>NC_064615.1:695164938-697664938 GCF_023898315.1 Schistocerca nitens | reverse complement strand
ACACCAACGAAATTAGTTTACTGGTGCTGCACTGTTCAGCCCACGCCCTGTGTTTGAAAACATAAGAAACCTTCTTTCTGGGTGTTACAGTTTTCATAACTTTCTTGTATACGCGTCAATGCATAGGAGAATGCCCACCCACATGTTGACATGGTCTCTCGAGTATCACTGCACAAGTCTCACTGGGAAGCCCTCACACATACCCCTTGCAGTCCCGGTCTCTCCCCATACGGGGTCCATACTATTGGTTTGGAGCCCTGAAGAAAGGCGTTCGTGGCCGTCGATTTCCTTCGGACAAAGAAGTGCACACCTCGGTACAGTTATGGTTTTTCGTAGGTAACCTCAAACATTTTTCCATGAAGGCATTGATCGTCTTGTCTCATAGGGGGCACGCATACTAACAGCTATTGTGATTACTTTTGAGATAGTGTACTGTTTACTTACCTTTCTTCCATGTGTCTCGCTTTCTCATGACTGTCCTCAGATACTTGTTCCAATATTCCGTAGCGAATAATATATAGCTTTCAATGAAAATCACAGATAAAACTGGAGAGCCAGTTCATAAACGATGTTTTGAAATCAATAAGAAAAACATAGTTCACAAAGTATTTGGCTTCATTTTTGGCAATTGACATACTTTTAATGTGTGTGTGTGTGTGTGTGTGTTTACGTAATTTTATGTAAATATCACGATAATAATTCGACTGGTGCCATTTCTGCGCATGATTTTAACATTACGCGAAAGAAACGTATGTGTGTATAAATGTCTTTGTCCTTCAAGGGAATAATACAGTACATATCTTTCACTATGATGTTATTTTTATGCACAATTTTAATATTACACCAGAAATATGTAGGAATACACAATTATCAATGAAATAATGAAACTTGGCGTCATTTCTACATCTCATTTTATGGTACTGTGATTTTTTTCCATGGGTGACGGGGAGTGGGCATGAGGTACAACGCACAATTGGGCTTTTACCACCATTTCCAATTTCTTTTTAAATTTTTCCACAAGAAGAATTTGGCTAATTCTTCAACTTGGATTTTTTAAAATTTATTTATTGGATGACTCATTTCAATACACCACTGTGATAGGGTGGAAAGCATGGTTGGTCATACAACACAACTGAGTTTTTTCTCGCATCTTGGACTTTGACTGGCTGTTTGATTTTAATACTAGACTGTGACAGGCTAGAGATAGTGGACAGGAGGGGGGAACCCTAGGCGTGGCTTGATGATGTCATAAGGAGATGACGTCACTGATAAGAGTGATGACGTAATATCGTCCCAGACCCCTCATGACGCAGACTAACACGGTGCGAAAACTAGTTAAGAATCTTCATTACCATTCTACTATTTTTACAAAGATCATTTTCCTTTGCCTAACTCTTTCTACACTATGTGATCAAAAGTATCCGGACACCCCCAGAAACATACTTTTTCATAATAGGTGCATTGTGCTGCCACCTACTGCCAGCTACTCCACATCGGCGACTTCAGTAGTCATTAGACATCGTGAGAGAGGAAACTGGGGCGCTTTGTGGAACTCACGGACTTCGAAAGTGGAAAGGTGATTGGCTGTCACCTGTGTAATACGTCTATACGTGAGACTTCCACACTCCTAAACATCTCTAGGTCCGTTGTGTCCGATGTGATAGTGAAATGGAAACGTGAAGGGACAGGTACACTACAAAAGCATACCGGCTGCCCTACCACCGACAATTGAAGAGTATCGTAATGTGTAATAGGCAGAATCTTTCCGGACCATCACACAGGAATTCCAGTCTGCACCAGGATCCACTGCAAGTACTATGACAGTTAGGCTGGACGTGAGAAAACTTGGATATCATGGTCGAGCGGCTGATCATAAGCCACACATTACGCTGGTAAATACCAAACGAGGTCTCTCTTGGTGTAAGGAGCGTAAACATTGGACGGCTGAACAGTGAGAAAACGTTGTGTGAAGTGGCAAATGACGGTACATAATGTGGCGATCCGATGGCAGGGTGTCGGTATGGCTTATGCCCGGTGGACGTCATCGGCCAGCGTGTGTAGAGCCAACAGTAAAATTCGGAGGCTGTGGCGTTATGGTGTGGTTGCATTTTTTTATTGAGGGAGCTTGCACCCCTTGTTGTTTTTCGTGCAACTATCACAGGACAGGTCTAAATTGATGTTTTAAGCACCTTCTTGCTTCCCACTTTTGAAGAGCAATTCGGGTTTGGCGATTGCATCTTTCAACATTATCGAGCACCTGTTCATAGTGCACGGCCTGTTGCGGTGTGGTTACACGACAATAACATCCCCGTGATGCACTGATCTGAATCCTATAGAACACCTTTAGGATGTTTTGAATCGTCGACTTCGTACCACACGTCACCGACCGACATCAATGCCTCTCCTCAGTGTAGTATTCCGTGAAGAATGGCCTGTCATCCCCCAAGAAACCCTCCAGCACTTGACTGAACGTATGCCTACGAAAGTGGAAGTTGTCATCGAAGCTAAGGGTGGGCCAACACCACATTGATTTCCAGCATTACCGATGGAAGGCGCCAAGAACTTGTAAGTCATTTTCAGCCAGGTATCCGGATACTTTTGACCAAATAGTGTATATTTCTTTGGGTTGTATTCTGTTAACATTAAAAATTGGACGTATGTCATACAAATCTTTCACTGAAAATAATCTATATTAACCACGTCCTAGAGCATTTACTATCCCTTTTGCAGCACTCTATACAGGGTGTTACAAAAAGGTACGGCCAAACTTTCAGGAAACATTCCTCACACACAAAGAAAGAAAATATGTTATGTGGACATGTGTCCGGAAACGCTTACTTTCCATGTTAGAGCTCATTTTATTACTTCAAATCACATTAATCATGGAATGGAAACACACAGCAACAGAACGTACCAGCGTGGCTTCAAACACTTTGTTACAGGAAATGTTCAAAATGTCCTCCGTTAGCGAGGATACATGCATCTACCCTCCGTCGCATGGAATCCCTGATGCGCTGATGCAGCCCTGGAGAATGGCGTATTGTATCACAGCCGTCCACAATACGAGCACGAAGAGTCTCTACATTTGGTACCGGGGTTGCGTAGACAAGAGCTTTCAAATGCCCCCATAAATGAAAGTCAAGAGGGTTGAGGTCAGGAGAACGTGGAGGCCATGGAATTGGTCCGCCTCTACCAATCCATCGGTCACCGAATCTGTTGTTGAGAAGCGTACGAACACTTCGACTGAAATGTGCAGGAGCTCCATCGTGCATGAACCACATGTTGTGTCGTACTTGTAAAGGCACATGTTCTAGCAGCACAGGTAGAGTATCCCGTATGAAATTATGATAACGTGCTCCATTGAGTGTAGGTGTAAGAACATGGGGCCCAATCAAGACATCACCAACAATCCCTGCCCAAACGTTCACAGAAAATCTGTGTTGATGACGTGATTGCACAATTGCGTGCGGATTCTCGTCAGCCCACACATGTTGAATGTGAAAATTTACAATTTGATGACGTTGGAATGAAGCCTCATCCGTAAATAGAACGTTTGCACTGAAATGAGGATTGACACATTGTTGGATGAACCATTCGCAGAAGTGTGCCCGTGGAGGCCAATCAGCTGCTGATAGTGCCTGCACACGCTGTACATGGTACGGAAACAACTGGTTCTCCGTAGCACTCTCCATACAGTGACGTGGTTAACGTTACCTTGTACAGCAGCAACTTCTCTGACGCTGACATTAGGGTTATCGTCAACTGCACGAAGAATTGCCTCGTCCATTGCAGGTGTCCTCGTCGTTCTAGGTCTTCCCCAGTCGCGAGTCATAGGCTGGAATGTTCCGTGCTCCCTAAGACGCCGATCAATTGCTTCGAACGTCTTACTGACGGGACACCTTCGTTCTGGAAATCTGTCTCGATACAAACGTACCGCGCCACGGCTATTGCCCTTTGCTAATCCATACATCAAATGGGCATCTGCCAACTCCGCATTTGTAAACATTGCACTGACTGCAAAACCACTTTCTTGATGAACACTAACCTGTTGATGCTACGTACTGTTGTGCTTGATGCTAGTACTGTAGAGCAATGAGTCGCATGTCAACACAAGCACCGAAGTGAACATTACCTTCCTTCAATTGGGCCAACTGGCGGTGAATCGAGGAAGTACAGTACATACTGACGAAACTAAAATGAGCTCTAACATGGAAATGAAGCGTTTCCAGACACATGTCCACACAACAACATATTTTCTTAATTTGTGTGTGAGGAATGTTTCCTGAAAGTTTGGCCGTACCTTTTTGTAACACCCTGTAGACTAGCAGAATCTGGTCGTGCCAATATAGCGACTGGTAGCTGCCACTGACCACCTATGCACGTCTTTCCGTAGAGTGCTCGGTGAACGTAAACTCTCCGAGTTTTCCGTCGCCTCAGCCGCTGCTGCTCAACCCGACCGCAGACAGGGACCTGAGCAGCTTCCTGGCGCCGGACGCAAGCGGCGACATCGTGGTCAGCGAGGGCGCGCAGCTGCTGTTCGCTTGTCCTGACTCCGGGTTCAAGGTGATCAACGAGCAGACTCTGAATGCCACCTGCGTCTCCGGCACCGTCTTCAGCGTGGACGGCACCGCCTACACGATCTCAGCACTCGCCTGCAAGAATCTGCCCAGCGCCAGCGCTGTCGACACCAGCGCACAGTGCGATGTCAACAATGTCAATGCAGTAAAGGTCAGAAAGCATTTAAACTGTCTCACGGGTAACGCCGCACTGAGTAAAAGCGCCACTCACTTTCGGTTGTACAGACTGTTCACATTAAGTTTCCCTGTTCTTTTCAGTCATTAACCATTTCACTACTCTACAGACGTCCTCTCTACATCCCGCGCTAGACAGGCTTTTGTTGTACCTGTACTGCTCGCCAGATGCTGGTGCCTGCGCTGATAATCACCTGATTTTAAGGAAACTATTAGGCCTGATTTTAAGGAAACTGTTAGGTGAAAAAATTTGATTTTTGCACACCTTACAGTCTGGTTCAAAAAATGGTTCAAATGGCTCTGAGCACTATGGGACTTAACATCTATGGTCATCAGTCCCCTAGAACTTAGAACTACCTAAACCTAAGTAACCTAAGGACAGCACACAACACCCAGCCATCACGAGGCAGAGAAAATCCCTGACCCCGCCGGGAATCGAACCCGGGAACCCGGGCGTGGGAAGCGAGAACGCTACCGCACGACCACGAGATGCGGGCCTACAGTCTGGTATCTTCGTTCGATAAAGAACTCAATTTCTTTTCATTATGCATCATATTTAAAGCGCTGCATCAAATTAAGGAAAACACTGCTCGAAATTTTAAAGAGTTTGCAAAAAAAAAAAAAAAAAAAAAAAAAAAAAAAAAAAAAAAAAGATTGCACAAACACATTACTTTATCCATTCTGGTTGGATAACACCGCAGCTGATGTCGTAAACTGCGCTGTAGAAAATATTGTACCATAACTGGATTTGGAAGGAAAATCATCATTGGCCGTATTTTGTTGTTTTATTGTCAGCAAAATCGATTTTCGGTCACTTAGTGACCATCCTCAGTGCTGTAATATACAATTAAAATTGGTAGGCACTGGTATCAAGCTATAACCACAAGCTTAGTGTGGAGTTTATGTGATCGCTCTAAGCTTGTGGTTATAGATTGATACCAGCGCCTACCAATTTTATTTGTATATTACAGCACTGAAGATGGTCACTAAGTGACCGAAAATCGATTTTGCTGACAATAAAACAACAAAATACGGCCAATGCTGATTTTCCTTCCAATTCTATCCACTATTTGGTTGTGATGCACAGAACACGCCATGGAGTCGCCAATCAATAACTGGATTTGGACCTGACCCCACTGTCAGATTGTAGCGTTGACTTCTCTGTAAGTTCTACAGTTGTGTCCTAAAATATAAGAAAAGTCTTCGTGATTTCATAGTTTTACATTTATGTACGCTCTATACATTGTACTTGATTATTGAAATGCCCTCCTTTACATATTGTAAGACACAGGTTTGATTTTCTTTACAACCCATGCTGGTCAGTAAACTGAACTAAATAAAAGATAGGGGATACTTTGTGTACATTGGCTGCTAATTTGATGTGCCAAAGAACGTGATATGTGTATGACAGTTCAAAGATATTTCTTCATATCACAGATAATTTTTACAATTAATGGTTTAATTTTGTGGGTCTGAGAGATGCTAATGAAAAACTTCCTCTCTATCAATTAATTACTATTTCTATCATTTTAAATTATAGGAGTAATATGAAATTTTGGAGATACATTTCATTTTTAAATTCTAGTTGATCATTCTGTACGCAGTCAGGTTTACTGAGAATGTGATTATATGCCGGCCGAAGTGGCCGTGCGGTTAAAGGCGCTGCAGTCTGGAACCGCAAGACCGCTACGGTCGCAGGTTCGAATCCTGCCTCGGGCATGGATGTTTGTGATGTCCTTAGGTTAGTTAGGTTTAACTAGTTCTAAGTTCTAGGGGACTAATGACCTCAGCAGTTGAGTCCCATAGTGCTCAGAGCCATTTGAACCATTTGTGATTATATATTTCAAATTCCTCTGAAAATTGCATTAACTTTGCCTACAGCTGATTTTATCTCATACGTTGCAGTGAATGAAATGTAGACACGGCAATGATACTTTATTTGAAATTAAGAGCAGAACGATATCTCATTTCGTTCTCGAGTTATTGATTTTTATATGAGACAGACGGTCCTGCAAAACGCACACATTCCCGTCCTTATGTATCACATATTACATTGTCATAAAAATCGACATATTGCATACATCATTCCAGATATGGAGCAGAGGTTTTTTGCAAATGTTAGCATGCAAGGAGTCACCTACATTTTATTACAAATCCTCTAAACTTTTTTATTCACGGACACGCAGAAGTAAGTCTGCAGCAGTGCGAGTTTGGCGTCTCAGGATGCATACAAACTTCAATAGCACTGTAGGAAGACCCAAGAGACACGCGTATACACGTCCCCTGCCCTGGGGAACGGTTAAAAAGGAATTTTATACACGTCCATAGCAGCCAAAAGGCCAATCTTTTCATTTATTCATTCCTATTACACTCAACATTTTTGTTTCTATGCTGCTTCTTCTAGCGCCAAGTTAACTACAACGGATAGTCATGAAGTCTTAGATATCACCACGGAAATATCGAGCTGTAGACGTGGTTCATATTCTACATGTTCATCTTTCAAATCGGCTGGTTTTTTTTTTCAACGAAGACTAGTAGCAGCTTGCAGTTTGCCGTTTACGAAACATCCCATACCGAAAACCACCTTGTTATCACTGTGCAAATGCCTGCCACACAGTTGTTTCTTTACTCAATCGAAGAGGAATAAGTCACTGACTTCTACTTCAGGACAACACGGATCTACATCTTCTTTTAAAAGGCTACTCCTTGTCTCTGCAACCGCATCTTCCTCTTTATGTTCCATAGGGCCTTCAGCGTAGTATAAGTCAGCAAGTGACTTTATTTATAAGTAGTGTACAGACTCGCTCCTGTTTAATATTAACTTTTACTATGACTATTCGCAATTAACGTCCAGTCAGTCGCGAACCGAAAAACTACTGCGAAAATAAAAATTGTTTTATATGGAAGTTAGCTACGCCTTCCAGCTGCTTCTCTACATAGTGCTACTGGGACTTAGGAATTTTATCGTAGCGTTGTACCGTCTTTCCAATACCCTCGTCGTAGGAAGCAGCCGACGGTGCTGTCCGCTATTTCTCTACGCTGGTCTACAACTCGTTAAAAGACATCATATTTACTCGTGTGACTGTAACACTTTCTTTATATCACGATTACACTTTCAGCCTAGGCCATTTGAGAGCTGGATTCTCAGGATGGGGCAGGATAAGGCTACGATTGTGGATGGGGCAGTAATCAATTACTCTCGGCTGCACAACAAAAACGTTAACTTTATTTAAAGAAATTAAAATTTTAAAACAATTTCTTAAAAAAACACAATTGACTGTATGACGGCTGAAGGCCTATCACAGAAAAAAAAATTCCAGAATTTTAGGGCTGAAGGCCACCAACAGTAACCTCAAACAACAAATGGCTGGAGGCCTGAATTAGAAGTCCGAAGAACAGTTCCAAATACCACATATTAAGATAAATACTTCGTTTTAAAACAAACTGTAACACGGCTGAAGACCTTATAATAAAAGAAGTTAAATTATTCCTGGGCTGAAGGCCAGAAACAATTTCAAGTAACAAACGGCTGAAGGCCTGAATTAGAAGTCAGGAAACGATTCCAAACAGCACTTTTAAAATAAATCCCTTGCTTTTAAAACAAGTTTGCTCAAAAAAACAGCTTACTGGTTGAAGGCCTTATCACCAAAGAAGTGAAATTATTGCTCGGCTGAAGGCCAGACCAACAATATTTAGAAAATTACAAATATTCTTCAAACAAACATCACAATCTAAGGAATCAGGACAACGTTCGCAGCATGTGTTCCAAGGGTCGGCCTGGGAAGGTAACTCAAACATAAGGTAAGGTGAGACAGGCAGCCAAGAGTTGTACCCACGTAACAGGAAAGCAACTCAAATTAGGGGCAGCTTAAGCGCCGACCGACTGACTAACCAATCCTACTAACGTCCGATCACCGGTACAACAATGGAATATTTTTAGGCAAGGGCGAAGAGACAGACGGCACTACGTCTTCAGAAAACACCCCAACACTAGAACCAAGGTAGATCTCCCAAAAAAATATGCACGGTACAATACAAGAGGCCTTGTCGTACAGTCGTACAGCATCAACACCACGACGAAAAGTACACCGCCGGAAAAGAACGCTACCTCCAGGGCAGGAAACTGGCGCGTTAGCGGCCACAAGGTAGACAATACCGATGGTTAAACTTCACTAATAAGAATAATACTAAAGTCAATGATGAATAACAAATAGAGAAAGACGGCTGCAATATTTCACCACCTCAAAACACTTCACTCGTTGACGCCAGGCTCAGCGGCCCTGGGAGCAACAACCCGCCAACCAAAGGCTAGATCTCAGAATAGTCGAGGTTGCATTAGCAGTTAACTCTTCACTCAACTTAAACGTCCAGGGTACGGTGTGCAACTAAGTCGTCGCTGTCGCAGCTACCCCTCCTCGATACGGCAGTGGCAGCACACCGCCAGTGGCCCGGCTCGCCCCCGCACTGCACGGACCTTCTCGCTGGTTCGCTCCCAACCGACCTGATGTCAGTTCGCAACTCTCCACTCCACACAACGCGACCCAGGAATACTAGCGGTCGCTCCAAGGATAGTACCACAGTACTCGTATCGATAAGTACTGCTGTTGCTACTCATGGGCAGGTAAGCCAGCAACTTAGTGACGGCAGTAGATCGAATAAGAAACGAGATGCCATAACCGCATTGACAAGATGTCAAGCGGTAAACGTCATGAACACGAGCTGCGCACGGCTCAACCTCCCCCCTCAAACATAAACCCGGGGGTAACCCTACTATTGGTCTAACCAAACTTAATTTGGCTAGGATAATTACGGACATACACCTGGTCTCCTGGCTTACCCCTAAAGACTGTCCGATTACGGTTTATAGCGCTCAACCTGTTCGTTGTGGGCCCTGAGAATATTGCGCCTGGCAAGATTCCAGTTTTCCTTGACAATCTGAGGGGTAATATCCGCAGGGATTAGGTCTCGCTTTCCCCATAAGTTCGAAAGGGGGGAATTAACAGGATAAGCCAAATCCAGGAGGCTGGAGAAGTCTTCAAAGCCTCATGGCTGGCGGTATTGAAGGTGAAACTAAGCTAAGGCAGACTAGAATACAACTTACTGGGCGTCTTATGATGGAAAATAATCAATGCGGATTTGAGATTACGATTGACCCTCTCGGCAAAAGAGCCCTGCGGGTACTACAGCGTAGTGGTCACGTGCTTGACACCGTTTTGAAAAGCAGAAAGCTTTAAAGGGAGCCGAAAGAACGGCCGGGCATTATCAGTAACGATTTCCTTAGGGGGCCCAAAAACACTAAAAACGTTAGTTACATGCGAGACAGTGGTAGCAGATGTTAGATTACGACTCGGAAGAAGCCAGGTAAACCTCGAAAACGCGTCAATAATAACCAGTACGTACCGATGGCTTCTCTTGGTGCGAGGTAAGGGCCCCACATAATCGATATAAAGTTTGTGCATGGGGCAGGATTCGCGCTCAGAACTCAGGAAACCCTGTTGAAGAGCTTTCATAGGTTTGGCCACACGACACAAGCGACACCGAGAAACCATCTCTCGAACGCCCCGGTGCATAGATGGCCAAGTCAAATGCTCCTTACATTTTTGCAAGGTCTTATAGGTTCCTAAGTGCCAGCCAATCAACGAATCGTGAAAGTAATGTTAAACCGGACGCACCAGTGTGGCTGGTAGACAGATCTTCAACTCCTTATCACGCCCAACCCTTTTACACAAAATGCCTTTCGTGATAACGTATCCATTCAAAGATTCCCCAGCCGACAGGCGTTCACTCACCGGTCCCCAAGTGGGGTCCTGACCCTGATGCTCGGCAACATCACCAAACAAATGAGGGATCTCGCCTAACACGACCTAACTAAGATCGCCTTCCTCCGTTCCTTGGACGCGATCATCAGGTGGGTGTTCGGTGAACATACGGCTGAGGACGTCTGCAAGTATATTCTCAGTCCCTTTTATGTGTTTAACCTCGAATTCAAACGCTGAAACACGTACTGCCCACCTGGCGATACGACCACATTTACGCTGCCTTGCTAATACCCAGCTTAATGCTTGATTATCGGTTTCTAGCTGAAACACTCTATGCTCAAGATAAAAGCGGCACTTCTCCAGCGCAAACAAGACCGCCAATGCCTCACATTCGTAAACCGAATATTTGAGTTCGGCACTGGTTAACCGATGAGACACGTACGCTAATGGCTGCCTTTGAACTTCGAACTTCTGGAGGAGGACGGCCGAAATTCCTGCATTAGATGCGTCGGTTTGTACAATGAATTTTTTATTGAAATCCGGCACCCCGAGAACCGGAGGGTTGGCTATAGCTGCCTTAATGTGTTCAAACGCGGCCTTCTGGGCAGGTCCCTATTCAAAACGCACCCCCTTCCGGCGCATTTCGTTCAAAGGAGCCGCCAACTGCGCGAAATTAGGAACAAATCGCCTAAAATAATTTGCCATGCCTATGAACCCGGCAATCCCACGTTTATCAGGGGGCGGCGGGAGAGCTCTCATTGCCTTAGTCCGCTCCTTGTCAAAGCGAATGCTCTGGCCTAATAGTAGGTGAATTAAGAAGGATACCTGCTGTTTGTCTAATGTCAGCTTACTGGGTTTAACAGTTAAACTGGCTCCCTGCAATCTAGCAAAAACCTTCTGGATGTGATCCAAATGCTACTGCAACGAAAGGCTATAAATCACTAAGAGGTCAAAATAATTATAAACACAGACAAATTTTAAGTCTCCAAGAATATTATCCAGCAAACCAGTAAGAACGGCTGCGCCAGTGGCCAAGCCAAAGGGAACCATGTTAAACTCAAACAGATTCCAGTTAGTACAAAATGCATTAACGTGCTTACAGTCCTCAGTTAAGGGAATCTGATAACAGGCCTGATTCAAATCGAGCACAGTGAACCAATTAGCCCCGGCAAAACCAAGTAAAAGATTTATGAAGATCAGGTAGAGGAACTGATTCGAGGAACGCCTTAGTGTTTAGACGACGGTAGTCAATAACAGGCCTAAAATCCTGCCCGTGATCCTTAGGAACAAGGAATATGGGGTTGGTATAAGCAGAAGTAGAAGGCCTAATAACTCCTTGCTCAAGCATTTTACACTGCTGGCCATTAAAATTGCTACAACACGAAGATGACGTGCTACAGACGCGAAATTTAACCGAAAGGAAGATGATGCTGTGATATGCAAATGATTAGCTTTTCAGAGCATTCACACAAGGTTGGCGCCGGTGGCGACACCTACAACGTGCTACTTGACGAAAGTTTCCAACCGCTTTCTCATACACAAACAGCAGTTGACCGGCGTTGCCTGGTGAAACGTTGTTGTGATGCCTCGTGTAAGGAGGAGAAATGCGTACCACCACGTTTCCGACTTTGATAAAGGTCGGATTGTAGCCTATCGCGATTGCGGTTTATCGTATCGCGACATTGCTGCTCGCGTTGGTCGAGATCCAATGGCTGTTAGCAGAATATGGAATCGGTGGGCTCAGGAGGGTAATACGGAACGCCGTGCTGGATCCCAACGGCCTCATATCACTAGCAGTCGAGATGACAGGCATCTTATCCGCATGGCTGTAACGGATCGTGCAGCCACGTCTCGATCCCTGAGTAAACAGATGGGGACGTTTGCAAGACAACAACCATCTGCACGAACCGTTCGACGATGTTTGCAGCAGCTCGGAGACCATGGCTACGGTTACCCTTTACGCTGCATCACAGACAGGAGCGCCTGAGATGGTGTACTCAACGACGAACCTGGGTGCACAAATGGCAAAACGTCATTTTTTCGGGTGAATACAGATTCTGTTTACAGCATGACGATGGTCGATCCGTGTTTGGCGACATCGCGATGAACGCACATTTGAAGCGTGTATTGGTCATCGCCATACTGGCGTATCACCCGGCCTGATGGTATGGGGTGCCATTGGTTACACGTCTCGGTCACCTCTTGTTCAGACTGACGACACTTTGAACAGTGGACGTTACATTTCAGATGTGTCACGACCAGTGGCTCTACCCTTCATGCGATCCCTGCGAAGTCCTACATTTAAGCAGGATAATGCACGACCACATGTTGCATGTCCTGTACGGGTCTGTCTGGATACAGCTCCAAAAGTGTGTTTTGCACTACGAATTCTTCCGGAAGAGTGTGTCCATCACAACTGGGATCTGTTGCCAACAAGTGAGACACCCTTCGATCACAGTGCAAGAAAATCGACCAACAAAACTACATTACGTGTGCCACTGCATGATAACGGACTCTGTTGATTTGAGAAACAAAACTATCAAGGAGATTGATAGGGAAGTCATCTCACAGGCTCTTTTATTCATAGGGAAGTCAACTCTGGTTTAATGACACCGTTAGAACTAGTAGGTTTCTACAGGCGTAGAATTTGTAAACTACTTTAGATCTGTCAGATTGTTTTAGATATTGTGAAAGAATATACTGTCGCTGATTAATTTCTCTTTGATGATTACTGTTGTGTTCAATAAACTAATGGAAAACGCAACTAAAATATTCACTGACTAATGCAAAAATTAAATTCAACATACTACAGAAACATCACGACGACATTGTGTCTTAATAAGCAATGAAATGTCTGTAAGACGACTGTGTCTATTTTGACACGAATTAGTAATATATTACCGTCTTTTGACTTCAGAAAGGTCTGTACTTGCTTCATGTAAATAATAGTCAAGTATTATGAAAATGTGGCAGTTAGTAGATAAAATTATGTATTCACAACAACAAAAAATACGTCGGTAGAAACAAAAGTGGCATTATGAATTTTGCAGTACCGTAAGGTTATCGCTTTGACACTAAGGGGTACTGAAAGTAGCAAGACGCATTTTGCTCGAGCGCTGTCTTACGATCCTGTTACTGAGTTTCTCTCTGCCTGCTTGTAGCTCTGCTACAAGAGAATTAAAAATCTGGTGATCAGCGAGTCTTGCACCTGTTAGGCAAGCGCATTACCTATTTTTTTTTATCTCATTTTATTCTACATTGTTCGCTGAATTTATTCGTGGCGGATGTCCAGTGACACCCGTTTAGGTTGTTCATTGATCCGTTCGCTCAGTTTCTTTTGTTACAGAGAGTAGCTTAACCCTCTGACCGAACACGCTGAGCTACCATGCCGGCCATTACATCGCACCTAGCGAACAGGTGCCACATCCTTATCTTACTTATTGGCGCAGTAGGCACTATGACGGATAAATCGCAACATAAGAGACGAAAGTAGTTGTATTTCCCGTGTGGAACGACTTTCGTGGACTCAAAATCATTAACTGATACCCTCATATCACATCTCAAGAGAAAATCATTCACATTATTCAACTGAAATGACACGATAATATCAAGTGAATTTAGCAGGATAGTTCTGTGCCATCAAGGAAGTAACTCGTCGGTCACAGAGTTGCCAAAAATATTCTACGTTGTTGCCAAGTTTCAGTTATACTACCGGGAAGGATACCAGGTGATGTGTTCTGTGAGTGACTGCGGAACTTACTATAGCTTCGTTTCAAAGTTGTGGGTAGCAAGGGCCGATATATACTAATTATCTGTCAAAGAGTCTTGCTCGTGTATCTGTAACTACGTTTAGGGACTAGAGTGTAATTACGTGTAATACATCGATGTACATAGTGCAAACGAAACGTCTTAAATTAATAACTGCGAGTATTATTTGTGTTTCAGTGTCTTAATCCGACCGAACCCTTCAAAGCGTATTCACCAGATGCGATTGACAATATTGGAGCTTCTCGAACATATGGTTGATTTGGCAACATATCTTTACTATACAATATTGTTATTGAGATCACTGTCATTGGCACACCAGCCAGAAGACAGGCATGGCCTGGCTTCTTGTTGTCATCTTTTCTGGCGGATATTCTGCCGTTGCTCGAAATGTGAAGATATAAGGTGAATTCCATATGGTGAATATATGACGTTTCTATTCTTCCAGCTCCAACATTCAAAAAATAGGTACAATAAGCGGCAGAAAAGTGCCTGTGAACCAACAATTAATAATGCAGTCAGAGAATGGAATCTGACAAACTCCATCTGTCGTCTATAGATTGTGGAAAATACTTTTTTCATCTGCACAGCATCGCAGTATGAACTCTAGGGTTTCGTAGGATTCCTATAATTAATTTCGTTGTGATCGTTTTCAACTACAGTAGAGGAGGAGAAAAACCATCTGATCGAAATCTACTTTTCCAGAGCGATTTGAATCTTTGGCTACAGTTGCAGTAACACACCCAGTGAGGTATCAAGAATGTGAACATTCACTCATTGCTGTAGTACAGGATAGGGTAGAAAGAAGCAGGTTTCCCACGAAGTAAATGATGAGAGGCGCTGTAATTAACACATAAAGTAATCATCTCGCAAACGTAAATTTTCCAAATCGCTGTCACTTTTTAAACTTGAATTGTTAAGAAAATTACAACTATATCTAGTGAAATGAGTAGGTTAATGCAGCTCCAGTCCGTTTCGGACATGTCTGTAAGGACAGATACTGCGAATCGAAACAGACAGGCTAGTTAATCAATTAAATATCGAAGGACAGATGTCCAGACTGTCTCGGGGCGTTAAAATACAGCTACGGCAGCAGGTGAAAATTTGTGCCAGACCATGTTCTGACCTGGATTCACGGTGTCTTTTTTTTCGGACATGTCCGAAAGAACAGACACCACACATATATGCATATACATGGTGTTTCAGGAGGAATATTAGATATTCTAGCAGGTGGTAGTATAGACGAATTGCATAAAATATTCCTTATAAAGGTGTCCACTTTTATTGAGTACAGTGATACAGCTGATAGTACGTAACCATAACAGACTCAAAGCAAAGGCAAGTGATGACGTTCAAAGTTGATTTTCAAAAACTCCCCAATCAAC
The DNA here is from genome assembly GCF_023898315.1 of Schistocerca nitens. Lineage (NCBI taxonomy): Eukaryota > Metazoa > Arthropoda > Insecta > Orthoptera > Acrididae > Schistocerca > Schistocerca nitens. The sequence goes on along the minus strand of NC_064615.1, from coordinate 697,649,278 downwards.
TACAATGCACTTGTGACTTCTCCTGATAACACGACGTGTAGCTCTTCTGAGGTCGTCTTTGAGTTCGTTTATGAGGGCTGCACTATTCATAATCCGAAAGATCAAATTGGCCCTTGGGTTTACGTTTTCTTTGTAAACTTCACCTTTCAACCATCCCCACTGGCAAAAATCCAATGGGATAAGTTCAGGGGTCCTTGGTAGCCAAGAAACGTGTCAATATCTACTGATCCTTCATCCGGGAAGTGTTAGGTTGGGATGATATGTCACCTGACGACTAGAATGTGCAGGAACCCAGTCATACAGGAGGAACATACTCATTCCTGCAGCCAAATGACGCTGGAAGTTCATTTTCATGCAAGTGTAGACAATGGGTCCCTATAAGAACCGACAAACGAAACAAAAATCCATTGAACCCGGCTGTATGTATTCAATAAATATTGGACACATGCTATATGGCATTTTTTCCGCAATTTGTGTACACTACCACCTCCCACAGCATTTACTATTCCTCCTGAAACATCCTGTATAATTATTCAGGTCTCGATGGGTCATCGAAAGTTTTCAGTGTTAGGCGCACGTCATCGTCCGAACCCTCGGGGGAATACAGTGTGGCTGCGAGCAAGTGGAATAATGAATGGGGGGGGGGGGGGGGTACCGCGTATGTGGTTTGTGGCAAAGATGGGAATTTGCGTCTGAGCGTGTGTAGATAGGTCCTACAGGCAGGTTGGCCGTTGTGTCCCGATAGTGCAATGGTATGCGCATCTGCCTAGTAAGTGGGAGGTTCAGTTTCGAACCCTTGTCAGGCACAAATATCCATCTGCCGCCATTTCCGTATTTCAACGCCTTTGGCAGTGTGGACGTCTGTCCTTCGGTATTTAAGATGCATTTGTTTTTTGGGGTGATACAGGTGATTTTCGAACATTTGTCTTGCCATCAATTTAACGGGACTCCTACGGCATCCATTCTTTAGTCATTGCTTTGTGCTGGCGCTAACCCATGTCACATACATGAGAATCAGATTGTAACGTATATTTTGTGAAATAACGAATGGTGAGTATGCAAGGATTTACGAACAGTAGAATCAGGATTGCAGCGAGCTGATTACTTAGCCAAGTGCAACACAGAGTACCTGTGAAGTGAGTCATTTCAGCTGCATAACTGACGGTCAATCAGTTTACTGCAGAATTAGTGTAATACGCCTACGATGATCTCTGTAGTCATACTGCATCATTAGCAGCTCGTGAATGGAGTACTATGTTCGTTGTATCAGATTACGCAAGCTGATGCCAGATAAAGAGAAGCGACGACTTAGCGCTGGATTACGTGAGCCACCATAACGTTACTGTAGGCTGTTTGACAGCATAACACCACCACATCCACTGAAAACCTGTACCATTCTCGCCGGCCGTGGTGGCCGTGCGGTTCTAGGCGCTTCAGTCCGGAACCGCGGGACTGCTACGGTCGCAGGTTCGAATCCTGCCTCGGGCATGGATGTGTGCGATGTCCTTAGGTTAGTTAGGTTTAAGTAGTTCTTAGTTCTAGGGGACTGATGACCTAAGATGTTAAGTCCCATAGTGATCAGAGCCATTTTTTTTGTACCATTATCATCACACAGTTGTTACGCGCAGTGATTGCAAGTTGCTGACGTTTGTGAAGAACAGCGGAAAGCGCATCCTGAAGTTCCATTTGCATTAGGCCTAGGACAGAAAGAATCCTAAATAACAGTAAGAGGTTACCCAGTGAAGGGAAGAGTCCACGTATTGTCTCGAGTCCTTGGAGTTTGATATTAGTGCAATTCCCGATGGTTTCACACTAACGGGTTCGTTTGGCTATCGAGATACTCATATGGAAATTATCAAAGTGTAATGGCTAGAACACCCACCTATCTTAATAACACCTCATTTTGGATTGAACATGACTAGGAAAGCGATGTTAATCTGACGTTTCCGTCCGTCTCCTGTGCTTACTGAATGAAGTCCTAAGTGCACTCACAGTTGTGTTGCCCACCGCATGAATTCTGTAAAGTGTTTTGGCAGCTGTCAATCATTGCTCAATACAGACATGTGCAAATATATTCACTGTTCCAGGGGAACTCGTCCTTGTTGCAATTTTTTCCATACCGTAATTAGCACAATAACATAAGGCTCATTCTGCTGAAGAACTTGATGGCCGCAATTCCTTAAGTAAGAATCAGCGAGCGGTAGTATTGCATGACAGGAAATAGACTCTTGGGCAAAGGAATAGAGAGCTCCTTGCTTTTTGCGTTTCCGATGGGGCCTACGATAAAAATCTGGTGTCATATTACGCTTCGAAACCCTAAACTGTTTATTTTTTCACTTCATACTAAAACAAAACCTATGATATGGGAGAGGAAATGACTTATATGCTTCTCAGAAACTTTAGTATTTTGTGTTTATTTTCTCACTTCAGACTAAAACAAGGGCGTTGATATGAGAGGAGAAAATGAAGTATACGCTTCCAGGATATAATATTTCCTTGTGTGGTACTACTGCGTGCATGGAAGCTCTGCAGTTAATTTTTGTGTGTTGGATAAATTTTGATATCACCTCACATTACTTTGTGAGAAGGTTCCGATATTCCTGGGATTCAAATAGAGTGGACATTTCATCACTGGTTAATATTCTGATGACTAATGACAGAATACCCTTCCAATTGCTCCATGGCACCTGTGAGTAGAGCCTCACGTTGGTTACTATTACAACAGGTAGTTAACTTCTCTCACTGCAGTCAGAGCGAAGGTGATTTCTTTCTGTTTATGGAGAAGCGTCTGCTGCAGTGTCCACGCTCAGCCAACATAAACAAATCGTGACGCCATTGGGCACTGCTAAACGCTGCACTTGTCGGGAACCGCGACCACAAGAGCGCACTGTCTCTGCTAACGATATTATGGAGTTAATAACGTAATATGCAGGACATGGGTTGAGTAAAAATTCGGTTTGTATTACTAACTAGCCATTGCATTAAAATACTTAACAGTTATATTTCAAAAATGGTTCAAATGGCTCTGAGCACTATGGGACTTAACATCTTAGGTCATCATTCCCCTAGAACTTAGAACTAGTTAAACCTAACTAACCTAAGGACATCACACACATCCATGCCCGAGGCAGGATTCGAACCTGCGACCGTAGCAGTCACGCGGTTCCGGACTGCGCGCCTAGAACCGCGAGACCACCGCGGCCGGCTAACAGTTATATTTGATGCGGTATTTATTGTTGCTTCTCTCTCTAATATTGCATTAACACACACACACACACACACACACACACACACACACACACACACACACACATACATACATACACACACACGTTATTGATTTCAGTGAGATTAACGACTGCTGTCTGTTAAACAACACGTGCGCCAATTAATTCCTCAGTTGGCGTCGAGCGGATGAAATTCTTCAGTTACGTTACATTGCAAGAATTGTGAGGAGAAGACTGAAAGTAAATGGGCGTGTGTGCTAAAGAGCTGCGACAAAGCAGAGCTTGAATGATTATCAGATGAGTGTCCACGTGGGTTTTGTGGACGAGTATACTTTTGGTAACCAATCCATTCACCATCATTACATAAGATTTCTCGAAGGTGTCGAGGCACTGATTCCACTAATGGTCTCGATAGTGTAGCGTGGTGGTTTACTTCCTACCATACGTTTTCTACATTCGTCCAAAGGTCGCTTGCATTTGTAGGTCCACATGGCAATGACCTTGTTACCTCTGCCCACATATTCTATGCCTGGTTGATGTTGGGTGATCGTCCAACAATCAGCAAGAGTTTCAACCTCTCTTGGCCCTGAAACCAATCTTACCGTGCTCTGCTCTGATGGATGGGGCCGTGGTCCCGTAAATAAATAGTTATCTCGTAACTTCATATATTTATATTTAAATAACGTATTTATAATAACCACATTGTATTAGTATTTTCCGTAGTGTTTAACAATTCAGACCCTGTCATAGATAAGTGATCTAGATTCAACAGTCCAATTAGGAATGTCGTTTACCGAATCTATCTTATGATGAGAGTCGTAGTCAGAAGTCTACATTAAGACTGACTGGCTGAATCCGATTAGTAGGACCTGGTATCGAACTGAAACTACAGAAGTCGGATAATTTGAACGTCTGTATTGCAACAATGCCGCACAGATAAATTATTTTGGTGGAGTAACAGGTAGCAACTGTCTAAGAAAAAGAAGTCTAACAAAAAGTGAGGAATATGTCTACTAGCAGTAATGTAACGTAATTATAACCTATATTTCTGTAATGCAAACATTGAATCGAACAAAACACATCTGTTTCAGTGGTGGAAAGATACACCAGATCGGATTTGCTGATGCTGTAATAATAAGAATAATAATAATAATGATGATGATAATCCCGTGTGAGGTTGTTAGATCCTCGATCTGGCGCCTCCCCAGGTGGCAGGGGAAAGCCTTCCAGATATGGGTGGTACCGAGGAAGTCAAATACTTGGGGTGGATCAAATACTAACACAATCCTCAATGGCTATTCAGCACTTTGAACCCACAATACAGACAGACACGTCTGAATGAAAGTCACCAGCACCGGAACTCTGGTCAGCGTCTGCTAGCTCAATGAGCTCGGATGAAAACATTTGGGCCGGCCGAAGTGGCCGTGAGGTTAAAGGCGCTGCAGTCTGGAACCGCAAGACCGCTACGGTCGCAGGTTCGAATCCTGCCTCGGGCATGGATGTTTGTGATGTCCTTAGGTTAGTTAGGTTTAACTAGTTCTAAGTTCTAGGGGACTAATGACCTCAGCAGTTGAGTCCCATAGTGCTCAGAGCCATTTGAACAATTTGAAAACATTTGGTTCCAAAGGCTTCAACAACCTCTGGTCCTATCCGGTCCTGGTATCATTCAGGCCAAACTAATGAAACACAAACAAATGCGAACATTGCAAGTAAATTCACCTTTACTCCAGGTGGTACACAACCCGCCCATCGACAGACGTACAACTGGACTTTCGGATTCTGAGGAGTCCAGGCTAGCACAGCAAAGAATATCGGAGATCTCTGGTAAACTTTCCTACAAGAGAAAACATTCATTGGAACAGTAAATATCAATACATTGATCCAAACAGGAAAACTACATAATCTCCCACAAGAAATAGACCAACAAGAAGTTCTCATCCTTGCTTTTCAAGAAACAATAAAACCTTGCATTACGCAAACTATCGCATCTTCAAGAGCAAAACACAACAACAGGCAGCGAAATGCGCATCAATCTTCGGCATGGCATTTCTCGTACACAGATGCATCATCAACTCTGTTAAAGAAATCACAATCATCGACAACCGACTCATGACTATGCGCATTCAGAGCGCCAATAAAAACTATACACATGCCCCCAACAACATCGAAAATAAGAAAAAGCCCGAAAATTTCGAAAAATTCTGGAACAGACTGGAAAAAACCATGAGCAAAATTCATCAAGATGATGAATATCCTAAGGGGGGGGGGGGGGTCTTCAACGCTCAATTTGGGGCAGGAAAATGCTTATAGAAAAATTGTCGGTAAAAATTCAGCACACCAAAACACTAACACCAACGGAACACTTCTGATTGACATTTGCCAACAACACTTCAACCTCAAAATGATGTTTACCCACTTTAGGAAGAAACCAGAAAAACAGAAAACCTGGAAATCCCCGATCCAGCACCTTGGTGAATACCAGATCGACCACGTTGCCATCTCCTACGCCAACTACAGAATCATTCAGGAAATTGAAATTCGACGAGGCACGAACTTAGTCTGAGTCAAAGTTCGTGCCTCGTCGAATTTCAATTTCCTGAATGATTCTGTAGTTGGCGTAGGAGATGGCAACGTGGTCGATCTGGTATTCACCAAGGTGCTGGATCGGGGATTTCCAGGTAAGTCAGTCCAGTTGTTCGTCGGTTCTTTTTCCCGTTCTTCTGTGATATTGGTTTATTGAATTTTGGGAGTGTCGAATTTTTGAATGCAGAGATTTTTGAGGTGAATTCTCTTCGAAGAGAATTCACCTCAAAAATCTCTGCATTCAAAAATTCGACACTCCCAAAATTCAATAAACCAATATCACAGAAGAACGGGAAAAAGAACCGACGAACAACTGGACTGACTTCTGGAGCAAAATTATTAAGAAAGTCAAAGAACTAACCCCACTTACAAAAAGGCAAAACACCCATTTTTGGACTTCAGCTGCGATCGAGCCATCATCAATTGCCGACTCGCCTTCCAAATACACAACAGCAACATATCGACAGGAACCCTACAACACTTCCTAGACATCCGCAAACAGACAAACTGAACTATCAGAGAAACCATACAGCTGAAATCAGTTGAGAACAATTTCAGAAACTACAACGGCAGACCCTATAGAACTTTCGCAGACAAAATTAAAGGTTACTCACCACAAAATTTGACCTTCAAGAAACAAAATGGAAAACTCGCCGTCACTAACTAAAAAAACTGAAGAATTGACATACTACTTTTCCGATCTCGTTAACTACCCCGAACCACCCGAACGATTCCCACACATATCCCGAAGATACATAAAACCCTATACCGATCCACCGATACAAGCAGAAATCCAGCACCACATAAAAAAAACCCAAGAACGGAAAAGTCGTCAGGAGAAGACGGAATCATAGCAGAACTACTGAAATGTCTTAGACCACGATCACTACCTGAAATCCACACTGAAAATACGAGCCATAAGAAGTATTTCAACCATTTGCACATTTGTCGACTTCAGGAAAGCCTACGACTCCATCGACCGACAATCCCTTTTTAATGTATTCGAAGAAATTAATCTCGACCACAAAACACGACGACGCATCCAACAAACCCTAACAGACACAACTTCCAAAGTCAAATTCAACGGAGAAATCTCACAACACTTTTCCATTAAGACTGGCGCCGGCAGGGCGATGGCCTCTCCCCAGTATTTTCCAACATCGCCCTAGATAAAGACGTCAAAGAATGGGAAAAAGAAATGAGAAACAGAAACATCTGGAGACCCACCAGGCCAGGAAGACAGCAGCATAACATCGACGTCACACGCCTAGCCTTTGCTGACGATCTTACAATCCTTTCCGGAGATGAACAAACAGCAATTCATCAGATCGAGGTCCTCAAAGAATGTGCCGAGAAAGTTGGACTACAAATTTCTTTCTCAAAAACCGAATTCATGGCCACAAAACACAAAATTTGATCACAGGATATGGCACAATAAACAAGTCAACTACTTTAAATACTTAGATGAAAACATTGAACCAACAGGTACAGAAAGATTAGCACAAAAAAAACGCAAACTGAAAATGCGGAAAGCATGTGGAAAAACCGCGGGCATTTACAACAAGAAATGCTTGAATTTCAAAACCAAAATTCGAGACTACACGACTGTTATCAAACGTGAAACACTCTGTGCCAGTGAAACCATAAACCTGATTTACAAAGGGCACCTCGAGAATATCAAGAAAGCTGAAAGAAAAATCATGCGAAAAATCCATGGGCTAAAACACACAGATGAAGGATATCGTCTAAAACCACACACTGTGATAGAAAAATACTCCAACATCGAAACAGATTTCCGCAAACGACGACTGAATTTCTACAGTCACATCACGAGATTAGATGACAGCCTACTAACAAAGAAAATGTTGATGTATATACGGAAACTAAAAACTACAAGTCTGGATCAGTTAAGTCCAAATTGATCTCAGAAATGCCAACATCACACCCGCAGACATCGACAACCGAAAAGTCTTCAGACATAAAATACACCGTTGGGAAACAGTACCAGAAGATAAACTCAACATATCTAGGACAGAATGAACGGAAGGACGTCGCGCTAAACACAGCGAGATGATGAAAGAATTCTCAAAGAACAAGAAAAATAACAGCAACAGATCATAATTGGCCTTATGTGATCCTGTATGTGTCTAAACAATGTAAATAAGTTAATAATAATAATAATACTAATAATAGTAGTAGCAGTAGAAAATTCAGAAAATAAAAATGACCATTCAGGTGCCCTCCAACGCATTATGAAAGAGAAGAGTCAAAGTAACATCTCATTAAGCAGACCATAGAATGGACGGCAACGAAGGAAATTACTAATGAGATCAACGCAGCAGTGGGTACTAAAAGTTAATCATGTCGAGCTCTTCATCTACGTCGAATGTGGTCTTTAGTTAACGATAACAGTGAATAGAAGAATCGTAATAACAAAGCTAGCATATAGGGCCAAGACATTTCAACAATTAAACACATCAAAGAGGTAATACATAAATGCAACGCAAAATTATCTGTACGGGATTTACATCTCTATAACTCTGGGGAATCAAGCAGAGAACTTTCTGGAAGAAACAGTAGTTTACAGTGACTATGACAATATGGATGGAAACAATGAAAAATCTGAAAGCACTACGAGACGCAAAGAAAGGCAAATGGAGAAAATAAACAGAAGCAAGATGCAAATCATTTAATACATCTTTATACACATCATTATCCTCATCAATGTATTTACGGACAACGTGTGAGACTAGGGGCTACGAGGGCGAAGAGGAATCTCTACTTTCAGGACATCATGACCAGAACAAAATGCAACAACGATATCGGTAACATCAAGAGACTACCAAACGACGGAATATAATGGTATCTTCGATAAATTGTAGGCCATAGGAAAAGAGTGAATCAGTATTTGCCAACTATGAAACAGCTTTCATGCTACTTGTTGTTCACATCTGCAGGAAATAGATGTCTCCTTGAGGATACAGCAGCTCAGCGCTTGGCTTCATTATATGTTCTAAAATTTTAACATACGCCTCTCCGTTGAGGTTCCCCTGAATATGCCATAGGGACCCAGCTCCCCAAGCCGAGATGTAGCCCCAAACGCCAACAGAAAAGCGCACACTTCTCTCTCTTTCCACGAGATATTTCGGACTGATATGCTCTCCCCGTGGCCGGTACACCTACAATATCAAAAGCGTTTATAGGTTAATAAAAACGCTGACGAATTCAACACAACCACGTTTGTAACAAAGGCGATACCCAACAAAACAAGAAAAGTATTTTACAACAGCTACTGTGCATTAAAATATCGTAAAGTCACTTCTAACGAAAAAAATTTCATTTACGATACTATATACAATAATTCTATTAATATCTCACCTGAACCGGAGCATTGGTAACAGAAGAAAATATTTTCTCGCCAGGAAATGTGACTCTGCTCGAGTCAAACTCGATATCTCTTCCGCAAAAGCCATACAGTCGATCTTCTGATCGTCAAGCGTTACTTCACAGCAGCTCTTCGGCATAAAAGTCCATGATCTTTCAGTCTCCTTCTCACAGTTCTTGCACTGCCAGCAAACTGAGAAGCCTCCCCCATTTGACGGCAACTGAGGAATGGATTGGAGTATATGCTGTCGAACATACATTGGTCGTCCCTCTCACTGGACACACGGGCTCGTCCACTCCGACTTTTCCGCCCGATACGGCCTGTTTAGATATATTTTTTCCACCAACGCCTGGACATCTTCTTCAGTACTCCGCACCTCTCATCAGCTTCAGACTAGCCTGATATCCATCCTCAATCAGTGTGATAACACCACCTCTTGACCCTTGATTCCACTGAGCATGCATTGTAACTGGCCCTTTTGAAAATCAACTTTGAACGTCATTTGCCTTTGATTTGAGTTTGTTAGGGTTACGTTCAAATGGTTCAAATGGCTCTAAGCACTATGGGACTTAACATCTGAGGTCATCACTCTCCTTGACTTAGAACTACATAAACCTAACTAACCTAAGGACATCACACACACCCATGCCCAAGGCAGGATTCGAACCTGCGACCGTAGCAGCCCCGTGGTTCCGGATTGAAGCGCCTAGAACCTCTCAATCAACGCTGCCGGCGGAGTATGAAGCGAATTATCTTCTATGTTCAACCAGACTGATAACTTTAGACGAGGGCCGAAGTGTGATAAAAAAAAATGTAACGCCACAAGTTTAAAATGCACAAGTGATACCTTTTTCTTTTTGACCACATTTTGTTCTATTCTGTTCGTTGAATTTGTTCGTGGCGGACGTCCGATGACACCCGTTCAGGTTGTTCATTGATCAGTTCTCTCAGTTTTTTATTACAGAGGGTAGCTAAACCTTGTGTCTGAATACGCTGAGCTACCGTGCTGGCATGTTTTTTATGTTTTGCATTATACTTTTTTTTCTTTCACAGTTTTTCATCTTCAATCGTATAGAGCATAAAGCAGAAAAGTTATTTATTTCGAAATTGTACAGGTGAGGATTTTGTGCTTGGACCTAACGTTAATTAATTCTATGAGGAAGAATGCATGTTTGTATCTGTCTTTGTAATACGTTTCCCTTATTTTTTCTGGTTCCCAATTATCTTAATACGAAAAACTGCACTACGTGACTTACAATGTCACCGTTTACAAACTACAAATAGAAGATGGAGGTCAGGGAAACAGCTGAATGTTTTCTGGGCGGGAGGTGTATTTGCCATTTTGTGTGTATGTGTATGTGTGTGTGTGTGTGTGTGTGTGTGTGTGTGTGTGTGTGTGTGTGTGTGCGCGCATCTAAGTATCTGAAGGTCTATGGGTTTTGTTTAGTTATTTAGTTTCGTGTGTATGTTTGTTTGTGTGTGTGTTTCCAGGTTCCTTGAGGACGAAGAATAGAGTTCCATTGCAGGGAGCTGTGTATAAAAAAGCAACAGCAGGAGTACAGTATTCCCACCAGTTTATAACATACTACAAAAGAAATGAAAGAAACAAGGAAACAAATAAACAAAAAACACAGACACACACATGCATACTGAATGTCCTCATTGCACCCCCTCCCTCCGTCCCAATCCCCAACACCCTGCTCCACTCCTACCTTCTATAGCAAGTTTGTCCAACGTTTTATCTCACCTATGCCACATTGGAAGAAGACGAGTATTTTTGGGTTGCACATAACATGCTTAGCACTAACAATAACTGTAGAGAAGAAAAAGAATGATATGGCTCAATAAGAGAATAGCATCGTATAGAGGGAGTTTCAAATAGAAGATATCCAATTTGTTGCAACTTTAATTTTTTAATTATTTTATTGGTCGTGTGACAGGTGCTTAATTCTTGGGCCGCAATGACACTTGCTTTGCGCCACATGCTGCGAGTTGGACACCCTCTGCTCTACAGCTCTCATGATCTCTCAGCCACTCTATAGCTGGTGAGCAAGACACATGCAGTGGGCAAGGGGATAGCTTATGTGTAGTGATTTATAAAAGTGACCTATACACTGGAAATTTTCATCTAGTGCCTACAGAAGAACAAATGGATAAGTGAAAAGGATAGAAAAAAACTATATGCTTGTAAATAGTTAAACAATTTAAATCAGCTTCCTAGGATGGGTACAGATCTAACAAAATATGTATAATTAAGTTATTTTATTTATATTATTGACCACTAATGATGCCTAACTTGAATAGGAGTAACGTGCTTGGTTATTTGCCAAAGATGGAATTTTTCCTACCTACATGACAAATATAACTGTAAATAATATTACAAATATTTCATGGATGTGGCGTTGCACAGCTTTAATGAATGTTGACTGTATCACGCAGTTCACGGGCGTAACAGTGTATTTTATTAGAGACGATCGGTCAAGGATCGGATCGAGTCCAGAAACCATCTCAACTTTGCATTTGGGTAACTAGAATGACAATTATAGGATGTGAATTGTTCCATCACTCATAGTTGCTATATATACGTAACATTATGTCCATTCAACCTCATAGAGTCTGTGTCATTACACAAACTAAAAAATGTTCAAATGTGTGTGAATTCTTAAGGGACCAAACTGCTGAGGTCATCGGTCCCTAAACTTACACACTACGTATGCTAACTTAAACTAACTTATGCTAATAACACACACACTCGTGTCCGAGGGAGGACTCGGAACTCCGGCGGGAGGAGCCTCGCAGTCCGTGACATTTCGCCTCAAACCACACGGCCACTCCGCGCGGCTGTTTATGTGCAACTAATGTTCGCGGCGGAGCAATATACATTTGTTATTCCAATAACGGAAATGCATAGCTGGGATAGTTTCTGGACTCTATGATGGTCGGATTTAAGGCCGAAATCGACCGTCTCTAATAAAATATACTGTTACAGTTGTGTATTGCATAATGCAGCTGTTAGCCTGCAAATAATAGGTTTAGAATTGTTATTGACCGGTTACCCGCAGGCGGTCTCTCTTAAATGTAGGAAAATCCAGTGTGTTCAATTCTGTAAATTATAGGGTACAACAATACTCATTATGTGTGATAAAGTCTCATTATACATGTAACTAGTCAAGTAACTAACTATTTAGTTTACTGTCCCCAACAGTCCTATAGTTCTGAAACTGAGCCCTTTGGTCTGATGAAGTCGACACGTAACTAATCAACTACCTATCTTAGTTCACTTTCATCTAATGTCTGTATAGTTCTGATACTGAACTCTTTGATGTGCCTGAGGAGATAAATTAATCCATTGTCTAATACAGAATTCATGTTTTTAATGCTTTTGAACCTTAAGTAATGTGATAAACGTCTTCGAAACAGGTACAGATCGGCTTCACGGTGGAGGAGGAGTTCTACAAACTGTACGAAGTGTGCTTCGACACGGAGGAGCTGACACCGTTGTATACAAAAGCCACCGTCATCGCCAGCATCAAGGGCTTCCAGGTCTCCTTCCCCAGACCCGATCAATGGGAGCAGGGCCAACTGTACGGCTCAGTGGACATGTTAAACCAGTACAGTACTCAGCGGGACACCCTCGTGAATCTGCTAGGTGCCACCCCCGAGAACATGGGCAAGAACTACCTCAGCAGAGGACACCTGGCCGCCAAGGCGGACTTCGGGCTCGGTGTGCAGCAGTCGGCGACCTTCCACTACGCCAACTCGGCCCCACAGTGGTACGCCTTCAACTCCGGCAACTGGAACCAGCTGGAGTTGGACGTGCGCGACTTCGCCAGCAAGAACAACTTCGACCTTGAGGTGTACACGGGCACTTACGGTACACTGCAACTCGAGGACAAGAACGGCAACCAGACGGACATCTACTTATACGTAGGCACGTCGGGGAAGAAGGTGCCGGTGCCTAAGCTCTTCTGGAAGGTCGTCTACGAGCCGAAATCTAAGCGGGCGATTGTGTTCGTGGGCGTGAACAATCCCTACCTCAGTTCCAGTAAGCTTCCAGAAGAGTACAGATTATGTAAGCAGGACGCCTGCAGAGTGAACTGGCTGCACTGGAAACCGACCAATCAGACGGCCGGCCGGGCTTACTGCTGCGAGTACGTCGAATTCAATGCCAAAGTGCCTTACCTTGACCTCGCGGTGGAGGGAACCTTTTCGCTGTCCGGCGCGGAGGCGACGTCTGCTCTTAAACTGATGACCATCGCCTGCAGTGTGTGGCTGCTCGTGCGACACTCGTACAACTAGGATCACTCACAAACTGCTCGTCTCAGTTCGAACTACTTATGCCTCCCAGACATTTCCCTACAAAGCATGACTACTACCGACGCTATCAAGGTTTAGTACTTGTGTTTTGCGGAATAACGTCTCACAAGTAAACACGCTGAATCTGGTGTACTGTCGTAGTGTTATGTAAACCTGCCCGTCCATTGCGTCTCTACGCCTACTTTAGAATCTGGTTTTGAATTGAAATATAATTTATGATAATAAACTTCAAGACAGCTCAAGATCAACGTGCTGATATTGGCTGACCACCCGCATATGATAACTCGTTAGCAAGTGATCCATGACCTCATAAAGGGATGCCAGTGTGTTCCCCAGTAATTGCGGGACAATTGATACGGCTTTCGGCTGTTCTCTCGATGCATCACTGCGCTAACAAAGGCAGGAGGTGTACAGGACTGGCCCAGTTCCCGTCAGTATCTTTCGACTAGCTATTAGTCAACGAATGACGCCATATTAATGACATGATGAAGCTCCTCATGTTTCGCAATGGCATGGGCATCACAAGTGACAGTTTCCTACAGCAAGCCATGGTATGTGGTACTGCTATCCACATGTGATACAAAAGAACGAACATAATAGATGACTGCACTAATATCAACAAATGTAACAATGTAATGTTGAAATGTAGCTTCTCCGTTTCAGACACAAAGAAATTGCTTCACAAAATTGATTGTAGTACTATGTAGTGCACATTTAGGTATGACTTTCAAAAGAAAATGCAGCAAATGAATCTAACGAACTGAAACGTGATAGACTGAATGTACCTCGCTAACCATGGTGTCTAACAAACAGTGCTGCTTTTTGGTTGACGTATGTTGCTCTTGAATTTGTGTGTATAACGAATAAAAAGTATTTGATATCACAATTCGATGACATTGTTATCAGTTTACCTATACATCAGAAACTAAACATATTTACATAAAGATATGAAATAAAGTAAAACTAAAAGTTCAAGAAACGTATCAACTTTTATCACTAAATTCATATTCCAATCGTTTTCCATAAACTACCGTAACATTGCCATTTGTTGATGATGCACAAGAGATGTGTGTGAGAAAAGTAATGAGACTGTAAACCCGGCGATCGATTTGGCAACGCTGTATTGTTCTATTTGTGTAGACCCGTATGTTCATCCCTTCCAGATGCTCAGTCCGAGTTTCAGCTCCGTACACCGATCGCGTGATTTTTGAGAGAGCCGTCAGTGAAGTTATGTTTTTGTTATGTGTTACGAAATGGAACAGCGGTATTTAGAGCAACGTTATGCCTCAAGTTTTGTGTTAAACCTGGGGAATCCGCGAGTGTGGTCCTTGAAACGTTGAAACAGAGCTATGGGGAACATTCCTTACCAAGTGCCCAAGTTTTTCACGAACACTTATAATTTTTGGAAGCCCGAGAACACACTGAACGTGAACCTCGCTGAGGCAGACCTTCAGCTTCAGAAACCGACGAAAATGTACAACGCGTGCACGCTCTAGTGAGATCAGACACATGTTTAATAGTAACGATGGTGGGTGACCTATTAAACTTCCATTGTAAATCAAATTTTGACCGAAATTCTGCACTTGTGAAAGGTTTGTGCCAAAAGGTGCCGAAAAACCTCACAACTAAGCATAAGGACAATGAAGAAACATGTGCGTCGATCTTTTTGAGAAGATTACCAATGACCAGAAATGATTCAGTCGTGGGATTAAAGGTGATGAATACTGGATTTTCGAGTAAGATCCTGAGGTAAAGTGACAAAGTGAGAAGTCACACACTGACAAATCTGCTGGAACGCAAACAGCTGGAATGAGCAAATCAAAGATCAAAACAATGTTGGTTTGCTTTTTGAGTAGGGGTATCATGCATAAAGAGTTTGTTTCTGCAGGACAATCTGTGAACAAAGTGTTTCACAGAGATGTCCTTGAAAGCCTCAGGAAGAGGGTCAGTCTAGTGAGACAGGACATTGCAGATAAGTGGATGCTGCGTCACGACAGTGCCCCATGTCATGTGGCCACTTCTATTACGGAATTTTTGACCACAAAAGGCACTCCTCTGCTCACATGACCTGAGTTCTTATGAATTTCTTATTTTCCCTAAAAATGAAAACATGTCTTAAAAGGACGTCATTTTGGGACTCCCGAAAGAATTCACAAGAATGTGATACACATGTTAAAAGTCCTAGCAGCTGAAGACTATCAGCGCTGCTACGAAGACTGAGAACAACAATTCCGCCTGCTTATAGCTGCCAAACTACTTTGAAGGAGAGAATACTGTTGTTTGGAAAAGATAAAAAAATTGGTAGATAGAAAATTAGTCTCATTACTTTTCTCTCACACCTCGTGTGTTGGGTATAAGTAGAAGAGACAAGAAAGCAAATTTATCAGGAAGCAGTAAGGAGCGAGAAAGGAGTGGAGGAGGCGGGAAATGTAGCAAGGCGAATGGATGGTAGATTCTCTAAGGGAGTAAGAAAACACCGAGACGGTCATCTAGTGGAAAACGACGTTAGAAAACACGCTGGAACAACATGTTAGTACATAGCAGAGGAGAGTTACCTACGGAAAAGTCTAGAGGGGGCACTGGATGTAAAATCGCTGATGAGAACCATGCCGACTAAGATTTGCAGTTTTAATTACTCTAGTGCTGGAGTAATGTTTTAACTTATGCTTTTATTTGACTGGCGACTGTCACACGGTCGGTGACCTGTTTGTCTTGGCCACCCCAAATAACTTTTTGTCCAGAAGCCAAATAAGAAACGTATCGAGCAAATGTTGCTTAGAAACCAGGACAACACTAACCAGGATGATTTGTTTTCTTGTAACTATGTTTATCACGAAGAAAAATCAACGGCAGTAAGCATTTTAAATAGTACCCTATTGTTTCATTTCATAACGCACTTTATCTCCTCCAGACCTGTTCAAAAATGTATCACGTCGTAACATTAAGTAAACATGACGTTATTAAAAACAGAACACAAAACGGATCTGACTCTCTTCCCCTGCACTAGCACTTGCCGGAGCCGACAGTGAACAAATGGAAACGCAAGGAAACTCCATACCGCTCATTTAATCATCTATCTACAGTCGGAGGTCTGTGAGACTACAATGTAAACCAACGAAGCGAAGGCAGAAATGTTACCCATCTACGGAGAATGTAAATTAGCAGAACAATAACAGCAGTAATGATTTCTTATTTGCAAGTCCGGTATATGCAGTACAGTACTGAAGTACTTTCTGTTTGTTGTTTACGTTAAAGGCAGTCCTTGATTAAGACCTACATCGTCATTACTATTCTTTTATTGCGGTTGATAGACGGCGCAATGCTACTCAGGCAGGGCAACTCTGCGGAGAGCGCCATCCCGGCAAGAATCCACATTCCCGACCGATGTTTTCTCGTCTTGTTGTGGCGCTTCAGAAAACGGGAAATTTCAACGCAAGAGAACTGAATAGTCGTAGAAGTCGCACAGACGAAGTTACATTTGTCAGTTAGGTTGCAATGAATTCACACGTTACCGTGCAACTGCTTGAACAGGAGAGTGGCATCCCTAAAACCAGTGTACACCGTCTTCTAGCGCTCCTACCTTGAACCACAATGACGTAAAAGTTTTGATGACGCAGTTTTGAATCAAGAATTCCTTTACTGTACTTAACATATCGTTTAAAACTACTGCAGTATTGTACTACAAGTACCAGCATTGTGAATAGAAAAACATTATTGCTATTACCGTTTCGCTAACTTACCTTCACGGTAGCTGAGTAGCCAATGTATCTTCTCTTCGTTGGCATGCACTGTACTGACTCAGACCTTTAAGTGAAGGCGGCTGACTGGATTGCTGATGTGCATTTTTTGCATTCACATCCACATGAATATTCAGCAGTTCTCGTTCAAGTGCTTGGCAGAGAGTTCTATGAATGACTTTCGGGCTATTTCTCCACCGTTCCACTCTCGAACAGTACGTGGGGAAAACGAACACTTAAGTCTTTCTGTCCGAACACTGATTTTTCTAATTTCATTACGATGGCCTTTTCTCGCTGTGTAGGTGGTACGCAGCAAATATTCCTAAATTCGGAGGAGAAATTTGGTGATCGGAATTTCTTGAAAAGATCTCGCCGCAAAGATAAACGCTCTGTTTTAATGATTATCACCCAACCTCCGTTCCATGTCAGTGAAACTCTCTCCACTATTTCGCGGTAATAAAAAACGAGCTCTTCTTGTCCTCGCTTTTTCCATTTGTTTACTGTCAGCTCCAGCAAGTGTGAGAGTTACCTCATTCTGGGTACCTACACGGTGTGCTATACAGGAGGGTCAAAGTCAGATCTGTGTGAGGTTTTTCATAAGGTCAAGTTTACGTGATTTGTACACTTTGATACGATTTTGAACTTGTCTTGAGGAGAGGAACTGGATTATCGAATAAAATGTATACCTTGGTATTTAAAAAGAGGTATTGCAGTTCATATCTTCGGAACGAACAATGTATCGGAGCACTGCAGTTGAAAAAAATATTGTCTCTGTTGAGGTAGAATTTGAGTATGACATTAATGTTATACGGATGTGAATAGTAGGTCTAGGTGAAATAAAGTTAACTGTTGGATGTTTCTACCGGCCACCCGATTCCGCTGTGACAGTTTTAAAGTCACTGAGAGAAAGTATAAACTCAGTATCGCGGAAATATGCAATTCATGGAGTATTATATGGAGGCCAGTTTAACCTATCCAGTTTAGTTCAAAAATGGCTTTGAGCACTATGGGACTTAACTGCTGAGGTCATCAGTCCCCTAGAACTTAGAACCACTTAAACCTAACTAACCTAATGAGATCACACACATCCATGCCCGAGGCAGGATTCGAACCTGCAACCGTAACGGTCGCGCGGTTCCAGAGTGAAGCGCCTAGAACCGCTTGGCCACACCCGCCGGCTATCCAGTATAGACTCGGACGTCTATAGATTCTTTTCAGGAGGTACGGACAGTGATGCGATGTACACTACTGGCCATTAAAATTGCTACACCACGAAGATGATGTGCTACAGAAGCGAAATTTAACCGACAGGAAGAAGATGCTGTGATATGCAAATGATTAGCTTTTCAGAGCATTCACACAAGGTTGGCGCCGGTGGCGACACCTACAACGCGCTGACATGAGGAAAGTTTCCAACCGATTTCTCATACACAAACAGCAGTTGACCGGCGTTGCCTGGTGAAACGTTGTTGGATGCCTCGTGTAAGGAGGAGAAATGCGTACCATTACGTTTCCGACTTTGATAAAGGTCGGATTGTAGCCTATCGCGATTTCGGTTTATCGTTTCGCGACATTGCTGCTCGCGTTGGTCGATATCCAATGACAGTTAGCAGAATGTGGAATCGGTGGGTTCAGGAGGATAATACGGAACGCCGTGCTGGATCCCAACGGCCTCGTATCACTAGCAGTCGAGATGGTTGAAATGGCTCTGAGTACTATGGGACTTAACTTCTGAGGTCATCAGTGCCGTAGAACTCAGAACTACTTAAACCTAACTAACCTAAGAACATCACATACACCCACGCTCGAGGCTGGATTCGAACCGGCGACCGTAGCGGTCGCGCGGTTCCAGACTGTAGCGCCTAGAACCGTTCGACCACCCTGGCCGGCAGCAGTCGAGTGACAGGCATCTTATGCATACGGCTGTAACGGATCGTGCAGCCACGCCTCGATCCATGAGTCAACAGATGGGGACGTATGCAAGACAACAACCATCTGCACGAACAGTTCGACGACGTTTGCAGCAGCATGGACTATCAGCGCGGAGACCATGGCTGCGGTTACAGTAGACGCTGCATCACAGACAGTAGCACCTCATGGTGTACTCAACGACGAACCTGGGTGCACGAATGGCAAAACTTCATTGTGTCGGATGAATCCAGGTTCTGTTTACAGCATCATGATGGCCGCATCCGTGTTTGACGACATCGCGGTGAACGCACATTGGAAGCGTGTATTTGTCATCGCCATACTGGCGTATCATCCGGCGTGATGGTATGGGGTGCCATTGGTTACACGTCTCGGTCACCTCTTGTTCGCATTGACGGCACTTTGACAGTGGACCTTACATTTCAGATGTGTTACGACCCGTGGCTCTACCCTTCATTCGATCCCTGCAAAACCCTACATTTCAGCGGGATAATGCACGACTGCATGTTGCAGGTCCTGTACGGGCCTTTCTGGATACAGAAAATGTTCGACTGCTGCCCTGGCCAGCACCTACTCCAGATCTCTCACCAACTGAAAACGTCTGGTCAATGGTGGCCGAGCAACTGGCTCGTCACAATACGCCTCTTGATCACCTGTGGTATCGTGTTGAAGCTGCATGGGCAGCTGTACCTGTACACGCCATGTAAGCTCTGTTTGACTCAATGCCCAGACGTATCAACGCCGTTATTACGGCCAGAGGTGGTGGTTCTGGGAACTGATTTCTCAGGATCTATGCACCCAACTTGCGTGATATTGTAATCATATGTCAGTTCTAGTTTAATATATTTGTCAAATAAATACCCGTTTATCATCTGCATTTGTTCTTGGTGTAGCAATTTTAATGGCCAGTAGTGTAGTTCTGAACACGTTTTCTGAAAACGTGTCTTGAACTGGCTGGTTCGACAGCCCACACGCAATTGAAATCTTGTAGACCCTGTAGCTACTAAAAGCTCTGACATTATCGGCGCTGTCAGTATAGAGCCGGGGATTAGAATCATAGCGCCATCATAGCGAGGAGGTTACTAAGTTTAATAAATAACTCAAGAAGGATGGGAGAGTATTTCTGCTTAAAAGGGCAGATGAGCAATTGCTAGCGTCCAACTTAACAATGAACTGAAATTTTTTAGTTACACATGATGGCAGCAGAAGAATTATGGGCAAAATTTAAACGGATCGCAAGTCGTGTTTTTAAGACGTACATGCAGAGTAACTAGATTAAGAACGGAGAAGACCCATTGTGGCTTAACAACAAAATTCTGCAAACTCTGAGGAAGCAGGGGCTGTTGTACTATCGCTTCAAAAAAGAACGCGCAAATGATGACAAGCAAAAGTAAGTAGAGAGTCATACGTCTCCAAGAAGGTAGATGCGAGAAACGTACAGCAACGAGTACCGTCATACCTTAGGAAACTATGCTATTCTTTCACATTGTCAATGGGGAGGTACGCTATCAGTCGATTTAAAATATGTGAAAGTGCTACGTCAAGATCGCAGTGATTTTAGATCTTGACGTAGGGTTTTTTATCCACACGTCTTAGCAAAAGTTCTTGCCGAGAACCCGGGCAAATTTCGGTTCTATGTAAAATTGCTCAGCCGGTCGAAGACTTCTATCTGGTCACCCGTTAAATAGTGTGGTGTGGCCGTAGAAGATACCAAACGGAAAGCAGAAGTTTTAAATTTCGCGTTTTAGAAGTCGTTTGATCGCCACACAGATTTCCATGTGAGGACATAGTTATATCCATCCCAGGCGTACACAAACAAATGAAAGAGTTGAAAACGAATAAGTCCCCAGGTCCCGGTGGAATACCAGTTCAACTTTACAAAGAGTACTCTACGGAACTGGTCACTTACTTAGTTTGCATTTATTGCTAATCTCACGTCCAGCGCAAAATCACAAGCGACTAGAAAAAAGGGAGGAAGAGTAAAAGAACGGACCTGCAAAATTACAGACCATTATCCTTGACATAGGTTTGCTGCAGAGTTCTTGAACATATTCTCAATTCGAATGTAATACATTTCCACGAGACGGAAAAGTTTGCGTCCACAAATCAATAGAGTTTTAGAAAGCATCGCTCGTGCGAAACTCAGCTTGGCCTTCTCTCACATGATATACTGCGAACTATTGATGAAGGGCAACAGGCATCTTCTATATTCGTGGATTGACTCGATACGCACTGCACACTATTAATGAAGGTGCGGGTATACGAAATGGGTTCCCAGACGTGTGAGTGGCTCGAAAACTTCTTAAGTAAGAGAACCCAGTATGTTGTCCTCATCGGGTACCCCAGGAAAACCTCATACGGCCGAAGTTATATTCCACATATTTAAATGATAGGGTGGTCTGCAATATGCCGTGTTTTCTGATGCTGTCTTTTACTGTGAGGTATTGAATATGAGTGACTGTAATAGGATACACGACGAGAGACAAAATTTCTGGTTGGTGCTAAGAATGGCAGGTAGCTCTAAAATGTACAAATAATTAAGTTTATGCAGATGAGAAGGCTCCAGCCCCTCATGTTGAAGTACTGGTTTACTAGTGTTCTGCTTGACGCGTTCACGTCGATTAAATATCTAGCCGCCGCGCGGGATTAGCCGAGCGGTCTGAGGCACTGCAGTCATGGACTGTACGGCTGGCCCCGGAGGAGGTTCGATTTCTCCTTTGGGCATGGCTGTTTGTGTTTGTCCTTAGGATAATTTAGGTTAAGTAGTGTGTAAGCTTAGGGACTGATGACCTTAGCAGTTAAGTCCCATAAGATTTCACACACATGTGAACAAATATCTAGCCGTAATGTTGCAAAACGATATGAGGTGAAAGGATGTAGTAGGGAAGACGAATAGTCGACTTCGATCTGTAGGGAGATTTTTAGGAGAGTGTGGTTCATTTGTAGAGGAGACCGCTTGTAGAACACTATTCTGCTACCAATTCTTGAACAGTGCTCGAGCGTATGGGACCCGCACAATGTCAGATTAATGGAAGACATCGAATAAATTCTGAGCCGGGATGCCAGATTTGTTACCGGCAGGTTCGAACAACACGCAAGTATCACGGAGCTGGACTGGAAACTGAAATACGAATCGTAGTTGGAGAGGCTACGTTCTTTTCGAGTAACAGTACTGAGAAAATTATAGAACCGACATTTGAAGCTGAATGAAGAACGATTCTACTGACGCCGACGGACATTTCGCGTAAGTACCACGCAGATAAGAAAATTTAGGGCTCGCGTGGAGGCATCTACACACTCTTTTTCCTAGATCTGTTTGCAAGTGGAAAAGGAAAGAAAGTAACCAGTAGTGGTACAAGGTACCCTTGGCCATGCACCATACGGTGGCTTGCGGAGTATGTATGTAGATGTAGCTGTAGAAAGACTATCACGCTAATTAGTGTTCCTCTAATAGTTAAACAATATTTGCTTCATACCTTTGTTTTTCGCTTTAAAAAGAATTACCCGTAGTGGTCAAGATAAATGAGACACCCTGTACATGACACAAACGCTGTTAATCACCAAGAATAAAAATTCACTCGTTTTGCAGATCTTTATAGAATGATCCGAATCATTTTCAGCTCTTTACATATGGGTTGTAACAGCACAATAACAGTTTATCAGTTAATCTTCTACGCAGTTAATAGTATGGTCTACTACGAAGAGCACTCATCATTTAATGTCTACTTCACAGATATTTTAGTAGAGAGTTGCTTCTAGTTATTGTATTCACGACTATGTTGTTTCAGTATGGTAAATGAATGGTGGTCTGGTTCAAAGAAACAAGATAAATCGTGTAACTTGTTGACAAATAAAACTGTGAAGGACCGGAACTCGAACTCTAAAACCTAGGCTGTGGCTAATCAGTTTTTGCGACATTCCCTCCTCCCGCGAGTAATAACAGCGTAAGGTATGCAAGAGAATGTCTGTGGAGTTTTTTTCGTTTTCTCTCTCTTTTTTTAATTTATTGGCTTTCGGGATGAGCCCATACTGCCATCTCAATAGTGAAACGCCAATTATGACGATCCGAACGTGAGGACAACACAATGTCCAATCCCCGGGCGGAGAAAATCTCCGACCCGGCCTGAAATCGAACCCGAGAGTCTCTGGACTTTAGCGTACTATAGCATTAGTGAACAGTATTATTCTTAAACAGCAACGTATTAATATTTCCACATATACTATAGCAGTACAGTCTCATGCCTAATTATAGGGTATACATAAGTGATATCTGAACTAGGGACTGAAAATACCGCTACAGCTGTATCGACATGCACAATACCCACTACTAACAAAGCCTACCCGTGCATGACCTGTCGCAGGCAGCAAGAAAACCGCTAATGCTCTTACAATCCGACCCAACTATCGCAGAGGTTTTTTTCCCTAGGCTCTTAGGCTCTTGCCTTGGCACTTTTTTCCCTCTCTGCGCTTTAAACCGCTACCCTTCTTTCAACTTTCGACCCAATCTATCGCCAGATGAACGAGTATTAATGGTTAATCATAACTAGATGTACGCAAACATAGCAGTACTCAAAACCTGCGAGACCTCACTTAGCGAAAACTAACCAATAGGCAGAGATGGCAGTAGACTTTTTGTGTTGGCCATCATGTCGGTGTGGGCGTGGAGAGGTTCCAAACTTATAGAAAAAAAATCAGTGCGGAATTGTTTGCGACTTACGAGATTAATCGAGACAGATTTTTGTCGAATATCGTCACAGGCGAAAAAAGAGGGGTTTATCACTTCGAACCGAAAGAAAAACGGCAGTCCATGGAGTGGCACCAGATCAACTCGTCTCCGAAGGAGTAGTTCAAAGCCGGTACAGTTAGGGCGACGGTGTTTTAAGCCTCTGGAGGGGTTATTTTGTTTGGTATCCATCTCCATGGTGCAATATTCTACTCTGAAATATCTTGCGGTATTGAAGAAATAAAATTGCAAATGAACTCGTCCTTCTCCATGACAACTCAAGTCCTCATACAAGACCTGGCATCCAAGAGGAACTCACAAAACTTCATCGGAATGTTCTTCCTCATTCACCATACAGACTGGATCTCGCACTTTCTGACTTCCTTTTGCTTGGCCCAGTGGTGGATGCTCTCCACGGGAAGCAAGCAGTACGAGGTCAGTAACGCAGCGATACGTTGGCTCCAGCGTCGGCCAGTAGACAGGGAGCAGGCGGACACGCAGAGCCTCCCAGACGGCGTAAGGCTTTCGCGCAGAACGGAGATCGTGTTGAAAAATAGTATTTTGTAGCCACAAGAGTAGGGACTCCAGAATAAAACCAATCTGCCTTCAGAAAAAAAAGTGTTGCATTGGTTACTGAACGCCCTTCATAATGCTAACCTGTGATTGGCACGAGAGATGGTTGGAGGGGAACGTGTCACAAAGCACAAATGGGCTAGTTGGTAAGTTTTCTTTATTTAATTTTTTTATTTGCTGAAAATACATTCCGACTGCGGCTGGTTCATTTTAATACCACACTGTTATTGGATGGAGAGAAGGAGAGGGGGTACAAAGCTAAAGTATGAATTCAGTCTCGCAGTGATAACATTGAATAAAATGTTCTCGGGTTTCCAACCGCGTCAATTGCTTAAAACTACACGAGCTTTCGGCGAAACCCTCCTTGGCCATTGTCAGGTGGTATGACTGCCAGTTGGCTTTTTTTTCTTTATTGATTTTCAATTCCCCCCCGAAGGGGGCAGGATGGCAGCAGTTTACTATGCTGCTCTAAAGCCTACAGACTTTTGTTTAAAAAAGGAAGAAGAAAGAAACAAGGAAAAACAGGCGATAAAATGGTGATTTAAAGGGTAAAATGGCGTAAAAATGCGGAAAGTTAAAACAGAAAGCAAAAGGCGTTGGCAATGTTGATAAAATACACAGGAATCAGACAAGTAAAATAGTAGACATACAATTAAAAAACATGGTGACAGTCTGGTTTCTGTTCGCAAGTGATAAAAAAAAAAAGCACACCCAGCGACAATATGATGGCTGTTCGCTACACTTCCCAAAAAAGACAACACGGAGCACGCACTGGAAAAACACACTGTAAAACACTGCACGAAAAAGGTGGCACAAAGATGGCACTCCCGATCCAAGGCAGATGGGGGGGGGGACCTGGAGTAGGGGGAAAAAAAAGGAGGGAGGAGAGGAAAAAACGAAAAGGGGGGGGGGAACCAAGGAGGGAGAGGACTAATAAAGGGGGAGAAGGGCAGATGCGAGACGGAATGAGAGGAGGCAGAGGAGGGAAATGTAAAAGGACTTGGGGGAGAGAAGGGGGCAAAGAGAGGGGAGGTGTGGAAGGAAGAGGATGGAAGGGGGGGAGAGGGAGCCCGGGAAAAGGACAGAGGAAAGGAGGGGGAGTGAGGATCAGAGTTGATAGGAGGGATAAATGGAGGGAGAGAGGGCATCATCTGGGAGGGGGAGTTGATGGAAGCCACCTTGGGAAAGGAGATGTAGGGTGTAGAGATGGAGGGTAGGGGGGACACAACGGTGAAGACGTGGCAGGGGGCGGGGATCGGAGAGGAGAGGAGCAACCAGGGGGTGAGGGGGTTCAAGACGGCGGGAGGTGTAGAGGATGCGGATATGTTCGAGGAATAGGAGCAGATGGGGGAAAGGAATGAGATCATAGAGGATCCACGTGGGGGACGGGAGGCGCATATGGAAGGCGAGGCGGAGTGCTTGACGCTCAAGGATCTGGAGGGACTTATAGAATTTGGAGGGGGGGGGCAGATATCCAGGCAGGACTGGCATAACAGAGGATGGGATGGATTAAGGATTTGTAGGTGTGGACTATGGTAGAGGGGTGCAACCCCCATGTCCGGCCGGAGAGGAGTTTGAGGAGTCTGAGGCGGTTGTGGGCTTTGGATTGGATGGAGCGGAGATGAGGGATCCAGGTGAGGTGACGGTCAATGGTAAGGCCAAGGTAGGTAAGGGTGGGGGTGGCCAGTTAGCTGTTGGTGCGCCCTTATATACGCTAGCTGCCGGCTGTGACTTCACTGGTGCCCGTGACATTGCCATATACGGGTATGTTTAGAGTCGGCGTACGATGTGCCCTCTTCAACTGCTCGATCTCTGGATCCCACGCAGTGCTGAACTGCAAGCCACCGTCTCTACTCAGGGTGTTTGCGGTAATTTTTATTTCAATAGTTTCCTTTATTAAACTGTCCCATAAGCCGACTCAAAACATGCCCATATATGGCAATGTCACAGGCGTCAGTGACGTCACAGCCGGCAGCTAGCGTATGTAAGTGCACATCAACAGCCCACTGGCAGTCATACCACCTGATAATGGCCAAGGAATGTTTGGCCGAAAGCTCATGTAGTTTTAAGCAATTGACGCGGTTGGAAACCCGAGAACATTTTATTCTGCAACTAAGCTAGTTCTGCCATGGGTATGTTAATGACTTCATAAATATAAAAAAAGTGTCGCTGTAGCAAATGGTACTGTCATCTTTGAACAAAATGTACGTCGAAGTAAGCACATGTTGGAAAAGTTGTATGATGTTGTAGCGAATACTACTATCATAGCGCAATAAAAAGTAAGTCGAAGTGAGCGTATGTTTGAGAAGATGTATGATGTTTTTGTTTCCTGAGCTCTCGAGTGTCCAGCCGGATGCGATCGTTGGCTGGACACCCGAGAGCCCTGCAAACAACACATACGCTGGAAAAGCCTCCGATCACAAGATGTATGATGTTCTCTAGCAGCTTAGCTCGTGTGAGTTTTAGTCAATACGCCAGAGACAGTTGTTTGAGCAAAGAGACCACATCGAAACTCACTAATATGCCGGTTGTCCAAAGGTCGCCGTATGAAATCTTCTGATGGCAACCTTGTACGTAAGGCAACCACAACTATCACCTTGGGTTTTAATAAAGCGCTTCAGCTGTATTTATTCCTTCATTTTTAGATAATTAACAGTTTTATGGCATCTTCAGGTTAACATCTGTATAACAATAAAAACAGAAGTAATGACAGCCGTTAGACATCCACTGATATTAGAACTTTTAAAAATTATTTTAAGATTTTTAAAAACAATTTAAAAAGCCATGAGAAAAGCAAACTATTTGTACTCACGTAACTAAAACATTAGAGCTAAAATGGTCGGAACCAGGTACCCAACAATCATTGTCAGTCAGAACAAAACACCGCTAAAAGGCGGTATATCACTGGAACGAATGGTAAAAAGGAGACTAGAATGGTGGCTTGAAAAAAGTAATTTGTTGCCTCGGAGTCAATACGGCTTCAGAAAACGCAAAGGGACCATGGATAACCTGTTTTTGCTTAATATGGATACCACGTCAGCCTTTCAAACGAAAGAGACGGTAGTTGCAGCTTTTATTGACGTTAAGGGTGCATATGACCACGTACAAATACCGATACTCTTGGACAAGCTGTCAGGATTCGGAATTCCTTCACGGATGATCTACGGTATCAGTACCCTGATTACTCAACAAACGATCTACGTCCGTTTCAAAGGTACCATGATCGGACCTTTTTACGTCTCCCAGGGCTTGCCGCAAGGTGCAGTTTTAAGTCCCCTCCTGTATACTCTATATACGCACGACCTAGAACGCATAATTACTCCCCCCACAAAAATCCTACAGTATGCTGATGATATATGTGTTTATTCTACTGCTGCTTCATATCTTCAGGCCGAAACGGTATTAACCACAACCATCGCACACATCGATGAGTGGCTCTCTATCAATGGGCTGGAGATCTCGGCTGAGAAATCAGCAGTCGTTCCCTTCTCCAAGTCGACGACAGCTCGCACTGAAGATCACATTACCTGTGGCAAGTACACCTTCCAAATAAAATCTCACGCTCGATTTCTGGGGATGATTTTTGACTCTCGGTTAAGCTGGGCGCCCCACCTCCGATCCACCGTTACCAAGTGTGAAGAAGGTTTAAATGTAATCAGATCACTCACTCGTGTCTGGTGGGGAGCGCACCAGAGTGTTTTACTCACCATGTACCGAGGGATAATTCGATCTCGATTAGACTATGGCTGTCAATTCTACCACACTGCGTCAAAGATTCATCTCTCCAAATTAGATACTCTTCAATATAGAGCCATTCGTACCTGTCTTGGAGCCATGCGATCGACGCCCACCAACGCCCTTTTAATAGCAGCAGGGGAGATGCCCTTGAGTATTAGGCGCCAAATGTTATCGGACAAATTCTACATTCAAGGCCATTATGGACAGCTCCGTCTATCAAAGTAGAGACTGCATTTATCGACTGTGGATTGCATCCCACAGAAGGAATAAAGTTGCCAGCTTTGACACTTGGTCACCTGTCATACATTCTATACGGCGTTCAGCTCATCTACCTGTTTTTGAATATGATTTTCAAATGCTCTGCTCCCAGATTCCAGTCCATTATTTAAGTACGACCTGGCTGGACAGTACTAATGTCAACGTTGGCTTCAATCGTCTCGTTCAAGCACAATGGCCGGGTTTTCTCTGTGTATATACCGATGGCTTCAAAATTCCGCAAGAAGAGTGTACAGGGTGCGCTTTTTTCTGCCCTCAAATCCAGATCTGCAAAACCTTCAAACTGCCTACGAGCACTTCTATTTTTACGGCGGAGACAATGGCAGTTTTGGAAGCACTTAAGTTTGTCTCTAGCACTTCCTTCCCCAAGATATTGATAGTATCTGACTCGCAAAGCGTTCTTAAAAACATTCAGTACAGTCGATGGAACAAAACAAGCAACAGTTCTATCTTGGATGTGATACCTGAATATATTCGCAGCACACGCACGGGCTGGACGATCCATTTGTTGTGGGTACCTTCCCACTCTGGTATCCTCTATAATGATGAAGTTGATGCATTAGCCGAACAAGCGGCAACCTTAGGCACCGTCCTGGATCTGCACCTTCCTTATACAGACTACTTACGTGAAGTCAAGGATCACGCAAGACAACAATGGCAGGAAATGTGGAACGTTTTTCAACAGACAACAGGCGGTTATTACGCAGTGCTACAACCTCGTATTCCTTCACAGCCGTGGTTCATGAGGACACATCTGGACCGATCCACGATTTCTACCATCATGACTCCGCTTCAATCATGCCTCTTTCCCACAACATCTACATCGGATCAACGTTTACAGTTCACCAGCATGTGAGTGTGATCCTGAGTCGGAAGCTGATGTCAACCACATCTTATTTATGTGCCACAATTTTGACCGTGAACGGTTGGTCTTTCTGAAGACATTGCTGAGTATGGACTAGCATCTTCCTCAATCAGCTTCTTCTCTTTTGTGCACTAAAGACGTTCGTCTATATAAAGTGATAGTTAACTTCATCAAGAGTACTGGTTACAATATGTAGGTTTTAACGGTGTACATATATTATAAATGTCTTGCTGATGAAGATATTTCAGAAGTGGTGTGAACTGTAAGCCAAGACACTTAATTATTTTCCAATTCAATTCAATTTTTAAAACATTATGTACAAAACTGTAACAGAAGCTTTTTATTCTTGTAAATATGCATTTCTGTATTTGTTTATTCAATTATGTGTACATTGTCACTATGTGTTGCCGATGGCTAAATTGAGTACACACTCAAAGGCCAAATAAAAAAATAAAAAAAATAAAAAAATCACTGAATAAAAACTGCTGGATTCCAATCCAGTATGGTGGATGAGTCCTAAACAAATTATACAGCAGTAATTCATTGGTAAGGTCGAAATAAATGAAACACTTAAGACTTAATTTTCAGCTAGCCTCAAAAACCATAAGGGAGGGATGTTATACCTGGATCGTACCCGTCAAGTAAATAGCTGTAGACAGGAAAGTATAACCTGAAATCCGCACTTACTGCTGCTCCGGTCTATACGCTATCGCGAACAGGGGAAACAGCCGCGTATTGTGTCTTACTGACGGCAAAAAAGTAAGCAGCTTGCCTATAGACGGCAAGGGCGTGCGCTGATTTTGTAGCCTCGCTTCTTGACGTCTGCGCTTCTCCAGCGAACCAGTGTATAAATTAGCGAGCCACAACACTTGCATCTGTAGATGACGAACAGCTGCCCGTGGAAACATTGTGCATTTTAGACAGTACGATCCGACGCAACTCCGAAGAACTTTTAGAGAATCTAGCAGATAGCCTGGGTAAAGCTTGAGGTGTTGGTTTCACAACAGGATGCGGAAGCTTGAGAAACGCTTGATGGTGACGCACAGTCCACAGAATCATGTTCACTGGAGATAAGCCTCATTTGTAAAGGTACGGAAAGATATCTTTATCTGATACGGGCTCTAAGACTGGGTTCCCAAGATTTTAACTTTCCTGAAGATTGTAACACGCGAGTTAGCTGATATGATAAGTTTTCTGTGATTAGCATAATTTTTCTCGGTGTTTTGAGAGGATATGTCGACCTTTGTACGTGCTGTCTACAGCTGCTTTCGTGCCACCTCGGACAGACATTTTCTAGAACTGAATTTCGCAACAGAAAGCGAAACTTCGCTAGTTTATGAATTATCAGATTCTATGTGCCACAGAAGATATTACCGTCGCTGGCAACGTGTCTCTGAGATGATACTCTGGCCAGCTTATTGAAATTATATTTTTTGATAATACGTAGTGTTTCCTGAACTATGGATTGTTATAACCCGGTACAATACTCGTTGCCAAGAAACTTTGGAAAAGTATTTACCCTTAACTGGGAAAGCTAACGTTTCCTTATATAAAATAACGGGCCAGTAACGCAGCCAAGATTACCAATACGACTGAATACTTAAGCCGTGAGAGGTTAGTGTGACTCGTTGATACAGTTTCGGAGTCAATGGAATCTATGCGATGAATAGGAACTAGAAACTTATGTGATCTAGTGTCAAAAAATCATGAAGAGGGTGGGTTCCCAACACTCCTCCAGAAAAGCGTTATCATCATATAACAGAAGAACACATGGAAAGATTAATGTGGGAGTTGCAAGACAGTTTGTCACGACTATTAACTGTTGAACTAAATAATTTTCACAACGTTAGAAGAAAAACAGAAGAGTTACATGTAAGTTCTGATTAGGAACAAAATTTACCTCTTGCTGGAAAAGTGCTCCTTAGTTTCTTTTTATTATTTCATGATCAATTTAGGCGTTACCAGCCGCATCCTCAGATGCATTTGTTCACCTTTTTTTACCTTTTTCCTATAAAAATTGAAAAATTGCGTTAGGCTGGTGCATAGACATGACAAGCTTTATAGTTTTGACCACTGTAACGGGACATCTTCCTCTTGCATTACTTTTCCTCAACAGAAGTTATCGATACCAGTATAATATTTCGAATTTTGGACAGGTCAATATTATCTCAGTTGCTTTTCTGAAGCCGTTCACATAATTTTATACACAGTGTGTTATATTTCAAGCTACAATTTATGAATATGAATTACTTTATAAAATATTTTAGTCTCAATGTTATAAAAGATAAGTACTGGTTCTGAATGTACAGTTAAAATTATTTTTCTAGGAACATTCGAAATTACAAATGATTGGCACACTTAAAATTTCTATTATTAATGACGTTAAACTGCACTGGTTACTATGTTTATTCCTGGATTCATTTATGAAATAATAACCGAAAGTAATTACGTAACAGAAACTTGTAGAAATCCATTTGTTAAGAAACATTGTAAAACCTTTGGAATATGGTTATTTACGCAGACTGTGAGAGTCGTAAGCACGTCTCTGATGTGACCGGACGTATTTTTGTATTTTGTGTGAACAATGTAATTTAGGCTTTGTTAAAGTCAAAAATCAAAAGACTATGATATACCAAATAGATTTACATAAAAACAAACATTTTGCAACAACATTCTTCAAATTTATTTGGATCAATCAAACTGTGAGGACCTAAAATGTGACATATTCGGTATCAAGAGTCAGACCCCTAGACAAGAAGAATTGGAGCCAACACAACAAGACAAGCTAAGTAAATTAGACAGTTTATTGTAATCTTCTCTCCTGTCAAATTTTTTATAAGAACACTTCGCTTATTGTGGACAATAGCTGCAAGTGGTCTCCCCTGACTACATCACGTGTTACAAATTTTTTACTTTTTCGGCAGTGAGGTAAGTTAATGTTCTTATGCTCCAGTGCAACTGTACGTTAAGTTACAATTCCACATAGTCATAGGCCGAAATGTTAGTACAATGATATTA
This sequence comes from Schistocerca nitens, assembly GCF_023898315.1. Classification (NCBI taxonomy): domain Eukaryota; kingdom Metazoa; phylum Arthropoda; class Insecta; order Orthoptera; family Acrididae; genus Schistocerca; species Schistocerca nitens. The sequence goes on along the minus strand of NC_064615.1, from coordinate 697,616,907 downwards.
TGTGACATACACATGTGAAGTTCCGTCTAATAACGTTGGCAAATAGTTTACACCTAGAATTAAGAAGCATTTACAATGAGAGTGTGTATTGTTGTATCCTACGGTGATGCGTGGGTTCTAAAGGCAGAAAGCAAAGAATGAGAGACACAATCACAGTTTGAAACAAGCATTCATTTAACTCAATGAGTTGCTGAATATACATGCAAACGGATGTATAGGTTCCACAGTGTGCCAGTTGGTAGCCAGGTTCGTTATACTGATGTCACTGACACAGAGAGAGGGGCTGCCCACTCGCAGGCTGCTATAGCAAGGCTGAAGGGCCGTTGGGGGGATGCGGTGGCTCTTATCCATTTCCTTGGCGGTGCTGCCTGACCCAGCCGGGAGGGGCGTGTACGTAGGGCGGTCGTCAGTTAGCGGCCACGTTTGATGTGGCTGCCTCTAATGGCGGATCTAATATTGTGTGATGTCAACATTGGAACTATTAATCGACACGCCAAGGACAGGTTAAAAACATATGACAAACAAGGGTAGCATTTTATTCCAAAAGGCAGCAAAACGTAATAGAATACTGTACTATGCTAGATGGGCTAGATGGTCATGAGCGAAAATTAGGTATGTTGTCCACCTATCAGCGCATAGTAGGGTTAATAACAGTTACTAAAATCAACAGGGCTTATTACATTTAAGGCACGATATATTAATTTATATTGAATGAATTTTATCCATAGTGGATGCTGTCGAACTCCGTGACTGTTCCTTTATAGGATGTAGAAAAATATCCGCTACCAGTCACAATAAAAGGTTATTTATTTGTCACACGACCGGTTTCGGGCTTGCGCTCATCCTCAGGTGTTTATACATTCATGTACATGTTTATACCGTTGGAGATCACTGTATAAATACAAAAAAATATTTGCTGGTGACTACACAGGTACAAGTGGGACAATTGTAAATGGTAAGGCAGCATTTGACGAAAATATATCTGTACTTACATAAAGATGAAGCACCATTATTAAAGTTACGCTGTGGTGATATTTTTGCCGCTTAGTTACACACTTATTGTCATTTTCACGTCCATATTTCAGTTTTACCAAGTATAGCGTCATATTTCACTATTATGATGTGCACTTGTGAAATACACTATGTTTACATACAGACATGTGGGCTGAGGTCAAAGAACTTAGATGTAGCAGATGCAGAGATGTTGCTCATACAGAAACTTGTAGGTAATGGTCAAAGAACTTAGCATCAGGAAGTGCAAGGGTGTTGCATACACAAAAATTTAAAAAGCTATTATAGATTGCGACGTTTCTTGATACAAATTATGAAATGTTTTGATTATCTAAGTTCTCCGACAAAAATGTGAATCAAACAATTTGTATTGACGTGTGTTTAACCAGTGGCGGCCGCTTATCATGTGCACCCTGTAAAAATCACAAAAATTATGGCATTTCGCTTTGAATGCGAGTCGGAATTACCACTAAAATTACGCCTCTTCTCTTCGAATGCAAGTTGAAAATCGCACTAAAATTACGCCATTTCTCTACAAATTCGCGCTGGTATGCAAATAAAACCGGCGTTTTTTTAAGCTCTCTTTCCTCGATAATTCGAAACCACTGTCGAGTGTTTCGATGATGGTCAACTGTGCTTCGATCAACTCAGAGAAGGGACGGAGCTGTCTCTTTTCCTCTGTGCATACTGTCGCGGCCCACGAGAAATATGGGCCCTGCAACGTGGTTGGGATGTCACACTTCCCGAACTCTCGGCTCCGTGCAAGGCCCACGGGAAATCAATATTTAACTGAAAAAGTATCCACTAAATTTGTTACCTTTCTCGTGCACCATCGAAAACTTGCGTGGATGTAAACGTGCAGTTAAGTGTTATTGAACTATTCTGAAATAGTTACTCGCTCCCTGCCGGAGACAGCTGCTGACACTCGTAAGACCTGCAGTGTCACGTGCTGTGACGTAAGCGCCACAGTCTGTCTTTATCTTTGGCGCCCTTCCGACACTACGAGTGTTAACGCTGCTCTCAGCACCAGGTCGGTATCTGAACGGAGGCGTCTTGTGGAAGGGTAGAGCGTGAGGGATTTTTGAAGAGTCGTTGTGATAACGGCATCGTGGCCGAGTGAACTGTTGGCATAGTAGCTCAGTGTGCTCGTTCAGCAGACTGGCTGCCCTCTGTAATAACAATAATAATAATAATAAACTGAGGAAAGTATTCAACGTTAAACTCGAGTAGTGTCATGTGACATATGCCTGGACCAAATGACTAGAACAACGACGGAAAAAAGTTAAAAAAATGGCTGGTGTAACCCACAGACAGAAAATTCGTCGTCCGTCGATCTCAGTTCTTTTCCTGCTGATACCACAAAGTTTTCAATTTATTTTACTCCTCGCCAATGATAGAATTTCGCTATATTTAAACAGTTAAATTTATATCTATAAAATTAATATATTCATTTAGTTACGATTACTGTCGTTACTATAGGCTAGATGGTGGTAGAAAAAGCGAGTGTACGAGGAAAGTTAGTAGTCACTGTATAACATTAAACCACTTGATAATGACATTGTAAAGCCGAAATCATGATCGTGTAAATGTAACACTGCAAATAAAAAACATTCTAATGGAGGTACTGACTTTAAAGAAATGAAATGTTCAAATGGCCCTGAGCACTATGGGACTTAACATCTGAGGTCATCAGTCCCCTAGAACTTAGAACTACTTAAACCTAACTAACCTAAGGAAATCACACACATCCGTGGCCGAAGCAGGATTCGAGCCTGCGTCCGTAGCGGTCGCGCGGTTCCAGACTGAAGCGCCTAGACTCGCTCGGCCACATCGGCCGGCTGACTTTAAAGAAGTAGTATGAAAGTGTTTCCTGTAGATGATATGCTGAAGAGGTACTTTTACATCACAGAAAGTGAAGTTTAAATAGAGTTAGGTAGTGTACTTCGAATGCAAATCCAACAACAGACGGTCGACCCACGTGGTTTTATAATGATGAAATTTCGAAATACTCGCAAAATGTTTTGATGATTTTAGAAGGGCAGATGAAATTCCAAACAAATGTTTAATCTGAAACCAATCATTCATACAGTTTAGGCGTAATGGATTCAAAAGACGTTTGTTCACTTCTAAAAGGCCATTGATTCATTTGATAGAAACTACAGGTAAAATAAAACTATGTGCGCAGAAGCAGGTTGATGTTCGTTTTAAGTTCCTAGAACGTTTCGCCTGAGTGGCCCACAGGAAAAGTTTAACCGCTCTCCAAAGACTGTGTGGGATTTTTCATGAGCCATTCTCGTGAGAGCAGTGTGGAAGGGTGCTCTAATGCATGCACTGGCAAGATACTAACTCACCTTTTATTCCTAACAATATTAACCTATTAATTATAAAATTTAAATGTTTTAAACACATAGATTTATATATGTAAAATCCGTATATTCAGTTTAGTTATGATTACTATCCTTGTAACTCAAAAGGCTATAGGCTTCTACATTGTAGCACGTTGGTACAGTTTTGCACAAGCTAACACTGTGTTTAACCTCGTTCTTTGGAAGTAGTTATGCTTAATATACAAGTGAAAGTCAGAGATACAGTGCTACATAAAGTATCACCACGACTGCTCAGGATTAACATATTAATCAATACGACGAAAAACCAGTTCAAAGTGGCAAGATTTCACTTTTGTTATTCACCCGATGACTAGGTTTGAACCGGAACTCATTTTCAAAACATTGTAATGCAGTTACAGCGCTTGCAGTTCGTTTGCACATTTTTGACATGTTTTTGCATTTCGGGAAATACGATTTTTGACTATGTTATTGTGATTTGAAAATGAGTCCCGGCCCAAAACTAGCCATCGAGTGAATAAAAAAAAGTGAAATTTTCAACATTGGACTGGTTTTTGTTGTACAGATAAACAGAATTTGCAGACGCACAGCTATTCCAGCACACTGGAAGTTCGTTAACACACTAGTGCCACAAATACTACATTTAGTAACAACTGTACACAGATACGTACTACACGTACAGCTCATCTTCGCAGCCCACAAGAGGCGACGGGAACAAAAATAATAGGAGGCACATAATGCTAAGTCAGAATTCTATAACTATAAATAGTGTAAATAGTGATATAAGCTAAATGTTCTGCCATGAAGCAGAATAATAATTTTGAAATTTATTGTGTTAAATACATTGCGAATTATTGGTATTGTTTGTAAAATAGAGTTGTTTGTTGTTGTGGTCTTCAGTCCTGAGACTGGTTTGATGCAGCTCTCCATGCTACTCTATCCTGTGCAAGCTTCTTCATCTCCCAGTACCTACTGCAGCCTACATCCTTCTGAATCTGCTTGGTGTATTCATCTCTTGGTCTCCCTCTACGATTTTTACCTTCCACTCTGCCGTCCAGTACCAAACTGGTGATCCCTTGATGCCTCAGAACATGTCTTACCAACCGATCCCTTCTTCTAGTCAAGTTGTGCCACAAACTCCTCTTCTCCCCAATTCTATTCAATACCTCCTCATTAGTTATGTGATCTACCCATCTAATCTGCAGCATTCTTCTGTAGCACCACATTTCGAAAGCTTCTATTCTCTTCTTGTCTAAACTATTTATCGTCCATGCTTCACTTCCATACATGGCTACACTCCATACAAATACTTTCAGAAACGACTTCTTGACACTTAAATCAATACTCGACGCTAACAAATTTCTCTTCTTTAGAAACGCTTTCCTTGCCATTGTCAGTCTACATTTTATATCCTCTCTACTTCGACCATCATCAGCTATTTTGCTCCCCAAATTGCAAAACTCCTTTACTACTTTAAGTGTCTCTTTTACTAATCTAATTCCCTCAGCATCACCCGATTTAATTTGACTACATTCCATTATCCTCGTTTTGCTTTTGTTGATGTTCATCTTATACCCTCCTTTCAAGATACTGTCCATTCCGTTCAACTGCTCTTCGAAGCCCTTTGGTGTCTCTGACAGAATTACAATGTCATCGGCAAACTTCAAAGTTTTTATTTCTTCTCCATGGATTTTAATACCTACTCCGAACTTTTCTTTTGTTTCCTTTACTGCTTGCTCAATATACAGATTGAATAGCATCGGGGAGTGGCTACAACCCTGTCTCACTTCCTTCCCAACCACTGCTTCCCTTTCATGCCCCTCAACTCTTATAACTGCCACCTGGTTTCTGTAAATATTGTAAATAGCCTTTCGCTCCCTGTATTTTACCCCTGCCACCTTCAGAGTTTGAAAGAAAGGTATTCCAGTCAACATTGTCAAAAGCTTTCTCTAAGTCTACAAATGCTAGAAACGTAGGTTTGCCTTTCCTTAATCTTTCTTCTAAGATAAGTCGTAGGGTCAGTATTGCCTCATGTGTTCCAACATTTCTACGGAATCCAAACTGATCTTCCCCGAGTTCGGCTTCTACCAGTTTTTCCATTCGTCTGTAAAGAATTCGTGTTAGTATTTTGCAGCTATGACTTATTAAACTGATTGTTCGGTAATTTTCACATCTGTCAACACCTGCTTTCTTTGGGATTGGAATTACTACATTCTTCTTGAAGCCTGAGGGTATTTCGCCTGTGTCATACATCTTACTCACCAGATGCTAGAGTTTTGTTAGGCCTGGCTCTCCCAAGACCGTCAGTAGTTCCAATGAAATGTTGTCTACTCCCGGGGGCTTGTTTCGACTCAGGTCTTTCAGTGCTCTGTCAAACTCTTCACGCAATATCGTATCCCCCATTTCATTTTCATCTACCTCCTCTTCCATTTCCATAATATTGTCCTCAAGAACATTGCCCCTGCATGGACCCTCTATATACTCCTTCCCCCTTTCTGCTTTCCCTTCTTTGCTTAGAACTGGGTTTCCATCTGAGCTCTTGATATTCACACAAGTAGTTCTCTTTTCTCCAAAGGTCTCTTTAATTTTCCTGTAGGCTGTATCTATCTTACCCCTAATGAGATAAGCCTATACATCCTTACATTTGTCCTCTAGCCATCCCTGCTTAGCCATTTTGCACTTCCTGTCGATCTCATTTTTGAGACGTTTGTATTCCTTTTTGCCTGCTTCACTTACTGCATTTTTGTATTTTCTCCTTTCATCAAATAAATTCAGTATCTCTTCTGTTAGCCAAGGATTTCTACTAGACCTCGTCTTTTTACCTACTTGATCCTCTACTGCCTTCAATATTTCATTCCTCAAAGCTACCCATTCTTCTTGTACTGTATTTATTTCCCCCATTCCTGTCAATTGTTCCCTTATGCTCTTCCTGAAACTCTGTACAACCTCTGGTTATTTCAGTTTATCCAGGTCCCATCTCCATGTACTATGATATTTTGATAATATTGAGGTTTTGTAACTATTTTTCAAGAAAAATGATAGTCCATGATGGAAGAAGCAGTTAAAATACATATTTTTTTTTAAAAAAATGTGTGTGCGTTCTAAATACAATATTTAAAATTTTAAGTAACATAAATACAGCCAAAGCCTTGCAGACAAACAAAAATTACGCGAAGCGAAATGTAGTGTGAGGAGGGCTATGCGAGAGACGTTCAATGAATTCGAAAGTAAAGTTCTATGTACTGACTTGGCAGAAAATCCTAAGAAATTTTGGTCTTATGTCAAAGCGGTAGGTGGATCAAAACAGGATGTCCAGACACTCTGTGACTCTACTTCCTTCTCTAGATTGTCGCACAGATGACAAAATGGTAGATATCGAAATAGACGACAGAGGGAAAGATACAATTAAAATCGATCAAAAGAGGAAAAGCCACTGGACCTGATGGGAAACCAGTTCGATTTTACACAGAGTACGCGAAGGAACTTGCCCCCCTTCTTGTAGCGGTGTACCGTAGGTCTCTAGAAGAGCGCAGCGTTCCAAAGGATTGGAAAAGGGCACAGGTCATTCCCGTTTCCAAGAAGGGACGTCGAACAGATGTGCAGAACTATAGACCTATATCTCTAACGTCGATCAGTTGTAGAATTTTGGTACACGTATTATGTTCCAGTGTAATGACTTTTCGGGAGACTAGAAATCTACTCTGTAGGAATCAGCATAGATTTCGAAAAAGACGGTCGTGTGAAACCCAGCTCGCGCTATTCGTCCACGAGACTCAGAGGGCCATAGACACGGGTTCACAGGTAGATGCCGTGTGTCTTGACTTTCGCAAGGCGTTCGATACAGTTCCCCATAGTCGTTTAATGAACAAAGTAAGAGCATATGGACTATCAGACCAATTGTGTGATTGGATTGAAGAGTTCATAGATAATAGAACGCAGCATGTCATTCTCAATGGAGAGAAGTCTTCCGAAGTAAGAATGATTTCAGGTGTGCCGCAGGTGAGTGTCGTAGGACCGTTTCTATTCACAATATACATAAATGACCTTGTGGATAAAATCGTAAGTTCACTGAGGCTTTTTGCGGATGATGCTGTGGTATAGAGGTTGTAACAATGGAAAATTGTACTGAAATGCAGGAGGATCTGCAGCGAAATGACGCATGGTGCAGGGAATGGCAATTGAATCTCAATGTAGACAAGTGTAATGTGCTGCGAATACATAGAAAGTAAGATCCCTTATCATTTATCTACAATATAGCAGGTCAGCAACTGGAAGCAGTTAATTCCATAAATTATCTGGGAGTAGGCATTAGGAGTGATTTAAAATGAAATGATCATATAAAGTTGATCGTCAGTAAAGCGGATGCTACACTGAGATTCATTGGAAGAATCCTAAGGAAATGCAATCCGAAAAGAAAGGAAGTAGGTTACAGTACGCTTGTTCGCTCACTGCTTGAATACTGCTCACCAGTGTGAGATTCGTATCCGATAGGGTTGATATAAGAGATAGAGAAGATCCAACGGAGGGCATCGAACTTAGTTACAGGATCACTTAGTAATCACGAAAGCGTTACGGAGATGATAGATAAACTCCAGTGGAAGACTCTGCAGGAGAGACGCTCAGTAGCTCGGTACGGGCTTTTGTTGAAGTTTCGAGAACGTACCTTCACCGAGGAGTCAAGCAGTATATTGCTACCTCCTACGTATACCTCGCGAAGAGACCACGAGGATAAAATCAGAGAGATTAGAGCCCACACAGAGGCATACCGACAATCCTTCTTTCCAAGAACAATACGAGACTGGAATAGAAGGGAGAACCGATAGAGGTACTCAGGGTACCCTCCGCCACACACCGTCAGGTGGCTAGCGGAGTATGGATGTAGATGTACAGGTAGAGGTAGATGTAACTGAAACATAATTTGTTATAATGTGAAAGCCATGTAAGGTTTCAGAAATTGTAATTTGTAAATGACTCATTTTTAACAATCAGTACAAACTGTCATTTGGGCAGCGGGCATGTCAAGTTGCACAGAGTCTGTACGTGAGTCACATATTAAGTCAGTCTGAAGCAGTTCCAGCTGTGGTTCTAATCGTGACGGAGTAAATAATAATGTAGTAAACGTGGATTATTAAAATTGGTTACTAATTTATGTATTTGAAAATCAATTCTCAGCTAATTTATGTAATTAAGAACCATTCATCACAGAATTCTGAGGAAAAGAAGACACTGCACATGAACTTCAACAACAAAAATCTCCCAACAGTATCGAAAATAAGGTAAGTAAATTTTATACTTACTTCTCGCATTCAAGAAATCTGTTGTTGTTGTTGTGGTCTTCAGTCCTGAGACTGGTTTGATGCAGCTCTCCACCCTACGCTATCCTGTGCAAACTTCTTCATTTCCAAGTACCTACCACACCCTACAACCTTCTGAATCTGCTTAGTGTATTCATCTCTTGGTCTCCCTCTACGATTTTTACCCTCTACGCTTCCCTCAAATACTAAATTGGTGATCCCTTGATGCCTCAGAATATGTCCTACCAACCGATCCTTTCTTCTAGTCAAGTTGTGCCACAAACTTCTCTTCTCCCCAATCCTATTCAATAGCTCCTCATTAGTTATATGATCTACCCATCTAATCTTCAGCATTCTACTGTAGCACCATATTTAGAAAACTTCTATTCTCTTCATGTCCAAACTAGTTATCGTCCATGTTTCACTTCCATACATGGCTACGCTCCATACAAACACTTTCAGAAACGACTTCCTGACACTTACATCCATACTCGATGTTAACAAATTTCTCTTCTTCAGAAACGCTTTCCTTGCCATTGCCAGTCTTCATTTTATATCCTCTCTACTTCGACTATCATCAGTTATTTTGCTCCCCAAATAGCAAAACTTCTTTACTACTTTAAGTGTTTCATTTCCTTATCTAATTCCCTCAGCATCACTCAATTTAATTCGACTACATTCCATTATCCTCGTTTTGCTTTTGTTGATGTTCATCTTATATTCTCCTTTCAAGACACTATCCATTCCGTTCAACTGCTCTTCCAAGTCCTTTGCTGTTCTGACAGAATTACAATGTCATCAGCAAATCTCATAGTTTTTATTTCTTCTCCATGGATTTTAATACCTACTCCGAATTTTTCTTTTGTTTCCTTCACTGCTTGCTCAATATACAGATTGAATAACATCAGGGAGAGGCTACAACCCTGTCTCACTCCCTTCCCAACCACTGCTTCCCTTTCATGCCCCTCGACTCTTATAACTGCCATCTGGTGTCTGTACGAAATACACTCCTGGAAATGGAAAAAAGAACACATTGACACCGGTGTGTCAGACCCACCATACTTGCTCCTGACACTGCGAGAGGGCTGTACAAGCAATGATCACACGCACGGCACAGCGGACACACCAGGAACCGCGGTGTTGGCCGTCGAATGGCGCTAGCTGCGCAGCATTTGTGCACCGCCGCCGTCAGTGTCAGCCAGTTTGCCGTGGCATACGGAGCTGCATCGCAGTCTTTAAGATTGGTAGCATGCCGCGACAGCGTGGACGTGAACCGTATGTGCAGTTGACGGACTTTGAGCGAGGGCATATAGTGGGCATGCGGGAGGCCGGGTGGACGTACCGCCGAATTGCTCAACACGTGGGGCGTGAGGTCTCCACAGTACATCGATGTTGTCGCCAGTGGTCGGCGGAAGGTGCACGTGCCCGTCGACCTGGGACCGGACCGCAGCGACGCACGGATGCACGCCAAGACCGTAGGATCCTACGCAGTGCCATAGGGGACCGCACCGCCACTTCCCAGCAAATTAGGGACACTGTTGCTCCTGGGGTATCGGCGAGGACCATTCGCAACCGTCTCCATGAAGCTGGGCTACGGTCCCGCACACCGTTAGGCCGTCTTCCGCTCACGCCCCAACATCGTGCAGCCCGCCTCCAGTGGTGTCGCGACAGGCGTGAATGGAGGGACGAATGGAGACGTGTCGTCTTCAGCGATGAGAGTCGCTTCTGCCTTGGTGCCAATGATGGTCGTATGCGTGTTTGGCGCCGTGCAGGTGAGCGCCACAATCAGGACTGCATACGACCGAGGCACACAGGGCCAACACCCGGCATCATGGTGTGGGGAGCGATCTCCTACACTGGCCGTACACCACTGGTGATCGTCGAGGGGACACTGAATAGTGCACGGTACATCCAAACCGTCATCGAACCCATCGTTCTACCATTCCTAGACCGGCAAGGGAACTTGCTGTTCCAACAGGACAATGCACGTCCGCATGTATCCCGTGCCACCCAACGTGCTCTAGAAGGTGTAAGTCAACTACCCTGGCCAGCAAGATCTCCGGATCTGTCCCCCATTGAGCATGTTTGGGACTGGATGAAGCGTCGTCTCACGCGGTCTGCACGTCCGGCACGAACGCTGGTCCAACTGAGGCGCCAGGTGGAAATGGCATGGCAAGCCGTTCCCCAGGACTACATCCAGCATCTCTACGATCGTCTCCATGGGAGAATAGCAGCCTGCATTGCTGCGAAAGGTGGATATACACTGTACTAGTGCCGGCATTGTGCATGCTCTGTTGCCTGTGTCTATGTGCCTGTGGTTCTGTCAGTGTGATCATGTGATGTATCTGACCCCAGGAATGTGTCAATAAAGTTTCCCCTTCCTGGGACAATGAATTCACGGTGCTCTTATTTCAATTTCCAGGAGTGTATAAATAGCCCTTCTCCCCCTGTATTTTACCCCTTCCACCTTCAGAATTTGAAAGAGAGTATTCCAGTCAACATTGAAAAAACTTTCTCTAAGTCTACAAATGCTAGAAACGTAGGTTTGCCTTTCCTTTATCTAGCTTCTAAGACAAGTCGTACGGTCAGTATTGCCTCACGTGTTCCAATATTTCTACGGAATCCAAACTGATCTTCGCCGAGGTCGGCTTCTACTAGTTTTAGCATTCGTCTGTATAGAAATCGAGTTAGTATTTTGCATCCGTGACTTATTAAATTGAATGTTCGGTAATTTTCACATCTATCAGTACCTGCTTTCTTTGGGATTGGAATTATTATATTCTTCTTGAAGTCTGAGGGTATCACCTACATTATGTGAAACAGAATGGAGAAAATGTTATTAAAATATACCGTACTGAATTTCATAATATAAAGTCAAATGTTACAAAGTTACTAATGGATGCCATAAATCGATTTACACACCCTAGAGCATTGACGTACGCACTCATGGGTGAAACAAAACAAAACGCCCTGCACGAGAGTGCATTTAGTCACAGCAAGTGGTTTTCACCGTCTCAGAAGTACTTAAACACGAAGAACGGCAGAAAACGCTGCAAAGTTAGTTGGTAACTAGGGAGGACCTTGCCGCAGTAATTCACTGTCGTGAGCATTCCGGTGCGGGCGGATTTGGAGGAGATGGCTTGGTGGCCTGGCGCTGCAGTTTCTCAGGCTACGGAAGACATGGAACCTGAGTGAGACTCGTACGCTGAGTTAGTACTTTCCTAACTGAGTGGTGCTGTAATTTCAAGACGTAACTACTTCGAGTTTAGTATGTGTCTTGACAGGATGAGCCACCTAGTGAACTCAAAGTAGTTAATTCTTCGATCAAAGGTACATAATTAGCAACAGAAGACTAATAGTGCGTCAGAATTACAAGTGGAAACTAGATGAAAAGTGGGAAGAAAAAAGTTCGAAACATAAAAACATGCCTATGTTTCGTAAGTAGAGCTGTAGTGCGAGCTCCAACACGTGACCAGATGCGAGGAAACGCAGATGCTAACTGAAAACGCGAAGAATTATCCCACTGATGATAGTTTAAAGTGAAAAATGGCGAAACGAGCCTGGAAGAAATAAAGTACATTGCAGCAAGAAATGGTGTTTTTTATTTACAGAACAAATATTTCTGTGCTTTCTACGGAGGATGGCCACGCAAACAGGTGTTGTACCTAGCAATAGACCTGTTCATAAATAGAGTGAACTATTGGTGCCTAGAATGAGATTTTCACTCTGCAGCGGAGTGTGCGCTGATATGAAACTTCCTGGCAGATTAAAACTGTGTGCCCGACCGAGACTCGAACTCAGGACCTCTGCCTTTCGCGGGCAAGTGCTCTACCAACTGAGCTACCGAAGCACGACTCACGCCCGGTACTCACAGCTTTACTTCTGCCAGTACCTCGTCTCCTACCTTCCAAACTTTACAGAAGCTCTCCTGCGAACCTTGCAGAAACTAGCACTCCTGAAAGAAAGGATATTGCGGAGACATGGCTTAGCCACAGCCTGGGGGATGTTTCCAGAATGAGATTTTCACTCTGCAGCGGAGTGTGCGCTGATATGAAACTTCCTGGCATATTAAAACTGTGTGCCCGACCGAGACTCGAACTCGGGACCTTTGCCTTTCGCGGGCAAGTGCTCTACCAACTGAGCTACCGAAGCACGACTCACGCCCGGTACTCACAGCACACTCCGCTGCAGAGTGAAAATCTCATTCTGGAAACATCCCCCAGGCTGTGGCTAAGCCATGTCTCCGCAATATCCTTTCTTTCAGGAGTGCTAGTTCTGCAAGGTTCGCAGGAGAGCTTCTGTAAAGTTTGGAAGGTAGGAGACGAGGTACTGGCAGAAGTAAAGCTGTGAGTACCGGGCGTGAGTCGTGCTTTAGTAGCTCAGTTGGTAGAGCACTTGCCCGCGAAAGGCAAAGGTCCCGAGTTCGAGTCTCGGTCGGGCACACAGTTTTAATCTGCCAGGAAGTTTCATATTGGTGCCTACTTTGGTTGGTACTGAAATACTATGTACGCTTATGGAATTGGAGACAGTAATACACTTTAGCAAGCAATATACCAGTGATTTGGCACGAATAACTCCGGAGGAATATTAAAACATTTTGTCAAGAACCAGCTCACAGTAGCACTTACCTATCTGTAAAATAAAACAGGAAGGTAATGATCATTACAAGTCGATGATTTACTTACGGAGGAGCACTAATAACTTCGACAGGAGATTATTTTATCAGTTTAATTATTAGAAAATATTATCATAGAGATATTTATCAGCTCAGTATATCATTTGTACTGATTATCATTTGTATTTTCAAGTGGCATTCACTATCTTATATTACTCAGCTCAGATGGGACATTTGATGTCTGGGTCTAGTACTGTTTGAATAGTTGCAGCTATTTGCCTACTATAGGGTGGACACAAGTAATAAGAATGACAGTTGTACTACTTGTGTACTGTTACCTTAACATGAAATTTAAAGCTGGCTCAACTATTAGCAGCCGGCCGAAGTGGCCGAGCGGTTCTAGGCGCTACAGTCTGGAACCGCGCGACCTCTACGGTCGCAGGTTCGAGTCCTCCCTCGGGCATGGATGTGTGTGATGTCCTTAGGTTAGTTAGGTTTAAGTAGTTCTAAGTTCTAGGGGACTAATGACCTCAGAAGTTAAGTACCATAGTGCTCAGAGCCATTTGAACCATTTTTGAACTATTTGCACGAGGATCTAGAAACAAATCTGTTAGTAGATTCTGACCTACGCTGAAATTTTAGTCAAAACAATATTAGAAACACTATTAACTCTATACACGTGGAACTATAAACACTGTTATTTCCAAACCTGCACAATAATAAATCCCTATGCTGAACCTTCAAGTCTATTAGCCAGTAATTATTGCGAATCAACACAGTTTTTGCAGGTAACTGGAATAATGTAATTAGATTTCAATAAGAAAAATCTTTAAGCTAAATACTTTAAATCTCTTCCTGGTAATGGTGCATTCGTGAAATTATAACTATCCTTGTATGAAAAATATACAGAGTACTTCAAACTTTACGCTCTGTAAATAATTATGAAATTTACTATTCTACAAGGTTTATTAGTTGTAGTGAAAGTTTCTTGAAATGACTTTTCAGTTCAATGATACAGGTTACTAGGAAATATCGTAGCACTCGGAACAGGACCCTGGCTACGCTAAATGACTAAGTGTAAAATACACATGCTGAACACAAAGTTTAAACAACACAAACTTATTATTGGTCAATAAAACACGTAATTGGTCCATGCAATTTAACAGTACTCAGCTGATTCTTTGAGATGAAGGTGATGGCAGTGTCGACCTGTGGCTGTTCAAAACTGGCGGCAAGAATATCCATGGCTCCTGCTGTATAACAAGCTCTGAAAATTCTCTTCTTGGCGTCGTATTTTCGCATTTCAGAAACTGATTTCTTCCACAACCGAGGTTATATAAATTACTTTTGCTGCTCGTGTTCTCCCGTTCAGTTCTCACGACGCGAACACTTTACCGCTGGCCACGGTCTGACTCTTGCCACAAAGGAGCCTTTGAGTTCGACCGCCAGTTCGACATTTTCTATTCCCGCCAAACCAGTTTCATCGCGGAGTGACTTTCCTCCAAGTTTTACTCGGTTGTAAATCTACTTTCCCTATGCATGAACCAGTATCACAAGTGAAGTTTTAACATTTCCATTCTTTCACAGAATATTATTTTTTTAAATCGTATCGTTAGATATAGACATAAATAATGAATAAGTCATTTACAGAGATGTTACATCAACAATCTTTGTCATACAGAGTTCATATTAAGTAAAAAGATGACAGTGTTACATACTGTTCTATTAATCCCTTGTAGACTGTAGCACTTCTAGGTTGTAGTGTCTTCTGTCTCAGCAGCAGTTGACGGTCTGCGTGCCGTGCAGGTACTGGATGGTTCCGTGGTTGTGAGCTGCCTGCGTGATTTTGAGATACTCCCATGGTCAGTAAGGTGCCCAAAAGTTTCTCTACATCTGCATCTACATACATACTCCGCAATCCACCATACGGCGCGTGGCGGAGGGTACCTCGTACCACAACTAGCATCTTCTCTCCCTGTTCCACTCCCAAACAGAAAGAGGGAAAAATGACTGCCTACATGCCTCTGTACGAGCCCTAACTCTCTTATCTTATCTGTGTGGTCTTTGGGCGAAATATAAGTTGGCGGCAGTAAAATTGTACTGCAGTCAGCCTCAAATGCTGGTTCTCTAAATTTCCTCAGTAGCGATTCACGAAAAGTACGCCTCCTTTCCTCTAGGGACTCCCACCCGAGTTCCTGAAGCATTTCCGTAACACTCGCGTGACGATCAAACCTGCCAGTAACAAATCTAGCAGCCCGTCTCTGAATTGCTTCTATGTCCTCCATCAATCCGACCTGATAGGGATCCCAAACGCTCGAGCAGTACTCAAGAATAGGTCGTACTAGTGTTTTATAAGCGGTCTGCTTTACAGATGAACGACATCTTCCCAAAATTCTACCAATGAGCCGAAGTCGACTATCCGCCTTCCCCACAACTGCCATTACATGCTTGTCCCACTTCATATCGCTCTGCAATTTTACGCCCAAATATTTAATCGACGTGACTGTGTCAAGCGCTACACTACTAATGGAGTATTCAAACATTAAAGGATTCTTTTTCCTATTCATGCGCATTAATTTACATTTATCTATATTTAGAGTTAGCTGCCATTCTTTACACCGATCACAAATCGTGTCCAAGTCATCTTGTATCCTCCTACAGTTACTCAATGACGACACCTTCCCGTACACCACAGCATTATCAGCAAACAGCCGCACATTGCTATCCACCCTATCCAAAAGATCATTTATGTAGATAGAAAACAACAGCGGACCTACCACACTTCCCAGGGGCACTCGAGATGATACCCTCACCTCCGATGAACACTAACCATCGAGGACAACGTACTGGGTTCTATTACTTAAGAAGTCTTCGAGCCACTCACGTACTTGGAAACCAATCCCATATGCTCGTACCTTAGTTAGGAGTCTGCAGTGGGGCACCGAGTCAAACGCTTTCCGGAAGTCAAGGAATATGGCATCCGCCTGATACCCTTCATCCACGGTTCGCAAGGTATCATGTGAAAAAAAGGGCAAGTTGCGTTTCGCAGAAGCGATGCTTTCTAAAGCCGTGCGGATGCATGGACAGCAACTTCTCCGTCTCAAGGAAATTCATTATATTCTCTGCGATAGAACATGTGTGGGACCAGCAAGGACATCATCTCAATCCCATAAACGATGTCGAACTTAACGAGGGGTCAGTTAAAACAGATTTGGGATAACTTACCACAGGACAGGATACAGTGGCTGTATGGAAACTTTCCCAGTGAAATACATACTTTCAATAGACGTCAAAAGGGTTAACCATCGAACTGACAAAGTACCAGCTGTGAGCTCGAACTGCGCATTTCACTGAATATTTTAACCTCATTCTATAATCACTAAAAAGGAACCCTATAGGGCTACAAGGGCGGAAAGTCCATTTTAGTACTCTTTGTCCTGTAGGTGGTTAACATTTTTGTTACGACGTCAAGTCAAGCGCCGGCACACCAATCGGAAACGAGAGAGCAGAGAGGGCTCTGAAGAAGACGTCAGCCGATTGCACGCTGACCGACCCATCTCCAGGACGACAACGAGACGGCAGCGGCCTGTATGCGAAGAGGACACAAGCGCCGGGCCGACTAGTCGCGGCCCACTTCTGCAGCAGTATCAGGGTTAGGCACTTCAAGACCAGCGACTCAGGAATTGTATAATATACTGAAGACCGTCTTTTGTTTTAGATGTCGCCCTTCGGTTGCGACACTTCTGTGTTATTGTCAAAGTTAAATATTGTCATTACTCATTTCGTGGTGAAACTCATTAATATGATTTGCTTGAATTTTTTCTCTAGCGATCCGAGACAGCAGGTTTCTTAGGCACCCCACATTCGACGACTAGGCAGGATTCAACAATTTCATGTATTTATTCATCCGTAAACGACCACTATAAATGTAAACATATGTATATAGTGCCTCTCAGTAGCCATTTTGCAAATAGTTTCAATGGAAACCAAACAGATGACGTATGAAATCAGTAATTAATTTGATATAATAACTAATTACAATTCACGATATTAGATGGTTCCTCTACATCTACATGATTACTCTGCAATTCACATTTAAGTCCTTGGCAGAGGGTTCTTCGAACCACAATCATACTATCTCCCTACCATTCCATTCCCGAACAGCGCGCGGGAATAAGGAACACCTAAACCTTTCTGTTCGAGCTCTGATTTCTCTTATTTTATTTTGATGATCATTTCTACCTATGTAGGTTGGGCCCAACAAAATATTTTCGCATTCGGAAGAGAAAGTTGGTGACTGAAATTTCGTAAATAGATCTCGCCGCGACGAAAAACGACTTTGCTTTAATGACTTCCATCCCAACTCGCGTATCATATCTGCCACACTCTCTCCCCAATTACGTGATAATACAAAACGAGCTGCCCTTTTTTGCACCCTTTCGAAGTCCTCCGTCAATCCCACCTGGTAAGGCTCCCACACCGCGCAGCAATATTCTAACAGAGGACGAACGAGTGCAGTGTAAGCTGTCTCTCTAGTGGACTTGTTGCATCTTCTAAGTGTCCTGCCAATGAAACGCAACCTTTGTCTCGCCTTCCCCACAGTATTGTCTATGTGGTCTTTCCAACCGAAGTTGTTCGTAATTTTTACACCCAGGTACTTAGTTGAATTAACAGCCTTGAGAATTGTACTATTTATCGAGTAGTCGAATTCCAACGGATTTCTTTTGGAACTCATGTGGATCACCTCACAATTTTCGTTATTTAGCGTCAACTGCCACCTGCCACACCATACAGCAATCTTTTCTAAATCGCTTTGCAACTGATACTGGTCTTCGGATGACCTTAGTAGACGGTAAATTACAGGATTATCTGCGAACAACCTAAGAGAACTGCTCATATTGTCACCCAGGTCATTTATATAGATCAGGAACAGCAGAGGTCCCACGACGCTTCCCTGGGAAACACCTGATATCACTTGTTTTACTCGATAATTTGCCGTCTATTACCACGAACGGCGACCTTCCTGACAGGAAATCACGAATACAGTCGTACGTTCTTCATTTCCCTCGATGTAATTCCGGTAAAGCACGACTGAAGAGCAAGCCCTGACAACAGGCAAATCTACGTTGGACTGGTTAGTTTGGCAAGACAATAAACAAATATCATGCATTTTATTGTATCAACAATCTCTTTCATTCACAAGATGGTGAGTGCTAGTGTTTTAATTTATATGTGCTACTTACATGAAGTTCATCCGAAATGAACTAAGAGTTATTGTGTCTATATAACATCCTAATGCTATTCATCTGTCGGTTATACTTTGAGCACGTAGTAAAGGGAACGAAGGAGAGATTGGAGAGGGAATTAAATTCGAGGGTGAAGAAACGAAAATTTATAAACTTGCCGATTTTAAATCTATCAGATACAGCAAAGGAATAGGAAGATCTGTAGTACTGAATCGAGAGTGTGTTGGAAATAGGTATAAAGAAAACATGAAAAGGCTAATGGGATGCAGGCGGTTCAATTCAGGCGGTGGCGAAGGAATTAGATCACGAACTTAAACATTCAAAGTAGTGGATAAGTTTCGCTATTTGGGCAACAAAGTAAATGACAAATATCGAAATAGAGAATATATAAAATGCAGACTGGTAATAAGAGGACAAGCATTTCTGAAAAAAAAGAGAAGAATATAAATTTAAGTCTTAGGAAGTCTTCTCTGAAGAGTTTTGTGTAGAGCACCACGCTCTCTCGCTGAGAAACTTGAATAATAAATCGTCAGACAACAAGCGAATAGATATTTTTGAAATATGGTGCTACAGAAGAATTAGATGTGTGGAACCGATAACTGAAAAGCAGGATTCAACAATTAAATTCGGAAGAAAATAAATTTGTAGCACAAATAGATTAAAAGAAGCGTCTGGGTGATACGGACACACGCTGGAGCGTTAAGGAATCAAATGGCTCTGAGCACTATGGGACTCAACTGCTGAGGTCATTAGTCCCCTAGAACTTAGAACTAGTTAAACCTAACTAACCTAAGAACATCACACACATCCATGCCCGAGGCAGGATTCGAACCTGCGACCGTAGCGGTCTCGCGATTCTAGACTGCAGCGCCAGAACCGCGCGGCCACTTCGGCCGGCCCGTTAAGGAATCATCAGTTCGGAAACGTAGGGGGGGGGGGGGGTGCAAAAATTTTAGAGGGAAAACAAGCCTTGACTACACAGTAGCTTTTGGAATAAATTGAAACAGGTGATAATGGGTCTATAACCGAATAAATAATGTAGGGAACCAAAGGTCGGAAATGCATATTTATTGTGTTATGGATGTAAACAGCGTACACCGCATAAGAACGATGTAGCTCATATTAATTTTTCAAAGAGATGACCGTCAGTCTGCGCATGCAGTTCTGCCACACACCAACAAAAATTCCGCTGCGAGAGTTGGTAGACATGCATTTAACGTACGGGGCGACGGGAGGTAGTGCCCATACAGCAGCACGAATGTAGAGGACGCATCAGATCAACTGGAAGAAGTTTACCTTAGTGGATACCAGCTTGCGAGAGGCTGGATCGTTCACTACACAGAGAGCCTGCCAAGGTTACCGCCAAAGTCAAACACCAGACTTCGAGGAAATGGTGTTGGATCATGTGGCCAACCACCCAGCAATAAGAACCCGTCAACTTTCCTGTAATTGCACACTTCGAAGGATGTAGTGTGGAGAGTAATGCTGGAACACGTATTACACCCATATCATAAAGAACGTGTGCAGGCATTGGGAGCAACGGACTCTGAGCCCCGCATTCACTTCCGTCAGTGAATTGATCACAGTGCTGTAATGCCAAACAGCTCTTATTGTTTATGAGGCACCATCCTCTTGTGACGGCGTTTTCATCATCCATATCTGTAGTGGGGACAATCCCCAGTCCACCCACGTCGTTAGCCACCAGCAACAATTCTCTCTCAGTGTATGGGCGGGCACTGTCAAAGATTTAAGAATTTTTAACATCATGCAGCCCCGTCAGAAACTGTGATAATTAAACATATAACACGTCAGCTTCAGTTGCATATAGGAGCTAATCTTTATCTAGGTTTCAGCGAAAATAATTTGGACTTCTTCAGAAGCTATTGACACTAAACTATTGCATGCCAAAGTTTGGCCATGTCAAGTATAAAACTATAGCACCGTAGTACCCAGTCATAAATCTACATTACTTATCTGATGAGAAACAGCAGGCCCCACTGCGCGGACGCGGTCGGTAGGCCGCCAGAGCTGCGCCGGAAATAACCGCAGCAAGCATCTATGTACCGAGCGCTGCTGATGGTCATGCACAACAGTAGCTATCTTTATGTTAGGAATTGGATTAATACACCAATAAACATGTTAATGGCGTAATATGTAACCTAACTTACTTCTGAGAAGACCGAGAACCCTATAAACGGATTCAGAGCCCGTAAGAAAGACTAGCTATTACTCGGCAAAATTATTCCTCAATTTGGAATGCATTGCTATTTGACTAAAGGAAGTGGAATCAGGCGTCGGCGACTCCAAAGGCAACGCAATATCAGGGCCGTTGAAGCAAATGTTGAAAACCTTGGAAAAAGTTCTTATTTCTTAATTGTAGCTGGTCATTAAGTAAATTTTCTTTATCAAGCAGCAGGTATTTAAAGATTTGCAACTCCTCAAGGATGTAAAGCCTGGTGCTTTTAACCTCGCAAAATAATAGCACTGTATTATTTGGTGGATTGGGGGCATGGGCCAATAGAACAAGGTGCTCGACAAAAGTCGAGCCACGCGTGCCATCACCACTTTTCGTGGGTGTATGTTCTTTATATCTAGCTGAGAGGGCTCTCCCTGTCTAACTGATGTAATAACTCGGGCAATCACTACAGGTGATTTTGTACAC
Organism: Schistocerca nitens; assembly: GCF_023898315.1. Classification (NCBI taxonomy): domain Eukaryota; kingdom Metazoa; phylum Arthropoda; class Insecta; order Orthoptera; family Acrididae; genus Schistocerca; species Schistocerca nitens. Next base: position 697,595,734 of record NC_064615.1, on the reverse strand, counting down.
CCCAGAACGAGATAATTTGTCATTAGCATTCTTTAACTAGTGGACCAAGTTCTTTTTAGATTAGATTAGATTAGTCTTTCGTTCCATAGATTCGTGCTGAGGTCCTCGTGGATCAGATTTTTAAAAAATCTGAAATTACAATAATAACAGTATGAATATATACAACACATCATTTGCTTCTACTAACAAATCGTCAATGGAGTAGAAGTAGTTGGCCACTAGTAAGTCTTGCAGGCTCCTTTTAAACTGATCTTTATTTGTAACTAAATTTTTAATCTTTGTTTGCAAACTATTGAAGATGAGTGTTCCTGAGTAGTGAACCCCTTTTTGAACTAAAGTAAGTGCTTTTAAGTCCTTGTGCAGATCATTTTTGTTCCTGGTATTGTATGTATGAACTGAGCTTTTTGTTGGAAAAAGAGATATATTATTTAGGACAAATTTCATTAAGGAGTAAATATACTGAGAGACAGTAGTTAGTATACCCAGTTCTTTTAAGAGGTTTCTACAGGAAGTCTGTGAGTTTACTCCACAAATAATACGTATTACACGCTTTTGGACTCTGAAAACTTTTGTTTGACTTGAAGAGTTACCCCGAAATATTATACCATATAACATTATGCAGTGAAAGTAGGCAAAGTATGCAAGCTTTTTCATTTTCATGTCGCCTATGTCAGCTAACACTCGAATTGCAAATACAGATTTGTTAAGGCGTTTCTGCAATTCTGTGGTGTGCTCCTCCCAACTGAATTTATTATCAAGTTCTAATCTCAGGAATTTAAGACTGTCAACCTCTTCCATCTGCTCTTCTTCGTACTATATGCATATGCTGGGTGGAAACCTCTTACAGGTTCTGAATTACATATAGTGAGTCTTTTCGAAGTTTAATATCAGTGAGTTGGCTTTAAACCATTTATTAATATCCATGAAAATATCATTAGCAGATCTTTCTAGAACTACACTTGACATACTATTTATTGGAATACTTGTGTCATCTGCAAACAAAACGAACTCTGCTTATGGCAGTGTAACTGATGAGAGATCATTAATGTACACAAAAAAAAGCAATGGCCCTAAGATACATCCTTGTGGGACACCACATGTAATTTCTTCCCATTCTGATGATGACTGATGACTTAATTCACTAGTCCCTTGCACTGATACCCTCTGTTTCCTGTTAGCGAGGTATGACTTGATCCATTTTGCAGCACTGCCAGTGACACCATAGAATTCTAATTTATTTAAAAGGATGTTGTGGTTCACACAATCAAATGACTTTGACAAATCACAGAAAATACCTGCTGCTTGTAATTTATTTAATGAATTAAGTACATTTTCACTGTAGGTGTAACTAGCCTTCTCGATATCAGAACCCTTCAGAAATCCAAACTGTGTTCTTGATAATATGTTATTTGTGGTCAGTTGATTGAGAAGCTGCCTGTACATTACGTTTTCTAAAATTTTTGAGAATGCTGGCAAAAGTGAAATCGGTCTGTAGTTTGATGGTATCTCGTCTCTTTGAACAGTTAATATGAGTTACGTTGTTGTTTTGCTGTGCAATATCTGTATGTCCATAACACAATAAATACGCATTTCCGGCCACTGGTTCCCTATCTCAGGTAAATCGGTTATGGACACACTATCACCTGTTCCTGTTTGTTCAAATATACGTGAGACAACGTGCAGTAAGCTTTTGAGGCACCCTGTAATAATCTGCTTCATGATACTACAGCTGAGAAGAGATGAATAAAGGTAAGGATTGCCTGTCTTGGAGTACTGGACTAAACCAATCTTCGGGTAAGGGCACACATAATTGAAGAAATACTATTGAGACTAGAGACCTTTGGCGAAAAGAGAGCCACTTGTATGAATATCAAGAGCTCAGATGGAAACCCAGTTGTAAACAAAGAAGGGAAAGCACAAAGGTGGAAGGAGTATATAGAGGGTCTATACAAGGGCGATGTACTTGAGGACAATATTATGGAAATGGAAGAGGGTGTAGATGAAGATGAAATGGGAGATATAAGAATGAAGAGTTTGACAGAGCACTGAAAGACCTGAGTCGAAACAAGGCGCCGGGAGTAAACAACATTCCATTGGAACTACTGATGGCCTAGGGAGTGCCAGTCCTGACAAAACTCTACAATCTGGTGAGCAAGATGTATGAGACAGGCGAAATACCCTAAGACTTCAAGAAGAATATAATAATTCCAATCCCAAAGAAAGCAGGTGTTGACAGATGCGAAAATTACCAAACTATCAGTTTAATAAGTAATAGCTGCAAAATACTAACGCGAATTCTATACAGAGGAATGGAAAAACTAGTAGAAGCCGACCTCGGCGAAGATCACTTTGGATTCCGCAGAAATGTTGGAACACGTGTGGCAATACTGACCCTACGACTTATCTTAGAAAATAGATTAAGGAAAGGCAAACCTACGATTCTAGCATTTGTAGACTTAGAGAAAGTTTTTGACAATGTAGACTGGAATATTCTCTTTCAAATTCTAAAGGAGGCAGGCGTAAAATACAGGGAGCGAAGGGCTATTTACAATTTGTACAGAAACCAGATGGCAGTTATAAGAGTCGAGGGGCATGACAGGGAAGCAGTGGTTGGGAAGGGAGTGAGACGGTGTTGTAGCCTGTCCGCGATGTTATTCAATCTGTGTGTAGAGCAAGCAGTAAAGAAAACAAAAGAAAAATTCGGATTAGGTATTAAAGTCCATGGAGAAGAAATAAAAACGTCGAGGTTCGCCGATGACATTGTAATTCTGTCAGAGACAGCAAAGGACCTCGAAGAGCAGTTGAACGGAATGGACAGTGTCTTGAAAGGAGGATGTAAGATGAGCATCAACAAAAGTAAAACGAGGATAGTGGAATGTAGTCGAATTAAGGTGGGTGATGCTAAGGGGATTAGATAAGGAAATGAAACACTTAAAGTAGTAAAAGAGTTTTGCTATTTTGGGAGCAAAATAACTGATGATGGTCGAAGTAGAGAGGATATAAAATGTAGACTGGCAATGGCAAGGAAAGCGTTTCTGAAGAAGAGAAATTTGCTAACATCGAGTATAGATTTACGTGTCAGGAAGTCATTTCTGAATGTATTTGCATGGCGTCTAGCTATGTATGGAAGTGAAACGTGGACGATAAATAGTTTGGGCAAGAAGAGAATAGAAGCTTTCGAAATGTGGTGCTACAGAAGAATGCTGATGATTAGATGGGTGGATCACATAAGTAATGAGGAGGTATTGAATAGGATTGGGGAGAAGAGGAGTTTGTGGCACAACTTGACTAGAAGAAGGGATCGGTTGGTAGGACATATTATGATGCATCAAGGGATCACCAGTTTGGTACTGGAGGGCAGCGTGGAAGGTAAAAATCGTAGAGGGAGACCAAGAGATGAATACACTAAGCAGATTCAGAAGGATGTAGGTTGCAGTAAGTACTGGGAGATGAAGAAGCTGGCACAGGATAGAGTAGGATGGAGAGCTGCATCAAACCAGTCTCAGGACTGAAGACAACAACAACAACAACAACAACTATTGATAAAAACGAGGTAAGGAGGGAACAGTTTGGCGAAATGTAGTGCATCGGTGCTCTTTGAGTGTGACTCCAACGGAGTCCAATAAGTGGATCAGTCTGCTGGATAGGCGTTGTGAAAACGGGGAGGCGCGTTACTACAGCGGCTACGGGGCAGCGCCGCTGGTGTGGTGCGTGCCTGTGTGGCTGTCACCGCCAGCCGCGCCGCCCCGCTGACTGATGGATCGGTGCCACGCCGCGCTGCGCCGCGCTACGTCGGCATCGGATGGCGACGCCTGGTGTCACTGGCCTCCCCACCTGAGACATCTTCTCTGTTCTGGACGAGCACCCCCCATAACTAAATAACGCGGACGTGATGTTCCACCATACACGCGAAGGCAGAAAGCGCAGGTGACTCCTCCATAAAGGCTGTTCGAAAATTCGTCTTCACGAACTTCTAGGACATGCAGAGAGGTGATTACATAAGATTCTGAATAGGATCCTTTATCCGCAAATGTCATTCGACGACGCTACAGTGGGTCAAAGTCACAGGCGCCGGCCCCTGTAAATGTATACAGGGTGGTCCATTGATAGTGACCGGGGGAAATATCTCACGAAATAAGCGTCAAATTAAAAAACTACAAAGAACGAAACTTGTCTAGCTTGAAGGGGGAAACCAGATGGCGCTATTGTTGGCCCCCTATATGGCACTGCCATAGGTCAAACGGATATCAACTGCGTATTTTTAAAAATAGGAACCCCCATTTTTTATTACATATTCGTGTAGTACGTAAAGAAATATGAATGTTTCAGTTGGACCACTTTTTTCGCTTTGTGATCGATGGCGCTGTAATAGTCACAAACATATGGCTCACAGTTTTAGACGAACAGTTGGTAACAGGTAGGTCTTTTAAATTAAAATACAGAACGTAGGTACGCTTGAACATTTTATTTCGGTTGTTCCAATGTGATACATGTACCGTTGTGAACATATCATTCAGGAGAACACATGCTGTTACAGTGTGATTATCTGTAAATACCACATTAATGCAATAAATGCTCAAAATGGTGTCCGTCAACCTCAGTGTATTTGGCAATACGTGTAACGACATTCCTCTCAACAGAGAGTAGTTCGCCTTCCGTAATATTCGCAAATGCATTGACAATGCGCTGACGCATGTTGACAGGCGTTGTCGGTGGATCACGATAGCAAAAATACTTCAACTTTCCCCACACAAAGAAATCCGGGGACGTCAGATCCGGTGAACATGCCGGCTATGGAATGGTGTTTCGATGACCAATACACCTGTCATGAAATATGCTATTCAATACCGATTCAACCACACGGGAGCTATGTCCCGGACATCCATCATGTTGGAAGTGCATCGCCATTCTGTCATGCACTGAAACATCTTGTAGTAACATCGGTAGAACATAACGTAGGAAATCAGCATACATTGCACCATTTCGATTGCCATCGATAAAATGGGGGCCAATTATCCTTCCTCCCATAATGCCGCACCATACATTAACCAGCCAAGGTCGCCGATGCTCCACTTGTCGCAGCCATCGTGGATTTTCCATTGCCTAATAGTGCATATTATGCCGGTTTACGTCACCGCTGTTGGTGAATGACGCTTCGTCGCTAAATAGAACGCGTGCAAAAAATCTGTCATCGTCCCGTAATTTCTCTTGTACCCATTGTCAGAACTGTACATGACGTTCAGAGTCGTTGGCATACAATTCCTGGTGCATAGGAATATGGTGCGGATGCAATCGATGCTGATGTAGCATTCTCAACACCGACGTTTTTGAGATTCCCGATTCTCGCCCAATTTATCTGCTACTGATGTGCGGATTAGCCGCGACAGCAGCTAAAACACCATCATCTTTTGTTGCAGGTCGTGGTTGACGTTTCAAATGTGGTTGAACGCTTCCTGTTTTCTTAAATAACGTAACTATCCGGCGAACGGTCTGGACACTTGGATGATGTCGTCCAGGATACCCAGCAGCATACTTAGCACACGCCCGTTGGGCATTTTGATCACAACAGCCATACATCAACACGATATAGACCTTTTCAGCAATTGGTAAACGGTCCATTTTAACGCGGTTAATGTATCACGAAGCAAATACCGTCCGCACTGGCTCAATATTACGTGATACCACGTACTTATATGTATGTGACTGTTACAGCGCCATTTATCACAAAGCGAAAAAAGTGGTTGTAATCTCCCCACGGAAAATTACCCTCTACCACGCAATAATTAATAATGGTCAATCAAATCATCCACATTTATTTACGTTTGAAAAGTATCTGATCAGATTTCCTAGTAATATATGCGCCGACAGCTCGTCGACGCCAAGGTATTTTTCTAGTACGTTTATTCTTTGGAACAACAGAGGTACGGAGATGTATGCTCCATGGTTATTATAGCGAGAGAAAGGAACAGCTTCGGAAAGTATCGGTTAGGAGTTTTTCGGATTGCTAAAAGAGATTTATTTACTTTTCTTCGCGCTAGAGCGAGTATAGGAAAGTTTGTGCCGCTAGCGTGATAAGTCAAGAGAAAGAAAGACTGTAAAACAAATTTCATGAGACTGAAAATCCACAGAAAACGGAACATGTACGGAAATGGATTCAATAGACGATTTTCCTCAGAAATAAGGTTTGTGACCATTTTATTCTAGAGTGAATGACGAATGAGTTCTCTGTCTGAATCATTGATGATTGTCTGGGCCCTGTAATTAATTGGGAAGTTTCAGCTGTGACGGAGAGAGCCTGCAATCTCTGAGGTTTTATAAATCGTCCAAAAAGGCTTCGTCCACATCTGAAATTTTAGATCTGTCGTAAACTGAACGAATTGTTCAAACGATCGATTTTCCCAACTGAATGCAGCGCTTAATAATAATAACAAATGCAAAGATCTTTTCTAGCAAGCCAGCCGCTGAATATTAAGACGAAGGGCTCCACCAGAGATTCTACTAGGCTGATTTCATGTAAATAATAGATTTAAACTGTACACAGATAAAGGACAGAGAGAGAGAGAGAGAGAGAGAGCGAATGAAATTCTAGAAATTACTCAGAATCCTCAATTAGCATAATTGTTTGTCTGTCTTTTCAAGGATCAGCCTATTAAGAAAACATAAAGCCCTGACTTTATTGTAACGATTTATGTGTGAGAGTGAAAGAGCGATAAAGGCGACAGATACACTTCTGTACAGACAAAACATTACACCAAGTTAGCGGCAAGCTGCATTCACATAGACTTTCATCATTTACAAAAACAGTAGTGAGAATTCATTATATGGTCCAACTAAAACATTCATATTTCTTTACGTACTACACGAACATGTAATAAAAATGGGGGTTCCTATTTTAAAAAAAACCGAGTTGATATCCGTTTGACCTATGGCAGCGCCATCTAGCGGGCCAACCATAGCACCATCTGGTTTGCCCCTTCAAGCTAGACGAGTTTAGTTCTTTGTAGTTTTTTCGTTTGATGCTTATTTCGTGAGATATTTGGCCCGGTAACTATCAATGGACCACCCTGTATACACTGAAGAGCCAAGGGAACCGGCACACCTGCCCAATACCGTGTGGGGCCCCGCGAGCACTCAGAAGTGCCACAACATGACTTGCATGGACTCAGCTACTATCTGAAGTATTCCAGGAGGGAACTGACACCATGAATCCTGTAGGACTGTCCATAAATCCGTAAGTGTACGATGGACTGGAGATTTCTGAGCAGTACGTTGCAAGCCATCACAGATATGCTCAATAATGTTCATGTCTGGGTATTTTAGAGTGGCCAGTGGAAGTATTTAAACACAGAAGCGTGTTCATGGAGCCACTCTGTAGCAATACTGGATGTGTGGGGTGTCGCACTGTCCTGCTGGAATTGCCAAGTCCGTCGGAATGCACGATGGACACGATTGAATGCAGGCTATAACACAGGATGTTTACGTACGCTTCACCTGTCAGAGTCGTATCTAGTCGTGTCAGGGATCCCATATCATTCCAGCAGCCCACGCCCCACACCATTACAGAGCTCCCACCAACTTGAACATTCTCCTGATGACATGCAGGGTCCATGGATTCATGGAGTTGTCTTCATACCCCTACACGGCCGTCCGCTCGACGATACAATTTTAAACGAGACTCATCCGACCAGGCAACAAGTTTCAAGTTATCAACAGTCCACTATTGGTGTTAACAGGCCCAGGGGAGGCGTAAATCTTTGTGTCGTACAGTCATCAAGGGTACATGAGTGGGCCTTCGGTTCTGAGAGCCTATATTGATGATGTTTCGTTGAATGGTTCATATGTTGACATTTGTTGATGGCCCAGCATTGAAATCTGCAGCAATTTCCGGAAGGATTGCACTTCTGTCACGTTGAACGATTCTCTTCTGTCGTCATTGGTCCCGTTCTTGCAGTGTCTTTTTCCGACCGCAGCGATGTTGGAGATTTGATGTTTCATCGGATCCCTGATTTCACGGCGCACTCGTGAAACGGTCGTACTGGAAACTCCCCACTTCATCGCTACCTCGGATATGCTGTGTCCCCCCTCTCCCCCCCCCTCTCCCCCCCTCTCCCCCCCTCCCCCCCCCTCCCCCCCCTCTCCCCCCCCCCTCTCCCCCCCCCTCCCCCCCCCTCCCCCCCCCAAAGTTCCATTAGATCGATAACTTCAGCAGACAGCAGTATGGCGTTTTAAAAAATGTAGCAGTGAATGTACCCAAACTCGCGACGTCTTATCACCAGTGCGCGACGCTTACCGTTACGCTACTATCTGACACATAGCTACAACACCTCCAGAACTCAACAACAATTCCTCCAGAACTTGCGCATTGCACAGTGCTGTGAGATAATGCATATGGCCGGATCTACACTTCTGAGAGACAGACAGTTACAGCTTTTCTTTTGCACTGCACGACGTTTTTAACAAACAGATAGCGCAATAGAGTAGCTCAAGTCGGAAGGAACACTTCATGTTCAAATTTCTGAATCCTCCACTGTTGGCAGTTCTGTGTAGGTGTCAGTTACGTGATTTTATTTCGGTGATTACAAAAGAGTCGAATGTATGCACTGGGTAGCCGAGGCAGCTAGTTCATGGTGATTCGGTCAACCAAGTAAATGAATGTACTGAACATGCTGCAAACCACTACAGGGAGTCTGTGTGTCAGAATTCTCATACAGTGTTACGCAACATTGTTATGAGAGAATAATGAGTGATAGAGAAGAGGATTTGGTGGTCTCTTGGATTGATACTAGGTTCATATACTTATGTTCTGGGTTCGATTCCAACTTCTGCTGACGATTTTTGGTAAGGAGAGACAGATTCTGTCTGCTACGTCAAGTGAAGAAGGTGTATTGGCATTGTGGTCTGAAATTCACGTTTAACATGATATTCCTTCTCTACCAAGTAGACGTTAGGTTGAACCACAAAGTCAGGAGTCACGTCACGTGGAAACTCTATCAGCAGTAACCTTTCTTCTACTAGTTATTTGTTTCTAGTGACGAAACAAACGCAATGTAGGGTCACAGGACACTTATTCCATCTTTTATTTGAGCTTCTGTATGTCGATAAAATTGTTTCTGATCTGGGAATGCCACTCAGGCCGCCCTTAACTCGGAATTTTATCCCTTCGTGACAATACAGCTCGACTAATTTGTTGTTTGTTCAAAACTGCAGATTCCTCAACATCTCCACATATTGCGCGTGAAAGGGTTCGAATCCTGGCCCGGCACTAAAGCTTTCGTTATGTGTTATCAAGCTCTAGCATGAGAACACCTATCTGCTGGTGGGTAATAATTTTGGTTTTTAATGTATTTTCATTCGTTGTCAACGAGAACACCTATCTGCTGGTGGGTAATAATTTTGGTTTTTAATGTATTTTCATTCGTTGTCAACACTAACAGTATCTGACGTTTTTGAGTCCCAGTGAGATACAGAACTGTTTGCGAAATCATTGTAAATTCAAGGCTGTTATTCCAAGCTGCTGGTGGAGAAAAATTCGGTAGCTGGCGCCTCTTTGTGTGCAGTCAACAACTATATGTGTGACGCTCGATTCCCAGTCAGCACTGAACTCCCCATCATATTATTTCTTGTTCAAACATGCTCAAATGTCGCTGCTGGTGTAAAAACCAATTTTTTACGTTCGTTTTCTCTAGAATAGAACAGCGATAGGTGCCAGGTAGGAGTCCTGGGAAAGAAAACATTAATGTTTCGTCTAGTCATTTCAGTTAAAACATATAGCTACTGCCGAGAAAATCCGATATGTCACAGTTGATTGTACTTCGATGACAATCCAATTAGGTTCTGGGTTCGAATCCCTGTTCAACACAAAGCTTTACCTCACGGCATTTCAAGTAAGTTACTTGTGAAGAAGCAATATTTAACATCTCTCGTAGTTCGTTAACAAGGACAATAGATGTTGGGTAGGAATTCGCGTCCGTTAACAATGTATACGTTATGTAATTTAAAGTTGATATTTGATAACTGATACTGTCTAAAATCGAGGTATATCACTCTCTGTATGCCTAGTCAGGAATGACTGTTAGTTTCCGTCAGTGCCGAAGTCTTTGCTTAGTCTGCATGACCTGGGTTTGAATCCATATGCAGAACGAGACGGTTCGTCGTGTCATTTGAAGTTCTTACATATTCTCAAGTAGCTGCTCGTGAATAACTTAAATTTTTATTGTCATTTTGTGTTAAATAATAATAACGGTATGTTTTGAAGAGGAAATCATGAATACGACGAACTTTCTACGTGAATTACCTATCTGACGTAATAATGAGAGTGGTAACATTTCGTGTATGTCATTTATTGTAATAAATGTGAACTTACAAGCCTGAAGAACCGTCTTATCCGTGATAAGGTGTTCCCTGATATTTGTAGTACCTTATTACTTTACTTCTTGAGTAATTGCGATATGGAGCAGTGTTTTCTATGGGGACTTGTTGGAACCATTTTCAATAGTCAAACGACTGTACCGAGGGGCGATTAGAGGACCTGCTAGACAGCTGCGCTATGTGGGTTGCATTCGAATCAGGCGAAATGCAATTCAGGTCGTTCGGGTACTTTTGAGCACGACTGTACAACTTGAATTAGACAAAATTTACAGTTGGTGTGACGAATGGCAATTTGCTCCAAATGTAAATAATGCGGATGAGTAGGAGCAACAAACCCGTTATGTTCAAATACAGCATTAGTGGTGTTTTGCTTGACATATTTGCCTCTTTAAATATCTGGGCGTAACGCTGCAAAGCGATATGAAACGGAACGAGCATGTAATGACGTGGTAGGGGAGGAGAATGGACGATTTCGGTTTATTGGGAGGATTTTAGGAAAAGTAGTTCATCTGGAAAGGAGACCGCATATAGGAGGCTAGTGCGACCTGTTACTGTGTGTTGGTCAAACGTCTAGGATCCGCACCAGGTCGAGGTGAAGGAAGACATCAAAGCAGTTCGGAGACGAGCTGCTAGATTTGTCACAGATAGTTTCTAACACTACGCAGGTATTATGGAGATGCTTCGGGAACTCAAATGGGAGTATCGAGTTCGAGGAACACTAGTGAGAAAATTTAGAGAACCGGCATTTGAAGCTGGCTGCAGAACGATTCTAACACCACCAATATAAATTTCATGTAAGCCCCACGAGCATAACATATTTGAAGTTTAGTCTCATGTGGAGGCATATGGGCAATCGTTTTCCCCTTTCTCTACCTGAGAGTGGAACTGGAAAGGAAATGACTAGTAGTAGTACAGACTACCCTCCACCACGCAGTTCATGGTGGCTTGCGGAGTATGTATGTAGATGTAGCTGTAGGAGTAGAAGTGGATGAAGAAGGCATCGTGAGCGCAAACTTCCGATGAGTATAGAGGATCACCTGTTGTGACTGGAAGATCTGTTCATCACATTCAAAGGTGTTGCGAGCCGTCAACATCTTCCGTAGGCTAAGTTTGAAATTTTGGTGATAAAGTGACCTATGGCAACTTGTACTAGAGTCATCTAACTAAGGAAATTTTGGAAGGGAAATACTTGGTAACAAACAGTGAAGCAAATGTGTTTTTATATAAATGATAGTAAGCAGCTATACAATGAGTTTATATATGGAGCATAGTTGCTAATTTCAAGTCTTGCGAAGCCATAGTACTACGTGTGCTTAAAAGAGGCGAGCAGCAAAATGCCATGTCCTACACGACGCTGTCCCCGAGTCAAACGTCACATATTGCACTCAAGCAACCTGACGCGGATGGGTCACAGTAGTTTAAATACTCGTAAAAAATTAGGTGAGTTTTTCTCGGATAACTCTTCCTCACCTATCCCTTGCCTTCCAAAAAGCTTTCAATACATCTGCGCACTGTCGACTAGCTCTGTAACTGCATTCGAGAACTCATAGCAAACATAGCACAAAGAATGTCATTTTTAACGGCGGGAAAGCTTCAAATCCGGACGTACCACAAGAGAGTATTATAGGCCCATTCCTTACAACCGACCAAGCGGATACCACTGCAAATTTGATGATCCTCTTGGCTATTATATAAAGAAAAGTCACAATTTTAAAAACTTGCAACGAAATTGAGGAAAACCTATAGAGCATCGACGCTTGGTGCACGGGTAGGCAATCGACTCTCAACGTAAACAGATGTAGCGTAATGCTGAAATAAGCAGTCACACTATTTAAGTGCCTGGAAGCATGCGTACAGAGCGATTTAAAGTGAAACAACCACATTAAACTAATCGCAGGTTACGCAGATGTCAGAGAATCTCTGGAAGGATCCTCAGGAAGTGTAGTCCATCCACGACGGAGGTAACCTACAGAACCCTCGTTCGACCAATACTTGAATAGCGCTTTTCAGTATGGGATCTGTATCAGGTAGGTATGAAAGAGAAAACAGAGAATATCCAAAGAAGGGCAGTGCGTTTCGTCACAAGTTCATTTGGTATGCCTGAAAGTATCAAAGAGACGCTCAGCCAACTCCAGGGGCAGACACTACAACGAATACGTGCATTATGGTGTGGTTTACAGTTGAAATTACGAAGGACACGTACCTAGAAGTGTCAAGAGATATATTACATTCTCCTACGTATATGACGCGAAAATATCGAGGTACAATTCGACGTCATTGAGGATCGTATCAACCATCATTCTCCTTGTAAACCATTCGCGATTGGGGAGGTGAGAGAACTACTAAAGCGGAGTTACTAAAAACGGGCTTCCGTAATTCCTTCATCAAGAAGAAGATGTAATTGTTCTACTATTCAAGTCAAGAACAGATGCCAACATGAGTAAGCTCGAAGTAAATAACCTCGGTGTAGCGAGCAACTAAAATCACTTAATAAAGGGAAGTACTCCGCTCCAGAAAGTACTCCAATTAAGTTCCTTTAAGAGTATGCTGATACAGCAGCTCCATACTTACCTATCATATACAACCGCACGCTCGACGAATGAGCCGTACCTAAAGGCTTGAAAGCTGCACAGCTAACATCAGTACTCAAGAAGTACTTTAAGACCCATATCACTAACGTCGATGTGCAATATTATTTTGAAAATGCCGTTCTTATGAAAAACAATAAGCTCTTTATTCACACGAAGTAATGAATGCTATCGACAAGGGGTCTCAAATTGAGTCTATATTCTAGATTTCCGAAAGGCTTTCGATACCGTTTCCCCACAAACGACTTGTAATCAAACTATATGCTTGTGGAGAATAGTCTCGCTTGTGCGATTGGGTACGTGACATCCTGTCACAAAGGTCACAGTTCTTAGTAAACGACGGAAAGCCATTGAGTAAGACGGAAATCGTATCTGGCGTTCCCTACGAAATTCCTATTGGGCAATGTGCTCTTTCTACTCTACACTGGGTGGTCGGAAATTCCCGTTACAGATTTCTTGGCCTTGTAGACAGGAGTGAGTACATAATATTTTGAATAGGAACCCGTTTCCGTTCTAGGACGATTTCGGTTCAGATGTTCAACTCATCTACTTCTGCTTGGGGAACTGAATTAGGAGTGACGCGGTACAATTATTAGATAACAATTCGAAACGAAACATAACGAAACATTTATTTATCACTCAAGAATATTTGTTGCGTTAACACTTAAAGATTACGAGTATACATCTTTTAAAAAAAAAATCTGCTTACTTTACGTACAGAACACTAATGAGGCATTGCAGCCGCTGCTCGATGTGGTGACCACCAACGTTGATATAGACATTGTACCTACAAAACGTGTTCTGGTACACACTCTCCATCCCACCTGGTGGCTCTTCAATTTCTAGTACCGCGGCCAGAACTCGTGACCAAGCACATCTTCTTCTTTCTCTACAGGAGTATCGTAAATTAAACTTTGCATACGACCCTACCAGAAGTAGTCCATGGGAGTTGAATCCGGCGATCGCGGTGGCCACAAGCTTGGACCACCTCGCCCTTGAACCGTGAATTTACTTTCAAAAACTTTTCTTAATGAATTTACTTTATTTACTAGCGATTCATCAAGAACATTAACACATTTAAGCGTTGAAGTAGTTGCCAGGGAGTAAGTGATGAAAATGAATTACCTTTAACAAATGGGAATTTTGTTCATGAAAGCCTTTTCACAAACAAATTTAAAATTTATAAGCAGAAAAGCACCTTCGAAATATCAAGTTACAATTTTATTTACAGGCATAAAGAACAATATTGACGGTATGAGCCTTTGGGCTGAGAAGCTTGCCGCTCCCTTTCAACACGGCCGTAGTCACGACCACTCACAACAACCTCTGAAAGACTACACTGGTGCAAATCTGCAACACACCAGATTACTTTAAACTAAATATTTTAACAACTCACACAAACACATTAACTATGCACCCCGTAAGAGGATGGAAATTATACCAACACTCACACTAAGAAATTATTTGCCACCGAAATGCAATTTTTTTTTAAAAGGACACCTACGATGGGAGGGTGGCAACTTTTTAAAAATAACTATTTAAATAAAACCCATGAAATTCAGACTTACATAAAATGTACAACATGCTGTACATTACACATATACCGCCTCGCAAGATGATAGGCAAGATAAAAACATATTTCAGGAATTCGGCCTTTACACCTTAATTCTATAAATTCGTTAACACCGAATTCGACAAACATAACAGAGGCAGCTATTAACGTATGGCAGACCGACAGAGTAACTGCCTAAGAAATGCGGACGAAAGACAGGCGAGCAAGCTGGGGACGAGAGACTGAGCAAGAAAACCAGTAGAATTTAACAAGTAAATGAAACAACATATCAGCAACCACTTAACTTCTAATGAACGGCGATGTCTGGCGAAGACCTGGCGCAGCACCCCCAAAACGCTCTCCCGAACGGTCCGCTGCCAGCCGCTTCAACGGACGCGGAAGGCGCGCCGATCTCCCGTGTCACGGCGTCGCAGCTCGCGCCGGCCAGGCCGATGTCGTGGGTTACTCCTGTTCCTCTCGTGTCGGCCGCGAAGCCACTACCCCTCGCTATACGGCGCGGTCCACTGGCTGCCACGTGGCGACCTCGCATGCTCCGACGCTCAAGACGGACAAGGCATCTTGTGTCTCAGTGCACGACCGACCAACCGATCGATCCAACCGGCCTTAAAGTCGATCCGAACGACAGCCATCCTGGCACTCTAGACTGCAGACCGACATTGACTAAGCGATTACTCGGTCGGACCCCCCCCCCCCCCCCTCCTGCAGAGGAAACATGCCCTCAGGCTACCCGACATCCCTGCCCCGGGAAGAGACCGACCTACCGATTAATCCAACCGCCAATGTCCGTTTCCTGAACAAACTCGAGCAGACTGGCGGCCAAACACATACTAGCACTCCGGGCGACAGACAGACACTGACTGCCTCACACTGACCTGGCCGACCAACTCACCGACTCGCCAACAGTGACAGATTGACCTCCTGCCGAGCTCATAACGCCCCTTAAATGCACGTGAACAGGCAACTTTTCCCCTTTCACACCAGAGGGAGACACCAAAGCAGCGATTGACACAGCGGCGCTGCCGCCAGACATGGAGGGCGACTGCTTTATACTACCTGCTGTGGCGCGCTCTTCAAAACAGCAAATTTTACCACGGCTCAGCCCTATTCATCTTTTATCATGTAGTTCGTTGAGATGTCTCCGAAACACTATTGAGAAGTGAAGTGGTGCACCATCATGCCGAAACCACATTTCCTGAAGGCTAATCAGTGGCACAGCTTCCACGAACGGGTCCAATACGTTTTGAAGGAAGATCAAGTACACAGGACCAATTAGCTTGAGTGGTAGGAGATATGGCCCAATCACATGACCATCCAGAGCACCTGTTCACATGTTAATACCAAATGGATGCTGAAGTCCCTGAATATGATTGCCACAATGGTTTTCGTCTGCCCAGACATGGCTTTTTCGCGAATTCAAAATACAGTCGCTAGTGAAGTTATATGCATCTGCGAACAGCACACGAGGTAGAAACAGGAGTGTGTAGATGCGGTGGTGCAGGAACAACGTGCAGTAGGGTGCACCCTTTGTATGTGGCATGGATGTAATTGTTGCTCACGCACAACATACCCAACGATACTGTGATTAACATCCATTATATGCATAACTGTTTGAGTACTTTTTGACGGGTTCTCTTCAGCATGATACACTGTAAGACATCGTGGTCACCTGACCTTTATTGCTTACATATTCCGTCCTCACAATCATATTCCGCACATAAAGACGCTTCTTTCGAACCCAAACTCGGTAAGATAAAGTCAATGTCGTATGAATGCATGTAAACGATATGCAAATAACAAGTAAGCGCACCATGGTTGAAATACTCGAGGCTGGTGTACACACATACATTCCAGACGCGATGGTCACAGGAGCTTTTAGTTTGAGAGAGGCAGACCAAACGCTGGAAGGCCGGTCCCTTCAGAGGACGAGTCAACCTCGGCCGCCCGTAGAGCGGACAGCGTTTGCCTGAGTGAAAGGAAGAACGACCCCGTGTTCAGCTTAAAAGCAAATTCCGCTACATGGTGTGGGAGCGCTCAACCTACGCATTCTTTACAAATATAGCACGCAATTTCAGAGATTTTCACAGGGAGACAGCAAACGCCAAACGCCGATGCTACAGATTTCCGGATTGGTCGCCTTAAACGAAAACGTCATTCTCCTGTTTTAGAAGAGAGATGCTAATTGGCAGACGATATTTCTGATGCCCTGAGCTGAAGGAGTAATGGAAGAGACCGAAATATATACCCCTTCATGTCTGGCATGGAGAGAGGCTATTCCATTGTCGCTCTTGGAGCGAGAACACATAAGGAGAGTGTGCGTGCTCGTCTGTGTACTCAAAGAGCGAGGAACAAGTCTCTCCTCAGTACTTCACTGGGAGAGCACCTCTGTCGAGAGCGAATCGAAGCGCGACTGTATAATGAGTCCTTGCAATTAAGTGTTGTTCACTGTGTTGCCCGCCACACTTTTTGTGTGTTAAACGCCTGGGAGTGAATTTTCGAGTGGCATCGTGGTGGACTGGTTATCTGACCAGTGTACCACGCCAATAGTTGGACTAGGGGCGAATAGGAGTCCTTGACTTCGTCAAGGCGTAGGGAGGGTTTGATTGGCGAAGTTCAACTCAGATAGAACGAGATTTATCTTATTTGTCAGCAGCGAGCGGCGCAGACAGCAGTCATCGCAGCTTACGGTATTGTGCACTACAGCTATTGCGAGCCCCATATTTCCTCCACAACAGTGCCCTTCACTGCATTTCACACGCTACAGCCTCAACCGTACGTAGCAACATTCTAACGGATAATTATTCAAGTTGAGTAGTGGTGGCTCTCAGTCATTCTGCCAAGTCAATAACAATCTTAAACTTTGTATAGAAATTTCATTAGCGAATCCTATCCTTAAGAGGTAACTTCACATTCCGAAAAGAGCCAGGAAATAATGTTTTCAGTTCATAACTAAAAGTGCCATTGTGATTTCTCAGATTTTTTGCAAAATAAACCATAATTTTCATTAGTTTCATTTTTTCTTGCACTAACTAGCACTACTCCAGTACCCAAGTATCCCACTAGTTACGTAAGAAATTTTGTGATTTTTTGTATGATTTCCTTACAGCGGACGACTCCAGAAGATATTTATTGCTGAAAGTTTTTCAGGCATTTCTCTTTAGAACATTAGCAGCGTCTATCTGACTTCTGTAATGGTGTGGGGGTGGAAATTGCATCTTGCAGGAGCCACAGGGTAAAAGGTTCATCCTAGATTAATCCGTTGCGCAGAATGACAGAATAGCAACCCCACGCCGCTCACAACACTACATCGTCATTAAATTCATGGATGCGGCGTTTCCATGAAGCACACTATGTAGCGCAATTATATCCAGCTAATGTCGTCCCATAGTAGGATTCCAGTACTGCATTGCGTCTACGCAACACTGTATAAGCTTCACAAAAACAGGCATCGAGTGCCAAGGAGACAGTGGCTCTAACAGCCAAGGGTCGCGCACAATTTGGTTGAGTGTGGCTGTCCTACCGAGTGCTGCTTTAGACACCATAACGTTGTCACCAGGTTACTGAGTATGACAAGACGCTCGCACGTGACGAGTGGAACGATAGCCGTGAATCGAATTCTTCGTGTTCTGCGGCTGTTTTATCCGAATACTAAAACTATACACGATGCTGTATTGTCGAAGACATTGTGTCTATAGTTGTGATCATACACAATACGCTCTATAGTTGTGATCATATACGATATACAACATGTGCAAGATATGAATAAAACTTCTTTCACGTGAGACGACTTCTTCAAGATGAATGTTTATCAGTTTCCATTACCGTATTTTGCAGTGTCTGTTAAGCCCGAGGCAAGTAAACAACTGAATTCTGAGCCCCTATAGATCACGCTACAAATCAAACTTTGGGATTTCATAACATGATGAATCTGACAGCAGTCCGTTCCTAGCGGTTTGCTTCCAGGGTTCAATCGTGATGACATTGTGTTCCACCTACCAAGCAAAAAGTCAAACCCAGTCTCCAT
The DNA here is from genome assembly GCF_023898315.1 of Schistocerca nitens. Classification (NCBI taxonomy): domain Eukaryota; kingdom Metazoa; phylum Arthropoda; class Insecta; order Orthoptera; family Acrididae; genus Schistocerca; species Schistocerca nitens. The sequence goes on along the minus strand of NC_064615.1, from coordinate 697,577,184 downwards.
TTCTTTTCCGCCATCAGTCTTCTGACTGGTTTGATGCGACCCGCCAAAAATTCCTCTCCTGCGCCACACTCATCATTTCAGAGCAGCAATTGCACCCTACGTCCCTAATCATTTACTGGACTTATTTCAATATCTGTCTTGCCCTGTAGTTTTTACCGCTGCAGTTGCCTCTAGTACCGTGGATGTTATTTGTTGATGCCATAACACATGTCATCCCATCCCTATCGTTGCCAGTATTTTCCATATGTTCGTTTCTTCGCCGATTCTGCGAAGATCCTTCTCATTCTTTACCAATCCACTTGACTTTCAAGCCGGCCGCTGTGACCGACCGGTTCTAGGCGCTTCAGTCCGCAACCGCGCTGCTGCTACGGTGGCAGATTTTAATTCGGCCTCGGGCATGGATGTGTGTGATGTCCTTAGGTTAGTTAGGTTTAAGTAGTTCTAAGTTCTAGGAGACTGATGACCTCAGATGTTAAGTCCCATAGTGCTTAGAGCCATTTGAACCATTTTGAACCTGATTTTCAACATACTGCTGTAGCACCACATGTCAAACGTTTCGATTCTCTTCTTTTCCGGTGATCCTGCTGTCCATGAATCGCTACCGTACAGTGCTGTGCTCCAGACGTACTTTCTCAGAAATTTTTTCCTCAGATTAAGGCCTATGTTGGTATCAAAAGGCTGCTCTTGACTTGGAACAACCTCTTTGCCTGTACTATTGTGCTTTTTATGTCCTCCTTGTTTCTTCCGTCATGGCTTATTTTGCTACCATCAATTTTGACTTTGAGTTTTTCGCTGTTTTAATTTATGCTGCTTCACATTACATTTGTGTTTTTCAGTTAACTTTCAAACAATATTCTGTGCTCATTGGACAGTTCATTACATTCAGTAGATCCTGTAAGTCTTCTTCATAACAGCAATATCATAAGCAAATCTAATAATCAATATCCTTTCACCCTGAATTTTAATCCCACTACTGAACCCTCCTTTTCTTTCCGTCATTGGTCCTTCGATGTATAGTTTGAAAAGTAAGGGTCAGAGACTGCAATCCTGTCTTATATCCTTTTCAATCCGAACACTTCATTCTTGGTTTTCGCATCTTATAGTTCCTTAATGTGTTTTGTACATACTGTATTTCAGCCGTCTTTTTTGTAGCTTTCCCCATTCCTTTGAGATTTTCGAACATCTCGTGCTATTTCACAATGTCGAAAGCTTTTCCGACGTCGACAAATTCTATGAGAGTATCATGATTTTTCTTCAGTCTTGCTTCCACTGTCAAGTGCAAAGTCAAAACTACCTTCAAGTCAAGTCAGAGCTTTCCTAAAGTGAAACTGATAGTCATCTAACAGAGCCTCAACTGTTTTTCATCCTTCTGTGTATTTTTCTTGTTAGTAGCCAGGATACATGAGATGTTAATTGTGAGTCTGTTATCGCACCTATCTGCCCGTGTTATCTTCGAAATTGTGTGAATGAAATTTTTCCGGAAGTCGATGGTATGTCGCCGTCATAGATTCCACACACCAACATGAATAGTCGTTCGATTGCTATTTCCGCAAGGACTAGAAATTCCGATAGAATATTGCCTATCATCCAGAGCTCTCCTAAATTCTGACTGTAATACTGCAACGCCTATGTCTTCCTTGTGGATTTCTTTCCTGTCATATCATCAGACAAGCTCTCCCCCTCACAGAGCTCTTCAATTTGTTGTTTCCATCTATCTGCTATTTCCTCTGCTTAACCGTGAAATTCCCATTGTACTCTTAATGTTGCCATTCTTGCTTTTAATTTCACCGAAAATGGTTTTGACTCTTATTTGTGCAGACTCAGTCCTTTCGACTGTCGTTTCTTTTTCGTTTCCTTCACTTTTTCCTGCAGAAATTTCGCCTTGACTGCCCTGCAGTTCCTATTTATTTCAGTCCTAGGTGAATTATGTTGCTGCATTTCTGTCTTTTCTTGAGAATTTTTGTACTCTCCTTTCGTGAATCAGTTTTAGTATCTCTTCTGTTCCCAAGGCTTCTGCGGAGTTAACTGTGCATGGATGTCGAACATTTGCAGCTACTCTCTTCAACCGGACTGAGTACTGTGGAATTTCTTATCACGGTATCCACAACCTTAGCGAACTCCAATCGCATCTCGCTATTCCTCAGCACTTCATTATCCCACACGGATTCGTCCACACGATTGTTTTGAACTTCAGTCTTCTATTAATCATAAGTAAATTATGTTCTGAACATATATATCTGTCCTTGGGTAAACCTTATCATCCAATATCTGATTTAAGAATCTCTGTGTGGCCATATTGTAATCCACCTTCCTGTGTCTCCGCATCTTTTCCAAGTATACTTCCTCCTTTTGTAATTATTGAACACAATATTCGGTATTACCATCAGAAATTTATTGCAAAACATAGTTATTATTTCTCCTCTCTTATACCTACTACATAGCCAATATTCTCCCCTGATTCTTTCTTTTATTCCTTCCTCTGCAGCCGCATTCCCATGCCCCGTGACTGTTAGTGTTCCGGCGTAAAGTTCAAGCGTCAGCGCTTCACGCAGGAACTTGAGAGCAGAGAGAACGGCGAAGAAGACGTCAGCCAATTGTTGCACGCTGACCGACCCCTCTCCAGGACGACAACGCGATGGCAGAGCCATCTACACGAAGAGGAAATAAGCGCTGCGCCGCCTGGCCGCGCCCCAGTTCGCCACTTCCACAGTGGCATCAAGAATAGGCACTCGTATAGCAGCGACTTAGGAAATGTATTACTTCTCTTGTATTAAGGGTTGTATATATACTTTGCCTGCGACCTATCTGTATTTCACAAAGTTAATAATTGTAATCATTTCCTCGTAATAACCTTCATTAATACGATTTGCTTGAATTGTTGTCTAGCGATCCGAGAAGCAGGTTTCCTAGGCACACCATATTTGAGGAGTAGACAGGAAACAACAGATTTTCATCTTCCTATTCATATCGAATTACCCGTTCAACATCGTCATATACTTTTTCTGTCTCTTCATCTTCTGCTAGTGACGTAGTAATGTACATTTTTCGTTATGGTGTCTCGGCTGATGAGAACAGCTCCATCACCAAACTGTTCACAGTAGCTATCTATCTGCCATACTTTCCTACCCACAAAGAATGCTACCTCCCTTTATACCATTTTGTGCTGCCTGTTGATATTACCATATATTAGTCTGATCATAAATCATTATCTTCTTTCCATTCCACTCCACAGACCCCCACTATATCTAGAGGGAGCCTATGTATTTCCCTTTTCAGATTTTCTAGCTTCTCGACTACGTTCAGTTGTCTGACGTTCTACGCTGCGACTTATACCCATTAAGGTCAAACTTTTTACATTCCACACCCCACCTCGTAGAACGTGCCGCTGATTATTCTATCTCTTTCTTGACAATCCCCTCCCAGAGCTCCGAATGGGGCTGTTCCTCACCGCAAGGGCAAAGAAGTGCCCTGAAACTTTGTCCGCTTCTCCTCCCTCTTTGACAGTGTCATTGGCAGAGTGAGGGTGACTTCTTACGTGAGAAGTTTTCGGCCTCCATCACTACTTTATTAATAATTTAAGCAGTAGCTGGGTTCGAACCTGGGACCCATAACATTCTGATTACTAATCAAACACGTTACCCTTAGCGCATAATTACACTTAATACTTGTACACAGTATCAGTTACATGAACAGGCATCGGTCATGAATCTCCAGTGCTGCCATCCCAATTTTGGTAGAAAATCACAAAAATACGGGGATTATTGGACAAAACGAACTCCCTTTGGCCTTGCTAAAAAAATCAATGTGTAAGCATGCATCTTCCCATCAGTTTAAGGAACGTGATGTGACAAAAACGAAGTATATATACGTACCTCACAGTGAAATTAAGCTGCCTGATAACTAGATCGTTTTAAGTTATATTAGTTTTCACAGAAAAGAGTTAATTTTTCGTATGTAAAATAAGTCTTAACGTATATTAATTTTGTAAGTACTATATTTGGGTCAGCCGTCCGTTCCACCTTTTGTTCTGCCATCTTAGCAAAGTAAAATAATTGTCATTTTTACGAAATTTAAAACGGATGTAAAATGGCGCGTTAAATGACTCATTTTAAAGGAATTTTTGTGAAAACTGGTCTCAGATTTTACGAATCTGTTATATTTTCGAAGTTCTGTTCAGTTTATGTCTAATATTATGATTAATATTTTATTCATATTAATTCAACTGATGAGCTTAGGTTACAGTTATATATGTAAAGCATGATATTTCGTTGTCTACCATCAGTTGAGTGAATGTTGCACTTGAAAACAGTCATTTAAATGAATTACAGTGTAGCGTAGTAAATTTTCCTGTTGGCATTTGGCACAGTTTTGTAATAAGCACAATGAATAAGTCCCACAGTAAAACTATTATCTTTTATCATATTAGTCGTTATCGATCGTCGGTTCATTGTAGGAAAATATGGGGTACTGAATTTAAGCGTTTTCAACGATAAAAAAAATGGACTTCTTAGATGAATCCAAAACACAATTTCAGGATTGTATGGTGTCTAAGGAATCAGGAAACGTTCTGCAATGTTGTCCTATTGTTATAAATACTTCTTACATATAAACCTAGAATTTACTTAATTTCATTGTAGGTCAGGGTTGAAGTTTCTGTTGTTAGTGATCGTGACTGATTGTGCTATAGTAATCGACAGTCAAAACAGAGCCGTGTCGGCTCGTTCTGTGTCCTTACATCTTTTCCTACTGGCGTGATCCGTCTCCGTCTAGTCGCTGGGTGGCGCTTCGGTCGCCTGTTAGTTGAATCTTTGGTTGTAGTTTTTTGGAGCGGATTATTGACCACATGAGCAAGCAGTCGGTCGCAGTCAGACAGAGAAAGATAAGAGGCACATGTGACGTACAGTGACCTGTTTTCGGAAATTGTCTAAGTGGTCGGTGGTCGGTAGAATTGTGTTCGTCTGCGGTACTTGGGCGTAATGTCGACGGAGCCGGTTTACCCTGGATTTAGGAAGTATAGTTGCCGATGTGAGTGTAAGAGTGCTTTCATTTTCTGGTGCCGTTTGTTCTGCCCTTTGAGGGTAAGGCACCCGTTACTTGATTGGCATATGTGCTCCTGTGCTGAAGTTGCTCCCTCTACGCTGGGTTGCCTGTGATTCTCCATCACTCAGTCTCAAGAATTAAATTTACCTTTATGGGCCTCTGTTTGGAATTACCTGAGTACCATATTTTATGTGTTTTAATTTTTTTTTTTAATTGCAACTTGGTCAAAGTCTGTTTGTCTTGTCAGTCGGGCCTGAAATTAATTGTTTCACATGTTCTAGGCCGCCACTTATGTTAGTGACCCCTGAGGTCGAAATTGGGTCTTATTTGTATTGGAAGTTGCTGCTTCCCTGACTGATGTAACGACTATAAAATTTCCTATGGCCGTGGTAAGGAAACGCTAGCGACCCAGTGAATCTTGGCTCATTTGGGTAATAAAGTTCCGTAACTGAGGTGATTATCCCTCTCAAAAAATTTGGTAGTTATTGTTCTGAATATAATTATTATTGTAGCTGTTTGAGTGTTAGCCAAAGGATATGCTTGTTTCCTTTTAAGTCACTTAAGCTAATTTGTTTGAGTAACCTGCAATTTCTTGGTTATTAAATTAACATGTTATATTGATTAATACTTTTAGTCATTCTTTTTGTAATAATCTTGTTGTAATATCTAAGGTTTGGTTGGGGCCTAGGTCCATGCTCACATTGAGTTTCTTGTCTTGGTCTGAGCATTTCTATATGATCTATGATTATTATGCGTGAATTATATGCCTGCTTGTATGCTCTCTGCTTTGCGACCTGTTTGTAGCATTTGGAGATGCTGCCCCGGGGTGTTACCTGCTACCCACCGGTCCACCGGGCGTAGCCTGTCCCGCATCGTCTGTGTACGTGCGCGCGGGCGGCGCGCCTTTTCGCGTCTCACCGGAACCTCTGAGACGTTGCGGCCTTCTGGCTTGCTACGTCATCCCTCATAAATTGAATTTTTATCTCGTAGCAATCGGGCGTTAATTTAACTAGAAGTACCCGTTATTCTAAACCATGTTACTCAGACCTGGCCGGCCGTACCTGCCCCTTCCATGATTTCCCTGTCTGAAGTTTGGTTTTAACGTAATACTTTTAATATTGGTGTAATGTTCAATTTGTTAAATGGTATTTTATTATTTTTCACCGTCAGTATCTTGATTATGCCCAGGGACTTCTCTGATTGATCAATTGTTCTGTGTTCGTTGCATATAATATTAGTACTTAATGGGCCTCTGTCCGTCAGATACCAGACATGTCGAATTTTATGTTACTGGTCCTCTTGTAACTTATATTCATTAATGTCAAGCACCCCCTTTGGCTAGCCAAATGTTGGAACTGTTTCCCAGTGATAAAGCGCGCGTTTGAGTTATATTTGTTTCTAGTACTTGCTTGTTAGTCCCCCATAAATTGATCGGTTTCATTTCTTTAAATTAACTAATTAATCATGGTTCCGGCGCGAGTAATGAGTGAATGGGCAAATATCTATTAGGAACACTACGAATGTAGGTTGAGGACATTTGGGAGTGTGGGTTTCACGGGAAGCAGGCAACGGTTAAGTCCCTGCAGTACTATCCTCTGTGCCCTCAGGGCTCAGATGGATATAGCGTCTGTCATGTAAGCACGAGATCTCGGTTTCGAGTCCCGGTCGAGGCACACATTTTCAACTGTCCCCACTGATGTATATCAACAACACCTGTCTGTAGCTAAGAGTTTCGATTTAATTATCAGTAATCATTAATGTTAAGTCCAGCCTAGTCATCAAATATGGAGTGTCTAGGAAACATGGTTTCTCGGATCGCTAGACAATATTCAAACAAATCGTATTAATGATTTTTTTATTACAAAAAGTAAATGACAATACTTTGAAAATGACACAGATGTGTCGCAAGCAAAGGACGACATTCGAAATAATTGCGCTTCTTCAGTATAACAATTCCAAGTTTGAGCTACATAGAATGTACAAGCAAAGTAACTAGTGTTGACGCTTCTGTCCAATTTGCTACTCTTGAAGCTAGTCATCAACTGAGCCACGACCAGTCGGACGTGGCGCTTATTTCCTCTTCACATAGAGTCCGCTGCTGTCGCGTTGTCGTCCTGGTGAGGGGTCGGTCAGCGTGCGATTGGCTGACGTCTTCTCACAGCCGTCTCTTCCCTATCGTTCCCGACTGGCGTGCCGTCGCTTGAATTTACGCCGTAACATCTTAATCCTTCAAAAATAGAGGGAAAAAATATACCCATTCAAAAACGCAGATAAAAATCCACTTGACGCCCTCCTGAGGGACAATCTCCACTCCTTCCAAATTAACAAGTAGACCAGATGTGTTTTGAATTCAAATAAACAATAGCGACAGCAGTTAGAAGATGTATACCAAATAAATCAACAAATGACGGAGCTGATCTCCTTTGGTACATGAAAAGGGTCAGAACACTGTTACAGAGACAACGAAAGAAGCACGCCAAATTCAAACGAACGCAAAATCTCCAAGATTGGCAATCTTTTACACAAGCTCGAAATGTAGCGCGGACGTCAGTGCGAGATGCTTATGATAGTTTCCACAAAGGAACTTTGTTTCGAAAACTGGCAGAAGATCGAAAGTGATTCTGGTCGTATGTAAAATACGCTACCGCTAAGACACAATCAACGCCTTCTCTGCGCAACAATAATGGAAAAACCTCGACAACAGTACTACCAAAGCAGAGTTACGAAACACAGCCTTCCGAAATTCCTTCACCAAAGGAGACAAAGTAAATATTCCAGAATTCAAATCAAGAATGGGTGCCAACATGAGTAACATAGAAGCAGATAACCTCGGAGTAGTGAAGCAACTTAAATCACTAAATACCAGTAAATATTGTGGTCCAGACTGTATATCAATTAGGTTCCTTTCAGAGTGTGCTGATGCAATAGTTCTATACTTATCAGTCGTATACAACTTCACTCGACGAAAGATCAGTACCCAAAGAATGGAAAGTTGTACATGTCACACCAATATTCAAAAAAGGTAGTAGGACTAATCCACTAAATTACAGGACCATATCATTAACGTCGATATGCAGCAGGATTATGGAACATATATTGTGTTCGAACATTATGAATTACCTCGAAGAAAACGGTCTATTGACACACAGTCAAAACGGATTTAGAAAACATCGTTCTTGTGAAACACAACTATCTCTTTACTCGCACGAAGTGTTGAGTGCTGTTGACAAGAGATGTCAAGTGGATTCCGCGTTTCTGGATTTCCGGAAGGCTTTTGACACTGTACAAGCGGCTTGTATTGAAATTGAGCGCTTATGGAATATCGTCTCAGTTATGTGACTGGATTCGAGATTTGCTGTCAGAGAGGTCACAGTTCGTAGTAACTGACGGAAAGTCGTCGAGTAAAACAGAAGTGGTTTCTGGCGTTTCCCAAGGTAGGGCTATAGGCCCTCTGCTGTTCCTTGTCTATATAGACGATTTGGGAGACAATCTGAGTAGCCGTCTTAGGTTGATTGCAGATGACGCTGTCGTTTATCGACTAATGAAGTCATTAGAAGAACAAAACAGATTGCAAAACGATTTAGAAAAGGTATCTGTATGGTGCGAAAATTAGCAATTGACCCTAAATAACGAAAAGTCTGAGGTCAACCAAATGAGTGCTACAAGGAATCCACTTAACTTCGGTTACACGATAAAGCAGTCAAATCTGAAAGCCGTAAATTCAACTACACTCCTGGAAATGGAAAAAAGAACACATTGACACCGGTGTGTCAGACCCACCATACTTGCTCCGGACACTGCGAGAGGGCTGTACAAGCAATGATCACACGCACGGCACAGCGGACACACCAGGAACCGCGGTGTTGGCCGTCGAATGGCGCTAGCTGCGCAGCATTTGTGCACCGCCGCCGTCAGTGTCAGCCAGTTTGCCGTGGCATACGGAGCTCCATCGCAGTCTTTAACACTGGTAGCATGCCGCGACAGCGTGGACGTGAACCGTATGTGCAGTTGACGGACTTTGAGCGAGGGCGTATAGTGGGCATGCGGGAGGCCGGGTGGACGTACCGCCGAATTGCTCAACACGTGGGGCGTGAGGTCTCCACAGTACATCGATGTTGTCGCCAGTGGTCGGCGGAAGGTGCACGTGCCCGTCGACCTGGGACCGGACCGCAGCGACGCACGGATGCACGCCAAGACCGTAGGATCCTACGCAGTGCCGTAGGGGACCGCACCGCCACTTCCCAGCAAATTAGGGACACTGTTGCTCCTGGGGTATCGGCGAGGACCATTCGCAACCGTCTCCATGAAGCTGGGCTACGGTCCCGCACACCGTTAGGCCGTCTTTCGCTCACGCCCCAACACCGTGCAGCCCGCCTCCAGTGGTGTCGCGACAGGCGTGAATGGAGGGACGAATGGAGACGTGTCGTCTTCAGCGTTGAGAGTAGCTTCTGCCTTGGTGCCAATGATGGTCGTATGCGTGTTTGGCGCCGTGCAGGTGAGCGCCACAATCAGGACTGCATACGACCGAGGCACACAGGGCCAACACCCGGCATCATGGTGTGGGGAGCGATCTCCTACACTGGCCGTACACCACTGGTGATCGTCGAGGGGACACTGAATAGTGTACGGTACATCCAAACCGTCATCGAACCCATCGTTCTACCATTCCTAGACCGGCAAGGGAACTTGCTGTTCCAACAGGACAATGCACGTCCGCATGTATCCCGTGCCACCCAACGTGCGCTAGAAGGTGTAAGTCAACTAACCTGGCCAGCAAGATCTCCGGATCTGTCCCCCATTGAGCATGTTTGGGACTGGATGAAGCGTCGTCTCACGCGGTCTGCACGTCCAGCACGAACGCTGGTCCAACTGAGGCGCGAGGTGGAAATGGCATGGCAAGCCGTTCCACAGGACTACATCCAGCATCTCTACGATCGTCTCCATGGGAGAATAGCAGCCTGCATTGCTGCGAAAGGTGGATATACACCGTACTAGTGCCGACATTGTGCATGCTCTGTTGCCTGTTCAAAATGGATCAAATGGCTCTGAGCACTATGGGACTTAACATCTATGGTCATCAGTCCCCTAGAACTTAGAACTACTTAAACTTAACTAACCTAAGGACAGCACACAACACCCAGCCATCACGAGGCAGAGAAAATCCCTGACCCCGCCGGGAATCGAACCCGGGAACCCGGGCGTGGGAAGCGAGAACGCTACCGCACGACCACGAGATGCGGGCTCTGTTGCCTGTGTCTATGTGCCTGTGGTTCTGTCAGTGTGATCATGTGATATATCTGACCGCAGGAATGTGTCAATAAAGTTTCCCCTTCCTGGGACAATGAATTCACGGTGTTCTTATTTCAATTTCCAGGAGTGTATATAACTAGAAATTACAGTTACAGAAAACTTAAACGGGAAAGAATACATAGAAAACGTTGTGTGGAAGGCAAACCAAAGACTGCGTTTTATTGGCAGAACACTCAGAAAATGTGACAAATCCACTAAAGAGACTGCGTACACTTCACTCGTCCGTCCTCTTTTGGAGAACTGCTGCGCGGTGTGGGATCCTTACCAGATACAATTATCGGAGTACTTCGAGAAGGTTCAGACAATAGCAACATGTTTTGTTTTAAGCCGGTCTGAGTGGCCGTGCGGTTTTAGGCGCCGAACCGAGCGACCGCTACGGTCGCAGGTTCGAATCCTGCCTCGGGCATGGATGTGTGTGATGTCCTTAGTATAGTTAGGTTTAATTCTAAGTTCTAGGCGACTGATGACCTCAGAAGTTAAGTCGCATAGTGCTCAGAGCCATTTGAACCATTTTTGTTTTATCGCGAAATAGGGAGAGGGCCACAAGGATACGATACAGGATTTGGGGTGGACATCATTAAAACAAAAGCGTTTTGTTTGCGGCGGAATCTTCTCACGAAATTTCAGTTATCAACTTCCTCCTCTGAATGCGGAAATATTTTGCTGACGCCTACCGGCATAGAGAGGAAAGATCATCGTAATAAAATATGGGAAAACAGACCTCGCACGGAAAGATACAGGTGTTCATTTTTTCTGCGTGCTGTTCGACAATGAAATAATAGCGAAATATTGTGAAGGCGGTCGCTCGGTTCGGCGCCTAAAACCGCACGGCCACTCAGACCGGCTTAAAACAAAACATGTTGCTATTGTCTGAACCTTCTCGAAGTACTCCGATAATTGTATCTGGTAAGGATCCCACACCGCGCAGCAGTTCTCCAAAAGAGGACGGACGAGTGAAGTGTACGCAGTCTCTTTAGTGGATTTGTCACATTTTCTGAGTGTTCTGCCAATAAAACGCAGTCTTTGGTTTGCCTTCCACACAACGTTTTCTATGTATTCTTTCCCGTTTAAGTTTTCTGTAACTGTAATTTCTAGTTATATACACTCCTGGAAATTGAAATAAGAACACCGTGAATTCATTGTCCCAGGAAGGGGAAACTTTATTGACACATTCCTGGGGTCAGATACATCACATGATCACACTGACAGAACCACAGGCACATAGACACAGGCAACAGAGCATGCACAATGTCGGCACTAGTACAGTGTATATCCACCTTTCGCAGCAATGCAGGCTGCTATTCTCCCATGGAGACGATCGTAGAGATGCTGGATGTAGTCCTGTGGAACGGCTTGCCATGCCATTTCCACCTGGCGCCTCAGTTGGACCAGCGTTCGTGCTGGACGTGCAGACCGCGTGAGACGACGCTTCATCCAGTCCCAAACATGCTCAATGGGGGACAGATCCGGAGATCTTGCTGGCCAGGGTAGTTGACTTACACCTTCTAGAGCACGTTGGGTGGCACGGGATACATGCGGACGTGCATTGTCCTGTTGGAACAGCAAGTTCCCTTGCCGGTCTAGGAATGGTAGAACGATGGGTTCGATGACGGTTTGGATGTACCGTGCACTATTCAGTGTCCCCTCGACGATCACCAGTGGTGTACGGCCAGTGTAGGAGATCGCTCCCCACACCATGATGCCGGGTGTTGGCCCTGTGTGCCTCGGTCGTATGCAGTCCTGATCGTGGCGCTCACCTGCACGGCGCCAAACACGCATACGACCATCATTGGCACCAAGGCAGAAGCGACTCTCATCGCTGAAGACGACACGTCTCCATTCGTCCCTCCATTCACGCCTGTCGCGACACCACTGGAGGCGGGCTGCACGATGTTGGGGCGTGAGCGGAAGACGGCCTAATGGTGTGCGGGACCGTAGCCCAGCTTCATGGAGACGGTTGCGAATGGTCCTCGCCGATACCCCAGGAGCAACAGTGTCCCTAATTTGCTGGGAAGTGGCGGTGCGGTCCCCTACGGCACTGCGTAGGATCCTACGGTCTTGGCGTGCATCCGTGCGTCGCTGCGGTCCGGTCCCAGGTCGACGGGCACGTGCACCTTCCGCCGACCACTGGCGACAACATCGATGTACTGTGGAGACCTCACGCCCCACGTGTTGAGCAATTCGGCGGTACGTCCACCCGGCCTCCCGCATGCCCACTATACGCCTTCGCTTAAAGTCCGTCAACTGCACATACGGTTCACGTCCACGCTGTCGCGGCATGCTACCAGTGTTAAAGACTGCGATGCAGCTCCGTATGCCACGGCAAACTGGATGACACTGACGGCGGCGGTGCACAAATACTGCGCAGCTAGCGCCATTCGACGGCCAACACAGCGGTTCCAGGTGTGTCCGCTGTGCCGTGCGTGTGATCATTGCTTGTACAGCCCTCTCGCAGTGTCCGGAGCAAGTATGGTGGGTCTGACACACCGGTGTCAATGTGTTCTTTTTTCCATTTCCAGGAGTGTAGTTGCTGACATCATGCCTTTCAGAATTCTGCAATTTAATAAAGATTTCGATACTCGTCTTCCTGTGGCGCACAAGTGGAGCTGCTGGACGAGTCACTCTGGGATGCAAAACCCGGCGTCCATGTGAGGCGAGAAGAGAAGCGGGCAGGGAGGGAGGGCATAAGGGGGAGGGAGTGAGGGGGAGGAGACGAGCTTCCTGCAGCGGGCAACTGCATCCTGTGAAAGTTTTCTGATACCCCCAGCTGCGGCTGCTTAGCTCGGTACTTATCTCACTGAGCCTACCGACGCGGTCTGCTTAGGGCAGCTAATTAAAAACCATATTGATCAACATACTCGCTTATCTCTTCGAGAGTTACCAAAAGAACTTTTATGGAAAGGGGGACTGTTGTGACACGGGGCACTAAGTAGCACTTTGTACACCAGCACATTCTCGCCACTCATTCACTTTCGAGCCAGTATCACTCTTTCCTGATGCTACCATGGAATATGATCGCGCATTGTACGTGTATACCTCACAAATGACAATATGTGGTAGTGAGTAAATATAGAACTAACTTCATTCCCAATCCTCGCTCTTCCGTTTGTGGCTGTGCCGGAGAAAGTAGAGCTTATATAGCCGTATGAATCCCAGTTTCCATTCCTTCACCTTAAAAGCCATTGCGTGAGATGTATGGGGACGTAAAGCATTTCTTAAAACAATATGAAGCGTCTGCTGTCGGAGCTTTCCATAATTACTGTACATACTCCAAAGCGCTTTTCTTGGTGTAAGCTTTTCACTACAGAGTGATTTTGGCTTCTTGAGTATCAAAACTGGCAAGATGTGTAACTGCTTAGTGACGGCGTCCACAGCTTGGTAACGTGCTGACGATAATGAAAGAGGGTAGAGAGAATCAAATAGCATGGCATTTGGCTTCTCGGTCAAGGCGACTGTTCGACTTAATGTTCCTAAAGAACGAAACGAATCATCACTTGTGTCACTTCCTCCTTCCCCCTCCCACTTCCGGAGGGGTATGGAACTTCACTCGTGATGTCTGATGAACAGAAACTTTATGCTGTCTACACTCCTTCCGCTTCCAGCCAAATAACGGAAATGAAAATTTGGATTTTAACTTGCCGCGTCTATATCGAGAGAGCTGTAGCAGCCCAAGATTTGTGTAGTTCTTCTACGAATCTCCTCTGTTTTTCCTCTTCGTTGTAGTTATTCACCCTCCAAGACTGACGTGCAACCCTCACAACTCAGAGTAGGCGACTTTCTTCCTAGGCAAGGTTCACTTACTTACGTCTCTCCAGTGAATGTGTCTCCTGTGTGTCTTCCCAGTTACATCTACAACCGTTCCATGTTAAACAGCTCCAGGTAGATTCCAATAAGTATTTCATTGTGGTGTCAGATTTCACTAATTACGCAGATTATACATTTCCTTTAGTTGCTTGCATTGATGGCCAGCTTCCTGCAAAAAATTCGCTTTTGTCTGCAAGCACTCGAAAACAATTTGTTACTGATATTAACTCTCGGTATACAACTCCGTTGGCCATAAACGACTGGATAGGTTGCGCAAGTCACGTCAATTAATCCAAAACTTGCTTGATTCCTGGAAACTGTAGACCCGTGTGCACTTTAATACGGAGAGTATTCCATCAAGAAACTGCTTTATGTAGCTCTTTGTTACAGCATACGCAGCTCCAAGTGTATAATTTATTTTTGAAAAGAGTACCGAAGCCAAAACTGTTCATCGGACACTCGAGCATACGGTGCACCATCGATCATACATCTGCAAATCACCTGCCACCGTCGAATATATCAGGACGCGAAACTGTCATATATTCATAACATTCTAGCAGTAAATAACAGCTGTCAAAGCAGAGACTGTTACGCATATTTCGACACTCACTATCATGTGTTTGCCCTGTTCGAGCAATATTTTTTTTATTATTACTCGCATTGTATTAAACACTCATCACACTCCAAGAAAAGGGTAAATAAAGCAGCTGATGGAGAAAATATTTCGTATACTCAGTTCTGTTCACCTGGGAACCCAATATCTCAACGTAATAAAGGTTAAAAAAAGAAAAAGAAGTAAAACGACAAGATGAAGTTGATAAAGCCGCTTTCCAATAGCAGAATTTTGTGCCTCCCTGCACTATGCACTCATCAGATGCTTATAACATTGCGTGCATTGTTCTATGCCGTTTACACAAAGTATCGCTCACAGTAAGAAGTCCAAAAACGTAAAGTAAAAGCTATTGTGACCAGACGAAACTATTTTCGTCCGACCAGAATTGTGGATTCTTTGATTTCTCGGTGAATTGTCACATCAAACTAGAACCCATGAAATATTTGTTCACTTTATGACATAAATGAATAAAACGTTTATTTAACTTGGACGCACTTCTTTGTCACAGAAGTACTCGACAATTAACAAGTGTAATTGATGACAGAATGAAGGCTTTCACTACCAGGTGACATTTTTGCTGGTAATCCTTTCGGGACATAAGGTCGTTGTTCACTAAACTCTTCTGCTGCTAACGTTTCGTCCAGATCTGTGCCAGACGTTGAGTCTTGAGTTGGCAAGAATCAACCGAGGAGCAATGTCTCTGAGGATGTCCAGCACACTTCTGGACGAAACGTTAGGAACAGAAGAGTTTTGTGCACCACGACCTCATACCTCAAACGGTTTACTGGCAGCAACTGCGACTATGTAAGCATCACTTGATGTACTAAGTAAGAAATTGTTCTCTTGAACTACAATATTCGACATTTACAAAAGTACCATGATGATGACTGTTGTAGCTGAGGCCACGAACTGGATAGAGCTCTTCCAGTCTTGGCTCTATCTTGACCTCAGTACGAGGGTGCTGCAGTGCTGAGACTGAGGGTGTGGTCTTCTGGAGCGCCTCTCATACATCGGTGCAGACAGTAGCGAGACATCGCTAAGATCTGTGGTATCAATGTGTATTGCTTATCTTAGTGTGATTCCGCGATTTCTGGACAATAACACAAACAGCTTCTGTATAAATTACCTGACGTTAATGGTTGAGAAACTAAAATGCAGGTGTGTTTGAGGCAATTAATTCCTTCAAATTCTAGTTCATGCATTATCAATCACGACGACACATTCCCTATAGTAATTTATTTATAGTGATCCTCAATTTTTTCAGTTAAATTTGTATAGAGCGCCTTACGAGTTTAAGTGTAATATTTGTATTAATGACTGAGGACAGTATACTGACGAATATTACATCAGTATTTACTTAATTTTCATACTAATAGTTATAGCTATTAGGAGTAGTATGTTTCTAGTTTGCTTTTGCCTGCAAGTACATGTGGGAAGGCCAAGATATTGTTGTAGATTCTCCCCTGGGCAGCAGGTCAAGTGCTGAAGTGTCGACAGTTGGACGCAAAACTGGAAGTCTATACTGACAGGCGTAGTCCACTTAGTAGTGCAGATTCGAGTGTGCAGAAAATATCAGGTTGTAAATTATATTACATGCTTGCAGGAAGACTGTTACACGTATAGAGAAAACAACTGACACATTGAAGTGGATACATGTTAAGGTACCAAAGATGGCAATAACTGCACTTAAATCCCTAAAAGTCTGTGTATCGTAGCAGGCTTAGACAACAGTTCAGTAGGTTTGAAGGAGGTCGAGAGGATGCTACAATGTATAAGGAACTTGCATCAGTTCTAGTAAAACACTTCAATACAGAATACTTAACTTGGAAAGCATCCATGTCCATATGACGGACTATGTAATTTCATAAAATCGCAGCACACAATGATAACAGTCAAATGCCACTCTATCTTTAACTACGAAATTTGGTAGACCTGCATAACATAAGTCACTCCTGGATTTGAACTACGATGAGGCTGCTCTCATTGTGAACTATGAAAGAGCGGGTAGTGCGACGCTGCGCTCTGACGAATGTAGACTTCCAGCAGCGGCGGCGTACGGAACCTCTTCCGGGCATGTCTTCCTCGAAGTCTCTGGTTCATGGTTGCGTCTGCCAGCGCGTGTCATTAGCTTGTGGTTCTGTCGTGAGGTACCAGCTTTACTATGGGATGTCATTCTTCAGACAACAGCACATAAATCATTAGACTTGTCTGCAGGCGGGATGATATTCACATTCAAATCTTAATACTGGTGATTCAGTGCTTTTGTCAGATCAGTCCGCGAAAACTAAAGGACAGTTTCTTCAGAACCTGTCACTCTACTGGGTTACCATACCCTATTACAACGGATTTTGTGTTTCGTCTGTTTTGACAGCGACACTGGTAAGCCATTAAACTATAAAATTTCTGTTAACCGTCCGGCTGCCTAACTGAGCGATAACGTATTTGCCCACCCTGCTGCGGGTCCGGGTTCCATTCCCGGCCGGGATGAGGGTTTTGTCCGCCTGTGGACTGGGTGTTGTGCTGTCATCATTATCTCATCGCCAACGCGCAAGCTGCCCAAGATGGCGTCACCTGAAATAAGACTTGCACCCGACGGCCGAACTTCTTCGGACGGGGCCTCCCAGCTAACAATGCCACACGATCATTCCAGTTCTCTTATCCTTTTCGTGCCACTTACTCATTCGAAAATAAAATCTGTTATAGCAGTTTCATCTTACATGCGTCTGTTTTCCGTCGTGCATTTCTTCATGGGTCCGGTGAAAAAAATGGCACTAATAAAGATGTAATATTTCACTTAACTCCTGCTGGAGACATACAAGAGAAAGAAAGCTTTCAGCAGGACAACATGTCTCAGCGAAACCAAAGAAATGGATTCTGTATGATCACTTTGCTTTCGTGGGTACATTTCACTAAGATAGGCAATGGATTAACTTGCGGATTTTAAAAATACTGCTTTCATCTACTAGCAATTTTCGCTTCTTTGTCTTCGAGAATAATACATTTGGCCTGCTACAATGCTTGCACAAAATTTAAGGAGAGGTCTAAACTTCGTTCAATCCGCATGAATACTCATGTGTTCATGAAGTAATAGCACTTCAGCCAGGTTTTGATATAATGTTATTAATCATCTTAATTACGGTTTTTCACTTCACATTTAACTACTCTTGCTTTAATACGTTTATAGATGGTATGTATTTCCGGTTTGTAAACAGAGAAAACAAAATTCAGCTTTTCTGACTAAAATGTTTTCTTTCTCGGAAACTTTAGTGCTACAACTATTAAATTTTCACTGCTGTTTTATGACAGCATAAAATCATAAAAATTGCAATACAACCTGGAAAAAATGTTCCTACTCAATTGGCCACCTCTCAAACAAACATTTATAGCTATTCCTTCTGCACATCCGCCACAAGACGCAGGCAGCAACTGCCAGTCAGAATTCATTAGATTGTTGCCACCTGGGAGCTATCACGGAACGAAACTGCCTAATTTTGCCTCAGAATTTATAGCGGAAAAACGTTTGTTTAAGAGGCAACCAAGCGAGCGGGAACTTTTTTCTCTCACCTTGTGTTATGACTTATGATTTGTATGCCGTAAAAAGGAGCATTTAAAATTTCCGGCGTGCAGGACTGGCAATTTTATAGAAAGAAACAGTTCTGGACAGAAAGACCGGAATTTCAACCGTCTTTACAATAAGGGAAAATCCTTAAATCTACAGAAGTATTAGAGCCAGAGCAGTGAAATTTTAACATTAAACTCGCAATTTAGATGTCTAATAACATCATGTAAAACACTGACTCAAATGTTGTAACTTTAAAGACACATGCGGATTCAACTAAATTTATATTTGTCCCTAAACTTTCTGCAAACACTGCATTTATACATTTGGCGAACTGTAACAAGAAATATTTTGATGTAGATTCGTCTGCAGTACTCGACTCTCACACGGAAGAAAAAAATCGACGGTGTTGCTTCAGACATTGTGCCTCATTCAATAGAGAATATCAAAGTTGAATCTATATCACTTTATCAGAAAGTGCCCCAGGTAAGAGGGAGATCCAAGCTCCCTCAAATGCTTCATAGAAACGTGTAACTTCCGTGCAGATAAACGAACGTGCTGATCGTAGCGGTACAAATTTACGTAAGAGGCGGCAGATGAGTGTTGTGAACGAAATGTCTCTTCTGCTCGAAGAAAAGACAGATGGAAAGCGAGAGAGCACCCGCAAATTCGTCGCTTCTACATCTACACCTACATCTAAGTGGATACTCTGCAAATCACATTTAAGTGCCTGGCAGAGGGGATTAAAAGTAAAGTACCTAGAGGCACCTACGAACGAAGATAATGTTTTTTTTGTTCGAGTCATCAGTCCTCTGACTGGCTTTAAGCTGCCCAGCACGAATTCCTCTTCTGTGCCAACCTCTTCATCTATGAGTAGCACTTGCAACCTTCGTCCTCAATTATTTGCTGGGTGTACACCAATCCCTGTCTCTCCCAAATTTTTACTCTCTGCCGCTCCCTCTAGTACCATGGAAGCTATTCCCTGATGTCCTACGGTACTGTCCCTTCCAGATATTCCTTGCCTTACCGATTCTGCGAAGATCCTCCTCATTCGTTATCTTATCAGTCCACCTAATTTTCAACATGGTTCTGTTGCAACACATCTAAGATGGTTCGACTCTCTTCTTTTCCGGTTTTCCCACCGTCCAAGTTTCAGTACCATACAACGTTGTTCTCCAAACGTACATTCTCAGAAATTTATTCCGTAAATTAAGGCCTATGTTTGATACTAGTAGAGATCTCTTGGCCAGGAGTACCCTTTTTGCCAGAGCTAGTCTGTTTTTTATGTACCCCTTCCTCCATCCACCATATGTTATTTTGCTGCCAAGGGAGTAGAATTTCTTAACTTAATCAACTTCGATATCACCAACCCCGATGTTTAGTCCCTCACTGTTCTCATATCTGTTACTTCCCATTACTTTCGTCTTTCTTCGATTTACTCTCCGTCCATATTCTGTACTCATTAGACTGTACATACCATTCAGCAGATCCTATAATTCTTCTTTTCTTTCCCTGAGGATAGCAATGTCATCATGAATCTTAAAACTGATATCCTTTCACCTTGAATTTGAATTCCACTCTTGACCCTTCCTTTTATTTCCATCATCGCTTCTTCGACATATAGATTGAACAACTGAGGAGAAAGACTGCATCACTGCCATACATCCTTTTTAATCCGAGCACTTTGTACTTGGTCTTCCACTCATATTATTCCCTCTAGGTTCTTGTACGTATTGTACATTACCCATCTTTCCCTATAGCTTACTGCTATTTTCCTCAGAACTTAAAACATCTTGCACCATTTTACATTATCGAAGGCGTTTCAAAGTCGACAAATCCTATAAACGTGTCTTCATTTTTATTTACTCTTGCTTCTATTAACAACTACAATGTCGGACTTGTCTTTCTGGTGCCTTACCTATCCTAAAGCCAAACGGATCGTCATCTAACACATCCTCATTTCTCTTTTCTGTGCATTACTCTTGTCAGAATGTTGAATGTGTGAGCTGTTAAGCTGATTGAGCGATAAATCTCGCACTTACCGGCTCTTTAACTCTTCGGAATCGTGTGTATGATATTTCTCCGAAAGTCAGATGAGACTCAAACATTCTGTACACTAGTGTGGACAGTCGTTTTGTAGCCATTTTCCACACTGATTTTAGAAATTGTGGTGGAATGTTATCTACCTCTTATGCCTTAACTCTTGGATCCGTTATCTCTCCTATATCGACTCCTTTTTCTTCTGTCACGTCTTCAGAAATGTCTTCCCTTTCATAGAGGCTTTCAGTATATTCTTTCCATCCATCTGCTCTCTCCTCTCCATGTAACAGTGCAATTACCATTACGCGCTTATCTTACCGCCCTCGCTTTTAGTTTCAGGTTGTTTTGATTTCGAATATTCTGTGTTTGTTCTTCCGACAATCATTTCGTTTTCGATTTCTTCCCATTTTTCATGCAGCTATTTCGCCTTAGCTTCCCTGCACTTCCTATTTTTTAGATTTCTAAGTGACTTGTATTTCTGTATTAAAGAAAGGGATATGAAAGAAAGGGATTAATGACTGAATTTTAGATGTTCTGTGTGGAAGATATTTTTAGGTAATTTGAGCACCAGAGCCACAACCAAACCACTTTTTCATCTTCATTAGAGTAGGTCATTTAGAAGCGATCCTCAAGTAATGGAAGCTTTACTACTAAGATTCATGGATTTGTTTAGTGCCTGCAGTTTGTCGTCAGTGACACTTGCTACGCAAGTATCATATACCCATAGGTAACAATATTCCAGTCTGTAGGAAGCGGTTCCACATTCCATGGAATCTACAACAATTAATGGAGGAATTCATTGACCAGCAATGGCAGAAGGAATAATAGAACATTGTGACACTTCCACGGGGAAGGGAGGCGGAGTGGAAAGCAAGTGCCATCGTCATCCCTAGAAAAATTATAGGATAGTTCTAAGAGATTCAAATTCTGTGCATCTTGAAAAATTGATCAGGTGGTACTAAGAGGTACAGAATCTGTTGAAAATGCAAAAACTATCGCTGGAACATATCACATCACCAATATTAGCGAGACAAAGGTCAGTTTAGACCAATGCAGGTATTATTCAATGATGGACCTAAGAAGCTAATACCTTCAGCCTGAATTAGTCCCAGAAGATAGACCAGAAACGGGCAATCATCAGTATCGTAGAACGCAATTTGGTCTTAACAATGCGTCAGTGGCGTTTCAGAGATTATTGGATAGAGTACGTCATGGGATATAGCCTAAGAAATGTATGGTGCACGTAGACAATATCTCAGTATTTTCATAGGGAGTAAGAGGTGAAACAGGAATTATTCAGCAGACTAGTAACAGCACATCTGACACTCTGAATGAATGTGTAGCACTTTGCACTAGCAGAAGTTAACTACCTTGGACATGTAACTATTGGAGAAGGTGCGGAAAGTAATTTATTAATATTAGCAACAACACTACAAAAGACAAAGAAGTTACAATTATTCATCAGCTTATGAAATTATTATCATAAATTTATCAAGAAATTTGCTGAAATCACAGAACCACTGAATCGCTTCATAAAGGAAAGCATAAAATCTGAAAAGTCGACAGAGTGTCAAACAGCATTTGAAACTCGGAAAAACAGCATTGATATCAGATCCAGTAATCATATTTCCTGATTTCGAAAAAGAGTTCATCTTTCCATGGTATGCCAGCATTAGTGCAATTAGTTGTATTTTGAGTCAAATATGTATGGTTATGCATCCAAACAACCAAACAGGGTGGAGCAGAACTACGACATTCCTGAAAAGGAGCTCTTAGTAATTATTGAAGGGATCACCTATTTTCACCGCTATTTGTATGGTCAAAAGTTTAAGGTGGCAACTACTAAAATGGTTGTCTGGATTGAAAGATCATTCTGGCAGACTGATGAGATGGGCACTGAAATTTAGTGCATTTGATTATTTTGCCAAGATGCATATAATTGCAGATACTTTAAGTAGAAAAGATGCATTGCTATAGACACTAGACATAAGTGTGACTGAATAACAAATCTTCTGATGTAGAGTGTCAATCATTCAGATCACAGCCACAATTTTTGACACATGATGGCTTACTCTGCAGGCCACACATGTTATTTCCGGCAGGGTTCCAAAATGAAGTTTTTCAACAAGCACTAGGTCACATGTTAACATGTCATGGCAGTCGTCGAATGATGAATAGATAAGCAGCAGAAAAATTCTGGTGCAGAACTAGCACACGTGATGTGGAACAATATGTGAATGAGTTTGTACCTTTTGTGCAGAGGGCTGTCCTTAATCATCAGAAAATTCTGTAATGAAGATTACTGGAGGCCTGTAAAACTTTTGAAGTGGTCGGGTTGGATAGATTAGGACTATTTAACTGGACACAGAAGGAAGCAATTATATACTAACGATAGTAGACTATTTTTACAGTACATAGCAATGGCAGCAGTTCTGGAGCAACAAATTAACAATATAGCGTAAGCTATGGTAAATAGTTGGGTTCTTAAGTCTGTTGTACCAGATAACAAAATTACATATGTTGTTGTTGTTGTAGTGGTCTTCAGTCCAGAGACTGGTTTGATGCAGCTCTCCATGCTACTCTATCTTGTGCAAGCTTCCTCACCTCCGAGTAACTACTGCAACCTACATCCTTCTAAAGCTGCTTAGTGTAATCATCCCTTAGTCTCCCTCTACTATTTTTACCCTCCATGCTTCAGAAAGTATTCTACCAACCGATCCTTTCCATTAATCAAGTTGTGCCACAAGTTCCTCTTCTCACCGATTCTATTCAGTACCTCATTAGTTACGTGATTTACCCACCTAATGTTCAGCATTTTTCTGTATTAGCACATTTCGAAAGCTTCTATTCTCTCTTAGTCTAAGCTATTTATCGTCTTTCACTTCCATACATGGCTACAATCCATACAAATACTTTCACAAAACACACTCAAATCTATATTCGATGTTAACTAATTACTCTTCTTCAGAAACGCTTCCTTTGCCATTGCCAGTATACATTTTATATCCTCTACTTCGACTATCATCAGTTATTTTTCTCCCAAATAGCAAAACTCATCTACTACTTTAAGTGTTTCATCTCCTAATGTAATGTCCTAAGCATAACCTGATTTAATTCGACTACATTCCATTATCTTCGTCTTGCTTCTGTCCATTCCGTTCAACTGCTGTTTCAGGTCCTATGCTGTGGAATTACAATGTCATCGGCAGACCTGAAATTTTTATTTCTTCACCGTAGGTTTTAATTCCTACTCAAAATTTTTCTTTTGTTTCCTTTACTGCATGCCTAATGTACAAATTAACATCGGGGATACGCTGCAAACCTGTCTCACTCCCTTTTCAACCACTGCTTCCCTTTCGTGCGCCTCGACTCTAATAACTGCTATCTGATTTCTGAACTAATTTTAAATAACCTTTCACTCCCTGTATTTGACGCATTCTACACGCCAACGTGGATAGTCGTTTTGTTGCCACTTCCGCAGAAGATTTTAGAAACTCAGATGGAATGTTATCCAGCCCTACCAAAAATGGTTCAAATGGCTCTGAGCACTATGGGACTTAACATCTGAGGTCATCAGTCCCCTAGAACTTAGAACTACTTAAACCTAACTAACCTAAGGACATCACACACATCCATGCCCGAGGCAGGATTCGAACCTGCGACCGTAGAGGTCTCGCGCTTCCAGACTGAAGCGCCTAGAACCGCTAGGCCACAACGGCCGGCCCAGCCCTACCGCCTCATTTAATCTTGAGTCCTCCAAAACTCTTAAATTCGTAATTACTGGATCCCTTATTTCATCTAAATCGACTCCTGTTTCTTCTTCTATCACATGAGACAAATCTTTCCCCTCATAGAGGTCTTCAATGTACCCTTTAGACCTATCCGGCCTGTCCTCTGCATTTAACAGTGGAATACGAACAATGATATTAATCCACATGATTCCGAAGACTGCAAGAACTGACAAGTGCGAGAGTTGCCGCACAATCAGCTTAACAGCTCAGGCATCCATGTTGCTGTAAAGAATAATACAGAGAAGAATGGAAAAGAAAATTGAGGATTTGTTTGATGATGATCAGTTTGGCTTTAGGAACGTTAAAGGCACCAGAGAGGCACTTCTGACATTGCCTTTGATAATGGAACCAAACTACAGAAAAAGCAAGACACGGTCATAGGATATGTCGACCTGGAAAAAGCCTTCAGCAATGGCAAATGGTGCATATTGTTTGAAATTCTGAGAAAATTAGGGGTAACGTATAGGGGAAAACGGGTAACATACAATATGTAGAAGAGCCAATAGGGAATAATAAGAGTGCTCGACCAAGAACGAAGCGCTCGGATTAAAAAGGGTGTAAGACAGGGATGTAATCTTTCGCCTGTACTGTTCAATCTGTACAACGAAGAATCAATGATGAAAACATGATGGGTACCCTCGCGTTGCCTGCGACCTGCGACGCTATCTGCAACTGTCGCTGCCACTGCAAAGCCTCTGCGCGGCGTCCAGCGACCCCGCGCTGCCCGCCATAGCTGCCGGCTGCTCCTGCGCCGCCGTCCGCACTCGCGCGCTTCGGTCAGCCGCCCCTGGCCGCTTTCCGGGATGTCCTGTTCGACTCCGGGAGCCGTCCGTCCGCAGCTGCGGAGGCTGCACAGCGCCTGGCCGCCTTCCGTGATGTCCTCCTTGCCCCCAGACACCGTCTGTTGCTGCGCTGGTTCCATCCTCTTCTTGTTTCTTCAGGCAACTTCTCCCTTTCTCGAAAGCGAGAGAGGAATCTTCTTTCTTTTCTGTACTGAGTCTTCGTTCTGCCACTGGCCTACATACTGGTTATTCAGGTAATGCAAAAGGGGTTCTCAAAGCCGTTCCGCCGAGCTGAGCAGGTTCGATATTCCTAAGAGAGGTGACTTATTCCGAAACTCGTGGCGTGAAAATTGCACACTAATGCATGACCAATCCCACACATCTGGCTACTCTCACATCCAATAAGCGGTCTAGGTGCTCAGTGACAATGAAGACTGGAGAACGTCCGTGCAGTCAGCTAAGTGGAGTTGGTTAATTGGAAGTTTGAAAGAGTTATGGAACTCTGTCGGGAAATAATCGAACGAAGACAAGACTTGAATAATTTGAATCTGTAAGGGTGTGCGGGTTTGTACCTAGCCGTACAGTACGTAACTCGCCAGCCGACCTACCTTGTAATGCTGACAATTTGCTTGGTCAGTAGACGTGCGTCCGGCCGCAGTGCGCCACAGCGAAGTAAGCAGTTGGCCGCCGTCGGCAGCGCGCCGATATAACCAGCGCGGCCTCGGGCGCGAATACGTCTCTTTTCTTAGCTCACCATGGAGCCTTTCGATAGGACCGTAATTCGCCTTTATTAGGATGTCAGACACAGTGATTATGGGTGCGCGTAGCGTGCATGTTTTAGAATCAGCCTTTTGTTAATAAACTGTTTAAACTTACTTCTCCGTGCTCACGTATTCCTGTACCTCAAGGACCCACTGCTCACAAATCTTGACATATTTTGTATAATTATCATCCGGGGGTAACAACACAAACAACCTCCTTATAAATCATTAATTGCTCGTCTGAGCAAGCATTGGATAATGAAAGTGCAGTACTCCTGATGGCAAAATGCCATGGAGGGAGGAACGAGGCTAAGTATGAGCGCGAGCAGAGCCAGAACGAATACTACAAGTCCAGGACCTGGGCCTGACGTGAACAGACGTCCCTCCCGGACCGCTGTCTGCTCTGAACTTTCCCGCATGCTGCTGACCACATATAGTCACCGTCAACTCACTTCCGTGCCTCGCGTCTCTCCACGTGACTCAATTAACATTTGCAGCCAACGCCCTAACCAATGCTTTTCCTGTGGCGACTCCTTTGTACTCTGAGTACTTTTTTAGAAAACATTACTTCTGGCTGCTGTTCTTCTGCCCTTCAGGTCGCATTTTTTTTAAAAACTTTCAGTTTACTAATGTCACCTTTTATACATTAACACATTGCTAAACAACACTGAGTTGAGACCTATTATACGCATTAGACGAACTTATAGCATCGAAAACCGGAAGAAATACCGTGGAGAAAGTGTTCCGGCATATGCAGCAATATAGTGGTAAACAACGATATAACACCACTATCAGTGTTGACATGTTTCTGCCAACAGTTTCGAACTCTATCTTTAAAAGTAAAAATGTCCATCCCCTTGAGTTTTCAGTGCATGTCTGAATGGTGTAGATAAATGAACAGAATGTATATAATCTGAAAAATTGAATACCTGTAATAGTATAAGGACTCAACAGGGACAACATAGAATTAAGAAGCAAAACATTAAAACGAAAACAATTTGTAAAGTGGATAATGATCCATGTAACATGTATGTAATAACACTGTTTCAGAGGCGAACTGAGAAAAGTTAGAGGTAAATTTTCTAAACCGAAGGAGAATGTTGGGCCACAGAAAAATATACTGGGAAAACGTAAAAATGTTTTAAAGTTTTCTACAGCCAGCACCGAACCACAGCAAAGCATGTCCGAGTTACAGTCTCAAGACCGGAATGACAAAGAGGCAGGAGAGCTGATACTGCAATATCGTGGGACACAACAGAGGCCACTGCCACACATCGCTTCTGCAAGATGACCTAACTGTGGAAAGAACATAAGGTAATTTTGATGGCGCTGCAAGGTACCATAAATATCAGCAGGCTGAAAAGCATTCCTGTGTAAGACTTACGTGTATAAATCTTACACAAGAACGTATTTCAGACTGGTGATATTGCGGAAAAGCACCTAGCTGAAGAGCTGAGAGCTACAGCTGGAACACAGAGGTCCGGTGAAGACCGCTGACGAACCTAGAAAATGAGGCCACGTAAGTCATCCTTGCCAAGACCTACCGTCATTACCTCCGACAGGCAACTAAAGATACTGGGGCACTTGAGCCCCTCTACCTTCCAGATGCAGCGAGTCCGCATCGAAGCAGGACCTATGGTGTGTTCAGGTGACTACTACGTTTCAAACTGCAGACGGACTGGTCTGCCGGCGTCAGCTGCCAGCCTCTAGTCTGCTGATGTGAAGACTTGGAACCTTCTACCACCGGTTCACTGGGAATGAACTGATTTCTGGCACACTAGCACACAGTCACTGAAGTAAGGAGACGCACTAAGAGCTGTTGCTCCCGACTCGCGTCTGTGGGCTGACGCTGCCGTCCACGCCCTTCCTCTGACAAAGAGGTCACGCCGTAACTCTGCACGACTATCGCCGTCCCGTGCAGAGCTGCTGGTTACTGTCTGGGGCACCCCCTGCGAGGTTCAAAAGCGTCGTCGAGCTGTTCGGTGTCGTACGCTTCACGAGCAACGTCTGCAACCAGCTAGGCGGGCCACCCTGCACGGCGCGGTTCTGCTGAGTGACCTCCCGTGACTTCACCAACGGCCTGGAAAAACTGCTCAGCTGCGCCCTGGTGGGTTCCACTCTGCGTGGTGCGTCCGCAGCCCTCCTCACCGCTGTCGATGAGAAGACAATTCAGTTGTAAGTTGAAGCTAATAAACCTGAAGTTCACCAGTGCTGTCTCATTGGCGCTCACGGCGCTCGGACAGAAACTCGTATTGTAACTGCAACAATACCTTCCTGTCAACAGAACATTAAATTTCAAATTTTCTTAGAGACAAAAAAAGATTTCGGCAACAGTGTTGCAATTATTCTCAATTTTTACCGAATACACCTTGTAAAGATACAACCAGAGCCGAATGTAAAGACAGCTGTGGTACAAACACTAAACTTTTGGTCAGCACTTTCAAGAAAAAGCCACAGGTGAGGCCGCAAAAAATGTAGCTTACACGAAGGTGTGAGAAAAAACGGAATAGAATAGAATTGCAGCGTTTGGGATGTGAAGCTACGAAAGAATGTTGAAAATTAGGTTGACTGATAAGGTAAGGAATGAAATTCCCTGGAGAATCGGCGAGGAAAGGAATATATGGGAAACACTGGTAACAAGAAGGGACAGGATGATAGGACATCTGTTAAGGCGTCACAGACTAACTTCCATGCTAGTAGAGAGAGCTGTAGAGCGTAAGAAATGTAGAAGAAAACGTAGGTTGGTGATGTAAAATGCGAAAGAAGGAATTAATCTGGGTATGTAAACATCGTACAATGAAGTAAGCAAAACTATGCTGTTGTGATTGTTCGCTGATTCAGACACTGTTATAGTAAATGACACAGGTATTTAACCACAGGCCGGCCAGTGTGGCCGAGCGGTTCTAGGCGCTACAGTCTGGAACCACGCGACCGCTACGGTCGCAGGTTCGAATCCTGCCTCGGGCATGGATTTGTGTGGTGTCCTTAGGTTAGGTTTAAGTAGTTCTAAGTTCTAGGGGACTGATGACTTCAGATATTAAGTCCCATAGTGCTCAGAGCCATTTGAACCATTTAACCACAAATAAGTAAATAATCTTTAAGCACGTACAGACCACTGGTATTCTGTGTTCAGAGTTCTGCTACAGCTCGCCGGGTGCATATGCACTTCAACAGTTCAATTTAAACTTTACTCTTCCGACATCAACAGTCTAGACTCTCGCGTTAAGCAGTATTCCATACAGATGATGAATTCTTTGTGTCCCTTTTGATGTTTTTCGTGCATCAAGCCACCAATCTGTCTAATAAATGCCACTACTCGCCTGTGGTGCAATAGTTAAATTCCTTAACTGCCTCTGTCCCCCTCTTCGTCTCATGTTACATTGATACTAATTTCTCTGACCGTAGTACTTAAATTACAAAATTACTTCAATCACAAAATTTACGCACATATAAAATTCTCATATTTCAGATTACATAGATGTTGGTAATAAAAGTAAATAGACAAATCAACGTAAAGGGAAAATTTCTGTCTCAATTCACTTAAGCCAGGTTTCCGGTGGCATGAATTACTTACACGTGCATTCCCCCCCTCAACTACACTTACCTGCAAGTCAGTGTTTTCACAGAAGATGGAAGCGCTGCTTACACGACTTTCAAGATGGCAGTAAGTGTAATTATTCGTACGAAAGTTGTACAGCTTTAAGCTGAAGAGATTAAAGTGACATTCAAGAAGGTAAAACAGGCATAAAAATGTTGAGTATGAAAATAGCCATCTTGTAGGGATTGTTGAGACATCCAGTACGTACCTCTACCACAACATGTAATCCAATTGTTCATATTTTGCTTCTGAAGATGTATTTTTATAAACGTTGAAACCATGGTAAACGGGTTTTAATAAATCTTCCAATTCGCATCTGATTGGCTTTTTACTATTTGTACAAGAAAATTTCATACTACAGTCGCTGCTCCAACCATCTGCAAAATTTTTACACCTAATACGCTAATAAGCCGAGGGCGACATTTCATTCGAAAATTACTGTCGAATCTATAAAACCAATTTAGAAATACTTTTGAGTCATATTTCGACTCTATTCAAAAGTCTAATACACGTATGCGAGATGCCTTGCCAGCTCGCATTAAATCGCAAGTAACACTGCAATAATCTGGCAGTTGGAGACATTGTAATTTACGTACTGCATTCCTAAGAGCACTATTTCAAAATGTTTGTGTGGTGTACAATACAGTGCAAAAAAGGTTTATGTTATCTGCAGTACACTGAAGGCATATCAGAAGGTTAAGTTTTCGTCTCAACAGGTGAGCTTTGTTTCTATTTTTAGAGTTAGTCGAAGTCACGATAACTCGCTGTTGTTACAAATTACGTTTGTTTTACCATTACAGTACTTAATTTTGTACAGTACCCAGAACTTGTACTACCGTGCCGAACAGTCATTACTTAATGGCAGCAATAATTTGAACACTTTTATAATTTTACATAGGACTTTAATGAGGGTCAAGAGTACCTTTAAATCACTAAAGCTACAAATAAATTTCCATTTCATCCTCATACTTGTTATCAGTATAAAAAATACAATTACAATGTTGAATCTTCCGCAGGAGTATTATGAAAGCCAGCGAGCTCACACCCTTATCTAGGATACTTTTAATGTGTTTCACCACTTCAGACGATGGTGTGTTACTCTGTTACAAATAAGCCATTAAAGGGATTTTCTGAGTACCAGAATTACATTCCTGTAGCACTTACGAACGTTTTGCCACTTTACAGATTATTTACTTAGTTGAAGACTAAGCCCATTATTACAACATGGCGCTAATTTTTCACGCAAACAAGCAAAGATTCCAGCCATAGTAGAATTACAGGGTATCCACATATTGCCAGTTGTTGAAGTTCGTAAGCGATGGTGGGTAACGGGACATCGCGCAAGTAAGATAAATGCCTCTTAACTTTCTTAACTTACACGTAAGTTGGCATGTCATTGTGCAAGTAGGGTGTATCCAGATGTAGTTGAGATAGGCGAGTAGTGGTGGAGGAAAACACGCGTAAGTAATTCATAGACACGGAAACTCGGTTTTAAGGGAGTTAGAACGGGAAAAATCTTTTCTTCACATTTTCGGATTTTTATCTCATTATAAAATTTGCAATTTTCCGAATAAAATTATATATATATATATATATATATATATATATATATATATATATATATATATATAAAACTTATAAACTCACATGGAAGTATTTTTTAAAAATATTATCTACACAGGCTGTAAATGTTAAATTTTTACATGAGTTACTTCGTGATCTAATAAAATCGGTAATTTTTTGTATAGAAGGCTGTGGATTGCTGTGTTATACAGGTCATATCCAGATGAGGATGGGCGCCAAATTGAGGAAGTTGAAAGGAAGTACGAGAGACAAGAAACTTTCTGATAGTAAACCCATAAGAGGCAGGCTGACAGACATAATGATTGATGAATTATGGGATGGCCATTAGAAATAATACTGAGGATTTGTTGAAAATGAAGCAGGCAGTATGGGCTACCTTATTCCACAGACTGTCAACTGATGAAAAATCAATACTCCACCTTTGCCCTCCTGGACCTGATTCATGGTGCAATTACGGCATTGCCCAGTAAACAAACAGTTTACACCGCCATAAACATTCCATCCCAGCAGTAGTCATGAATGCTACTAAACCTATTTACAGAGACCTGGCAGATCCTGAATTACTGAGGAAGTGTCTGCATGGTCGGACTCAAAATCCCAATGAGTCGTTCAGTAATCTGATATGGAATCGCTTGCCAAAAAATATTTTTGTTGGAATGAAAACACTAAAGTGGGGGTTCAGTGATGCTGTTCTTGCTTTTAATGATGGCAAAATTGATAGGGTGAAAGTGCTACAGCATATGGGAATTAACCCTGGAGCAAACCGCATCAGAGAACTTCAACGGATAGACAAGGTTCGCATTGATAAAGCAGAGTATGCAGCACAGTTGGCCAATAAGGAATCCAGAAAGGAGAAAAGAAGAAAATATTTGGAAAAAGATCAAGAGGATGATACACAGTACAGTGCAAGATGTTTCTGAGCGACTAAAAATAAAAAATTAAGCATATATTAAATGAGTTTTGAAACTTTAGCAGCAGTTCCTGAAAATTTAAATTTTCTGTTGCATTTTCCCCTAAATCTCAGAAACCACTTCGAGTAAAAAAGTGGTTCAAATGTCGCTGAGCACTATGGGACTTAACTTCTGAGGTCATCAGTCCCATAGAACTTAGAACTACTTAAACCTAACTAACCTAAGGACAGCACACACATCCATGCCAAAGGGGATTCGAACCTGCGACCGTAGCGGTCGCGCGGTTCCAGACTGAGGCGCCTAGAACCGCTCGGCCACACCGGCCGGCTCCACTTCGAGTAGAGTATTCAAGTTTTCAGGGAGTAATAACGTACATATCCTGAGTCTACTAAACTAATAGAAGAACATGTTATTTACAATAAAAATTATTTAGGATAACGTTCAAAAAAGTACACAAAATTTTAACCGTGTGATTAAAAGACTGTATTTCCGAAATCGGTGGCTGAAATGCAATTATTGTAGTTCGGTAGACTCAGAACATTCAGTTTAATGTCCTGTAAAAGTTTCATGTCAATAGCTACAGTGGTTCCTGAAATACAGGGAAGCCAAGTCACGGAATTTAACATTGTTGAGATAGGTTGTTCCAACTCCCCTTTGAGTCGTGAAGAGTGTTCGATGTAGCACCGTGCTGTTTGCCCCTGCAGCCACCGCGTGCGCCCTGGCGCTGGTGTCGCGGCCGTCATCAGTCAGGCACGTGCTGGCTCCCCCCGGCTGCTGCGCGTCACACACAGCCTGCGTCTGCGACCCCGGCGGCCGCCTCGGTGACAGATGTGGCAGCTTCATCACGAGCTGCCTCAGCAGTCTTCAAAAATCCTTCTTTTTTAAATTTAATATCGTCGCTCACAGGATTCACTATCGACGTATCGAGACAAATGTGTGCGTCTTTTGACAGCTAAAGTGGCTTTCTTGAAAAGCCCGCCTTCATCACGCATGCTTCATCTTCACTTCTGTACCAAGATAATCTATACAGTCCCATTCCATTCTTCTTGGATTGACGTAATTCTGCATCTCGAACAATTTATTTAACAGCTGAAGACATTACTTCGGCTCAATCACACGGTCATCTGCAGCAGTTAATCGAAAAGTGGAAAAGATTCTAAAACTGCCATACTGACGTAGCTTATTTAATCAGTTTGAAAACGTCATGTTCGAAGAAGTAAATATCGCTGTCTACCGGATCTTCCTTCGTCGTCGTCGTTGTTGTTGCCGTGAGGCGCCGTTATACCAAGTGGAAAGGCGCGTCGATCTTAGAGCATGAGATATTCTGATAGCTGCAGTAGTTAGGATCTACGAACTACTCCTTCTTGACCAGGCCCCCAATACTTAACTCGTAACGAGATCCCTTCGAAGCAAATTGTCAAAGGTCGTCTATAAAGGCTTCGTACAACGAGAAGAAATGTTACAGTTTATGGAATACTAACAGATACGAACAAACTGTCTTGTTTCTTCTGTATTATTTAACGTAACTGTGTTCACAGTTTTATTTCGCATTCACCACTCATTCACACTCTGATGTGGAGTACATGCGAGCGCCTGAACCCTAACTCACAAGTTGCATCTAAACGCTTTGATGAACAGTTTTCGTTGCTTGACACCAGTAGTCAATGATAATGATACAGTTTTTCTGCTTTTCATAAATTGAAGCCCGCTCTCTTCGATATAATTAAAAAAAATACGGTCTCAATACCGCGTCCCTCGTGAGATGCGAATAGACTTATCCCGGAATTGATCGCCCTGCAGGTGTACTCAGTTTAATGGCCACACTTCGCTATTCGCGATTTCGTGTAACTAAATGTCCTTTTTTTACTCTGATTGTATACCGTAGTTATTTAAAAGTCGCCCGTATATTTTTTCACTACGCACAATTAGCACATTTTTACTTGTTTATTTCTAAGAGTAAACGAAAAAAATGACGCCGTATCATCGGCTTCGTCGATATAAAGCAAAACGCCTCAATATGCCCAATTTTACCTCTTCTTATGGGATCGGCTACCTTACGTATTAACGTACTACATATTATTTCCAATAACACTAAACAGGTATCGCCGTTATATTTTAATTGTATTCAAAAGCATGTTATTATTATGACCGACTAAATCGTAGCAAATCGCGCGGCGTGCGTTTTTAACGATAGCTTTACAATCGCCCAGCCTTTATTCATGCAATATTATATCGACCTCTCTACCGAAACCAATAGAGGCTAATACTCTATTCAAGTCCCGTTACATCTATCTTGACTCTTATTGTTACAGCTGGGGGCATACAAAATTTTTAGTATCTAGAAGTGGTTGTACCTATGCGCACAACATTGGTTTGCCGGCAGATTACATTGATTCCTAATAGATAATCATACTTCATTAGGATATGCAAAATACACTGAAGTGATAAAAGACATGGGATAGCTCCTAACATCGTGTAGGACCACCTTTTTGTAATGCAGCAACTCGAGGTGGCGCGGACATAACAAGTCGTTAGAAGTCCCCTGCAGAAATAATGAGCCTTGATGCCTCTATAGCCGTCCATAACTGCAAAAGTGTTGCCGGTGCAGGATTCTCTGCACGAACTGACCTCTCGATTGTGCCCCATAAAATTTTCGATGGGGTTCTTGTCGGGCGATCTGCGTGGTCGAATTATTCTCTCCAATTGTCCAGAATGTTCTTCAAACCAATCGCGGATAATGTGGCCCTGTGACATGACATCGTTGTTAGCGAACATGAAATCCACGAATGACTGCAGATGGTTTCCAAGTAGCCGAATATGATGGTTTCAGTAGGACCAGAGGACCCAGTCCATCCATGTTAACACAGCCCACACCGTTACAGAGCCACCACCAGTTTGCAGAGTACCTTGTTGACAACCTGTGCTCATGGCCACGTGGGATCTGAGCCAAACTCCAGCTGTACCATAAGCTCTTTCCAACTGATATCGGGACTCATCTGACCAGTTCACGAGCCCAGGAGAGGCATGTTAGCCGATGTCGTACTCTTAGCAAAGCTACTCGTTCGTCTGCTGCCATAGCCCATAACACCAAATTTCGCCACACTCTCCTGACGCATACATTCAACGTGCGTCCCACATTTATTTCTGAGGTTATCTCACGCAGTGCTGCTTGTCTGTTAGCTCACAAATCGACGCAAACGTCGCTGTTCTCGGTCGTTATGTGAAGGCCGTCAGCACTTCGTTGTCAGTGGTGAGAGTGCCTGAAATATGCTATTCTTGGCACATTATTGACACTCTGGATCTCGAAATATTGAATACCCTAATGATTTCCGAAAAGGAATGACCCATGCATCTAGTTTCAAATACCATTGCGCGTTAAAAGTGTTTTGGTTGGCAGGAGAGCCAACACCGTGTTACTAGAAGGAGGCCGAAAGGCACGCGTTTTAGCTCACGCAGGCTGGCGTGAGGTCTGGAACAGGACAAGGAAATTAGAATTTAGAAAAAAAGACGTAGCTGGTGGAATATTTAACTTTAATCCATTAATGGTGAACGTCTGTCTGTACGGTACATGAATCAATATCAATAGTAACTGATAATGGCGCCTTGCTATGTCGTAGCAAATGACGTAGCTGAAGGCTATGCTAAACTATGGTCTCGGCAAATGAGAGCGTATTTTGTCAGTGAAGCATCGCTAGCAAAGTCGGCTGTACAGCTGGGGCGAGTGCTAGGAAGTCTCTAGACCTGCCGTGTGGCGGCGCTCGGTCTGCAATCACTGATAGTGGCGACACGCGGGTCCGACGTATACTAACGGACCGCGGCCGATTTAAAGGCAAGTGTGGTGTCTGGCGGTGACACCACACAAAGTCTGTTAATTTCCGTCGCGCAGGCATAATTACTTCGGAAACCTTATCCCATTAATCACCTGTGTACAAATGGCAGCTCCACCAATGCAGTGCCCTTTTGTATCTTGTGTAGGCGATACTCCCGCCAACTTTGTATCTGCACATGGATGCCCATGAATTCTATCATCTCAGTGCACTTCCGTGTAGAGAAATATGGGTTAAACTAGTCACTGTCAAACAAATTTAATTTTCCCCAAACAATCATTTTAGATAGAATCTTGTTGCTTACACTTATTGAACTTACACATTGTACTGGATCACACAAAGTAATTTTAAGTGAAAAAGAAAATTATGTAGGAACTGCAAGCATTTTTCTGAAGGCTTACTTTTTCCTGGCCACATTTAAAATACGTTGCTAGAAAAATGATGCGCACTTTGTTTCGCTCTGAGATCCGGAATGCTGATCTCCGTGGGTAGTCATTCACTGTATATCCAAAAAAGTCGCTTTTGTATTTCAGAATTACAAAAAATGATACTTCGTTTCTGCCGTAAAGAGTGTGTCAGAACTCTCCACTACAGTGATTAAATACTACATTGAGTATCGAAAATAATGCAGCCAATTTAAGGCTGTTATTTACATTGCGTAAAAATGGAAATAAATAAGCACTTAGATATCAATACTAAGAATCTGAGGGCGAAACATGGTAGCGCGATTCTTAGCATTGTTGTGAGACGAGGTCTGTCTGCGAGAATAAAATTTCAGTAGTGTTGGTCGAGAGCTCGGAGACAGAAGACGTGTCACGCTGCCCTCGCGTCGGTGATGGCAGATATTACCACACTCAAGGCCTGATGTCATTTATATGGCCAGGAGAGATTTAGATGCTTATCTACGCTTGAAGATGGAATTCAAGGTAAAATTTGCAAGCATAGCTTAAAGCGGAATTGCAGGGTTAGGCTCGTGATTGCTAGTCTCAGTTTGCAATAATCTCATGTTTTGACTGTCAGTTAAGGAAGCCTCCTTATCTTCCAAATAATAATAATAATTATTCTCCACACCTAATTCATACATATGCCGTGGTTATTAAATGTTAATGTAAATATGAAACTGAAACAATT
The DNA here is from genome assembly GCF_023898315.1 of Schistocerca nitens. Taxonomy (NCBI): domain Eukaryota; kingdom Metazoa; phylum Arthropoda; class Insecta; order Orthoptera; family Acrididae; genus Schistocerca; species Schistocerca nitens. The sequence continues at coordinate 697,540,433 of NC_064615.1, read as the reverse complement.
CAGCCGTTACTGATACTTATGTCATTGTCAGGTATTTCGCCATTATTAATTCTTGTCAAACTATTAGTGATCATGATGAGTTCTGAAGTTTTTAAACAGACATAATGTTTTAAATCACTTCTTGCAAGTTATTTAGTAGTTAAAGGACCCAAGAAAACTTTTTATTAAATTCATTCTTAGTAACAATAAGCTTTATCTGCTGATGCTGCATGCTGCTGCGTATTGGTATACACCACTTGGAAAAGGCAGTCATCTAAAGAGGAGAGTACAAAACTTAGGGCCAGATAATGAGGACAGATAATGAGCTAATGTGGACAGTACAGTGATACAGCGGTTCTCAACAGAATCGACAGCAAACCAACACCGAGAATAATGGTTCAGATATGCATTCCCACGTCGCAAGGAGAAAATGAAGAGCTAGAGGACCCTGAAAGAGTTATTTAATATGTAAAGGGAGATAAGAATAATAGTCGTGGGGGATGGAATGTGGTTGTAGGGGAGGAAATGGAAACGTTCCAGGAGAATAAGGGGTTGGTAGTAGAAATGAGAGGGGAGCAACATTGAGTTCTGTAATGAATTTCAGGTGGGGAATACTCTGTTCAAGAATCACAAGAGGAAGAGGTATACTTGGAAAAGACCGGGAGATGAGGACGATTTTGGTTAGATTGTATCACAGTTAGATAGAGGTCCCGAAATCAGGTATTGTATTCTATGGCATACCCGGGGGCAAACGTAGACTGAGCTCACAATCTGGTAATGAGGAGTAGGCTGAAGGGACTGGTCAGGAAGAATCAATGCGCAAGGAAGTGGGATACAGAAGTACTAAGGAAACAAGAGATACGTTTGAAGTTCTCTAAGGCTATAGATATACGATAGTTAATAACTCAGGAGGCAGTTCAGTTGAACAGGAATGGGCATCTCTTAAAAGGGCCATCACAGAAGTTGGAGAGAAAAGCGTAGGTAAGAGGAAGGCAACTGCGAGGAAACCATGGGTAACAGAAGAAATACTTCAACTGATCGACGAAAGAAGCAGAGAATGTTCAGGAAAATTCCGGAAAGCAGAAATACAAATCCTTTAACAGGGATAACAGTGGCGATACATCGTCAGATGGAAGCAATGAGGCGTTGGTAGGTCCCTGGTGAGAATCTGTACCACATCTACACACACACACACACACACACACACACACACACACACACAATTCCCGTAAATTTCGCGAAAGGGGGCCAAAAAGTCTGTCACCACGTTCAATCACACCCCAGATGTGTTTCACCAGGTTCGGAGCTGACGAGTTGGGTACTCAGCACATCAACTGGCACTCGTCACTGTGTTCGTCTAACAATTCCCTCACACTCCTTGCTTTGTGACGTGGCGCATCTTGTTGAAAAATGCCACTGGCGTCGGGAAACATGATTGCAATGAAGGCGTGTACATGGTCTGCAACAAGCGTTCGATACTCCTTGGTCGTCATGGTGCCTTGCACGAGCTCCACTGGACACATGGATTACCACGTTTTTCCCCAGAATGGAGCCGCCGCCAGCCTGTCTCCGCCCCACAGTACGGATGTCAAGGAGCTGTTCCCCTGGAAGACGGCAAATTCGCGCCCTCCCATCGGCATGATGAAGCACTTATCGAGATTCATCAGACCAGACAATGCTCTACCACTACGTGAACGTCCAGTGCCGATGGTCAAGTGCCCATTTCAGCCGCAGCTGCCAAAGCCGTGGTGTTAACATTGGCACATGCGTAGGTCGTTGGATGGGGAAGCCCATTGTTAAGAGTGTTCGGTGCACTGTGTGTTCAGACACACTTGTGCTGTGCCCAGCATTAAAGTTCGATGTTAGTTCCGCCACAGTTCGTCCCCTGTCCTTTTTTTATCAGTCTGTCCAGCGTACGACGTCCACCATCGGTATTAAGTGTTGCCGGCCTAACCCCACGACATTTGGACATAGTTTCACCTAGGATTCGCCACGTGTTGAAGACACTCACCACAGCATTCCTTGAACATCCGACAATTCGTGCAGTTTCCTAAATGCTCGTGCCGAACCTCCAAGTCATCACTATCTGCCCTCGTTCAAACATCGCGCGCCTTCCCCATTCTACACACCGACAACACGCTCATTGATACTATACACACCATCCGTGTGTGTCTGACTACCAGTCATTTCTTGCCAGGTAGCACTGCTGTCGCCTAGAGGGGCTTGTATCGATAGCAGGTCGGTGGTCGTAATGTTCTCGCTGATCAGTGTAAATAGGAAGTGGAGGGAAGCTAAGGCGAAATGGCTACACTGAAAATTTGAGGAAATCGAAGAAGAAATGATTGCCGGACTCAGTGTAAAGGCAAATGACAAGCAAGGGCAGAACATTAAGAGTGCAGTGTGAATTCAACTGTTATACGTAGAGGGGAGAGAGGATAGGTGTAAAGAACACAATGAGCGCCTCTGTCAGTGACAAGACTTATCAGATGACGTGTTAGAAGAAGAAACAGGAGTCGATATAGAACTGATAGCGGTTCCAGTATTAGAATCAGAATTTTAAAAAAGCTTTGGAAGTCTTGAGATCGAAAGGATAGATAACATTTCATCGGAATTTGTAAAGTCATTGGGGGAAGTAGCAACAAAACGATAATTCACGGTGGTCCAAATGGCTCTAATGACTATGGGACTTAACATCTGAGGTCATCAGTCCCCTACACTTAGAACTACTTAAACCTAACTAACATAAGGACATTACATACATCCATGCTCGAGGCAGGATTCGAACCTGCGACCGTAGCAGCAGCGCGGTTCCGGACTGATGCGCCTAGAACCGCTCGGCCAATAGACGTTGTGTGTACAATGAATGAGACTGACGATATACCACCAGTTTTTCAGAAAAAACATCTACACAATTCCCAAGGTTGCAAGAGCCGACATGTGTGAGTGTTATCGGAGATCAGCTTAACAGCTCATGGATCCAAGTTGCTGACGAGAATAATATACAGATGAATGAGAAAGAAATTTGAGGATGTGTTAGATAACGATCACTTTGGATTTATGAAAGGTAAAGGCATCAGAGAGAATTCTGACATTGTGGTTGCTAATGGAAGCAAGACCACAGAAAAATCAAGACACTTTCATAGGATTTGTTGACCTTGACAATGTAAAACGGTGCAAGATGTTCGAAATTCTTAGGATAATAGGGGTGTGCTACAGGTAAAGACGGGTAATATACAATACGTACAACGAACCGAGGGGTAAAAATAAGACTGGGACAAAGAATGAACTGCACGCATTAGGAAGAGCGTAAAACAGGGTTGTGACCTTTCGCCCCTGCTATTCAATCTACATGTCGAAAAATTGACTAAAATTAAGAAACGGATCAAAAGCGTCATTAAACTTCAAGGTGAATGATATCATTGTTAAGATAGATTAATGACATTGCTCTCGTCAGTGAAAGTGAGTTATTACATGGCCCGTTGACTGGAACAAGCGGTTTAATAATTACAGAATATAGGTTGAGAAAAACTCGAAGAAAGACGAAAGTAATGAAAAGCAGTGGAAATAAGCACAACGAGGAACGAAACATCATGATTGGTGATAACGAAGTAGATGAAGTTAAGGAGTTCTGCTTCCTAGGCAAGAGAATAACCCATGGCAGACGGAGCGAGGAGAACATGAAGAGCACACTAGCACAGTCAAAAGATGCATTCCTGGCCAAGAGATCTCTATTAGTAGTAAACGTAGACCATATTTGAGGAAGAAGTTTCTGAGAATGTACGTTTTGAGCACGGCATTTTACGGTACTGAAACTTGGACGGTGGGAATACCGGAAAAGAAGAGACTAGGCATTTGAGAAGTGGTGCTACAGAAAAATATTGAAAATTGGGTAGAGTGGTAAGGTGAGGAATGATGATATTCTCCGAAGAATCAGTGAGGAAGGGAATGTACGAAAAACACTCACAAGGAGCAGGGACAGGATGGTAGGACATCTGCTAAGACATAGGGAATAACTTCCATGGTACTAGTGGGAGCTGTAGAGAATAATTGTTGTAAAGGAAGACAGTGATTGGAATACATCCAGCAAACAATTGGAGAAGTATATTGCAAGTGATACTCAGAAATGATCCTTTCTTCTGAGTGAAAGAGACGAGTATTGCAGACGGATCTACATCGAAATACTTGTTGCAGTTGGCTAAATTTATCAATGCAGTGTTTTCAGAACGTTTAGGGACACATAAATTAAGTTCAATCCGCATGTGTCTTTAAAGTTACAACATCTGACTCAATGTGATATGTCTGCGTAAGCAGAAGAAACTTCTCCAAGTATAACATCAACACAAAACAATGATCAGTCTTCGAATCACAACTTCATACAAGAATAAGATAGAAAACAACTGAAATAATATCCTACTGGTCTCCGATATACCAAGCCTAATCCAGAGATCAGCAAGAAAATCCAAGCCGGGCGGCAGCTATCCAAGTCTGCTGGCGGTCGATGAACTGCCGATGTGCGGTTTTTTTTTACTTTATTGTTATTTTAACACCTGAACAATCAGGTAGGCTGGCAGCGGCATGCTACGCCGCTCTTCAGCCATAGTGGTGACAATAACAGTACAAGAACGGAGAATTAAAATGAACAGTGTGATGGGCAAAAAATAGTGGTCACAGATACACAAAAAACACGGAGCCGTTCACACGCGACGATAACGACACTGAAGACACGTTGACACGGCGCACATAACACTGATGAATCCGATGGCACAAGTGAACGTAGAAGCGGGACGGCGGACACTAAAAACACAAAACGACGTCACACACACGAGACACAGATGGTGATGATCTCCGGCGAGCGAAAGTCCACGTAGCGTGTGCGAGTCCGGGGACCTACCAAGAGGGAAAGAAGGGTGAGGGCGGGTGGAGAGGGTGGAGAGGGGAGAACATAGATGCCAATGGCTGAGGAGATGGGAGGAGGAGTAGAAGGACAGGGGAGGGGAGGCCCGGGGGAGGAGCGGGGAGAAAGGGAGGAGGGATGGAAGGTGCCCACAGGAACAGATACAGGAGGAGGGAGGGAGGATCAAAGTTGGTAGGAGGGGTAGATGGAGGGGAGGAGGACATTATCAGGGAGGGGGAGCTGGCGGAAGCCACCCTGGGAGAGGGTAAGGAGGGTGGAGAGATGGAGACCGGGTGGGACGTGGGAATACAGGCGCGGCAGCGGGTGGGGGTGGGAGAGGATTGGGGAGACGAGCGGGTGAGGAGGATCGAGTTTACGGGAGGTGTACAGGGTCCGCATCCTTTCAAGGAAAAGGAGGAGGTGGGGGGATGAGATCGTACAGGATCGGCGTAGGGGAGGGGAGACGGATGCGATAGGCGAGGCAGAGAGCATGGCATTCAAGGATTTGGAGGGATTTGTAAAAGGTAGGGGGGGGGGGGCGGACATCCAAGCCGGATGGGCATAACAAAGGATAGGGCGGATGAGGGATTTATAGGTGTGGAGAATGGTGGAGGGGTCCCAGACCCCACGTACGGCCGGAGAGGAGCTTGAGGAGGCTGAGTCGGGAGTGTGCCTTGGCTTGGATTGTCCGGAGGTGGGGAGTCCAGGAGAGGCGACGGTCGAGGGTGACGCCAAGGGTGGGAGTGAGGGCGATAGGACGGCCATAGATGGTGAGATAGAAATCAAGGAGGCGGAAGGAAGGGGTGGTTTTGCCTACAATGATCGCCTGGGTTTTGGAGGGATTGACCTTGAGCAACCACTGGTTGCACCAAGCGGTGAACCGGTCAAGATGGGATTGGAGAAGGTGTTGGGAGCGCCTGTAGGGTGGGTGCAAGGGCAAGGAAGGCGGTGTCATCGGCAAACTGGAGAAGGTGGACGGGGGCTGACGGTGGCGGCATGTCCGCCGTGTACAAAAGGTACAGAAGGGGGGAGAGGACGGAGCCTTGGGGCACACCGGCGGAGGGGAAAAAGGTGTAGGAATCTGTGTTATGGATGGTGACATAGGAAGGACGGCGGGAGAGAAAGGAGCCGATCAGACGGACGTAGTTAATGGGAAGGGCTAAGGTTCGGAGCTTGAAGAGGAGACTGGAATGTCACACGCGGTCATAAGCACGTTCGAGGTCCACGGAGAGGAAGATTGCGGAGCGACGGGAATTAAGCTGTTCGGAAAGGAGATGAGGTGAAGGAGAAGGTCGTCGGAAGAGAAGGACGGCCGAAAGCCACACTGGGTAACGGGAAGGAGGCGGTGCTGGCGGAGATGCCAGTGGATGTGTCGGGTGAGGATAGATTCCAGGATCTTGCTGAAGACCGAGGTAAGGCTGATGGGACGGTAGGAGGAGACGGCGGACGGCGGTTTGCCAGGTTTAAGGAACATGAGGATACGGGAGGTTTTCCACAGGTCGGGGTAGTAACCGGTGGACAGGACTACATTGTAGAGCCTGGCCAGGGTGGAGAGGAAAGAGACAGGAACTTCACGAAGGTGACGGTAGGTGACACGATCGTGACCAGGAGCGGTGTTGCGTTCTGTGCGGAGTGTATCAATGAGATCCTGTGTAGTGATAGGGGCATTGAGTTCCGTGTGTGCAGTGTTGTCCAAGTACTGGAAACCAGGAGCGAGGGGAGGGACAGAGGTGTCAGTTCGATCGCGGATATCTGGGAAGAGGGAGTAATCGAACTGGGGATCATCGGGGATGGAAAATACATCGGAGAGGTAGGAGGCAAAGTGATTGGCCTTACTAAGGGTGTCAGGGAAAGGGTGATCATCATGGAGAAGTGGATAATAGGGGGAGGGTTTAGTTCCGGTAAGGCGACGGAAGGCCGACCAGAACTTGGACGAGTTGATTGGTAGGGTAGCATTTAAACGGGTGCATGTCTGTCGCCAGTCCCGGCGTTTCTTAGCCGCGAGCAAATTACGAATGTGTCTTTGGAGTTGCCGGTGGCGTCGTAGTGTGTCCGGGTCACGCGTGCGGAGGAAGGCACGGTAGAGACGACGGGATTCACGGAGGAGGAGGACGGCCTGTGGGGGTAAGGTAGGACGGTGGGGGTGGACGGCGACAGTAGGGACGTGGGCCTCCACGGCCTCAGACAAGGTCTGCTGGAGAAAGGAGGTGGCATGGGTTACATCGTCAGGGTGGTGGTAGGTGAAGGGGTGGCTATTGACCTGGGTGGAAAGGGTAGCCCGGTAGGCATTCCAGTTGGCACGGGAATAGTCATGGACGTACTTAGGGGGAGGGTCATTACGAGGGTCGGGGCGGGGGCGACGACCGTCTGAAACGGTGAGGAGGACAGGGAGATGGTCGCTACCAATAGGCTCCTGGACATCCACCGTTATGCGGCCAAGGAGGTTGGGGGAGGAGAGGATAACATCAGGAGTGGAGTTGGATTCGGGACGGGTGTGCTGGGGGATGGGGATGAGGTCGCCTTGAAGGGAGGAGAGGAACCGGTGCCACCGCCGTAACTGGTCAGCGGAACGACTATGGATGTTGAGGTCGGCGGCGATCACGTAGGAGGAGGCCGATGTGCGGCCGAGCGCCGGCCTTTACAGCGCTTCGGCGGATGAGTACCTCGGAACTATTTTCCATCACGTGGTTTGAGTGCGAAAATAGTTCCGGGATCTGCAGCGACCTCTTCCTTATGTTTATGTGGGCCGGTAGTGGCTCCTGGTGGCCGCAAGTGTCTTTACTATGGTGTTGTTGTTGTGGTTGTTGCTGTGGCCGTTGATCAATATTGCCTGTCGGTTGTGCAGTGCTTCCGTGTGCCTGCGAGGCGGGTAACTCGCGGCTGCAGGCTGTCAGTTTGGTTGCTGATACTCTAGGCGTCGTGATGTATGGTGGAGAAGGCCACAGCACAATGTTTTACGTGATGTTATTAGGCATCTGAATTGCGAGTTTATTGTTAAAATTCCACTGCTCTGGCTCCAATACTTTTGAAGGTTTAAGGAAGTTTCCCTTATTACAAAGAGGGTCAAAACTCCATCTTTTTGTCTAAAACGGTTTGATCTTTTAAATTGCTAGTCCTGGAGATACGAATTTTAAATGCTTCTTTATTACGCCATAGAAATCATAAAAGTAATAATACAAGGTTGGATAGTTCATACAAGCTTGGTCTCCTCTTAAACAAACTTTTTTCTCCTATAAATTCTGAGGCAAAATTAGCCAGTTTCGTTCCCCGATAACTCCCAGGTGGCAAAAATCATACGAATTCTGACCGGTAATTGTTGTCTCCGTGTCTTGTTTGTGATGGATCTCCAGTAGGAATAGTTATAAATGGTTGTTTGAGAGGTGGATAACTGAGTAGGAACATTTTTCCCACATCGTTCTTTTGTTGTTTTTACGATTGTTAAGCTGTCTTAAAACAGCAGTAAAAATTTCGTAGCTGTAGCACTAGCAAAATGACCCATAATGATCGGTGCAAGGGCGACAGAAAAAGCAGACTAGCACTGGCAAAAAGAGCCATTTCTCTCCAAGAGAAGTATACTAGTATCAAACATAGGCCTCAGTTTCAGGAAGTAATTTCTGAGAATGTACTTTCAGCACAGTATTGTATGGTAGAGAGACATGGACTGTGGGAAAACCAGAACAGGAGAGAATCGAATCATTTGAAATATTGTGCTGTAGAAGAATGATGAAAATTAGGTAGGCTGATAAGGTAAGGAAGTGGAGGTTTCGTCTCGCCAGTTCGACGCATAATTTTGCAGCCACGCTGGGTTGCTGAATTTTAACTTTGCTTGCTGCGCTGCGTTGCATCCCGTAGAGATCTAGAATGTACCACATCTGGAGAGAATATCTACTTTACCTTAACATTTCTCGCATTTTATCCTTTTTTAGAACGCAGTAAATGACATTTTTTTGTTTCTAACTGCTGCGTTTTTGACCACATGTGAAACATAGATGGATAGACCTACTGTATAACAGTCATTTTTTCCAGGTCTACAACAATTTCTCTGAACTGAATGTGGCCTCAGAAAGAAAGGGGTTTTTTGTGTCCACGGAAAAAGGTAACAACCATTGTGATTAAGTTGCGCAGCATGGGGTGCGGGTCTCACCGTGGGATTTCGGATCAACAAGGGCTGTGCGAACAAGCGGCAAACCTCTGGGAAACGCCGTCACCGCCTCCGAGCCGAGGAAAATGTCTTGGTGCCCGTGAATAGCACTACGACCGAACATACCCCAGTAACATATTGATCGCTTAAGTCACAATGTTCCCTTGGCGTTAGTGTCTGCTAAATCTGTTTCTTCTAAAGTCACAGTCACTTCAACATTTCTGAAATGAATGATAAGTCTGTAGCCCAGATTTAGAGAGGAGGCAACTGCCCTCTCTCTCCGCCGCCACCCTTCCCATACCCATTGCGGATGGCTATGCTCATTCACTATTATAAACGCTTTAACCTCTTCTACGTCGGTCTTCTCCTGCCGACATCTTCACCTCAGAGTAAAAATTGCACCCAACGTATTCAGTTATTTGTCAGATATATTCGAATCTCTTCCCCTACTTATTTTACCCCGTACAGCGGCCTCCAGTACCGTTGAAGTTACTCCTTGACAACACACTTCCTATCAGCCTATCCCTTCTTCTTGTAAAATCTTTTTCACATGTTGATTGTGCGCAGAATCTCCTCAGTTACTTATTTTATTAGTCCACTTAATTTTCAACATCCTTTCTCCCCAAGATATATTGCGGTGTGTGGCGGAGGGTACGTCATGTATCATTTTCCTGTCTCAGTCGCGAATGGTTCACAGGAAGCCTCGGTGTCGGTTAGATTCTCTCTACCTTTATCTTCATGATCGTTTTGTAAGATATGCCTAGAAGGAAACAATGTAATCGGTCCACTCGCAATACTTTGAGCACCGAGTATGTTTGACGTCAACGTGAAAAACAGGTGTCAGCACTATCAGTGAAGGCTATACAAAGCGTGTCGGAAGGACACGAAAAACAACGCAGTCGTTGTCGTAATGCGAAAACGGAGCGATTCATCTGATGTCCAAAAGGGCAAGATCATTGACTTTCAGGCCAGGGGTGGAAGCATTTCCAAAACGGCTAAGTTTGTAAACTGTTAACGTGGCACCGTGGTTAAAGTATACCATCAATGGCAAAATGGCGCTATGCAAAACTGGCGCTGACGCAACTGTGTTGCACCGTGGGCCATAGAAAAAAATTGTGGTAAGGTCTTACGGTACCAAACTGCTGATGTCATCGGTCCGTAAGCTTACGCAATAATTAATCTAACTTAAGCTAACTTACGCTAATGACAACACACACACACACACACACACACACACACATACACACACACACAAACCCACAGGCCTGAGGGAGGACTCGAATCTCCGACGGAGGGAGCCGCGCGGACTAAGGCCATAGATGAAAGGCGTGAACGATGGCTGCGAAAATGTGTGCTGTCGAACAGACATGCAAATTTTGAGTAACTGTCCTCCGAGATGAACCAAGGGTGTACCAACAGTGCGTCATCAACTAGCGTTCAGCGAACGTTGCTGCGTATGGGCCTCACAACAGGCGCCTGGTTCATGCACCGATGTTGACCGCTGTACATCGGCGACAAAGTCTGGAATTCTCACGCCAGTACCGTAACTGAACGTCCACAGAGTGGCAGCAGGTGGCCTTTTAAGATTAATCACGTTTTACGCTTTATCGGACTGAAAGCGAACACCCTGCAGTAATTGTTGGAAGGGTCCAGGCAAGAGGTGGAAACCTTGTGTTCTGGGGACTTATTAGTGACATTCCCTGGGTGATGTCGTCATCCTGGAAGGCGTAATGGATCTACACACTTATGCGTCTTGAAACGCGTGAGGCTAGCAGGCCAGAGCGTGTTAGGTTGTGGAAAGGAGCCAAAATAGGTTCCTGTCAGTTGCACACAACATACAAATTTATTTATTCACACACAATATTACAACAAGAATGGAAAACACTCAAAGTTTTAATCGACCTCCTTTGGTTAACCTTAGATCGGCTGAAGGCCACACTCAAAATCCAAGACGCAAGGCCTAAGTAAAAAATTGTCATAGAAGGTTCTTCTGGAGGTTTCAGCCAAGAATATTTTCTAAATCTTCAATCTAATCGGCTGAAGGCATTAGCAATTTAATTTTAATGGAACTCGGCTGGATGCCGCATATTAAGCAATAAGAAGTGTTTCAATCCAACGCAGACGCCCTAATCTTAAAACAATTGAAGCAAATTCGGCGGAAGGGCAAGAACAGAACATTAAGAGATATTAAAACTCGGCTGAAGGCCACACACCAACGCAATAGTTTAACGGCTTAAGGCCTTAAAAGATTTGATGTAAAATTCCGCTAAAGGCCCCTATAAGAACAACAATCTCGTGCCTTAAGGGCAAGACAAGAATATCAATTCAGGATATATAAAAGTCGGCTGAAGGCCACACATCCACCAAATAAGTAAAGCTCAAACAGGGAGGTTACTATGTAACAGACACGGAACGGCGCTCACAATTTCCAAGAGTCGACCTGGAATTGTAACACTAACGCCCGTTTAGGCGAGACAGGCCTCCTGACCAACAAACGCTTAATCTGAAGGCAACCCAACCATAAGAGAGCCGACTGACCAATCAAAAAGATCAGTTTCGCTCCACGCAACCAGCAAAACGACCACAAGATTTCAATACAACGACATACAGAATATTGGCGCCCTCAGCGACCAACAACACCTCAGCCGTCGAACTACACGCCGCGCTGGACAGCAATAACACGACGAGGGAATAAATTAAGTTAAATTTCACAGGAAGGTGGCTGGAATCTTAGCCGATTTAAATACACACACGCTGTTGCTCGCGGGAATGTCCCAAAGGCGACAACCAGGATCAAACGAAGAAATGTAACAGTTGAGCACCCGCAGGCAGCACCTCACACTCCAACCGCTCGTGCACGCCGCCATGGGCTCCAGCCCGACTCCGCGCGACGGGGGCTCGCTAGCTGCTCCAAGTCAACAGACCGACTGGACTGCTGGTTCGTCCGCGACTGCTGCTCCGCCGCTTCTGCACTGCTGGTGCGTCTCCCACTCACTGACTTCTTTCGGACGGACGACATCCCGGAGACACTGGCTCGGATCCAACCATGCAGAGGGAACACAACTGACATCTCTGCACAGGAAGGAACCGACCCAAATACACGTCGCCTACGAGACGACCGACCGAACGACGAACCACCGGACACGACGTTCCGGAATTTCTATCGGTGGCCCAGAGATAGTACGACAGTGCACTTATCGATAGGCGCTGCTGCTGCCGCTGACGGGCAGGCAAGGCAGCAATTCAGTGCGCCAGTAATTGAAATTAAAATGACTAGGCGGCCGTATGGTAAAAACAAGATGTTAATCAGTAAAGTTGGCACGAACATGAGCCACGCAAGGCTCACGTCTATCAATATATTTCCAGGATGTGGTGCCCCACTGCCCTCATATATTTAAAAAATGTCGTATTATCGCCTAAAACACAGTTTTTATGGATTGAGTATGTAATTTATATTACGATCTTATAGCAGTGTATTATTCATAGTTCTATCACTGGACGATAACGACTTTCTATTCCACCTAAAATGATTCTGTGAACATCTTTACGAACCTGATGCTAGTCAGACTACTGAAACTGGTTGTTAAAATAATTTTACCGGCAGATGAAAGCGGTAATGTGACATTTTTCAAATATGCATCTATCCTTGGTTATCACGTCCACTCCACCCACTTTTTCTTCGGCGCGATGGCAGCTGCAAGAAGGACAACACAATGTGTCACACAACTCTGTGTGTTTGTGTCGTACGAAGAGCACCAGACTGAGTTTACAGCGTTTCCCTGGCCACGAAACTCACCGGATCTAAAGAGCAATGAGAATCTGTAGCGCTACCTTCATCAGGCTGTTCGCGCAATGGATCCTTAGCTGAGGAATCTAGAGCAGCTGGCCGCGGCATTGGAGTGCGCACGGCTCGACATCCCTGTCGGTACCTTTCAGAACCTCACTCCTCTCTTTCTGCACGTCTTGCAGCGGTCCGCGCTGCGAAAGGTTGTTCGTCTGGCTTCTGACAGGATGTCACACTAGACTGGACAGTGGATTTGTTGACTCTTCAAGGAACGTACGTTCTCGAAAATTTAACAGTACACAACACGTGACGCAAAACGTCTCTCTTGCGCCGTATGCCACTGAAGTTGGTTGATCATCTCTGTGACACTTCCGTCCTTCCAAAATAAAGCTGTAAGGAGTAACGCGCTGTCCTTTCTGGGATCTTCTCTATTTCCTCTTTCAATCCTATGTGGTACGGATCCTATACTGAGGAGCCAAATTCAATTATTGATCGAACGAGGCTTTTGTAAGCTACCTCCTTGATTTAGGGACCTCCTGCGTGCTGACGGTGAAGTAGGACTGCAACCTTTTCCTTACTGAAATAATGGTTGGATTTCCGTCGTAAGTTGCATTATTTGTTTATTGGTAGTGACTAGTTTCGGATATTGTGTCCATTCTCAAACCATCCTATAGAAACAAAGTAACCGCAGACGTTATTTGCATCAATGTGTTATGAATATTGGCGTTAGTTCCTGTGAAAATAGATTACATGAAAAATTACGTGTCGACTTCTTAAATAATTGAAATACAGTCAAGTACGCATGTTGGAATATCAAATGGTTCAAATGGCTCTGAGCACTATGGGACTTAACATCTGAGGTCATCAGTCCCCTAGAACTTAGAACTACTCAAACCTAACTAACCTATGGACATCACAGACATCCATGCCCGAGGCAGGATTCGATCCTGCGACCGTAGCGGTCGCGCGGTTCTAGACTAAAGCGCCTAGAACAGCTCGGCTACACTGGCCGGCTGTTGGAATATCCACACCAGTCAATCCAAATGGCAATGCAGATAATTTATCAAACTATATTGAACGGTACACAGAAAACTGTTTTTAGAAAACACCGGCAGTCACTAAGGGACAGCGCCACCTCATTGGTTGACGGACTACTTTTCCTGAAGATTCTTCTAATGGATCCGTCTGCCGTCTGCCTTTCCAGCGATTACTTTTATGCGGAGAATCCACTTTACATTATTCCATACGCATACTCCTACATATTTTGTGGAAGTAACCACTTACTTCATTCTTCTGCAGTCGTGTAACTACACAATGAAGAGTCTTTCTGTCTATGCATTCGCAATGCGTTACATTCGTTTATGTTGCGGATCAACTGCCATTTCCTGCCTCAAGTATCAATCCTCTGCATGTTTTCCTGCATTTCTTTACAACGTTCTACCTCTGCGACTTTTCTATATACAACAGCATCATCCGCGGAAAACCTCACGGAACTTTAGATGTTTTCTCCTGAACCATTTATATGCATTGCAAAAAGTAATGCACTTTTAATACTCCATTGGGATCGACCAAAACCAGAAGACTTCTATCCACTGAGAATGACATGTTGTGTTCTATTTGCTAGAAAATGTTCAATCCAGTCACACATTTGGTGTGATATTCTGCACGCATCTTTTGTGCATTTTGTGGCAGTGCGGAACTGTATCGAATGTCATGTGGATGCCAGGAAGACAGCATACATGTGGGCCACGCTATGTACCGCCTTCTGGGTCTCCTGGACGAACAGAGAGAGCTGGGTTTCACGCGATCGTTATTTTCGGAATCCATGCTGATTTCAACTGCGGAGATTTTCGGTCTACAGCAATGTTACAATACGCGAAGCATAAAACGTGTTTCAGAACTCTATAACAGACCGGCGTCAGAGCTATAGGCCTAGAGGACTCTTCAACGACCTTTCAGGAAAACGGAAATCCCTTGGAACGCTTCGTTCCGCCCGAGACCTACAGTACACAGCTGCTACAAGAGGTGCAACTTGTTTCGCATAGTGTGTGTAGAATCGTACTGGTATTCCCTTGGCTGAAAGATTTCATTTGCTCTTCAATCCAATGGTCACAGGAGATTAAATTTTCATGCTGAGGGCTCAGGTATTGTGAAACTTGTTTTTTGTCGCTGTTCCTAAGCAGAAAGCTCTATCTTTCTTTTTATTCCTATTTATAGACTTATTCAGTAATCCTGTAACGGCTTTATGATCATTGATTCCCTGTACAGCGCTGAGTTGAAAAGTTTGGCTCTGTATGTCACCAGAAGATCTAAGATGTTACCTTCACGAGTCGTTTTCTCAGTAACTGCAATATTCTCAAAGTTTCCCCTTATATGTCCCGCCACTAATACTCCGGAGAATGGGGTTATATAAATGGCTCTGAGCACTATTGGACTTAACATCTGAGGTCATCAGTCCTCTAGAACTTAGAACTACTTAAACCTAACTAACCTATGGACAACACACATCCATGCCCGAGGCAGGATTCGAACCTGCGACCATTGCGGTCGCGCGGTTCCAGACTGAAGCGCCTAGAACCGCTCCGACACACCGGCCGGCGGGGTTATATAAAAGCATCTTTAACATTCGTCTTCATCCAAATTATTTCCCCTTCTCACCAGACTTTGTAGCAATTTTTACGGTTATAAACACGCTTCCACCACCAGCATACAACCTATCTTTGTGAGATAACTTCTTTAAAATAAAGGAAAAAGGCATACAACAAAGAAATTATCCGAATGCGACTCAAATCGGATGATTACACTTTCAGAAAGTTACTTGAGAGTAAGGGCTTTACAAATTGAAAAAGTCAACTACGCATTGGTCAAACTCTGGCCCTTATGAAAACAGATGTTAGGCTTTGCACTGATTTATAGAGTTGTTGAATATCTCCTTAGGGCTTTCATGCCAAATACTGTCCAATTGGCGTGTTATATCCCTTAAAATTCCGAGCTGGTTGCTCCAAACGTTCATAACTGGGGAGAGATCCGGCAGCCTAGTTGAAGAAGGTAGGATTTGGCAAGCACGGAAACAAACAGTAGAATCTCTCGACGTGTGCAGGCTGGCATATTATGCCGAAATTTAAGCCCAAGATGGCTTTCTATGAAGGGCAGCATAACGGGCCTAGAATATGGTGGACGTACCGCTGTGCCGTAAGGGTGCCGTGGGTGACAATCAAATGGGACCTGCTATGAATGATACCCCAGGCCGTCACTCCTGGCTGTCAGGTCGCATGGTGGGTGACAGGTTGGTATCCTGCCGCTATCCGGGAGGCCTTCACAAATACCTTCGCTGGTCATTGGCGCTCAGTTCGAAGCGAGTCTCGTCAGTGAAGGCTTTTCTAGTCGATTCAATGAATTCCAAGCCGAAGACGTGTCTGGAGACGCCCAAGAGAGCGGGGGGATACCAACAAGAATGTCGCCCGCCATACGGGCTGTTGTTGTTGTGGTCTTCAGTCCTCCGACTGGTTTGATGCAGCTCTCCATGCTACTCTATCCTGTGCAAGCTTCTTCATCTCCCAGTAACTACTGCAACCTACATCCTTCAGAATCTGCTTAGTGTATTCATCTCTTGGTCTCCCTCTACGGTTTTTACCCTCCACGCTGCCCTCCAATACTAAATTTGTGATCCCTTGATGCCTCAGAACATGTCCTACCAACCGATCCCTTCTTCTAGTCAAGTTGTGCCACAAATTTCTCTTCTCCCAATCCTATTCAATACCTCCTCATTAGTTATGTGATCTACCCATCTAATCTTCAGCAAACATCTGTAGCACCACATTTCAAAAGCTTCTATTCTCTTCTTGTCCAAACTATTTATCGTCCATGTTTCACTTCCATACATGGCTACACACCGTACAAATACTTTCAGAAACGACTTCCTGACATTTAAATCTATACTCGATGTTAACAAATTTCTCTTCTTCAGAAACGCTTTCCTTGCCATTGCCAGTCTACATTTTATATCCTCTCTACACCGACCATCATCAGTTATTTTGCTCCCCAAATAGCAAAGCCATTTAACCATACAGTAAAGCTGCATGCCCTCGGGAAAAATTACGGCAGTAGTTTCCCCTTGCTTTCAGCCGTTCGCAGTACCAGCACAGCAAGACTGTGCCCATACGGGCTGACAACCACGAATGAGGGTCTGTGGTACCATTTCTTTTCATAGCAGGAGCCATTTGGTTGTCATCCACTGCACCCTTATAGCGGTGCTATGTCGACCATACTCTAGGCCCCGTTTTGTTTCCCTTCATGACAGGCGACCCAGAGCCTACATTTTAGGAAGATAATGCCACCCTTCTGCACACGGCGAGAGTCTCCACCGCTTGTCTTCGTGCTTGCCAATCCCTACCTCGGCCAGTCTGGACTCCGGATCTCTTCCCAGTTGAGAACTTCTGGGACATTATGGGCAGGCCACTTCAACGAGGTCGGTATTTTGACGATATAACCCTCCAACTGGACAGAATTTGGCACGGTATCCCTCAATGCGACATCCAACAACTCTTTCAATCAATGTCAAGCCGAATAACTGCTTGCTTATGGTGGACCGAGACGCTATTGATTCTCTGAATTTGTGACGTTCTTTCTATTGAATAAATCATCCAATTTTTTCTGATATTTGAAAGGGCTCTGTGCAATTTGCCCGATTTTAAGGAAGTTTTGGCCACAACTGTGAATGAGATGGAGAATTTGTTAAATATACTTAACCTCTGTAGTACTGATACAACCATTTTCATTGTAAGACTGCGTTTGAGACCAGAGAGGTCGGGCAGAGTAAGTCAGAAAGTGTGCTCTAGCACTTTGTGTTGGACTGTCTGGCAATATACTTAGTTTGAAAGTGATGAAATCTGACCTGCAGTGTACTGGAGGCAGCACTATTTCAAATGGGATTTTGTAATAGTATGTTCTGAGGAAAGTTATCGAGCAAACGAGATTAAATTAAAGGAATAACTACAAAAGTCAACTTCTAACGTATCCCAATTTTTTATATTTTTAGTGCAGTTTCTTATTGTTAGAATATTGCGTATGGTTGAAGTTTGCTGTAGAAACTTTATAATGAGGCATGTGGTCTTGTCTTATGGGTGAAACAAGTGTCAAGGTCGTCAGTTGAACACAGGACAGTTATTAAGAAATATTTTCCTAACTTGTCTAGGTGTGAGAACTTTACGAAAAGGCGTATTGTTGACATGGCTTAGTGAAGCTTAGCCAAGCTTGGAGTCTTTGTTCTCATGTATCAGTCGTTTAGATTTGTTCCCCATTTTCATTTTCACTTTCATGCCTGCAATACACGCATTGCACATCGCGAGTTGTGTACTGAGAGGCATTTTATGGGAACTGGTAAAATCGCGTTTGGCGTTACACATCGCAAGTACGGCAAATGAAATTTGATTTTTGATAGTCACATCATTATTCCTAATAGCAACAAGCTGCAGAGCAGACGAGCTTTCCTTGCCCACAGGTAGGTCAACAAATTTAATTACCATCGAAGTCATGTCCACTGCAAGGCACAGTGATTATGAGAGTGTTTTTGTGAAAATATAATATCGGTTCAGGGTCTTAATACCAGTAAAATGTTTCAGTGAAGTATTATCTTCTCAAGTAGTTTGATCAGAAAATCAGATGTGCTAATTGTTATGTTCATTTACTGTGCAATTACAATAACAGTTGTGGTACAGTGATTGTCTGCAAGACTAAAGATAAAGATTAGCAATATTCGGGGCAAACATTTTAGTCTGAGTCATTCTGTTTTGCAGGCAGATGACATATGTAATGAAAACGTGTTGCTTTCTCGACTAGTCTGGATTTCGTATCGTTTAAAATGAGCTCCATATATTTCCGTTCTAAATTAAATTTTCATTTTGTTCTGCTGCTTTGCACCGAAAATTACATATTTCGATGTCAAAAAAAGCTTTACACATTTCTCAGATACCAACTTGACAATTACAAAAACGTGTCTAAATTTATACGAAGCTCTCAAACTGTAATAATTTATTTCTCGTTGTGTCTACATCCAACCTGCTGATTTCCATCGCATTCGGCATTCGCATTCGGATATTTCTATCGTGGTGTGCCGTTTAATTTAATTTAATTTAAGTTTTTTGTTTGCTCATATTGGTCATTCCCTTCTAAGTTAATAACTGCATTGCTACTGACGTTTGGTTTCAGGTAGAATTCTGTCCATAGTACTATTTCCGTGAGACTGGTTCTGGCACCTTTCCATAAACGCTCCTGCTTTTATTTAGTGTTATATTAATATTTCTTTCTCTGACCTGCTATGATGAATGCTACTCTCTCTGGAATCAGAAGACTTCTTATTGGGCCTGTGCAGGAATTCCTCTGCCCTAAGAAACCCTCATGTTCGCGCCACACGTGCTCCGCTAACCTAGTAGACGCTTCCTGTGTGTAGTGCATGCCTGCCCTATTAAGGATTGTGAAATTTTTCACCCGACAGCGGCGATCGAGAAGCCCACGTCCAAGATGGTCACTGAATCGTTTGAGCCTCTAGTCTAAGCCTCTCCCTCTGCTCCAAACCAGAGGACCACGATTAGTTCCGAAATTAAAATGAAATTCAGACCATTAGCTGCTTACAGGCGTTGATAAATATCAACGGGGACAGTTGAAAATGTGTGTCCCGACTGGGATTCGAACCCGGGATCTCCTGCTTATATGGCAGACACTCTATCCGACTGAGCCTTCAAGGACGCAGAGGATAGTGCGACTGCAGGGACTTATGTCTGGTACGCTCCCCGTGAGACCCACATTTCCAACTTACTGTCCACACACTACATTTGTAGCGACCCAGCTCCCTATACTCATTACTCGTGGCAGTCAATCTACACATTCCAGTAAGAGTCTGAGCAATGTGAGTGCATCCGCACTGAAGAAAACCATTGGCTGGTAAGCCCTATCTATGTGCAGAAGGAATCGATAGATTGACTGCCGCGAATAATGAGTATAGTGGGCAGGGTCGCTACAGATGTAGTGTGTGGACAGTAAGTTGGAAATGTGGGTCTCACGGGTAGCGTGCCAGACATAACTCCCTGAAGTCGCTCTATCCTCTGTGTCCTCGATGGATCAGTCGGATAGAGTATCTGCTATGTAAGCACGAAATCCGAGTTCGAGTCCCGGTCGGGGCACACATTTTCAACTGTCCCCGTTGACATTTAACAACGCCTGCAAGCAGCTAATAGTCTGGATTTCATTGTAATTTTATTCTTCGAGAGCTGCAAGATCATCAATGATATATGTTCTTCGAAATTGTGCGAAAGAACAGATACCATCAGAATGAGATTTTCACTCTGCAGCGGAGTGTGCGCTGATATGAAACTTCCTGGCAGATTAAAACTGTGTGCCCGACCGAGACTCGAACTCGGGACCTTTGCCTTTCGCGGGCAAGTGCTCTACCAACTGAGCTACCGAAGCACGACTCACGACCGGTACTCAAAGCTGTGAGTACCGGTCGTGAGTCGTGCTTCGGTAGCTCAGTTGGTAGAGCACTTGCCCGCGAAAGGCAAAGGTCCCGAGTTCGAGTCTCGGTCGGGCACACAGTTTTAATCTGCCAGGAAGTTTCATATCAGCGCACACTCCGCTGCAGAGTGAAAATCTCATTCTGGAAACATCCCCCAGGCTGTGGCTAAGCCATGTCTCCGCAATATCCTTTCTTTCAGGAGTGCTAGTTCTGCAAGTTTCGCAGGAGAGCTTCTGTAAAGTTTGGAAGGTAGGAGACGAGGTACTGGCAGAAGTAAAGCTGTGAGTACCGGTCGTGAGTCGTGCTTCGGTAGCTCAGTTGGTAGAGCACTTGCCCGCGAAAGGCAAAGGTCCCGAGTTCGAGTCTCGGTCGGGCACACAGTTTTAATCTGCCAGGAAGTTTCAACAGATACCATCTTCACACGATTAGATCTGGGAACGATGCTACAAAAGGATAGCTCTGTTTCCACCCCGTGGTCGTGGCTAGCTTTCACCAAATCATTCAGCCGCCTGTAGGAACCGATGATTGAATGCAGGTGGCAGACCTCATTATTGCCGACATGAGCCACGATATGCGGTCTGATGCACTCATTGCACTCTATTTGTGCCAGAGGAGCTCCTCCGCATGTTGGACATGACACCACGTTCACCCCTCCGATAATCAAACAGAGTGGACAATGGTCTTCTTTCCCGACAGCCCACTATTTCACTGATCATCAACCGCCCAACACTGGAGTGTTCATTGACAAGCAATCCCACCCTGTGCGCTTCTCCAGGCCTTTCAGGTAGATTGGCCACAGTGCCCACAGGTGACGTGTCTCGTGCTTGCTCATATGCACTTTCAGCAGTAGGGAGTACTTCAAGTTATAAGTGGACAACCGTGTTGCCAGTACTCACTTTTACCATCCGACTAGAGATTCGCGAACCCACAACTGTTCGCCAATCACTAACATTTAAGTGTCGACCTGTGGGCTCTGGTAATCAGAAGGCAGAGGGCCTGTAGCGGTGCCAAAGCAACTGTCTCAGGAGCCCCAAAGCCACCACAGCCCAGACTAGCAGCCTGAAGCATATCGACCATGGTCAACACAGCTTCTTATTCTTCATGGACGTAGCCAATTCTCCCCGCATCCGTACAAAACAGGTGCAGTCAAAATCCACTGTTAATCATTTTTTTGTCTGTGCCACATACCCCCTGACCTAGTTGTAGCGTCTTTGACTGCTACTCAAAACGCCATCGGTCTCGGACCTGAACCCAGCCACTGCTTAAATTTTGAATAAAAATCATCAGCAATCGAGACTGAACACTTCCAACATAAGAAGTCACCTTCACTTTGTTAACGGCCTTGTCGAAGGCGCCGTACGAGCGGATAGGGATGAAAATTAGTTCAGGGCGCTCTCTTGCCTTTGGTGTGAGAAACTGCCACTAAGAAATCGGAAGAATAGGCTGTAATCAACTTCATGATGATATAGAAGGCGATGGACACCACTGCACTAAGGACGCATAATGTGTATCCACAGGAAGTGTGGCCTGTAATTTAAAAAGGGTGACGACGATCTCTCACTTGGAAAAAGATTCTGGATTAGGTCCCCATTCGTATTTGCCGGTGGAGACTGCAAAAGGGGAGATTGCCATTAAAAAACTCGGAATAACCAAAGATGGCGGGCTTGAAATGTGAAAAGTCTGAAAGTAGTAGAAAATTTAGAAAACATGAAAAGGCTGAATCTATGTGTAGTGGGGGTCAGTGAAATCAAATAGAAAGTAAATAAGGATTTCTGGTTAGACGGATATACTGCCATTTCAACTGCAGCAGAAAATGGTGTAACGGGAGTATGATTAGTTATGAATAAGAAGGTAGGGCAGAGACTGAGCCAATGTGAACATTCCAGTGATAATGTTGTTCTCATTAGATTAGACAGTAAACTATCGCTAACTACGATAGGTCAGGTATAAATGCCGATGTTGCAGGCAGAAGATGAAGAGATAGGAAAAGTGTATGAGGATACTGATCTGGTAATTCAGTCCGTAAAATTTAATAATCATAAGTGATTGGAACACTGTTGTAGGGGAAGGAATAGAAGAAAGGGTTACTGGAGAATATGGCCTTCGCAGTAGGAATATCACAGGAAAAGACTAATTGAGTTCTTAAACCCGAAGACACGGGTAGTTTCCAGCTGAATTACGTCATGATCAGGCAGAGATTCCGAAATCAGATATTAGAAAAGAATTGAAGAATCTGTGTTAAGTAGCACAGAAAAATGGATATAGCCCATCGTTGGTGCACCTCCTACATTCCGAATGCAAAAATCCCTTGCAAACACGGCCACTCCTCCTCCCCCCACTTCCGAGTTACGTGAGGTTACTCGATCCGCGATTTAGTTTTTATGCCATTCTTCTTATAATTTAGAAAAGCAATTTAAATAGAATAATGTCCAGTAAGTTCTACACATAATGAGAAACCCACTAAGTATTTATTTTTGAAATCGTGGGCTTATAAAATTAGGTGCTCAGAATATCCGGCCGAATATATCGGACAGACGGGGAGATCATTTACTGTTAGACTCAGCGAACACTTGCTGATGAAAAAAGGGCAAATTTAAAATATTCCTCCTTCGCTGGACAATAACGAAACGTTACTGTCGATAAAGCAGGCGTTTTTAGACGCTATGATGAACATCTTAAAATGATGTGAATCTTCAGGTTTTCGCGGCGCAAAGACTGCTCCATTAGATTTCGGGAATGCAGCCGCATAAATTCTGCTTCTTCTTCTAATATTTCGGCTGTATACCTTTCAGCCATCTTCAGAGAGAGCCGCATGACTGACGCTCCAGCTTTTTTTTTTTCCTTTATTGTAATTTTAATCACCTATACAGGCGGGCTGGCAGCAGCATAGTACGCTGCTCTTCAGCCTTAAGTGGAACAATAACATGACATAGAGGCGATACAAACAATACAAAAAAAACGGCGGGCAAAAAAATGGAGATACAAAAAACAATAAACAAGAAGCCGTTCACGTTGGACGATAAAAACACTAAAACTTGTTGACACGGCGCACAAAACACGGAGAAAGGCGACAGCACATGTGAACAGTTGAGGTGTAACTGCACGAAACACAAAACGAAGCACACACACTAGACACTGATGGCGATGATCTCCGGCGCGCGAATGTTCACTATGCGTGTGCGAGTTCGGGGACCTGCCAAGAGAGGAGGAGGAGGTAGGGGAGTGGGAGAGGGGAGAGCAGAGATGCCACGGGCAGAGGAGAAAAAGGGGGGAGAAAGGAAGGGGGAGGGGAAGCCCGGGGGAAGAGGGGTGGAGGGAGGTGACGGGGAAAAAGGAAAGAGAAGGGAAGGGAAGGGAAGGGAAGGGAAGAGAAGGGAGGGAGGGTGCCTAAAGGAAACGACACAGGAAGTGGGGGGGGCAGGGTCAAAGTTGATAGGAGGGGTAGATGGAGGGGAGGAGGACATCATCAGGGAGGGGGAGCTGGCGGAAGCCACCTTGGGAGAGGGTAAGGAGGGTGGAGAGATGGAGACCAGGTGGGACGTGGGCATAAGGCGCGGCAGCGGGCGGGGGTGGGAGAGGATCGGGGAGACGAGCGGGTGAGGAGGGTCGAGTTTACGGGAGGTGTACAGGATCCGTATCCTTTCAAGGAAAAGGAGGAGGTGTGGGAAGGGGATGAGATCATACAGGATCCGCGTGGGGGAGGGGAGACGGATGCGATAGGCGAGGCGGAGAGCATGGCGTTCAAGGATTTGGAGGGATTTATAAAGGGAGGGGGGGCGGAGATCCAAGCCGGATGGGCATAACAAAGGATAGGGCGGATGAGGGATTTATAGGTGTGGAGGATGGTGGAGGGGTCCAGACCCCACATACGGCCAGAGAGGAGCTTGAGGAGATTGAGTCGGGAGCGTGCCTTGGCTTGGATTGTCCGGAGGTGGGGAGTCCAGGAGAGGCGACGGTCGAGGGTGACGCCAAGGTACTTAAGGGTGGGAGTGAGGGCGATAGGACGGCCATAGATGGTGATGTAGAAATCAAGGAGGCGGAAGGAAGGGGTGGTTTTGCCTACAATGATCGCCTGGGTTTTGGAGGGATTGACCTTGAGCAACCACTGGTTGCACCAAGCGGTGAACCGGTCAAGATGGGATTGGAGAAGGTGTTGGGAGCGCTGTAGGGTGGGGGCAAGGGCAAGGAAGGCGGTGTCATCGGCAAACTGGAGAAGGTGGACGGGGGCTGACGGCGGCGGCATATCCGCCGTGTACAAGAGGTACAGAAGGGGGGAGAGGACGGAGCCTTGGGGCACACCGGCAGAGGGGAAAAAGGTGTAGGAATCTGTGTTATGGACGGTGACATAGGAAGGACGGCGGGAGAGAAAGGAGCCGATCAGACGGACGTAGTTAATGGGAAGGGCGAAGGTTTGGAGCTTGAAGAGGAGACCGGAATGCCATACGCGGTCATAGGCACGTTCGAGGTCCAGGGAGAGGAAGATTGCGGAGCGACGGGAATTAAGCTGTTCGGTAAGGAGATGAGTGAGGTGAAGGAGAAGGTCGTCGGAAGAGAAGGACGGCCGAAAGCCACACTGGGTAACGGGAAGGAGGCGGTGCTGGCGGAGATGCTGGTGCATGCGGCGGGTGAGGATAGATTCCAGGACCTTGCTGAAGACCGAGGTAAGGCAGATGGGGCGGTAGGAGGAGACGGCTGACGGCGGTTTGCCAGGTTTAAGGAACATGAGGATACGGGAGGTTTTCCACAGGTCGGGGTAGTAACCGGTGGACAGGACTACATTGTAGAGCCTGGCCAGGGTGGAGAGGAAAGAGACAGGAGCTTCACGAAGGTGACGGTAGGTGACGCGATCGTGGCCAGGAGCGGTGTTGCGTTTCGTGCGGAGTGTAGCAATGAGATCCTGTGTAGTGATAGGGGCATTGAGTTCCGTGTGTGCAATGTTGTCCAAGTACTGGAAACCAGGAGCGAGGGGAGGGACAGATGTGTCAGTTCGATCGCGGATATCCGGGAAGAGGGAGTAATCGAACTGCGGATCATCGGGAATGGAAAATACATCGGAGAGGTAGGAGGCAAAGTGGTTGGCCTTACTAAGGGAGTCAGGGAAAGGGTGATCATCATGGAGAAGAGGATAATAAGGGGAGGGCTTAGTTCCAGTAAGGCGACGGAAGGCCGACCAGAACTTGGACGAGTTTATTGGTAGGGTAGCATTTAAACGGGTGCATGTCTGTCGCCAGTCCCGGCGTTTCTTAGCCGCGAGCAAATTACGAATGTGTCGCTGGAGTTGCCGGTGGCGTCGTAGTGTGTCCGGGTCACGCGTGCGGAGGAAGGCACGGTAGAGACGACGGGATTCACGGAGGGACGCTCCAGCGCTCGCTCCATCCTTTTAAACTCGCGGACCGCGCCACTGCACATGCGGCCACAGATAAATAAGGCGCCAGTGATATTAATCGGCGGCAAAGACGTACAATATGTATGAGTTACGTCTGTGGCTGCGCATTCGATCCATGCTGGGAGGTCGATGTATTACTGGGAGCTGAACTGTAGCGACGTCTTTGTAAGTTCAATATTGAAAGTGCCGGATTCCATGATTTATCTAATGTGAAACCGCTGTCTCTATTAATTAAATTCTTCGTCAAGCGGATTTCAATGGCCTCTTTTACTACGGAGTCCCAGAAAGATGAAACAGAAGTCAGAATTTCGACATTTTCATATACCATAGAGTGACCAGAATCAATACAATGCTCTGCCACAGCCGATTTACTGGGTTGTAAGAGCCGAGTGTACCTGCGATGTTCCGTACACCTCTCTTGGACTGTACGATTCGTTTGTCCGATATATGAAAGGCCACATTCACATGGTATCTTGTAAACTCCAGGCTTGCGGAGTAGTAAGTCATCTTTAACGGAACCCAGGAGTGCAGCCGTCTTCGCCGGTGGACGAAAAATCACTTTTACTTTATGTTTAGTGAGGATCCGTCCTATTTTGGATGAAAAGCTTCCCACATACGGCAGGAAAGCCATGGATTTAAATGTTTCCTCGTCATCTTCTGCATTCCTTACGGTCACCTTAGGTTTTATTTGTAGTGCCTTACGTATCTGTTGTGGAGAATACCCGTTGTCCTCAAAAACTCTCTTCAGATGTAAAAGTTCGTCTTTTAAACTACTTTTATCAGATATGACGTGTGCTCGGTGTACCAAAGTTCTTAGAACACTACTCGTCTGCGAAGGATGGTGACAACTATTTGCATGTAAATATAAGTCCGTATGGGTCGGTTTCCGATATACTGCATGACCCAAAGTGCCATCTTCTTTGCGCCGAACCAAGACATCCAAAAATGGAAGACATCCCTCCTTTTCCACTTCCATTGTAAACTGAATTTGTCCATGGATGGAATTCAGATGGTTTAAGAAGTCCTGCAGTTTGTCCTCGCCATGGGGCCACACTACAAAGGTATCATCAACGTACCTCCAAAAAACTGTAGGCTTCAAACTAGCAGACTCCAGGGCCTTCTCCTCGAAGTCCTCCATAAATAAATTGGCCACCAAGGGTGACAAAGGACTACCCATTGCAACACCGTCAGTCTGTTCAAAAAAGTCGTTATTAAATAAAAAGTATGTGGAGGTCATCACATGGTGAAACAAAGCTAAAATCTCCTTATCAAAACTTTTTCCAATGAGATCTAAAGATTCAGAGAGAGGTACCTTAGTAAATAGCGACACTACATCAAAGCTAACTAATAGATCGGAAGTGTTCAGTTTCAAAGATTTTAATTTGCCAATAAAATCTGCACATTTTCCCACAAGCGGCCTCAATAGTGCCGCCAGGTGCTTGGCACAATCATAGTTGGGAGAACCAATATTGCTCACAATAGGACGTAGAGGAACATCTTTCTTATGGATCTTTGGGAGTCCATAAAGCCATGGGTAGTCCTTTGGCACTCCGCAAGCCTGGAGTTTACAAGATACCATGTGAATGTGGCCTTTCATATATCGGACAAACGAATCGTACAGTCCAAGAGAGGTGTACGGAACATCGCAGGTACACTCGGCTCTTACAACCCAGTAAATCGGCTGTGGCAGAGCATTGTATTGATTCTGGTCACTCTATGGTATATGAAAATGTCGAAATTCTGGCTTCTGTTTCATCTTTCTGGGACTCCGTAGTAAAAGAGGCCATTGAAATCCGCTTGACGAAGAATTTAATTAATAGAGACAGCGGTTTCACATTAGATAAATCATGGAATCCGGCACTTTCAATATTGAACTTACAAAGACGTCGCTACAGTTCAGCTCCCAGTAATACATCGACCTCCCAGCATGGATCGAATGCGCAGCCACAGACGTAACTCATACATATTGTACGTCTTTGCCGCCGATTAATATCACTGGCGCCTTGTTTATCTGTGGCCGCATGCGCAGTGGCGCGGTCCGCGAGTCTAAAAGGATGGAGCGAGCGCTGGAGCGTCAGTCGTACGGCTCTCTCTGAAGATGGCTGAAAGGTATACAGCCGAAATGTTAGAAGAAGAAGCAGAATTTTTGCGGCTGCATTCCCGAAACCTAATGGAGCCATCTTAAAATGAGTTTATGATTTTACATTTGTTGAGACACTGGACATTCTTCCCTATTGTTTACACACAGCCTGCCATATTTACACACCTTAGTGTCGCCACCTGGAGAGCCTCCCGGTACTACAACACCGTAGGCCTTAGTTTTCGTCTACTCAGACCAGTGCTAGATATGATCTTACCATATGAGAGATGTCTTGGCTTGTAGTTTGTTACCACATTACTGTTTACAATCAGAAAGTACGCTTTTGCCTGTTTTTCTTTTATGACTGTTGCTAATAATCTTGTGTACGACTTAATGACGCTCTTGTTTTTGGTACAAATTGTGACTATCGGCATTGTTCCGTATTTTAGCGTCATGCATTAACATGGCCCATTTTTTTCGTGGGTGTAATTTTATGCTTTTGGCTCCTCATTTCATGAGATGATGATGTTCTCACAGATCAGTAAGTGTTAAACTTGTATTTCATACTATGGGAGCTGATAGAGTCTCTAGTTACCATCTCCCCCCCTCCCCTCCCCTCCCCAACCGCAATTTAGGACATGTAACTTTTATGTTGTAAGGTTGATGAATTTTTACGTGGTTTTTGTATGTGACCATTGTATTTGTACTGGGCTTTGTAACTTTTCTAGATTTCCTGAAGATGTAGTTCAGTACAGACGAAACCCGTTGCAAATGAAGAATTTTGATCTTTGGTGTGACGTCATAAGCGAGTGACTGCGTGTGAGATCGCTCTCTAAGTTTTTATATATTTTATTTTTAGGTTTCAGATACATATTTTAACGGTTTTTGTGATAATATTTACTATATAAGTGACTTATTAGTGGTTTCTTCATTCACCTCTGCCTTTCTTGTGTTGTGACCTGATATTTGTGAGTGTTTCATATCGAGCAACTTAACGTCTTACCTGTGTTTACATTCCGCGCTGACCAGTTTCTGTAGCGGCGCATCGAAAACTAAGTACTAATTAATTGTTTGTGTATAGCGGTTTATTTAGGAACTTCTGTAGTCTTCAACCGGTGGTCTTGGTGTTTTCTGGTGAAATAATTTCAGAAGAACCTTTTGGGAACTGTTTTCAGTTTCGTTACTGTGTCATTAGACCTTCGATTCTCTTTCTGTATTAGTCTTTTGTTATATTCTCATTTGTTGTTGATTAATACTGTTAATAATTGTAGTTACTTCCCTTATAGAGTAAGTTTGTATTATCGTAGTCAGGGTTTTAACATCTTCTTATTGTAGTAGCGGAACTTAGATAAAGTAGTTTTCTTGTTTAAATAAGTGTAAAATTTTACCATGAGTGAGAAGTGTGGGCTTTGCCGTAGGTTCGTGAGTAGTGGATTGCGGTGTGAGACTTGTTCGAAGTATTTTCACTAGGGGGAATGCAGTGGGGAAGCCAGTGGGAATTCTGGTGAGATTCTCTCCTGGAACTGCAGGTTATGTAGCAAGAGTAAGCTGACAGAGGAGCAGGAGCGTAAGATCTGTGCCCTTCAGGTGCAGTTGAAAAACGCACAGGAGGAGCTAGATAGGATGAGGAGGGAGAAGGGTGTTGGGGAATGGGAGCTGGCTGTTGGTAAGAGATCTGCTAGGAGAAGAAGATTTTCAGATAGTTTTACTATTGGTATTTGCAATAGATATGACCAACTGTCAGAGTCTAGTGGAGAGGAATCTCTAGTAGCTGTAGATGTAGGAAGTATGCAGCAGACCTCAGCAGTTACGGTGTCTAGGACAGTTCCAAAGTCGAAGAGGAAGAAGAAGGTTCTGCTGTTAGGTAGTTCTCATGGTAGAGGTGTAGCCCAGCAGTTGCAGGAAGTGTTGGGAGTGAGTACCAGGTCACCAGCATTGTGAAGCCTAATGCAGGATTGGCTCAGGTGACTGTTAACATAGGGGGGTTATGTAGGGATTTTACTAAAGAGGATCAGGTAGCGATTGTGGGTGGGGCTGGTAATGGTATTGATAGGGATGGGGAGTATGACATAGATGGTGACCTGGAGAAGATAGCCACTCACACTGGCAACAAGAATGTGCATTTCGTGGAACTGTTTCAGCGTCACGATCGGCCTCATCTTAATACAGCCGTCAGGCGTAATAACATGAGACTTGGGTGTGCGCTGATGACAGAAAGCATGGGTCACATTTCAGTGGTGTCGGTGCAGTCTATCAGCAGGACGGGTTTCACTAGACATGGTCTGCACCTTAGCAGGTATGGAAAGGGGAGGTTGGCAAAGCGGCAAAGCTTATAGGTGACAGCATAGGTGGGGATGGTGGGATCACTCATGGGAAAATTCCTGAAGTAGTGGGTGTTAGAGCTGCACCTTTATTAGATTGAAGTCAGCTGATAGGTATTCCTGCTTAAGGGAAGTCTCTCTAACAAAGAAACCACTTTTGACAAAGCTTAGGTATCTGAGTAATGAGGGAACTGGTGTATTTCATCAAAATATACAAGGTATTAGAGATAAAGTTAGTGAACTGCTTATAGATGTTGACTCTGAAATTATTGGTATTTCTGAACACTTCTTAAATAAGGAGACAATTCAGAGGTTTCCTTTACCAGGATACAGATTGGCTGGCAGCTTTTCTAGGAGCTCTTTGCGGTGTGGGGGAGTAGCCATGTATGTGAAAAATGGCATCCCATTTGAGTCAATTGATGTTTCAAAGTACTGCACTGAAAAGGTGTTTGAATATTGTGTAGGTGTGGTTAAATTTAATGGAGCTAAACTTCTAACTGTCTCACAACATTATTGCTAAAGCTAGAGGAGGCTCTTGGTTCACTTTATAGGAAATACAAAAGTTAGTTATATGTGGTGACTTCAGTATTAATTGTATAAGTGACTGTGCAAAAGGATGCTGGTAGACCTCTTTAATTCTTATAATCTTATGCAAACCGTATTCTTTCCAACGAGAGTGCAAGGGAACAGTAGAACAACCATAGACAACATTTTTGTTCATTCCTCATTACTAGAAGGGCATTCTGTTAACAAAAAGTTGAATGGCCTTTCAGATCATGATGAATAAATTTCAACTCAAAGATTTTTGTGCTGCAACACATGTTAAATATAGTTATCAGCTGTGTAGGAAAGCTGATCCAGTTGCTGTAGAGACCTTTGTAAACCTTGTCAAGGAACAAGAGTGGCAAGATGTTTATAGCGATGATACAGTAGACGATAAATATAATGCTATTCTCAAGACTTTTCCCGTGCTCTTTCAAAGTTGCTTTCCGTTAGAACGTTCAAAAGAGGGTACTAGCACAAACAGGCAGCCTGGGTGGCTGACTAGAGGGATAAGAATATATTGTAGAACAAAGTGGCAATTATATCAAAACGTTAGACACAGTCAAAATCTAAATGCAGCAGCCCATTACAAACAGTATTGTAAGGTGCTTAAAAATGTTATTAGGAAGGCAAAAAGTAAGTGGTGTGCAGATAGAATAGCTAAGTCTCAGGATGAAATTAAAACCATATGGTCAGTCGTAAAGGAAGTGGCTGGTCTGCAGAGACAGGTCGTGGATATAGAATCAGTGCGTAGTGGGAATGTCCGTGTTCCTGATAAGTCGCATATATGTACAGTATTTAATAATCACTTTCTGAATATAGCAGGTGAACTAAATAGAAACCTAGTCCCAACAGGGAATCATATAGCGCTCTTAGAAAAAAGTGTTCCGAGACCGTTACCTGAAATGCTCCTCCATGATACTGACAAGAGGGAGATTGACTTAATAATTAAATCACCAAAGACCAAGAACTCTCATGGATATGACGGGGTATCTAGCAGAATACTGAAGTATTGTTCTGTGTATGTTACGCCAGTACTTAGCCATATCTGTAACTTTTCCTTTAGGAGTGGTCGGTTTCCTGACCGATTAAAGTACTCTGTAGTGAAGCCACTTTATACAAAAGGGAGACAGGGATAATGTTGACAACTTTAGACCTGTTTCTATGCCATCGGTGTTTGCTAAAGTTATCGAGAAGGTTGTATATACAAGGTTACTGGGGCATTTAAATTCACATAATTTTCTGTCAAATGTACAGTTTGGTTTTAGAAATGGTTTAACAACTGAAAATAAATACTCTCTTTCCTCTGTGAGGTTTAGGACGGATTAAATAAAAGGTTGCGAACGCTAGGTGTTTTCTGTGATTTAACGAAGGCCTTTGACTGTGTTGACCACAATATATTACTGCAGAAGTTGGACCATTATGGAGTAAGGGGAGTAGCTTACAATTGGTTCGCCTCTTACTTTAAGAACAGAAAGCAGAAGGTAATTCTCCGCAATATTGAGAGTGGTAGTGATGTTCAGTCACAATGGGGCACTGTTAAGTGGGGTGTACCCCAAGGGTCGGTACTGGGGCCACTGCTGTTTCTTATTTATATAAATGATATGCCTTCTAGTATTACAGTGATTCAAAAATATTTCTCTTTGCTCATGACACCAGCTTGGTAGTAAAGGATGTTGTGTGTAATATTGAAACTGTGTCAAATAATGTAGTTCATGAAATAAGTTTGTAGCTAAATCACAGTAAGACTCAGTTTTTTACAGTTTCTAACTCACAATTCAACAAGAACCGATATTTTGATCAGACCGAATGGGCATGTTATAAGTGAGACGGAACAGTTCAAGTTCCTAGGCGTTCGGATAGATAGTAAGCTGTTGTGGAAAGCCCATGTCCAGGATCTTGTTCAGAAACTAAGTGCTGCCTTATTTACCATTAGAACAGTATCTGAAATAAGTGACAGTTCAACACGAAAAGTAGTCTACTTCGCATATTTTCATACGCTTACGTCGTATGGTATTATTTTTTGGGGTAATTCTTCTGATTCAAAAACGGTATTTTTGGCTCAGTACGGGCTGTTCGAGCTATATGTGGTGTAAGTTCGAGAACCTCTTGTCGACCCCTATTCAATAGTCTGGGAATTCAGACATTGCCCTGACAGTACATATTTTCTTTAATGTCATTTGTTGTTAGCAACATTAGCCTATTCCCAAGAGTTAGCAGCTTTCACTCAGTTAATACTAGGCAGAAATCAAATCTGTATGTGGAATGCACTTACTTGACTCTTGTGCAGAAAGGAGTGCAGTATTCTGCTGCATCCATTTTCAATAAGCTACCACAAGAACTCAAAAATTGTAGCAGTAGCCCAAAGTCTTTTAAGTCTAAACTGAAGAGTTTCCTCATTGCTCACTCCTTCTATTCTGTCGAGGAGCTCCTGGAAGAGCTAAAAAATTCAGCAAATTCCAGTGTTACATTGTTGATTTTCTTTATTTAAACCTACGACTTGTCGCCTGAATATGTTTTTTATATTTCATTTTATCTGTTTCTACTATCGTGTTATAATTTCATGTATTGACTCGTTCCATGACCATGGAGATTTCTCCTTAATTTGGTCCCACGGAACAAAAAATAAGTAAATAAATAAAAACTAAAAAATCCACCTTTCTTGCAACCACGAGTGAATTCTCTCTATAAACCAGATAATGGATTGTAAGGCGTACCCAGCTGCAGGTGTAGACTCAGATCACAAGCTGATGAATGGTGAAGATTGGACTGAAGTTTAAGAGAACTGCCCGGAAGAATCAGTGTGGAAGGAAGTGAAGTAATGAAGTACTGAGGACTGATGCGATGCGTTTGAAGATCGCTAAAAATTGCATACTGCAGTAAGGAATATTAGGGAACGCAATTCAGTTGCGTCAACGTGTCTCAAAAGGACAGTCACAGGTGTTGCACAGACAAGCGTGGGTAGCAGAAGGTAAATGCAGAGGGGCCTTGGGTAACAGAAGAAATGCTTCAGTTGGTAGATGAAAGAAGGAAGTACAAAAATGTTCAGAGAAAGACAGTTATACAGCAACATAAATCACAAATCATTTGGGAATGAAATAAAAGGGATGTGCAGGGAAGCTAAGCCGCAATGGCTGTAGGAAAGATTTGAAGAAATGGAAAAAGAAGTGACTTCGGAAGGACGGACTCACCGTACAGAAAAGTCAAAACAAAAATGGTGGGAACTATAAGAGTGCAATGGAAATTCCACAGTTAAATGCAGAGGAGATAGCAGATATGTGGTAACAGTACATTGAGGGCCTCTATGAGGAAGAAGACTTTTATGATGACGTGACAGAAGATGAAACAGGAGTCGATGTAGAACAGATAGGGGATCCAGTATTAGAATCCGAATTCAAAAGAGTTCTGAAAGACTTGAGTTTAAGTAAGACAGAAGGAATGGGCAACATTCTATCAGAATTTCTAACATCTGACGACGACTATTCAGGTTGGTATGTGTGGAATCTATGAGACTACTCACTTATCATCAGATTGTCGGAAAAGTATCATCTGCACAGTTCCGAAGATAGCAAGGGTATATAAGAGCTAGAACTACCGCAGAATCATCTGAACAGCTTAAGCATTAGAGCTCCTGACAGGAATAATAGACACAAGAATATAAAAGAAAGTTGAGGACCTGCTTCAGCAAAACTGAAGAAAAATAGACATTCTCATGGGATTCGGCGACCTAGAAAAACATTTCCACAATGTAAAATGGTGCAAGATGCTCGAAATTTTGAGAAAAATGGGACAAAGTTATAGGGAAATGGAAACGGGTCACATACAATACGTCGAAGAACCGGGGAAGTAAGAACGAAGTGCTACAATTAAAAAAAGGTGTAAGACAGGTATGCAGTCTTTCTCCCCTATTGTTCAATCTGCGCATAGAAAACAATGACGGAAATAAAAAAAGGGTTCAAGACTAGGATTAAAATTCAAGGTTAAAGGGTACCTATAATAAGATTCCTGATGACGCTGCTATGTGCAGTGAAAGAGAAGAAAAG
Source organism: Schistocerca nitens (assembly GCF_023898315.1). Classification (NCBI taxonomy): domain Eukaryota; kingdom Metazoa; phylum Arthropoda; class Insecta; order Orthoptera; family Acrididae; genus Schistocerca; species Schistocerca nitens. Next base: position 697,505,752 of record NC_064615.1, on the reverse strand, counting down.
TTACAGAATCTGTTGAATGGAATGAATAGTCTGGTAATATGGATTGAGAGAAAACAGGAAGAAGACAAAAGTAATGAGAAGCAACGGAACACAGGATAGCGAGGAGCTTAAAATCGAAACTGTTGATCACAAATTTAAGGAATGCTGCTACCTTGGAAGCATAATAACTCATGACGGACGAAGCAAGGAAGAAATGAAAAGCAGATTAGCACAGACAGAGACACCTTTCCTAGCCAAAAGTCGGCTCAGGGAATTGGTTAACTTTTTTTCTTATTTCGTCCGTCTTAGATGCATTGATATAAAATTCAGTTGTAGTGGTTACCGGTTTCGCACTGGCGTGCCCATTCTCAAACCACACACCTAAAATTAAAACTACATGTCTTATAATAAGGTGGACAAACATTAGATACATCCATATTACAGATACTCATATGCTATAGACATAACTTTCTATTAACCGTAATTATTTACACAGTATGGTGTCAAAAGGTACGTACTGTTTCTGTACAGCAAAGTGTACAGTGGGCGACAAGTGCTCTCATTGATCTTAGCCTATATGTCTGTTGCAAGTGACACAACCAAACTAACAAATATTACTCGTACCTACAGCAGTCAACGGGACACCTTTGTAGATGTTACCCCCATACTTACGTGCATGCGCATATGGCTGCCTATTAGTTTTCTATGGTGCTGCCGCAACCGTTGTCATTTACTGATAAGATTTTTGAAAAGTAAGGAAATATCAGTTTTACGTTATAGAAAATGTTGACAAATTTGTTTTTTAAAATAACGTAGCATCTAAAGGGAAACATCAATTTTACATTACGGGAAATGCTAACAATTTTTTTACAAAATAACATAGTGTTAGTGTTCAAATGGGAAAAACAAAAAAAAGGAAGGCAACGACATACCGATCCCTCCTGTATGCAACCCTGCATTTTTGTAGCAGGGTACATTACGGAGCATTACTACCTTGCATACAAGGAGTCAGTGCTGGTCATTACTGTATGTTAGGCACATACTGCCTAAAAATAAAATAAGGTGAAAGACATAAAACACCTAGAGCATTACAATTACATTATTAGCGTAGCCTTTGGTACCAAACTCACAGTAACGCAGTAAATAAACATTACACAGCACCTTACTGAGCATCTTCTGAGGCAGTCATCATTCATGGAGCGAAGTGCTGAATGGTTCTGGACCTACCACCCTCTTGGCAGCATGCATCGAAACAGCAAAAAAGTCTACTCGTAACAAACCTTGGTCCTTAATATGAGGACGATATTGTTGCGATACGTCTGGAGCAAAGCACTGTATGGTACTGAATCGTGAACAGCGGGAAAACTCAACAGAAGGGAATCGAAGCGTTTGAGATATGGTGCTGCGTTTGAGATATGGTGCTACAGAAGAAAGCTGAAAATCAGGTGGACCGAGAAGTCTCTCCACAGATCCGGTGAAGAAAGAACATACGACAAACTCTGACAAGAAGAAGGTCGAGATGATAGGACATGTGTTAAGAAATCAAGAAATAATTTCCATTATATTAGAGAGAGCCGTAGATCTTAAAAACAATAGGAGAAGACAGAGACAGGAAGGAAATGTAAGTGTCGTGTGACTAGGGCCTCCCGTCGGGTAGACCGTTCGCCGGGTGCAAGTCTTTCGATTTGACGCCACTCTGGCGACTTGCGCGTCGATGGGGATGAAATGATGATGAGTAGGACAACACAACACCCAGTCCCTGAGCGGAGAAAATCTCCAACCCAGCCGGGAATCGAACCCGGGCCCTTAGGATTATTGACATTCTGTCTCGCTGACCACTTAGCTACCGGGGGTGGACAGACAGGAAGTTAAACTGACTCTATGCAGATGATTATAAATACGCCAACTCATACAACAAAACAAATTGCGCTAGTAAAATCAAATAAATCAACTAGCTAGTGTCCACTTCTACTCAGAAGCGCATACGAATACTCTATGTACACAATCTGCGTACAAACAATAATCTGTTGCTGCTGGACTCTGCTCTGTTCCGAGACTGGGGATCTACTCTGCCGCATCTCGAACTCTTCGATCATCCTCTTTTCCCACGGTCCACCATACATTGCTGTGTTGCAAAAGCACAGTCCAAGAAACTACTTCCTCATGCTAAGTCCTATGTTTGATACTACCAGACAATTTTAGCTACAAAACTCACTTTGCCTATGATAATCTGCATCTTATACTCGTATATTCCTTCCATCGTCCATCACAATTAATTTTGCTTCAAAGTTATCAGAATCCCCAAGACCGAGTCCTGTACCTTACTCATCTCATGTCCCACCAAATCAACAACTGCAAATCCATTTTTTTTGTCTCCCTAGATCTTGAGAAGGCATCTGGGCTCCTCTTTATGCTCCAGACCTATGCACTCACCATAAATTATGTTCGCCTCGTGGCCTCTTTTCTCTCTGACCGCCCGTCTTACGTCATCATCAACAACACCAACTCCTGCATCCTCCATCCCCCCGCAGGTGTGCACCAACGTTCTGTCCCCTCGCCTCTCCTGAATGTCCTCTTCACTGTCGATGTCCCAGAGCACCGTTCATAGCACGCCAATCACACCGCCTTCCTCGCCCTCTGACCTACCCTCAAGAAATCCCAAAGATCCCTTCATCTTCATCTCAAACAATTCACCTCCTATTGCAACCAATGACACCTCAAAATCAAATTTTTATCTTACCAATAACGACCGTCCTATCCAGTTAATAAACACACTAAAATATCTTTGAAAAAAGCCTGATCTCCGACTAACATGGAAGCCCCATCTTATAACCATTCAACATGATAGGTGTGATGTATAATTTTGGTATATGAATTTTTGGTATCTGAATAGATCGTGAGCGAACAGCGATGTTGTAACCTGTATCGCAGAAGTTAAGTTCCTTTGAGCTGCGCGAGGGCGCAATGATGCCGACAATGTTTAGTTTTGGTAGATACAGAGTCGAAGTACAGCTGAGTTAGAGTTAGGCTGATAATGATAAGAGTTTTAGTGAGGAAGCTAAGGCAATATTATGACTCAAATTTATGTCTCAGTTTATCATTTTGTTCAGACAACATGATTATGAGACTGGTTTGTGAAGGAAGAAATCTAATGGAATGTCAGGTAAATACAATAATGATGTTATTTTTTTTTCACTATTGCTGCGCCATCGAACTGACTTGGGTATTGTACTGAAAGTTGTTAGATTTGAGAGATAGGAAAGTGTATTGTTTGAATGTTGAGAAGTTCATTAAATTTAAAATCTGCCCTGAGCATTTTTTCTTAATATACAAAAAACATAGTGTCGTAATTTTTCGTGGATATTTCATTTTCTTAACAACCTTTCTCTTACAGTTATTTTTAATGGATCATCCAACCAAGTATGTTCGATAAACTGTTCGATTTGCAGTTAACAGAGTACTCATTGCACCTGTCCAGCGTCTCTGTGTAGATACAGTAATTTGCAGCTTTAGCGCAGCGGCGCGCAAGACAGAGCAGTACTGCATCGCGTCATGCAGATTTGCGCAGAATAGAGGTAAGGAGAAAATATTACGATTTTTTTTAATTTATTGGATCAGGGCCAACTTATGTTATTCAGAGACAGTTTTTGTGGTCAAATTTTGCAAAGCTAATTACTCTAGGTTTCATGTCCAAGTTAATAATTCAGGCAGTTTACACTGTTTAAAATTCTTACAGTCAGATTGCTAACTTTTACAGTATGAAATACTTCCATTTCAATTTCGACAATTAGTTACTTACACATTACAATTTATTTATTAATACAGCGAGTACTTCAGACATTTTTTTATTCATTTAGATAACTTTCAGTAATATTTTTATTTATTTAGATAACTTTCAAACATACAGTCCATAGTATAGAATTATTGAAACTACTAACCTGTCGAACATGGGGATTGCACCCTTCCGCAATCCTCCGTAGCTATAAATACCTGATCCGACCCATCGTCTGCTATGCCAATGTGGCATGAACTTTCCCTCCTCTCTCCTTTTATCACGTCCTAAAGATCCTCGAAAGCCCTACACTCCTACCAGCATTTCAGATCAGCTTATCCTTCCCCAGCCGCATCCTCCACCAACTTATAAAATTCCCCATCCTACCCTCCCAGTCTGAACAGCTCCGAATATCCTATGTTACCCGTAAACTCGACACTACTCACCCCGTAGTTTTCGACCAGCTCATTGATCCAGGTACTCTGCCGCGCCTCTACCACTACATTCCCCCCAACACTCTACCACCACAACCTCCACATCCTCTCCCTACGACACTTTAGTCGCCTTCCCGTAACCGACCGTGAAATCTTCCCTGATACATACCCGTTCTATCAGACCTAGGCGATCCCTACCGTTTTTCAGGGCTCCCTTCCCCTCCAGTCCTCTCCACCCACTTCCTAAGTCTTGGTTCGAAACCGCAGCACTCTACACTCTCGCCTAGCCCTTCCCCAAACACCCACCCACACAATCCCTTCCCGTCACCAAATCAACCTTTTGTAATTTTACCTATGCAACTGACGATCTGTCCTTTCATTGTACAAAACATTTTATTTTTTTCGACCACCATGTCCAGATTTTATATTATGTTTGTAGCCTCGTGTGGGTGAAGAGCGGCAAGTGTATCCGCTGACAATCCCACACCCTGCACATATGGGGCGGAGTGAATAAAATAACAATTGAAAAAGAATTAGCAAATTCCTTCACTTCGTGTTATCATAATCAAAGTGAGGCGTTTCGCAAGAGCGATTCTTCGCATTCAGTCAGAATACCGCAAAATTTTCAGAGACAATAAGTTTTCCCTAACCGTATTCGGAAATGATACACTGAGTGCATCAATGAATACGGCATAGAGCGAGGGCTCTTTCAAATACAATGCGGTGAGACGTAGCGCTGCTGTATGAAATACACTTTACTCCAAATTGTTGTAAGGTGTACCTCTCCTTCCACCTTTAAGAATATTTTCGAATGCGGCAAAATACAACCTCAAGTGTTCGGAATGTAAAGCACTCAGCGCCTATTTTATTCACAACCAACTCTAAGAGTTTGAAAGGTAGCTGCCTTATTTGACATTACGATTTTCAGGTAGTTTTGGCCATAAAAGTGAATGAAGTTGCGAATATGATAAATGTACTCAACCTCTGTAGTATCGATATAATCATATTTTTTGTAAGTCTGTAATTTTAGACCAAAGACATTAGAGTAAGTCACAGAGTAGCAGTGGGTAGCGTGTGTTAGACAGTCTGGCAGTGTATTTGCTTTGAAAAGGGTGGAAACTGGCCTGCCGTACAGTGGAAGTAGCATTATTTGAAAAGGATTTTGTGCTGACATGTCCTGAGGAAAGAAAACGAGACTATATCAACAGAAGAATGTGAAAAGGGCAATTTTTAAGGTAATTGAGTTTTTTTTATATTTTTGTAACACAGCTTCTTATTGTTAGAACATTGCGTATGACTGAAGTTTACAGTACGAGTTTTATAATGCAACATATGGTTTGGATTTATAGTTGACACCAGTGTCAAGGACAGTAATTGTAGACATGAAGATTATTACAAAATATTTTGCTAACTTGTCCAGGTGAGTGAATTTTGTGAAAATCTGTATTGTTGTGTTGTATACATGGAAGAACCCTGGAGATACTAAAAGGTATCAGATAGATTATATAACGGTAAGACAGAGATTTAGGAACCAGGTTTTAAATTGTAAGACATTTCTACATCTACATCTACATTTATACTCCGCAGGCCACCCAACGGTGTGTGGCGGAGGGCACTTTACGTGCCACTGTCATTACCTCCCTTTCCTGTTCCAGTCGCGTATGGTTCGCGGGAACAACGACTGTCTGAAAGCCTCTGTGCGCGCTCTAATCTCTCTAATTTTACATTCGTGATCCCCTCGGGAGGTATAAGTAGGGGGAAGCAATATATTCGATACCTCATCCAGAAACGCACCCTCTCGAAACCTGGCGAGCAAGCTACACCGCGATGCAGAGCACCTCTCTTGCAGAGTCTGCCACTTGAGTTTATTAAACATCTTTGTAACGCTACCACGGTTACCAAATAGCCCTGTGACGAAACGCGCCGCTCTTCTTTGGATCTTCTCTATCTCCTCCGTCAACCCGATCTGGTACGGATCCCACACTGATGAGCAATACTCAAGTGTTTTGTAAGCCACCTCCTTTGTTGATGGACTACATTTTCTAAGCACTCTCCCAATGAATCTCAACCTGGTACCCGCCTTACCAACAATTAATTTTATATGATCATTCCACTTCAAATCGTTCCGCACGCATACTCCCAGATATTTTACAGAAGTAACTGCTACCAGTGTTTGTTCCGCTATCATATAATCATACAATAAAGGATCATTCTTTCTATGTATTCTCAATACATTACATTTGTCTATGTTAAGGGACAGTTTCCACTCCCTGCACCAAGTGCCTATCCGCTGAAGATCTTCCTGCATTTCGCTACAATTTTCTAATGCTACAACCTCTCTGTATACTACAGCATCACCCGCGAAAAGCCGCATGGAAATTCCGACACTATCTACTAGGTCATTTATATATATTGTGAAAAGCAATAGTCCCATAACACTCCCCTGTGGCACGGCAGAGGTTACTTTAACGTCTGTAGACGTCTCTCCATTGATAACAACATGCTGTGTTCTGTTTGCTAAAAACTCTTCAATACAGCCACACAGCTGGTCTGATATTCCGTAGGCTCTTACTTTGTTTATCAGGCTACAGTGCGGAACTGTATCGAACGCCTTCCGGAAGTCAAGAAAAATAGCATCTACCTGGGAGGCTGTATCTAATATTTTCTGGGTCTCATGAACAAATAAAGCGAGTTGGGTCTCACACGATCGCTGTTTCCGGAATCCATGTTGATTCCTACATAGTAGATTATGGGTTTCCAAAAAAGACATGATACTCGAGCAAAAAACATGTTCTAAAATTCTACAACAGATCGACGTCAGAGATATAGGTCTATAGTTTTGTGCATCTGCTCGACGACCCTTCTTGAAGACTGGGATTACCTGTGCTCTTTTCCAATCATTTGGAACCCTCCGTTCCTCTAGACACTTGCGGTACACGGCTGTTAGAAGGGGGGCTAGTTCTTTCGCGTACTCTGTGTACAATCGAATTGGTATCCCGTCAGGTCCAGTGGACTTTCCTCTGTTGAGTGATTCCAGTTGCTTTTCTATTCCTTGGACACTTATTTCGATGTCAGCCATTTCCAGGGGCAGATGTGGACTCTGACCACAATCTATTGGTTATGAACTGTAGATTAAAACTGAAGAAACTGTAAAAAGGTGAGAATTTAAGGAGATGGGACCTGGATAAACTGAGAGAACCAGAGATTGTACAGAGTTTCAGGGAGAGCATAAGGGAACAATTGACAGGAATGGCGGAAAGAAATACAGTAGAAGAAGAATGGGTAGCTTTGAGGGATGAAATAGTGAAGGCAGCAGAGGATCAAGTAGGTAAAAAGACGAGGGCTAGTAGAAATCCTTGGGTAACAGAAGAAATATTGAATTTAATTGATGAAAGGAGAAAATATAAAAACGCAGTAAATGAAGCATGCAAAAATGAATACAAACGTCTCAAAAATGAGATCGACAGGAAGTGCAAAATGGCTAAGCAGGGATATCTAGAGGACAAATGTAAGGATGTAGAGGCTTATCTCACTAGGGGTAAGATATATACTGCCTTTAGGAAAATTAAAGAGACCTTTGGAGAAAGGAGAACCAATTGCATGAATATCAAGAGCTTTGATGGAAACCCAGTTCTAAACAAAGAAGGGAAAGCAGAAAGGTGGAAGGAGTATATAGAGGGCCTATACAAGGGCGATGTACTTGAGGACAATATTATGGAAATGGAAGAGGATGTAGATGAAGATGAAATGGGAAATATGATATTGCGTGAAGAGTTTGACAAAGCACTGAAAGACCTAAGTCGAAACAAGACCCCCGGAGTAGACAACATTCCATTAGAACTACTGACAACCTTGGGAGAGCCAGTCCTGACAAAACTCTACCATCTGGTGAGCAACATGTATGAGACAGGCGAAATACCCTCAGACGTCCAGAAGAATATAATAATCCCAATCCCAAAGAAAGCAGGTGTTGACAGATGTGAGAATTACCGAACTATCAGTTTAATAAGTCACAGTTGCAAAGTACTAACGCGAAATCTTTACAGACGAATGGAAAAACTGATAGAAGCCGACCTCGGGGAAGATCAGTTTGGATTCCGTAGAAATGTTGGAACACGAGAGGCAATACTGACCCTATGACTTATCTTAGAAGAAAGATTAAAGAAAGGCAAACCTACGTTTCTAGCATTTGTAGACTTAGAGAAAGCTTTTGACAATGTTGATTGGAATACTCTCTTTCAAATTCTGAAGGTGGCAGGGGTAAAATACAGAGAGCGAAAGGCTATTTACAGTTTGTACAGAAAGCAGATGGCAGTTATAATAGTCGAGGGGTATGAAAGGGAAGCAGTGGTTGGGAAGGGTGTGAGACAGGGTTGTAGCCTATCCCCGATGTTATTCAATCTGCATATTGAGCAAGCAATAAAGGAAACAAAAGGAAAGTTCGGAGTAGGTATTAAAATCCACGGAGAAGAAATAAAAACTTTGAGGTTCGCCGATGACATTGTAATTCTGTCAGAGACAGCAAAGGACTTGGAAGAGCACTTGAACTGAATGGACAGTGTCTTGAAACGATGATAATGGAATGTAGTCGAATTAAGTCGGGTGATGCAGAGGGAATTAGATTAGGAAATGAGACACTTAAAGTAGTAAAGGAGTTTTGCTATTTGGGGAGCAAAATAACTGATGATGGTGGAAGTAGAGAGGATATAAAATGTAGACTGGCAATGGCAAGGAAAGCGTTTCTGAAGAAGAAAAATTTGTTAACATCTAGTATAGAGTTAAATGTCAGGAAGTCGTTTCTGAAAGTATTTGTATGGAGTGTAGCCACGTATGGAAGTGAAACGTGGACGATAAATAGCTTAGACAAGAAGAGAATAGAAGCTTTTGAAATGTGGTGCTACAGAAGAATGCTGAAGATTAGATGGGTTGATCACATAACTAATGAGGAGGTATTGAACAGAATTGGGGAGAAGAGGAACTTATGGCACAACTTGACTAGAAGAAGGGATCGGTTGGTAGGACATGTTCAGAGACATCGAGGGATCACTAATTTAATATTGGAGGGCAGCGTGGAGGGTAAAAATCGTAGAGGGAGACCAAGAGATGAATACACTAAGCAGATTCAGAAGGATGTAGGCTGCAGTAGGTACTGGGAGATGAAGAAGCTTGCACAGGATAGAGTAGCATGGAGAGCTGCATCAAGCCAGTTTCAGGACTGAAGACCACAACAACAACAATGTATTGTTGTCATGGCTTATTGAAGCATAATTACTTTTGGGGTCTTTGTTCACATTTACCAGTCATTTAGTTCCTCATATTTCTTTGTTTAGATACTTGACTGTATTTACATACTCGCATTGCACATCGCGAGTTGTGTAGTGAGAAACATTTGTATGAAAATAGGTAATATACCGTCTTGCATTGCACATCGCTAGTACGGTAAATGAAATTTGATTTTTGCCACTCTCATCATTACCTTAATAGTAGCAGGTTACAGAGCAGGCGAGCTTTCCGTGAGCACAGGTAGGCCAATAAATTTAATTACCATTAAAGTTCATGCCCAATGTAAGGCACAGCGATTTTCAGAGTGCTTTTGTGAAAATGATATCATATCAGTCCAGAGACTTAATGTCACGAGAATATTTCAGTAAAATGCTATCTCGTGAATTTTAAGCAGTTTATTTTCAGAAAGTGAGATGCGTTAACTTTTGCGTTCATTTGTTCTATATTACGAAATCAGTTCTGGTGCAGTAAATGTTTACAGGACTACGAAACAGATTAATAATATTCAGAGGCAAGATTTTAATATGAGTCATCCGTTTTCAGACGGTTGGGAATGGTAAATTTCGTTGGAAACGAAATGCTCTCTCGGAGGCGAATTGTTTGATGCACCGGGTGGTCTGGATTCCGCATCGTGCATTGGAATTTATATATTTCGATATAAAAATAAGTTTTATACATCCCTGACACCAACCAGACACTTACAAACAGCAGGCCGGTGTGGCCGAACGGTTCTAGGCGCTTCAGTCTGGAACCGCCCGACCGCTACGGTCGCAGGTTCGAATCCTGCCTCCGGCAGGGATGTGTGTGATGTCCTTGGGTTGGTTAGGTTTAAGTAGTTCTAAGTTCTAGGGGACAGATTACCTCAGATGTTGAGTCCCATAGTGCTCAGAGCCATTTGAACCATTTTTTGAACTTACAAACAAGACTATAGAAGTTTAATGTTAAACTTACAAATCAAGTGCGGTGAGTTAATTTTTAATACAAAATTGTTAAGTATTTCGTGGCCACTTGTTGACAAACAGCCTTTTGGCTTCTGTCTCGGGTTCCTCGGCCGAAGTTCGTAACAAATATATCAAATAACCAGCATTTATCCCACTCATTATCAGACTGCCACAGGCGTCCGTAAAATACAAAAGATTGAAATATTTTAGCTTTATAATTTGATCAAAATCGCTTGAAAAATGTTTTTTATACAGCTAGTGAAGCGTTTCATATTTTCAAAGTACCTTTAATCTGCTTTATGAAACGGTCCTGATTAAACTACCTACCAGTTTAATACGCTGAGATAGTGAAGACAGTTCTCAAAAATTTTAATAAATTTGAGACGCTTTAACGAAAGCCATTAGAATTCCCACAGCAACCAAGTAAGATAACGAAACCCAAAACGCTCACTTTACTGTCTATAATACACCAGTAGCAAGAGTTCAAAGCACTGTCGCGTATAGTTAGTACACTAGTGTCCACCGAGATCACAGTTAAACAATCGTAATTAGACCTATCTCACAAGGAACCCCTAGAGTGCGAGTCCGCAAAAGGCCAATGATGTTTACGGCATTCGACGCCCCACAAATTGTTTACTATGCAGCCACAATATTGGCTGCTAATGGTAACAGTAGGCGGAACTGGAGGTATACAGTGGTGAGTACAGCGTGAGGCTAGGGAGCGTAGTTGAACTGTTAGTCTGCAAGTAACACACAACTATGCTAGTGGTGTTGATACAAAACAGAGCAATGGCAACGACAAACAAAGCAAATATTGCATTATATCTACAACAACACTTGTCGAAGTTGACATTTTATCAGAGAACCAAAAATGGTTCAAATGGCTCTGAGCACTATGGGACTCAACTGCTGAGGTCATTAGTCCCCTAGAACTTAGAACTAGTTAAACCTAACTAACCTAAGGACATCACAAACATCCATGCCCGAGGCAGGATTCGAACCTGCGACCGTAGCGTATCAGAGAACCATTTCATATAGTGGGTAAGAAGTGACACATGAAATATTAGCGTTTGTGTGCGGACAGTGTACATAAGGAGCATAATGATGACGTACTTGCTTAGCAACTGAAAAGTAATAATGAAACACGTGTCGAACCATGTAGTTCAGCATCCTTGTCTGGCAGGGAGCCACAAGTCCCGTCTCCAGTGAAACGTAGTAAAGTCTAATCGTCGTCCAAGGATCGGGCGCTAAACATACTACGTACATGGAAGATCATCCACAGCATAGTAAAAAATAATATGAACAGATTCGAATAAGATCGCAGCTATATGACCGTGTAGTGCATAAGAAAACTTGGGGAAATCAAGGGAAAACAAGGCGAAATTGTTACAGAAACAATTTACAGGATGTGCGTGAGAGTATCCTACTACGTTATACACATCAAATTGCACGCTAGGTAGATTACAGTGATTTCAAGGGAAGCAGTGGATGGTTGCATGTCTTCAGAATTGGAAGACATAAGCTAAAGAAGTTTAGAACAAAGCGTCGACCTGACGATGCACAGCAAACTGCGGAATCGCCCAGAACATTTGTGGATTAGATCAACAAACTTAACCCATCGTTCAGTAAGGAATTTGTTTTCAACAATAACTAATCAGGATTTGAAGAGAAGACGCATGTGAAAGGAACCCTGGAAATTAGAGGTACCAAGAGAGTTGTATCAACATCAACTAACATCAATTCCTTAATGCATTTCTATTCAAGTACGCCGACTTGTAGCTAGTTTTCCTTCTACGTCGGCCTGAGGTGAGCAAAAGCAACAAACTCATACACCTTTAATCTCACAAAGTACATAGGCCTACTAGCTGAGAAACGAAACAGAGATATTTATTCATAGCCGTGAACGAGACTTTATTTTTTGCTTATAAAGCTTCTTTGGGTTCAACACTGGAAGTAGTATGCTTGTGGACACGAACGAAGAGCTTGTTTGTTTCACTGCCATGGTAGAAAGCCAAATAAGGCTGACTGCACGAAAAGCAGCTAAGATCCACGCCCGAAACACTTGTGTCAAGTCTTGTGCTTCTTTATGTATACTGGGAATTGCACATGTTTAACGTGAAATGGTAAATTGTTACGAAGAAGTGGGATTGGTGATATAAAAACTCGCTCGCATGCACCACTTCCTGTCAAAAATTTCCGCTTTGATGATGTTGCGTTGAAGAGAAGTAACTTTAAACCTTTTACAGTGAAGGATTCGGAGGAACAAGAAAATGCATGACGCTCCTCTTCAGAGTTATATCAAGCCTCGCTGTCAGAAGGAGTCCTCAAGGATGGTGTTCAAGACTGATGTTCTTGGGCCACAGGACGTCTCGCTTCATGATTTTCACGGCTACGTCTTTTAGTTGTTATGGTGTATTAAGAAAGACTCCACCATTTTTAGGCATTTTTATTCTTATACAAAACGAAATCAAAATGCAATGAGTAGGCAGTCACAACGCAAAACAAACGTAATAAATTCGTTTTTGCTAGCGAAGAATGTGAATGAAATCTAACAACAGAAACAAAGTAATGTTGTTAAGTTTTTAATACACAAAGAGAAATCGGTAAATCCATATACCCCCCAACTCTCATTAACCTAAACTTCCGAAAATAAATCTGTCACTAACAGCGACACCTACTGGTACTTTGGTGTACTACCATATGTCGTAATGATTAAACATCCGAACTACTAAGCTGAAGAGACGATTTTGCATAAAAATTTTAGTTACGATGTATCTTTTTTTGTTCAGAGTTTGATGAAATCAAGCTCATGTGTTTCCCAAAGCTAGGCCCAAATTACCTGTGAGGCCCCATGAAAATTCGCCTAGTTCTTTTGAAGATTAATGTGTCCAAACAGACAGATACGACAGTTTTAGATGAAATTTTTTTTCATGACGCAGTTTCTATGAAGTTAAGCCTGTGCATTTCCCAAGCTATATTATATCTCTAAGAATTATACTGGGTGATCAAAATGTCCGTATAAATTTGAAAGCTTAATAAACCACGGAATAATGTAGATAAAGAGGTGAAAATCCACACACATGCTTGGAATGACATGGGGTTTTATTAGAACAAAAAAAAATTAAGTTCGCAAAATGTCTGACAGATGGCGCTGGACAGCAAAACGTCACTGACTGCATATGACAATCGTGTATAAAAGGAGCTGTAATGAGAGAGAGAGAATCAGATGCGCCAGCAGTCGCAGCATGTTGACGTTACCTGAAAAGGCGCTTTTAGTGAAGCTGTATTATCAGAATAGGGAATGTGCTAGTTCAGCGTTACGATCCTATCGCCATAAGAATGGGATTCGAACGGGTAAATGTCCGTTGACAAATGCAGCTGTGGCGAGAATGATTTCGAAGTTCGAAGCCACTGGTTGTTTAAACAATAGACCCCGTAGTGGCCGACCGAGCTAAGACAGTTCAGGAGAAAATGGAGACTGTAGCGGGTTCGTCTATGCACGGGGAAGTCAGCGCTTGTGCAGTCGCACGTCGCACCGGCATTCCATACACTACTGTTTGGTTGGCACTTAGGCGTACCCTCCGATGCTATCCGTACAAAATCCATTGGCATCATACACTGTTACCTGGCGATTCAGTGAAGCGGAGGGCATTTGCGGTATGGGTGTTTCAAAACATGGCGGAAGATAACGATTGGTTGATTAACGTGTTGTGGACCGACGAAGCTCATTTCACGCTCCGAGGGTCTGTCAATGCCCACAACTGCAGAATTTGGGCTACCGAAAATCCTAGACCTGTCGTGGAAACTCCATTGCACGACGAGAAAGTCACGGTATGGGTTGGATTTACCACATCTACCGTTATCGGGCCTTTTTTCTTCGAGGAAATGCGTGATTCTGGTTTTGTAACTGCTACCGTGACGAGTGAGAGGTACGCCGATATGTTACAGAATCGCATCATCCCCAGCCTGGCTGATAAACACCTGCTGGAACGTAGATGTTTATGCAGGATGGCGCTCCACCCCATATTTCTAGGCGCGTGAAAGATCTCTTGCACGCGTCATTTGCTGATGATCGTGTGCTTAGAAGCCACTTTTGTCATGCTTGGCCTCCCAGGTCCCCAGACCTCAGTCCGTGTGATTATTGGCTTTGGGGTTACCTGAAGTCGCAAGTGTATCGTGATCGACCGACATCTCTAGGGATGCTGAAAGACAACATCCGACGCCAATGTCTCACCATAACTCCGGACTTGCTTTACAGTGCTGTTCACAACATTATTCCTCGACTGCAGCTATTGTTGAGGAATGATGGTGGACATATTGATGAGCTTTTCCTGTAAAGAACATCATCTTTGCTTTGTCTTAATTTCTTATGCTAATTGTTGCTTTTCTGATCAGATGAACCGCCATCTGTCGGACTTTTTTTGAACTTTCGTATTTGTTTGGTTCTAATAAAACCCCATGTCATTCCAAGTATGTGTGTCAATTTGTACCTCTCTATCTACATTATTCCGTGATTTATTGTTTTCAAATTTATACTGACTATTTGATCACCCAGTATATATATATATATATATATATATATATATATATATATATATATATATATATATATATATATATATATATATATACCAGGAGTACATGTCATTCAGTGATGAGTTCCACTTTGAACTGAGTGTCGATGACCAGCAAAGACGTCTAGTCGCATTATAGGCGGGGCTATCCAATCATCTCGAGATTTTTACAATCTAACGTGCCAATTAGACATAATTTCGTTTTATTTAACAATAAAAATGCCTAAAAATTGTAGTCTTTCTGAACACACCAGAACAACTGAGAGACTAGAGACTGTGTGGTCTCAAGTAGCCAAGGAAAGCGACACGTCACTGCGAACAAAGAACATCAGGCTTTAACTCGCTCGTTAGAGACTCCTGCTGAGAGCGAGGCTTGATGTGTACATACAAACAGATGATTGTAATTTCAGAAAAGCTTCATCAGTTATTCAAACTGTACAAGCTGAGCAAACAGTTTCAGTAACGCGTTGGTCCACCTCTCGCCGTTTTTCAAGCAGTTATTTCGCTTGTCATTGAAAGAGTTACTGGACGTCCTTTTGAGACCGTGCACAAATTCTAATTAGACCGTCAAAATCTCGAGATGGTTGGGGGGCCTCACCTATAATGTCTGCAGACACGTCTCCGGTGGTCAACAGCGCTCAGTTTGAAGCTGTGGCATACCACCATGACTGTCGCTCCCTATTCGGCCCAATAAACGCGAGTGATGGTCTGGGACGCAATTTTTTTCGTGGCAGGAACAATTAGCTTGTCATCCCCGGCACCCTTACAGCATAGCCATGCGTCGACGATATTCTACGCCCCGTCCCTTCGTGACAAGCTATCCTGCGCTTACATTTCAGCAAGATAATGACCGCCTGCATGCGGCGAGAGTTCCTACTGCTTATCTTCGTGCTTGCCAAAACCTACCTTGGCCAGCAAGGTCACCGGATCTCTCCCCAGCCGAGAAAGTTTGTCGGATTATGCGCAGTGCCCTCCGACCAGCTTGGCAGCAAATGGACAGAATTTGGCACCAAATCCCTCAGGATGACGTCCAACTGCTCTATCAATTGTCTCATATCGAATAACTGCTTGCTTAGGGACACAAGTGGAACAAGGAACTACATATATGACACACTTACCAAGACGGAATTATTCGAATGGGACGGAAATCGGTAGATGTGATGTACATGTAAAAGTAAATGGTAGCGGTTTCAGTAAAAATACGTGTTTCTTTCAAGAGAAAGAATTTCACAAATTAAGCAAGTCAGTAGCTCCTTGTGCCATCTGTGGGCTATGCAAGCAGTTATTCGACTTGACATTGATTGACAGAGTTGTTGTATGTCATCCTGAGGGATATCGTGCCACATTCTGTCCAATTGCAGCGTTGCATCGAAAAAATACCGAGCTGGCTGGAGGGCTATGGCCATAATCCCAAAGCTTTCTCAACTGGCAAGGGATCTGGTGACCTCGTGACCAAGGTAGGGTTTGGCAAGCACGAATACAAGCAGTGGAAACTCTCGCCGCATGTAGGCGGGCATTATCTTGCTGAAAGTAAGCCCAGGATGGCTTGTCATGAAGAAACGGGGCGTAGAGTATCGTCGACGTACGGCCGTGCTGAAAAGGTGGCGCGGATGACGAGCAAATGGTTCCTTCTATGAAGAGAAAACGCATCCCAGACACCTCTTCGGCCTGGAATCAAATTAACTGGAGTAGAATTTTCTTCAGTGATGCGTCCCGATTCGAACTTAAGCGCCGATGACGAGTGAAGACGTCTCAGTCCGCATTGTAGGCGGCGCCCTCCAACTATCTCGAGATTTTGACGCTCTAACGTGTCCATTGGACAGAATTTGCGCACCGTCTCTGGAGGACATCTAGTGACTCTATCAATGCCAAGCCGAATAACTTCTTGCATAAGGGCGAGAGGTGGACCAACGCGTTATTGACATCTTTTGCTCAGTCTGTGAAGTTTGAATAGATGATGCTGGTTTTCTGAAATTGTATCCTGCATGCGGCAAGGGTTTCTACTGGTTGTCTTAGCGCTTGCCAAACCCTACCATGTGTCCCCAGCTGAGAAAATTTGCAGCGTTATGGGCAGGGCCCTGCAACCAGCTCGGTATTTTGACGATGTAATGCAGCAGTTTAACAAAATTTGACACGGTATCCCTCAAGATTACAACCAATAGCTTTGTCAGTCAATACCAAGTCGAATAACTGTTCGCTTAGGGACAGAGATGGAACAAGGACTACATAAATAACACACGTACCACGAAGGAATCTCCGCAGGGGCCGCATATCTGCAGGTGTTATCTACATGTAAAAGCAAATGATAATAGGTGAGAAAAACTGCATGATTTATTCAAGAGAAAGAACTTCACAAACCGAGTAAGTCAGTAACTCCTTGTTCCATCTGTGTCTCTATGCAAGAAGTTACTCGACTTGGCATTGACTAATAGATTTGTTGGGTGTCATACTGAGGGATATCGCACGAAGTGGTATTCAACTGCTGCGTTACATCGTCAGAATGTACATCGCATCCTCCGATTTCCTTTCCAATCAGATACTTCCTCGCAGTGCGCCGTTTTTTTCTCGTAGAGTGTACATACGTTAGAATGTTTGCAGCTGTTACAATTACTTAAAAGGTTAGCCTCTTGCTTTTGAAGGCGTGTTTGTGGACAACAGTAATGGTTATATCTGGTACGATGTGAAGCTAGGACCAAACGAACCAATGTGAAATACCAGTGTAAACTAGCAGTCCGGTGTAAAATGGTTCTTTCTACCTGCATGAACATGCTGTATCAGTTTTTATTATATGGCAAGATTACAAATTCTAAGTACGTGAATGTTTGTACTGTTATTAAAATAATAGATAACAAAACACAGCGGGTTTCTTTTCTCCAGTAAAGCAAAATTATATTTCTTATCTTCTTATCAAAGCCTACGTAATAGTCTGTTACGACGCTTCCTTCAAAAGTCGTCAAACAAAGCTAGTTTCTGTGTAGAAATCTCAGGAATATTAATTTTACTCAGGCGAACTAAAAGTTTGCACTGCTGCTCCAGCGCGTCGTCTCGTGAGAGAATAACGCCGTAAAATTTCGCAAGTGCTCCCGAATAAGATGCTGGATCGAAAGGTGTCGGGTTAATCGTACACAGATTTTGTACACTCAACAATGGACGACCGCGTACCTATACTGTGTTCCGTGGCAAATCGTCACTTTTATTAGCATCCAACATTCAAATATCTTTTGCTTTGGACCATACACTGATTACGCTAACTTCTGAGAATAGACCACAGCTCAGTACACAGAACAAGAGCTCTCATCTCCACTCATAACACTGTCCATACGGCAGGCAAACATCAGAGTCTCTCTTCCCTCCAAAATAACAAGGAAAAGCTTCACACACAGCTAGCAGAAATCACGATACGTTCATGTCCTCGTGATGAGGTTGCTTCCGGTTTTATACTGCTGGATGTAATATTGGCTTCAGCCTCCCGACGTCTTCAGTGATGGATCCATCTTCTCACTTCTCTTAACTCTTGTTTTCCTTCTTTCTGCAAAATTTTTACCCCTTGCAATATCCTCGTCTGCGTAGAGTTTCAGATTTACCTTTATCCTCGACAGTTCGGTATGCTGTTACAACAACGGCGAACCAATCGTTTTGTAGAATGTTCTCTCTTTGTCTCTTCACTTTTGCGTTCTCTTTCTCAACACAAAGTGTCTAAGGTCTTCATAAAGCTTTCCGCTTTCGAGTGCAACGATGCGATGCTTTTCACAAAATAATCAACTGTCACTAATTAACACCGCGTACGCGCCTGACTGTCCGTATAAATGCTGTTCTCGACCAAGACTCACTCTTTCAATTGTTACTTTTGCATTTGCAAATTTTTTCATAAATTAAACGTTGCCTACTTGACTGTAGCTTCAGGGTACTTACAAACTAAATGTAACAGGATTGACAGAATAGTAAAACAAACTCATGCAGCTTATTACCTCACATTAACATTTGTATTCAGACATAAATTAAAAGGAACGACTAATTACAAATTTACTATACGTTCCAGCCAAACTTCAGACTGATGTAAGGCTGTTTGATGATTAAGCGAAGGGGCTGAAAATATGCCCTTTATATTCAGAGTATATAAACCATTTTTAGAGAGTTTTAAGTGATGAAAGAAAATGCCGTAGCGGTTTTGTTATTCTCTCTCTGTGCCCTGCAGCTCGCTATACGTGATAAATTTCTACCGTTTCCATTAACATACAATATTAATTTAGTTGCACTTATCCTGTAAAATCTTTGCTAATGTAAATACCGCAGTTCGTCATTTTGTTGTAAATGTTGTGTCGATCATATTGTTGCGACTCAGTGAAAGCGGAAGACTTGAACTAGGACTGCCGTATCAATATTTTAACGTCGCTGTGCTAATTTAAATTAGTGTCTCTGGCACTGTGCCAATCCTCTCGGTAAATAGTATCAGCACAGTGAGCAGAAGATTGATCTGTAGGTTGTTTTATGCCTACATCGGATACTCAACGAAAAACTTTTTGCAAAGTTCCACTTTCGTCTTGTAGCTAACCAAGACCTCATTTTTATGTTCCGTTCTGCCAAATGAAACGGAAGTAATATGTGAAGAACATGTAGAACTAATTTGAAGCCACGCAGTCCTCTCTGTAACGCCATTTACTCGCCTTATCTTGTTCACTGCTCGGAACATGTTTGCACGAGCAATGTGCCTCGCAGACAGAACGAGCAAGCACGGAGCACCGTACGGGGTGGTTGTACCCGAGAATGGAGACTATAAGAAGAAATGAAAAGAAAACAGCAGCCTTTTATGCAGTGCTGCTGGGATGCAGAGGTTCGTTCACTGTCCTGTCTGCCGTAGCTTGTCCTTCCATTTCGTCTAGCGTTTCCTCCCGCCGTCACGACTTCACCACCACTCTTCAGATTGAAGTAATCATCCACACACAGAGATAGTTGAGTCACAGAGCCTCTGAACCTCTCTAACATGCGAGATACATAGCCTTCCTACCGCGTCCAGCGTTCTTTTTGTCGTCATTTCACGAACAGAATCAGAATGGCAGTATGCTAAAATTCCATCTGGCAATGATGTACGAGATCGATCAGCATGTTAACGCTGAAACAAATTGGCGATGGTCGGCCGATTCTAACAGTAGAATTCACTGTGTAGGCAAGTGGAGACCATGGTGTGCCTGGTGTAGCTTTGTGTAGATATCGTGTTAGTGGTTAGTTAACAGTCGAATGTCACTGATTTATATTGAGACGTGGCTAGATCGGCACGATTCTATTGTACAATCTAGTTCTGTCAGTACAAGTTTCACGTTCTGGTCCTAGACGGGCCAATCGCGGCCGGCCGATCACCGTGTCATCATCTGCCAGTAGGGCCATTGGTTGCGGTATGGAGGGGAATGTGGTCATCACACCGCTCTCCCGATCGTTATCGGGTTTCTTTGAACTCGGGACCGCTATCCAAAGATCGAGTAATTCCTTAGTTGGTCTCATGAGGCTGCGTGGAACCAGTACCGGACCTCCAACAAGTAACAAATCCTTGGACTGTCGGAAATTGAACCCGGGTTCTGCACATGGCAGTCATTTACCTCTACATCAGGGTTTCCTGCCGTTCCATTCACGTATGGATCGAAGGAAGAAAGATTGTCTGAATGCCTCTGCACGTGCTGTAATGTAATCTAATCCTATTCTCACGATTCCTATCTGAACGATATATATACACGGTTGTAATATATTGCTAGAGTCACCATTTTAAGCCAGTGTTTGAAACATTCAGAGGAAACTTTGACGGGATAGTATGTATCTATCTTCCAGAAGCTGCCAGTTCAGTTTCTTTAGTATCTCTGTGACACTCTCCTACGGATCAAACGAATCTATGGCCATTAGCGTTGCTCTTCTCTGTATACGTTCTATATGCCCTGTTCTATTTGGTACGGGTCCCAGATGATTGAACAATATTCTAGAATCGGTTGAACGAGTGATTTGTAAGCAACCTCCATTGTATACTGATTACAGTTCCCCCGCATTCTACCAATTAATCGAAGTCTACCACTTTCCCTACCCACGGCTGAGCCTATGTGAACATTCCATTTCACACCCCTACAAAGTGTTACACACAGGTATTTGTATAAGTTGGACGATTCTAATAGTGACTCATTGTTGTTACAATCATAGGATACTACGTTTTTTCGTTGTGTGAAGAGCACAGTTTTACAATTTCGAACATTCAAAGCAAGTTGTCATTCTTTGCGCCACTTTGAAATCTTATCAACATCTGTATGAATATTTATACCGCTTCGTTCAAAGAATACCTCATTGTAGGTAACTGCATCATCTGCAAAAACTTTGAGGCTAATATTAATATTGTCTGCAAGATAATTAATATATAACATGAACAACAAGGGTCCCACACAGCCTAAGTTACTTCTACATTTCACGATGATTCTCCATCCAAGGTAACATGCTGCGTCCCTTCTACAAATTTCACTTGATACCCCATATGATAGTGCTATTGACAATATGCGTAGGTGTGGTACTGAGTCAAATGCTTTTCTGAAACAAAAAATACTGTACTGACCTGCCTGCCTTGGCCTATGCTTTCACTATGTCATGTGAAACAAGTGTGAGTTGGGTTTCACATGATCGATATTTCCGGAATCCATGCTGGTTGGCATGGAGGAGATCATTTTGTTCGAGATACCCGTTAAGTTTGAGCTCAGTAAATGTTCTATGATACAACAACAAAATATGGCAAGTATACTGAACGATAGTACTGTCGATTACTTCTACTACCCTTCTTGTAGAACTCGTGTGACTTGTGCTCTTTTTCAAGAACTGAGCACGGTTTTTTACTCGAGAGATTTACGATGGAGCATAGTTACATGATGGGGTGACCCAACCGCAAATTCAGCACAGAATTTTATAGGGATTCGATCGGGGCCTGAAGCTTTGTTGAATTTTAACGATTTCAGGCGTTTCTCAACACCACTGACACTAATACTTATTTGAATCACATTTTCATTGACACAGGGATTAAATTTCTTCTGGGTTTTCCTTTCTAAAGGTACATTTGAAATCGGAGTTAAGTGTTTCAGATTTTTCTTTGCTACCTTCAGTTTCATTTCCTCATACACTAGGGTCTGGGCACTAACTCTGGTGACACTAACAACCTTTACGTACGGCTAGTTTACAGTCAATTATTCTTTTAAACTTGACCCGTAGTACTTCTACATGTTCCTACCCTGTGCTGAATGTTTCAAGTTTCTCGTTGAAATACGAGACTACTGATATTTTATCTAGTTTACTGAACATATAAATCTTTTTCTTGCCGTTAGCTGTACTGTCTACGGAGGCGAAAGCAATTTGGTCACAATATGATTTTTATTATAAGATGTACAAATCGTGCATTCTTTCTTCTTTCTTTCTTCGTTTGGGTTGTCTATGGACCACGTACCAATTTCAATGCATCCTTCTTTGTTGTTATTTCTTTTTTCTCCAGTATTCTTTCATTTTTTCACTATGTATCTTTTTTCTCTCCTCGGACCATTTTGATCCTATCTTCTTCTCCCTCTTACCTAGGAACCCTTCCATTCTTAACACTTTCCTCTTGAAACTCTCTGTCTTTGTTGCATCTTTTACACTTATGTAGTTCCTTTCCAAATCTTTCCTAACTTCTTGAATCCAAGCTATTGTTGGCTTCTTGTCCCAAAGATATTTAAAAATCTGTTTGGTTAATCTGTTGCTGTTCATTCTGTATAAGTGTTCAAAATAGCAGTCGCCTCTTTCGTAGTGTTTCATTTATGTTTTCTATGTTGCGATAAACTTCTTCATTGCTTCTTAATTCCCATACCTCTGTATTTTTGGTGGTCCAAGTATTTTTCGAATGATTTTCTTTCTAGGACTTCAAGTTTGTGTAATTTGTAGTTCAGTATTATTGTTTCCAAAGTATGAAGGTTATTTGGACTTTATTTGCTTTATGATCCTTTCAAACTGCAATTAACACGCTATTTCATATGAGATTCGAAAATCGTATGGAGGTATGTGTCCATGTTGTCAGAGCGATCAAAATAATTATGAACTTAAAAAATGGGAACATATATGCTTCAGATCACAAGCTAATGTTCATACAAGTGGTGAAAAAAGTCTTCTTTCATCCGTTGTGTGAATATGAACTTGCAGTTGTTGCAACATGCATGATATTTGGTTTAATTTGGCATGCCGAAGTATAATTTTCTTCATGTTCCTGGAATGAGGTGTTACGACTTGACACAATATATTGCACATGCAATGGAGATTCATTGAGGTGTATTTGAGTAAGGTCCGATGATAACTTATATTGACCGAAATCGGTCATCATAAAGGAAATTATAACTAGTGATCATGGCTGTTGATGTTTGTAGTATCTCTGCATTTCGTAAATAGAATCGTTGTAAAACTGTATTTTCAAAATTTATGTGAAAAAACGACAAAAATTTGCAAAATTAAAAAAAAAATTAATATGTTCAGTTGAGGTGAAGGGATTCGCGTTTTGGATTGATGATGCAAACATTAACAAGTATAAAAAAGAACTTATACGAAAAGTTACACGAAGTAAGCTGACTTTAACTTGAAAGATTCACAAACAAAATTCGAAATTTGTAATCATTAAATGAAGCACCCAAGGTAAATTACAAAGGAACATGAACAATGAAGTTAGATTTCATTAGAAAGTCAAGGCAATTATTTTATGATTTTACTCTGTTTTCCACATGGAAGTGTATATTTCATTACTTTATATACATCAAATCCGTCGATGTTTGGAGACATGCGTTAATTTTATCTTGATGCGAAGAATATGTAAGTTACACGACCTAAGCTCGTGCCCTTTTATAATTGTAAAAGTGGAATACGTTAACCACAATTGATGTGATCTCACGTGTAACACACCATAAAATAAAAATAAAATATTAACATAATGCCTCTCTCAAAATTTGTTCGCCTGCCCTACCCTGTTACTCAAACTACTAGACACATAAGCGAAATAACCGCGTAAATGTTACTCGATGAAAGCCGGCCGGGGTGGACGAGCGGTTCTAGGTGCTACAGTCTGGAACCGCGCGACTGCTACGGTCACAGGTTCGAATCCTGTCTTGGGCATGGATGTGTGTGATGTCCTTAGGTTAGTTAGGTTTAAGTAGTTCTAAGTCCTACGGGACTGATGACCTCAGAAGTTAAGTTCCATAGTGGTCAGAGCCATTTTACTCGATGAAAATGTAGTTATCCGTTGACAGTAATTGGTAAAATGCTTCTCATGTGCTCACATGTTCACTAACTTACAAGTAAACCCTGACCTGGCAAATACAAACAACTCGCGTAAAAACGTAAACCACACGGCCAAACACATGTGCACCAGCTGTGAAACCTGAATACTGCCTGCTGCAAATCTCAGCAACGCATCACTAACCTCAGAATTGGAAATACGTGTTCCGCGAAAGGTGCATCCTGATGATTTTGTAAATGGTACTAACTAGTTGTGTATGTGCGTGTGTGTGTTTGTAATGTCTTAAGAATTACTATAAAATTGTAGGAACCTCATCAGATAAAATAAGAACTTTGAGGTGGAATAGCGTCGATTAATGCCATGACAATGCCATGATAACAGTGTACCAGTATCAGTTAGGCACCTGTTTGAAACTATAAATCATTTTTAAAAAACTATTTTGATGCACTCTGCGAATACTTACAAATATCTGGACATCTGTACGATAGGTGGATTTGCGGTATACACTCGCGATCTTTATCAAATGTAAGATTACGAAAAAAGTAATTTACCAACCAAACTGGTGCAGAAAATTAATGTTCCGTATAACTGAATGATTAATTAACACAGTAATGAACATAAATTAACAGAGTTGAAAGAAATTATGTTAATTAGAAATCAACAATATTGAGATGCACTAAGTTTGGTCATTACAAATAAACTGTTCTTTATTTTAAGGAAGAGTGTACAGCTTGCGCATATGACGCTTGCTTCAACTAATGCCGTGTCACAAACGTCTTTGCATTGGTCGCATTTTACCTTGTAACTGCAGTCGCTGTTTGGTGACGAGAATTCGCTCGCTCTGCTGTCATTTGATTTTGATTTGGAAAATGATGACTCCAGATTATTTATTCGTCCGTTTCAGTAATGTTACGAACCTTATCCCCTTGTTTTTATCGTCGAAACTTTATTACTTGGCGTTCCAGTATCAAAACGTGAACAATGGACTCACGAGACACAGGTAATTACGTAGCATAACATTGTATACACAGTCCCACTGCGTAGCATTCACTAAAACCGTATTTGTTCATTCAGCCACATAACACAGTTCAAAACTTATTCATAGTTAATCGGTGGTCTCTCCCTGTCCATATTAATCCTGTTCACACGTTATTTTCAGTATTATCAACAGCGTCACAGCACACGAATGTAACGAGCAACAACAGGATTTTATAACGATTTCAGGCCTTAATACTCATTATCGATATTTTATCCTCATCTTTTATACGAGCTCTCACAGCAGAAATTGTCTACTAATAAACAGAATCTCTATGGTCTAACAGATGCATTTCCAACTAAAACAATGCCATTAACAGATATAATAACATAATATAGTAAGCAATGAAAAGTTATTATTTACTTGGGCTCCCCAGAGTTGTATCGTTACAACGTCTCCTAATTTAGTGTCTTTTAGTAGAAGTTCTTATAAAATGGCAATGTCAGTGTAGCATGTAGCTGCAACCTTTGTAAGTAATGGCTTACTTTCTGGCATAATCTCCCTGCACTTCAACACGTACCATCGGATTTTGATAAGGGCAGGTATTACAGCGTGGTAGAAATTACCACCTCTGTTCCGCAGATACTAACGTCCAAAGGGCGTGAACATTGTTCAGATGATTCAAATGGCTCTGAGCACTATGGGACTTACCATCTGAGGTCATCAGTCCCCTAGAACTTAGAACTACTTAAACCTAACTAAACTAAGGACATTACACACATCCATGCCCGAGGCAGGATTTGCACCTGCGACCGTAGCGGTCGCACGGCTCCGGGCTGTAGAGCCTAGAACCGCTCGGCCACTCCGGCCGGCTTTCCCTTTCGCTTCAGTGGCCCCAATTATATCTAGATTTAGCCTTAGCATTTCACTGTTCAGTTTTTCTAGTTTCTCTACCACGTTCAAACTTCTGACATCCCATGCCCTGAGTCGTAGAATGTTATCTCTTCGTTGGCTATTCAGTCTTTTTCTCATAGCCACCTCCCCCTTGACAGTCCCCACACGAAGACCCGAATGGGGGAGCATTCCGGAATCTTTTCCCAATCGAGAAATCATCGTGACACCTTGTCAATCTTTACAACTGCAGTCCAATCTCCCATGACTATTAGATTTTCGTCTGTCTTTACTTACTGAATTATCCGTTCAATATCCTCAAATATTTTCTCTATATCTTCATCTTCCGCTTGCGACGACGCCATGTGTGCCTCAGCTGTCGTTGTCGGTGTTGATTAGCTGTCGATTCTGATGAGAACAACCCTATCCTGAACTGCTCACAGTAACTCACTCTCTGCCCTACCTTACCATTCACAACGAATCCTACCACCGTTATACAATTTTATGCTTCTGTTGATATTATCCTGTACTCATCCGACCATAAATCCTTGTCTTCTTTCCCTTTCAAAAGAAAAAAAAAATGGTTCAAATGGCTCTGAGCACTATGGGACTTAACTGTTGAGGTCATCAGTCTCCTAGAACTTAGAACTACTTAAACCTAACTAACCTAAGGAAATCACACACATCCATGACCGAGGGAGGATTCGAACCTGCGACTGTAGCGGTCGCGCTGTTACAGACTGAAGCGCCTAGAACCGCTCGGCCACATCGGCCGGCCGTGATCATTGTCTTTCAGGCCAAGAATAGAAGCATTTTCGAAACGAGTGAGTTTCTTAACTGTTCGCTTGTCGCAGTGGTTAAAGTACACTGTGCTTGGCAAAATGGTGCTATCCAAAACGGGCGCTTAGGCTGCTATTGTGTATCGCAGCCATAGTAGAAAGATGTGAACGACGGCTGTGGACTATGGAGATGTGCAGATCGAACAGACATGCAATTGTTGAGCAACTGCCCTTCCAGATGAACCAAGGGGCTACCGACAGCGTCCCCTAGACGACAGTTCGTCGAACGTCGCTGGGTATGGGCCTTCGCAACAGGCACCTGGTTCATGGTACCATGATGGCTGCTGCTAACCGGCGACGAAGGGTAGAATTTGCATGCCAGTACTGCAACGAGACCTCCACTGAGTGGTGACGGGTGGTCCTTCCAGATGAATCGCGTTTCATGCTACAGTCGACCAATGGTCTTTGGTGTTTACAGTCCTGCTTCAATCGTCGGAAGATTCCGGGATGGAGGAGGGAGCTTATGGTCTATGGATTGCTTTCGTGGTACTTCCTGGGTGATATTGTCATTCTAGATGGTTTAGTGGATCTATTCTCGGAGACCGTATCCATCCCTACAAGCAGTTTGTTTTTCGTCGGTACTGTGGCATCTATCAGCAGGACAATGCAACATGTCACAAGCTCGCAATGTACTCCCGTGGTTCGAAGAGCACCAGGATGAGCGTACAGTACTCCCTGGCGACCACCCCTCAATCGAGAATCTGTGCATCCACGTCTATCGGATTGTCCGCGCCATAGACACTCTACCTAGCGCAGCTGACCACGGCAGAGGACTCGCCATGGTTCCACAATTCCCGCCGGTATCTTCCAGAACCTCACAGACACTCTTCCTGCACCTCTCTCAAAGATCTGCGCTGCAAAAGGTGGTATTTAGACTTTTTACAGGTCGTCACATTAACAGGACTGGACAGTGTAACAATGAGATAAACTATATCAGTGACCGCGCAGTATTGCTGCGCTTGACTGACATAAATTAGGAGAACCATATAAACAGAGATGTGAAAATACCACAGTAGAACTCATTATCTAATGGTAACATATATTACATAATCTGAAATCTTAAGGAATTAATTTTTAGCAGGCAAGTATAAGTTGTATGCTGCACCTGATGATGATTGCTTAGCACTCGTAAGGGGTGAACCTACTTACGAGTTTTTTTCGATTAAGACACTTTCAGTAAAAAAAGAACTACGAATTAAAAATCTATATGAATTAGAATTACTTACCGCCTGCGAGGACAAATCGTTTCTTCGAGAAACGTCTGAGTACAGTTGAATGGTAAATCCCGTATCGAAATCCTCGATAGATAAATTCGTCCTTAACGTTGGTCCTTCATAACATCAAGAGGATAGTACCACGTGGCATGTAATTGTAACGTTAAGCTTTTAGCTATTATCTTACTTCACATTGCTTTTCGCCTTTCCTTGGTTCACTCTCAGTTCGTAGTCTGCCCTCATCAGCCTGTTCATTTTGATCGAAAGGTACTGTAATATCTTCCAGTCACTAAGGATAGAAAGTCATCAACGAGTCTTAACGTCATCAGGGAATCATATCATTCGTATTCTTTCATCCTGAACTTCAATCCAACTTTGAATCTTTTCTCAATTTCCGTCATTGCTTCGTTGAAAGTTTCAATACCGACCTTACACCATTTTTAATCAGAGCGCTTGTCCTTGGTCTCCATTTCTTAGTGCCCCCTCTTTATTCTTGTACTTGCTGTGTGTCACCTCTTTCTCTACACCGTATATCTGTTTTATTTTGACGGTCGGAGTGGCCAAGCGGTTCTAGGCGCTACAGTCCGGAACCGCGCGACCGCTACGGTCGCAGGTTCGAATCCTGCCTCGGGCATGGATGTGTGTGTTGTCCTTAGGTTAGTGAGGTTTAAGTAGTTCTAAGTTCTAGGGTACTTACGACCTCAGCAGTGAGTCCCATAGTGCTCAGAGCCATTTGAACCATTTGTTTTATTTATTTTTCCCACGTCGATAGATCATATCTAGATATTTCTTTAGTTACGCTTTCAGTATCGAGTAATACGTCAGAGTAGTAGGGTAATGGGACTCCTATCCCAATTTTACTATCAAATTGATATGTAAATTAATTAAATTGATCAATTAATTAACATCACTACGCCACCCACCTCCACCCCCAGATGACATCATGTGTTTTCCTCAGCCCGCAAGTAGGTCACTGCCCCTCCCCCTCCCTACTCTCACCCCTTCCCCTCCCCTACCTACTGTATTGGCAGGGTGGCAGGATTTCGAATTATGGCGGTAATTTCGAATTACGGCGGGAATTTCGAATTTTGGCAAGAATTTCGAGTTTTTGTGGAGAATTCTTTGTCCCAAGGGCTGTGCTGAAGTCCCACCCCACCCCAACCTGAGTACTGGCGGGAATTTAAAAATGGTGGTGTCATTTCTGGGACTCAAAAACCTGGTCCTTTTGGATGGAATGGCCAAGTGCAACCCCAACACATGGAAACTGCCCAACTGCAGAACACACAGGTTACGTTCACGTACTTCATTTATTTTGATTGGGAAACAGAAGTAGAGATCGGTCCGAATTACATAATTGATCATAAAGATTGGCCCTAATTACACAACTATATGCATAGCACTATACAAGGATTGCCTAAAATCGCAATACAGCTCAGAAATTGACAATTCTATACAACTGGTGTTAATTGGCTGGGAAAAAATTTCACAATACCACTTGAAACTTGTGGCAGACGCGCTCAGACTCTACCCTTCACCTACAAGTTGGAAAAAATTTCACAATACCACTTGAAACTAGTGGCAGACGCGCTCAGACTCTACCCCTTCACCTACAAGTTGGCAGGATAAATGCTGTAGTGGGAGATAGTATCTTTATTTTTGTGGTGGGGAATATATTAATCTGACAAGATGCTGGTACTGGAATGAGAGGAGTTTTACAAATGTTTTACCTGTAAGCATACAGCTGAGAACAGTATCTATTGCTGTTTGAGTTTTGAGTTCGCTACAGACACCTAACCCTGCGGCCCAGCTAATTGTAGCCAAAACATACTACCACTACTGACAGATAGTGCTTCCTTCTCTAATTATGCATCGAAAGTGCCGTGAAAAGAAAAAAAAGAACTTCAATAAATAGGTGATAATGCATTCACTGGGGGAAACAATCGTCCCAAAAGATAGCAGATGGGAGTCAGTTGTATGTACATTCTCCTTGATGAACGATCACTAACTGCAGAAATTGGAGGCCCTCTTACCTCCCCTCATCCCTCCCCCAACCTTCCTTCCTCCCTCCCTCCACCTATGGTGTGGATAAAGTCTTTTTCAAACGGCCAGCTGCTACCGCTTCTCCATGCCGCTCCCTGCTTTGCAGCCTACCGCCATGCTGCCGACAGACGGGCTAGCGGTTGCTGACTGCCTTGACACGACAGTCCTTCGCCAACACAAATGCATGTAAGGCCAGCTAGACAATAGGAGATAAATGGAAGCCACACCAAGGGCAACTTGTTTGTTCATCTAAAATTTAGCAGCACAGCCATGCCCCACAAGTCACCCCCTGACCACAGCACAACTGCGAAGGGGGACCACACAGCGGTCCCAAGTGCCCGCCCTTCTGAAGGGGGAAACAATTCACCATAACAATTGTATTTAATATAAAACATGTATTATAATCGAGCATCTATTAAAAACTCGGTCGCCACCATAATAAATGTCCTCTTCCCATGAAAATAGGTGCAGCCATTTTCTTTCAGTTTTGTGAGCAAAATCGGAAGAGTTTGTATGTTCCACTAAGGGATACAATTCAGATCTCATTATTTTGCCACCTGCCACAAAGCCCACCGCTGCTGATTACAGATGACTGACATTCAGAGGGTGAGCTATACATAGCCTAAAAATGTCCACCCTACGTAAAATCTGGAAAACAACTTCCACTATTTTGTATTGAAAACTACCGATCAACAAAGACTTTCGAAACCATCCTCGAAATAAAGAAAGGGCGAGAATTTAAACTCGGAAGAAAAAACATCCATATTAAGAAATTTGTATCAGCTTGTTGGACAAATTTCACAGCCTGAGAGCGTCTTTCGTGTGCAGATCAGTGCCTGAAAATAAGCTGTCAGACATGTGTATATTACAAACATTTCAGGTACGTGAAATAACATTAGAGAATACAATATTTCACTTCATTAGCTTACATGCCGGAATAATCAGAATCGTTTTATATTCAGCAACAACAAGTTATAATTCAAGAGGACATTACTGTTTTGTACACTATGGCTGGTCCCATTTTACCAATGCAACGCTATATCACATTGGCACTTACGAGATAATGATCATGACAGTAATGATCCCATGACAACAGATACAGCTGATTGCTATTGGTTTTATGAACAAAATCGGTGTAGTTTTTTTTAAAAAAAACTATCTAAATCCAAAATTTAACCGGTAATACGACCCCTTGCAACAGAACCTCCTATAAGATTTTACTGCGTCTCTCTGTTTCTTCTGATACAACGTAAAACAAATACAGCCTCCAAGCTGATATCGAGCATATTACAAATGCACGCATCACCCCATTAGAGCAAGTGGCCAGTGCTCCAGGTCGTTTGCACAGATCTGACTGTACTGGAGGGAGACCATATCCAACAGACTATTAATCACAAGGTAGGGTTCCTATATTGTTCCTCCATAAGCAGTTTAACACATTGTTTTTTCTGGTTGTAAGACATTCAAGCAGTGTACGACCAAAGATTTGTACAACACCTTACAGTTTATTTATCTACCATGACCTCAAGGTCTATGTCAGGCGCTAAACCGAAATTAACACATTGTCTCTCACAGAAAGCAGAGCACCCCATGGTGTAAACTATGCATCTCCCACAACACACAGCTTTGTGAAAATAAAACACAGATGTAATGTTTCTCATTGACAAAAATATGTAAGGCATTGGAACATATGGAAACTGGAAGAATTTGCGACATTGTAGGGCGTTTGCAACAGCTATCCGAAAGCAATGACTATAAAGTTAATCTCAAAGCGACTGGGTAGCGGACGTCGTTTGTGTTCCATTTCGAAGAGCATTGTTCTTTAATTTTCAGTCATGTATATGGTTACTATTCTAGTGTTGACCATCGCAGGAAGATGCTGTTCATAACATGTGCGAGATAGTAGAATTAAAATTTGGTACTGTTATCTTATTGCTGAAAAAGAAAGACCATTTGGAGGTCATCAAAGCATATGGAAATAGGACTACCCTGCAGCATTGTGGAACGCTTCCAAACCACTGTCTGTAAGTGATGGCTTCTACATTTAATCCCATGCTCCACAGCCGCAACTGGCAGATATCTAGTGTCCCGTCAAGGCTCTCTCCATGTAAACCAAGCGGTTTCAGTCAGTCATTATGTGGTAATCAACAGTACTAGTGGATGGATGGGATGGAAAACACACTGTTGATATGGAACAATGTACCGTAGTTCCCACTGAAATTTATAGTGTGAACAATTTTAGCAATTGTACCAGTTGTTCTGTAATTTCAATACCAGCTAATGACACAGCGGATTGCTTCCGCTGCTTTGCAGGTACAATATACTAGATTGTGAAAGCATATAACTGACTATGCAGTACTTCCATTCGTCTGTATACACGAAAATATGTCAGACGGGGTAATACCGATGCAATTAGGTGTTCTACATATTTCTAGCACGTCGATCGTAGTGCAGAATTTACGATTACGACTGACCATCTTTCCCTGTGTGGATGGATGTCACAGAGTATTCTCGCATTCATAGGATAAAGTCTGAGGTTGACAGGTCCCTTCCGCATTGTCCCTGATCATTCTCACTGCAACACCAAACTTACGCACAGCACCCATCCAAATATACAAGATCTCTCCAAATGTGTACGTATCGAATAGGATAGCACCTCTTATCAGTTTACAGTAAACATGAGAGTGTTGCGGTGATATAACAGATGGTTAAGAAGAAAAGTATGGTTTATACACGATGGAGCTCCAGATGGATGGAGTTTGAAACATTTGATGTAAATCATCCGTGCTGTCGATTCTGAAGCATTATTCGACTGTCTGGGGCCAGAACCAGAAAGGTACTGGCATGAGAGAAATGATCATAGAGCACAACCGCACACTCCTGCGGTCACACGGTTCTTTACCTAAAAAATGCTATGCTGTTAAAGCCATATTTGTGAAGTAATATCACTCATATGGAATGCAGTTCTTTTAATTAATGCTGGATATATGCGTCCAACATCAGACATACAACAGACCTGCAAGTTGCCTATCCCAGTCACCATGATGACAAACTTTAAAATGATGAAACTTCTTCCTTCTACACTATTCCTGTGTCATAAGAAGGCATCGTCAGCGTATATCCGCCACTAGTGCTGCTTATAAACCAACTAGAACGCAGTCAGGAGACTTCTGTTGTGTATCTTAGGAAATTAATGGATTTTGTAAGTCTTTTTATGTCAGTAATATATGTACCATCAATCATACTTCCCAGATCAGTCGTGCTTATGAGTAGTTGTAGTAATAGTAGTAGTAGTAGTAGTAGTAGTAGTAGTAGTAGTAGCAGTAGTACTATCAGTTTTGACTGATGCAGCTATGTCTCACTAGGAAAAAGTGAGGGAAAACCGACATGAATATTTTCTATAGCTGATACACAGAGATACCACCCACGTTCTGCTCCATGACAATGCTCACGAAGAAGCAACAACTTCTTATAAGGGAGGACCATGATCAGTATCCAATGATCAGTAGATGTACCAGTCTTATTGCTGTTGACAGTATCAGCACCACAGCTCTGGTAGCATTCCCATTGCACGAAGAAGTCCTAGTCACATGTTAGGTAGCTTTGCTCATGTGTAGGGTAATATGGCTATTTCTTCCTAACACTAAGTCTTTCGAGTACAACCCCCTCACAATATCAAAGGCAATATATATGATATCGGTCTACTCTCCTGCAGAACACTGTATTGAATGGCTTAAACACATTGATTCTTCTCCTTAATATTTAACGAATAACATTGTTTGTGAGAACCAACTGTAATTTAGTAACATCTATATTTGACTGCATGTGTGAGAACACAGTTACAGATTGGGATACATACGTTTTGCCTGCTTTAATACAGCGCCTCTGTGTAATTCTTATGTCGACTTACTTGAAGTACTGTTATGAAAACCTACGCAGTTTACAGGGGGAATGGAAGGATTAAAAGCGAATAGAGCCAGAGCATAATTTTTAAGCTTTTCTCGGTCTTGAGAGTTGGGGTACCCCAAATCACCTCAATTCCCC
Source organism: Schistocerca nitens (assembly GCF_023898315.1). Classification (NCBI taxonomy): domain Eukaryota; kingdom Metazoa; phylum Arthropoda; class Insecta; order Orthoptera; family Acrididae; genus Schistocerca; species Schistocerca nitens. Next base: position 697,471,503 of record NC_064615.1, on the reverse strand, counting down.
ACATTGTCTCAAATTTTATGTATTCTCAGTCAATTTGTGTAATTTTGATGTTTTATCATGATTTTACATATTTAGTCGTATTTCCATGAATATTATGTATTTACCACCAATTTGTCGTTATTATACCTTTTATACCTTTTATATCGGCTTTTACCGATTTTTGTCATTTTTTCTTGTTTTTTAACATTTTTCAATATGTATATGGTCATATTACCAGAATATCCATGCGCTGTTTGATTTTATACTAGGATATTTGCATGTGCTATACATCACCCTACAAAAACATTCTAAGAATTCCACTCTTCCTAATGGTCTACATGCATGTATTTTGGATAGGAAGATCATGAAAAGCATAGTAGCACTGGCTTTGTACATAGAAGAGGATAAACGAGTGGTGCAGATTGGAAATTCTTTGTCTGGAAAGAAATCCATGTACTGCTATGACACATCAGAGAGCTTGTCTGCAGATACTTGTAGCGGTACACTTGATGTAAATTCAAAGACTGTCATAGTTCTGCATGTTCATAAGACATCCACTTCACCCCATGTAGTGGTCTGCAACAGGGAGGTGACATGTATACAGAGTTGGTTTCCGGTGCTGCTCTGATATCTTTTTGCTGTGGGTATATGCCTTTATTGCTTACCAGATGAGCTTAGCTGCTTTTGTTTGCACCTTCCACCTCTGATACAGCCCCACAACCATGTCAGGCCATCTAAAAACTGTAGAGTTCCGTGTTTTTTAATCCTAGTAATAAGTTATTCGTTAGGTGGCAGTGTGTCAACTGCATTTGGCACCTTGGAACGTGAGAGCTTCCCCTCACCATACCTACAGTGTGTGCACCCCTGACAACGTAATTTATAGACAAACAAATACCAAGTTCTGCATTCAAACTGCAACCGTCTGCTCCTGACAGCTCTACACACGGATAAATGAAGAGAACCAGTCCTCCCACTGGTGGATCCGCCACGCATTATATCAGGAATGGTGTCTACAGTATGATCCACAGTGCTGTACGTCTGGGAGATAGTATGAAGGTGCATCCACCAGCGAGAGGACTAGGTGAGGTTTATGGCCGCCATCCATGACACTCTCACAGAGATAGGCACACAAAAAATAGAGCAAATGCACTACCTCTCTAGAATATATTGTTGTGAGTGACAGGGTGCATTGGAATACAGTGCTATACGTCCGACTAATGTGCTGTTCTGGACTGTACATAAGAACAACACGAAGGACTGTTTCCCTCCATCCAAAGGACATCTATCAAACGAAATAGCATAACTGGGATGATTATGTGCCTTCATCGTGGATCTTTAAGCGTATAAAAGGAGGTGTGATAAGCGCAGCTGGATGCCTTGGTTTGTTGTTATTACTGGAGAATCTTGACAATATTTTTGCGAAATATCGGTAATATAACTTGCATCAAAGATGTTATTCCCTGTAGGAGGATGAATTTAAATGTGCTTAAATCCTCCACAGAATCGTTTTCCGAAGAGTTCTTCGCTATTTGTGGGCTGTAGCACTGCCTAAAATAATGTAGAAGCAGATGAAATTGAGACTTCGCTATTGGTAATATCCAAGCGTAGTCTCTGTATTCATGTGTGTGTAGAGCTGTCAGTGACTGACAGTTGCGATTCGAATGCATAACTTGCTAACTGTTTGTCTATAAACTACGTCGTTGGGGGTAAGCGTTCTGTAGGTATGGGGAGGGGAACCTTTCACATTCCAGGATGCTAAGTGCAGTTGACACACTGTCAACTAATTAATAACTTATTACTAGGATAAAAAATACCCAAAATTTACAGTTTGTAGCTATCCTGGCTGTTGTGGGGAAGTATTACAGCTGGAAGGTGCAAACAAAAGTAGCGAAGCTCATCTGGTAAACAATAATAGCATACATTTATGGGGAAAAATATGAGAGCAGAGCAGAAATCAACTCTGCACACATGTCGACTCCCTGTTGCAGATCCCTACATGATAGAGTGGAAGTCAGGTGAACATACAGAACTCCGCCAGACTTCGAGTTTCCATAAAGTGTATTGCTAAATGAGTCAGAGGACAAGCTCTCTGATGTTTCTTAGCAGAACAAGGATTTGTTTCCAGACTACGAGCTTCCAATCTTCTCCACTCATTGAGTCTCTAGCTGCTTTCACCTTTAACCCCCCCCCCCCCTTGCCCCCCAGTAAACAACGTGGATTTTTGCAACACACACTTCAACTTAGGTGACATTAGAACTACACAGAGGCGACATATTAAAGCAAGGAAAACGTATGTACCCCACTCCATAACTGTTTTCTCACACATGCAGTGGAATATAGATACTACTGTTATTTCTTAAGTACTAAGGAGAAGAATCAATGGATTTACCAGACTCCATCTATTCACTACAGTGTTCTGTAGGAGAGTGGACCGATGTCATATATATCACCTTTACTGATGTGATGGGGGCGTACTCAAGAGATGTGGTGTTACGACATAATTGCTATGTTATCCTACATATAAGCAAAACTACCTAACATCAAACCAGGACTTCTTTGTGCAAGAGGGATTCTACCACTGCTGTGGTGATGATACCGTAAACAGTGATAAGACTGTTACATCTACTGCTCATTGACTACTGATCATGGTCCTTACTATCTTGTAAGACGTCGTTGCTTCTTCGTGAGTATTTTCGTGCTGCAGGGCGTGGGTGGTACCTCAATGTATCAGCTATCGAAAATATTCATGTCGGTTTTTCCTCACTCTATTTCCTAGTGAGACATAGCTGCATCTGTCAAAATGGCTGCTACTCCTACTCCTACTCCTACTACTACCACTAATGATAGGCACGACTGACTTGGGAAGTGTGATTGTGGGTATGTACGTTTCCAACTTAAAGAGACTTATGAACTCCATTAATTTCCTAAGATACAGAACAGTTGCTTTATAAGCAGTTAGAGCAGTGGATATACACTGATGATACCTTCCTAAGACTCCAGACTAATGTAGCAGGAAGTGGTTTTATCACTTTAACGTTTATCACCCTATTGATTGGAGTAGGAAACTTGTAGGTTGGTTGTATGTCTGATGTTGGACACATATATCCTGCATTAGAGTATTAAGAGCCCTGCAATCCGTACGAGTAATATTACTTCTGAATCCTTTTGGATTTAAAAACATAGAATTTTTTAGGTAATGATCTGAACGACTATAGGAGTGTGTGTTTCTGCTCTACAGTCATTTCTCTCATGCCAGTACCTTCCTGATACTGATTCCAGACAATGGAATAATGCTTCAGAATTGATAGCATGGTTGATTTACATGATATGTATCGAACTCCATCAATCTGGAATTCCATGTATAAACCTCTACATGTTCACTTTTCACAAATAAAATAACAGCACCTCTTTTTACTTTTACTACCTCGAAGGTAAAGCTACAGTAAGCCTGGAGATACTGACCGGTTTCAGATAGATTATAAAATGGTAAGACAGAGATTTAGGAACCAGGTTTTAAATTGTAAGACAAATCCAAGGGCAGATGTGGACTCTGACCAAACTCTATCGGTTGTGAACTGTAGATTAAAACTGAAGAAACTGCAAAAAGGTGGGAATTTAAGGAGATGGGACCTGGATGAACTGAAAGAACCAGAGGTTGTACAGAGTTTCAGGGAGAGCATAAGGGAAAAATTGACATGAATGGGGGAAAGAAATACAGTAGAAGAAGAATGGGTAGTTCTGAGGGATGAAGTAGTGAAGGCAGCAGAGAATCATGTAGGTAAAAAGACGAGGGCTCGTCGAAATCCTTGGGTAACAGAAGAGATATTGAATTTAATTGATGAAAGGAGAAAATAAAAAAATGCATTAAATGAAGCAGGCAAAAAAGAATACAAAATGACTAAGCAGGGATGGCTATAGGACAAATGTAAGGATGTAGAGGCTTATCTCACTAGGGGTAAGATAGACACTGCCTACAGGAAAATTAAAGAGACCTTTGGAGAAAAGAGAACCACTTGTATGAATATCAAGAGCTCAGATGGAAACCCAGTTCTAAGCAAAGAAGGGAAAGCAGAAAGGTGGAAGGAGTATATAGAGAGTCTATAGAAGGGCGATGTACTTGAGGACAATATTATGGAAATGGAGGAGGATTTAGATGAAGATGAAGTGGGAGATACGATACTGCGTGAAGAGTCTGACAGAGCACTGAAAGACCTGGGTCGAAACAAGGCCCCGGGAGTAGACAACATTCCATTAGAACTGCTGACAGCCTTGGGAGAGCCTGTCCTGACAAAACTCTACCATCTGGTGAGAAAAATGTATGAGACAGACGAAATACCCTCAGACATCAAGAAGAATACAATAATTCCAATCCCAAAAAAAGCAGGTGTTGACAGATATGAAAATTACCGAACTATTAGTTTAATAAGTCACGGATGCAAAATACTAACGCGAATTCTTTACAGACGAATGGAAAAACTGGTAGAAGCCGACCTCAGGGAAGATCAGTTTGGATTCCGTAGATATATTGGAACACGTGAGGCAATACTGACCCTACGACTTATCTTAGAAGCTAGATTAAGGAAAGGCAAACCTACGTTTCTAGCATTTGTAGACTTAGAGAAAGTTTTTGACAATGTTGATTGGAATACTCTCTTTCAAATTCTGAAGGTGGCAGGGGTAAAATACAGGGAGCGAAAGGCTATTTACAATTTGTACTGAACCCAGATGACAGTTATAAGAGTCGAGGGACATGAAAGGGAAGCAGTGATTGGGAAGGGAGTGAGACAGGGTTGTAGCCTATCCCCAATGTTATTCAATCTGTATATTGAGCAAGCAGTGAAGGAAAGAAAAGAAAAATTCGGACTAGGCATTAAAATGCATGGAGAAGAAATAAAAACTTTGAGGTTCGCCGATGACATTGTAATTCTGTCAGAGACAGCAAAGGACTTGGAAGAGCAGTTGAACGGAATGGACAGTGTCTTGAAACTTGAAAGGAGGGTATAAGATGAACATCAACAAAAGCAAAACGAGGATAATGGAATGTAGTGGAATTAAGTCGGGTGATGCTGAGGGAATTAGATTAGGAAATGAGACACTTAAAGTAGTAAAGGAGTTTTGTTATTTGGGGAGCAAAATAACTGATGATGGTCGAAGTAGAGAGGATATAAAATGTAGACTGGCAATGGCAAGGAAAGCGTTTCTGAAAAAGAGAAATTTGTTAACCTCGAGTATAGATTTAAATGTCAGGAAGTCGTTTTTGAAAGTATTTGTATGGAGCGTAGCCATGTATGGAAGTGAAATATGGACGATAACTAGTTTGGACAAGAAGAGAATAGAAGCTTTCGAAATGTGGTGCTACAGAAGAATGCTGAAGATTAGATGGGTAGATCATATAACTAATGAGGAGATATTGAATAGGATTGGGGAGAAGAGAAGTTTGTGGCACAACTTGACTAGAAGAAGGGATCACTTGGCAGGACATGTTCTGAGGCATCAAGGGATCACCAATTTAGTATTGGAGGGCGGCAGCGTGGAAGGTAAAAATCGTAGAGGGAGACCAAGAGATGAATACACTAAACAGATTCAGAAGGATGTAGGTTGCAGTAGGTACTAGGAGATGAAGAAGCTTGCACAGGATAGAGTAGCACGGAGAGCTGCATCAAACCAGTCTCAGGACTGAAGACCACAACAACAACAACCTCGAAGGTGTTGTGAACAGCACCTTCCAGCGATGGTCAACTCTGGAACAGTAATCATATACATGACTGTAAAGTGAGTAAACAGTGTTCATCGAAATGGAAATAGAGACATCCGCTCCCTTGTCGCTGTGGAAGATGAGATTACCTATGTAAGTTACCACCTTTAAATAGCTCTTGCAAACACTGTACAATGCCGCAAGATCTTCGAGTGTCCATATGTTGCAATGTCTGACGTGTTTTTTGTGAATGAGAAATATTGCCCCTGTCTTTTATTTCCTTCAAGCTGTGTTGTGAGAGCAGCATAGTTTCCACCATGTAATGTTCTTCTTGCTGCGAGAGCCAAGAGTTCAAGACATGTTTAATGTCAGTTTAGCACCTTGATGTCATGGTAGACAAACAAAGTGAATGGTGGGGTACAAATCTGTAGTCATATACTAACTGGGTGCCTGCAACAACAAAAAGAAAAAAGAAAAAGAAACTGATGTATTAAACTGCTTATGAAGGAACAATACAGGAACTCTCTCTTGTGATGAATAGTCTGTTGCATATGGTCTCCCTCCATTACAGTCAATAAAGTTGATGTAGATCTGTGCAATATATTTGGAGCACTGGCCGCTTGCTCTAATGGAGTGATACGCATATTTGTAATATGCTCTATGTTAACATGTATGTGGCATTTGTTTTTCAATATATTTGAAGAGGCAGACACAGTAAAATATAATAGGAGGCTCTGTTACAAGGGGTGGTATAACAAGTTAAAGTTTGGATTTAGATAGTTCACTCAAAACTACATTGATTTTCCTCATAAAACTAATAGCAATCAGCTGTATCTGTTGTCATGGGATCATTACTGTTTTTTTTTTACTGTCGTCATGATCGTATGTTTAAAAATAGGCCTATGTTGCTTCATACTTCATATACTCTAATTATAGACACCACATGAATTACAGCTTGTTGTGGAACCTAGAAAATGTCGCGTTTTTTCCTGTCATTTGAAGAGATTGTGTTAAACAGGCTGTGACTATCAAACTCCTTACATAACTAGAACGCAAGTATCTGCTGTATGACAGAAACTAAACAGACATGTCGGTAGAGTTGAGTTACGGATCAAGAATGTCAAATGTAAGCACCCAAGGGGTTTTTGATTTCGATGTATCATAAGAGAGAGCACAGTAAAATCTTATAGGAGGTTCTATTACAAGACAGGCTTTGATCATTCTTTCGTAAACGCCAGTGTGATATATCATTGCACTGGTAAAATGGGCCTGCCATAGTGTACAAAACAGCAATGTCCTCTTGAATTATAGCTTGTTGTAGCTGAACATAATATGATTGTGATTTGTCTCACATGTAAGGTAATGGAATGAAAGATTGTATTCTATAATGTTATTTCACTTGCCTGAAATGTTTGTAATACACACATGACTGACAGTTTATTTACAGGCACTGATATGAAATGCTATCAGGATGTGGAATTTGTCCCTCAAGCCGATAGAAATTGCTTAATATAGATGCTTTTTCTTTGGAGCTTAAATTCTCGTCCTATCTTTTTTTGAGGATGGTTTCGAAATAATGAGGAGATACTGTGTTGATCGGTAGATTTCACAGCAAGATAGTGCAAGTTGTTTTCCAGATTTTACACAGAGTGGACATGTGTAGGGCGTGTATAGCCCATCCTCTGAATGTCAGTCATCTGTAATCAGCCCCAGTGCACTTCATTGGATGTCGCTAAATAATGAAATGGAATCGTATCCCTTGCTCAAATGTACAAACAGAACCGATTTACTTCATAAAACTAAAAGTAAATGGACTGTGACTATTTTGTGGAAAGGGGATTAACTTTTTTTTTTGGGCCTGACTGAGTTTTCCTTTCTAATAGATGCTCGTTTATAAGAGATGCATTGACGTTAAATACAGTTGTTAAAGTGAATTGTGTACCCCCTCAGAACGGTGGATACTTGAGGGGTGGTGTGCTTTGGTCAGGGGATGGCGTGTGGGGTGAAGCTGTGCTGCTAAATCTTAGACAAACAGACAATTTACGCTTCGGGTGGCCCTCCATTTATCTCCTGTTCTTTAGTTGACGTTACATGCTTTTGGTTTGGCGAAGGACCTTCGCCTCAAGGTGATTAGTGACCGCTAACTCGTCTGCTCGCAGAAGTGCTGCAGGCCACAAAGGAGTAGCAGGTGGTTGTTTGAGAAAGCCTTGATCAACACCATAGGTGGAGGGAGGAAGGAAGGGAGGGAGGGAGGGGAAGGGATGAGAGATGCTAAGAGTGTCACTAATTTCGTCAGTTTCCGATATACATTGAGAACAACACACATCCAAATGCCACCCATCTGCAATGTTTTGGGATGACGATTTTTCCATGTACATGTATTGCACTATCATCTGTTCATTATGAGTGCTGGTTGTTTTCACGGTAATTTCGATGTGAAGCAATTTCCGTCAGTTGTGGAAGCATATTTTGGCTACAATCACCTATGCTGCAGAGTCAGCCATCTGCAACGAACTCTGAAGTCAAACAGCGATAGATACTGTCCTCAGCTGTTTGCTTACAGGTAATATACTTATTAAATTTCTCTCTGTTCTACACCAGCATCTTGTCAGTTGAATATATTTCCCACAACAAAAATAAAGACAGAATCTCCCATTACAGCATTTATCCTACCAGCTTGCAGGTGAAGGGTAGATTTTGAGTGCATCCGCCACTACTTTCGAATGGTATTGCGAAATTTTTTCCCTGAAGGGTAACACCAGTTGTATGACAACGTCAATGTTTGGCCTGTATTGCGATTTTAGGCAGTCCTTGTGTAGTGCTATGAATATAGTTTTGTAATTAGGGCCAATCTTTATGAATAAATACACTCCTGGAAATTGAAATAAGAACACCGTGAATTCATTGTCCCAGGAAGGGGAAACTTTATTGACACATTCCTGGGGTCAGATACATCACATGATCACTCTGACAGAACCACAGGCACATAGACACAGGCAACAGAGCATGCACAATGTCGGCACTAGTACAGTGTATATCCACCTTTCGCAGCAATGCAGGCTGCTATTCTCCCATGGAGACGATCGTAGAGATGCTGGATGTAGTCCTGTGGAACGGCTTGCCATGCCATTTCCACCCGGCGCCTCAGTTGGACCAGCGTTCGTGCTGGACGTGCAGACCGCGTGAGACGACGCTTCATCCAGTCCCAAACATGCTCAATGGGGGACAGATCCGGAGATCTTGCTGGCCAGGGTAGTTGACTTACACCTTCTAGAGCACGTTGGGTGGCACGGGATACATGCGGACGTGCATTGTCCTGTTGGAACAGCAAGTTCCCTTGCCGGTCTAGGAATGGTAGAACGATGGGTTCGATGACGGTTTGGATGTACCGTGCACTATTCAGTGTCCCCTCGACGATCACCAGTGGTGTACGGCCAGTGTAGGAGATCGCTCCCCACACCATGATGCCGGGTGTTGGCCCTGTGTGCCTCGGTCGTATGCAGTCCTGATTGTGGCGCTCACCTGCACGGCGCCAAACACGCATACGACCATCATTGGCACCAAGGCAGAAGCGACTCTGATCGCTGAAGACGACACGCCTCCATTCGTCCCTCCATTCACGCCTGTTGCGACACCACTGGAGGCGGGCTGCACGATGTTGGGGCGTGAGCGGAAGACGGCCTAACGGTGTGCGGGACCGTAGCCCAGCTTCATGGAGACGGTTGCGAATGGTCCTCGCCGATACCCCAGGAGCAACAGTGTCCCTAATTTGCTGGGAAGTGGCGGTGCGGTCCCCTACGCCACTGCGTAGGATCCTACGGTCTTGGCGTGCATCTGTGCGTCGCTGCGGTCCGGTCCCAGGTCGACGGGCACGTGCACCTTCCGCCGACCACTGGCGACAACATCGATGTACTGTGGAGACCTCACGCCCCACGTGTTGAGCAATTCGGCGGTACGTCCACCCGGCCTCCCGCATGCCCACTATACGCCCTCGCTCAAAGTCCGTCAACTGTACATATGGTTCACGTCCACGCTGTCGCGGCATGCTACCAGTGTTAAAGACTGCGATGGAGCTCCGTATGCCACGGCAAACTGGCTGACACTGACGGCGGCGGTGCACAAATGCTGCGCAGCTAGCGCCATTCGACGGCCAACACCGCGGTTCCTGGTGTGTCCGCTGTGCCGTGCGTGTGATCATTGCTTGTACAGCCCTCTCGCAGTGTCCGGAGCAAGTATGGTGGGTCTGACACACCGGTGTCAATGTGTTCTTTTTTCCATTTCCAGGAGTGTATATAATTATTACAGTCCTCTACATCATTTTCCCAACCAAAATAAAGTAGGTGCTCTAACCTAATCTTCCTCTTTGGCATATGGGCAGTTTCTATGTGTTGGGTTTCAGTTGCTAATTCCATCCAGAATGACCAGGTTTTGAGTCCCAGAAATGGTACCACCATTTTTGATATCCTGCCAATTTCCAGGTGGGTGTGGGTTGGGACTTCAGGACAGGTGTGGCACAAGAAATTCTCTCCAAAATTCGAAATTCTGGCCAAAATTTGAAGTTACCTCCCAAAAGGGTACGTGTGAGGGTGGGGGAGGGTGTGGAATGGAGAAGGGTGTTCGGATGCTGAGGAAAACACATGGCATCATAATGGAGTGGAGGGTGGGTGGGGGTAAGGGATGGGTTGGGGGAGTCAATTAAATGATCAATTTAATTAATATGCATATCAATTTGATATCTAAATAGGAGTAGGAGCCCCATTACCCTGCTACACGTCGGTACTACATCTCTCTCACCTTTATCTCTCCTAAACACAAACTGATCATCATGTAACAGGTCATGATTTTCTTTTCCATTTCTTATGTATTTCCTTGACAGCAGCTTGGTTTCTGAGATAATTTCCGCATCTTTCCGTGTTCGCAGTCTTGGCGATTATGTGAACGTTGTTCTCCCACAACTTCAACGGTTGGTCTCCAACATCATAAATTCTATCCAGCGACTTGTCTAATCGTTTGCTTACCAACTCCCCCAGCGAGTTTAGAAAGTCCGTAGGTATAATATCTATGCCCTCCGTTTCATACGAACACAAGTCTTCCAAAGCTCTGTGGGCCCTGCCTAATTACTAAACAGTTTTTTGCCGAAACTTCCATGAAAGAGGGGACCACTTTTAAAATGATACTATGAAGTTTTTCGTTAAGCTATCTATCTATTCCAGGTTATTAAAAATGTCGACTGAGCATAAATGCTATAAATTCGCGATAATTATTGTTACAACCGAGAACGCTACACATGATGGACGATGTAGAACTGACGCAATTTAAAATACGCGTGGACGCTCCATCGTGTGAATTATTTCGTTCAGTTAATTTCCTTTGTACTCCATTTTTTGTTTCATTAGTAAGGAATGTGCACTGAGAGGTATGAAACATTGTTTCGATGTAATGATACGAGATGGTAAGTAGGCATTTAATTGTATTTGTGAAAACCGAAACGGCAGCATTTTACGTTGATGTCCTGCGCTTTCATTGCATCAAATTTGTGTTTTGCAATATATTCGATGTTCTCGCGATAGAAAAAACAAGTTTAGAGCAAGTCATACAAGCAATCGGGACTGCTATACATAACTCACGAGATTGCCTTCTTTCAACAACCACTCTGGTGTAATTTCATGCATTAGGAATAGTGTACGGCGTGAGGTGAGATTGCCTCTTCTTTTTGTGGAGTAAAATGTACAGTCCATGAGGAAACCTCGAATAAGTGCCCTTTTTGCAGCCCTGGACTTCAATCACCGAATGCTTTCACTTCGATTGCTTGAAGAATTTACGCTATGACCCACTTGACGACTAACGTTTTCGCTGAGCGTATCTTCCACACTTATGACTTTTTACTTGATTATTACAGGTAGAAACACTTCTATGAGCTGAATAAACTGTTTTACCATTTCAGTCTCAGGGTATTGAACTAGAACTAACCAGTTGTTTCTAAAAGAAACGGTTTCTGTCACTCCAATGCTGTAGAACGATTACTGGCCGCATTAAGAGTCCAAGATACTTTCTATTATGTGTAGAAGGGTCTATTCTCAAAAATGACAACATTCCTTATTCCATCCTGTTTATTTGTTCGCTGGGAACTTTTGCTTCTTTGCAGTCCCCTTGAATTTCCGAGTAAATTTCGTAGAGGGTTTATATTTGATTCTAAGACGGTGTTCACCATCATTTTTACAAAGATTATATGGAAAGGAACTTGTCATACCTGCAAGCAATGACGTCTTTGCAATAAATACTAATAACTAAATAATGTACTGACTTTTTCACATGTTTTCATTACTATTGAATAAACTTAAATCGAGCTAGACAATGTCGCGGTTATTCACTTAATTGCAGACTCTGTGTACAGAGAAATTTATACAAAAACTTGACATAATTATTGTTGTTTTCGGTTCTGATGAGTGGCGCAATTACATGGTAATAGAGAATCAATTCTAAGTTATCGTTGAAGGAACAGATATTGCTGAAATAGTGCGAAAGGTATTTGCGTCAAACGTGCAAGGACGATAGACCATATCGCGAGGAACGGCTTTTGTTAAAGACAAAGGAATGTTCACTGAATTCGCCGGACCTGGTACAAAGAGATTTCACCGAACTAGCAGAGTCTACTAACCAGTTGTGTTGCATCTTTATATTACTGATCCAGTAAACTGACAGGATGATTTTCAACAGAAAAATAACTTCAGGATGAGTGTCTTCATGCAGAGAAAGATTTTTGGAAGCGAATTTTGCTCGGTAGATGACTGGATGTAGCCAAGATAAACTGTATATGAATGCCGCAGAGTGCCTTCTCCCTGCTGCTCTTAGGAGCTTAAACAGTAGCAAAAGACGCTCAGAAACGTCAGGAAGCTGCTGCACACGTGCTAGCATTTCAGCGGAGGTGTCCATGAGGGCTGCAGTGAAGCTTCGTTGCGTATCATCGGATGTAGTTGGTATGTTCTTGTAGACAACGTCTTTCACCTTACCCCACAGATAAAAGCATACAGGCGTCAAACCGGGGGAACGGGCTGGTCAAGGTACTGGTCCTCTGCGTCCAGTCCAACGATTTAGAAATAATGGTTCAAATGACTCTGAGTACTATGGGACTTAACTTCTGAGGTCATCAATCCCCTAGAACTTAGAACTACCTAAACCTAACTAACCTAAGGACATCACACACATCCACGCCCGAGGCAGGATTCGAACCTGCGACCGTAGCAGTCACGCGGTTCCAGACTGAAGCGCCTAGAACCGCTCGGCCACCCCGGACGGCATTTAGAAACAATTCGTGAAGACCTGCTGTAGTACTTCGAGCACTATTGGCTTGGCAGTCGTCATGTTGGTACCACAGGATCGCCCTAGACTTCAGAGTAACGTCTTCTATCATTCGTGGTAGATGGTCTGTTAGGAAGCTGCGGTACTTGTGCGTGTTCAGTGTTCCGTCTACGAAAAACGCGTCTACAAGCTGATGGTTCACTATCCCACACCACACATGTACATCGCGTGGACGGAGACGCTCCACCTGACGAACCCAACGGGGATTTTCAACAGACCAATAGTGCATGTTTCAGTGGTTTACTTGGCCACGATTGGTAAATGTGGTTTGTCACTAAATAAGATACATGTTATATCCTGAGCATTCTGTCTGAATCCCAGTGTACGGAAGTTACTCCGATTCTCACAATTGTTTCCATGGAGCTCTTGATGGAGAGAGACGTGACAGGGAGGACTCTATGTCGACGGAGAATGGGTAAGACACTTGCCTGACTCATGTCATTTCCTCGTGCGATTGCGCGGAAGTTAACGTGCAGATCAACTGCAACAGCTGCAATAACATAAAGTTCCCCTTCTTCTGTCGCCATTTGTTTGCATCTGTTACGTTGTCTGGGTGTTGCACTACCACTTTCACGTAAATGGTTAAGAGGTTGACAAATAACTGCCGAGATGGTTGACATATCTAATAATATCTTGCCGCATACACTTTACTAGAACGAACTGTATTTTTCCTACACTCTCCATTCACAGTATGCATATAGGCTTTTTCTGCGCTGGTAATGCCTACTGCTTGAACTGTCATACAATGACTTACCAGCTAGTCGCTGTGCCCTCAAGGAACACACAAGCACACTGCAAGCAAACATAACAACATTGTACCTAGCAACAGCGGAGGTCGAGTGGCACAAGTAACTGTCAACGTGGGAACTTCTGATAATACGGTGTCTCGTAAGCGACTCTCACTAGTATCCTGCAATAAACACCACTGACATTCTAATTTACGCTACTTTTAGTTTGTTAATGTCAACAGGCATTGCTTCATTCAAAAAACTGCACGTCTGTACAATAATTCACTTTCTAAGTATTATTACAACCTGTTTATTGGCTAACAGTCCGAGCCTCTAACTACCAATCCATTCTGTGTAAAACGCACATCAACGGCACTTTCCGTTTCAAGAATATTTGCAGTGCTAGTTTTAAGTGATTGACCCTTTATATATGGGGTAAACATTAATAACACCGACAGACTGCAGGGACGGATTCCTGTCTGGAAAAGGAGGAAAAAACGTCCTATGAACATGTGTCTCTTATTTTACGGACCATGTGAACGCTAGGATCGTGATGGTGGAGGAAATAACAAATACTTTAGTTAAGAAATTTTTAAAAAACGGAATGAACTTTGTGTTTTACGGTATTTGCCCCCATTTCGAATTCATTCCAGGAGAGTACATTTCGTCAGCTTACACATAAAGACACAGTACTTATGTTCAGCTGGTTCCACAGTAAACGAACACTGAACGTGTCTACACATGATGCTGTAACACTGAAATCCATCTCCACTGGCCCATACGGACAATTCAACAATTCAATATGATAACGCTCCATCCTCATTCCATAAAGTAGGATTTGGTTTGCAACTACAGGGACTGGGTGTGAAGGTGTGGATGTCAAAAGAAGGCATCACGTCAATGGATTTCTTATAGGAGTTCAGTGAAGCAGGTCGGAATATAGATCCAAAGTGGATGACACTAGCCGAAATGTTGTAGAATATTCCAGAAAGAATATTCCAAAGCCTTCTAGAATGTTTTAAAATATTTCAGAAACTTGTAGAGCGTTCCAGAAGGTCCGATAGTGTTGCAGAACGTTATAGAATCTAATGTTTCAGATTTTTGCGAAAGGTTCGAAAATAATTTAAAAAGTTCCTTGATATTTGTGAATGTTCCATTATCACATTATGGTGCGAATATATTCCTGGTCAGAAGATTACATATGGACAATGGCGACACGCATATGTGAGTATATTATTATAAATCAATCAGAACGGATCAAGAAAAAGGGTAAGGAGGAGAAATAAAGGAAGATAAATAAATTTAAACGGAAGTTAATGATTTAAGATAGTGAACGGTCCTATAAATAAATTTTAGTCGTTAAGAAATATTAGCATTTAAAAAGGAGATCTTGCCAGTTTCGAATTCAGAAGAAGGTAACAAGGAATCGTGAGAAATGAAATAAATGAGCAGCGAGAAGCATGCTTAGATTCACAAAGGAAGAAAATGATAGAGAACAGATTAACAAGATTAAATTGGAGAATAGGATTGAGAAAGATGTTTAGCAATCACAGAAACACTGCTGAAGAAGCTAGACTCCATAAATGAACCAAGCAGAGATACAATGAATCAAGTTAATGTAACACAACAATCCCAAACAAACTTCCCCAAAAAGTTACGTAATGGGTATTCCTTCTTGTAGTATTTTCGCATCTAAAATACGCTAGCAAAACACACAGACATACACATTCACCAACTTGACTCCTAAAACATGACTGTGAACGTTAAAGTAAGTGGCTCAATTATATTTACATGCCTAATAGTTACAAACAGCATATTAAACAAGCAGCTGAAATTTCAAGTTAGGCCTGAAAGAATAATGTACTAAAACTGACCTGACCAGGCTTATAACTGCAGAAAGAACACAGTGGATAAAATACTATGCTATGCATCCAAGTAGACAAACAAACAAGCTGGCTGTCTGAATTACTACCAGTTACTGGAAGAATGAAATTAATTGCAGCTTCTAGGCCTACACTTACATAAGACACGTTGGACCCTCAAATTCAATATTTTCACATGTAATTGTTCCATGATATTTGTCAGGTGTCACAATATTACTTAAAACCGTCTAAAATGCCTCAAAAAATATGTAAGCAATACAAAAAATTTAATATTTACATCTAGTGTCCCAATGTCATTTTCCACACACACACACACACACACACACACACACACACACAATCAAATTAGTGTGTAACACATGAATCAGAACTCTCAAATTAAATCCACCGCTGATTAGATTCCTAAACAGTCATGCAACACATGTGGATAAAAGATAATGTGCCAAGGAGGTAATTTTTGTGATTACATTTGGTATAAGCCACAAGCTTCCAAATTAAATATTCACATAGCTAAATTGTTCTATTATTTTTAGAAAATGTTACAATGGCGTCTCTGCTTCTGTAAAGTATAGAAATTGTTGTCATTTCAACCTGAGGTATGTTGTTGATGGTTCACACGATGAACTGTCATCGCTTGATATTTTTACATGTTTTCCAATAATGTTTCATCTTAACAAGCACAAATTTAGGGAAGAAGAAGATAATGTATCATGTTCTACACTACAGAAACGATATCAATTCTATTGATGGGAAATTATTGCTTATTATTACAAATGATTACACCTACTCAAGTTAATGTTCAACAGCAACTTTCAGTTAAGACTTCAGTATTTACAACTCTGACCTATGGTGCAAAGTCTCTATAAAACTCTATTTTCCTTAATAAACTACTATGTAAAAATAAGATATAAAAATATGCAATGTAAAACAGCTAAAATCACACAAAACACAGCCAGAATTCAAACACATGGGCAAAATATAATTTTAGAAAGGAAGGAGGATGCTGTTTTTACGCTATTTTATTGCAATGTATCAAACTGAATATTTTCGCAATACCATCGAGAGCTCCTTCTATGTTTACAAACACCAAAACATGAGCTAAGATGGTGCTGGGAGAAAGAGATGAAATATCACTAATGACGATTGCAGAACAAGACAGGGATGAAACGTCCATATCTCGAAAATGAAATCTTTGGGGCCACAATAAAATTATTTATCATTAATCGAGTACAAAACACGTGCAGGTTGCTTATTGTAATACACAAGTATAATCCAAACCTCTGATTGTAAATGAGAATTTGAGCTGAGAAGCAAAATAAAATAGTATTACTTGTTAAAATACGTAAGATTAAAAGCAAAATACATGTGTGGCACTAATGCTGTACATTAACAGTTCTATAAGACTTTTAAGTTAAGCAGCAGCCTTAATGACCAAAGTTGGTTGCACATACTATAGTTTGCAAGCATAACGGGTCTTCATATTAAATTATCTGTACAGCTTATATAAAATTCATGCAGCTTACATGTTGGCACTAATGAAATAAATTATGCATTAGGCAACAACTGAAGTTCTATCTCAGAACCACACAACACATTTATCAAAATATATAAAAATTGGCTCTTTAATACTGTAAAACGCATTTGTGTGCTACTGCTGATCAAATTGAAAGCGAAAAGTACATTTGTTGTGGAGGATTAACAAAGTAAAAAGAAAAGGTTATTCTCATGTCAAAAACTAATATCCAGAACCAAAGGTTCGATGTGCATACCAAACTTTGCAAGCACAATGGACGTTCAAATTCAATATTTTCATGTCCAAATGGACTGTATAACTTATTAAAATACACATCTTGCTTATCGGTACAAATGAGGAAAATGATGGGTTACTCATTGACCATAGTTCGATCTCTGTGCCACGCTTTAAATGCATCAAAATACATAAAAATTGCTTCTATTACACTGAAATAACATATGGGCACTACTGCTGATTTAACAGATTAAGGTACACCTTTCGATGACAAATACCAGATACTGACAACATCTTCCATTCACCCAAACCAGTTTCACCTTGTTCACCATTCATCCATACATCTTCCCATTTTTGGCATGCACATAGTAGAGCAATATAAGCAGCATGCATAGCAAAGTGCTTTTTGGTGATAAATCAAACAGCGACTGGTCAATAAAAACTTGTGAGGAACTAGACTTGATGAAACATATTTCACTTGGGCCTGTACCATTAACTTACCACTTTTGTTCAATCGTCAACTTAATGAGGATCTGGCTCAGTGGAGTAGGCTCTTCGCTACTTATCTAGGTACTTCGTTTCTGTAAATTATACGTAATGCTCTCATATGAAACTTACCATTCCAGTCTTTCACTGGAAACTTCAAGCAACATCGATAATCCTCGAAGTTTCTCTTCAGTATATATCATTTCGTTATCAAGTGAATTGAGTTTGAAGCTAGCAAGAAAACTAATCATTCTACCAATTCATTTGGCTTATTACTGTGGACATAGCATATATATTCTGGCAATCTGAAGGGTATCGTATTCTAACTAAGAACGTCATATTCCTCATTCAATCATCATCATCATCATCATCATCATCATCATCATCATCATCATCGTTCTCATAATCCTCCTCCTCCTACTCCAGAATCTACACCTTCCACTTTCATAAATGCATTGTTTCCTTGAGCTTTAGTGTCTTCTTGGTCTGTTTCCTTCTCCTTTCAATAAAACTGTCCCAATCATTATTGTAGCTGAGAAATGGGTCTGAATGATTTTTTCAGCACAGCCTCAGGTTTGGCTTGCCTTTTTTACAGTATCAACACTTTGTTGTGGATACGGGTATTTAGTCGAGATTTCAAGAAAGAAAACAAGGTGAAATTTTTTGAATCCAACATCAGACATAATTACAGTCTATAATTGCATTCTCTCACATGTCCATATGAATGTCTTCAGCTCGCAGTAATGATGTCACTTTTATGTAACATACTCTTAACGATGTGGGGTACATATATAGCCATTGTTGGAATTTTATTGTCTGTGTGAGAGAGATTTCTGTTTATGAACACTGTAGCCCTGCGAATTTTACAATAATTTTGTAAGTCTCATTTTGTGTAACTCCTTTAAGAGGTTTAATTTTAAACAATAGATTATATAGTACTGTCATTCCTGGATATCTTTCATTTTAAATTATTAAATCATCTCCATTAAATTACCAGCCATTACATTTCTTCTTCTTCTTTTTCTTAACTTCCAATTCTCTGCCATCTGATTTCATAATGTTTACTTTGGCTTCATCTTCTTTGTCTTGGTCTGTCTTCTCGTATAAATGTCCCAATCTCTGCAGCACTGCTCCCTGAGTTTCTGATGCAGACGTCAAATGCATCCACTATAGTTGTACAAGGAGTCTGCAGAAATCCATTCGCCATGAAGCTCTACAGCTGAACATGTCCCATACAAAATTCAGCTACTGCAAGCTCTTCGTAAAGCTGACAAAAAACAATGTGTGAAGTTGTGTAATTTCGTTCTCAGCAAGATGGAGGACGGCAATTTTCTTCCCACTTAGTGTTTAGTGAGAAGCAACATTTAATTTTAAGGGAAAGGTGAACCGTCATAATGTGAGGACATGGGGTACGAAACAACCACAGGAAGTTGTATAACATGATAGGGGCGCTCCCAAATCTAATATTTTTTGTGCAGTTTCATGGGAAAAGGTGTATGTTCCACTTTTCTTTGCGAGAACACTGTGACAGGAAGCACATATCTCTATATGCTTGAGAACTTCCTTTTCTCACAGTTAGAGATTGATTCGAACGACTTCATTTACCAACAGGATGGGGTACCGCCACACCGGCAACTGGAAGTGCGGGAATTTTTAAATCAATGGATTACTGAATGATGGATTCATCACACTGGACCAAATGATTTAGCCTAAAAATTTGAATACTGCATTAACATATGCTGTGCATCTCAAAGGGGGCATATTTAACACCTATGAAAAGGTATGAGTTTCCTGTTCATCAAACAATAAAATTCGTTGTATATGTTTATTTAGTTTCAGAAATACAGACGTGCCAAATCGGATGATTCTTTTTGAAACACCCTTCGTATTCAGAATGAGATTCTCACTCTGCAGCGGAGTGTCGTATTGACTACAGTATTGTTGAAAACTGGATTTGAGGGTAGTTAAGAGTAATTTTTGTGCATTCAAAAGTACTTTTCAATGTGAATTATTAACATTTCTACAATTTTTTTCGAATGGTCATTTTTACTATGTTTTCAAATGTTACTGACTAACAGGTGAACTTCGAGCCAAAGAAGGTTTCAGCTAATCACAGAATAATTTTTAGCTCTGAGCACTAAGGGACTTCACTTCTGAGGTCATCAGTCCCCTAGAACTTAGAACTACTTAAGCCTAACTAACCTAAGGACATCACAGACATCCATGACCGGGGCAGGATTCGAACCTGCGACCGTAGCGGTTCCAGACTGTAGCGCCTAGAACCACTCGGCCACTTCTGCCGGCTCACAGAATAATAATTTGCAACTTTAGATAATGTATGCAAGTGAACATTACAAAATTCGAGTTTTTTCTTATGTTGACAATGTGCATATAATATCAATAAAAGTGTTAAGAAACATATAAATAAAATGAATTATTTATTACATAGCTAAAGAGTGAATGAGTGACATGTGTATGCATCATGAAAAGCTGTCGTGGTGTAAATGAAATGAACTTCTGTTTATTGAACAGTGATAATACAAAATAATAAAGAACGAAACAGTTACAGATAAACTGACAGAGTGAAACACTTGTTGCATTAATAAAAGAATGCAAAAGTTATAAACATACAAGACAGGCACAAATGAAAATAGAAATCTGTAGCTGTGTGCGAGAGCTGAGTTACTGGTTGTGCATTGGTGGAATAATAATGTCTTGAAAATTCTGGAAGAATTCATTTTGCTGATTAAGGGTTCTATGTTGTCATTTTAGCTTGTGAATGCAAATCGCCAGCTGTTCAAGGAGATTCATCTCTGTCTCATTGTCAGCAAAATGAAATACTAAACAGTTGTCACCGATTTCATCCTCAGAATGTTGTTAATGAGTAATGTCTGAAGCAAAGAAATATTTGTTTTTAAATTGCCGGAATCCAAATGTTCTTTGCAGTGTGTTGCAAGGTTTCTTCATATTCGTTCTATGTGAAAGCAAGAAGGAGAGTCTACACATTTCGGATTTCTTATTTCACTGTCCAGTGGCTTTGTTATTGTGTATTATTTTAGATTTTAGTTTACTCTCTGCATAGAAGGATATTTTTGTATTGCAAAGATTTGCAAGTTTGTATGGCAAGTTAGTACGGATTGTGCAAATTTTTGCATTTGCTTTCTATTTTTAGCATGCGGGAGTGATGGTGATTGTTTGAATTTACTTCTGATTTGTTAAATACTGTGTTTATGAGAGAGAGAATATACCATTTTGGCTTCTATTTTTATAACATGCATCTATTTCACTGGTCGTGATGCAGAGCATAGTTTCAGAGCTGACTTAAGAGAGCAATTTTGTTTAGGTTTGGGTGGCTTGACCTGTAGTATATGGCAACATCTGTGGTAGGACTTTTTTCGTTATAGCTGGAAGGTATACTTGTCATTGTGACTAACTGTATTCCGGTCTTGTGAAACTGGTGGGTCGGTGTCTGGCTCCCGATGCCGAATTTAAATACCAGCCACTTACCAAGATTCAGGCCGCGCCCTAGGCGTTCGTTGTTAGTAAATCATGCGTTGTAATTTAAACTATTTTGCATTACTGTTGACTTAAGAGTTTTGATAAGTAGTGAAATCTATTTTAGGGGCGCTTTTAAATAATTCTTGCTATTGTAACTCATCGTTGCCTTTGTAATATTTTGATGTTGGGGGCATCAAAATGCAGTAATTGTATCCATACAAATTCGTGGAGGCTAACTTAGAAATCGATCCCATGGGTGTAACATATAAGATAGTCTACGAGAAGATACGGTCACCAACAGTCTTGTTCACTCTGAAAAGGAGTGATGAGACGGTAACAGAAAGTTGCGAACAGTCAACTGCGCTGCTAATGCGATCTGTACAAGAGTGTCTCTTGCAAGGAAGGGTTCCTGTACCGCGGAAGGACTCTGAAGTGGTAATAATTAGTAAAGGGCAAGATATGGATCCAATGATAAACAGATCCTGCAGCCCAATTAGTCTTTTTAACTTGAAAAAATGCTATGCAAAAGCTTACAAGATCATTGACTACCGCACAGCATTGAGCCCTCACCAGTACGAGTTTAGAAGAGGCAAATCCACTGCAGTTAATAAGGTGTTCTCGCTAGCGACAGATACTCATTCTATGTATGCCCTAGAGATGACAACTGATACTGCTCTTGCTTTCGATAACCCATGGTGGCCGTCTTTCTTTGGTCGCCTTACGGTTTTGTAGTGTCCAGAAGCGCTATATAATTACCTGAGAGATTATTGCACGGGTGACATACTTCTTTAACACGGCCAGGAAAGAAAATAACTAAGACAATAACAAAAGGCTGTCGGCAGGGGTCAGTGTGTGGTATGGAGTTCTGGGATGTAGCACTGGAGCCCACACTACAGAAGTTACATGACAATGGTGACATATGTGGACTGGTGGCATTTGCAGATGACCTGCTGTTCGTTGTAAGTGGTGATTCCAGAAGAATTATAGAAGACAAATAATATAGCCCTCCACGAACTTGAGGGCTGGTGTCGAAGTGATAAATTGTCACTAGCAGCTCTCCTGCCGAAGGGGGACATAATAAGAAATCCTAAAATAAAATTAAATGATATAACGATTACGAGAAGCGCAGCAACAAGATATCTAGAGGTAGTTCTGTATGAACGTCGTAACTTTGCTCATAATGTAGTGGAAACAGGCAGAAAGGTATAAACGTGGTGAATAAAACTATAACCATTGCAAAAAGCAATTTCGGCTTCCCTTGAAGACAGAGTATGTCACCAATCTACATTGGCATCAGTGGTAGGATATGGTGCAAGCGCATGGGCTCATAGATCGCAGCTAGTGAAGTCAGCCTCAGTAGTCAGAAGAGTTCAATGAGGTGTGCTACTAAGATTAATGGGAGCCTACTGCACTACCCCGAATGATGCTTTGTTAGTAATTCTAGGAGTATTCCCACTGGACTTGGAAATTAGGAAAAGAGGAGCTTTTACTGGTTAAAGAAATGCAATCAAATGGAAGTACGAAGGGTGCTTGGAACTAACTGAGGCCAATTCGAAAGAGGCAATAAAAGATCGCGTATTACTCGCACAACTGTGGCAGAGTGAATGGGACATTTCAGCAAAGGCAGGAGAACATACGAATTTCTCCCTAACATCAAGGAGAGATTAAAAGTGAGATTTCTTAACCTGTCGAGTGGATCGATACATTATCTGACAGGCCATGGCCATTAAACCATGTATCCATACAAAACCAGATGACAGATGAAGGATAGCTGCGCCTGCGTCAGTGAGTGCATACCATAACACACGTTGTGGGACTTCACGCTCTACGAAGGTGCAGCGGGTAATGGACGTAAAGTATTAAGTAAGGCTATGGGACCCCAAAGAAGCACTAAGATGAGGGTCGATCTGGAACACACAGGACGATACTGCTGCCACAGTATCCAGGAAGGTCAAGGAAGACTTCAGGAGGCATTCATGCTACCAACCAGGCTAGACAACATACTCTGTAGATGGACAGAAGATAATTGAGGTCGGTGACTACCGAGTGAAATATTTTAAATATTTTCTCAAGAATCTACATTGCATTGTTGCATGTGGTCTTTAAAAAATAACAGTGATGGGTGAAATTAGTTGCTATAAGGGAAACCCTGGTGACGTGCTGCCCGACACCCAAGGAATCCAGCAGTCTTTGCCTGTTGACTGGGGGAGTATATAAAATTGTCAGAAATAAGTAATTAATACAGTAATTTATTAATATCCAAATATCATCGACAGCACGGTCATTAGCGTCAAAGAATCAACTTTACTTGATAAAAATGGGTAAAGAAACAACACTCAACTTGATAGTCGGGTATGTTCCACCTGCACCTCTGCTTTTTATTGATTGGTAGTGACCTGCAAAACTGTAGCAGCTGCGTGGAAAAAGTTAGAAAGTGCTTCTCTGCATTCCAAGTATTTATGTTCCTTTACTACATTAGAAGTGCTTTAAGGAAAGAAAGTAAATCAATGTTGCAGTAGGCCAATATGACCATAATACTTGAACCACTGAAGCACCTCACTCGGGGATAGGAGAGCCCTTCTTTCGAATTAAGCTGCTTGTTTATCATTATCTGACATAACTGGAGCTAGTATCCTGTCATATTAAACATATTATCAATGGTGAACACTGTGATCTTTTGTTATGCGTTTACTAGTCCAAATTGAAAACAATTTATAGCCGGCCGCGGTGGCCGTACGTTTCTAGGTGCTGCAGTCCGGAACCGCGGGACTGCTACGGTCGCAGGTTCGAATCCTGCCTCGGGCATGGATGTGTGTGATGTCCTTAGGTTGGTTAGGTTTAAGTAGTTCTAAGTTCTAGGGGACTGATGACCTTAGATGTTAAGTCCCACAGTGCTCAGAGCCATTTTGAAAACAATTTATGGCCTGCGTCTCAGGGGGAAAGTGCTGATTTAAAAGTCAAGTAGGGGACTCAATCTGCAGTTTGTTCCAAATTTTTTTCTGCTATTTATCGCTTCTCTCGCCATTGGCAACGATACGTTAATGCAAAAAGTTTCATCGTGGCCCAGGATCAACATTAAAATATAGGTCCATCTCTAATTGGTTGAGTAATCAGTTGATGGACGGAGGAAAGCAACGGTACACCGTTTGTAATAGCATCAAGTACTGCATCGTTCAAACCATCGTTTTTAAAATTACGGCGAGTAGCAAAAAGAATCATCCGATTTGGCACATCTATATTTCTGAAACTAACAAACATGTATAATGAATTTTGTTTCTTGATGAAAGGGAAACGCATTTTTTTTTTCATACCTCTTCATAGGTGTTCGATATGCCCCCCTTCAGATCAGCGGCATATGTCAATGCGATACTCAAATTGTTCCCACACTGCAGTGAGCGTGTCTTGAGTTACAGCTTCCACAGTTGCTGTCATGCGATGTCTCAGTTCACTCATTGTTGTTGGTAATGGAGGCCATAAACAGCCTTTTATAAGCCCCCATAAGACCTTGGAAGCCAGTAATGCAAGGCTGAATCATTTGGTCCAGTGCAGTCGATCCATCGTTCAGTAATCCTTTGATTTAAAAATTCCCGCACTTCTAGATGCCAGTGTGGCGGTGCCCCCATCCTGTTGGTAAATGAAGTCGTTCGAACCAGTCTCCAAATACGGGAAAAGAAAGTTCTCAAGCATATCGAGATATGCACTTCCTGTAGCAGTGTTCTTGGCAAATAAAATTGGAACATACAACTTTTCCCGTGAAACTGCACGAAACACATTAAATTTCGGAAATCCTCTTTGACGTTGTCCAACTTCATGTATTTGTTCCGTACGCCATATTCTCACATTATGTCGGTTCACCTTTCCATTTAAATGGAATGTTGCCTCATCATTAAACACTAACCGTGGAAGAAAACCGTCGTGTTCCATCTTGCCAAGAATGAAATTACAGAACTCCACGCGTTGTTGTTTGTCACCTTCACGAAGAGATTGCAGCAGATGAATTTTGTATGGTTTCATGAGTAAACATCGGCGTAACACATGCCAAACGGACTTCGGAGGCATGTTAAGCTGTCGAGCTGCATGGCAAACGGATTTCTGCGGACTCCTTGTGAAACTATGGTGAATGAGTCAGACACTCGAGGACGGCCCGGCGACTTGCCTTTGCAGAAACCACCTGTTTCTCGGATTTGTTGATGCCATCGTCTAATGCTTTGTGCTGTAGGAGGATCCACACCACACCCAGTACGAAAGTCATGCCGAGCAGTTGTTATTGACCCGGCCTGCGCAAAACGTAGAACACAAAACCCTTTCTGTTGTCTCGACACCATCTTTACTAGAACTGAAGTGGGCGCACACTGCTTCTACCTGGCGGGAACCGTGCAAAAAACTCTACAGTGAGTTGTTCACTCACAAATTTCAAATAACATAATAGTTATGATTTTCTTGTATTGCATGATTCTTTTTGGTACACCATTATTCGTCTCTGAGAGACAGAAATAAAGCCATAGGTATTGAATAGCAGTGTGGATCCACTACATGTCTCCACCTGCTCACCTCACATGACTGTTCAGTGGTGTCTGCAGGGAACAGGCGTCTGCAATGAGTATTAAGTTTTTCCAGCCAAATGAACACGCTATTGTTTTGATATGCTCACAAAATTTAATCGTTTCTCACGTGACCACTTGAGAATCATAAGTTACTTGAGTTGGAGATAGTCATGAAGATAAGACGACAAGGAGTATTCCAGATTAGAAGTCCTGATAACAGTCAACATCGTGATAATGGTGGAATTATTATCTGTTCTATATATGTATAGGAATGACTACGATGCAACAACACTGGTTAATTGGAATGTATATGCTGATGTTGCTGGGAGTAAAACAATAACTAGAATTGTCCAGACGCTTAATCACATATTAGGGAAGTCTTACACAGCTTAAAATACAATTACGCCACAACACAAATACGAGGGATGCCTAGAAAGTAATGCACCTCACTTTTTCTTCAGTATTTCTTTATTGAACATAATGAGAATTACACACACGAAGGAATCGTGTTTTATCAAGACACCCTATTTTTCCACGTAATCTCCATCCCGTTCTATGCCCTTCCTCCAGCGCGAAAAAGGGCGTGTTTGCCCTATCGGTACAAATCCTTGTTCTGGTGGCGGGGCCAGTGCTTCACTGTGTGAATCACCTCCTCATCGCCTCAAAATGTCTTCCACGAATGCATCTGTCCTCATGAATAACAGCATTAGCTCGCTGAAACATGCTGGGTGTGACAGCCGTGGATGGTCTCCTCAACCGCTTCAAATCGTGGAGCTCCACCGAACCGCCTTCTGGTGATCTCACCTTCTGTGCCAAGCGACTAACTGTATTTCTGTCGACAGCAGATGCTCCACAGGCTTTGAACTAGCGTTTGTGAATATTCTCCACAGTTTCTTTCTCTGCAATGAGAAATTCAATGACGACACGTTGCTTGTAAAATAAATCACCTACATACGCAATTATGAAAGTGCCCTGAAGCTACGCTATCTGTCGGAAGAGGCGGGAACTTGGCGCCAGCGCGCTCACTTAGGAGACTTCAAATAATACATAAGTACTGTTTCGCATTCGTAGCACTGTTTTCGGCTGAGGAAAAAAATATGCGGTGTATTACTTTTTGGGCAGCCCCCGTAATACAAGAAAGCATTTGCAAGTTTGGAATATAACATGTAAGTTTGGGGTGTGCTGTAATTACGTCGGTACTGCTGTATCTCTTAACTCCATACATTAAAAGATAGGTATAATTCAATTATTGATGCTTTGAGGAAGCGACTAATGAAAAGTACTATGAAGAACAGTTAATGTTATGAAGTACTGAACAGACAGGACACAGCAAATACTTTGATACATTGACAACTAATTAATATTCTACGTGCCACTGAACGACACCGAAACTTTCGAATGAAGGCACGTGGTGCGAAGAATTATACACCAAAAAGAAGTAGCAAATTTATCCGATCACTGCCGGCCCATACGTGTTGTCAACCCGACCGCGCGGCTCACGTCACACAGCTCTGCCTGCCGACTACAAATCGCTAACTGCCGCCCGGCCAGTCTTGTCAACAGGTTTTAGACAGTTATCCTAAACGACATGTGAAAAGCCCCAACGTTCGCCTTGAAAGTCCCTATGGACGTAAAAATTGACAGACTGATGAAAAAAAAGAGCTAATCACGTTTGGGGTGGTAATATTTCCTCTGTATTAAAAATTTTGTACGCTATAGTGAACACTGTAGTAAACTGTCCTTTGCGATATCAAACAGAATGTAAATTACCAATGAAACCACCCTATGCTGATCGGCAAAGCACAGTGAACTCGAAAAGTTGTTTGTGACATCACATAATATGAAAATTACCAACGAGTTCGCCCCAAGCTGGGAGCCGATAATTGAAATCAGCAATTAAATGAAACACAAAGGATAAGAAATTGAGGTGTTGATGTATAAATGGATAAGATTTCTTAGATGATTAAAACACAAATGAAATGTATTTAATTCATTACTGTCTACACAAACTAAGATAAAATTACAAATCTCAGTGCCGATTTGACTGTACGTGGACACGACTCATCTATTTAGGGGAAAGGGGGACGTATCGTCTCACCTTTATTCGTCATCGATCGTCGTGTAGTGTTGTAGCGCGTCGCCTCGGAGTTGTGCTGCGTGAGTCGAATGCTGTCATCGGCACGTGTGGCTTTGGGTTGAGGTTGATTTGGGGGGGGGGGGGGGGGAAGAGACCAAACGGCGAGGTCATCGGTGTCATCGGATTAGGGAAGGAAGTCGGCCGTGCCCTGTCAAAGGAACCATCCCAACATTTGCCTAAAGCGATTTAGGGAAATCATGGAAAACCTAAATCAGGATGGCCGGACGCGGGATTGAACCGTCGTCCTCCCGAATGCGAGTCCAGTGTGATAACCACTGCGCCACCTCGCTCGGTATGGCTTTGGGGCGACGTCCAGGTACGATCACCGCGTTGTCTGTCAGTTGCGGGTTGCGTGGCCAAACCTGCGATATCACGGTGTCCGAAGGCGGATGTCGGCGACGGATAGAAGCGCCCCGATGTCCTCTCGCTTCCACGCTGCCTCACCGGCTGTCCGCTTCACTCTTCACCCATCCCTCAGCTCAACTACTCTTCGAAATTTTATCCTCTCGCAGCGTTGTCATTGGCGGACTCAATTTGCAATACCGCCCAATGACTGATCGCTTCACGGCCTCGTCTCACAGAGCAGAGCGTGAGTTCCTGTGTTTCGTGGGCGGGTATGTAGCTCAGGAATTAACTTCTTTCTCACGATTTTACATTCTTAAGATGCTTTTCTGCATTCCGAAGCTGTTGTGGGAGCAGCTACACAACACTTCTTTGTATCCGCTATCCCTGCGTGAGACCTGGACAAACTCACGTCTCGTCTCAGACTCTGTTGGCGTCCGCGATTTATAAGAGAGTCCATAATGTCCACAAAAGATCTTTTTAAGAAGTCTGACTTCTTTCAAACGCCTCCCTGTGCGAATTCTTCGCGCTTTGTGTACGCTCCTGTCAGTGTCTTTGGCTTGCTGGAATTGTCGGTTCATTAATGCTTTCTATGGTATGTAAAGCGACTGCTGCCAGGCCAGAAGAGCTCACACGCTTTCTCGCGTACGTTCTTGACTTTCCATCCTAATGGCCGCAGGGTTCCGTCAGTTTTCAGCACTCTTCTTATTTCCCGCTGGACTCTTCGCAACGTGTCGGTTCTTAAGCGGGACGAGAGTTTCCACTGGCTCCCCCCTGTGTGCTTGCAGAATGGCTGCTGTGTCCGTTTCTCTGGCACTTGCAGCATCGTGTCCAGCCGGCTTTCTCCTGGCGGTGTGGCTCAGCAGAGATGGCCCACCTGGATGATGTATTGTTGACAAGCATAGTGAGTGCTCAGCAAATGCTATCACCAGTTTTATTTCAGCAGCTTTGGTGTGCTCTTCGAGCTTAAGACTAAGAGTGATTGTAGTAGGTTGATACACCAAGGACAGTACTGATTGTTAAAATGTGAGGTTCATTTTCAGTGCAAATCGCGATTAGTGTGTTTCAGAAGATCACTTCTTTCAGCACAGAAACTAACATCACCTGCCCTGCAACGAACACAAGTGTTCTTGGGGTCTGCAAAAAAATTGGCTCTGAGCACTATGGGACTTAACATCTATGGTCATCAGTCCCCTAGAAGTTAGAACTACTTAAACCTAACTAACCTAAGGACATCACACAACACTCAGCCATCACGAGGCAGAGAAAATCCCTGACCCCGCCGGGAATAGAACCCGGAAACCCGGGCGTGGGAAGCGAGAACGCTACCGCACGACCACGAGCTGCGGGCTTGGGGTCTGCAGTTCATCGCCCTTTAATCTGTTTGTCTCCATGCTACAATTCCCTAAATTTCTGTTTTCAGCTTTGTCTGTTACCGTTCTGTAACTCTCTTTTTCTTTTTCGATGCTGAAGCCATAATTAAATAGTACTGATACTAGAATTACATACCCCAAAAAAGAAATTTTAGAGGCTTATGTTAAGACTAACGTAAATGAACTAATCTACGGGAGCTTTTTACCCTTTATTTTCAACATACGAATACGCAACAAAGACAGAAACACAGTCACAGCCGCGGAAGTTACGCCTGTAACCGTGGAAGTAACAATGGAGCAGAGATTACGTTACACACACAAAAAGCTGCCAGATGGGAAACTGGTCTCGATCGTCGCATGTCAGACCCATTCGGAAAATTTCGCGTTGATTGTCTTCTGTTCACGATTGTTGCTACGTCAGGGTTTCTTCAATAGTGGCCATTACTCTTACAATCATTTCTTTGTATTGTAACACGTTGAGTTTAATTTAAATTTCTTGCTACAAATAAATACCGCATTTGGAAATGATCGTCTCGTAATGCGCATTCCAGAATCTGTTCTTCCTTGCGAAATTTGTGCCTTAGGAAGCAGCAGCTCACCGGCCCGAGGAGCGCTAAGCAACAAACATGTCAGTACTTCCTCTGTCACGTACCCTCTCTACACAGTGACTAAAATACCCTTCTGCATCTTGTTTCTTCTCTAAGGTAGGCTTTTATAGGCCTGCTTTCCGTACGCATTGGTGACAGACATATACAATGTCTAAAATTGTAGAGGGATGGTAAATCCGTCCCTACCCTAAATTTTGGAAGAAAGATCTCAAAGTCCCTACGCGTAGAGACATGTCCTTACAGATGGCATCTATGCACCCGGCACTGGTACTCAGCAACAACAATCAGAAACGACTCAAAAAATTGTCAGCTGGTAGCGAATACTGTAAAATTCCACCTCGGAGAAACCAGAAGAAGCTGCAACATAGTCACCGTGGTTAAGAAATTCCGTTAATTCACTCCCATCGGCTAGAAATGATAGTGCGTAACTCAACATGCGATGATACAGGATCCTCACACGGATGCACCACATGATGTGCATAATTGCAAAGCAAATGTACACAGGGCAGACGGAGTGAGATTTTGCGTCTAGATTCAAAGACTGCTCACGTCTCCATACCAATAAGACAGCTTTCACGTTACTTTTTTAAAATGTTAAAAAAATTTTAAACTCTAATTTGCGTTCGTGACAATGTCTTTGTAGAATATTTATTTTACTTGATTGACCAAAGAAAAAAATTAGGAGTGCTGAATACAATCTCATCCACTCAATTCAACAATTATTCCCTCTTTCCTTCTCTTCCATAAGCCTATATAAACAGTGCAAGACGATCTTTTAATTTAAGTCTTTTTTTTTTTCTCAACGAATAGACCATCCGAGCACCACATTCCTATTTCAGTTCTTTGTTCTTTTCTTTTATTCCAGTATGCCTTCATTTGTTCACCATGTGTCTTCTTTCTATCTTCAGACCATTTTGAACCAGTCTTTTCAGCTACCCTTCCTTGGAAGCTTTCCATTTCTAGTACTTTTTCCCGAAAGGCTCCTCTATTGTTTATATCTTCTATTTTTATATTGTTTCCTCCTAAATTATTTTCTACTTCGTTGACCCAGCTTGTTGAGGATTTATTATCCCACAAATATTTGGAAATCTTATTAGTTAATCTACTGCCTTGCATTCGAAACAAATGTCTAAGAAACATGAGTCTTCTTTTTCTCATTGCGTTTGAAATATTTTCTATACTCTGGTATATTTCAGCATTACTTCGTCATTTCCAACCTTCTGCTGTGTTTTGTGGTCCTAATATTTTCCTTAAAATTCGCCTTTCTATTACTTTTGATTTATCTAAATTATAATTTAACGCCAGGAATTCGCTTACATATAGGCATTCTGGCTTCACTACTGTATTATAATACCTTATTTTTGCATTTTTGGATAGGCACTTTTTTTGTAGAGATTGTAACCTCCCCACAAAAAATTTTAAAAGACAATACTTATTAGAAATGGGATATTCAGCTAAGTGTAAGCTTCCCACAGAAATATTAAATGACAATACTTATTAGTAATGGAGCCAAATATAACCTTCCCACAAAAATATTAATGACGAAGACAATTAAGCAGAAATTAGCAATCTGACCCAAGTATAAGTTCTCCACACAAAAGAAACATGATCCCATGACAATGAAACTACAGTGATAATCAAAACTCAATTTAACCGAAATGTCGGTCTTTGGCCCTGTGCAAAAATCAGAATTAATTTCTTACCTTAGTAAAACTGCATGTCAAAATTCTGCTCTTATTCTGCGCCACAGCTTGCAGCAGATGCATCGCAATAACTAATTTTTTTTTGAAGTTAATTGAAAATTTTTTTATTTAAAGGAAATGGAAGGAAATCGAATGATTCTTTGTTAAAAAATTGCTTTTAAATCAAAATTATTATTGGGGGCGATTCTTACAGAAATTACACTTAATTAACATCATTAGCTGATCGCAAAGCTGCTTAATAATATACCTTGTCCTGAATCTCGACCATTGCGGTGCCGACGCCCGCCGACTGCTCACACACAACAGAACTCTCTCTCATCTAGACCCCGACTGCGTCATCTCCGACGCGCTACTCGCAACTGGTAGCTCGCAACAGCACTGAACTCTCGCGCTACTGCCTCTGGTCAGAGATTCTTACCATGCCTCACCATCGCCGCTACACAACATACGTGTTTCATAACCCTCCACTGGGGGGCAAAAAATTTGGCAGCGATGGTGAGTCATGTGGACTTGCCATCGCAAGAAATTTTTTTCAACTAATTAGCTTTTACAATTTACAAAATATTCACTTATAGTACAAAATGTGAGTACAAAACATATCAGAAAAATGTATATACAAATTATTTGACAGATAACAAAGTGCATACGCACTGTAAGATACTGTAGCATTTTCTGAACAAAATCATGTTGACAAGGGACATGAGTGCACATGCACTGCAGTGGAGAACATATCAGCAAAAGACGAAATGTATATACAACGAGTAACAAATGACATAAATCATAAAAGTATGCAGAATGAACACAAATCATATCGAAAATTGAGAAGAGTGCACAGGCACTGAAGTTCAGTTAAAAACATATTCACATAAGTGCACATGCACAGAAAAATTTTTGAACATTTTTATAACAAATAAACGCAAGGGTAGAAAAATCATCAAATCACAAAAAGTATATACAATATAGATGACAAGAGTGCACACATACTGCACTTCAGAACAAATCGAAAAATGTCTTTAGTATAATGGCAAAAAATCATGTCGACAGGTGACATAACTGTACTCGCACTGGAGTTCCACAAATCGAAAAAAAAATGTATAGGCCATGAACATAAATGGTGTTAGTTAAAAATGATTTTCACTATTAGGATAGGAAAGGAAAGGATTGCATCATGGTTGTAGCACTTTAGTTTGCACATAGCTGCACTGAAAGTCCATATCTTTCCACAGGGTCACAACACTAAGTGATACAATCTGCAGTTTCGTTCCCAGAAGTATTTATCAGCGTATCAAGACACTGAAACGTCGTAGTAATATTCCATGCTATCATTTGGTAGTACACCAGGTACACCAAACAGTGGGATCATAATAATGTCTTCATCGGTTACGGTGGTGGACAGCATGTCGTGTCAACACCACGCTCTTAAGAGGCACACCAACGTAGAATTAGTGCAAAAACCAAATATAGTGCTCCATGATAATCAGGATGGACAAGACAAATGGATGTTACAATAATTTCAGGTAGTTAGGTCAGAAGGTGAAGGACATTAACTAACACACAAGTCTTGATTAGTGATTACATAAGTAGTTTGCGGTATCCATACTGTAGTCATTGAACATTTCTGTACCATGTATTTTAATATTACAGAACATGTTCATAAAAAGTCTTAATTATAGGCACTCAGTGGCCAGCAAGTATTGAATAGTATAAAACATTAGTCATCATTCAGTATTATTCATATCATTAAGAAATCATCATTAGAAAAATGTTAATTACAATCATAGCATTAATAAGCATGGGCATTATAAGTAATTACATTAATTATGGGCACTCAGTGGCCAGCAAGTATTAAATAGTATAAAACATTATTCATCATTCAGTATTATTCATATCATTAAGAAATCATTATTAAAAAAATCAGTTAATTACAGTCATAGCATTAATAATCATGGGCATAATAAGTAATTACATTAATTATGGGCACTCAGTGGCCAGCAAGTATTGAATAGTATAAAACATTAGTAGCATTAATAATCATGGTCATAATAAGTAATTACATTAATTTATTCAAGTGACATACTATTCAGAGCTGATCAGTATTATTCAGAATTATCATAAACTAGTGACATTATATGGGACTGTTAATACATTTTGTTTTTTCTGCTAGCAATGCATTGCTTTGGGTAATTATAAGGGAAAGCAAGAAGAAATAAGAGAAACAATTGCTTCTAGGTTGTTCCTATAAATGAAAAGATTGTGTAACGTCATTCGTCATGAGTCAGCTGTAGCAAGGTTATCACATTTATAAATGATAGACACAAGTGGGTAAAAAAAAATGCAAGTACTAGAACAGGTATAATAGGTAACAAGTTTAGTAAGTATTAAAAAAGCTTCTCCTGAAAGAAAAATACAAAATGGATTATTGAGCTGAAAGAAGAAACGCAGACTATGCTGAAAAGTAGTGAACTTCGAATTAACAGGTAGTGAAATGTGTATAAAAAATGTGTTCCATAGCTGTCCTTTCCAAAATCTTCAGTCATCCTACTATGCAATATAACACCTGCTGTCTAAGCAAACTGCAACAAATACTTAAATAACTACATAGCATAAATACATAACTTCAACATTATCCTCATCTGTAAAGAAAAACTTCATTATCCATATTATCATAACTTCATTATTATCATCACCTGTAAAGAAAAACTTCATTATCCATATTATTATATTCTTCATCATTATTCATCATCAGCATTCATTATCATCTGCAAAAAAATCACTTCATTATTCATCACACAACTATTCCTTATCCCTAGCATATTACATCACTTAAAACTAAGATGTGTAGTTCTGTCTGACAGCTTGCATCAATCGCTTCGTATTCTGAAAGAAAAAATTAGTTAAGGGGAGTTGGAATGCCGGAAAATGGAAAAAATTCACATTTTCAGTTTTTAACCTTATAACTTAATTTGAAATTTTCTGCTTAAAATGGTGCAAAATTTGTTAAGAAATTCCAATTGGAAGTATTTTTATTTAATTTTTCAAAATTACATGTGCGCCCAGCAAAGTTACCCATCTTGTGATTTGTACACATTTAAATCTTCGCATTTCCGAAAACATTACATATAGAAGGCTGTGGATTTCACTCTTCAGTTGTAGAATCTTTGATCCTTCCATAGGTACCATTGTTTTTACGACTAGCTGTGTTTATTGTTCAGTTTTTGATCTGTGAGTGTTTGTTTTGAGCCTCGAGTTTAGTTTGTCGCTCATTTGGAGTTTGTTATCTGTCTTGTTTTGACTTTCAGTGGTGAGTGCGTAGTTTCTACGATGCCTAGGAGTGCATCATTATTTAAAAAGCGAAAGTTTCGCGGTAATAGATTTACAAATAACGTTTGTTCAAGTGATTCTGCTTCAGCACCTGTTGATGCTGGTGAAAGTTCTGACGTTTGTACAGCTGAGATGTGTGAAGGAGACACGCCCACCAGTGCATCAAAAAAGAAGTTATCAAACTGTGCAAGTGAAATTACAGATGAAGCTTCTAATGAACAATATGTTTTAGTCGACTTTCCTGTTTTTACTGAGTTTATGAAGAAATGTTTGTGTTGTAATCTTTGTGGAGGTTCTTTTGATATGAACATAACAAAATCTATAGGACTTTCCTGCAAAATTGCTATAGTTTGTGCCAGTTGTGAAAATGAGACCTGTTTTTGGAGCTCTAAAACATGCAGTAGCAATTTGTTTGAGAGTAATATCAGGCTAATGTATGCAATGAGAGCAATTGGTAAAGGACATACTGCTGCTCAAACATTTTGTGCCATAATGAATCTTCCACCTCCACCTGCTAAAATTGACAATTACACTGAAGTGATAGGAGATGCTGTTCAGTCTGTAGCAGATTTATCAATGAAAGCTGCTGCCAGTGAAGCAAAATATATAAATGAAGGAAACCCAGATATCCCTGTTGCTTTTGATGGAACCTGGCAGAAAAGGGGTCACACATCCAAAAATGCTGTTGCTACTGTTACTAGTGTGGACAGCGGTAAAGTTTTGGACTATGAAGTGCTCACTAAACATTGTTACCATTGTGCATCTGGTAAGATAGAAGCAGCTCACATATGTAGCAAGAATTATGAAGGTACGAGTGGAGGCATGGAGGCTGCCGCTGCTGTGAAAATGTTTAGCAGATCAGAAAAAGAACGGGGAGTATTTTACACAAAATTCCTTGGAGATGGGGACTCCAAGGCATACAAAAGTGTTACAGAATCCATGCCATATGTCAATAAGACAATAACTAAACTAGAATGTGTCGGTCATGTTCAGAAACGAATGGGCACTCGTCTAAGGAAACTGAAACAGAATCTGAAGGACAAAATTTTGTCAGATGGTAAAACCATTAGAGGTCGCCTGTCAGATAAAATTATAAATGAATTACAACAATACTATGGTATGGCAATAAGAAATAATGCAAATAATTTGCAGGAAATGAGACAAGCTGTATGGGCCACATATTTACATCGATCATCAACTGATGATAATCCTCAACATTTTGCTTGTCCAGATGGTCCTCAGTCATGGTGCAATTATAGAAAATCTCAAGCTACTGGGGATCCTTATCACCATAAAAATTATATTCCATTGGCTGTTATGGAAGTAATTAAACCAATATATAGAGACTTGGGGCATCCTGATCTTCTGCGAAAATGTCTTCATGGTTGTACCCAGAATCAAAACGAGTCGTTCAACAACCTCATTTGGACTCGTGTACCTAAGAATGTATTTGTTGGGATAAAAACATTGAAATGGGGAGTCAGTGATGCTGTTATTTCATTCAATGATGGTCATATGGGTAGGCTAAAGGTCATGGCAAGGCTCGGCATTGCTCCTGGTATCAACACCATCAGAGGTCTTCAGCTTCTGGACAGCGTGCGAGTAAGGAAGGCTCAGTATGCAGCTGAATTTAATACAAAAAAAGCAAGGGCAGCAAGGAGAAGAAAGCTTCTAGGTGAAGAAGAAGAACTAGAAGATGACCCTGATTACTCTGCTGGACACTTTTGATAATAGAATAAAAGGTATTTGTGAATTTTCATAATAAATTACTTTAATCGCATTTTCTGGCATTTGACATTTTTAGTGTTACATGTACCTTTATCTCATAAACCACTCAACCAACAACATTCAAATTTTCAGAAATGCTGCAAAACAGTTCAAAGAGGCCACTGAACTAGAATCATGACAAGAACTGGCTTATTCTCTGAACTAGGGAAGTTTATGTTATACTTTTTCCAATAAAAAATGGCTTAATGGTAAAAAATTCATAAATACTATACCAACAAAAAGAAAACATTGGTTCTAGTTCAGTGGGCTCACAATATATGCTGAAAACCTCTGCCAGAATTTCAAAGTTCTGAAGATAATAGTTCCAAAGAAAAAGGTACACAAAGTTAGCAAATTTAACATTGGCGAGATAGGGCATTCCAACTCCCCTTAAGACTGCTATTCTGCGATGTGTATAGTATATTCTTGTTAATGCTTGTTAATCCTAATCCATTTACTCTTCCTCATAAGGTTATTGCATCTTCTTTCGTTTCCCACAGAAATTTTAAATGCCAATACTTAATAGAAATGGAGGCCAAGTGTGACCTTCCCGCAAAAATATTAATGACAAAGACAATTAAATAATAATTAGCAATCTGACCTAAGTATAAGCTCCCATAAAGTAATGAAAGATAATCCCATGACAATGAAAGTACACTGTTAATCAAAACTCAATTAAACCGAAATGTCGGTCTTTGGCCCTGTGCAAAAATCAGAATTAATTTCTTACCTTAATATAACTGCACGTCAAAATTCTGCTCTTATTCTGCGCCACAGCTTGCAACAGATGTATCCCAATAACTAAATTTTTTGAAGTTAATTGAATTTTTTTTTGTTTAAAGGAAATGGAAGGAAATCGAATGATTCTTTGTTAAAAAATTGCTTTTAAATCAAAATTATTATTGGGGGGGATTCTTACAGAAATTACACTTAATTAACATCATTAGCTGATCGCAAAGCTGCTTAATAATATACCTTGTCCTGAATCACGACCATTGCGGTGAACCTTCCCACAAAAATATTAATGACGAAGACAATTAAGCAGAAATTAGCAATCTGACCCAAGTATAAGTTCTCCACACAAAAGAAACATGATCCCATGACAATGAAACTACAGTGATAATCAAAACTCAATTTAACCGAAATGTCGGTCTTTGGCCCTGTGCAAAAATCAGAATTAATTTCTTACCTTAGTAAAACTGCATGTCAAAATTCTGCTCTTATTCTGCGCCACAGCTTGCAGCAGATGCATCGCAATAACTAATTTTTTTTTGAAGTTAATTGAAAATTTTTTTATTTAAAGGAAATGGAAGGAAATCGAATGATTCTTTGTTAAAAAATTGCTTTTAAATCAAAATTATTATTGGGGGCGATTCTTACAGAAATTACACTTAATTAACATCATTAGCTGATCGCAAAGCTGCTTAATAATATACCTTGTCCTGAATCTCGACCATTGCGGTGCCGACGCCCGCCGACTGCTCACACACAACAGAACTCTCTCTCATCTAGACCCCGACTGCGTCATCTCCGACGCGCTACTCGCAACTGGTAGCTCGCAACAGCACTGAACTCTCGCGCTACTGCCTCTGGTCAGAGATTCTTACCATGCCTCACCATCGCCGCTACACAACATACGTGTTTCAAGATCTTTTGGTGATACCACATGCTCTCCCCATTTTATGCAAATTTTCCTCTATTGAAATTTTTCCCAAGTATTTTCTTACATTATCTCTCCTAGATATTTGATTTTCTTACCCTCTCTATTTGGTCAATATCTGTTTTCTGAAATTTTGGAGCATCGTTAACGTTTGTTATAATTTCTTTTCTGCAGAAATTGTTTAGCCAGTTCTGTTGGCTATATCTTCCCGGAGATTTATTTGTTTTATAACAGTTGCCACATTTTCAGATAGTATAGCAAAATCATCTGCAAATGCAAAACAGTTTATTTCGATAATTTTTCTTCCTCTTTCTATCTTTGTAGGTGAGATGTTGAGATCGATAAGTTTTTCGTTCCAAATTCATATTATTTTCTGTAACACACTGTTAAAAAGAACTGGGTATGCCGTCACCTTGTCATACACCTGTTTTATTTTGAAAGGCTGTGAAATTTCTCCCATAAATTTTACTTGACGGACTGTATGTGTGTTTCACAGGTTAGGTTTGCCTAATCCTCGAATTATTTTATCTATAATTTCTCTGCCAACAAAATCAATAGCCCTTTTGAAATCCACA
The DNA here is from genome assembly GCF_023898315.1 of Schistocerca nitens. NCBI lineage: Eukaryota > Metazoa > Arthropoda > Insecta > Orthoptera > Acrididae > Schistocerca > Schistocerca nitens. The sequence continues at coordinate 697,432,098 of NC_064615.1, read as the reverse complement.
AACACAACTATAATATCCTTTTAAATAAGTAATCTGTGGTGAACCACTGACTTGAGATTAATTATTTGTTCCGAAAATGACCTCCTTCCCTCTAAAACCACCTTCATATTCACCTAAATGACTGTCTAGTGTTGTTTCTATTCTGATTAATAATATCTTGGAAAATGCTTTATACGCTACTGGCAGTAAATATATTCCTCTGTAGTTGGTTACATTCTGTTTATTAAATTTTTTGTGATGTGGTTGTATCAAAGCGACTTTCCATTCCTCTGTCATTTTTTCTGTTTTCCATATTTATTCAAAGTGTAAATTTAGCTCCTTTGCTATATTTGGCAAGGACCACTTCATAAGTTCAGCTGTAATAGAATCTTCTCCAATAGCTTTGATGTTTTTTAGAGCATTGATTGCTTCTTGAATTTCTTTTATAGTTGGTGGTACATTTGGTGGTTCATCTTCTTCCAAATTTCCATTTATATCTGAGAATTCCAGTTTGTAATTTGGTTCAGGAAAGTTCAGAAGCTATTGAAAATATCTTGCTAGTATTTCACAATTTTTAGTGCTGCCTGCCCCAATTTTGCCATTTCATTTTTCCAACAGGCATTTGGAGTTTGATACTTGATTAATTTGTTCTTTAAAGTTCGATAAAAGTCTCGAGTACTATTTTTTACAAAATTGTTTCTGTATTTCCAACAGTTTCTCCGTTTCAAAGGCTCGATTGGTATTTCTGATTGTCCTGGCTGTTTCCTTTCTTTGTTGTTGAAGTTGATCATAGTCTTCAATTTTCTATGAGAATTTCCATTTTTCTCACTTTTTAATCCTCTCTGCTATGGTTTCTTCACCTATTTCATTTCACCATATTTTATTTTTATTTTTTGATGACCCAAATACTTTCTGTACAGCATTATTAATTGCTTTGGATATTTCTTGCCAGTTACCATGTTTAGCTACTTTAATTTCACTTTGATAGTTTTTAATTGAATATTTTGTCATAGTAAGCTTATCTCTATTATATTTTATTAGCGTTCGTGACTTGTTCTTTATTAGGTAGGAGTTAGACTTTAAATTCTGAGAGGGAATGATAAGTATAGAATTTACCATCCCTTACTACTTTCACGTTCATTGTACTTCTCCATCCTTGCAGCTCCTCCCATCGGAGGTTGGAGTCCTCCCTCAGGCATGGGTGTGTGTGTCGTTCTTAGCGTAAGTTAGTTAAAGTTGGATTAAGTAGTGTGTAAGCTTAGAGGCCACATGATCTGACTGAAATCCACCGAACATTGGGTTGTGACATATCCACATTTTTGCTTTTCTTGGGAATTTCCTAAAGAAGGTATACATTAATTTCAGGTGGGAGCTTTGACACAAGCTGATTAGCCTCATACCATTTGCGTTCGTTCTTCTATGAGTTGGGCGGTGTCCTACTACATTTCTAAATTTCTTTTCTCTACCTATTTGTGCGTGAAGTCATCTAATAGTAATATGATGCTTATCTTTGGAATTTTAGATATTTCAGTTCCTAAATATCCCAGAATTCCTCGTTTTTTGTAGATTTTTCCTGTTGTCCTCATTTATTGGTGCAGGGCAGTTACAAAGTGTGTATATCTTATTTTTGCACATACACGATAGGAAAGATGCTCTCTCTGAGGTGGAGTTAAATTCTGTAACATTTCTTATTATACTCTCGTGAACATAGAAAGCTTTACGCAAAAATAGCATCTAATTAATAATTTAGACTGCTGGTTCGCCTTTGAAGATTTTACAGTCACAAGTATCTACTATATTTTCATGTAGAACCCTGGTTTCATGAACTGCTAAAATTTGAATTTTGTTTATCTTTAAAAGTATTCCTACTTCTTTTTGTTTACCACTCTTGATTAGAGAATTCACATTTAAAGTGCCTGGAAGGAATTTCTTTCTGAATTTTATTTTAGGAGTATTCCAAGGTTGCTCTGATTCAACCTTCTGATTGCAGTTGTTGGGACTCCTCAGAATCCTTGGTCCCAGTGCATTACGTTACTCAATGGTGGATTACTCTCTCGAGTTACCACCTGCGGTGGTGTATTCATTTTGCAGAGTTTCCATACTGGAGGTGAAATTGTATTACATTCAAAGTAAGAAATTGAATTCCAAGATAGGATCGAACTGTTAGTCAGAAATTAGATTTTTTGTTAGCGGTTCACTCCAATAGGTTCTTCTGTCCTCTCCACCATTGTAAATTAAATCAGACTTCCTGTTCCGCCTTCGAGACCGTTGGCCAAATTTCACCTGCAACCCTAGGCAGAGGCACTCACAGGGTACTACCATCTGGATACAGATGGACCCAGGTATATTAACGAGGTTAGTACTCTTCCCTCTCCTCTTTCCCCATCACTTACTAGATGGGGACCTTGGTTTGGGACCGGTAACAGCGGGGTTTTCAGCCTTTTGTAATTTGATAATACGACGTAAATTCATTGAAATGTTAAATAACTACGATTTTTCAATTGTTTATCAGTAAAAATCTTTTTGTGGGTTAAGCTCATCTGGAGACCGTAAATATTTCCCAAAAACGGGTAATTTGAATATTTTCTTAGACATCTAAGCAACTGTTAATGTAATTAATTATTATAGAAGTGTTATTCGTTTGAAATAACACATTAACTCAAAACTACATCTGAAACTGACTACATGATGTTAAAAAATTAGGACTTTATATATTTCATTTGAGTAATTTATTTACAAATGTACCAGTCAATAAGATAATGAGAAATTATGTGAAAAATCCTTGTTGAGCACAAGCTATGGCTATTTTGAGAGCTGACTCGACGAAATTGCGTAATGCAATACGTTTTTAAAACTCTAATTCAAGACATTAACCGCAATTTAAACTGAAAACACAATTTAAAGATAAAAAAACAGAAGCAAAGTCAAGTGCAAAGTAACAACAAAATATAAAACCTAAGAAGCCATCCCGTAGTAAATAATAAGCAAATGACCATGAGACCCATTGTTAATTTAAAAAGTGCTGCTACACAGCAGATTGAAAAGTCCACATATCATGTAGTGGAAGAGTTCAAACTGGAAAAAAAAAACAGAATAATAAAATGTTGTTGAAATAATTGCAAAATTAAAGCCATAATGTCTGATTACTTGCAAAAACTGTTGTAACATTCGAGAGCATATTAAAAACCATATGGGAGCAACTAACAAGAAACTTGACAGATCCAGTCACCACTACTAGGGAAAAAAATTATAAAAATAATCACAGGGTAAAGAGACATGTTATTTGACAAATCACTTTACCTACAAACTGAGCTACTTATAGTGGGAAACATTATTTCATGTATTTCAATCAATCTTTTAATGAATCTCTTTGCAAATTTGTTTTTCTCTGAAGTGAAACAAGTGAAAAACAAAAAGTAGGTTTGTATAGTAACAAACTCAAAATTTCAAAATTGTAGGTATGTAACTACTAGAAATGAAACCACCAATTTTCAAAATGGGCCCAGTTGGTATAGAGACTCTTCAGAGCACCTTTTGTAACAAACAACAGAAAAGAGCAAATAAAAAGTACAACAGAAAGAAAAAACGTCAGCATGGTACTTCAGTAATATACGAATAAAGAGTAGGTGCTGCAGCTCTGAATGTGCTGGAATATCTAATGTAAACAGTAGTAGTAAATCGAAGGAACACATGAGAGGTCTAAACGGTGTGTTAATTATCACAGACATTTGTAAGAGCTAATACAGTTCTAATAAGGAAATTCACCACAGGGGCATAAAAACAACACTACAATTGAGTGTAAATCTAAGAGAATAGCAACTTCGAGGAATGTGTTCCACACAGAAGACCATAAAGAAAAAAGATTATAAAATCACCAACAAAAGGATCTCTTTGCTACTGATACACGGCTTACAATAAAATAGTAAACGCCAAGTAAGGCAATACAATTAAGAAAAAAAAGATGCATATCTATGAGTCTTCCATTGACACATTACCTCTCCCCATCACAACATGCAAGGTGGCCGGCCACCATTTTGTAAAATACCTAGAATTGCAAAGAGGAATGATGGCTCTGGCGTGTGAAGACCGATGTACCACTTTCGAGGTGATTGTGGGAAGCCTGAGAATGAGTAATGTATCAACTTTCAACAACAGGTACCTCCCAGAAATCTTTACAAAATGTACTTGTGCTACAAGACGACGTCCCCGCTCATTCTACACATGAAGCCACAAATGTTGATACTTATGTCTATTAAATTTTACGTCATCACTGCTTTCTCAGGACACATCTCCCTGTCATTTCCTCCTCTTTCAAAGCATGAAGAAACCATTGCGTGACAGGCATTTCCAGAATTGTGAGTAAGTGATTTTGGAGGTAACGCTTCTTTAGCAGCCAAAATGCAAACTTCTAAAGGCAAAATTCAAACGTAGTCAGTCGTTGTTGGAACAATAAGTAGCACTGACGGGTCAAGAGGAGTGTCTGATTTTGCTAAGCACTACCACAGGCAACAAGTTTTATGGTTACAGTTTGAATGTCTCAAGATGATAATTAACTTGATGACTACACATAGTACGGTGTGTTTCAAGAATTAATTCCTCTTAATTAAGTACTTTCGGGCTGCAAACAGTTTTGTATGTGCTGATACATGGACCTAAGATAATGTACTGTTTTCCATAGCTACGTGAACCCAGACACTCAATAACGTCACTGTAAACGCTGAGTTCACAACAATTCAATGACTGTGTAGTTTAAAACAATACAAAATAATAGAGATTTGTATTGACAACCTACGATTACGTGTCATCGTCGTCTGTCTTCAAAGTCATAATCAGATTAAATTATGAGAGTCACTTTATCTTAAACATAACTTCTCCTGTACACAGATGTTTCACAGCTGCACTACGTTCAAAGATAAAGTGATATGCTAACTCGTCAATCAATTAATATTTTAAAAAGGTATTACAGAACTCAACATTCTTGAAAATAAGGTAATGATTATATAGACATAAAATGTTTTTATTCCTAATTTTCGTTCCAATAATAAAGACTTAAGACATGTTTGTATTTTTCACATATAAATATTCACTGCTAATGGCACAAATACGTCGAAACATGTTTGGATAGTAAAAAGATAAGCTATTTGGATGATAAAAGGATTGAATTTCCATAATAACGTGTTTTTCCTGTACTACAGTGGCTGGTATTGTTTTTTGATAATATCTCTGGGCCTTAAGCTGTGGAGTGAGATTGCGGAAGCGTGTCATGCTGAACAGCTGTAATGAAGGAAGTTTGCTTGACGCCACCGCACTCTTTCGACGCAGCGAAACGCAGTCCCCTCCCACAAGTCGACCCACAGCTCCGTGCTTTGCTACGCAGCGGAAGGGCTTCGTGATTTAGGAGGCTGCCCCAAGGGAGAAGGAGCAACTCTGATTTACAATGCCTGTTTTTATGCGAGCGTAACGGCCTTTTGTACTCCCTTATTTCTCGCTGTCCACGGCCACGTGTATAAGGGAGAAACAACTACATTGTTCTTCCTTAAATTTTAGCCGTCCTTTAAAAACTTAACAAGATCTCGTGTGCTACTCGGAAAAGAATGTAAAACCGAGGAAGCGGAAACAGACACTGTAATCTCGTACTGCAGAATGTGCATACAATTTCATAAATATCTCTGGAAAACGTTAAGCGTCGTGGCGGCGGTGACTGGCTGATGCGTGCTAACTGTCCTGTACCTGTCAACCTATTAAAACTTTGCTGGCCTCAGACTCAGTTTAACCAGTCGAAATCTTCCATAAATTTCCGTGAAACGCAAGACTGTATGTATCCCTAGGCTAAAATTATGATTTTCGCATCCTGAACCAGAACATGTATAGTGATTAATATTATAAATTTTTTTATATACAGGTAATAGACTGTACCAACAAAAGAGTTCCTCCTTCCTCGTTGACATATTTTAGGTACAAAAATGGTTCAAATGGCTCTGAGAACTATGGGACTTTGGAATCATAAATAAGCTGTCGTAACGCAGCAACCGGTTCAAAAAATGGTTCAAATGGCTCTGAGGACTATGGGACTTAACTTCTGAGGTCATCAGTCCCCTAGAACTTAGAACTACTTAAACCTAACTAACCTAAGGACATCACACACATCCATGTCCGAGGCAGGATTCGAACCTGCGACCGTAGCGGTCGCGCGGTTCCAGACTGTAGTGCCTAGAACCGCTCGGCCACCCCGGCCGGCGAAAGCGCATGTCACACCCGTCTACAAGAAGGGTAGAAGAAGTGATCCACAAAACCATCGTCCAATATCTTTGACATCGATTTGTTGTAGAATCTTAACTCAAAGTCAGAGCTCAAAAATAACGAGCTATCTTGGACTGGACGACCTCTTCCATGCCAGCCAACATGGAGTCCGACATTGATCATGTGAGACTCCACTGATACTTTTCTCACAAGATATACTGAAAGCTTTGGATCCAGGCGCTCAGGTAAATGCAGTACATCTTATTTTCCAAAAAGGATTTGACTCAGTACCGTATCACACCAATTATCAAACGTACGTTCATATGTGATATCAAGCGAAATTGGTGACTGGTCAGATGATTTTTCCGTAGGGAGGACGTAGTAAGTTACCTTTAAGAATCTTCGACAAATGTAGAAGTAACTTCTGGTGTGCCTCAAGGAAGTGTGTCGGCACTCTTGCTGTTCATTCTGTATATTAATGACCTTGCAGACAATATGAATAGTAACTTCAGACTTTTTCCAGATGATGCAGTTACCTACAACGAAGTATTCTGTGAAAGAAGCTGCATAAATGTTCAGTCAGATCTTCATAAGATTTCAAAGTGGTGCAAAGATTGGCAGCTTGCTGTAAATGTTCAGAACTGTAGAAATGTTCACTTCACAAAACGGAAAAGAAATATAATATCTTATGACGATAGCATCGGTGGAATCAGTCAACTCAAATACATGAGTCTAGCACCTCGTGGGGATACTGAATGGAATGATCACATAGGCACAGTAGTGGGTAAAGCAGGTGGTAGACTTTGGTTAATTGGTAGAATACTGTGGAAATGAAATCACTCTAGAAAGGAAATGGCTTAAAAATCACTCGCGAAACCATCCTAGAATCTTATTCAAGTGTCTGGGACCTGTACCAAATAGGACTAACAGTGGATACTCAAATCGTACGGTAAATAGGAAGTGCAATTGGTCACAAATACGTTTTTCCTATTTTAGAGTGTCACAGAGGTGCTGATGAGGCTGTATTGGCAGACGAACATAGACATAGTAACCTGAGTAAGCTTGCTTATGAAGTTTCAAGAACCGGCTTTAAATGATGACTCTAGAAATGAAACCACCTACGCACTGCTCTCACAGGGCTCGTGAGGGCAAGATTGAAGTAATTGCAGCACGCACGGAGGCAATTACATGATATATTTTACGACTGTCCATACGTGAATCGAACGAGAAAAGTCCCAGTAACTGGTACAGTGAGACATATCCTCTGCCATGCAGTGGTTTACAGAGTATAGACGTAGATGAAAGAGAGCGGTGACATTAACTATTGTTGTATACACGCAATAGCTTACGTAACCCCACGAAAATAACTCTAGCGGCGTGACGTCGAAAGAGCACGGAGGGCATGTGATGAGACCTTCACGACCCGTCCAGCCATCTGGAAATGCATCATTCAGCACATCCCATACGTTGAAACTCCATGTGGGACCACACCATCGTACTGGAAGATGATGGACGGCTGCAGGTCTTCCATCTGTAGTAGCAGGAAGCATTCGATCATTTCCTAGTAAACATTTCTCTATTTGGTATTAGGCAACACCAAGCATAAAGCTTCGACCTATAGCGGATGTTTCCACGTGTGTTTTGTATGTTTTCGAAGCCCCAAATCCTAATGTTTTAGCAATTCACATGTCTCGAAATGTGGAACGTTGTTCCAGCTGAAAACAGGCAATTTTTGACGTAGTTGTTACTAGCATCTATGGAACACGCGAATTTATACTGCAGTTGACGATCGTTGGGCTACAATGATTGGACCATTTGCGCTTTGCACCACAAAGGAGTAACTGCTTATGTAACTCTTTGTGGACAGCTTATCTTGCTTCCGGCAATTCGCGTGCTGCACACCGAATTGACGTCTGGCGACTGTTTTGAAATGCAGCTCTCACGCTGTCAACACGTTCTTCAGATATACAGGGACGCCCACTTCGAAGAAGAACTTTGACTTTCAGAACTACCGCAAATTGATTGTTTTTGCCGGTAGTGCCCCCCCCCCCCCCCCCCAAACTGCGCATTCTCGTGTTCTGTCGCCATTCTGATGCACTCCATGTCAAATCTGCAACAAAAGACAAAGGAAAAACAGAGAGATCTCTCAGAGCTGCGAAACGTTTCACAACAAACGACGACTTTCTATCTTTAATAGTTTCCAAATCATGATGTTTGTTAAATAACAGCGGGACTTTATGGACACCCTGTATTATTAGTTAAAGCACTTAAGATGATTAAATGTATCATTCAGTTCAAGAACATGTTTTACCCTATATATGGTGTTCTATTTTTTAGTTATTTAATGGCCATCTCATTAATAAAATACTGTTACCCAGTTTTCAGATGATAATGTCGTTTTGGAATGTATCCCAGCGGCCTTGCTAACTGCCTAACAAGAATACGGTATTTGAACAATTCCAGCTCCTTTTCCGACACAAACCTTCCATATCCACGATATACCATGTAACGTGCATGACAAATTACTCTCACGAATATTCTTCTACGGATCTCAGGGGCGTTCCAATTTAACTACACGAAACACATCCCAAGTTCTACGTGTGCATAGCGTGGGTAACAAGAGTACAGACAACAGTAAATGTAGCTTACGTAAGTCTGTGCATAATGTCTGTCATCAACTTCATGGATGGAGGAGAGACTTCCACTGAGAAATAACTGAATAGTAGCTTTAACAATGTCTGTGCCGACAAAACTTCTTCCTGCAAGGCTGGAGACAGTGATAATGCATGTGATAAAGTCATAAGCACATAAAGAGAATAAATCTTTCCCATCTAAAGTACGTAAATTTTTCACATGTGATGACAGCATGTAGTCCACTTGGATGTGCCGTACTAGATGAAATGTGTCGGACCTTTCTGCCATAAATCCTGTTCACTTCCTATACAACTACAAACGAATGAGAGTGGTAGTATTAGTAGCCTGCTTGTATGTTGGCAGCGTTATAGACTGTGTTAATATTGTTGACAGCACTCTTTGCCCTCGGCAAGAGATTCTGTGGTAAGACAGACTAACAGCGAGTGAATAGAGAAGTGTATGGACATGAACATTTTTAGTGGAGACTCTATGTTGGTAGGACATGCATTGTAATGTGAGATGAAATGATGTGTTTATAAGAAAATACGCAAGGTAATGTATGATGATGGATGTTTGGTTGATAATGTTTGGGCAGTGGAATTATTGACAACTATTTAATTTTAGGAACTGGATGTTAGATGAATAAGGTAAAACTTTCTAAACACATTGTTTGCTCTTCAACAAAATCTCTCTTTTGCTTACCATATGCCTCCTAGTAGTTAGTCTCTAGTAGTTAGAATCTTTTTATTTAGCTGACTTAGTTGTTACTTGCTGTAATTGCTGTAGTTCGTGTTATGAAGATTTCCTGTGAGGTAAGTGACTTCTGAAAAAAATGGGGTTTGCACTGTTGGGATTCGTGATTGAAATGAGTTTAGGCAAGCAACAGAGTTGGTTTCATAGTTTCATATTTTTTGGATTTGTGTTATTGTTAGGACTGAAATGAGTTGAGGCAAGCAACAGAGTTGGAGGTAGTTTCATAGTTTCATATTTTTTTGGATTTGTGTTATTGTTAGGATTTCTTCCAATTCAGGGCCATTCTTTTGTGTGAATTATCGGAAGTCATGTAGTCAATATATAGCAGTCAGATTGCGTGGGGGTTGTATATTGTGGGTAATAAATGAATTGGTTAAGTTTGAGTTGTCTTTGTCAGGGAAAATTCTGTAGGTCAATCTTTAGTAAAAAATAATTAAACAGGTAGTTTCAGTAGTCATTGTTTGGATCTACTCAGTAAATTTGCTATGAGTTCCCGTATTACTAATTTAATGTCATATTATGTACTCAAAAAACATCTTTTTGGACTTACAGAAGAGAATTCGGATACTGTATGCACATTTTCCAACAGCTTACTACACCACTTTTTTTTTATACCTCGACAACTGATGTTCAGGACTTCTAAAATTCATTGTGCGAAAATACTGGTAACAGCATCTGATTTCGACTCAGATGAAGAAAGACACTGCAGTCGTAAATTGGGTGTTTAAACGGTTGCCCTGTCTATCTTCTACGTTTCCGGCCATTGCACTACGATTTCGACTTGTTCTCATACAGTCCTGATAGAAATCTGTAAGATGTTTTTTTTGCAGTTTCATCCTTCATCTCTCAGTCTTTCCAAACCATCTAAAACAGGTGTATTTTCTCCAGCCACTTCAATGAATTTTCTGTCAAAGCTCCATATCAGTATCCGTTAACTGCTGAAAAATATTAAAAAATTGTAATTGTACCTCATAATTCCTTCTCTATATACGTATATATGGTTTTTACATACCAAGATGTGTGTGTGTGTATGTGTATGACAACGGAGAAGAGAAAGGAAACAATGATTCACTTATATGGAAGTGGAATCAACACCATCCGGAGACAAGGCCAATAAACCGTATCCTGACGACATAGTTACGTGGCGGTCGTAACGTAAAACGGCCAACACCAAAAGAATTCTGCCTCGTGATGACTGGGTGTTGTGTGCTGTCCTTAGGTTAGTTAGGTTTAAGTAGTTCTAAGTTCTAGGGGACTGATGACCATAGATGTTAAGTCCCATAGTGCTCAGAGCCATTTGAACCATTTTGAACCAAAAGAAGTTTGTCGCTCGTAAAATTAGCGATTTCCTTGTTGATACTTGAATGAGGTTAGTTTACTGAGGAAACGTATATGGTTGTTTAATTGGAATTGAGATAAAAACAATTAACGCATAATTCCTATTAATTTGGCGCATAGCATATGCAACGCGTCTAGCACATTTGTAAACGAAGCTGCTCACGTCTATGAAAAAATCGTTATTTTCGTGGCTATGAACTTTTAGGAGCATCTGAAGTATTTTAAATGTAAATTAGTTTTTAATAAAACAGCCACACATTTCCAAATACATAATATTGTTATGCAAAAGCACTGAAGCATGCTTGTTACATTCAGCTATACTCACACAATTTTCTGTTATCAGTACAACTTCAAGAACGAATCCATTGACTAAAATTTTATTTAATACAACTCCTTTTGAATAAGTCTCCACTTTCATATTATTATCAGTCACGATATACTCTAATTGTAAGTAATGGAACTGCACCGATAAATCGATAAACACGAAAACAGCTCTCTTCTTTCACTATTTTCACCCTTTTCTTCTGTAAATAAATTACATTAACTTTGTCTTTCAGTTCCAAAAGTCTGTTATATGACTTTTTTTTCTAAATATACATTATGGCAGGCGACACTAATCTTGATGCTTTCCAGCATTTCTGCTGCCTCCAATGTGCTTATTATTGTAGTTCTTCTCTGGATGGTTCCACCACAGCTGAAGACAGGAGGGCTGGACAGATCGGAAAAATGTTTGGCACGGCATCTGAATCAAGTTGAGGGTTTGAAAGTGGAGCAGTTAAGGTTTTTTCCATCTGCGGCAGATAGCTTTCAGACAATTACGCTATTCCGAAAATGCCTGTGACATACCTGAAAAATGAGTAATCATAATTCATTCAAGATAAGTGATCCCGCAAGCAACGCACACCATAATCTAAAACATTACATTCAGAATAAAGGTACGTGTTAAACTCAGAAATGAATAATTAATAACTTTGAAATACTGCATTGGAATTAAATGGAGTAGTTTTTGACTCGTTATATCGTCTTTAGGAAACTCGAATAAGTGAACCTTGTTTCCCGTTAAGTAATTTCCATTACCTAGCGATACGCAACACTTCATAACAATAATGATGGTGAAACTAAATATTATGTTGCGTTAAACTCACACAAACGCAACATACCAACACATTATATCATTCCTGTCTTCTCCTACTGATCAAACAGCTTAACGACTTTCGTATAAGATATTTCGCCGCTCCTCTCTGACCTCAGGATTTCGAGTTCTCGAAGTTTTACGGCCTTCCCGGCTTGGTGGTGTTGACGAAATGCTGACTTATGTACCTCATACGACTACCGCAGTTGGAGAATTAGCTGGGATCGGTTAAGAATGTTAAACACGCTACGTTCTCTTGTATTGAAGTGTGCAGGCGTTCGATAAATGTCATTCCGGGAAACTACAGAAGACAATCTCTATAAGATTCGAGTCTTGAGCACGGCGTCACCTCACTTTGTAAAACAACTGTGGGGCCAATAGAACCCTTCACACGAGAATGAGTACTATGTAACTAAAGGATAGAAAGACGCATTACTAATTCATTGTCGGGTTATGGTTAGAAACTGTACTAGTAGCAGAATAAAGTAAACTGTAGAAGATATATTCGTCTACGTCACTGGAAATGCTCCTTGCTAACAGATAACGAAACTGGTTGTGTTGTGACCAGACAAATAAGTTATGCAAGCCCTTACGCGACTACTCCATCTACATCTATATCTATATGACAACCCTGCAATTAACAATTAAGTGTGTGGCAGATATTTTGATGACTTTACTAGGTGATAAATGACGTCATGATTTCCAAACAATCTAAGAGGGATGCTCAGATTATCTCATGAATCGTTTATACTGATCAGGAAAAACAGAGGGCCCATAACACTTCCTTGGGGAGCGCCGGATATCACTTCTTTAAGCGATGATTTTCCGTGGATTAGAACGCACTGCGACCTTTATGAAAGGAAATCACCAATACAGTCACACAACTGGAGCGATACTCCCTATGTACACAATTTGGTTATAAGCCCCTGGTGAGGGACGGCATCAAAAGCCTTCTGGAAATACAGAAATGTGGAATCACTTTGAGATCCCCTGTCGACAGCACTGATTACTTCGTGCGAATAAAGAGTTGGTTGTGTTTAACAAAAACACTGTTTTATGGAACTGTTCGGTGTGTCAATATACAGTTACTTTCTAAGTGACTAATAATTTTCAAAAACAGTATATGTTCCAAATGCCTACTGCAATCGACGTTACTGATATGGGTATAAACACTAACAATAATACTAAAAAATCGAAAGGAGCTTTTTGGATAAGCACCAAAGTTTACAATAAATAACGAAGGAATGTCGAGATTTAAATATCATAATATACACAAAAATATAACTTTGTTTCAAGTACAAATATATCTCCCTCGTTTCACATGGAGAAGGAAGAATGTAGAAATTTAACCCTATCCATCTCGTTAGAGATGCAAACGCTTGTCTTGATGAAAAGAAAATTGCAATATCTGGTAGGGAAGCGAATAAGTGAAGTTCATTTATCGTGAGTTTACTGTGCATAAAAAGAATATTTGAACATATTTGTACTGTGCTGTCTTTTATACCGTTTTGTGAATGCGTAAATTTAGCAGCGTTCAACATAAATATTTATATATGTCTACAGTTGTGAATTGTCATTTAATTACAGCATCACCCAGCTAGAATACGTCATGAGCAAGAATGTGAACTAAATTGAAACACACAACCGATTTCATATGTTGTCTCTGAAGATGTATATCTGTTTCAAATTATTCAATTAGGTTCGTTGACTATTTTCATACAAACTTAGTTCTCACTTTAATATCATTTCACTTTTATAACACGGAGGCAGACAACAATGGAATCGGCGAATTTTACTTAAAAGATTTATGAGCTTTAGCTGAGAAAGTTTTATCATCTGCCACTAACAAAGAATGGTAGGAGTTAAAATAGTTTCTCATAGCATAGATTTTGATCAAGTTACTTTTACGTGGATTCTTTTCACAATGGAAAATATATATGTCTGAATTATTTGGCAATTTAAACTCGTCGCGTAAAGCTTTCATGAAATGGTTGCAAATAAATGAACATCTGTATATCACAGAATCGATCTGTTCCGATGACATGAAAATAACTAACTGAATTGGATTTGGAAAAAAAAACATTAATCAGCATTAAATAATTGTTCTCATCATTTTCAATCTGAAATAAAACTATAACTATTGCCAATAAAATCATAGAAATACATTACCGCTAATGGTGACATTGTAGCGAAGCAAAGATGGAATACAGAGGATCAAGATTGGTAATATTTTTACAGAAAATATGATATAAACTTGAATAATATTATTCTCTATTTTTCTCCAATAATTTACAATAGGTAGTTTACGCAATAGTAATAATACCAGACCTTATAATAGGCGGCAGTTTTAAGTGCGTCTTGTCAGCATCATGGCTACTTGAACAAGAAGAAAGAATGCAACAAAAATCAGTGATGATAATAATAATTATTCATGTGATTAAAAGACATAATTGTTTTCAGTCTACTTTCTGTGGTTTGCGAAGGAACTATTACACCGTCTCTGCACTAGCAAAACCAAACTATTTCTCTGACAACACGCTTATCTCTCACGATATCACATATTAAAAACATAATAAAAATGTTTTCATAGACTGGAAAATATGGGCGTGGATGCTATAGTACGTGATTTGATTTTGTTCATTGTAAATGTTTTTTTGAAAGTCTGCGACGGTGAAAACAATGGATGTGTTTACAATCAACTTTTCTGCTACCAGTCGCCGATTTTTTTGTATTCATATTTTACACGACGCGTCTCGGGAAGTGATTCCCATTTTCGTGTGTGTGTTTTCTCTTTGTACTATTCCATTTTACGTAATGTTTTCAATGTGTCAGGCTCTGATTTGTTTTGTTGACTTGACTGTAAAATATAAAAAATGACCAATTTTTAGTTACGTATTGATTTTTATATGCAGTTAGTGGCGAAATTTGAAAGAACTTGTGCTTAAAACTTTCTTATGGTTCATTTGTGCAGAGTCTCACACATGTTCAACATCACACACAACTTGCAGTGCACAGCATTTATCGAGAGTAGCTTACATAAACAAACAGTTGCAAAGATGTTTTTGGATGTAGCTGACAGAAAATGTTACAGCTCTGCCATATATATGCTTTGGTACACAAGGTATTTATCTTAACAACATGGATTATAATTTGCTTACTTGTATTTTACAATGGTACCTGTTTCTATGTGTTACTACTTTTATTTAAGTACCGTATACTGTCGAAGCATCTGAAGTAATTCAAGTTTTTCTTTTAAGATTTTGTCTTTATATTTTCTGTGATGTGTATGTATCTGCAGTTCTTCTGCCATTTGATGCCCTTTATTTAGTCGGTGGAGTACTTTGACATTTTGCTGTACTTTTCCAAATTTGTGTCCTTTGTTATATATGGGTGTGTAGCTATCGCTCATTATGTGTCTGTTGTGTGTGTTGGCTTTATTATACTCTGTGTACCTGACGCTGAAATTTCGGCCTATTTGTCCTAGGTAGAACATGGAGCATTACATGTTATAAAAGAAGACGTGCTGACACTCTAGCGTCCAGTGTGGGCTCTGGGCACAGCCAGTATCACCACTTCTATGCTTGCTGACGCGCCAAGGGCAGCTGCAGCAGCGCTCGCCGTTCTAGCAGTTCGGTGGCGTGCTCCAGAGCTCGTCACACACATCCTTGTGGATACTTACCTTACTGAAAACACAAGCAATCCTTATGACTCACGGTTCGTGGCACAACTGTGAAATTCTGAACGACCGAGTGACCAAAATTTCTCCTATCTGGCCGGCCGCGGTGGTCTAGCGGTTCTAGGCGCCCATTCCGGAACCGTGGGACTGCTACGGTCGCAGGTTCGAATCCTGCCTCGGGCATGGATATGTGTGATGTCCTTAGGTTAGTTAGGTTTAGTTCTAAGTTCTAGGGGACTGATGACCACAGATGTTAAGTCCCATAGTGCTCAGAGCCATTTGAACCATTTTTTTCTCCTATCTGCGCCAGTCACAAGGACCATCGAGATGTCGTATGACTTTGAATATAGCCCTCCTGAACCCATAGATTGCGATTAAAGGCGTGGGATTCGGACGAATGCAGACATTAATTTAGCGGAGCAATAAATCGTTCTTTAGATGGGCTACCAACCTGGCCCTATCAAATTTTGAGACAAGACATACCAGGTAACAGACATGAAAATCACCGCTTCAGTTGCTACGAGATTTGGGATCTTGACTTGCGGTACTTGGGGTCACAGCACGCGAATAATTGCACCTGATGATTTGTTAGCCCGAAACCGGTCGTGAGTTTTTAAAAATAAAAGCCTTACCACTGAAGCGGTGACTTTCGGGCCTATTACGTAGCTCAGCTGCGGATAGGATTCTCCATACGAGGCATGACACGGTCTTCTCACAGCTGCCAACATTCAAGTTCAATTTCTGAATGACAAACCAGCTCTGCAACTTTTTCTTGTACGTAGAATACCTAAACCACTACCTACTTTTCACGCTTGCGCTGAAGTGCTGATCATTTTACTGTATGAAACCATGTAGCACGCTTCACGTAACTTCGGCATTTCTTGCACGCCGCTGTCACGGTGCCGATATTTTAATGGGTACCAATGAATATCGTAGCATTTCTCTGAAGCTTTAGAGAAACTGTGGGAAACGTTATCTGAATGCCTAGGTTAGAATTTGGGTCCTGCTCTTGCGCAGTGCGTAATCACTGGTTTAGGAACTGGGTCAGATTGTCAGACAGTATTAATCGTTCAGCTGTTACGAAAATAATCCATTTGAAATAGAAGATTTCATAATTTTTTTTGACCGTACGAACTTCCCCTCACTGACTTCCTTCATATTGAAACTATGTGTAGGATAAGACTAGGGCTTCATATATGTAAACAGGAACACACAACTCTCAACCGCTTTCGAGGAAAAGGAGTTTGAAAATTTTACGCATGCTAATAGCCTCTGTTGGTCCGTAGCCGAGCGAGTATGCGCTTTGTCTCATATCCGTGAGGGCTGTAGATCGGAACTTCCTGCTGGTACCGTATTTATTATAGCTGTGGACCCATTTTTCCGGTATCCCTTGTATTGTCGCCTGGAAATAGAAAAAGAGCTAAATAGTTTCTTGCATGTGGAAAGACGCGAAGTGACTAAACCACAAACTCCAATAACTTAAGATAAAAGTTATATCTGCGATGCATCAGAATCAAAGCAAATACTATGTTCATTGTTAACACTAATTCCGTAAAGACTGTGATAGTAACGAAACTTACTTCTGTTCGAATCCTGGAAGAATAAGACGCAATCTTGTATTCTAACTTTTTATTAATTTTATTACATGGATGTAAAGGCCTGTGATTTGATAATTTCTCTTTGTTATCTCAGAATATAATTATTGTTCGTTAACATCAAATAATGCATTTTATTTAATATTGTTATGTGTGTAACTCACGTTCCTTCCGAGTTATTGTCATTTTCAGTGTAGCAGATGTACGTTAATTGTTAGCCGCAACTGCTGCAATATTCTCTGAATTCACGTAAATCTGAGCGCGGAGCCCAAACATTCGCTAAAAACTGGCTTCATTAATCAAGAGAACATGCAACCAATATAAGCACATATGGTCAGAATTTTCAGTTATTTCAGTTAAACCAATACCCAACCAGCCGCGTGTGTTAAAGAGCGACTCAGCTCATTTTCTTTTCCTATTTTAGCTACTTATAAAAGTTTTCTACGTCATCTTTAACAGTACTTGCAGAAACCACATTTACGCTGGAAATAAAACAGCTCATCTTTTCCCATTTAATCTGTGTTTAAGAGAATAGTCGTCGTCACACTCTTACGAAGCTAGCCCACATTTTTAACCAAATAGTAATTATTGTGAGACGTTCGACTTTAATTATGTGTACCAATGCATGAAATGGACACCATTCTCTTAACTGTGTTGTACTCATCCAAATTATATGAACCTCGTATGAAACTTAAAGAACTTCATATTTTTCTTCAAATTCAGTGAAATTAAAGTGCAACATTTGTTTTGTTCCTCTTTATTCACAACATACATTTTTAATCAGTTAGGATATATTACACCCTGAAGGTAGTTCTGAGCCAACAGAAACACCTGCATGTGTGCAGACGACTTTCGGTTGGTGAAGAGGAAAAGAGAACAGTATTCACAAACCCAAATAATACTTCATTCATATGTTAATTCCTGGGATAGTTGGCTCCAATGCTCCAAGATGTCTGTTTTTACGACTAATGTACTACTGTGGCTGGTACTTCTTCAATACAAGAAAGTGAACACTGTGAAGCAGAGAAGGTTTAGAGTGAAGTTTCAAATGTGCGATTAAAAACGGCAGTCGTGTATATCCAACAGCTCTTTCTCTAAAACAGTCTCATCGCTTCCAATCCTTCTGCATTAATAATATAATAACACAATGATGTTGGAGAAGAAATGTTTTGCAACGCTTATGAAGTGCCAGCGAAGAATCAACTGGTTATACAAGACGTACTAATTGTCCAGCAATAAATCGACGAAAGACTTCTGGTTCAAGAAACCGAAGATGTCGTTTCTTCAGCAGACGATTACGAGCCCGGGAAATAGCAGGCGAAAGTAGAAAACGACTATGTTCCGCAGGATTATAAAATTAGGGTCGTCAGTCCAGCGAATGGACGTTGATAAGTTAAACAGTCATAACAAGTCTGTTGTTAGAATTACGTTGGAATTTAATATAAAAGTACCGGGAGAGACTCGATTCAGCGACCTTCAGTTTATGAAACTAAGTGCTAACTTTTTTTTGTCAAATTTACCTAAAACAAGGTAACAAATGAAGCATACGAACAGAAAAGGAACTCCACACTTCAATCAACTCCTTGACCACTGAATAACAGCTACTGCGTTACAGCATATTCACAAAAAGGTCACGATAGTGTACCATCCTCTGCCATGTCCAAAGCGCCGTAATCATATACTGATAAACGGCACAAAGGTCCCGGTCATACCCGCTTCCCAACACGTGTTGAACATAGTGCCCGACAAGCCACATAACCGTGTTGTTCTTCGTCGTGTGAAAGGAGTTTGAATCGCGACGTAGGAGAATCTCACTGTCGCTTCCGCCGTCCTGGCAAGAAAGGCCAATTGTCGGCAGAGCCACTCCGATGACTGCGTCCCCAGGCGACCAACTAATGATATAATGTATCCGTTTCATGGCAATGATTGCCTCGATCTGTCTCACTAAGGCCAGTAAGAAAAAGTTGAACGTTGGTCGGGACAAGGCTATGAACGACTTGATGCCACGAGAACCACTTCCATCTGAGAAATAGGTAAACAGACATTGGACTAAACAACCTTCCAATCTGTCTCTGGCGATAGGACCCCAGAGAGGAAGCGCGGTTTGGAAACGTCCAGGATTTTGACAGAGAGATGCCACAGGGAAAGAATATCAACCCCTAAATAACTGCGATTGCAGTCTTTCTCGGCCTATTCCACTGACGAATTCTGCTCGGGTTATCAGCCGAGTGGTGACGTCTTTCGGCGAAGATGATGGGTGTGAAACTCATTTAAACGTTGCGACTAGACGACGCCACCACTCGGCTGATAACCCGAGAAGAGTTCACCCTAAATGACTGACAACAATTAAAAAAATTCACGAATGTGTCTTAATTTGTTATTAATCCTTCCACGATCTATTGGATGGGTTAAGCTCGAAGTTCAGAGCCAGGCAAAAAGGCGAGCTGTAAGTCATGGGGGACGCGAAGACACGTTAAAAACAGTGCGACGAAGAAATAAAGCAGAAACCTTGACCCGAAAGTCAGGGAGTCCAAATCTGTCGTCATCCGGGGTCTCACCATAACCTCATAGCCCACCCGAAAACAGAGGTTCGCCAGATACAATGTCCCGATAACCGTTGTAACTTTCCAGATATCATCACAGGAAGTGGAAAAATTCGACCAACAAAATAGGCTTTGCTCAATAGATAAGTTTCCAAAGTCCGAACCTTATGATGTAATGACAGGGAGCGTCACTCCTGTTCAAGGGTCGCTCCTTTAATCCTCTCAGTGACGCACTTCCAATCTAACGTGGCCTTCTTCAGCGGACAACGATCAGTCGTAACGCCCTACGGTCGATGGCGGGCTACAGATACAGCCCATGGATTCTCAACCGCGTCATATCCCCGCAAACTGAGTAATCGATACTTGCGATCGTTAATCTGTGCTCACGTAAGACGACAAAATGCTTCGACAACGTGCTTGAGCACCGGTATGTCGTTATGAGTACGAATGAGTACCTTAACGTCAACGGCATAATCGCGAACAATGAAACTTTCTGCCAATAACGACCAGATACCCAATCGAGTAGCTATGGACAGCAGTAAGGGTTCCGGAAATAGCAGGAACAATGACGTAGGGACGTAGGAAGGGGACTCCCCTGCAGGACACCTCGACACAATTCTGTAGGGGGGCGTAAGACGACCATTCGCGTCAACAGGCGCCCGAATGCCAGTAAGTACAAAGGTGGAGATCTGTCGTGAAGCATCATTCATAGCAGCAGCGGTCAACACTCGCAACAGAAAATGCTGACTAACTCGGTCAAACGCATGATTACAATCGATAAAAAGTGAAGCTCCAGAAGGAACAGTGGCAGAAATCGAAATAGGATCACGACATTCAGCAACGGGAGTCAGGAGAGTACGACTCGGGAGACAACTCTGATAACGCTCGACCATCTCAGCAAGCAAAACAGACAAGTGGCTATTGATCGCCCGCGCTACGATTTTACAATGAAAATTGAGTAACGTTATCGGTCGAACCTGATCCAAGGACAGACGTCCCGTCTTTTTGGAATTAAAAAAAAAAAATCCGACCTTAAAGGAGAGCGGGATGTGTTCATCTTGCACCACTTCATTCACGACAGATATTATCGTATCTTCTATAAGAGGCAAAAAAAAAAAAACCGCCCATCCAAACCCACTGATTTGAGGGAGGGACAGCGAACTACAATCTCAGATACCTCATCACGGTAAAAAGCTGCCAAAAATCCCTCGCGAAGAGCTGGTATAACAACGGTATCAAGAAGATAAGTAAAATCAGCAGACGGTACACAGTCTCATGTCACTGCATTGTAAGAATCGGAAAAATACCGGGAAAGTTCACGTATTATATCGTATGGGGATGACCACTCACGACCACTACTGAATGAATGGCAGTGAGGCATATCCTTTGAGATCGCGATCGAAGTCGAATTAGATGATGCAGAAACGCCAACTCATCCAGGAGAATCGTTTTGGCTGGGATCGTAAACGAAGACCAACTAATTCTAGTCTTCTGAGTTGCAGGAGTTTCGCCTTCACGCGGTGATCTTTCATAATTCTTAAAAGGACGTCTCGAGCAGTATCATAAAGATTACCAAGGACAGCATAATAAAATTCCCGAGTGCTCCTCATTTCAGCCGCTTTACCAGCTGTAAAATGCATGAGTGCAGCACGAAGCCAAGGTTTGGCAATGGCAACCCACCATTCCATAGGTGAGGGATAACGCTCTTGGGAACGGCTTGCCTGCCCCCACACGGCTGCGATGATATCGAGTGAGGCGTCCGCCAGGTGTAAAATATTTAGCTTCCAAACAAAGCGAGAAAGATGCGCCTGTTGCGGAATGTGTTTAGGAGTAATTGAAACAGCACAGTGGTCAGTGGAGATGGCAGGAATTACATCAGTTCACAAAAGGTGCTGCCGGTGGAAGAAGATAGATAAAATGGTCCAGTGGTCTTCTAGAAGTAGCTGTAAAATACGTAACACACACTAATGTGGGATATCTGTAAATCCAAGCATCCTGTAGACTCTACGACGCCATCACATCATTAGGTTCACAACCATAGTTATAATTTGTAGTCTATTCCATAGGGCGTAAGACGCAGTTAAAATCGCCCTCCATCAAAATTTTTCGCGTATTTTGAGGAAGTAAATAAATCGCATCTTTCTCACAAAAGAGCTAGCGGTCATATGTACGACAAGATCGAGATGGAGCATAAACAAAAATTAAGGCGAGATCATAAAGAGGACACCCTATACCCCGACCGTCGTCCTGCGTTTCAAAGTATGTTGACGGAAGACCTTCCCTATAAAGCACGGCCATGCCACTAGGACTTTCAGGCGCAGCATTAGAAATCACAGAATACCCAGGGAGACAAAACACATAAAATAACATTTCTTCCAAACACACAACATCAGCTTTGGAATCATAAATAAGCTGTCGTAACGCAGCAACCGGTTCAAAAAATGGTTCAAATGGCTCTGAGGACTATGGGACTTAACTTCTGAGGTCATCAGTCCCCTAGAACTTAGAACTAGTTAAACCTAACTAACCTAAGGACATCACACACATCCATGCCCGAGCCAGGATTCGAACCTGCGACCGTAGCGGTCGTGCGGTTCCAGACTGTAGCGACTAGAACCGCTCGGCCACTCGGGCCGGCGCAGCAACCAGTAGTGGAGAGCTTATCCTATTAACATTTAGGGTAAGAAAGGTATACAAAAAAATGGTTCAAATGGCTCTGAGCACTATGGGACTCAACTGCTGTGGTCATCAGTCCCCTAGAACTTAGAACTACTTAAACCTAACTAACCTAAGGACATCACACACAGCCATGCCCGAGGCAGGATTCGAACCTGCGACCGTAGCAAAAGGTATACACTTACATATGTTAACATATGTAATGCAAGAAAATAGAACTAGAGAAAAATATACGCATCACGTCCCGCTCTCCACAGTATCGACAGACGGTGGAGACGAAGGAACAGGATTTGAGTCCTTTCCACCGAAAGGTGCAGATTCCAAGCTTTGTTTTCTTCGGCGCGAGGTTGCGCGCTCAGATTGTAAACGTTGTTTCACACCACTCCGTGACAACATAACTTCTTGACGCGGAAGAGTAGGGGGCTCAGCAAGGTCCGCTGCCGAGGAGTGGAGGAAGGGGGCAGCCATCCACACTCCACTCAACGGAATACGAGAAACACAACCCTAAGCGATGATGATCATCATCATCAGATAAAGAAGAGACAGCAATGCAGCGTCTGAAGCTGTCTGTACCATCGAACTATCCGGAAGAGAATCGCCAGTGACCTGTTGCTCCCTCGTATAAGACTGAGGAGCGGATGACGTTGCACTAAAACCGTGTAAAGGTAGCACAGAAGACGATGTCATCTTTAAGTCATCGGAACCCACAGAGCAGACGTCCCTACGGGTGGAGGAGAGAACGCAGATGTCACACCCATTCCAACATCAACAGGACTGATCTCGTCATCCCTGGCGAAACAAGAACCGCAATTAACATTAGGTGTTTAAAGTGTGCTATGGGTGCCGGCGCCTTAACGGCAGATGTGGCCGCATCTAAGCGTGCCGTGGATCTGAGATGGCCACTTTCATTATAAAGGAAGCAGGTTTCTTCTTGCCCCGCATACATAACATGAATCATCTAACCACAAACATAACACACATTTCTTCAGTTCGCATATCACTGTAACATTGCAAGCAATGTTGCTCAGACCACCGTTCCCGCCGGATATGCAGAACGACTCCATAAGGAAACAACGCTGCCTTAAGAAATGAAACCCCACTTCGGGTGGAAGACTGCAAACTCTAACAGGAATGTACTCGATCGCCGCTTGTGCAAGAAGGACTGGACTAACTGAACGATCACGATGTGTAAGCATCACCTGAGAATCAACACGAGATAGAAGGCGGTCCACTTGGAAGGAATCGTGAAACTTCACAAAAACTAAATCAGAATCAATATACGCGGTATCTACCTGATCAGATGTAACTCCAATCGTATCTGTCAAAACTGAAACGAACGGTCACCGACGAGGAATATTCGTGGGATTCTCGACCACCATGGCATGGCGTGGGCACAGAACGCCGTCGCCAGAGCACAAAAAAAAAACAAAAAAAAACGAACTGTTGTAGGCAAGAGCGGTGTGACACCGACCGGTACACACACAAGGCTGCGTACACAAAGATTCGACGCACGCGGCGCTGCTAGACAGGCGGAAATAGAAACAACCTGCTCGCTCGACGTGCGGGCGGAACTATAGGCTGCGGGTTTGAATACTAACGATCCTTCAGAGTCACCGTACCCTGCACACGCTGCCAATACGAATCAAAACAATGACGGGAAATTCTTACGGTACCCTCGTAAGATTATATGAAAACGGTTACCACATCTCAGAATATGCGGCTTGCAGGATTCTATACTAAACCCATCAGCAAATCCGTATTCGACATGAAATCTAAATTCGTCATTCATTATTTCGTCTGTACAATATCACACTTCTTCGTGAGACATGACTGTTGACTGACAGCACTTTTGTTGAAACTATTTTATGAACTGCAGAAAATGTAATAAAAAAAGGTTCGGAATGATGAAACCGTCTGAAAAGGCACAATATCCTGTCAGTTCTGTTAAGCAAGATGCCCCTGTTGTATCACCTATATGTATAACGGTACTGGACAGCTTATGCCAATGGCTATCTTAAACGTTTTGCGTCCGTGACGCTTGTGTCATATTTAAAACACGCATCGTGCTACGTGGGAACAGGCACATACCGCCACACACGCACTCTCATTATATGTGGTTTTTGATGTACAAGCCCAAATGTGTGTGTGTGTGAGAGAGAGAGAGAGAGAGTGTGTGGGTGTGTGTATGTCTGTGTGTTGAAAAGAGTGTCTGATCCCATGTAGCAAGAAAGAGGTTATAAATATGACACACGCGCTACCGACGCAATAGATCTGAAAATGGCAACAGGCCGAACTGTCCAGTAATAACATTATATACGTAGTGCAATAAAGGCATCTTGCGTAACAGAACTGCCACACTATTGTGGTTTTTTAAATAGTTTCGCAATCAGAATTTACGTCGAGACTGTAGACCCACACATAAAGAAATTAAGAAGAAAAGGTATGTCACACTTTTCACTTTCATGTCGCACTACTTAGCGCGAAGATGACTCGGTGTCACTGAATGCATAACCCTTCGGCCCGTGCCGCGAAGCAACCGTTAGAAACCCACAAAGTTCTCCGTGGAACCCTATTGTGAGAATATTACAGTGAAAATGGAAGGATTATTGCGCTGAAATTCTCGCAGGCTATGTCGTCAGGTTCCTGAAAATTGTATATGCAATTCGGCCAGTCCACAGCAGAAAATAACTAAAATTAAACTGAATTAAACTGAATTAAGCGCAACGAAAAAAAATTTCTCACGAGCCGAGGCAGAGGCACAGCGGCGTTGGGCTGGGGGGAAGATGAACGGGCGTCAGAAACTTTTTTCTCTGCTTTATACTCAACCACACCGTCGCAGAGATTACTGGAATGAATGTAACGATGTAGAAATAAGGAGAGAGACAATTGAAATATATTACAGTACTAAAATGAAAGAAGCCAGTCGCAATAAACAAGACTATAGCCGTAAGTCAGTCTACAGGCTTTCGTCACCGTTGCCATCGAATGAAAAGCTTTGTATCATGGGATCCTCTTCAGGAACACCAGAGGACCCTGAAGAAGATCTCAGCATTGGAGTCGAAACATCGACGTAGTAGAAGAAACTGAAGAGAAAAATGACATGTCCTAACATCCTAGGAGATTTTACATTCAATGACTGCGATGAATTTGCCATCCGATGTTTAGTTACTAGTCAGTAAAGTATTCAGTAATTGCAGCGTACAAAAACAGTAAAGGAAGCACAGCACTTGCAACATACTACACCTGTCTGTTAGCATTTAAGCTACACTGCGCAAGACAATTAAAGGACCACTTTCTTTTTACCCGGTAATTTTCTGCCATTGGTACGAAAAAGTTTAAAATTTGGTTCAAAGGAGCGTACAACATTCTCCTCCAATGGTGAAAAATCTTGGCTCCTTTAGAATTCAACCTTGGGCTTGGCGTCTCTTGAAATAGCAATTTATCGACACTTGCCAGAAAAAGGCCACAGCCAGAAATTCATGTGAGGTGTAAGCGGGGTTAACGAAGTCACATTGACACCAAATATCACAACAATTCTGCCCAAAGCTATCATGGACGTGTAACACGATGGGAAGGTTGTCACAGTCCCTCTCACCCTCAATTCACCTTTCTTTCGACGTCTCTGTAATGGAGGTGAGAATCGCAGCTCTCAACGTTGAAACCACGCGGTTTTCTTACGGGTGGCTGCTCTACCTACTGCTTTTAGGCTTCTGGAAGCTAAAAAGTGTCGATGGGGTTGCCTGTTCTCAGGCGCTAGAGCAGCAGCGGAGCACCCATCAACTGGTATCAAAATGTGTGTACAGGTACAATTTTAAAGAGCTCATCAAAATTTTGCAAGTGGCATGAGGGTCTTGCCGAAGTTAGAGAGCTTTCCATGTTTCTATGTGTCAAAGCTGCACCACTTCCTTCCACCCTCGCCGTCCCCCGCCTCCTCACCATCCATGATCACGCTACAGGGTAGCCCAAAACAGGAGCTTAAACACCATTTGCTGTTTGAGTCACACTCGAATTTCATCGAATGGTTTAGAACGGTCCCTAGTTGTTTTATTCAACGCACAACAGCGAAAACTGCAGTCACGCTACACTTTAAAGAGGCCAGATCGCATTCTATGAGTTACAGTGCCACAATGTCCTTAGAGACGGGGTGAATTGTCTGAGAGGCGTGAAAAATGTCGACCGTTGTCAATCTCGGCATCCTGTTGGTTATCGCACTGTGGACTGTAGTTTTCGACTTCAAATGTGTGGGAATCAACTCGCCAAGGGAGAGGAGCTTTGATTGACGCCCTTTATGCCAGCTCCTGAGGTCTCTTCTTGTAGATCCTGAACGGCGGTGTGTATGGAGCGTTTTCTCACGCCACCAATGAAAAAACTGCATGATTTCAACGCTAGGTGTCGCTGTTCTGACCTCAATCACAGAGGCGTCAAAAGAAAGGATGTTATCTAGGGAATAAGGGTTGTCACGATCTTTCCATCTTTAGACTCGTCCATGACGGTGCTGAGCAAAATTTTACTGGAATCTGGTGCCAAAGTGGCTTCATTAACCTACCATATACCACGCATGAACGTCTTACCTCTGTCCTTTTTTTCTGCATGTTTGAACATCTTGCTGTTTAAACCATAGCCGAGCGTGAGGATGACGTTGCAGGGCTCCACCCTTTTTACCATTACAGGATTGTGTATATTGTGGTATCTGAAGATGACTACTGCTGTTAAAATGTATCCTATAGGAAACAAGCATGAAACTGTATGTATATGTAAAACCAAATGGCTCTGAGCACTATGGGACTTAATATCTGGGGTCATCAGTCCCCTAGAACTTAAAATCACTTAAACCTAACTAAACTAAGGACATCACACACATCCATTCCCGAGGCAGGATTCGAACCTGCGACCGTAGTAGTCACGCGGTTCCGGACTGAAGCGCCTAAAACCGCTCGGCCACCGCGGCCGGCTATGTATATGTACAGCTTCAGTTTTGTGTTATATTAGTCAATGAATTTAATTACCCACCACTACTTACATAATCACATTGAAATGTACAGAGCTAGATTTAAAGAAAATATACTTTCCTCAACTTCTCATTTGATAAAAAAAAGAAAAAAATCATGTCAGCTTTTGGTACAGGAGAATATTGTGCTTTTTATGTCTTGAACAGTTTAGTGATGTTACATCTGTACACTATACATGCAGTGTGAGTGAATTTAAAAACACGTGCACCTTACAGTGCTGCAACTTGACAGACTGTGCTGCTTTCTCGTTCCATGTACGCAATACACTCGTTTCAGTTCGATTGCAATCACTGTTTACTAGTATGCCTAAACTTCCAGGCAACTATTGCTGTACCAGTGATGTTAAAACAATGTAATGAACTCTGCAGTCATTCCTATGTCATGATAGAATTCGTGACTTAAATTCTGTGTATACCTTCAGTATGGCTGCGGCTTTGAGCCAGATGTGTTTTCACATGTATTAGTTTAAACCTGAGTGTGGCAGGATTTGTTGGTGTCAGAACATTTCCTATCGAACTTCTTAGCACTGTGTTTGATGTTATTTGAGTTGCTCTTCTATTTGAAATTTACACCCTGCACTCATTGTATGGATTAAATATTTCCTAAAGACCAAAGAAAAGGAAGAAATCAAAACAGCCACAACATCTGCTAGAGGTGCAGTATAACAATTATCATTTTTGGTAAGATAAAGTGAGCTGGAACTGAAAAAATACTAACCACAAGCACCTCTGGCTTCGCTTTTACAACTTCAAATAGCTTTAGTAGCAAAACATAGTAAGAGATTCAATTTTGACTAATAAAATCCAAAATTTCAGCTAAAAACCAAACAAAAATTCACTTCATACCAAATATATTATTTTAGTGTTAATAACAACATAAACCTCTGTATTTCGTGCCTTTATTATGGGTCACGTGGTTTTATACTAAGTGAACAACATCAGATGACTGACACATCACTAACAATCTTTGTAACTCAATCTCACAAACTGGCATAAACGTATCATTGTCATGACTCAAAACGAATACTCCCCCTACATAATGTGCCTTTTACCATTAGGTATGATGATCAGACGTTTCTGATGACTCATTATTCCACTGATCTCTCTCCAGAAAAACAGTTTAATGATGTTGTTGTTCACAATATTTAGTGTTAAAATATTTTGTTGAAAGGTAATAATATTGTGCAGGAACATGAAACAACTGTGATGTTGTTCTTCACCTTTTCCTGTGTTAATGTTTTTTTAAGAATACTTTTCTGTATACAACCATACTACTTTCCACCGTTTTCTGTTTTGTAAGAAGTCAATAACTGCATTGTTTTCAATACTGAGTTTTAATATTTTAAATATTAGTTTTAAGCATTGTAGCATATTGATACCAATGTAAATTTTATATATTTATTTGCATTAGTAAAGTATGTTGTTAATATCATTCTGCTAGGATGTATTTGGTGGTAACTTGAAATATCTTATATGTCTGATATTATGACATGTACTAAACTTGTCAATCAACAAATCTGGAATCATTGACCAGAATTATGTACTTGTAGATGTAACAATGGAGAATTACCATGAATTAACCTGTTCAGTCAGCAATTATGAATCATTTTACTAATTAATCTTATTATTTAATAATTTAGTTTTATAGTTATCTGCTAGAATGTCATGAAACAATTTGGAATTACCGCTGATGATATTCTCCAGAGCGTGTTCGAAATATACTCAGTTTGTTTAGGGGATAGTGGTGAAAGAGATTAGGTATTTAGTAATTTTTCCCCCCACATTGTATTTTGTCTTTTTGATTATTAAAATGATTATATTTGCTATAATCTGAGAAATCTTGATCTAAGTATTTTCGATATATTGATACAAGGTCTTTACCAACTTTTTTCCGTGATTACTGTGACAAACTTGGCGAGTCTATTTGCTCTAGACTAATGGTATTTGTTTGCAGGTGTGGGACATGTAGCCCTTATAGTTTGAAAGTGGTTTGCCGTTACTCTTGTGCACTTATTGTCAGGATTTGGGATGATAAAGACCAAGAGACATTTTGAGTTATATTTATTATTTCGAGAAGGAAGTTGTTTCTTTCGGGCTGAGGTCTTGTAGGCGTTGCAGACGTTTCAATACAAAAGGAGTAGGTGAGGCAGACTATTTACTTGTTGCGATAAAGGTTAGTTTTGTGTGGCGAGATTAGTTTGGGAATATTTTCTTGTATTGCTCTATGGACAGATACATGATCAAATACTCAAAGTTTGCTATCATGAACTGTTTGAATGCTGGTTATGGCGTCTCATATTGCTTCATTTCACCCCATGTTAGTATAAAGTCAAATATGTTAACCTCCCTTGAAGTGTAAGAACTTATTAAGGAATCAGTATCACGTATTTTAGACGATGTTGGTTTGGTTTGTAAGGCTGAATCTTCGAATTATAAGTTGGAATATACTCAGGGGGTTATGAAGTGTTTCTCTTGTTGCAACCCTTGTTCACAGTACGATCAGCCCTTAGCGGCTCGCCATCTCACTTACAACTATTCATGACGTCGCCTTTCCGGCTTAGATCTTTTTTAATACGTGACTTGTAAGTACTGCATCTTTTTCCAGTCAGTACAAACTTTAATTTTATTAATGAATTTTATATCTAATATGTTTTAGAACAGTTAGTCTAATTCTGAAAACGACGCTCATAGTAGCGTCGAAACCTGGTCAATTTTGACTTAATATTTGTGACCGAGGGCTTATTTGTTCTAATATAATACTTGTGAAACTCTCACATTATGAATCCATTTGCCAGACCCAGCTTTGTACTTGATCTGCTTGAAAATCCATGCAGGCGTACCACCATCTTTTCTTATGAAAGTTAACTGCGTGAGTCACAGTCATGTTGATTATTAGCCATTAGATTAAAAAGCTGACACTGAGCACTATAAATAAGTAGAATTTCTCTGCAGGTGCTGTCAAATGATGGGTTATCGTGTGCTGGGTTATTGACAGCTGCTATGAGATATCATGTTGTGCCACCGTACTTATGTAACACAATGTTATGTACAAAGCGATTTGGGACTGCAGTTGACCACAAAACCGTAGACAGCACCATGGCACAGGTGGACAATGTAAGATGACAGCTAAATGTACACTCCTGGAAATTGAAATAAGAACACCGTGAATTCATTGTCCCAGGAAGGGGAAACTTTATTGACACATTCCTGGGGTCAGATACATCACATGATCACACTGACAGAACCACAGGCACATAGACACAGGCAACAGAGCATGCACAATGTCGGCACTAGTACAGTGTATATCCACCTTTCGCAGCAATGCAGGCTGCTATTCTCCCATGGAGACGATCGTAGAGATGCTGGATGTAGTCCTGTGGAACGGCTTGCCATGCCATTTCCACCTGGCGCCTCAGTTGGACCAGCGTTCGTGCTGGACGTGCAGACCGCGTGAGACGACGCTTCATCCAGTCCCAAACATGCTCAATGGGGGACAGATCCGGAGATCTTGCTGGCCAGGGTAGTTGACTTACACCTTCTAGAGCACGTTGGGTGGCACGGGATACATGCGGACGTGCATTGTCCTGTTGGAACAGCAAGTTCCCTTGCCGGTCTAGGAATGGTAGAACGATGGGTTCGATGACGGTTTGGATGTACCGTGCACTATTCAGTGTCCCCTCGACGATCACCAGTGGTGTACGGCCAGTGTAGGAGATCGCTCCCCACACCATGATGCCGGGTGTTGGCCCTGTGTGCCTCGGATGTATGCAGTCCTGATTGTGGCGCTCACCTGCACGGCGCCAAACACGCATACGACCATCATTGGCACCAAGGCAGAAGCGACTCTCATCGCTGAAGACGACACGTCTCCATTCGTCCCTCCATTCACGCCTGTCGCGACACCACTGGAGGCGGGCTGCACGATGTTGGGGCGTGAGCGGAAGACGGCCTAACGGTGTGCGGGACCGTAGCCCAGCTTCATGGAGACGGTTGCGAATGGTCCTCGCCGATACCCCAGGAGCAACAGTGTCCCTAATTTGCTGGGAAGTGGCGGTGCGGTCCCCTACGGCACTGCGTAGGATCCTACGGTCTTGGCGTGCATCCGTGCGTCGCTGCGGTCCGGTCCCAGGTCGACGGGCACGTGCACCTTCCGCCGACCACTGGCGACAACATCGATGTACTGTGGAGACCTCACGCCCCACGTGTTGAGCAATTCGGCGGTACGTCCACCCGGCCTCCCGCATGCCCACTATACGCCCTCGCTCAAAGTCCGTCAACTGCACATACGGTTCACGTCCACGCTGTCGCGGCATGCTACCAGTGTTAAAGACTGCGATGGAGCTCCGTATGCCACGGCAAACTGGCTGACACTGACGGCGGCGGTGCACAAATGCTGCGCAGCTAGCGCCATTCGACGGCCAACACCGCGGTTCCTGGTGTGTCCGCTGTGCCGTGCGTGTGATCATTGCTTGTACAGCCCTCTCGCAGTGTACGCAGCAAGTATGGTGGGTCTGACACACCGGTGTCAATGTGTTCTTTTTTCCATTTCCAGGAGTGTATATATAAATGCCGTGTGACTAGAGCCTCCCGTCGGGTAAACCGTTCACCGGGTGCAAGTCTTTCGATTTGAAGCCACTTCGGCGACTGGCCCGTCGATGGGGATGAAATGATGATGATTAGGACAACACAACACCCCGTCCCTGAGGGGAGAAAATCTCCGACCCAGCCGGGAATCGAACACGGGTCCTAAGGATAGACATTCTGTCGCGTTGACCGCTCAGTTACTGGGGGCGGACAGAGGACAGCTGCCACATGTTCAAAGTAATCAACTGTGTTCGCGAACCTATTAATTTAAGTGCTACTTATCAAAAATGCAGGGTCTCATTTCTGTTCGTTACGCTGAATTTATGGAAGAGTGTGCTGTGTAACTAGTTTCCACTTATTTTAGAGTATGCTCACGTTATAAAGTTGGTTCCCTTCGGGGTAAGAAATTTACGCTCTGCATATTTTCAAAATACCGTGCTTATGTTTCATTACCTCTGACAGTATCGTTCCTTATACATTGTGTTGCTTTATACATATTCTGTTACGTTGTATGTAGCAAGTTTTCTCGACTTTCGGTTTTAGTGAAATATGCAGAATTTTAAGTTTCGACTCTTAGCGTGTCGGCACCGGGGCAAATACTTAATGCAAATTCTGATAAACATATTACTATTAAAAAGTCCATCTGCACTGAATCATATACAGGCGGAAACAATACAGTTTTCCATAAAATATACAAGAGAGCTAAAACAGGAATGAATTACCCGAATGGTAGGCATATCGGCAGGTGTGAGGCACAAGAACAGAGAAACAAATGGATACAATTTCAGAAAAATTGGATCATTTATTCAAGAGAAAGAGCTTTAGAAATTGAGCGAGTCAATAACGCATCGGTTCATCTCCGTCCCTTATGCTAGCAGTTATTCAGCACGACATTGATCAACAGAGTTGCTGGAGGTTATCATGAGGGATATCGTGCCAAACTACGTCCAGAATTCTGTGATCAAAATCCAGAGCCAGTTGGAAGACACTGCCCGTAACGCTACAAACGTTCACAATTGTGGAGGGATCTGGCGACCTTGCTGGCGTAGGTAGATTTTGGCAATCACGAAGACAACCAGTAGCAACTCTCGCCATGTTAGAGCACTGGCAACTAATGGGTGAGGTGTGCGGGGGAGGGACACCCCCCCTCCCTTTTCTTTGCTTTACCTAAGTGAAAAAATTTTCTTGGAGTAGCTAGAATTTCATCATGTTATGTTTTCATTCTGCTGTACGCTCTGGGAATTTTTTTAGTTAAAATTAAAATTTGGCCTCTGAAGTGGTACCCCATTTTAGCCAGATCTAGAGTTGTTCTTATCTGCTTTTCTCTAACCTCTATATTTTTGATAATTTCTATGTTCTATTTCAGGTCAAATTTTGTGTCCACGTACTGCTGGTGTTAAACCCGTGGTCTAGGGGTAGCGTCTTTGATTCATAATCAAAACACCTTCGGTCCCGGGTTCGATCCCCGCCACTGCCTAAATTTTGATAAATAATCAGCATTGGCGGCCGAGGACTTCCGGCATAAGAAGTCAGCCTCATTCTGCCAACGGCCTTGTCAAAGAGGGCGGAGGAGCGGATAGAGGTTCAGGGCACTCTCTTGTCCTAAAGGCGGAAGAATCAGCAATGATCAACGACATGAGGATGCAGAAGGCAATGGAAACCACTGTATTAAAGACACGTAACGTGTATCCACAGGGCACGTGGCCCGTAATTGAAGAAGTATCATGATAATCTCTCCATTGGCGAAAGATTCCGGAATAGTCCCCCATTCGGATCTCCGGGAGGGGACTGCCAAGGGGGAGGTTACCATGAGAAAAAGATCGAATAATCAACGAAAGGATAACGTTCTACGAGTCGGGGCGTGGAATGTCAGAAGCTTGAACGTGGTAGGGAAACTAGAAAATCTGAAAAGGGAAATGCAAAGGCTCAATCTAGATATGGTAGGGGTCAGTGAAGTGAAGTGGAAGGAAGACAAGGATTTCTGGTCAGATGAGTATCGGGTAATATCAACAGCAGCAGAAAATGGTATAACAGGTGTAGGATTCGTTATAAATAGGAAGGTAGGGCATAGGGTGTGTTACTGTGAACAGTTCAGTGACCGGGTTGTTCTAATCAGAATCGACAGCAGACCAACACCGACAACGATACTTCAGGTATACATGCCGACGTCGCAAGCTGAAGATGAACAGATAGAGAATGTGTATGAGAATATTGAAAGGGTAATGCAGTATGTAAAGGGGGACGAAAATCTAATAGTCATGGGCGACTGGAATGGAGTTGTAGGGGAAGGAGTAGAAGAAAAGGTTACAGGAGAATATGGGCTTGGGACAAGGAATGAAAGAGGAGAAAGACTAATTGAGTTCTGTAACAAGTTTCAGCTAGTAATAGCGAATACCCTGTTCAAGAATCACAGGAGGAGGAGGTATACTTGGAAAAGGCCGGGAGATACGGGAAGATTTCAATTAGATTACATCATGGTCAGAGAGAGATCCCGAAATCAAATACTGGATTGTAAGGCGTACCCAGGAGCAGATATAGACTCAGACCACAATATAGTAGTGATGAAGAGTAGGCTGAAGTTCAAGACATTAGTCAGGAAGAATCAATACGCAAAGAAGTGGGATACGGAAGTACTAAGGAATGACGAGATACGTTTGAAGTTCTCTAACGCTATAGATACAGCAATAAGGAATAGCGCAGTAGGCAGTACAGTTGAAGAGGAATCGACATCTCTAAAAAGGGCCATCACAGAAGTTGGGAAGGAAAACATAGGTACAAAGAAGGTAGCTGCGAAGAAACCATGGGTAACAGAAGAAATATTTCAGTTGATTGATGAAAGGAGGAAGTACAAACATGTTCCGGGAAAATCAGGAATACAGAAATACAAGTCGCTGAGGAATGAAATAAACAGGAAGTGCAGGGAAGCTAAGACGAAATGACTGCAGGAAAAATGTGAAGACATCGAAAAAGATATGATTGTTGGAAGGACAGACTCAGCATACAGGAAAGTCAAAACAACCTTTGGTGACATTAAAAGCAACGGTGGTAACATTAAGAGTGCAACGGTAATTCCACTGTTAAATGCAGAGGAGAGAGCAGAAAGGTGGAAAGAATACTTTGAAAGCCTCTATCAGGGTGAAGATTTGTCTGGTGATAGAAGAAGAAACAGGAGTCGATTTAGAAGAGATAGGGGATCCAGTATTAGAATCGGAATTTAAAAGAGCTTTGGAGGACTTACGGTCAAATAAGGCAGAAGGGATAGATAACATTCCATCAGAATTTCTAAAATCATTGGGGGAAGTGGCAACAAAACGACTATTCACGTTGGTTTGTAGAATATATGAGTCTGGCGACATACCATCTGACTTTCGGAAAAGCATCATCCACACAATTCCGAAGACGGCAAGAGCTGACAAGTGCGATAATTATCGCACAATCAGCTTAACAGCTCATGCGTCGAAGCTGCTTACAAGAATAATATACAGAAGAATGGAAAAGAAAATTGAGAATGCGCTAGGTGACGATCAGTTTGGCTTTAGGAAAAGTAAAGAGACGAGAGAGGCAATTCTGACGTTACGGCTAATAATGGAATCAAGGCTAAAGAAAAATCAAGACACTTTCATAGAATTTGTCGACTTGGAAAAAGCGTTCGACAATATAAAATGGTGCAAGCTGTCCGAGATTCTGAAAAAAGTAGGGATAAGCTATAGGGAGAGACGGGTCATATACAATATGTACAACAACCAAGAGGGAATAATAAGTGTGGACGATCAAGAACGAAGTGCTCGTATTAAGAAGGGTGTAAGACAAGGCTGTAGCCTTTCGCCCCTACTCTTCAATCTGTACATCGAAGAAGCAATGACGGAAATAAAAGAAAGGTTCAGGAGTTGAATTGAAATACAAGGTGAAAGGATATCAATGATACGATTCGCTGATGACATTGCTATCCTGAGTGAAAGTCAAGAAGAATTAAATGATCTGCTGAACGGAATGAACAGTCTAATGAGTACACAGTATGGTCTGAGAGTAAATCGGGGAAAGATGAAGGTAATGAGAAGTAGTAGAAATGAGAACAGCGAGAAACTTAACATCAGGATTGATGGTCACGAAGTCAATGAAGTTAAGGAATTCTGCTTCCTAGATAGTAAAATAACCAATGACGGACGGAGCAAGGAGGACATCAAAAGCAGACTCGCTATGGCAAAAAAGGCATTTCTGGCCAAGAGAAGTCTACTAATATCATATACCGGCCTTAATTTGAGGAAGAAATTTCTGAGGATGTATGTCTGGAGTACAGCATTGTATGGTAGTGAAACATGGACTGTGGGAAACCGGAAGAGAAGAGAATCGAAGCATTTGAGATGTGGTGCAATAGACGAATGTTGAAAATTAGGTGGACTGATAAGGTAAGGAATGAGGAGGTTCTACGCAGAATCGGAGAGGAAAGGAATGTGTGGAAAACACTGATAAGGAGAAGGGACAGTATGATAGGACATCTGCTAGGACATGAGGGAATGACTTCCATGGTACTAGAGGGAGCTGTAGAGGGCAAAAAGTGTAGAGGAAGACAGAGATTGGAATACGTCAAGCAAATAATTGAGGACGTAGGTTGCAAGTGCTACTCTGAGATGAAGAGATTAGCACAGGAAAGGAGTTCGTGGCGGGCCGCATCAAACCAGTCAGGAGACAAAAAAAAAAAAAAAAAAAAAACTGCTAGTGACTTATCCTATACAACTGTTTTAATCAAACTAGAATCACAGGACAACACCCACATCCATGCCCGTGGAGGGATTCTAAGCCCCAGCCAGAAAGCCCAGCCGTCCGCAGCACGGTTATCCTGGCCGGCTTCTCTTTGAATTCCCCTCTGGGATTTCCCGACTTCCACACCCCCGACCAGTGGCGCGCGCTGCGCTAAGGCCGTACGGTGCTACCTGCCGTGCCTCCCTTATCGTCAGTGTTAGAGCTGTGCTCTTAAGACATCTCATCTCGGGCTGAGTAGCTTTACTGGTGTCGACTGTTTCATTTTTGTCATCTGCGTACCATGAAACGAGCTTCAAAGATAACATCTTTTTTCTCTAAAAAACAGAAGACAACACGTGAATTTATCATAGCGTAAGATTAAGGGTTCGTGGGGTGTTATATGGAAAAAAGTTGCTTGTTCATGCATATGTATTACTTAATTTTGGAATTGATTTCTTAAAGTCAAGCTATTTCAGATTACACTACAATTTTTATAGGAAGAAGCGTTTGGTATATTTTCTTTCATAGTTGTTAACTTGTTTTCATATGCTGCGGCTGTGTACTTAAACTGGAAAGTAGGTAGGTTTTCTATGTATGTTAAAATGGCTCTGAGCACTATGCGACTTATCTTCTGAGGTCATCAGTCGCCTAGAACTTAGAACTAATTAAACCTAACTAACCTAAGGACATCACACACATCCATGCCCGAGGCAGGATTCGAACCTGCGACCGTAGCGGTCGCTCGGCTCCAGACTGTAGCACCCAGAACCGCACGGCTTCTATGTATGTTACTTTACTTATTGGACATAATTTTTTTTTATAGCCGCCCATCATCTTTGTGATCGATGAATCAAACTAAATTAGTTTTATGTTCGAGACAGCGGCAAGTAATATTTTCATGGGTGGAAGTACTTGTTTTAAGGAGTCTTTTTGTGGAAATTGTACGATATTGTAAAGAATAGCCTTATCTTTCCTGTTTCCTTGTATTTTTACGAACTGTTAAACTTGGTATCAGTGACGTCTACGGGAAGTACCTTTGCCTCGAAAGTTATTTTCAGCTGGAGGAGGGGGCATTCTGATGATAAAATTGCCAGTGGTCGGTCTCGTTTGAGATCTGCAGGCGGATTGACCGTTTTTGACAACACATGGGATGGTCACATTTGAGTATGAAGTCTCAACAAAGTATTACTACGAAAGATTGTCGCTTCCTCGCGTCGTTCCTAATGTAGCAAACGACTGCCACTGCGCTTGCGTGCCAAGTTGCAGACCCTGCAAAGAACTGCCTGCTTAACTTTTTTATTGCCGTTGAATATAAATACGATACCCCACAATTGCTCTATTAATCTAGAAAACAATACTGTACAATTAACAAACGAAAAGAAAAAACTCATGGTAGCAAATTTGCAAAAAACGGAACTAGATTCTCTTAGCCGTTCGGTCTAAGGCGCTGCACTCATGGACTGTGCGGCTGGTCCCGGCGGAGGTTCGAGTCCTCCCTCGGGCATGGGTGTGTGTGTTTGTCCTTAGGGTAATTTAGGTTAAGTAGTGTGTAAGCTTAGGGACTGATGACCTTAGCAGTTAAGTCCCTTAAGATTTCACACACAGAACTAGATTCTTGCTTAATTATTTTTTCTGTATCATGGCAATGTACCTATCAGGACACGTTTCAATCTCATCTTCCATGCTAAATCATCCAATGTGCGACCTTACAGTATATCACTTAAATGTGATAATTACTTTTTTTCGAAAACACGTTCATTTCCTGCGCACCGTGATCTAAAACCGAAATGTTTGACTCTAACATTTAAGATACTTTGATGCAGTAGAGCCAGAAATATCAGTGTCAAATGGAAATAAACACAAGTGTACCTTTTTATGTGCAGCATGCGTATATTTTTAAAATGGTAAATACAGCTTCGAATCTGTCACATGATTCCGCTACAAGACGGCAGCTATGACTACAACTTACATGTGCTTCATTGCAATTTTCTAAGTAGGCCCCCTTATTTCAGTGAACTAACTAGAAATTCACAAACATAAGGGCCTTTGAGGACTTCCACATCTACTAAATTATGGCGTAAAGTTCTGTGTCAGATGTGATGTCTGACACGAAGCTTTATTGCATCACTATAATCTATAAAAAATTGTCACAAATTTGGAACCACTTATGCAACTGATAGTAATCTTTTTAATTAATAGATAAATACTCTGGCTGTGTTTTAGTATTTATTTTGCTACTTTAGGTAACAAACGAAAGAAGCAATGTCGAATATAGTCAATCTAGCCGGCCAAAAATTTGACGCCAGTCAGCCAGTGTACTCTTTTGCGGTACGCTGCGTGAACCTTAGGTACTATATAAAATTACGCAGTACAGTACTAAAGATCCCAGGATGCTCTAGATTAAAAACATGTCGAA
This sequence comes from Schistocerca nitens, assembly GCF_023898315.1. NCBI lineage: Eukaryota > Metazoa > Arthropoda > Insecta > Orthoptera > Acrididae > Schistocerca > Schistocerca nitens. The sequence continues at coordinate 697,392,784 of NC_064615.1, read as the reverse complement.
AAACAGCTTAAATCTCTAAAACACAACAGATATCCAGGGCCCGACGGAATTCCTGTCACGGAATATGCGACCGAATTAGCCCCTTTCTTGACCCTAATTTACCGCTTGACCCTCGAACAAGGAGTTATCCCCAGTGAATTGAAAAGGGCACAAGTCACAGCGATGTACAAAAAGGGAAGTAGAACGGACCCACAGACATTTCGGCCAGTAATATGGAGCAAATGCGCCGGGCCCCTATCAGACTGGAGTAACGGGAGACATATAGCAAAAACAAAGAAGGCCAGCACGAATGGTAACAGGTTTGTTTGACTGGCGAGAGAGCGCTAGTGACATGTTGAGAAGTCAGAATTGGCAAACATCCGAAGAAAGACATATATCACGCCAGAACCACCTTGAAAAATTCCAGACGCAAAATCTTGGCAGAAGCGATGCATATTCTCTTTCCTGCTACGTATCTATCTCGCGAAGACAAAATCAGCTATTTAAGAGACTAGCGTAAGAGCTCGCAGAGAGGCGTTTAAAGACTTTCCGTCCGGGAATGGAGTAGGAAGAAACAACGTATGGTACCCTAGAGTAGCCTCTGCCTCACACCACACGGTGACTCGCAGAGTATTAAGCCTTTGATGCGCATTTAGGCCAAAAGTCTATTAGCAGAGTGAGCAGCCAAGCATTCATTTATGCCAACAGCTGCTTGTGCGTACTAACTGTGGTATGCCATGTACGTTTGTGAGGCAGGAGGGTTAAACACATATCATTTACGACTTTGGTGCAATGTATTCTTTTCAGGTTCCACATCAGACCAGCATAATGAGATTGAGGGCTCAGCACCGCCAATGCCTGCCACTTCGAATGATCCATGTGGATGAGCTGCGCTTCAACTTCATTACCTGCAGATAACACTTCCGTTTCAGGGGTACATTACGAAAACGACATCGGTCTACATACTGGGACTAAACCATCAGATAGTGCGCTTTCCACCATACTACAAAACCACTGGGAACCTCCTGCTGAATACAGTTACCCACGTTCTACTCATAATAGGGGTGGGAAGACTGAGAGAAGTTTTCTGAAAAAAGAGCACTTACATAAATATAAACCATGTTTAGTTTTTTCTCTATCCAAAGAAGGTCTATTTTGCAAAGTGTGTCCTTTCTTTACGCCTACTCTTAAGGGTGGGTATCATGTGGGAATGAAGTTAAACACATTATTGACTGTACCTCTGACAAAATTTGCTAAGTTATGAGGTAAAGATGGTGACCTGGAAAATCACAGTAAAGCAGTATATCATCAGCAAGCTTTAGGACGTGGCAACGACTTTTTGGTTTCTTTCCAAAATCCAAATAAATCGGTTGAAAATCAAGTTGACATCTACCAAATAAAGAGAATGAAAAAAACCGAAAACTGTTGTCATTTCCTTTGCTAAACGTCATGTTTCTTGGAAGGCAGAACATACCTTTTAGAGGACATCGAGATGATGGCTCTGTTTTTTCTAACGATCCCAGACTAGCAAATAAAGGCAACTTTAAAGAGTTGATGAAATTTCGCGCAGAATAATGGGGGGAAGTTGAATTAGAAGCACAGTATAGATCTGGTAATAAAAGACGCACATTTTTAAGTAAAACTGTTCAAAGTGAGTTGATTGAATGCTGTGGCCAAGAAATTATTTCTCAGATAGTAAATAGAATCGAAGAATACAAATTATACAGCAATGGGTTTGATGAGACGACTGACGTCAGCCACGAAACTCAGATGTCGGTTTTTTTAAGATATGTTTATAAAGATGTGATCAGAGAAAATTTCATAGGTTTCACCAATCAACGGGTGCCACAGACAAAACTTCAAAGCTGGATCCAAAAGTAATAAAAACGAAGATTTCTCTTCAACATATGACGATGAAAATGATCGACGTAAGTCTTTTGAAGAAGGCTGTGACTCTAATAAATGTAACAAAGGTAGACCAGATGAAGAGGATAAAGATCCAGGAATGACTGGAATACCTTTAGGTAAAACTTTGATAAAAACTATGAGACATCTTAATCTCGACCTTAGTCAACGTATTGGCATTGCAACCGATGGCTGTTCTGTCATGAGTTCCGAGATCGTTGGAGCAGTTGCCACAATAAAGAAAGAATGTATTAATGCTAAAAGAGCCCCATGTTTCAACCATTCTTTGAATTGGTCTATTTCTAAGTGTTCTGGTGTGCAATAAGTGAGAAACTCAATTGGAATCGTTAAGGAGGTTGTTTCATTTTTTACAGCCTCTCCAAAAAGAAATGCTGTACTCATTAAGCACACAGACAGTCAGCTTGTCTCCATGTGTGAAACAAGATGGGTAGAAAGGCAGTTATCTGTAGTGTCGTTTCTTTAAAAAATGGAAAAAATCGTGTTGTGCCTTGAGGAAATTTCACAATGACCACATTTTTCAAGTGATACCTCTAGTGCAACACCTACGACGCTTTTATATGATATCAGTAATGGAGAATATACCTTAACTCTAGTGTGCCTTGCTGATGTGCTCTGTCAAACACTGCCTCTCACTAGATTTTTCCAAAAAGAAACTATTGATGTTACACAAGCAACTGATACCGTAAACGACACTTTATCAGTCTTAAGAGCAATGCGAGATAATGCAGTTGCAGAGTTCAGTCTTCTTTTATGATGGAGCCAAGAGAATTGTAGATATTGTTGGAAGCACCATCCAAACACCCAGAATTGCATCTCGCCAAATTAACAGATCAAATGCTGCCCCATCGAGTCCAGAAAGTTATTTTAGCGTTAATGTCGTCATCCCCATTGTTAACACAAAAAGCAACGGTCTTGAAAGCAGATCCTCTAAAAACGTTCTAATTCTCTTCCACCTGAACGCGCTTCTACCATAAGTCGGTTCTTCGTCGACGAGGTCCATGGAGTCAGTGATTAGTGATACTGAAACAGTGGCTAGAAAGTATTATAAACTGTTTGGAAAGAATGAAAGTGACTGCATCTCTAATTTGAGGGCAGAAGTCAAGTTGTGGGTGACAAAATGGAAAAGGGAAGATGCAAAGAAAACACTTCTACCAAGCTCTGCACTTGAGTGTTTGCAGTTTTGTACTACAGACGTTTTCCCCTTGATTACATCTTTAATGCTGATCCTTTCTTGTCTTCCTGTCTCAACTGCAACAGCCGGAAGATCTTTCTCTACACTCAAATTGATTAAGACTTGGTTAAGAAATCGTTGTGGGCAAAACCGCTTAACTGGGCTTGCTTTATTGTACGTACATAGGGACACTGTTATTAACATAGAAAAAAATCATAGATAGATTTATTGCAAAGGGTGGAAAGAGGAGGAGATGTATGCTTTCTGAGGTCTAGATGTTGTAAAGCCAGCTGATGAGATAAGATAAAGTAATTAATAATTACGAAACTATATTAGGTATTGGGTGTTTATTAGAACTGTAAAAACAACAAATCACCTGCTAATATGCATAAAACGGATCAATTATGTACTTTACAAACAGAGAGCCATTACAAAAATTGTTAATGTAACTCCTACGAAAATTTAAATCACTCAGTACACAGAAATATATCATATTATATTCAAAATTATTGTTTTACATCTCTTATATAAGTTTGTAATGACTATTGCTCATACTATTTTTTTAGGACTAATATCATTCTAAACTGTTTAAAAATTGGAAACGAAAAAAGAACTATGGATTTATTTACGGCTTTACTAATACTGTTTTAAAATAAAGTATTTGTGTTTACGAAACGCTTATGTAGCTTGATACTTTCCTGTTAACAGTTATGTAAATAAAAATACCTATGTAACGACTTCGAAGGCCAGACATTTGAAGAAAGTTTAGATGCCTGTATCCTCAAAATAAAGCACGTATTTCCCATGTCTGATACGTTTTTTGAGTCTCAAAAAACTTGAAATGCTATATTTTAAAGACCTTTCTTCTTTGTTTTTTGGGGAACACCCCCAGGTTGTCATTCTCTTTGAAGCAACCGCCCCCCCCCCATAAAATTTCTGGAATCCGCCACAGTGTTAGAGATGCTTTATCTCGATGAAACGTATGTCCAGAATGGCTTGCCATGTAGAGCGACAAAACTGGGCGTAGAACATCGTAGACGAACTGCTGTGGTATAAGAGCGCAGCAGATGATAAACAAAGGGGTCCTGGTATGAAATGAGATGGCACCCCAAACCATCCTTTGTTGGTCCGTATGGTAGGTTAGTCAGACTGGTATACCACCACTGTCTGGGGCATCTCCAGACACATCTTTAGTGGGTCAGTTCGAAGTGGGACTCATCACTGAAAACATTTCTACTCCAGTCAATGAGATTAAAAAACGTGTCTGGAGACGCCCCAGGCAGTGGTGGGATACCAACCCGGTTATCGCCCGTCATACTGACCGACAACCAAGAGTGATGGTCCGGGGTGCCATTTAATTTTATAGCAGGAGCCCTTTGATTGTCATCAGCAGCACTCTTACAACACTGCGGTTCGTCGACAATATTCTACGCCACGTTTTGTTGCTCTTCAAGACAAATGATCCTGGGTTTACATTTCAGCAAATATAACTCCCGAGTCCGCGGGTCGTGGTCGTGTGGTAGCGTTCTCGCTTCCCACGCCCGGGTTCCCGGGTTCGATTCCCGGCGGGGTCAGGGATTTTCTCTGCCTCGTGATGACTGGGTGTTGTGTGATGTCCTTAGGTTAGTTAGGTTTAAGTAGTTCTAAGTTCTAGGGGACTGATGACCATAGATGTTAAGTCCCATAGTGCTCAGAGCCATTTGAACCATTTTTTTATAACGCCCGCCTGCAAAAGGCGACAGTGTCTACTTCTTGTCTTCGTGCTTGCCAGGCCATACACATTCGCTAGCAAATTCGTCGGGTCTCTACCCAGTTGAGCATTAAGGGCAAAGCCTTCCAACTATGTCTAGATTTTGACTAGCTAACGTAGCACTTAGACAGAATTTGGCACGCTATTCGTCAGGAGGACATCCAACAAATCTATCAGTCAATGCGAAGCCAAATAACTGCTTACATAGGGGTCAGAGCTGGACCAACGCGTTATTGACTTGCTCAATTTATGAAGCTCTTTCTCTCGAATAAATCATCCAAATTTCTGAAATTTTAATTATTTGTTTGTCTGTACATCCACCGAATTTACCTATTTCCGTCCCATTTGGGCAATTATTTAGTAGTGGGCTTTTTTTTGTTTTATAGGTATATGTAACTTTAATAATCAACGTACATAGCCTGTTCATCAAATGCATTTGGCAACAAATGTGTAAACATAGCAGGGAGAGTAGCGACTAGAACACAGAGCAGTTGCTGTATTCTGATGGCACGCTTCCATGAGGCAGCTATCGTTTATAGTATTGTCAGAGAATCGAAAGTGTTTGTCAACAGCTGTGGTTTAAACAGATGGCAACACAGATCAGCAACAACATACAATAATTTTTGAAAGAAGTTCTACAACACTTAACTGGCGTATGAAGAGTGTGTATTTACATCGATATGTCCTTAAACAGTGTTATAGTCCTAGTTACACTGAAAGATGACTAATGTCACTTGTACAGTGTCCAGTTTGGCTCTCCTTGCTAGCGACTGTAAACTGTCTGTGTTGAGGTACCATGCAGATGGTACACACTATCCAGTTGACTGACTGGGACACGTGTCTGTTATATACACGTTTTGCAGAAGGCCGTAAGTTTGGAAACTATTAGTATGACGTTAACGCCGATGCGTAATATAGTCCTTAATCACGCAACCTAGACGGAGAGAAACTTTAAGTATGTTGTTCCTGATTTGTAGGCAGTGCGGTGCTCCTCTATGCAGGCTGTGTCCCGCACCTCCTAGACGACACAGCAATCCATACAGTTACAACATTGAACATCCTTCTCTGTTTAACAGCAGAAAAATAAGAAATTTTGGTGTTTAACAGCAGAAAAATAAGAAATTTTAAAGGGATAGTGAAATTAATGCAGAAAGTACTGAAATGTATCGAGGAGGGCAACATTGCTATGTTTAAAATTTCAATATAATATACACCCAGAGTAATTCTACTTATGGAAATATGTACAGGGTGACCCAAAAGTCGGTTAACATTAGAAAATTCAATACTTCACGGAATAATGTAGGCAGAGTGGTAAAAGTTGACACACGTCATGAGGTTTTACTGAAACCAAAAAACGTGACAATATGACGAAAAGATGGCGGTTCATATGATGAAAAAGCAATAACTAGCATAACAACTGATTTTAGCACAGACGATGTTCCTTATAACAAATGGTCAGCTTGGTGGCCATCATTCATCAGCAGTACCTGTAGTCGAGGGGCAAGAGGGACGGTATTGTGAACAGTAGTATACAGTAAATCAGTAGGTATAATGAGAAATTACCATTGGATGTTGACTTTTAGCGTCCCTAATGAGGCAGGACGCTTGTGATGGACTTGCGACTTCAAGTAGCCCCACAACCAATAACCACACGGATTTAGATCTGGAGACTTAGGAGGCCAAGCACGACGGTCGTGGCGTCTTAGCATGCGATCCTCATCAAACGATGTGCGCAACAAACGTCTCATACAAGAAGCAATATAAAAGTCGTTCCTTCCAGCAGGTGTTTATTAGCCAGGCTGTGGATGATCTGACTCCCTCTCTCGCTAAGGTTCTTCTTACACACGATTCTCATACAGCGTCATTGACGTGTTGCTGTTCGGCGCCATTTGTTGGCCAGGGTTTTGTACTCGTTTTTGGTTTCAATAAAATCCCATATCACTTAGGCTTGTCCACCAATTTTCCTCCCTTCCGACATTATAAAGTGAGTTAGTGATATAACACTATTTGGCTATGGTTCATCTAATTTTTTTATTTTTTTTGCTTTAAAATTTTCGCATATTGGTGCCATATTTTATATATATGTAACGTAAAGTCTGCTATATTGGAGGCTGAAGTTCATTGCATTGTATGTGAGTAATGAAAATAAAATACTAGGTAAATTGTTTATTACGATAAATCATTTTCAGATGATACTTTGTATTTAAAAATATTTGTGTGTATAAACTGTTCATGTTGATGTAAATTTGACAATTGTAAGAAATGGTCACGCTTAGGAACAATGTAAGAAATAGGTGTTATGTAAGAGACAATGTGCTTTAGCTTGAAACAAAAGTGGCTCTGTGGAGTAGAAAAGGTGGCAAGGGCGAATTGGCGCGCTACCTAGAGCAAGCGCGGGAAGTAAGTAATACAGTCTGTAGGCAGCAGTGATTGCGGCAACAACGTTGTGGAGCAGGAGAAGTTTTTCCTGCAAATTTGTGCAAAATGCCTCGGATGAAGACTGCAAACAGGCTTACTGTTCACTTGCGAGTTTTTGGGCTACTGTATGTAAAATTGAACGACGCCAAGAAGAGAAATCGATCCCATACAGCAAGATACTTGCAAGAGGTACTGTGGGTAGTGTAGCCGCTATAGCTGTTCGCCACACCCAAGCCTACAGCCACCAGATAAGATTTTTCTTCGGAATTTTGCTTTTGTGCAGCGTGAATCATTAATTTAAACTGTGTTTTATTAGTGAATAATCATTCTTGAACTTTAAAGAAAGTGGTTCACCCTGTTCTTTCATCCTAATCGTACACCTATATAGGGTTCCTTCCTGGTGTTTGAATAATCCCAGCATCCTGTTTTACAGACTTACGAAGGCCAAGTTAATATAAAGAGGCACTATTTAAATTGTTTTTGTGTAAATAATGAGATATATGTGTGAAGGTGTAAATCCTATAGTAATGAAATTACGTCTCCGTAATGGAAGAGTGTAAATTGAATAGAGTGAATTTAAATGTAATCTTGCATCAAAGTTAAACAGTTCATAAATACTTTCATCTTGTGCACTAGTTAAGGAAACGCTGTCCTAGTTGTTTCACTGAAAGGTGTAATCAAAAATTTTGTTAGAGGAATAACACGTTCATACTTTAGTGCATTACAGAGAAATAGATTCAAACTATTCTTGTTTTGAAAGTTTTCTTAACTATTGCAAAGTGTTATAGTAAAAGTCAGAGTGAAGCAAAGTTAACAGAATCTGTTAGATTACTATACAGAATTAGTTCAAAGAGTAATAGCTTTTGAAAGTAAATTCTAGTAAGACAGAGGTTTTCTTGAACTGAAGGGTTCAGTATAAAAGGTGCGTGCTTTAGTATCTAAGAATTTTTGTATTTAAGTGTGCTGGTTATAGAAACTGCTTCTCAAAAGATCACCCCCGCCCAAATTTTTTTAACTTCCTTGAAGATATCTACTGGGCTTTTTCTCTTTTAAAAATGTAATGTATAAGGTTGTAGTAGTCAAAGAATTCCGTTGCCTCACCAACATTGTTTACGTGGAGTAATATTTATTTAAATAAGCAACTTAAATAGTAGCAAAAAAGTAGGCAAAATTCATACTTCTGCTTTTCCAATACTTCACTGTTTTATTGTCTGATAGGTTTATCGAATCGATCATTTTCTGTTTCGTCTTTTGACACTGTTGCAAGCGGGGTGTTAAATCGATAAGCACTATTATACGTTTTTATTGCCTACATAAACTATTCTGTCCTCTTCAAGTGAATTATTGAAGATAATATTATTTCTACATGTAGATGATTCAGTCCATCTCAATAAACTTTCCACGATGTTTGATCAATGCCATAATACTTACTTTTCAGCACAACAGCTACCTCCCGCTTTCTCTCCGTTTTCATGGAGCTGACGCTAACGGTATAACCACGACACATCTTCCCGTGGTTGTTACATGCCACTGAATTCCCGAATCAGCAGTTCGTTGCCATTTCACGGCTGCTGAGTTGGGTTAAGGAAATTCTCTTTCCGTGGAAGAGTCACGTTGCGCGGTGAACGTGATGTTGGGTGAAACAGCAGTAAAGCCCGGGGTCCCAAATGAAAACTTAATCGAGGCCACCCCGGCTGTTAATAATAAAAGAGGGCGGCGGTTCTCTTCGTGGCCTCTGACTTGATTGGATTTGGTGACTGCTCTCAGCAGAATGGGCCACCTTAACTGGATAATACCGCTGAGGTCGATTTTCTATTTAAGCGTGTGAAAGACCCTAAACTGCTAAGGACAATGTTTTGCGTGAGCTTGTTAATTTACGCCAATTGCTTACGTTGTTGTTATTGTTGTTGTTGTTGCCTTCAGTCCGAACACTGGCTTGTCACAGCCCTCCGCGCAAGCTCATCCTGTGCAGGCTCCTTCATCTCTGCATAGCTACTGCAGATTATATCCACCTGCATCTGCTTACTGCAGTCACGGCAGTCCTCCTCTACAGATATACTCCGTCCTATACCAAAAAGACTAAGCCTTCGTGACCCAGGATGTATTCTGTCAACCGATCGCTATATCATAAATGCTTTCCTTCTCAATTCTGTTCAGTTTCTTGACCCATATAAAATCGTATTTCAAATGCTCATATTCTCTTCTTATTAGTACTTTTAAATTTCCATCACTCACTTCCTTACAACGCTACTATCGACGGATGTACTATCAGAGAATATTTCATTGAACTTAAATTTATATTAAATATTGAATTCTCCTTTTCAATAACTCTTCGTTGTCGACAGCCTATCTGAATTTCTTATCCTCTCTCCGTAGGCAATTGTCAGTTACTTTGCTGCCCCAATAGCAAAACTCAACTATTACTTGTAATGTCTCATTTCCTGATTGCATCAGGAGTGGATCATTAAATTCGAATACACTTCATCACTTTCGTTTTGCTTTTGTTCATGTCCATTTTATAATCTCTTTTAAAATCATTATCCATTTCGTTTGACTGATCTTCCACGTAAGCTCGGTATCGAGCGCCAGTGAGCTTCAAGCACACACACACACACACACACACACACACACACACACACACACGCACTTCCATTTCTTTTGGCGGCTCGGACAAAAGGAAAATATCATCGGCAAATGTAAAGTTTTTGTTTCACCTCCCTGAATTTTCATTCTATTTTACAAATTTATTCTTTATTTTCTTTAACATCTGCTCAATATACAACTGAGTATCCTCGGGAGAGGTCTACAGTTCTCTCTCACTTCCTTCTCAACTGTTGTCACCAGTTCTTGTCCTTAGATTCTTACAAGTGCAATCAGATTTCTGTACAAGCTGTAGATAACTTTCCGTTCTCCGTATTTTATCCTTGATACCGTCGGAATTTCAAAGAGTGTATTCCATTCAAAATTGCTGGAAGGTTTCTATGAATCTACAAAAGATATCAACGTAATTATGTCTATCTTCAACCTACGTTCGAAAATAAATCAAAGATTCAGTTTTGCATCATGGGTTCCTATATTTCTTCGGAACCCAAAATGATATTCCCCGAAGTCGGCAAATACTAATAATTATTCGTGTTAATATTTACATATGGTAAGTATTAATATTTACGCTGATGCTTCGGTAATATTCACACCTGTCAGCATCTACATCTTTTGGTAATGGGATTATCTCACTGTTTCTAAAGCCTGAGGGCATTTCACCTCTATCATTACTCTTGCAAGAGTTTTGTTATCTAAACAATTCTGAGAAAATGTCGTCTCCTCCTAGTCTCTTCTTTCGACTTGGGTCTTTTAGTGCTCTTTAAAAATCCTCTCTCAATATGGTATTCCCATCTCATGTCGATCTATTTTCTCTTCCTTCCCGATAACACTAAGTTTTTTTTATAACCCTTTTGCATTTCCTTCCAAATTTCAGCCTTGTCTTTTTTCCACGGTACTTACTTGTCATATGAGCTCTTAATATTTATACAGATATTTCTCTTTTCTCCAAAAGGCTCTTTAATTTTCATTTAGGTGTAATCTATCTTTCTCATAGCTACGGACACTTCTAACAGATTTGAATTTGTCCTTCCGGCATACCAGCTTTGCATTTTTTGTCAGTCTCATTTTCTAGACGTCTGTTGTAATTGCAGTTGATTTTACGAGAATACTAAATTCCAAACTTGCGACCGTATCGCAATAAAACTTGTTTCATTCTGTGTCATCTACAACCAAACAACGAATTTTCCATCTAAAATGATATGATTTGCTACGAGTCATGTTATTATTTTGGACCAATATGATTCTTTTTATGACATGGTAAACGGACGACTAGCTGCAAACGGGGTAAATTCACTAGCACGTCCATTACTGTATTCACAAGAAAAACAAAATGGCAGCTAAAAGAACGATAAAAATGATTGGAATTCCTTAAATTACTTCAATAACGAACTTAGAATTTACGCTTTGACTACGGGATGGATGGCACTGATAGATGTTGGCTACACATGACTTCACTACTTGCAAACAAATAACTAGACAATGATTTAAAAAGCGCGACATTAAACACCTCATTCGTTGACTCTCCAACGATTCATTGCTTTCACACATTAATATCCCTAAATTCTGAATAAACAGTAACCACAAAAGTTGGACGCATCTTTGGGAAATCAGTATGGCTGGTAGGTGGAAATTAGAAACAGGACTCGGAAGTCTGAAAACAGTACATATCGAAACATAAATTAATTTTTATTGAATTATTATTTACCAACAGATATCATAACGACATTACCTCAGCTGGATGTCTCGCCATCTTCCTCCTTTTCCCCATTAATCAGTAACTGCGTCATTAGCATGTTATTCTGATTGTTATTCTGACGGTGTTCCTCTTTCATCGCCATCACACTTAAAATCAGGATTTTCTGGAGGAGCCAAATTTCCTGTGTGCGTTGGAAAAAAACCATTCACCAGCCAAGAACGCTTGAAATATTTCTTTGTTTAGGACAACCTGTTTCAGTAGACTTTGCTGTCATCTTCAGGTCTTAAAATCTTTTTGTTGCAAAACATGTTCATTTTACGCTGAACCTCGCGCACAAGATCTCCAGCGGACAAAAATCATCACATTATAAAAGGTTTGTCATAATGTGCTGATTTTTATTCACTTAACATTTTTTGTGCGTGGTTCAGCGTAAAATGAACATGTTTCGGAACAAAAATATTTTAAGACCTGTAGATGGCAGCAGTCCGCTGAAACCAGTTGTCTTAAATGAGGAAATATTTTACGCGATCAAGGCTGGTGAATAGCATTTCAGTTTCAAAACAGCTCGCCTTTCAGTACTCCCAAAATGAGAAAATTCGATCAGCTACATGGTCTTGTCACGCACACAAACACACACACACACACACACACACACACAGACAAACACACACACACACACACACACACACAGACAAACACACACACACACACACACACACACAAGGTTGGAGCATCCAGAACGGAGGGGGAAAGGAAATGAATCATCACTGGTTACGGTGGTATGTGCTGTTATTCCAGTGATTGCGACATCGAGTCAAATTGAAATATAAGTTAGTAGTACGAGCCCACTTGTCAGTATAATGTCGCCCACTCTGTCCTGGATGCACGCACTAATTTAGCAGCGATGGGTGTCATAATACCATCGTATCGTTTCCTGAGACATGTGAACTGATCTCACAATTGTCCCACTGGGGACAGATATGGGGATCTTGCTGGCCACAGGAGTACCTCAATATAACACAGACAGCTCATAGACACACGTGCCATGCGTGAACATTGTCCAGTTGAAAACAGGCACCATGATACTCTCGCATAAGAAATAACACGCGAGGATGCAGGATTTTCTAAAGTACCGTTGTGCTGTCAGAGATCCATCAATCACCAGCAGCCTTGAACTGAAGCCATACGCAGGGGCTTCCCACACCATGGGGACGGGAACAACACCGCTACTCCGCTCCAAAACATTAGAAAAATGAGACAATTCCCCAGGTCGCTGCCACACTCGTCGACGATTGTCAATCGTGGTGGTGCAGAAACGCCAGTTTACTGCTGAACGCAATGCGACGTCATTTATCAGTAGTACTTGCTACCCGGTCACAGAATCACTTCAAACGCAGCCGTTTGTGTTGGTAACGGCAGCTTATGAATGGGACGTTTATTCCGTAGTTCTGCTACTGCTAGTCTCCAGTCAGTTGTACAGGATGACACAGATTTTGCAGAAATTGCATTATTTGTCTCGGGTCCGTTACTTGTCTCGGATGGCAGGGGCAGATGTGCAGGGGCTAAGACGTGTTGATCATCCCTTGCGGTGGTCAGAAGTGGTCGACTGAAACCTTCAGTACGAGTATGCCTGCCCTCGTGTTCCCATGAAATCCAACATGGGGCCACTTTCACGTCTTAATGTCCCACACATCTTTATACTGCGCAATTCGAACAATCAGCTAAATGGAGACGCCAATGAGTCCGTTTGTAAACTCAGGAGTATATGGCTTCTCCGTGTCCTCCACAATGGCCACACCATATCTAATACTATTCTCGGCCCTTATACACCCTACCAGTTCTGGTCACAACATTAAACAGAAGCAATGCTGATGTACTCTAGTGGCTGTGTAACACTACGCTACTGCGCACGATACTTATTAAAGCCTGTACTATAGTAAGTTGACGGGCTTCACCTTATAATAAAGGATTTTGGTATATATGTTGACCACGTGTACCTGAATGGAGGCAAAATCAGACTTTCACCCACTCAGTAACAACAATGATACGTCAAGTAAGTCTGAAGTGCAACTACACGTTAGGACGGACAAGAAACAACACAGCAGATGCTACCAAATTGTTAATAATACGGTCGCCAGCCTAATTAGGCATTAACTGAGTTTCTTCCCAGTACAAGTTGATGTACGTTCATACCAAACAACACGTAACAACACTGCATACTATGGCAAATTTTAGAACCAGGAAATCTACTGAACTAATAATTTCACTTTCTGTACTAATATGGACAAGCCATAAATACACAACAATTACACTATAATGTTTACTACAACCTTCGTACTGTCTACTGATCTGTTTAAAATCGGGCATAGGTTACCCTAGAAATAGCACTTTCGAAACACGCATACATTGTCAATTTTGAAAAAGATAAAACAATAATAAATTTTGGTTTTATATTGACTTTAACTTTGCTGGTCAAATCAATTCAGTACATTTCAGAATTTACATGAATAGAAAAAAATGGGGGGGGGGGGGGGGGTCCCTGAAACTGTTATGATCACTGTACTGAAATTTTTGATTATCGAAATCGTTAAGCACCCAAGATTTCCAATATATGAGTTACTACTCTTTTTGCCTTATTTCTTGCTCATTTAACTACCATTATTTTTGTCTGAAATTAATTAGCCTTCATTACTAAACCAATTTCAACATTATCTTCCAACTTTGTCAGACCTATATTATTTACCTATATATTCATTAACAACGAAGTTCTTTAAACATCATTCTAACATAGATAGGTCTGCAGGTAATTATTATTAACATAAACTTTAAATCTTCATCTCGGGACACTCGGATTGCACAACATGTGGAAAGGATCCTGTCTAGGTTAGTGATGAGGATAATTAAATGATAGGACAGTTCTGGTAAAAGTTAAGTTGTTATTGAACACTGGTCCACACGAATACAGTACTAAAAGATTCAACCTGTTCGTATCGATGCGGCGGTTGGCGGGCGGCGAGATGACGAGGCGCAGAGCACACATACAAGCACAGCTATTGCTCTTGATGTATCGGCACTTTACTTCTTCATTACGTCGCAATACTTTCCATTTAGTGCCTATGGAATATTGCCATGCTGTATAGGCGTCGGAAACGGCACATCCGAGGCTCAACGAAATCACGTTTTCCAGGAGAGCCTCCTCGATCCAGCACGTGTTTCTCAGACCGATGCCCAACTCCGACTACTACTGCTGAGCCCGTTATGCCGTGCCGCGCCTGTGTGCATTTTCCCGCGCTCGCCTGCCATCCACCTTTTACCGCTCCCCTACAGACAGGGTATTCACCAAAGGTTTTGCATTCTACATATCCTAATACATTGCCTAGGTATGGACCAGACGCACAATTACAACTTTGACATCTTACAATAGTTTCAACATTTCTTACATTTACATTTTGTTATAATATTGCTTGCAATTTGACATAAACATTAATATTCACATCGAAAATTGTTTACAGTTTCTTTAACACAATGGCAAGAAAAGAAAAAGAAATGAAATCAGAATATCGATTACACTAATTTATCGAAAATCAGAAGAAAAAATTGTTATATGTACAATAGTATAGCGTTGGTGTTGTTACAGCTGGTCTACCTGTCTCAGAGAATCGCAACTCTTAATCATTTACATATCGGCGGATATTTGTGCATATACGAAATCACATTGACATCCGACCATGTATTCCGGATGAATCACGTTTTTCGTCAGCCGATGTATTTGCGGTGACTTCTCCAGAGCGATAAATGTGACTATTCACTCCAACCTTCACGCACAACAGCGACGAGTTTCTGCAATAACGATCACAGTTAAACAATAACTATTGCCATCTTTAAAGTAACAGTTTTCTAACGCTCATACAAATGATCTAAGTATACACATCCTGACTTCTCATTACATCCAGATTAACAGTTACTGAGTACAAAATAAAAGTTAACAATGTAATTCAGGACATATTCTGACTACTAATAGGAAGCTAAAGGTTTACTTGCACGTATTACGTTTTGTCTGCTTCATTTGCTGACACTTTATATCTATTCCTTTCATCAAATTGATCATATGTGTTACCCAAGGAGTTCTGCATAGCCTTTTCCTTTTCGCTATTCAATCCTCTGCTGCCCTCAGTATTTCATCTCTCGTATTCCTTTCCCCGCTTCAGTTAATAGTTGCCAAATACTGCGTTTTAAACTCTCAACAACCTCGTGTGTCTTCAATGTTCCCAGGTCCTATCTCTTTAGTTTTCCACTTACTTGCAATTTATACAGTTTTAATCTGCAGTTCGTAAGCAATAAACTGTGATCAGAATCTATATCTGCAACCTGGGAATGGTCTCCATCTCTCTTCCACGCATACAACATGTTTTCAAGATTGATAAACAAAGTGTTTGCACTGATTAAATTATGCTCTGCGCAGAAGTCTACAAGATGTTCTCCTCTCTCGTTCCTTTTCCCTAGTCCATCTTCTTCTACCGTTTTTCCTTCCCTTCCATTTCCTACTGTCGAATTCTAGTCACTAATCACAACTGAATTTTGGTCTAACTTAAGGAGCTAAATAATTTATTTCATCTCTTCATACATTGTTTTCAATCTCTTCATAATCAGCCGCTGTATTTTGTCTTGGGATCGTGTGTATCGTGGCTACGGTAATACGCCCACTGTGTTGTTCACAGTGATTCATTCCGGTTACCTTGTTCGTTGTGAGTCCTAATTCTGTGTTACCCCTAGTTGACTGTGTTGATAACCCTATTATCTAGTCAGAAATCCTGTCTTCCTCTCGCCGCACTTCATTAATTCCCGTTTTATCTAACTTCAGTCTATCCATTTCTCTACTTTTGTTTTGAGTCATTTGTCGTAAGACTGGTTTGATGCATACCGCCACGAATTCCTCTCCTGTGCTAATCTCTTCATTAAAGTAGCAATTGCAACCTACGTCCTCAATTATTTGCTAGTTGTAATCCTATATCTGTCTTCCTCTACAGTTTTTACCCTCTACAGCTCCCTCTTGTTCCACTATTCCTTGATGTCTAAACAGATGTACTACCATCCAGTCCGTTCTTTTTGTCAGTCGTTTCCATACATTTCTTTGGAGAACTTCCTCATTCCTTACCTCTTCATCCTACCTACCCGACTAAAGGGTCTAATATCGCACTCTCCGATCCGTAGAATGGCAGACTTATTTTTTCTGATGACAACATCCTGTTGGGTAGCCCCGCGATAAAAGCCGAATCGGTTACTTCTTTTCCTCCAGAATATTTTACTCAGGAATCTGCTAACACCATTAAACCAGGCGGTAGAAGTGCAAGTACTCGGGAAACATAACGGTTGCAGTTTCCCCTGGATTTCAGCCGTTAGGAGGAACAACACAACAAGGCCATGATGGCTAATATTACAAGGCCAGATCAGTTGATTATTCAGCAGACTGTTGCTTCTGCAATCACTGAACAGGCTGTTGCGTCCCATTAGAAGCTATATGTTCAAAAATGGCTCTGAGCACTATGGGGCTTAACATCTATGGTCATCAGTCCCATAGAACTTAGAACTACTTAAACCTAACTAACCTAAGGACATCACACAACACGCAGTCATCACGAGGCAGAGAAAATCCCTGACCCCGCCGGGAATCGAACCCGGGAACCCGGGCGGGCTATATGTTAGTCTGGCTTCTACATAGTTAACTTTCCGTTGTTGCACCTGTAGTATGGCTACCAATATCTTTAAAATTTTGTTCATCTAAATGTTGAGTGAAGTGTATGTGTGTGCGTGTGTGAAAGAGAGTGAGTGAGGAAGAGGGAGGGTGAGGGGGCAGAATGATTTCTCCAATTAACTGAGTAGATTATGACTCATTAAACAATATCGTCTGAAAAGTAATATACAAATCAAGAGAATGGTTCGGTACGACAGAACTGAGAGTCAGAATAGTATGTCGTTTGATATGGATTTGACCCCACCAGTGCTTCAGTCCAAGTGCAGCGGGTCTTGCGCTGTGTTGCTCACACAGTATTCTGTTCGGCAATGAGCCATCTCGAGAATAAACATTCCCTAAAATGTAAATGTTGTACCCTGGGTTCGATAACAGGTTGAACTGGTCTTCTTATACACACACAGCAATATTTTGCACTTTAGTGCAGCTGATCTATTTAACAAGTGAATTAAAGAGCGAATGCAGGCGACAGTGAAATGGAAAAAAAAATGATGTTTTTTTTTTCACGAGCTACAATAATCAATAAAACACTTCATGACTGTTAGTATTTGTAGAAACAAAACTATATAAAATCGTGAGTTCTGCTCTTAAGACCTCTTCTGAAGTTCCTCTTCAGAACGGGTATAGTGGCTGGCATTAGCCAGTAAGCAGTCGTCTAGTATATTGCCACTTTGATAAACGGTGGACATCATGTGACGTGTACATTCGTTCTCACCTTGCGGTCTTTTGCAGTCTTTCTCTATGACATTCTCTAAGTGACACTGTTTTGCTTAACCGAAAGCACAACTAGAGCGAAAAGCCGTTTCACGGTCGGCCGTCAACCTAAAGTAGTTTCACGTGTCAGCAGAGAGGCTGCCAAGTGCCATGCGTTGTTCAGCACGGGACGCTTTGCTGTCGACTGCACGGAGCTTAGCTCACAGGAGAAGTGGAACGTTGTCGCACGAGAGAGATTTCAAGCTGGCATTTAGATAATTAAGAACAGACTGCTACTTATACCTGCCACAAGTTGAAGAAGTATTTTAGGATTTGACTGGTCTCTGATTAAGATAAATTTTTACAACACCTGTAAAAATATATTTACCAAGAAGTAAAATTCTTTGTTGTACTGCGAATAAACTCACAAGGAACGCTGATCATCTATGCCACGGGAGCAGATATACGTCACCACCGAACGCTTCAATTAGTGAGGATGTTACTTCTGGCTACTAATCCCCAAAAAGTCTCTCTAGCATACTTTGACCCTAACATTTGTGCAAGAAGGAATAAGATGGAGAATGATTTCTTACAGCTTAATAAAAGATTGCCTGTATTGCAGCGTAACGAGTGGACTCGAAATAGATTTAGATACAGATATAGTGTGCTTATATCATTTACGAAGTGAATTGTGAGACTTTCTCTGGAATCTTACACTCTATTTCAATTCGTACCGAGGCACCTGCTCCAACTGAAGGAAATGATATCTGTTCTAAAAATAGCATTATTCTCAGGAAATCATGCTTCGAAACAATGTAGTGAATGGATGTTTGAGGGCTGTGCAGCATTAATTGCAATTTACTGATCAAGCAGTTACAATTTCAAAGACTTTCTGCGCAAACTAAAACTGTATCTCCGTTGTTGTTAAAAAACTACAGAATTGTTATTGGACTTCATAGTAAACTTTTTCAGATATTAAGAAAGAAATAAAACTGCGAGTTATTTAACACGATCCATAAGCTCGGATTGGCGAAGCAAATAGACCGAGTCCAGGGTCCTTCTCAAAGGAGCCATCCGTTCTTCCAACGTAATCTATACACAAGACTGAAGTAGAACACCTAGTTTCCTCACTCAGTTTTCTTCCTACTATGACGCTAACACCAAAAATAGACGAAAGTGGCAGATAATACTTTCACTGATGTCTCATTAGGTGACTGGCCTTGAAATAATTATCTAACCAGGGGCAGTTATGAAAATTAAAATTCAGAGGATCCTCATATGCAGCAATTTTAATGTCAGCAGACCATTTGGTTTACGAGTAGCATCACAACTGACACATGAAATATAGTTCGTATTGAAATGGTGACAAATACATCTACATCTACATCTACATCTACATCTATACTCCGCGAGCCACCTTACGGCGTGTGGCGGAGGGTACTTATTGTACCACTATCTGATCCCCCCTTCCCTGTTCCATTCACGAATTGTGCGTGGGAAGAACGACTGCTTGTAAGTCTCCGTATTTGCTCTAATTTCTCGGATCTTTTCGTTGTGATCATTACGCGAGATATATGTGGGCGGTAGTAATATGTTGCCCATCTCTTCCCGGAATGTGCTCTCTCGTAATTTCGATAATAAACCTCTCCGTATTGCGTAACGCCTTTCTTGAAGTGTCCGCCACTGGAGCTTGTTCAGCATCTCCGTAACGCTCTCGCGCTGACTAAATGTCCCCATGACGAATCGCGCTGCTTTTCGCTGGATCATGTCTATCTCTTCTATTAATCCAACCTGGTAAGGGTCCCATACTGATGAGCAATACTCAAGAATCGGACGAACAAGCGTTTTGTAAGCTACTTCTTTCGTCGATGAGTCACATTTTCTTAGAATTCTTCCTATGAATCTCAACCTGGCGCCTGCTTTTCCCACTATTTGTTTTATGTGATCATTCCACTTCAGATCGCTCCGGATAGTAACTCCTAAGTATTTTACGGTCGTTACCGCTTCCAATGATTTACCACCTGTGGCATAATCGTACTGGAATGGATTTCTGCCCCTATGTATGCGCATTATATTACATTTATCTGCGTTTAGGGAAAGCTGCCAGCTGTCGCACCATTCATTAATCCTCTGCAGGTCTCCCTGGAGTACGTACGAGTCTTCTGATGTTGCTACTTTCTTGTAGACAACCGTGTCATCTGCAAATAGCCTCACGGAGCTACCGATGTTGTCAACGTCAGTACGACACAGCACGCGGCCGCATCCCTTGCTCGGACTGCGTATAGACTGGAGAAGTGGACCCATCCACCACATTGGAATCCGGCTGTTTTATTGTATGACATACCGCCTTCTAGTGGTGGTTTTCGCTGACTAACAGCGAATGGCGGATACAAGGCTCCGAGCTTCTTAGCTCTAATGTTTATGTTTATGTTTACCTGAAAATGTGGCTTTCAGTGCCACAAACTGATAGTGAACTAATAATAAAAGACTAAATACAGCTGAAACGGTTGATGACTACCCATAGCTGTGGTTGCCTACCCGCAAGATTGTCTGCACAGCATATTATTTCAGGCTAAGAAAATTTCAGATTTTGGCATCTTCTGATGTACGGAGCCACCGAAATACGCTTGACAAGTCACTTAATTAAACGTGATGATAATATCAATCTTCATAAAATGTAGAATCCGCATTGATAACAGCTCACGTAGACAATAGTACTGTTTCCCTGCCTACCGAATTTGTGGCACAACATTCTTCATAAACGTCGCTGAAAAGTAAGGGCAAAAAGATCATCATTTCCAGAAGAAACTAAAATTTTATCTAGTCCCGCTAGCATTAATCAAACAAGTAGCACTCATAGTTGCATAAAGGCTTAGAATAAAAACACATCGTGACAAAGAGATACCAAATATCTTTAGCAAAGGACGAATAACCCATACAACCAGGAACCAGCCCAAGTCACCATTCCTGGTTGTGCACAGTGCCGAAGTTTCTGGCTAACTTCCCACAGTAACTGGCCATACTATAAAACCCAAAAAAACCTTTCATTATGAAGTAGCACACAAAGTAAACGGAGCAAACACCTTCATGAACTATTAAGCCCCAGAAGTAACGTTCTAGAGAAACTGGAAGCACTCCAAAAATATTATTACCTCGCACGCCAGTGGGGCATGGATAGGTGCCCTGCCCTAGAGAAACTGGAAGCACTCCAAAAATATTATTACCACGCACGCCAGTGGGGCATGGATAGGTGCCCTGCCGAGTTCACCATGGTAATCACCACCTTCATCAGAAATTTTGGAGCCCAAGATCTGGGGGTAATAACACTTTTAGTAAGTTATTACCATGTTTCATGGAACGCTGCAAGGGCAGTAAATTAATAAACATCAGTTGACCCGAGTTTGCGTCCTGGTTATAACTGTCTACTAAGAGAACCTGCTACGTTCATTAAAGCCAACCATCGTATACAATTATTTTGGGTTCCCCTCCCACACAACGTTTTAGTTAAGTGGGTGAACGTAAGTAAAACTGTGTTACCTTGGCTAATACAATCATTAGGGAGATTAACACCTGAGACAAACCCAGAAAATTTATGTAATTAAAGTTTGTAAGCCTTAGAGAAAACGGAAGACGAAGTTAATCAGTTTTTTAAACTCCAAGCATTCAGAAATATTAATGAAATAATAATTTTGAACATTAGGAAAAACTAAAGTTAAAGCTCCAAAATATAGATAGGCATTAATGAAGCCAGGCTCACAGGCCTCTACTGCAAACAGAACAATACCAGAACCAGTCTTTACAGCAACTGGTGAAGGCTGACAGCCCATACAAAACTAGCCTGGATGAGTTTGAATAGGCCCAGTTTGCAGAACGTAAAAACGTCGGAAGCAAATGTTCAGAAATGTGGTCACCAATTTTAATTTCTTTGGTGATGGCTGATGATGCATGAGTTGGAGTCAGCAGCAGCAAGTTCCTCGACCATCCTGCCTCTGCCTGTTAACAGCTGGTGCTCTCAGAGTTCCACATATTTTCGCAGAATAGAGTCCTGTCAGAATGTTCATTTGCTCTTGCAAATCTGCTCAGCCCCAAGGCGTGGCCTTAAGCAGGTGACACCTTGTTCACCCCGCGCGCTCCACCGCCAAAACGGAATGAACTCCAACTTATGTGGCGAGTCCTGTAAAAGCCTTAGGTGGACAGCTTGGGCCCCGTCACAGGATGCAGCCGAACCCATTGCTGCATAACTATCACAGATAATTGCAGGCAACCACTATCGTTATAAGTCCCCCCCCCCCCCGACCACCCACTTAACTAAAACGTTGTGGGGGAGGGGAACCCAAAAAACTGTATACGATGGTTGGCTTTAGATGAACGTAACAGGTTCTCTTAGTGGACAGTTATAACCAGGAGGCTAATTCGGGTCAGATGTACCATGATAAACTCAACAGGGCACCTATCCCTGCCCCACTGGCGTGCGAGATAATAATATTTTTGAAGTGCTTCCAGTTTTTCTAGGTAATCTTTGGGCTAACTTGTTCCCGGAGATGATCATTAACAGACAATAGGATACGAAAGTAAGTGATTATCAGAGCAGCCAAGGTTGCTTTGTGGGTCTCAGGGTAAGCAGTATCAAAGGTCAGATTGAAACAAGGTATATATTTCTCCCTCTTTCAGCGTGAGAACGAAAATTAATTCATCAGTTCAGCAAAGGAATGGCGGTGGTGTCAGATATATTGCATTCCCAAAGCAGACAGCCAGAGGCGGGCCATTATCGCTTCCTAAGGTCCTAGCTAGACAAAAACAGAAAAAATCTTTAGCCAAATGCTTAACGGTTAACCTGGCTGTCACCCCTATGCTACATTATCAGCCACAGCAAACCAGAGTATGCATCAACAGTCACAAATATTTATTTGTTGCCACTTTGGGTACGAGGAAGGGGCTCGAAATAATCTAAAAAAACCCTTATCCATGGAACTCTCTTTACGGGTAGATTGATGAAGAACATGGCGAGCATTTGGATTGGGCTCAGCGACCTTACAGGCCTCGCACTCACTATGCAGCTTTCTGACGTCGCTATTTAAGGTAGCTCAGGTGACATCCTCTTAGATTTTCATTATCATTTTATAAATCCAAAAATGTCCCGCAAGCAAGACATCACGAAAAAACAAAAAAAAAAAAATACAAAAAAAAACAGCTGGGATAAATCCTTTGGGGAGACAAATCTTTTGCTTGTTATCACAACGTGTGAGATGACAAAGGAGACCTTCATTTAGTTGGCTAACCGGTACTTGCTCCCCAGCGAGAAGGCTCTGTTTAACACCGTGTGTGATCACCTCCTGACCCAGTGTTTTCCTTAAGCTACCCAGTAACGAAAGTATCTCGAGCAGGACTACCGAGACCAGACCCCACACTAGGTAGCCTTTAAAACCTCTGGACCGCTATTATCGCCCTCAAATATCCGGCTCAAAGCGTCCGCGATCCAGATTTCGTCTGTTACGTGACACTTCCTGGCAGATTAAAACTGCGTGCCCGACCGAGACTCGAACTCGGGACCTTTGCCTTTCGCGGGCAAGTGCTCTATCAGCGCACACTCCGCTGCAGAGTGAAAATCTCAATCTCGTCTGTTATGTGTTTCACTAAAAAGCAGAAGGCGGGAAAGTGAACAGCGGAAAGAGCGATCCTTCCAGTTTCGTGCTTAAACTTATGGATTGACTTTTTCGGGTTCATAAACATTTTATTTTTATCTGTCATTTCTTTTATATTGCAATTTCATGTAGTGACACGTTCCATGACCTTGGAGATTTGAACCTCAATTTGGTCCTAAGGAACTTGAAGTGTAAATAAATAAATAACATCCCTTCTCCTTGTCAGTGTTTTCCACATATTCCTCTCCTCTCAGATTATGCGTAGAACCTCATGATTCCTTACTTTATTAGTCCACGTAATTTTCAACAGTCACCTGTAGCACCACATCTCTAATGCTTCGTTTCTCTTCTGTTCCGGTTTTCCCACAGTCCACGATTCACCAACATACAATGCTGTGCTCCAGACGTACATTCTCAGAAATTTCCTCCTCAAATTAAGCCACGTTTTGATACTAGTTTTAGATGGCGGAAAACTGCACAATGGCATTCATTAAGGTATTGCCAAAAGTCAGGGATAAATTTCGTGCCATCAGCAAACAAATAGTGTGCTGCGTGTCCACAAATCCATCTTACAGAGTTCGTCTTCGCGTGCGGGAACTATCCCGCGTCCGAAAACAGGAGCAGTTGACGAGGTATCTGATGAGGAGTCGCACGGGTAATTAGGGACAACATCTGCCGTACCAAGAATCAGACGCCTCTCACCGATCGGCACACAAGGCAGTGCTCGCCTGTGTCCATCAGTCGAAACACAACGGGGTGTCTGCGAGGTGAATCCTGTGAAGGCATGACCGGCACACTTGCTTCCCATTGACAGTAAGGTATCACACAGCCTGATCGTCAGTGTTAAGATAAGGAGCGGACACCGATCGCCAAACGGCACGCCAGTCAGCGTGGGGAAGCTTCCCCTCAATCACATTCGGTGACCTGTGCTGCTGAAGGAAACCATAGATCGCCTTCGTGGATGTCAATTGCGCCGGCAGTATCACAGTACGGACGTAGCTCAGTTCAAGGAAAAAGTGGCGGAAGCAAAAGAAGGGCGGCGGGACTTCCGAAAGTTGAATAGATGCTGCGAGAGAGTGTGGTGCAAGAGCCTCCATCAATAGGCTGGTAAGGCACGTAGGACTACGGCGCCACAACGTCATGTGAGAGCCAATGAAAAGGGCCACCGCCCTATCAGGCACATGATAGAGACCTAAACCGCTCCTGCATCGCGGGGGGGTGAAGGTTTCGTACCTTATCTTTAATAGCAAGTCGTGGCAAACAAGCGAACCGAATATCAGTAGCATGCAGCGGGCCATGGTTGGCGGAATAGGAAAAAGTGTCTGTGCACCGCTACGAAGAATGATAGTCTGCATATGCAGTGCAGCTGAATACTGAGAGACATCCCAGAGAGGCATAGCAACGGTTCCATGGCGAATGCATACAACAGTGCAGAGAGCAGGCAGCATTGACGCACTGATAGACGGATAGAGATGGGAGGAGTATGACGGCCAGTACATGAGTCATAGCTCCACGAGGGAGACGCATTACGACGTCGACGCTAGTATCAGGATAGCCCATATGGCGGAGCACCCCTTCCAGGAAGTCATGATCGAACGCCCGGCTGAAGTCAAGAGCTGCCGAAAGCCCAGGAATACGACGTGCGTGAGCGATTATGTCCAGATAGCGGCAGAGGGCAGTGCGGATGTTATTGGTTTCTCCCAAAGAAGTCTAGTAGGGGGAAACCAAGTACCGAACTGTACCGCACAGCCAACAGCCGGGTAAAGATCTTTGTCTCGCTGTTGAATAACGTCAAGGGGCAGTAATCGCATAGCCGTAAGGTACCCCGAGGCTTGTGGATGTGAATGAGGAAACCATCGAGGAAACCGATTGGAATCGGCTCGAAAGGTGACACAAAGACCTGACAAATTTCCATCCACACTGACACTTCGTCAATGTCCGATAAAACTGTAGTGATAGGCAGTCAGGGCGAGGCGACCTTTTCGTAGAACCCACCTGGATGGCGTCATGGACTTCGTCATCCGTGACGTTAGCCTTCAGATCCATCGTCGCATCCACGGGAACGAATCCAAAGTAGAGTCTGGAGACCGCCCTAATGTAGACAGGGCGGCGACGTTGCTCAGAGTACAGCATAACATAATGTGCATGGAGTTCAGACCCGACATCCCGTTGTGTATGAAAACGCTGCCCATCATCAGTCGTAAGAACATTAATCAGATTCCTCCGACTGCGGCGTCGTTCCGCTATGACATGATACATAGATGGATGCACTAACCCACCATGTGTGCGTGCGCTGACCATATCTCCTACAAGGGGGCGGCGAGAGGGGGACGTGAACTGTACCTTGGCACGATTCGCTATCTCCTGGCGCTCTGGCGAATACGGCGTCATAGCACATTCCCGGAGAATGGTGAAATAGATTCCTGAGTCTGTCGCTGACACACCGCAACCTCCCTTCCGTAACCAATCAAAGCCTTGCAGAGATCTGTCTTTGCACAGAGCACCCACTGTGACAGGGCAGACTGACAGGAGTAAAGCCAGTTTGTGACGTACGCGAATATTGTTGACATTGACTGTGGCTATGCGATAAGTGTGGAAAGCTGCCATCGCTGTGAGGACAGGTGATTGAACCGCGGTGGAAGCACAGGAACCCCCCCCCCCCTGTTAGGCCTCCACGGAAGGGCACATAACTGTGACAGGCAGGGAGCCGACCCCACCGAGGAAAGTCCATCGTCCTATACAACTCCAGAATGTCAGCATCGACGTCATCCACCCAGGAGACAGACGTGTCACCGGGCTGCTTCAATGGAACATTATCATAAGCGCGCCCACAGGTAGCGTCAGACATAGAAAGGGGGGCAACCGCATCAGAGGCAGGCGGGAAAAGTCGGTGTCCGGAGGTGGACGCTCACTTGAGATGGAGGCAGGGAAGGACGTCGCGTCGTCAACTGTCAGGGTGTCAGAGGACAGTGCACCATCAGTAGCAGGGTCGTCATCCTGTGCACACATCCGATGGACGCAGTCATCAGAAAGGGTACGGCGTTGTCTCTTCCATCTCATCGGCGACTGTTGGTTCCTAACATGCTGTTCCGTGTAGGATGGCGCACGGCTATCATCTGATTTGTGGTAAGTTGGTAGAAAGGCAGAGGTAGGTACAGCTCCATGGTCAACCACTATGCCGTCAGGACATACCGTTTGAGCCTGCTGACCGTCGTCGTTCATTTGTACTACTTCTGGCAGGGGTGTAGGAGAGACAGCCGAAACGTCCATCGCGTCATCGAGGGGAGCCGACACGGGTACCGTCTGATTGAGAGGAGGCAGGCAGCACCGCAACAGACGCGTAAGGCAGAAGGAACACAGTGGGCGCCTCAGGAGGAGCGACGTATCCGATTGGCGTCTGAACCAGTCTACGTCGGAGGCCCTCACAACGAACATGGCCTTCCTGGCCACAACCTGAACAGGTGCTTGGCTGGCCATCGTATATGACGACAGCCCTGCAGCCGGCAAAAACCAAGTAGGAAGGTGCGTGTTTCCGTAGTTCAATTTTTATCTGCCGGACACCACTGAGGACACAGTATGGTTCAAACGTCTTCCACATGCATGACGACATTGCCGTAAGGTTTTAAAGCGGCCAGCACAGCATCCGACGGTACTTTAAAAGAGCGTTCGAAACCCTGCAATGTTCGGAGACCAAAACAAGCGTGATCAACCATTACCGTCCCTACACGTCCGTCAGAGTATCGAAACTTGAGATTGTTAGCGTGGCGCCGCAAAATGTCGGAACACGGCTCGTCATTCGCGAGCTTTATGTATTCAGTAGTATAAAGGATTGAAAAATGTATTCCGAGACCCATTTCATCCCGTACAAAACGTTCAACTTTAACGCCTTCGTTCGTTCGTTATCTAACGGAAAAGTTTATTTAATAGTGTTGTGGCGGTAATAAAACGCCATGATGGTCAATGAAGTCGGACTCTGAGACAAGCCGCTATGCGGAAGTAAACAAACACGCGCTCGCTAGCGAGTAACACAACAGCCGAGATGCAGACAAGGCGCAGTCCGGCTTTCGCCGCCGTGCAGTACGGACGTGTTGTTATTTCCGCCTGCGGAGCGCGCGCGCTTGCTGTTGTTTACATTTCAGCGGCCGTCACTTACGTGTCGCTTACGTGCACTAGAATCATGGCCAACCGTTTTCGAAAATCAACTTTACGTTTCAACTTCTGTCCATATTAAGCAGTACTGTGTACGTCAAAGTCGTCAATGACGCGGTATGTGAAAGAATACTTCGTGACACCAACCATGGATTACGCTTTTGCCACGCCGACGGCAATGTCGGAGCGGTCACTGTCGACCATGCCGGCTTAGGAATGCGCACCATACGAGTTTTCGAACTCCCGTTCGAGCTTCCAGCGGAAGACGTTATCGCGGCTTTCCGCCCCTATGGCACTGTACATGGCCACACTGCCGAACGCTGGGCGCAATTCCAAACGTACCCCGTTCTTAACGGTGTACGGCAGATCACCATCGACCTCCATCGCCACGTGCCATCTTACCTGCAAATTAGCGGGTGCCGCGCGGTTGTCATATACGACGGCCAACCCAAGACCTGTTCCGGGTGCGGCAAAGAAGGCCACCTCAGATCTGAGTGTCTTCAGCGACGAATCACCCAATTGCCAGCCGCTACCGTGGCACCTCCGGCTCCGACGACGGTTTTACCGATCACCTACGCCTCGGCGCTCTCTTCTCCTCCCACCGGCCGCCGCCCATCGGACCATGCACCGGTGACCCTTCCAGCTGCTACGGATACCGCTGGGGCCGACGCGTCGCGCTCAAAGCCTGACGCTACTCCGGCGCCACTACCAACAGCGACGACTTCCGACACCCACCCGCCTGAACATATGGACGCCCCTTCATTTGACGTTCCCGCGGCGGCCTTCCTCTCAGAGCGACGCGACTCCCTCCCGTCCTCCGACACGGAGGGGCGAACCCGCAAACAACGTTCACCTAAGAGGCGCAAGAGGAGGCGCCGTACGGTCTCGGAACGAGACGGATCACCACCCCCCGATGCTCCAGAGGCCGTCCGACCCGACGAGGCCTCGGAGAACCTACACGACGATACGCATGACGACAACATGACGCCGACTGTGGATACGTCGATGCCTACTCTACTGGCTCGCTCAGGTGCTCCTGAACCAATGGACTCCACAGATGCGACTGTCGCCGAGACGTCCTCTGCCCCTACGACCGAAGTGGAACGTACGACCATCACAACGACAACGCCTTCAATGGTGTGGAGTGAGGACGTCGATGAGGACCCGGACCACACGCTGGGGACAGAGTTACCCCAGACGGAAGCATCGTTACGCCGCTGATAACGCCGTCGGGTGGCGTACGGCACGACTCACCGTTGCCTCGTCCCTCTTCATCCTCCGCCGGTGGAGTTCCCCTCCACGGCGGGGTACGGCTCCAAACCTACCGAATAGCGACGATCAACACTAACACCATTAGCTCACCCGTGAAACTTCAACTGCTGCGAGAGATGATATGGGCGTCGGACGTCGATATCGCACTACTACAGGAAGTACACCTGGCCACACTTCCAGACGTCGCGGGATATAACACTTATCCTTCTCCTGGTGACCACCTGGGACGCGGCGTAGCCATCTACGCCAGAGAAGGCATTCCAGTGGCCGATATCACATACCTTCCATCTGCCAGAGGCATGGCCGTTACCGTCATGGGGACCCGTATCGTCAACATTTACGCTCCGTCAGGCTCCACCCGCAGACGCGACAGGGCACTCTTCTATTCAGAAGACATCGCTCCTTTGTTTCTTGGACGCTGCGACCATTACTTGCTTGGGGGTGACTTTAATTGTGTCTT
The DNA here is from genome assembly GCF_023898315.1 of Schistocerca nitens. Taxonomy (NCBI): domain Eukaryota; kingdom Metazoa; phylum Arthropoda; class Insecta; order Orthoptera; family Acrididae; genus Schistocerca; species Schistocerca nitens. The sequence continues at coordinate 697,363,278 of NC_064615.1, read as the reverse complement.
GCACCCTAAAGATCAAGTGCCCCACTACAACACCTGTCAAGAACTGCGTCTTGTCGTCCGAGATCTGTTGCTCCGCGACACTTGGGAAGTTCGGCACGGCGACGCGCCTGGACATACTTACCAGACGAGTCACTCCGCGAGCCGCCTTGATAGAATTTACGTCTCTCAGGAACTCACGCCTGCAGTCCAAGGTGCAGAACTTTGGCCCCTGGCCTTTTCGGACCACTGTGCCTACATCTGCACCATTCTCTTCCCCAAGCAAGTGGTCTGGCGTAGTCGTGCACCGTGGAAGCTAAACACCTCCCATCTTCATGATCCCGAATGTCTTCAACGTGTTACCGAGACATGGGCCACCTGTGAACGTCGCTTACCTAAATACGGCACGACCTTGACCTGGTGGCTAGAATGTGCCAAACCTGCCATTCGACGTACTTTGATTCAGTATGGAAAGGAAGTTGCTATGTGGCGCCGGCACACTACCGACTATTTCTACGCCGTTCTCCGCGACCTGGACGCCCAACCGCCCACCCCCGACACCCAGAGGGAACGTAGCAGGATTAAGGCGCAAATTGTAACTTTGACACGCCGTAGACTGCAGGGGGCTATGGTGCGAACCCGACGTCAAGATTCGGCGGAACAAGAACATCCGACCATGCATCATATCGCCTCCGATAGGAAACATCGACGACGACAACTCATCACCGAGATCACCACCTGTCGCGGCCAGCACGTCACTTGCCAGGCCGAAATCGTCAGTGCCTTTGTCGACCACTACCGCACAATGTACCAGGAGGAGACTACCAACAACCACCCTGAGGAGTCTGTGTTACCACACGTAACTCGCACCCTCACCAGCGACGAAGCGGACGAGCTGATGGAGCCCATTATGCGTGACGAAATCCACGATGCAATCAAAAAAAGGTGCTCTGAATAAGTCACCTGGTGTCGACGGATTGCCGATAGAATTTTATCGCGCTTTCTTCACACTAATGGCGTCACGGTGGACAACGATGTTTAATGAACTGCTGACGATGGGGAACGCCGTACCGCCGTCCTTCGTCACGGGAATTATTATACCCATCCACAAACCGACACCAGGTGTGACGACAGCACATTACCGTCCCCTGACTCTGCTTAACGCAGACTGTAAAATTTTTACACGCCTACTGGCAACGCGATGCCGCAAGATCCTGCCTAGCATTCTATCCCCGGAACAGACAACTCCGGGCGGCTCAGTTAATATACAAACGGCCACAGGAGAATGTCGCGATTTAATTGCACTGGCAGCGGCGTGCAGACTCCGCGCAGCAGTGGTTGCCATTGATTTTGACAGCGCATTCGACAAATTGCGGCATCTTTTTCTGTTCTCAGTGATGAACCGCATGGGTTTTCCACCAACCTTTATCGACGTGATCTGGCGCCTGTACGGCACCGCCGAATCTCTGATTCAGGTTAACGGCCGTGTGGCGGGACCAGTGGCGATCCGGCGTTCCGTACGACAAGGCTGCCCACTTTCGACCCTACTGTATGCCATAAGCCTGGAGCCACTCATCGGGAGTCTGACGAGCCACCTTTCTGGTCTCACTTTGCGACAGCACAGTTTTCGATGTCGTGCGTATGCGGACGACCTCCTCCTCTTGATCCGCTCACGGAGTGAAACACACACGGTACTTGATTTGATATCAACGTACGGCACTGCAGCGGGCAGTAACATGAATGTGGCTAAATCCGCGGCGATGCCCATTGGACGCGGCCTCTCACACGACGACTTAGCTCCTCTCCCGTGTGTACAACAACTACGATATCTTGGTATCATTTTCACCTCCACCGTGCGCCGCTCCGCTGCCATCAATTTTCGGCGTGCACTCCAAACTATCCGCACGACGGTGCGACAAAATCTTCTCCGACGACTCGATTCTTTACAACGTGTCCAATACCTCAATCAACATGTGGCGGCAAAAATGGTCCACATCGCACAGGTCCTCCCGCTGCCATCAACTATTGGACGCAGCCTCCAGGCTGCCCTCGGATACTTCCTTACGGCCGGTACGATCTTTAAGGTCCGCTGCGACACGCTCACCCTTCCCCCGCGAGCAGGAGGCCTCGGCCTTGTCAATGTGCGACTCCGAGCGGCGTCCTTGTACATGTCCACCATGCACAAGCAGTGGCACGGGGGCACCTCCCTTACGCGCAGCTTGCTGGAAATTCTTGTGCCCGCGACCATAACACCACCAGTACCAGTCGGACACATCAAGCACCATTTGACCCACATTTCTGATTTCATCGTCGACTTCAGTTATGCTCACACGCACTTACCGACCACGCGTTCTCCTCGACCTAAAGATTTTTACACCCCACTCCTTCGTTCCATATCCAGCAACAATATCGAACTGAGACATCCGTCCACGCGGTGGCCAACGGTTTGGCGTCACATCCACCAGCCTTTTCTTCCCTCCAACGTCCGGGCAACATGGTACCAAGTCGCAAATGAAAAATTCGCCACAAACCATCGCCTTCACGCCATCGGACTACAGGACTCTCCACTTTGTTCCATTTGCCACCTCGTGGATGACGATGTCCACCAACTGACTTGTGCTGCCACCAGTGACGTCTGGAAACTTGCCCGACAGTTTGTTGCCTGTTACCTCCGCGTTCCGCCGGACTCGATTGACCCACGGACTTTTATCCATCCTGAGAATTCTTATTTCCCCGCCTCCAAAAATCATGCGATTGTATGGGTCAAGGGGTGGACGATCACCTACATGTATAATGGTGGCGACAAATCACGCCTTGATTTCTGGCAGTACTTACAAACCGCCCACAGTGAAGTTGAACAGCGACCGTGCTACCGCGCCTTCTTCGCCAACTACCTACATGCGATCTTTACTTCACCCCCGCTCAGTTGGATGGTGCCACACGCCGACAGCACTCCCTCCCCCCCTGCTGACATGTGAGACTCCCCGCGCTACTTTCTACATTTGTAACCCACAGTGGAGTAGGCGCATGGACACGCGCCTCCTTTCTTCAATGCACTACCCCAGACAACACTGGCTTTTCCCTCACTCCACTGTATATTGCTTCACACCTCTTAGATTACATCAGAATTATTATTCTTTTTTTCCCTACACCTTGTCCATAAAAAAAAAATAAATAAATTCCTCGCCTTGTACGAGTATATTGTCTTGTGTTATTTTCGCCGGAAGGATGGCATTTCTGTTGTATTTAAGTTTGTACCAATAAAGATCTTTTTTTCATTTACCCTTTTCCTGGTAAACAAAAATTATAAAAAAAAAAAAAAAGGCGTGTGTGCCTCACTACTGCCAAAGGCCGACTGACATACTTCGTGGCGGTAAGTGTTCTCGTGCTGGTAAGTAAAACAGTAGATGTTTTCTGTTGGAACTTATTTGCACCCCTTATTACGAAAAAGAGATGAGATATTCTAAAATCACGAACACTAATGCCTATTAACCTCTAAGGCAACGTTAAATACCGTATAACTTATCACAAAACGTGCAGAGTATACGGCAATGATGACTAGAAGGTACACCTGTAATCTGCCTTACCGCTTTTTGTCCATGATTACTAGAAACTAATGAAACAAGCTGAGTCTTGGCTGGCTCGCGTTGATGCCTTGTTCTTTGGCATTTGTCACAGTCGAGTGGCGTCTTAGTTCTCCCTGAGTTCCTGCCATAACGAGTTGCTGACTTGCCTCTGTCAGTGGCAGCAGCAGCGCTTATCGATACTAGTACTGCTGTACCATCTTTGTTTTGACCGCTACATTTCCGTGTGTGGTGTGTGTAGCAGTCGGTCTGTTGAGAGAGAGCAGTGAGGAAATATCCGTGGCGCTAAGTCAGGCCGGGGCCGCTGGCGGGGTGTCGTGACTTGCAGTCGGATTTGTGGGACACTAGCTGCAAGAGCTACAGAGTTCGTCGCCCACCGAACCTGGACACTAAAGTTGAGTGGTCAGTTAACCTGTTATGAAACCTCAACTGCTGTGACATCTCTTCATTCACTGCCGGTTGGTGCTTTCGTGGCCGTTTCCGAAAGCAGCAATGGTGTGTTGGAGTCGGCGAAACTTTGCAGCAGTCTTCCTGTATAGTGTTTAACTATTGAATTGGTTGATTCTTTTTAGTGATGTGCAAGTCCCTTCTGGTCGTTAACGTTCCAGTTACCTGCCCTGGTAGTTTTCTGGCAGTGTGTTTTTCTTCACCGTGTTGATGCTGTCTGGCCGGTCGAAGTGGCCATGCGGTTAAAGGCGCTGCAGTCTGGAACCGCAAGACCGCTACGGTCGCAGGTTCGAATCCTGCCTCGGGCATGGATGTTTGTGATGTCCTTAGGTTAGTTAGGTTTAACTAGTTCTAAGTTCTAGGGGACTAATGACCTCAGCAGTTGAGTCCCATTGTGCTCAGAGCCATTTGAACCATTTTTTTTATGCTGTCTGGCAGGGCGTGTAGTTCGACAGCCTTTGGTGTTGTTAACATTTTTGAGTGGTTATTGTGTCTTGACTGTATTTAGACGACAATTTTCAAGACGTAGTGCTGCTGGTATCTTCCTCCTCACTAATTTTTCTGTTGTCGTGCTGTTGGTCGGGCGGAAGGGAATTGATTAGGTTGTTGGTCGGTCCTTCAGCCGAGGATTAGTATTATGCTTGGCTGCCTGTCTCACCTAAACTTATGTTAGTTACCTCCTCAGGCCGACCCTTGGATCACTTCTGAGCACCACTGTTCTGTTGTTTTAGATTGTGATTCTCTTTTAGTCTCAAGTACTGTGCCAGGCATTCAGCCGTCTATTAATTTATTTAGTTTTAATGTTAAGATAAGGCCTTCAGACGTCTTAAATTAAAACTTTGAAGATTCTTACTTAAACAATTTTTTTTTTAAAAAGGGCATTTTGCCCATTGGAAATCTTCATTATTATCCAGGCCTTTAGCCTTGAGTTGTTCTATGTTCACTATGTGGCCTTCAGCAGAGCTTTACATGAAATATTTTAAGATAACGCCTTCAGCCGTCTTAAATTAAAGTTTGAAAAGTCACTTCTTTAAATCCTTTTAAAATTTTCTTCTCTTAAGCCCTCAGTTCTTCTATCTCCGTGAGTGGCCTTCAGCCGAGTTTTTATGTAAAATTTTGTAACTAAGGCCTTCAGGCATGTGTATTCCTAAAGGTAATTTTAATAACTTGTGTTCGGGCCTTCAGGCGTACTGTTTTTGAATGCTTTTAAGGGCATGTGTGAGTAAGCGTTTTAGAAAAATATAGTTTGCATGTTTTGTGCAACTGACAGTAACTGATTGTTCCCCCTTTCTACAACAATAACCTGATCCGCTCTGTCCTGCGAAATTAGATTTCACAAGCATTTAAAGGCGAACTAATTCCTGTCTACTCACAACTTAAGTCTGCATTACAGAATGGATCTACACGAGTTTGCAGTTGTTTGCTAATACGTAACTTCGGCAACAGCGAAATGAATTGGCAGATTACAATTATTTGCGTGTTATTGTCATATTTCGTATGGAGAAGGTATCTTGCCATAAGGAAGCAAGGTATTCGTAAAGGAGGAACGCATGCCCTTTTGCGACAGATCTGCCGTGGTACCTCAACTAGTTACAGCTGAAAAATGTTCAGTGTGCAATGTATTGTCATGTAAGATTGTTCAAAGCGCTGAGCAAGATGCTGGGAACGGTGCTATCTTCGAACCTCTCAGGAGTGGATGCCGTAGTGGTGACTACCACAGGCCCAACGATGGGCATAACATATACATCGAATAGTACTACTAAGAAATTCATCAAGACAGTGGTAGGAGCTGGCCACCGGTAGAACATTTAGACTTCTCTTAAACTGTACTTGATTAGCAGCTAAACGTTTTATAGCATCTGACAAGTTATTGAACAAAGGACACCATTCTGGGTCGAAGTAAGTGACTTAAAGAATTGTGTAAATTATCTATGTTGATCCCATTAAAGGAAACTATTGGTCTGAAAATGATATGTATTATATATCACAAAATTCATTCAGCAATTAATATCGAACGGAGAAGTGGTCAATATGTCCAGTTGCTGGAACAAATCTCTTTAATTCACTCCGCAAATAATACGTATGAAACGCTTTTTGGATTGGAAAAGCTTAGCTTGATTTGGTGAGTTACGCCACAATAAACGACTTTAGGAATAGAAGTAACAAAATTGTTTACCATTTTTTGTTCTTTTGTTGTTATTTCTAACAACATCCGAAGTCCAAACAAAGATGTTTCCATCCGCTTCAGTTGTTCTTGTGTTAAGCTCCTCCGAACTGAATTAATTGTCAAACCGCTGTGACCACTCCACTGAAATTAAAGCGAAGCGATCAAACAGAAATTAATTACATGAGTACCATTTGCATTAAAATAAACAAATCCGTTACTAATTTGTGTTTTCAAGTAAATAAGGAAATTAAATAACAGTCCAGTACGCAACCAAGTATTTGGCCTTTGTCGAAAATAAATTGTACAGTAATTGTTCATTGTGGGTCACTGAATGTAAGCGCTTCAGTGCAAAAAACGAGTTCCACGCTGTCTCGCCACTCAGTGCCTCGATACGGATCATGCTCGCCAGTCATACCGCAAATCTAGCGGCTATTGAAGCAATGGAAAACTCAGAAGACCAGCGATGAACATCGCACAGAACACAGCCTTTCACATCTGAGTGCAGCTATCATAATTGTCTCCTAGTTTCTCCTGTGCCTTCTGGCATCATTTCTTATCATTCCGTGTTTTTTCTTTCTACCTTCGGTTTTTTTTTTGGTCTCTCCTCTGACTGGTTCTATGCGGCCCGCCACACAACTTCCTCTCCAGTGCCAACTACACCCAACGTCCTTATTTCTTGAGTGTATTCAATCTCTGGCTTTCCCTACACTTTTTATCCTTTTCAGGTCTCCTAGCCCCATCGAAGTTATTTCCTGGTGTCTTAACATATTTAAAACATAAATGTTACCACCTTATTCCTTCTTCTTGTGAGTGGTTTTCACACATTTCCTTCTTCGGCTATTCTACAGAGAACCTCATTTCTTATCTTACCAATCCACTTTAAAACATGCTTCTACAACGCAAAATCTCAAACGTTACGATTCTCTACTTTTCCGATTTTCTTACATGATTCATTTTCATACAGTGCTGCCCTGCAGACGTACTATCTCAGGAATTTGTACTTTAAGTTGTGACCAATTTTTGACACTAACAGACTTCATTCACCCCGAAATTCCACCTTTGCTTAGAATAATCTGCTTTTTTATGTTCTCCTTGCTTCGTTCGCAATATGTTATTTTGCTCCTAAGGTAGTAGAATTCCTTAACATCGTCTACTTCGTGGTCCCCAATTTTGATACGTTAGGTTTACTACTAATTTCATTTCCGCTACTTCTCATTACTTTCGTCTGTTTTAGATTTACTCTACTTTATCATTCCATTCAGTATGTCCTGTAGTTCTTCTTCGCTGTCACTGAGGACAGCAGTGTCAACAGCAAATCTTATTTCCAGAATGAGATTTTCACTCTGCAGCGGAGTGTGCGCTGATATGAAACTTCCTGGCAGATTAAAACTGTGTGCCCGACCGAGACTCGAACTCGGGACCTTTGCCTTTCGCGGGCAAGTGCTCTCTAAGGAGACGAGGTACTGGCAGAAGTAAAGCTGTGAGTACCGGGCGTGAGTCGTGCTTCGGTAGCTCAGTTGGTAGAGCACTTGCCCGCGAAAGGCAAAGGTCCCGAGTTCGAGTCTCGGTCGGGCACACAGTTTTAATCTGCCAGGAAGTTTCAGCAAATCTTATTGTTGGTTGTTTCTTTCCTTAATTTTATTCCCACTTCTGAAACTTTTATTTCCGTGACTGATTCCTCGATGTGCAAACTAAACGGTAGAGGAGAAAGGCTGCATCCCATGGAATATTTGGAGATTTCTACGAGCGGTTTCCCACCCTGACGTCCAGGGGGTGCCATGAATCTATGACCTCTCTTCCGCCCTCTGCCGATGTCGGAAGTCTTCAGCAGCCATTGCTGATAATTTTTTTTAAAAATTATATCAATGACTGCGTTAGAATGCGAGACCCAGACGTTTCGAGGAGTAATCGGAGACGCTATTGCTGGGCCATGGTGAATACGAAACTATGGATTCCGTGTTATCAATAACAAAATAAACTTCCGGCAATAGTGGCAGTTGTTACCAGCTATTATTTACTTACACTCATTCTACTTTCCCGCAATTCACTAGGTTCCTCCTGAGACGAATGATGAATCATTGTACCGCGGATACGGGTCGCAAACAGGGAAATTCACTGAAATGAGCGACTCTTACGAAAGGCAGATTGTTGAAGCTCATAGCCTGGGAACGAGCATCTCGGAAACAGTGAAGCTTGTCGCCAGTCTGCGTGCTACTGTCATGAGTATTTACGGCAAGTGGTTGGAGGACTCTGAAACCGCAAGTAAGCAACAAGATGTTGGACGACTACGTCTTTTCACAGAAAGTGGCTTTCCCACTTTGTAAACTAACGTAGGCCGCGCTATGTGTCACATCTGACGGCGGTATAAAAGTGTTTCAGAACACATTGTTCAGCTCCGCAGCTGACAACCTCTACGTACTGCCTTGTTGACCCAACGACATCCTCAGCTACGTTTAGGTGGATGCTCCAAAATAGGACATGGATCAGTGGAAAAGTGCCGGCTGAACAGATACACTACTGGCCATTAAAACTGCTACATCAAGAAGAAATGCAGATGACAAACGGGTATTCATTGGACAAATATATTATACTAGACCTGACATGTGATTACATTTTCACGCAATTTGGGTACATAGATCCTGAGAAATCAGTACCCAGAACAACCATGTCTGGCCATAATAACGGCCTTGATACGCCTGGACATTAAGTGAAACAGAGCTTGGATGGTGTGTACAGGTACGGCTTCCCATACAGCTTCAACACGATACCACAGTTCATCAAGAGTGGTGACTGGCGTATTGTTGGTGAGGGATCTGGACAATATGCTGGCCAAGGCAGCAGTCGAACATTTTCTGTATCCGGAAAGGCCCGTGCAGGACCTGCAACATGCGGTCGTGCATTATCGTGCTGAAACGTAGGGTTTCGCAGGGATCGAATGAAGGGTAGAGCCACGGGTCGTAACACGCCTGAAATGTAATATCCACTGTTCAAAGTGCCGTCAATGCGAAGAAGAGGTGACCGAACGTTTAACCAATGGCATCCCATACCATCACGCCGGGTGATACGCCAGTATGGCGATGACGAATACACGCTTCCAATGTGCGCTCAGCGCGATGTCGCCAAATACGGATGCGACCATGATGATGCTGTAAACAGAACCTGGATTCATCCGAAAAAATGACGTTTTGCCATTCGTGCACACAGGTTTGTCGTTGAGTACACCATCGCAGGCGCCAGGCGCTCCTGTCTGATGCACCGTCTAGGGTAACCGCAGCTACGGTCTCCGAGCTGATAGTCCATGCTGCTACAAACGTCGTCGAACTGTTCGTGCAGATGGTTGTTGTCTTGCAAACGTCCCCACCTGCTGGGACTCAGGTATCGAGACGTGGCTGCACGATGCCTGTCATCTCGACTGCTAGTGACACGAGGCCGTTGGGGTCCAGCGCGGTGCTCGGTATTACCCTCCTGAACCCACCGATTCCATATTCTGCTAACAGTCATTGGATCTCGACCAACGCTAGCAGCAATGTCGCGATACGATAAACCGGAATCGCGATAGGCTACAATCCGACCTTTATCAAAGTCGGAAACGTGATGGCACGCATTTCTCCTCCTTCCAAGAGGCATCACAACAACGTTTCACCAGGCAACGCCGCTCTACTGTTGTATGTGTGTGAGAAATCGGTTGGAAACTTACCTAATGTGAGCACGTTGTAGGTGTCGCCACCTTGTGTGAATGCTCTGAAAAGCTAATCATTTGCATATCACAGCACCTTCTTCCTGTCGGTTAAATTTCGCGTCTGTTGCACGTCATCTTCGTGGTGTAGCAGTTTTAATGGCCAGTAGTGTTCCTTGTTTTTCCAAGTCTATGGCCGTCACGGCGAACGGCTGCACAAAAAAATGTACAGTACCGCTGACATATGGTGGTGCGCGCAGTATTATGCTATGGGAATCATGTACCTGTGGTTCCATGGCACCTGCGGTATTAATCGCAGGCACAATGACACCTGTGGTCCACTTAAGTGTTTTGGCTGACCACCTGCATCCCTTCATGGTCGATATCTTCAAGGCAGACGCGTGACCTGTGCGTAGGCATCTGGTACCAACACGCTACAAAATAGGTGACCAAGTTTTGGCACATGAGTGTGTACAGCCGATAGTCGGCTAAGTTTTCTAATGATACATAGCAACGATGTCCCACTAGTTCTAAAAGTATCTTTTGCTGTTACTTTTTCATTTCCCAATACAATTCCCTCTACATCGTCTGAGTAAGTACTACTACACTCCAAAGCAAGGGCAGTGGAATACTGCTGGCTTAAATCAAGTAATGGTGAGGGCTTTAGATAGTAAATGAGACCCTAAAAGTAGTAGATGAGTATTGATATTTGGGCAGCAGAATAACTGACGATGGCTGAAGCAGAGAGAGCATAAAATGCATCCTGTCAGTGGCACGAAAGCATCCTTAAAAACGAGTAATGTTTTGGAATGGAATATACATTTAAATGATAGGTATTTCAGGTTTACCCATCTACGTAAGTGAAACATCAACGATATACGGTTTAGACACGCAGGAAATAGATTTTGAGATATGGTGCTGTGTAAGTGTGTTGAATATCAGATGCACAGATGGGAAGAAAATGTCGCAACTTGACTAAGAAATCAGTTGAAAAAACACATCTTGAAGCATCGCGGGATCCTAACTTTCTTAATGGCGATAAGTGTTCGGAGTAAGTATGGTAGAGGGAGACTAAGGTTTCGGTAAGTGAATTCAAATAGTAGTTATCTAGAGAATATGAGACTTGCACAGAGTACACTAGCGGACATCGCTGCATCAAACCTGTTTTCGTGTTGATGATCACAACAAAAAAACTGAACAAGAATGTTGGAGGCTTGGGCAACGGTTCTTCTAGTCTGCAGGTATTGAGGAAGGAACATAGTCAGGCAATGATAGTAGAGCTGCTACGTCAGAGGATTCATAGGGACAAATTTAAGCCTACGTTACTGACAGCAGGCCTCACACACGAAGGCAGGCCACCCATTTCGAAAAAGTGTCATTTTGAATAAAATAATTTTGGGTATGAGGCTGCATCATTACGAAACACCAAAGCATTTAAATTGCCGACGTTTCGACCGACTTGCTGAGGTCCTCGTCAGGGCAGTTAACTGCTGGATACTAATGAATCTCCCCAACATAAAGATGTTAACTGTCCTGAAATGAATAACAGTAAGTCGGCCGAAACGTCGGCAATTTTCATCATTTAGTGTTTCATAAAGACACGCCCTCATACCCAAAATTACTTTATTCAAAATTCAAAAGGGAAGTTTCATGCCAGATCATTCGAGGATCCGACAGGACCCGAGTTAATTATTTTATCTTAGATGCTGCCATTCTGTCAAGTTCTTGGTTTGTGTATTCCACAATGCGACCAATTATACTACCTGTAAAAAATAATTTCAGAATTCCAAAATTGTTTTAGAATTTTTCGCAACACCCTCACACCTGGAAGCTGTGTTACAATAATCTGACGGGCAGTTTTTGCTGGAGGAGCGTGTTGCTTCAACCATTCTCTTATTCCATCCTTACCAGGGAAGGTTTCATGATCTGTATATTGAATGTTCAAATGTTTGGGAATTCCTAAGGGATCAAACTGCCAAGGTCATCGGTCCCTAGAATTATACACTACTTAAAATAACTTGAACTAACTTACGCTAAGAACAACATACACACTCAGTCCCGAGGGAGGACTCGAACCTCAGGCGGGCGATGCCGCGCAGTCTGTGACAAGGTGCCTCAAGCCGCGCGGCCACTCCGCGTGGTCTCAGTATATTGAGAAACAGCTGTAGTATCTGATTCGCTGTCTGACTGATCTGTTGGGTATTCATCTCTTGATATTCAGATGGTGCGTCAATATCTGATGACAGGCCTGCCCCTCTATGTAGATATCTTCGTCTAGTTTTTCATCTAGCCGCATCAATATCTATTCCTCTGACGTGACTTCTTCCCTTAAAAGTATTATGTATTTTCATATCCGACAGAGAATGTCATGTACTCCGTACAAACAATTGCTTTGTTCAATTCGTAAAATCCAATAAGAATACTTACTTTTCTTATAAAAGACGTAACACACGCTGAACACTTTCAGGAGAAAACAAAGAGGTACAACCGTATGTTACAAGTACAAGAAACAGACTAAAAATGAAGGAAGGCGGTATTCCATGAAAGGAGAAGTAATTGGTACGTAAAAGGCTCCCGTGTCAGAAAAAATCTAGCAGTGCGCACCACTGAAAATAATGGCACAACTAGCAAGCTATTGTTGAAATTTGACTGTCGAGTCACAGGTTAATTGAAGCACGGGATATGAAAGAAAGCATTTCTAGATCATCATTTCATTAGCCTTGAAATGTGCTGGAATATTTAACTAAAGTCGTAGATGTTAGATTCTTTTCTAACAACGCGAGTGATGGCGGGTTAGTACTGGGTATTTCTGCACGTTTATGAAATTCAAATTACGATGGTGCATACAAGCTGGATTGTCTACCGTCTACACACGATGTATTAACAAGTGGAGAAAACCGAATACCCGCAATTCGACGAGCCTAAATGCGTATTTTATTCCTGCAACTGTTGCAGGAACACTGCCGTCATATAATCCGAAAACATACGCAATGTCTGCACTTCTGCACTACTGAAACTACGTGATATATTCAAGAACCACTTGCAAAACCAACGTTAACTGTTGCGTAAATGTGATGCATTGGCAACCGCTCACGCTCGGCGTAGCACCGAAAGTCAGAGAGTCGACGCGAGTTTATGGAAGGAAAGGATTCCGCAACGTAAGTGTGAAGAGCAAAGAGGAAAAATGTGCTGGACAGAAACAGTTAGTCAATAAAAAGAAAATAAAAATGGCGTTGCATAAAATCTATCACAGAAACTTTTCAGAACAGAGTATATGTCTGTACATTCTTTCGGATGACCGCTCCTTTAATATTAAACCTTTCCTCATGGGAAACATTAAATGCACAGAAAGCATAGCGAGGAAGCAAAGAATCTCATCACAACGGACAGATATGCCGCACACAAAAGTTTTTAATTAGTTTCCGTGAAAATTCAGTAGACCAAATGAAATATCGGCTGCTGCTACGGCTGCTACAAAGAGACACTCCTGATTTGGTGCGTTCCACAAAATATGTACGTAGTGGATGAAATGCAATATACTGTTTAAACGTCAAATTCGGAGAGAGTAAATGTTAACAGCTCTGAGATTTCGTGGGTAGGGCCTTAACGCTATGACGTGAACGGCCTGTTGGCTTTCATTGCTGGAATGCGGGATTGAAATCATTTCTTACATTTCTGACAAAAACCAGTTTACTTACTTCTCTTTGTTTAGCCTTCAGGTTTCCTTCAACATTAAATTATAGAAGTAATGTACGGCCAGAGTGTGACTAAAACAGTGCTAAAGATTTCTAACAATATAACATGAATGTTTCCTTACTAAGTAATCATTTACCACAATTGTCCAGTCTGTTCTATGTCTAATCAATATCTCACTAGATCGGTGGCGGGTGCTCTGTAATACTGATGTGATACACAAAAAGCTGCTCTTACTCACATTAGGTCTGGTCAGTAAATGAGCACATGCACAAATAAACAAATCTTTTCTGTTTAGTGCCATGGATTCACTTGCTAATACAGTCAGTACTCAAACTTAACAACAAAAATATGAATACAGAAGAACAGATTACAATAATAATATTTACTTCAGTAAATTAAATAGTGTGTGTTAATTAGCGGACGGTGTCTGTGTTTAGCGAAACTACGAAACATCGGTGGCAACATGCGAATTCCGTAACATGTAGTTTCAACGCTTACTCGCTTACTGATCTTCTAAAATTTTCGTAAATAACCTAAGCGTAAATGACTGTAAACACGCAAAAGCAGTATGTCAAATATCTATGAGAGAAGTTAGTATTTCTGTATACACAATGATAGATATGCCGAATACTGATGTTTGAATTTATTCCTTGCAATTCTTGGAATGTAAACGAATTTCATGTTTCTTAATTTTCAAGATTGTCCTATCTTAATTAAATCACTAATGGCACTTAACTGACGAAGATTGCTTCGTATTGTGTTGTTGTGACAATTGCGACATTTCCAAGGATGTATTTCTGCAAACATCCTTCCTGAGATCGTCGTTGTTGCCGGAGGTGGATGATGGGTGCCGTGATATCAGATCTTGTCGTACCGCTGCACCAAGATGCTTCTGCTTCAGATTTTGTAAATTCGCAAATAAATACTTTTCTCTAGCTTACAACTCCGTTCAGCGACCAGTAATGTCCGTAGAACGCTGCTGGAAGGGATTGAATTGTGGTATACGGATAGAACGCAAACTTTTCACAGCAACTATACAGTCACGCAGTAGCTATATTTGATAAGAAAAGTGCACATTTACTTAGAGTCTGCACAAACACGTCATGCACATACAAGAAATTAAACGGATCCAGATTATCTCACAAGTCCAAGTCCAAGTGACATTCGTCATTCATCGAAATACAGTCCGTATTTTTGCCGCAAATCGTTTTCATTCCACAGTGCAAATAAGTCTCCCACTGCACTGAACAATACACTTGACGTTAATCCACTGTCTGTAACACATTGTCCGTTCATCTGCTGCTTATCAGATTCAAATTGAAGTCCACTTAAATATTCCATTCTTCAAAACGGGCCGCGTCTCCCCTCCGCCATTAAACGATTATTGATTCTTCCTCTCTTTTCTCCTTGTCTTGAAAATTTCACCGGAACGTTAATTACGCTTCTTGTACCATCGATAGACCCGCTTCCCTTGTTTCTTGATCTGATTTCACGTTTGAATAATTCATAAACTAGATGTTCAATTACAAACTCGCCAGTACGTTCTGCCAAGACGCCATTACTCAGTCTCTGACGTTTCCTGACCACGGCTTCGCTTTAACTCCTCCTTATTACGGCACTTCTTTCTCCGTCTTATAAAGAATAATATTCTAAACCTTTGTCAAAATAGTTCTTCTTTCAGTAACAGACAAACTGTTTCTGCCTCAACGTACTTCCGTGACTGTCACAATCTTTCCACACATATCTTTTATTCATTCTTGAACGACATAGATATAAACACAGATGATAATTAAAGCCTGCCGGACATAGTACTCCATTAATATTATACAAAAACACAGCCGGTGGGGGTGGCCGAGCGGTTCTAGGCGCTACACTCTGGAACCGCGCGACCGCTACGGTCGCAGGTTCAATTCCTGCCTCGGGTATGGATGTGTGTGCTGTCCTTAGGTTAGTTAGGTTTAAGTAGTTCTAAGTTTTGGGGGACAGATGAC
This sequence comes from Schistocerca nitens, assembly GCF_023898315.1. Lineage (NCBI taxonomy): Eukaryota > Metazoa > Arthropoda > Insecta > Orthoptera > Acrididae > Schistocerca > Schistocerca nitens. Next base: position 697,347,741 of record NC_064615.1, on the reverse strand, counting down.
CTTAGAAGTTGAGTCCCATAGTGCTCAGAGCCATTTTTTGAACAAAAACACAACAAATGTTGCACATTTACGGATAAGATTGCTTACAAACAAAAAGAAAATTGTGTATTCAGTTTTAGAATTTATGTAAAGAGAAATGGCAAAACTACAAATTAACTCAATATTAAAACCATAGACAATAAGTAGGGTAAAAAATGTTAGCAGTATACAGTTATATGAACTACAGAGGAGAAAAACTCCGCCATAAGACGGTGATGCGTCAAAGCCACTAGTTAACAAAATAGAAGTAAACTCAGATTTTAACATCCGGTCTGGAGCGGATGGGGTGAGTGGTAAACTGCTGGAGGAATAAAAGCGTATAAAATTTTAACAACAAATTATTAACATTAACAGTCACAAAGCAAACCGCTAATTTTGGAGATAGTATACAACAGGCACAGAAATTGATCTTATGACGATATTTCTTCCAGGAGAGGACATGCCGTTACCGTCCGCCTGAAAATTTCCGCCGGGGAACATGGAGATACATATCATTCCTGCCATTTCGCTCGTATAGCGAATATATTCAGGACTGCGAGCCGTAAATTGGAATGGACAGGTAGCGTGGCCTGCGGCAGACTGCACTCGCTACGAATAGGGTACAATATGATTTGGCAGTGCGTCGGACATTGCTAGGAACGACAGGGCAGCGAGTGTGTTTGACGGATGCAGGACGCAGCCTGCGCCTCGCCCTTCTAACGGCTTGCGTACCGCAGAAATTGTAGACTGCAGTTACCTGCCACTAGGTCCGTAAATGACCGCTATAAAACGCCGATGGAGACTCTGTGGAAAAAGAAGTGGTCGGTGTAGCTGTACGCAGAAGGCTAATGCGGTGCCACCGTTGTCTGAGTTTCACATAAATACATTGCTGTACAGTAGTAAATCACGATTTTGCAATGAGTAAGAGAACAAATACTTCAGTTTATCGATGAAAGAAGGAAGTACAAAAATTTCAGCGAAATTCAGGAAATGAGAAATACAAGTCGCTGAGGAATGAAATATAATAGGAAGTGGAGAGAAGCTAAGACGAAATGGCTGCATGAAAAATGTGAAGAAATAAAAAAAGAAATGATAGTCTGAAGGACTGACTCAGCTCACAGGAAAGTGAAAACAACCTTCGGTGACAATAAAATCAAGGGGGTAACATTAAGAGTGCATCGGGAATTCCACTGTTAAATGCAGAGGAGAGAGCGGATAGGTGGAAAGAATACATTGAAGGTCTCGATAAGGGGCAAAATTTGTCTAATGTGGTAGAAGCAGAAACAGGAGTGGTTTTATAAGATCCAGTATTGGCACCAGAATTTAAAAGAGCTTTGGAGGACATAAGAGCAAATAAGGCAGTAGGGATGGATAGCATTCCATCAGAATTTCTAAAATCAATAGGGGAAGTGGCAACAAAACGACTGTTTACGTTGGCGTGTAGAACATATGAGTCTGGCGACATACCATCTGACTTTCGGAGAAATATCATCCACACAATTCCGAAGACTGCAAGAGCTACCAAGTGCGAGAATTATCGCACAATCAGCTTAACAGCTCATGCATCCAAGTTGCATACAAGAATATTACACAGAAGAATGGAAAAGAAAATTGAGCATGTGCTAGATGACGATCAGGCAGACTGTAGAAAAGGTAAAGGTACCAGAGAGGCAATTCTGACATTGCGGTTGATAATGGAAACAGGTTTTAGTAACCTCCTTAGAAAAATAACGTTAAGTAATTATTTTTTTGGTTGTTTGTTTGTTTGCAGGCACACATGTGTAGTGATCGTACATATTTACAATGTGACTATCAGACCTATTAATCACGAACTTAAATGAGTATCAGCTATGTTGCAGCGGGACCTGTCCTAAGTACCTAGCTGGCTACTTTTCATCTGACGGCTCCTAGTTTTCGAGAAATTTGATGCTGAAGTTTTATGCGTACCCTCTATCGCCGTAAAGCTCATTACCTTCGAACCCAGCGAGCAAAGCGCAGATGCTAGTGTTGGTAGCTACAGTGCTGGCAGTGCGGGCTCACATCTTTCCTTGGTACATTTTCTTCTGAATTTCATCGTACGGAATATCATCAAACAGTACATGTCATGAAAAATTATTAAAAAATAGTCATTTTCGCCGTAGTGATTTCATTAATAAATCAATCATTACAACGAATTTTCTTCAGATGGCTGCTCCGTTTGTGGTTCTTACTCAAAATTCCAGACATCTGAATACCTCTAAAATGTTCTCAAAGATGGAAAAAGTATTAGCACCTACGGAAGTATTCCAGGTACCCACGAATGTATTATACTCCTTCCTGATTTTGACCTCGATTATGTAATTAACAGCGATCATATCGGCTGCCAGTTTCAATCGACGGACAATAGATACCTTGAGGAACGGGGAATGGAAATCGATCTGAACAAGATTCATCATCGTTCCACAACACACTATTCCATAATGCTTCAGGATAGCTATTCTCTCGCGTTTTTCTATGCCTGCACGAACTATGTATGAAATTTTGTTAGAATGTTCAACAAAGAGCTGACGAGTTGACGCGTAAAAAAAAAAAATGTAACTGTGACCTACACTAAATCAAGGAAGTTCACGAAAGGGTTGCGTGAGGAGTTTCTAAAACCTGTCAGTCTTCTGTACTTGGGACAGGAAAACTAGTGTACGTTATTGATTCCCAGGGAGGCTGATCAGACAGCTTTGTAGACAAAACATACACCTGCAATGTCAAAATTATCCCCCTAAATGTACTACACTTTGCCAGACCTGTGCTTGTTATATTTAGAGGCAGGTTAAAATTTTTGCGAAAAAAATAAACATGCTTCCGACTTTCTATAGACTAATAAAGAAATCGCTTATTGATTCCCAGGGAGGCTGATCAGACAGCTTTGTAGACAAAACATACACCTGCAATGTCAAAATTATCCCCCTAAATGTACTACACTTTGCCAGACCTGTGCTTGTTATATTTAGAGGCAGGTTAAAATTTTTGCGAAAAAAATAAACATGCTTCCGACTTTCTATAGACTAATAAAGAAATCGCTTCTACGGAAGATACCATAAAAATAAATTATTTAACTCTACACCAGTTTAGTGCTCCTTCTTTCGCACGAACAATCAAATACGTGTGGTTCGCATTGAAGTCAATCGAATTCGGAGCATTCTCTCAATTTAAGCGAACTGACACTAATGAAAAATCCGTTGGTTGGTTGGTTTGGGGGATTAAAGGGACCAGACTGCTATGGTCGTCGGTCCCTTGTTCCAAGACTTGAAAACGCCAACACAGAGTAAAAACGAAAAATGGAAAAGATGACAGACGACACAGGACAAGAGAAACTTAGACAAAGACCAGACAAAACGAATTAAAATCACACAGAGTGTGACGGTGGTTGGCCGACCATAGAGAAAAAAAGGAAAAGCCAACCACCAAGAAACATATTAAAAACTCAGGCTAAAACTGTAGGCCAAAAGCCAGACTCAATACTAAATAAAAATAGACACTTAGAGCAAATGATAAAAGCTCCCTGCCCGAATAAAACGCAAAACTAAGCCTGTCATGGCTGTGTCATCTTGTAAAAGGGCAGGGAGCGAATCAGGCAGCGCAAATGTCTGCCTGACCACAGCTAAAAGGGGGCAGGCCAACAAAATGTGGGCCACTGTCAAAGCCGCCCCGCAGCGACATGGAGGAGGCTCCTCCCGGCGCAGTAAATAACTGTGTGTCAGCCGGGAATGGCCAATGCGGAGCCGACAAAGGACAACTGAGTCTCTGCGATTGGCTCGCATGGATGACCGCCACACAGCCGTCGTCTCCTTTATGCGTATGGTCAGAGCGCGCGCCATTCAGCGTCCCAAAGCGCAAATACCTTGCTGCGGATGACTGCTCGCAAATCAGGCTCCAGGAAGCCAATCTCCAGAGATGGTTTACTTGTGGCCTCTTTCGCCAGGTGGTCAACATTTTCATTGCCAGGTATCCCAACATGGCCAGGGGTCCACACAAAGACCACAGAGCGGCCGCAACGGGCAAGAGTATGCAGGGACTCCTGGATAGCCATCACCAGACGAGAACGAGGGAAACACTGGTCGAGAGCTCGTAAACTGCTCAGGGAATCGCTACAGATCACGAAGGACTCACCTGAGCAGGAGCGGATATACTCTAGGGTACGAAAGATGGCGACCAGCTCAGCAGTTTAAACGCTGCAGCCAGCCGGCAATGAACGTTGTTCGAAATGGTCCCCTAGAGTTAGCGCATAACCGACACGACCAGCAACCATTTAACAGTCAGTGTAAAACACGCCAGAGCCCTGATACGTGGCTAGGATGGAATGAAAGCGGCGTCGGAAGGCCTCCGGAGGGACTGAGTCCTTCGGGCCCTGTGCCAATTCGAGGCGAAGGCAAGGGCGGGGCACACACCACGGGGGTGTATGCAGAGGGGCCCGGAAAGAAGGTGGAACAGGGAAAACCCCAAGCCTGGAGAGAAGCTCTCGGACGCGGACCGCGATCGTACAACCCGACTGGGGCCGACGTTCTGGGAAATGGACGACTGACTGTGGGAACAGGAGACGATAATTTGGATGCCCGGGCAAGCTAAAAACATGGGCAGCATAAGCAGCCAGTAAATGTTGGCGCCGTAACCCCAGTGGAGGGACACCTGCCTCCACAAGTATGCTGTCCACAGGGCTGGTCCGGAAGGCACCAGTGGCAAGTCGTATCCCGCTGTATTGGGTCCAGCACCCGCAACGCAGATGGGGATGCTGAGCCATAAGCCAGACTCCCATAATCCAGATGGGACTGGATTAATGCCTGGTAAAGCCGGAAGAGGGTAGATCGGTCGGCGCCCCAGCTGGTGTGGTTCAAGCATCGCAGAGCATTTAGACGCCGCCAACACATCTGTTTAAGCTGCCGAATATGAGGCAGCCAAGTCAACCGGGCATCACAAACAACTCCCAAAAACCTATGTGTCTCCACCACAGCAAGAAGTTCGCCGGCAAGATAAAGCCGCGGCTCGTGGTGGACTGTTCGTTGCCGGCAGAAATGCATAACGCAGGTCTTGGCAGCCGAAAACTGGAAGCCATGCGCTACAGCCCAAGACTGCGCCTTGCGGATGGCGCCCTGCAGCTGACGTTCAGCAACGGCAATGCCAATAGAGCTATAGTAAAGGCAAAAGTCGTCAGAATACAAGGACGCTGAGACAGACGTTCCCACTGCCGCAGCGAGCCCGTTAATTGCTATTAAAAACAGGCAGACACTTAAAACAGATCCCTGTGGCACCCCGTTCTCCTGAACTCGGGAGGAACTAAGAGAGGCCGCGACTTGCACACGGAAGGTACGATGAGACAGTAAATTTCGGATGAAGATCGGCAGTGGACCCTGAAGACTCCAACCATGAAGTGTAGATTGAATGTGATGACGCCATGTCGTATCGTATGCCTTCCGCATGTCGAAAAACACAGCGACGAGGTGCTGACGGTGGGCAAAGGCTGTACGGATGGCTGACTCCAGGCTCAGCAGATTGTCGGCGGCAGAGCGGTCTTTACGGAACCCCCCCCCTGAGACGGAGCCAGAAGGCCCCGCGACTCGAGTACCCAACCGTCGGCTCACCATCCATTCTAGCAACTTGCAAAGAACGTTGGTGAGGCTAATGGGGCGGTAGCTGTCCACCTCCAAAGGGTTCTTGCCAGGTTTCAAAACGGGGATAACAATGCTTTCCCGCCATTGCGACGGAAACTCACCCTCGACACAAATACGGTTGTAAAGGCCGAGGAAACGCCGCTGGCTGTCCACTGAAAGGTGTTTCAGCATCTGACAGTGGATGCGATCTGGCCCAGGAGCTGTATCAGGGCAAGCGGATAGGGCGCTGTGAAATTCCCACTCACTGAATGGAACATTGTAGGATTCAGGATGGTGGGTGCGAAATGAAAGGCTCCGATGTTCCATCCGCTCTTTAATGGAGTGGAAGGCCAGTGGGTAATTGGCAGAAGCGGAACTCAGAGAAAAATGCTCTGCGAAGCGGTTGGCAATTACGTTGGAGTCAGTACAAATTGCTCCATTCAGTGAGTGCGCAGGGACGCTGACAGGGGTCCGATAGCCATAGAGGCGTCGAATCTTGGCCCAGACCTGCGATGGAGTGACATGGATGCCAATGGTGGAGACATACCGCTTCCAGCACTCCTGCTTTCGTTGGCTAATAAGGCGGCGGGCTCGCGCACGCAGCCGTTTGAAGGCGATAAGGTGTTCTATGGAGGGATGTCGCTTGTGACGCTGGAGCGCCCGCCGGCGATCTTTCATCGCTTCAGCGATCTCAGGCGACCACCAAGGCACAGTCCGCCGTCGAGGGGACCCAGAAGAACGGGGAATGGCAGATTCTGCGGCAGTAACGGTGCCGATAGTGACCGAGTGAACCACCGCATCAATGTCATCATTAGAAAGAGGCTCAATAGCGGCTGTGGAGGAGAATAAGTCCCAGTCAGCCTTATTCATAGCCCACCTCCAAGAGCGCCCAGAAGACTGACACTGTGGCAGTGACAGAAAGATCGGAAAGTGGTCACTTCCACACAGGTCGTCATGCACTCTCCATTGGACAGACGGTAAGAGGCTAGGCTGTAGATCGAAAGGTCGATGGCGGGGTACGTGCCATGCGCCACACTGAAGTGTGTGAAGGCACCATCATTTAAAATCGAAATATTGAGCTGTGCCAATAAATGCTCAATGGTGACGCCTCGACCTGTCGCCACTGACCCACCCCACAGAGGGTTATGGGCGTTGAAGTCGCCCAGTAACAAGAAAGGTGGCGGCAATTGGGCTATCAGCGCAGCCAGGACATGCTGCGCGACATCACCATCCGGTGGAAGGTAAAGACTGCAGATGGTAACAGCCTGTGGCGTCCACACCCGAACAGCGACAGCCTCTAAAGGTGTTTGTAGAGGGACAGACTCGCTGTGAAGAGAGTGAAGGACATAGATGCAGACGCCACCAGACACCCTTTCATAAGCTGCCCGGTTCTTAGAATAACCCCGATAGCCACGGAGGACGGGGGTTCGCATTGCTGTAAACCAAGTTTCCTAAAGAGCAATGCAGAAGAAAGGGTGAGCTACTCCCTGTATTCCGTAATGGTCCAACTTCTGGAGCAATATTTTGTGATCAACACAATCAAACGCTTCAGTTAAATCAAAAAATATACCTAGCGTTCGAAACCATTTGTTTAATCCATCCAGGTTCTCACAGAGAAAAGAGAATATAGCATATTCAGTTGTTAAACGACTTCTAAGGCCGAACTGTACATTTGATAGCAAATCATGTGATATAAAATTATCAATTATCCTTCCATACACAGCCTTTTTAATAACTTTAGTAAACACTGCTTGCATAGAAACGGGTCTAAAATTGTCTACATTACCCCTTTCTCCCTTTTTATGAGGCGGCTTTACTAATGAGTACTTTACTCGTCAGGAAATTGTAGGCCCCAAATTCGAACATTCTGTGTTTTTCACTTTCCCACGACGTGGAAAGACGCTTCATCACTGAACGCGATTCGTTGTGCGAATGTGTTATCATTGTCAACAGCATTCTGAAGCTCGTCAGAAAATGCCACATGTTTGCGTTTGTCGTCAAGACGTCGAGCCTGCAACAGCTGTAATATGTACAGTTTCATAAACAACCGAAGTCTCAAAACACCCCAAACTGTAGTTGTAGGCAACTGTAACTACCGACTCGCACGAAGAGCTGATTTTGTAGGACTACGTTGGAAAGCGGTTTGAATTCGCGAGAAATTTTCGTCAGAAAGACGAGGAAGGCCTGGATTCTATCCTTCACATACATTTCCAGTGTCTGCAGACTGTCGATACCATCTGCGAATGTTAGATCCATCCTGGGGATCAGTTTGGTACCTCAACCTGAAACGTCTTTACACTGAAATCACGGAATTATACGATGCAAGCTCGACAACACAAAATGATTTCTGCTCCAGAGTAGCCATTTTGCAACAAGTGACGGTAACCAAGCAAACAGAAAACAACCAACGTCTGTGTCAATGAATATAAACAGAAAACGTGTTCCCTCTTAAAGCAACCGAGCCGTGGCGCAGCGATCGATAGTTTTGATAACATAATACTTCGTAATATGTGTATTCTTTTTGAAAACGTCCTCCTTTTATAGTCAGTGAAATTAGTTAAAATACTAAAATATGTGTGTTTTCACACGAGGGAAGTCCGTTAAATCAGATAGATATGTATTCCCATTCCTGAATTTTTTTGCTCTTTGTTTGTTCATACCAAATAACAAATTATATCACAAATGATGCATTACACATTAAAGGAAAATGGAGGTTGCAGAATGTCTACTGTATCTAGTGCATATCATGAACCCTGATCATTTCAAGACACGTCGGTGTAAAGCGCAGCTTACTCTGTGTACAACATTCCTCTAACAATAATGCCTCTTTCTTGTTGTATGAGGTCACTCGATTCAATGGCAGCTTCAGTGTAGCCATGAAGATTCTCAGGTAGATTCGGACGCTGTGCAATGGCCACCTTCAACAGATCCCATACATGCTCAGTTCCATTCATGTTTTGGGACTGTGCCGGCCAATGCATTCGACTGATGTTGCATCTTTGGAGATACCGAGACACTGCTAGACTACGGTGCGGTCTAGTATTGTCATCGACTAGGGTGAAGCTGTCACCGATTTCACGTCCATAGGGCCTTACAATCGTTTTTAGAACCTCTGGGCTGTATCAGCAACCAGTTAGACTGCCGTAGATGGGAATCATTATTCACACCCAGAACATAACCCTTCCACCTGCAAACGGACGACGCAGGCCGGGGTGACCGAGCGATTTTAGGAGTTACAGTCTGAAACCGCGCGATTGCTAAGGTCGCATGTTCGAATCATGCCTCGGGCACGGATGTGTGTGATGTCCTTAGGTTAGGTTTAAGTAGTTCTAAGTACTAGGGGACTGATGACCTCAGAAGTTAAGTCCCATAGTGCGCAGTGCCATTTGCAAACGGACGGACTTGCTGAAAGTATCGGCAGTCCCGGTGTCGTCTAGGGCTTCTCCAAACGCTAACACATCTAGTATCCGGTCGCAAACCAGTCTTGGTCTCATTAGCAAGCATGACATTATTCCAATGGTCCAATGTTGATGTGTAAGAGCGCAGGACCATCGATTGCGTCGGCTCTACATCTACATATACGTGATTACTCTGCTATTCACAATAAAGTGCCTGGCAGAGGGTTTAATGAACCACCTTCATTGCGTCTCTCTACTGTTCCACTCTCGAACGGCACGCGGGAAAAACGGGCATTTAAGTGTTTCTGTGTGAGCACCAATTTCTCTCATTTTATCGTGATGGTCATTTCTCCCTATGTAGGTGGGTGCCACCAGAATGTTTTCGCAATCGGAGGAGAAAACTGGTGATTGAAATTTCATGAGAAGATCCCGTCGCAACGAAAAACGCCTTTGTTTTAATGATTGCCACTCTAATTCATGTATCATATCTGTGACACTATCTCCCCTATTTCGCGATAATACAAAACGAGCTGCCCTTCTTTGTACTTTTTCGAGGTCATCCGTCATTCCCACTTGGTGCGGATCCCACACCGCACAGAAATACTTCAGAATAGGGCGGACAAGCGTGGTGTAACCAGTCTCTTTGGTAGACCTGTTGCACCTTCTAAGTGTTCTGCCAATGAATCGCAGTCTTTGGTTTGCTCTACCCACAACATTATCTATGTGATCGTTCCAATTTAGGTTATTTTTAACTGTAATCCCTAAGTATTTAGTTGAATTAACAGCCCTCATATTTGTGTGACTTATCGAGTAATCGAAATTTAGCTGATTTCTTTTAGTACTCATGCGAATAACTTCACACTTTTCTATATTCAGGGTCAATTGCCGTTGTTTCAGTGCAAAACTTCTCAGTGGCCTTCTGAAACGAAGACAACTGATGCAATCTTTTACGCAATGTTTGGTCTGAGATACGAATCCTTGTTGCCTAGGACAAGTCATTTTCAGTATTTCTAGCAGCTGATGTTGGGCACCTGCGAGCCGGAGGAAACGATCCTGCATTGGCGTCACCATACGAGTACGACGACTGCGAGGTCTCCCGTTCACATTTCCCGTCTTAGACACACCACTTTGAGTGACATGTAACCGATGGCAACGTCTTGCTGTGTATGACCTGTGGAAAGTAAAGCCATTATCCTGACGCTATGAAAATGTCGTTCGCTCTTAGGTGGCACGTTACTGCAGTGATGATCACAAACTGAATGAAGCTGTCGCTAATACTGGACCGCTCGTGGTGTGCCGCTGTGGCAGCGGTACTTTTACATTCCTAGGAAACGGCCACACAGCATGCCAGTAGTAAAAACCGTCCAGTATGTGGGCCCTAACTGGATAATGTATGAAGTGCCTAGGTCAATGAGACCTCTGATATGGTACACTACCTTTTACGATAGTATTCTTAATTTTTGTTGAGCAGTGTATTTTTAAATGTAGGCGGCCGTGGAGATTATAGGAGCTCGAAGCGGAAATGTGACGCAGAGGCCACAGGGAATTCGAGGACGCCCGCCGCTCTCGCGAGTTGCTGCGTTTGCATTTTTCACTGGTGCGCACCTGCCGCCCGAGGCGCTGTGGGCAGCGCGCGGCCTTCTGGGAAATCTCCTAGTGCGCCCCCAGCGTCGTTAAAGTCGGCGCGCTGAGAGCTGCTCCGCCATGCTTAAGGGCAGCCGAGCTGCTCGCCTCTCCAGGGCGAGCGGCAAGCTAAACAGCTGCCTCCCCTGCCCTTCATTACCACGTAACGTGTTTCGCGGGCTCTTACCTTTTCAGTCACTTTGTTTTGTAAGATCTGCCGCTCTTGCTACGGCTCACGCAATTAGGTAATAGCAATGGAAAAGCGATGATAATTTGTCATATTATTTCTCCACAGCTGGATGTATTTCACGTATCAGCGTCAGGAAACAGATTTTTAAAGGCAGTTTCATCCTTTTCATCTACTCATTTGCGATGGACTGGCACTATCTGAGTGATTTTTCTTTGTTGCATTATTCCAAAGAATACAACAGGGACCAAAGCTGGGCCTCCTCCTAGTCTAATAGCGTTCTTCCTTCTTATACAATTATGAACTCAGACCATACATGAATGATTTGTTTTGCCTTTTTAACTCTAGAAAAATAATTTAATCGTGTATTTATGTTTAATTAAAACTACGCAAAATTTTAATAAATAAACTCTTCAGATTTCTACAACACACCACGTACATGGACAGTAATATTTCTCCGTTACGAAGTGAAGTCTGAAATGATACTATGGAGAGTCAAGTGGTAGCCAATGGCAAGCAAACTCGGTCGCGTGCTGTGAGCATGTCTGTTTGAATCACACAACGCAGTCTAGTCGCGCATGGCCTGATCGTTTCTGGTCATCAATTCCGGGTAGTCATCTGCTGTAGTTCAGCTATGGATGAGTGATGTACTAACTTCATCTGATGGTCGTTCTCATGCACCGAATTTCCAAGGTATGGTGACATTGCGGCTAGCGTTGCACAGCTTGGCGTAATATTGTTTCCAGATCTTTGAACTTCATTTAATTATGTTCCAGCTTTCGAACTTAATATTGATTGTGCGGTAAGGCTGTTAGTTTGGAGGTACATGGTACAGAATCTGTTTCACATTGATCCATCCGAATAGTGGGACTGATGAATTCATCAAATACTAGTTTAGCTAAATATTTCCAGAATTTTTAGTGCACGTAGAATATGTTGTTGTTCAGTTCCTTCCTTTGTGGTGACCCAGTATACCGTGTGTTTAATGTACAGATAATTGTACTCTCACCTGTATCAATGGTTATGTTCTGAGTGAATGTAATTATCAATTGGACTGAAGCTTCTGAGAGTTACTCGTATTCCTGGCCTAATAATAAATTCATGTTCAAGGAGTCTGTCCCTTTCGTCGTATTGTTTACAGTGCAGAAATATATCCTTATCTTCCTTTACATTCGTGTGGTCAGCTGTTAGCGATGCTATGACGCTCTTATGATCAATGATTCCCTGCTCTATCGAAACTGAGTCAAAGTGTTCGGCCCTGTTTGCAACCAGGAGATTATAAAAATGACTTTTTTTTAGTACTATCAATATTTATATATGTGTTTGGAGAGAGAGAGAGAGAGAGAGAGAGAGAGAGGGAGAGAGAGAGAGAGAGAGAGAGAGAGAGAGAGAGATTGAGTTTTGATTGAGATTTTTACTTTAAGCCTTAACTGGTACCTGAATTTTGGTTGCTGCCTCCTTGAATGATCAGCTTCTGCACCAGTTGATGTATGGTAATTTGGAGGAAGTTATTGTTCTTTAAGGTTTAAAATACGACTCTGTTAGTTACTTGGCCGTATTGCGGATAGCTTTGAGCCCAAGTTTTCGTAGCTTTTCATACCTAAGGGACCACTGTTGCAAGTAAGTAAGATCAAACAGCAATCTGCTTTTCGTGAGAAAAGGAGATTGCTTGGCACACAGACTTCCTTCAAACTACACGTCCTGCTACATCAAAATTGGTCAGTGGAGTTCAGCACCATACTATTGTACAAGAACATAATCCAATTAGTGTAATTAAGAAATTTTGAGAGGTTGTTACTTATTGAATGAAAACTATAGAGAATGCATTTCTTTTCCTGTATTTTAGTGAACTTTGTACACTTACAATTCTGTCGATTGATAGACGGCAACGACACTGAAGTTCATCTCCTTTTCCAAAAACAAGATATTTCTATTCTTCACTTCCAGAAAATTTGTATACATAAATGCTTGGCAACTCTTACACATACTTCACTCAGTTTTATCACTAAAATATCAATTTTCATTAAATGTAACAAATACGTTTTGAGCGACGGCCTAGCAACACGTCCTCTTTCAACAAGATACAGATTAACAGTCTTTTTTTAATAAAATCAATTGTCTTTTTTTTTTGAGTCCATGCTCAAAGATCCTCTAATACTATCGGTGCGGGGATTGCGCGCTAAAGAGTTTCTTGCTGTCCAGCTGCGCTTCACCTCACTTCAAGTACTTTTTGAATCACATTTACATTTACGGTATTTACTTACATTACTGAGCTTCTCAGAATAAAAACAGGCTACAAATTAGTTAAAGAAAAAAAAGCAGTGAGGCACACATAACATTACAAGATCTCAGATGTTACCCTCAAGAGTCCGTTCTTTGCTGAGTTTTTTAGAACAATTTCGCGTGATTCCTTGTTCCTACTACCCGTCATAATTGCTTGTATCTCCCAGCCTATACCTCTTAAACTGAAATACTGTAACATGACAAGGAAATTTACGTGCAGCCTTGAGGGGACCTGGACTTCATGAGATCCAGGAAATGGATTTTTTTGGTTAATAAAATTCAGTGATTCTTTCTGAATTTAAAAACGGACTTGATTTATAGTACCGCACCATGTTCATGTTTAAATGCCTTTCTAAAGTAAATGTGGCGCGTGAATGCCTAGTCGTCAATCTATTGATAAACACAAAATCTTGCCTACAAAGACTCCTTATTTAAATTTGACGCCATGACTTCCTTAGAAACTCGTTCGCGCAATACCGTTGAAGAGCATATCGACTGTACTATGAGCAGGGATTTATCAAATTCGACCTTTTTGTCGACACACGTAGATTACTTGAATTTACCGATGTTGTTAGCGTGTTTTCGGGTTGTTAACTTGTTGCTGTGACTGCGTATTCCAACCATTTTAAATCATGAAATGCCAAAACCGAAGAAGTTTAATTGCAGTCGTAAATTTTACAGTAATCAACACACGGTCGATTATGGAAATCGTAAAAAATGAAATTGTACGCTGCAGTGAAGCGATGTTATGCCTAAACGTTCACCAGACAGAGCTCCCAAACGCAAGCTGAAACATCTTACGGAAAAAGTACAGGATGTTGGTGTTGTAAACAGTGAAAAGAACGGCTACGTTTTAATTAGTAAGTGCATGCTTTCAGAATTGCTTTGGTGTGCTGCTAAATATAAATGCTGTAACAGTGAGAAATCAGATTCGTTTATTGAGGGCATAAGTAAGAGAATAGGCCTATGCAGCAAAACTATAGTAGAATGTCAAGTGTGTAAAGTAACAAAATATACACTGACCTCTCCTGCAGGATGTACGAAACATAGTCAAGTGAATATCCGCCTAGCTTATGCCATGAAGAGTATTTGGAAAGGAAGAAAAGCAGCCCAAATATTCTGTGTTGTGATGGATCTCCCACCACCATCTGTCAAATCTGAGAGGCATTATGAACGTCTCCTTAACATGCCATAACAGAAGTCAGTGAAGCATCTTTGCAGAGGGCAATGAGAGAAACTGTAGATATTTGTCGATCTACTCATATTGTTGCTTCATTGGATGGTTCCTGGCGGAAGAGAGGTCATACATCGGTGAATGGAGTTGTCACAATTACCTCTGCAAATGCAGGCAAGGTGCTGGATTATGAATGTCTGACAAAACTCTGCCAAGGTTGTGCCCTAACGTAAATGAACACAAATGTAACAAAAACTCCGAATGTTTCAGTGGTGGCACTGAAAGCAAGAGGGCAATCTATTTCTAGGAGGTCGACTGCTAGACGAGGAGTGCGATACACTCACTACCCTGGTGATGGTGACTATAATCTTCAATAATGTTGTGGCTCTTAAACCATTTGGTGAAACTGAAATTAAAAAAAAAAATGTTTATAAGAAACTATCAGCCTCGATTGCGGTAGTGAAACCAACTTTTACCTTCGTTTCAGCCCAAATAATTGAGCCTTCTTCAGGAGATATAACTGAATCCATAATTTGTCTAAGAGGGCATGGTCTAGAAATAAAATTAAAGCAGCCTGAATAGGTGTAGTCACATTTTAAAAATGCGGCACATAAGTACTAAGTCAACACCGAGACTTAACTTTAGCTTTGGCGTGCGCCTCGTCTCCATGTACGCCGTGCGGAAGGCATCGGGAACTCACGTGAACAATGTAAACAGCGAAATGTGTCTCCGAAGTTTGTTAAAAGTACAAAAGAAAAGTGTTTTATAGGCAAGTGCAGAAGAGTATGGGGTCACGGCTTAGGAAATTATGCAAAGACACTACGGGGAAAGAAACCACTCTTTGATGGAAAAGCAATTGGTGGTCAAGACACTCACCAAATCAGAAATAGAAAATCTCACGGAATATTATGGTCTAACCATCAGGAGCAACAGCGAAACTGTCAATTGGAATGAGAAAAGCAATTTGGGCAACGCTGTTTCGCAGAATATCCACTGATGAACACTTAAAGGTGCAAGCATAATACACTCCTTGAAATGGAAAAAAGAACACATTGACACCGGTGTGTCAGACCCACCATACTTGCTCCGGACACTGCGAGAGGGCTGTACAAGCAATGATCACAGGCACGGCACAGCGGACACACCAGGAACCGCGGTGTTGGCCGTCGAATGGCGCTAGCTGCGCAGCATTTGTGCACCGCCGCCGTCAGTGTCAGCCAGTTTGCCGTGGCATACGGAGCTCCATCGCAGTCTTTAACACTGGTAGCATGCCGCGACAGCGTGGACGTGAACCGTATGTGCAGTTGACGGACTTTGAGCGAGGGCGTATAGTGGGCATGCGGGAGGCCGGGTGGACGTACCGCCGAATTGCTCAACACGTGGGGCGTGAGGTCTCCACAGTACATCGATGTTGTCGCCAGTGGTCGGCGGAAGGTGCACGTGCCCGTCGACCTGGGACCGGACCGCAGCGACGCACGGATGCACGCCAAGACCGTAGGATCCTACGCAGTGCCGTAGGGGACCGCACCGCCACTTCCCAGCAAATTAGGGACACTGTTGCTCCTGGGGTATCGGCGAGGACCATTCGCAACCGTCTCCATGAAGCTGGGCTACGGTCCCGCACACCGTTAGGCCGTCTTCCGCTCACGCCCCAACATCGTGCAGCCCGCCTCCAGTGGTGTCGCGACAGGCGTGAATGGAGGGACGAATGGAGACGTGTCGTCTTCAGCGATGAGAGTCGCTTCTGCCTTGGTGCCAATGATGGTCGTATGCGTGTTTGGCGCCGTGCAGGTGAGCGCCACAATCAGGACTGCATACGACCGAGGCACACAGGGCCAACACCCGGCATCATGGTGTGGGGAGCGATCTCCTACACTGGCCGTACACCACTGGTGATCGTCGAGGGGACACTGAATAGTGCACGGTACATCCAAACCGT
Source organism: Schistocerca nitens (assembly GCF_023898315.1). Classification (NCBI taxonomy): domain Eukaryota; kingdom Metazoa; phylum Arthropoda; class Insecta; order Orthoptera; family Acrididae; genus Schistocerca; species Schistocerca nitens. Next base: position 697,331,501 of record NC_064615.1, on the reverse strand, counting down.
CATCGAACCCATCGTTCTACCATTCCTAGACCGGCAAGGGAACTTGCTGTTCCAACAGGACAATGCACGTCCGCATGTGTCCCGTGCCACCCAACGTGCTCTAGAAGGTGTAAGTCAACTACCCTGGCCAGCAAGATCTCCGGATCTGTCCCCCATTGAGCATGTTTGGGACTGGATGAAGCGTCGTCTCACGCGGTGTGCACGTCCAGCACGAACGCTGGTCCAACTGAGGCGCCAGGTGGAAATGGCATGGCAAGCCGTTCCACAGGACTACATCCAGCATCTCTACGATCGTCTCCATGGGAGAATAGCAGCCTGCATTGCTGCGAAAGGTGGATGTACACTGTACTAGTGCCGACATTGTGCATGCTCTGTTGCCTGTGTCTATGTGCCTGTGGTTCTGTCAGTGTGATCATGTGATGTATCTGACCCCAGGAATGTGTCAATAAAGTTTCCTCTTCCTGGGACAATGAATTCACGGTGTTCTTATTTCAATTTCCAGGAGTGTAGGTGTGAAGCAAATGGACACAAACATGCACATAAACATTCTATGTCAAAAACTGTTATGGTAGAACTAAAGTCAATATATAGAGATCTTTCACCTTCTAAACACTTGGAGAAATGTTTACATGGAAAACATACAATCCGAATGAAAGTTTCAGTAATTGCATTTGGGATCGATTTCCGAAAACTGTTTTTATTGGCAAGTAAGTTTTTCAGACTGGTGTGATGGACGCCATTTATGTTTAAATTTTTTTTTCTTTGGTCATCAGTGTACTGACTGGTTTGATGCGGCCCGCCACGAATTCTTTTCCTGCACTTGCAACGTACGTCCTCAGTTATTTGCTTGACGTATTCCAATCTCTGTCTTCCTCTACATTTTTTGCCCTCTACCGCTCCCTCTAGTACCATGGAAGTCATTCCCTCATGTCTTAGCAGATGTCCTATCATCCTGTCCCTTCTCCTTATCAGTGTTTTCCACATATTCCTTTCCTCTCCGATTCTGCGTAGAACCTCCTCATTCCTTACCTTATCAGTCCACCTAATTTTCAACATTCGTCTGTAGCACCACATCTCAAATGCTTCGATTCTGTTCTGTTCCGGTTTTCCCACAGTCCATGTTTCACTACCATACAATGCTGTACTCCAGACGTACATCCTCAGAAATTTCTTCCTCAAATTAAGGCCGGTATTTGATATTAGAAGACTTCTCTTGGCCAGAAATGACTTTTTTGCCATAGCGAGTCTGCTTTTGATGTCCTCCTTGCTCCGTCCGTCATTGGTTATTTTACTGCCTAGGTAGCAGAATTCCTTAACTTCATTGACTTCGAGACCATCAATCCTGATGTTAAGTTTCTCGCTGTTCTTATTTCTACTACTTCTCATTACCTTCGTCTTTCTCCGATTTACTCTCAAACCATACTGTGTACTCATTAGACTGTTCATTCCGTTCAGCAGATCATTTAATACTTGTTCACTTTCACTCAGGATAGCAATGTCATCAGCGAATCGTATCATTGATATCCTTTCACCTTGTATTTTAATTCCACTCCTGAACCTTTCTTTCATTTCCATCATTGCTTCCTCGATGTACAGATTGAAGAGTAGGGGCGAAAGGCTACAGCCTTGTCTTACACCCTTCTTAATACGAGCACTTCGTTCTTGATCGTCCACTCTTATTATTCCCTCTTGGTTGTTGTACATATTGTATATGACCCGTCTCTCCCTATAGCTTACCCCTACTTTTTTCAGAATCTCGAACAGCTTGCAACATTTTATATTGTCGAACGCTTTTTCCAGGTCGACAAATCCTATGAAAGTGTCTTGATTTTTCTTTAGCCTTGCTTCCATTATTATCCGTAACGTCAGAATTGCCTCTCTCGTCCCTTTACTTTTCCTAAAGCCAAACTGATCGTCACCTAGCGCATTCTCAATTTTCTTTTCCATTCTTCTGTATATTATTCTTGTAAGCAGCTTCGATGCATGAGCTGTTAAGCTGATTGTGCGATAATTCTCGCACTTGTCAGCTCTTGCCGTCTTCGGAATTGTGTGGATGATGCTTTTCCGAATGTCAGATGGTATATCGCCAGACTCATATATTCTACACACCAATGTGAATAGTCGTTTTGTTGCCACTTCCCCCAATGATTTTAGAAATTCTGATGGAATTTTATCTATCCCTTCTGCCTTATTTGACCGTAAGTCCTCCAAAGCTCTTTTCAATTCCGATTCTAATACTGGATCCCCTATCTCTTCTAAATCGACTCCTGTTTCTTCTTCTATCACATCAGACAAATCTTCACCCTCATAGAGGCTTTCAATGTATTCTTTCCACCTATCTGCTCTCTCCTCTGCATTTAACAGTGGAATTCCCGTTGCACTCTTAATGTTACCACCGCTGTTTTAATGTCACCAAAGGTTGTTTTGACTTTCCTGTATGCTGAGTCTGTCCTTCCGACAATCATATCTTTTTCGATGTCTTCACATTTTTCCTGCTGCCGTTTCGTCTTAGCTTCCCTGCACTTCCTATTTATTTCATTCCTCAGCGACTTGTATTTCTGTATTCCTGATTTTCCCGGAACATGTTTGTACTTCCTCCTTTCATCAATCCACTGAAGTATTTCTTCTGTTACCCATGGTTTCTTCGCAGCTACCTTCCTTGTACCAATGTTTTCCTTCCCAACTTCTGTGATGGCCCTTTTTAGAGATGTCCATTCCTCTTCAACTGTACTGCCTACTGCACTATTCCTTATTGCTGTATCTATAGCGTTAGAGAACTTCAAACGTATCACGTCATTCCGTAGTACTCCCGTATCCCACTTCTTTGTGTATTGATTCTTCCTGACTAATGTCTTGAACTTCAGCCTACTCTTCATCACTACTATCTTGTGATTTGAATCTATATCTGCTCCTGGGTACGCCTTACAATCCAGTATCTGATTTCGGAATCTCTGTCTGACCATGATGTAATCTAATTGAAATCTTCCCGTATCTCCCGGCCTTTTCCAAGTATACCTCCTCCTCTTGTGATTCTTGAACAGGGTATTCGCTATTACCAGCTGAAACTTGTTACAGAACTCAATTAGTCTTTCTCCTCTTTCATTCCTTGTCCCAAGCCCATATTCTCCTGTAACCTTTTCTTCTACTCCTTCCCCTACAACTGCATTCCAGTCGCCCATTACTATTAGATTTTCGTCCCCCTTTACATACTGCATTACCCTTTCAATATCCTCATATACTTTCTCTATCTGTTCATATTCAGCTTGCGACGTCGGCATGTATACCTGAAGTATCGTTGTCGGTGTTGGTCTGCTGTCGATTCTGATTACAACAACCCGGTCACTGAACTGTTCACAGTAACACACCCTCTGCCCTACCTTCCTATTCATAACGAATCCTACACCTGTTATACCATTTTCTGCTGCTGTTGATATTACCCGATACTCATCTGACCAGAAATCCTTGTCTTCCTTCCACTTCACTTTACTGACCCCTACTATATCTAGAGTGAGCCTTTGTATTTCCCTTTTCAGATTTTCTAGTTTCCCTACCACGTTCAAGCTTCTGACATTCCACGCCCCGACTCGTAGAACGTTATCCTTTCGTTGGTTGTTCAATCTTTTTCTCATGGTAACCTCCCCCTTGGCAGTCCCCTCCCGGAGATCCGAATGGGGGACTATTCCGGAATATTTTGCCTACCCGTGGTCTAGGGGTAGCGTCTTTGATTCATAATCAAAACGTCTTCGGTCCCGGGTTCGATCCCCGCCACTGCCTAAATTTTGATAAATAATCAGCATTGGCGGCCGAAGACTTCCGGCATAAGAAGTCAGCCTCATTCTGCCAACGGCCTTGTCAAAGAGGGCGTAGGAGCGGATAGAGGTTCAGGGCACTCTCTTGTCCTAGGGGTGCGAAATTGTCCCTAAAGGCGGAAGAATCAGCAATGATCATCGACATGAGGATGCAGAAGGCAATGGAAACCACTGCATTAAAGACACGTAACGTGTATCCACAGGACATGTGGCCTGTAATTGAAGAAGTGTCATGTTTTAATGGTATGGTAATAAGCAGATTAAAAACCATTAGCAGACTAGGCATCACAATTCGGGGGACAGCACGAGAATTGAGCTGCTACGGGTAGGCGGGCACCATGTTGCTGAAGCTGAAAAAGCTGCTGAAAGTATGTCACACAGTCAACAATCTATCTGGAATGTTTTGACATGTTATCATTAAGAAGAAAATGACATGCATACGTTTAGTTTCGGTTTTACTTAGATATTATCTCATCCAGTATTATAGCTACAACAGCAAAATTTTTCAGGAATTATAGTGCTTGCCTTCACACAGTGAACCACGTTATTTAACTATGTATTGAATATTTTACGCTGGAGCATGTCATATGTTTCTAGTGTATTACGGGAAAAAATTTACTTCTAAGGAAAATTTAATATATATATATATATATATATATATATATATATATATACAGAACAACAAATTCGTAAATATTTCTGGTTTTCAAATTCAACAAGTTTATAACGACAAGAAGAAAATTTGTTTTGACTTTTTAATTTGAATAGTGTTAAAGTATAGTGTACCTTCAATTAAAATTGTATATAATTTAGTACATAAGATAAAAATCAATATTCACTCCACTATGTACTCCAGTTTATAATTTTTTTTTTCAAATAGAGGGACCGACGTTATCGATATCGGCTTCCGGAACACTGCTCAGTATTTATAGCAGAGCTCTATACCCTGTAACAGGCCACGCAGTACATCCAGTGACACAAGCTTTTCAAATGCCTCACCTGCTCCGACTGTCTCAGCGCCCTTCAAAGCCTCTGTGTGCTGTACACCGTCTATCCCTTAGTGTACCGGGTCCAGGAAAGCTGTCACTTAGAGCCACTGTGGTGGTTATTGGTCTCCGTGTTGCCGTCTGTCGGCAGGTGGTGTCACTTTGGCCTCACCACTGGTCCTCCATTCATGGGAACAAGCTCAGAGTTTTCAAGCCTTTCCCAGCGGCTTGGACGACCACCTCTTGGCCCTCTCGCTGTAAGGAAATCATTTTAGCTGGGTTGCGTATCAGGCACTGTCTTTTCAGCCATCGCCGTTTGTTAAATGGTGCTCCCCCAGCACTTACGCTCAACCTTTGATGGTCTGCCATTTCCTGACGGAATGCCCTTTTTCTAATGTCTTACGTTCTCGTTTGTGTTTGCCGTCTGAGTTATCGGCCATTTTAGCAAACGACACGAATGCTGTCGACCGCGTTTTACTTTTTACCTGTCGCAGATATATGGCGAAGGCCGTTTAATTTTTAGTTCATGATCTCTGATTCTCTATGGCATATTTTATAGACCTTTCCCCACGTTACTGCTTTTAGCCATCTTCTCTTCCGTCGATTAAGGTTAACGTGTAGTGGTTTTCGCTCCTCTCTTTGTCTTCGTGTACAGTTCTGACGAGGGTGCTTATGACCCTAGTTGTTTTTGTACCCTAAAACAAAACAACCAAACCAAACCACATAGAGGTCATAATATACCAATTATTTGCTTGTAATTTCTTTCCAATATGTATTAGAGTTTTTGCATTACAAAACTACAAAATACTAGTAAAAGCTACAGGTGATGACGTCCAGGTGTCCTCAGCCACGTTTTCCGTGAAGTTTTACGCCTCCACTTCTCCATAGGCGGGGTACAGTATAAAACTGAAATAAAATGAACCACAAGAGAGCTGTAATTGGTGATTTCTTTGTTATCGCAACCGCTTTCGCTGCGTTAAAAAGCATTTTCAGGTGACTATAATGTCACATTAGTTCACCAAGACGCCCCCAACGTTGGAAGTAAAAACTCTAGTTCCTGAAGAGGAGAAGTCGTCAGAATAAATGAAACAGGATATCGGGGCGAACAGTGTGCTGGCGCACCTCTGTGAATGTTGCAGGGGTACAGCACGGAAGGCTGTGAGATGTTTTTAACTTAGATGCAGTGTTAATGCAGTGTAGCTGGTTTGTGACGATAAAGAAACCAGGAATTACAGCTCTCTTGCAGTTAGCATCTTGCTTCCATTCATTAGGAAGTTTAACGGCAGTGGCTGTCCACATTATGAAGTTATACCATGTTTGATTCACCTCTACCGCTTACATTCGCCCAAATTATTTTGGACTCTGAATTTATATTAACTGTTCTGTCTGTATTCTGCAAAGCATATGAATCCGATTTTCAGTGGATGCTATTGAGTGATACTGAAAAGTAGATTACGTGATTTTCTTCAGCAGACAGCATTCTCAGGTCCAGAATAGTACCACTTAACTGAAGTCACGCACTGGCTTCGGCTATTCCTTCTGCAATAACTGAAAATATTGCTCCACACAATTTATCTACGTATTGCCTTTCTTATAGATCAACTAGATTCATCTCTGACGAGATCTTGACTTAAGCGAATACTATCGCACTTTTCTGATTATGGAAGCGAATTACTTTAACACTGAGGGTCAAATGATACTCACTATTTTTGGCATCTGTGTACACCCCAGCGCCTTCAGTGCTGTACGCTTGCAACCATCACAGGTGCGCCAGTAGACTATTCGCCCCGATGTCCTATTCTATTTATTCTGACGACCTCCCTTCCTCAGGGATTTTTTTTCCTACGAACGTCTTGCTGCCCTAATGTGGCAATGTTTTCATCTGGAGATGCTGTTTTCACGCAGCGAAACCGATTGTGAGAATAAAGAAATCACCAATTACAGCTATGTTGTGGTTCATTTCACGTTCATTCTTCATGGAGTTTAGCGGCTGTGGCTGTGCGCATTACAAAGTTCTACTATGTTTGATTCAACTTTATCACTTGTATTTGGACTCGGAATCTATACTAGTGTGACTACATGCTACCGTATTACTAACGATGATGAAAATTTCTCCGCCACCGGCGTCCAGTCTGTCTTTTCGATATATATATATATATATATATATATATATATATATATATATATATATATATATATATATATATATATACTACAATCTGAATCTGAAATTTCATTGCTAGTAACATCCGACTTCAGCTACCCTTATAAAGCACTCCGTCTGCAGGCCACGAGCGGCCTACCGGGACCACCCGAACGCCGTGTCATCCTCAGTGGAGGATGTGAATAGAAGGGGCGTGGGGTCAGCACACCGCTCTCCCGGTCATTATGATGGTATTCTTCACCGAAGCCGCTACTTTTCGGTCGAGTAGCTCCTCAATTGGCATTATGAGGCTGAGCGCACCGCGAAAAATGGCAACACCATCAAGACCATCACTAGTGACAACTTCCTGCAATATTGAAGGCTTATCTGTAAATAAAGAAATTTTACTATCTGACATGTGCAAACGAAACAACTGTGATGTTTTAGTGTTACAAGAAACACACAGAGCACCAACTAGCCATAGACCAAAAATACAGGGCATGAAATTAGTCCTCGAGAGACCACACGAAAGGTACGGAAGTGCTATATTTGTGAAACCGAACTTAGACGTATGCTCCTGTGCTGTGACCTGCGAAAAAAATATAGAAATTTTAACTATTGAGCTACATTCATGTACTGTAACATCCGTGTACAAACCACCCAGTGCGAGGTTCAAATTTACGGAGCCTAGAAATTTCCATTCAAAAAACATTAAAGTTGTACTAGGAGATTTTAACTGTCACGGTCTCGCATGGGGTTATAAAGAGACAAATGACGATGGCGAAATGCTGGAGACCTGGGCAGACCAGGCTAAACTGAAATTGATACATGACCCAAAGTTGCCTGCATTATTTAACAGCGGAAGATGGAAACGAGGATTTAATCCAGATAACATCTTTGTCTCCGAAAAGGTATCCCTGCAAACTGTAAAGCAAATCGAGGACCCAATTCCAAGATCGCAACACAGAGCAATAACTTTGCTGCATTACTGCAGTAATCAAATCAGATGTAATGCCCTTTAAGAGATGCTTCAATTTCAAAAAAGCTCATTGGGAACTTTTTACAGAGGACCTTGATAAGGAGATCTTGGAAATTAAACCAGAGATACAATCATATGAAACTTTTATAGACCTCGTCAAGAAAATCTCTCGACGGCGCATACCTAGAGGGTGCCGCACCCAGTATATCGATGGACTAAATGGTAGCAGCAAGGAAGCTCTGAAAAAGTATGAAGAACTATACAATAAGGACCCCTTCTCAGAGGAAACGATCCAGGCAGGTGAGGCACTGATGTCTGGTATCTCCGAAGCGAGAAAGGAAAAGTGGTGCAACCTCCTTCAAGAGACGGACATGAAGCACAGCAGTAGGAAGGCATGGAAACTGGTCAAAAGTCTCAACAACGACCCAACAGAACCACAACCAAATTACAGTGAAGTTACACCCGATCAGATAGCTCACCAACTACTCATGAACGGAAAAACTAAAAGGAAGATCAGGAATGGCAAAATTAAAAGAAAATTGAACGAGGAGATTAGCTTCCTAGCTCGCCCGTTCTTCATTCAGGAGCTACAAGATGCCATCAATGATTTGAAAAACAATAAGGCCGCTGGCCTCGACGATCTGAGATCTGAGCAAATTAAACATTTTGGACCGGGAGTACAAGCATGGATCCTAGAGCTAATGAATAACTGTATTACAACAATGCAAATTCCTAAACTGTGGAGGAAAGCTCGGGTTATTGCGTTACTAAAACCAGGGAAAGACCCAACTGAAGCTAAAAATTTCCGGCCTGTATCACTGCTTTGTCATTTATTTAAAGTGCTGGAGCGAATGGTCCTCAAACGCATAGCTGATTATGTGGACAAAGCCCTCATTAACGAACAAGCTGGACTCCGACCAGGAAAATCATGCTGTGGCCAAATTCTTAATCTCACACAGTACATCGAAGACGGCTATCAGAGAGGAGAAGTAACTGGGGTCGCATTCCTGGATCTCAGTGCTGCATATGACACAGTTAACCATAAGTTGCTTACGCAGAAAGTGTATAATGTCACTAAGGACTACACCCTTTCTATGTTCGTGCAATGTCTGCTACAAAACAGACGCTATTATGTAACCTTACAATCTAAAAACAGCCGTTGGAGGACACAGAAAAATGGACTTGCACAGGGTAGTGTCTTGGCTCCAATATTATTTAACATCTATACCAATGATCTTCCCATCAGCCGCCAGACACGAATGTTCATATATGCTGATGATGCAGCAGTGGCCACACAGGATAAAACCTTTGAACAAGTGGAGGAGAATCTCACAGGAGCCTTAACAGAACTTGCTACCTATTACGGCGGCAATAATCTCAAACCAAACCCTAGTAAATCTCAAGTATCCGCCTTCCATCTTAGGAACAAACAAGCCAAACGGAAACTCCGAGTCATGTGGCAAGGGGAAGAGCTGAAACATACAAACAGCCCAAAATACCTGGGAGTAACATTGGACAGAGCACTTACTTTTAAGCAGCACTGTCACAACACTAAAAAAAAGGTCTGTGCCAGGAACAACATACTGCGGAAGCTAACAGGTTCCTCATGGGGAGCTCAACCACATGTTTTGCGCACCACGGGTCTGGTGCTGAGTATCTCAGCAGCGGAATATGCGGCGCCAGTTTGGAGGAACTCTGCTCACACTAAGCAAGTTGACGTCGCCGTAAACGAAACTGTACGTATTGCCACAGGATGCCTCAAACCAACTCCCACAGACATCATTTACCCCATCATAGGCATAGCACCACCCACTATCCGCAGACAAGTAGCCGCCGAGATCGAAAGATCAAAACAAAAGAATGATCCTCGACACCCGATGCATATGCACCGAAAACAACGTGTCCGACTGAAATCAAGCAGGAGTTTCTTGAAACTACTGAAGAGCTCGCCACCAAGCCCGTCGCAAGGCGGCTATCTCTCTGGGAAGAAATGGTGCCACACTCCACAATGGAACTACTTGAGGAGGGATCTGCAGGATTTCAACTACCATTTACAACTTGGAGGTCATTAAACCGGCTGCGCACTGGAGTAACTGGGTGCAAATCAAACCTATTTAAATGGGGTTACAGTGATGGCGACAGGTGTGAATGCGGAGCAATACAGGACTTGGACCACCTACTGATCTGCCCAGATATGTCTATGACATGCACTAAAGATGATATTTTGAAAGTCCATGACAAAGCAATCTACGTTGCTAATTTCTGGGAAGGGAAGATATAATTGGTGCATCCGGACACGGAAGAAGAAGCACATGGCGGCGTGGATGGTTACCCATCCAAGTGCCAAGCACGCCCGACATCGCTTAACTTCGGTGATCTCACGGGAACCGGTCTATATCCACTGCGGCAAGGCCATTGCCTTATTAAATTCTTTATACTCTTTATTCGCTCTACCATGACGAAAAGTACTCTTTGCAGTTTTGGGATTGGTATCTTTCTCTTTCAGAAATCAGAACAAATATGCGGCCTAGTCCATCCTCGGGAATCGTGTATCATATAAAGCCTACACGTGCACGCTACATTTACTCTGTTGCCATAGTACTCGCTTACAGTGTGCATCTCTTCTTCAGGTATCTGAGATATCCGATGGATTCAGGTGGATACCGAAACATTTCTAGTGAAACTTCACGGGGAAAAACGAAATATGGGGATATTAGGTCGGCACTCTCAGACAGAAGCAGTTCGACATACAGATTAGGTAGAGGTAACTGTTCTATCTGTATTCCGTAAACCATATGAATCCAACCTGAAATGTATGTTACTGTGTGATAATAGAAAGCAGAGCCTGTGATTTTCTTCAGCAGACAGCATTCTCACGTCCAGAATTTCACAAATTAACGTAAGTCTGGCACTCGCTTCGACTATTCCTACTGCAACATTGGTAATATTGTTCCACATAATTTATCTACATATTGCAATTAGCAGATACATCTCTGACCAGTTCTTCACTTTAGCGAATACAGCTGTACTTTTACGGTTATGGAAAAAAATTTACTTTTACACTGAGAGACAAGTGATACTCACGTATTTATCTTTAACTATTTCCAGCATTTCTGTTTCACAAACCCTAGTGCGGTAGTCACAGCACGTAGCAAACATTAGTCCTGGCAGGGCAGTGGTAACTAATCTGTGCATTTTGCGCCACGGAACGATTAATTCGCGGGGACTCTGGTGGTTCATTAAATTTGCACCAATCGCGAGATTTATAAATTATGCATGACGTAGATGAATATCATATGTTAAGTGTATTATACGGCAATGATGGAAATTTGAGAATAATAGGTTTAGTTTTTACTTGATAATTTTATGAGTGGTTTCATTTGCGAGAAAAATCTCTCTCTCTTTTAATTTTCACTGCAGTATTCAGAAATTCGATCAGTAGCATGAAACAATATATTATGGTTTAATGAATATAGATGTCTGGAGGAAACAAACAGCCGGAACCTTGCTGGCGCTGTTACCGAAGTAAATATGAATGAATTATTTACTTACATATTTCGTGGTGGCATCATCTCCACCTAGCATACTATTAGTAAGAGAAAGAGACGGTAATAATCTCTTTGATCTAGGCTTCATGAAGGAAGAACAACCCGTGTGGAATTGGAAATAAGTGTTCCCGAAACAATGTTTCAAATGAAAGTTCTTACTACATTGGCAAATGCGTCAATTAACAGTATGAAGAGAATGAGATTTTCACTCTGCAGCGGAGTGTGCGCTGATATGAAACTTCCTGGCTGATTAAAACTGTGTGCCAGACCGAGACTCGAACTCGGGACCTTTGCCTTTCGCGGGCAAGTGCTCTACCATCTGAGCAACCGAAGCACGACTCACGCCCGGTACTCACAGCTTTACTTCTGCCAGTACCTCGTCTCCTACCTTCCAAACTTTACAGAAGCTCTCCTGTGAACCTTGCAGAACTAGCACTCTTGAAAGAAAGGAGTACTTTCTTTCAGGAGTGCTAGTTCTGCAAGGTTCACAGGAGAGCTTCTGTAAAGTTTGGAAGGTAGGAGACGAGGTACTGGCAGAAGTAAAGCTGTGAGTACCGGGCGTGAGTCGTGCTTCGGTAGCTCAGATGGTAGAGCACTTGCCCGCGAAAGGCAAAGGTCCCGAGTTCGAGTCTCGGTCGGGCACACAGTTTTAATCTGCCAGGAAGTTTCAACAGTATGAAGAGTTGCCTTATTTGTTAATGGGCCCAGTAAACTGATCAAAGTAACTGATACGCACATGACGCAACACATTATGACGAGTGCACACTACTACACTGAATGCCTCCTGTTGTCCTGTCCGCAGCTCGTGGTCTCGCGGTCGCGTTCTCGCTTCCCGAGCACGGGGTCCTGGGTTCGATTCCCGGCGGGGTCAGGGATTTTCACTTGCCTCGAAATGACTGGGTGTTTGTGTTGTCCTCATCATTTCATCATCAGTCCTGAATGTGGCGAGTTGGACTGAGCAAAGGTTGGGAATTTGTACGGGCGCTGATAACCGAGCAGCCGAGCGGAGTGGCCAAGCGGTTTTAGGCGCTACAGTCTGGAACCGCGCGACCGCTACGGTCGCAGGTTCGAATCCTGCCTCGGGCATGGATGTGTGTGCTGTCCTTAGGTTAATTAGGTTTAAGTAGTTCTAAGTTCTAGGGGACTGGTGACCTCAGATGTTAAGTCCCATAGTGCTCAGAGCCATTTGAACCATTTTTATTAACCGAGCAGTTGAGCGCCCCACAAACCAAATATCATCATCATCATCCTGTTGCCCTAGAGAGAATGAGACGCACTAAAGCAAGTATACATTGAGATGACAAAAGTTATGTGGTACATCCTAACATCCTCCTCTTACCTGATGTAGTGCAGCAGCGCGACGTCGCATCAACGCAGCAAGGCGCTGGAAGTCCCACGCAAAAATATGGAACCATGACGTCTCTATAGCCGCCCATAATTGCCGAAGTGCTGAGCTCTCATTTATGCCAGCGAATGTTCGATAGGATTCATATCGGGCGATAAGGGCGACCAAATCATTCGCTAGAACTGTCCAGAATGTTCTTCAAACCAGTCACGAACAACTGTTTCCCTGCGACGTGGCGCATTGTCATTCATAAAAATTCCGTCGTTGTAGAGGAACATGAAGTCCTTGAATGACTATAAATGCACAGTGCCTTGTTAAAACTTGCATCCATGGCCTAGTGGGGTATGCGCCACATTCGAATCTTACCATCCACTACCACCAACCGAAACCGGGATTCATCCGACCGCGTCGCAATTTTGTAGTCGTCTAGTGTCCAGCCGACATGGTCACGAGCGCAGGAGGGGCGCTGCAGGCGATTTCGTGCTATTAGAAAAGACACTCGCTTCGGTCGTTTGCTGTCATAGCCCATTAACGCCAAATTTCGCCGCACTGTCCTAAAGAATACTTTCTCCGTATGCCTCACACTGATTTCTGTGCCTATTTCACGCAGTGTTTCTTGTATGTTAGCACTGACAACTCTACGCAAACGGTGCTGTTCTCGGTCGTTAAGTAAAGACCGTCGCCCACTAAGCTGTCCGTTTTGAGGTGTAATACCTGAGGTTTGGTATTCTCAACATACGCATGGCACTGTGGATCTCGGAATATTGAATTCTGTAACGATTTCCGAAATCGAATGTTCTGTGTGTCTAATGTTCTGTGTGTCTAACACCAACTACCATTCCGCGTTCAAAGTCTATTAATTCCCATCGTTTGGCCGTAATGACGTCATAAATCTTTCCACATGTATCATCTGAGTACAAATCACAGTTCCTCCAATGCACTGTTCTTTTATACCTTGTGTACACACAATACTACAGCCACTTGTTCAAATGGGTCAAATGGCACTGAGCACTATGGGACTCAACTGCTGGGGTCATTAGTCCCCTAGTACTTAGAACTACTTAAACCTAACTAACCTATGGACATCACAAACATCCATGCCCGAGGCAGGATTCGAACCTACAGCCACTTGTATATGTGCATGTCGCTATCCCATGACTTCTGTCACCTCAGTGTTCAACTGGAGCAGACACGAAGAGGGCATCATTTTAGTGACGATAACGGCAGCAAGAAGGAAATTCACAAAAAGGGACTTTGAGAAAAGGCAGATCGTTATTGCGCGGCGTCTGGAAGGTAGCATTTCGGGAAAAGGGAACTAGTTGGCTGTTAGCGCACTGCTGTAGCGAGCATGTACGGAAAAGGTTTGCAGGACGGCGAAACAGCGAGTAAGCGACAGGCTGTTGCACGTTGGACGGCCACCCTCATCACGGAACATGGAGGTCAGAAGTTCTTCCGATCTGTAGATTCAACAACAGTGCTGGCGCAAACGTCTCAGTGCGCACTATTCAGTAGGCAGTGATCAAGAAAGGGCATCCCAGTACACGAGTTTTGAGTTTTCTTATGTTGATCCAAATACATTGTCAGCAAGGATTGTTGTAGGGTCACGATTATCGAGAATGGCCCATGGATTAGTCTAAAGGTGTCTGTTAGCATTTTCTTTTCCTCGAAGTATACTTTTGATTTTTAGTCTACTGCAACCTATAAGTTCGTAGCGAATTAAAAAAATTGGAAATTTGTGGTAAGTTCTAGTCTACTGCGACCTATAAGTTCGTAGCGAATTAAAAAAATTGGAAAGTTTCGGTAAGTTCTATGGGACCAAACTGCTGAGGTCATCAGTCCCTAAGCTTACACACTACTTAATCTAACTTAAACCAACTTACGCTAAGGACAGCATACACACCCATGCCCAAGGGAGGCGTAGCGAATTACAGTAAGGTTAATAAACACAACAGATACACATAACAGAGACTTCACTCATCAATAATATATTCTACTTCACTCGTTACAGCAGTCTTCCAACGCTGGGGCAACTTTTCGATTCCGCGACTATAAAAAAACCCTTTGGTTTCGAGGAACGCATTTTCATCCGGAAAGTTTGCTTTATAGAGAGCGGAAAAGATGAAAATTCAGGACTCAAGATCGGGTGAATAAAGCGGGTACGGAATGACTTACCAACCAAATTCCTGTACAGTGTTTTTTCTCAGTTCAGCAGAAAGAGGGCAGGCGTTATCGTAGTGTAGCATCACTTCCACAGTCTTCCTTGTAGTTTTTCTTGGACTGCATCTGCAAGGCGTCTCAGCTCTTAACAATAAATGTCAGCCGTAATGGTTACACTCCGGTAAGCAATACGTAGTACACCACACGGTCACTGTTACACCAGATGCAAGATATTAATTTTTGTTGATGCATGCAGGTCTTTGTTCGGAGAGTTTCTGTTTTGTTTGGGGTCACTCATTCGTCTCTTTTCCTTATGTTAGCATGGAGACACCATTTCTCGTCGCCAGTAGCAATACAGGATAGGAATTGTCAATGTTGTTCCCGACCCGATTGATGACGAGCAAGTAGAGACGCGCAAGTCGTCACCCGCGGATATTTGTGATTTTGACTTAGCACATGCGGTACTCATACATCCGATTTTTGAACCTTTCCCATTGCAAGCAAATGTCACACGATGGTGAAATGATCACAATTCATCACATTTGAAAGTTCTCGAGTACAATGACATGGATCATTGTGGACTAATGCGTTTAAACGATCTTCATTAAATCCTGAAAGTTTCCTTGAACGTGGAGAGTCACTAATGTCAAAACGACCTTCCTTAAAAAGAGGAAAGCTATTTTCTTGCGGTGCTCTGTCCAACAGCATTACCCCATACACGGACAAATGTTTTTGACTTCCTACGCTGCTGTCACCCCTCTATTGAACTTAAACATAAGAATGTGTCATTTTTCCGATTTCCCCACTTGCCGCATCATTTTCTAGTGTCCAAACTAAAAAAAATGACCATATGTAAACTCAAATAGGAGCAATTAACTACAAACAGAAAATGGCACCCGATAAATAAATCCATAGCAACTGGAATACCAACATACGAAACAAAAACTCTTTGAACTTATGCATCAACTTAATATTTGCTACACTCGTGGTCTAACCAGTTTCGATGTTGATACAAGTTCTTTAGAAACCTCTTTGCTTGCTCACTGAGACAAACTTAAGTCTTCAGATAGTCGGCTTTGATCTCGACCAATAGTAATCTTTTGTGGTCTAAGAACATGTGGTCGTTCACGTTTGAAAATACTTCGCCATTACACTTGGTCACTTCCTGCGTGTACCTGGTATAGTATAACCGAAGACACACTTTGTGCTGCGTTCCTGATGACAAGAAAACTGTTTGTTTGTATGAGGTCCACATTGATGCGCATACGTAGCTACGCAAGAAGAAATGGGCGAGAGCAACTCAGTTCACTGTAATGCTTGCTTTTGTTCGGCGTGGTTAGTTCACATGCATCACTTCTCGCGCAGCTACCGGATCGTGTGTTTCCGCACAGTGTAGTGGGCACTCAGTGGTTGATGTCATGAACTGCATGGAAGCTGGTTATTGCTTTGCTAATGATTTTTTAATACGTGCTATTCTAAATTCAAAGATGTAAATTTTTTCTGAAGTGTGAGAGTAATTAAAGACAACAAAACCACAGATTTCAGACGATGTTGTTTTGGTTCGTAAAGTTGAATGTAGCTTGGAAAACCCTACGGGGCTGTTAAGTTTTTCTTGTTTCTTTAAAGTCATTACAGTTTGCTTGTTACATTCACGCCTTGTGGAATCACTTACCAGAACCATATCTCAATCTATTAGAATGTTCCAAGCTGGTGGGCCGCCATATTGTTGTCTTTACGAAAGTTAACTGAGCGAGTCACAGTCATTCTGACTAATCACCATTCACCTACAGAGTTGCACCGAGAATTATAAATAGCTGGGTGCTGCACAATAATAGTAATAGTAATAATAATCATAAGTAAAATCTCTCTGTATGCTAATTAGTTTCCAGGCTGTGGTAAAATGCAAGCCATCAGATGCTGGGCTGACAACTGCTATGGGGACAACGCGTTCTCTCGCCTTACTTAAGTAATTCATTGTTACGTACGAAGCGAATTTAAGATTGCTGTTAATCGCTCTGATAACTAATCGTTTTCGGCATTCTGAGTTTTAGTGCACACAAAACGGGAGACTTTCCCATTACACAGGTGGACTCCATAAGCAGGGACTAGATACAAGTTCGAAGTAATTCTATTGCGCTCATGAACCTGCTCATTTATGTGCCTCTCACACAGATATGCAGGCCCTCATTTCTTCTCATTGCGGTGACTTTATGACATTGTGTGCTGTGTGAACATTTTATACTTACTCTCGAGTCAGATTGCGCTACCGAATTTGCTCCCTAGGGCATTAGTAATTTATATTCCGCATACCCTCAAAGTATATGGACTTATTTATATCTATGAGAGTAATCTATGATCCTTTAGAAACACACCTTTCAACATGTCATCTGGTCGAATGAAACAGATTTCTTGTTACACGAAGTCGATGGTGGCGTCCGAATACGCCATCATCTAGGTTAGGGGTATTCAACCTTTTTTACCTACCGTCCACTTTTGTATCTGTGTTGGTAGTAAAATTTTCTAGCCGTCCGCCGGTCCCGCAGTAATTGTTGCACAGTAACTGTTACTTATAAACTACGGAATTAACTTTACTTTTATAAAATTTATGAAGCAGAGTTACAGCAAGTTAAAAGACATAAACATTACTTACAAAATATTTTATGTCCAAATTTTATGAAACTTTTAATAAGAAGTCTAGGCGAAAGGTTGCTTGAAACGTGCACAACGCCACTTAAGCAGGTCGGTGGTGATTGTACTATGCCATGAAGGACGTTTATCTGGGCTTCCATGGCGCCTACGGTACTAATCCAAGGCACCACGACCGCGACTACATAAACATTGTTGCGAACTATCTGCATCTCATCACGCTTGATGATGCTCCAAGTGTCATCTCCGCGTCCACAAACTACCGGCTCGTGATATACGAATTACATGATTTGTGCGTAAAAATCTGGTACTACAAACCTCCGAACACTTACCAAGGCCATATCAAATTCGTAACAACGCAGAATCGCTGTTTTATTGCGTTAGAAAGACGACCCAGCGCATTTTTTAAGCAGGTCGTCATAATGTTTTGGTTCATCAAATAATTAGCGTTTGTGCTGAGCTAGTCTTTAACTAGACTGTTAAAAATAGTAGGAAGAAGAGTTATGTGGTGGAAGCTGAAAAAGCCTGAAATCGAGGAAGTGAGCTAACAGAAAAAATGGAGGTGTCCTAATCCAGATGTTGTTAACGTTGGAGTCTTTAGTTTGAAGACTAGTTTGCACATCTCCCCAATACTAAATTGGTGACCCCTGATGTCTCAGAATGTTTCCTATCAACCATCCATCATTTTAGTCGAGTTATGCCACAATTTGTTTTCTCTCTCAATATTTCTTCATTAGTTACATGATTTAACAATTTAATCTTCAGCATCCTTCTGTAGCACAACGTTTCAAAAATTTCTGTTCTCTTCTTATCAGTACTGTTTATCATCCAATTTTCACTTCCATATAACGCTGCACTCCAGACAAATGCCTTCAGAAAATTCCTAACACTTAAATCTACATTAATTTTATCAAATTTCTGTTATTTAGAAACGCTTTCCTTCCTATTGCCAGTCTACATTCTGTGACCTCTTTACTTCGGCCAACATCGGTCCAAACAGCAAATCTCATCTGCTACTTTTAGTGTCTCACTTCCTAATCTGATTCCCTCACAATCGCCTGATTTAATTGTACTACATTCCATTAACCTAGTTTTGCTTTTGTTGACGTCAATCTTATATCCTCCTTTCAAGACACTGTCCATTCCGTTCAGCTGCTCTTCCAAGTTCTTTGCTGTCTCAGACGGAATTACAGTGTCATCGGCAAACTTCAATGATTTTATCTCTTCTTCCTTAATTGTAATTTCTCCTCCAAATTATTCTTTTGTTTCCTTTACTGCTTGCCCAGTGTACAAATTGAGTAACATCGTGGAGTCGCTATGGTTACAACCCTCTCTCACTCCCTTCTCAACCAGAGCTTCCCCTTTAATGCCCTCGACAGTTAGTACTGCCATCTGGTATCTGTTCTAGTTGTGGATAACCTTTCGGTTCCTGTATTTTGCTCCTCCACCTTCATAATTTAAAAGAGTGTATTCCAGTAAATGTTGTTCAAAGCTTTCCCTATGTCTATAAATGTCATAAACTTGGGTTTGCCTTTCCTTCACCTATCTTCTAAGTTTGTTAGGGCCTTAACTACCTCACGTGTTCGTACATTTCTGCGGAATTCAAACTGATCTTTCCCGAGGTCAACTTCTACTAGCCTGTCAGTATTTTGGAATCGTGAATTATTGAACTTGTAGTTCTGTAATATTCACACATCTCAGCACCTAATTTCTTTGGAATTGTAATTATTACTGTCTTCTTGAAGTCTACATTTTGCACAACAGTGCAGTAATGGCTGACACTCCCATAGATATTAATAGTTCTCACGGAATATCGCCTACTTCAGGGACCTTGTTTCGACTTAGGTCTTTCAGTGCTCTTTCAAAGTTTTCTCGCAACATATATTCCTCCTCGGCTTCATTTTCGTCCTCTTTTCTTCTTAGAGTATTTCCTTCCAGTTCATTTCCTTACTCTACATAATATTGTTGAAAACAGATATGTCACAAACTGCAGGCAATGTAAGTATGTCACTGCTACAATGTTGATAGTTCTCGACTATGAGAGCGAGAAAACCTCAAGCGAACACTCAAGTAGTGTAATAAAAATTGTCGCTTATTAATTCAGTGTGCACTGACAAGAACTTAATCGGCAGAAGGAAGATATGGGTGGGACCAAGTGTCAGGTTCTTATTCCTACACTTTTAAAGATGAAACACCTAGGTCACACATATTCAGTTCTGCTTCTATTAGTAATTAGTGCATATAGGAGTTGGACAAAAATATGGAAACAAAGGAAACAGAAGGTTTTACCATTTGTAATATGGTGTGGGAAACCCGTTGGCATTCGGAAAGTTTCCAGTCATCTTGGAACAGATAAATACAGGTCCTGTATGGTTTAGAACGGTTACCATTATTTCTGCAAAATGGTGGTAAGTTCAGATAAAGATGATACAGGTTGAGGAGGTAATGTTAGTACGCTCTCCTTTAGCCTTGCTGAGTTACATCATGAAAGGATCACTGTGTTGATCATCGGAGTTTTGTGTAGCGCAAGAAGAAGCTAGTCGACTTAGTTTTCACATACCATGACCACTAGATCCGAGGATGCTTACAATTGTGTTTTATTTTTGTCACACTTCCTACATCCCCACTTTACCGCTCCATGAGAATATGAGTGATTAAAGTATGAATCACTGGTAACGGAAAAACAGTACTAGCTACAGATTGGTAGAAGGTGGTGGTTTTGCTAAAAGAAATCTGTGGGAAAGGCTAAGGAAATAGATAGGTACAGATTTTTACAAGGTTTGAACGGGGCGACACTGGTCATTAGGGCGCCGTATTTAGGCACTGTGCGGCAGGAGGACCCGGAGTGAGGGCGTCTTCTAGCAGGTGTGCTGGTATGGTAAGAAAAACCGGTATTAAATGAGTTATATTGTCCTGGATTCTGCTCGAAATGTATTCTTTAGAATGAATATTCATAAGGAAACGTTAAAAGAATTGGTAATTCTCGGAAATTTCATAAATAAATGAGTATGGTAAATGTAATCATAACCATTCGAACTTCGTGTCGGCCATCTGCGTGACACATCTACTTGTAATTATTAGTAGCTGATATCTGCTGAATTGAGATATAATGAATTTCTGTGTACGGTTATTGTGAATTTTATTTACTTTTTATGGTTATTTCTTTGTTTCTTGGTGACGAGCACATGTTCGCGGCAAACGTGTAACTGATCCTTAAGAAACTGAAATTCAAAGTTTCTACATCTACATCTACATTTATATTCCGCAAGCCACCCAACGGTGTGTGGCGGAGGGCAATTTAAGTGCCACTGTCATTACCTCCCTTTCCTGTTCCAGTCGCTTATGGCTCGCGGGAAGAACGACTGCCGGAAAGCCTCCTTGCGCGCTCGAATCTCTCTAATTTGACATTCGTGATCTCCTCGGGAGGTATAAGTTCAAAAAATGTTCAAATGTGTGTGAAATCTTATGGGACTTAACGGCTAAGGTCATCAGTCCCTAAGCTTACACAATACTTAACCAAAATTATCCTAAGGACAAACACACACACCGATGCCCGAGGGAGGACTCGAACCTCCGCCGGAACCAGCCGCACAGTCCACTCGGCTAATCCCGCGCGGCAAGTGTTTATCGATGTTTAGTTATTGCTATAAATAACAATAACTTAGTTAGAATTTTTTTGATCATTTATGGAATTTTTGGTGTTCCTTTGCGATTGTTTAAGTGAAGTTTAACCTTCAGAAATTCGTGCTATAACATCTACATCATTTTCACAACCGCAATCAAGGTTTGGTGTAATCAAGGTTTAGTCTCTGTGTTCTTAACACAAGCTCAGCGAGAGGGGCTTTATTGATTTGTAACGAATATTTTACTTGATTTCCTTGTGACTGACGGTGGAACCATGTGGCGTACTTCGAATACATATGATTTCTTTCTATATCCTTGGGTGACTTTAGCGTGTGATAAATTGACTCAATGAATTTTAGAACTCCTGTAATTGGCTGTCAAATCATTTTTGTTTGAGGAATTTTCCTTCATTTTAAATGCTTTGGAGTTCAGTAAAACATTAATGATGTGGTGGCATTTGTCCTAATTGTATTGAAACACGATTTTGAGCTAGTTAATTTTCCAGAGCGTCACAGCAAATTCTGAACGGCTAAGGAATCAAGTTCCGCTATTGGAATTGTAGAAAAATATAATCCCCTCCCCAATCAGATGCATAAATTTTCAGTAGTCAGTAATAGCTTGGAGAAGTGAATAAATTAACAGGTTAAAGAAACATAATTCAGACTATTAGTGGGACATGATTGTTAGTAGTTAGTTTTTGGACATGAACAAACCCCTACTCCGTCTGTACAAATTGCACTGGTTCGTGATAACTTCAGGAAGCGTTTTACGTTCCCTATTTAATTTACTGAGATTATGAAAGTAACTTTGTTCCAGTAAGTATTTAGTTCAAATCGGGCTAATTTTAATAAAATATCCTGATATCAAGAGCCGCACCAAGAAGTAAGACGATACCGTAAATAATAGAAGCTAGCAATCATCAGAAATCATGAGCAAAACTGCTCAGCAAGAGTTGTACCCATTCATGAGCCTCAGTCCCAAATAAGCAAATAATCAATCAAGAAATAATATTGCAGGGTTGATTGCTATAAAGCACCCTTCTCCCAAAGGTTCAATAACAATGCGGTATGGTGACTGAGATGGGGACCTGTGATGCGATCATTCATCCCCGTGGTCACCAAATCAGTCCTGAACGATGCGAGCTGTTTGAATTGGGGCCATGTCGTCTTGGAACACAACATCATCATTGAGGAACGACATGCACCATGCAGTGGACCTTATCAACCAAAATGGTCAGTAACATGCAGGATGTGCATAGATATGCCACCGGCAACTAGGACTTGGTGACTGGGTGGATGTTCAGCTGTTAAATAACATAGTTATCGTTTAAGATTTTTATCTGGGCGCTGATTTTACATACATTACGCATGATGCCTGAGACATCTGACGCAGGGACGTAAGTTTCAGTTATTGAGGGCACTGCTATTAATTCGCAACTTGTTGGGAGGACATTTTCCTTGTCATCGATCATCACTACAGGAAAAATTTCCCAAGCCTAATTTGCAACGGGGAGGATACAAGTGACGGCAGAAGACTCCTGCAAGAGGTTTTTGACCCATCCAAAACGTTAGAAGCTGTTCTGTGGCATCATGGGAAACTTTTAAGGAAGCTAGCATGAATATACTGTCTGTCTGCAGGTGTCTGACGCTGTAGATATTGACTTGGCGAATACTGCAGTAGGTATTTCTTCTGAAGAGGAACAGACATCACAAAATTCCAGTCACAAAGGTTAACTAGGTAGGTAGACGTAGAAGAAAAGTAGCTACAAAGAAAACTTGTGCGATAGGAAAGTTCAAAACGAAAGAAGGAGATAAAAAATATTCTGGAAGAAATGGATTACAGCATTATAAATCACTCAGTATGGTTATAGAGAAATTAAAGTCAAATGACTGCAAGGAAACTGTAAAAAAATAGAAATACATCAACACATAAAACACTAGAACTGTGATGAATTATGTTTTCACTAATAACTTCAACCAGTCGTCTTTTGCGATGGAAGAATTTTTATTTTACCATTACTGGTATCAACTTGCCAACTCCAGATCAACAGATGGCAGTCTTTGTAGCTGTAACAACCCGTAAAAATCTAACAAAAAAGCGCTAAATGTGGCTAGCTGTCTGGAATGTTTCCACACCATAAGGTCGACCTTGTGGTAATACAGTTACGTGAATCCATGGGATTAATCCTGGTGCATAAGCCACTTTGCAAAATATAATTTATGTTTTCCAGAAACGTCAGTTACACAGCGCTACACACAGAGTTGGCCGCAGATAACAACGCCCATGTGCTTTATAGAACATGAACAAATCGAAGAGAGTCACATAAGCTAATATGCTGAAATTTTGCTGTGGAACGGAGATTTTCTTTGGTCAAAGTCGAAAAAGAAGAAGAAATTGATGTTGACGTGGAAGAAAAAGGTGCAAAAATGGTGCAAATGGCTCTGAGCACTATGGGACTTAACATCTATGGTCATCAGTCCCCTAGAACTTAGAAATACTTGAACCTAACTAACCTAAGGACATCACACACATCCATGCCCGAGGCAGGATTCGAACCTGCGACCGTGGCAGTCGCACGAAGAAAAAGGAAATGCATGCTCTGAGAGAGCTTTGGAAGACGTTCAAACAAACAAAGCAGAAGGATAGATAACATTTCCTAAGAAACAAAAATTGAAAAAGGTTCAAAGTTTTATGAAATTATTTGTCTAAAAGAAATAAATGGAACAGATTAGAGAAACATTTGGCGCACGTCTGAATCATACTCGAAATCGTACAGAAGCTGAGATTCTCATACGTTAGAAAGGGATCACTTTGCGAAATTCCACCAGCCAAATTTATTTTTCATTTTTCAGTTTTGTTCGGAAAGTATGAAGAATATAATGAATTGTTGATCGGTATTCTATTATTATTACGAACATATAGATCAAGAGAAAGCAGACGCTTTGACGCGTAATCTAAATAGATAATACACAGAATAATGGAAATAAAGGAAAGAGGATCGTTTGGAAATGTAGAGGCACCAGATTGTCGGTACCACCGTTGCAGTTGATGACGGAGAACAGAATGCAGCTCTCTCCTCCACTGCTGAACCTATGAATCGAACAAGCAATGACGGAAGAAAAGAGAGATTCATGACGACGATTGAAATT
This sequence comes from Schistocerca nitens, assembly GCF_023898315.1. Classification (NCBI taxonomy): domain Eukaryota; kingdom Metazoa; phylum Arthropoda; class Insecta; order Orthoptera; family Acrididae; genus Schistocerca; species Schistocerca nitens. The sequence goes on along the minus strand of NC_064615.1, from coordinate 697,307,115 downwards.
CATTGTAGAAGAATGTCACTCATAGGACTGTCTGGCATTACTACAGTCAGTGAAAGTGAGGAAGAATTGGGTATAGAAGGGAATGAACAGTGCTAACGAGTGCAGAATATGGATAGAGAATAAACTGATAAATGGTATTAATAATGAGGAGTACCATAAATGAGATCAGCAATAAATTGAACACCATAATTATAGACCACGTAGTACACGAAGGAATTCCACTAATTTGAAAACAAAGTAACACGTGACGGGCGATGCGAAAAGGATATAAGAAGCAGCCTGTCACCGGCATAGTGGGTGTTGCTCGTTAAAAGCAGTCTGCTAGTATCAAATATGGGCCTTAATTCGAGGAATAAATTTATGTAAATGGACATTTTCAACATAGCATTTATGGAAATAAACCATGGACTATGGGCAAACTGGCAAATAATTAATCAGAGCGTTTGAGATAGGAAATAGTGAAGTCCTCAGCAGAAACGACATAGGAAAGACTACGAGGAAAACATTGACGGAACGAAGGGACAGGATGATACGACTTGGGATAAGGCATAAGGCAATAACCTCGGTGGTAAGAGAAGAAGTTGCAGAGATCAAAACAGAATCTGGTGGGAGATACAGTTATTGGAATATACCCAACAAATACTCGATTATGTGGGGTGTAAGTGTTACAAGTCTAAGTTTTACAGTGAGTTGAAGAGTTAGGTACAGGAGAGCAGGAGAGGAAGCAGTATCGGATGACATCAAACCAGTCCGAAGGCCGATGACACTCTCACTTCTGGAAAAAGAAAAGGCGAGTGTATTTCTGGAAGGAAGTATTATCAGGTAGTACCGTTAAGCATAAAAGTGCGAACAACTGAAGAAGGAAACTGATACGAGGAGGCTTGTCCTAACTGCTGCTGTGTTTGGCTGAAAGTCTGAAGGTTTAAGAGTTCATGCAGCTACCGTAACTACGAGAAATTGTGAAGGGCGCAGGGTTTTGAGGGAAGAGAACTTGTTTTAATGGTCGTACGTGTAAGGTATGGGGGAAGTGGGTTAGAGGTACAGGAGTTACGCTTTTAAAAGGCGATGTTTGTGGTCTTTGAGTGGCGATGTTTGTGGACTTTGAGTGGAGATTGTACAGGAAGCTAGGATTCTTTCATGACTGATGACAACTGCAAAGAAGCCACTGAAGGGTAATCGTGAATTAATGTGCCTTAATGATATGCGTCAATTGCGGTATAGTGTAAATTTAGTACAGAGCTGAATAAGGCCTTGGATGAAAGAAGGAATTTGTATAGTTTTCAGTGAAAGCGAAAGTGTTTACACTTAAGGCACCGTTTGACTCTGGTGCCATTCGAAATATTTTCCTCCAGATGTCTGAGCCACGGTAAGACCTCAGGAAGTGGTTATTTGAAGTCTCTACGCGATGTGGTTCAATAAACGGCGTAGGGTTTTCCACAGCGCTATTAGCAACAACGATCAAGATTGCAGCGAATTAATCCCGTCTCCCGGCTCAAAGTGATGTGTCGGCAGCTGGGCCAACACCTTGTAGATAGAGGTGGCTTAAAAAGGCACGCTGACTAACGCAGACGGGCGTGAAGTACTGGAACAGGATACGTAATTAATGCTATGAAGAAAAGAACGGAGCTTCTCATATACTTATCTTTAATTTCTTCTTGTACATCTCTATGGTGAACACAAGTGAGACTCTAATTACTATCACTGTAAGGCTAATGGCGCCTTGCTAGTTCGTAGCCATTAACTTAGCTGAAGGCTATTCTGTCTCTCGGCTAATGAGAGAGAAAGGCTTCGTACGTCTAGTCGCTAGCTCTGTCGTCCATACAACTGGGCTGAGTTCGAGTCAGTCTCTCGAGACCTGCCTTGTGGTGGCGCTAGGTTTGCGATCACACAGTGGCGACACGCGGGTCCGACATGTACTACAGGACCGCGGCCGATTTAAGCTACCACCTAGGACGTGTGGTGTCTGGCTGTGACACCACACAAAGCAAGGCAGTCTACCTTTGAGAAATCAATATCAGAGGTAGAGAAATAAAGAGTGTATCTAGGAAACGACTTTTTTATCGACTATGGAAGTGTTACGTGGTACAGCTGTATCGGACGTAGACGAAGGCAAAGAACGACCTTAGACTTCGCAGGAATATAAAGAAAACTTTTATAAAAATGGTGCTTCGATCATTCTGTAGAGCAGAGAAGCTTGCGTTGAAGGGAACCAGTTCTTCAGCTGTCGTAAGAAAAGGTTCATTTAAGAAATCTGTATAGGTCTTGTATACTACTACTTCCCAGATATACTTCTTTACATAGTCATGCAAATATTATCTATCGCTTCTGGCTGTCATTATCAGCGTCTGTTTGCTTCACAATACTGTTTTCTGCAAATTGATGTTTGCGCTGTTTCGATATGAAATCGAAAGCGCTATATAATCTCTCTGCCTTCGTAGCTAATGGATCGACTTTCTCTTCCTTCCAGGCGGCATGCCTGCTCTCTACCGCACCGACATTATGACGAGACTCATGAGCTCGCTCTCAGTCGCTCACGATCGATCACTGCAAGGTGGTCATCCAGCGACAAGTGGTGGCAGTCATATAGGACATGGACGGTATGAGCAGCTGTTTAAACAGAATTCTGATCGTGTTTGTGTCATTTTTCTGTCGGTTTACATGTCCGAGAAGCAGGTGCCTTGGATTTAGTGAGAGACGGTTCCGGAACTTAGTCTGCTACATGGTGTTAACATAATTCACGGGCAAAATGGGACTTCGGAGCCTTAGTCACTGGCGTATATTGGACTTGTTTGGTTTGCATGTTAGTGTATAGACTATACGTACAGTTACTTGGAGATATCTGTAGTGCCGTAGGGCTTTTCATACTATGCGTCTTAGATTTAGCTAACCTAGATTTTATTTAAAGAGTTTATCCGTTCCAGCTTGGCTAATATGCATTAGTAAAGTTTTCTGGCTGTTTATACAACAGCTGTTCCTGTGTGCTGGGTTTGAGCGTGGGTGGTGATTTATGAACGACATTTTTGCTGGTTTTGTGTAATTTATTTTGTGCTCAGGGTTAATGTTACTTAGTTTCCATTACTTGCTCTTTTATTTGAAGCTATTATTTAAATTTTGTTTACATATCATTTTATGGAAATAGCCCAAGAGAATTCCAGTGTCCTTAACTTTTATGTTTTTTTCTTTTTTTTAGTAATTAAGCAACTGTCACCTACTTATGGTAATTCAAAAAGTTCTTCTTTGTTTTTCTGTAGTTTCTCTTCCCATTATTTTATTTTAGGTTGGTGCACAAGTTGGCAGTATATTTCCATAAGTTTAATAACCACAGTAGATACACATAACAGAGGCTTTAGTCTTCAATAACATATTCTCCTTCTCTATTTATAACAATTTGGCAACGCTTGGATAGCTTTTCGATTCCGCGGCTGTAGAAATCACGTGGTTTTGAGGCGAAGAACTCATCGCTGGCATGTTCGGAGTACATTTTCATCCGGAAACGTAGTTCCTTAAAGGTTGCTCGATATGGAGTGGAAAGGGTGGAAATCTGAGGGCGCAAGATAACTTGGATAAGCTGCGAAATGGCTTCCCGACTCAACTCCTGTACAGTGTGTTTTGTCAGTCAAGTACAATTCAGGCGAGCTTTTCGTGGATGAACATCATTTCATGCAGTCAGCCCGTTTGTTGTTCTCGGATTGCGTCTTCAAGATATCTCAGTTGCTCACAACAAATGTCAATAGTATTCGTTACATCTCGTGGTTGCAGTTCGCAGTACATCACAACACTGCTTTGCCACCAGATGCATAACATTATGTTTTATGGATGTGCGCAGGCCTTTGTATGGGGAGTTGCTGCTTTGTTTGGGCTCAAACATTACTTTCTTTTCCTTATGACCATTTCTTGTTACCATTAATGATATGGGAAATGGTCTATGTTGTTCGCGAGTCAACTGATTACCGGCAAGTAGAGATGCACGTATGACCACCCACTGATTTTTGCTATTTTGGCTTAGAGTATGCGGAACCGAACACCCGATTTCTCAACCTTCCCCCATGGCTTGAAAATGTCGCACCACGGAGCAATGATCAGAGTTCATCAAATCTGGCAGTTTGACGTGGATCATTGTGGATTAATGTTTCTAAATGATCACTATCAAACCCTGAACATTGAGAGTTACTAATGTCAAAGCGTTCCTTCTCAAAACGAGAGAACCATTTTTCTTTGTCGTGCTCTGTCCAGTGGCGTTATTCCCGTAGACGTCGCAAATGTTTCTGGGTGCCTCCGCTACTGTCACTACTCTGCTGAACTCAATCACAAGAATTTGTCGGAAAAGTTCCGATTTCTGCACATGGCACTCCATTTTCGGTCGTCCTCAGTTCCACTCACTATCTTTATATTACAATGTATAAACTCAAATAGCAACAGTGAACTACAAATAAAAATGACACACGATAAATAAACCCACAGCAACCAGAACAACAACATGCAAAATAAAAACGCAAGGAACTTACGCACCAACCTAACAGTTATCCATTGGTAGTTATAGGCTGATCAGCTTACAATTATGATTTTTCTTCCCTTTAAAGCATGTCCTACCTGAAATGTTTTTTTGTCTGTTCTAGTACGGTCTGAATTGGTTGCTTTATTGAATTTATTTGAGACAGAAGATATACGTAATGTGACCTTTACAAAGTTCAATTGGAAATTTCTTAAATTTCAAATATAAGTGACTTATTGGTGCTCCTGTTGCATTTACTTATATTTGTGAAATTTCACCTGTTGAAAGAAATTCGTAATAAGGATAAATCTGTAAAATAAATTTGACTGAGCCGTGCACGGCTCGTGTTCATGCCATTTATTGTTTCTCATCTTCTGTTACGGTACTGCCGCCTCGTTTTCTTATTCCATTTACTGGCGTCACTAACTTCCTGCCTCACTTGCCCGTGAATGGCTGCAGCAGCGCGTATCGATAAGTGAGCTGTCGCACCATCTCTGGAGCGACCGATAACGTTTCTGGGTCGTCGGTGTCTGGCAGTCAATTGGAGACGGACCAGCAGTGCAGTTGGGACGCAGCAGCAACAAAGTCGGTGACGGAGCGCCGGTGAGGCCCCGACAGCCAGTGCTCGCCGACCGCTGGCGACACACATGAACTGTCCGACGAAGGGAGATTGGAACGGGACAACCGTTGCTGGGTCTTTCGTTTGGTCGCCTGATCGGCCGACGTATGTTTGGTCCTTTCACCGTTTCCGGGCCTGGGCAGTTGGTCGGTTGGCGTGGAGCAGCGAGGAATTCTCCGCGGCGCGTAGTTTGGCCGGGCCACTGGCGGGGTCCACGCGCGGCCCGAGTGTGTGGTGCTGTTCCCATTGCTACGAGGTCCGTGCCTCACCGATCCTGGACACGAAAGTTGAGTTTTGACTTAATCTACCAGGAAGTCACGACTGTTCACATTGTGTCTTTTGGATGTCGTTGTCGGCGTTTGGGACATTACCGCATGCAACAACGTGTGTTTTCAAGTTGGCAAAATTTATCTACCCTCCGGTGGAGTTTAACTGTACTTGGTTATTTTGAACTGAATTGCACCAGCGGAATCTTCTGCCTTGTGGCCGTTAACGTTCCGGTTACCTGCCCTGGCCTTTGACGTAAATTTAGGCAGTGTATTTTCCTCATCGTGTTGTCGCTGTCCAGCACGGTGTGTAGTTTGACAGATCACTGTATAATTGGTTGTGGACCCCAATACCTTCTACGTTAGTCCATTGAACTCCCGTTGTGTGCTGATCCGATGGAGCGGAAGTTATCTTGTCGGTGGGTCTGTTGACTGTCTGTGGTTGGGTTGCCATAGGATCGAGAATGGTTGGGCCGACTGCCTGTCTCACCTAAGCGAGCGTTAGTGTTAGAATTCCAGGCCGACCCTCGGAAGCTTCTGAGCCCCGTTGGGTGTGCTGCCTTTTCTCATTTGTTCTTGTTGTTTCTATTTCTATGGCTTCCAGCCGATTTTTAAATTAAGGTTGTTTTGTTCTTAAGGCGTAAAACTGTTTGGGCCTTCAGCCTAATTTAAAGAACTGTTTTAAGGTAAGGCCTTTTGGCCTTTTAAAAATTTATTTGGGTTTGACTCTTAAGTGATGGGCCTTCAGCCGATTTTTAAATTAAAGTTGTTTTGCTCTTAAGGTGTCAGATTGTTTGGGACTTCAGCCTAATTGAAAGAACTGATTTATGATAAGGCCTTCTGCCTTTTAAATTTCTGATTTTGATTTGAGTCTTAAGTTACTGGCTTTTAGCCTATTTTAAATTAAAGTGGTCTCGCCCTTAAGGCATGACATTGTATGGCGCATTCAGCCTATAATTAAGTTCCAAAAATGAATGCTGTGTTTTTTTTTAAATTTTCTTCGCTCTTGTAATGTTTGGTCAAACAAATAAATTTGTATGTTCGAGTGTAACTACTTGTCCTGTCCTGCGGGTTTAGCAGGGCGTCTCATTGTCGATGTCGGGATGAGGTGCTACGCTTTTTATGGCCTGTCACCTTACCAGTCCCAGCTCCTCGCTTGCTAGAGTATTCCACAACTTCTAGGAAGAAGAGTTGTTCTTGAAGTCATTGCAGAAGCTACTGCGGTCATTATCGGCAATCACATTCAGAATAGTTACCAAACCCATGGAATTAGCCAAGATTATTTAGGATAACCAGAATAGGGAAGTCTGGTAAACGTAGCCTTCATTGTCATTCCCTTTTACGCACAGCTGAACGAGAAGCGACTGCAACGAGCATTGTCTAGGCAGACAAACAGTTCCACCACCACAATAAAGGGCGCCCGGCCGCTGCCGTATTCTGAATGAGCGGCGCGGCCCGGCGGCGCAGATCGTAATCTGGGCTGCGGAGCGCCGTAATGAGCGGCGACGCCGATGCCGGCTTCTGGAGTGGATTTCCAGCGGCGCCTCTCCACCGCGAATTCGCTGTGTTTACAGGAGCGCAAGCGCCGAGGCCGGGTGAGCCAGGCAGAGCGGGGGGAGGTGCACCGTGAACAGCAGGCGGGCGTGAGCTGGCAGTGGCAAAGCTCCAAGCTGTCCATATGCAGCTCAGAGGAAGCAGGTGCGACCACATATTTTTGCCATTAAGGCAGAAACGCAGGATTGTTTTCGTTTTACACCACAGTGGAAACGTTGCCGTGTGGGCTGTTGTAAATAGTTTTATGGTAAGGGAATTTGATCATTTTTGAAAAATGATATGATTCCACCAGATTGTGTTTTAAATGATTTCATTTGCTTTCATGTATAAAGGTTTCGTGGTTATGGCCGAACTACAGGAGTTAACAGACTTTGAATGGTAGTTGGATCTAGTCACATGGGACATTCCATCTCCGATATTGTAAGGGATTTCAATATTCCGAGATCCACAGTGTCAAAAGTATGCCGGTAATACCAAATTTCAGGCATTACTTCTCACCACGGACGGCACAGTGGCCGACGGCCTTCAATTAGCGACTAAGAGGTGTGGCGTTTGCGTAGAGTTGTCAGTGTTAACAGACAAGCAACACCTCGTGAGATAAACTCATAAATCAATGTGAGACGTACGACGTTTGTGTGCTTTAGGACAGTGCTGCGAAATCTGTCGGTAATGGGTTATGGCAGCAGACAGCCGACGCGAATGCATTTGCTCACAGTACATCACCTGCAGCGCTTCTTCTGGGATCGTGACCATATTGGTTGGAGCCTAAATAACCGGAAAAATAGTGGCTTTGTCACACGAGTACCGATTTTAGTTGGTAAGAGATGATGGGTGATGGTAGAGTTCGAGCGTGGCGCAGGCCCCACGAAGCCATGGACCCAAGACATCAACAAGGCACTGTGAGAGCTGGTGGTGGCTCCACAATGGTGTCGGCTGTGTTTACATGGAACGGATATGATCCTCTGGTCCAGCTGGACAGATCATTGATTTGGAAACGGTTGTGCTTGATAATTTAAGACCATTGCAGCTATTTATGTTACCAACCAACAATGGACTTTTTTATGGATGAAAATACGCCATTTCACCGAGCTAGAATTGCTGGATTTTGAATTGAAGAACATTTTGGACAATTCCAGCGAATCATTTGGCCACCCAGATCGCCATCCACAAAACTGTGCTCCGCAATAGAGGCAGCGTGGCTCAGTATCGGCAGGGGCTTCACGTCGGGTTGCTGCATTACGGCGGGAAAAAGGAGTCCAACACAGTATTAGGATGTATCCCACGACCTTTGTCGCCTCAGTGTGGCTAACTGCAGCAATCGATGTGAACACATCGCTGGCAGTTCTTCAAAAAATTGTTAAGCAAACATATTTGTTGTGCGCAGCACGATCGTTAACGGTCATCTTATAAACTATAAGGTGCATGACGTGCAAAGCTCTGTCACGAATGGTGATATTATTGCATTGTTAAATTGTCACATCTAACTGCAAGTACCAGGGAAATGAACCATGTAATGTTTATAATAAACCACATGGCTCCTCACACTTTTTGAAGAAAAATTGTATTAAAAAAATTTGGAACGTTACCCACTGATGTTCCACATTTTTTTCCTCGTAGATAACTGTTTGGTATACACTGCTCAGATAATGTGGAATTTGTTTACTCTGACATTTTCCAAGAAAAAGATTTTTCCTGCCTTTCTTAATAATTCTTTTAATCTTCTGTTGCAATAATATACTTACTGATTCACTTCTCTCTTTCAACTGCATGAGAAACTTGGTTTTATCAGCTACCACGACAGTTAAGACGTTGTTCTTCGAAGTTATCTAACTATTCCAAGTATTTTCAGAAAAGACGTTAAAAACAATCTTTCCCCAAATCGCTGTTCGTAGCACCTGTTTTAATCTCCAAACTTGTAGCTTTTCGCCGCATTACAATCAGGAAATCTGCCAGCGGTATTCACCTAGGCTACGCAGAAAAGTTCTATCAATGTAGCACTATATGGAGGTAGTGTATTAAAGCACGTCTGACCCACATTAATGCAATCTTCTGTCACTCATTAATAGAACAACGTATACTGAGTTTAAATACATGAAAAGTGCGTTTTTTGTAACTGATGTGGGCCTAACTAGTCGAAAACCTGTTTGCAAAAAACAAATATTAATGAGACAAGATGCAACTTCTCTGCCTCAAATGGACTTTCCATTGATTTTAATGCTTATAGTATGCGAGACTGTTTCGCATTTGGGATCTGCAAAAACTTTACTAGATACTTTATAGTTCTTACGGCAATAAATGCACCTCAGCCATTGTCACCTAGCCTATTTTTGTGATGTGTATTCCAAACTAAATTTAACATTTAGCTGCCATTCACTTCTGGTCTCAGCAAGAGCTTTATAATCTACACTAGAGAGACTAATTTTAAAACGTCACAACAGATGCCAATATGTTTAATACCGCATTAAAACTTGATATTACCGATCTGCGAGGAAGAATCTTCTCCTCTGTGATTAATGCGGCTCATCTTTTTCTGATTACATAAGCACGTTACCGGGTCTGTGTCGCAGTTTCTTTAACCTACAAAATTAAGAATAAAAATGTGTGTGAACACACTGTGCATAGTGGAAGCCTAAACTTCAGTTTACCACCCGATACCTAAGTTCACGGAGTCAGCATCCAAGACTCAATCGTCAGACCATTCGTTTTTTTCTTCGTTCCAAATCAAAGGATCATGATCGGATCTTTGTACGATGCTGCAAAACGTGCTTTCATTCAGTATGTCTTCACGAATTCAGGCCGCTGGCTAAAGGAACCAATGATAGCTACAGAACCCACAAGACACATGGGCTACAATCGCAGCCGGTTGCAACAACTACGTCCACAGCCACTCTCAGACATTATTCTATATTGAGCTAAACAATGGACTTCCTTCCAAGCCTGCCTGCTATTTACATGAGAAATCCATTATCCGCATACCGTTGGAGCTCAGAGTATAGTGCGGACACTTGGGAGCTTTAGGTGGGCAGGGGAGAGGGATATTTTGACGTTCGCGTAAGATAGCGGCAGAGTTGGAACCGGTGCTGGCTCGTCTACGACACTGCCAACCTTTGCAAGCAAGTCCCTTTTATGCAGAATCGTCCGCTTTTTACCTCTACTACAGCAATAGAAATAATGTATATTGAAGCGCCAAAGAAACTGGGATACGCATGCGTATTCAAATACAGGGATATGTAAACAGGCCGAATACGGCGATGCGATCGGCAACGCCTATATAAGCCAATAAGCGTCTAACGCAGTTGTTAGATTGGTTGCAATTGTAGGTTATCAAGATTTAAGTTACTTTCAATATGGTGTTATAGTCAGCTCACCAGCGATGGGACACAGCATCTCCGAGGTAGCGATGAAGTGGGGATTTTACCGTACGACCATTTCACGGGTGTACCGTGGATATCAGGAATCCGGTAAAACGTCAAACCTCCGACATCGCTACGCCCGGAAAAAGATCCTGCAAGACCTGAACCAACGACGGATGAAGAGAATCGTTCAACGTGACAGTAGTGCAACCCTTCCACAAATTGCTACAGAGTTCAATGCTGGGCCATCAACAAGTGTCAGCGTGCGAACCATTCAATGAAATATCATTGATATACGCTTTCGGAGCCACAGGCCCACTCGTGTACCTTTGATGACTGCACGACACAAAGCTTTACGCCTCGTCTGGCCTGGTCAACACTGGCATTGGATTGTTGTTGACTGGAAACATGTTGCCTGGTCGGACGCGTCCCGTTTCAAATTTTATCTAGCGGAGGGACGTGTTCGGATATGGAGACAACCTCATGAATCCATGGACCCTCCATGTCAGCAGGAGACTATTCAAGCTGGTGGAGTCTCTGTAATAGTGTGGGTCGTGTGCAGTTGGGGTTGTATGGGGCCCCTAATACTTCTCGACGCCACTCTGATAGATGACATATACGTAATCATCCTCTCTGCTCAGCTGCATCCATTCGTGTACATTGTGCATTCTGTCTGACTTGGACAATTCCAGCAGGACAATGTAACACGCCACATGTGCAGAATTGCTACAGTGTGGTTCCAGGAACATTCTTCTGAGTTTAAACACTTCCGCTGGCCACCAAACTCCCCAGACATGAACATTATTGAGAATATCTGCGATGCCTTGCAACGTGCTGTTCAGAAGAGATCTCCACCATCTCGTACTCTTACGGATTTATGGACAGACCTGCAGGATTCATGGTGTCAATTCCCTCCAACAGTACTTCAGACATTAGTCGAGTCCACGCCACGTCGTGTTGCGGCACTTCTGGGTGTTCACGGGGGCCCTAAGAGATATTAGGAAGTTGTACCAGTTTCTTTGGCTGGTCAGTCTAGTTTGACAAGGTAAGATTCTCTTAGTCCACCTTTATATAAGTCCGTCCAACAGGAATATATCATCAGTCTACCTCCGTACTCAAATATGAAAGGCAAGTAGATGCTTCGTCCTGTGACGTACTTGAATGTTGCTCACTATTTGTTTTCTTCACTTTTTCCTTATTCTTACTATTGTTTTGGCAGTCACATTAAAACATACTTTTGCCGACGATATCGCAATACTTTCTGAGGTCAAAAGAGGTGCTAGAAACACTTCAGAAAACTGCAGCTAAAACCTGATTACTAACATCATATGAGGAAACGGATTACGTTGTACGTAAACACAAAATAGAAAAATTTATACAAACGCAACGCGGAAACATTAAAATAGTTGTTAAGTGTTTGTGAGAATGGGGACAATCGGATGGGTTAGATAACACCACAAGCAAGGAGAGATCGAAGAATATGAAATTAGCATACAGACTCTTCCAAAATCCATATAATAATAGATCAGTATCATTCCAGGCAAAAATTAAATACTAAGCAACAATAACTAAACCGAAAGCACTTTACGGATCCGAGTGCCTAACAGTGAATAAAAGAGGTGAGCAGGAAGAATTGGAAAATGAGGAATGGAATATACTCAAAAATATTAGGACCACAAAAGAACAAAGAACTGGACGAAGAGGAAAAATGAAGATCTGTATAGGAACATAGGAACAATCACAGACACAATAAGAAAAGAGGAGATGAAATTTTTGTTGTCCTGTGTACAGAATGAATGACAATAGGCTAGCGAAGGAAATTTTTAACTTCATTTCCAAATTAAAAAACACCACGGGATGCCGAAAAGGACAAGAAAGGACTTGAGAAAACTTAACGTCGTAGAAAACCCCATACACGACAGGGAAAGTTTCAGCTACCGATCAGTACTGCAAAATTTCCTGTCCAACAACGAAATTCACAACCTACAAGGGTGATGTCAAATGAACAGAGGCAGGCCATCAGCCAACGCATCAAGAAGTTCAGGAAAAATAAAAAGAAAGGGATTGTAACCATGTTTTAGTTTCTAAGCGATATAGAACTGGCCAAATTCTGTAATTTAAAAAAATACAGAGTACATGCCGTGCACTGATCTGGCATACAGTGAAGTCCACGAAGCGTCAAGAAGTAGGGAAATAGTTGAAACTTCCTGGCAGATTACGACTGTGTGCCAGACCGGGGCTGGAACCTGGAAGCCTTACCCTTTTGCAGGTAAGTGTGCCACCGACAGTGGTATCAAAGCGCCACTAACGACCCACGCTCACAAATTTGCTTGTTCCAGTATCTCATCTCCCACCTTCCAGCCTTCACAGACGTCCAGCTGCGCAATTTGCGTGGCTAGCGCTCCTGGTAGAGAGGATATTGCAGCGCATGGCTTAGCCACGCTCTACAGCGGAGTGTGCGCTGATTTGAAACTTCCTGGCAGATTAAAGCCGTATGTTCTGAAGTGACGGCCGCTTGATTATCGTGTCGCTCGCCGAGCTTGGCGCTTCGTCCCTTAGCGGATGCCGCCTGAATTATCAGCTGTCTGTTACACGCCGACACTTCTGCTTCGAGCGTTCTCGTTGCAATCTCTGTTCTACTCAGCATGACAGCGCAGTCACCACATTTCATACGTGAAGGGAAAGTACTCCTTAGTTATGCACGGGGTAATGTGTGCAGTGTCATAAAATTTACATCTCAAGAGGTAGATGAGAAAATAAAAATCCCATTACAAGAGACGGTTGCAACAGCCACTGGCTTTTCTCGACGCGTGGGAGAGACACTAAAGAATAAGGGCAAAAACATAGCTAAAAGCCTCCTCTGCTCAAGGAAGGTCTCTAGAAGAGCGTAGAGTTCCAAAGGATTGGAAAAGGGCACAGGTCATCCCCGTTTTCAAGAAGGGACGTCGAACAGATGTGCAGAACTATCCGTATCTCTAACGTCTATCAGTTGTAGAATTTTGGAACACGTATTATGTTCGAGTGTAATGACTTTTCTGGAGACTACTCTGTAGGAATCAGCATGGGTTTCGAAAAAGACGATCGTGTGAAACCCAGCTCGCGCTATTCGTCCACGAGACTCAGAGGGCCATAGACACGGGTTCCCAGGTAGATGCCGTGTTTCTTGACTTCCACAAGGCGTTCCATACATTTTCCCAAAGCCGTTTAATGAACAAAGTAAGAGCATATGGACTATCAGACCAATTGTGTGATTGGATTGAAGAGTTCCTAGATAACAGAACGCAGCATGTCATTCTCAATGGAGAGAAGTCTTCCGAAGTAAGAGTTATTTCAGGTATGCCGCAAGGGAGTGTCGTAGGACCGTTGCTATTCACAGTATACATAAATGACCTTGTGGATGACATCGGAAGTTCACTGAGGCTTTTTGCGGATGATGCTGTGGTATATCGAGAGGTTGTAACAATGGAAAATTGTACTGAATTGCAGGAGGGTCTGAGGCGATTTGACGCATGGTGCAGGGAATGGCAATTGAATCTCAATATAGACAAGTGTAATGTGCTGCGAATACATAGAAAGAAAGATCCCTTATCATTTAGCTACAATATAGCAGGTCAGCAACGGGAAGCAGTTAATTCCGTAAATTATCTGGGAGTACGCATTGGGAGTGATTTAAAATGGAATGATCATATAAAGTTGATCGTCCGTAAAGCAGATGCCAGACTGAGATTCATTGGAAGAATCCTAAGGAAATGCAATCCGAAAACAAAGGAAGTAGGTTACAGTACGCTTGTTCGCCCACTGCTTGAATACTGCTCAGCAGTGTGGGATCCGTACCAGATAGGGTTGATAGAAGAGATAGAGAAGATCCAACGGAGAACAGCGCGCTTCGTTACAGGATCATTTAGTAATCGCGAAAGCGTTACGGAGATATTAGATAAACTCCAGTGGAAGACTCTGCAGGAGAGACGCTCAGTAGCTCGACGGGCTTTTGTTGAAGTTTTGAGAACATACCTTCACCGCGGAGTCAAGCAGTATGTTGCTCCCTCCTACGTATATCTCGCGAAGAGACCATGAGGATAAAATCAGAGAGATTAGAGCCCAGACAGAGGCATACCGACAATCCTTCTTTCCACGAACAATACGAGACTGGAATAGAAGGGAGAACTCAAGGTACCCTCCGCCACACACCGTATGGATGTAGATGTAGAAAGAAGTGCAGCAGGGACAAGAAACTTTAACTTTGGATAATTTTGATTAACGTTTTGTTAGGATACTTATGATTAATTTCACCAAGACACATAAACATCGACCGATATTAAAGTCACTAGTGCTATTTGTCGAAGAAAATACATCATTTATAGGAGACGTTTCATCATTACGGTCCTTAATAGAAAAGTTAGGCTTCAGGTGCGTCAGTTTCTAAGATTCTGTTCTTATGTATATCTACACTGATGGAAAAAACGCAACACAAAAATAATTAATGTAGAGCAATGAAATTTCGGGAATACATTTGTCTAGGTAGCATATTTAAGTGATTATCATTGCAAGATCGCAGCTTAAGTTAAGTTCAAGATAAACCGTTCCAAATGTGAAATGCTGACACTTTAATAAACGTTTTAACCACCTGAATATTGCCTGCAAGCATACAAACGCGCATGCATTGTTGGATGTAAGTTAGTAGAATTGAGTTCCATGCCTGATGCCCTTGGTCGGTCAACACACGGACGCTGTTTGTTGATAACGCTCGAGTTGCCGTCAGGTGATGTCGCATATGTACTCGACTACAGATAGATCTGGTGATCGAGAAGTTGTAAAGAACTTGGTTACAACAGAGTATGTGAAAGAGCGTTATTCTGTTGGAAAAACGCCCCCTGGAATACTGTTCGTGAATGGCAGCACAAGAAGTCGAATCACCAGACTGAAGCGCAGTTTTGCTGTCAGGGTGCGTGGTATAAGCACGAGAGTGCTTTTGGTTTTTTATTTATTTTACACGTCTAGTTCCCTAGGACCAAATTGAGGAGCAAATCTCCAGGATTATGGAACGTGTCAATATATGAAATTATAGCATAAAAGTGATAACAGATAAAATAAAATGTTTAAGGGCCCAAAACAGAGACAAGCTATAGGTTTACGTAAACACAATCAACAATATACGATATTGCACCCCCAGACCACAACTCGAGGTGTAGGTTCAGTGTGTCTAGGAAGCAGACAAAGGTCATCAGGGGGCCTCCTAACCAACTCACGGCCATCGCTGGTACCGAGACAGAACCACCTTTCGTCAGAAAACAGAACAGACCTCCACCTTGCCCACCGATGAGCTCTCGATTTGCAACACTGAAGTTGCAATTGGTGGCGATCTGGGGACAGCGGAATACACCTACAGGGTGTGTAACTCGGAGCTGCCCATGAAGTAAACGATTTTTAACAGTTCGTTGTGTCACCATGGTGCGAACTGCTGCTCAGATTGTTAGTGCAGATGCAGTTCGATGCAGCAGAGCCAATCGCGAGCACGGTAATCTCCCCATTCCTTAGTGCTACGTGGCCGTCCGAAGCCTGGTCCACTTGCGACTGTACGTTCCCGTGACCGCCGTTGTCAGCAGTCATGTACAGTGGCTACAAGCCTGCCAAGTCTTTATGCAGTATCAGAGAACAAACATACAGCTTATCGTAGCCCAATGATGCCTCACTTAGTCAGTGAGGTGTTGATAATGGCGTCTTTGCCGCCTTAAAGGTATTCTTGACTAACACCACCTCACCACGCCCAATCTCAAAGGTAACTAACTCTCACGACCGGTACATCGTGTATTTAAAGGAAACCTGATCTGCATCCTCCGTCTGGAAGGAAAGCTGAATAGGCATCTTTCAGATGTAGAAGCACACCAGTCAACTTTCATTTATGTCGCTCAACTCGTGCGTGTTGTCGCGAATATTTTGCTGTCAGTGTACGTTTAAATGTTTGTTTAATTCACATAGCATAACATTTCCCTTGTGGAGAAGGTCATCCGATAAAATGAAGGTGCTTATTGAACGTTCAGTTACATGAAGTAATCATACCGAATTTCTTAGTAACGTTAGAAATTACCGAAAAGACGGAAGACCTATCAGATACGTCGGTGAAAGATGTATTTATGATTCTTACATGACACGCAACGAGTTTTCAGATGTATGAAGCAAAGGATTAAAAGCTCATCGCTGTAGAACACACAGGAAAAACTATCGTGTGAATACCTAGTTGTATAGAATACAATAAATTAAGTCATAATTAAATACAGGTAAATGAATCCTCTTACAGGAGAAAACTTACTTTTGTTCGAAATACTCTTTTAATACTCAAGTCGGTGGGGGAAGGGAAACAGCATAATAACTTGAAAATGTGTTTTTCCTGTAAATTTTTCAGGTTGATTATGTGAGCTATAACTAATCACTTAAACTGCACGCAAAAGGTAATACTGCGGTTCGACTGAATTACTGCTTAGAAAAAATTGGTGACTGAAAAGAAATCAAATCCGAAAATTCCCAAGAGCTCAGTTGTTGTGCTTGATAACGCTATTTTTAACTTTTGTTGAATTATTGTCCTAGTGAGGTAACTTCTTGCTGCGATCGTTTGCAGACATCTAGCTGTAGCTTACAAGTTATGCGAGCTAACTGCACCCCCTCTACCGCACGTCCGTCTTTTTGCGCAGGTATAAGCTATTTTTTGCGCACTCTACCACATTTATTCAGGAGGGCTTCCGAGTAGTTTTGACTGTAGGCGGAAATGAAGCTTTGAGACAGAGAGAGCATCATGAGTCTGGCTTCGGTAGCTCAGTGTGTAGAACCTCCAACCATAAAAGGCAAAAATCCCTTTTTCAAGTCCGGACCAGAATACAGTTTTAACCTGCCACGAGGTTTCAGATCAGCTCACTCTCCATTGCAGAGTGAAATCTCATATAAATAGCATTTAAATCCCAACAGACTATTTAATATCAGACCGACTAGCAAATATTACTGTCAACATTTAATCGTAGGATTTTTCAATAATGATGAAAAATGTCTCTGAGCACTATGGGATTTAATATCTGAGGTCATCAGTCCCCTAGAAGTTAGAACTACTTAAACCTAACTAGCCTAAGGACATCACACACACCCATGCCGGGGGCAGGATTCGAACCCGCGACCGTAGCGGTCGCGCGATTCCAGACTGAAGCGCCTAGAACCGCTCGGCCACAATGGCCCGCCAATAACGATGAAAGAGCTATTTTCAAATATTTTTAGATTGCGTTAGAATTAGGGAACACTAATAATTCTGGAAATCTTACATGTAAAGTGTACTCGTTTCTACAGATGGCACCGTCTCTACCCTGTGTGCATGTGGCTGGCAGGAAGACACTAACTCTTGCATCAATCGGTGTGAACCTAAAAATGCTTTTTTGCGAAATTAAACTGTCACCTCCTGCCTTCATAGTGGCGTTATTTCCGGAGAAGACTTAGAAGAACACATATTTCATACAAGGTTTAGCCAAATTGGCAAACTGCCTTTTATACTGAAATGTACACAGTATTGCCTGCAGTTGAGGCTGGTTATCTTGTGCCAGTGTGCTACAGCACACTGAAAATATCACATTGAAATTATGCCGTTTCTATTCAAATAATAGCCAGACATAGCACTAAAATTACGCCATTTCATTTCGAATGCGAGCCATCGATTGCATTAAATTACGCCATTTCTCTTTGAGTGCCTGCTGGTATGTAAATAAAATGGACGAAAACATGTTTTGTTTCGCTCTGTCCACGATAAACTAGAAACCAGTGTCGAGTACTGAAATGATGTTTAGCCATAGTCAGAACAAGGGACACAGCTGTCCGTTTTCCACTGTGCATACTCTAACGTAGAGGCGGCCAAGAGTTCGGCGCCCGCGAGCTGTGACCTGGCACGAGCCATAGCGCTAGGCCTGGCTGACATTTCCTGCACTACCATGCTACACTATCTGAGCGCGTGGAGGGGAAGAGGGGAGAACGACGGATGTGCTGCGTTTAAATGGCAATGAAGTCGCACTACGTACGACTTAGTTTTGTATTTCACATTTCTCAACAACAAAGATAAAAAAAATTCAATACCATTTAATAATTTTTGTCGAACTCTAGACATTATACAATTTTTATATGGTACAAAATGCCAGCATACGGACAGATGCAGACAGTTTTTGCCTGAAAGTTGGCATGTAACTGGTACGTCTTCAGTTTCATAATCGAAAATACATCTTTCGTACGTATCTTGGTCATAATGTTGTAGCACTTTTGTAACCTCAGGAAAGCAATGTAGAAGCCCTGGACAATTTTAGCTTTAATGGAATATTTCTTCAAAATGGGAATTACCTTGCAGATCTATCAGTTACGTCTGCACATGCACAGGGATGCTTTAACTGAAACAGTAATAGTTCTCGAAAACAGATTAAAGAGTGGTTGGCGGTGTACTCAAAACGTTTAGGAAACAAGCGTTGCAATTTTTTCAAGGCCACAATGAATTCTTCAGACCTCACGTTTTCTTCAACACCAACGAGCTTAGGGTGTGTTTGTCAGAACGTATCCCTTCTACAACGTGATTTTCTTTTTAAATGCATCTCCGTCAAACCAGAAGAGACTGTTTTATCTCACCTTGCAGTGTCTTACTATGGGTAAGCTTTATTCAAGTCCACTTAAATTGCTATGTCTGATATCCATTCCGGATGTTCTGCTTTCATCCATGTACTCATTTTTCCTTCATAAATTGAACAACAGCGAGTTTTAAATCGAAAAATCTGTCCAGACATGCCCTTAATTTAACCGACGTACTTTGCAGTAATATATAAAGTCTCCATATTCTTCGTTTAGCTCCATCGAAAACCATTGCAACTGACAGTGGAATAAAGGGCGCTGTGGTGTCACCGCCAGACACCACACTTGCTAGGTGGTAGCCTTTAAATCGGCCGCGGTTCGTTAGTATACGTCGGACCCGCGTGTCGCCACTATCAGCGATTGCAGACCGAGCGCCGCCACACGGCAGGTCTAGAGAGACATCCTAGCACTCGCCCCAGTTGTACAGCCGACTTTGCTAGCGATTCTACACTGACTACTTACTCTCTCATTTGCCGAGACGATAGTTTAGCATATCCTTCAGCTACGTCATTTGCTACGACCTAGCAAGGCGCCATTATCAGTTACTATTGATATTGATTCATGTACCGTCAAGACCGACGTTCACCATTAATGGATTAAAGTTAAGTAATCCACCAGCTACGTCTGTTTTTCTAAATTCTAATTTCCTTGTCCCGTTCCAGACCTCACGCCAGCCTGCGTGAGCTAAAACGCGTGCCTTTCGGCCTCCTCTAGTAACACGGTTTTGGCTCCCCTGCCAACCAAAACAGGCGCGACGTCAGTAATTTTGCTATTCGTACCATCGATTTCTTCATGTGCTCCACGCCTGCAACATTAGCTCAAAGCTCTTACCGATTTACGAAACAATGAATTCCGTCTGTTGATCGTTGTAATTTTTTGCTGTTTTGTTGTCAGCCAAACATTAGATTCTTTCTGTGTGGAATTGTGCTGTTGTTTCAAATTTGCAGTACTCGTCGCTTATGAGAGTGCGTAACATTTATTGAGGGTTCTCATCCCTCTCTTCTCTCATTCCATTTTTAATAGCTTGAGACGCCAGATTACTTAACTGCCTCTTTTTGCTGGAACAGCCACTGGACCTGTGAACGTCCTTCAGACTACGAACAGACACCGAAGGGTAAACAGCGCTGACACTGTAATTCCGCTGAACCGAAGACAGATGTGCTGACCGAAAAATGTCACGCCGCAATCCTCAATGAAATGTCGCCTGTTTCTGGTATTTCTTAGAAGGACCGAGCAAAGCTGAGACAAGCCCAGCCTTGACCGACACATGGCCCTGCACACGTGAAGTCTGGCACGCCTTGGCCGGCTCTACTCTAATGTGACGTCATCCCTTCTAGCGCGAGGCCTACGAGAAAGACAGGCAGCGGTGTGTACGTCACGGAGGTAGGCCTGCGCTCGCTCGCTCAACTTAGCACACAGACTATATTTCTACACCTGTTAACCTGTAACTAGATGTGTCCATACAAAACGAGAAATGCATCTTTTACTGGAATCCGCTATTACGGAGTCTTACTGTCATTAGTCTTAAAATGATGGAAAGTCCATAGGCCTACTTAGAATTTGTTACGGCTGCACTGGGGTACAATAAAATTAAAATCATGCCAACATGATTATCAGTTGCATAAGGCACCACTTCTTGTCTGAAATGAGGACTATTAAGCAGAAGAGACTAAATGCTATAAGCAATCCGTTATACCATTTATATCGAGTGTTGATCTTAAATTAAATTTTGTTGTAGTAATTAAGACTTGATAACAGCAGATTCCAGTAAAAGGCGCAATTGTCGTTAGTACGCGCGCTCCCAGTTGCGAGTTAACAGGTTTATAAACGCATGTTGTCTGCTGAGCTGAGCGAGCGAGTTCAGGCCTACCTTCATGACGTACGCGCCGCTGCCTGTCTTTCTCGTGGGCCTCGTTCTAGCACTTTGAGTGCTACGTTGCTCACAGACCAGGCCAGAAGTTTTTATTTGAAAGTGAGTCTAACGTATCGTGGAAGCGTAGAGTATAAAGGATTTTTGAGGAACAGTTGATGTAATGGCACAGTGGCCGATTGCTTAAGCAAACTGGCTCACAATTCATACTTGGGTTTTCGGTGTCATTCATATTTTTCACTGTATTCTATTCCTTCCGATCTGAAACTATCAATTACAAAATTTAAATACATTAAACAGCCCACTTGATATATATAAAATTAGTATATTTAGTTTAGGTACAATTAGTGCCTTTGTAAGTCAAAGGGATAGAGGCCAGCACATTGTAGCACACTGGCAAAAATTTGCATGAGGCCGTTGGTTGTCTGAAACCATTGACAGGTAGTAGTGGTAGTAGTAGCTTTATACATCCGTAGATCCCTTTCTACAAGGATATAGGACATGTCAAAGCAGTTACAAGTTTAGAACAATTTAAAGTAAGCTAATTCGTAACATATATATTTACAGACTTATAGTCAGACATCATAATTAGATTTACTCCTGGTATACAACACTTTTTTTTACAATTAACGTATTAAAATATTGTAATGCCACACCGTTCACTCATATCTCACTATCAGTCACTGCACACACATTGTTTCATAACACTTCACTCACTACACACACACACACACACACACACACACACACACACACAACTGTGAATTTGATTATGTGCTGTGAAACAAATATGACATAGGAAACTGTAAGAGACATTCTCAGATACTAATAATAAAAGTAATTTATTTCAGGCAGCAAAATAATTCATATTGAATGTGGACTTGCTATAGTAAGACACCTTTTTCCGAAAAAGAGCGATATGTTAACTTTTTATAAGAATTTAGATGTTAAGAAATTTCACCTGAAAATATTTTGCAGAAGGAAACTGAAGACCGTATGACTAAAATAGTAACTACTGAGCACTATGTTCATACATACAAATTTTTATGAAAACAGTAATTCCAGTATCGCTTGGTGAGAAGTATGTGGGGGTAGCAATAAATTTTTAACTATATCGTCGATAAATTAATACTGTCATCACGAAGCAAGATGCTCGTTTAATGCCTCTCTGCAATTTCACCCCTGTCTACGATCGATGACTTGGCACAGACCTTGGTTGTAGAAACATGTGTGTTAACGAAATGGGAAATATTCCGCCTAGTAAATCACATCGTAGCCATTCTCGAAATGCCTGCCACGCAACGGCATCTTCGTGCGAATGAAGAGAAAAATTTGCAAAGGTGCTATGTGAGGTGAATACGATTGTGGAGGGGGTGGGGGGTGGGGGGGGGTGGAAGGAATAATCTGATAGCCCAAAGAAGCGGCATGTGTGTGTCATTCTCACAATTAACTAGAACGAACTTACAGCATGTTGCAGGTGATAATTAGGTCCACAACGTGCTTTATAATTGATGGAGCTACAATCACAAGTTGCTTTAAGAAATATCTTTTTTTATTTCTTGATGGTGACTAGTTTTGGACATCTATGTCCATTTTGAAACCATCAGTATCATAAATGTAGCAATATAGACGAAAATCTACGTACAAAACCTGCCCCTGCAGTGACTAAGTTGCATAACGTCTGTCCTTAGTGGTTTAATTACAGTCGTTTAGTCGGCGATAGTGCCGCTTTGGTCATCATTGCAGAGGCAGTTTTTGTACGTAGACTTTCACCAGCATTATGACACTTATGATGGTCAAAGGTGCCCGAAACCAGTCACCATCAAGAAATTAGAAAAAATTGCTTTTAATGCAACTTATGACAGAGTTAAAACCATTTATTTTAATTATCTAGAACGTTGTCACAGAGCAAACACACAATCTTGGACAGCTGCCTATGGCACTCTTCTTGACAGCGTCTTGTAACCTCTTCCAGACGAACATCATCCGCTTCCAGCACACCTTGGCAATTCCAAGAATCCGTCACAATGAGTATCACATTGCCCGATGATGGTTGCTTCTTCACCTTTTTCGGCTGTTGTGAGACCACACAGTTTCACATCCCCATTTATTCCATTTTGGGGCCGTAGTGATACGTCCCGCACTTGTCCTTGGTGATATGGTGGCTAAGGATTCCATCGGGATTGGCCTACAGCCTCTGCATCTCTGTAGCTGCCTCGGTTCAGTGAGATTTTTGAATGGGCGCCTTAGGTTGTGGATATTAGCGGACTGCGACCTCCGTCATATTCAGAAATCCGTGCAAGGTGTTGAAAACCGATCCACGAATGACTTTCACTTTTTTTGACTGTCGCCTCATCTGTCATACGTGTTCACTCTTTTAGCGGTGCGCAGCTATTTACAGATAGTTTCTCTAATAGCTCCTTCTTTGTCATTCGGACTTCTTTGACCATTCTGCAAGTGTATAGACTACCTAATCAGTGTATCATATCATGTGTAAACTACTGGCATCATTTGCACCATCTGAGATGCAGAGGAAGAAATATCTGCGAATCTAGGAGCATACTACGGTACTATGGGGAGGGGGGCGGTCGGAGGAGGGACTTACAGTGAACGTCACGACTGCAGACATGTACCTGCAAACGAACAAAACAATAATTACATGACTTACGTCACACGTCTGCATCGCGGTGTAGCTTGCTGTCCAAGTTTCGAGAGGGTGCGTTTCTGGATGAGGTATCGAATATGTTGCTTCCCCCTACTTATACCTCTCGAGGAGATCACGAGTATAAAATTAGATTCGAGCGCGCACGGAAGCTTTCCGGCAGTCGTTCTTCCCGCGAACCATACGTGAATGGACAGGACAGGGAGGTAATGACAGTGGCACATGAAGTACCCTCCGCCAGAAATGGTTGGATGGCTTGCGGAGTATAAATGTAGATTTAGATGTAGACGTTTATGACTGCCGGTCATATTTAGTTGGCTGGAAAACGATTTTAGGCTTTAAAGATCCCTTGGATAAGCTACTAATACTTGATACATGCAGTTCTAGTGGGCGTCTCTGTCATTGCATTGTTTTGCTAATGTTGTTGCTTGCATGGCCTTTGTGCAGAAGATCATCAAAAATGGTGGAGTGTCAGACAAGCTGAATGATGGCTTCTTACAGGTCCCGGAGAATCTATAATAATTTACTGTCGAGCATTAAAGCAAATCTGAACATATTTGCGATCTCAGAAAAATGAGGCGCATCCAATGGTACAATAATATTTTAAATATTAAAACTGTTGTTGTTGTGGTCTTCAGTCCTGAGACTGGTTTGATGCAGCTCTCCACGCTACTCTATCCTGTGCAAGCTTCTTCATCTCCCAGTACCTACTGCAACCTACATCATCCTGAATCTGCATAGTGTATTCATCTCTTGGTCTCCCTCTACGATTTTTACCCTCCAACTGCCCTCCAATACTAAATTTGTGATCCCTTGATGCCTCAGAACATGACCTACCAACCGATCCCTTCTTCTAGTCAAGTTGTGCCACAAACTCCTCTTCTCCCCAGTCCTATTCAGTACCTCCTCATTAGTTATGTGATCTACCCATCTAATCTTCAACATTCTTCTGTAGCACCACATTTCGAAAGCTTCTATTCTCTTCCTGTCCAAACTAGTTATCGTCCATGTTTCACTTCCATACATGGCTACACTCCATACATATACTTTCAGAACCGACTTCCTGACACTTAAATCTATACCCGATGTTAACAAATTTCTCTTCTTCAGAAACGCTTTCCTTGCCATTACCAGTCTACATTTTATATCCTCTCTACTTCGACCATCGTTATTTTGCTCCCCAAATAGCAAAACTCCTTTACTGCTTTAAGTGTCTCATTTCCTAATCTAATTCCCGCAGCATCACCCGACTTAATTCGACTACATTCCATTATCCTCGTTTTGCTTTTGTTGATGTTCATCTTATATCCTCCTTTTAAGACACTGTCAATTCCGTTCAACTGCTCTTCCAAGTCCTTTGCTGTCTCTGACAGAATTACATTGTCATCGGCGAACCTTAAAGTTTTTATTTCTTCTCCATGGATTTTAATACCTACTCCGAATTTTTCTTTTGTTTCCTTTACTGCTTGCTCAATATACAGATTGAATAACATCGGGGAGAGGCTACAACCCTGTCTCACTCCTTTCCCAACCACTGCTTCCCTTTCATGTCCCTCGACTCTTATAACTGCCATCTGGTTTCTGTACAAATTGTAAATAGCCTTTCGCTCCCTGTATTTTACTCCTGCCATCTTCAGAATTTGAAAGACAGTATTCCAGTCAACATTTTCAAAAGCTTTCTCTAAGTCTACAAATGCTAGAAACGTAGGTTTGCCTTTTCTTAATCTAGCTTCTAAAATAAGTCTTAGGGTCAGTATTGCCTCACGTGTCCCCATATTTCTACGGAAACCAAACTGATCTTCCTCAAGGTCGGCTTCTACCAGTTTTTCCATTCGTCTGTAAAGAATTCGTGTTAGTATTTTGCAGCCGTGACTTATTAAACTGATTGTTCGGTAATTTTCACATCTGTCAACGCCTGCTTATTATATTCTTCTTGAAGTTTGAGGGTATTTCGCCTGTCTCATACATTTTTCTCACCAGATGGTAGAGTTTTGTCAGGACTGGCTCTCCCAAGACCGTCAGTAGTTCTAATGGAATGTTGTCTATTCCCGGGGCTTTGTTTCGACCCAGGTCTTTCAGTGCTCTGTCAAACTCTTCACGCAGTATCATATCTACCATTTTATCTTCATCTACATCCTCTTCCATTTCCATAATATTGTCCTCAAGTATATCGTCCTTGTATAGACACTCTATACACTCTTTCCACCTTTCTGCTTTCCCTTCTTTGCTTAGAACTGGGTTTCCATCTGAGCTCTTGATATTCATACAAGTCGTTCTCTTTTCTCCAAAGGTCTCTTTAATTTTCCTGTAGGCAGTATCTATCTCACCTCTAGTGAGATAAGCCTCTATGTCCTTACATTTTTCCTCTAGCCATGCCTGCTCAGCCATTTTGCACTTCCTGTCGATCTCATTTTTGAGACGTTTGTATTCCTTTTTGCCTGCTTCATTTACTGCATTTTTATATTTTCTCCTTTCGTCAGTTCAATATTTCTTCTGTCACCCAAGGATTTCTATTAACCCTCGTCTTTTTACCTACTTGATCCTCTGCTGCCTTCACTACTTCATCCCTCAAAGCTACCCATTCTTCTTCTACTGTATTTCTTTCGCTCATTAAAGAACGTAATATTTCTCAGAGAATAAACGTTTTCACAACGAACATCTGAATTAAGAAATTTTAAATACTTCATGCGATTTTAACAAAAGACGTCTCTGATGACAGCATTTAACTATAGCTACCATATCTGAAAGCCACTCATCTGTGTATGTTTTATTTACTGAGTTATGGTGTCTTTAATATCCTTTTTTATTGCGAAAATGTTTCCCAGAGCATTGTATTCTCCACACTTACACAGCAAATGAATGCTGCATTAGTGGCTCATATCCTGACATACTTGTGTTGTAATTTAATGAAAAGTTTAATATTTTGCCAGCTACTTTATTTAAATGTTAATTGGAAGTGCTATTAAAGAACTGTGCTAATTTAAAAATGTTCAGTCGCGTGTGTTAGTGGACACCACTATTGGGAACAGAACCAAAAGAGGCTTCTTTCAATAAGGTATAAATAATTGTTTAAATAATATTTAATGACAAAGCGTTTTCATTTACTGTGAGCACAATTTTGCAAGAAAACTAACTTATTTATTTATGAAAAAACTTTTATTTATAAGTATCGTGAATGATCTGCATGTTACTGAACATTTACAACATTAACTTATTTAAAAATTGGTGTAATATATTAGTTCAGGCCAGGCAGTGGTATGGGCCATTCGTACCTCTAGAACTTAAACATGATGAATTTTTTCGTGGGGACCAACTTCAGCCAATGGAAAAGCAGACAGTAGTGAACACTACGGGTGTCATGTGGGGACAGGGACTTTTTCGAGTGAGGAGCTCAAGAGAGTGATTCTGGATAACTTTTTGGCAGTCCCAGAAGGAGGCATGCCTAGGTATGGTAACGAATGGTATTCATGGAGGTGTTTGAATCTGGGCCGAGAACGGCTGCTTCAACTTCTAAAGAGACAGGTCTGAATGTGCTTCAGAGCAAGACTCCTTTCACTTGTGTCATGGAACTAAGGATAGACAGAGTATAAGTTACTATTCTTTGTATCACGAGTGATAATTTGTAACTCATTATATTGAACTCTGAACTCCTTTGATCTGGTGAATATTTCGAATATTATGATTATGAAATGGACTTGTATCTTTAATTGCAGTTTAGTTTTCGGATTTTGCTGTCACTCTCGTAACACTTTCAACGTAACTTCATTGCATTGGATATGGGTACTTTCTGCCTATATTTTAAGTGAATATCTGAATATTGTAGGATCACTTCCAATTACTTGAGATGTTCTTTCTTGAATAAACATTATCCACCATAATTCTGTCATCTACATGAATAACAGACCTTATAATACAATCCTTGGTGTTAAATTATGCATTTAACTTTTGTCTTGTTTTCTGGTTATTTTTTAACTCGGAGCTCTAGGCCGAGCATAGACTATTTGACTGCAGGATCGCTGTGACAGGTTATTATTTGCAGGGAATTAACTGAATTAACTCTGGGGCATGAAAGTAGACGTTCATTCACGGTTCGACCCTATGACTACATCAAGCTATTTTTTTAAACAGAGCCGTGCACAGCCCAGTTACCTAAAGTATGAGAAACCACAGACAGTGACGTAACTGGTTCTCCCCTATGGCATGCTGTTTAGAAGAGAAGCTCAGCAGCAGAAAACAATTAGGTGCCGTCCCATGTTCGAAGGGAAGTTGTTGTATACTTACCTTGACTTTTTTATCAGCGTCCAATACAAATCTTTATTAAAATACGTTTGTTCCGTGTTTTTGGCTGTGTAAAACTGAAGCACTAAGCTGACGTTTAATTTTAACGTTGTTCTTCTTGATGTTTTGTCGTAACAAGATAGTTAAGAAGCAGCGTAAGTGATGTAACAAAACACAATCAGCTTTAGCGGAAACGATGAAAATTTCTATGAACAATTTCTCATAGAAACAAAAGGCATTCCATATGCGCCATCTGCAGGCAGTCCGATCGCCATGCACTGATTGCTCATGGCGAGCTTCTAAACAGAAGTGCCGTTTCTCGCGATCCTCGATATATGTATGAAACAGTATTGCTTCCAGAAGCTTCCTGAAGCTTCCTAGCGAGAAATTTGTAACAAGTACAGTCTATGCTTTTAAGAATTGAGACAAATTTAAATGAAATTATATTTTTAATGACTGCAAAATTCTCAGAAATAGCAACAGAAAATATTTATAAGGCTAAGAAAACAAATTCAATAATTATTTCAAAATATGCCACATGTACGGACATTATATACTTAGCTTAAACAAAATACATTACACAAAATTTACGAGAAAGTTAAGTGTGTTTTTGAAACATAATAATTTTTTTGTTTACTTCATCATAAATTTTCCATTACGTAAATTATATGTGGAAAAAGTATTCGATCCATGTGGTATTTGTTATAACTAGTATCAAGTGAGATCATCTATAGAATAAATAATTTCGGGATCAAAAACTTTTATATTAAAAGGTGCAGTAATGCCCCAATACGTTTCGACGTAAGTTTGAAACCTACAGAATTTTGGTAATTACGTTAGTACAACATATTAGTTCAATAGACATGGCTCGTACGTTTTATAACTGCAATGAGAATGAGCATTCTTGAAATAAGAGGTAAACTCGCAGTATTCGTTAAAATGAGGATGGTAACGCGAACATAGGAATCGCATAATCTAAGTTCGTTATAGGGTTCTCGACTGACAGCATATCCTGCATCACTGTCGACCACTCCCCAAAAGATAACTGCCGCATGTCTCTTGATCCAGAGAATGAGACTGAAATAAGCTTCTAGCACAAAAGGCTGTAGAGAAATGAAAGCCATCTACGACGAAGGAGGGGTTTTCAGAGACAGTCTCCGGCGCTGCGGCATTACAAAAGATAAGCAGTTAATGCTGTTTAAGCGTCGTTGTGGCGGAATTATTCCTCAGAAAACGACGGCACTGAAGTAGTCGACAGATAAAGACGCTTCTGCACTCTCCTAAAACATGAACTTCAAAAACCTGCACCTTTGTACTTTCTTCTCTTTTGGCAACATTAGAAAGACAAAACGGTCGTTATCGCAAAACAGAACCATTTAACTCAACGATGACACAGGCTATTACGCAGACACATACGATTTTGAGCGCACTCAACAGACTGCAGTATAATTTATAACAAGGTTTCGAGTACCGTCTATCTTTGTAGTAAAAGTCATGCATAATAGTGCGTCCAACCTTAATACACTGTAACAGATTCTAGGTCTACTTTAGATAGACCATAATCTTTCTGCTTTCCTGATTAAGCAATATGGAAGTGGAAGGAAAAAAGTGTCAAAATCATTGTTGCAGTTGCCATAGTCTATCTGGCTGGGTAAAGGAGGGAGAATAAGTGCTGGATGGAGCTTTGGTGTAAAAGCTAATAAAACTAAGATCAAAACGATTGAGATTACTAGAAAAATGACTGGCGACTTCGCGATTTACCGGATTTCTCACTCTTCCTATACATTCAGTAGTGTGAGTTAACAGTACCAATCGGTATTGGGCTGTTTACGGTTCTAATTAAAATTGTGGGTCGCTGATATCCTGGGGTCGAACTGTACACCTCTGCTTTCCACCCAGTAGCTAAGATAGCCGAGTAACCTGTAGTAAATTGTGGTCTTACGGTCTAATAAATTAAGCACAGGTAAATTGTGGGAATTAATTAATAATGGTAAATTTAATTTATGGGTAGTGGTCACCAAACCCTCCCGGCTAGTCGCGCAGGTTAACGCGCTGATTCCCGAGCGGGAAGGGGTACGGTCCGTGGCACGAATCTGCCCGGCGGATTAGTTTCGAGGTCTGGTGTGCCTGCCAGCCTGTGGATGGTTTTTAAGGCAGTTTTCCATCTACCTCGGCGAATGCGGGCTGGTTCCCGTCGTCGACTGCTGCGCAAACAGCGTCCCCACGTATGCTTACACCGTAATTACTCTACCAGGAAAACATTTGGAGTTACACTCGTCTGGTATGAGGCTTTCACGGGGGGATTCATTGGGTACCGAACTGCACAACAACCCTGGGTTCAGTGTGAGGCGATAATGGCGTGGGTGGACTGCTGTGGCCTGTTGTGGGGTTGTGAACCACTAAGCGCTACGTCGGGACGAAGCCTCTCCGTCGTTTCTAGGTCCCCGGTTTAATACACAGTACAATACATAACGGTCACAAATAGTAAAACTGCGAAATATTTGGAAGGTATAGTAGGCAAAACCACGAGTTTAAAGTTACAAAAGTCTCACAATTTATTCGAATATAAAGTAAAATTCAGAAATGGTCGTTCTACAAAATGTACTTAAACATGGTCACATAATTATGAATAATAAACACCAGTTGATACTGGTAGTATAGTCCTCAATAATTTAACTACTCATCGCAAGTTCGAAAGTCTCACGTCCCATTTGTAGCTGAATTTTACAATGTGTAAGACAGCATCTCCGATGGCCCAGAACAGAAGTCTTACAAGTGTTTCCTATCACATGAATGACTCTAAGGGGAAAATATCCCGACACCAAAAGATTATTAATGTAGAGCCATGAAATCTGGAGAATACATTTGTCAAGGAAATATTTTTAAGTGATTATTATTGCAAGATAAGCCACTGCAAATGTGAAATGCTGCTATGTTAACAACAGGTTTAACAGCGAGGATGTTGAATGTAAGAATGCAAACGTGCATGCATTGTGTTGTTTGCATTGTGTTGTTCAGGAACCGGATGTCAGTTTGTGCGATTGAGTTTCTTGCCTGTTGCACATCGTCGATCAATATAGGGAGTGTTAATGCTGGTTGTGCTCAACGCTGAAATTGTCGTCCGATGGCGTCCCATATCTGGTCGACTGGAGAGAGATCTTGTGATCGAGCAGGCCGAGGCAACATGTCGGCATTCTGTAGAGCACGTTGGGATACAACAGCCGTACACAGTCGACCGTTAGCCTGTTGGGAAAACACCCCCTGGATTGCTGTTATACACTCCTGGAAATTGAAATAAGAACACCGTGAATTCATTGTCCCAGGAAGGGGAAACTTTATTGACACATTCCTGGGGTCAGATACATCACATGATCACACTGACAGAACCACAGGCACATAGACACAGGCAACAGAGCATGCACAATGTCGGCACTAGTACAGTGTATATCCACCTTTCGCAGCAATGCAGGCTGCTATTCTCCCATGGAGACGATCGTAGAGATGCTGGATGTAGTCCTGTGAAACGGCTTGCCATGCCATTTCCACCTGGCGCCTCAGTTGGACCAGCGTTCGTGCTGGACGTGCAGACCGCGTGAGACGACGCTTCATCCAGTCCCAAACATGCTCAATGGGGGACAGATCCGGAGATCTTGCTGGCCAGGGTAGTTGACTTACACCTTCTAGAGCACGTTGGGTGGCACGGGATACATGCGGACGTGCATTGTCCTGTTGGAACAGCAAGTTCCCTTGCCGGTCTAGGAATGGTAGAACGGTGGGTTCGATGACGGTTTGGATGTACCGTGCACTATTCAGTGTCCCCTCGACGATCACCAGTGGTGTACGGCCAGTGTAGGAGATCGCTCCCCACACCATGATGTCGGGTGTTGGCCCTGTGTGCCTCGGTCGTATGCAGTCCTGATTGTGGCGCTCACCTGCACGGCGCCAAACACGCATACGACCATCATTGGCACCAAGGCAGAAGCGACTCTCATCGCTGAAGACGACACGTCTCCATTCGTCCCTCCATTCACGCCTGTCGCGACACCACTGGAGGCGGGCTGCACGATGTTGGGGCGTGAGCGGAAGACGGCCTAACGGTGTGCGGGACCGTAGCCCAGCTTCATGGAGACGGTTGCGAATGGTCCTCGCCGAAACCCCAGGAGCAACAGTGTCCCTAATTTGCTGGGAAGTGGCGGTGCGGTCCCCTACGGCACTGCGTAGGATCCTACGGTCTTGGCGTGCATCCGTGCGTCGCTGCGGTCCGGTCCCAGGTCGACGGGCACGTGCACCTTCCGCCGACCACTGGCGACAACATCGATGTACTGTGGAGACCTCACGCCCCACGTGTTGAGCAATTCGGCGGTACGTCCACCCGGCCTCCCGCATGCCCACTATACGCCCTCGCTCAAAGTCCGTCAACTGCACATACGGTTCACGTCCACGCTGTCGCGGCATGCTACCAGTGTTAAAGACTGCGATGGAGCTCCGTATGCCACGGCAAACTGGCTGACACTGACGGCGGCGGTGCACAAATGCTGCGCAGCTAGCGCCATTCGACGGCCAACACCGCGGTTCCTGGTGTGTCCGCTGTGCCGTGCGTGTGATCATTGCTTGTACAGCCCTCTCGCAGTGTCCGGAGCAAGTATGGTGGGTCTGACACACCGGTGTCAATGTGTTTTTTTTCCATTTCCAGGAGTGTAGATGTTGTTGTTGTTGTGGTCTTCACTCCTGAGATGCTTTGATGCAACTCTCCATGCTACTCTAACGTGTGCAACCTACATCCTTCTGAATGTGCTTAGTGTATTCGTCTCTTGGTCTCCCTCTACGATTTTTACCCTCCACGCTGACCTCCAATACTAACTTTCAGAAACTACTTCCTGACACTTAAATCTATACTCGATGTTAACAAATTTCTCTTCTTCATAAACGCTTCCCTTGCCATTACCAGTCTACATTTTATATCCTCTCTACTTCGACCATCATCAAATATTTTGCTCGCCAAATAGCAAAACTCCTTTACTACTTTAAGTGTCTCATTTTCTATTCTAATTCCCTCAGCATCGCCCGAGTTAACTCGACTACATTCCATTATCCTCGTTTTGCTTTTGTTGACGTTCATCTTATATCCTCCTTTCAAGGCACTGTCCATTCTGTTCAACTGCTCTTCCAAGTCCTTTGCTGTCTCTGACAGAATTACAATGTCATCAGCAAACCTGAAAGTTTTTGTTTCTTCTCCAAGGATTTTAATACCTGCTCCGAATTTTTCTTTTGTTTCCGTTACTGCTTGCTCAATATACAGATTGAATAACATCGGGGAGAGGCTACAACCCTGTCTCACTCCCTTCCCAACCACTGCTTCCGTTTCATGTCCCTTGACTCTTATAACTGCCATCTGGTTTCTGTACAAATTGTAAATAGCCCTTCGCTCCCTTTATTTTACCCCTGCCAACTTTAGTATTTGGAAGAGAGTATTCCAGTCAATATTGTCAAAAGCTTTCTCTATGTCTGTTATAGATGGCACCACAAAAGGTCGAATCAAGAGACTAACTTACAAATTTGCGGTCAGGGTACATGGGATAACCACGAGAGAGCTCATGCTGTCATACGAAATCCCAGCCGAGACGATAACTATAGGTATAGGTCCAGTGCGTCTTGCAGGGTGGTTGCAGGCCCTGCACTGGCCTCTTCCAGCCAACGCGCGGCCACTGCTGGCGCCGAGGCAGAACCAGCTTTCATCGGAAAACACATCAGACCGCACCCTGCCCTCCACTGACGTCGAAAATTGCTTAGTTTGGGTTCAGTAGAAAGCCCGCTACAAGGCGTGCGGCTCAGAGCTGTTCTTGAGGTAACTGATTTGTGAAATTTCGTTTTGTCACTGGGGTGAAAACTGCTGTTCAGGTTACTGCAGATGCAATACGACGCGCCAGGGACATTCACGAACACGGTGGTCTTCCCTTTCGGTAATGCTAAGTGTCCTTCCGGAGCCTGGTCTTCTTATGACCGTACATTCCCGTAACCACCGCTGCCATCAGTCACGTACAGTGGCTACATCCCTGCCAAGTCTTTCTGCAGTATCGGAGAAGGAACATACAGCTTCTCGTAGCCTTATCACACGATGTCGTTCAAACTCGGGGAGGTGTTGATAATGGTGTCTTTGTCGCCTTAAAGGCACTCTTGTCTAACATTAACTCGCCACGTCCAATCTCAAAGGTGACTAACGCTGACGACCGGTACCGCGTTTATTTAAAGCAAACGTGATTTGCATCCTCATAGTGGTGCTATAGTGTCACTCTTATGTTTCTGGAGCGAAACTGGAATAGACATTATTTTTCAGAAATAGAAACACGCCCACTAATTCTTCCTATGGTTGCGATTTTTTTCTCCGTCAGTGTATATTACCAGGTTATATGTCCCACTATTGCGCATCATTAATGTGAAACATTGCTACCATCTGCTGTGAACGCCTATATAATAACCTTTCTCGTTTTTAGCTTTTATCAGAGTCCTTTCACTCCTAGCATGTCCAGTGACCTGTCGCCGCACCAATGGGGACTGGAGGTACGCCCACCAAAAGCATGACTTTCTTACAATGTTGAAGTCCTACGAGCTAGACATATATTTTAAATAAAGTTACTTTCTAAGCCCCGTTTCCATCGCTAAAGACTAAACACAATATTTTCCATATCAGTACCTCGAACCAAATAAATACATATGAATCTAGCAGGCAAGTGCTTAAAGTAAAACAATAACAATTACATTAGCACAAATGAAATAATCAGCACAAAAACGGCTTACTGCCTCATTTAGTTGGGTGAATGTGGAGGCCTCTTGTGGGTCGTCACATTTACATAATAAAAAACTTGAAACTACTTAGGATGCAGGAAATGACGAATGTATTGTGATTGTGCTTCTTGCGAAAATAGCTGATACTTAATGTCTGAAATTTTTGTAGAAATGATATTAGATTTTCTTTAACTTCTCACCCCTATGTTTTATTGATAAAATGCGGTTGACATTTTATTAGGTGCATCGCTTTATGGGGATTGTTTTGGTATGCTAGAATTTGCTCTGCCATTTTTCTTGAATAATAACAGATCATAAACATATTTAAGACTGTCCGTCCTTTATAAGTATTAAATTTTTGCCAGTGTCCAGAGTTACTCACTTAAAGCAAGTGAGCTGCCGGCACGCGACCGTGGGCACTAGGGTAAAACGCACTGTGCACCTTCGTTAATCCTTTCTTCGTCGCTGGTCACTCGGCCCTTCCAATGGAATCCCCGGCCGCCACCCTAGGTCCAAATCTCCTCCCATCCGACCAGATCCAACCATAAAATATTTTCATCAATCTGGTATTCATTCACCATATTCGTTAAGTTATAACTTACTGAACATGGAAACTGAGGAAGATGCTGCACTAGGTGCACAATAATTTTCTGTGTAGCATTCAAGATTAAACTAGGTAACACAGTTATGGAAGACTTCAGTACCAGACTGGTCAGGGTGGAGAAAAATTTCTGCGATAAGGTATCCTTTCGTATAGAAATTTTGATAGGGAATAGAAAAATAGGAATCTTAACCTGTAGGTGATTGCATCGTCTGCGGACAGTATCTCTGAATGCTAATCGATACGTCCTGAGTCCCGAGTCTAAACCCAGCCACTGTTTAAATCTTGAATAGTAAGCAGAAGCAATGGCAGCGTATGACTCCTGGTATAAGATGTCACCCGCGTTTTGCCAGTGCCCTTGTTGAAGATGGCGGAAGAGAGGACAGAGAGGTTCAGAGCAACCCCCTGCCCTTGGGATCGGTAATTGCCCTAAAAAGCGAAAGAATCAGCAACTGATCAACGCCATTACGGAAAAAGGCAGTGGAAATCACTGCAGTAATGACCCACAAAGTGTACTGGAAGAACATGTTGCCTGTAATTGAAAAATGTATCATGGTGATCTCTCCATTTGCAAATTAGTGTTTAAAGTCCCATCGATATGGAGGTTGTTGCATGGAACACAAGCTCGAGTTAAGGAAGAATAGGGGAGGAAATCAGCTGTACCCTTTGAAACAAACTATCCCGGCATTTGCCTGAAATCCATAATTTTAGATAACATTGTTGGGATCTAAAAGTGATCTTAGTTAAGAAAAATTAGTAAAATACAGTTTCGACCACATAGATATTTTTTTGACTGGATTCGGCTCTAGGTGTAGGCCATCTTCAGATAACGCACCATCCGGCTGACGATGATAGCTCTTAGAACATTTGTGCTGACCCCAGACACAAAACTTTAGTTTCGCGTCTGGGGTCATAATAGGTGTCCTAAGCGTCATCACTGTCATCCAAATGGTGTGTTAATTGAAGATGGCCTACTACCAGAGGTTGAATCCGGTCAAAAAAAACTCTGCTATCTAGACTGCTTCTTATAATTTTTTATTTGTCTAAAATTCCTTAAGGAAATCACTGAAACCTAAATCAGGATGGCCAGATGGGGATTTGAACCGTCGCAAGTCGTGTGCTAACCATTGTGCTACCAATACCTCGCTCGGTTCCATACGTAACAGATGATTGTTTAGTCTCCATTAGAATCCCCGGGAGAGGACTACCAAGGGGAACTAATCAAGAGAAAGGTCTGAATAAGCAACGAATCGAGATACGACAAAATCCCAGATCATTAGCATAGATTCTGAAATTAGATACTGGTTAGTAAAGCGTACTCAAGAGCAGATATAGCCTAGATTCGCACTTAAGTAATAATGAAGACGAGACAGAATCTTAAGAGTCTAGTCTGGGGCAATCAATGTAACGTGCAAAGTGCTATACTAGAGTACTATGGAGAGGTGAAATGTGCTCTAAGTTCTCTAAGGCTAATAATGGGTGGCTCAGTAGGCAGTTTAACTGAAGAAAAATTTGTATCTTTAGAACGGCAATCATTGAAGTTGGAAAGAAAAACGCAGGTACTAGGAAAGTGCTAAGCTAAAATAGTTATACATAACTACCCTAGCGCCTGCTGCATCGCTTGCGTAGACCGTATGGTCTGCACATATATTTTATTTGGTTTTCCTTAATCCAATTTTATATTTTTCACAAACTGCAACACCTTCTAAACTTTTCATACTAATTAACGCCATAGAAGCATGATCTTCTCTGGATGCACTTCTGACCAAAAAGCCATTCTTGTAGCTGGATTGTAAGGTTCTCGTTAGTAATAGAATTTGCATTCTTGAGGTGATATTGTCTTAAAAACTGATACACCCTAATCCATAGTTCTTTATTTCGAACTGAGATGAGAAATGCCAATTTTATTAGGTTTAACTTTAAAAGATTGTAATGTAACGGAATATTTTTTCAAAAATTCTCATTTATTTCACCATTCCCCCCCCCCCCACAATCCCAGTGGCTGAATTTCCAAAAACAGTGGAACACGTGTTATTTATTTCTAAAAGAGAAGACACATACAATTTTCATAGGTTTAGTTTAGAAAATTCTTTCGTAATGAAATAAGTAATTTTCGTAGATTTAGTTTTGAAAATTCTTTCGTAATGAAATAATTTCACACAACTTTGCATCCCCTGTTTTCCTCTCTTAGGAGGTTGAATATCGAAAAACACTGAAAAAAGTACTTTTCATGTCTAACCAAGATAATAAATACCAGTTTTCGTAGATAAAGCTTTAAAAATACTTCGGTAGTTCTTTAATTATAATTTCTTTAAAAGCACTTTCGCCCGCTATTTCACACCCACTGGGGCTAAATTTCCAAAAATGCTGAAACACGTACTTCTTTATTTGTGACCGAGAAACCAAATATCAGTTTTCGAATGTCTGGCTTCAAAACTGCCTTAACAGCGATATTTTTCTAAACGTTCTTTACCCCAGGTATTTCACCCTTTTCGGGGGTGGAATTTCAAAAATCCCTTCTTAAACGAGCCATACCGTATAAGGTCAACACCCTCTCCGTATTTCAAGTTGGTATTCCTACCGGTTTGGGCTAGTCAATGATGAATCAGTCAGGACATTGCTTTATATATAATAACTGGCCATTAATAAAGTATAACAAAAAGGAACTGAATGAAGTCTGCAATAGGTGAATTTATCGAAGTCGATTGGAGACTCACACAACCCGTTTCACAATTGTTAAGTTACATCTTTTTGTGTATACCAAAAGACTTTTTAAAAGTTAATACTTGATAATGGGGAAGTTATTGGAGATATTTTGAAATTACTGGGGTGATCAGACATAAATAAGGAAGAAAATAATATGCATCTGGTTATAAAATTAGGTGTGGATCACATACACCGCAAAAAGAGCCTGCCTGTTCGTATATGGTAAGTAAGATTTGTAACTTCATATGAAATAACGGTTACTGACAATACTATATCACATGGTATAGGGAGCTATCAGAGAATGCCTCAGGTAACAGTTGACATGGCTAGGCAAAATTCTCAGCCCTCCTCAACTGGTAAAACCATCATCAATGATGAACGTCCACTCTATAAAAATAAAGGGATGGAATTAGGAATTATAAACTCATCCTTGACTAAAAGACAATGAAGTGATAACTAAAATAAGAAAGCTATGGAGACAGAGCCATGTAACGTGCAACAACCGACAATAACGGGACTGACCTATTGTAGAACGACGATGAGCTGTCTTTTACTTGACCGATTAAAATATGTTTTTGTGGGCCTATGTCAAGCAAGGGACGATACTCTTCGTGGATCTTATCCAGACAGAAAAATATTGGGTCAAGAAGTGAATGAGAAATAAGGGATGTTGTTGTTGTCTTCAGTCCGAAGATTGATTTGATGCAGCTCTCCATGCTACTCTATACTTTGCGAACCTTTTCATGTCCGAATTATTACTGCAACCGATATACTTTTGAATCTGCTTACTGTAATCACCTTTGGTCACCCTCTACGACTTTTACCCTTCACATTTCCCTCCTGTACTAAACTGTGATCCCTTGATGTCTCAAAATGGATCTTATCAACCGATTCCCTCTTTGGTCAAGTTGTGCCACAAACTTCTTGCCTTCCCAATTCCATTCAATACCTCCTCATTAATTACGTGCTCTGCCCAGCTGATCTTCAACATCTTTTGTTGCACCACATTTCGAAAGCTATTCTGGTTTTGTCTAAACCGCTTATCGTCCATGTTTCACTTCCATACATGGCTATACTCTAGACAAAAACTTTCAGGATATACTTCGTAACACTAAAACCTATATTCGGTGATAACAAATTGCTCCTTTTCAGAAATAATTTTCTTGCCATAGCTAGTCTACATTTTACATCATCTTTACTTGGGCCATCATCATTTATTTTGCTGCACAAATAGCGAAACTCATCTACTACTTTTAGTGTCTCGTTTCCTAATCTAATTCGCGCAGCGTCACCTGATTTAATTCGAGTGGTTTTCATTATCTTTTGTTATGTTCATTTTATATCCTCCTTTAAACATAATGTCCAATCCGTTCAGCTGATTTTCCAAGTCCTTTGCTGTCTATGGCAGAATTAAAACAGCATCGGCAAACTTCAATGTGTTTCTTTCACCTGAACTTTAATTCCTTCTCCATATTTTTCTTTGGTTTCCTTTACTGCTTATTAAATGCATAGATTGAATAACACAGGGGATAGGCTACAACCCTGTTTCACAACCTTCTCAACCACAGCTTCCCTTTCATGGGTCTCGTCTCTTATAACAGCCGTCCGGTTTCTGTACAAGTTGAAAATAGCCCTTCGTTCCCTGTGTTTTACCCCTGTTACCTTCAGAATTTCAAAGAGAGTATTCCAGTCAGCAATGTCAGAAGCTTTCTCTAAGACTACAAAAGGTATAAACGC
The DNA here is from genome assembly GCF_023898315.1 of Schistocerca nitens. Taxonomy (NCBI): domain Eukaryota; kingdom Metazoa; phylum Arthropoda; class Insecta; order Orthoptera; family Acrididae; genus Schistocerca; species Schistocerca nitens. The sequence goes on along the minus strand of NC_064615.1, from coordinate 697,267,557 downwards.
AAGTTTGCATTTCCATGCACTACCTTGTAAGAAATGTCGGAGGGTAAGTATTGTCTCAACTGTTCCTGCATTTCTTCTGAATACAAACTGATCTTGCTTGAGGTCGGCTTCTGCCAGTTTTTCCATTCTTGTGTAAAGAATTCGTGTTAATATTTTGCAACCATGACTTATTAATTGATAGTGCGGTGATTTTCACATCTGTTAGCAACTGCTTTCTTCAGAATCAGGATTATTACATTCTTTTTGTAATATGAGGGTATTTCGCCTGCCTGATACATCTTGCACACCGGATGGAAGAGTTTTGGCATGGCTGGCTCTCGAAAGGCTATCAGTAATTCTTACGGAGTATCGTTTACTCCCGGGGCCTTGTTTCGACTTAAATCTTTCAGAGCTCTGTCAAACTCTTCTCGCGGGATCAGTTTTCCCATCTCATCTTCATCTACGTCCACTTCCGTTTCCGTAATATTGCCTTCAAGTTCATCTGCCTCTTAGAGACCTCTTGTATACTCGCTCCATCTTTCCCTTCTTTGCTTAGGACTTGTTTCCCCTCTGACCTCTTGATATTCATGCAGCTTCTTCCCTTTTGCCCTGCAGGCAGTATCTATCTTTCCACTAGTGAAATATACTTCTAAACCCTTATATTTATCCTCTAGCCAATCCAGCTTAGCCATTTTGCACTTCCTGTTAATCTCATTTTTAAATGTTTATATTCCTTTTCTACCGCTTCATTTTTTGGATTTTTATATTTTCTTCTTTCGTCACTTGCATTCAATATCTCCTGGGTCATTCAAGGATTTCTACTAGGCCTTGTGTTAACTATTTGATCGCCTGCCGCCTTCACTATTTCGTCTCTCAAAGCTACCCATTCGTCTTCTACTGCCAGCCGGGTGGCTGAGTGGTTCTAGGCGCTGCAGTCTGGAACCGCGCGACCGCTACGGTCGCAGGTTCGAATCCTGCCTCGGGCATGGATGTGTGTGATGTCCTTAAGTTAGTTAGGTTTGAGTGGTTCTACGTTCTAGGGGACTGGTGACCTCCGAAGTTAAGTCCCATAGTGCTCAGAGCCATTTGAACCATTTTCGTCTTCTACTGTATTCCTTTCCTCTGTTCCAGTCAACGGTTGGCTAATGCTCCCTCTGAAGCTCTCAGCAACCTCTGGTTCTTTCATCTTATCCATGTCCCATATCTTTAATTTCCTACCTTCTTCCATTTTTTTCAGTTTTAATTTACTGTTCGTAACAATTCCAATATGACCCCGAAAGTCTTACAATTTATAATGTGGTTCCTAAATCTCTGTCTTACCATTACATAATCAGTCTGAAGCCTTCCTGTGTCTCCAGGTCTCTTCCACCACAGAGCGTCGATGCGTAAACCAAGTATTAGCGATGATTAAATAATGCTCTGTGCAAAATACTACCATGCGGCTTCCTCTTTCATTTCTATACCCAGTCCATATTCACCTATTATTTTTCCTTCTCTTCCACTCGACCATCACTATCTGGACAATTTCTTTTATCTCACTATACATTTTTCATTCTTCTTCATCGTCTGCGGAGCTAGTTGGCATATAAGCTTATAAGCTTGCACTGCTGTGGTTGATGTGGGCTTCTTGTCTATCTTGGCTACAATAATACGTTCACTATGCTGTTCATAGTAGCTTACCTGCGCTCCTATCTTATTATTCAATATTAAACCCCATCCTGAATTACCCCTATTTGTATTTACAACTTTGTATTCACCTGATCAGAAGTCCAGTTTTTCCTGCAGCCTAACTTCGGTAATTCCTACTATATAACTTGAACCAGGAGTTTTCCCTTTTTAAATTTTCTAACCGACCTGTCCCATTAAGGGATGTAACATTCCACAACCCGACCTGTAGAACGCCAGTTTTGTTTCTCCTGGTGACATCCTCCTGAGAAGCCCCTGCCTGGAATCCTAATGGGGGACTATTTTAGCTCCTTGATATATTACCCAAGAGGATGCCATTATCATTTAACCATACAGCATAACTGCATGCCCTCGGGGAAAATTATGGCTGTAGTTTCTCGTTGCTGTGAACTGGTCGCAGTGCCAGCACAAGGCCGTTTTGGTTGATGTTGCAAGGACATCAGTCCGTCATCCAGACTGTTGCCCCTTCAAGTACTGAAGAGGCTGCTGCCCCTTTTCACGATCCACACGTTTGACTGTCCTCTCAACAGATTACCCTTCGTTGTGGGTGCACCTACGTTACGGCTATCTGTATCACCGAGGCATACAAGCCACCCCACCGACAGTAAGGTCCGTGGATAGTGGGGGTGGGGGTGGGGGGGGGAGGGGAGGGGAGGGGAGAGGGGTTCAAATGGTTCAAATGGCTCTGAGCACTATGGGACTTAACTACTGTGGTCATCAGTCCCCTAGAACTTAGAACTACTTAAACCTAAGTAACCTAAGGACAGCACACACGTCCATGCCCGAGGCAGGATTCGAACCTGCGACCGTAGCAGTCGCGCGGTTCCGGACTGCGCGCCTAGAACCGCTAGACCACCGCGGCCGGCGGGGCGAGGGGGAGTGGAATGGAAGATCAGTAAAATTAATGTATAAAAATGCACGGTATAAAATTATTTTAAGACGTTTTGGGGCCACCAGTGAACTGAAGGAAGAAGATTATGCCGAAGGTCAAACTTACAGGAAGCCTACATGCTTATGTGTGTTTGTCGCGGAACGTAAGAATAATCGTAGCGGCTGTTAACGCAAGTGTCAGTTTGGTACTGGAGCGTGTGCGGTGAGTACCGTCCGGGTACAGAGAGGGTCAAGTTAATCAAACTGGTTTGGAGCCGTGTGGAGGGTCTAAACCAGAGGCTCAGACGACTCTGCGACTATAATGGTTGCAAATTCATCGACCTCCGTTATTGGGTGGAGAACTGTAGGGCCCCCCTAGACAGGTCAGGCGTGCACTACACACCGGAAGCAGCTACTAGGGTAGCACGTGCACACGGGGGTTTTTTAGGTTAGAGGGACCCCCCCCCCCCCTTGGGCGAAACGATAAAATACCTGACGGCTTACCAGAGAGAACATTATCATCGTTGATAAAGAACGTCCGTCCTCAGAGACCAAAAACAGGAAAAGTTAACGTAATATTGGTAAACTGCGGGAGTATCCAGGGCAAGGTTCCTGAATTAGTATCTGTTATTGAAGGAAATAGTGCGCATATAGTATTAGGAACGGAAAGTTGGTTAAAACCGGAAGTGAACAGTAACGAAATCCTAGACACAGAATGGAATATATACCGCAAGGATAGGATAAACGCCAATGGTGGAGGAGTATTTATAGCAGTAAAGAATTCAATAATATCCAGTGAAGTTATTAGCGAATGCGAATGTGAAATAATCTGGGTTAAGTTAAGTATCAAAGGTGGGTCAGATATGATAGTCGGATGCTTCTATAGACCACCTGCATCAGCAACCGTAGTAGTTGAGCGCCTCAGAGAGAACCTGCAGAACGTCGTGAAGAAGTTTCGTGATCATACTATTGTAATAGGGGGAGACTTCAATCTACCAGGTATAGAATGGGATAGTCACACAATCAGAACTGGAGCCAGGGACAGAGACTCTTGTGACATTATCCTGACTGCCTTGTCCGAGAATTACTTCGAGCAGATAGTTAGAGAACCAACGCGTGAAGCTAACGTTTTAGACCTCATAGCAACAAATAGACCGGAACTTTTCGACTCCGTGAATGTAGAAGAGGGTATCAGTGATCGTAAGTCAGTGGTTGCATCAATGACTACAAGTGTAATAAGAAATGCCAAGAAAGGAAGGAAAATATATTTGCTTAACAAGAGTGATAGGGCACAAATCGCAGAATATCTGAGTGACCACCATCAAACGTTCATTTCTGAGGAAGAGGATGTGGAACAAAAATGGAAAAAATTCAGAAACATCGTCCAGTACGCCTTAGATAAGTTCGTACCGACTAAGGTCCAAAGCGAGGGGAAAGATCCACCGTGGTATAACAATCATGTACGAAAGGTACTACGGAAACAAAGAAAGCTTCATCATAGGTTTAAGAGTAGTCGAATCATAGCTGATAAGGAAAAGCTGAACGAAGCGAAAAAGAGCGTAAAGAGAGCAATGAGAGAAGCATTCAACGAATTCGAACATAAAACATTGGCAAACAATCTAAACAAGAACCCTAAAAAGTTTTGGTCATATGTAAAATCGGTAAGCGGATCTAAATCCCCTATTCAGTCACTCGTTGACCACGATGGCACCGAAACAGAGGACGACCGAAGAAAGGCAGAAATACTGAATTCAGTGTTCCGAAACTGTTTCACTGCGGAAAATCGTAACACGGTCCCTGACTTCAGCCGTCGCACGGACGCCAAAATGGAAAATATTGAAATAAACGATATCGGAATTGAAAAACAACTGCTATCACTTAGTAGCGGAAAAGCATCCGGACCAGACGAGATACCCTTAAGATTCTACAGTGATTATGCTAAAGAACTTGCCCCCTTTCTATCAGCAATTTATCGTAGATCTCTGGAAGAACGTAAAGTACCTAGCGACTGGAAGAAAGCGCAGGTCGTTCCCATTTTCAAGAAGGGTCATAAATCAGATGCGAATAATTATAGGCCTATTTCGCTTACGTCAATCTGTTGTAGAATAATGGAACATGTTTTGTGTTCTCGTATTATGACGTTCTTAGATAATACAAATCTCCTTCATCATAACCAACATGGATTCCGCAAACAGAGATCATGTGAAACTCAGCTCGCCCTATTTGTCCAAGAAATTCACAGTGCCGTAGACACTGGCGAGCAGATTGATGCCGTATTCCTGGACTTCAGGAAGGCATTTGATACGGTTCCGCACTTACGTTTAGTGAAAAAAAATACGAGCTTACGGAATATCGGACCAGGTTTGTGATTGGATTCAGGATTTCCTAGAAGAAAGAACACATGTCATTCTTAACGGTTCAAAATCTGCAGATGTAGAGGTAATTTCGGGAGTACCGCAAGGAAGCGTGATAGGACCTTTATTGTTTACAATATACATAAATGACTTAGTTGACAACATCGGTAGCTCCGTGAGGCTATTTGCAGATGACACGGTTGTCTACAAGAAAGTAGCAACATCAGAAGACTCGTACGTACTCCAGGAAGACCTGCAGAGGATTAATGAATGGTGCGACAGCTGGCAGCTTTCCCTAAACGTAGATAAATGTAATATAATGCGCATACATAGGGGCAGAAATCCATTCCAGTACGATTATGCCATAGGTGGTAAATCATTGGAAGCGGTAACGACCGTAAAATACTTAGGAGTTACTATCCGGAGCGATCTGAAGTGAAATGATCACATAAAACAAATAGTGGGAAAAGCAGGCGCCAGGTTGAGATTCATAGGAAGAATTCTAAGAAAATGTGACTCATCGACGAAAGAAGTAGCTTACAAAACGCTTGTTCGTCCGATTCTTGAGTATTGCTCATCAGTATGGGACCCTTACCAGGTTGGATTAATAGAAGAGATAGACATGATCCAGCGAAAAGCAGCGCGATTCGTCATGGGGACATTTAGTCAGCGCGAGAGCGTTACGGAGATGCTGAACAAGCTCCAGTGGCGGACACTTCAAGAAAGGCGTTACGCAATACGGAGAGGTTTATTATCGAAATTACGAGAGAGCACATTCCGGGAAGAGATGGGCAACATATTACTACCGCCCACATATATCTCGCGTAATGATCACAACGAAAAGATCCGAGAAATTAGAGCAAATACGGAGACTTACAAGCAGTCGTTCTTCCCACCCACAATTCGTGAATGGAACAGGGAAGGGGGGATCAGATAGTGGTACAATAAGTACCCTCCACCACACACCGTAAGGTGGCTCGCGGAGTATAGATGTAGATGTAACACGGGTATCTCGTGAGAGAAGCGCGCTGCTAGTGCTCTGCTGAGGCACTGCACTTTTGGGCTCATCAGTCCGTATTAGTAAGAACTGAACGTGGGTAATACTAATATAATAATGTTACTAAGGTGAGAATCTTCTAAAAATGGCTACTTAATTTCTGTAAAATTAAAATAGTCTGCAACACTAACTTGAGCAGGTGACATACATATGGATCGGTGGTTGGAGTAAACTCTGATTTTAACATAAAAAATATTAATAAGCTAGCTAACTAGTTGGATGCTGAGACCCCTTCCTTCTAAAATTAAATAATCAAGATTGGTCAGCAAATCTCAGTGTCTTAATTCCGGCTGGTTTTGTCAAGAGACTGTCTTATGGACTTTTTTCTATGTATTTTCTGAAGCACATTTAAAGCACCGCCCTTTCTCTCTTTATGTAGAAGCTCCAAGTTATTGTGGAACTCTGAAACTGACTGGTAACTACCACAATAATTGAGATGTAAGTGCTGATTTCGAACTGCTCACATTTAAATGTCCTTTAAAGCGATTTACAAACCTCTACCTAATTGTCCAACGTACTTCTGAGAACAGACTTTACAGAAAATTGAACAGATCCGTTTGTTATTAAGTGATTTGCTGAGTGACTGTTTGCTTTGTCTATACTTAGCTCCTACATTCTACGGGATAAAAACGCAGGATTTATATTATTCTTTTTTAAATGTTTACCGATTCTTTCTGAAAAGGAATCATAGTAAGTGATGCGGGAGTAGCTCTTGTTGTTATTGTCCTGCCTAACCAGTGACAAAGTGTAAGAAAGTGTGGAGTGGTTAGTGGAAGAAATTGCCTTCCACAATAATTTGTTATTAGTGTTGTGCACAAAGTTTATATTGTGACCGTTAGCAAGTGCAATACTTTGTATAACCTGTTACTCACGGTCAAAAGCCTGGGCGGTTAGGGGGACGTGATGGTGGCGGTGAAGAAGCGAACGGAAGGTAGCCTTCCTATAATTTATTGGATGATTTAAAGAAGGATGAAGACGGTATCAAAGGTTGACGGTTTCCGGTAAATATCTGTTTCTTAACTTGATTAACATATCAAGTTAAGGGATTTACAATCGAACGCAGTGCTTTTGCACATGCCCTTACCTCGACTTCTTAATCACATTAAGAAACAATACTTTTGTTTTTGATTTTTATCTCAGTCATCAACCACTGTCACGGCGCTCCATAGGTCTTCGAATCATCCAATGAAATATAACCGTTCGGTTCTCTACGACCTCCACCACGTATCGCTAACCTCCCTAGGCTTTCGAACGTGGGTAACAGGCTATACAATGTATTATACTTGCTAATAGTCACGATATACATTTTATACATACTGTTAATAAAGAACACAATTTCTTCTGCTAACAACGTTTGTTCTACTTCGCCTTTTAGGAAAGAATTGGTAGAAATTTAAAAAGAATAACATAAATTCTGCGTTTTAAATCCCGTAGAATATAGGTACCAAATATGGGCATAGTGAACAGTCATTCAGCAATCCATGTAATAACACAGGGGTTTACTCAATTTCCTGTCAAGACTGTTCTCAGAAGTACGTTAGGCAAACTGGTTGAAGTTTCACCATGCGCTTTAAAGAACATTCCAATTTGAACAGATCGAAATCAACACTGGCATCTCAATTACGTGATAATCAATATTTTATTACAGATCCCCGCAAAACTTGGAGGTAGTACACAAAAGGAGAAAAGGTGGTGTTTTAAATGTGCTTGAGGAGATATATACAATGATCAGCCGGAACATTATCACCACCGACTTACTGTCGATATAAAACTAACCAGGCGATAGCAGTGTCACCTGGCGAGGAATGACTGCTAGACAGACACACGAATGGTGCATGTAGTATCAGTGAGCGTGCTGTCAGCGTGTAGAATAGGGGAAGTTGCGCGATCTATCTGATTTTGGCCGTTGGCAGATTGTGATGGATCAAAGGCTCGGTACGAGCATTTTGAAAATCGCACGACTTTTCGGGGTGTTCCTGAATTGCTGTGGTGAGTGTCGTTAACAGGTGGCGAAACTAAGGTGAAACCACATGCAGACAACGTGGTGTTGGGCTGCCACTCCTCGATACAGAAGGCGGACATCGTAGGCTGGGCAGACTGGTAAAACAGGACAGGCGGCGAACTGTGGCAGAAATAACATCAGACTTTAAAGCTGGACAGCGTAAAAGTGTGTCTGAACACAGAGTGCACCCAACACTCCTGACGATGAGCCATCGCAACCGACGAGCCATGCATTTGCTAATGTTAACACCACGACATCGGCAACTACGACTGAAATGGACACTTGGCCATCGGAACTGGACGTTGGCGCAGTGACAATTATGCTCTGGGGAACATTCATGTGGTCATCCATGGATCCAGAGGAGCTCGTGCAGGGCACCAGGACGGCCAAGGTGGTTGCAGACCATGGAGACCCCTTGTTTCCCGACGGCAGTGTGATTTTTCGGCAAGATATCCTCCACGTCACAAGGCCGGGAGCGTTATGGAGTGGTTCGAGGAACACAGTGGCGAGTTCCAATTGCCGTGTTGGCTCTGCAACTAGATAGATCTGATACGGATCGAATGCATCTGGGATGTGACTGAATGCAGCGTCACAGCTCATTGCTCTCCTCCCCGTAATTTACGGTAATTATGAGACTTGCGTGTGCAGATGTGGCGCCAACTCCGTCCAGCGACCTACCAATGCCTCACTGCTTCCGAGTCATGACGCGTCGTCGTTTTTATCCGTGCCAAAGGTGGACATACCGTCTCTTAGGTAGGTGGTTATAGTGTTCTGGTTGTTCAGTATATAATAAAGTCCATAAGACAGTCCCCTGTTAATATTCTCAACAACTCAATGGAATGAAGACAATGAGTTTTACAGGCCAATTGTGACTATTTGAATTTTCAATTAAGGGGTTGAACATCTTGGATAACTTCTCACTAGTTTCTTTTTTACTTCATGTTAATACCAAGTGTGTTCCCATTACCAGTCCACGTTTAAGTCTTTCTGATTCATTTATTGTGCACAGTGTTTTAATGCATCACCCACGTTCTATTCTTACATAATACGGACAGACGAGTCTAATAGTTCACGTAGCGACCTCAGTGCCTCACCAGGGCACTAACTGCGCGCTTCTCTAATCTTCTGTGTTGCCTACGTTAATTGGTTGCCCACGTTAGTTCTACTAGCTTAACTGTGTGAATGCCCGAACGGTAGCCACCACACACTCTGCGGTACCACAATGAGCACCTTGTAGCTTGCTTTGTCAGCCGCTACGATTACTATTATGTCCGTGGCAAACACACATAGGCGTGTCTGCTTTCAAATGGTTCAAATGCCTCTGATTACTATGGGACTTAACATCTGAGGTCATCAGTCCCCTAGAACATAAAACTACTTAAACCTAACTCACCTAAGGGCATCACGCACATCCATGCTCGAGGAAGGAATCGAAGCTGCGACCGCAGCGGCCGCGCGGATCCAGACTGAAGCGCCTAGAACCGCTCGGCCACTGCGGCTGGCCGTGTCAGCTTTCTTTCATGGATTGGTAGCCTCCAAAACGTGTTAAAAATAATTTTATTCCGTTCATTTTTATACATTAATTTTATTAGTATTCATCATCATATTTATTTATCTTTTATTCTTCAATCACTCCTGGAGCCATTATTTCCTGGATGACGTTTACGAAGGGCATCGTTCGTTGCTTGACATAGGTCCACCGGAACAATCTTAGTCGGTCAAGTCAGAGAGTGTTCATCGTGATTCTAACGGAAGTCAGTCCAGTTCTTGTCAATTCTTGCACGTTACATGGGACTGTCCAAATCAATTTTTCACTTTAGTTATTAAAGCTTCACGTCTTTTTAGTCAAGGATCAGTTTCTGATTCCTAATTCCATTCCTTCACTTTCATAGAGTTAACAGTCATAATTTATGATGGTTTTACCGATTGAAGAAGGCTGAGAAGTTTGCCTATCCACGCCAACTGTTATTCTGCGGCATTCCGTAATAGGTCCCTATACCATACGACAGCATTTTAAGTAACAATCTTTTGGTATGAAATTACAAATCTTATTTATTATACACGAATAGGGCAGTTTGCTAACCAGCCTAGTAATACAGTTTGGGGCAAATAAGAGTGGTCCGGAGGATTGGATACGGCTGGATCATTGTGGCAGTGTTAACGGGGCAGGAAAACGCCTACAGCTACTTCCAACAGGATGGCGCAAATGCTCATACAGCACAATGACACAGTCTTCACCCCTGACAGGGCTGTTAGCAGAGGTTAGACTGGTCTCGGCCCTAGCTCGCCACCCAGGTCACCTGGTCTGTCACTGTGCGGTTACTTTGTGCGTGGAGCCCTCAATTCTGATGTGTATAGCAATAACCTTCACAGTCTTCAAGAACCGCCCTTAGCCAACTTACTGACCAGCGCTCAGGAGTGCCAGATGAATGGTGGTCCTTTCAACATCTGCTATAGCCAGTTTGGAATTGTAATTCCTTTCCTCTGCTGTGTTTCTTCGTTTCCTCGAACCCAGTTCTCCGGGCTACTTTTATTTGACCCACTCTGTATTTCCTTCCTTCATTAAGTCTGTTCACACAGTACTTTCAAAATATCTCAGATAACATTCATTACCACATTATCAAGTATTCATTACAAAAAAGTCTCTGCAGCTGTACACCAAATGATGCAAGTTAAAATTTGCGAAACTGGTTGTGTTAGTCTGCAATCGCCTTCAATAAAAAAATGGCTCTGAGCACTATGGGACTTAACATTTGTGGTCATCAGTCCCTAGAACTTAGAACTACTTAAACCTAACCAACCTAAGGACATCGCACACATCCATGCCCGAGGCAGGATTCGAACCTGCGACCGTAGCGGTCACGCGGTTCCAGACGCGCCCAGAACCGCACGGCCACACCGGCCGGCCGTCTTCAATAATTAGAGCTATTCTGGGCGACTGAACTTTTCCTTCTTCTTGTTTCGAATGGGCCTACTTTGGACCTCGCTTGTTCAACTCTTGGGCTTTGATCTTTGCCCAGTACTGTCTCATCCTCTTCCTTTTTTCTGTTCAGGGGGTACCTTTCCTTCGAGACTTTTCCTTAAATCCTCAGACTTCCTTCAGGATATGTCTGTTCTGGAGATCAGTTATTCCCAGTTCTTTAATGTCCTATTCAGTTCCTGTCAGCCAAGTGGTGCGTATCTTCTTGTTTTGCCATGAGTTGAACAGACGGTTGGTCTATTTGTTTGGAGGCAATCTTGCAACATGGCTGTAGAAAGCTAACCTTCTTTTTCTTGCACAGTCAGAGTGTCTCTCGATATGTACATAGACATCCGAGCTATGCCGCCTTCTGAATTCCCCGTCTTTTTCTACCGGGCTTAGGATCTTTCTGACGATTCTCCTCTCTCTGACTTCCAATTTCTCCATCAGACCTCTCCGGTTCACGGAAAGAGATTCCATGGCATGCAGGACTTCTGGTCTATGACTGATGTGTAGTGCTTAAGTTTCAAGTTGCGTGACAAGCATTTTTTGTCGTAGGTCTTCATAGTCAGTCTGTAGGCTTGTTCCAACTTGTTGACTATCATGGATAATGACGTTTATTCAGATAAGTAGTGTTTAATCCATTCACAGAGATTCTTAAGCTTCTCAGTCCTTTTGATGTTTCCCTGGTCTGGTAGCATCTCTCTGTTAGCTTCTTGCATGTCTGTGAAGAACTCTGTTTTCTCCAGCGACACTTGAAGACCCACTTCTCTTCAACAGTGTCCTTGAAAAGGTTGCGAGAGAATTGCGCAAGGAACTGACCAATTTTGGTGTTCAGAGTGGTGTCTACCTGCGCTGTAAGAACGAAGGACACATTGTAGATTTCCTGGCTGTTGCAGATGACATGGCACTGTCTAATTCTCTTGAAATGGCAACAATGCAGGTAAACTGCCTCTGTAGAGGAAGGTTGGCAGATTATATTTTCTGAGTGTCTACCTGAAGGTTCTGTAGAAATCTCTGGAGCTATTCTTAGCGAAGCTCTCTTCTGTTTGGATTGCTTGGTTTCGTATGAAGGTCCTTTTACTTCCTCGAATTACCTTAGCTGTAAGCCTTCTTTGTTCCAAGAAGTTCTCCCAATTTTTTTTTTTTTGTTTTCTTACAATTTCACTTCCCTCAGCGTGTATGTCTCTGGGCTATTGCATTGCCACAGTCTTCATTCCACCATGGATGTTTTCTTTTGTTCATTGGCTGTCCTCACAAGAGTCTCCTTCAGTTGGTCCCAGCTGTTGAAAACTGTACAGTCCAGTCTCTGGCTTACTCCTTGTCTGTTCTTAAGTCGTTCTACATCAAATCTTACCACCTTGGAAGTTCTGTGTACTCTAGTGTTTCTAGGCTGGAGTCTCATTTTGATTTTTGAGAGGTAGTGATCTGAGTCCAGATTGGCATTTCTTAATACGTTTACGTTTTGTATTTCCGTTTGAGATTTTCTTGAAATGGCCACATGATCTTTCTGGAATTCCATCAAGTTGGTGTTAGGTGAAATCCAAGTCTTCTGCTTCCTTGACAGGTGTTTGAAGTATATAAACATCATGACCAACCCAAAAGTCCTACACAGATCCTCCATTCGTTCCCCATTGCGGTTGGCTCTTATATATGCCAGATAGTTGCCCACTACATTAATGTTTTTTCTCTCTCTTCCCAGTTGGGCATTGAAGTCACCAAACAGTACGACGGTGTGTCTCTCTCGAACTTCAGACAGAATACCTTCTAAGTGTTCCCAGAACTTGTCAGTTCTGTCTAGATAGCATCTGTTGTCCTGGTTGGTTGGGGCAGGTATGTTGACTAGTTGCAATCCTTGTTAGCACATTTGAGGGAGAGGACAGATACACAACTGCTTGGGAAGTTGAAGTAAATCACAGAATCTAGTATATTGTGACTGATTATAAATCCTGTACTGATTATAAATCCTGTACGTAAGTGGGGTACATTCTTCATTACCCAATGACCCACTTTTCCATTGAAGATTATGTATCCCTGGGACTCGAAGGCACGATCATCCTTGAATGTGGTTTCCTGTACTGCTGTCAGATTAGATTAGATTAGATTAGTTTTTCGTTCCATAGATCCGTGCTGAGGAGATCCTCGTGTATGTGGAACATGTCAATTTTTTTGAAGCTGAAATAACAATACTAATAGTATGAGTATATACATCATTTTTAAGCTGAAATAACAATACTGATAGTATGAGTATATACAATAAATCATTTGTTTCTATTAAAAAATTCGTCAATGGAGTAGGAATTGGCCACTAGTAAGTCTTTCAGGCTCTTTTTAAACTGATCTTTATTTGTAACTAAATTTTTTATGTTTGTTGGCAAATTATTAAAGATGAGTGTTCCTAAGTAGTGGACCCCTTTTTGAACTAAAGTAAGCGCTTTTAAGTCCTTGTGCAGATCATTTTTGTTTCTGGTGTCACATGTATGTACTGAGCTGTTTGTTGGAAAAAGAGATATTTTATTTAGGACAAATTTCATTAAGGAGTAAATATACTGAGAGGCAGTAGTTAGTATACCCAGTTCTTAGAAGAGGTTTCTACAGGATGTCCGTGAATTTACTCCACAAATAATACGTATTACACGCTTTTGAACTCTGAAAACTTTTGTTTGACTTGAAGAGTTGCCCCAAAATATTATACCAATTGATATTATGGAATGAAAGTAGGCAAAGTATGCAAGCTTTTTCATTTTTATGTCGCTAATGTCTGCTAACACTCGAATTGCAAATACAGATTTGTTAAGGCGTTTCTGCATTTCTGTGGTGTGCTCTTCCCAACTGAATTTATTGTAATCCCAGGAATTTAAGACTGTCAACCTCTTCTATCTGCTCTTCGTATTTTATGCATATGCTGGGTGGAAACCTCTTACAGGTTCTGAATTGCATATAGTGAGTCTTTTCGAAGTTTAATGTCAGTGAGTTGGCTTTAAACCATTTATTAATATCCATGAAAATATCATTAGCAGATCTTTCTAGAACTACACTTGACATACTATTTATTGCAAAACGTGTGTCATCTGCAAACAAAACGAACTCTGCTTCTGGCAGTGTAACTGATGAGAGATCATTAATGTACACAAGAAAAAGCAATGGCCGTAAGATGGATCCTTGTTGGACACCACATGTAATTTCTACCCATTCTGATGATGACTGATGACTTAATTCACTAGTCCCTTGCACTGACACACTTTGTTTCCTGTTAGCGAGATATGACTTGAACCATTTTGCAGCACTACCCGTGACACCATATAATTCTAATTTATTTAAAAGGATGTTGGGGTTCACACACTCAAATGCCTTTGACAAATTACAGAAAATACCTACTGCTTGTAATTTGTTATTTAATGAATTAAGTACATTTTCACTGTATGTGTAAGTAGCCTTCTCGGTATCAGAACCCTTCAGAAATCCAAACTGTGTTCTTGATAATACGTTATTTGTAGTCAGATGGTTGAGAAGCTGCCTGCACATTACTTTTTATAAGATTTTTGAGAATGCTAGCAAAAGTGAAATCGGTCTGTAGTTTGATGGTATCTCTTTATCCCCTTTCTTGAATAGTGGCTTAACATCTGCACATTTTAGCCAGTCAGGAAATGTCCCAGTTATAATTGACTGGTTACACAAGTAACTTAGAATTGTACTAAACTCACAACAACATGCCTTAATTAACTTTGTTGATAATTCATCATAACCACTAGAATGCTTTGTTTTTAAAGATTTTACTATGGAAGTTATTTCTTTTGGTGAAGTGAGTGACATATTCATGTACCTGAAGCTATTTGTAATGGCTAGTTTCAGATATTCAAGGGCATTATTTACTGATCCTGAAAATCCCGTTCTACCAGTAATGGATATAAAGTACTTGTTATATAGATTTGCCACACTATGCCAATCGGTTACTAATGTGCCATCTACCCTTAATGCTATGTGCTACTGTTCCTTTCTGGTTCTACCAGTCTCCTCCTTCACTATATCCCATATGGTTTTTATTTTGTTCCCTGACATTGCTATCTTCTTCTCGCAGCACATTTGTTTAGATGTCTGAATTACTTTTTTTAATATTTTACAGTATTCCTTGTATTTAGCTAAATCATCAGCATTGGAACTATTCTTGGTAGACAATACATTTTCCTTTTTGTCTTACAGGAAATCTTTATTCCTTGTGTAGTCCATGGTTTTATTGTAGACTTCTGTTTGATTTGAGAAACTTTTAGAGGAAAACAGTTTTCAAACATGGTACTGACATTGTTCATGAATGTGTTATATTTTTAATTCATGTCATCAGCACTATAAACATCTTTCCATTTCATATCTTTGAGCAGTTTTCCAAAACACTCAATTTTTGGTTGATTGACTGCTCTCCTGTACTCAGATTTAGCAGTCTTGATAATCTGCTTCGAATTTACACCTAAAACAAGGAGCTGCATGTCATGCTCTGTTAGTCCATTTATTTCAGGTTTTATGATATGATTTTGTTCCTTTGATTTGTCTATAAAAATATTATCAATGGCTGTCCTTGAAGATTTAGTGATCCTAGTTGGAAAGTTTACAGTGTGAGTTAGATTGAAAGACAATATTACTAACTGCAGTAAATGTTTACTGGAAGATTGCATTAGAAAATCTGTATTCAAGTCACCAGCAATCAAAATTTCTTTGATTCTTCCTGTTAAATAACCCAAAAGAGCTTCTAGATGATTTATGAATGGATTATAATTTCCTGCAGGTGCTCGGTAAATAGTTACTATTATATAGGATCTCTTATGAGACTGTACTTCTGTTGCACATACTTCTAGATGCTGCTCTAAACAGAATTTATTAATGTCAATGTTTTTGAATTTATGGCAGTTTTTAATAAATGTGGCAACCCCCCCTCCATCCACATCTACTCTGCAGAAGTAGGAAGCTAGCTTAAATCCTGAAATGTCTAACATATCTATACCAGTGGTCACTTGATGTTCAGAGAGGCAGATTATTTCAATTTGGTTAGATGAATTCATTTCATCAATACAAATGAGTAGTTCATCAACTTTATTTCTGAGTCCCGGAATATTCTGGTGTAATAAAGATAAATGATACTGCATACTAATGGGATTATAGCTGCTTTGGCGAAGATGAACTGGCAGTTTCTGATTACTTTCTGTTAAACATTGTTTAAATGGAGGCTGTATGCTAAAATCTGCCTCCTGTTAATCTGTTTTCTCAAACTGTGTGTGTCTGCCAATCTCTCTTAAAACTCGTTTTCTTTCCCCCTTCCCTGTCCTAAAAAAGCATCCCTGGACACCTGTGACCACTGGTATTTTACCACTTGTGACAGTGTCCCCCATTAAGTTTTCTGCAATCAAGCTTTCCTATTGACGTGAAGGCCATGCCTAGTGTAGTCCCATCTATCGATAGCGTCCTCAGGAATCAAACCAATATGGGACCCTATATCTGTCCTTAGCTGCCACTCCAACTCCAAGTCCACCCTCCCGACGGAAGAGTTCAAATGAGGCCGATCATGGCGTCCCAACACAGACACAAATCCCACACTCGTATGCTTCGTTGCTGATGCTATCTTCACCAGGCCACTCTCTATGGAATATTCAGAGTCTCTGTCAATACTATTTCCCGGACCACCCACTATAACCACGGCATCCTCCTTTGTGAAATCCTTGCTTAAAGAACCTACATCCTCTGTTACCTGACCGAGATCTGCACTAGGCTTGAAAAAGTTTGTGACCTGGTACGCTGGACCTATTATTTCCTGCAGTAGTTGGCCAACACCTCTACCATGGGAACTACCTAACTACAGAACTTTCATTCTGTTTACAAATTTCCCTAACTTTTTCAAGTCCTTGAAAGCTTGTTGTGCTCTTTCTACAGCTTCAGTGCTATCTTGTGTTGTGTTAGTGAATCGGTCAGATGTTCCAGTTTACCCACTTTGAGCAGTGAATTAGCATTAAATGTTGCAAAGAAACTTTGCCATCTTGGTCTGAGTCTACGTTCGGTGATTTCAGCATGCTCCGATTCATCCTCAAGGCATGTTGGTGAGGACTCTCCAGAATCCGGAGGTCCGCTAACGTCACCTTGGGTGAGGGTGGATTGGTTACCGCCTGACGTAGTGTATTCAGCGAAATTTCCCTCCATTTTCAGTTGAAGACTATTCTTCGTGGGACAGGGGCGAGCCATTGTCCAGGATACTGCCGAAGTTGTTAGCTTGAGAGGGTTATTATTCGCGGTTGTCACCCCTAGAAAGGTTGCCTTCACTATGGCTAAGAAGCCCTGTCCACCCCACTCTTTACTTATGACAAAGGATGGCAGGAAAAGACAAGGCAGGGAAAGGATGAGGATAGGAAAATGGGGAAAGATAAGCCGTTGTGGGACACACTTTTTCTAGCTCCTCCCCTTCGAACCCGTCCAGCTTGGGTGACCCTTCTAGTCGCTAAACTACTGCCGTCTTAGCCCTCCGGATCCAGAGCATGCAAATCTCCTCACCTGCACGGACAGTGCTTCGTTAAGGCGGCGTCCCATGAGGAAAGAACTTTTCATTCATATTTCTATTTTAAAAGTTTTTACACCTGTATAAAATCATCTGTGTTATACTGTATGGACGATTAATCAGTTTTATGCTAGAAAGTAACAGTGAAGAAATCTTGGTTAACAGAAGTAATGCAGTAGATCCACAACAGATGGAAGCACAAAAATATTCAGATAAATACAGAAATATCGGTTTGGAATTAATTAAATAGGAAACGCGGGGAAGGTAAGACGCAATGGCTGCGGGGAAAATGTGAAGAAATCGAAAAATAAAATGAAAGATTCATCGTGTAGGAGAGTCAGGACAAACTTCGATGAAGTTGAAAGCAAAGGTGACAACGTTAAGACCGCAATAGGTATTGCATTGATAAGGGCAGAGAGGACAGCAGGTATGTGAAGAGAGTATTTTCGGCAAGTATCATCCACACTAACCCTAAGAAAGCAATGGCAAATAAGAGCGAGAACTATCGCACAATTTGCTTAACAATTCATGCGTACTAGCTACAGAACAATAATAATAAGCAGAACAATGGAAACGAAAATGGAAGATCAATTAGATGACGATCAGTTTGGCGTTAGGAAGAGTAAGGACGGCAGAGAGGCTCTTCTGACATTTCGATAGGACTCAGTCTTAAGGAAAATCAATACACGCTCATATGGTTTCTCGATCTGGAAAAAGCGTTCAGCAGTGTCAAATGGTGCAAGATGTTCGGAATTCTAATACAAATACGAGTAACCAATAGGGGAAGACGGATAACATAAGTTGTACAAGAAGCAAGACGAAACAGTAAGACTGGGGGATCAAGAACGAAGTGCTCTGACTAAAAAAAGACTATTCTGTCTGTACATAGAATAAACAATGACGGAAATAAAAGAAACATTCAAGAGTGGGATTAAAGTTCAGGGCGGCAGCATATCAATAATAATGTCAGAAAAATGACACCAGTAAATGGAAGTGCTATTTATGTCACAAGTTAATTGGACAGGTTAAAGTAACTTTTGTTAAGGCATCCAGGAACTAGTAATTTGGAAACGGAAGGGGAAGTAGTATGAAAAATACGAATATGCAGGGCTGGGGAACGACTACAATCCGTAATGCAGATAATCGGAAAAAGAGCAATAGTAGGAAAAATACGAATACGTAGGACTGGGCAGCGAATATAATGTGTAATACAGAAAATCGAAAAAGTGTTTGTAGGTGAAAACCAGTAGTACAGTACACGAAGAGGTGAATAATAGCGTCGACCAGTGGAACAATTGATGATTTCAGAAAAGAAACAATAAACACGTCAGACTTATTACTCCTGTCGTAAGACGAAATACGGTGTGGAAGAAATCACTTCATACTATTTCGCCATGAACAAACCCTCGGAAAGAATACCGGAGACGATTTCGTAGTAGGACGTAACTTAAACTGTGTTACGTTTGTTAAAGTTTTCATAGTTTTTATTTTGTTTTAGGTCTGTGTCCATCAAATGGTGTATGTTCGTAAAGACTGATAACTGGTGTAGAAAAAAGTATCCAAATAACAATGGCTGTGTAATAAAAATAATATCGATAGTAATAAACATTCTTCTAAATAGTTTATCGAATTTACGAAGACTAATGATTGCCAAAGAATGAAGATATACTAGGCTCCACCCTATCAGTAAGAACGATCCCTCCATTCTGCTGGAATGATCAGTGAAAATCATGAAAGTGCAGGACGGGTACGCTATACTCAGTACACAAGCCTGATTTGTTTCTAAATGAATACCTCTTTATAGCTTCTGGATTCATTTCAGAATTACATTACAAATCAAGTGGACCTGAGGAATTCATCAAGAACTGTGTTTCCTTGTTTTCAGCGTCAATTCATGAATTAGAGTTACTGTAAATAATTTCTGCGGATAATAAGAGATGAATACCAAAAGAATAGTATTGTATGTGAGTATTGTAATATTTAGTCTTCTACTCTTGTGGTTTCATACACTACTGGCCATTAAAATGGCTACACCACGAAGATGACGTACTACAGACGCGAAATTTAACCGACAGGAAGAAGATGCTGTGATATGCAAATAATTAGCTTTTCCGAGCATTCACACAAGGTTGGCGCCGGTGGCGACACCTACAACGTGCTGGCATGAGGAAAGTTTCCAACCGATTTCTCTTACACAAACAGCAGTTGACCGGCGTTTCCTGGTGAAACGTTGTTGTGTAAGGAGGAGAAATGCGGACTACCACGTTTCCGACTTTGATAAAGGTTGGATTAGCCTATCGCGATTGCGGTTTATCGTGTCGCGACATTGCTGCTCGCGTTGGTCGAGATCCAATGACTGTTAGCAGAATATGGAATCGAGGTGTTCAGGAGGGTAATACGGAACGCCGTGCTGGATCCCAACGGCCTCGTATTAATAGCAGTTGAGATGACAGGCATTTTATCCGCATGACTGTAACGGGTCGTGCAGCCACGTCTCGATCCCTGAGTCAACAGATGGGGACGTTTGCAAGACAATAACCATCTGCACGAAGAGTTCGACGACATTCGCAGCAGCATGGACTATCAGCTCAGAGACCGTGGCTGCGTTTACCATTGACGCTGCATCACAGACAGGAGCGCCTGCGATGGTGAACTCAACGACGAACCTGGGTGCACGAATGGCAATACGTCAATTTTTCGGATGCATCCAAGTTCTGTTTACAGCATCATAATGGTCGCATCCGTGTTTGCGACATCGCGATGAACGCACATTGGAAGCGTGTATTCGTCATCGCCATACTGGCGTATCATCCGACGTGATAATATGGGATGCCATTGGTTACACGTGTCGGTCACCTCTTGTTCGCTTTGACGGCACTTTGAACAGTGGACGTTACATTTCAGATTTGTTACAACCCGTGGCTCTACCCTCCAGTCGATCCCTGCGAAACCTTACATTTCAGCAGGATAACGCAAGACCGCATGTTGCAGGTCCTGTACCGGCCTTTCTGGATACAGAAAATGTTCCAGTGCTGCCCTGGCCAGCACATTCTCTAAATCTCTCACCAATTGAAAACGTCTGGTCAATCGTGGCCGAACAACTGGCTCGTCACAGTACGTCAGTCACTACTCTTGATGAACTGTTGTATCGTGTTGAAGCTGCATGGGCAGCTGTACCTGTAAACGCCATCCAAGCTCTTTTTGACTCAATGCCCAGGGGTATGAAGGCCGTTATTACGGCCAGAGGTGGTTGTTCTGGGTACTGATTTCTCAGGATGTATGCACCGAAATTCCGTGAAAATGTAATCACATGTCAGTTCTAGTATTATATTTGTCCAATGAATACCCGTTTATCATCTGCATTTCTTCCTTGTGTAGCAATTTTAATGGCCAGTAGTGTATTTAAAATGTTAATAGCAGATTCCAGCACGCCGTTCTGAACAGCAGTTGTGGTTGTAGTTAGAAACTGGAAGATTTTTGCCTGTGATTTATATTCATCGATTGGATCGGCTGTTCCTTTTTACAACTTCATTGTGACCTCTTCAGCCTTTTGCATATAAGGCAAACAAGGTTCAGTGATTAATGTCATGTGTCACCCTCTTGGCTAACCGTTTTGGATGTATAACCTGCAAAGAAAACAGTTTTGCTTTTGTGGCAGTTAACACTAATCGTTAGAATTAGTCGCAATATGGGACCCGAGGGGCGTTCCACGTCACAGTACCCCACTTGAATGCAAGTTGACTTGCATGTGTCTGTGTAATGTAAGCATCAGAAACCAAACGAATACCTTACCTTTAATTACATAACGCTCTCATTTGTTTAGTGACATACCAGAGTGGCTTCTTCAGTCAAAAGGTTTTGCTCAGTTGTAAATAATGCGAAGGGGTAGCAGCAAACTTCTAGTGTCGATCATGAAGGATTAAACTGCACGTAAAATTGCAAGAGAATATGATGAATGTTCTGATGAAATGTATTCGGACTCCCATATGTTATGCGGAATTGATAACTAGACGTCACGAGAGGCGGAATCGGCTGTGCAAAAGACGGCAGGGAGTACCTTGTTGTCGACAGAGATGCTGTGACAGCAGAATGAGTCGGTAGGAGACCTAGGCGACTTCGAACGAAGACTAGTCATTGGAGTAACAAGCCATCAAGGATATTGCAGCCCATCTAAAGCAGCACAACTCGTCTGTTGGTGGTGCGACTGTAAAGTGGAAAAGCGGAGGAACAACCACAGTTCAATGAAGACCAGGCAGACCTTACGTACTGACGGACAGGGACCGTCGAGTATTGCGCAAAGTGGTTGCCAACAGTCGCAAGAAATGAGCAGAAACAATCTGGTGCTCCCACCAATCCAGCTGTCACAATGACAGTACGTAGAGAGTTAAAAGGAATAGGTACAGCGGGCGAAGAGCTCCTCATAAGTTTCGTCTGACGTATTCTAAAGAGCGACGTCACTGCACAGTGGATGACTGGAAACGAGTCATTTACTCTGTGAATCACGCTACACCTTGTGGAAATCTGATGCAGTGGTTGGTTTTTACGAATAGCTGGAGAACATTACCTGCAATTATGTACAGTGTCAACAGTGAAGTTTGGAGGATGTAGTTTAACTGAATGGGAGGCGTTTTTCGTGCGTACGATAGCGTCACATTATTGCGATTAAGAAAATTCTGAAAAGGTTGTGAACACATTTTAAAGCGTTGTTTGCTGCCTGCAATAGAGGAACCGTTCGGAGATGATGTTTGTGTCAGTATGACTACATACCCTAACATAAAGCAGCAGCACCTGCGAGGCAGTCGTTTTCGGACAACAGTCTTGATATGGACTGGCATGCCCAGAGTGCCGTTAGGTTTTGGGTGGCTTAGGAAGTCAACTTGGCACCAGACCATAACGTTCTTCTCCGGTCTCGGCTCTTACCGAAGAATGAATAGACGTTCAGACACATCACTGTTAGTGTCTCCGAAAGAGTTCAGTCCGTCATACGAGCGAAGGTTCAACACATCCCTTACTAAAGTCTACTAATAGGTCTCCGGATACGTTTGATGAGATATTCTATACAGGGTGGTCCATTGAAATGACCGGGCCGAATATCTCATGAAATAAGCGTCAAACGAAAAAACTACAGAGAACGAAACTTGCCCAGCTTGAAGGGGGAAACCAGATGGCGCTATGGTTGGCCCACTAGATGGCGCTGCCATAAGTCAAACGGATATCAACTGCGTTCTTTTTTTAAATAGGAACCCCCATTTTTTACATATTCGTGTAGTACATAAAGATATATGAATGTTTTAGTTGGACCACTGTTTTCGCTTTGTGATAGATGGCGCTGTATTAGTCACAAACGTGTAAGTAAGTGGTATCACGTAACATTCCGCCAGTGCGGACGGTATTTGCTTCGTGATACATTACCCGTGTTAAAACGGACCGTTTACCAATTGCGGAAAAGGTCGATATCGTGTTGATGTATGGCTGTTGTGATTAAAATGCCCAACGGGCGCGTGCTATGTATTCCGCTCGGTATCCTGGACGACATCATCCAAGTGTCCGGACCGTTCGCCTGATAGTTACGTTATTTAAAGAAACAAGAAGTGTTTAGCCACATGTGAAACGTCAACCACGACCTGCAACAAATGATGATGCCCAAGTGGGTGTTTTAGCTGCTGTCGCGGCTAATCCGCACATCAGCAGCAGACAAATTGCGCGAGAATCGGGAATCTCAAAAACGTCGATGTTGAGAATGCTTCATCAAGATCGGTTGCACCCGTACCATCTTTCTATGCACCAGGAATTGCGTGGCGACGACTTTGAACGTCGTGTACAGTTCTGCCACTGGGCACAAGGGAAATTACTGGATGATGACAGATTTTTTGCACGCGTTCTATTTAGCGACGAAGCGTCATTCACCAACAGCGGTAACGTAAACTGGTATAATATGCACTACTGGGCAACGGAAAATCCTTGATGGCTGCAACAAGTGGAACATCAGCGACCTTGGCGGGTTAATGTACGGTGCGGCATTATGGGAAGAAGGATAATTGGCCCCCCATTTTATCGATGGCAATCTAAATGGTTCAATGTATGCTGATTCCCTACGTGATGCTCTACCGATGTTACTACAAGATGTTTCACTGCATGACAGAATGGCGATGTACTTCCAACATGACGGATGTCCGGCACATAGCTCGCGTGCGGTTGAAGCGATATTGAATAGCATATTTCATGACAGGAGGATTGGTCGTCGAAGCACCATACCATGGCTCGCACATTCACCGGATCTGACGTCCCCGGATTTCTTTCTCTGCGGAAAGTTGAAGTACATTTGCTATTGTGATCCACCGACAACGGCCTGACAACATGCGCAGCGCATTGT
Organism: Schistocerca nitens; assembly: GCF_023898315.1. Classification (NCBI taxonomy): domain Eukaryota; kingdom Metazoa; phylum Arthropoda; class Insecta; order Orthoptera; family Acrididae; genus Schistocerca; species Schistocerca nitens. Next base: position 697,243,745 of record NC_064615.1, on the reverse strand, counting down.
CAATGCATGTGCGAACATTACGGAAGGCGAACTACGCACTGTTGAGAGGAATGTCGCTACTCGTATTGTCAAATGCACTGAGGTTGACGGACATCATTTTGAGAATTTATTGCATTAATGTGCTATTTACAGGTAATCACGCTGTAACAGCATGCGTTCTCAGAAATGATAAGTTCACAAAGGTACATGTATCACATTGGAACAACTGAAATAAAATGTTCACAAGTACCTACGTTCTGTATTTTAATTTAAAAAACCTACCTGTTACCAACTGTTCGTTTAAAATTGTGAGCCATATGTTTGTGACTATTACAGCGCCTCCTATCACAAAGCCAAAACATTGGTCCAACTAAAACATTCATAGTTCTTTACGTACTACACGAATATGTAATAAAAATGGGGTTCCTATTTTAAAAAACGCAGTTGATATCCGTTTAAACTATGGCAGCGCCATCTAGCGGGCCAACCATAGCGCCATCTGACTTCCCCCTTCAAGCTAGACAAGTTTCGTTCTTTGTAGTTTTTTCGTTTGACGCTTATTTCGTGAGATATTTGGCCGGGTCTCGATCAATGGACCACCCAGTATTTTTACGACGTTACAGGAATTTGTGCCTGGGGTGTATACATCCTACTTACAGCTGAAGTGGTCCTATGAGCAGAATTCCTTTCTTTTTTCCTGCAAAGAAAAACTCACTCTGGCAGAACTTTAAGCAAATAACTGAATCCAGGGTGTCATCTCCGTCTTTTATGCATGGCAGTTACACAGAAATTACAATAATGGTAGCGCTCAATGCACAGTTTTGATGTTATCTGCGCCTCTCGTAGTATCAGCTCCAGACAGTATTACCCCTAACCTAAATACAGTTTTGTACAACGCGCTGACACTCTAATACCGAGTGAGTTGCCTCAAGACGTCAAATCCATACTATGATATATTTGTGCATCCCCAGTTCCACACAGCTACCTTCAGACTAATTTGAACTACTATCTAGCTTTATCATCTTGATGCAATAGTTCTTAACATCATTAACAGACCATCCAGAGGCTTTCCCGTTAGTTCCCATTGGTGGCCGTTTCCATTTTGTTGCATTAATATCGGTTTAACAAGAGAGATCCCTCCACCAGAGGTATGAGCTTTTGTCTACAAATGACCTGGCTCCAACACTCCCTGAGTCAGGAAGTTATTACAAGGTTACTACTTCGAAGCCATTAGAACAGCCGCTGCCATGTGTAGTGCTTCACCCAACGTACGACTCTTTGATAAAAATCTGTATGATTTTCTCTACACTAACAAAATTAGTACAATCTGTTCGGAAACGAAGTAACCGAAGAGGCTGGAAACATTGGATTCTGGTGAGTCTTTGCCAAAAAGAAGCAGTGTGAACGCTAAACGGTTGTCCTAATAGAAATGAGCAACTTTCTAGATTATATCTTCCTGGCAGTAATATTAAAATTCAGTCAAGGTTTATTGATAGTAGACTATGTTGTGTGCGAAGAGCATATTCGAGAGAATGGTAACATACTAATGAATGGTACTCCCTACTGCAGGGAACTTCTCATCACTAAATTTGTCCATCATTCTGAAAGAGCGCCACACCGCCACCTTCCTTAGGCCAAGGCTGGGAAGGCGAACATCAACACGAAGAAGGCTCTACATTGCAAGCGCGAAATCCTTTCACTGGGCGATTTACTTTGGCGTGCCGCAAGTTGGAGCGACTTCCATTTGCAGTGTTACTGCCTGTGTACAAGTCATTGTTATTGGAGGGGCGTCCCCAGACGCGTATATGCTGCTCATCCGACACGAAATCTCATGACTGGAGGAGAAGTGTCTCCAGTGATAGTCCCGCTTCGAACTAAGCAGCGATGACTAGCGAAGACGCGTCTGGAGACGCCCATAACACCGGTGGGATTCCAACATGACTTTCACTCTCCATAGGGCCCGACGACTAGGAGTGATGGTCTGGGATGCCATTTCAGTTGGCAGCAGGACGCTTTGGTTGTCATCCGCGGCACCATTATAGCATAGCGGTACGCTCTGCTTTGTTGCTCTTCATGGCAAGCCATGCTGGTGTTACATTTCAGCGAGACCGTGCCCGCCAGCACACGGAGGGAGATTGTGCTGCTTGTCTTTGTTCTTGCCAAACACTGCCTTGGTCAACAAGGTCGCCAGATCTCTCCCCAATTAAGAACACGAATTGGACAGAATTGGATACGATATCCATCAGGAGAACGTCCAACAACTTTGTCAGTCAGTGATAAGTCGAATAACTGTTTGCTTAAGAGCTAGAGGTGACCAAACTGTTATTTACTTGCTCATTTTGTGAAGATCTTTCTCTTGAATAAATCGTCCATTTTTTCTTCGTTTGTCTGTACATTCATCGAATCTTCAGATGTCTGTCCCATTTGGATAATTACTTCGTGATGCTTTCTTTTCTTGGTTTCTGATTGACACTACACACAGCAACTGACAATATAGGCTACAGCTCTGAACCACGTAGAGGAACTTCTTTATAGAATAAAATGAGTCTATTCCAAAGGAGGTCTACTAACTCAGATTTGAAAACGTGGGTTTAATACCCCCACTTTTCAGTTGTGCTGGAATCCTGTCGCAAATGTAAACTGTAGAATAGACATCTTTTTGCACTATGTATAATAGAACTTAACTTTGCTAAGCAGGTTCTTACTTACTGAAGAGTCATTCCTATATAACCTCACATGCATTGCGCGCTTTTATAGGTCTGCCCATTGCCAAATGCATCTTGTTAATGCAGTACCTTGGCGGTCGTTGAGTTGTTACAAGAAACAGTTACGAGTAGCAGTGAAGTCAGACTTATGGATATGTTGACTTGGGCAGGTGTGGAGTGACTGTGTATACCGACACAAAAAGGCTAACTGAAGGTAATAATGTCATACTTTTAGTTAATTGTCTCTAGTGTTGCATAGATATATGCAAAGTTAATAATAATAATTTTTAATCGGCTATGCCATAATACCTCTCTTATGATTCCATAAAAAGTAATTGACATTAATTTAGTATTTTTTAGATATAATTTTTATATAGGAAGGGGGAAACTAATGTTTGCAAGGAGTAGTGAAGGTAATAACGCCACCTTGAAGTTTTCTTACATTTTTGATGCCCAACGTACCATACATTAGTCAAAAAACAAAAGAAAAAGCATATGATGGTAACCAATAATGGAAGTGATAATTCAACAATTATTGAAAAAATGCACAATTTAAGCACAAAATGAAGTCTAATTCAACTACTTTCAAGTTCAGCACAGCCATCTTCTCATGATGCACAGCTCCAATCCTTCTTGCACTTTTTGTTGAAGAAGTAGCCAGGGGACTTAGGGTATGCTTTGATTGAGGTTTTCTCGTCAGCACTGCAAGACCCAATTTTGATATTGCTAATAAATCAGTTTTAAACAAGTCTCTGTTGAGGACTGTTACTTTAACATTAAGTGACCTCATGTTAGCAGTTTTTCTTTCTGTTCTTGAAGTTCTCATTAATTGGTGAACTGATTCTTTCTCAGGAGTCTTTTCTCTTTGAGCTCGTAAGTTGACTTCTGGAATCAGTCTCTGAGACAAAGACCTCAGGGAAAATGACGTTTCCGAGAAAACATTTGGGTTGTATGGAAGAATTCGAGTTGCCGTAGACCCATAACTAGCGTGAGCAGGAGTTGCAGCACGATACCATGATTCAGAAAAAAGTTTTGGAAATTCTAGCTTCCTAAGTGATCGTCCTAGATTCTGACGACCGTAACTGTCAATGGCTTCATTCCAGCAGACTTTAAGAGATTGGAAAACAACTCTTGCTAGGGGCTGGAGTTCATGACTGCAATAGGTAGAAAAGCAGAGCATCTTTATTCTTAGTTCTTGTGCTACATCCATTACACTGATACCCATGTTGTTTCTATGGCTGTGCTAGACGAGCAACCAGTTTCCAAAAGACCAGTACTGGTTGAAATCCTTCAGAAACGAGTAGAAAACCTTTGTAGTGACGTAGCCCCTTGCTGTCACAGCAAATTTGCTGCCAGTTGGCAAGTCATCTTCGAATTCCTTTCTTACATTGACGCCTGTGTAAAGGACCGATGGGGGAATCCAAGTACTGAAAAAGTAATTCCAGATGTATGTGCTTTAGTGGCCTTACTTAGATCCTCAGTGGTACACTTTGGATGAAGATTTTGACAGGGCTTATCCATATCGTCACCTAGATGAGAAGAATACAGAAATGACGTAATTACCAGCAGATGTCTAATTAAAGCTGTTATCAAATATACTGAAAAACATTTAAATATTTTAGAATCAAATTATGTGCTTTAATACACAGAAGATGTATTTTAATCACGTAGTAATCGAAACATTAAATGAGAATGAAGTTAGAACTTTATATGTACCTCCTTTAACTCACGAAAAATATTCAGCGTCGATAGAAAGCAAACTTTTAACATGCGATCTCACTCTGACGGCTGCCCAACTCACACTGAGGTTGCTACTGCTACAAGGACGCTACAATCATGCAATGGAAGCGCCACCCCGTCCTTTGTTATTCGTTAATCACACGGTGCTGCCACCATCGGAATATTTCCAAACTAGCCATTAAACTGTACATGGCGTTAAAACCTGCACGGCGTTATTACCTTCAGTTACCCTATAACCGTCCAGGACTAAGTTATTATATAGGGCCATAATGCCAAGGACACTCGAAACATCATACCTAAATGCGCTAACAGCTATGTCATCCATTATGGACTGGTAGTTAAGGGGTGTTACTGTTTAAAGACAAACAAGTATTGGCATACTACTTCAGTCACTTATTTTTATTTTCAACACCACCATGTGTTTGCTGGTTTGTGCCATAATCTTCAAGAACATAACGGTATTTTTACGCGGTTGAACTTTTTGTGTGTGTGTTATACACAAATGTTATCTGTGTGGCACAAAGCTCTATGGCAGCCAGGTTATGTGGTTTCTTTGGTATACTACTTCTGTCACTTATTTTTGTTTAAAAGACCACTATGTGTTCCATAGTCATGTCATCATCTTCAATAGGGTAACGGAGTTTTTTCGTGGTTGAAGTTGTTTGTGTTATAGATATGTGTTGTCTGTTTCGCAGAAAACTCTGTGGGAGCCGGGTTATGTGAAATCTTGCACTGGTGGAGAAACACTGACATTATTTAAAACACTGAATATATTTATATACAATTATACACGTATTCGAAGCTGCACTTCCTGAATACCTGGGTGAGTGTCATTCATATGCACAGTTATAGCGAGCCTCATGCGTTTGTCATTACATACTTTCTAACATTACGATTTTAACGTGTCTTACAGATGAAAGATGCTTGCTTTTACAAGGAGGCTGGCCATATGTCAGTAGTTACTTAAAGACATGAAAACATTTTACTGTTCTGAAAATTTGGTTCTACATAACAACACTCAATGTGAGGTTAAATTAATTTAAAAGAATGAAAAATACTGAAAATCGAACTTTATATTTGAGATTTTCTAAAAGAATTTGAATTGGGTCCGCCTTTCCTTGTTTAATATTTGCTGCCACAACGGCTTGAAAATCTGAATACATGTTTTCCTTTTGGGCTTTCTGTAATTTATGTGGTACTTTCAAATTATTTTTTATGCTTTTGAACTAAGTCCAGTGTTCTGGTACGTGTTACTATTGCTGATACATGGGGCGTATTGGATCGAAAAGGTTTCATCTGTCCTTTAAATCAGACATTCAAATTACGTTCAATTTGGCCTGTATCTTGAACAGGTCCGTCAGAATAAATACTTTTGTAGATGCCAGCGTTTGAGTAAATGTTAAGTTGCTTTCGATGTTGTGGGGTGACCTATAACCTAGCTTATTTCAAAATGTTGTTCTAATATTATATGACTTGAGGGTGGTACCAATTTTTTGAGATATTTATCCTAAATGTGAGATATCATTTTGCTTATTGTTACTTTTCTTTCTACTTCCACTTTTATTTATTTATCTATCTTTCAATAGAGCCGATAAGAGAAGACTGACAGCCATTAAGTACAGCGCTCTATATACCACTGACTAGTTAGAGTACTACCACCTGTTGCAGATTGGGACTGGATGAGGAGTTCTGTATAATGAAATCTGTGGTCTGGTTTCCAGTAAATTTGCAAGGTTGGTTTATCGTTTTGTACATAGACATCTAGGTCTAGAAAACTGATGTTGTCCTCTTGACATTAACATGTGAATTGTATGTTGAACATCTGAAGCATAGGCAGGATGCCATCTTCGTTGTGTCAATTAAAGCTAAGAAATGTGTCACTCTCACATCTTTCGCAAAACAGAATCTTTTTTATGAGAGGTTTTTTCTAAATACCTTTCGTTCACGATTAATTAACTTCATATTGCTGTACTATAAAACAGAAATAATTTTCCTTGGCATTAATATATCTTCATATTTTTGAAGCAACTCTTGCCGTATGACCACACTCTTTGTGAAAGCAAACATCTCAGTTGTATGACTTGTAAATAATGTAACATTGTAAAATATAATTTTTGTAAGCATCACTGGAAGAACAGTAATGTAAGTGAAATACTTTTTAAAAATTAAAACAATCTTGCTCGTATAAAAAGGTTTATTAAAACTGTGACCGTTTACAATCTATTTTTAAGACCACCTTCAGACCATTCTCTGAAATACAAGTACATTCACAGACTTAGAGGGACTTCTGACAACAAGAGATAGAAAATTAAATACATAAACGAAAGAGTAATTTGTAAAAACGGCGATGATACATCAGTCCATACTAATGTAAAATTGCCACCTTCTGAAGAAGACAAATTTAAATTTGTTGAAACCTAGGTAAAGATTTCTTTACCCATTGCAACTGGTCGGCTGTTTATAATTTTATTAATTTGAAGTAAAATATAGCCAGTGGTTGCTGGCGGAGGTGGTGAACGGAACAGGCAGCATGTGTTGAGGTATGAACGTCAACTTTGGGATAGCGTGGAGAGGCTCCACCCATTGCCTTCCACATGATGTGGTTAGCAGTCAATAAGATGCACAGTAAGTAAAAACGTTACAAAAATAATGTACGTGTAGAGTAGTAGCATAAAATAAAATATAATAGGTGAAATCTAAACTAAATACTTGAAAAACCTAAGTGCTAGAGGGAGCAGTTCATCAGAATACATTAAGTGCCATTACAGGTAGTAAACCAATAACATTCGGTTCTCAGAATTCAGATTGCCATCTATGGGCAGTTTTTAGACTTAGAGTTCATAGAAAGAGCGTAACTACAACAAAGATAAACTAAGGAAACACTGTTGGTAGTCACGGAAACAGCGCAAAGAATCGACAAGATCCATCTGAGGCAACCAAACAAGAGCATCAGAGATGAGGACAGCCACTGGCCGTTGCTACGTGTTGACATGGGGCATCAGACACGATGATTCATTACTGTATCTCTTACACGTAGACGCCACTCGTAATCATGGCGATTTGTAGCGGTAGATCATGATGAATCGCTGACAAGGCAAATGTAACTTTAGCTGTGGCTACAGCAACCAGAACGCTGCGTCGAGTTTTTCAGCGACAACCAGAGAAAACCTAGTTGGGCACCATTAACACATGAAAGTTAAAGAATGTTGTCCAACGGTGGTCCTAAAATGAAACATTTAAAACTTGGTATAAACACAGACCAAACTCACCATCAAAATCGTAATAGTAAAACCGCTCAAATTAGCAACACTGAATGAAATAATTAGAGATGTAAGATAAATTATATAAGAGATGACCTGGAAATCATATAATCCAAGTACATAACTTTAAAAACTTAACAAAAGGCATCAACAAACTGAAGTAGGAAACAAAAGGGTAGGTAGATTCTACAAGTAATCAAAAAGGTAAAAAAAACTTTTCCCAGAAATCTAACTCCTTACTCACTAAGGACTTTCTTTTGAGTCATCGCTCATCTGACTGGTTTGAAGCGGTCCGCCACGAATCCCTCTCCTGTGCCAAACTTTTCGTCTCAGAGTAGCACTTTCAATCTACGTTCTCAATTATTTGCAGACATATTCCAATCTTTGTCTTGCCCTATAGTTTATACCCTCTGTAGCTTCCTTTAGTACCATGGAAGTTATTCCTTGACGTCTTAACAGATGTTCTGTAAGCCTGTTCAGTCTTATTGTCAGCGTTATTCATATATCTCTTTCTTCGCCGATTGTGCAGAGAACCTCCTCATTCCTTACATCAGTCCACTCGATTTGTACATTCTTCTGTAGCACCAAATCGCAAATGCTACGATTCTCTTCTTTTGCGGTGTTCCTAAAGCCCATATTTGACTAACATGCAATGCTGTGTTCCAACAGCCCATTCTCAGAAATTTCCTCCTCAGTAGTCTTTTCTCGGCCAGAACTGTCCTGCTTGCCCCGTCTCTCATGGCTTATTCTGATGCCTAGATAGCACAATTCCTTGACTTCATCTACTTCGTGACCCTCAATACTGATGCCAAGTTTCTCGAAGTTCTCATTTCTGCTACGTCTCATTACTGTCGTCTTTCTTCGATTCACCCACAGTCCATATACTGTACTCGTTAGACTGTGCATTCCATTCAACAGATCCTGTAATTCGTCTGTACTTTCAGTGAGGACAGCGATGTCATCAGCGAATCTTATCACTGATATCCTCTGAGTGAGTGTTTCTTTTATTTACATCATCCTTTCTTCGATGTGTAGGTTAAACACTAGGAGCGAAAGATTACACCCTTCTCTTTCAATCCGCTCTCTTCGTTCTTGGTGCGCCATTCTTATTGTTATCTCTTGTACATTTTATATTTTACTCGTCTTTCCCTGTAGATAACTCCTAGTTTCTCAGAATTTCAAGCATCTTGCGCCATTTTAAACTGAAGACTTTTCTAGAGAGGAAACATCCAATGAACGTGTCTCGATTTTTCTTCAGTATTGCTATCATTATCGATCACAACCTCAGAACCGCCTGTCTGGTGCCTTTATCTTTTCTAAAGCCAAGTTTTGGTCCATCTTTCAGTAACAGCATGTATTCCAGTGTGGTAAGGTGCACAGTCCTGCTTCCAAAGCCATTGATGCATGGACATTTTCATGGCCTCCTCATCCTCAAAGTATGTCCCATCGGCGTCTTTCAGCAGCCCAAGCAGATGGAGATCTGATGGTGACAACTCAGTGTTGTATTGGGGATGAAGCAAGACTCCCCATATAGTTATCGCAATCTCTTCAGTAGTGTGACGACTGGTTTGCGGTCTTACATCGTCAAGAAAAAGAACATCCGCCACAAATTTCATTAGGCAAACTAATTGAAGACGTGCTTTAAGCTTCGAATTCTGATGTACTGGTTCAAAACTGGTCCAAATGGCTCTGAGCACTATAGGACTTAACATCTGAGGTCATCAGTACCCTAGATCTTAGAACTACTTAAACCTAACTAACCTAAGGACATCACACACATCCATGCCCGAGGCAGCATTCGAACCTGCGACCGTAGCGGTCGCGCGGTGACGCACTTGACAGAATGTGTTGTGCTGCCCATAATCACATTCTCTGCATTTCAGAACACTTTAGTTATAACTTCCCCTCATGATTGCATAGTTATCTTCAGTGAATTTCTGTGATGACATTCCGTTGACTGCCTCTTTGATTCCATTCCAAAAAAAAAAGTCTATGTTTCGTTTCTTTCTTTTCCGGTCAAAATGTTTTCCAATAAACTTCTCTCCTTCGAAACGGAAGCGCTGTAAGTTTTGGTAGGCAATTATTTTTCTTGTCTCTTTATTCTGTTCGTTAGCATTCTCGGTAGGCAAGTTGCACAAACCTTCGAGTATCCTAGTTGAATAATCATCATTCCATTGTCTTTACCAAGGGAGGTAATGGCACACAAATCATCTGCAGTCACCCGCGCTCACCAAGAATGATGTCATCGACTTGCTGAATGTTGTGTGGAGCCACTGCAGTCAGCTGCTTGCAGCTCGACGTTTCGTCAGCCAGGAGTGTTTGCACTTCAGCTTCGTTACAGCTACAAAACCATCGTCCAACAGTGCTAATATACACTTTTGCCTCACCATTCACATTTTTCAGTCTTTCATGAATGGTAATGAGCGTTTCAACTTCTGTATTAAAGAATTCTATCACAGCACTGTATGTAGTACAAACATCAATGTCGGCTTTTTGCAAGTGACTGCAGAATTGGCATCTGTTGACGCGGAAAGTCACTACGGCAGTGGATTGGAGATTAATAGTGTCAAACTCAAAGTTTCCACCTCAACTTTATTTAAGATAAGAAAAGGAGGCGTTAATCGAGACTGACGTTCGTATGAAGGAATTTAGTCTCCGTAACGCCATGTTGTGTGGTAATACGTCCTGTTAACGTTTACTTTCATAAAAAAGCGTTGTTTTGTGACAAGTAGTTTTAGTTAGATAACTTACTTCCATGTAACGTGTCGAATAATTAGGAACAGTTACTTACATCAAACATATCGTGGTTCTCTGGAATACAGTCATGAAATACTCAAACTTTGAGTGACTTATTCAGTTATGATTATCAACCTAAGAGTCAGATTTCATTCAGCTTCACGACAAGGTATTGACTGTGAGTGCATACATTTTAGCACATTACGTAAACAGAGGAACTAGCCGGTAGTACTTTCGTTTAAACGCCCTTCATGGAAGCATTCGCAACGAGCGGATTTTAGTTTCTCACTAAAATTACCCTTATTTAATCACGAATTACGTAAGTTCCTCAGAAGTTTTGATTCGACCACATTTTTTAGTCAATAGTAATAAATAAAATTCCACCTCAGGCACAATGCTCTTTATAAATAACGATTCCACTTTCGGAGGTTTGTTAATCTATTTTCAGCTAAGTTGTTCGTAGGAGAAGGTGACGCGACGTGTTGTGTTATATGATGGGAGTTGTGCCTCTTGATTTTAAGCTTCCTGTTGGCGTTTTATGGCTGATATTGGTGGACGACAGCTTCTTCGTTTGTATATGATAGTAAAGTTCTCTGTTACTATACCTGAAGATGAAAGGTTACACCGATAACTTTATTAGTGAAGAACATTGTAGCTAGGAAAGAAGTTTAGTTGTGCAATTTAATAAGTTCTGTGTGCACGTAACAACATGGATAATTTTGATGTATTATCTTTCCTATGGACTGCAGGAAAATCGAAAAAGACGGGAATTGGAGCGTTTGATATGTGGTGCTATAAAAGGTTATTGAGAGTTAGGTGGGATGATGGGTTACAGGATGACAATTATTGAACTATATAAAATAAAATCGTCATATCTTCTGAACGGTTTGCGTTAGGACGTTAAAACTGTGCGGTTGGCCGTGGGGCATGATGGGAATTAGTATGCGCATGCGTGGTTTGGTCTGGCGATGAAGCGCACTTTCATTTGGATGGGTTCGTCAGTAAGCAAAATTGGCGCATTTGGGGGACTGAGAACCCCTTAACGGGTGACTACCAAGTGTGCAATTTCCAGGCAAGGAATAATCGGTGCGATATCGAACGCGAACGATACCTGAAGATTTTTGAAGATGATTTCATACTCATTATCCAAAGTGACGCTGATTTCGACAAGGTTTGGTTCATGCAAGACGAAGTTCGACCTCATCGAAGGGGGAGAGTGTTTGATGTCCTGGAGGAGCACTTTGGGGACCGCATTTTGGCTGTAGACTACCAAGAGGCCACTGTCATTGGCCTCGATTGGCCGCCATATTCTCCTTTCTGTAAACCTGCGACTCCTTTTTTTTTAGGTATATTAAAGACAAGGTGTACAGCAATAACCCCATAGCCATTGCTGAGCTGAAAACAGCCATTCAGGAGGGTCATCAACAGCACCCATGTTTCGACACTTCAGCGTGTCACGCAGAATTTCGCAACTCGTCTGCGCCACGTCATTGCCTGTAAGAAATGAGCAGGTTCTCCACAGAATCGGTGACGAAAGAAATACGTGGAAAACACTGTCAAGAAGAAGGGACAGAATGAGAGGATATGTATTAAGACTTCTAAGAGTAGCTTGCTTGTTGCAGTAGAGAGCTGTTGAGGTTAAAAACTGTAGGAGAAGACAGAGATGGCAATATACCCAACAAATATTTTAAGACATTGATGCTATAACCAGATATACCCAGTTTCCGCCAAACATAAGATTTCACTACCGTTGCATAATTTGAAAAAAGCTTGTTTCTATGCTGCAAGTCTGAGACCTATCGACGGGACCAATGCGGAATACATGGGAAATGGACTAGTCGACGTCGGGCGTTTGGGGCAACAATTAGTCTTCCCTAGCCATTGGACCAAATAGTAATCAGATTGTGGCATGTGAAATACATCTAAGAAGTTCACTGTGGTTGATTTTATGCGAGATCTATTTTACAGTCTGTCGTCCCACCTAAATAAGGTACTTCAGTCTAACATTAACGATGCTGATAATGAAAAGTTTACTTTTTCAAAGTACAGTTACTAAGCCATTGCACACAAGCACAGAGTCCGCTCTAGTTCATCATTAGCAGAAGAATGTAGTCCACAACAGTGAATGATTATCACATCTATCACGACTTCGTAATTCAGGAAACCTCAGTTACGCTGTCTTTTCTGAGGAATAGCTTTACAAACGTGAGAAATACAGTCATTAATCTTGCTATCAGGTGTGTGCCATCCTCAGACATGTAATTTTATAAAATGTTGTCTGTTGCAGAACTGTTACGCTGTTCTTAGTTCATCAGAAGGCGAGACACACTGGACTTCTTATTAACCTTCCTCACGTGTGAGTTAGGTTATCCGTTCCTTTCTTGTTTAGTTAATTTTGCAACTTCTCAAAATATTCAGTAATTTGTCAAGTACTACGAGTTGTTGCTTCTTTGGTTATTTATTTCATATCGTATCTAAAAACAAAGTTATTTGTTGCTACAGCGAGACAAGACCAGATTTCTAAAATTCAATAAATTTCATAAGAAATCTGTGTTTGCCTTTGTAATAAGATATTACGTTGTCCTGATCAGAATTTTTCCCAACTTGTCGACAGTTTTGTGTGTTTTACTCGAAAGTATAAGTGTATGAAGAGGTTGCCACAGGTTGTGACGGGCCACTTCAAACCAGAGCGGAAAGAAAAGAAAACTTTTTTAACCTCCCTTTTATTTTGTCTGTGCTAAAAGTAAAAAATTATTTATTTGAACAGTGATTAATATGTAGGAGCTTGAATAACAGAAAGGTGTATAATTAGCTAGATTACCATAAAAGACTGACTAGATAACTACAATTTTTCTAAAGTACGTACTCTTACCTAAAACTCCCTTGTGTTTTCTGCCACTTGCAAAAATCCTTAAATTCGAAATGAAACACTGAAAAAGATTTAACATTATGAAAGCTTTCAGGAACTTTTATTCATAGTAGTCTTTCGTTTGTTGATCTTCAGTGTCTTTAACACATCGGATGTATTACTTTACAGAGACACGTGTGACACGTCGCAACTTATTACTGACAAACACCCCCAAAATATGCTGAAATCCTACAGCGTATCACGAGAAGAGATGTGACACAAGATTCCGTGGACCACGAAGCGCAACAGCTGCATGAAACAATATGGCGAGCCACAGCCGAGACGGCAGGAGCAGCTCATAGCACGCGAGGGCGTAAGGAGCGCCAGGGGGCCCTAACCGGAATAAACTCTCTCAAGGGGACTGCGCGTAGCGTGCGACGTGGTATGTAGAAGACTGGTGCTGGAGTCCAATCCCCGAGACGCCAGAATACCGAGATCCCCACCTCTAGGGACGGTAGCTTGCAGCAAATTGAATATGGGGCCGAGTGCTGTGACGAAGGCAGAAGGCAGCTGCGGAAGGAAATTCCTGGCTCTGAGGTAGGGGTACACCCGGTCATCTCGCAGTTACAGAATCAGACAGAAGAGACTGAAACAGCGAAGTCACGTAGAATGCATATATTGAGCATGTAGTTGACCTTCTACACTTAAGCAAATGCTCTTACAGAGACACACAAGGCTCTCGTTTGTGTTTCGGACATATTGTCCAAGACTTAAAACAAAATAGTTGAAAGTTCGTGTCATACTTTCTACCCATGTTTATAAGTGTCAAGTTGGTATCTGAGAATGTGTAAAAAGCTTGGTGCAGGGTAAGAGAAATATGTCAAAATTGAATTTTGAATGTTAATGTGTGGCGCTCACACTGCACAATGCGAAATTCAGACTTGCCAGTGTATCAAAAAATTCGTCTGCGAGAAAGCAATATGTTTTCAATAAAATATTTACATGTCATCTGACTACAAAACAAAAGGATTCCTATAAAAATGTAGGCCCTGAATATTGCTAGTCTTTAACTTAGTCTTGCAAACAATCACTGTACCAGACCTGTCTGTGTAATTACACAGCAAATGAACATAAAAATTAACGCATCTGACTTTCTGATAAAACTGCTTGAAAATTCACAAGACAGCACTTTATTGAAATCTTTTACTGGTATTAAGCGTCTCAACTGACATTGATATTGTTTTCACAAATATCCTCAGCCAATCAGCGTACCTTACAATGGACAAGAGTTTTGACAGTAATTTAGTAGCATACCTATGCGCACGGAACGTTCGTCTCCTCTGCAACCTATTCCTGTTAGGAATATTGATGTGATTGTCTAAAACCTAACTTCATTTGCAGTACTTGTGATGAACAATGCAAGACGGTATGTTGTCACAAAATTCGTCTCAGTACGCTACATGCGATGTGCAATACGAGTACGCAAACACAGTCATAAAAGTAAAGACTGAAAAAAGAGGAACTAACCTTAGCGACTGATCAATGGAAACAAGACGCCAAGTTTAACTATGCTTCATTGAGCCATGACTGCAATGCGCCTTGTAAATTATCGCGAAAAAGAATTTGGAAATGATAGGGAAATGTTATTTAAAGGATTAAATGATTTTTTAGGATCGCTTGAAGAAGGGGTTTCAGCTATCCGAGCCGTCACCGTAGCAAACGAAGAAAAAAATTGAGCAATAAGATTTCGTTATGAATACGTAAATATAAAAATTAAAAATGTTCTTATGTCGCTTCTTCAAATGATTTCTTATACCTCTTAAACACTGCAGCGACACGTTGGTATTTCCCTCCATTATTACTGGTGTCCTTGCAGATCCTCAAGATCGTCGCATCATTTACTACGATGTACCTTCATGGACAAATAAATATTCAAACAAATTTTTAAAACTGTCCCGAATATGTTTTCAAACACAACATTTACGTAATACATTCACAAGGTTAATAATACGAGTACTTGGCGTGCAAACACTTATTTACACAAGTTGTATGCTATGTTCTCTTTCAGTTCCCAACACAGACACGCAGCTACTAATTAAATAGTGCGCTCTGGATTGGTAATTAATAATCATCTTTGGCCTCGCTATCTTTTATTGTTGTCGCGGATGTCATCGCTGTCTAGCGGCCAGAGAGCGCGTCTTTCAATCAGTTTAAACACTGCCGCCACATTTGCCGCCTACTGTGTGACGTTTACAAAGATTTACAGCTCACAGTACTTACAGATAATTGATCATTATCATTACTTAAAGATTTTGGTTATCATAAAAATTTACATATACAATTATAAAAGGGGAGGCAGTGTGTCGTTATTAGTAAAGCCATAGCGTAGAGCCTTTATTTTTCTACCTTTCGTTATCTTAATCTATTCTCCGGGAAAATATGGTGATATGTTTAATTAACTATGATGGGAACCTCTTCGATCTAATTTTACTTCTAAATATTGCTTCCTACCATTATGACCAAAATAAATAAAAGAAAAACATATTAATTTCGTAAATAGTTTACTCAATTCTTGTGGAAGTGAAATATTTCTTTACTGTTTTACACTCCACCTCATACAAATATGGAAAGAATATCGTAATATTACAGCACATAGACATACGTACACAAGTAAAATTTTCACTTCCCCTTTCTCTGTCCAATACATAAGTAAAAGAGGTAAATGTCACTTTTGTTTTCATTTTTTTCTTACAAGTTTTGCAAACTTTGCGATTAATATTGTGGGATCACGCAAGGTCCTTATTGTTGCAGGAGAAAGGAAAATTGTGACTTTTTTTTTCTGCCCCGCTGGCTGGATTTGACAGCCACTTACAGTATAACTGGCCACGGTCAGTTATCGTTCATTGCTTGAGTAGTCGTGGCATTGCTTTTACTCGTATGTGGTACCGTGCTGAGTCCGGAACCGCTTCTTCTTAATTTTGCCTACGGTATACGCAGACTCCGACGACAGGATGGTTGCGCATCGCCTTAAGAACCCGTCGGAACATCCACGCCCGACGAAATTATCTCGGTACATGACGTAAGTACCGCATGCCTTTGTTAACAACGCGTCAATGTTCCACTCGTAAAGCTTGGCGCCTTCTCCTGATTTGCTGATAAAATTTGTGCACTCGGAGAGTGTACTTTTAACGATGCACAATACATTAATTTTTCACTGGCTGGGTACCTCACTGACCTGAGGTATGCAACACTTCAATTGCGTTGGACGTTACCACTTTATCGTAACACCTTGGGGACGCTTAATTCACTGGGCCATGATTTTTTCTTATCCACACATTTTGATCAGGCATGTTAACACTTCCACATACAACATTTACAAACATATACAAATAGTTGGCACTTAAAGGTAATTACAAAATTGTTGTAAACAAAATTTACATACAGACATATTTATGAAGAAGTGAAGTTTTCAAATCTTACATTTTTTTGACATTTAAATTAGAGGTCCCATCTACGAGGGCAGTTCAATAAGTAATGCAACACATTTTTTTTCTCGGCCAATTTTGGTTGAAAAAACCGGAAATTTCTTGTGGAATATTTTCAAACATTCCCGCTTCGTCTCGTATAGTTTCATTGACTTCCGACAGGTGGCAGCGCTGTACGGAGCTGTTAAAATGGCGTCTGTAACGGATGTGCGTTGCAAACAACTGGCAGTGATCGAGTTTCTTTTGGCGGAAAACCAGGGCATCTCAGATATTCATAGGCGCTTGCAGAATGTCTACGGTGATCTGGCAGTGGACAAAAGCACGGTGAGTCGTTGGGCAAAGCGTGTGTCATCATCGCCGCAAGGTCAAGCAAGACTGTCTGATCTCCCGCGTGCGGGCCGGCCGTGCACAGCTGTGGCTCCTGCAATGGCGGAGCGTGCGAACACACTCGTTCGAGATGATCGACGGATCACCCTCAAACAACTCAGTGCTCAACTTCACATCTCAGTTGGTAGTGCTGTCACAATTGTTCACCAGTTGGGATATTCAAAGGTTTGTTCCCGCTGGGTCCCTCGTTGTCTAACCGAACACCATAAAGAGCAAAGGAGAACCATCTGTGCGGAATTGCTTGCTCGTCATGTGGCTGAGGGTGACAATTTCTTGTCAAAGATTGTTACAGGCGATGAAACATGGGTTCATCACTTCGAACCTGAAACAAAACGGCAATCAATGGAGTGGCGCCACACCCACTCCCCTACCAAGAAAAAGTTTAAAGCCATACCCTCAGCTGGTAAAGTCATGGTTACAGTCTTCTGGGACGCTGAAGGGGTTATTCTGTTCGATGTCCTTCCCCATGGTCAAACGATCAACTCTGAAGTGTATTGTGCTACTCTTCAGAAATTGAAGAAACGACTTCAGTGTGTTTGTAGGCACAAAAATCTGAACGAACTTCTCTTTCTTCATGACAACGCAAGACCTCACACAAGTCTTCGCACCCGAGAGGAGCTCACAAAACTTCAGTGGACTGTTCTTCCTCATGCACCCTACAGCCCCGATCTCGCACCGTCGGATTTCCATATGTTTGGCCCAATGAAGGACGCAATCCGTGGGAAGCACTACGCGGTTGATGAAGAAGTTATTGATGCAGTACGACGTTGGCTCCGACATCGACCAGTGGAATGGTACCGTGCTGGCATACAGGCCCTCATTTCAAGGTGGCGTAAGCCCGTAGCATTGAATGGAGATTACGTTGAAAAATAGTGTTGTGTAGCTAAAAGATTGGGGAATAACCTGGTGTATTTCAATGCTGAATAAAACAACCCCTGTTTCAGAAAAAAAATGTGTTGCATTACTTATTGAACTGCCCTCGTAGTATCACCTTACTAGCTCGTGTTAAAGTAAACTTCCATCTTAAATGCCATTCCCTTTTTTCTTTCAAGTTTTCTCTTTCAAACACAGAGAAAATGGCATTACAAGGGAGAAAACATCCGCGAACTGAGTCTGAAAATCATGAATATTGCTGTCATCAAATATGTAAGAACATTTCCACCATACACAAGGAGACGTTAGGAAATGAGTGCATTAAACAACTTATTAGTCAAGATATTTGTTAAAATGTGACTATTCTTAGCTACCTTCATCTTCAAAGTTATACAACATTGAGCAAACATAAGGGTATATATAAATTCCTAAGAACTTGTAATCTCGTACCTTATAGTAACAGAATAGTCATTTAGGATTTTATATATTATGTATAATTTAATGTCAAGAATGAACAAGGCTCTTTTGAGACTTTCTTTCAACTGATTTGCACAGTACCCTTGGTGCTCAAGATTTGCCTCAGTATTCCATCACGTAGACATTAGCGCGGTTTTTATCCGTTCTTTCCCTTTGGAAGCAATGCAACAGAGTTGAAGCTTAACCGCTGCGCTGTAAAAGAACAAGTGTACTTGTCTTGGGGAATTCCCATTACGACATGTAGACAATCACAAACATACATACTTACAAACTAGTAAAATAGGAAAGGGGGTGGGTGGGTGGGACCCTCTTGGGTACCGGCCACCCACACTTAATATTTACTTCAATTGGGTTACACATTTGCAACATACCCTATGCAAAATTAATTACTATATAAATTATTAACTTTCCCAATCATGCATAAACATACAAATAAGTTTTACAACTATATACATCCTGCACAGGTTAGAGTAGCATGGAGAGCTGCATTAAACCAGTCTCTGGACTGAAGACCATAACAACAACATACATCTGCAGATTGCTAGACACTTATTTATTTGCTTTCCTGAGAACAAATCTATTATCTTCTTGTTTTAATATCTGACATTGAATTCACCTGCAGTGATGTGTTTCCAGAATCAGGTTTCCTGGCATGACGTTTTAACTTACCTTGTAGCTTGCTCCTGCTCACTGTGCTGCGTAGAATCCTTTCGCGTGTATAGCTTTAATTCCTTTCGGCGTTTTAGCATAGCAGTAATTCAATTCGATATAAGTTTTCCTAGCCGTAGTTTCGTGTGATTTGTAGTTGAGTAGCTTAATCGGTTGTAGCTCGTAGGAAATTCAGCATAAGGCGTTCTTTGATTAAGTAGGTGTAACTAGTAGAAAATTAAGCGTATTTAGTTATAGTATAACTCGCTCTTTCGTTCGCTTATTAATGTCGTTGTACATAGATTTTCCTTCCTCAATGTGTTTCTGTGTTTGCAAATAGTTCATGTGAGATTCAGTGTGTGTGTGTGTGTGTGTGTGTGTATTTCCTTTCCTCTTGTATATATCTCCTTCTTTTAATATTTAGTTTTGTTTTTGTAAATATTCTCATTCTCCTTCCTACTATCTTTTGCTATTCTACATACAAGTTCATAAAGAGTAACTACACTGGCGCTATATTTTTTCATTCAAATATTCAGTGTCAAGTGTGTACTATTTACATTGTGTGTATTGTATTGTACGTTAGCCGGGGACCTAGAAACGATGGAGAGGCTCCGTCCCTGCCGTAGCCGCAGTGGTCCAAACCCCACGAGGACTACCGCAGTCCACTTCACCCCTCCGCCACCCCACACCGAACCCAGGGTTATTGTGCGGTTCGGCCCCCGGAGGACCCCCCCAGGGAACGTCTCACACCAGGCGAGTGTAACCCCTGTGTTTGCGTGGTAGTGTAATGGTGGTGTATGTGTACGTGGCGAATTTGTTTGCGCAGCAATCGCCGATAGAGTTTAACTGAGGCGGAATAAGGGGAACCAGCCCGCATTCACAGAGGCAGATGGAAAACCGCCTAAAAACCATCCACAGACTGGCTGGTTCACCGGACCTCGACACAAATCCGCCGGGCGGACTCGTGCCGGGGACCAGGCGCCCCTTATCGCTCGACAAACCGTGCGTTAGAACGCACGGCCAAGGGGGCGGGCCTACTATTTACCTTACTTATCGCTACTTAACATGTCAGGTGAATGTGTTTGTTAGCCAACAAAGTTGTTTTTACAACATTTGCTCTCAAATGAATTGGGAAATCTTTACCTAACTGGTCAGATTCACAGTTCTTCTAGTTGGGCGTGGTAGCATTTGCTATTCCGTAGGAAGCTGAACAGCGTATTGCAAATATTTTGCAGTCTTTCGCATGAGTGAAAGATTGCTGTGCCCTCATGTAATTAAGTGAGGACGAGGTGTGTGGGAGGGGGATGAATGACCTTCCAAACTGACCCCTTTTCTCCCGCGTCGTCCGTACACGGCACAGATAGTATTGTTGTATATACATGCGTATTACTGATTATACTTTCAGTGCACAGCGCACTGGGAATATTTACCTATTCAAATAGTATTACCAATATAAATTTTTCTATAAACTACTTCCTATCAAGTCATCTTACTAACTCTATATTATATTTACACCTGAATCTACACTCTGTGATCAAAAGTAACCGGACACCCCCAAAAACATACGTTTATCATATTAGGTGCATTGCGCTGCCACCTACTGCCATTTACTCCATATCAGCGACCTCAGTAGTCATTAGACATCGTGATAGAGCAGAATGGGACGCTCCGCGGAACTCACGGACTTCGAACGTGGACAGGTGATTGGGGGTCACTTGTTTCATACGTCTGTACGCGACATTTCCAAACTCCTAAACATCTCTTGGTCCACTGTTTCCGATGTGATGGTGAACTGGAAACGTGAAGGGACACGTACAGCACAAAAGCGTACAGGCCGACCTCTTCTGTTGGCTGACAGAGACAGCCGACAGTTGAAGGGGCTCGTAATGTGTAATAGGGAGACATCTATCCAGTCCATCACACAGGAACTCCAAACTGCATCAAGATCCACTGCAAGTACTATGACAGTTAGGCTGAAGGTGAGAAAATTTGGATTTCATGGTTGAGCGGCTGCTCGTAAGCCAAACATCACGCCGGTAAATGCCAAACGACACTTCGCTTGGTGTAAGGAGAGTACACATTTGGCGATTGAACAGTGGAAAAGCGTTGTGTTGAGTGACGAATCACGGTACACAATGTGGCGATCCGATGGAGTGGTTATACGACGGTAACATCCCTGTAATGCACTGGCCTACACAGGGTCCTGACCAAAATCGTATAAAACAGCTTTCGGGTGATTTGGAACGCCGACTTCTTTGCCAGGCCACATCGACTGACACTGATACCTGTTCTCAGTGCTGCCATTCCCCAAGAAATCCTCCAGCACCTGACTGAACGCGTGCCTGCGAGAGTGGGAGCTGTCATCAAGGCTAAGGGTGGGCAATCACCTTACTGAATTCCAGCATTATCAATGGAGGGCGCCACAAACTTGTAAGTCATTTTCACCCAGGTGTCCGAATACCTTTGATCACATGGTGTATATAGAAGTGTGTGATCTCACTTGGTTCCTTTCCCATCTTCCCTTATACACAATTCGCTAAGGTGTGTAATAAATGTCATCCTAACAATAATTCGTGCTTTTTATATTCAATTCCATATTTCGCCTTCAAATGTGATTTGGAAATGACTCTCTCTCCTAATCGTATTGTTTGACGTCCATGAACTCCGTCATATGGTCTAAATTCCTTAAAATCTTTATGCAGGTACAATCCACGCATTTTTCCGGTTTTTGGATTACTTAGTATGTAACCTCCTCCGAGGTGATATTTTATGTATGACGTTAGGTCCTACATACAGTACTTGCCAATTTCGGTTCGGTTTCCGTTACGTCGTTAAATATTTCGTGTATATATAAAATTTCGGGATACGTCAACTGAATATTAACCATGTTTGTCAATTGACTGTGGGCATTTGCCTTTGTTTTCAACAAATCAACTGAAATAGGTTTTTCGTCAGTTTACAAATGGCACTTAGCTTGGCCTCGATCAATCTTTACCTGATTCTTCCTGAAAAATTCCATGCCTAACAAAGAATTAACTATTAATTTTTCGACTTCTAAAAATTTGTAAATGTGTAAATAAGTTTACATTTATATTAACAGGTAAACAAGTTTGCAGCATTAAAAGTTTTGATTTATAACCCAGTGCAGTTATAATGTGACAATTTTGTACTTGTAAAGTACGCAAATTGAGTTTGTACTGTAGTTTGTCAAATAGACTTTTTCGAAATTAAATTCATTTCTGCGACAGTGTGTAGCACAACCTGTACGTTTGTATTGTCAATTTTGGCCTTTATAACAGCTTCGTCCTCCAAGCTTTTAATATTACTCAGGTCTTCATCTGTATAAAGATCATCTCTCACGTCATTCAAAAGCCTTATGCCCCCGCATACATTCATGGTCGTTGCAGGTGGCTCGGCCCGACCGATCGCTGTTTCCCTGCGGCGGAGATGGAGGGTTAATCCTCCTATTCGTCACATCAACTGCGTGTATCGTAGGTTCAGAAATGTTTTACGTATGGCGTTGTAGTTGACCGGGGGCGGATGACCCTGTTCTGGGTTTCTCCCGCTACCGTAACGACGGTTATTACTGTAGTGTACTCGGCGATTGATTATTACAATTACCAAAATTTGCTTGTGAGTTTCCGTTCGGATCATCAGTCCCTTCCCAAATATTCCTAGTTACGATTTCCTATGCTGCACTGTCGGCTCGCCCGCTATTAATTCTGCTGTTGGCCATTGTTTTCGAACAGCTTGCTCTATCTAGTGAATTAAAACCATTAAAAAGAAAAAGACTGAAGCAGAGTAAACGACACGTGAATCCTCTATGCTGCTTACCTACAGATTATAAAGGCAGGTTCATTTCCCAATCCTTTTCGAGAATGAAAGACAGTATTACAGATATTTTCCAAGCTATAGCCTGAACGAAACTCTATATAATAAGGATTTAGGGTAATTCCTAAAGCAATTTTCTGATTGATAAAGAGTGTACTCAGTACATTGTGAAAAATATATAATTCGTTTCCATAAAATTCTATACACATACCTGGAGGAATCCTGCAAATGGAAAAAAGTTTCACTGCCAGTATTTGGCCAGCAAGTGGAGGAGAGATAGTAATGTAAAGTTACTGATCACCAGACCTGGCGCCAGTGCTTTGATTTAAATGCCAAACCTCACCACAGTGTCTCATGAAGTGAGCATATGTGACGCTGTTGATGGTGGTCCGTCCGTTGGATGCACTAAGCTTGGCGGCCCCCTTGATGCTATTTGCTATGAGTAGGCCACGAGCCGGCATTGGGTTTCACCCTCTCCCTTCTCTCATATTTATTACACAACATAAACGTTACATTACACTACACTACACTACACGCACTGGACACACACAGACACTATATACAAAGTATTAAACTATTGTCATGGAGTGTGTTGAAAATAAATAAGCAACAACGACGATTTCATCTGCTATACAGGCCGAAAGATTGGTTCACTATTTTCAAAATATGACGTACAACATAAAACCGAAAAATATCGTGAAACGTGGTTCCGGCCGTGATCGTTTACAAACATACATGTAACTCAACACTAAGTAATGGTATTACATCCAGGAGGAAGCAAATCAGAGATAGCTAACGTGTTGGAGAGAAAGACAGGGAGAGCACACTAAGAGCTGCTGGCTGTGGACAACCCTTGTGGTCTTTACTTTACTACGGTGTGCAAGAGAAATCCTTGTTTACTAAACGCTATACCACATACAGAATTGTGACATAGGTAACCACCACGACTGATGATTAAAACATCCTCTGTAGTTGCACAATTATTTATTGACTGGAGTCTTCACACTATCAGGTTTCAGGGACCAGCCCCATCTTCAGATGTATATGTAATTTAAAATAAAACATTATCTCTAAACTGCAAGACCATAAACAAGCTAACAGTAATAGAAAGAATTAATAAATACATTCTACTGAGCACACCCATAAATAGGTCGAAGCGGCAAAGTCAAAGCAATGCAAAAGTGAATACGACCCCAAAACATGCACCTTTCCACTGTAATTGACCTAAGTCACCCTTGACCTGAAAGTGTCGGCGAGAGAGAACAGTCTAAATAAACCACATAAAGTCAGATTAGATGCAATATGGGAGGCGGAAAGCTGCAAACAGCGGCAGCAATATACAAGTTTAGTTACAGGCTCTTCATTAGCCACTTCATTAGTGAACACAAATTCTCGCACTTATAGGAAAGGTTCTTTGGTAAATGGTCCCAAATTAAGGAAAAGATGATGCTATGTAGGAGATAAATCAATTATGTTATTTTCATTTGTGATGGAAACTAGGACGATCTTTGAATAATCAAATAACTAATATTACTTTTGCTATTGAGTTACCAGTGGTTGTTGCCTTGCCCTATCAGGATATGTTGCTTACTTTGCATGATAACGGTATTACCTGTAACATTTACCTTAAAATCAACCATGACAGATACTGATAGAGAGTAGGAATAATGGGTTTACAGGCAACATTTTGTTGGAACAGGATGTAGGGACTAAGAAGAAGTTCATTAGGATTCCCTAATATAGGAATGTTGTGGATAAAGTGCTTATTTGGCTGATGGACGTAAATATTATAACTGCATTCTTTATTCCTAAGAATGATGGACAACGTTTTATGTGGAATTAATATAGGACTTCCTAACAATATAATTTTGAATATTAACTGAGATACTAATACATATATGTTACATTACCCAGTTAAAATTCATAATTGTTATGTGGTTGGGAATGCCTACATTCATGCCATATAAAACGTTGTGTATCATATAATGCGTGGGTAGTTAGGTGATATAATAGACTGCTATTCCTGACTGAAGCCTACAAAAGTGTACAGACTATCTGTAGAGTGTGGTAGATATAAGAAAGGGTATATTCAGTGAAATCAGAAAGCAATGAAAAGCGCATCTACATGACAAGTAGTCCTTGCAAAGAACAAAACAGAGAATAGTGTCAACTGTTATCAGAAAATCTGATATAGGCAAAGTCATCAAAACTAAAATGTAAATCCATATCTACATGTTGAGTAGTAAATACAAGATGTGAGCTAGGAAACATAACACGGTAATGAGAGCAAACAATTATGTCATATGTATTGAAAACTGTGTCAACTAACTAGACATACACAACATTTGTGTCCCAACATCCCTAGAACTATTTAACAAACACATCAAATGATAATCACAAGGTGAGTTGTACACACTGAAAACATGGTGGATCATATGCAGAAAATATACTACAAACAATTACCTATTTCGTATAATATCTGTAATAGACATGAATATATCTCTACATGTCACGCAGTAAACACTAAACATTAAGGTAGGAAACATCAAGAAAGGCAGACTATACGTCATATGTACCCAAAAATGTGTGGAAGTATCTGATACAGATTTATAAGTACGTCATAATATACAAAGAAATGTATATAATACAACACTGGGTAATTCCAGTCAAGGTGGACCAAATGAAAGTCATACATCATGAAATAAAATTATGGTACGACACCTTCGGGGAATATATTAAAGGCACGTATCTATGTCGCAGAAAATCAAAACTTTAGAGAGTAGAGGTAAGAAAACAGACTAATACAACTAATGCCATCAAGTAATGGTGCAGTGGTGTAAAATTGGACACCTTTATTACATATCAGACCTCTGTAACGAGTCTCAGACACAAAATACCAACAATGGGGTGTAGCAAACACTAAGGCAACACAGCAAGGAGTCGAACTCAGAAGTAGGGAGGAGGGAGAGAGGGGCATGTCGAAGAATGTTAACCATACATGACATAATATGGCAAAATGAGGAAGGTATTAGAAGAAAATACCTATGTTAACTCTGCAGGAAGTACATGCAATTAAAGCTCAAAGCCGAAGTGCGACACAAAAAGATTGTTAACAGTCAAGTATCAACTATTGTGTGCAAAATAAATATTCATGTATGTAGAGATACATGTCCATATGTAGTCAGCAGAAGTGTTAGCAAGATATAAAGATGTCAGAACCAACTTGACTGCAATAAACATTCAAGGATTAATTCTTGCGCTCAAAATGCATGACAACTGCATCTAAGTAGACGGTTAGAAAGACACTTATAACTAAAGTGAAACAGGTAGGAGTATTGCCACAATTGTATTACTTAAAGAGTTTCGTAAATAACAATTTAGGGAGGAAAATAGAGGAGCACAAACCATGTATCGCCAATAACGTATCATGTTGTCTGATTTGGTAATAACGTATCATGCTGTCTGA
Organism: Schistocerca nitens; assembly: GCF_023898315.1. Taxonomy (NCBI): domain Eukaryota; kingdom Metazoa; phylum Arthropoda; class Insecta; order Orthoptera; family Acrididae; genus Schistocerca; species Schistocerca nitens. The sequence continues at coordinate 697,217,310 of NC_064615.1, read as the reverse complement.
TTATTGATGTGGAAAAGGAACAATCTAGAAAGGATAAACGAGAAATCGTACACGTTGCATGGGATGAAGCATCAAAAGGGAGCTGGGGAAAAATAAGCAAGAAAAGGTGAATTGTGGAAATTCGGAATGGTAGGCTAAAACATCAGGATTACAGTATGTAAAGTATACATGTCACAGAAGTGCAAAACTATCAAAGGTAAACAGTCAAAATCGAAGTGCATAAAATGTGGTGTCACCGCCAGACACCACACTTGCTAGGTGGTAGCTTTAAATCGGCCGCGGTCCATTAGTACATGTCGGACCCGCGTGTCGCCACTGAGTGATCGCAGACCGAGCGCCACCACACGGCAGGTCTCGAGAGACGTACTAGCACTCGCCCCAGTTGTACGACGACGTTGCTAGCGACTACACTGACGAAGCCTTTCTCTCATTTGCCGAGAGACAGTTAGAATAGCCTTCAGCTAAATTAATGGCTACGACCTAGCAAGGTACCATTTGTACCATTGCATGTATCTCAAGATAGTCTCACTTGTATTATCAAGAATGCTGTATACCAAAGGACGATATAAAAGTTAAGTGTTCTAGTAGCTACGTTCTTTTCTTTATCACATTCATTACGAATCCTGTTCCAGACTTCGCGCCAGTCGGCGTGTGTGTACGTGTGCCCTCTCGGCTACCCGTCACTGTGGACTGGCTGCCTTGTCAGTCCACTACATAAATAATTACAGAAACAGTCAAAGAACAGTTTGTTCTTGGACTCTGTGCTCGTTCAGCAGGTTCAGAGGTTCATTATCTGAGTGAATATAAATTTACAAATCTTGTAAGATGTACATTGTACCTCCTTTGTCTATGAAGTGTAAAACATTAAGATTCTGGTCGACACCTATTACAGCATTTTCTAAGTTTTCAAATGTTTTTTGAATACAAAGTGTTTAAAGATACAAAGGAATGTCTTATCTCGGTATGTTCCTGACTTTCTTGTCATATTGCGTAGCTACAGCCATCACAGTGTTTCATACATACTTTATTTCTGCAATGGGTCGACTGTTCCACATAATGTGTCAAGAATTTGGATGGTGTGTTTTGTCTATTACAGGGATGGACATACACAAATTTGACATGCCCCACCAGGTAATGGGGCAGTACTGTAGATATATTGCTAATCAGATCAATCTAATGAAAATAACAACAGCCGTCAACTTCAACAAAAGTTGTATTGAGAAAGACTGTAAATGAAACTAGAGCTTAGGAACTTATACCAGACAGATGATTTCCTTTAAAACAGGTCTATTTGAATCACCTACAACTTAATAAATTACTGGCTCCCCAGCAGTTTGATGGAACTGTGCATTATGTTAATAATGTGGTGGACATGAAGGTGCACACTGTAGTTAATACGCACGAAAAGAAAATGTGTTAATCAAACTTAAGACAAAATATGCTACATAAGATGGAATATACCCACAGTGGTCATTTATTTTACGACAGAATAGTTCATAAAACAATCATTGTCTTTAGTAATGAAGAGTTAGAGTTACTCCAAAAAGTAATAAGTATGCTGCTGATAGAAAGTTGTGATTTGAAGACATGAAACTGATGTTAGTAGATCTTCAGTTGCTGTAAAGTTGCTAAGACATAACAAGACTTCCTTACCAGCAAATTAGCATATCATCTAATGCTAAGAAAATAAAAATGGTAAGACAAATAACAATGAAGAATTAGTGTGTAACACTAATTTAAAATTGGTAGAGCGAGATGTGCTGATTTTGAAAGCTGACAAAGAGAATAACTTGGTAATTTGAAATATAGATGTGTGTACTGTAAAAGTTAAGGAATTTTTGGTAGTAAAGGTGTTTCAAAATATGGCTATGGCCATACTTAACAGTTTGAAAACGCTATGGGTGACTTCTTTCTTATTTAGTACAATGTCTTTAAGTCTTGTAGTAATCAATCCATGTCCCCTTCGTTTATGGGCCGAGCCTACAATTACTGAACTCATTGTCCCAATGAGACACGTTATTAACTACATAGGAAATTCTGCTTACAGACACTGTGATAAATTGAATGAGATATAAGGCAAAAACTATATGTTCTAGCAATAGTTCTCAGTGAAAACTACTTCTGACCTTATTGAGAAAATTAAGGATGTTTCTATAACAAGTAATTGCTAATGTATATTATTAGAAACAACAGATCCATATACAAACATTCCTGTAAATTATGGCATTCCACTTGCCAGGAAGAACTGTATTAAACACAAACAGGGCCTACTAACCTCTGAAGTATTCTTGCAATGGCCTTTTGAGCACCTTACTTTGTACTGAGAAATTCTTGAAGCACACTATGCTACCCACTGCCCACGAGACAGGACGCTTCTCGTGATTATAGCGAACAGCCTGCCTTCTATATGCCACCTGCATATTTTTCTTAGTGGACTCCCAATTTTTCTTTGTTACTTCAGGGTTACTATCCTCTGGGAGCAAATCTTTGATCACCATGCTTGTACGTTACTGAGAGGTGAATTTACTGTGTAAATAAACATCAACCTGGCAGGAGTCGTCTCATGTGTCTTATGAACAACAGTGTGTAGTGCAAAATTTAACCAACCAGTTGACTGATCCCACATGGTTTGTGACTGAGAGTGAAAGGTGATAAGAACCAACTTCAAATTTCAGTTCATCTTCTCAGCAAAGGATTGCTGAGGTTAGCAGGGTTTGTGCGTGTGTGCGTTGGAGCACAGAATACATAGTTGGAGAAGTTTAATATCGCGTTCCGAAACTCGCGTTTCTTTTGTATTAGTTTCGGCACGCGAGATAAAATGCATCAGTTTCCACGTCATTACATCAGTCAAACAAAAATCGCGTTACAATTCGTACGGCTTAAAAGGATTTGACTTCAAGTCATATAAAATGTAAAAAAAAAAAAAGTTGTCTGTGACCTAATCTACTGAGTTTGCTTTTGTCAACTCATACACGAAACAAATTCGTGTTTTGTGCAGAGTGTTTACTTAGTTAGTGTTTGTTTAGTTCGTGATTAGTGAAAAACTAATTTATATTTCATATGCCTCCTATACGACGAAGCAATTTAGGTAGAAGAACCAGAAATGCTACAAACCAAGCTAATTACCGATCTAATCGTACGGCACAAGAACGTGACGACGGAAATGAACGTGAAAGAATTCGGATATCACAAACGCGTGAAGCGCGAGCGAGACATTCAACTAATAATCGCGCAAGTTTGAATCGAGCTGCTTTCAGTTACGATGTGTCAATTGACTACAGTAACTACCAATGTGTTGTTATTGGTTCTATGAACTCGGTTTGCTCACACTGTAAGGCATTAAAATACAAAAACGAAGCCAATGGATTGTGTTGCGCAAATGGTAAAGTGAAATTGATACCATTGGACCCACCACCAGAACCATTGTACTCATTGGTTTCAGGAATAGGAACAGATTCTATACACTTTTTGACACATATCCAACAATATAACAATTGCTTTCAAATGACTTCATTTGGGGCAACAAATGTAGTTCGGGAAAATTTTATGCCAACTTTCAAGGTATGTATTATAGCAGTTACTCATAATTATTTTAGCGAACAAAATTTTCTGTCACAAAAATTAAGATGTGTCACTAATCTTCAATTTCTTAATCACTTATATATCACTTAGTCATCATATTATATGGTGATTCAGTTTCAGTGACACTTTTATTATATTTTATATTACATAGATATTAGTTCAAACTAAATATACACTTTTTAAGATCAAATATTATTTAAGTTTGATCACTGACAATCCATTAATTTATACCACACCATAATATTTTATTTTATTTACAGATACAAGGGCAAATATATCACAGAGTAGGTTCACTGTTACCAGTGTCAGATAGCGACAACAAATTCCTGCAAATTTATTTTATGGGCAATTCACCACAAGAAATTGATCTGCGTTGTGCACATAACAATTTAGTAAAGAGGTCTATTGTAGAACAATTACAAACTTTATTTCATCAACACAATCAATTGATTATATTGTTTAAAACTGCCCTGGATCTGATGCCATCCGATAATCACAAAATTGTAATCAGAGCTGATAAAACACCTGCAGGTCAACATACAAGACGTTTTAATGCACCAACTATTGATGAAGTTGCTATCGTTGTAGTTGGAGAAAACTTGGAATCCCGTGATATTGTTTTACATCGTCGGAATGATCAATTACAACGTATAAAGGAAACACACCGCTCATATGATGCACTGCAATATCCCATTATATTTTGGCAAGGTGAAGATGGCTACGATTTCTCAATAAAAATGATAAATCCCATTACAGGTAACTAAAATATTAATTTAGCTATGGCGATAATATCTCAGTCATTATATTATGTATTTTAATTTTATATTTGAATGTTATTAAAAGAAAATCTATTTACAGGTTCTGAAACCAACAAAAAAGTCAGTTCAATGAACTATTATTCATACCGCCTAATGATTCGGGAAAATGAAGAAAATCACATATTGAAATGTCGGCGATTATATCACAAATATGTTGTTGACATGTATGTAAAAATTGAAACGGAGAGATTAACATTCATCAGGTTGAATCAAACCAAACTCCGATCTGAAGAGTATATTCACCTTCGAGATGCGATTAATACTGATGGAAATGCACAGAATGTCGGTCGGATGACTATTCTTCCAGCAACATACATCGGAAGCCCTCGGCATATGCACGAATATGCTCAAGATGCCATGTCGTATGTTCGTCATTATGGTACAGCAGATTTGTTCATCACATTTACATGCAATCCGCAATGGATAGAAATCAAGCAGGAGTTATTCCCTGGGCAATCACCCATTGATCGTCATGATATTACAGCCAGAGTCTTTAGACAAAAGTTGAAATCTTTAATGGATTTCATCGTAAAACATAATGTGTTTGGTGAGACACGCTGCTGGATGTATTCTGTGGAGTGGCAGAAACGAGGATTGCCACATGCACACATTTTGATTTGGTTGGTTGAAAAGATAAGGCCAAATGAAGTTGATGCAGTGATATCAGCTGAAATCCCTAATGTACAAGTAGATCCTGGATTGCATGAGGTAGTTATCAAAAACATGATACATGGTCCCTGTGGAACTCTTAATCAAAATTCACCGTGTATGATGGATGGTAAATGTTCAAAACGATATCCACGGACCTTAATATCGGAAACAATTACTGGTAATGACGGTTATCCATTGTATCGTCGCAGATCGACAGCAGACAATGGAAAATCAACAATTGTCAAATTAAATCAACAAGATATTGAAATAGATAATCGTTGGATTGTTCCATATTCACCCATTTTATCAAAGACATTCAAAGCACACATCAACGTTGAATCTTGCCATTCAGTGAAATCTATTAAATACATTTGCAAATATGTAACCAAAGGGAGTGATATGGCTGTGATTGGAATTGGTGCAGAGAATTCCAATGATGAAGTTACCCAATACCAAATGGGCCGCTATGTCAGTAGTAATGAAGCAGTTTGGCGAATATTTTCTTTTCCTATTCATGAGAGACACCCTTCTGTTGTTCACTTAGCTGTGCATGTAGAAAATGGACAAAGAGTGTATTTTACAGCACAGAACGCAGTACAAAGAGCTGCTCAGCCACCATCTACTACATTAACCAGTTTTTTTTTAGACATGCCAAAACGATCATTTCGCACAAACATTGCTATATTCTGAAATGCCAAAATATTATACCTGGAATCAATCCTCAAGGAGATTTATACGACGGAAACAAGGAAAACCAGTTCCAGGATATACAGATGTATATTCCACCGATGCGATTGGCCGGATTTATTCAGTACATCCAAGCAATGATGAATGTTTTTATTTACGACTGCTATTAGTCAATGTACGTGGCCCAACATCATTCCAACAGTTACGAACTGTTCATGGTGAATTGTGTGGATCATACAGAGAAGCCTGTCAACGTTTGCAATTGCTTGAAAATGACGCTCATTGGGAGCAAACTCTCAATGATGCTGTAATATCATCACACGCTCATCAAATACGAACATTGTTTTCTATAATCATATCTACATGCTTCCCATCAAACCCAATTGATTTGTGGATCAAGTACAAAGATTATATGTGTGATGATATTTTGTATCAAATACGGAATAGAATGGGAAATCCAAATATACAAATCAGTGAAGAAATTTACAATGAAGCATTGATTTCAATTGAGGACATGTGCTTTATAATGTCAAACAAACTATTAATTCAATTAGGCCTGACCGCGCCCAATCGTCCAATGCATGACGCTTTTAACCAAGAGTTGCATCGAGAAAAACTGTATGATCTCAACGCTTTGAAAGAATTAATTCAAACAAATCTTCCACTGTTAACTGAACAACAGAAGTATGTATTTGAAACTCTTATGAAAGTAACAAATGATGAAACTGGAGGGATTTACTTCTTAGATGCACCTGGTGGTACAGGAAAAACTTTTTTGATTTCATTAATATTAGCAACAATTCGCTCACAAAATAAAATTGCACTTGCACTCGCTTCGTCGGGAATCGCAGCAACTTTGCTTGAAGGTGGTCGAACAGCCCATTCAGCACTAAAATTGCCATTAAATATGCAAAGCAATGAAACTCCAACCTGCAACGTTTCGAAGAACTCTGCAATGGCAAAGGTTTTGCAGCAATGTAAATTGATTGTTTGGGATGAATGCACGATGGCACATAAAAAATCTTTGGAGGCTTTAGACAGAACCTTAAAAGATCTACGGAGCAATAATAACCGATTTGGTGGTGCAATGATTTTATTAGCAGGAGATTTTCGTCAAACATTGCCAGTGATTCCACGATCAACGCCAGCTGATGAACTCAATGCATGTCTAAAGTCCTCCAATTTGTGGAAACATGTCAAAGTACTTCATTTAAGCAAGAATATGCGTGTCGAGTTGCGAAATGACCAATCTGGAAACATATTCTCTAAACAACTCATTGACATTGGTAATGGCAAATTTCCTATAGACATGTTGACTGGCTGCATTAACTTTCCTCAAAGTTTTTGTCAGTTAACTCGATCAAAAGATGAACTTATTCAGAAGGTGTTTCCAGATGTTTCTCAAAATTACAGAAACCATGATTGGTTGAGCGAACGAGCTATACTGGCTGCAAAAAACATAGATGTAAATGAATTAAATTTCAAAATTCAAGAACAAATTACAGGCGAATTGAGGATATATAAATCAGTTGATTCGGCTACTAATCAAGATGATGTAGTCAACTATCCACCGGAATTTTTAAACTCGCTGGATTTGCCAGGATTGCCACCTCACAATCTTCAATTAAAGGTTGGATCGGTGGTTATAATGTTGCGAAATATCAACCAACCGCGTCTTTACAACGGTACACGGTTAGCGATAAAAAAATTACTAAACAATGTGATAGAAGCAACTATACTCAAAGGAAAGTATAAAGGAGAAGATGTTCTCATACCGCGCATCCCAATGATTCCGACTGATGTGCCATTTGAGTTTAAACGACTACAGTTTCCAGTGCGGCTTGCTTTTGCTATGACTATAAACAAGTCCCAGTGGCAATCATTAAGTGTTTGTGGTATTAATCTAGAAAACCCATGTTTCTCACATGATCAATTGTATGTTGCCTGTTCCCGTGTTGGAAAACCATCAGATTTGTTTATCTATGCGCCAGGTAATCAAACAAAAAACATCGTATACCACAAAGCACTACAATGATAATAATAATAATTATGATTCACATGATTAACAATAAAGCGATTACTTACTTTTAAATCCTTATATATGTTTTATTTAATTATTTTTTATTCACAACGCCCCATCACCAGGGTGACGGTTCTGTTCAGGAGAATTTTTTTAAATACGTAGGCAAAAAAACTGCCATATTACAAATCTTTTTGACAGGACGAAGTCTGTCGGGTCAGCTAGTAATGAATAAAAACATAGGAGTGCGGGTAAGCTACTACAAACAGCATAGTGAACGCATTATTGTGGCCAAGATAGACACGAAGCACACGCCTACTACAGTAGTACAAGTTTATATGTCAACTAGCTCCGCAGATGATGAAATGATTGAAGAAATGTATGATGAAATAAAAGAAATTATTCAGGTAGTGAAAGGAGACGAAAATTTAATAGTCATGGGTGACTGGAATTCGGTAGTAGGAAAAGGGAGAGAAGGAAACGTAGTAGGTGAACATGGATTGGGGCTAAGAAATTAAAGAGGATGCCGCCTGATAGAATTTTGCACAGTGCACAACTTAATAATAGCTAACACTTGGTTCAAGAATCATAAATGAAGGTTGTATACATGGAAGAAGCCTGGAGATATTGACAGGTTTCAGATAGATTACATAATGGTAAGACAGAGATTTAGGAACCAGGTTTTAAATTGTAAGACATTTCCAGGGGCAGATGTGGACTCTGATCACAATCTATTGCTATGAACTGTAGATTAAAACTGAAGAAACTGCAAAAAGGTGGGAATTTAAGGAGATGGGACCTGGATAAACTGAAAGAACCAGAGGTTGTACAGATTTTCAGGGAGAGCATAAGGGAACAATTGACAGGAATGGGGGAAAGAAATACAGTAGAAGATGAATGGGTAGCTTTGAGAGATGAAGTACTGAAGGCAGCAGAGGACCTAGTAGGTAAAAAGACGGGGGCTAGTAGAAATCCTTGGGTAACAGAAGAAATACTGAATATAATTAACGAGACGATAAAATATAAAAACGCAGTAAATGAAGCAGGCAAAAAGGAATACAAACGTCTCAAAAACAAGATCGACAGGAATTGCAAAATGGCTAAGCAGGGATTTCTAGAGGAAAAATGTAAAGATGTAATCTCACTAAGGGCAAGATAGATACTGCCTACAGGAAAATTAAAGAGACCTTTGGAGAACAGAGAACCACTTGTATGAATATCAAGAGCTCAGATGGAAACCCAGTTCTAAGCAAAGAAGTGAAAGCAGAAAGGTGGAGGGAGTATATAGAGGGCCTATACAAGGGCAATGTACTTGAGGACAATAATATGGAATTGGAAGAGGATGTACATCAAGATGAAATGGGAGATACGATACTGCGTGAAGAGTTTGACAGAGCACTGAAAGACCTGAGTCGAAACAAGGTCCTGGGAGTAGACAACATTCCATTAGAACTACTGACGACCTTGGGAGAGCCAGTCCTGACAAAACTCTACCAGCTGGTGAGCAAGATGTATGAGACAGGCGAAATACCCTCAGACGTCAAGAAGAATATAATAATTCCAATCCCAAAGGAAGCAGGTGCTGACAGATGTGAAAATTACCGAACAATCAGTTTAATAAGTCACGGATGCAAAATACTAACTCGTATTCTCTACAGACAAATGGAAAAACTGGTAGAAGCTGACCTCGGGGAAGATCAGTTTGGATTCCGTAGAAATGTTGGAACACGTGAGGCAATACTGACCCTACGACTTATCTTAGAAGCTAGATCAAGGAAAGGCAAACCTACGTTTCTAGCATTTGTAGACTTAGAGAAAGCTTTTGACAACGTTGATTGGAATACTGTCTTTCAAATTCTGAAGGTGGCAGGGGTAAAATACAGGGAGCGAAAGGCTATTTACAATTTGTACAGAAACCAGAGGGCAGTTATAAGAGTCGAGGGACACGAAAGGGAAGCTGTGGTTGGGAAGGGAGTGAGACAGGGTTGTAGCCTATCCCCGATGTTATTCAACCTGTATATTGAGCAAGCAGTGAAGGAAACAAAAGAAAAGTTCGGAGTATGTATTAAAATCCATAGGGAAGAAATAAAAACCTTGAGGTTCGCCGATGACATTGTAATTCTGTCAGAGACAGCTAAGGACTTGGAAGAGCAGTTGAACGGAATGGACAGTGTCATGAAAGGAGGGTATAAGATGAACATCAACAAAAACAAAAGCAAAACGAAGATAATGGAATGTAGTCGAATTAAGTCGGGTGATGCTGAGGGAATTAGATTAGGAAATGAGACACTTAAAGTAGTAAAGGAGTTTTGCTATTTGGGGAGCAAAATAACTGATGATGGTCGAAGTAGAGAGGATATAAAATGTAGACTGGCAATGGCAAGGAAAGCGTTTCTGAAGAAGAGAAATTTGTTAACATCGGGTATAGATTTAAGTGTCAGGAAGTCGTTTCGGAAAGTATTTGTACGGAAGTGAAACATGGACGATAACTAGTTTGGACAAGAAGAAAATAGAAGCTTTCGAAATGTGGTGCTACAGAAGAATGCTGAAGATTAGATGGATAGATCATATAACTAATGACGAGGTATTGAATAGGATTGGGGAGAAGTTTGTGGCACAACTTAACTAGAAGAAGGGATCAGTTGGTAGGACATGTTCTGAGGCATCAAGGCATCACCAATATAGTATTGGAGGGCAGTGTGGAGGGTAAAACTCGTAGAGGGAGACCAAGAGATGAATACACTAAAGAGATTCAGAAGGATGTAGGTTGCAGTAGGTACTGGGAGATGAAGAAGCTTGCACATGATAGAGTAGCATGGAGAGCTGCATCAAACCAGTCTCAGGACTGAAGACCACAACAACAACGTTAAGCCTCTATTCAAGAAAGGGGATAAAGAGATACCATCAAACCGATTTCACTTTTGCCAGCATTTAAAAAAATTTTAGAAAAAGTAATGTACAGGCAGCTGCTCAACCATCTGACCACAAATAACATATTATCAAGAACACAGTTTGGATTTCTGAAGGGTTCTGATATCGAGAAGGCTATTTACACGAACAGTGAAAATGTACTTAATTCATTAAATAACAAATTACAAGCAGCAGGTATTTTCTGTGATTTGTCAAAGACATGTGATTGTGTGAACCACAAAATCCTTTAAAGTAAATTAGAATTCTATGGTGCCACGGGCAGTGCTGCAAAATGGTTCAAGTCGTACCTCGCTAACAGGAAACAAAGGGTGTCAGTGCAAGGGATTAGTGAATTAAGTCATCAGTCATCATCAGAATGGGAAGAAATTACATGTGGTGTCCAACAAGGATCAATCTTAGGGCCATTGCTTTATCTTGTGTACATTAATGATCTCTCATCAGTTACACTGCCAGAAGCAGAGTTCGTTTTGTTTGCAGATGACACACGTTTTGCAATAAATAGTATGTCAAGTGTAGTTCTAGAAAGATCTGCTAATGATATTTTCATGGATATTAATAAATGGTTTAAAGCCAACTCACTGACATTAAACTTCGAAAAGACTCACTATATGCAATTCAGAACCTGTAAGAGGTTTCCACCCAGCATATGCATAAAATACGAAGAGCAGATAGAAGAGGTTGACAGTCTTAAATTCCTGGGATTACAATAAATTCAGTTGGGAAGAGCACACCACAGAAATGCAGAAACGCCTTAACAAATCTGTATTTGCAATTCGAGTGTTAGCAGACATAGGTGACATAAAAATGAAAAAGCTTGAATACTTTGCCAACTTTCGTTCCATAATGTCATATGGTATAATATTTTGGGGCAACTCTTCAAGTCAAACAAAAGTTTTCAGAGTCCAAAAGCGTGTAATATGTATTATTTGTGGAGTAAATTCACGGATGTCCTGTAGAAACCTCTTCAAAGAACTGGGTATACTAACTACTGCCTCTCAGTATATTTACTCATTAATGAAATTTGTCCTATATAATATATCTCTTTTTCCAACAAACAGCTCAGTTCATACATACAATACCAGGAATAGAAATGATCTGCACAAGGACTTAAAAGCACTTACTTTAGTTCAAAAAGGGGTCCACTACTCAGGAACACTCATCTTCAATAATTTGCCAGTAAACATAAAAAATTTAGTTACAAATAAAGATCAGTTTAAAAGTAGCCTGAAAGACTTACTAGTGGCCAACTCCTTCTACTCCATTGACGAATTTTTTAGTAGAAACAAATGATTTATTGTATATATTCATACTATCTTGGATTCTTATGTTGAGGTCTCCACGTCAAATGTCGCACTTATTTGTGTCAATAAGTAAATTCCTTTTTGAAGGTGATCTTCTGCTAGGATTACTGCATTATCAGCATATAGTAAGTTATTTAAAAGACTCCTCTTGTCTAGGTAAGTATCTTTTTGAAATTCTATCTTCCACTCATGAATTACTTCATTTCTGTAAATGTTAAACAAAATTGCGGATACAGCACCCTTGTAATATTCTTTTGTTAGTTGATATGTCATTAGGTCTTTCTGCTTTGAAATCAATTGTGATAGTCTTGACACAAACGTTTTATCGCCTGCATTAGAAATTTCGAATTTCCGCGATTCTATATTGTCTTCCAAAGTTTTGTCACTCTAGCAATCTTCCAGTCTTTGGGGGTATTCTTACTCTTACGACAGTCGTTTAAAAGTTTTAGTAGTAATAGATGGAACATCATTCCTCATATTGTAGCAGTTGAGCATTAATACCATCTCTTCCTGTCGGTTTGTTGTTCTTAAGTGATGTTAAGGCAGATGTTACTTCGTCAGATTAATCCTTTCTCATCTATTGTTTCAATGTTAGTTTCATGTGCTGTATCATTATACCCTAACCCTTTATAATAATTTACCTATTGTTCTTTTCCAGTGTTGTTTACTTGTCTCTTCTTTCTTTCTGTTGTGTTTAAAGTTTGTAAGACATTATAGGCCATTTTTTATCTCCTGTGGACATCATTCTTGATATTAGCAATAAATCTGTCCCTATGTTCTTGGTATGCTTTTCTTCTACATACCTAGCAATATTTCTTCTCTCCTTATAGGATCGCTTATTTACAGCTACAGAGTTGTTTGAGTATTTTATATATGAATCCTGTTACTCTTTAACACCGTTGCCTATACCCTCATTCCAGATTTTAATGTCCTTTCTCTTTCTCATTTTTTTATTTTCACCAGCAGGTTCTCCTGCTACTGTATACATCACATTTTTAGATTTTGCTATTAATTATTTAATCTGCTTTGGGCAAGATGCTGTCCGCTTCAAACAAGTTTACTTTATAAACGCTTTGATCTTACTTTTTTCTTATTTCTTTTGACATTTTCTTCCATTTCGCAATAAGATCTATTCTGAAGATAACTAGAAAATTATCTGATACCGGCCGGCCGGAGTGGCCGAGTGGTTCTAGGCGCTACAGTCCGAAACAACGCGACCGCTTCGGTCGCAGGTTCGAATCCTGCCTCGGGCATGGATGTGTGTGATGTCCTTAGGTTAGTTAGGTTTAAGTAGTTCTAAGTTCTAGGGGACTGATGACCTCAGAAGTTAAGTCCCATAGTGCTCAGAGCCATTTGAACCATTTTTTTGAATCTGATACTATATCTTGTTCTTTATCAACTCTTGTACACCTTACTTCACCCGATAGCTTATCATTTACTCAAAAGTAATCAATTATCGATCTACTGGCCCAAGTATATGTATGTATATCTCTTTCCTTAAAAAGTGAGTTATTTTTAGAATACTGTAAGCGGCAAAATCTCTTAGTATTTTTCGAATTTCATTACATTCTGGTTCTCCAAAGTTTCTATAGTATTCGTTATTTATATACTTACTATTCTGGCATTGAAATCACCCAACAATCTGATTAGTAGCACTATATTTATTCAGAATTTTCTGTATTTCTTATTATAATATTCTAGATTCATCCTTTTCTTTCTTCTGTGCCGTTACCTCTTCTCAGTTTCAATTTTACTGTGAGTATTTTTTTTCTTAAGTATGTGCAATCTTTAATCTCTTTCCTATCTCATATGCAGGAGTAATTTTCGTTCGTTTCGTTTGACTGCGCTACAGAACATAATGTAATCGCCTGCGTATTTATTACCTCTTATGTTCATTTTCATTTCTGTGATTCCTACAGCATTGATAATCATATCTAATTTGCTAGTTCCATCTCTTTCTGAGAAATTCCTCTGACATTCGAGGTTGCTAATTTGATGTATTCGTTGGTCCATTTTTGTTTGTCCTTTTTTTAGAACCTTTCATTTACCTTTGAGACCATCCTTTTTCCGAGGCTCCTTAGGACGCTAGGTATAGTGTGTGTGTTCCGAGAGTTGGTTACCAGTCATAGTCTTTTGTAGCCACAAATGCCCCCACACAAAGACTTACGAAATACTGAAATATGTCAGGAACCAAATCCTGGGGAAGGCACAACTTGTCTTTGTTACCATAAAAAGTATGAAAGCAAAGAATCCCCTTCTTAATAGACCACCTCGGGAACCTCTCCACTTTTAAGCAACTGCTTCCTTACTGGAGGTCTCCAAACAATCACGGAACCTCCCCAACACTGAATCCACACAAAAATGTCGCTTAGTACATTCTTTAGATTCCCCAAATTCGTTTCCTTCAAAAACCATCCGAGGTAGGGCGTAGGCCACTCGATTATCCGTCGTCTTAAAGTGATGCACCCGAAAACGGAATGTCGAAATTCTTACCGCCCACCTTCCTACATGCCCCATCTTGAACAGTTGGGCCAAAACCTGCGACAATGCTTGATTGTGAGCCACCAAACAAAATTATTTACGCTCAAGCCAATTGGCCGTCTTTCGCCTCAGTTTTCCTGGAGGAGAACCGTGGAAATTCCAGGGTTGGAAGTGTCTGCTTGGAGAATGAAGTCTTTCTCAAAATTCGGTGCGGCCAACACCGGTGCATTTTCTAATTTCTCCATCAAAGCGTCAAAGAATGTTTTCTGAGGTTCACCCCGCACGACCTTCTCTCTTCGCAGCTAGTTAAGGATGACGCCAGTTGTGCGAAATTCTGTACGAATTTACGAAAAAAGTTGGTCATCCCTTGAATCTACCACTATCCTTCTTATTTTTACATACCGGAAACTGATGGGTGGCTTTAGTGCGTTCTTGGTCTATCTTCATACTATTGGCAGAGACTACGTGACCTAGGAATGAGACTTCTTTCTTTTCTAGATTAATCTGAATTGCGTCACTTAAGTGGTCTTCACAAGTCTTATGACAGATGTATGTTTGATAAATTTTTATGTATTTAGTTAGTTATTAAATTTACTATTTTTCAGCTGGCGTTTTCTTGTAGTTTCTAGTGAAATAAATACAGCGAAAACTTTCACAAACTTTCGCTCACTTTTTTCAGTTGCGTTACTGCATCAGTGGTCGCTTGAATTTTCTGGTTTAGACAAATTTTTCGTATTGTTGTGGATTAATACTCTTGACAACAGTAGTTACTTTCCTTGTAGACAGTGGAATTTATGATCACTGTAGTTAGTTTTTAAAATCATTCAATTGTGCTAAAAAAACTCAGTAAACAGGGAAGTCTACTTCTTTTCAGTAAGTGTAAGAAATTGTCGTAAATGAGATGTGTGGGCCCTGTGATACGTTTGTGAGTAATTGATTACGGTATGAGAGCTGTTCTAAGTATTTTCATTGGAAGGAATGCAGTGGGGAAGCCAAAGGGCATTCTAGTGAGATCCTCTCTCGGAATTGCAGAGCATGTAGCAAGAATAAGTTAGTAGAGAAGGCGGAGCGTAAGATCTATGCTCTTGAGACGCAGTTACAAAACCCAAAGGAGGACCTACGTAGTATGAAGAGAGAGTAGGGGGCTGGGGAATGGGAACTGAAATTTGGCAGGAAGGCTACCAAGAGAGGGAGATATTCAGATAGTTGAACTTTACCTGTTACCAATGGATCTGACTGACTGTCAGAAGCTAGTAGAGAGGAACCTCTTGTGGCTGTGGATGTAGGCAAGCAGCAGATCTTGGCAGCTAGGGAGCCTAAGGCGATTGCAGATTCTAATAGAGAGAAAAAAGTTCTGCTGTCAAGTAATTCTCATGGCAGAGATGTAGGCCAGCAGTTGCAGGCATTTTTGGAGAGTGAGAACCAGATCACCAGCATACTGAAGCCTTTTGGCAGGGCTGGCCCAGGTTACTTTACATAGGGGATTTACGCAGGAATTTTACAGAAGAGAATCAGATAGCAATTGTGAGTAGAGATGGGAATAATATTGATAAGGATGGGGAGTATGACATAGATGGCGACCTAGGAAATATAGCTACTCAAACTCTGTGTTCCATGCAACTGTTGCACTGTCATGGTCCATTCATCTCAGCACAGCTGTCAGGCGTATTGACATGAGGCTTGAGAAACCTCTGATGGCGTGGGCGTGGCTCACAATGCATTGGTGTCGCATGAGTCTGTCAACAGGGCGGGTTTTACTAGGTATAACCTGCGCCTCAGTAGGCATGGGTAGTGGAGACTGGCAAAGCTTGTAGGTGGCAGCGTAGTGTGTGTGTGTGTGGGGGGGGGGGGGGGGGTCGGACTGGAATCACTCATGGGAAAATTCCTGTAGTAGTTGGTGCTAGAGCTGCACCTTTTTTGGACTGATGTCATCTAATACATATTTCTGCTTAAAGGAAGTCTCCCTGATAAAGGAACCACTTTCGACACAGGTTAGGCATCCAAGTAATGAGAAAATTAGCAAATTTTACCAAAATGGACAAGGTATTGAGACAAAGTTAGTAAACTGCTTATAAATGTTAACTCCGACGTTATCGGTATATCAGAACACTTTTTAAATGATGTGATATTCAGAGGCTTGTTTCACTAGAATACAGGTTAGCTGGTTGATTCCGTAGGAGTTCTTTGCAATGTGGGGGAGTGGCCACGTATGTGGGAAACGCTATTCCATATGACTCTATTGATGTTTCAAAGCACTGCACGGAACAGGTACTTGAATTTTGTGCAGCTGTGGTTGACTTTAGTGGAACTAAGCTTCTAAGCGTTGTTATTTACAGACCGCCTGACGTTGATTTCGCCGGCCGGTGTGGCCGTGCGGTTCTAGGCGCTTCAGTCTGGAACCGCGTGACCGCTGCGGTCGCAGGTTCGAATCCTGCCTCAGGCATGGATGTGTGTGATGTCCTTAGGTTAGTTAGGTTTAAGTAGTTCTAAGTTCTAGGGGACTGATGATCACAGATGTTAAGTCCCTTAGTGCTCAGAGCCATTTGGACCTTTATTTGACTTTGATTTCAAACATTTTCTGCACAGGCTAGAGAGGGCTCTTGGTTCACTTTATATGAAGTACAAAAAATTAGTTGCATGTGGTGACTTCAATATTAATTGTGTGAGTGAGTGTGAAAGAAAGACGATGCTGGTAGATCGCCTTCATTCTTATCAAACTACGTTCTTTCCATCGTGAGAACAAGAGAACAGTAGCACAACCATAGACAACAATTTTGTTCAGTCTTCATTACTAGGGGACGTTCTGTCATCAAAAATGTGAATGGCCTTTCAGACCATGGTGTAATAAGGCTTTTGGGCTCAACTACAGAAAAGCTAATCCAGTTGCAATAAAGACTTTATTAAACCTCTTTAAGGAACAAGAGTGGCAGGATGTCTATAGTGCTGATGACTTAGACGATAAATGTAATGCATTACTATTCACATATTTCATGCTCTTTGGAAATTGTTTTCCATTAGAACAGCGTAATATCACAAAAAGGCAGTCTAGGGGGTGACTAGGAGAATAAGAATATCGTGAAGAACAAAGCGGGAATTATATCAAAATATAAGAAGGAGCAACATTCAAGCTGCAGCAGTCTATTACAAACAGTATTGTAAGGTGATTAAATGTTATTAGGGAGACAAAAAAGTATTTGGTACGCAAATAGAATAAATAATTGTCAGAATAAAATTAAAACCATATGGTCAGTCGTGAAGGAAGTGTCAGGTCACCAGCACCAGTTTGAGGATGTAAAGTCAGTGTGTAGTAGAAATGTTTCAGTTACTGTTAAGTCGGTTATATTTACAGTATTTAATAATCACTTTCTGAATATAGCAGGTGAATTAAATAGAAGCTTAGGTCCTACAGGGAATCCGATAACTATCTTAACAAGTAGCTTTCCGAGACTTACCTGAAATACATCTCCATGAATCTTACAAGGGGGCGGTTGAGTCAGTAATTAAATCACGAAAGGCTGAAGACTCTCATTGATATAGCAGTGTACCTAGCAGAATAACAAAGTACTGTTCTGCAGCAGCCCAGTACTTAGCCATACCGATTAGAGAGCTCAGTAGTGAAGCCACTTTATAAAAAATTAGAAAGGGATAATGTAGGCAGTTTTAGACCTATTTCTATGCCATCAGTGTCTGCTACGTTATTGAAGAGGCTGTATGTACTAAGGTAGTTGATCATTTCAATACACATAATATGCTGTCATATGTACAATTTGGTTCTAGAAGTGGTTTAACAACTGAAAATGCTGTAGTCTCTTTTCTCTGTAAGACTCTGGATGTATTAAATAAAAGGCTGCGAACGCTAGTCATCTTCTTTGATTTAACTAAGGCGTTTGATTGTGTTGATCACAAAATGTTACTGCAGGAGTTGGACCATTAGGGATTAAGGGGAGTACCTCGCAACTGGTTCACCTCTTACTTTAAGAACAAACAGCAGAAGGTCATTCTCTGCAGTACTGAGAACGGCTACTACGTGCAGTCCCAATGGGGCACAATTAAGTGAGAGCGTTCCCAAGCGGTCGCTGCTGCAGCCGGTACTGTTTCTTACTTAAATGATGTACCTTCTAGTATTACAGTGATTCTAAAATATTTCTGTTTGTTGATGACACCGGCTCGGTAGTGAAATATGTTGTATTCAGTATTGACATGGCTTGTAGAAAATATATTGATACCTAGTTACAGTAAGACTCAGTTCTTACTGTTTGTAACACACAATTCAACAAAAATTGATATTTTGACTACACAGAATGGAATATGATTAGTGAAAACTGTTGAAATTCCTATTCTTTCAGGCAGACACTAAGATGGCGAGGAAAGTCCATGTTCAGGATATTGTTGAAAAATTAAATGCTGTTTTATTTATTATTAGAACAGGATCTTAAATAAGTGGTATTTCAGCACGAAAGTAGTCAACTTCGCTTATTTTCATTCGCTTATGAGATATTATAATTTTTTTTGCAGTAACTCTTCTGAATCAAAAAGCCTATTTTAGGCTCAGAAATGAGTGGTTCGTGCAATATGTGGTGTAAATTCAGGAACACCCTGTTCAGTTCTGACCTCAGCCTCTCCTAAAAAATTCTGTAATGTCGTTTGTTGTTAACAATATCAGCTTATTCCCAAGAATTAGCACATTTTACTCAGTTAATAATTGGCAGAAATCCAATTTGCATTAGCAACGCACCTGCTTGACTCTTGTACAGAAAGGCATGGAGTATTGTGCTACATTTATTTCCAATAAGCTGGCGCAAGAACATAGAAATTTTTGCAGTAATCTACGCACTTTCCCATACAAACGGAAGAGTTACCTCACGACTCACTCCGTCTATTCTGTCGAGGAACTCATGGAAAAATTAAAAAAAATTAAGCTGATTGTGTGTCACATTGTTAATTATGTTTATTGTCTGCATCTAGTTCATATACGTTTCACTTTATGTATTATTGCTCTTTTGTTATAGCTACATGTACTGACTAGTTCCATGACCATGGAACTTGATCCTCTATTTGGTACTAATAGAACATGAGATATAAAATTTTAAAAAAGTAAAAAAGAAAATCATCCAGATAATTGTACCCAAAACAGGATCCCCAAGACAATAGTGTGGCACCTGTGGCCAAACCAAAAGGTACACGGCCACAGCGAAGGGCTTTGACTCCAGGATAGGCCTAATTGAGATCTAGCACTGAAAAATATTGAGCATCCGAAAACCAGGTGAAATAGTGCTATAAATCAGGAAGGTTAATTGACTCTAAAACCACTTTCCAATTCAGCTGACAATAGTCAACCATCAGCTGACACTCCTTACCACTGGCTTAAGCCGCTGAAAATGTAGGAGAAGCACGGGGAGACACAGATGACCAGATTGTAACTTGCTGATTAATTATCTTGTGAAGTTCTTTCACTTCGATAAAGCAGCTCACACAACAGAATCCTATCAGTCGACTGAATCACATAGTCTTATCCCTGGGTACCAGCCTACCGGCTAATACCTCCGGATACTGACCTCAAACCCGTAACAAGACCCTATCCTGCCTCGGGTTCGAAATGCGGGAGTTCAAACGGAGCATCCTTTTTCTTTAACGGAGCACAGGGACATATATCCTGGCGACATTTATGACCACACAAATGATACTTTTTCCCAGGAGAAACTATAACATAATTTGAAACTTTCTGGCAGATTAAAACTGTATGCCCGACCGAGACTCGAACTCGGGACCTTTGCCTTTCGCGGGCAAGTGCTCTACCAACTGAGCTACCGAAGCACGACTCACGCCCGGTACTCACAGCTCTACTTCTGCCAGTACCTCGTCTCCTACCTTCCAAACTTTACAGAAGCTCTCCTGCGAACCTTGCAGAACTAGTACTCCTGAAAGAAAGGATATTGCGGAGACATGGCTTAGCCACAGCCTGGGGGATGTTTCCAGAATGAGATTTTCACTCTGCAGCGGAGTATGCGCTGATATGAAACTGTGAGTACCGGGCATTAGTCGTGCTTCCGTAGCTCAGTTGGTAATGCAGTCTGCGTTCGGCAGGGCAGCAGTGCGCACCGCGCTCGGCCGTCCACGCCGCTGCGCGCGCGGAGTGTTTTGTTTACTTCCTCGTCACAGCGCTTCTCAGTCGAACAAGCTGTAATGGCCAACTCTTACAGGAAGAACACTCTTATGTTCACCTTCTCAAACGAATACGCACGACCCAAAGCACTGGCCGTCGAACGCTTCCTACGCGAAGACGTGAAGATCCCGCGTGACGAACTCATCGGCATACACCTATCAATCATTAGCAGTGTCGTTTATGTTAAGATGACTTCCGACGCTGCCTGCAACGAGATCATTCAAAGGACGCGACATGGACTAAAATTTCGGCACTCCGACGGAAACGTCGGGCCTGTGGATGTCGACCATGCAGGACTTGGCCTTCGGACGATCCGTGTATTCGAACTGCCTTTCGAGGTGAATGAAGATGAAGTCATCGCGGCGCTAAGCCCGTTCGGAAAAGTCCAGAGCCACGTAGCCGAGACATGGGCACAGTTTACGACGTATCCGGTGCTTAATGGTGTGAGACAAGTCCGAATCGATCTCAAACGGCACGTTCCATCGTACATTTCTATCGGCGGCTGCCGTGCGGTGGTCATTTACGACGGACAACCACCTCGAACATGTTCCGGTTGTGGCAAAGAAGGCCACGTCCGTAATGAATGCCTGCAACGCCGCATCACACAACTAAGGCCCGACGATACGAACACCGACAGAACCACGACCACCCTTCCAGTCACCTATGCGGCGACACTGCACGTCCAGCCCTCACAAGGCGCCGTTCATGAGCGTCTCTCTGGTCCGATACACCCGGAGGCGTCCCAGCACCTTGACACCGGCGATGCCGCCCGTGAACATGTCCAACAGCCGGACACACCCCCGTTAGAAGATCACAAGGATACCAATGAGAGTGTTCTGGAGAATGAAGACCGCATCATAGCACCCGCGGCTTTTGTACCGGAACGACGTGACTCTCTTCCTTCCTCAGACACCGAAACTCATTGCCGAAAGCAGAAGTCGCCCAAACGACGAAAAAAACGCCGCAAGACGTCAGACTCGACCATTGAGCCCCCTCCACAGGACGAAGAGATGACACATCACTCCGGCGGAAAACACGATAACACTTTCTCCTCTGCCACGGAGACGCGTCATCCACAAGACGGTGAACCGTCCAACAGAGATCGCGCGCAAACCCCGCGCCCAGAAGCCATGGAATATAGCACGCCTGTTGTCACCGACGCCATTGAGGCGACACGGCCAGCGCTGCCACCTCTCGCCGATGTCAAACCTGTCGGACACCTTTCATGGGCGGATGACACGGATTTCCCACCTCCATCTGATGCGGAAATGAGATCTGTTTCTCCGTTAGACCAACACTAAAACGGGGGAAGTTTCTACGGCGACTCCTGCGACTTCTATGGACTTCCAGCATCCACCACAACATTCTTCACCAGCTACGAACCTATCGGCAGCACGGATCCCCCATCAGGCTTACCGAATAGCTACTATCAATACTAATAATATCGGCTCCCACGTTAAACTTCAACTGCTCCGTGACACGCTAAGAGCAGCGGACATCGACATCGCCCTGTTACAAGAACTGAGGACAGCGACTTGGACTGGGTGTTATGGATATGAGACGTACGCCGCCCCTGCAGCTATGGAACACTTAGGCGCAGCCATCCTCCTCCGAGAAGGAATTGCAGTTTCCGATGTCGCATACCTCCCAACAGCGCGAGGGGTGGCCATAACAGTTGAAGGACTCAAAATCATAAATCTCTACGCCCCATCGGGCACTGATAAACGGAGGGATCGCTCCCAGTTCTACGTAGAAGATATCACGCCTTTATTCCTCGGTCGATACGATCATCTCATCGTAGGTGGAGATTTCAACTGTGTTCTCGAGCGCACAGACCAATACCCCCATTTCACCACATGTCCCGAACTTCGCTTCCTCGTCCGCCGCCTTTGTCTCCTCGACACTTGGCGAGTGGTACACGGCGTCCGCCCGGGGTATACACACATCACGAGCCACTCCGCCAGCCGACTTGATAGAATATACATCTCTAACGCTCTAAAATCAGTTCTCCTCGACGCAGAACGTTGGCCGTCTGCCTTTTCGGATCATGACATCTATATCTGTACCATGAACCTACGTCGACAATCTATATGGCGCAGTGCAGGACCTTGGAAACTCAATGTCGCGCTACTGCGGGACCCTGAATGTCGACAACAGGTCACCGACACGTGGCACACCTGTGTTCAACGCATTATGCGTTACGAGACCACACTGCAGTGGTGGTTGCTGTGCGCCAAACCGGCCATACGACGCACATTGACACACTATGGCAGAGCCAAAGCCAGGTGGAATCACCAAACAACTGATTTCTACTATAGCGCTCTACGTGAACTCATGGATCATCCTCCATCCCCGGATCGCCTCAAAGAAGCTCAACGCATCAAGGCAAAGATTTTATCCTTGACCAGATGCCGTCTAGAGGGAGCCATTGTACGAGCCCGCAGCCAAGACAGGATTAACGGTGAAGACCCTTCTATGCATCATATTGTTCAAAATGTTCGTCGACGCCGACAGGCTTTAATGTCAACTTTAGACTTACCTGATGGACGACGGCTGACTTCGCAAGCTACCATTGCGGATGCATTCACAACGCACTATCGACTTTTCTATCAAGAAGTACCTGCCGGTGCAGAGGCCATTGCTGAGGTTGCCCAGGAGACACTTGGTACTATAAACGCAGCAGCTGCAACCCTCCTGACTGCTGAAGTGAGCACCGACGAAGTCCAAGGCGCTGTGGCCAAGGGGTCTCTGAATCGATCTCCCGGCCCGGATGGTTTACCTCTCGAATTTTACAGAACCTTCCAAGATTTGATGATGCCACGATGGAGGGACATGTACTGGGAACTTTTGTCCGGCGCGGCGAACCCGCCACCAATGTTCATGGAAGGCTTACTTGTACCAGTCCCGAAACCCGCAGGAGGAACACGACTCGACAGTTATCGGCCGATCACGTTACTCAATTCGGACTTCAAGATTTTTACACGCCTTCTAGCAATGCGACTCAAACGTATCTTACGGGACATTGTTTCCCACGAACAAACATCCTTAGGCGGCGATCGTAATATACAGACAGCCCTCAGTGAATATCGAGATGTGATCGCTGTGGCAACACACTCGCGACTGCCAGGCGCTTTAATCTCCATCGACTTCCAACAAGCGTTTGACCGCGTCAATCATGCATTCCTCAACGCAGTGATGGACCGAATGGCAATTCCCCCGACGTTCACGCAAGTGATTATGCGGCTCCTTCGTGGAGCAACGTCCAGACTTCTCGTCAACGGCAGACTTACAGAACCTATACGGATTGAACGCTCAGTACGGCAGGGTTGCCCTTTGTCGACGGTGCTTTATGCCATTGCGATGGAACCACTCATTTGCGGATTACGGCGACGTTTGACAGGTATTCCACTCCGGGATCATATGTTCCGCTGCCGAGCTTACGCGGACGACTTGGCCCTCGTCGTACGTTCAGCGGCTGACGTACAAGATGCGATGCAGTGGATTACCCGTTACAGTGCAGGGGCAGGAAGCGTTATGAACGTGGCAAAATCATGCGCCATGAAGATCGGCCGCGGCCTTCCCGCAGACAGCGTAGTTCCATTTCAACTGGTGGACACCCTTCGTTGTCTCGGATTGGTGTACACGCGAGACATTCGCCGCACCTCGGCGATCAATTTTCGGGCGCTGCTGCAACGCATCCGGGCCACCATACAAATCACATACTACGCCCGCTGAATATGTGCCAGAGAGTCACCTTCGTCAATACCCATCTGGCAGCTCGGATACCCCATATGGCGCAGATTCTGCCCATCACTGCGACAATGGCGGCCAGGTTACAGGCGGCATTCGGCTACTTCATTTGTTCTGGACACATCTTCAAAGTCCAGTATGAAGCTCTCACCTTACCGAAGCGGGATGGTGGCCTCGATCTGGTTAATGTGAGAGACAGGACTACGGCACTTTACACCAATACTATGCTCCGGTTATGGAAAAGCCAAAATGCTAGTTTTACTGGAATGTTGACCACCGAGCTCGCACCTGTTTCGAGACGCCCACCGACGTCTTTGGCACACATCCCACCTCCGATGTCACATATCGGCCGTTTGTTTTTGGAGTACAGCTACATATGCACCGAGCTCCCCAGGACCAGGAAGACGACCACCCGCGACATCTACCGCCTTCTCCGAAAGTCTCCACCCCGCAACCCCGTCGAAACACGTCACCCCCAGGTTTCATGGCCTACAGTTTGGAAAACGATCCACCAACCACATCACACCACTGACATCACCTCTATGTGGTACCTTCTAGTCAATGGCAAGTATACTACAAGACTGCATCGCATCGCACTGGTGGACTCACCCCTGTGCCTCAAGTGCAGTGTCGAAGATACAGATTTACATCGTTTTGAGTGTGGGCCAGCAGCAGCCGTCTGGACCCTCGTACAGAAGATTGTGGCTTTCTACCTCCGAGTACCACCACATCACGTTTCTCCCACTATGTTGATACATCCCGACACGACCTACTTTCCATCGGCTAAGTGGCACGCCATCACATGGATCAGTGGCATGGCTGTCAACTACCTCTTCCGGGACGACATCGTCGATCCGGCGGACTTTTGGACACGCCTCCAAGTACATCATCACACCCTTCGCCGGCATCGACACTATCGGGCCACTTTCGCGAACTATTTACAGAGCATTTTCACCAACCCGCCTCAAAGCTGGAATCTCAACGAACCGTGCCAGCCAAGACTGGACGATCCCACGTTCCCCTTCAATGATCAATGATAGAATGCATTTTGTTCTGATGGCGCGCCAAAGTGGAGCATGGCGCGGAAAGTATTCCTATTTTATTTAACTTCTTTTTTCTCCTCCTCTTCTAAGTTTTTTTTTCTCCTTACACATGTTTATCCTTTTCACACATAGCTCTCTATCTGCAGCCTATTTGTTCTCTTTCTCTTGTGCTCCAAAAAAAAAAAAATGCTGCTGGTGGTGAGACTGTATACTCATTTATGTTAACAAAAAAAACATAAAAATACAAAAGAAGGCCGTTGCGGAAATATAGCTACCTTTTATGTTTTACGTTTTCAAAGGATATTCTGTTATTTTATGAAGAACGTCGTCTTTTACTTTCATACCCAAGAGGTTTTTATTTGTTTTTCTAAAAAAGGTGTGTTAATTTTAAAAAAAATAAAAAAAATAAAAAAACAAAAAAGGAAAAAAATAAAAAATAAAAAAGTTGGTAGAGCACTTGCCCGCAAAAAAAGTTGGTAGAGCACTTGCCCTAAAAAACAAAAAAAATAAAAAACAGTTGGTAGAGCATTTGCCCGCGAAAGGCAAAGGTCCCGAGTTCGAGTCTCGGTCGGGCACACAGTTTTAATCTGCCAGAAAGTTTCATATCAGCGCACACTCCGCTGCAGAGTGAAAATCTCATTCTGGAAACATCCCCCAGGCTGTGGCTAAGCCATGTCTCCGCAATATCCTTTCTTTCAGGAGTGCCAGTTCTGCAAGGTTCGCAGGAGAGCGTCTGTAAAGTTTGGAAGGTAGGAGTCGAGGTACTGGCAGAAGTAAAGCTGTGAGTACCGGGCGTGAGTCGTGCTTCGGTAGCTCAGTTGGTAGATCACTTGCCCGCGAAAGGCAAAGGTCCCAAGTTCGAGTCTCGGTCGGGCACACAGTTTTAATCTGCCAGAAAGTTTCATATCAGCGCACACTCCGCTGCAGAGTGAAAATCTCATTCTGATAACATAATTTCCTTGTCAGGATTGAGCCGTGAAGGCTCATTTTAGCTTCCCACAATCGATAACTTTTAAGTGGCGTGTCACCAGGGGGCGCGGATTATCGATTGCGTGGTTATCGCTTCGTCACCGTCTTCAAAAGTGGCCGCTAGAGTCACGTCGAAAGAGAGACATCGGAAGAAAGCGGCACAGGCCACTGACGGTTAGTTGGCCCAGTCTGGAGCCGGGGGCAGCAGCAGTGCTTGGAGTAACTTGTTTGTTATCATTATTGTAGCTCAACGGCTCTCATTAACCCATTTGAATGGTCAATTAACTTCAGTTTTCTTAACCGTTTATGAAAGGGGACCTGGTGTTAGCAAATACACACATCAAAAAAGGTTTTGCATCACTCCGGTTCCCAGAAATCCTGAAGCAGGAGGGGATCCGACAGCCGATCACTTCCAGACATTCCACACAGAAGGAGGTGCACGGCTCGTGTTGTCTGTAGTTCAACCATGCCTAGATGGTCAATAGCGCGGTTCGATAACGTCGGCCGGCCGCTGTAGCCGAGCGGTTCTAGGCGCTTCAGTTCAGAACCACGCGGCTGCTACGGTCGCAGGTTCGAATCCTGCCTCGGGCATGGATGTATGTGATATCTTTAGGTTGGACTGATGACATCAGATGTTAAGTCTCATAGTGCTTAGAGCCATTTGAACCACCGATCGCGTCCGCATTGTTACTTTGTGCCAGGAAGGGCTCTCAACAAGGGAAGTGTCCAGGCGTCTCAGAGTAAACCAAAGCGATGTTGTTCGGACATGGATGACATGCCTCGCTCAGGCCGTCCAAGGGCTACTACCATTACCTAAGGATTGTGGCTCGGAGGAACCCTGACAGCAACGCCACCTTGGTGAATAATGCTTTTCGTACAGCCAAAGGACGTCGTGTTACCTCTCAAACTGCGCACAATAGGCTGCATGATGCGCAAGTTTACACACGACGTCCGTGGCGATGTCCATCTTTGCAACCACGACACCATGGAGAGTGGTACAGATGGGCCCAACGACATGCCGAATGGACGGCTCAGGACTGGTATCATGTTCTCTTCACCGATGAGTGCCGCATAAGCCTTCAACCAGAAAATCATCAGAGACGTGTTTGGAGGCAACCCGGTAAGGCTGAACGCCTTAGTCACACTGTCCAGCGAGTGCAGCAAAGTGGAGGTTCCATGCTGTTTTGCGGTGGCATTGCGTGGGGCCGACGTACGCCGCTGGTGATCATAGAAGGCGCCGCAACGGCTGTACGTTACGTGAATGCCATCCTCTGACCGATAGTGCAACAACATTGGCAGCATATTGGTGAGGCATTCGTCTGCATGGACGACAGTTCGCGCTCACGTCGTGCACATCTTGTGAATGATTTCCTTCAAGATAACGACATCGCTCGATTAGAGTGGCCAGCATGTTCACCAGATATTAACCCTACGAAACATGCCTGGGATAGATCGAAAAGAGCTGTTTATGAACGACGTGACCCACCAACCACTCTGAGGGATCTACGCCGATTCGCCGTTGAGGAGTGAGTCAATCTGGACCAACAGTGCTTTGATGAACTTGTGGGTAGTAACCCACGACGCATACAGGCATGCATCTATGCAAGACGACGTACCGGTGTGTCCAGCAATCTGGACCACCCCGCTGAAGGTCTCGTTGTATGGTGGTACAACATGCAATGTGTGGTTTTCATGAGCAATAAAAAGGGCGGAAATGATTTTATGTTGATCTCTATTCCAGTTTTCTGTACAGGTCCTGTAACTCTCGGAACCAAGGTGGTGAAAACCTTGTTTGGTATGTTTATGTACACGGGCTGTTTGGGAAATAAAGTCCGATCGGTCGCGAAATGGAACCCACTGTGAAAATCAAAAATGTTTTTGTTTGCAACAGTTAGCTACGCGTTCCTGTTATTTCTCTGCATAGTCACCTCTCTGGCTTAGATAACTGTCGTAGCGTTGTATGACCTTCCCAGTATTTTTGTCGTAGAAGGCAGCCGCCTTCTCTTCCCGCTAATCCTCTACGCTGGTCTACAGCTCGATGTCTGTGTGTAAATGATGTCTTCATAGCCATCAGTTCATGTGAGCTAATATGAAACACAGGGGGAGCCACTGACGGACTGAATTGTGGGTAATCAAATACTGAAATCACGTTACGTATAGATTAATTTAGATAACGTAAGTTATCTAAATCAACGCAAAATCGAGGCAAGAGGCTTCCACAACGCCAGTTTAATATGCAGAAATAAGGTCACCTGAAAAGTTCACAAAATTGCTTTACAGACAACGATGCATAACAAGGATGGTAAGTAAGAGCATACCGTTTACGCACATAAACTACAGTGGTTAGGACTGTAATTGCTCACTGTAATTCCCAGGCAGTGAGAACATAAGTCAACAACCACCCAAGAGATAGTTACAATCAACTGAGCATATCCACCAGTCGCCCTCGTGTTCAGTCCTTTAGAACTGGCTGACAGGAAACCAATCGGGCGACGCAGTGTTAAGAGGCTTTTTCGGAATAATCGAAATCCAAGTACAAGTAAGACCCCAAGCAACACACCGAAATAACTTCTACGTCCGGTAATCTCCACTGATCCTGCTGACACAGGACATCACGTAACTCGCTCTGATATTCGAAACGCAGCTCCGAGCCAAGGATCTAATCAACCACGACGTCACGGCGCTAACTCCCCGCCGTCGACACACGGATCGCTCGACGTCCGATCACTGAGAGAGAGCAGCCGTCACTGCAACAGCGCGTAACTCGATCGCATCGTCTCTGCGTTTCGCTGTGGTGGAGAAAATCGCCGCAACTCTACCACCGCCAATGACACTGCCAGCCAGAGTAATCCATCGATATTGAATCGCGCGACGATGTAGCCGAACGGCACAGTGAGGCATTTGAGGCTGTTGGAACTAGTTGGGACACACAATTACGTTTCTTTTAAAGGAGATTCTTTCAGACTTGAGAGGCTAACGATGGGATGTTGCCTTTCAGGAACATTCGCTAGTATCTTTCTTGATCACTAGGAAGTTTGGTGTTTAAGCAGCAACAAAAATTAACTGATTTGATTTGTTATTATTATCGATACGTTGACAATACGCTGTCATTATTTAAAGAAGATAATGACGGTTTAGAAAAAATATTTGTGGCTTTCAATAATTTACATCATAGAATACAGTTCGCATTTGGAAAGGAAGGAAACAATAAAATTAAATTTCCTGATATTATACTGATGAATGGCAATGGAAATCATAAGTTCGCCTTTTAAAGAAAACCATCGGCGACTATTGCGATTATACCATCTGATTCTTCTCATTCTGATGTAAACCTAAAGACATGGCACTCAGTAATGGGATCTGTCCTTCTAAAAGTCTACCCAAAGGATCACTGACGTCGTTAATGACACACACTAACACTGTTCCTCTTCGAACTCAACCAACGTCTTCGAGCATTGCATTGATTTTGGTCTTCCGACGTTCTAGTTTGAATTTTGTCGAGACAATCGTCGGTTGATGAATGAAGGGATAGTGTCGCGTAAACCTGGTACAAGCGTTAGATTCACTTTAATATTGCTTATTTATATCTACCTTCCATTTGTAATTTCCTATGTTTCTTTCTTTGAAATCAGATCTGCGTACACCACCTACATAATATTGGCTCTTTTTATGATTGAACATGAGATTGTATTTCTCCCGATTTACCTTGGTTAAGGTGAGTTCTTCTTTTCTATGGTTTATCCCGCATGTTCAGTAAAGGGGTTTTGTGACGCACTTCCCTTCCTCAGTTTTCGAGAGGGATTGACTCTTGTAACTTTTACGCTTTTGCACTCTTCCAAATATCTTATTTGATTTCAATCTTCTCCTTTTTCCTCTTTTGCGTTGCGACATTTATAACTATAGACCGAAAATGTTACCGTCTACGTTCTTTTTCCCTTTGCGACTCGACCTCCCCCCACCCAAGTTCACGTGGTTTTAAATGCACTACTGATTTCACATAAACCTTCACAGCATATTTTTCTATCTTGCAGTGGTTATATTTATGGATGTCCACTTGCATCTATTGTCTTTTATTACTTACTTCATATTTCATGTTACTTGCTTTTCACTTTATTTTTATTTTCTGTTGTTTATCCATACTTGAGTACTCACACAATACGTATAGTCAGTAATACTTCTTATTCTACGGCATTTAACTAGAAAATGTCATGGTTAATGCATATGTTATAGTCATTTATCTTTCACTTTTTTTCTGATCTTATAATGAAACGGCTTATATTGACTCTATAGTCGTCATTAGACGTTTCACCTTATTTCCGTCCTTTTGTTATAGAACATCCACATTAATGGACGACGTATTCTCAGTTATTACATTCTTAATCAGTTTAACGTGGAATCGTTGCATCTTTCCTTATTTTGTCTACACACGTGGTTCCACTGGGCATGATTTATCACAGCACTTTTTAGCTGACGCTTCAGTGTGGTGCTTCGCAGTCGATTCGTGAGTAGCTGACATGAATTTCATGTTTCTCTTTTTGCACCAAGTACACTGGGAATACTTATGTTAATATTTATTACTTTGATTTTTTCCCTCAGCTACTTCGATTGGATTCTTGACTAAGCGTGTTGTTGCAGTTGGATTACAAACAGTTTTGATTCTGTGCTTTTTGTCTTTGAGTTGTGCGGTTTTCGTACCACGATCACTTGACGACGCTTATAGCTGGGCTCTTATTTTCTTACTTTTGGTTTCTACGTATTGTAAAGGCTTCTCGTTTCAGTTACTTTCATAGACTATAGTACAATGTGATTTAAAATTTATTTTCATTTATAGGTACGTGTTTGATTGTGTATTTGGAGAACATAAATGCAGTTATATTGTAGCTTGGGTTGATGGTGACACGGTACTATGCTGTCATGCATATTGAGCATAAGAGTAACATCCCAGTTCTGACTGCTTTACATATTACTAACATTTCTACTAATTACATTTGGGCATGCCTTTGAGTGTGGCATCACATACAACCATTAACCTGGCTCAAGGCAGATAGATCCGTCTTCCCTATCCTTCACTTCAGCAATTCTTATCTGTCGGGAAGGACATCCTCCACATCGGTGAGCCGGTGCGAAGTTCAATCAGGGACCCAGCTTCACGGGGTATAAGAAGGAACCCATGCCTTGAGTTACGGGTAAACGACACTTCCGGCAGAGAAGGAGACCTTCGGAATGACGGAGATGGCGGATGGTGGTGAAACTCGTCCTCTAGAGGGATAATTATAAAAGGACACCGTTCCCTTGTCGGGAAGAAGGACCTTCAAAGGCTAAGAGAGTAAACCCTGAAAGAAAATCCTCATCTGTGTTGGGCTTAGCAAGTCAGCAGCTGAGCAATTATATACTGCTTTCAAACCTGACCCAAGCCTCGGATGGAAGAATGAATTAAACACATGACAGTTCTAGTACCGCTCGAAGCAATGGCGGTCGAATGCCTGATGCTCGTCAAAGATACCGAAAGCCACAAAACCCTCCCAAAAGGGAACGACTGATAATTGGCATGATCAGTATCTTCACTCTCACCGACAAATGTGAAGAATTAATAGATCTGATGGACAGGCATAAGCTCAGAATATTGGGGTTGAGTGAGACAAAGTGGAAAAGCTGTGGGAAGAAACCAGTGAGAAAGGGATATGTGCTGTACTGAAGTGGTAACAATAGTGAATTCAAATATGGAGTTGGTCTCGGCCTCCATAAACATATAAATTTTACAGACAGATGTCAAATACGTGGAGTGACAGGATCAGCCAGATGAGATTAAGGGTTGGTAATATACAGCCTACTTTTTGCAAGTATATGCACTACAGATAGGATGTACCACGGAGAAGAAAGATCATTTCCTAAATGAACCTGAAGAACAGTTAACAGAGGGGAACACCATTATTGGTAAAGAAAGACTAGGATCTAAAACGTCATCGGTCCTCGTGGTTAGGGAACAGAAACCCGCAAGGAGAGAACGTAATTGATTTCTGTGTGTGAAACAACCCATACAGAACACATGGCGCCAGAAGAGGGCAATTTATTAAATTAGATAGATACAGCTGGGATGGAAAGCTCAAGACTATGATAGACTTCATCATCAGTGACAGAAAACTGGCCCACATCTCGTGGTCGTGCGGTAGCGTTCTTGCTTCCCACGCCCGGGTTCCCGGGTTCGATTCCCGGCGGGGTCAGGGATTTTCTCTGCCTCGTGATGGCTGAGTGTTTTGTGATGTCCTTAGGTTAGTTAGGTTTAAGTAGTTCTAAGTTCTAGGGGACTGATGACCATAGATGTTAAGTCCCATAGTGCTCAGAGCCATTTGAACCATTTTTTTGACAGAAAACTGGTCAGTATGTTACAGATATTAAAGTCGTATCCAGTGACTGCCTACGTAGTGACCATCGGCTATTAATATCTGACGTAAAATATGTTCAAGTGCCAAAATTTAAATTAAATACAATGCCAAAGATTAAGACCTCGCTGTTGAAGTAAATGGAAAAGACTAGGAACTATGAATCAAGAATAACAGCCAAATTACCAAAAACTGAGAAAGGAGAAAGGGGGACTAGAAGAAGAATGGTCTTTATTCAAAGAAATCCTTAAAGAATCCACGGACATCTGTGGAAAAACGAGTGCCACACCAAAAGAGAAGGAGACACCTAGGTGGAATGATTAGGTGAAGACGGCAGTAAAAGATAGGAACGTACTGGAAAGAAAATTAGACCAAGGAAAACAGAAAAAAACATGATAGTGAAAATGAATTAACAATTGAGTTTCTATCACTGGAATACCGGAGAAAGAAACTACCCGTAAAAAGAAAAAAATGAAAAACCCGATCCAAGAAGAACCGGAAAAATGCCGAGAGAACTTTACTACAAGGGAAGAGGAAGACTGCCAGGGAAGTAGGAAATTACTACGTAAAATATTAAAGAGTAAACGAAATGAATATGTAAATATTCTTGCACTGTAAACAGACGACGGTAACTTAATACGAACAGAGGAAGGGATCAGGGATGAAATGAAAAAGTACTTCAACACGCTGGTAAATGGAGATTGGTACAATACAACCATCAACGACTGTAGAGTAATTAAT
Source organism: Schistocerca nitens (assembly GCF_023898315.1). Lineage (NCBI taxonomy): Eukaryota > Metazoa > Arthropoda > Insecta > Orthoptera > Acrididae > Schistocerca > Schistocerca nitens. Next base: position 697,183,793 of record NC_064615.1, on the reverse strand, counting down.
GAAGTCCAAACCAACGGAAACCTATTGACGTTGCACTAAAGAGCATGCAGAATGAAAAGTCGACAGGATTTGATGATCTCAGCTCAGAAATGATACAGGAAGCTGGAGCATTTGGCTTAAATTAGTTATATAGAGTCTTGTCAGTGATTTGGGAAGAAAACAATATCCCACAAGCTTGGAATAAAGGAGTCATCATCTGTTCAAAAAGGGCATCCGGTGAAAATGTGGAAATTGTAGAAACATCGAGCTGCTGTCACGCACACCCTCAAGCTGTTGGAAAATATCATAGAAATGAGACTTAGGAAGATAGTGGAACCTTTGCTTGAGGAAGAACAACATGGATTCAGGAAAGACTGAGGTACAATGGATCATATTTTTGCCGTAAGAATGGTGACAGAAAAGTAGTAGAATATGTAAGAAATCTTGTGATTGCATTTGTAGACACTGAAAAAGCGTATGACAGTGTTCCACGAAACAAGATATGGGAATGTTTGGAAGACCTAAAGATGCCAAAGTATCTAATTGATAAAGTCAATATGCTATACAAAAAGTATTACAGCTGTGTCCAGATAGGCAAGGGACGATCAGAATGGTTTGAAACAAAGAGAGGTGTCTAACAAGGAAGTGTCCTACCACCCCTCCTGTTTGTAATCAAATGGACAAGATCATAAAATCTCTAAAGAAAATAGACAGCAAACCAAATTCCCTGGTTTTTTCTGATGATTTGAAAGTATAGAGAGAGACAGAAGCTGAAGCAGAAACTTAATGACTGGAACAACACATTCAAATGTTTCACACTAAAAATAATTATCAAAGGCAGTAGAAATGGCTATCAACAGGAAGTAACAATCTCAAATATATTTCTAGAAATAGTCAAAGTAGAATCTATTTCCCATATCATGTACCTTGGCTGCACGATCTCTAAAGACAACACCATTAAGCAGGAAATGCTTAGCGGGACAGAAAAAGCGTCCAGTTTTTACAGCCAAATTAGGAATCTTCTCTGGGACGATAAAAAGGCACGAAAAGCCAGTCATTACATATTGTTTAGAAACATGTACCCTGCTAACAAAGACCTCAGCAGAATTTAGGCAACAGAAATGAGATTCATTAAAACTATGAATCAGACAACTAGAAAGGACAAAAGCAGGAATGAGGTGAATAGAAAAGGAGCTGATATTGAGGATCGTATTACCAGAGTCGTAAAGAACCGCAGGCTTCAGCGGTACGTGGGCCCGTAATAAGAATGTGAGAATGAACAGTTAAATACCTGCCAAGAAGGTATTTCAGCCTGAACCTCTGTAGGAAGAAGACCACAGAGAAGACCAAGAAAACGCTGGATGGAGACTGTAAGATCAGATGTGGAGGAGAAAGGACACAAATGGAAAGTTGTCCAGTAACAGAAGATGTATGAAGACAGATGGAGAAGGCGAGTGCTTGTACAGCACACCCAGGAAACTGGAGTTGGAAAACGATGATGATGATGATGATGACATTTGGGCAACTAAATCCATATGGTATTATTTTAATTATTTCTTATTACATACATGAACATTCGTTTTATGCAGAACTGTTCGTACTTGATTCTTAGCATTATCTTTTATGCTACACTATTGACCTGCATTTTACTTTAATAAGTTTCTGGTGCAGTATGAAACGGATGTCTGCTTGTAGTAGCTTCCTGATTTTTCCAAAATGCATCATGTAAAGGTCAACAGTCTTCGAGATACAATGCTGTTCTGAATTCGGTACTTCGGTGTGTTACCTTAATGTTTGCTACACCCCATTGTTGGCATTAGGCTATAACAGTGTCTGATCCTTTACCTGGTTACATAGGTCTTCAATATAACATAGGTGTTAGTTTTTACATCACTACACCGTCACTTGACGGTATTAGTTACATTAGTTTCTGGTTCCTAACCTCTATTCCACACTTTGCTGATAGTTTATAACATAGACACCTGACTTTAGTATATTCCCTGTCGATGTCATAATGTAAATTTATTACATGATATGTGGGTGTATTCTCACTTTCATTTTGTCCACCTTGTCTGTGGCGTATTACTTGCATATATTTCTTCGTATATTACGACACAGTTATGAGTCTGCATCAGATTCTTAAACGCCTTTTTGATACATACGACGTATTGTTTGCCTGTCTTGATGTTTCCTACCTTAATGTTTCGTGTTTACTGCGTGGCATGTAGATATATATTTCTGTGTATTACTGTATTGTATGAAATTGGTAAGTGTTCAAAATGGTTCAAATGGCTCTGAGCACTATGGGACTCAACTGCTGTGGTCATAAGTCCCCTAGAACTTAGAACTACTTAAACCTAACTAACCTAAGGACATCACACACATCCATGCCCGAGGCAGGATTCGAACCTGCGACCGTAGCAGTCGCACGGTTCCGGACTGCGCGCCTAGAACCGCGAGACCACCGCGGCCGGCGGTAATTGTCTGCAGTATATTTTCTGCATGTGATGTACTGTAACGGTTTTATATTTACTACTTGAATATGTAAACATTCACGTTCTCTGTTTGTACACCTTATCTTGGCATTGTTTTTGACGTGTTTTTATGTAGTTCTGGGTACGTTAAGACAAAGGTGTTTGTTAATATCTTGTTCTTTGACATATTTTTGAATACACAGGACATAACTATGTGCTCCTGTTACAATCTTGTGATTCCTACCTCAACATTTGTGTTTATTACACAACATATAGATATGTACCTACATTTCAGTTTTGATCACTTTGCTTATATCAGGTTGTCTGATGACATTTAACACTATCCCCATACTTGTCCTTTGCAAAGACAACTAGTCATGTGAATGGACTTTTATGTGGTTTTCTTGCTTTCTGATTTCATTGAATATACCCTTTCATATACCTACCACACTCTGCAGACATTCCGTACACTTCTGTAGGCTTAAATCAGGAAAGGCGGTCTGTTGTATCAACTGACTACCCAGCCATTTACCCATCGATTGGCCGCTTATTGATCTTATTTTCGTTGTACTCAATTTTATATTATGTTTTAATACTTTCTGCATAGTGGTAATTCATTGAGGTGTGTTACATTATTCTGCATTTTGGTCTCTTATTAAGTACAACTACGGTCGCAGGTTCGAATCCTGCCTTGGGCATGGATGTGTGTGATGTCCTTCGGTTAGGTTTAAGTAGTTCTAAGTTCTAGGGGACTGATGACCACAGATGTTAAGTCCCATAGTGCTCAGAGCCATTTGAACCATTAAGTATAAAACACATTAGCTCTCCGAGTTTGACGTATGCTTCTGACCTGGGTTTATGTTAAATGACATTCTTTGTATATAATGATTTTGATACGATAACGGCATATGCCGCCTGAGGAAGAGTAGACGTACTGATAATTGGTTCAAAGTTGTTCGCCATCAGGTAGCGTAGTGGTGTAGTTATCAGAGCGCCTTAGTGTCTACCCTTTAATCAGGAATGCCCACAGCCAGAAGGCTCATTGTCTAGCAGACAGATGAAGCAAGCAGGCAATCATGCCACAGAGATGCACTCGTGCTTCCTACAGCGAACTGGGTGACTTTGAGAGTTGGCGGGATTGTCCTTACGGGTATTCTCATACAAGTTGAAATTGCTGCGTCAGTTGTGCAGTGATGCTCATATCAGTGGCCACGTGAACATTCTCACACCCGTAGACAAAGTTCTAGACCTCCACACGGCACAGATGCACACCAGGATTTTTGTATTGTAAGGGCAGCAGTGGCAGATGGTACAGCTACCACATGACAGATAAGGCTTGTGGGCCCAGACGTGTCAACAAGAACCATTGCAAACCACAGCGCGATTAGGCGCACACACACCACTAGCCCGTCTTCCACTCACGCCGCAAGCACTGACGCGCACTACTTGACCAGTGCCGTCAGACGATCACTTGGAAGATGAATTGGCGCCCCTCGACCTTCAGTGACGAAAGCAGGTTCTGTCAGCACGCAAGCGACGGTCGTTCGCGCGTACGATACAGATCTGCTGAGCGCTGTCTCGTAGAGTCCAAGACACTGGCACCACCTCAAACCATTTGGTCTGGGATATGATAAGCTACAAATCTCGTTCACTCTTTGTGTTTCTAGGGGGTATGCTAACCAGCTGTCAGTGCATTTAGGATTTTGTTAGTTCCATTCTTTTGCCATTCTTGCAACCGGAGGGTGATGTGTTGTTACGACTGGATAATCGTAACCCGCACACTGCACGTGAAACTCAGTGTCCTCTGCAAGAGGTGCAACAATTTCCTTGGCTTGCACATTCTCTGGGCTTGTCTCCAATCAAGTACATGTGGGACCTGATAGGAGGAGAAGTGACTCGTGCGACTCATCAACTAACTCTTGCAGAACTACGAGAAAAGTTGGAGCTGGCATGGAATCACTTATCCTAGGACAGTATTCGTCATCTGTATGATCGACTGGGTACCTCAGTCAGCGCCTGCATTACCGCTTGTGGAGGCTACCCCATGTACTAATATGGGTTTTTCAGCATGGGTCGATACCTGGTACCTCAGAACAACTTGTGCTATCAATCAGGTAACCAATATGCACCGGTGGAGCAATAAATTTTGAGTGAGTTGGAAATGTCTGAAAGGGTGTACTGTTTTTTTTTTTCTGGCAGTATATTACATTTCCCACTTAATATTCACAAACTGTTATGACTAGTATCTTTCTACTTTTGAATGCTCCACTAACACTGATGTAACATTCTTTACAGTTTGGTTCTCGGGAAAATATTTGCTGTAGACACCATTTAATATTACTGAGGTATGAATTTGTATACCACCCTTTTACTAGTATATTAGCTTTATTATGTTGTCATTGTTGTATTTTACACAGGGGCTTAAAGATGATGTAATGGAAAACCGAATCTGGATGTGTAAATAAATTAAATGCGACTAGTGATGGCTGAAGGTGTTTCTATTTGCGTTTCATATGTTCAGCTGTTCATACAACCCGTGGTCGTTTTGATGGTCTAGTGCTGTGATATGGGAGGGAGGGGGGTATAATCTTGCATGGTACACTCACAACTTCAACGTTATTGTGACACTGTACTCCTTCCCCCTGTGCACCTACTCAGGGTTGCATTATGTCCTGACTTAATTCAATGGACTACAGTGCATGACCACTTGGAACAGCACAGTATGAAGAGCTCCGGGAACGATTGAATATTTGGTGAGTGGACTGGTCAGTCCGTTCTGCCGTCTTAAATCACATCGTGCATGTGTTTGATGCATTGGAAAGATGTATTGCAGCGCGTTTACGTGCACCAGCGACCATCAAGCAGTTGACAACAGGGTTGGCGGGGGAATGAAATGCCCTCCCAAAGACTGTAATTTGGGCTGTCAGTATACCAGTACGATTGTAGTTGGCTGTCGTTTCTTGTCTTTGTGAAGTCATTGGATCTGGTACTATCATTACCGTTTTATACATATATAAAAATACTAGTTATGTCTGCTGCATATGTGTGTACTGTTGGAAACATATTTTAACGTTTACGACTAAAGCTATAGTTTGAGAACGGGTAATGTATTCCGAAACTAGTCACCACAAATAAAAATTTTTGAAGACAACTGTGACAGCAATTGTAAAAGTTAAGATTTAGTAAATCAAGTTGCTGGTTCTCGCTTCTACATTCTGTGGCAACTTCATAAATGGTTTCAGTGTCGGAGTGTAAAGCGCCTTACAATCAACTCTGCAACAAGCCATAGTCATCAAACGTGAAAGTGACAGTCGCAGTGCAGTGCTCCCACAGTGTCCAATAGCGTCGGAAAATGGCGTACTACAAACGATTTATTCTTACCGTATGACTTCGTTGAAACTCCTAATTCTCTGCGCGAAAATCTGTCAGACATTGACCCACAATAATCCGAAAGTTCCAGTACGCCATCGTTTCTCCCAGGTGATCTTCTGCGCCGCGTGTGAAATCGTTCGAACCGGTGCTGGTGTAACCAGGGTTTGTTACACATATGTAACGCTCGTCTGCCGTACCACTACACATGTTCGCCATGGCAATCGGCACGACAGCCCACTAATATAACCTCCACCAGCTCTGATTCACATCCTAAGCTGCCACCAGCTAGCATCCACCGCCACACTGTATGGTTTACAGTAGCTGAAAGCATGAACGCCACATTGACGTCACTCGCGATGGAGCGAAATTTGTTGGGCTCATCAGTCACTAAGGAGTGCGTGCAGGCACTACAAGTGACATTATTGTTGCAACCTGCACTGAAAATAAGTACAGTGTAGCACAACAGGCTCTTCTTTAGCATCTCTCACAGCACTGGAAGAACAGCTACAGCAAGCGATTTATTACAAACCTTGAGGACCAGGACTCCGTTTCAGCTGTGGAGTAGACTGATTATCAATAGGCTGTTATCAACTGATGTTGGGCACACACTTTGGACCTTATGGGTGGTCAAACTTCCGACGCAAGTGCAACTCGCCATGATAGCTCACGATCCTGAGTCACTGGATAACAAGTTCAAATTAGCAGCCACAATCTACGCTGTACTCCAACACTGACAAACCACCGATTTAATGGATAATAATATCACGACACATGGATCACACCCACAGCCCTGGCATGCCCAACACCCCTCTGCATCCAGCCCTTGCCGACTGTGACGCCACGGCTCTACCGGGGCAGTTACCTTAACGCAAACATGACAACCTCCGACACATTTGGCAATCGCACACCTCTAGCCGCCAACCCCTGAGGGACTGCATTTGCTGGTTCGACACGCAGTTTTTCGACGTTGCGCATAACTGTCTCTCCGCTTGTCACTAACCAAAATAGCCACACAGTCCGCGATAGGAGCACCGGACCGTGGAGGCTATTCAAGTCGCCTCATAGCACACCGATGCAATTAATTATCTTCCATACAGAACGGCAGCAAACTTTACTCCTCAGTCACTCAGTCCAACAATATTGTCGATTCAGGCTCCAACGTGAGTATCGCTCGTCCGGCCCTTTCTCTTATATCATTCAACAGTTCTGCTATACAGCTATGTGGGCCAAACGACAGTGTGATCACCGTCTACGATTCTGAGTTTCACACACTGAATCTGGCTCTCAAAGATGTGATCACATGAATCTTTGTGATCACATGAATCTTCCTCATTGCAGACGTCAGTCAGCATTTCCGATTACTACTGCAATTTGGCTAATGGTTCCTTGATTCACCGAGACATCGGCCGTGGGTTCTGTGGAGAACCTCCTTATTCCTTACCTTATCAAAGAATCTAATTTTCATCTTCCTAAGCAGCATTACATCTGGAAATTCTCTTTTTTCTGGTCTTCCCCCAGTCCACGTCTCACATCCATACAATTCTCTGCTTCAAACTTACTTCTCTGCAATTTGATTCTCAAATTAAGTCCTATGTTTGAATCCGTTGACCAGGAATGAGCCTTTTAGCTAATGCTACTCTGCTTTTGATGTCCTCCTTGCTCAGTCCGCTATGGGCTTTTTGGTGTATAGGCAGCAAAATTCCTTCATTTCTTCTACTTCGTGATCATCAATCCCGGTAATAAGTTTCTCGCTGTGCTCATTTCTGCTACTTCTCATTACTTTCGTCTTTCTTCGATTTACTCTCGATCCATAATCGGTACTCGTTAGACTGCTTATTCCTTCCAGCAGATCCTATAATTCTTCTTTACTTTCACCAAGGATAGCAATGCCACCAGCGAATCTTATCATTGATATCCCTTCACCTTCAATTTCAATTCCTCTCTCGAATCTTTCTTTCATTTTCATCAATACTACTTCGATGTATAGATTGAATAGTAGGAGCGATGATTACATCCCTGTCTTACACCCTTTTTATCTGAGCATTTTGTCTGGATCTTTCACCCTAATTATTACCTCCGGGTTCTTTTACATGTTGTATATTATCCGTCTCTCCCTATAGCTTACCCTTATTGTCCTCATAATTTCTATCATCTTTTACCATTTTACACTGTCGAGCGCTTTTCCCATTTCGACTAATTCCATGTTCGTGTCTTGATTTTTCTTTAGTCTTGCTTCCGTTATCAACCGCAGTGTCAGAACTGCCTATCTGATGCCTTTACCTTTCCTAAAGCCAAATTGATTACTATCCTCAACTCATTCTTCTGTACATTATCCTTGTCAGAAACCTGGATGTAAGAGCTGTTAAGCTGACTGTGCGACAATTCTTGCACTTGTAGGCTCTTCCAATTTGCGGAATTGTGTGCCTGATGTTTCTTCGAAAGTCTGATACATCAATGTGAATAGGCGTTTTATCGACAGTTCCCGCAATAATTTTAGATATTCCTATGGAACAGTATCCATACATGTGCCTTATTTGATCTTAAGCCTTCCAAAGCTCTTTTAAATTATGATTCTAGTACTGGTTCTCCTATGCCATCCACATCGACTCTTTATTTCTTCTTGTATCACGTCATCAGCCACGTCTCCCTCCTTTAGAGTTCCTCAGTGTACGAGTACTCTTCCCACCTATCCTATCTTTCCTTCTCATTTAACGGTGGAACTCTCATTGTGCTCTTAATGTTGACAGCATTTTAATTTCACCGAAGGTTCTTTTGAATTTTCCACACGCTGAGTCCGTCCCAACGATCGTCGTGTCTTTCTCGATTTCTTCACCTTTTTCCTCCAGCCATTTCATGTTGGCTGCCCTGTACTTGCTACTTATTTCATTCCTGAGTGATTCATATCGCTGTATTACTATCTCTCCCTGAACATTATCGTACTTTCTGCTTTCACCGATGAACTGAATTAATTCTTCTGTTACCCATGTTTCTTCATAGTTACCTTCCTTGTACCTGTATTTTTCTTTCTGAGTTCTGTGATTATCATTTTTAGAAATGTCCATTCCTCTTCAACTGAAGTGCCTGCTGGGCTATTCATTATCGTAGTATCCTCAGAGAACTTCAAACGTAACTCTTCATTTTTAAGTATCTCTGTATCCCACTTCCTGACTAGCTCTTAAGCGTCTTCATCAGTGCTAAAGTGTGATCTGAGTGAAGCTAGACTTATCGCGGGTATACTACACACACACACACACACACACACACACACACACACACATACATACATACAATACCTCGCCCGACGCCCCTGTCCATCGCACGACGTTGGTCACCCATTGTCACATTCACTGGTGTCGGGTCAGCGGCAAATTATAGTTACGTTGCGATTTAATACTCGTGTCTGTTTTAAATCTCCGTGCCGATTTGGTACAATGAGTTAAACGAAATTCCCTAGTAAGTGCCGGAGTTCTTCTGCAGTGCGTTTCGGTCGGAATGAAGTCCTGTTGTGTGTGTTGAGAAAATTTTTACTCAGAGTTCAGGTGTTCCTGAACAATCGGATAGCTTTTTAGACTTAGATGGACGAACCTTCTTAGTAATGAGTGTATGTACGTATGTTCAAATTTTCGGAGAGGTGTAACCATGTTTCGGCGTCAGTCATTACGCCACAAGCGAGGAAATGCTCCTGCCTGTTTAAAAACCTGTCACAGAAAGATGGGGAACCAACAGTCTCAACCCTCACTCCGTCTTTCCCACAAAAAATGTTGACGCGCCAGCATACTCGTGCTCTTTTACGAGAGTAAATTTGAGATCTTTTTACATGTAGTTAAACCTTCATACACAGCGTCACCCCCTAACTGCCGCTGCCCATTTACTTCCCCTTGATTTACAGTACAGGGGATAGGCAAAATTATGTGAACAATGGTAGTAATGGTATGGTTGTGTTTGACGGTCAACAACGCAGGTAAGGCATTTATCGCGCTGGACTGAGCGTGTTCAGTACGGACTACGCACCAGTGCAGGTTGCTTACGAGTAGTGTTGCATTCAGAGGTCAAGGCCGACATCCAATGAAAGACTTAACAGACTTCCAAAGAGGCAGATTGTGGGGGCCCGATAAGCTGGAGCATCAATAACCAAGAAGCAAACTTATTGAATGTTTCAAGAGCAACTGTTTCAACAGTCATGACAGTCTGCACAAAACATGGAAAAAACATCATCGTGTAAAAGTAATAGTGGGCGCAAATCAAAACTAATTGACAGAGATCGTCGTAAGCTAAAACGAATTGTGTCAAAACAACACAAAACTTCGGCGGTGAAAGTGACTGCAGAGTTCAATAACCATCTTCGAGGCCCCGTATCTATCGACACTGTCCGCCGAGAACTCCATAAAGCCAATATTAGTGGACCAGCTGCTATAAAAAACCCTTAGTGATGACAACCAACGCCAAGAAGCGTAAAACATGGTGTCAGGAGCATAAATCTGGACGGCTGATCAGTGGAAACATGTCATATGGTTCGACGAGTGAACGTTTTCGTTATTTACAACATCAGGCCGGGTCTGGAGAACGCCAAAACAAGCCTACAATCCTAATTGCTTCATTCCAACGGTTAAGCATGGAGATGGATGTGTGATGGTGTGGACAGCCATAGCATGGTATTCTGTTAGTGCCATCACTACTCTCAAAGGCCGTTTTACAGCCAACGATTACGTGAACATTTTAGGTGATCAGGTGCACCCCATGATTCAAGTGTTGTTCCCCAACAATGATGCCATATTTCAGGACGATAATGCACCCATTCACACAGCAAGGACAGTACAATCGTGGTATTAGGAGCATGCAACTTGATTGCACTGTCTTCTCTGGCCAGCACAGTCCTCGGAGTTGAACATTATCGAGCCTTTGCGGGCGGTATTGGAGCGCAGACTCCGGAGTGGGGTTTCGCCACCCTCGTCACTACAGGAGTTAGAAGAGGTTCTAATCGATGAGTGGCATAACATTCAACTGGAGGCTATACAATCAATATATGCCAGTATTCCAAGAAGAATCGCAGCTGTATTGTAGGCAAATGAGGTCCAACCTCTTATTTATAAACCGTTCACAAGTAAATACAGGTGTTCGCATTATTTCGCCTGTCCCCTGTTTATCCCATTTCCATTACCTCCTCTTCCAAGTACACTGTCTCCTTTTGTCTTTCTTTCCCAGTGCCGCTGTCTCCACCATACTGCAGCAGATTTAAAATTCTGAGGTGTCTAGCTTATTTTCTTCCCAATACCAATTGTTTCAAATTTTAATGCAGAATGTGTCTTGCGCTATAGTGACGTGCTAAAGTTCGTCGGTCTACAACGGTCCAGATTTCTCAAGCCTATGTATGATCTCCACTCAACTGTATTTTTCATTTCCACTATCTCCTCTCTTTTAGCTTCCACTGCTTCTGTCTCCACTCATCTCTCTTTTCCTTTTAGTCTCATTGCCTCTGTTTGGCCGTCTATATCTCCTCTTTCTTTTCTCTTCTTTCTTTAGCTGCCTCTTCTATTATTTCATCCATCTCTTCTTATTTTTCACTACTACTTCTTCTCAGCCACCCTTACTGTCTATTCTCTCTTTCTCTCCCACTGACACCGTCTCCTCTCTGTTTCATCCACCGTCACAGTGTCTCCCTCGTCTCTTCCATCACAAAAGAAAGCCCGAATATGTTCGCATGTCAAAATTTTTGATGAGCAAGGCGGCATGAAGATTGTGACACTTGGTATCCTAAACTCCCTGTCCGGACAAGAGCATTTATCCACTGGTTCTCTTATGTTCTCTACAACTGCATGGGGCAAACTCGAATTCGGCAACTTTCAATGACCACAAAAAGGACTTGGCAACTCAGTATGTAGGTAGCAGGACAACCTGACCCTAGGTATGAGTCAATGGTGCTGATGCCCCTAGCCGTAACCGAACTCGACAGTCCTGTGAACGACAACATCTCACATCTGTGCAGAATAACTTTTTGTTTGTTTTGTAGTTCAAGTCAGTCATCGGAGCGAAAAATATGGCTCATTGTCATGTTTTGCAATCTATTTTTAGTGATCGTTGTAATGTACACGGTCCAGTCACATTAATGTGACCATTCCCTATAACCACTCTCAGGTGGCGAGTGGCAGCATTAACAGTGGAAGATATACAAAGCGTCTCAGGGGGACGCGGAAAACGGTGCAGTCGTTGTCGTAATGCAAAACGGAGAAATGGCATGCTCATTGGCTTTCGTGCCAAGGGTGCAGCGTGCCGCCTTGGTTAAAGCATGCCGTGCGTGACAGAACGACGTTATCCAAAACCGGCGCCGAGGGAACTGAAGTGCACCACGAATAATGGATAGAGTGATGAACGACGGTTGTGAGTATGGCTGTGAGCACTATGGGACTCAACTGCTGAGGTCATTAGTCCCCTAGAACTTAGAACTAGTTAAACCTAACTAACCTAAGGACATCACAAACATCCATGCCCGAGGCAGGATTCGAACCTGCGACCGTAGAGGTCTTGCGATTCCAGACTGCAGCGCCTTTAACCGCATGGCCACTTCGGCCGGCAACGACGGTTGTGGAGATACGTACTGACGAACAAATGGTTCAAATGGCTCTGAGCACTATGGGACTTAACATCTGTGGTCATCAGTCCCCTAGAACTTAGAACTACTTAAACCCAACTAACCTAAGGACATCACACACATCCATGCCCGAGCCAGGATTCGAACCTGCGACCGTAGCAGTCGCGCGGTTCCGGACTGCGCGCCTAGAACCGCGAGACCACCGCGGCCGGCTGTACTGACGAACAGACATGCAACTGTTGAGCAGCTGGCTGCCCAGATGAATTAAGTGGCTACCATCAGTGTCGCCTCAACGATCGTCCAGTGAAGGTTGCTGCGTATGGCCCCCTCAGCGGGCACCTGATTCATGCACCATAACTGCTATTCATCGGCGACGCCGACTGGAATGTACAATGCCGCAAATGGACGTTCGCTAAGTGGCAACAGATGGCCTTTTCAGCTGAACGACATTTTGTGCTTCATCGGATAGAGGCCTTTGGCGTTTACGGCGTGAAACATCTGAAAGCAAATACGCTGTATGCTTTACGACGTGGAGAATGTTTCCATACCGTTTCCTGGGTGACCTTGACAATGGATCAACGTATATGCATCTGTCCTTGGGGACCCTGCAAGCGGCTTGTTTCTTCTCGACACGATGGTATCTACCAGCAGGACAGTTCAACATGTCATAAAGTGCGCAGTGAACGTGCTTGATTCCAAGGGCACCAGGATGGGTTTATTGTATTCTCCTGGATACCATACTCCACGGATTTAAACCCAATAGCAATCTGTGGGACCACCTCGATCGTTCGTGCCATGGGACCTCACCAGGAGAAACGCAGCGCAGCCGGCCACGACACTGGATTCGGCATGATTTCACATCTCTGTACCTTCCTAAATCTCACTGACTCGCTTCCTTCACGTCTCGCAGCGGTCCACACTGCAAAATGTGGTTACTCCGGCTTTTGTCGAGTGGTCAGATTAATGTGACTGGAAAGTGTGTATTTAACCTGAGGTGGTTATAGATACAAACGTTACAGAAGAGTTCGAGGAACTAGAGAACGTGGATGGCGATTCTGAGGTAAAAGTTCACCGAATTCTGTGAGATTATTTACAGTGGGCAGCCAAAATTTATTTTAACGTTTGGAACGCAAACATGGCCATACACCAGTTCTAGAACTCTTGATAAACGGGATAATGTTACTGAATTTTTTTAAAAAAATGCTACGCTTTGGACGAAAGTACGATGAAGGCTTCCACGACCGGATGTCACAGTTTCTGATGAATTTTACGAGCTGCATGGGCGTGGTCGAAGATACCTTTTGGTTCCTGACGTTTCGTTCAGAGCTGTACTGGAGACACTTAGAGGTGCTCCTGGCGACGCTGAGTCTTGCCGACACACATATTGGACGTTGGACAGCCAGGACAGAACAAGCCATGAAACTCAATGATATATACGATATTTTACTGCCTGTGTTATTCTGATTACGATGCAAAGTGTCTTTGGACATGCACGTATGTCCAAAGGAACAGCCACTGCGGCGACTACAGCCGTTATGAAAAACATTGAACGAATTCGCTAATGCGAATACGGACCACCATCATCTGTAGAATGGAATGACGTAATGAAAATTTGTGCCGGACCGGGCTCGAACCCGGATTTCCCTCTGTAGTCGCCGCCTGTTCCTGTGGACATGCATGGATGTCCAAAGGAACTTTGTATCGCAGTCAGAATAAAACAGGCACTGCAATACCGTATTTATCTGCCGATACCGCGCAAGCAATTTATAGGTATAACTTCTGACCTGTACGGAAATATACATAATAGATATACGAGTACAGGTCGTAGACGCATGGATGACGACATATGGAAGTTCGGGTCTGGCCGTGAGTCGTGCACGGGTAGCCAAACGGTGAGGCACCGCTAGCAATAAGAGTCCTGGTCCGGCACAAATTTTCATTGTCGTCATTCCATTCTACAGCTAACGGTTGTCCTTATTCGCATTAGCGAATTAATTTAATGTATTTCAACGATATATGGACTGTGGCTCTGGAGAATCGATAAGTTTTTATCCTTGACAGGCAACAATCGAGAGTTAAGGTTTTTCTCTGACAAAAATTATCTGTGCTAGTCACGTGTCAAGTCGACATGTCTATTTTACACAGTATGCATGTCGCTCTCCGATACCCGACTTGTCTGTCGGCAAGACCCTGTCTCGCCAGAAGTACCTCTAAAGACGTGCAGCGCAGCTCTACACGAATCTTCAGGAACCGAAAATTGAAATCTAATGTACCGTCATGTGATGTGACAGGCCCCGCTATTCCTGAAGGAGATATTTTTACAAATATCGGATCTTAGGACAAGGGCTTGTAAACCACTGATTGCAGCTGGTTGACTGATTTTTCAGTCTCTTCACATTTGCTGTTTCGCAACCATGTTTAAGATTTCGAGCTTCAAGTTTGTGAAAAGTGTGAAGCGTAAACAAACTGATATCTGCAAAAATTGGCCACACCATCAAAGGGCACTAAACCAGGAAGAGGCAAGGTTTCCCACAACATAAATTAGGTTTACTCAGAAATGGTGAAATCGGCATATTCGAATTTGCAAAGTGTATTTCATACAAAGCACCCGTGAATAGAACACGAGATAAAAGAAATTCAGTCGTTATCAGGAAATATTTTTGTATGTGAAATTTGTAATAAAATCTGTGCTTTTACGTAATATTTGTTTTCTTCTATGTCTTGTTCATTGGTACATTGTTTACGATATACTTTAAGAACTCGGGTTTGCCGAATTTGTAAAGTTGGTCTGCCACGAGCAGGTAGAAGTTGCCGAATCCGGGCGAGCAGACAGCAGGGTGTGCTGCTTATACTAGGGTGTCGCAGGAGGAATGGTGAGTATTCAGGGATAAGACAAGAATGATGGATCGAAGCACAAATGTCTAGTAAACATGTGTCTAAAATTCATACTCATAACAAGTATTAGCACTTCTCCATCTTCGATAGTGTGAAACAAACTCTTCCTACTGGAAGTTCTTTGCTTTCCATATTTTGAGAGGAGGTAGTGTGGACCAAAACAAGAAACAAATTTCCAGTAACAATGGGTTCTAAAGCGCATACCTTGAGAGGTAAGACCACTTATTAATCTTCGCTACTGTGAAAAACGTCTCTTCTACAAAGAAATGCTTATAGCTCTTAAGGTATGCACTTTAGACCCCATGTTTACTAGACTTCCTTGCTTCCTGACGTATCACTGCATATTGACCTTCCTTCCTGCGCCATCCTGCATAAAACGAATTCTGTAGTCAATAAAGTTTTGACAGTGTGTTTATATACTTCGAAACATTTATATGCAGTACTGACCATTAAAGTTGACACACCACGAAGATGACGTGCTACAGACGCGAAATTTAACCGACAGGAAGAAGATGCTGTGATATGCAAATGATTAGTTTTTCAGAGAATTCACACAAGGTTGACGCCTGTGGCGACACCTACAACGTGCTGACACGAGGAAAGTTTCCAACCAATTTCTCATACACAAACAGCAGCTGACCGGCGTTGCCTGGTGAAACGTTGTTGTGATGCCTCGTGTAAGGAGGAGAAATGCGTACCATCACGTTTCCGACTTTGATAAAGGTCGGATTGAAGCCTATCGCGATTGTGGTTTATCGTATCGCGACATTGCTGCTCGCGTTGGTCGAGATCCAATGACTGTTAGCACAATATGGAATCGGTGGGTTCAGGAGGATAAAACGGAACGCAGTGCTGGATCCCAACGGCCTCGTATCACTAGCAGCCGAGATGACGGGCATCTTATCCGCATGGCTGTAACGGATCGCGCAGCCACGTCACGATCCCTGAGTCAACAGATGGGGACGTTTGCAAGACAATAACCATCTGCACGAACAGTTCGACGACGTTTGCAGCAGCATGGACTATCAGCTCGGAGACCACGGCTGCGGTTACCCTTGACGTTGCATTACAGACAGGAGCACCTGCGATGGTGTACTCAACGACGGACCTGGGTGTACGAATGGCAAAACGTCATTTTTTCGGATGAAACCAGGTTCTGTTTACAGAATCATGATGGTCTCATCCGTGTTTGGCGACATCGCGATGAACGTACATTGGAAGCGTGTATTCGTCATCGCCATACTGGCAGATCACTCGGCGTGATGGTATGGGGTGCCAATGGTTACACGTCTCGGTCACCCCTTGTTCGCATTGACGGCACTTTGAACAGTGGACGTTACATTTCAGATGTGTTACGGCTCGTGGGTATACCCTTCATTTGATCCCTGTAAAACCTTACATTTCAGCAGGATAATTCACGACCGCATGTTGCATGTCCTGTACATGCCTTTCTGGATACAGAAAATGTTCGACTGCGGTCCTGGCCAGCACATTCTCCAGATCTCTCACCAATAGAAAATATCTGGTCAATGGTGGCCGAGCAATTGGCTCGTCACTATATCCTAGTCACTACTCTTGATGAACTGTGGTATCGTGTTGAAGCTGCATGGGCACCTGTACCTGTACACGCCATTCAAGCACTGTTTGACTCAGTGCCCAGGCGTATCAAGGCCGTTATTACGGCCAGAGGTGGTTGTTCTGGGTACTGATTTCTCAGGATCTATGCACCCAAATTGCGTGAAAATGTAATCACATGTCAGTTGTAGTATAATATATTTGTCCAATGAATACCCGTTTATCATCTGCATTTCTTCTTGGTGTAGCAATTTTAATGGCCAGTAGTGTACTTTTACACATATGATCAACAAAGAAGTACGCATAAGGTTAACGCAAAATCGTTTGCTTTGCTTTTTTTCTGGATACTTTGCTCATCGATAGCAGTTCGTCGAAAACAGCCGATATCTGATTTTTATATTAAAGACTAAAAATGTTGTTAGAAAAATGTTACTAAATCTGCAGTCTCTCCACTTTTACATAATTTTTGGCAATCATTTTAAGTTGTTTTAGGCACGTTAAGGCTCCTTTTTGTCCATTTCTTGTGACTGTAGCACCGCATTTTTCATATTTGTATGGGTTTGAACTGCCCATTATACAGAGAAATCGCATCATAAAGCTTTATTTGGGAAAAATGCTGACTAGAAACACAGTATGGTGACTTAGGCGTCCTTACGATGACTCTTTAACACTTTCCAAGTGTTCACTATGCCACTTAAAACTATATATACACCTCAGACCTTATATTATGTACACATTTTACGGTAATTTTGGAATATCTGGTAAACGTTTCGACGATTTGACGTAAAGAGAAATTATAGCAGTGGCCATTAACGCAACTGATGCTTCTGGTAATCGAAAAATCGTGGTTTTTCGGGTGTATTTTGATAAGGGATACATATGTTCGTAAACGGGAAACGTCGTTTCTAGACGAGTGTAAAAGGATATACAGTTAAAATATGAGCCATTTGCTATTGTTATTTATTTAGATAATTGCAGCCCACGGAGAAAAAGCGGCTAGTAACCGTTTTTTACCTTGCATGAGTTCGGTGGTTTCGAAACTCTGGATCTAGGCAACGGACAACGACATCGAAAAATGTTTCGAAGTTGCCTGAGAGTATCATGTTACGAAAATGTGTTAAAATTTTGAAGATATGCCATGAATAGAAGTTACACACGCGTATCCATCTTCACATTTGATAATTTTCGCACCCATAAAACATGGTTCTTCCGGATATTCTCAGGAACCCCCCATAAACAAATGATACTTTTGTAAGCCGTCCGGGGTTCATCCTAGATCACATGTAATACACAAAAGCCAACCGATTCATTCAGTTTGTTTGTACTGAAGAAAGTGTGTAATGTTTAAATTTTTACCCTGTACTGTAGGATACCTCTGTGATCATAGAACACAAGAAATGACCCCATGAATAATCGTATTTTCAAGTGCGGTGTTTTGGAACATGTTGGTACCATGCAAGACAATGTATCCTTGGTGATCATACCTCAGTTTACAGTATATAAGTGTACATTAGTTCACCAGACTGACTTCTTCCGATGTTCTTCCAGTAAATGATGCAACATGTGAAGACAACACGTAATGAGACTGCGATATGTATAAAACTATCTTCGCTTGGGAATGAGCGTGATTGGTATGTTAGATAAAATAATATTTAATGCCAGACAGATTAACGTTTATGCTTCCAAATTAGCTGCTTCAACTGTCTCGGTCGTCTTCAGATTACAGGTTGCTTCTTGATGAGATCTAAAAAATACTTGATATAGTTTCACTATTGTGTAAAGACAGACAG
Organism: Schistocerca nitens; assembly: GCF_023898315.1. Taxonomy (NCBI): domain Eukaryota; kingdom Metazoa; phylum Arthropoda; class Insecta; order Orthoptera; family Acrididae; genus Schistocerca; species Schistocerca nitens. Next base: position 697,165,122 of record NC_064615.1, on the reverse strand, counting down.
TCAGCACGGCACCGTAATGATATGGGATTTTCGACGTAAGTGAAATAAAACTATATCACTTTTTATGATTTGTTAACATTATTTTCAACTGCTGTTAAGTACAATTTCCGTTAAATAGGCCGTTTCACACATCGTATTTTGGTAATATTGCACCACCAGCGCAAGAACTTTTCACCATAAGGGGGAATAAAAAGTGAAAACTAATGAAAACAAGAACAGATGTGCACCCTAAGGAGAACAGCGGTCTGATAAGGAATCTCTCGTCTCGAAACCAGTAACGGCACTATTTATACGAATAAATAGCGTTATTGAAACTGGCTGGTTGCTGTTTTCTTCTCTGCAACAATCAGTCTGTATTTTATACTCAGCCATGGTCTCAGATTGTCAGTTTTCGAGAAAATAGCATATTCGGATTAATGTACTGCGTCGGAGGATAGCGCATGGTCCACAACAATACTTTATAGTGCAGTAAAAACAGTATGTAGGGTCTTTTGATCCTCTAAAATTTTTGCACAGAATTGTTTGCTACAACGGAAAAACATCGAAAGTTGCGAATTTCAATTTCATTTGCTTGGTGACTAGTTTCGAGTCACTTGAGAACTGCCAAAATCTCGTGTATGCATAGTGACTTGACTAGTCTGGATGATCAAGAAGATGTGATTTAGTCATCTAACCTCGAGTCCATGATCCATGATTTCATATGCTGCTTCGACGAGACTTGTTTTGCCTGCGTCAGATACGAATTTGAATGGGCAAAACTATTTGTAACATTTTTTTGTTTGACTTATTCTATTGTCACTGGGTCAAAGAATAGCAGTAATCATGCGCTCTTTACACCCGCATTGTAGCATATCCTGAACGTTTCGACTGCATTTTTGTCAGACCTCAGAGAGGATTTACTTGTGTCCTTTTTTCTGCAAACTGTGTACAAGGATGAACTTAATAAGTAGGTAACATTCGCCATGGACAAAGTCGCAGGTGTATAATGTTAAAAACAATATATTTTCAAGTACCCCAATAACTAGTACATGTCCTCCAGTGCTTTAGTTGAAAAGTTCTGCAGAGATGTTTAGAAAGAAGAAAGCAAGCAGCCGCCCAGCGTGGCGTCGGTGGAAGGGGGGCAGCCTGACACGCACCTGACAACCAATTAGGCTCCGACCGAGATTGGCGGACATCTGCATTGACAGCTCTAGCCCGCAAATCACGGTTCAGCACGGTTCTCTGTAACTGTGTGTGTATGTGTGTATGTGTGTGTGTGTGTGTTTGTGTGTGTGTGTGTGTGTGCGCGCGTGTGTGTGTGTGTTGGATGAGAACTCTGATTTGTTGCCCAAATATAACTTCCGTTGAGATTCGTGTCTAGTCAGAGTCCATTGATGATGCTCCTTAGGCACACCGATGACAACTGAAATATAGATTGATAAAATGATGTTAACAGTTGTATCAGTAACATCTCACGTAATTGTTCACACATACAAAAAAAAAGAGAAACCGACCACAGAAGCACACGATTACACGTGTTCGTAGTTCACAATAGAATACATCGCGAGGCAAGAACAGAAAATAATATCATTTGGAGCGTCTTTACTGTTGAATCTCCAATATCGATTTATTTTTTATTTTTTTGAGTCACCAGCCTTCTGATTGGTTTGCTGAACACCGCAACGAATTCCTCTCCTGTACAAACTTTTTCATCGCAGAACAGTACTTACATTCTACTCCCTAACTTATTGTTGGATATATTCCTCTACTATTCTACGCTCTACAACTCTCTCTAGTATCATGGAAGTTATTGATTAATGTCTTAACACATGTGCTATAATTCAGTCCCTTCTTCTTACTTGTGTTTTCCATATATTCTTTCCCTTGCTGATTCTCATGAGACTCTCTTCGTACCCTATCAGTGCACCTAATTTTCAGCATTCTCCTGCAGCACCGCGTCTCAAATGTTTCGATTTTGTTTTGATCCGATTTTTCTACAGTTCACGATTCACTACAAGTCAGTGCTGTGCTCCGAGCGTACATTCTCACAAATTTATCCGTCATACTAAGGCCTACGTTTGATACTAGTAGACATTTTTTGGCGTGGGGTGCCCTCTTTGCCTCTGCTAAGGCCGCTTTTTATATCCTGCTTGCTTCGTCCGTCATAGGTTATTTTGCTTTGAAGATACCTGAACTTAATTTCTACTTTGTGATCACTAATTTTGATTTTACATTTCTCGCCATTCTCATTTCTGCTTTCTCCGCTTTACTCTTAATCCATGTACTCATTAGACCATTCCACAAACAGATCTTGTTATTATTTTTCACCTTCACTGACGATAGCAGTGTCATGCTATGCTATAATCCGCACTCTTGAATCTTTCCTTTATCTCCGCCATTGCTTCTTCAATGTGTAGATTGAGCAGTAGGGTACAAAGACTTCATACCTGCCACACACCCATTTTAATCTAGCGCTTCGCTCTTGGTCCTCGAGTCTTATTGTTCCTTCCTGGTTCTTGTACACGCTTAATATTACTCATGTTTCCCTATATGTTCCTCCCATTTTTTTCAAGAAGTTTGAACGTGCTGTACCATTTTCCATTTACTGTTGTTGAACGCTTTTTACCATTCCTAAAGTCAAACTGATGGTCATCTAACAGTTCCTCAATTTTCTTTTCCGTCTTTCTTGTCAGTAACTTGGATGCATGAGCTGATAAGCTCAAAGTCCGATAGTTCTCGCGCTAATATGCTGTTGTTATTTTCGGATTTGAATGAATTATATTTTTCCAAAAGCCCGGTAATATGTCGCCAGTTTTATATATTATGTCGCCACTTTCCATAATGGTTCTCTCCAACTGTCCGCTCTCTCCTCTGAGGTTAACAGAGGAATTCTTATTATACTGCTGATGTTACCGCTCTTGTTTTGATTTCACCGAAGGCTGTTTTCATTTTTCTGTATGCTGAGACAGTCCTTCCAACAGTCATCACTTTTTCGATTCCTTCACATTTTTCCTCGAGCCACTTCGCCTTGGCTGCCCTGCACTTCCTATTTATTACATTCTTGAGTGATTTGTATAGCTGTAGGAGTCTTCCCCTGAACATTTTTGTATTTTCTTCTTTTGTAGATGAGCTGAAGTATATCATCTGCCTGCTAAGGTTTCTTCGCAGCTACCATCCAAGTACCTATGTTTGTCTTTCCCCCTGTGATTACTCTTTTTGGCGATATCCACTCCTGTTCAACTGAACTGCCTACAATAGTATTCCTTCTAGTAGTATTTACATCTTTAGCAAAGTTCAAATGCATCTCATCATTACTGAGAATTTCAGTATCCTAGTCCCTTCCACACTGGTGCTTCCGTACGATTGTCTTAAACTTCAGCCTCCTCTCTATCGTACTAAATAATGATCCGAGAGTAAATCAACTACTGGGTACGTCTTACAATACAGTATCTGATTTCGGTGTCGGAAGCCGTCATGTAATCCGATGGGAAACTTCCCGTATCTCCAGACCTTTACGAAGTATATCAACTCCACTTGTGATTTTTTTGAATTTGATTTGCTATTAATAACTGAAATTTACTGCAGAACTCAATTAGTCCTTCTCCTCTCTCATTTCTAGTATCAAGCCCATATTCTCTCGTACATCTCTCTTCTACTCCTTCCCCTACAACCGCATGCAAATTCCCCGTGACCATTACTACCCGTTTGATATCCTCAAGTATTTACTCTTTGTCTTCTGCTTGCGGTGTTGGCATGTATACCTGAGATATTGTTGTCGGCGTTGATATGCTGTTGAATGTGATAAAAACAACCCTATCACTGTAGTGTTCATAGGAACTCTCTTCCCTACCTTGCAATATATATGCCGTCCCGTTGTACCATTTTCTGCTGCTGTTTATGTTACCCTATACGCATCTGACCAGAAAACCATATGCTCTTTGCATTTCACTTGACTGTCCTTCAACAATACCTAGACTGAGCCCTTGCATTTCCCTACCACGTTCAAAATTCTGACATTCAACGCTCCTTTGGTTATTTTATCCTTGCTTCACGGTCACGTACCCCTTAGCAGTCCACAGCAGGAGATCTGCACAGGGGGCTAGTTTGAAACTTTTGGCAATAGACAGATCTTAATGACCCTTTTTTCATTTACAGGTTTCATTTATTTGGATACACTTCCTGTGTCTTTATCACAGTGGTTTTCGCTGCCTTCTACATCCTCATACGATCAGTGTTAATTCTTCCGCATTTGAGGGGCAGTTTCTCACCGCAAGAGAAAGAGAGTGCCTCAAAGCTCTGTCCGCTACTACGCCCTCTGCCACATGGCCTTTGGCAGAAAGACAGTGACTTGTTACGCTGGAAGTCTTCGACTGCCATTTCTGATGCTTTTTGTTGAAAATTGAAGCGGTGCCTATGTTCGAACCAGACAATCAAGACTTAATGATTGCCAGTTAAAGATTCTAACTCTAGACCACAGGTCAACCCCTGACTAATCCTGCGGGACAGCACCACTTGTGACCTTGCCAAACAAAAATAAACTAATCCTGCTTCAAACGTTGCCATCCTAGCTACACCTAATCCTCCACCCACCCCCACCCACCCCGAAGGAAAGTAATGTAACTAAAATGGGGCAATCGTTCGAGTGCCAAGCCTTAAGGGGGATAGGAATAAGGGACAGGAGATCCCAATGATCATTAAACACGACTCTTTTTTGTTTTCATTTTATAGCCGTTCGTTGGTCTGTACGTGTTGGTGCACGTTACTGTGGAAGGAGGAGGAGGAAGAGATTAATATTTAACGTCCTGTCGACAACGTGGCCATTACAGACGGAGTAGAAACTCTGATTAGGGAACTATGGGGAAGGAAATCGGTCATGCCATTTCAAAGGAACCATCCTGGCATTTGCCTGAAGCGATTTTGGGAAATCATAAGAAAAGTAAATCAGGATTTCTGGACGCGGGTTTGAACCGTCATCCTCCTGAATGAGAGTCCTATGTGCCAACCACTGCGCCACCTCGTCCAGTTTACTATGGAAGGTGATCACAGATGCGTCATGAAATGGGGAGACGGGGCACATCACAACTGTAAGGGGAAGGGGCCAAGAATGAATCTGTGGAGGTATTCTGCGAAGTTTCGTCGGTAATGAGGGGACGGCCAGGTGTGTGCACTGCGTGCGACGACAACCCGATTCCAGAAGTCGAGGACCATATGGGGACCATTATAGAAAAGGTATTCTAGGGGGCCAAGAATGAAGCTGTGGAGGTATTCTGCGAAGTTTCGTCGGTAATGAGGGGATGGACAGGTGAGTGCACTGCGTGCGACTACAATCCCATTCTAGAAGTCGAGTACTATATGGGGACCATTATGGAAAAGGTATTCTAAAGCCTGTCCTCGAAACTAGATGAGGACTTGGTGTTTTGCAAGGGTAGTGTGATCTCTGGAGCTACAACAGGAACTCTGGAATAACCGTCGTTGGCAGATCATGAAGGTAACAGTCGATGTTGCGCTCGATGAGGAACCAAACGTCCCATTTCAGGGCGTATGTAAGGCAATACTCGTCGGTGACATCAAGTTGACAGTGAGAGGAAAGTGGCGATGTACCGAGTCCTATAAATAAAAGTGATGATCGGTCTCAAATTTACCGTTGGAGATGACATACGAGAGTGCAGACACATTCAATGATAAAAGTTGTGCGTGGATGCACTCCCAAACCGTACACCAGTTAATGTCTGGGTGATTTATCTCCGCCGGACGTTGTGGGCGAGCGGTTCTAGGCGCTTCAGTCCGGAACCGCGCTGCTGCTGCTGTCGCAGTTTCGAATCCTGCCTCGGGCATGGATGTGTGTGATGTTTTTAGGTTAGTCCGGTTTAAGTAGTTCTTAGTGTAGGGGACTGATGACCTCAGACGTTAAGTCCCATAGTGCTTAGAGCCATTTTTTGATGTATCTCCATGTGGTTGCGAGGGGTGCACAATGCACACAAAGGATAAAAGTCCTTCGCATGCGGAGGGCAGGTGACTGGGAGATTTTTTCGAACGTAGCTTAGTTCGACAAATAAGCTATGGAGAGAGATGTGTACTATGTCGATTGATGGTCAAAGGATATTCAAGAGATTACGAGTTAAAGATGGGGAGGACACACAGCATAGTATGCACTAAGAAAGTGGTGGCTTGCACTCGCACGTTGACAAGTCTGAGCCGCCTTTTAGAAGGAGCAGTAATATTGATTTATAGTAGACCTTGCAATGAGCCCCTATTTACATGAAGTATCCGAAGGCTGATTAAAGTAGGTCACCAAGGAGTAACGGCATGGGAAGGATTTGGGTAACATGCACCAGTTTCGGGGCAACATATGTGTTAATATGGGACACGCTTTGTACTTTGTAGCTGGTTCAAGCTAAGGTGGAGATGGCAGCAAAGATGGTATCATCTGGACTGTAAAAGTCGGTGGTATACCAATGCTGTGGTACAGCGTATGGAACCTGTGAAATCGATCCATAAATAACGAGGGATGGTACCGACTAGAAACAAGTCTGGCGCCACACCCTCAAGTCCGTATCCAACTTGAATCACCATCGACTTGCGGACGTTAAGGGTACTACCCGAAATAAGTATGTACTACTGGAATCAGTGGATGGCGTCACAGAGTTCTGGTGTGAAGCGGAAAAAGTACGAGATCATCAGCGTGGGCTCTGGAGTGACAGGTTATGAACACACAAGATGAGACTCTGTAAGCGAGTTGTGAGACCGGTGATGAGGGGACTCCAGTATGATGGCATACAGAGCATGGATATGGGGCCTCCTTGACGCACAGAGCGGCGTATAGGAACTGGTCCAACAAGTCACCGTTCGTGGTATCCCGATGCCGCGCTACTGTTTCCTTGCTACACTGCATGAGGTGATTGTGATTGCAAGTATCACACACTTGAGCCACCAGTGCAACATGGCCACATACCGTGGGAGACACTTTTCACAGGATGCCATTATAGTGGGAATATGTTGTAGAATCTCCAAGAAGGGAAGTGTTAAACTTCAAGAACACTTTACTGCGCCATACTGAGTGACGTGGTAGAGTGAGCGTGCGGATGATAGCGCAATGGTCCGTAAACGCGAGGGGACATTTTTCTGTTTGGGAGACTGCGTTTCCAAGTTGGGAAGAAACATAGAACTGGTCGAGTTATAACATTATTTGCTTATCGTTCATTTGAATTTTTAAAATTTTTCTCCTTAAAATTTTCGCAATTTGGCAATATACACTCCTGGAAATGGAAAAAAGAACACATTGACACCGGTGTGTCAGACCCACCATACTTGCTCCGGACACTGCGAGAGGGCTGTACAAGCAATGATCACACGCATGGCACAGCGGACACACCAGGAACCGCGGTGTTGGCCGTCGAATGGCGCTAGCTGCGCAGCATTTGTGCACCGCCGCCGTCAGTGTCAGCCAGTTTGCCGTGGCATACGGAGCTCCATCGCAGTCTTTAACACTGGTAGCATGCCGCGACAGCGTGGACGTGAACCGTATGTGCAGTTGACGGACTTTGACCGAGGGCGTATAGTGGGCATGCGGGAGGCTGGGTGGACGTACCGCCGAATTGCTCAACACGTGGGGCGTGAGGTCTCCACAGTACATCGATGTTGTCGCCAGTGGTCGGCGGAAGGTGCACATGCCCGTCGACCTGGGACCGGACCGCAGCGACGCACGGATGCACGCCAAGACCGTAGGATCCTACGCAGTGCCGTAGGGGACCGCACCGCCACTTCCCAGCAAATTAGGGACACTGTTGCTCCTGGGGTTTCGGCGAGGACCATTCGCAACCGTCTCCATGAAGCTGGGCTACGGTCCCGCACACCGTTAGGCCGTCTTCCGCTCACGCCCCAACATCGTGCAGCCCGCCTCCAGTGGTGTCGCGACAGGCGTGAATGGAGGGACGAATGGAGACGTGTCGTCTTCAGCGATGAGAGTCGCTTCTGCCTTGGTGCCAATGATGGTCGTATGCGTGTTTGGCGCCGTGCAGGTGAGCGCCACAATCAGGACTGCATACGACCGAGGCACACAGGGCCAACACCCGGCATCATGGTGTGGGGAGTGATCTCCTACACTGGCCGTACACCACTGGTGATCGTCGAGGGGACACTGAATAGTGGACGGTACATCCAAACCGTCATCGAACCCATCGTTCTACCATTCCTAGACCGGCAAGGGAACTTGCTGTTCCAACAGGACAATGCACGTCCGCATGTATCCCGTGCCACCCAACGTGCTCTAGAAGGTGTAAGTCAACTACCCTGGCCAGCAAGATCTCCGGATCTGTCCCCCATTGAGCATGTTTGGGACTGGATGAAGCGTCGTCTCACGCGGTCTGCACGTCCAGCACGAACGCTGGTCCAACTGAGGCGCCAGGTGGAAATGGCATGGCAAGCCGTTCCACAGGACTACATCCAGCATCTCTACGATCGTCTCCATGGGAGAATAGCAGCCTGCATTGCTGCGAAAGGTGGATATACACTGTACTAGTGCCGACATTGTGCATGCTCTGTTGCCTGTGTCAATGTGCCTGTGGTTCTGTCAGTGTGATCATGTGATGTATCTGACCCCAGGAATGTGTCAATAAAGTTTCCCCTTCCTGGGACAATGAATTCACGGTGTTCTTATTTCAATTTCCAGGAGTGTATATTATACAGATGTAAAGTAAAGTGTGCTATACTGGAGTTTGAAGAACTTTGCACTGTATGTGAGTAATGTATGTAAAATGCTATGTAAATTGTTTATTGCGTTAAATAATTTTCTGATGACTTTTGTATTTAAAAATATTCATGTGTATAAATTGTTCATGTTGATGAAAATTTGACAATTTAAGAAATGGTCACGCTGAGGAACAGTGTAAAAATTAGGTGTCATGTAAAAACCACACAGTCTGTAGGCAGCAGTGATTGAGACAACACCTTTGTGGAGCAGGAGAAGCTTTGTCTGCAGATTTGCTCAAAAATGCCTCGGATGTAGACTGCAAACGACTTACGGCGTACCTGCGACTTGTTGGCCTACTGTATGTAAAATTAAACGACGCCAAGAAGAGAAATTGAGTCCATACAGCAAGATACTTGCAGGCCGTACTGTGGGTAGCGTAGTCGTCATAATTGTTCGCCACACCCAAACCTTCAGCCATCAGATAAGATTTTTAAAAATATTTTTACTTTTTTACAGCGTGAACTATTAATTTAAACTGTGTTTAACTTTAAAGAAACTGGTTCATCCTGTTATTTCATCCTAATCATATATAGGGTTCCTTCCTGGTGTTTGATTAATCCGAGTATCCTGTTTTACAGACATATGAAGTGCCAAGTTAATATAAATATGCCCCATTTAAATTGTTTTTGTGTTTTCTTAACTATTGCAAAGTGTTATAGTAAAAGTTTGCTTACGTAAAATTCAATCAGATTGAAGCCAATACAGAATAAGTTCACAGAGTAGTAGCTTTAGAAAGTAAATTCCAGTTAGACAGTTTTTTTCTTAAAGTGAAATGTTCAGTATAAGAAGTGTGTTTTAATATTTAAGTTTGTTGATTAGGCTTTTCTAAAGGACCCCCTTGCCAAATTTGTCTAGTTTCCTCGAAGTTACGTACTGGGCTTTTTGTCTTTTAGAAACGTAATGTATATGGGTGTAGTCGAAATTGTTTAAGTGGATGACTTTGGGGTTATTGCTGTACACCTTGTCTCTAATACAGCCGCACAAAAAGGAGTCGCACGTGTTCACGTCCTGAGAATATGGCGGCCGATCGATTCCCACGCCAGTGGCCTCCGGGTACCCCAGAGCTAGAATGCGGTCCCCAAAGTGCTCCTCCAGGACATCAAAAATTCTCCTGCTTCGATGGCGTCGAGTTCCATCTTACATGAGCCACATCTTGTCAAAATCAGTGTCACTTCGCGTAATGGAGATGGAATAATCTTCCATAAAGGAATGTAGCATCGATTATTCCGTAATTGGACACTGCACACCACACAGTCACCCGTTGAGGGTGAAGCGCCTTCTCGGTCGCGAATGCGCATTCTCAGTCCCAGAAGTGCGGCAGTTTTACTTGCTGATAAGCTGCGTGCGCATGCGCATACTAATTCCCATCATGCCCAGCGACCAACTGTGCAGTTTGAACGTTCTAACGCAAACCATTCAAAAATTATGAAGATTTTATTTCACATACATAAACGCAGGCTTCCGCGGCCATTGTCACAGGCAATAAAACTTTTCTGGTTTGTGACGTCACTTGCAACAGTGACCGAAACGTCGACAGTTTCTCTTATTGACAATGCGGTCACAAACCCAGTATTTTTGTGACTGTTGTATCATATAGTTCAATAATTGTCACCCTGTACTACTGACACGTTGCTCCTTTTCCAAAAGAATTCTTCAGGCATCAGGACGTGTGCTATCAACCGAACTGTTCTTTTAGGCAAGTTGCGCAGTACCTTTCTCTCTCTCTGTTGGGTTTATTACCTTCTTATTAGTTAGTCAATCTACTCATCTAACCTTCAACATTCTTCTGTAGCATGTATATTCCTTGTGGCTGAATTGCTTATCTTCTGTAACACCGAAAATGCAGGATGCATGTGACCTGCTACCGATATATAATTTCTTTTTTTGAATTCTATGTAAATATTTGTAATTCTTTCTTTTAATAAATAAGGACATTGCTTCATTGTATGTGTACATTTAGATAGAAGTCTGTTGACGTTTCATTGTGTTTGTCTGTGTTTTACTGGGAACCGTATAACCTCTGGAAAAAAGCCAAGGGAATTCTTATTTGCATCGACGAGCAACAATAATAGCAGTGCTTGTGCGTTGTAAAACCTTTGGGTAGGGAGCTGTCGCGCAGAGCGCGCGGAGAGAGGGAGACGGGTTCCAGCGATTGTAGTGTGCGGAAGTGTGGTATTACCGCTCTCGCAGTAGAGAGTACCATTTTCGGCGGCATCATGTACGCGCGCCGGCAAGATGACTGGAGCAGGAGTACGGACAGTGGACGAGGACTGTTCATTGGTAGAAAGTATTAATGGCTAACCCAGCAGCACAACTCAATGTGATTTGATTGATAAGATTTATTTAAATAATAAACAGATAAACTCAGTGCGATTGTGTAATCATTTCCCACAAACATTGTTACCAAGCAGGGTCCTAGTTCCTTTTTTTCCTAATATGCTGAGTGTCATAAAAAACAAATTGAATAGTTACAGCCAGTTTATTAATGAATAAATTCTCTTTTAAGAATTTTAGCCTCAGTCTACTTTCAACTAACTGTTATACAACAGAGGTTTCAGTGTTCAAATGGTTCAAATGGCTCTGAGCACTATGGGACTTAACATCTGAGGTCATCAGTCCCCTAGTACTTAGAACTACTTAAACCTAACTAACCTAAGGACATCACACACATCCATGCCCGAGGCAGGATTCGAACCTGCAACCGTAGCGGTAGCGCGGTTCCAGACTGAAGCGACTACAACCGCTCGGGCTTCAGTGTATGACTAAAGTAAAGAAATCTCATTTTTCAAGTTTGAGAATCAATCACTGGAAAAAATCCAAACCTAAAGAAACGCACAAACTAAGAGTACGGAAGTTTTATTTATTTTACATACAGCTTGGAGCACATGGCTGTTTGGTTTGGTACGTATTCTAGTATTTAATTCTGTTCAAATCAGTAAAAAATGCTCAGTTGTTCCGACAATAATATGAAATCCAATTTGCAAAATAAGTATGGCGAAGTAAAAGGTGATTGCTTTTCTTTCTCTAAATTTCTTTGATGACGTTATGCTGAGGTCACTGGAAGTTATTGTCCACGTAACAAAGTTCAGTACTAACATAAAGTTTAATTGCATATTTTCAAATCATTACTCGATTGCCCTTTTAAAAATTTAATGCCAAACATTAAGTAAGAGTGACTACTCAGTTTTCTTTATCATTAAATACCAACTTAAAATTAGTGTCCAAAAACGTGACAACCTTCAGTTGCCACGTCAGTGTTTAATGATGCATGTTTTTCTTTCCCATCATCTTGTACAGGATTTGGGATGTAAATTGCCCTAGTGGGCTGGCGACCGTCAATTACTTCCATTTCGTTCATTAGTGTAACTTATGGATTCATGATCAATGGTACCGCTTTCTATCCAGTGTTGTTCGTGAGTGAATGCACACAATACACTCCTGGAAATTGAAATAAGAACACCGTGAATTCATTGTCCCAGGAAGGGGAAACTTTATTGACACATTCCTGGGGTCAGATACATCACATGATCACACTGACAGAACCACAGGCACATAGACACAGGCAACAGAGCATGCACAATGTCGGCACTAGTACAGTGTATATCCACCTTTCGCAGCAATGCAGGCTGCTATTCTCCCATGGAGACGATCGTAGAGATGCTGGATGTAGTCCTGTGGAACGGCTTGCCATGCCATTTCCACCTGGCGCCTCAGTTGGACCAGCGTTCGTGCTGGACGTGCAGACCGCGTGAGACGACGCTTCATCCAGTCCCAAACATGCTCAATGGGGGACAGATCCGGAGATCTTGCTGGCCAGGGTAGTTGACTTACACCTTCTAGAGCACGTTGGGTGGCACGGGATACATGCGGACGTGCATTGCCCTGTTGGAACAGCAAGTTCCCTTGCCGGTCTAGGAATGGTAGAACGATGGGTTCGATGACGGTTTGGATGTACCGTGCACTATTCAGTGTCCCCTCGACGATCACCAGTGGTGTACGGCCAGTGTAGGAGATCGCTCCCCACACCATGATGCCGGGTGTTGGCCCTGTGTGCCTCGGTCGTATGCAGTCCTGATTGTGGCGCTCACCTGCACGGCGCCAAACACGCATACGACCATCATTGGCACCAAGGCAGAAGCGACTCTCATCGCTGAAGACGACACGTCTCCATTCATCCCTCCATTCACGCCTGTCGCGGGCTGCACGATGTTGGGGCGTGAGCGGAAGACGGCCTAACGGTGTGCGGGACCGTAGCCCAGCTTCATGGAGACGGTTGCGAATGGTCCTCGCCGATACCCCAGGAGCAACAGTGTCCCTAATTTGCTGGGATGTGGCGGTGCGGTCTCCTACGGCACTGCGTAGGATCCTACGGTCTTGGCGTGCATCCGTGCGTCGCTGCGGTCCGGTCCCAGGTCGACGGGCACGTGCACCTTCCGCCGACCACTGGCGACAACATCGATGTACTGTGGAGACCTCACGCCCCACGTGTTGAGCAATTCGGCGGTACGTCCACCCGGTCTCCCGCATGCCCACTATACGCCCTCGCTCAAAGTCCGTCAACTGCACATACGGTTCACGTCCACGCTGTCGCGGCATGCTACCAGTGTTAAAGACTGCGATGGAGCTCCGTATGCCACGGCAAACTGGCTGACACTGACGGCGGCGGTGCATAAATGCTGCTCAGCTAGCGCCATTCGACGGCCAACACCGCGGTTCCTGGTGTGTCCGCTATGCCGTGCGTGTGATCATTGCTTGTACAGCCCTCTCGCAGTGTCCGGAGGAAGTATGGTGGGTCTGACACACCGGTGTCAATGTGTTCTTTTTTCCATTTCCAGGAGTGTAGTTTCCATTTTCCAAATTATAGCCCTGTTCGGTTTAACTACTTTTATTTTTAGTAGTCTTTCCATCAGAAGGGTCGGTTGTACACTTTCCTCCTACTTATCGGTATCACTTCTTCGGGAAAGATAGCCTTATACAATTAGAAAAAATTCATTAGGCATACACGCGATCCATGGTCATATTTTATATCGCAAGTAGGATAGGCCGGTTAGTAAGAGGGAGGTTACACGTGGCGACCGTGACAGGAAAATATCGGTTTGGTATTGTTCTGGGCACGAATTTTCATTGTGCAGTTCTGTAGCGAATATTAACTTGTTGCTACAAACAGTCGCTCACATACAATAACAGTAAGTGGCAGAAATAAACCGCACATTTAAATTTCACATTAATATCAGCAAACTAGGTAACATGAATAAATTAGGCGAAACGAGTAATTTGATTGTACCAAATACGGAACAATCGGTCGAACAATGAACGAGTCATGAAGCGGGACCCATTGATCAGAATTCGGCGGCTAGCATCACCGACACTGCTGCTGAAAACCGAATAGTGGCAGAAATGGAATTCCAGGCACTTGCAAATGCTACGGAATATGGAATAAAAAGTAAAGCAGAACCTATTCATGACGGATACGGGGAATCCCTTAAGACAGAACCGGTGTTGCGACCATTGATTTTCGGAAATGTAAAAGATTTGTTCAGTTTGTTCAACAGTGAAATGGATGCCCAATCAGCAAAAGTAGATGACCAGAATAAAGCAATTAAAACTGTTAACGGTAATATTGGAATTGTTAACACAAATGTAGATAAAATTGGAGCCGAAGTAGTAACATTGAGTACCGAAATCGGTAATCTGAAGCATGATATGGAGGAAACCGAAACAAAGATAGGAGACATAAATAGTCGTTTCGAAACTGAACTAGGGAGGATAGGACAGAAACTGGTAGAGACTGTTGGTCCCACAATAGAGAACAAGGTAGCTGAAAAATGAAAGTAGCTCGAGAAGAGGATGTAGGGAAAATAACGAGTTTCCAGACTTTAGTATCCGACGTAGGTGCTAAAGTAAATAGAAAATCGGTTGTGTGTAATGAAAAGAAGCAGGAGGTGGAAACGTTATCAGTTACCACTTGCCAAGTAGCTACAAGGATAAATAAGTTAGAGAAATGATTAGAAGAAAATCTGCACTATGTGTCATGCCACGCACATAGTACTGAAATATTAGCGAAGGAGGAGTGTTTCGATCCCCTCAAAAAGCAGGGTGGACTGCACGCTACCGACTGCATTAAAAATTGTGGAAGGGTATCGCCGTAATCATGGACAGACAAGAGAAAAATAAATGCAGTAATCGACGTGTTAGCTTGCGAGGCTAAGCGATTGGGCTGAAACCTCGATATAACAAACATGACGTTTCAAGAGTTCAAAAATGCATTTTTGAAAGAGTATTGGTCAGAGCACAAACAAGAAAGAGTGTGTGTGGCACGATTTCGTAGTGTCGAGGCCCTACAATGTAAACACGCGCGGCTCCATGAAAGAATTTTGTGAAAACTGGATCCGCAAATTGGAAGGTTTGCGCGATCGGAAAACTCAAAATGTGGTTGTCTGGGGGCTGTGGCAGAAGCTCCCAGATGACTCCAAGAAAAACATCGGCAGTAGTTCGAGAACGATTGCTGCATTTTTAGAGAAAGTAGAAGACGAAGGCAATTGGAGGAATAACCGCGAAAATGTTAAAAATAACCATGGCACTAATGGTAGCAACCAACATGGTAATAACAACGCATGGCACTATAAGAATAATGGTCTTAGTAACAATAACTACAACTGTAGAAATGATAGGGGCCAGTATCAAGTAAATATGGTACATGGTCCTTGGAGGAATGATAGTAGACAGGAGCGGAATGTTACATCACGGCAGTCGGGTAGCAACAGGTCTGTCGGAATTAGTCAGGGAAACAACTAGCCGCGCCCGTTAGGGGCCCACCGGGCGAGGGGAGACATTGGCGGCCCAAACGAAAACCTCGACAATACCACTATGATAAATCCGACAGGATAACTCAGCGATGGGAGAATGTGCGAGAGAGTAAAGAGAGCGACGCACCTAGAGTAATGGTAACTGAGCTGGAAACGGCAGTCGACGCATCTGCCACTGCTCGAAAAAATAATAATGATATTAGTGTACCGGTGGGGGAGAAGGAAGCGGCCGCTGTTAAAGCAACAACGGTTACGTGAGTTTCAGTAGAGTATGAGTCGCCAGCGGAAGGAATAGAGCCGAATGGTTCAAATGGCTCTGAGCACTATGGGACTCAACTGCTGAGGTCATAAGTCCCCTAGAACTTAGAACTACTTAAACCTAACTAACCTAAGGACAACACACACATCCATGCCCGAGGCAGGATTCGAACCTGCGACCGTAGCGGTCGCGCGGTTCCAGACTGTAGCGCCAGAACCGCTCGGCCACCAGCGGCCGGCAATAGAGCCGACCTCGAATAAAGTTTCCGTCATCGAGCAGGGAAATGCGGAACACCAGGAGGTGTGGTTAGATCAGTTCGATCGGATGTACGACGAACTGAAAAGTTATAGAGGACTGTATGGGAGGTGAGCTAATGGGGAGAGCGGACAGAAATTGACGCTTCTCAGCCCGCAAGAAATTAGCGTTTTTGAGGGAAAGCTCTGTGCCTGAACGGTAGGCTTGTGCAAATGAAGTTTTTGAAGTAGCCAACCCCAGCGACGCTAGTCCTATTGAAAACAGAGGCGGATGTTACGAGGAGGGACGAGATGAATTTGGTGATAATGAACAGGTACAACTAATTGAAAGCCAAGTAAGTTACAATGTCTACAAGGTCAAACCTGACGTTATACATTCAGACGAGAGTGATGAGGGTTGCGTGAGCTCGGAAGATGAGATAGAAGAAAAAATAGATCACTTTTCTCCAAAAATCTCGGAAGATGACAGCCATATTTCTGAAGAATACCTACCTGACGTGACGATTAGCGGACTATTGGTTAATAAAAGTTAATTAATCGATGAAATTGATAGTAAGATTACGGTGTTGAGGTCAAAAGAAGTTCAACTACCGCAGGACAGACAAATAGAGATAAAAAACGTTGAAACACAAAGAATGAGAAAACCGGATAAACCGCTGTCGGCAACGGAATCGGACGGGTTTTTCTGGGACGACCTGGAGATAGATGAGGATTTGTTGTGGGAAGACCAAACCATTGATAATGTCAGGTGTAGACAGATTGTAGTGCCCGTTAATATGTACGGCCTACAAATGCAAATTTTAATTGATACAGGGGCAGAGCTAAGTGCTATGTCGGGAAAAACTTTTGAATTACTGAAAGATAAACCAGAAGTAGTAGTAATGCTCGTAATGGGAGTCAAAATAATCGGTGGCACCGGAAGGAATAGTAAACCGATAACAAACCAAATATTTGTATGTTTTGAGGTTCTAGGAGAACCATGCGAACAGGAATTTGTCGTTGTGCCAGATCTGTGCACCGATATTATTGTGGGTTGAGATTTGTTGTTAAAATATCGTGCAATTATTAACTGCAATAATAAGACCATGAAGTGCATTTACAAAGACAAGACCGAAGTAAATGTGAGTTCTGATGAAACGAGAGACGAAGTGAGTAGTGGATACAAACCTATTCATCTTGTTACTTATCCTAATGAGATTGGTTTAGGCAGAAAAATGGAATACTACGGTATTCGCAATATGAACATCGACAATTGTTTGGAAAACGAATTAGAGAACATCGTAGACAGATTGCCAAACGCCCCGCCTCAACAAAAACGAGACCTATATGACGTAATAATGAGAAACAAGAACGTGTTTTCAAATAAACCGGGGCTTGTTACTGGGTATCAGTGCAATTTAGATATAATACCCCATGAACCATTCTTTGTAAGACCATATGTGGTACCGCTATCCAAGAAAGAGGCTGTCCAACAAGAGACAGATCGGATGTTAGAATGGAATGTTATAGAGAGGAGTACCAACCCCTTTAACAATCCCTTAATAATAGTAGGTAAGGGAGATGGTAGTGTCAGGATTGTGATAGACGCACGCACTTTGAACAAGGTCGTTCAAAGTGAGACAGATAGACCAGAAAGTATGGAAGAGATACTGCAAAGATTTCACAAAGTACAGTTTATCACTAGCCTTGACCTTACACTTGGGTACTGGCAAATAGCCTTAGAAGAAGAGTGTAGGAAATATACGGCGTTTTTATATGCAGGCCGATGTTACCAGTACAAGGTAGTGCCATTCGACCTGAATATATCTTTTTCTGTCTTTATCAAGGCCTTGGATAAGGTGTTAGGTGCTGCCCTGAGCTCAAAACTGACAGTGTACATGGACTATTTGCTGCTGGCGAATTCGTCTTGGCGAGAACATTGCGAATTGTTAGATGAAGTTTTCAGTGCGTTACGCAAAGGTGGAATGACGCTGAAACTTAAGAAATGTAAGTTTGTGAAGAAAGAACTGAATTTTCTTGGCCGCATTGTGACATTAAAGGGTATCACTAAAGTTACACAGTGGAGGCAATAAAGAACTGTCCTCCACCGAAGACTAGGAACCAGTTAAAGAGTTTCCTAGGGCTCTCAGGATTCTATCGCAAGTTCGTGCAGGGGCATGCCTTCAACGATCCAAATCTGAACAACTTGCGAAAAAACACGCCATTTGTGTGGACTGACGAGTGTCAGGCCGCATTTGAAAGGCTGAAAAATGAATTACTACAGAAAAACATATTGCACCATCCGGATCTTGCGTTGCCATTTCATATGGGAACGGACTCATCTCATTATGGCTTAGGAGTAGAATTGTTTGAAGAGGTAGGAGAAGGAGAAAATAAAGAACACAGAACAGTCGCGTTCGCAAGCCAAAAGTTGACGAAATGTGAGCTCAACTGTGCGATTTCTGAGAAAGAATGTCTCGCTATCGTATGGAGTTTCAGAAAATTTAAAGGTTATTTGTGGGACAGAAAGGTGATAATTCACACGGACCACAAGGCGCTCACTTATCTAAACGATGATTGACATGGTGGTCTTGCAGCAGTTTTATTATGACATTTGTTACGTGAGAGGATCAGACAACTGTATAACGGACACGTTGTCACGTTTGCCTGAAACCGATCATAGGTTTGCGGACGACGAGTATGAAGGCGTACTGAAATTGTACTGCTTTCAAGATGCAGAAGATCGTAAAAGAGTAGAGAGTATCTGTAAAAACTTGCGTCCTCATCAAAACGAGGTCGACTGCCTAATAACTGTTAATAACAAGTACGACGAAAAGGGTAGAGAAGGGGAGAAACTGAGATAGTATTACAAAATATGTAACCATATCTTGTACGTAACCATATCTTGTACGTACGTACAGAGATAATTGACTACTATAATTTAGCTTATGGTCATTGCGGACCAAAGAAGTGTCCTGAGAAGCTAGCGGAAGTTGTAAATTTTAATAATATGTAAAAAAGAGTTGCAAAAAAAAAAATAAAGACATGTGATAAGTGCCAGATGGTGAAGGTAACGAACTGCACGAGCCGTGGCCCTATACAGAGCATAAGACCTAACGATGTGCTGGATGTGGTTTGTACAAACCTCTATGGTCCACTGTCCAAGACTTCAGCTAATTTCGCGAACATATTAGTGGTGCTAGAATCATTTTCTAAGTTCATCAAGTTATATCCGATAAGAAAGGCAACAGCTAGAGTGGTTTATAACAGATTTGTTAATGATTACGTTGTGCACGTCTGAAGAAAAAAAAACACGTCTTATCCGATAACGGAGCGCGATTTACTTCCGAATTATGGAATGAAGGAATGAAAAGTAATGGCATTGAAGTAATACACATTTCGACCTATTGCCCAATCGGGAATCCCGCGGAACGGTACACGCGTGAATTAGGCCGGCTTCGCTGAAAATATTGTCACCACAATCACAGATCCTGGGGCAATTACGTCGGTGATTTCGAGAAAAATATGAACGCCTTGACGCATGAATCCACGGGCTACACTCCGGAAGAAATGCTATTAGACCATAAGTCTAAAATTTTAGTGGAAGAAATTATTGATTTCCCTCCGAGAGTTGATATTAATCTTGAAGTAAAGAAAGAACACCTACGAGAAATGATGAAAAAGAAAGCTGAAGCGCGAATACGTCGTCATGACGCTAAAGCGCGGTTTGCCAAATTTGCTATTGGCGATCTTGTACTTGTTAAAGCACACGAAAAGTCAAGCGAGATCGACCATGAAATTTCAAAATTTAAATTCATTTACAATGGACCGTTTGAGATTATGAATATACCTCATACTAACGCTTACTGTTTAGCTTTTCCTAAATCAGGCAAGCTGTTAGGTGTGCGTAATACTGTCGATTTAAAATTGTACCAGTCAAGGACTAGTTACTCGGAAATGAGAAAAGAGAAACCAAGCCATTACGTGCTATTCTAGTATTAGTGAGATTGTGAACTTTGTATACGTATGTATTGTATTAAAATTTTATTGTAATGTGTATGATGTGAGTTATTACCGATGCACTTAGACGAACTGTAAGTTTCATGTCTGTGTACACGTGTGTATTAGCGGACAGTGTTGAGTTATCCACTGTGATGGAATTAAAAAGAGGACTCCTTGAAATTACTCGGTAGTGAGTACCAACAATCTGAGTCAGGTGGAGGTTCTGGAATGCCACTGCATACACAAACACGGGTATCTAGCGTGCCGCTATAGCGTACGCAACAATGCTCCGCTTTAACTGAGTCGTTGCCGGCTCTTGGAGCGATGCGGCGTTCTGTGTGAATGTGCTTGTGCAACGCGAATTGGTTTTCTTTCGGCGCCAGCTGTTAAAGGTTTTGATGTAAATGTTTATGTTTGGTATTGGCGTTATTTAAAACTCACTCACACGCGCAATGCGAGAGGACACTTGAAAAAAATTCATGTTCGTTATACACATTTATGTAATGAATTTTGTAATTACGATTTCTTATCCTGTTCTGAAAGGTTTTTTTTACTATTCCTTATGTACCTTTAAATGATGCTTGAATTTTTCTATGCCAATATTGAGTTTGTTTTTCATAATATTTGTAGTAATTTTAAACTTACTGATTTCTTGAAGGAAGTGTTTGTTTTTAAATTGTGTTGTCATACTATAATGTTTTGAGTAATAATGACACATGGTCGTCATGTAAATAACTTGCCCCCTACATAACTGGAGCAATTATTTGAATTGATAACCCAGCGATTATTGTATTTTATGCAGTCAAAATCGTTTAACTGTATGCACTTGAATTTCCGTTTGTTTAAATTTTAGGACATTCCACGAATTTGTTTCCCTCCGAAATAAAAAGGTCATGAAATGTGGAGCACGTATAACACCGAAAATGCACGATATATGGCACCTGCTACCGATATATAATTTCTTTTAATTGTATGTAAATTTTTGTAATTTAAATGCGTTCTTTTAATAAGTAAGGACATTGCTTCACTGTATGTGTACATTTAGATAGGAGTCTTTTTGACATTTCATTGTATTTCTCAGTGTTTTACTGTGAAACGTATAAGCTCTGGGAAAAGCAAAAGGAATTGTTGTTTGCATCGATTAGCAACAATAATAGCAGTGCTTGTGCGTTGTAAAATCTTTGGGTAGGGAGTTGTTGCACAGAGCGCACGAAGAGAGAGGACGGGTTCCAGCGTTAATGCACAAAATAACTTTCATTTTCCAAATTATTGCCCTGTTCGGTTTAATTACTTTTATTTTTAGTAGACTTTCCGTCAGAAGGGTTGGTTGTACACTTTCCTCCTCCTTATCGGTATCACTTCTTCTGGAAAGACAGCCTTATACAATTAGAAAAAAATCCATTAGGCATACACGCGATCCACGATCATATTTTACGAGTTGTGGCTAGAAAAAAACCGGACTAGTACTGGTGAAACAATAAAACGAATGCAATAAGGCTGAAAGTCGCGTGGCCTGTCACGTGACTCTCGCTCCGCCTACTGCTCGAGTTTCATCTGCCTCCTGCACTCAGTCTGCCCGTGGCGTCTGTTTTAGGTAGTTGACGTTTTGTCTGTGCGTCGGAAAATGTTGAGTGTACAGAAAGAACAGCGTGTTAACATCAAATTTTGTTTCAAACTAGGAAAATCTGCAAGTGAAACGTTTGTAATGTTACAACAAGTGTACGGCGATGATTGTTTATCGCGAACACAAGTGTTTTGAGTGGTTTAAACGATTTAAAGATGGCCGCGAAGACACCAGTGATGACACTCGCACTGGCAGACCATTATCAGCAAAAACTGATGCAAACATTGAAAAAATCGGTAAACTTGTTCGACAAGATCGCCGTTTAACAATCAGAGCAGTGTCTGAGTTAACAGAAGCTGACAAGGAAAGTGTTGGGCAGATTCTTCATGAAAGTTTCAACATGAACAAAGTGTGTTCAAAAATGGTTCCAAAGTGTCTCACAATTGAACATAAGGAACGCCGAAGAATGATTTGTTCTGACATCCTGGAAAACATTGAAAGTGATCCCACCTTCTTACAAAATGTTATTACTTGCGATGAATCGTGGTTTTTTACTTACGATCCCGAAACTAAACGCCAATCGATGCATTGGAAAACTCCTGGTTCTCCACGAAAAAAA
This sequence comes from Schistocerca nitens, assembly GCF_023898315.1. Lineage (NCBI taxonomy): Eukaryota > Metazoa > Arthropoda > Insecta > Orthoptera > Acrididae > Schistocerca > Schistocerca nitens. The sequence goes on along the minus strand of NC_064615.1, from coordinate 697,142,911 downwards.
AAGCACGAATGTCAAAATCGAAATTCAAGGCAATGATGATTGTTTTTTTTTTTTTTTGACATCAAAGGGATTGTGCACATTGATTGGGTACCAGAGGGACAAACAGTGAATCAGCATTACTACATTAGCGTCCTGGCTACCCTACGTGATCGAGTACGGAGAAAACTGAACGATTTGTGGAGAAAAAAGTCATGGATCCTTCACCAAGACAATGCCCCAGCTCACAGTGCGTTGTCAGTGAAGACGTTTTTGGCAAAACACAACATTCCCATCTTAGATCATCCACCCTACTCACCTGATTTGGCCCCCTGTGACTTTTTTCTTTTCCCTAAAGTCAAGTCAGCTTTGAAAGGAACTAGATTTGAGACTGTTGAAGCAGTAAAAGAAAAAGCGACGGAAGTAATGTATGGACTTACCGAAAATGATCTGCAGCATTGCTATGAACAGTGGAAAATTCGTATGGAGCGGTGTAGAGACCGAGGAGGAGAGTACATTGAAGGAGATAACATGAAATTGTAAATAATTGTAAATAAATGTTTTTTCCAGCATCAGTCCGGTTTTTTTCTAGCCGCACCTCGTACATCGCAAGCAGGATAGGCCGATTACTAAGAGGGAGGCTACACGTCCACGTTTCACTTCCGCATAAGGCTACACTTCAGGCGAATAAATTCATGTTACATATTAACAAATTCATAATTTATTTTTCACAAATGGTTTTTGTACTATACCCAGCCTGCATTTTATATACTCTCAGTTTCGGCCATTATCAGTTACGAGGCGTATTCGGAAGGTAAGGTTCGATTAGGCGCGAAATGGAATTTAATCATTTATTTTCTTTTAATTTTAGTTTTACATGGAAGAAATTGTAAATATGAACAATATTCAAACTTTTGAAAGTTCCTGGCAGATTAAAGCTGTGTGCCGGACAGAGACTCGAACTCGGGACCTTTGCCTTTCGCGGGCATATGCTCCACCAGGAGAGCTTCTGCGAAGTTTGAAAAGTAGGAGACGAGGCACTGGCGGAAGTAAAGCTGTGAGGAGTGGGCGTGAGTCGTGCTTGGGTAGCTTAAATGGTAAAGCACTGGCCCGCGAAAGGCGAAGGTCCCGAGTTCGAGTCTCGGTCCGGCACACAGTTTTTATCTGCCAGGAAGTTTCATATCAACGCACACTCCGTTGCAGGGTGAAAATATCATTCTGGTAATATTCAAAATTTTGGTTTACTCATAATTCATATTTACTTAATTCCTTTATTATATTTAGTAATAAACTTTTTGGCTGCTACCCAGCAATGGTTTCCCACGCGCCTCCAAAGAAGGCATGCGCGATGACTTAAAGGCTTTTAAAATGTTTTCGGTGCTCACAGAAGGGAGTCTCTGTCTGCCGGTCAAGAAGGAAAATTCCAGCTGGCAACAGGAGCGCAGAGTCCGTTCCGAGTGGACAAGCTGAGTGGGCGTGTTCAGAGCTGCACGTCTCCGCAGTGCCGGCACGGTAGCCATGTGAGCCCGCAGACAGGAGGTGAAGTGATCGGCCGTACATCAGGGGAAGGAATTTTCAGGTCACAGGGCTTTAATGAGAAAGATTGGTGAACCAGTTACAACTTGGAACAGCCCATATTAAACCAAAAAGAAATGAACTTGGAGAACATGTTCTAGAATATTTCCTGCAGCTTTGCCCTTGCGCCGTACAGCTGATTTTTAACATACGGTCCAGCCTGGTTTAGTGCTAATTATTGGAACTTCAGTCGTTATTGGTCTCCAATCGTTCTCTTACGTAGTGTTTGTTATTGACGCCGCCAGACCTGAAAAGGGTCGATTATTTATTTTTTTGTGTTAAATTGCTGCTGGCTGTTAATTTTCTGTCGCGGGACATAGTCAAATGTTATTTGCCGTAGGTTTAAAATAGCCACTTATTCGTTTGAGTACCGGGTCTACGGCGAGAGTGGATTCGGGTGGTACCACCGGTCAGAACTTGCTCGTTGGGTACGCTCGGTTTCAAGATTTGTTATTTGCGAGTTTCCTAACTAGTCGATAGTTTAATTCTGTTCGATTAAACTTCTGTCATGAGCATGTGTCTTGCACATTTGAAACATACCGATTATATGCTTGTACCAAGTTTTACAGGACTCGTTGTTGTTGGTTTATTATTGACGTGTCAGTACCTATTGACGTTAGATACATGCACCATTGTTGTAATTTATTCATATTTGTGAGGTTTAAATTGTTTATTAGTACTGTAAAAGATTATTTTAAGTATATTTCTGGATGCGTGCAGTACAATGTCTAATCCTGTGAAATTTTGAAGAGACACCCGCATTGTGAAGTGGTTATTGTTCTTTTGCTAAATGTATTCTATTTATATGTTTTATAGGTACAATTGACTCTGCTACTTGGCCAGCATCTTGTAGAACGGCGCCTCTAGACCTGCCCACACTCGGCTGATTGTAAAAGGAAGTTAACTGGACACCTGATGACGTTTATAATTGCACTGTAAACTTCTGGGCAACCATCTGTATCTTGCTACTAAATGAGTTCAGTACTGGTTTGTTTTATTAAAAGTGTTATTTTGCGAATGTTGTTTTTGTGAAAGCATAGAACTACCACTGCCCAAGCACCTAGCACGCTGGCCATTTCATTCGCAAATCATAGCAAGCGTAATCTGAGCATTTCCACAACATTAACCTAAAGTTAACATAATTCATTTTATGTTTTGATGTAGGTGGACGTCGTACAAACACGAGACTCAAGCCTTTGCTTTAACACGTTGAGCTAACAAATGGCGGTGCCACATTGTCTGTTCATTGACATCAAAAGAATACACTTGTTAGTAGTATTGGAACGTTGTTCGTTTCCAGGTTTGTTTCTTAAAACTCAGTAGCTGGTCTTGAACCAGAATCTACAGACTTGGAATATAACGTGTTCACCACTCAACCGCGGAACCAGCAGGTCAGTCGGTTATAGTCATTGTAGCCTGGCCAACACGAAATACTTCTTTCCCGATATGGTCACAAACAACGACGTTTCAACCTTTAAGCGGAAATAGGCGCCTTTTTCCCATTTCTGTGTAAAATTTCCCAAGAATCGATGAGATCCAACATTGCTAGATGCTTTCTATTAACTCTACAACAATTTCAAAAAGTTGTTATTAAGTCGGTGTGGGTCTTTGCGACATTGTATCATCTTTCTTTTGACATGTCCTGTACGTAACGATTATGGACTGAGGTCACAACGTCTTTGCACATTGTCGTGTGACTCATTAACACGTAGACATACAAATCCAGTTAATTGGTTTATGACAAGTGTTTTGTATCTTCTGCCCAACCTCTGAACTAAGATTTATTGGAGACAGAACAGTGTTTTACATGCGAATATTGCACTCTTGCTCTATCTCCGTAATTATTACGTTTCACTGAATGCAAAACCGCAGCCACTGTGTAAATCCATACACTAACTACGAGGCGAGCGCCACGGCGCAGACGTACGTTAGCGATCTCGGCTGGGTAAGCTGGTCTGCTTTTCGCAGATGACGTGCGGCGGAGGGAATCGACCTCAGTAAGGCGTTGGTCACGGTAGGTGAGCTACCGTCAGGCTCAGGACACAAGAGTGAAGGAAGACGCATCGCACAGCAGGCGGCCAGAACAGAGCGCCACATTAGCGTAATGACGCAGCGGCTGGCGCCAGTTAACTCGGCGTCGCCCGCCGCTGTCCTCTCGTTACCAGCTCGGTGGTCGCTGCAGTCATCGGCGGCTTCCTGCCAGCTGCAGCGGCTATTCCTCTGCGAGCTTAGCTAGCCACAGCCCAGGGCAGAATGCAGAGGATCTAAAATTGAATTGGCTGCAACGAGAATTCTGTAATGAGCCGTGTGCATTAGCTGTATGTGGCGCAGAGAACAGTATCTCATTTCCTTACCGCGTATGCAGATTTTCGGTGTTGGAAAGCGCCATAATCTGATGTCGCTGATTTGCAGCTGACAAGAAACCAATGTTATTAGCACTTTGCATTAAGGCTCTGTTACATGCATTAGTTTGTATGTTAGTGCAGAAAAATTCTCGAACGATGTCGCTTTAACTAATGTTGTGATAAGGTATAAACGGGTCTGTGGACCCAATTCATTCCCAGGATCAGATGAAAAGGAGAGAAGGAATGAATGAAGTTTTTAACGCCTCAACCACTTTGAGCTTTGCTAAAAGCGAAACGAAACTACTAAAGAAAGCGATGAAGCTGTCAAGGAATCCGTTTGTTAAAAAACAACAAGAGTTTTTACTACATGTACAAATATAGAGCCGAAAAATAACGTTGTGTGACTGTAGAACCATTTTAAATCCCAAACACTATTTGTGAAATCGACATTTCTAACAAATGCAGTCCAATAACAACTGTACAGAAAGAAATACAGTTGTTGGAAATATTTTCTTGCAAAGCTTTCACTTTTAGTCCTAGATCACGAATATGAAATGTATGCGAAAGTAAAGAAAACAGTTTCTGTCTTTCTGAATCGAGTCTGCATATCGGCATAAAGCGAGTCAGTGCCTCTTCATGCTCTGCTTGCTTTCTCTTACAAAAAAATGGCTCTGAGCACTATGGGACTCAACTGCTGAGGTTATTAGTCCCCTAGAACTTAGAACTAGTTAAACCTAACTAACCTAAGGACATCACAAACAGCCATGCCCGAGGCAGGATTCGAACCTGCGACCGTAGCGGTCTTGCGGTTCCAGACTGCAGTGCCTTTAACCGCACGGCCAATTCGGCCGGCGTTTCTCTTACAACAAAAGTTAAAAATACTTATGAGTATGCAATGTAAAAAGGATGAGTAGTCAAGTATGTGACCTTGAACCATTCTCAGAAGTTGACCAAGGCGTAAACCGGACGCAACTTAATCTTAGAGCGGTGCGCTGGTGTATTTCATACACCAGAGACACCTTTTGCCCTCAGTCGGAAAAATATCAAACACTACATACATCTAATAGTCACCTTGCTAGTCATAGTTTGTCTTATCTTTAACTGCTCCAGAACAGAGATAAGTTATTGCTGGAACAGCAGCACGGGTGTACTGTATTTACCACGCGCCTGATCGTGTAAGTACTATTTCAAATTGTCAAGGTAATCCCTTGTACGTCTACGCAAAGCGGTGTGCTAAAAGGTAGTATATTTTAGAGACGGCGGTTATCATACTTCATTATGTGCTAACAATAGTTTGTGCGTCTAATTTGAAGGCCAAAAATTACTTGACAGAGAAGGGACTGGATCTTTCAGAAACGCTTGCGGAGGAAGGCGACTGAGGTGGTACTGATGACCTGTTTTGTGACGGTGGGGAAGAGGTAATATTATTGAGTGATCATGATCCTGCCTCTGAAACTGAAAGATACTTGGTACTGAAGACGATATTTTTATTGGTAGGGATGAACGAACAAACTGGATGAAAACTTATATGCCTAGAAGGATATCGCTTTTATGAACAAAAAGTAATATCAAGTTCTCTCAAGGCAATAAAATAATAGCACATGGTATTGTAGAAGAAACTAAATAGTTCCAGTAGTATTGATTTGATAGGCGAAACTGAGTATTTTACAAATGTATACAGTCACAGAAAAGTCAAGTAGAAAATTATTCTAGAGGAAGAGATGTTAAGTTGACACACCGAAATGAAATTTGTGCAGTATTAGGCATTTTTAATTTGGTAGGCCACACAAATACATTGGCGTTTTAATCAAATGACGGAACAGGAATGATTGTTTACAGCTGCTCAGATTTATTAGATTTCATGATAAAGAAACTACGGACATGAGACGTAAGACAGATGGGTTAGCTGCTATTACAAGCTTTCTGAGCGCATTTGTAAAAAACAGTATGAATAGTTAAAATAATCGAGAATTTGAAACTACTGACGAGAAGGTAGAAGCATTCAGAGGTCGTTGCTGCTTCATACGATACATTGCTACAAAACTAGCTAAATATGGCATCAAATTATTTGTTCTGTGCAATGCTAAGTCATTATGCATCGGTTTCTTGGAAGTGTACTGTGCCAAACAGCTGGAGGGCCCATTTTGTGTTTCTAATAAGCCATTGGATATTGTGTGTATACTAACTGAGTTGATAATAGTCACAAACAGAAATTTGGTATACTAACTGTCCACCGGCTGCCTCTCTGCTTACAATTAAAATCACTTATTTAGGCACCCTAAGCAAGGATAAAAACGATTTCTCTCCTGAGTTTTAGTCCAACAAGAAAAGAACTATGGTATTGTAAAACCCTGTATACCCTGAAGAGCCAAAGAAACTGGTACACTTGCCTAATATTGTGTACGAACCCCGCGACCACGTAGAACTGCAGCAACACGACGTGGCATGGACTCGACTAATGTCTGAATTAGTTCTAGAGGAACCTGACACCAAGAATCCCTCAGGGCTGTCCATAAATCTTCACAAATCCGCAAGAGTTCGACGGGGTGCAGATCTCTCCTCGCGTGGAAGGCATCCGAGACATCCTCAATAATGTTTATGTCTGGGGAGTTTGGTTGCCACTGGAAGTGTTTAAACTCAGAATATTTCTGGAGCCAATCTGTACCAATTGTGAACGTGTGGGGCGTCGCATTGCCCTGCTGGAATTTCTCAAGTCCATCGGAATGCACAATGGACATGAATGAATGCAGATGATCAGACAGGATGCTTAAGATTATTTCTGACGCAGTATCATGATGACTCAATAATATACGTGTCATCTGTCAGAGTCGTATCAGGGGTCCCATATCACTCCAACTGCAAACGCCCCACACCATTACAGAGCCTCCACCAACTTGAATAGTTGCTGACATTATGGGTCCATGTATCCATGAGGTTGTCTCCATACCGGTACACGTCCATCCGCTGGATACAATTTGAAACGAGACTGGCCCGACCAGGAAACAAGTTTCCAGTCATCAACAGTCCAATGTTGGAGTTGATGGGCCCAGTCGAGGCATAAAGCTTTGAGTCGTGCAGTCATCAATGGTACACGAGTGGCCCTTCAACTCCGAAAGCCAATATCAATTATGTTACGTTGAATGGTTCGCACTCTGACACTTGTTGATGGACCTGCACTGAAATCTGCAGCAGTTTGCGGAAGGATTGCACTTCTGTCTCACTGAACCATTCTCTTCAGTCGTCGTTGGTCCCGTTCGTGCAGGATTTTTTTTTTTTTTTCGGCTGTAGCAATGTCGGAGATTCGATGTTTTACCGGAATCCTGATATTCGTGGTACACTCGTGAAATGGTAGTAGAGGAGGATCCCTACTTCATTGCTACCTCGGAGATGCTGTGTCCCATCGCTCGTTCGACGGCTGTAACGCCACTTTCAAACTCACTTACGTCTTGATTACGTGCCATTGTAGCAGCAGTAACCGATATAACAATTGCGGGAGACACTTTTTTTCTTATATAGGCGTTGCCGATCAAAGCGCTATATTCTGCTTGTTTGCGTATCTCTCTATTTGAATATGCATGCCTATAGCAGTTTCTTTGGCGCTTCAGTGTACAACAAATCTTTTGTACTTATCTCTACAATGCACAATAAAGTAACAGTAGATGATGTCACTAAGAAATCTCACATTATACTAGATTATAACATGATAAACGTTGAAGTTGATACTTTTGAAATGTGCAGCAAATATTCTATAACATGAATGACAAGAAGATGGAGAATTGATGTATGCTACACTTGATTGTGCCTGGCATCAAACCGGAAGTTTTGTTTAAAGCAAAGTTCGATAAATAGCCCACAGAGTTTCTCTAAACAATTTTTGTTTTCTACTCATCAAACCACATCTTATCGAAAAAATGGTTCAAATGGCTCTGAGCACTATGGGACTTAACTTCTGAGGTCATCAGTCCCCTAGAACTTAGAACTACTTAAACCTAACTAACGTAAGGACATCACACACATCCATGCCGGAGGCAGGATTCGAACCTGCGACCATAGCGGTTGCGCGGTTCCAGACTGTAGCGCCTAGAACCGATCGGTCACCCCGGCCGGCCCACATCTTATCGAAAGAGCTGTGATACGAACTTTACCATCCAATGTTAGCATGTATCTGCATCGATTCAAACTTCAAGAGACGTATATATCAGAGCAACCAATGAATCAAAAAGGTAGATATATGTGGTATCGTGTATCGATAACACCCCACTCGCGTTCTACAGTTGGTAACGGCAGCGCAAGTTTCCGTCGGATGCCGATAGCGCGATATGGTGGAGCCAATGGTGCACGCTCGCTGAGCCATGCCTCTGGCAGCTGTGTACCATGAGCGCCCTCTACCGCCACGATATAGGGTGGCCGGTAGCAGACTCACGGCACGTTCTTAACGAGTCGCGGCTCGGTCGCAACAGAGTCGCCGCCGAGGGGCAGCCCAGTCCCAGCCCTGTCTCCATCGCTCATGCATTAGTTAAGAGAACCTCACACTACGATGCTCTTGTTGCCATTGTGTTAGCTGCACTTCACGGCTGCATGTTCATTTGTAAGGAGTCTTCATAAGCTTGGAGAAAGCGACTAGCTAAGTAGAGCTTCTGTTTATTGTATTCGCTTGTTCGCTAATCATTTCTGCTCCTGTCCAGCTTTCCTTCGACGACAGCTAATGGACCACTTTGCAGTTCACCTCTCCTTACCATTGTGTATGAAGTAGTACACAGCAATGTGGAATTTGTGGAAGGACGAAGAAGACCTACACACAACTATAAGACTGAACTCTTGTAATCATTTGGTTTGAAAAAATCAGTCGGAAACAACAGTTCTGTGTGAAAATACCAGAGGTCAAACATAATTAACTCGTAAATTATTCCAGTGTAACAAATTAGCATTTACAACGTGTATGAAACCATTGTTAAGTATAAGCTTAAACAGTACTTTAATTAGTATGCAAATTACTGCAAAAAACTATAAAGCAATAGCAATAAACGGCTACTTATCATCAGTCTGTAAATAATACGAGAACACCGCGTTACTGCTCTCTAACATCAAAGAGCGAGTCCGCTCTATGGTTAAAATTCAAGGTCTGTCTGATTGATACCTTTCAAGGATGATTCCTTTTGAAAGGGTCTGTTGGTTCAATGTCGTGGTAAAAGTATCTTTGGTAAGACGATTTTGACTCTTTTTATGTAGCGAAGAAACGGATATTAATGTTCAGCATCCCGTCGGTGACAATGTCATTAGAGACGGAATATAAAGAGGTTTTTCACCCAAACTACCGAAATACCTGCGCTGTTTACTTCTCACAATGAATCTTTGAACAAATAATTTTCCTGAGTTAAACGAAAGGGGGCTAAATGTGTTCCAGTGTTTCCAATTTCCTGCTTTCCAAAAATTTTTAGTACGAATATAATTCCATATGGGAAACAAAAGTCGCCTCCGCTGTACCTCCAGTAGCGCAATGGTCTCGACCTCGCTATGATTTCATGATTATGTGCATGACTTTCTGTCTATACACACACGAGAAAGAGGTATTGGTTCCACCGACTCGTATGTAATGGTGCCCCATCCTTTGTTAATTCTAAGAGCATAGTATATTTTTCCTCTCTACCTATAGGCATAGTCCACTATGCCGTTTTATTTCGAGTGCTCCGCAGCCTTCCGCCCGCTAAACGTGCATGTAGCTGAACAAAGTGCACTGACCACCTGTGGTGTAGATGCAACACACCTACATTAATTATGAAGCGCACTAAAAGCTTTTCGCGGTGTTTGTGGTCTCCGTACAGGTACTGTAGCGTCCTGGCCGTATACTTCTGCGTTTGCACCTCTTATTTGTCGAATGAATTTCTCACAGCTATGGGTGATGACCAGTACGACTTGTTTCGTGGTACTGCACTTGTTTTGATCTTTGGGCTACTACGTAAGAATAACCTTAACACATTTTTTTTTTTTTTCGTTCAAGTGCCCGCATCTCGTGGTCGTGCGGTAGCGTTCTCGCTTCCCACGCCCGGGTTCCCGGGTTCGATTCCCGGCGGGGTCAGGGATTTTCTCTGCCTCGTGATGGCTGGGTGTTGTGTGCTGTCCTTAGGTTAGTTAGGTTTAAGTAGTTCTAAGTTCTAGGGGACTTATGACCACAGCAGTTGAGTCCCATAGTGCTCAGAGCCATTTTTTTTCGTTCAAGCTCAATAATGCATCCAAAATCAGTATTCAGCTCTAATGAGACAATAATTTTGGTTTATTTGCCAGAATTTGTGCAGTATTTATCAAATTTTTGCATCTAATGCAGAAAATATACGCATAATACAACTTTTGTCTTGTCAGGAACATGCTGAAAGTTTTCGTACCGTGTCTTATCGAGTCAGCTAACAACTTGTCCACATTTGTTGCTGTGTGTAGAAAGTGTTCCGTAGTTCTTAGCCCTGCTCATTGCAGCCATTACATCTTCTTCTTGCCTCTATCCTTTTGCTTAATATTTTATTTTGTTTTTCCGACTGTATAACGGCCAATTTAAGTTTCGCATGAATCAGGAATTTTTCTTTTCTTTCTTATGGGTAACAAATCCCGAATTTCGGCACAATTATTGTAGTGCTCCTTCGTTTGTTGCTTTGTGGTCGTGGAAACTTTCAGTGTACCGCTTAGGCATGGCATTTGAGAAATCCGTGTATGATATTTAATTTGCATTACTATGAGCATTTGTAAATATCGGAAGACGCATTACGAGTTACTTATGATCGACATTTTACCTTCGAATCAGAGATGTAGCCTTCAGTCTCTCATGATCTTAGGTATTTAAATTGCAACAATCACGCTCTTAGTGAACTGCAGGAAGATAGGTTCATGTTTGAAAACATATCTTCAGGTTCTCCCTCATTGTCATTATATATTTAGTTTACTTGATATTAACATTTAAGTCTTATTTGTCACTATATCGACTGACAACACTAAGAGATTTTTTGAGCTCTTGTACATTGTTTGCTATCACTACAGCGTCAACAGCACTTCTGGAAGTATTTCTTCACTATTCGTTGATTTTAACTCCAGCTTCAGTTACTGTCAATTTGTTCAACAAAATTACCTCTAAATGAATGGTTAATCAGAGAGGATAGAATGGTATCACATCTAAATGCTCTGTCAATTAATACTTTGTTGGCTAGTTCATTTACTTACATAACTGAGGTGCGTGTCCACAGTAAAAATTTTGTATGCATCTCAGTCCTCATTAGTATTTATCACTTTAAGAGTATTAAATAATTTACTGTAGAGTACAATATAGTGGCCACTAGGTAGAAAAAATACCACTGGTTGAACTTCACCAATAAACACAAGGAATTCAATGATTAATAATAAGAAGCAGAGGATGGCTAACCAATTTCACCAACTCCAAACACTCCACTCATTGCTCTTCGTCTCAGCGACCCTGCAAGGAGCAACGCATGAACAAACAGCGTGATCTCAAAGTAGTGGAGGTTTCACGACTGGGTTAATGTTCACTCAACTCAAACGTCCTGGGTCCGGTGGACAACGAGGTTGTGGCCCTCGCAACTACAGCCCCTTGATCTGGCAGTGCCCGTGTGGCGCCAGCGGTCCCAGCATGTCTCCGCGCTGCCAGACCTCACTGCTGCTCCGTCCATACCGAACTGCCCGACACACCCCGACTCAGAAACACTTGATGTCCTTCCATAGATAGTACTAGGATACTACATATCGATAACTGCTGCTGCTGCCACTTGCGGACAGACAACGCTAGCGAACGTAGTGGCACAGTAAACACAAGAAGAAAACGAGGCGCCATTTCCCTATTACACGATGCCAACCTACCAACAGTGCCACTGCGAGCCGTAACACGGCTCATACATAAAATAAAATTGTGTTTAAAGCTTAGGAAACTAACTTTTGTGAATAATTGTGAAAATATTTTTGGTACGTTTTCATATCAGTGAACAAGGTAGCAACAGATGAGCTATGTACTATTGGTGCCGAGACAGAAGGAACACAAAGGACCAATGTGACATGGATCCTGACGCAGAGACGCTCCATTAAGTGATGGGACACCAGCACTAAAGCCCCTGAAATTCTGAAGTGCAGACAAAGTTGCTGGCCATACGGAAAAGGATGATCTCAGAAAGTCCCACAAGTATCTTCTGTAGCGCCCATGGACTTCATAGGGCCCACCCCACCTCTTTCGAATAATTATTGGACTGGTGCACAAAAGCCGAAAAAGTTGGAGCAACGTTCAAGGTACTCGTATTCGAAAGAAGCGGGGTTCGAGAAACGTCCGATTTTCGTGGTGGCTTTAATGCGACCAAGAAGAATGCGGCAATGATTCTTTTTACCAATCATTCAGTTCATACCAGTCCTCACTGATATCCATTTCAAACTTTAACTCCGTTTCTAAGGGTGCCAATGAAACGTTAAGCTATAAAATTCTTTCCTTGGGTGCAAGTATACGCTTTCAGTGGCTCTGAGTTGCAATTAAGTTGGTTCAAATAAACGTAAAACACTAGTTTTGGGCGTTACGGATGGTTGTCAATAACTAGAGGTAGTAATTATGCTAACATAACGGTGGGACTTGCCGGAAGAGGAAAACTGCATAAGAGACTGGGATTCCCACACGTAACCTGTCACATAACGTATGTGCTGGCAAGGATATCAGTTGGGTAGCATAAGTAAAATCATGGATTTGTGAGTATTGGCTCGGCTAAGGGTTTCGAGGTGAGACTGAGCCTATGACAGGGGCCACGGCGACGATTGCAAGGGCCAGAGAGCGGAAGATGTGTTTTCCGCAATCCTGCGGGCGGGACGATTTGGTAACGTTTGGCGACAAGCCTTGGACAACTTGGTTGGGACAGTGGCTACAAAAATGGCAGCTGTAGCATAATGGCAAATGATGACTAATACGTAAAATTTGAATGCACAGATTCATTCTACCGCAAAACCAATCACATCACCGTAATCATGGCACTGAAGTGCGAGTACTGACACTTTAAAATGTAATATAGGGAGACTCATCTGCCATGTCGCTGGGTTTTAAGCAACCTGTAACGCCTTCAAGAACCACGTACAAGCGATTCATATTCTCTCGCTAGTTAAGCACCAACTATTAGTCATATGGGAAAATATGAACAGCAGCTTTCTGTAAGAAATTTAACGTAGTTAAATTTTTCACTGGGACACGTTTTTGGTGGAGCCCATGGTTTTCGAATTATTGCAGGAAAACCAGTTTGAAGATCAGTTTTGCACGTTTTTCTTGAGTAATTCGAAAACCACAGCCTCTGGCAAAAACGTAATCCTATACAAAATTTAACTACGTTAAACTTCCTCCCCAAAAAAAGGTACTGTTAATTTTTCTGTAGGACTGGTAATCTGTGTCTAGCAAGCGAGAGAATATGGAAATCTGGCATGTGGTATCAGAAGGTGTTGTTGGTTGCATATAACCAGTAGTATAGGCAGCTAACTCTCTCTATATAGAATGAGATTTTCATTCTGCAGCGGAGTGTGCGCTGAGATGAAACTTCCTGCCAGATTAAAACTGTGTGCCGGACCGAGACTCGAACTCGTGACCTTTGCCTTTCGCGGGCAAGTGCTCTACCAACTAAACCACCCAAGCACGACTCACGCCCCATCCTCACAGCTTTACTTATGCCAGTACCTCGTCTCCTACCATCCAAACTTTACAGAAGCTCTCCTGCGAACATTTTATAAAATGTACAGAAATTACATTATCACAGTAAATGAGAGATCTTGCAAGAAAAACCATTAAAAACCTTATGTGATTTTGACAAATAAAATATTGCATGATAGTGGAGGGCATTAGCTATAATCACTGAAAAGCACATGTTTTAAATATTTTGTTTATTGAATTATAAAATGTTTTTTACGTTTTTTAAATTATGTAAATGTCTTCGTATCCTCCACAATTACGCAGAAAATGAATGCAGCATGACATTTTTTGTACCTTTCTTTATGTAAGAATTTATCATATGTATAGTGCATTAAATGATTCCATATTTAATTCATGAATTGTTACTTATATCTTTAATGTAGACACTCGTTATTTGACAGCGGTAATACGTACGTACCCAACGGCCTTGTCGCAGTTGTAACACCGGTTCCCGTCAGGTCACCGAAGTTAAGCGCTGTCGGGCTGGGATAGCACTTGGATGGCTGACCATACGGTCTTCCGAGCGCTGTTGGCAAGTGGGGTGCACTCAGCTCTTCTGAGGCCAACGGAGGAGCTACTTGACTGAGAAGTGGTGGCTCAGGTCTCGGAAAGTGACATACGGCAGAGATAGCGGTGTGCTGACCACATGCCCTTCCATATCTGATTCCAGTGACGCCTATGGGCTGAGGATGACACCACGGCCTGCCGTTACCGTTGGGCCTTCATGGTCTGTTCGGAGGAGGAGTAGTACATACATAAAATAAGCTCACTGTATAAAGAATTTGTCACGCCAGTGCGCACCCACAGACGCTTTGCAGATAGGGGAGCAATCGAGTCACGTGCTCAGATGCAGTCATACTGCCTCTACGTGAGCATAAGAAAGTAGCCATCACTGAGATATGAATGTTTGAAGTGGTCATTGTGCGCAAACATGGGTAAATATAAGAACGTGACGGAAACGTAAAATGGGACAGTCGTGTTTGGCCGTACCCGTAGCCAAACTGTATGTAAAGTTACTGGATTTGTTGGCATTTCGCGGCAGACTGCTCAACGTGTCTACAAGCACTGGTGAAAGCTGTGGCTGCGAAACACGACGTGAGAATTGTACTCTAAAAAAATTTCTAACTGAGAGGGCCTTAAACGAGTTTCACGGCTTGTGGAACAAAATCGCTTTCAAAGCCGACGGAATAGCTGCAGACAGTGAATGAATGTCAATCCCATCACGTTAGCGAGAGAACATTCCGACGGGAACTGCAAGCAATAAGCATTTGGAGTCGGTCACCTCGCAAGAGGCCATTGTACACGCAAGCACACAAAGACGACAACAGCAAGGTTGTCGGGCTGGAAGAATTAGTTTTCTGAACATTCTTCCAATTTACTAAATCCCGACTGGCTTGAAAAATAACCTGACTTAGATCCCACATAAAATCTGTGGAACATGGAACAGCAGGTAAAACGACTTCAGCATCCCCGTAATTTGGTGGAATTGCTCGATACAATCCTCAGTGACTAGCTTATGCTGAATGCGACGTACCAGCACAGTCTTGTGGACTCTCTTTCTAACCGAATCCAGGCGGTTATCTAGTCCAGGGGCGGAATTACACGCTATTAAATGATGCTTGTGATGATTTCTCTAGGGATAACTAATTTTTTGTACAGAGAGCTTTTAAAATCATCGTTAAATGTAGTTTACAGAGACGCTTCTATTGATCAAGCTATCTTCACTCTTTTTCATGTATTAACAAAAGTTTCCTTTTCATTTATAGTGTGTGTGTGTGTGTGTGTGTGTGTGTGTGTGTGTGTGTGTGTGTGTGTGTGTGCGCTCGCCGATTTCATGTTTTGAATTATTATGCACAAGTCATTAGACATAGGACACTGTGTAGCGTCTGAGGGAGACTGGGAGCGAAATACGCTTCTTCCAACATGTAGTTTGTATTTTTGAGTTACCTGTATTTTAAATGGTGGACCATTTCCTGCACTTTTGTGTTCCTTGTAAGGTTTGGCCGAGAACTGAGGTCTCACAAGCTTACTCTAATGGCTACTCCTGCTGATTCCACGCTAGATGGTCACGAACGTAGCTTGTATCTTGGAGAGATGTTTGCTTGATTAGAACTTGTAAAGTGACAGATTTTCGACAGAAAATGGCGGCGCGAATACGGTAACATTCGTTTGTACTTAAAGAATTTCGAGCTGAATGAAGTTCAATGGCCGGCCGCGGTGGTCTAGCGGTTCTAGGCGCTCAGTCCGGAACCGCGCGACTGCTACGGTCGCAGGTTCGAATCCTGCCTCGGGCATGGATGTGTGTGATGTCCTTAGGTTAGTTAGGTTTAGGTAGTTCTAAGTTCTAGGGGACTGATGACCACAGATGTTAAGTCCCATAGTGCTCAGAGCCATTTGAACCATTTTTTGAAGTTCAATGTATGAACCAGTTAGAAATCTAACATTTCTGGAGTGTTAGTCGATAGGCAGTTTTGAACGCTGATTTACTTCGGCTGCGTTTTAGAATTATCACTGTTCGCCTGCAGGACTCTGCTAATGTTTACGCGAGTTCTGATTTGCTAATTGCTATCTTGAACTTTACTAACTTTGTGGGCTGGCGGTTATTTTGCGAATAGTTTAACAGAATGGGACTCTGTTTTCTGCGAACCAGTAATGTTTAATTACTATCTGGGGAAATTGCTACCACTGTAATTATACAGTCACGCAAGTTTTACTGAAACTGGTTATAAATATTATTATATTTTATGCTGAAACTCACATTTCTTGGACCACAATTTTAATCATTTGAGTATTTTAATTAATTCATGACTTCATTCAAAATAAATCCTTTGGTATAGCCTACATCAATTTTAGAAGACTACAACAATTTACATTTAATTTATTAATATTTTATGTTATTTCGACTTGTATTTTTATTTAAATTCAGGTAATATGCCATTGGTCAGATAATTTATACTGACCGATCCAAGTTGCAGTGCTTTTGGCATCTGGGAATGAAAGAATATGTAAGGCTCGAGCCTACGAAGACATCGAGATACTATTTCAAATAGAGGTGCGCATTTCTCAACTGCGATTTTGTGTGTGTGTGTGTGTGTGTGTGTGTGTATGTATGTGTGTGCGTGTGTGTGTGTGTGTGTGTGAGAGAGAGAGAGAGCGAGAGAGAGAGAGAGAGAGAGAGAGAGAGAGAGAGAGAGAGAGAGAGAGGGGTGTCGTCACCCTTATACGTTGAAACTGGATAATCATTTCGCGATGCAAGTTAGTTGCATACAACTGTACACCAGCAAACCTTGAGCTTCTCGGGAAATTCTTTTGCCCACTGAGCTCTTTTCGTTCTGTTTTTGTTGACTTGTCATTTTTAAATGTTTTTTATTATGATGAAATACAATGATCGACAAAGTTTTACAAATACGTATTTAAATACAGTTTAGGAATTATTAAGGCAACCTCCAGATTATTTACGTGAAATAGAGTAGGTACTTTTAGAAAGTGACAATGAAAGTGTAAATTTTTGTATCCACTTACTTGCATATGTTTTCTCTGTGCTATGTTGATATATTACTTGAATTAGTTTCTATACATAAATTAGAATATGAAGTAGTAAAACTGCAGCAATTGCCACAAAACCTAAGTTATTGTTTAGAAAAGAGAACACACACTAAGTCTGGCACAAAGACATTAACATGTGAAATATGTGTCAAAGATATGGGATGATTAATTCAAATTTGTAGTAGATAAGAACGACTCGTCCAAAGTTTAATTAAACCAGCTGTATAGTGCTATAGTTACGAAATGAAATGCAACGTAAATTATTCTTCCATCTTAAAAGATAATTACTCCACAATTACTATAAGGATAATCTGGCGTCCATAGTATTCTCATATGTAGTTGGCATTTTAATTCTATTTTATTTGTCGATCCACAAAATAATCTGTCCATTTGTTCCATCAGACAATGGTGGTGCTGGTTACAGAAATAAACACGTACAATTTTTCATAAGTTTATTTTATCAAGTAACTCCGTTACAAATTTGAGTATCAACAATAAAGGTCACCAAAGATGAACAATAATATTTCTTTAAAAAAATTAAATCTAAAAAATCAAATAAGGTAATAGTTCTTTTGTAAGTACAACATTTTCCAAAAGTTTTTACAGAGAAAACGCCGCATCCGACATTCCAGACATGTTCCCGTCTCAAACGGATATCAGTTATTATACAAAGATGATCACACACTTAAGTAATCTAAAATGCCATAAAAACAGTTATAATTAATGTCTTAAAGTAGAATAAGCAATTAAAACCTTTTACCCTCTAAAATAAAGGGACGCCTTACACAAAAGCCTCTTGGTAAAAGACACTGAAGCATTTTGGGTAATGTAATGTGAAAACTAAATAACAGTGCTAGAACAGATCTTAAATGAGAGCGTCTTCATTGGATAAAAGTTTAACCCTTGTCTTTGGCTTACATGAAGAAGGTTTTACCAATTATTTGAGAAAATATTAGAGCTAAAAAAGTTTTAAGAAGTGTACAAAACTTGTGTTTGAAAGTACCTGGAGTGAATATCAGGCTTTGCAAGAATAAAAGTGCCTTATAATATTTAATTCTGGAAAGAAAAACACTGCATCAATAACCACCGAAATGAGTGCTCAAAATGCTTAGCTACTCTCGCCCAGTACTGAAGAGGTCAGTGAACAGTGGCTACACAGTGTACCACTTGCAACATACAACGCTCCTAAACACCATCAAACTATCAAAAAAAGTTAGTCAGTGGCATATATTGATACCAGAAGGTGACACGTGTTTGCGTACTAAACTGTAAAGCTCGCCGTTTTCAGTGCAGAAAGGGCATGGCTACGGATCATAGGATGTCATTCACGTGGAGCACTCTGGTCACAGTTCCCTGGCTACCAGCCAAGTGAGATTCGTGATTAGATGCAGTAGCACCCCACACTATAAGACTTGAGTTGCCATTGTATGTCTTGTGCGGATGCAGTTACTGTTAGCCGGCCGGTGTGGCCGAGCGGTTCTAGGCGCTTCATCCTGGAACCGGGCGACCACTACGGTCGCAGATTCGAATCCTGCCTCCGACATGGATGTGTGTGATGTCCTTCGGTTGGTTAGGTTTAAGTAGGTCTAAGTTCTAGGGCACTGATGACCTCAGATGTTAAGTCCCATAGTGCTCAGAGCCATTTGCAGCTACTGTGATTCCGCTCCCCCTGTCTGCAGCCATCATTTTGAAACAAACAGGACCTGGATTCGTCCGAAAAGACAATCTGATGCCATTCCTTTCCCAAGAGATGTTGTTCCATACATTATTGCCATCTACCATATTTCTGCATGTTCGTCTAAGGTGGGAGGAGAGACCGATGACGCGCATAACCCATGCCGCAACAAACGGCGACGGACTGTACGATGTGTTACATTATTGCACTGTTGCGCCAGAGCCGAGGAACGCGCAGATCTGCCATGCAATGACATTGGGGTGAGGTTTTGATCTTCTCGGGGGTGGGGGGCGGGGGGGGGGGGGAGGGCGGTCTGGTTACAGCGTCCTGACCCATCTCGTCGTGCTCTACGGCCATCCGTTAACCATTCGGTACACAACCGTTACACACCCGTTGTACTACTGAAACGCATCGTCGCATAAGAGCAGCAATTTCCCGGATGGATACATCACATTCTCTCATGCCTACAATGCGCCCTCTTCCTGACTCACTGATTTGACGATATGGTTCATACATAGGTCCGCGAGGCATCGTTCACGTCTGCTCAAGTCACACTGATCTATTACCTTCGTTTAATAGCGACGAATGCCGCTTGAACATTTTACTGGTATGTGGTGTTCCGCAGCGATATCGATGTTGACCTTGAACCAGCGGGCCGACATGGTTCGATTGCTAATCATATCTGCAGGACATAACAATGTCTTATCTCTACTCGTTGAAGGTTTTCTGTGGTTTTTGAACATGAGTGTACAATACCTGTGGCAGCACACACTAAAGAACAATAGCAGTGTATACACTAGTTATGTGGATTCTGACGATTAACGAGACAGCTGGTCGTCACTGGTTGAGTTCGAAATGACCGCCAGCAGCGGCAGCGGCAGTACATGCTTCCAGTCTGGTATGGAACAACTGCAGCACATGTGCTACCAGTTCAGCGGAGATGTCCGAGCAGGCTGCAGTAATACGTCGTTGCATACCACTGAATGAACATGGCATGTCCCCCAGACAGCGTCTTTCAGCTTTCCACATAAAAAAATTCTACAGGCGACTTATCCGGAGAACGGGCCAGCCAACCTACACGTCATCTCCTTCCACTCGAACGATCTGGAAACAATTCGTGCAGACATGCTGTAGTACTTCGTGCACTATGGGCTGGGCAGCCATCAAGCTGTTACCATCGATTCCTCCTAGAATGCAGAAGAACGTCTTCTAGCGTCCGCGGAAGATGGTCTGTTAGGAACCTGCAACGATACTTGTGCGCGCTCAGTGATCCGTCTATGAAAGACACGTCTACAAGCTGATAGTTTTACGGGCTGATGGTGTACTATCACACGCCATACATTTACACACCATGGACGTTGACGTTCCACCTGCTGAAGCCAACGGGGATTGTGAACAGACCAATAGGATATGTTTCGACTGTTTATCTGGGCATGATTGGTAAATGTGGCTTCATCAGAAAACGGGATACATGATATATCTGGAGTATCCTGCCTTAATACCCATGTACAGAAGTTAACACAATCGTTTCCATTCAGTTCTTGATGGAGAGAGATGTGATAGGGATGGAATCGATGTCGATGGAGAATGCCTCAGCCTCTTACTCACGCGACTGCGCAGGAGCGTGCGGATCAACTGTAATAGCAGGAAGAACATTAATTTTAATTTCCCGCTTTTCTGTCTTAAATTTCTTCCTTCTGTTACGTTGTCTAGATGTTATACTACCACTTTCACGTAAATGGTTGAAGAGCTTGATAAATAACTGCCGAGTTCATTAACGTCTATTGGGATATCTTGCCGCATGCAGCATACAAGAACGAACGGCCCTCGTCCTACACTGTCTGTGCAACATAACATGTCGGATTTTTCTGTCTTGGTAAATCCCACCACTCATGACCTACTGCTTGGACCATCACACACTATCTTACTAGCAAGTCGCAGTGTACTCAAGGAATACATAAACGTAACAAAATCGTACCTAGCATTTACGCAGGTTGAATGGCACGAACATGTGTCGGTGTAGAAACGTTTCAAAATAAGATATCTCGTAAGCAGCTCGCACTACAAACCTGTAACAAAAACCACTGACGTACTATATTATCCTAACTTTAGTTTGTTAATGTCAATAGGAATAGTGCCGTTTAAAAAACTGTATGTTTGCACAAAAAACACACTTTCTAAGTCTTATTATAATGTGTTGATTGGCATACAATACGCGCCCCGGATTACCAATACATTCTGTGATAACCGCAAATCAATAGCAGTTTCCATTTCCGCAATATTTGAGGTGTACATTTTAGGTGGTTCACCGGGTTGGGTCGTGAGTACTGCCTGGATACTTTAGTCATTAAGTGTTTACCTACGAGAATATACGAAAGTTAAACAAAAGGGAGAAAAGAGAAAATGACGAGACTTTTGAGTTATGGGATCAATCGATTACGATTTCTGCAGAAATGAATTATTGGAACATATTACTCAGACATTAGATGTTCTTATTGAATACACTACATGCGAAAAGACAGGAACCCTTTGCATGAGAGACTCACGAACTCTCTGAGGAACAGGACCGTGCTAAGTTGAAGAAAAGAGGTCTTCTTTTACCAAGGCCACAGGTAGAAATAAATTTTTATAAGCTGCAAAGGCGGTGCAATTGAGCCACTTGTGCCACCAGAAGGTGATGGGAAAATGTTAATAATTTATGTTCCCCGAGCAAAACAGAAATTCGAAATTACTGAAAAGAAAAGCGAGTAAATGACGACCAGTCGTACGATTTGCAACTCTGAAGAAGAGTCCAGCACTGACGTCTTCACATATACTGTGCACGATTATTTACATAAATGGTCACACCTGCGTGGCAAGCGAGGATTTTGTGAGGTTACGAAAGTTTGTTACCGAACATCCTAGTCACAAATTAAGTAGAATTCATAAGATAAAACGATAGACGAAATTTGTGCTATCACCAGAACCAACAAGAGTTCTCTTTGCTTGATTTACAGACAACATCTCAAAGGGAAATTTATTTGTGGAAGCGACAGTGAGATTTTGTACACAGCAGATGCTGCAAGCATATGAGCGATTTGACCGATGGATGCATGGAAGTCAATTTTTGGTAAAATACGTTGTCTTGGAAAAACATATGGCTAATCAGCAATTAGCATGGGATTTGGCGAATTAATGATAACATTATACCAGAATGGATGCCTGCAAGAGAACCAATGAAATACATGTATAAGACTGAAGAGCTACCAACTGAAACTCTTCCTATCAATAAGGCACAAGAAACAATCCCAGATTTGTAATCTTTCTTTATTGCCCAAGTGTGCATCCAGTACTTATCGAGTGTTTTATAAACAGGCTCTGAACAGGCTGTTTGAAGGAGAAATGAATTTGTGTAAGTGAGCAAACAAATTATTTGGAAAAAAATGTCGAGAAGACCTTTGGTGGCGAAACTCAAGTTTCCCAGCTAGAATCTCGATGAGACGCACAATTTTATATCACTAGGAATTACAAAACGTCGCTGGAGAGAGAAATATTCATCCTGGAACAGCGGTGTCGTTCACATTGTTAAATACAGGAACCAAGATTACAGCTTTACTAGCTGTGATGCGTACTATGTGCTTCACTGTTGTTGAGCTCGAATGCAACGAGAAGATAAAGAAACAGAAGTGATGTAAGAAATTGGAGGCTATTGCATTGGTCAGCAAAGGGAACTGATGAGCAGACCACGGTGCAAGTATAGTCGTTGTGACATTCGCGGTACAGGGAGGGAAGCCATCGCCCTTGCCACAGTGATAACATTGGCCCTCTCATATCACCGAAGTTAAGTGCTGTTGGGCTTGGCTAGCAGTTAGATGGGTGACCGTCGGGATCTATTCAGTACTGTTGACAAGCGAGGTGCACTCAGCCCTTGTAAGGCCAATTGAAGAGCTACTGGAGTGAGAAGTAGCTGCTCCAGTTACGAAAACTGACACCGGTCGTGAGAGCGGTGTGCTGACCACACCTTCTTCCACATCCGCAAGCAGTGATGTCTTTCAGCTGAGGCTGACACAGCGGGCGGTCGGTACCGTTGGGCGTTGCGAGGCCTGCTTTGACGGACTTAGAGTTACATGGAGGGTAGAGCGGCGTATTGTCTGGTACAATGTTGTCATAAATGGAGCGCTGTCGCAGGCCACATGTGCAAGCGCTATTGCTCTACATAGCACCACAATTACACATTCACCGTTCTTTTTGCTTGAAAATACCCCTAACACAATCTCGCTGTGTAAACATTTTGCCATTGTGTGAAGTTTTATGAGAATAAACCACTGGTCACTTTCATTATGAAGTTTTATTTTCTCTTAAAAATGTAGTGGAGTATGCCTTTTCTGAAATTACATAATCTCGTTTGCATATTGATGCGGCCACTCTTCATATTAGGACTTTTAGTGGTTGTGGAAGCAGAGTCTGTGAGGTGGTGACGCTACTGGTGAAAGATGAGGAGCTCAGACCGTGTGTGATGGCTGTCATACGCTCTGTCAGTGAAACTGTGTTGACTAGGACCATACTTGTTACGACTTATTAGCAGTACGGCGCGTCTTCTCTGGCGCGTCTGGATGAGTGGTTCTAGGCACTTCAGTCCGGAACCGCGCTGCTGCTGCAGTCGCAGGTTCGAATCTTGGTGATATATAATTAATTTTCCAGTAACTTAAAATTAGCGAAATGCAATCACTCACTTATGGCGTATCAATGCGTGGATCATAGTAACACATGAAGAAAAAAGCATTCACACTAGCTTTCGAGCCTTAGCTCGTTTTCCCAGCAATAGTACAAACATTGACATACGCTATCTTACAGTGGCCAGGGTAGTGTGCGTTTAGTTATCTGCGCGGTTGTGTTTGTGAATGTGTCTACCATTGGCAGAAAAAAGGTTTTGCTCGAAAGATAGTGTTTCCTGTTACGTGTTACTGTGCTCTACACATCGATCCACTATAGGGTGTGGTTTCTTTCCATAATTTTACGTAATTAATTTTCCGTTCTTTGCAGCTACATGTTGGTAGGCCTGGTAAACATACCCGTGGGGGGGGGGGGGTCTATGTGGGCTTTCGACTGTGGTTGTTCTGGCCCTTTTGCAGGTTTCGCAGGTACCGTAATGCATCCGACAACGAATTTAGCACCGTGCGTTTTCCGACCAGAGCCTCCGCCAACTGCTGATTTAAACCTCTCGTTCACAGCAGCGGCTGTGCTGTCACCGTCAGTCAGGCAGTGCCGTCGCCGACAGCGTTCGTTTCCTTATAGTTTCAAAGGCCTAAGCTACTTCCGTTCTTTACACGGTGGCTAGTGAAAATAATTACAACAACGAAAGGAAGCCGAGTCTTCTCAACGGTGGTACTGGTAACTGGTGGACGGAAAATATGGTGACTATAAGAGCTGGTTGTGCACCTGAATTCCGAACGGAGTAAGTGCCGCAGCCGTTTAAAAATTTCAAATGCAGAATCATGACTGAACAGCTACATTCTTGCCAACCTGATAGAGCAGAGATGCTGATTAAGAAATGAATACGTAACTGCATGAAAAGAATCCATGAGGGAAAGACAGTAACTGTTTTCCCATTTTTAAAGAGAATTTTTAAAATTTGAAAGAAAAGGTTTAATACACGTGGCGAATATCCCTGATTGTGACCTCAAAGGCTGCATTGTGTAAAGCAAGACCTAAAGCTACTGGGACATCCCAGAACCCTGGGAGTAATATGGAAATTCAACTGAGCGAAGACATTTTGAAATTGACTGAAGTAATAAATGACGATGAGTCTGCTCCTGAGATATTTTCTTCCGTGGCTGCAGGGTTAATTTTACTCTGAACGTCGCTACTGGAAATTCTGGTAGCGGTTGGTTTACCCTAGCCATCGTTCGTTGTGAAATCTTTCACCGACCGAGATGTCATCACCTATAAGACCTGGCATTGTGGTATTGATCCGAAGACGCAAAGTAGACCTATTTATGTTTGTAGTAATATGCCATTTACATTGTATACACACTCCTGTAGAAATGTTAGTAATGATGAAAAAATACATGTGTGGATGAAAGGACTTGATGTACTTGCTGAAAATGTAACTGTAACTGGAGATATCACTTTGTACTATAGTTACTAATAAAGTGTGATCCTTGACTTCTGTAACCTGTAAGTGTACATCTGGTGAACGGGGGCTCAAGGATGCAACAATTTGAAAAAATTCGAAAACATAGTGCCGCACTCTCCGCTTAGCGCCTAGCGAGTTGGTGACGCAACCCGCCCAACTTGGCTCGACGCAGGAGGCTACGATTCCTGATAAAACTACAGAACGCGAACGGGATAACGCCTGCCTGCCAGTGCCTGCAGAGTCTAAGTGCCTTATCAGCTGCGTTACGCCACCAAGGTCGTTCGCTTCCTATATAAGCGGACAGTGCATACCAGCGGAACCATTCCGCTGTGAGCTTTGTCTGCAACAGCATTGAAGCACTATGCCTCGTAGACATGTGTATCGTCAACGCCGCCACCGCATGCCTGTCTACAAACATATTGTTAGCCTCGAGAATAAACTTGGAGGTAATGGAACCGCTCAAGCTCTTATATTGAATGGACACACTTTCTTCCGTGGCTGCAGGGGTAATTTTACAGTTTTCGATTCAAGCAATGTCTGTGGAAGAAAAATACAAGAATTGACATCAACAGATGAATACAGTGATAGAGAAGACGACTGATTTTTTGCCACATATTGCAGTGAAATATCTTCCGCCAAACAGTGTTGATGAAGCGAAGTGTGGATGGTAATAATGGAGGAAATGCCTAGTAGAGAAAAGTCGTGAAATTAGCAGACTATATGGTCAATCAATGAATGGAAAATTCTAGTATACCAATTGCAGTTTGGAATGTTTTTAACCAGCGGCAGAGGACCATAAATCTGTCGAAGGTAGGCATACAGAACTAAACTCCTCAATAAATCAAAAACATTGGAAACATGTACCATCTGATAAATAAGCTGAAGAAGGAGCAGAAAATGATACGACTGAAATTAAGAGACCATTCCACTGGGCTGCCTCTTCATAAAAGAAGAAGAAGGTAAATAGATCTTGAGAAAATATTAAAAGACTTGATGGGAATAGACAAGGTTGATTTAAGATGTTTAAAATCTCTGGCTTTGTTACAAGCAATTGAGTGAGAAAATTCATAAAATAAGATCATTTGTTGCAGTAATATTGTTCACAGAAAAAATGTAATTTTATTTATTTATTTTTTATTTACATAGTTTACACCCACACTGTAGCACTCAAATCAGACATAATACAACAGAGTCTACAATAATTTAGTTTAAACCTTAGCAGCCAGCAATTTTTTCGTGTCCCAAAACTTCTTCATTCGCTGTGATCTGGCTACTCGTTCATCTGCAGATATGACATACTTCTTCCGTTCTGATGGTTTGAATGCCAGCCGTGTGTATTTGTTCTTCAGAAGCACTTTCCCTTCTCTTTGTTAAATTTGGTGTGTGTGGTGATGTTCAGTTCATCCAGATCACTTTGTACTTCTTTAAACCATATGTTTTTGGTTTTACTGTTACAGAAGTAGTCAAAAACTTGCTTCAGGATTCTAGTATTTGGTAGTCGAAATATGTGGCCAAAAAATCCAATCCTTCTTTTCCACATTGTATAAATAATGGATTCACTTTCTTTATACACTACTGAATTGGGCAAAAGTCTCCACCGCCCATTAACTTGGTGTTTCTTACTGGTAATTGTTCGGAGTATTCTTCAATCAACTTTCTGCAATTTGTCAGTTGTAGCGTGAGTATTTAGTCTGAGTAGTGTTTCACTTGCATATGTTGCTTCGGGTTTAACGACGGAGGAGTAATGTCGAAATTTAGCATTTATTGAGAGAGATCGTTTTTTGGAGGTGGGCCACGTGGTTCTCTGCGCTCGCTGAAGTTTTAATGTTCTACTATCTATAGATGCTCTTTCATTAACATTCCAGGTAATAATCCCACCAAGAAATTAAACATTTTTACTACCTTAATTTTTTTATCATTATGGAGTATGTTATGGGATGTGTCAACTGGGAAGCTGGGCATCATTTCTGTTTTCTCAAACGAAATTTGCAATCCGACCTTTGCTGCTAATCGTTCTAGTTGTTCTGTGTGAACCTTTGCTTCTTGAATATTGTTTGCTAACAGCGCCAAATCATCTGCAAGTGCAACGCAGTTAAGTTGTATCTTTCTTCCAATCTTAACAGGTGGTGGGTGTATCTTGTTCCATTCACGCATGATTTTCTCCTGCACACAATTGAACAATAATGGAGACAATCCATCGCCTTGTCGAAGATCAGTATGATTCTCAAAAGGTTAAGAGAATTTATATCTGAACCTTACTCTAGCTTTAGTATTTCGAAGGGTGACTGCAAAGAGGTTGACAAGTTTCTGATGTAAAGCAAATTCTTTAAGAATTGACAGTACAGATTCACGATGGATACTATCGTAGGCTTTTTTTTTAAACCGACGAACGTGATCACTAGTTTCTAGTCCCTGACCCTTTGATGTTTCATTATCCTACATCTACATCTACATGATTACTCTGCAATTCACATTTAAGTGCTTGGCAGAGGTTCATAGAACCACAATCATACTATCTCTCTACCATTCCACTCCGGAACAGCCCGCGGGAAAAACGAACACCTAAACCTTTCTGTTCGAGCTCTGATTTCTCTTATTTTATTTTTATGATCATTCCTACCTATGTAGGTTGGGCTCAACAAAATATTTTCGCATTCGGAAGAGAAAGTTGGTGACTGAAATTTCGTAAACAGATCTCGCCGCGACGAAAAACGTCTTTGCTTTAATGGCTTCCATCCCAACTCGCGTATCATATCTGCCACACTCTCTCCCCTATTACGTGATAATACAAAACGAGCTGCCCTAATAATTTGATCAGGACAGCTTCGTTCTGGACGAAAGCCTCCTTGATATTCGCCTAGTTCGCCATCAAGCTGTTCATGAATTCTGAAATACAGAACCTTGGAAAAAACTTTATAAGTAATATCCAGCAGGGATATACCCCTATAATTATTTGGATCCAATCTATCTTCTTTTTTGTGTAGTGGATGGATTATTGCAACATTCCATTCCTCTGGTAACTTCTCAGTATTCCAATTGTCAGTAAGATGTTTGTCTAAGTTCTGAATAATCTGTACATTTGCATATTTCCAAAATTCGCCACTAGTTGGTTCTCACCTGCTGCTTTATAATTCTAAAGTGAGTTAATCGCTGCATGTTATTCATCTGGCTGTGGTGGTATAACTTTTTCTAAATGCGTTTTGTTTCTTGGATAGGGGTCAAATTCCAAATAATGTTCAGGTAATGTTCAGGTAACTGTTTGAAATACACTCCTGGAAATGGAAAAAAGAACACATTGACACCGGTGTGTCAGACCCACCATACTTGCTCCGGACACTGCGAGAGGGCTGTACAAGCAATGATCACACGCACGGCACAGTGGACACACCAGGAACCGCGGTGTTGGCCGTCGAATGGCGCTAGCTGCGCAGCATTTGTGCATCGCCGCCGTCAGTGTCAGCCAGTTTGCCGTGGCATACGGAGCTCCATCGCAGTCTTTAACACTGGTAGCATGCCGCGACAGCGTGGACGTGAACCGTATGTGCAGTTGACGGACTTTGAGCGAGGGCGTATAGTGGGCATGCAGGAGGCCGGGTGGACGTACCGCCGAATTGCTCAACATGTGGGGCGTGAGGTCTCCACAGTACATCGATGTTGTCGCCAGTGGTCGGCGGAAGGTGCACATGCCCGTCGACCTGGGACCGGACCGCAGCGACGCACGGATGCACGCCAAGACCGTAGGATCCTACGCAGTGCCGTAGGGGACCGCACCGCCACTTCCCAGCAAACTAGGGACACTGTTGCTCCTGGGGTATCGGCGAGGACCATTCACAACCGTCTCCATGAAGCTGGGCTACGGTCCCGCACACCGTTAGGCCGTCTTCCGCTCACGCCCCAATATCGTGCAGCCCGCCTCCAGTGGTGTCGCGACAGGCGTGAATGGAGGGACGAATGGAGACGTGTCGTCTTCAGCGATGAGAGTCGCTTCTGCCTTGGTGCCAATGATGGTCGTATGCGTGTTTGGCGCCGTGCAGGTGAGCGCCACAATCAGGACTGCATACGACCGAGGCACACAGGGCCAACACCCGGCATCATGGTGTGGGGAGCGATCTCCTACACTGGCCGTACACCACTGGTGATCGTCGAGGGGACACTGAATAGTGCACGGTACATCCAAACCGTCATCGAACCCATCGTTCTACCATTCCTAGACCGGCAAGGGAACTTGCTGTTCCAACAGGACAATGCACGTCCGCATGTATCCCGTGCCACCCAACGTGCCCTAGAAGGTGTAAGTCAACTACCCTGGCCAGCAAGATCTCCGGATCTGTACCGCATTGAGCATGTTTGGGACTGGATGAAGCGTCGTCTCACGCGGTCTGCACGTCCAGCACGAACGCTGGTCCAACTGAGGCGCCAGGTGGAAATGGAATGGCAAGCCGTTCCACAGGACTACATCCAGCATCTCTACGATCGTCTCCATGGGAGAATAGCAGCCTGCACTGCTGCGAAAGGTGGATATACACTGTACTAGTGCCGACATTGTGCATGCTCTGTTGCCTGTGCCTATGTGCCTGTGGTTCTGTCGGTGTGATCATGTGATGTATCTGACCCCAGGAATGTGTCAATAAAGTTTCCCCTTCCTGGGACAATGAATTCACGGTGTTCTTATTTCAATTTCCAGGAGTGTATTTAGCCAATATCATTGAACTGTCATAATTGTTATATGCTACCTTTCCGTTTGTATGCTTCATCATAAGAGTAGGTGGAGTGTATACGGCTGCTACTGTTTGCATGTCTGACAGTAATCTCTTGTCTTGTGGCGATTGAAGGCATCTTCGATAGATTTTAGCGAGTCCTTATGAAATTGCCTTTTGACCCTTCTAATTTCTTTGGCGGTTTATCGTCTAGCATTTATTAATTCCTCCCTGGAGCTTTCAGTTCTCTTTTGTTGGTCATTTAACCAGGCCTTATGTCTACGTTGAATCGGTACATCACTTTCCTCATTCCACCAAGCGTGTTACTTGCATTTCCGTACAGGAGGTACTTCTTCAACCAAGGCTTTTAATCGACTGACAGTGCCTTCTAGATTGTCACTTAAAGGTATTCTGGATCTCTCGTGATATATCTGATTATTAATAATATAACTAGGTTCTCTTTGTATCTAACTTTTGAGGTTTGTTTTTTTCTTTTAGGTGTCAGTTTCATTTTAATTTTTGAAATGTAGTGGTCTGAAACAACATCGACGCCACGACGCATTATGGAATTTCTGATCCATGGCCACATGACCTATGTGGAACTCTCCTAGCTTGACGTTAGGACATTTCCATGTCATTAACTTATTTGATCCTCTCTTAAACCTGGTTGTCTTCAAAACCAATCCATTTGTAGTAGAAAATTCAATTAAACTTTCCCCGTTCTTGTTTGTAAGTTTATGCGCTGGCCATCGCCCCACCACACCTCGAAATTTCTTCTTTTGTCCTATCTTCGAATTACAGTCTCCAAGAAGAATTATAATGTTAGTTTCCGGTATGGTCCTTACTAGTTGATCAAATTCATCCCAGAATTTTTCCGTTCCATCCTTGTCACTTCTATTTTTAACATTAGTTGGAGCATGAATAATTATCAGTGTTTTCTACCGTAATAGTTAACAATGGCATTCTTGAATAACTGGATGAAAAATCCTCCATGGAATCCAATATTCTATTGTGTACCAAGAAATCCACACCGAATTGGGGAAGATTTTCTATTACTCTTTCTCCCGGTGGTCCCTTATAAAGTCGATATCCTCCTGATTCGATCGTGTCCTGGTCAGTATTTCGAAGCTCTTGAAGGGCTGTGATAACTATGTTCTGTTGATCTATGAAATCTGTTAAATATTTCAATTTACCAATTTTCCTTAAAGAATTAATATTTACTGTTGCAAAATACGAAAATCTTCCTGGTTTGTTAAATTTTAGCACTTTCTTATGTGGAATATGTTGCATGTTTGTTTGTTCATTTAGTGTATCACTAGGCGCTCCGACTCGCCTTTGTCCTCTATGTGACACCCGACCGTATCCGAATGGTGTCTTCGCCTGTATAATCTCGTCGTGACTGTTCAAACCGGTGGATTCTTTCAATAGAAGACTCCTCATATTTGTTTGATTATCTGATCAGTGATCAAGTGTCTGACCAAGGTCAGGGTTTACAATTCCAGATGTGATCTGGAAAGGTGATGGGTGAATTATGGATGGTGAAAAATGAGATTGATGGGATGTGTGTTTGGTCTGCGAGAGCTATTTTATTTCGCTCAAGTCCGCCAGCACACTGGTGAGGACACCCCTATCCGCCACCTGGGACGCGCCACGTAGGAGTACACCTCTCCTCCTATTACGACACCGTAACAGGTTTGTGTAAAAAATGTAACTATAAAAAATAAAATATAAAGTAACTAAAAAGATGAAGATAAATAAATAAAAATAAACATTTAAATATACCCATGTACTATGGGCATAGCCAGTCCTAATTCTGGATAAAATGAGAAGGGAAGGGGTGTTATTATTGCAAAATTATCAGTATGAGGGCTTCCTTTGTTGGAAGGGAAACCCACGGCTAAAATATTTGTGGTAGGAAATACAAAGTTGACGTCACGGGCTGCAAAGCCCACAGTCGGAAAACTCATTACTTTGCACCGTAGAACGCCAGTAAAGGACTCAAAACAAAAGGACGTGTGAATGGTAATAATACAGTTTTAACTTTCACTTCGAAACAATAAAGTTACGTAATTAACTTCTATTTTTTTTTAAGATAAGTGTCCACAGTCCTAGAACATAATTAAACCCCACTATAGAGGACACGAGAAATTGCTGTTCGAATTTACGGGGAATACCAAGTGGACTGAGGTCTGAGTGAGAATTTTGGTTGAGGAGGGAGGCGCGCAAGGGTAGTCCGTGCAGTCGGGAAAAGCCACTGTGTCAGGACAGGTTAATGGTTAGCACATCTGTCTGCTGAGGAGGACACCCGGTGTCGAATCCTGGTTTCCGTACAAAATTTCATTCTTTTCTTCAGTTCTGTATATATACATTAAAGATGTCCAAGACCTGAAAATGTCTCTGGACCTATTAAGTTTCATTTGGCAGCGGTTTTTTAGGGTTTGGTACCTCAGTCTTTAAAAACGGAACCCTCATAGTATCACTTTGTTGTTCAAAAGTCTGTTTCTCAGGAGCACGGAGACATCACAATTTGAAATTTACGTCATGTACTAAGATCAATAATAAACTTTCTAAGTCTGTGCAGTCAACAGATACGGACATTTATGTCCCATACACTGATCACCCAGAACATTATGACCACAGATCTACTCTTGGTATAAACCTGTCAAGACTACAGCAGCGTCACCTGCCGAGCATTGACTGCTTGTCACATACACGAATGGTGCATATAGTATCAATGAACGTGCTGTTCGTGTGTAGAATGAGGAAGGCGCGCGACCTATCTCAGTTTGACGAGGACAGATTGTGATGGCCTGGAGGCTGGGCACGAGCATTTCTAAAACTGCACAGCATGTGACGAAACCAAGGTGAAACTGTTGTGTCCTGCCTACTCGTCGAATATGGTGTGGCTAGGAAACCTGCTTCTCGGATCGCTAGACAACAGTTCAAGCAAATCGTATTAATAAATTTTATTTACAGAAAATAAATGACAAAAATTAACTTTCTGAAATACAGAAGTGTCGCAAGCAATGTCGACAGACAAGTAAGTAGTCTCTTCAGTATATAAAACTCCTAACACAAGCGAAACAATACAGTTCCTAAGTCGCTGCAGTAGTGTTCGTAGAACGGCTAGTCTTCAATTGGGCTGCGGCCAGGCGGCGCGGTGCTTTATGCCCTCTTCGTGTAAATGTGGCTGCTGTCTCGTTGTCGTCCTACAGAGCGGTCGGTCAGCGTACTGTTGGCCGACGTCATCTCACTGCCCTCCGTGCTCTAAAGTTCTTAACCGTCTTGCCGGCACTTGACTTTACGCCGGAACAGAAAACATGTCCAGGTGGCATGGGCTTGGGCAGCCACCACTCATTAGAGATGTTGGATGTCATAGGATGGGCAGATAGGTAAAATAGGACAGGTGGCGAACTGTGGGGGAACTAACATCAGGCATTAATGCTGGACAGAGTACAGGTGTGTGTGAACACACACTGCACCGAAAACTCCTAACGATGAGCCTCCGCAGCCAACGATCCATGTATTTGCCAATGTTAACAGCAGTACATCGACAGCAACAACTGAAAAGGGCGCGTGACCATCGGCATTGGACGCTGATGCAGTGGCACAGCATTGCATGGTCTGATGAATCACGATACATTCTTCATCATGCCGACGGAAGGTCGCGAATCTGTTGTCTTCCAGGGGAACAGTTCCTTGACTCCTGTACTGCGGTATGGAGACAAGCTGGCGGCGGCTCCAGTGTACTGTGGAGAACATGCACGTTGGTATTCGTGGGTCCAGTGCAGGTCATGAAAGGCTCCATGACTGTCAAGGAGTATCGTACACTCGTTGCAGACCATACATACCCTTCATGGCTATCTTGGCAGTTTTCAAAAGAGAATGCACCATGTCATAAAGCGAAAAGTGTGATGGAGTGGTTCGAGTCGCAGTGGCGAGTTCCTGTTGACGTGCTGGTCCCCCAACTCGCCAGATCTGAACCCGATCGATCTGGAATGTGATCGAACGTGGAGTCACAGCTCAGCCCCCGACGCCCCTCTCTCCGAAATTTACGGATATTAGATGACTTTTGTGTGCACATGCGATAAAAACTCTCTTCAGCAATCTACCGAGGCCTCATTGCTTCCATGCCACGACGCATAGCCTTGTTATCCGTGCCAAAGCTGGATAAATCGAACATTAGGTAGGTGCCCCTAATGTTCTGGCTGGTCAGTGTACTTGCAAACTACCTCACTGAAACATATAAAGTGTTTCTCGTTGACATGAAATCATGAAATTCGGCAAGACGAAAGGTTTCACAGTGCAAGTGAAGGAAAAGAATTGCCATTTCGCTGACCGAACATGTTAAGCTACCATGACGGCCCGGACTCAACCAAATAATTAAAATATCTAAATTGTAATGACCAATATGTTTCGTTTCCTATGAGTTACATGCCTTGCTGCAGAAGGGAAATTAAGGGAACCTGTGGACCAACGCTCCTATCGCAGCAGAAAAAGGGAGACTATATTCGTGTTTAAAAGATTCTGACTGGAAAGTATGATACCAGCTGCCTCATTATATATTATTCAGCGCCTTTTAAAATATTCCCAAAATTTTTGGTGTGTGAACATATTCGCTCTCTTTTATGCTGAGAGAGAGGAAAACGGAAAAGTAATAAATACTGGAAGATAATAGACATTGGTTATGTTATAGAAAGAGCGAAGGATACAATGACAGTGTGAGAGAAAGACAAGCAGTGGACCATAGTTGTCAGTGATTTAACAGTGATAGGAAAAGAGTGAGGGATACAGTGCCAGGGTGCCAGGGTAAGGAAGGGGGGGGGGGAGGGGAGAGGCGGCCGGAGTAACTGAGCATTTCTTTTCTAGGCGCTTCAGTCCGGAACCGCGTGACCGATTTGTTAAGTAGTTCTAAGTTCTAGGGGACTGTTGGTTCAAATGGTTCAAATGGCTCTGAGCACTATGGGACTTAACATCTGAGGTCATAAGTCCCCTAGAATTTAGAACTACTTAAAACTAACTAACCTAAGGACATCACACACATCCATGCCCGAGGCAGGATTCGAACCTGCGACCGTAGTGGTCGCGCGGTTCCAGACTGTAGCGCCTAGAACCGCTCGTCCACTCGGCCGGCGGGACTGATGACCTCAACTGTTAAGTCCTATAGTGCTCAGAGCAATTTTTAAGGGGGGGAGGACAGAGGAATAAACAGAAATAAGAAGTGGAAGAATGTGAGAACCAGTGATAATGAGGGACAGTATATATGACAATGACAGCGAGCAAGAAAGAGAGATTGTGAGAATAGACAGTAGCATAGGGAGGAAAGAATGAGATATTAGCAGTAAGAAAGAGCAAGAAGGAGACACAGTTGGAGGAGACGGTAGTAGAAGGACAGAACGAAGGAGTCTTTGAGTGTGACACAGAAGATAATGACACAAAGAGATAATGACAAAGAATCGGGCTGAACGAGTGAGAAAGAAAGGGCAGGACTAATGGGTGTGAGTGGCTTTCAGTGAGGCGAGGTTGTGGGAGTTGGACGTGAGTAGCCTTTCAGGACTAATGGCTAATACGGGTGTGAGTGACTTACAGTTAGGCGAGGTTGTGGGAGTTGGACGTGAGTAGCCTGTTTTTTTTTAAAAAAAAAAAAAACCTCGAATACGTTTGCATAACAAAACTTTTGAGAAGTTTTTAAAGGTGCTGATGAAAGTACAGCGAGGCAACTGGTACGCCTCTGAGAGCCCTGTAAATAAACAGGAACATAATCGCACTTTATGTACTGCGATATGAACATTTTTCCGCAGGTAACATATGCTTAGGAAACTATGTTTTTGGGTTCTTGTGACTGTCCTGCGTGATCAACCCATCTTGCTGAAACACACACACACACACGCACGCACGCACGCACACACCTCTGTGACATCAGCACATGAAACCCCGGCCGCGTGTGCAGCCGCCGCAGAGTGGAGCATGTAAACTAATGTTTGCCGGCAGTAAACAAGCGCTGCGGCCACGTGTTGGACTAGTGCCCCGCCGAGCAGTGAGCCACGCCTAGTTCAGCGGGCAAACTGTAAACACAGACGGAGCAGCGGGCAGCCGTAGCAGACCAGACGGGAGCAGAGCAGGGCGGGCAGCGCGCGCCGGGCCGGGCGACCCTGAATAATGCACGCCGGCATCCGGCGCCAGCCAGTTCCCCGACTTCCCTCCCACGCCCCACCACCCGCTCCCCCACCCCCCCTCCCACTCACCCTCTGCACCCTGCTGCATAATTCGCGGTGCTTGATTTTTAAACAAGGGCCGCCCAGGCGTCGTGTGGCCGCGGCGGGAAAATATCACAAAGGTCGCGGCGAGGTGTCCCGATGCGGAGTGATGCAACTTTCACGCCACGCCGGTTTTTCAAAGTCTCGCCCGGTCTGCCAGGTCTCACAGAGATCTGACGCGGCCTTCGGCAGCGTCTGCGGTGAATTCGTGACGCGACCAACTTCTGTAAGGCAACATCTACAACCTTTTTTCCCCCTGCATAGCGCTTGAGGTAGTCGTGGCTAGTGCAAAGTGATGTCATTTCATGCAAAAGGTTTGGTATGTAGGACGTCCGCAACTGAGAGGCATGATAAGTAATTCAGAGAAGTCGGTATTTTAAAATCTCACCATCAGAGATATGAAACCGAAACATACAAATGATAGGAGGGAAGAAATATAACGCTACATATCTGTAAAAACCAGAAGATTAAGACTACCGACACAAGGCGGCTCACTTATTGTACTTCGTAACGCAAGCCAGTCAGTGCAAACAATCCAGATCACTGCATCTTGGCGGGACTAGAAAAAGGAGAGAGCCTAATAATGAAACTCGCCTAAAAATGTAAATACCGGACCGGTGGGACGAATAAAGAGAAACCGAGAACGAACAGTACACTCACACGGTCCGTCGTTGGGCATCCGCACGGTATTAACGCCAACCACTACTGTGTGTGGGGAGCTACGCCGGTGGTCTGGAGGTGTGGTGCGGCACAAAATAAACTGACTTAAAATCTGGACTGACTGGTCCGAGCGTTTACAATGCTTCATTTAGAAGCACATTAGAATACGAACAAGCTGTGGTTTGCCGTTAGGTTCAAATGGCTCTGAGCACTATGCGACTTAACTTCTGAGGTCATCAGTCGCCTAGAACTTAGAACTACTTAAACCTAAGTAACCTAAGGACATCACATACATCCATGCCCGAAGCAGGATTCGAACCTGCGACCGTAGCGGTCGCGCGGTTCCAGACTGTAGCGCCTAGAACCGCTCGGCCACTCCGGCCGGCTTGCCGTTAGGCTGAATAAATCTCAAATATGTAACAATGTGTGACATTTTTAGGCAGCAAGGTAATGGTGCGTAGGCAAAATGAATGAACAAGGGATAAAAACAGTAAAAATAGTGATAAAAATAATTCTAACATACAGGTTGGTTATAATTAAACATTCTCTATCTAGCACGTTTCAACACGGAAACTGATTACCGTACAAGCGCCAGACTTGATAGCATTATTATCAAAGACATGCGAAAGAGAAATAATGCAGAATCAGTTCAACTGAAACACTTTTAATGTGCTGATACGGTACAGCATAACATTACACATCGATATCGTTATTGCTACAAATGGGACTCAATATGGCTCCCATCAAAGAACATAACCATACTCGGCAGTTCTGCGTGTTCACCTCATCCGTCAGAGAAAAATGAGGTTCGTCTGTCCATAGGACGGTACAGGACCACCCATCGCCACTTCAATCCTTATGAGAAAGGGGAGAGCGAAGCCAACACGTCGTTTTGAGTTCTGTGGTGCAAGCTGCTGTACGATATCGATCTTGCATGGATACAATTTGAGAATGGTTCGAACCACCTTCCGTACAGTGGACCAAGAGATGTTCAACTATCGTGACACATCGCGCGCACTACCTGGTGATTGGGAATTTCGTGCAGCGTTGTCTGCCATAGCAACAGCGATTTCATCAACAACCTGTGGTGCAACCGGACGTCAGCCTCTTTCTGGAGTTGACTCAAACTTCCTCATCATGCTCAGCACAGCAGGTGGAAAAAGGACCCTTCCATAATCCTTTCAGCCGGACCCTTCCATAATCCTATCAGCCGGCGATATTCTCGAACTCCACCCGCAGCATTACTGTTATTTTGATTATAGAGGTTCACCAAGAATGTCCTGCTACTTTTTCTCCTAGCTCATGTCGACACATCAACAGTCATCATGAATCATGATGGCTGATCACGGCTCCTGGTGGCTATAGTTGGAACTGGACGCCGCGCGGGATTAGCTGAAAGGTCTTAGGCGCTGCAGTCACGGACTGTGCGGCTGGTCCCGGCGGAGGTTCGTGTCCTCCCTCGGGCATGGGTGTGTGTGTGTGTGTTTGTCCTTAGGATAACAATAAGCCGGCCCCGGTGGCCGTGCGGTTCTAGGCGCTGCAGTCCGGAACCGCGGGACTGCTACGGTCGCAGGTTCGAATCCTGCCTCGGGCATGGATGTGTGTGATGTCCTTAGGTTAGTTACGTTTAAGTAGTTATAAGTTCTATGGGACTGATGACCTAAGATGTTAAGTCCCATAGTGCTCAGCGCCATTTGAAACATTTTTTAACAATAAAAAAATTAATTATAGCAGTTGGCTAATCAGTTCTGTTTTTGCCTCCACCCATGGGCAGAAACAGTTAGCTACAGACCGACAAAAGAACTAAAACAGGGAAAAAAGAACACTCTTAAATGATTACACTAAATTAATCAGTTCGAAACAGAGTAGCAATCAGGACATGACTAAACATAATCCTTCAAAGCGAAAGCTCAAAACATTATGGAATGGAAACCATTGTAGCTCAGTAGAAAAACTGATACCTCAGCTTACGGAACTGTTTTATACACGGAACAGCCGAAGAAACTGGTACACCTGCCTAATATCGCGTAGGGCCCCCGAGAGCATGAAAAAGTGCAACAGCACGACTTGGCATGGACTCGAATAATGTCTGAAGTAGTGCAGGAGTTAACTGACACCATTAATCCTGCAGCGTTCGTCATAAATCCGTAATAGTACGACGGGGGGGGGGGGGGGGGGGAGGGGAATCTCTTGGAGCAGTACGTTGCAAGGCATCCCAGATGTGCTACATAATGTTTATGTCGGGGCAATTTGGTGGTTAGCGGAAGTGTTTAATCTCCGAAGAGCGTTCCTGGAGCACACTGTAGCAATTCTGGATGTGTGGGACGTCGCAATGTCCAGCTGGAATTGCCGAAGTCCGTCGGAATTCACAATGGACATGAATGGGTGCAGGTGGTCAGCAGGATGCTCACATGCGGGGCCCCCGTCAGATTCGTTTTCTTTTTGGTCATCAGTCTACTGACTGGTTTGATGCGGCCCGCCACGAATTCCTTTCCTGTGCTAACCTCTTCATCTCAGAGTGGCACTTGCAACCTACGTCCTCAATTATTTGCTTAACGTATTCCAATCTCTGTCTTCCTCTACAGTTTTTGCCCTCTACAGCTCCCTCTAGTACCATGGAAGTCATTCCCTCATGTCTTAGCAGATGTCCTATCATCCTGTCCCTTCTCCATATCAGTGTTTTCCACATATTCCTTTCCTCTCCGATTTTGCGTAGAACCTTATCATTCCTTACCTTATCAGTCCACCTAATTTTCAACATTCGTCTATAGCACCACATCTCAAATGCTTCGATTCTCTTCTGTTCCGGTTTTTCCACAGTCTATGTTTCACTACCATACAATGCTGTACTCCAGACGTACATCCTCAGAAATTTCTTCCTCAGATTAAGGCCGGTATTTGATATTAGTAGACTTCTCTTGGCCAGAAATGCCTTTTTTGCCAGAGCGAGTCTGCTTTTGATGTCCTCCTTGCTCCGTCCGTCATTGGTTATTTTACTGCCTAGGTAGCAGAATTCCTTAACTTCATTGACTTCGTGACCATCAATCCTGATGTTAAGTTTCTCGCTGTTCTCATTTCTACTACTTCTCATTACCTGCGACTTTCTCCGATTTACTCTCAAACCATACTGTGTACTCATTAGACTGTTCATTCCGTTCAGCAGATCATGTAATTCTTCTTCACTTTCACTCACGATAGCAATGTCATCAGCGAATCGTATCATTGATATCCTCTCACCTTGTATTTTAATTTCACTCCTGAACCTTTCTTTTATTTCCATCATTGCTTCCTCGATGTACAGATTGAAGAGTAGGGGCGAAAGGCTACAGCCTTGTCTTACACCCTTCTTAATACGAGCACTTCGTTCTTGATCGTCCACTCTTATTATTCCCTCTTGGTTGTTGTACATATTGTATATGACCCGTCTTTCCCTATAGCTTACCCCTACTTTTTTCAGAATCTCGAACAGCTTGCACCATTTTATATTGTCGAACGCTTTTTCCAGGTCGACAAATCCTATGAAAGTGTCTCGATTTTTCTTTAGCCTTGCTTCCATTATTAGCCGTCACGTCAGAATTGCCTCTCTCGTCCCTTTACTTTTCCTAAAGCCAAACTGTTCGTCACCTAGCGCATTCTCAATTTTCTTTTCCATTCTTCTGTATATTATTCTTGTAAGCAGCTTCGATGCATGAACTGTTAAGCTGATTGTGCGATAATTCTCGCACTTGTCAGCTCTTGCCGTCTTCAGAATTGTGTGGATGATGTTTTTCCGACAGTCAGGTGGTATTTCGCCAGACTCATATATTCTACACACCAACGTGAATAGTCGTTTTGTTGCCACTTCCCCCAACGATTTTAGAAATTCTGATGGAATGTTATCTATCCCTTCTGCCTTATTTGACCGTAAGTCCTCCAAAGCTCTTTTAAATTCCGATTCTAATACTGGATCCCCTATCTCTTCTAAATCGACTCCTGTTTCATCTTCTATCACATCAGACAAATCTTCACCCTCATAGAGGCTTTCAATGTATTCTTTCCACCTATCTGCTCTCTCCTCTGCATTTAACAGTGGAATTCCCGATGCACTCTTAATGTTACCACCGTTGCTTTTAATGTCACTAAAGGTTGATTTGACTTTCCTGTATGCTGAGTCTGTCCTCCCGACAATCATATCTTTTTGATGTCTTCACATTTTTCCTGCAGCCATTTCGTCTTAGCTTCCCTGTACTTCATATTTATTTCATTCCTCAGAGACTTGTATTTTTGTGTTCCTGATTTTCCCGGAACATGTTTGTACTTCCTCCTTTCATCAATCAACTGAAGTATTTCTTCTGTTACCCATGGTTTCTTCGCAGCTACCTTCTTTGTACCTATGTTTTCCTTCCCAACTTCTGTGATGGCCCTTTTTAGAGTTGTCCATTCCTCTTCAACTGTACTGCCTACTGCGCTATTCCTTATTGCTGTATCTATAGCGTTAGAGAACTTCAAACGTATCTCGTCATTCCTTAGTACTTCCGTATCCCACTTCTTTGCGTATTGATTCTTCCTGACTAATGTCTTGAACTTCAGCCTACTCTTCATCACTACTATATTGTGATCTGAGTCTATATCTGCTCCTGGGTACGCCTTACAGTCCAGTATCTGATTTCGGAACCTCTGTCTGATCATGATGTAATCTAATTGAAATCTTACCGTATCTCCCGGCCTTTTCCAAGTATACCTCCTCCTCTTGTGATTCTTGAACAGGGTATTCGCTATTACTAGCTGAAACTTGTTACAGAACTCAATTAGTCTTTCTCCTCTTTCATTCCTTGTCCCAAGCCCATATTCTCCTGTAACCTTTTCTTCTACTCCTTCCCCTACAACTGCATTCCAGTCGCCCATGACTATTAGATTTTCGTCCCCCTTTACATACTGCATTACCCTTTCAATATCCTCACGCACTTTCTCTATGTGTTCATCTTCAGCTTGCGACGTCGGCATGTATACCTCAACTATCGTTGTCGGTGTTGGTCTGCTGTCGATTCTGATTAGAACAACCCGGTCACTGAACTGTTCACAGTATCTAGACGAATCAGGAGTCCCATATCACTCCAACTGCTCATGCTCCACACCAGCTTGAACAGTCCCCCACTGACATGTAGGGTACACGGATTCCTGAAGTTGTCTCCATACTCGTACACGTCCATCCACTCGATATAATTTGGAACGAGCCTCGTCTGACCAGGCAACATGTTTCCAGTGATCAACAGGCCAATGTCGCGGTTGATGGCCCAGGCGAGGCGTAAAGCTTTGTCGTGCAGTCATGAAGGGTACACGACGGGGCCTTCGACTCCGAAAGCCCATATCGATTATTTTTTGTTGAATGGTTAGCACTGTGTCACTTGTTGATGGCCCGGCATTGAAATCTCCAGCCATTTGCGGAAGGGTTGCACTTCTGTCACGTTGAATGTTTCTCTACAGTCGTCGTTGATCCTGTTCTTGCAGGATCTTTTTTCGGCAGCAGTGATGTCGGAGGTTTTTGATGTTAAACTAGTGATATAGTCGTACGGGAAAAATCCCCACTTCATCTCTACATCGGAGATGCTATGTCTCATCTCTCGTGTACCGACTATAACACCACGTTTAAACTCATTTAAATCGTGATAAATGCCATTATAGCAGGAGTAACCAATCTAACAACTGGGCCACACACTTGTTGTCTTATATAGACGTTGCCGATAGCTGCGCCGTATACTAGCTGTTTACATATCGCTGTATTTGAATACGTATGCTTATACCAGTTTCTTTGGCGCTTTAGTGTAAATCCTTTCAGGTAGCGTAATAGCTATTGACTGTCTAACACACTTTTTACAAAAATGTGTTGGCTTGTGACCACTCGCAAAAGAAATCTGTTTAAAGACACGTTTAAACAATTGTACGTAGTAGAATCTGGAGCAGTTAAGCATTAAACTTTTATTATAATATTAACACGCCGACGCATCTAACATTTACGATGGTCATCTCTATGAGTCCAGTGGAGCCGACCGCTGTTGTCGAGCGGTTGTAGGCGCTTCAGTCCGGAACCAGGAAGGTTCGAATCCTGCCTCGGGCATGGATGTGTGTGATGTCCTTAGGTTAGTCAGGTGTACTTAGTTGTAAGTCTAGGGGATTGGTGACCTCAGATGTTAAGTCCCGAAGTGCGTAGAGCCATTTGAACCATTTGAGTCTTGCGGAGAGGCTTCTCCTGTGCCAGAC
This sequence comes from Schistocerca nitens, assembly GCF_023898315.1. Lineage (NCBI taxonomy): Eukaryota > Metazoa > Arthropoda > Insecta > Orthoptera > Acrididae > Schistocerca > Schistocerca nitens. The sequence goes on along the minus strand of NC_064615.1, from coordinate 697,100,131 downwards.
GTGACTGCAGATGCCCAGGACAAAAATGGGATACCAACTTGACTGTCGTCCGCCATAAGGCCCGACAACCAGGACTGATGGTCTGGTGTGCCATTTCTTTTAATAGCAGGACCCCTTTGGTTGTCATCCGTAGCACCACTTCTACACAGCGGTACGTCGGCGGTATTCTAAGTCCCGCTTTGTTGCTGTTCATGGCGAGCCATCCTGGGCTTACATTTCAGCAAGATAATGCCGCCCGTACACAGCTAGGGTTTCTACTGCTTGCCTTGGTGCTTTCCGAACCCTTCTCGGGATGTTGACGCTCTGACGCGTCAGTTAGGCAGAGTTTGACATGATATCCCTATGGAGGACATCCAACCAGTCTATCAATGAATGCCAATCCGAATGACTGCTTGCCTAAGGGCCAGAGGGGGACCAACGTGTTACTGTCTAGCTCGATTTGTGATTTTCTTTCACTAGAATTAGTCACCCATTCTTTTCGGTAATTGCAATCATTTGATATTCCGTAGATCTACTGATTTCCGTCCTATCTGGATAATTCCTTGGTGATGTGTCGTTACTTTTGTCTTTGATTGCACATTGCATTTCATTTCTGGAAATATCCCCAATGACTGATAGGCGAGCTATAAAATTATTATTAGAGTGTGTTTAATAGCGCAGGCTGCTGCCTATCTGCAGCGGTCTGTGGTATGCATGATGGCTGAAAGACAGAAGCCTACAGCTCCCGGCGTCTGAGATGACATTTAACTTTTTATACAGCCATCCGCCTTTCGCTGGCTTAGGGGCACGAGCCATAATAACAATAGGTCGTGGTGATGGGCCAGTGACTGTGGTACGGGTTGCCTGCATCAGTCAGATGCGTAGCAGTGCCCATAACGAGCACATCATGGTGGAGGTAGCGGAAGCATAAGTTTGTAGCGTGAGACAGCGTGATCTGGTGTGGAACTCCTTGATGTGCGTGGGGGCTGTTTATGGTGTGGTGCTTGTTTGAATAAATATGTCGCAGTTGCTCCTATCCTATCCCACCAGTTGGTGGCACTTGTATAAACATAAAATATAGTGATCACTAGTGCTGATAATGTTGTCAGGTGCATGCACAAGTACCTTAGTGTGGCTATATTGTTAACAAAGCTCCCGCTGCCGTTACTAAACGTGGATAGTTAGATGATCTTGAAATATAGCCGAAACTAAGTATCTGAAAGGATAATAACGCTCATTCCTTACCTATTTGAAAAGTAGTTGCCAGTGGGTATTTGGAATGCTGCGAGAAAATTGGCAAGGGATACTATTGCTAAACAATAAGGGGGTGTGTAATGGATTTTGGTCCAAAAAATCGATTTTTCAAAAATATTATTTTCTTGATCTACACAGTTTAATCTATGTTTTGTGTGAATTTTATCCTGATAGCAGCTGTGGAAATGCCTTTAAGTTATTAAACAGCTTAATTCTGCACTGGTGGCCACTCGCACCTTTGCCGACATTTGGGAAACTGCTTTCTTCAGCGGAATTTTTGTCAGTGTGAAAGCTATTTTCTTCCTATATCTTTTGCTGACATCTATATCTCTGGCTGACATCTGTATCTTTGCCTGTAAACTTCCCTGCATGTTATTTATTTACGTTTTGATAATAGTAACACATATTAGTAGGTGGAAGGTTGAATTCACAAACCCTTAAGTGGAAATCAAGATTTATGCATAAATGGTGGTGGTAAAACTGTGATTAGGAATCAGAGGTTTCAGGAAGATCGGTTTAACAACAAAAAAGAGGAAGCAGCTCGAAATGAAGAACATAAGCTCTCAGCTACAGCATCGAAACTTGGGACAGGAGAATTCTACAGGTGCGTGAATGATGTTGATATGGATTCCACTGGATTCAGACTTATTGATTTCGAGCTTCTCTGCCAGGCTATAAAGTTTTCATGTTCATTTGTTAGCTGTAAAAATACGGAATGCATGATTGTTGTTTAAGAATGAAGAGTGGGAATAGCTTGTGATTTTAAATTAATTCGTGATTTATGTGGCTATGAATTTTCATTTTCCTCCTGAAAAAAAAAAAAAAAACTGACACTGGTACCTGTGAAAGCAATTTTTGGTTAGCATATGCTCTGAGATGCTTTGGACAGGGCGGGGAAGGGGGTAATTTGCTGTGTGGTTTTCTGAACATGCCTCCACTTTGCGCGAGGTTTGAAAAAATAAATACGGAAATGTTTGATGCGATACTGTGAAAGTTTCTATGTAGAGAGCAGTGGAGGAATTGGTGGAAATAAACCAAAAAGATGTAGATCCTGGGGTAGATATACATGGCAGTGAATCTCCTACAATCGTTACTGACCTATGTGTGTCCGTAGATGGGACCTGGATGAAAAGGGGTCACACATCTCTGTATGGAGTGGCGTCTGTTATTGGTATGACTCAGGTAAAGTTTTAGATGTAGAAATTATGTCCAAATACTGCCACCAGTAAGCAACAAGAAAAATGGCCATCAATGAAGACAGTGAGAAACTTGTAGTTTCTCAAATGGGGGCATGGAGGGTGCTACATTTGTGAGGATGTTCTCCAGATCTGAGGACTAGTATGTTGTTAGTATATCTAAATACCTTGGCAATGGCGACTCCTCTTCTTTCAAAGCTGTAACAGATAAAAATCCGTTCAACAATAGAAAAGTTGAAATGTCTTGGCCACATCCGAAAGAGGCTTGGTGGTAAGCTTCGTCGCTTGCTGAAAGAGAAGAAAGGTGGAATACTTGAGGATGGAAAACCACTAGGAGGAAAAGGCAGGCTTACTCTAAAAGAAATTGATTCTCTTCAGTTATTTTATGCGAGAGCTATCAGGAGAAACACATATAATTTAGAGACAATGCGGCGTACTGTGTGTGCAATTTTTTCCACAAACTATCCACTGACCAAACACCAATTAACAATCTGTGTCCGAAAGACAATTGGCGTAAGTTCAACAACAGAAATGAGATGTATTCACATAAACACTCATTACCAAAACCTATTATGAATGCAGTTAAGCCTACATTCAGATTTCTTGCAGATTTCTTATTGGGGAAGTGTCTTCATGGAAAGCACAAAATGCTAATGAAAGCCTCAATAATTTAATTTGGATTAGATACTCAAAAAGGACATTTTTTGGTCTTGAAGTACTCAAAATAGGTGTCTATGACGCAGTTTTATGTTACAATAACGGAAATAACGACAGAATTGAGGTGCTGAAGAGAGTTGGTATAGATCCTGGTGTGTTTACAACAAAAGCATTTTACACTATCGACGAGAGCTGGGTCAAGAAAGCTAACAGATCAGTGTCTTACCTGCAAATACAGGCCAGGCAGATTCGACGAGGAGAGAAGAGAAACCTGGCGGATGAGGAGTATCAGAATAGAGCATTTTAAAATTGAGGTAAGCTTATTACATGTAGAAGTATGAGAAGAAAATCTTTGAACCTTGTTTTCTCTGTTTTACAATTTGTACGTTATTATAAGCATTTTCTCAAAACGAACACGCGAGAATGCTATGAAATATTCAGGAATTGTTTGCAACGTGTTACTGTCTCCCTACAACTAAAAAATACTAGATCCTGCAATTACATTCCGATTTTTAGATGATTGTATGTAGAAAAAAAGTTACTTTTGGATATGCAAAATTAAAAACTATGATAATGATATAATTTGTACCATAAATTAATAACTGTAGTTCAGTGGTCTTATAAACTTCCCAGGACACTAAAATATAATTTTCAGATTAATTACATTATTAGAATTTGAGTTATGGCTTTTTATAAAAAAGACAATGAAAAAATTTTAAATTCAAGTTTCTGGAAAAATATTAATCCTGAATATTTAATTACATATTTACGTTAAAACACTGCTCTTTTGCTTTACACAGGCAAAATTTTAGATTTTTACATTAATAAATATGGCTGTAATGATTTTTTAAATAAATGCTTACATTTTCCGTTACATCCCCCCTTAAAGGTCTCATGTTAAAAGTGATCTACGTGTGCCTTCGGACGACGAGCCTGAACTATAAGTTGGATGTACGTTGTTGGAATTCTGTGAAAAATATCGGCGAGGAAGCACTCTTTGGTGGTAAAATCATAGTGTATCGGCCATTTTTTAACACTCAATTAATCCAAGGACAAAATCTTTACAATGAGACGTTCCTGTTTGTGACAAGATATATTTCTTTAAATATTGCACTGTAGTAATTGTTAAACATTAATGTCTCGTATTTCCAATAATCTACACGTGTTTGTGGATGACGATCTTGAATATAAGTTGACAGTGGGTAGTTAGAATACTGATAAAAAAACCGGCATGGTTCCGCCAAAACTGTAACAAAATCCACCAAAACTATAACACAAGTTACCCCAAAACTGTAAATACTGGTCATGTAATACAGGTCATATCTTGGAGTGCTTCCAGAAAATGCCATTGGGCACAATACTCTGCTATAAAATGTCAGTGAATTGGCCTACAGGGGAGGGGGAGGTGTAACAAGGACCTTTAAAGTGAGTGGTGGACGAAGAAGACGGTATGGTGGTTATCCAACAGATGGCAGTACTGTGACATCGAACTGAGGTAACAGATGCAAGTGTATATATGTGCAACCGTGGATTGGATCGGTGAGCAGTCTGAGGCCGTGTGCGTGTCATGCTTCAGTGTTGTTTAACAGAGCAAGTCGAGTGTGTCCGTGAATAGCTACACTTTACATATGTTCAGCCATGGAGAATACACATGTTGTTCGTGTAAGGGTACTGTAATGGCAGTGCCCGAGTTGCTGAGGAAGAATATCAGAGATGTTTCCCTGATCAACGAACTCCCTGTATCAGGATATTTCCCAGGGTTTTTCAAACATAACGTAAATCCAGAACACTACCCAAGTGTACACGTAACATCAGAAAGTGAGGACATCCAGTCAGATAAACAAATGGAAGACATCATTGCAATGATACAACGGAGTCCCACCACCAGTACGTGGCTCATTAGCCGTCCGCTCTATATTCCACAAACACGAGTGTGACGTACGCTACGTTCTGAGCGTTTGTGCAGCCATGCAATATCTGCATCCAGGTAACTCAGCAAGCAGTCAACAATTTTGTGAAAGGCTAGCTCGGTTCTAGGCGCTCAGTCCGGAGCCGCGCGACTGCTACGGTCGCAGGTTCGAATTCTGCCTCGGGCATGGATGTGTGTGATGTCCTTAGGTTAGTTAGGTTTAAGTAGTTCTAAGTTCTAGGGGACTGATGACCATAGATGTTAAGTCCCATAGTGCTCAGAGCCATTTGAGCCAAAGGCTAGCTGTAGACAGAGACGTCATGCAGTAGACTTTCTTTGCAGATGTGACTACATTTAAGCGCAATTGCGGCATGAATACCTGCATTTCTCATACATGGGCGATGGGGAACCCACATGGCACTAGGGATACAAAATTTGAAGTTCTCAGTCAACGTCTGATGTGGTATGGTTGATGACTTGGTGACAGTGCCTGTGCTCCTGCCAAATCACAGGACAGCAGTAGCACACATACATTTCCTGCTAGGAGAACTTTTTTGTACGAGTTATCAGTTTTCTGATTTGTTTGATGTGGCCTGCAATGCATTCCTCTCCTGTACCAACCTTTTCATCTCAGAGTAGGAGTTGTACCATGCTTCTTCAATTATTCGCTGGATGTGTTCCAATCCCTGTCTCCATTTACAGATTTTACCCAATTAGCCCCCTCTAATACCATGGTAGTTATCCTCTGAGGTCGTAACAGATGTCCTATCTTCTTGTCAATGTTTTCTATATGTCCCTTTCCTGGCTCATCCTGCTGAGAACCTCCTCATCCCTTATAAGCCACCTAATTTTCAACATTCTTCTGTAGCACCACATCTCAAATGCTTTGATTCCTTCCTGTTCTTGTTTTCCCACAGTTCGTGTTCCACTACCATATAATACTATACTCCAAACGTACATTCTCAGAAATTTCTTCCTCAAATTAAAGTCTATGCTTGATACTAGTAGACATCTCTTGAGCATGAATGACATATTCGCCTATGCTAGTCCGCTTATTACGTCCTCCTCACTCTGTCGGTCATTGGTTAGGTTGCTGCCTAGGTAGCAAAATTCCTTAACTTTGTCTGTTTCATGATCCCGAATGATAAGGTTAAGTTTGTCGTTTGTCTCGTTACCTTGGCCTTTCTTCGATTTTTCTCAGTCCACATTCTGCACTCATTAGGCTATTTATTCCATTCAACACATCTAGCAATTCTTCTTCACTCTCACTGAGGATAGGAATGTCATCAGTGAATCTTATCATTGATATCTCTTTACCCTGCATTTTGGTCCCACTCTTGAAACTTTCATTTCCCTCTTTGCTTCTTCAATGTATATATTGAACGGTGAGGTCGAAAGGCTACATCCCAATCTTACAACCTTTTTAATCAGAGGACTTCGTTCTTCGTCTTCCTGTGTTATTGCTCCTTTGTTGTTTCTCATACATGTTGTATGTTACCCTCCTTTCCCTATAGTTTTTCCTATTTTTGTGATAATTTTGAACATCTGGCACCGTTTTAAATTGTCAAACGCTTTTTCCTGTTTCACAAATCCTAGGAACGTGTTTTGATTTTTCTTTAATTCCATTATCAATCGCAGCGTCAGAACTGCCTCTCTGGTACCTTTAACTTTTCTAAGCCAAACTTATCGTTACCTAACAGATATTCAACAACTATCTTTTCCACTCTTCCGTATATTATTCTTGTCATTTACTGGGAAGCGTGAGCTGCGAAGCTGATTGTGCGATAATTCTCTCGCTTGTCGGCTCTTATTGTCTTCGGAACTGTGTGGATGATATGCTCCCGAAAGTCTGATGGTATATCGCCAGTCTCATTCATTTGACACAACAACGTGAATAATCGTTTTATTGCCACTTGCCCCACCGATTTTAGATATTCCCATGGTTTTTTTATCTGTCCCTTCTCCCTTATTTGATCTTAAGTTTTCCAATGCTCTTTTAAATTCTGATTCCAATAATGAATCCCCTAATTCTTACCTGTCCACCACTGTAAAAGTCCTCCCCCTCATAGAGGTATTGAATTTAGTTTTCCCACCTATCCGCTCTCTCCTCTGAATTTTTACATGTGGAATTTCTACTGAACTCTCAATGTTACCACCCTTGCTGTTCATACAAACAAAGATTGTATTGAGTATCCTCTATGCTGAATCCGTTCTTCCGATAATCACTTCTTTTTCGATATCTTCACATTTTCCGTGCAGCCAATTTACCTTAGCTGCCCTGCACTTCCTCTTTATTTTTTTCCTAAGTGACCTGTACTTGTGCCTTCCTGAATTCCCTGATGATTTTTGTACTTTCTTCTTTCGTCCATCAGCTGAACTATTTCATCTGTTATCCATGGTTTCTTCGCAATTGTCTTCGTTCTACCTACGGTTTTCTTTCCAACTTCTGTAGTGGCCCTCTTTAGAGATATCCATTCTTCTTCAGCTGAACTGCTTACTGAGCTATTCAACATGGTAATGTTTCTAGTCTCAGAGAAGTTCAAACATATCTCTCCATTTATTAGCACTCTCGTATCCCAATTAGTTTTCCTGACTAGTATCTTAAACTTCAGAAAACTCGTCATCACTGCTAAATTGTGGTCTGAGCCTACATCTGCTCCAGGATATGCCTTAAAATCCAGTATCTGATTTCGGAATCTCTGACTGACCATGGTATAACCTGTCTGAAATTTTCCCGTATCTCCTGGTCGTTTGCAAATATACCTCCTCCTCCTGTGATTGTTGAACAGAGTATTTCCTACTAAAATCAGATTTTTTTTGCAGAACTCATTTTGTCTTTCGCCTCTCTGGTTTCTACTATCAAGCCCATATTGTCCCGTAAACCTCTCTTTTCCTCCATACAACCGCATTCGGATCCCCCATGACTATTAGATTTTCTTCTCCCTTTACGTACTGAATTACCCGTTCAATATCTTCGTACACCTTCTCCATCTTCTCATCTTCTACTTGCGACGTCGGCTTGTATACCTTAACTATTGTTATCGGTGTTGGTTTGCTGTTGATTCTGACGAGAATAACGCTATCACTGAACTATTCACAGTAACTCACTCTCTGTCGTACCTTCCTATTCATAAAGAATACTACTCCCGTTACATTACTCTAAGTAGCTGATGATATTATCCTATAATCGTCTGACCAGAAGTCTTTGTCTTCTTGCATTTCACTTCACTGATCCCCACTATATCTTGATTTCCCTTTTCAGATATTCTAGCTTCCTTACCACGTTCAAACTTGCACGCCACGCCTCGCAGAATGTTATTATTTCGTTGGTTATTTAATCTTTTTCTCATGGTCACCTCCAACTTGACAAACCCTCCCTCCCGTCCTCCTAGAGATCCGACTGGTGAACATTCCGGGAACGTCTGCCAATGGAGAGATCATCATGACACTTTACCAATTACTTGCTACATGTCCTGTGGATATACATTGTGTCTGTAATGCAGTGGCTTCCATTTCCTTTTTCATCTTCATGCCGTTGATCATTGCTGATACTTCTGCCTTTGGTGGAACACTTCTTGTAGGACGGATCAGTCATCTGACCCCCTACCCCCACCTTTATTAATCTGTCCACCATACAGACTACACAGTATTTCGGTAAGTAATATTGAGACTTGTCTTAATAATCATTTATTTTATGGAGGTGAGTAGTCTTCAACCTGCTCCAGTTCCGGAACGATAGAAAATGTTAATAGGAATTTTTTTGGTTTATTTCCACATTTGGAATCACCTCACAAATTATGTGACTTTCTCGTGTGCCACAATGGATAGTGCATATGTCTAGGAAGCAAGTGACCCAGGCTCGAATCCTGGTACTGATAAAAATATTAATGCATTGCTTCAGCCTTCGTCGATATTGTAAAACCTAAAAGTGTTTGTGCTTTACTTGCAAATTCAGAAAAATTAACCACAAACTACAGTACAAAAGACAGTTGCAGCGACTGATACTCACGAAGATGTAAATATACTACGCCAACTGGAAATAGATGAAATCCCGAAATGTGTCTTGCAATGCATAAAGCTGTACCAAAAAGTGGAAGGTTGCAGTATTTCTTCAAGAAACTGAAATAAAAATGATTAAGCAGATATCCGTAACTGCGTATTCTTACCCGAAACTTACACGAGGACAGGAATATTGAGCGCTTCCGTCTTAAGGAGAACACTGAAAGTGACATAACGCTATATCCTAGAAATTTCGCTCACTGGAAGAGAAGTCAAAATGAGTGAACACGTGTCTTGGCTTATCCGTAGATACTGGACCATTCCTGAGGAAACGATGCTCAAAGGTTTCGACGTAATTTATCTCTTTTTGCGCGCAATAGTCTCAGCTGCAATGGTGACACAGTGGCTTGAGTTGCAGGCTTTCATTTTTTCGTCCCGTGTTCCCAGCATGATAATTGCTTTTATTTATTTTAGTGTTTTAACCATCCTCAGCTACTAGAGTTGTATATAACGAAATAAGAAGCAACCAGTTGCATAAAAGAAAATTAATTTCTTTGCCGGTTTCGGCCACTTAGCACCCTTCTTTAGAAGATTACACCTATCGCATTATTTGCGAGTGTCAACAATAAGATGCATACCGTCGTCATGTGGTTCATAGCGTCTGTACAGAAGAGATTTGCTCCAACGTAATTTCGCTGAGCCACATAACCTGTCTTTATACTTGATGATGACCGAAGACCGGTTCATTTAACAAATAATATATTGTGTAGAATAATTCATTCATAATGTATAAAATATTTTATCAAGAACCGACGGAACAATCACCAATACAGTTATTTCTTATATTGTATGCTTATGTTTATTGTTCAAGAAGGTGTGGTGCATTTCTTTGGATGATATTAATCGTGGAAACATTCGAAACATTCGAAACATAGAAATTCGAACACACCACGAGCATCGCGTTAAGGTATACACGTACAGTTAGTAGACGAACAAGGGCAACTTTATTTCAATATACATTGACAAATACGCGTGTAATAATCTTCTATGGTCATGGGTAGATAAATTACATCAGAAATGAAAATAGGAGTCGTGTTTCCAACAACGGGTGCGGATGTGCAAAGCCTCGATACAGTCCACTGTGCCACCGCTTCCGCTGAGCTAATTATTCACTAACAGGCACTTAAAGTACCTCGAAAACTTGGACCATCGTTTTCTCAGAAACGGTCGAGTAGCTACGTATGTGCAGAGACACTTGTTTGCTGATTTTGACTTTCTCCCACTGAGGGAAGTTTCTGGGAAATTGTGTTAATGGCACTTGCCATGTTCTCCTCGTCAGTATAGACAATTCTAAATAATCGCCGTAGCTCGTTACTGGGAATCGCTGCTAGCTTCGGTTTCCGCCCCTTGAAATAAGCCCGCGAGGGTAGCAGTGCGCTATTGACCCCGAGTGCCGGAATGGCTGCTCCCTGGAACGGTGTCCAGCCGTGCGGAAGACATGGGTTGGCTGCTGCCTGGTCTGGCCTTTGTCCGGGATACCCCCTGGAAATAAGCGCCTCTCGCCGCCCACCGCCGGCGCCTCGGACGCAGCTGTATCTCGGCCGCATCTAGAGGCTGAAAGGCGCGCTGCGTCGCACCTGATTACACCCGCAATGCTTTCAGCGCCGCAGACCGCGCCGCTACATCTCGTGGTCTTTGTGCACCCCTGGGGCTGCCGTCTGGTAGCGCAGCCACACCTGAGTTCACGGCGATTCTCATCGTTCACTTCACTTTCTTCCCTCTGTTACTACACCCAAATACGGCGTTATTCATGAGGAATGACACACCATTTTTGGGGTGATACTACATGTGATAGTAATCCGAAAAAGTCCTATCTATGAACATGTACCCGATTTTCGATCATTATGGAACTGGAGTTGGTTCAAGACTACACATGTTCATGAATGATTACGAAGACAAGTATCTATATTACTTATCGAAACACTACGAGTATGTAGGCACTGTCATGGACAGAATAATGGTAGCATAGATGACTGGTCTATTCAACAAGAGTTCTTCCAAAAGTGGCCCAAATACACTGGTCAAGGCGTAGGAGTGAGTGTTGTTTTGCATATCCAACATCGTCTGGGCAGGCTTTAATGCGGGCAACATCGTCGGTAATGCGAGAAAGTTCTTCACTTGTATCCACTTTCATAGCGTGCACATCCCCCTTTAACCAGTCCCATAAACAAAAGTGATCTGGCAGGTTAGTTAATAGGTCCCCCAGGGTCAATCTGTCGTTGAGAAAATATTCAGACACTGAAATAACTGTGGTTCAGTCAAACGGTGATCCATTATGCTGCAGGCACACTTGCCATCGTTGCTCTAATGTCACGTCTTCCAAAGTGCAGGTAGGTCTTCTGCCAAGTAAGGTATGTGTTCTGCGGCTGTCATACGATTTGGCGGGAACATGGGCCCAATCACCACGTCATCAATTGTACCATACCAGACATCCACTGACAACATAGCTTGAAATTTTGTTTCCATAGTGTCATGTAGGTTCTCCATCGGGTTCTTCATGGTACCATTGTGGCCTGCCTCATCTGTAATGAAGTGTATTGCATGATGTCTCTGTGTACAGCCAATCTTTCACAAAATTGGTGTTAGCTTACTGAGTCACCTGGATGTAGATCTTGTGCTGGATGTCCATGATATGGGTACAGTCCCTCGCAGTGTAACTTACGCCACACTCGGGTTTGTGGAATATTTTGCGGACGGCTAATGCGCTCTGTACTGGTGATTAGACTAAAATGGTTCAAATGGCTCTGAGCACTATGGGACTTAACATCTGAGATCATCAGTCCCCTAGACTTAGAACTAATTAAACCTAACTAACATAGGTGGCATGTTGGTATTCACGGATACGATGCACTTAATTAAACAACCGTCAAGCACGAGTTCACACAGCATCACGACTGTTCACTGATCCAGTGCACAATACCACATTGGTACGCTTGCAGCTGTGGCTTCAGTGCGACGTCACAGTGCTGCCATCTGCTGGAGAACTCTCACACCTCCTGTAAGATGGATCAGTCTTCCGCACCACCATTATTCTGTACAACCCAGAGCCTACACGACATTTGGGTAAGTAATATTGCACCTTTGGTCTAGGGGTAGTGTCTTTGATTCTGCTTAAATTTCGATTAATAATCAGCATTGGCGGCCGAAGACTTCCGGCATAACAAGTCACCCCTCATTTTGCCAACTGCCTTGTCAAAAAGGGCGGAGGAGCGGACAGAGGTTCAGGGCACTCTCTTGGGATGGGAAACTGTCCCTAAAGTCGGAAGAATCACCAATGATCAACGGCATGAGGATGCAGAAGGCAGTCGTAACCACTGCATTCCATACACTTAATGTGTATCCACAGGAAATGTGGTCTGTAATTGAAGAAGTTTCATGAAGATCTCTCCATTCGCAAAAGATACCGCAATAGTCCCCTATTCAGATCTCCGGGAGGTGACTGCCAAGGGCAAGGTGACAATCAGAAAAAGATTGGATAATCAACGGAAGGATAACGTTCTAAGAGTCGGGGTTTTGAATGTAAGAAGCTTGAACGTGGTAGGGAAACTAGAAAATCTGATAAGGGAAATGCAAAGGCTCAACCTAGATAAAGTAGGGGTCAGTGAAGTGAAGTGAAAAGAAGACCAGTATTTCTGGTCAGATGAGTGTAGGGTAATATCAACAGCAGCAGAAAATGGTGTAACGGGAGTAGGATTCGTTATGAATAGGCAGGTAGGGCAGAATCGACAGCAAACCAACACCGACAACAATAGTTCAGATGTTTTATGACAACGTCGCAAGCTGAAGATGAAGAGATAGAGAAAGTGTATGCAGATATTGAAAGGGTAATACAGTATGTAAAGGGACATGAAAATGTAATAGTCATGGGAGACTGGAATGCAGTTGTAGGGGAAAGAGTAGAAAAAAAGGTTACAGGAGAATATTGCCTTGGGACAAGGAATGAGAGAGGAGAAAAACTAGTTGAATTCTGTAAAGTTTCAGCTAGTAACAGCGAATACTTTGTTCAAGAATCACAAGAGAAGGAGGTAGACTTGGAAAAGGCTGGGTGATACGGGAAGATTTCAGTTAGATCACATCATGATCAGACAGAGATTCCAAAATCAGATACTAGATTGTAAGGCGTACCCATGAGCAGATATAGACTTAGACCACAATATAGTAGTGATGAAGAGTAGGCTGAAGTTCATTAGTCAGGAAGAATCAATACGCAAAGAAGTGGGATACGGAAATACTAAGGAATGACGAGATACGGTTGAAGTTCTCTAACGCTATAGATACAGCAATAAGGAATAGCGCAGTAGGCAGCACTGTTGAAGAGGAATGGACTTGTCTTAAAAGGGCCATCACAGAAGTTGGGAAGGAAAACATAGGTACAAAGAAGGCAATTGCGAAGCAAACACGGGTAGCAGAAGAAATACTTCAATTGATCGACCAAAGGAGGAAGTACAAAAATGTTCAGGGAAACTCAGGAACAGAGTTGCTGAAGAATGAAATAGATTGGAAATGCAGGGAAACTAAACGAAATGGCTGCAAGAAAAAAGTGAAGAAATGGAAAAAGAAATGTTTGTCTGAAAGACAGACCAGCACACAAGAAAGTCAAAACAACCTTCGGTGACATTAAAAACAAGGGTGATAACTGTTAAATGGAGAGGAGAGAGCGGATAGGTGGAAAGAATAAATTGAAAGAATCCATGACGGGGCATATTTGTCTGGTGTGATGGAAGAACAAACAGGAGTCGATATAGGACAGGGGATCCAGTATTAGAATCAGAATTTAAAAGAGCTTCGGAGGATTTTAGATCAAATAGGGCAGAAAGGATAGATAACATTACATCATAATTTCTAAAACCATTGGGGGAAGTGGCAACATAACGACTATTTACCTTCGTGTGTAGAATCTATGGGTCTGGCGACATACCATCTGACTTTAGGAAAAACATCATCCACACAATTCCGAAGACGGCAAGAGCTGACAAGTACGAGAATTACTGCACAATCAGCTTAACAGCTCATGCATCCAAGTTACTTACAATAATAATATGCAGAAGAAAGGAAAAGAAAATTGAGGATTCGGTAGATGACGATCAGTTTGGCTTTAGTAAAAGTAAAGGCACGAGAGAGGTAATTCTGACGTTGCGGTTAATAATGGAAGCAAGACTAAAGAAAAAACAAGACACGTTCATATGATTTGTCGACCTGGATAAAGCGTTCGACAATGTAAAATGGTGCAAGATGTTCGAAATTCTGAGAAAAGTAGGGGTAAGCTATAGGAAGCGACGGATCATATACAACATGTACGACACCCAAGAGGGAATAATAAGAGTAGACGACCAAGATCGAAGTGCTCGTATTAAAAAAGGGTGCAAGACAATGATGTAGCCTTTCGCCTCTACTGTTCAATCTGTACATCGAGGAAGCAATGATGGAAATACAAGAAAGGTTCAGGAGTGGAATTAAAATTCAAGGTGAAAGGATATCAGTGATACTATTCGCTGATGACATTGCTATCCTGAGTGAAAGTGAAGAAGAATTAAATGATCTGCTGAACGGAATGAACAGTCTAATGCGTACAGAGTATGGACTGAGAGTAAATCGAAGAAAGACGAAGATAATGACAGATAGTAGAAATGAGAACAGCGAGAAACTTAACATCAGGATTGATGGTCACGAAGTAGATGAAGTTAAGGAATTCTGCTACCTAGGCAGTAAAATAACCAATGACGGACGGATCAAGGAGGACATCAAAAACAATGGCAAAAAGCGCATTCCTTGCCAAAGGAAGCCAACTTATATCAAATATCGGCCTTAATATAAGGAAGAAATTTCTCAGAATGTACGTTACGAGTACAGCTTTGTATGGTATTGAAACACTGACTGTGGGAAAACCGGGACAGAAGAGAATCGAAATATATGAGATGTGGCACTACTGACAAATGTTGAAAATTAGATGGACTGATATGGTAAGGAATTAGGAGGTTCTGTGCAGAATCGGAGAGGAATGGAATATGTGGAAAATACTGATAAGGAGAAGGGATAGCATGATAGGACATCTGTTGAGATATGTGGGAATAAATTCCATGGTACTAGAGGGAGCTGTAGAGGGCAAAAACTGTAGAGGAAGACAGCGATTGGAATATATCCAGCAAATAATTGAATATGTAAGTTGCAAGTGCTACTCCGAGATGAAGACGTTAGCACAGGAGAGGAATTCGTGGCGGGCCGCATCAAACCTGCCAGACGACCAAATATAATTAAATAAAATTAAAAAAAGAAAACCGTCTTGTTCATCCTTATCTTTCCTCCTGCGCAGAGTAGTTCCTCATTAAATTTATGTTACTAGTCAATATCACTTTCCAGCATCCTACTGTATCACTGTTATCTACATGACTCAAGAGATACACAGCAATACTACGAGACAATCACCACACAACTACACGCTAGGTGCTCTCAGTTCTGAGCAGACTGCTCTTACATGGTGTTAGCTGTTCGATACCACTCTCTGGTTCTGCGCCACGTCCATCAGCGTGTCACATTCGTCCTCGAATAGTCTTACCAACCATCAAAGAGAACACAGTCAACTGGAGACTACATTGTTTGTGTTTAATACGGGCAGAGAAGGAAATCCGTCCACCGACAGGCAGAAAAGACGATCTGTGAAAATGTCCTCGGCGCATCAGTGCTTGCAGTCAGCACGGTACCTGCAGCCAGGACAGTACTGTTCCTGCAATTGCGGTATGGAGCACGGTCCCACAAGTTTCGTCCAGAAGACCACATTCGACTTTCTTTTTGTGTCGTCAGTCATCTAACTGATTTTATGTGGGTTGGCAAGAATTTCTCTCTCGTGCCAACCCTTTCATCTCAAAGTAGCAATTGCAGCCAACGTCCTCAATTATTTGCTCTGCAGTTTTTAACCTATGCAACTCCCTCTATTACCCCGGAAGTTATTGCCAGGTGTCTTAAAAGATATCTTATCAACGTGTGACTTCTTCCTGCCAGTGCTTTCCACATTCTGCGGAGAACCTCCTCATTCCTTACCTTACCAGTTTTTGTAGCACTACATCTCAAATGCTGCAACTCCCTTCAGTGCGCCTAGCCCGCAGAATGGTTGGTTGCAGGCCTCCTCCTAATCAACTCAGTGCCATCACTGGCGTCGACGCAGAGGCAGTTTTCAGCAGAAAGCACAATTCATCTCCACCCTGCCCTCCAATGACCTCTCGCTTGACACCATTAAGTCGCAAATGACGGTGGTTGGGGGTTACTGGAATGCACACTACAGAGCATCTGGCTCCGAGCTGTCTTTGAAGTGAACGATGTCACTGTGTTGCCAGCTGTGGTCAGATTGTTGCTGAAGATGCAGTACAATGTGCCAGAGCCGTACACCGAACTCAATGGTCTTCCTTCTCGGCAGTGTCACGCGAAAGTGGAACTCAACATTCGCGAGATTACTCCTGCAACAGTCATGTACAGTTGTAACGCAGCAAGTTATTACGAGATAACATTCGTTGCAGTAAGGCACGCAGCCGTGTAGTACGGTGGCTGCAGGATGGCTATCTTCTTTTTCGCTCTGCTCACAGTACAGTTGACCCTGCCTGCGGTTAGAACTGCCTAGTGCAACATTCAGTTCTACAGAAATGCTTCTGTAGGATATTTAATGTACTTAAATTTCGTTCTGGAATACCCATTGGATATGAGTGCTACATTTAGAAGTACTAAAAAAAAACGCTGAAAAGTGACCTTGAAACGCGTGTTCCTTGATTAACTAGAATTACGTGACCTCCAGTGTAAACATACACTGTTAAAAAATTCAGCTATACTAAATTTCCTATCCAAATGACCTGTACATTTTTGCTGTGGTGGCCGAGGTGGTCGAGCGGTTCTAGGAGCTACAGTCTGGAACCGCACGACCACTATGGTCGCAGGTTCGAATCCTGTCTCGGACATGGATGTGTGTGATGCCATTACGTTAGTTAGTTTTAAGTAGTTCTACGTTCTAGGGGACTGATGACCTCAGAAGTTAAGTCCCATAGTGCTCAGAGCCATTTGAACCATTTGATTTGATTTTTGCTGTAGGACTCATAGTTTGCGCACAGCGAGCAAGAGAATATGAAAAATTTCTCGCGGGTTTTATGAAGGTGTTGCGGGTTGCTCTAAACTTAGGGGTAGGGGCAGATGAATCACTCTGTATACAACATGAGTCCGCGATTATGGTACAAATTTTCGGGGATGATGGAGAAGGATAAATGTATCGGTTTGAGGTAAGAGACCCTGGTCCTGAAACGAACGATTCGAAAGATATAAATGGGCACTAAAAGACATTCCTGAGGAGCTACGAGCACTTGTTCATCATCGCTACTGTGAAACTCATCTCCTCTATTGAAAAAGTATGGATAGCTCTTAAGGCATGCATTTTACACTCATTGTTTACTCAACTTTTTTCTTGTTTTGGTCGATACTACCATCTCTTAAAATCGCCTATCCTACAATCTTAGCAATGATATGTTTTCCTCTGTAAAGGTATCAGAATGATTTTCATTGTAACTTTCAATTCGTTTTCTCCTGGACCAGTTTCCTTGCCGCAAACTGATGCTTCTCCATCATTTCTGAAAATGTGTAACCTGTACAGGTGTCGGTGCCTACAACTGCGACGCCTTGTAGCGTTAATGGATAACGTTTTCGGACACGGGTTCCTGCTAGTTTTTCCCTCAAGACACCTTCTACTTCCACTCGAAGATTGACGCTGTAATTATGAAACATTCTGCATACAGTGTAAATCACTTAAAACTTGCACCACAAATACTGCGAAAATGGAAAGTGCTATTGATGTGCTGTTTTTACACCATTTTTTTAATGGATTGGTATTCAGGGGCTCGGACTATTAGCCAATAAACAGATTGTAATAAGGCTTAGAAAGTGTATTTTTGTGTAAACATACACTTTTTAAAAGGAGCGATGCATATTGACATTAACAAACTAAACTGAGGGTACATTAGAATGTCGGTTGTGTTTATTACACGATTCTAGTGCGGGTCTTTTACGAGATATCGTAGTTTGAAAAGTTCCCACACCGACAACTGTACAACACCTGAGGCAGCGTACCCTAAAATATAACACAAGTACATACACTAATTACGTGGATCTGACCAGTAATGAGACAATTGACCATCACAGGTTGTTTTCAAAATGACCATCGGCAGTGGAATACACGCTTCCTGTCTAGTATTGAACAACTGGCGCACACATGCAAGAATTTCAGCCGAGATGTCCGATCAAGATGCCGTAATAAGGGGTTGCATATCATCAGATGTACTTGGTATGTCCTTTTAGACAACGTCTTTCAGCTTCTGCACGGAAAAGGTGCCTACAGGCGTCAAATAGGGGAACGGGTTGCCCAAGGTAAAAGTCCTGTACGTCCAACCCAATATTTAAAAACAATTCATGAAGACATGCAGCCGTCATGTAGGTATCACAGGTTTCTCTAGTCTGCAGAGGAACGTCTTCTAGCATCCGTGGGAGATGATCTGTTAGGAGGCTGCTATACATGTGCGCGTTCAGTGTGCCGTCTATGAAATATGAGCCTATGAGATGATGGTTCACTATCCCACACCACACGATTACACTCCATTGACGAGACGTTCCGCCCGACGAAACCAACGGGAATCGTCAAAAGACTAAGAGTGCATGTTTTCAGGTTTATCCGATCATGCTTGGTAAATGTGGCACAAGCTACACGATACGTCTGGAGTATCCTGTGTTAATGCCCATCTACAGAACTTAACATGATTCTCATAATCGTTTCCATGCAGTTCTTGAAGGAGGACAGAGACGAGACAGGGGTAGAACCTGTGTCGATGGAGAGTTGGACACTTGCCTGAATCAGACGCTTCCTCGTACGAATGCACGGAAGCTAAGGTGTGAACTGCATCACCTGCAAGAATATAAATTTCTCCCTATTCTGTTATCACTTTTTCCCTTATGTTACGTTTCCTAGGTGTTACACTATTGAATGATGAGGTTGATAAAGGATCTCCGATACGACTGACGTCTACTGGTGGTCCCGGTGGAGGTTCGAGTCCTCCTTCGGGCATGGGTGTGTGTGTGTTTGTCCTTAGGATAATTTAGGTTAAGTAGTGTGTACGCTTAGGGACTGATGACCTTAGCAGTTAAGTCCCATAAGATTTCACACACATTTGAACATTTTTTGACGTCTACTGGGATATCTAGCAGCGTATGCTGTACTACAGGAACGAACTGCATTCTTCCTACACTCGCCATACACCACGAGCACGTCGGATTTTTTTCTACGCTGTTAAATCCATTCACGACTCGCTGCTTAGATTGTCACACACTAACTTACTAGTAATCCGCAATTCACTATCGTACAACACACTGCAAGCATATATAAGAACATTGTACCTAGCAAGTACCCTGGGTGAATGACACAAACAAGTGTTAGTGTGGAAACTTTATCTCGTAAACAGCTCGCACTAGAATCCTGTGACAAACGGCACTAACATTCTAATTTACCCAAATTTTAGTTTTTAATGTCAACAGGCATTGTTCAATTTAAAAATGTGTATGTTTACGCAAAAAATGCACTTTCTAAGTACAGTACGAGTCCCTGGCTACCAATCGACTATGTGAAAACCGCACATCAACAGCACTTTCCACTTGTGCAATATCTGCGGTGCAAGTCTTATGTGATACGCTTTGTATATGACGCTTCTACAGAGCGATTTAAAGTTGAACAGTCACATAAAACTAAAGCTAGCAACGGAGTATTGGAATAGTATAATATACAGAACAGATAAGCGCACCGGACGAACAATTGGTCACTCCTACGAGACGTCTTACTATTACCGTGTAGCACCATCTATCCGCTTGACAGTTGTCGGGATTACATGAGAAAGAGAGAGCACAAGTTTCAAGACACTCATAGATGACTGGGCCTTGTAGAACTACGAACTGTCATTTTGTTACGCCTTCACGTCGCATCATCTTGCTGCGTTGGTAGATGCAGTATTTCTTGACTTCCGAAAAGTATTTGACCCTGTAGGACACCAATTATTAACACAAGTTCCATTACCTGGGTTATTAAAGAAAATTTGTGACTGCACTTACGATTTCTTGGTAGGGAGGACACGATGTGTTATCTTGTATGGACAGCCATTGACAGAAGTGTAACATTATATTGTGTTCAGACATCATGAATTAAATCTAAGAGAACGGTCTGTTGACATACAGTCAACACAGATTTAGAAAACGTCTTTCTTGTGAAAAACAACTTGCTTTTTACTCACATGAAGTGCTGAGTGCTATCAACAAGGGATTTCACATTGATTCCTTATTTATAGATTCCCAGAAGGCATTCGACACCGTACCTCGTAAGCGACTGGTAATCAAACTCCGCGATTATGGAATATCGTCTCAGCTGTGCTACTGGTTTCGCGATTTCCTGTCAAAGAAGTCACAGTTCGTAGTAACTGACGAAAAATCATCGAGTAAAACAAAAGTGATTTCTGGCGTTCCCCAGGACCTCTGACGATCCTTACCTATATAAACCATGTAGGAGACAATCTGGGCAGCCGCCTTAGATTATTTTCAGATGAGGCTGTCGTTAAGTAAGCACTTAAGAGATCAAAAGAAAAAATGCAAACCTATTTAGTAGAGATAACTACATGTGGGAAAATTGGTACTTAATCCTAAATTATGAAAAATGTGAGGTCATCCGCATGAGTGCTAAAAGGAATCCGTTAAACTTTGATTATACGAAAAAATCAATCACATGTAAAACAGAAAATACTGTGGAAAAGGTGAATCAAAGATGCGTTTTATTGGTAGAACACTTAGAAGATTCAACCGATCTATTAAGGACACTGCATACATTACGCTTGTCCGACCTCTTTTAGAGTACTGCTGCTCGGTGTGGAATCCTTGCCAGAGAGGATTAATGGAGTACATCGAGAAAGTTCAAAGAAGGGCAGCACGTTTTGTACTATCAATAAATATGGTAGAGGCTGTCACGGACATGATGTAGGATTTGGGGGTGGATATCATTAAAACAAAGGCGTCTTTCCTTACGACGAGATTTTCTGACGAAATTTCAATCTCCGACTTTCTCCTCCGAATGAGAAAATACACACATCAAAAAAAGTTTTGCATCACCTCGGTTCCGAGAGTTCCGGAAACTGTGTCAGAAAATTGGAATAGATATCAGCATAAACATCATTTCCTCCCTTTTTATTGCTCATGAAAATCACAAATTGCATGTTGTACCACCGTACAGCGAAACCTTCAGAGGTGGTGGTCCAGATTTCTCTACACACCGTTACTTCGAATACCCAGTTGCACGTCCTCTTGCGTTGATGCATGCCCGTATTCATCGTGGCATATTATCCAGAAGTTCATCAAGGCACGGTTGGGCCAGATTGTCCCAATCCTCAATGGCGAGAGGTTCGTGGGTCACGTCATCCATGAACAGCACTTTTCAATTTATCCCAGGCATGTTCGATAGGGTTCATGTCCGGAGAACATGCTGTCCACTCTAGTCGAGCGATGTCGGTATCCCGAAGGAAATCATTCACAAGATGTGCACGATGGGAGCGTGAACTGCCGTCCATGAAGACGAACGCCTCGTCAAATATGTTGCCGATATGGTTGCACTATCGGTCGGAGGATCGCATTCACGTATCGTACAGCCGTTACGGCGCCTTCCATGACCACCAGCGGCATACGTCGGCCCCACATAATGCCACACCAAAACAGCAAGGAACTTTGCTGCACTCGCTGGACAGTGTGTCTAAGGCGTTCAGCCTGACCGGTTTGCCTCCAAACACGTCTCCGACGATTGTCTCGTTGAAGGCACATGCGACACTCATCGGTGAAGAAAACGTGATGCCAATCATTAGCGGTCCATTCGGCATGTTGTTGGGCCCATCTGTACCGTGCTGCATGGTGTCATGGATGCGCAGCTTCACCTCCGACATGGGCGTTGGAGGTGAAGTTGCACATCATGCAGCATATTGCTCACAGTTGGAGTCGTAACACGACGTCCTGTGGCTGCACGAAAAGCATTATTCAACATGGTGGCGTTGCTGTCAAGGTTCCTGCGAGGCATAATCCGTAAGCAGCGGTCATCCACAGCAGTAGTAACCCTTGGGCGACCTGAGCGAGGCATGTCATCGACAATTCTCTGTATCTCCTCCATGTCCGAACAACATCGTTTTGGTTCACTTCGAGACGCCTGGACACTTCCCTTGTTGAGGGAACTTCCTGGCACAAAGTAACAATGCGGACGCGATCGAACCGTGGTACTAACCGTCTTGGCGTGGTTGAACTACAGACGACAAGAGCCGTGTACCTCCTTCCTGGTGGAATGACTGGTTCTAATGGCTCTGAGCACTATCTGACTCAACTGCTGTGGTCATAAGTCCCCTAGAACTTAGAAATACTTAAACCTAACTAACCTAAGGACACCACACACATCCATGCCCGAGGCAGGATTCGAACCTGCGACCGTAGCAGTCGCATGGTTCCGGACTGCGCGCCTAGAACCGCGAGACCACCGCGGCCGGCGGAATGACTGGAACTGATTGGTTGTCGGATCCCCTCTGTCTAATAGGCTCTGCTCATGCATGGTTGTTTACATCCTTGGGCTGTTCTAGTAATATGTCTGAACAGTCAAAGGGACTGTATCTGTGATACAATATCCACAGTCAACGTCTATCTCCAGGAGTTCTGGGAACCGGGGTGATGCAAAACTTTTTTTGATGTGTGTATTTTATTGATGCCGACCTAAATAGGAAACATGGTCATCACAAAAAAATAACGAAAATCAGAGCTCGCAAGGAAAGAGAGAGGTGTTAATTTTTCCACGCCGTGTTCGGTAGTAGAATAATAGAGAATTATTGTGAAGGTGGTTCGATAAATCTTAAGTGTGATTAGCGAAGTAACCATGCAGATGTAGATGGAAGTAAATTCACGCATGCCCCAAGAAAGTATTTTGAAACTCTTGTTGTTCACGTTATATATTAAGACCGCGGTGGAAAATGTTAAGAGTAAGCTCAGATGTTTCGCAGATGGTGCGGTTAACTGTAACGAAATTCTACCGGAAACAAAAGCTGCACAAATGTACAGTTAGATCCTGACAATTTTTAAAAGTGGTGCAAAGATTGTCAACTTGTTTCGAATATTCAAATATTTAAAGTTATGCACTTTACAAAATGCAGGAAGTGGTACCATATGACTACAACATCGATGAATCATCACTGGAATTGGAATTATGAGATATGCAGTCAATGTATAAAGGCGACTGCTTAAAATTCTGTTCGTCTCGCTGTTTATGTCTTCAGTTATCCTCTATAGCTCACAGTAGCAGTTCTTTCCAGGTATGATCAAAGTTCCACACAGTTATGTTACTCGGGAGTAGCACGTTGTGTGAAATTTGCTTTCATTTTGCGCACCACTGTATATGTTCGTGTTATTCGGAATTCATTGTTTGATGTTTACGCCGTATAACAGAAGTACGGAATTATTCTGAAATAGGTTGTAGTGAGTTTAATTATTCAGTGCCATACAAAAATAAAATCAGAGCTATACGTGAACAAAAAATTGTTTCCCGCAAATGAACATTAACTGGGAAGATAGTTTTAAGTGTCTCTAAGATGTGACGAAAGTACGGTACATTTCGTATCCAAAAAAGAATTAAATTACTAACTTTTATTCAACATTACGTAAACCGTATTATATGTGATTTTTCACGATTGATGTTAGTTGCTTCGATGCTTTAGAAAACCAAAGTTCAGCATGAGAGCGAAGGCAATAATCATGAGAACTTTTCCACAATTTTGTAAAATTTTGAAGACCGAATAAAGATATGATGTTTATACAGTTTTCAGTTTTTTTCATATTTACGCTTGCTGAAAATGAAGAGAAGGGAGACGAGGTCACAAGAGTGGAATACCGGAAACCATTCATTTACAAGAAAAGTAAGGATAGAACTGATCGCCACACAAACAAGCGTTTCAAGATAGATTTTCAAGATGTGAGCTGGAGTGTCGTGACCGCATTAGCGCACGTAAATTAGGTTTTCATCAACTCTCTTTATTTTCACAGAAAACTGTACTTAAAAAAATTAATTTAGTACGATCCATGACGCTAGTTGCGTGTTACACCAGATACGAAACCTAAATCCAGTTAAATTACACAATTTGTAATACAGTATTACTGTTTTGCAGAAATTATGTATCATGTGTGGCACACCGGCAACTAGCGACTCTAGTTCGTGCATAAGACTTTTGTGTATTATGCGTAATTCAAAATGAGCTACAGTTCATAAATCAGCTGCCGTTTCCATGCTACCATAGAAAAAACGGCAGCGTTGATTTCCGGTTCGTGTTTGTGACAACTGAATGCAGTCACAAATTGAGAAAGATATCGAAGTACATTACGCGGAATTGCGTGCACTTTTGGAACGAGTAACTCAATTGTTCAACACTCGACACAGCTGATGTGCCATGTTTCCGGTCGTCGACATTTTTCAGTGACTATTGTTCGACTGAAACCAACAACATTAATTTCGTATAAACCGCTGCGCCAGAAACGCATTCTGTATGGCAACCTAACGGAGAAGTTACAACCCTTTCTATCAGAAAATATGAATCCAAGTGATAACATTATTCAAAATTCTTCAAATTCAGGGGTTGCAAAATTTCTTATAACGAGTTTTCAAACGGGACAAACGGGGTGCAACTGTATCACGAAGTTTAAAGAACATTCTGCTGCGGCAAGTAAAAAAAAAAAAAAAAAAAAAAAAAAAAAAAAAAAAAAAAAAAAAAATAGTTTGCCTTCGGCAACACCTTATTCAAAATAATCATGCAACACACAGGGAACAGTCGTAATATTTTGCGTATTACCGCATAGAGCTCACTGATAAATGTCTTGGAAAAAATTTGTGTATCTACAATAATGTGAAAAGATGAACGGATAAGTTTTCAACGATCAAACAGAGCACAAGGAAAAACAATTCCTAGAACTGTTCACAAAATAAATGTAAGGTTTCCTCATCAGGCTATCTGAGAGATACACTTTTCATCGACGATTTATTGATCTTAATAACCTTTCGTTCCGCTCCACCACCCCGATTTTTAATCTTTGACTATATTTGCAAAAAATTATCTCTTTCTCCTTCTCTTAGGCCCATAACTTAGCTCCCCCTTTCGCCTTACCCTGCCCCCTTCCAACCCCCTGCGACTTAACCTGTGCAATACTATTATGTGCACATTTATGATATTTATTGCGATATATCCCACTGCCTACTATGTTTTTAATAATTGAAGTCTAGATTGATGCTATGATCGTAGGGGTCCTAGCATTGTGATGTTTTAAATGCACTGGACTTTTTGTTTTAAGCTGCAAATACACGAAGTAATTATGGACGTAAAGGTGTGACATAACTTATAGATATAAGGCACTGCCAAGTTCAGAATATAACAACTGGATTGAAGTTCCACAACATGATAACGTTCAAAGCACCGCATGTTTATATGAATCAGTATTGTGATTCTTTGTATCCCCTGATACCAAAGCTAGCCCATGTAGCCTTTCACATCTGCACGTTACCTGCGAGGATCGACGCTGCGCCACAAAGGCCCCCGGCATACACGAGAACGCTACTTGGGTAGACATGGAACTGGAGATGCGGCCAAATATCAACTGCCGGTTGTAGACTAGTACGTAGCCGTACTGCGTCACTATTCCCTCTGTATGCCCGATTTCTTCTCAATAACCATAATTTTCAGTGTTTGATATATGGTTCTATTGTCAAAACGGCACTTACCTAATTAAAAGCTTGACGGCCAGGTCATTGTTTTGTAATAACATGAATCGTATATACACGCTACATGTAAAAATAGCTACATAAATTTGCTCTTTTGCTTTTGCTATTTTATTACAGTGTGGACTGTTTTACTGTGTAATATCTTAGTATCATATTTTATGCTATTTGTATTTAATTTTTTACTTAATTTTTTCTTTATCTTTTATATTGTGACTGTCTTAAGAAGCGAGCACTGCACTTACATTCGGGAGGACGATGGTTCAAATCCGCGTCCGGCAATCATGGTTCAAATGGCTCTGAGCACTATGGGACTTAACTGCTGTGGTCATCAGTCCCCTAGAACTTAGAACTACTTAAACCTAACTAACCTAAGGACACCACACACATCCATGCCCGAGGCAGGATTCGAACCTGCGACCGTAGCAGTCGCACGGTTCCGGACTGCGCGCCTAGAACCGCGAGACCACCGCGGCCGGCAGGCAATCATGATTTAGGTTTTCCCTGATTTCCCTGAATCACTTCGGGCAAGTACTAGAATTGTTTCTTCGAAAGGGCATGGCAGACTTCCTTCCCCATCCTACCCTAATCCGAAGGGACTGATGACCTCGCTGTTTGATCCTTTCCCCCCAAGTCAACCAACCAACCAACCAATATTTAGAAGTAAAAATGGTATGAATGCATGGTGTTCGTTCTTCCGAACATGTCTGAAAGAACAGACATCACACGGAATCCGCAGCTGTGATACATATTACGTAAATTGAAGGAAGAGGGGGCAGCAACAGAAGGAAAGTAAAGGAATATTGATATCAGCTGCATCAGAACTATGTGCGGCGTCAGCGGCGACGAGAGAAAATTTTCGCTGAACCAGGATTCGAACCCGGGATCTCGTGCCTACTAGGCAGTTGTGTTAACCACTCCGCCACCCGGAAACGGTGTTTATCTAACTGTGCGGAATATCCCGACACGCCTAGTGTCACCTATTCTCAGTCTCTATTAATGTCCTCCATGCTTTCTACTTTGAGATTGTCACGGGAGGTCGGACGTAATTGCGCATCCGCACTGAACGTGGTGGGTTCACTGCCATTCGAGGCGAATCAGTTATATGAATGCGTGGTGTCTTCTCTTTCGGATACATCCGGGCGGTTGTTTTATTAGTTTACCGGGGGAAAAAATTAATTATTCCTGAAGACAGCATTACATCCACCATTTAACACCGTGTAATTCCGCCCATGGATTTAATAACTGCCTCAGTTCGGTTAGGAAGTGAATCAACAAGGTTGTGTGGGTAAGTTAGGTAGGGGGAGGAGGGGGGGGGTTAAGTCCCACTTGGAGTACACACCGGCTCCTTTCTGAATTACCTGCCTAGATACTAAGATGATATGCCAAAGAATAACAGAGCGTGTTCTAGAAACAAAACGCTACTGACCAACCCGCCGTGTCATCCTCAGAATATAGGCGTCACTGTATGCGGATATGAAAGAGCGTGTGCTCAGCACACTGGTCTCCCGGCAATTGTCAGTTTTCGTCATCGGAAGATTTCATTACATCAATGTCAAAAAAAAGGAAGCAAACTGATCAACTAGTTGATTATTCTCCAGAGTCAGGTTCAGACTTCTCACATCATGACAAATAGGTCAGATATAAATGTGGACTCACTATCTGATTAAGAAGTGTCAGAAGAAGAAGAATAATAACAAGAGCCTTGTACTTCGAGGAAGTCTCGGAGGCCCTAACAAAGTGCGCTATTTACGACGTACCTAAATAGATTAGCTTCAGTAACTGATCTCTTTCAGGTTACCCTACTAACCCTCCTTTTGTGAGGAGGAATGCACTTTTTGCACAAGTATCTTTAAGCATTAGGTTTAAATTTACGAGACACTTCTGTTCAATATCGTATTGCATAACTTGGCTACAATACATCTTGTTACAAAGGTTTATTTAAAGTGTTTTTATTATGCAGTAATCCACTTGCATCAATGTTTATTTCAAATGGGGCAAAGACCCGTACTGCAGGCCTTTACTAGCTTTCTTGGGCTAAAACTCCACAGTTTTTATTTTAGCTAAATTGCCAATTTCTCGGTAATCAATCTCAGTCAGAGGTGGGATTTGGATGGGATAAAGGTAACAACCCTAGTCTGAACTTCAGTCTGAAATCGCGGAGAATTCTACCCTCCATTGACCACAATATTAGAAAAATTGAAAATTGTGGGGTTTTCCCTCCACCTACCCTACGACGTGTCCAGAGTGATCCACTTGTTGGGTAATTGATGGTGCAGTTTCACCAAACTGTGGGGATGATGATGTCGGTGTTTTACCCTCTATTCCAACATGTCCCATATACACTCCTGGAAATTGAAATAAGAACACCGTGAATTCATTGTCCCAGGAAGGGGAAACTTTATTGACACATTCCTGGGGTCAGATACATCACATGATCACACTGACAGAACCACAGGCACATAGACACAGGCAACAGAGCATGCACAATGTCGGCACTAGTACAGTGTATATCCACCTTTCGCAGCAATGCAGGCTGCTATTCTCCCATGGAGACGATCGTAGAGATGCTGGATGTAGTCCTGTGGAACGGCTTGCCATGCCATTTCCACCTGGCGCCTCAGTTGGACCAGCGTTCGTGCTGGACGTGCAGACCGCGTGAGACGACGCTTCATCCAGTCCCAAACAAGCTCAATGGGGGACAGATCCGGAGATCTTGCTGGCCAGGGTAGTTGACTTACACCTTCTAGAGCACGTTGGGTGGCACGGGATACATGCGGAAGTGCATTGTCCTGTTGGAACAGCAAGTTCCCTTGCCGGTCTAGGAATGGTAGAACGATGGGTTCGATGACGGTTTGGATGTACCGTGCACTATTCAGTGTCCCCTCGACGATCACCAGTGGTGTACGGCCAGTGTAGGAGATCGCTCCCCACACCATGATGCCGGGTGTTGGCCCTGTGTGCCTCGGTCGTATGCAGTCCTGATTGTGGCGCTCACCTGCACGGCGCCAAACACGCATACGACCATCATTGGCACCAAGGCAGAAGTGACTCTCATCGCTGAAGACGACACGTCTCCATTCGTCCCTCCATTCACGCCTGTCGCGACACCACTGGAGGCGGGCTGCACGATGTTGGGGCGTGAGCGGAAGACGGCCTAACGGTGTGCGGGACCGTAGCCCAGCTTCATGGAGACGGTTGCGAATGGTCCTCGCCGATACCCCAGGAGCAACAGTGTCCCTAATTTGCTGGGAAGCGGCGGTGCGGTCCCCTACGGCACTGCGTAGGATCCTACGGTCTTGGCGTGCATCCGTGCGTCGCTGCGGTCCGGTCCCAGGTCGACGGGCACGTGCACCTTCCGCCGACCACTGGCGACAACATCGATGTACTGTGGAGACCTCACGCCCCACGTGTTGAGCAATTCGGCGGTACGTCCACCCAGCCTCCCGCATGCCCACTATACGCCCTCGCTCAAAGTCCGTCAACTGCACATACGGTTCACGTCCACGCAGTCGCGGCATGCTACCAGTGTTAAAGACTGCGATGGAGCTCCGTATGCCACGGCAAACTGGCTGACACTGACGGCGGCGGTGCACAAATGCTGCGCAGCTGGCGCCATTCGACGGCCAACACCGCGGTTCCTGGTGTGTCCGCTGTGCCGTGCGTGTGATCATTGCTTGTACAGCCCTCTCGCAGTGTCCGGAGCAAGTATGGTGGGTCTGACACACCGGTGTCAATGTGTTCTTTTTTCCATTTCCAGGAGTGTATTTTCTATGGTGGTTAGGTCAAGTGATTTTGCAATCCAGTCAAGATGTAATGTGATGGGGAGTATTCAGAAAACCAATCTCATGTTCTTCCAGTCAGATGAATTTTGCTGTTGTCTTTATGTGGCTGTGTGAGCAATAGCCTCTTGCGAGATGACAGACTCCAGTTGTTAATTGCTTGCAGTTCCCGTCTGAATGTTCTCTCGCTGACAGTTAGGGATGGATCTTCATTCCTGTCTGCAGCAATTCCTGTCGGACGTGAAAGCGATTTTGATTCGCCGGCCGAAGTGGCCGTGCGGTTAAAGGCGCTGCAGTCTGGAACCGCAAGACCGCTACGGTCGCAGGTTCGAATCCTGCCTCGGGCATGGATGTTTGTGATGTCCTTAGGTTAGTTAGGTTTAACTAGTTCTAAGTTCTAGGGGACTAATGACCGCAGCAGTTGAGTCCCATAGTGCTCAGAGCCATTTGAACCATTTTTTTGATTTTGATTCACAAGCCGTGAAACTAGTATCCGGTCGCTCCCAGTCAGGACCTCCTTCCGAACACAATTCCGACGTCGTGTTTCGTGGGGACGTTTGTCACATCCACGTCTTCGTACAGTGTCGGCTTGAAATATAAATGCCTCCCTGATCGTTTCATGCATATGCTCACGTAGAGGCATTGCGCGTACGGTTGAGCACATGACACGGTCGCTGCGCCATCTGTAAAGGCTTGACGATTCATCTCCACGTCCACACTGGAGTGACGGACTTTTTTGTGCGGTGAGCTTATTTTTCCTGGATCCAAGTGTGTCATTTATTTCACCCTCCAATGTAAACAATGTAAGCTCCATATAAACATATGCTTCCGCGGCCATTGTCACAGCCAATAAGATTTTTCTGGGTTTTGACCGCATTGTCATTATGTAAAACAAAACAAAAATACTCTGAAGAAGGTAGCTTTGCATATCGACACTGCGGTCACAAACGCAGAAAATTTTGTTGACGATGTAAGCTCTGTCCGATCACAAGGTAAAGAAGGCAACAGGCAGCAAAATAGATGTAGATGAGGTGCTTGTTGACTTTCGGTGAAATTTTGTACAGTTCCGCAAAGTGCACAAGAAAATAGACACCCTGTATTAATGATAGCTTCTCAAGATTACAGATGCCACGAATTTTAACGAGGCAAATGCCGACAGCTGCGAATGAGACCTCAAAAATTCTCTTCAAGACGTTTGGGCTGAATTCTTCATTATATCTGGGTTCTGTCTCTTAAAGTATACCAACCACGTCTTACTTAATGCTAATCTGTGATCTCTGTGAATACGATTATACACGAACAAAGTTCAACTGCCTCCACAAAGACAAATTTCCAATAACGTGAGGCACCACAGTTATTTGTATAGTTTCGTAAATTATCACGAGCCTTTTGGACTGGTAGCAGTGATCACTACTGGTTTCTGTAGTTGTAGCCTCAATTGGTGACGATCCTGCTAATTAATGGCGACGAATTTGAATACTGACCTGAGACTGTACTTCATTCCCGTCAACGTCATGGTCAACTGAATGATTAAGTTGTGACTAAACATGAAGTGACTATTTGTAAATTTCATTCAGTGAACACAGAACTGTGACACGTTATGCTAGCGTTCAAATAATTTTGTTGTGTAGTTACCAGACGTTGTCAGTGTAGAGACGCGATCTATTATTTCAAAGAATATTAACATTTTTGTAAAATTCTCAATAGCCAAGATCTCATAGAGGAGAATGGATAGCTACATTCGGCCGTCGCCAGTTATCTTCAGATCAGAATATATATAGCAGTGTCTATGACAAGAAGACACTTTGTCAGTGGGCGATTAGCAATTATGTAATAGCCAGAAACATTAAAGCACGTCTGTTTCTTTCTCAAACCACGTCATTAAGTCAGAAAACAAGAATCTGTCTTCATCTGCCGAACATTTATTGTTTGTCACTCTTTCTTGTTACTTATTTATTGCCAATTTACAAGCATGTCTCCTTTTGTGTTTCACGATACTTCAGAATGGAGGTATGTTGATGCATTTGACTTCCTGTTGTATGGACTTCTCATTTACCTGGATCCTCTTGTAAATATTAACTGTTTACTTAAAGAATCGAATGAAGAAGACGCATACACTTATCAACTCTTGTTATGGAGGTAGTCTCTGCCTGCCATTGCCTACAAAACACATAATCAGCTCGAGAGATTCCAACCCATATCTTTTTGAAATAGGTACTCAAACTTTGCAAACTCCTTGTCTTTGTTTACAGATGTTACTGATATAGGCAGTGACGGTGTGACTTCAGAAAAGTGCAGGTAAATGTAAAGGGGCGTTTGCTGTAGCAGCGGCCTTCAACCTATATAAAAAAAACTGCTGCTTTCTATTGAAACTGCCACACCTGGAAGGATAGTAAACGAAATTTTTCTTATTGTTTACATTCAGTGTAGGAGGCAGGATGCACTATCAATTTTTAAACTTTAAGGGGAAATTTTGTGTACAAACCTGTGCAATGTTTCAAAATTAGTTCCTCTGATAGTATACATTTGCTAAGACTAATTAATCCCTGCGGTCACAGTAGCTGTTTAAGACTGAGAATCGCATCATTTGATGCAATTCTGCGTTTTATTTATTTAAGACAAGAGAACACGAATTAGATCCGCCTTCTTCTCTCTGCTGGCTATAAATTGCGACTATTCTGATAATTACTCCTGCTCTGACAACAACTCCACATAGATCACATTGCAAGTAGTACATAGTAGCATTTAGACAAGTACATAAGCGCTCAGGGGCTTGTGTCTAATTTGTGTGTGGAGAAGCATTTAAGGTCACTTACATACTTCGGATAAACATCATTCACACAATTCCGAAGACTGCAAGAGCCGGCAACTGCGAGAATTATCACACAATCAGCTTAACAGTTCGTGCATACAAGTTGCTTATAAGAACAGTGGAAGAGAAAAGAAAATTGAGGATGTGGTAGATGATTATCAATTTGACTTTAGGAAAAGTATAGTACCAGAGAGACTGGTTGAAGTTGATAATGGAATGAAAAATAAAGAAACATCAAGACACGTTCATAGGATCTGTCGACATAGAAAAAGCGTTCGGCAATCTCAGGTGGTGCAAGATGCTCGAAATTGTGAGAAACGTAGGAGTGAGGTACAGGGAAAAATGGGTAATACACAATATATACAAGGGCCAAGAGGAAACAATAAGAGTGAAAGACCAAGAACGAAGTGCTAGAGTTAAAAAGGATGTAAGGAATGTAGTCTTTCACCCCTATTGTTCAATTTGTACATTTAAGAAGCAATGACTAAATAAAAGAAAGGTTCAAGAGTGGAATAAAAATTGGAGGTGAAAGGATATCAATGATACGATTCACTAATGACATTCTATTCTCAGAGAAAGAGAACAAGAATTATAGGATCTGTTGAATGGAATTAGTTGTCTAATGAGCATAATGTATGGGCTGATAGTAAATAGAAGAAAGACGGATGTATTGAGAAGCAGGAAAAATGTAGCAGAAATGAGAACAGTGAAACACTTAACATCATGTTTGGTGATCACGAAATAGACGAAGTGAAGGAATTCTGCTTCTTGGGCATTAATAGCACTGGCAAAAAGGGCATTCCTGACTAAGGGAAATCTACTAGTATCAAGCATAGGTCTTAATATGAGGAGGAAATTTTTGGAAATGTACATCTGGGGCACAGCATTGTATGGTAGTGAAACATGAACTGTGAGAAAACCGGAAAAGAGGGGAATCGAAGTTTTGAGGTGTGGTGCACAGAAGAATGTTGAAAATTAGTTGGATTGATAAGATAAGGAATGAGGTGATTCTCCGGAGAACGGGCGAGGAAAGTAATATATGGGAAACACTGACAAGAAGAAAGGACTGGATGGTAGAAAATTTGTTAAGATATCGGGGAAAAAATTCTGCGTTACTAGAAGGATCGGTAGAAGTATGTTATTTTTTAATGTAGTCTTCTACGTTTTTGAGACAGTGCTGATACGGTTTTGTGTTGGCGTTCCATTTTCCATTAACGATGGAGCGAATATAATACAATGGAAGTATTTCTTACGTCGCTGAATGCAAAGAGGATAACCAAAGAAAGAGAACCTGCAGATAATCATAACTATTAATAAACTGCTCTTGTCTGAAATGCCTAAGACACTAAATTTAATTAATATTACATTCATATGATATACTGCACACAGGGTGGTAGAGGTATGAGTACAAATATTGCGATAACTGGTGCCTTAATATGTACCCACTTTTCTCTGTTTTGCTATCAGTCTTCACGCAAGCGTATCACGTAATTTAGTAAGTGATGAACCTGATGTTTTTAACACGGTTGTAGAAATATCAGCGTAGGACGGCTGTCGTTTAGACTTTCCGTTTTTTGTCCACACGTCCAGACTTCCATACCTGACCTACTGGCCAGTGGAAAATAAACATTAACTCCTTGCTTGTGCCACACTTCTTGGTACCAACCAACTTAAAACCATACTACTCGTAATACTATAATTGTTAGTCCACAAATTTAGCAAATAATCATATAAAGCTGTTCAGTACACTGTCCTCAGTCATCAACAGAAATATCTGCACTTATATTCATAACATCGTGTCTATAATCTTTCTGTTAATTGTCTACGGATGCCACAGCTGCCAACTCTGGCAGCAACAGTGCCTCTAACCCGTCTGACATCAAGCCAAACTCAGCTTGTATGATAGACACGGGTACGTCTTTCCTATCTGCATAACTGAAAAAATCATCGGTAGTACTAACTGGAGAGTGATGGCATACCAGTCTGTCAGGGGCATCAAGGGAAGCAGCAACGCACTCGCCGTTGTTATCGCATTTTTGAAATATTCATTATCTATAAATATTTCCTTGTTATACAGATTCCGTCTCTACAGCTAAATGAAACGCTATTCGTTTGGTTGACAGATGCATTTATATTCTTTCATTCGCAAACAATCTCCAGTGACCTTGAAAAGTTACAAGCCATCTGGTTTGCCTTATTCCGTTAATAAGCTAACACAATTTACTCCTTGTCATTACTGGAGATATGCGGGACACCTCATTCTCATTTCTTTATTTAACTCTGATGATTACCATACTTGATTGTGAGTATTGAATTAGATAAAAATTGTGGAGGTTATCTGTCTGGACGTATGTCGCTTCGGCCAAGAGAATTCGTAGGAACCTTGTAGTTCGTTTGCCCAGGAGTTAGGGAGCGGCGGAGGCACACATCACTGGTAATAATTGGGCTCGCTCCCTGGCTTACGCGGGTGGCAGAGACACTCGAGTGGGGTTTGTGGGACTCTCGTTCCACTCAAAGACGGACGGGATTTTCTGTGTTGTAGCGAGCAGTACTGCCCGGTGCCCGGCTGGCTGGTTAGCGTGTTAGGGGCTGGCCCGCCATCTGACAACATCTGGAGGCAACTCACTATTCATGGAGAGACCGATCTACTGCTGTGGGAACGGGACCTGGTGGAGTTCCTGTCACTCTCACTTGGCATATTGGAAATTCAGCGTTGTATAAACAACGCTCTGATTCGTCTATCGCCTCTTGCCGTCAGATGGGAATTTCCGCAACAGACTTTGAGTGAAGAGTGTGGCTTGATTGCTCCTCTGCTTGACATATTTCATGATGGTAAATTATTTAATATTGCAGTTTCTCGTCATTGGACAGAAATAAATAACATTTTACTGGGTAGGTGTTTGCTGCCATGCCGGCGCAAAACGGGGAATCGGGGGGAGGGACAAATGATCGCGAACACTCTGCGATCAGTCGACTTTAGAGGCGACTGCAAGTGCTCGATCGCCAAGGGTCGACCATTCTGGTGTTCTGCGCTGGGAAGTCGTGCCGACGGCTCAGCGCGATTTGCAGACTCCCATCATGTGCAGATCTGTTGATGCCCCACATCGTCATGACCGTCGAGGTGACAACAGGTTGGTGAGCACATTGTGCGGCACAGGCTCGTTGGGTGGTAGTTTACCGTTTTATTAGGGTTAAAATGGCTCTGAGCACTATGGGACTTAACATCTGAGTTCATCAGTCCCCTTCACTAAGAACGACTTAAACTTAACGAACATAAGGACATCACACACATCCATGACCCAGGCAGGATTCGAACCTGCAACCGTAGCAGCAGCGTGGTTCCGGGCTGAAGCGCCTAGAACCGCTCGGCACAGCGGCCGGCATTTTATTAGGGTACACCGACGCCGCACTGCCATTAAATTCCAATTACGAAAAAGGTTATTTTCATTTTGGCTGGGACAACCAGCCACTGCACAGTTAAATAGCAAATTCTTACGGCTTATTCACATAATTGAGGGAATGTGCAGCTTGAATCCATTGTCCTTCTTGAATCCATTGACCTTCCCTAGATATAATACTTCTGCTGATGAGTAGTCTATCTTATTAGGTTCTTATTTATCAGTCTGTTGGTTTTCTCGTGTACGAAGTCGGAGTTTTGTAATAAATCACGTTTATCTTGATTTAGTTTCATTATCAGAATCATTTTTAAAATACGGTTGTTATCGGATCTGATAGTAATGCCTCATCTTAGGACTTCATGTTAGGGCCAAATTTCAGATAGTTTATTTCCACTGTGTTAAGTGTATCAACATTATTTCTTAACGTGTGTCTCGGAGTCTAGTCTCTGGTAATGATTTCTAAGTGCGAGTATGCAGGATATTGAAACCTACGATTGAGATCTAACGAGATGCAGTTCACACTTTATTCTTCTTCTGATGGGTTTGATGCAGCTGCAACGAATTCGTCTCCTGTCCTGACCTTTTCGCCGTGTATTAACACTTGCACTTGCACCGTATGTCTCAATTGTAGATCATTACTTCATTATTTCTAACCATCTGTACTCGTAGTTTGTATTGCACTCATTCCTTCAAGTACCTCTGTCGCTGTCCAGCTTATCATTCATCGTTAAGTATTCACATCCATATAAACATTCTGGTTTTACCAATGGGATATAATGTATCAGTTTTTTTTTTTTTTTTTTTTTAGGCTGGCTTTCTTGTTGTCTATATTATTTTTCAAACCATATGCTCTCTTCATTTTGTTAACTCTTACAGCTACTTCAGATTTTTCTAGTCCATTCTTTTGTATAGTTTCTTCAAGATTAAATTTACTTACTCGCTCAATTTTACTTATCTCTATTTCTATCAGTTATCGTACATTTTATTTAAAATTTATGATGAACTTTGTTTTCTCAGTTGCAATTCGACTTTCTCCAGTTTACTCTCAGTGCATTTCTGTACTCGTTAGACTGTTCATTCCAGTCAGCAGATCTTGTAATTCTTCTTCACTGTCACCGGAGATACCAATGTCGCCAGCGAATTTTATCGCTGATATCTTTTCATCCTGGATTTTAATCCCACTCTTACTTTTCATTTATTTCCGTCACTGCAACTTTGATGTATAGATTGAACAGTAAGGGTGAAAGAACACTTTCCTCTCTTACAAAATTTTAAATCCGATCACTTTGTTCTTGGTAGTCCAATCTTATTGTTCCCTCTTAGCTTTCGTACACATTGTATATTACCCGTCTTTCGCTATAGCTTACCTCAATCTTTCTCAGAATTTCGAACATCTTGCAGTATTTTAAATTGTCAGATGCTTTCTCCGAGTCGACAAATCCTATGAACCAGACTTTATTTTTCGTCAGTCTTGCTACCATTATCAACCGCGACGGTAGAGTCGCCTCTCTGGGGCCATTACCTTTCCTTAACCAAATTGATGTTCATCTAACATGTCCTAAATTTTCTCTTCCATTCTTCTGCATATTATTATTGTCAGGAACTTGGGTGCATGAGCAGCTAAATTGATTGTGTGATCATTCCCGCACTTGTCGACTCTTGGAATCTTCGGAAATGTGTGGATGACGCTTTCCCTAAAGTCCGGTTGTTCATCGCCGGTCTCATACATTCGTGATTAATCGATTTGATGCCTCTTCCCTCAACGATTTTAGATATTACGATGAAATTTATCTGTACCTTCTTCCGTGTTTGATCTTAAATCCCCCAAAGATCTTTTAAATTCTTATTCTAACACTAGATCGTCTATATTTTCCCTATCGACTTATGTTCTTTGTTTCATCACGTCATGAGACAAGTCCTCCCCCACGTAGGGGCCTTCAGTGTCTCTATCCACCTATTGGCTGTCTCCTCTGCATTTCACAGTGGAATTGCCACTGAACTCTTAATGTTGACGTCCTTCCCTTTAGTTTCACAGAAGTTTATTATGACTTTTCTATATGCTGAGACAGTCCTTTCGATAATCATTTCTTGTTCGATTTTTTCACATTTTTCATGCAGCCATTTCCTGTTTATTTCATTCTTAAGTGACTTGTACTTCTATATTCTCGAATGTCCCTCAACATTTCTGTACTTCCTCTTTCGTTGATCACGTGATGTATTTCTCCGTTACCAATGATTTTGTCGCAGTTAAATACCTTGTATCTATGTTTTTATTTAGAACTTCTGTGATTGCCTTTTTTAGAGGTGTCTCTTCATGCAAAGTACCTACTGAACTACTCCTTGTCGCCGAATCTATAGACTCACACAACTTCACGCGTGTCCTTACTTCCTCAGTATTTCCGAATCCCAGTTTTTTGAACACTGATTCTTCCTGACTATTCTCTTTTGTCTCAACCTACTCTTCATCATCACTAATTTGTGATCTGGGGCTATATCTTCTCTTTGGTAGGTCTTTCTTCAACAGAATATTCGCTATTATTAGATGAAATTTGTTGCAGAATTCAGTCAGCCTTTCTCACGTCTTATTTCTAATGCTGAGCCAATATTCTCCCGTAACCCTTACTTTACTTCCTTCCCCTGCAACAGAATTCTAGTATCCCATTACCATTAGATTTTCAGCCCCACTTACAAAGTGAATTACATGTTCAACATCCTCATACACTTACTCTGCCTCTTCATCTTCCGCTTGCGACGTCGGCTTGTGTTGGCTTTCTGTCAGTTATGATGGGAAACAACTTTATCACTGAATTGTTTACAGTAATTCACTCTCTGACCTACCTTCCCTGTAATAACGAATCTTACTACCCTTTTACCATTATCTCATTTTATGCTGCTGGTGATATGAACCTATACTCACCTGTCCAGACATGGTACCAATTCACCTAACTGCCCCCATTATATTAGTTTGATCCTCAGCATTTTCCTTTTCTGATTGTCTAGCTCCAATACCACGTTCATAATTCTGACATTCCACATCCTGATTCGTAGAACGTTATCCTTTCTTTGGTTATTCAATCTTTGTCTCATTGTCATCTTCCCCATGTCAGCCCCTCCAGAGATCCGAATGGAGGACTTGTCTGGAATCTTTTATCTTTTGCCAATGGAAAGATCATCACGACATTTTTTTCCAATTACAGGCCACATATCCCGTGGATACACATTATGTGTCTTCAGTGCAGTGGTTTGCATTGCCTTCTGCATCCTCATGCCATTGATCATTGCTGAGTCTTCTGGCGTTTATGGGCACTTTCGCAACTCGAGGGGCAAGAAAATGCCCAGAGCCTCCGCCCAGTGCTCCGCTCTCGTTGACAAGGACTTTGGCAGGAAAATGGTGACTTCTTATGACAGACTGGCTGAGAACCCCGGTGTTTCTTGGGTCTTTATTTGTAGCTGTGGCCGAGACTTCTTACGTGTGGAATTTGTTTCTTACTTATAAAGCTTCATTTTATATAGTGTTTGAGGTATTATGATTGGGGACATGAAAGAGGAGTTTGTTTGCTTCAGTGACGTGGAAGAGTGTCACGTACATTTGCTATGCGAAAAGCAACTGACATTAAGGTTTTCACCTGCAACGCACAACGTCTGGCCTTGTGTTTTGGTTATGGTCATGGCATCACATATGCTCATCTTGTATTGTACATTTTTAAAGCGAAATGATAAATCTTTAGGAACAAGCGGAATTTGGAATATAAAAGCTTATAACCCTACCACTACTATTGCAATTTAATATGCTTGTACCTAAATAACAGAATCCCTGTCTCTATGTTGCCACGTACAGGCGTCCTACTAAAATTTAATTTAATCTCCAAATAAAGTACACTATGGGAGGATAGTCAAGTTTATAGGAAAAGGTAGTCAATAGAGTTATCCTTTTTACAGGATTTGACCTTGTGTTGTGTCTAATGGATAAGTAAATCAGACTATTCACTTCTTTCCCTAAGATTTTACCCAGATATAAACGCAGTATGAATAATATTATACTAAAGCTAGCGCAACTCAGTTCCAAGTTCATTTAGTGGTTTAAAACAGGTACTAATGGTCGCTAGCCTAGCCAGGCAGTGCAGTGAAGTATTGGAAAAGCAGAAGTAAGAATTTTGCCTACTTTCTTGCTACTGTTTAATTTGCTTCTTCAAATAAACATTACTCCACGTAAACAATGTTGGACTACACCGTCATACATTACGTTTTTAAAAGAGACAAAGCCCAGAAGATAACTTCAAGGAAGTGAAAAATATTTGGCCACGGGGACCTTTAGAAAAGCACTTTCCACAATCATTAAACCTAAATACTAAAATGCTTAGATACTAAGGAACACACTTTTTATACTGAACATTTCACTTCTTACTGGAGTTTACTTTCAAAAGCTATTTGAACTAACTCTATAAAGCCATTTAACAGCAACTAGAAACTTCGCTACACTCTGATTGAATTTTACGTAAGCAAAATTTTACTATAACGCTTTGCAATTGTTGAGAAAACACCAAAACAATTTGAATGGTGCCTGTTTATATTAACTTGGCACTTCATAAGTCTGTAAAACAGGATACTCGGATTAATCAAACACTAGGAAGGAAAACACAGTTTAAATTAATGGTTCACGCAGTACAAAGGTAAAAATATAAAAAAAACCTTATCTGGTGGCTGTAGGTTTGGGTGTGGAGAACAATTATGACGGCTACACAACCCAAAGTACAGTCTGCAAGTATCTTGGTGTAAGAGCCACTTTCGTTTCAAACAAAAGCACACAGGTTTTTACATAAAACCTATTTCTTACATTGTTCCTAAGCGAGACAATTTCTCAGAATTGTCAAATTTACATCGACGTCAACAGATTATACACACAAATATTTTTAAATACAAAATGCCATCAGAAAGTTATTTAACGTAATAAACAAATTACATAGAATTTTACACACATTACTCACATACAATGCAAAGAACTTCAAACTCCAGTACAGCATCCTTTACATCTACAGAAAATATAGTACCAATATGCGAAAATTTTAAAGCAAAATAATTATAAAAATTTAAATGAAGCATAAACAAATAATTTTATAAGCTCGGTCACTTTCGCCACTCCCCATCAAAATTTCTGCTTGCATGTTGGTACTTTGAAGAGAGTTAAGTTTAAGTCTCTGTGCGGGCAGGGTTCTGAGGATTGAGATAATGCATAATGTTCTCGATGAGTTACAACGTACCTCAGTTTCAAAAGGAGTTCCCAAAGAGCGAGTTAAAGCCTGATGTTCTTGAGCCACACCAAAGTTTCAGCTCACGAGTTTCAGTGGATTCTTGCGGCAGCGAAGTGCTCAGTCTTTTAGCCCTTCTGGGGTATTCTGAAAGACTCGACCGTTTTTAGGCACTTTTACTGGTAAACAAAGCGATTTCAATGTGTAATGAGTAGATACCCAAATCATAAATCAACCATAATAAGTCAGGTTTTCCTAGCAAAGAATATAAGTAAAACTCATCAAAAGAAGCAAAACATTGTCGATAAGCTTTTAATACTCAGAGCGAAATCAGTAAACCCATGTATCCTAGCCAAGTAAATTTACTGTTAGTTTGAAGTCCTAAAGACAAGATTGCGGCCCTTAATTCCATCACTAATGTAAATTTCCCAAAGTACATTTGTCACATGTTATAACTTCTGAGAGTTATATGTTGGTTGTTTGATGTACTGTGCCATGATGATTAAGCATCCATACTAGTAAGCTGAGCAAATGGTTTTAGATTAAGCTTTAAATTATGTTTTTTCCTCTTTCCAGTTTTGATGAAATCGAGCCTATACATTAATCCAAGCTACGCTCAAGTTACCTGTATAAACCCCTAGATAATTCGCCCAATAGTTTTGGAGATTAGAATGTTCCAACAGTCAAACAGACATGCACGACGGTTTTCGATAAAACTTAAATAACGATGTCTTCTTTTTTTTCCTGGACCTATCCCCTGGACGACTGGATCTATTAACACCATTATGTCCCGCTCGTGATATTTCCGAACACATAAAAATAGAATGCCCAGAGACGAAGAGGAGACAGTGGGACATGAGTTAGTCAGCTGTTAATGTCTCTGAGGCCATTTGTCCCTGTACAGTCCCAGCGGAAATGGGTTCCTGACGACTCATATTCAAATCTGTGGTAATACGACTCACAGCAGACTGTCGATCTGTGGACGCGACGTGATGTATGTTCATAAACATTGTGGTCATTCTGTGCTCGGTTAACACGTGTGAAACACTGCGATGCTGAAGGTACACCTCAGACACTGCTGACCGCGGAAACGTTAGTTCATGTGTGACCTCCGACCAACGTGCCTTGCACCGGTTACTGTTTCACAAAGTCGATTAAATGGCGATGTGCTGCCGTGTTCGCTGTACACCAGCCTGTAATAGAATGATCAGATAGCCTGTCTACAGTGGCTCCACATGCAACAGATATTCGTAACGTTCGGGCATCATACACGAGAGATATCCCAATGAGGCAACTCTTATCGTGGCTTTTTGTCACTGAGTTTCATACATGGGGTTGGTGCAGATGTTCATACCGTTGTTCCATAAGTTTAATAAACACAACAGATACACAAAATACACTCCTGGAAATGGAAAAAAGAACACATTGACACCGGTGTGTCAGACCCACCATACTTGCTCCGGACACTGCGAGAGGGCTGTACAAGCAATGATCACACGCACGGCACAGCGGACACACCAGGAACCGCGGTGTTGGCCGTCGAATGGCGCTAGCTGCGCAGCATTTGTGCACCGCCGCCGTCAGTGTCAGCCAGTTTGCCGTGGCATACGGAGCTCCATCGCAGTCTTTAACACTGGTAGCATGCCGCGACAGCGTGGACGTGAACCGTATGTGCAGTTGACGGACTTTGAGCGAGGGCGTATAGTGGGCATGCGGGAGGCCGGGTGGACGTACCGCCGAATTGCTCAACACGTGGGGCGTGAGGTCTCCACAGTACATCGATGTTGTCGCCAGTGGTCGGCGGAAGGTGCACGTGCCCGTCGACCTGGGACCGGACCGCAGCGACGCACGGATGCACGCCAAGACCGTAGGATCCTACGCAGTGCCGTAGGGGACCGCACCGCCACTTCCCAGCAAATTAGGGACACTGTTGCTCCTGGGGTATCGGCGAGGACCATTCGCAACCGTCTCCATGAAGCTGGGCTACGGTCCCGCACACCGTTAGGCCGTCTTCCGCTCACGCCCCAACATCGTGCAGCCCGCCTCCAGTGGTGTCGCGACAGGCGTGAATGGAGGGACGAATGGAGACGTGTCGTCTTCAGCGATGAGAGTCGCTTCTGCCTTGGTGCCAATGATGGTCGTATGCGTGTTTGGCGCCGTGCAGGTGAGCGCCACAATCAGGACTGCATACGACCGAGGCACACAGGGCCAACACCCGGCATCATGGTGTGGGGAGCGATCTCCTACACTGGCCGTACACCACTGGTGATTGTCGAGGGGACACTGAATAGTGCACGGTACATCCAAACCGTCATCGAACCCATCGTTCTACCTTTCCTAGACCGGCAAGGGAACTTGCTGTTCCAACAGGACAATGCACGTCCGCATGTATCCCGTGCCACCCAACGTGCTCTAGAAGGTGTAAGTCAACTACCCTGGCCAGCAAGATCTCCGGATCTGTCCCCCATTGAGCATGTTTGGGACTGGATGAAGCGTCGTCTCACGCGGTCTGCACGTCCAGCGCGAATGCTGGTCCAACTGAGGCGCCAGGTGGAAATGGCATGGCAAGCCGTTCCACAGGACTACATCCAGACAATGAATTCACGGTGTTCTTATTTCAATTTCCAGGAGTGTAGATACTTCAATCACTAATAATATATTCTTCCTCTCCATTTACCTGTCGAAATCACATTGTTTTGAGGCGAAGAACTCGTCGAGGCGTATTCGGAGCGCATTCTCATCCGGAGTTCCTTGAAAGTTGTTCAACGAAGAGCGGGAAGATGAAAATCTGAGGGCGCAAAAATCAAGTGATTATGGTGGGTGCGGAATGAATTCCCAACCCAAGTCCTGTGTTGTGTTGTTCGTCAGTCTAGTAGAATGAGGAAGGCCGTTATCGTGGAGTAGCAGCACTTCACGCAGTGTTAGGGGTCGTCGCTCTTCGATTGGATGGAAAAGATGTCTCAGTTCTGGATGATTAATGCCAGCAGTGATTGTTACACGTGGGGGAGGCAATTTGTAGTACACCACATCGTCGCTGATCCATCAGATGCATAACATTATGTTTTGTGAATACGCGTTGGTCTTTCTACGGCAAGTTGGTGCTCTTTTTGGGTTCAACCATACTTTAATTTTCCTTGTGTTAAACATAGACACCATTTCTCCTTACAAGTAACGATACAGGAGAGGTATGGTCGGTGTTACTCACGAGCCAATTGATGAGGAGCAAGCAGAGAAGCACTTGTGTCTAATCGCTGGTTTTTGTGATTTTGGCTTAGATCATTCGGTACCCATATTCGTAGATCCGAGTTTTGAACTTTCCCACGAAGGTGCAATGAACACATTTCAGTCGAATGATCACGGTTAATCACATTTCCCACTTCTCGAGTACACTGATGTCGTTTATTGTGGATTAATTAGTTTAAATGACCTTCTTCAAACCCCGAGGTCTTCCTGAACAGGAACAGTCACTAATGTCAAAACGATCCTCCTCAAAACGATCCTCCTCAAAACGAGAAATCCATTTGCTAGCAGCGTTCTGTCCGATGGCATTATTCCCACATAAGACGCAAATGTTTCTGCCTGTCTCCGCTGCTGTCACTTCTCTACT
The DNA here is from genome assembly GCF_023898315.1 of Schistocerca nitens. Classification (NCBI taxonomy): domain Eukaryota; kingdom Metazoa; phylum Arthropoda; class Insecta; order Orthoptera; family Acrididae; genus Schistocerca; species Schistocerca nitens. The sequence continues at coordinate 697,055,401 of NC_064615.1, read as the reverse complement.
GAACTCAAACAGAAGAATGTCGGAAATTTTGCAATTTTTCCATTTGGCTCTCCATTTTCTGAGCGTTCTCAACTCCACTCACTATCTGCAAATGAAAAATGGCAGTCGGTAAATAAACCCGTAGCGACCGCATTACCGACATGCAAAACAAAAAGGCTACGGACTTCTGGACCACCCTAGTGAAACATTATGTTCACTGCCCACTGCGTGGCTAGCTGCCACTACTGACGTTTCTGGCACGTGACGCGGTAGGGAACGTATATAATCTGAACGGGAACGACAGGGTATCGTTCTAGCGACGATGGGGCTGGAATGGGGAAACACACTGACATAAGGCTTGACGAAGGAGACCGCAATGATAGGGCGCCGGAGGACGAGCATCTCGGAAGTAACAAAGGTACTCGTCTGTTTGCGTAGTTTTGTCGTATCTATGGAAAACGGTTGAAGGACGGTGAAAAGAGGTGTAGGTGACCAGCTTCCGGACGTCCACACCTCATCACAGCACATGTAGGATGGAGTCTTGCCCCGCTAAACAGACGAATGGTGATCTCTGGCAGATCTGGGGACAGGACATAACACTGGTGCAGGCACAAGTGTTTTGGAGCACACCGTTCATCATAAATTGTTGAACATCTGACTTCCCAGCAGATGACCCATACGTCCCAACGTTCAATCAATGACATCGTCATTTCAATAGCAGTAGACACCAGAAGACAACACTGGACCACGAATCAGCAGAAACGTGTCGCCTGATCGGGTGAACCATGTTTTTTGTTGTACCAGGTGGATGGTCGTATCCGAATTTGTTGTCAGCCCAACAACCAAAGGTTCAAAACATGCACCACTTAACGGACGGAGGACAGTGTTGGCTGTATTATGCTATGGAGGATACTCACATAGGCTTCCATGGGACCTGGTGCAATACTCAAAGGAACGATGACAGCTGTGTGGTATGATAACACTATTTCGGGCCAGCTGAACCCCTTCATGAATAATGCTGACATGACTATGACATCTTTCAGCAGAATAACTCTCCATATCATCAGGCCAGAATCGTCCTACGGTCGTTTGAGATGCATGTCAATGAACTTTCGTCAATGTTTTGGGTTACTAGTTCACTTGATCTTATTCTGATGGAGCACATGTGGCACGGCGTAGGGTATCAGCTCCGTGTCCACAAACCACCAGCGCTTAGTTTATGGGAACTGCATGCTCTGTGCGTAGACAGGTCCTGTCACATACTTTCAGGACTTACAAGGACTTGTCTAAGCCCTGTCTTGCACTATCGTACCTCCGTTGCTTTCGAAATGTTGACCAACGAGCTATTAAGCAGTTGGTCATGATGTTTCGTTTCATTAGCGATACTGCTGTCTAATATTGGCATAAATGACAAAAATTAGATAATATCGAATACAAATTATACCCATAATGTTTATTGAACAGATCCATTTTGTAATTTCGGGGTGTAAAACAACTATGCTTACAAAACTTTAGCGTTTAAAGAAGATCTAAAGAAACACGTATTTTATGTGACAAAAATATTACAGGTTCAATGATTTGACGCTAGTAATGTGCAGAGACGGTATCCAAACAGCTGTGTGATGCGTACTGTTTTAGATATGTTGCTGAAAATATCATCCGTTTCCATTAATGCACAGCTGAGATCTGTGTTTTAATGATAGTCAAAGACGCTCAAAACAATCACGTGATTGATGAATAATGGCTCCATCTTCAGCCAAACGGGCATGCGGCGCTTCAAGAATGTCAGTTGGTGTCTCGTACACAAAACGCTTTATCTCCTACCACTAAACGAAAACCATACGACTGAGGACTGGAGAACGTGGTGGCCATGTTACTGTTCCACCCCTCATAATCCAACAAATGGGAAATATTGTGTGACATCAACCGATTAAGGGGACTGTCCATGGTGAGACCTTCCAACTGTTCGCAGAAATCGACATTCCACGAAAAGTAACTCTTGCTAAGAAACACATGAAAGAGCCTGGTGGTGTCCTGCGAAGTCCCACTCAATAGTTCTTTCGAACCGATATGCTTACAGGCTTTATTTACAAAAACCAGCAATGATAGCAGATTCATTCAGGAAATACACTGAAGTGTCTCAACTCGTACATGGGACTGTGGCTCAGTCCCTTGGTCTCCACCATTTCATTTCGGGAATGCTGTAAGAACACTGTTTACAACGGAAACATTATCAAAATCAGCTAACGAAAACGTTGAAAAGCAATTATAACTGAAATTGTTGAAATGCATCGGAAGATATCATCTTGGGGTAACTATCGTTCTGAAATTTGGCGAGCAACTAATAGTACAAAAATCCAAATCCACTTGATATTTATAGAAACTTGCACATTTGTGATTACTGCAGTGTAAAATTTATATTTTGTACGCTACAGCTCATAACTAAGTAAAAAATATATTTGCTGTATTCCAGAGTTGTCAAGAGCTGTTGATGAAATAAATCTTTATTAATGACCCATCATTTGATGATAATATCTTACACTAGCATACTAAAAAGTAAACTTTCACGGCCGGAAATATCATGTCCATTATAATTATCCGGGCTGTTATGCCGTGGTCGGTTGATGAATTCTGAGGTGATTCCCAACGTTTCGTCTCCGACTGCGGGAGACATCTTCAAGGGGGTCCGTAGCTTGATGGTCCAACACACACACTGGCTCACTATCATGTGTGTTGGACCATCAAGCTACGGACCCCCTTGAAGATGTCTCCCGCAGTCGGAGACGAAACGTTGGGAATCACCTCAGAATTCATCAACCGAACACGGCATAACAGCCCGGATAATTATAATGGACATTACACTAGCATGTAAGCGGTGGCCCTCTTATTGTGTTTCTCGCATGGAAGGGTAGAATCTGATTATGGCACTTCACGAAGGTCAGTTTACTGTAACAATGCATTTAACGCATAACTCTTATGCAGCCTTTTACTACTAATGGCAGAGGCCCAAGATGACTTTTACTTCATTTGACGCCACAGAAGGAGCGTTACCATATACGCTGCTGCAAACACTTTTATGATACCTGATGCTACAAACTGATCGAAACTAGTAGTTAATAAAGATTTATTTCAGCAACAACTCTCTATGATTCTTAAATACGACTTTCTACTATTTCTGTATGATTTGTGTAACACAATTTTGGAATCCTTCCGTACTCTTTCGATAACCTTGTATCACGTCTAGAAGTACACGAGAAATATATTGCATAAAATCAAACTGGATTCCGCAAAGGCAGATATTATGAAACTCTGCTCGCTTTATTCATGAGATCCAGAGCACATGACAGTGTCAGAGCTCATAATCTCTTCACTGACTTTCGGAAGGCATTGCATACATTTCCGCATTGTCGATTAATGAAAAAAGAAAATGGAATAACATCAACAAAACTACGGCCTTACAGAGTATCAGACCGGATTTACGATTTGATTCATGACTTCCTTGCACATATAACTGAACATGTCGCTCTTAGCGCAACTGAAACGACGAATGTTAAGGTAATTTTGGTACTCCAAGGACGACTGATAGAACCACTACTATTTACGGTACACGTATGAAATCGGGACATCTAGAAGGATGTTCGCAAGCGCTGCAGTTTCCTATGTGAGGGGAGCAACGCCAGTCAACCGTCGTGAATTGCAAGAAGACCTGCAGAGGATCGGTAATAGGTGTAGGGACTTGCAGTTCGGGCCGAAAGTATATAAATGTACTGTATTTCGTGGAAGTAGGCGAAGAAACTCAGTGCTTCTCGACTGAACTATTGGCGACAAATCAGTGGAGGTAGTTATTATCGTAAAATAGCTAGGAGTTATCCAGTTAGCCAGAGCGCCCTAAAGTGGAATAACCTCATAAAAAAGTTTGTAGGAAAGGCAGATATCAAGCTGACATTCGTAGGGAGAATATTCAGGAAATGTAATTCACTGAAGAAAGAAGTCAATTTACAAAACACTTGTTCGACATATTCTTTCGTTACTGCTCATCATTTTGGAACAGTATCCAGGTTGTGTTAACTCTAGTAGTGTACACCTGTGAAACTGTCACACGAATTGTACACCAAGGTCACAGTTACCCTCAACTATTTTCTGGAGGAACTACCTGAATATGGAATATTTTTGATGAAATTGGACTCTAGCATATGAAACGAATTTTATTTCATCTCTATTACGTTCTTTTTCAATCAATATTAGTGGTTATGCATCCAAAATTCGAGACAAAGTTAAAACTCTCATGGAAATTTTCGATGTTGAAACTTGAAAGTGATGCGGCTCTAAAGCTTTTAATGGCAGTTTAATTAGGTGAAGATGCTATTCATTTAATGAAATGCAAATATTACACATTTTGAGACATCGTTTATTCGTAAGCCCATTCATTCATTATTTCCACACCCTTGGAATATGGACTACAAAGTTATCATCAACTGGCTTCTGTTAGGGCCAGCTATGATCCATCGATGTCCGTTCTTAGCGTGAACGATTGTATTTTCTTCAACGCTGTCTGAAGCTTCGGCAGACTGATCAGTTTCCGCATTGTCCATAAATCCTGCAGGAGCATCACCTTCAGAACCACATTGACCAGGAAAATTATTTACGTCACTATCATGATTGAGTCTTTCTTCCGCTAGTAAAGTGTGATTCGTATGTCCGATTTCCACATAAATGTATTTCAGACTCAGCGACTGAATAGCAACACAGTCGCCAGGGTAGCCGAGAGCGCTAACGCGCTTCTTCCTGGACTCGGGTAGTCGCGCCGTCCCCGAATCGAATCCGCCCGGCGGATTAACGACGGAGGGCCGGTGTGCCGCCCAGCCTGGATGTGGTTTATAGGCGGTTTTCCATATCCCCCTAGGTCAATACCGGGCTGGTCCCCACGTTCCGCCTCAGTTACACGGCCCGCAGACATTTGCAACACGTTTGCACTATTCCATGGCTTACTCTAGACGCAGACAGCTGGGGTGCACTAATTCCTTCCCGGGAGGGTACGGGATGGCGGCAGGAAGGGCATCCAGAAACCCCTTGCACTTACCATGCCACATCCGATTAACCATGGCCGATCCTGCGTAACTGTGGGACAAGACTCAGACGCATTCGGGAGGACTACGGTTAAATCCCGCGTCCGGCCATCCTGATTTAGGTTTTCCGTGATTTCCCTAAATCGCTCCAGGCAAATGCCGGGATGGTTCCTTTGAAAGGGCACGGCCGACTTCCTTTCCCGTCCTTCCCTAATCCTCTGAGACCGATCACCTCGCTGTCTGGTATCCTCCCTCAAAAACAACCCAACAAGGCTCAGACAAAGAAAGAAAGAAAGACTAAATAGCAACACAATCTGTACTCCACATTTCTGTCATATTAAGTAAACAAGAATATCTTACAATTTTGAACATCCATCCCCCACTAGGTGTCATTAGAGGTTGAATTTGCACGGTGGCAACGGGCTGCGTATGTGTCGCGGCGCATGCACAGTAACAAACAAAATACTCCAGGGTCAGACTGACCTTGGTGCACACTTGCAGGGTAAACAGAAGTGACAGAGAATATACAACGACTAGCGGCGCATTCCGTCAAGAGATCGTTTACTCAGAACGAAAACGTTACAGAGATATTTAAAAAACTCCGGGGTCAGGTGCAACAACAAAGCAAAAGAGGTATTTTACACCTCAAAAAGGCTTATTGTTAAAACTCTGGGATCGAATGTTCCGAAAGAGACAGGTCAACATTACTTCTTCCACATACGTCTGACTGAACGGCCACAACGTGTGAATAAGAGAAATTAGAACTACTACGGTTTATCCTCAAAAATTCTTCCCACGCGGCATTCGCGAACGGCACAGGGAGGATGGGAAAAGATAGTGCCTCCAGAAGTACCCCAACCACGCTCGCAGAGTGGATCTTTTTCGAAGTTGTCTTCGGTCGAAGAAAAGTACGTAGTGAAATTTGTGCGGCCAACTTTTAAGGTTATTTGCATACTCTTCCTCGCACACAGAGGGTGCTGTTCGAAGTGCGCAATTACCTGGTGGACTGCTTGACCGGTGACCCGTGTTGTAGTGCGGTTCCCCGAGGACGCTTTCCGGCAGCGCGCATTAACATTTACCGTCGGAGCACTAGGCCGTGGAGCGCGCATGCGCAGTGGCGGCCTCCAGGTGGCGGCGACTGGGCTCCGCGGGCAGTGTGGCTGGGCGCGCCGCTGCTTCCGCCCGTGCTCGGCCGCTGCGCCGTCGCCGTCGCCGTCGCCACTGGCTTCGCGAGCGCTTGCTGCCGAGCTACGTGGGTCGTCGTCTTTCAGGCGTGCACAGTGTCCGATCGTAGGCTGCCCGGCGCGTTGGCTGGCGTCGCAGGAGGTGGCAGAGGGGACGCGAAGCGACAGGTGGTGGCAGCACTCGTTTGCGTGGACGAGCACCGCTCTCTCGGCCGGTGAGTACGCGAGCTTTTTTCCCTGTTACAAGGTACTTCTACGACGCCAATCCACCTCCGGCTGCATCTGGTGGATTCGGTGCTGCCTAACAGAACTAACGTGTTACTGATATCGCTTACCATCGACTCTAGAATGTGTTGTGAGGTCTAATATAATGGAGCTATCTTTTGAATATCAGTGTTTCGTAGCAGATTTAATTTTTACTACACAGCCGGTTTGTCTGAACTCGACCATCTTGATGTAAGCGGACGATGGAGGACTTACGAGTTTATTCGATTGCTTTTTTGTTCGTGGAGGCTAAAGACAAAAATAGGGTTCACCTTTATTGACAAGTATTTTTTCCCAGCCTACAGACAAAGCTTCTAACTCATTCAGAGGGTGTTCTACTAGTGGCCCAAACGCCCCAACGTGCATGACTTTAATATTCTCTAGTGATTGCTGTCCTGTAGCTCGGTCACTCAGAGTTGCAAATATTAAGTAGTTGGATGAAGGGGAGGAGAAGTTTACAACAATACTCGTTATCTTTGTTACGCCACACATCTTTCTGCGTTGTTCATACGAATATGAACTGATCTGATCATGTATTTTGTGGCAATGACAACTTAATTGAGACATACAACTGGCTGTTAGCTCTACGGACAATTCACAACACGTTGTACATCAGTCGGTGTCAATAACGTGGATGGATATTGCTCACCAAATGCATGGCCAGTTCCTTTCACATTTATGAAGTGATTCATTAAACTTGTATAGATCAATTAAGTACGCTGGGTTTTCATGCAAACGTGATAGTGGCCGGTTTCAGACTGAAACTGACCGTGTAATGAAGATTATTCTGTGTGATTGTGGAGATGATGCATATTGTTACATTTAAAAATATTTAATAGCTGCTGACCACGTCCTATTAAAATGGTTATATCTGCAACATTAAAGTACCTTTTGTAAAGCCTGTGATATTAAACACGAAAATATCGAACTTTTTTGAACCACGCACGCGGTCTGTTCACACATCATCCAAAGAGCCCATTACAGTGTTAAAAAGGTGGATTAGGTACTGCTATATTTGGGGTTCAGTACCACCATAGAGAAATACACTGACTTCTATATAACATTCGGCTTGTTGCAAAACAGAAAGTTCCTTGACAGCCAGAGTGCAACTCGTTGCGGAGTCATCCATAAACATGGAAGCAATTTCAGATTTATCGCAGTAACTCGTGTGAGGATCATTACCATAAATTAATGAATTAATAGAGAGTGTTAGATTCAAGTTTACTGATAACATACATGCAAAATGTTAAAATTGTAAAATTACTCAGTGACATCCTTATGAAGCACCAGCCTGACGGAAATACTAATAACCATCTCTTACTCTTAGCAAATGTAAAATTGTTCACTTCACGAATTGTGGAAATGCAATAGATTATCATTACATAACTAATGAGCTGGCGATGTTGTACAAGTACGTACAAATAAAAATGTATGGAGGTAGGAAATGAAATGAAAATATCGGTCTAGCTGCAGATATAGCAAAGAGTTTACTACGAAACTACCTCAGATACCACCTTGTAATAACTGTGCAGCTTACGTATCTCAGGTAAGATACTGGGAAACTATATTTTGTGTACAAGGCAGATTACATTCAATAAGCGTACACCTCCCATACCGGATTACCATCCTATTGCGTTGGATCCATACTAGATCGGACCATCAAGGTTCGGAAAGAGAAAAGAGAAAAGAGGAAAGAGACGTTGCCAGAAATAGTAAAATCTCTCAAGTGCAAAAACTCAAAAGAGGTATCCAGTGAAGAGGCTTAGAAAGCTGCCTGAACCGTCTATCAAGGCGAAAAATATAAATAACTTTCAATGTAGTCGCAGGAGGATGAGACGAAAAATAACTCTAATGTATAGTAGAATAAAATCACCCCCTTTTACGAACATGACCGTTGTCTACGCAATAGATAGGTAGATGAAGTATTTCATGAAGGCTCTGTGGAATTTTCTTGTGAGAATAAAAATATTACTTACACTGATAATAGTAGTCACCTGCTATAGTCACAATCACCAAATCTATTTTATGTCCTGTTCAATTAGTAGCACATAGTAATATTTTCTAAATGATACTGAAAGGATTATAATTTAAGTAAATGACCTTCTTTCACCAATTTTTCGTACAAGCAGTACATGATTACGAATCAGATTTCATTGCAGCATACGCAGTTGAACCGTCACAACTTCTGGCTCTGATAATGTGAATCATTACGTGGAGGTGTAGATCATTTTCAGTCAAGCCAAATAACGTGTTCGTTAACTAAAGTTTGCCAGAATAATATGTTCATGCTGCCTCAACTATTCTTGTATCGTTACCGTTAGAGAGATGTCTGTGTTAGTGTACAAATGAAGTCAGTTGCAATAGTCACATTTTGCTTTCACTGGCACTTATGAAATGCTCTTCTGTACAAAATGTTAAGAAAAAGACCTAGAACATACGGAACTAATGTCGTTACAACCTGTGACTTCGATTCCAAGGGTGTTACTGAAAATTTAGGTAATATTCGAATAAACTGTGTTGTATTTTGCTATTTATGTACAGTAAGCAATATTTACTACGAGTGGCAAACAGATTGGTAAATTCATGCGCTACAGCATTTGGAGAGATATCTGTTGATATATGGGTATGGCCTCTTGTACGGTTCACTTGTCTCTCTGGTCGAGAAGTTAAGGCATAATACATGTATCAATAATACTTAATGAAACATTAGTCTCAGAACTTCGCCTTCGTACAGATATTGTTTCAGTTTCCGCATTAGAGATATATGCCAGCAACAAAACTTATTTCGTTTTAAAAAGTATCACTAAAATCGTTTCGTTTCATGTTAATATCATTATTTAACCACTGCTTTGCATATACGTTACATAGTATTGTAAATCTTGTGGGCTTTCCGTTACTATCTGGTAGTTGCTTTTACATTAATGTCACCAGACGAAGTACGTAACTTTCAGTAAAAATAATTTATGCTTTTTCCTGCTGCCCTTTACCATGAGCGACAGCTTGCGTAGAACCTTTCGCTTATTTAAAAATTTAACCTTGATTCTTTTCGTTTATCAGCAGCCCTCCATGAAAATCTCCATTGAGCCATGCTTTTTCTCTCAGAGTGTCACTTGCTCTCTGCATCCTCAATTATTTGTTGGATGTATTCCAGTCTCTGTTTTGCCCTACAATTTCTTACCTCTGCGGCTCGCTCTGATACCACGGAGGCTACTCCCTGTTGTTTTAACATATGTCTCATCATTCCGTAATTTCATCTTGTCATTTATTTCCATATGTTTGTTTGTTCATTCTTTATCAGTCCATTTAATTTTTAATATCATTAATTTAGAACGCCACATTTGAAAGCTTCGATTTTCAGATCTTCTCACAGTCCGTGACTCACTACCGTACAACGTAAATTCCAAGAATTTTCTTCCTCAAATTAAGGTATGTACTTATTACTAGCAGACTTATTTAGGCCAAGAATTTCCTCTCCGCCTACTCCTGTCCTCCTTGTGTCGTCCTCCTTGTGTCGTCCCTGTGTCGTCCATCCTTGTGTCGTCCATCATGTGTTATTTTGCGTCCAGGCAGAAAAATATCTTAATTTCATGTACTTAAAGGCTAACATTTTTGAGATTAAGTTTATCGTTACTCTCATTTCCACTGCTCCTCATTATTTTCGTCTTTATTCGATTTACTCTCATTCCATACTCTATAGTCAGACTATTGATTGCCTTCAGTAGCCCTTGTAATTATCTTTCACTGGGGATAACAATCATTAATATCGTTTGACCTGAATTTTAATCCCACACTTGAACTGTCCTTTTATTTAATTACTTCTTCGACGTATAGACTGAAGAGTAGAAGCGAAAGACTGCATCCCAGTCTTAAACCCTTTTTAATCCAAGTGCTTGGTTCTCTATTGGCTTATGTAGATATTATATATTACCCGCCATCTCCTGCAGCATACTTATTTCTCAGATTTTTGGACATCTTGCACCATTTCACATTGTTGAACGGCTCTTCTAGGTCGAGAACTATTGTGAAAGGGAGTAGATTTTTCTTGCCTTGCTTCCATTATCACTCGCAGCGTCGGAATTGCCTTCCCAAAAGCCGGATCGATCGCCATTTAGCAGTTTCAGATTTTTTACCATCCTTCTGTATTTTATTTTTGTAAGCAAGGGGGATGCATGAGCCGTTATTTCAATTTTTCGATAGTTCTCGCACTTATCAACCCTTGCTCTTTTTGGAACATATTGGTTGATATTTTTCCGAAAGTGTATGAAGTTCTACACACCAATTTGTAAGTCTTTTGGTTGCCATTTACCCCCAATGATTTTTAGAATTTCCGAAGGGATGTTATCCATCTCATATACCTTATTTAATGGTAGAACGTAACCTTCTCTTCCTGTATAGATCAAGCTCTGATTGAGCTTCTGCTGGTTATTTGATGTTAAGATCAAGTGTGTTTACGTTTCAACTCTTCGATTATGTAAATCTACTACAGTGGAAATTCAATGGAACAATTGTACTTGATGTTGCCGTATTTGGCAGAGATGTATGTTTGACCAGTTGAGATACAGTATTATCTCCTATGAATTTGGCAGCCAGTACCGAAACCAGTAGAGAGTAAATAAAATAGTACAGTTGTTGGCACAAAAATGATCTCTTAAATCGGTTTTCTTTTCGTTGGTAATTTACTGTTTTTCTCATTGTCATCTCGCCGTTGGAAATTCCGGTGATACGAATGGAAGCTATACTTCAGAACCTTTAGACTGTGGGGTGGTCATGACGACACTTTTTTTTTCAATTGCAGGTCACAAGTCCTATGCATACATATTACGTGTCTTCAATTCCGTGGTTTACAATGCCTTCCGCATCCTCATGTCATGATAGCTGCTGATTCTTGTGCCTTTATGATAGTTTCCCACTCGAAGGGAAAGAGGTTGCCCTGAATCTCTGTCCTCTCTTTCGCCCTCTCCTCCCCCCTCCCCCCCCCCCCCCCCGTCTTTGATAATACTGTTGTGCACGTGACAGTGATTTCTTATACCGGAGTTTTCGACCGAAACTGCAGGTGAATTTTATTCAGTATTTAAGCAGTAGCTGGATTAGAACCCACGACACAGGACTTTTTGATTAGTAGTTAAAGACGCTATCGCTAGACCACAAGTGGAAACTTTGCTTTGGAAGGTTACTACTGCAGAAATTTGAGCGTGTATAAATAAAGTTTAAACGCCAGTTATGCTCAAAAATATGTTTACAAGCTTTAAGTTCCTGTTATACGTAAACAACCGAACACTTCAGTCATTTCGAATAATTTTGCTTTTCAGTTTTAGGAATGCCAGTAATTTGAAGTTTTCCTCTGTTCTTAATTGCAGTTATTCCGAATACTCTGAAATTATTTTTCATACTCATAAAAATACCTTTGGAGAAACAATGCGAAACCATTCTTCAAGAAAAGAGATAACATATAGGCGCAGAGGTTTAATTAGACTGCCCATTAGTTACTACAAGCTTCTGAATCGTTATATCTCCTCTGTTTTGTGACGTTGAAGTAATAATTGAAATATGTGTGAGCGCATTCTTAATTAGTTTGAAAATTGAGTAAGAAGCACTGCAATTTTCATGCAGAAATATGATAGCAACATCAGCTTTCGTGTTTGTGAACGTTTTTGTTAGTTAGTTAGTTTCTGTTTCTATGGATCATTTGCGAGATAAGTCATAGTGATGTGGATCGAGTCATTTTGCATTCAAATCGCAAATTAATTTATAAACATGGCTGCATGTTGAACATTTATAAGTTTCTTGTGCATTTATTTCAGCAAATATCTGATTATTTACGTAGCACAGTCAACAGTACCCATAATGTTTGCTCTTATTAGTAACATATTTTGTTAACACTCAAATCTCTGCAGCAGCTTTCTTTTGCTCAGCAGCGACGCATGTGGATCTCAAAAATAAGATATATCCGCATCGGGCCCCTACATCACTTCAACGACTCGCGAATTTTACACGCAGTCACCGCAGATATGTACATCTACGGTGCGTGGCGGATAGTACTTCCTGCACCACCTCAGGTCCCCTTTCATGTTCCGGAAGCGAATGATTCGCGGAAAGAAAGACTGTTGGTATTTATAAACTTGCGTCTCTATAACTTTACCTCCTTTGCCTTTTAGTGAGGGATGCAGTAGACAGCAATGTATTAGTCGATTCCTCTAGAAACGTATGCTATTAGGATTAAACTCAAGTCAATGTGTAAGACCCCTCTTGCAGCGTTTGCCACTAGGCGTGGAGAGCTTCTCCGTGACGCTTTCGCGCTAAAAAACGAATCCGTCCCATTAGGGTAATTACAGTGCGCGCAGAAGCATTTAAGCAGTCAATCTGCGCGATTAGAGCGGAAAGAAATCTTGTGGCCCCATATAAAGTACCCTCTTCCATGCACTTCACAGTGGTTTGCAGATTATGTATGTAGATGTAACTGTGCACTACTACAGCTGCCCTTGTTTCGGTGTTGTCTAATTCCTCTATCAACACTACCTGTTAAAGGTCGCAGATTCATCAGCAATACTCAGGTTTTGCCCGTTCGAGGGTTTTGGGAGCTACTGCCTTTGAAGATTAAATTTCCTGAGGATTCTTCTGCTGAAACTCCCGGTTGCCTTTTCTACGATTTATCGTGCACCGTGCAGCCAAATAGCATGTGCATAAAGAAACATGGGGGTCTGTATGAAATATGTAGAGAAATATTATTTAAATATGATAAACCAACTGGTGGAACACCGAGATTACAAATTGTCATGCAAATACCCTAGACTGAAACTTCCTGGCAGAATGAAATTGTGTGCCGGAGAGGGACTTAAATCTGGGAACGTTACCCTTCGTGGGAAAATGCTCTGCCGATTGTTCTACCCATGTACAACTGACAACCCGACCACACAGATTTATTTTTGTTGTTACAGCCTTCTTACGCACTTAGTAATACTGTTCAGCGCACATATAATGTTACAGTGTCATTCATTAACGCTCTGTTCGTGTGTGACACTAGCCACATCAAGGGGTATATTTATTTCGTACCTATTACTTACCATGGTACGGGAGACAAAATATTAACTTAGGTGATGGAACCGACATTTATGTGACAGGCATTCAGATGAGTTCTACACATAATAATCATGAAATCTAGAATTTGTGTCCTCTACAAGGTTCCAAGTGAAAGCACTTTCCCATTGCCTTTCTCCCATCTCTTAGGCAACGTGATGTTGATGACTCAAGACTACTTGTGTAATGATGTATTGTGTTGTGGCTGTGTATGGCATGAAATAAAGAGGAGAGTGATCTTGCTATGGACACGTTGCATAACACCAAGGGGCCGCTGGCTTACCGTCCTCATTCAACGGGCGAACCGTCATTATAATTGTAGCATGCCCTCTCTTTAAGAGGCACTGTAGAGACGTGTGGAACTTAATCCAGTACATTGTAGGAATATGCAGTGTTTACAATTATTATACTATGATCTCTATATCTCTATACTGTCACAGTAAATGAAATGAAAACTTCTTCAACCACTTTTGAACTTGCTGTGTGTGAATCAAGTGATATTCCAACCAACGTGCGTTAGGAATCTCGGCTACGGGAGCAGGTTGTGGGATACATAGAAGAGGTCTTCTGAACCACCTACTGACTTCATTGACAGGTGTGTGTCAAGCACACAGTGGCGACCGTACAGAGAAACATTGAATTTGTAGCTACAGACGTACAAGGCATTTTGCCAAAGAAAGCAGAGGGAGGAAGCCGACAGGGATAGATTGATTAAATGTAGTGAATGAAATTTACTAGTAGTGTTGGAGGATGTAGATCGGAGATTTTCTTGGGGAAAGAAGTGGGAGTCTGGTGGATGGTGTTTGAAGATTCAAGGTTGCAGAAGCAAGTGGAGACACGCCGCTACGAATAACTATTTCTCGTAAATGGGTAGGAAGAGCGACGCAGTTAGTACCACAGATTAGCAGGTGTTTACGTTCTTCCGGTGACAGATTTTTACCTGTCAAATAGCTAATGGTAAATTTCGTTCTAGTAATTGTAGCTACAATTTTCCCTGCAGATTATCTGACGTAACTTTTATAAAAATATCAGAACTGGAAAGGCTTGAATTTGTTGGTCGGGTCGTGAACTTGTAATCATATACCTAATGGTGTACTAATACGAGCAAGAAATTTTATTTATCGAAGTCACGAGAGTCATATGCGGAAAAATTCTGAAAGTCTTCTTTATTTGAAACTTCCGTACTGAAACTCAGTGTCAGTGTAAATTTTGAGCGAGTAAGATTCGTAATTTGCTTGAATGAAGTTTCTACTGAATTTAATAATAAGGTGCTTGTTTTCAAAGGGTTACGTAAACGTCAAAATAAACAATAAAAGAATGCTTCAAAGGTACCGCAGGTCTCTGCATGTTGATGCGTCAGTAAAAACTATGAGAAACTGCGTGTGTGGAAAAGATATATGCAGCAGCTACAGTCTGCAAAAATGTACATAATGTCGTGGAGAACAAATCCGCTTTCAAACAGAGCTATTATTGGTCTTGATTGTACAAATTTTTTAAATGGCTGGTTTCTGTGCAAAATGAAACATCCTCAGATTTGAATATCGACTAAGAGAGTGTATCGTCGAATCATGGACACATTTACAAGCTGCATCACATAACAAAAATGTGACGTAGCATGTAAATTTACTGGTAGTTGGACGGTACACTCTTGTAACCGTACACTGGGATGTGGGGATGGTTCGTGTTGAACTGAAACCCGTCATTTGAAAAACTGAACGTTCAGAATGCATAATAAATCAGCTACTCTTCTTTCAAAAGTACTTTAGAAGCGACAGTTCAGCAAGAACACACGGAGGTGGGGTGCAGAGTTGCCACATGGATGGATGGATGAATAGGTTTAAACAATCATCAACGATCTTCCCCAAGATCGTGGTACTGACGAGAGCTACCACGTCCCGTCAGGAGCACACGAGTAATCGTGTGCTTCATGCAACTCGCTCAGACAGACAGTCTATTCAATGCACAAATATGGAACTGGTATTAATGTATTCTGTAAGAGCAACGCTACGCTTTGATTTGTTTTACTTGGGCCAACAAATTATCAAAATGCATTACGCACTATTTACGAAAATGTATTTTCAGTCAACGAACCGAATTTCCTACGTGAAGGAAAGATTTTTGTTATTGCAGTAAGGTGAATATATTAGAGGAAGAAATGTACTCCAAACCGGAAATATGTAACAGATTTTAACAAGAATTCATTTCAGTGAAATATGACTCTGAGTTAAGTATAACGTACATACATACAATTAGTGACAAAAGTCATGGTATACCTCCTAATATCACGTTGTACCCTCTATTGACCAGCGCAGTGCTGCAGCTCAACGTGCCAAGGACGCACCAATCGTTGGAAGTCCCTTGCAGAAATATTGAGCCCTGTTGTCCCTACAGTCGTCCATAATTACGAAAGTATTGCCGGTGAAGGATTTTGTGCACAAACTGACCTCTCGGTTATGTCTCATAAATGTTCGATAGTATTCATATTGGGCGATCTGGGTGGCCAAACTATTGACTCCAGAATGTTCTTCAACCCAATCGCGAACAACTGTGGCCCGGTGACATTGCGCACTCTCATCCGTATAAATTCCATCGTTGTTTGGTAACATGACACGCATGAATGGCTGCAAACTGTCTCCAAGTAGCCCAGCATTTCCAGTTAATGATATGTTCAGTTTGATCAGAGGATCCAATCCATTCCAAGTAAACACAGCCCACGCCATTATGGAGCTACGATTGGCTTGCACAGTGCCTTGTCAACAACTTGTGTTCGTGACTTTGTGGGGTCCGTGCCATATTCGAGTTCTACCACGAGCTCTTACCAACCGCATGACTTCGTGGGGTCTATGCCACATTCGAATCCCACCCTCAGCTCTTACCAACTGAGATCGGGACTCATCTCATCAGGCCACGGTTTTCCAGTCGTCTAGGGTCCAACCGACGTGGTCAAGAGCCCAAAAGAGGCGCTACAAGCGACGACATGCTGTCAGCAAAGACACTCGCGTCGGCCGTCTGCTTCCATTGCCAATTCAGTGCACTGTCATAACGGATACGTTCGTCGTAGGTCTCACATTGATTTCTGCAGTTATTTCACGCAGTGTTATTTTCTGTTATCCCTGACAACTTTACACAAACACCGCTGCTCTCGGTCGTTAAGTGAAGGCGTCGGCTACTGCGTTGTCCGTGGTGAGAGGTAATGCCTGAAATTCGGTATTCTCGGTACACTTTTGACACTGGGGATCGATTTTCGAAATGAACAGTCCCATGCCTGTAGCTCCAACTACCATTACGCGTTCGAAGTCTGATAATTCCAATCGTGCGGCCATAATTACGTCGGAAACCTTTTCACATGAATCACCCGAGTACAAATGCCAGCTTCGCCAATGCACTGCTCTCTTATACCTTGTGTACGTGATAGCAATGCTATCTGTTAGTTGTTGTGGAGGAGGAGACCAGACTGCGAGGTTCAAAAAATGGTTCAAATGGCTCTGAGCACTATGGGACTCAACATCTTAGGTCATAAGTCCCCTAGAACTTAGAACTACTTAAACCTAACTAACCTAAGTACATCACACACACCCATGCCCGAGGCAGGATTCGAACCTGCGACCGTAGCAGTCCCGCGGTTCCGGACTGCAGCGCCAGAACCGCTAGACCACCGCGGCCGGCAGACTGCGAGGTCATCGGTCTCATCGGATTAGGGAAGGACGGGGAAGGAAGTTGGCCTTGCCCTTTCAAAGGAACCACCCCGGCATTTGCCTGGAGCGCTTTAGGGAAATCACGGAAAACCTAAATCAGGATGGCAGGACGCGGGGTTGAACCGTCGTCCTCCCGAATGCGAGTCCAGGGTGCTAACCACTGTGCCACCTCGCTCGGTAATGCTATCTGTATATGTGCACATGGTCAGCCCATGAATTTCGTCACCTCAATGTGTAGTGTACGTAATAACACATGTTTTCTGGCCAGCGTCTCAATTTAGTGACCGATTGTAGTATCACATGAAGGACACGCACCAGAGACCGCCGTGAGCAGTTTCCGGCATTTTCTACTGTCTTTATTTGGTGCAGTGTTTGTAAATTTTTCAGATCTACACACTACGTATTGTATAATACATTAAAGCTGCCTAGAAGATATTATTAATCGTTCAGTTACAGAATTTTATCGTGGGCGAAATTATATATGTTTCTAAAACTAGTTATACAACGTGTCTCTTGAAACGGAAGAGCTCTACAATGGAAGATGTGTAAATTAACTGAGTTTCTTTAATTTTTTAGCAGTTTTACCTTTCTTGAAAATGGATATATCTCAGTTTTCAGTAGGTTCTATTCCAAAATGTACTTAACTTGTAAATGGTTTTTCACAGTCTACTTAATTTGATTTCACTGGTTATCGGTCTGTAGTAGAGTAATAATGTAACAGTCACACTATGGACAAGATTTCCTCGACTTAAACACTTTTAAATTTAAATACGAGGGAAATTTCGTAAATAATTCACAGATTGGTGTTATTGTGGACAATGAAAATTACCGTAGATGTAGTCGGCAGGAGGTAGAAGCACGTGTTTTTGTTTTTCTCGTTGTGTACTGTAACATAAAATTGGCGAGAGGTATAAATAGGCCCTACAGCGGTCTTAGGTACTGAGACTGTTGAAGACCAGAGGTCGTACATTAAGACCGAAACTTCACAAGGCAAAACCCCGACAGAAACTCACAGTGTGTTAACCGAAGTTGATGATGAGTTCACTGTGGACCGTAGTACAGTTTCATGCTGCACTAATCGTTTTCGTGGTGGTCGTATGAGCATAGATGATACTCCAAGACCTGGAAGACCAAAAACGTCAACACATGAACGAAGTGTGAAACTTGTGGCAGATGCTCTTGTGGAAGATCGCAGTGCGACTTGTGAGGAACTCTCTGAAGTCACGGGAATTCCCCAAACATCAGTATTCGGTATTCTGTCAAATTATTTGAAGAACAGAAAAATTTCTGCAAGATGGGTGCCACACTGTTGAAGAGAAGCAGAACCGCCTGAACACTGCAAACTTGCTCAGACAACGATTCGACCGTGAACGTCAAGGATTCGTATGTCGAATTGTCGCTGTTGATGAAACATGTTCTCTGCCTCGTGATGACTGGGTGTTGTGTGATGTCCTTAGGTTAGTTAGGTTTAAGTAGTTCTACGTTCTAGGGGACTGATGACCACAGCTGTTAAGTCCCATAGTGCTCAGAGCCATTTGAACCATTTGATGAAACATGGAGTTGAAATCACAGTCCAATGAGTGGAGAGCTTCAGATTCTCCACGTCCAATAGAAGTTCTACGAGCTCAATCAAAGCTCAAGCGAATGATGATTTTTGCTTATGATCAGTAAGGAATCATCATGACAGATGGACTCCAACGCGGAACAAGTGTCAAAACGGTGTATTACCGTAACTGTATGCAAAAGCTGAGCAGAAAAATGCACAAAACTCGACCTCATTTGGTCGAGACTAGGCCACCCATTCTCCACGACAATGCTCGCCCGCATATCTGCAATGTTGTAGCCCAAAAACTGAGCGAATACGGATGGCAAGTGTTTCCGCATCCTCGCTGCAGCCTGGGCGTAAGCCCACCAGACTCCAAGATTTAAACGACAAATTGTGAGGACGTCGTTATTTTTCTATGGAACAGCTTTCTACTACCGTTTCCAGAGCCATTCGACAGACAAGCAGAAGTGGTGTCCTTCATGGAATAACACAGCTTCCGAGACGTTGGGATTCCGTCAGGAGAAGCAGGGAGGCTATATTGAAGGACTGTAAAGCGATATTGAAGTAGTAAGTGAATAAAAAATAAAAAGTAATGGTGTAAGTAAGAAAAAATGGTGTGTATCATTTATGAATTATCCCTCGTGGACTATTTATTCCTAGGTACATGACCGTGTTGTACCTTCACATTTGGAAAACTTTACTTTTCCATGCTGATTTTTGTAATTTCAATCATAGACTTCAGTACAAGAAAAGTGGATACCATTATTTAAAAATGGAGTAAGAAACTATATTAAACTTCCATTACAGTGCTGGCTAGATGCTGAAGTCTGAAAAGCGTATCAAGGTACAACACTCGCCTACTGAAGGACGGACGTTCGGTTTCGTTACGAGAAAGAGACGCCCTATTTATAAGTAACCTTGTGCTAAGTTTTCTTATTCCGATACTTATTTATGACACAACAAAAGATAACATTTATGCCTGTTTATCGCGGTCTGAAACAGGCTACCGCTTTTGGGAGGAATAATAAAAGTGACAGGAAAGCAGTACAGTGTTGCTGCCGTTATATAGTCTGATTTCCAGAGACAAACTTTGTTTGAACTTAGTTGCGCATTAAAATGACGAAAGTTACGAAAACATAGTTCTCTTATGTAGCTACTTACCAGTGTGAAGTGCGCTGTGCGCATTCTAAACAAGCAGCTGAATTCGCCTATACTTCATTTCCTTGGTGGTAATGGGAAAAATAGCCTCTCCACATACACTCCTGGAAATTGAAATAAGAACACCGTGAATTCATTGTCCCAGGAAGGGGAAACTTTATTGACACATTCCTGGGGTCAGATACATCACATGATCACACTGACAGAACCACAGGCACATAGACACAGGCAACAGAGCATGCACAATGTCGGCACTAGTACAGTGTATATCCACCTTTCGCAGCAATGCAGGCTGCTATGCTCCCATGGAGACGATCGTAGAGATGCTGGATGTAGTCCTGTGGAACGGCTTGCCATGCCATTTCCACCTGGCGCCTCAGTTGGACCAGCGTTCGTGCTGGACGTGCAGACCGCGTGAGACGACGCTTCATCCAGTCCCAAACATGCTCAATGGGGGACAGATCCGGAGATCTTGCTGGCCAGGGTAGTTGACTTACACCTTCTAGAGCACGTTGGGTGGCACGGGATACATGCGGACGTGCATTGTCCTGTTGGAACAGCAAGTTCCCTTGCCGGTCTAGGAATGGTAGAACGATGGGTTCAATGACGGTTTGGATGTACCGTGCACTATTCAGTGTCCCCTCGACGATCACCAGTGGTGTACAGCCAGTGTAGGAGATCCCTCCCCACACCATGATGCCGGGTGTTGGCCCTGTGTACCTCGGTCGTATGCAGTCCTGATTGTGGCGCTCACCTGCACGGCGCCAAACACGCATACGAACATCATTGGCACCAAGGTAGAAGCGACTCTCATCGCTGAAGACGACACGTCTCCATTCGTCCCTCCATTCACGCCTGTCGCGACACCACTGGAGGCGGGCTGCACGATGTTGGGGCGTGAGCGGAAGACGGCCTAACGGTGTGTGGGACCGTAGCCCAGCTTCATGGAGACGGTTGCGAATGGTCCTCGCCGATACCCCAGGAGCAACAGTGTCCCTAATTTGCTGGGAAGTGGCGGTGCGGTCCCCTACGGCACTGCGTAGGATCCTACGGTCTTGGCGTGCATCCGTGCGTTGCTGCGGTCCGGTCCCAGGTCGACGGGCACGTGCACCTTCCGCCGACCACTGGCGACAACATCGATGTACTGTGGAGACCTCACGCCCCACGTGTTGAGCAATTCGGCGGTACGTCCACCCGGCCTCCCGCATGCACACTATACGCCCTCGCTCAAAGTCCGTCAACTGCACATACGGTTCACGTCCACGCTGTCGCGGCATGCTACCAGTGTTAAAGACTGCGATGGAGCTCCGTATGCCACGGCAAACTGGCTGACACTGACGGCGGCGGTGCGCAAATGCTGCGCAGCTAGTGCCATTCGACGGCCAACACCGCAGTTCCTGGTGTGTCCGCTGTGCCGTGCGTGTGATCATTGCTTGTACAGCCCTCTCGCAGTGTCCGGAGCAAGTATGGTGGGTCTGACACACCGGTGTCAATGTGTTCTTTTTTCCATTTCCAGGAGTGTATATTTCCAGTGACGACGTTTGTAACAGCGTCTTTTCTGAGTGCTTTGACTGCAGAAAGCGTAAATTTATAATTATTTCTGACAACGTATTCGTTAATTTCGGGACATATTAAGTCTATTGCATTGAAATGGCAATAATGAGGTGGTAGCTGGCTGGCTGATTCGGGGAAGGCGACCAAACATCGACGTCATCGGCCAAGAGGTGGCAGCCAGGCGATTGTATGCTCATATGTTGTTGCCAGCTCTCGTATAGGGAACTGTGGTTTGTGGAGAAATATTTCCACCTTTGTAAGGTTATCACTTACTTCGACGCTGAAGTCACTCAACATTTCATCCTTTCGCTTCACCACAGTAGGTGTCTTACCAACAACAACGGCAAAGTAAGAAGCATTATTTAGAACAACTGTTGGTGGCTGTCCCAGATTCTGAACTACTGAGTTTACGGACTAATTTGATCATCAATTTATTCAAGGTACTCTTCTGCCTCCTTTGATTTAGAAAACAGAAGAGCGTGTAGAAGAAAACCTTGCGTTGTGTTTGCATGACGATGAATAAGTGTGTCCCGGTTGTCGGAAGGCACTTCCACTCTTTCCAGCTCTGCTTGACAAGATCACCAGAATGGGCCCACGTCTCTTCAAGCTAATTGATCTATCTGCCTTACAAATCGGCATCGCCATGCAGCTTTAGCCTCCCTCTCCATCAAAAGCTCACAGCTATAGATATATCCAATGAACTATGTTGTGGAAAATAGTAAATAGCGATGTGCGACTGCCTCGGAAAAGACCTGACTGTTCAAGGGTAACTAATAATTTGCTGAGTGTGAATCTTCTATTCTGCGATAATAATCATAAACATGATCGCGAATAATAGCACCCTCAGTAAATGAGTCTATATTGGTGATCTGCCTATCCATACAACGTACTCCTCAGTTTAAAGTTTTCAAGTTTTTCAAAGTTCCTTTCCATTGTCAAACATTTTCTTGCAAAGCTGCATAGCGATGTTTTTGTTTACATTCAAAGCTACAGCAGCTATACCAATTTCCTTCTTGACGGACAACAGCGGGCCGCAGTTATTTCAGTTTCAAAGTGGAACGGGAACGCGAAAATCATTTCTCTCGTTCGACCTCGAATAGCAACTACGTCGAACTTGATCACTTGTAATTTTCGACGAAATTCCTTCTGACATTGCTCACTACCTTACAACAAATAACAGTAACAATGAATAAAATGAACACTATCGAGACAGTAAAAATTATAACAAACCAAGCTACAGGGTTCAACAAAAACACAGGACAGGAAACAGAACAGAAAACTACCTCAAACTACAGCACTGCGCAAACGGGAAGTCTTGCACAGGAGGCGGTGAAGCTTTGGTATCTTCGGGTAATTGCTGCGGCTACAGGACTCCTGAGATTGATGGAATGTGTGTCCTGCCTCTCTAGTGGGTTCTGTCCCCCGTCCTCTTGCTTCTACTTCTGTCGTAGATGTCAATATTTAAGTAATTCTAAACAGCATTTAAGATTGTTAGTCATTAGGATAATCAATAATACAATATTTTTATGTTGAAGATGAATCTTTAATGGAAGTGTAAAACACGAATGACACCGCAATTATTGTATATTGTTCATGAGTGGTGTGGTAAATCTGATTCAGATACACTTCCTACAAGAGACGTAATATTCTATTAGGAACTAGACGTAAGATGAAACATTGTAGGAACGATTTAACGACTGCGCATGTTGGAAAGCTCGACAGAAAATGTGCCATTCCTCATGTTAACAAGTTAGCAACGAAGTTTAAGTAGACTTTGTCACACCAATGAGCTGTTATTGACGTTTGGATCTTAGTGCAGGCTAGCCGAGTATGAAATCTCCGCTCAGTCTTTTATATGTCTGGGGTTCTTGGCCGAGGGTAGGAATACAAAAGATGACCGTCAATGTCTTCAGGGGACATTAAACAGAGGGAACTTATCATAACTTCTAGCTCTCCTTTGTTGGACACTTTGCCGGCCGGAGTGGCCAAGCGGTTCTAGGCGCTACAGTATGGAACCGCGCGACCGCTGCGGTCGCAGGTTCAACTCCTGCCACGGGCATGGACGTGTGTGATGTCCTTAGGTTAGTTAGGTTTAAATAGTTCTAAGTTATAGGGGACTGATGACCCCAGAAGTTAAGTCCCATAGTGCGCAGAGCCATTTCAACCATTTTTGTTGGACACTTTAATAGGTTTTAGATGCACAAGTGATGACATGTCTTTAACGATAAGATTTCGGTATCTCTAGTATTTAAATACCTTATTCCTTCAGCGTGCTTAGACTGACCTGTTTATGCCGGCCGGGGTGGCCGAGCGGTTCTAGGCGCTACAGTCTGGAACCGCGCGACCGCTGCGATCGCAGGTTCAGCTCCTACCTCGGGCATGGATGTGTGTGATGTCCTTAGGTTAGTTAGGTTTAAGTAGTTCTAAGTTTTAGGGGACTGATGACCCCAGAAGTTAAGTCCCATAGTTCTCAGAGCCATTTGAACCATTTTTTGAGCTATTTATTACGCGTACTAACTTATACAGTTCATTTTATTCCCTTGTGGTCACCAATTTTCGCTCCTTGATTTGAAAACACTTCGTCATCACTAATCATTTTGTGGCAAACTTTGGGTTACGTTTTTAAAGAAACGTTTCTTAATTGTTTATCTTCACAAATGTGATGTGTCTTTACCATTGCAAAGAACAGTAAACTTATATGTGCAAACTTCTATGTGCAAAATTTGTACTAGTACAGTTTCCACGTTCATTATACACCGAAGAGCCAAAGAAACTGATACACCTGCCTAACAGGTGCAGAAGAGCAGCAATGCGACGTGGCATGGACTCCACTAATGTCTGAAGTAGCGCTTGAGAGAATTGACACCATGAATCCCGCAGGGCTGTCCATAAGTCTGTAGGAGTACAAGGAGGCAGTGGTCTCTTCTGAACAGCAAGTTGCCGGCCTTTGTGGCCGAGCGATTCTAGGCGCTTCAGTCCGGATCCGCGTGACTGCTACGGTCGCAGGTTCGAATCATGCCTCGGGCATGGATGCGTGTGATGTCCTTAGGTTATTTAGGCTTAAGTAGTTCTAAGTTTTAAGGAACTGATGACTTTCAGATGTTAAGTCCCATAGTGCTCAGAGGCATTTCAACCATTTCAACAGCACGTTGCAAGGCATCCCAAGTATCCTCAATAATGTACTTGTCTGGGAAGTTTGGTGGCCAGCGGAAGTGTTTAAACTCAGAAGAGTGTTCCTGGAGCCACTCTGTAGCAATTCTGGACGTTTATGGTCACGCATTGTCTTGTTGGAATTGCCCAAGTCCGTGGGAATGCACAATAGACACGAATGGATGCAGGTGATCAGACAGGAAGCTTACGTACGTTTCACCTGTCAGGCTGGTCCCATATCACTCCAACTGTACACGCCCCATACAATTACAGAGACACCAGCAGCTTGAGCAGTTCCCAGCTGACATGCAAGGTCCATGGATTTATAAGGTTGTCTCCATACCCGTAAACGGCCATCCGTTCGATAAAATTTGAAACGAGACTCGTCCGACCAGCAATATGTTTCCAGTCATCAACACTCCAATGTAGTTGTTGATGGGCCCAGGCGAGGAGTAAACTTTTGTGTCTTGTAGCCATCAAGCGTACACGAACTGGCCTTCGGCTCAGAAAGCTTATATCGATGATGTCTCGTTGAATGGTTCAAAAAAATGGTTCAAATGGCTCTGAGCACTATGGGACTTAACTTCTGAAGTCACTAGTCCCCTAGAACTTAGAACTACTTAAACCTAACTAACCTAAGGACATCACACACATCCATGCCCGAGGCAGGATTCGAACCTGCGACCGTAGCGGTCGCGCGGTTCCAGACTGTAGCGCCTACAACCGCTCGGCTACTCCGGCCGGCCGCTGAATGGTTCCCACGCTGACACTTGTTGAAAGCCCAGCACTGAAATCTGCAGCAATTTGGGTAGGGGCACGTTGTCACGTTGAAAGTTTCTCTTCAGTCGTCGTTGGCCTCGTGCTTGCAGGATCTTTTTCCGGTCGCAGCGGTGTCGGAGATTTATGTTTTGCTGGATTCCTGATATTCACGGTACACTCGTGAAATGGTCGTACCGGAAAATCCCCACTTCATCGCTACCTCTAAGATGCTGTTTTCCATCGCTCGTGCGCCTACTATGACTCACTTAAATCTTAATAACCTGTCATTGTAGCAGCAGTGACATATCTAACCTGCCCCAGACACTTGTCTTATTTAGACGTTGCCGACCGCAGCGCCGTATATCATATCTCTATTTGAATACGCACGTCTATACCACTTCGTTTGGTGCTCGGGTATATGAGGCACGACCATTCTTGATGGCGTGTATATGCGGTACAAAATAACAGAAACCGTCCCTACCTGCAATACGACTTAGTTCCTAAAATACGAAACAATGAGACAAAACGCTGCTCTAAAGAAACGTTCATGTTCTCATTGTCAGTGTCAGACGATTACATTAAGATATTAGGCGATTTTAAATAAAAGCGTTGTATTTATTCTTCTCTCAGATAGCTCGTAGTAAGAGGAAAATACACACTGATCTGATAATGTTCTGATCAGCCAAAACGTTGTGACCGAGGACCTACTATCGATATTAATCCGTCCAGGCGGCAGCAGCATCGCCTGGCGAGGAATGACTGTTACAGATACGCACAGTCCACGTAGTATCAGTGAGGTCTCTGTCCGTGTTCAGAATGGGGAAAGCGTGCGATCTATCTGAGTCTGACCGAGGGCAGATTGTGATGGCCCAGAGCCTCGGCACGAGCATTTAGGTAAGTGCACTACTTTTTGAGTGTTCGAATAGTACTGTGGTATCTTCAACACGTGACGAAACCAAGGTGAAACCACATCCATATCCGTTGGGCGGCCACCACTCGCTACAGATGTCGAACGTCGAATACTGGGCAGACTGGTAAAACAGGCAAGGCGGAGAACTGTGGCGGAACTAACATCAGAGATTGCTACTGGACAGAATAAAAGCGTGCCTGAACACACGGTGCACCGAACACTCCTAACGATGGGCCTTCGCAGCCGACGATCCATGCAGGTGCCAGTGTTAACACCACGCAATGGGCACGTGTCGATCGGCACCTGCCGTTGGCGCAGTGACAGTGTGTTGCATGGTCTAATGAATCCCGATACGTTCTTCATCATGCTGATGGGAGGGCGCAGATCAGTCGTCTTCCAGGGGAACAGGTTTCTTGGCACCTGTACTGCGGGATACTGCGGGACGGAGACAAACTGGCGGTGCTCCGCTATGGTCTGGGAAACATTCACGTGGGCAACCATAGGCCCAGTGCAGCTCGTGTTGGGCACCATCGTGGCCAAGGAGTGTCTTCCACTTGTTGCGGATGACGTACACCCATCATGACGGTTATGGTTCCCGACGGCAGTGATATTTTTCATCAAGACAATGCACCATGTTACAAGGCCAGAAATGTGATGGAGTATTCCAAGGAACACAGAGGCGAGTTCCAATTGATGTGCTGGCCCCAAGCACAGCGGATCGAACTCATTTGGGATGGGACTGAACGTGTGTCGGAGCTCATCGCCCCCCTCCTCGGGAATTACGTGCGATCTATCAAGATCTCGTCGCTTCCGTGCCATGACGCGTCGTCGCTGTCATCCTGTCAAAGGTGGACATACCGGCTATTACACAGGTAGTCATAATGTACAGGATGATTCAAGTGTACAGATAGTTTTCGTTGACGTCTCATCGCAAATGTGTACATGTCGTTGGACACGTCCAAAATGTATTAGTTTGCTACTGTGAATATGGGTAAGACTGCTGTAATCGCCAACTGTGTCGGTTCTTAGTCTTCTCTGACTTGTAAAGTTGCAAAATTTGTAACTAAAAACTAGGATCTCCAGTTTAATTGTCTCTGAGTGAAATATCTTCATTTTATTCTTAATCTGAGGTTTAGTCAATCGTGTTTCACTTATTTAACAGACCATCTTTACTATTACACTTCTTGCTCCAGATTTCACGCGAAACTCAGTTATTGAATGTCGATAGGCCCCGTCTGTGTGTGTTTCCTGTGGTATACCATTTTTATTTCATTAATGTTACGCGTTCTACGTAAAAACTGGAAATTGCACTCCACCGTTCGGTGCCGTAATAGGTAATAATCCTGATTCATTTGTTGTCCCTTTTAATCCTCGCAGCATTCTGATCCGGATGAAGTACAGCTTGTATGCTTTTGTTCTTCGTTTAATCGTTCCATAATCTTGCTCTAATTATAATCCTCCATACCGTGTTTTTCTCTAATCTGTAGATTAGATTGGCCAGTTAGCCTGTTTTGTACCTGTATCTTTTTTTTCAGAATTAAACTCGCCTTAACTCTTGCGGTATATCTGATTATTTTCAAGCTACAGTGAGACAAAATTATTATGAAAAGGTAGAATACTTTTTAGTCTAATGTAGGAGGTCTTTCAAAATAACAGTTTCCCTTCTTTTACCACTCCATTTACGTTATATAAAGGGCGATCAAAAATTTCCATCCGAAGGCGTTCAGTCCAGAATCGATGTGTCCATCAAGCAAAATCACCGTCACCATTACGGCAATCATCCCACCATCGCACTAGGTAAAACTTTGCGCTTCTCTGCGTAAAGAAATCCATAACTGCCTTCTGCACATCTTCGTGCGACAGCTTCGTCGATCTTTCAAGGCCTTTTTTAGGAGACTGAAGGTGTTTTCCACAGACATGCTGTCCCATAAACATTCTTCATTCACCGATTGTTTTCTCTTCGGCAGCCAATAAAAGGATAACAGCACTTTGGTCCTGTTTGCATGCATTTGACAATAGCACTGCAATCGTTCATCTTTCCACACTTGCCGCACACACGTTGGAAAGACAGAAAATGCCCCACTAGTCCCTTACTTACAATTCGGTGCTTATATACCCTCATGGGAGTTGCGCTATCTTGCACATACGCTGTAGGAACGTCCTTGAACGCAAAGTTTTTGATCTCCTCTTATACAAGAATTGGTCCTTTTCGCCTGCGTGTATGGTTGCATAAGGTGTGGAACCGATTGCACGATTATCAAAAAAGACTTCCCGTTCTGCACTTTTGTAACATTATACAACGAATTATGTTCTTCGCACGTACTGGGAACCATGAAGCGAGGAAACATACAGATTTCGACCTCTTCAACTGATAGTTATGGGCTTCCGTTTCAATAAACGTTCTATTCTCCGTATATGTCGAATGAAATCAAGGTAACCTTCGTTAACCAAAAATCTCGTATGGCAAATGTAATTATATTCAATCGTATGAATAGTTTAGCCTTTTTGACTTTCTTTGTTTAACGGACAACATTTTCTTCTAGTACCTAGTCTATGAGTTGAAAATACAGAAATATGTTCTCGAAAGGCATCGTAAGGCTACAAAGACTTAGGGCCTACTACCACCACTAGTGGTTTATTATGACCGCCTACAACGAGATCCGAGGAGTGAAAAATCTCCCAGTTATTGAGTGAGTACGTAACCGACTGTACTATGACACAACTCTCTCTACGGAGAAATAGCCTGGTTGTTTACAGTACGGTGTAACGATTACCTTATAATTTCTTCGATCGGTTGTCGCCTTAGTAATCACAGTCTGATTCAAATAAGACATCCTTGTATTAACAGCACACACGAGACGTTCGATGTTTACGAGGGGTAATTCTTATTATCATCTCGAAAATATTGAGTCCACTTCAACATTGAGTTGCGCCGTTTTGCTTTTTCCTCCTCTGGCGGTGTGCTACGCCACTGCCGTGCGAGCATTTCGATGTCTCACAGGACACCTATTTTCAAGGTGATATTTAAAATTTTATGATTACCCCTCGTGATTGTAAATCACTTTCAGTGCCCTTCATACTACAACAGCTGACCGAAGCTCCTACTGTACTGGAATAAGACGTCCAGTAAGGGCAGAGAAGCTTATTGCATGCAGGCAGAATCTTTTTCCATTTCTGAAGACCGCGGCGCGGGCAGTTGGGCTGTGCGCGTCTGTGCTGTGATATGAATGGAAGGAGGGATTGTGCATGCCCTTAGTCCCACTAGTAATAGCCGGTTAGCAACAGTTCGTTCTGACACGTCTGGCCTCATACGCCGTCTTATCTCTATATCCATGAAAATGCAAAGCTGGTACTTTTTAACGATGATACAAGGATTGCTATCACACCCAACAGACAAGAATTAACTGATGAAATTGTGAACGATGTTTTTCAGAAAATCATTAAGTGGTTCTCCTCAAATGAGCTCTCAATAAACTTTGACAAAACACAGTTTATACAGTTTCACACAATAAATGGAATAACACCATTAATAAATATAGACTTCAATCAGAAATCGATAGCTGAGATGGAATATTCAAAATTTCTAGGTGTATGCATTGATGAGGGGTGTAACTGGAAAAAACACACTGAAGATCTGCTGAAACGTTTAAGTTCAGCTACTTATGCTATTAGGGTCATTGCAAATTTTGGCGCTATACATCTCAGTAAATTAGCTTACCACGCCTATTTTCATTCTCTGCTTTCGTATGGCATCATATTCTGTGGTAACTCTTCATTGAGTAAAAGAATGTTCATTGCACAAAAGCATGTAATCAGAATAATTGCTGGAGCTCATCCAAGATCATCCTGCAGACACTTATTTAAAGAGCTAGTGATCTTCACTGTAGCCTCACAATGTATATATTCACTTATAAAATTTGTTATTAACAACCCGAACTAGTTCAAAATAATAGCAGTGTACATGGCTACGACACTAGGAGAAATGATGATCTTCGCTTCCTTCTTTTTCTTCTGCTGTTATCCCGCATTGTGCGCCGGGTCGGCTGGGTTAAGTAAGGATTGGACATGGTTAATTTTAAGGGGGGGCCGGATGCCCTTCCTACCGCCACCCCATATCCCCCGGGACGGAAGTAATGTACCCCAGCTATCTGCGTCTAGTGTAAATCGTGAAATAGTGTGAATGTATAAAGGACGATCTTCATTACTCAAGGTTAAAATCTAACTTTGACTCAGAAGGGGGTAAATTATGCTACCATAAAAGTCTTTCGTCACTTACCTAATAGCGTCAAAAGTCTGACAGATAGTCATATAGAATTTAAAAGGAAATTAAAAGAATCTCTGAATGGCACCTCCTTTTACTCATTAGATGAATTTTTGGATATATTAAGTGGGTAATTTCCCCACCCCCACTCCCAAAAAAAATTAAAAATATTACGTTTCATGTAATATATTGTGTAATTTAATATCTTGTTTAGACTTAGCCTGACACACACATCATAACGAAGCGTCGTATTCATGATCTATGTAACAAGTACCAATCTAATCTAATCTCTAACTGTACGGTCTGCCACTGCTGCCCATAAAATACATCTGTGCTGCGTGGACGTCCAGAACCTCGTCTATGGGTGTGAGACTATTCACGTGAGGTAGCACGTTCAGCTTGTGTGGCAGTTCTCCGAAACGACCATTCCGCCATTCGGAAGGCCACAATTTGATCCCTTTCAAACTCGCTCAGTTTGTTGTAGGAATCACGAGTGCGTCTCTGTCGCATGGTTGCCTGCTTGCTTCTCACGGTCGCACCACATTAAAACTTCTGGCTGTTAGCAATCCCTATGAAAGGGTGCACACAGGTGGCGTTCTGGCAGCAGTGACACTACGCTGTCTGTTAGCGGAAGACGTAGAAATCATTATCTACTATCCCCTAGGTGGTATATGTTAACGACTCGGCGGGAGCGAATGAAAGAGCGGGATCATGTTGCCAGAAGTCTCCCGATCGTGAACAAAAAACTGTGCGTCACATGGCATGAGGTCAGCGTGACTTTGCCGGCAAATGGGGCATTAGGAGGCAGTTAAAGGAACGAAAGATTGAGTATGTCAATCAACGAGCAGTTACGGTGCAATATGGTGGTGTTCTTCATTACAAAGTGCCCCGGAGGCAACTTTTAGATGACTTCACGCGGGGAAGAATAATCGGGGAACTAGAAAACTGGCGCAGTGTGACACACAGCATGGCTCACGTGCATGCCGAGCGTTCTGGACCAAAGGCACTGCTACCATAAGAAGAGTAAGCGGTTCCAGAAGGTCGAGTACAGCAACAGACGACGGTACATCCTGAAACAGGCTACGGGGCTCACGCCGAACACTGGGTGCTATTGCATACACATTTAGCAGGACTGCAAAGCTCCCAGTGTCATCCTCCACTTTGGCAGAGCAACCACATGAGGTGGTCTCTATTCCAGACGACCATGGTGTCCCGGGTTCGATTTCCGGCCCGGATGGGGATTTTCTCTGCCCGTGGACTGAATGTTTTTGTTGTTCGCATCATTCCATCATCATTTCGTGAAAGTGTACTGTGTACAGATCGAGAATTTCTACGGGCGCTGATGAACGCGCAGTTGAGCGCCCCAAAAACCAAACATCATCATCATTATCATCATCATCATCTTTATCTTTGCCAGACGACCAATATGTTGTATTCTGTTGACACCCTCACGTCGGCAGCACATTTAAGAATGTGTCACTGGCTCATTTCGGATGAGAGCAGTTTCAGTCTGAGTTGTGATACTGGAGGTGTCCTGATATGGCGAGAAATGGAAAAACATAACGCTCCAAGGAACATTGCCGAACGTAATCGTTTTCATGGTACAGGAGTTGTGGTATGGTGATGTATGATGTTGCATAACGTTCTGACATCCAAATCTTAGAACACGGTATATTAAATTTTATTGCGACAGTGTGTTCCTTCCCAATGTGAATTTTTGCAGAGGTACATTCGAATCTGCCTTTATTTTTGTGGACGACAGAGCGCGACTGCATAGAAAATCGCATGTGGAGGAGCTCTTGGAATAAAAGGGTAATCACCACCTAGTATCCAGCAGTTATTAAACCACGCACTTGGTGGAATGGAGCGCCCTACCTCAGTAACTCCAGACCAACCTCGTGGCCACTGTGGGAAGACGTTACAGCGCATTCATTGCCATCAGTAATGATCACACACCGTATTAAGATATCCCGCCTTTTGTAATATCCAGGGAATCATCTTACATCTCGGTGACTTCAGTGTAATTACTGTGTTTCAATAGCAGTGAAATTTCTGTTGACATCATTGCGCATTTATTTCAGTTATGTTCAGTATTGTCTTGTACTGTACTGTGGCAGTTATTTTGTGAACAGTGAAAGTAATATGGAGCTATGATACTTGGCAGTGGCACATCGTGTGAAAGTTGTATTCATCGTTAAGTTTAGCACTCGAGTGTATTTAAATAATACACTTAAGACGGCTCCATACAAGGATGTTGCTTTGTATATGGCGAGAGTTCTTATACATGGCAGAATGCCCAAAGTGCTATTAACTTCTCTTTTCGGTAATTATTGCCTCTGGTGGATCTCGAAGTGAGAATCAGTAATGCTTCGGTATTGTCAACGTTGTACCCTAGAGTAATTTTCAACGACAACTTACTGTAGTGAAGATTACTACAAGTTTTTTTAGAGCATGTTGTTTATCACTAACGGTTCTATTAATGCTGACAACTGAAAGACAACACATTAGATACTTTTAGAGGCTTGATAGTGAGACGAGAAATGATAATGTAATTTAAATTTGCAGATGACCGGGTAATGTTCTAAAATCAGGGCAAGAACAATAATTTTAGACGGAGAGGATTGTAAAAATGTGAAAAGAGGATGAATGTAGGAAAGGCCAAAGTGGTGATAATCGTCAGACATGAAAGATCTGTCAAAATACATATAATTGGTCGGAATGAAGCTGAAACAAGTAAAATCATTTAGGTACTTGGGAACTTTAATGACAAAAAGTGAGGGGGAAAGAGGTATAACATCTATAGGTAAAAAAGCTTTTGGAACGAATCCCGAAAAAAAATTCGCCAATATTCTGCCTGAAGCGTAGTAACGTATGTCAAAAATTCATGGACAGACGAAAAGCAGAATAAAATTTCGATAGTTTTGCAAGGTGTTTGTGGAGAAATATACTTTAAGTGAACTGCAGAAATAGAATAACGAATAAACAACATAAAATTATAGGAGAGACAAATAAATCCGTAGACGTGATAACAAGAAGGAAGACGTCTTGGCTGGAACACATACTCCGAAGAAACTACCAGGAACGTAGAGTCATAGATGTAAGACGGTAGCAAGAATTGGTATGCTGGTAGACATTAAGAATGGACGAAGCTAGTAGCAGGATATGGGAAGGAGACACACACAGAGCAAAGTGGAGAATGTACAGTTAATACCTGTCGTAAGACACACATACTAAACACAAATATATCTATGCAACATGGAACTGCTGTAGCTGTAGCTGTGAACTCCCTTTATAAAAATAAAGCTTTTCTCGACCTGAAGGATCATTTGAAAATTGCAGCACTTTATTACACTTCGTCCTATTGAAGGTGACACGCCCAATGCGTATAAAACTGTTGCGAGTTTTAAGTGATGCAGACACTCACGAGTCGATATGACGGCTTAACGTGAGAGAGCGTAGATGGTATTGGCTTCGAACAGATTATGAAAGCGATGTGTTCTTCCTGTTACCTTCTCTACTATTGGACTAGTAGATCTCACTTGAAAATATTCTGTTTCCTGGATTGTGGTGACATAAGACTCCTTCACGTCTAGCGGACATTTCGATTGCTTGTTAAAATCAGTTTATTAATGAAAGGGGAAAACACATAAAACACAACATAAATAGTGATAACTAGTCCTTAGAGAGAGTACTGTTTCAGTGAATCAGAGATAGATCTCGAGGAATTGAATCAAAGGCGAAGATAATGAGCCATGAGCTGACATTGGCTACCAGCACGCGGACAGGGGCCAAGCGCAAATATGACCGCTCTAGAACTGCGGGGACCATGAAGCTAATTCCGCGTATTTCAGCTTAATCACGTGCGGAAGTGTTACGGGAACGTCTTGGCTAAAACAGAACGTAACTGTTTATGTTTACTTCCAAGCTGTTAAAAAAAAAAAAAACAGCATGTACCGTGAACAGGCAGCAACTACCACACTGCTACTGGTCACGAAGTAAAGCCTACCAAGAACTGCAACGAAGAGAGGCCAGGAGGGCGCCTCTCAGCAGTTTCGTAACCTCGGATCCTGCACACTGTGTGCTTCCTCCGAGGATAACTAACTTAGCTGGGTGGCAGGCAGGCCGTTGTTGACTTAGTCCTTCTGCAGAGGGTGAGTTCGGCCTGCTCATGCACAGCTTTTCGTTCGTAGGGGCGGCGCCATCTCTCTGTCCGCCAGGCAGGTTGCTGTCCCTCTGCGCAATAGTTGCCTCGGATTCAATTAACGCCAGCCGCTGTGGCCGAGCGGATATGGGCCACTGGAACTTCTTGTAGACTTACTCCACCTTGCGTATTTAAGAATTAAATTATTGGTAATCACGAAAATTCGGTGAAGTCTACTTAGGGAAGCTATTGTTGGCTTCAGTTGGTTGAGGAAAGTTACTTATAATGGTTTAAAGAGGGGGGGGGGGTGACCAAACTGCTAGATCATCTGTCCCTAAATTAACGATCCATGCTCAGTACGCTAAAGCATACTAAGTAGAGCGTTTCCTGCGTGAAGTAATGCACGTCAATCCACAGGAACTTCTCGGTATACATCGTTCGATCGTATCCAGCATTCTTTATCTGAAATTTGTCAATGAAGCAGCGTCCGTACGGCTTATTCGCCGTTCCACCGATGGATATCGTTCCCACCACCCGGAGGGCAATGTGGGCGTAGTGACTGTCGATCATGCACGACTCTGCCTTCGGAACATACGAATCTTTGAGCTGCCGTTTGAAGTGCCGCCACACTTGTCGTGAAAGTACTGCGGCCTTCCGGGAAGTACTAACTTACTTGGAAGAAAAGTGGCATACGTTCGAGATGTATCTTGTTCTGAACGGAGTACGTCAGGTGCGAATCCAGCTGCGCAAACACATCCCGTCGTAAGCGACCGTTAGTGGCTGTCGACCGATGGTCATTTAAGACTATCAACCGCGGACTTGTTCAGGGTGCGGGCAGGTACGACATGTACGCTCTGAATGCCTGCAGACATGCCTCGTCCAGATACCACGCACAGACACGACGCCTACATCGCAACCGACAACGCTGCCTATTGCATGTCAGGGAGGAACATGACGGACGCAGACTTTGTTCCGTTCCAGTTACCGAACCGCGTGGGATCGGGCTCCGTACCCACGACGACGCGGCCTCCATCGGAACTGTCTTCAAGGGGTAAGGCCTGACCTGCGCCTGGATGTTTATGGGTATGAGTCTTACGTCAACCCAACTTCCAACGGCGATGGTGGTACGACTATATTACTACGCGATGGCATCGAACCAGCGGATATTCAGTGTTTGCCAGCAGGGAGAGGCATTGCGCTCACCATCGGCGCGGTCTACATTGTGAATCTGTATGCCACATCTGGTACTGCGAAGCGTCGAGAGCGAACACACTGAAGTAGCTTCACTGTTTCAAGGCACTACAGAGCACTTCGTGGTGGGTGTAGACTTCAACAGCGTCTTACGCCCAGAGGATCAGATCCCCCATCATGTCCCATATCCACTCCTGCAAGCTATGGCCACGGATGTCGCTTTGCATGATACATGGACACTCATTCACGGTGACCGACGTGGATATACACACTTCACCAGCCACTCGGCCAGCCGGTTGGGCAGGATTTATGTCTCCCTAGGTCTTCGTGCAGCGACTGTCGGTGCCGAGCTGTGGCCCACTGCATTCACCGACCATCAGGCCTTCGTCTGCGTTGTGGTTCTGCCACAACTGACGAGCTGTAGTAGAGGACACTGGACTCTTAACGTCAACATTCTCCGGCAAGGGGCTTGCCGTGTAGCCTCACTACTACCAGGCACAAATGTGAGCGATGTCGTCATACCTATGATTCCACGACGCGATGGTGGACACACTGCGCTAAACCAGTGAAACGTCCCCTTTGAACAATTTTACATGACTGTGTTTAAACTGACACACAATATTTTTAGCGCAACGCAATCTAACTTTCAATAATCCCTACAAAAGAATGGCCCTGATTAACATTAACCTATATGTTTCACAAATCACTTACCTCCAAAAATCTTCGTTACTCGAACTACTGCAATACAGCGAGCGCTACTACTGCCAGCTAAATAAAAGATTCAAACTACGGAAAGCACTAACTACTGATAGGCATAGTTAGCAAATGAAAGATTTTAATAGAGAACAAACAATGTATTTACCTTAATAGTCATAATATATATAGCAGTTCATGACATCCATTCTTACAAATGTACTGTTTCTGATGGACACACCTCCAGATTATCCATTCTCAAAAATCGGCCATCTCACTTCCTCACATCCACCACTGCTGGCGGCTCGCCTCCAACTGCGCAATGCTACGCGCTATTAACAGCCAACAGCCCAACACTACAATAGCGAACAACAATGCAAACCAGCCACAGACTGCACACAGCACATCCAGTGATTTTCATACAGAGCGCTACGTAGCGTTACCATTAAAAAAACCTGAACAGCCTACTTACATAGCCCACATGCTCCTCACAAAAAAATTTTACAAATTATTTTGGGCAGTGGCCAATAATGATTTGAAGAAATTTTTCATAATTACTAACAAAGATATCAGATGCACACACTTATTGATACAATGTTGGTCAAAACTAAAATTTTCTCACAGTCCATAAAGACAGTCCTGATCATTCAATCACAGTAAAATTGCAGATTTTTTTTCTCAAAGTCTGAGCAGTAAAAGAAAATGCACACGGAAGTAATGGATTTCCATGCTGTCTTGAAGAAGTAGTGTTGTCCTTCCAACGGAAAGACAGTGCTGACTCTCGACATGCAGACAGGTAATGGGCCACAACAGAGCAAACCCACAGCAGAGTCAGTCGAAGTTGAAGAATATTGGTAGGTAGGTCATCACAGAGCAGACCCACTGTAGTCCTGGTAGAGATTATGGTATTGGTGGGCCACCAGAGGTGCAGACCCACTGCAGTCCTTGTAGAAATAATGGTATTGGTGGGCCATCAAAGATGCAGACCCACTGTAGTCCTTGTAGAAATAATGGTATTGGTGGGCCATCAAAGATGCAGACCCACTGTAGTCCTTGTAGAGACGGCCAGCAGCCATCTGTTGCAACTGTGCAGTTGCACGATCACCATCGAAGTGTCTTGCAGAGAATCTAGCAAGTCCATAAACCACCACTTGTACACTCACAAAGTTTTGGGAATTGTCCTTAGAACCAGCAATGCTGTTATCCAGTCCCTTGCTGAATTATTAACACACATTCAAACACTAACAGTCCTCTTTTTTTTCACATATGTTGCATATACTATGACCAACAGAAACGTGTGCAGTGAAATGTAACTTACAAGTTACTTAATTTGATGAACTGGTGTCAATTACAATTTTATCACATGAGAATACAATAACAAAGGTACAAAATACATCATTAAAGAACATAACAATACAGATAACATTTGTGGTAATGCAGGCTTTACAGAAGAATCTAAATAACATATACACTCCTGGAAATGGAAAAAAGAACACATTGACACCGGTGTGTCAGACCCACCATACTTGCTCCGGACACTGCGAGAGGGCTGTACAAGCAATGATCACACGCACGGCACAGCGGACACACCAGGAACCGCGGTGTTGGCCGTCGAATGGCGCTAGCTGCGCAGCATTTGTGCACCGCCGCCGTCAGTGTCAGCCAGTTTGCCGTGGCATACGGAGCTCCATCGCAGTCTTTAACACTGGTAGCATGCCGCGACAGCGTGGACGTGAACCGTATGTGCAGTTGACGGACTTTGAGCGAGGGCGTATAGTGGGCATGCGGGAGGCCGGGTGGACGTACCGCCGAATTGCTCAACACGTGGGGCGTGAGGTATCCACAGTACATCGATGTTGTCGCCAGTGGTCGGCGGAAGGTGCACGTGCCCGTCGACCTGGGACCGGACCGCAGCGACGCACGGATGCACGCCAAGACCGTAGGATCCTACGCAGTGCCGTGGGGGACGGCACCGCCACTTCCCAGCAAATTAGGGACACTGTTGCTCCTGGGGTATCGGCGAGGACCATTCGAAACCGTCTCCATGAAGCTGGGCTACGGTCCCGCACACCGTTAGGCCGTCTTCCGCTCACGCCCCAACATCGTGCAGCCCGCCTCCAGTGGTGTCGCGACAGGCGTGAATGGAGGGACGAATGGAGACGTGTCGTCTTCAGCGATGAGAGTCGCTTCTGCCTTGGTGCCAATGATGGTCGTATGCGTGTTTGGCGCCGTGCAGGTGAGCGCCACAATCAGGACTGCATACGACCGAGGCACACAGGGCCAACACCCGGCATCATGGTGTGGGGAGCGATCTCCTACACTGGCCGTACACCACTGGTGATCGTCGAGGGGACACTGAATAGTGCACGGTACATCCAAACCGTCATCGAACCCATCGTTCTACCATTCCTAGACCGGCAAGGGAACTTGCTGTTCCAACAGGACAATGCACGTCCGCATGTATCCCGTGCCACCCAACGTGCTCTAGAAGGTGTAAGTCAACTACACTGGCCAGCAAGATCTCCGGATCTGTCCCCCATTGAGCATGTTTGGGACTGGATGAAGCGTCGTCTCACGCGGTCTGCACGTCCAGCACGAACGCTGGTCCAACTGAGGCGCCAGGTGGAAATGGCATGGCAAGCAGTTCCACAGGACTACATCCAGCATCTCTACGATCGTCTCCATGGGAGAATAGCAGCCTGCATTGCTGCGAAAGGTGGATATACACTGTACTAGTGCCGACATTGTGCATGCTCTGTTGCCTGTGTCTATGTGCCTGTGGTTCTGTCAGTGTGATCATGTGATGTATCTGACCCCAGGAATGTGTCAATAAAGTTTCCCCTTCCTGGGACAATGAATTCACGGTGTTCTTATTTCAATATCCAGGAGTGTACATCAGTGTTACAGGAATTATGACATGAGTGAATACATAAAAGATCAGAATAACTTTTGGAACATTAACTTCACACATGAGCAACAAAACAGAACAGATAAATAATGTCTAAACATCTTTACAAAGTAAATAACATATTATTAGAAAAATTCCACAACATTACTCGTATCAGCTAAACACATAGTGGGATAACACATGGAAAGGACAGGGTTTGTTTTACTGCAGTATTTTGCAAATTAAACTTTCTTTACTTCTCGGAGATCTCCCTTCGTTCTTCATTATTTCCAAAAAGTCCTATCTATACCTGCTTTCTGTACTTTTTTCGTATAACTTCTCAATGCATTTCTTCCAATTCATCACAACTCATTCTCTTATATAGTCTACCCCCTCTTAAGCTAACTTAAAACTACTGAGCTCAGATGCATAAACTAAGGGACGAGACAATGCTGCTGCACAAAACAATTAATACAAATAGCAATGACAAAAAAATACAAATGGGCAAAGCAACTGCAATATTACAACTAATATAAGGCACTGAGCAGAAAACAAGAAAAATAAATCCGTAGTAAAACTGGCTTAACAGAGTAATACAAAGTCAAATTCAGTAACACTATGCCTGGCTAACAGCAGCAGCAAATGCTGTAACTTATACCTAAACATGAGAAAGCTCAAGCAGAAAAAATAGTACACTAAAGACAACAATGCAGATAAGGAAAATGTCTATTCACATCCTCTATGTCACATCTTAACACTAGAGTGATGCATCACCTTGACTTACTGTTAAAAAATTATTTTTGTCATTCCTGTGAAGGGAAATGTCTATTTGTGCTCTCTTTTCTACGAAAGTACATCATAAAATTATTCTTTACTGGGTCTGTAGACAGAAAATAGTGATATTAGTACATCTATTAAGTTTTATTTTAACCAATGCTGCTGCAGCTAGAAACTTGATACTAAACCAAATGAGCAAATATATATATAAAGCAACATATGAAACGTCATTCACTAGGCAAATGGCGTCTCCAAAGGCAAAAAAATTCTCTCAACTAGAAAGACAATGGATGTAAAATGTTTCTCATCATTTCATTAGGGATTTTAGTAAATATCATAAGATCTCCACAGTATAATCATATGTTTTCAAGTTTGAGCGATGCTCTCTACAAAGCAATGTCAATAGCGAGGATAATGGCCTCCTTTTTTTTTCTTCTCCACCTGTGCCTCTGAAAGGCACACACAATGGCTTTTTTCCAGGTGAATGTCGCGCAGCTGGGTGCCCATGACGCATTACGTGAAGGTGGTCACCTAACATTCTTATCGAAATATTTACGACACCAGTTTGCACTACAGTGACAGTCTCATATAAAAAGTTTCACAGGTCAAGAATTTGCGTTACAGATGTGTAGAAACAAAATCCTATTAATGTAACAGTGCCCAAAAAATTTTAATCGGCATTGTAATACATTCACGCATTTACATACATTTCATAAATCTTAAAGTACGATTCTTGGTTTCCAACAACCTTTTTCACAAACCAGAGTCCCTAACCACTACTCATTATTCCTTACCTTATTACATATATACATATTCGTCGACACTTCTTCAATATTTCCTCATAACAAATACATAGCATAATCAAATTCCTCATATAGCATCAGCTTATTGATCATAAACATACCTCAGCAGCATAATACACATCGTCATCGTAAAAATAACATCATAACACCTCAGTCAAATCTCAAAAACGTCGTAGCTATCTGCAATAATTTAAAAACCTAAAAAAAATTCTCTGCTCATTTCAGTAGTGTCATCTACCTCAAACGTACTTTAAAAATCATGATCCCATACAAAATACATCATTCAAAGCTCTCATAGCATCACAATGGTTCTGAAAAAATATGAACAGTTCACAAAGTACAGACAAAATACAATTTCATAAGTATGAAATTATCCAACTGTGTAATTGCGTAAACATGTGTCACTGATGTAGTAAAAAAAATGTTTGTCTCTCAGTTAAATGATCAGATAGCTGTGTAATTTATGTGTTAGAGAAATATGGTACCGATGTGTAAAGTTGTGTAAGCAAATACCATATTAGCTAGGGCTCCTTGTGCTTGCCAAACACATGATACACAAAGTAAGCATGTACCCCTGAGGATTAATGTAATTATACCCTCAGGTGTTACAGATTATTGCAGTGGAATGAAATGTATCATGGAAAAACTTTGTATCATTGTACTTCAAATATCTTTAAAAATAAATGTTTTAAGTACAAAATTAATCACTCAAATACGTGTACTGTAGCGCTAAACTGTGAGTCTTGTTGTAAGATAATCTCTGTGGAAGTGTCGTAGTTATCGTCCTCAGAAAGCTAAGTTCTGCAGAAGTCAATGTACTTACCTCATGATAAACAAAAGTGAAATGCTTATCTTAGTTATTACGGTTATTGCCGTGATGAAGAAAGTACTGTGTTGTAATGTATTGTTGTGATACAGAAAAGGCTGTCTCCTTGTAGCTATACCACAAAAGTTACTACTAAAACATGTTTTACTTTCCAGAAGAATTCAGAAAAACTGTGCAGATATAAAACAGATACACCGCAAAAGCAACATTGTAAATTGTCACTCATTAGTAGCGTCGTGATAAAATCGTGTAGTTGTCACATAAACTAACCACTGTGTCATCTGGTATCTCACAGAAAGTACTTTAAATCCAGTATGTATTTTCAAGTAAACCAAAATGTTGCATTAAAATCTCATTAGCAGTACTGGTAAATGTTCTAAGTATGTGAGGCTTATAGTCGTTATGTAATCGTGCAACTAACAAGCAAGAATGTACACACACAATAACACTGTGTCGTCTGTTCACAATAACAATGCATTCGTAATTTCTGTTTAAATAAGTTCTCTTGGTTCTTGATTGGATATTTAAATTCATTGTTGCATGGTAACAGTTTCTAAGTCTGACAATGCATACTAGAAATGTGAAGTGAAAAATTTTATGGCAAAGACAAAGTTAAAAAGCAGATTATCTTTCAATAAACGGTTTTACATGTGAAATGTGGTGCAATCCTTTACTCTTCCTAGTACGCAGAATTTCAACCTGAACGCAATTATCATGCGGTATACGTCGATAAAGAATACTGGAATTTTTCTCAAGGTTAGCGTCTATGTTATTTTTCTCTGAGCCAGCCGGCGCAAGCGGCTGCCTGCAGTGCGAGTCATTGTCTGTCTCTTTGTTGGCGCACGTCCTTATTAGGATTAGGAGACCTAACTTTTGCAAATTCACCTTGTCGAGAAGGCCCTGCCCTGTTTGAAGCTCGCCAGTTCTGATGCAATTCAGGTCTGTGGATACGATTATATCGTCTGTTGTCATGTCGGTAATTTCTGTAATTAATTTCTTGTCGGTCTCGTGGTGGAGAACTTATCCCTGAGTCGTAACTGCGCGGAGGACCGTTGTGTCTGAAGTTATTCTGTCTCCCTTGATAATAATTGTTTTGGCTCCCATATTGTCTGTTTCTATGGTTGTCTCTGTCACATTCATTACTATGGAAATGCGATCTTTCTCTGTAATTATTACTACTCTGCCAACGGTTGTCATACGGGTGGTGTCTGTTTTGGTCACGATTTGCGTTGTAAGAATAGCCTTGTCGTGTCCAATTATTATTTCTTTCATCGCGGAATTGTGACGGATGTGACCTGTAATTGTTGTGTTTCTGTTTTCGCGTTCCGCGATTGTCAGTGTCGATTTCCAGTTCTTGTAACAGTCCCTGAAAAGCTTCAATGTCGTCTTTGCAACGTCCTGCTAAATTAATATGTCGTAAATGTTCAGGCAATTTGATTAAGCAAATGCGGATGAGTTCTGAGGGGCTGTATGGGTTTGACAGGTACTGATCCTTATGCAACATGTCTTCAAAATATTTCACAAGACTGGAAAATTCAGATTGTTCGAAACGTTTCATCATTATGATGCTATGTTTTACTCGGTATTGTGTAGCTTGAGACCAATACGCTGAGAGGAAGGCATGATAAAATTCTCCTTCACTGTGACAATCGTGAATGGCCGATCGCATTCTTACAGC
Organism: Schistocerca nitens; assembly: GCF_023898315.1. Taxonomy (NCBI): domain Eukaryota; kingdom Metazoa; phylum Arthropoda; class Insecta; order Orthoptera; family Acrididae; genus Schistocerca; species Schistocerca nitens. The sequence continues at coordinate 697,011,805 of NC_064615.1, read as the reverse complement.
TGGTTCATTCTCCAAGTAGCCACACATAAATTCTAACCTGTGCTCCAATGACCAGTTGGGAGGAAAACAATGAGAGAATTGATGAAGCCATGCTTGTGGATGAATGTCGTTGTCAGAATTCTTAAATGTTTTGAATTTACGTGTAGTAATGAACAGCTTATAGTCAAAATCATCGTGTCGGCGAGTCGCACATCGCTCATTGTTACTTCGTTTCGGCGGTTCCATCTCAAAATCCAATGCGCCTTGCCAATTTCTTCCATAATTTCCGAAGTGTCCTGTGTTATTATTTTGTGGTTATTCCGTATTTCTATGTCCCTCTTCCTGTACTGGAGCGTGAGTGTCCTCTAAAATATGTAATTCTTGTATTACTTGTGCCAACTAATCTTGTACCTCCCGGATTTCTCTTTTGTACTGTGTATTGATTTGATTTTGATTTTGTTTGAATTTTCTAATTTGTTTATACTCTTCAGTGTCCGTGAAGGCTACAGGTCTTGTGTCATTCAGATCATCATCTACCTTTTTAGATAAGTTAGTGAACTGATCTGAAAGTTCGACTACTTTATCCGTTAGTGAAATTATTTCCTCTGTGTGTTTTTCTGAACCAAGTTTCAGAGTGTCCATTTGTGTTGAAATCGTATCTACTGTGTCCTTTAAGTTTTCCTGAGTTTTTGCAAGTTGCGTAACCGAATCGGTAGATGCAACTGAGTCAATTTTAGCTTGCAAGGTGTCGTGATTTTCATGAACAATAGTTTGCAGTTCTTTTATGGCTGCTTCGTGATTCTGTAATGCATTTTCATGACAGGAAAAAATAGGTAGGAAATGCTACAAATTTGTGTTTTTACGTCATTACAAACTTTTTGACATTTCTATTCAATGTTATGTAACTCAGTAGTTAAATCTTCACGTGTTTGTTCAAGTGTGGTGTCTAACTTCCGAAGATTTTGTTCCATTGTGTTTAACTGTTGCTGTGTTTGTCTCTGGTGTTGTTCCATTGTGTCTAACTTTTGAAGATTTTGTTCTATTGTGTCTAACTGTTGCTGTGTTTGTCTCTGGTGTTGTTCCATTGTGTCTAACTTTTGAAGATTTTGTTCTATTTGTTTCTGATTTTGTTCAAGCGTTGTGTCTAACTTTTGTAGCCTTTGTCACATTTGTTGCATTAACTGTAATAACAGTGCACTGGTGTCTGAAACATGTTCCTCAGTGCTATTCAGCAGTGCATTTGAACCGGCAATATTCGCATTTTGAAAAGCAGACAATGTGTCTTGATTTATTTGAGAAAACGGTGAGGACGCAAAACCTGAATCTACAGTATCTGCAAGATTGTGTCCTGTCATTTCGGAATCCTGAGGCGAGCTGTTGCCGACCGATCGATCGATAATGCTTCCCTGTTCACTACTTGTTTCACTGCCTACGCCATTATTTGCAGCTCGCTCCATTTCCCTATGCACAATTACCAAATTACTACTTTGAACATTAGTTCATTCATTATATGGTGGCGCTAACACACTGCTTTCGTCTTCACTGTCATTTCTAAGTTTACTTTGCAGCCCAGTATTACGTTTTTCACACGCCATTATTGTCACAATATTTCATACGACAACACATAAAAACACAATTTGAAGAGCGAAAATAAGAGAACACATTAACATAGCACTGAAAATAATATCTAGTTAATTGCAAGCGCAGATGCGAAATACTTGGTGCAAAATTACATGCGTGCCACACCTGTTTTAATGTACAACAATGAAGGACTGCAACTACAAAGGAGATTCTCTCTACAATTACGCGCTAGCAATAAACAAAATTTACCCTAATTACACAAACTACAAGAAAAAATCAGAAGATTCCAGTGAGGTATCCTCGGTTAAGGGTCGACATATGAAACGTCCCCTTTGAACAATTTTACATGACTGTGTTTAAACTGACACACAATATTTTTAGCGCAACGCAATCTGACTTTCAATAATCCCTACAAAAGAATGGCCCTGATTAACATTAACATATACGTTTCACAAATCACTTACCTCCAAAAATCTTCGTTACTCGAACTACTGCAATACAGCGAGCGCTACTACTGCCAGCTAAATAAAAGATTCAAACTACGGAAAGCACTAACTACTGATAGGCATAGTTAGCAAATGAAAGATTTTAATAGAGAACAAACAATGTATTTACCTTAATAGTCATAATATATATAGCAGTTCATGACATCCATTCTTACAAATGTACTGTTTCTGATGGACACACCTCCAGATTACCCATTCTCAAAAATCGGCCATCTCACTTCCCCACATTCGCCACTGCTGGCGGCTCGCCTCCAACTGCGCAACGCTACGCGCTGTTAGCAGCCAACAGCCCAACACTACAATAGCGAACAACAATGCAAACCAGCCACAGACTGCACACAGCACATCCAGTGATTTTCATACAGAGCGCTACGTGGAGTTACTATTAAAAGAAACCTAAACAGCCTACTTACACCAGCTCTTCGCCGCACGCTCATGGCGTATGGACGAGACAGAGCGCTTTGGCCCCGATCGACCTCTGACCTTTACTACATGGTCTTGCGAGAATTAGCTTCGCAACAACCTTCGCTAGAGTGCCAAACGGCAGTCCACGAGACACAGGCACGGCTTCTGCAGATCACGGATGACAGACTGGACGGCACGCGAGTTCGATCGAGACTTCAAGTTTTCATCCCAGAGGAACGTGCCTCTCTTTATCACATCGTCAGAGAACGGAGACACCGTAAGAGACGACTCATCGAGGCAGTTATTGCGGCGGAATGGCAACGTGCAGAGACACACAACAACATCTCCCGTGGCCTCATAGATTATTCAAATGGTTCAAATGGCTCTGAGCACTATGGGACTCAACTGCTGAGGTCATTAGTCCCCTAGAACTTAGAACTAGTTAAACCTAACTAACCTAAGGACATCACAAACATCCATGCCCGAGGCAGGATTCGAACCTGCGACCGTAGCGGTCTTGCGGTTCCAGACTGCAGCGCCTTTAACCGCACGGCCACTTCGGCCGGCCACAGATTATTACCGCAATCTCTATCTAGCAGATAAACGGCGTGACACGGACGTTGAGAACGTCCTGCACGACCTGCCCTCTTCGGGTAGGACGCAAGGAGACGCCACATTCTTGGAGGCCGTCACGTGGGAAGAAATGCACATGGCCCTGTCGCGAGGCGTGAGAAACAAATCCCTTGGACCTAATGGTCTTCTGCTTGAATTTTGTAGCACCTTTTCTGACCTGATGGGGAACGTTTGGCGGCAGATGTGCTGCCAACTCCTGAATCCAGGCTTTCGCGTCCCCCCACCACTCCCCGAATTTTTGGAGGGCATGGTCATCCCTGTCCCAAAACCAAACAGGGGTTGCAGACCGCAAGACTTCCGGCCGTTTACGTTAGTGAATTCGGAGTACAAGCTGTTCGCCCGCATTCTTCGTGCTCGCCTCCTCGCTGTTGTCAAAAATGCGATTTATGCTGACATATCATGTCTGGGAGATGGTAGTAATATGTACACGCCGTTAAGCTCTTACAGAGATGTGTTGGCACTCATGTCGGCATGCCACTTATAAGGCGCCCTAGACCAACCATTTGACCGACCTGAGCACCATTTCTGGCAGGCTGTCTTAGAGAAGATGGGAGTGTCCCCAGTATCGGCAGGTGTGGCTCCCCGTCTCATCCTTGGAGCCCCTTCCACAGTCCTGGTCAACGGCTACCGCTCGCCACCGTTTACTACTGAGCGCTCAGTGCGAGAAGGAAGCCCTCTGTCAGCCTTTCTCCTCGCCGTCGCCCTCGAACCTTCATAGTCTACGACCGCGTTTGGAGGGTATTCGCCTCCGAAATGTGCAGTTTAAATGTTGTAGTTTTCTTGGCGAGGTCGGTAGAAGATGTATGTACGGCGATCGCGTGGCTTCAGCGATACGGCGAGGTGGCCAGGAGCCGTGTCAACCGGCAAAAGTTGAACTACATGGATGTTGACAGAGGACTCAATATGAGTATGCCAGTGCCTATTACCAAGGTCCCAGAAATGAAATGTTTGGGAGTGACCTTCCGTAGGGAACGTGCAGCGTACAGCAACATATACGTATCGCAAACTACTCAGTGCGATCTGCATGTAAGTTCGTCTCCGTAACTTACGAACACTTGAGTTGATCATGTTGGTACATATCTCTTTCTGCAGACAATGCATTGCTTACATACTTCGGACAAGGTCACCCTCCCTGGTACACTGATTCAGGAGGTGTTCCCTCAATCCCTCCGGCCGCCGGTACCTGTTGGATATATACACTGTGTCACATTCGCACATATCTGGTCGACATGAGTTATCTGTTGGATGTCTTACCGAACACGCGGAATCCTAGAACCAAGGACTTCTACCGCTACTTTCAGCGGACACTGCCTGCTGATGTGGTTGGACGCCGACATCCGGCGGTTGGTTGGAGGCGGGTGTGGAGTTCACATACACTAGCCTTTCCTTCCCACCACGGTCAGGGTGCAGTGGTATGTGACAACTGAAAAATTCCCCACCTGACGACGTTTACACATGATATACTCGTATCTCGCCCAGGATCCTGTCTGTTCCAGATGAGCCGCTGTCGACACCAACATGCACCGTTTCGTTTATGGGACGGCTGCCGACTGCTGGCTCCTCACACGGCGCATATTGACGTTGTTGCTGCGACGGACGCCTCAGTCCGTAGAGCCCGCCGAACTGATTGATCCCGACGTCACTTACTATCCTGCTACTCGTCATAACGCCACGGTATGGCATTGTCATACTTTTTTAGTGAGAGCGTTGCAGGAGTGATAGATTTTGGCATTATCTAACGAGCAACTACAAGGTTTTACGGCGCAAAGCGTCGTATGGCTCGCTCATTGCGAATTACTTGGGGTCGTTTTTTACACGCCCTCACCATCGGGGTGCACAGGGTATGAGAAGAGATTGAGATATAGTAAATGATGAGATATCCACGGTAATTACAGGGTGTTTCACCGTCGCTGAACGAGGAGACGACCTGGACATCCCGCTATCTGGCTGCTGTGGCCAACCCCTAAAGAAGAAAAAAAAGATAAAGTACAAATTAAAACATAACAACAACAAAATTAAACACAAATAAGTAAGTATTGTACCCTTTCCTTAACCCTTTCCTTTCTTTACAAAACGTTAACAGTCGTATTTCAATTTTGTTGGTTCGCGGAGCCTGAAGTGGTGGCAAACAACCGTCATAGTTAGCTTTCAGAGTGAAACTGGCGGTTTCACTAGCTTTGTTTTTGTTTTTAGGTTAGGTAGGTTTTTTGGAGTAGTATGGGTGATAGTGGCAAACACGTGAAGTGGAAAAAAAGTGGTCAGAGCATTAAAATATTTTAAAACCATAAAATAAAAAACAGATGGTAGAGCAGTTGCCCGCGGAAGGCAGAGGTCCCGAGTTTGAGTCTCGGTCCGGCACACAGTTTTAATGTGCCAGGAAGTTTCATATCAGCGCACACTCCGCTGCAGAGTGAAAATCTCATTCTGGAAACATCCCGCAGGCTGTGGCTAAGCCATGTCTCCGCAATATTCTTTCTTTCAGGAGTGCTAGTTCTGCAAGTTTCGCAGGAGAGCTTCTGTGAAGCTTGGAAGGTAAGAGACGAGGTACTGGCAGAAGTACATCTGTGAGGATGGGTCTTGAGTCGTGATTGGGTAGCTCAGATGGTAAAGCACTTGCCCTTAAAAAGCGAAGCTCCCGAGCTCGAGTCTCGGTCCGGCACAGAGTTTTAATCTCCCAGGAAGGTTCAGATTAAATTAATCTTCTGTTTAATTGAAGGGTGTACATCCCCGCTCGTTTTACACTGAGCTGGACTGCTATAGAGTTTTCGCCACGTGCTCTAAATGTCTCCGATCAGCCTCTATTTTATAAGATCACACCGTACTGTAACATCTAAGACAGCATCATTAGTTTCGTGATACGACTGTGTTCTATAAAGTTGGTTTCATCAAGGTGTGTGCTTGTTGGAGGTAAAACGTGATGTGTGTGTAAAATAATGTTGGTGGTCATTGGTCTAGGGTCGTATTTGAATTCTCCTGCCACGTAATGTTAGCCCTACACTCGAAAATGTGATCTTAACGTTGTATCATAGGAGGAAGGGAAAGTACTGTGAAATACTGTGAAGAGTGGAACTGGGATGGCATGCTATGCAGTGAGCTCCATAAAGCAGAAGAAACGCCAGTTGAGCCGCTAAGCACGGTTGAGGGCGGTGTGCCGTGTCCATGCGGGCATCCCTTCCCTTGGCTGCCCTTTGAGGACAAGCGGAGCGGCGCCCGCCCGCATTCCATTGCCCGCCCTCTGCTATAAACGGAGCCCTGCGGCACCTCCGGCGCTGTAATCTTGGCCCGCGGGCTCCGCCATCAAGGATTTACAGCCGAAGCGACGCGCCGGACAAAGGATTTTGTGGCTGTCGTAATGCGGGATAAGTGTTCGCCTCTCTAGGGGAAAATAATTTAAAATACCGTAGTTTTACAACAACTTTCCCTTTAGGATGTATAATAAGCTAGCGATGGTATCTACAAATCACTGGACTGTATTACAAAAGTGTGTTTTTACTGTAGTTGAACGAAATTTGCAGAACCCAACAGCGGGCTCAAAGAGGCTGGCTAAATTTTTTGTACAAACAACAGTGTGGCGCAGGATTCCTGTGGGTGCGGACTTCGGCAAGCCGCTGCTCAAACATCGACGGTGCAAGTTTCGAATCATAACCTATAGTAAAAGACCTATAGTAACTAAATTTTATTAACTGTATGAACTGTACAATTACCATACTGAATTCATAAGACAAAACCAAGAAGGAGCTCGCTTTAACATCTGATATAATAGCATAAAAATCCATTAAAGTAACCTGTCACCCTCACAATAACAACAAAAACGTGAAGGGGCACTGACTAAACGATAAGGAAACCTCGACTAATATGCTCTACATATAAACTGCCGAAAAGGAAAATTGATCTAACTAGAAAGGCTTCATCGATTTTTATCTGAAGAAGGCATATGCCTCCTGGGGGATAGTAGACATACTGATGTCAGTGTCGTCTGCCAATAGATAATGAAGTTGCATAGCTACCAGAGAGCCATCTATGTCTACCCTTTAATACAGAATACTCGCAGTCAGAAGGCTCCGTGTGGTGCAGACATGTGGAGCAAGGGAGCAACCATGCCGCGGAGACTTTATCGTACTTCCTACAGTTACCGCTGAGTTTGGAAGGGGTCGAACTGTGATCTTCCGAGTGCCGGAATGGTCCTTTCGGAGAATTTCCACGCAAGCTAGACGTTCTGACTAACTTGCGCAATGATGCTGCTATCAGTGGTCACGTGAACTTTCTCACACACGTAGACGAGGTTCTGGACGTGCACGCAGCACGGAAGTGCACCAGGATCGTCATATTGTAATGGCAACAGTGGCTGGTCGTACAGCTACCACAGCACAGGTAAGAGGGCTTCTCTGCCCAGACGTGTCAACACGAACTGTTGCAAACCGTTTGTTAGCAGTGGGACTATGGGCACGCAAACCTCTAGCTCACCTTTATTCACGCCGCAGCATCGATACGCACTACTAAACTGATGCCGTCAGAGGATCATTTGGAAGGTGGAATGACTAGCTGTGATCTTCAGCGATGAAAGCCGATTCCACGCGCAAGTGACGGTCGGTAGCGCATGCATTGTCGACCTGGTGAGCACTGTCTCGTAGAGTGCATTCGTCCACGACGCAATGGCGCCACTGAGGCCTTATGATATCGGGATGCGATAACTTGCAACTCTCGTTCACCTTTGCGGGATATATCAGAAACGATTGTGCCAGTGATCTGTAAATGTAATCATTTCATGTACTTAATGTGCGCTGTTGCAACAATAAATATGGAGTGAATTGTAAACCTCTAAAAGGGCGTACAACTTTTTATCCGTTATAAATACTTGGCTACACTGAGATTACCCTTACAAAAACGGAACTCAGTTTCATCTAAAACAACTGACTCTTGTCAAAAACATAGCACGAGAGCACCCCATATGAGCAACACCTTAAGCAAACGTGAAAGCAGAAGTCAGATAACATACACGAGACACAGCGATAAACTAAGAAACGTGCAGTGTAGACGCCAAGGCACGTAGGAAGGCTACTTCAATCGCTAAAATACAGAGAGAAGTTGCTGTATTAAGATTAATGTCCCATGCAATCATACCATGTTTCATCAAAACACATTGCATATGTATAAGGCACTATTCCTCAAATTTCATGAATTCAGAATCTTGCCAATTCTTTATTGCCATCAGAGACTCAGAGGTGAGCTCAACAAAATGATAAGTCACTCTTCATCGTAACGCAAATATTTCCTGGCTCCATACCGCTATACACTCTGGCCTTACGTAGGCAGACGCTGTCTGTTGTTCCAGCCAAATGAGGCCTTGCGTTAACGACGTGTCACACGCAGTGTTGGCGGTCCATAACCTCACTACCTGCTCCGAAACGAGGCAGGACTGTTGAGTTTCCTCCAGGATGGCTTCGATTTCTTTGATGGGATCCAACTCCTTGTGCTCCATTACAACTGCCTCACTGATAGCGACAGCGGCCGGACGTCCTTTTACTGCACAGAGCCGCGCCATCACCAGGAGCTCCATGAACCATCACACCGATACAAAACAAGGTCGGCCAGTGTGCCATGCCTGGCCCCAACGTCACACCATCCACTTATCTGCTGTAGACCATGACTGCTGCAGGCTGTTGATGCGGCCGATTCTGTTCTGATCTTCAAACTGTCCACTGGTGTGATGCACCTCAGCTGCTAACCTCTGCGTGTTGCTGTGCTCCCAGAGGCAGCAGAGAGAAAGAGAAGACCTGTGCTCTTGCTGGTAATAGGTGTGCAGGGAAAAAACCTCTGCTGCAGATTGCAAAAACGTGTCATAGTAGTCAATGTGAATAGTGATTATTGAATGACAGACGCTAATGTTTTGAATGACATATCAAGTACACCTGGTATTACACATACATCTATACTCGATGATATTAGCGCGCCCCTTCCAGGATTCAGGGAGATGCAACAGTCCCAGATCAAATCCATCCAGCAGATTAACAATGAGGGTCCATATGCCAGCCAGCTTGAATGTACTTTCTGGTGGTTTACCGCATCCAACTACGTAAATACTGCGCTGATAAACACGTCCTGCCTCAGTTACACAATTCACAATCATTTCGGAAACGTTCTCACACTTTCAAAAGTGGTAACATTAGATGCAGATGGTGTAAGTAAGTTCCGTCTCGGAGTAGAAGGGCGTAAGGAAGAGCATCTGGCTACCCTCTTTCACTAACATTACTAAATGCAGATTAACATGTTGACTGTGAAGATAAGGGGTGTAAAGCATGTAAAATTTCTTGCCGCTCTGCAGTGGCGTTCGATAGCAGGCAGATTATATGAATCCCCGAGTTGAAAGAAAGTTTCGCCCCATGAATGGCCAGTAAGGAAAGAAAAGTGCTTGCTTTAATTTTTTGGCCATCAAATTTTGCGCGGATATTCTGGATTAAATTCAGAATCTCTGCACAGTCTCTCTTAAAGCATGGGGATATGAATCTGCTAATGGTGATTCATTAACACGAAGCTCATAGGTCTCCTTGGCTCTATTCGAGGGAAGTAGACTAAGTGCCTGCACTAGGGTTCACCCCTTCTCACTTCTCCTTTCTCCCTTCTCTCTTGATTACGAAACAAAAAAACATGACGCTACACTCTTTCCACACATTCCACTGTATCATTTTGCAGAAACGCTAGTATTTTACGTGCCACTTCTTTCTCACTTTGCGAAATTCCTTCGGTTTCATTCAGATGAAATGTCAACTTCGACAACTGCTGTTGTGTATGTAATGCAATGTTTCTTTCGATTATCGTCGCCATTGCAGTGTTTTGTACCAACACCACTAGTACTGTTGTGAGTTATTTGTCGACTAAGCAGTTCAACTACGCTCCGTAGCCTCATGCTGCGCTCACCGATGGATATCTCCAGTTCCTCCCCCTGTTGCCATCAGCAGCCAATATTTTAGTTGCATTGTAGACAAGATATAAGCTGAACATCAACAAAAGCAAAACGAGAATAATGGAATGAAGTCGAATTAAATCAGGTGATGATGAGGGAATTAGATTAGGAAATAACTGATGATGGTCGAAGTGGAGAGGATATAAACTGTCGACTGAAAACGGCAAGGAAAGCGTTTCTGAAGAAGAGAAATTTCTTAACATCAAGTATAGATTTAAGTGCCAGGAAGTCTTTTCTCAAAGCATTTGTACAGAGTGTAGCCATGTATGGAAGTGAAACATGGACGATAAATAGCTTAGACAAGAAGAGAATAGAAGCTTTCGAAATGTGGTGCTACTGAAGAACGCTGAAAATTAGATGGGCAAATCACGTAACTATTGTGGAGGTACTGAATAGAATTTGTGGCACAACTTGACTACAAGAAGAGATCGGTTGGTGGACACATTCTGAGGCATCAAGCGATCATCAATTTAGTGTTGGAGGGAAGCGCGGAGGGTAAAAATCTTAGAGGGAGACCAGGGCATAATACACTAAACAGATTCGGAAGGGTGTAGGTTGCAGATGAAGAAGCTTGCACAGGATAAAGTACCATGGAGAGCTGCATAAAACCAGTATCTGGACAGAAGACCACAACAACAACAGTATGGTAGATAATAAGTGGCCCGCCAAACATCGTAAACAACATTGACCTTTTGCGACATCGCACTCAAGGGGTCTCTTTGTTAGAACTAGAGATTGGGGGTCATTTCTAGGCAAAAATGACGTAGATCATGAGCACTGTCGAAACACCACGATTAAGACTGGTTGTTTTCTTGTCAACATAAACATCGTATTTGGAAGGGAGAAGTCAAGCGCAGATTGACCGGAACAACACCAAGGAATCTGATTTTAAAAAAAAGTTCAAGAAAGAACCACACACAGCGACATCGTCACGGTGGTCTTAGTAGCAGTACGCATCGAAGCGACTAAATTATTATTTAGACACATTGATCAGCACGCAGCAAAGATCTTCGAAACGTTGGTGCTGTAGTTGTTTTAGTGTCGCTATCACAAATATATTTATTTGAGTGGTAACAAGTTTTAGTCAGTTTTTGACCATTGTCTAGGTGACATATTTGATTAACATTGCAAGAGCACCTGCTAAAGTAAGCGCAAGTGTGAAATGCGCAAGTGTGAAATGCTGGCTCATTAATAACTGGTATATTCGCCAGAATGTTGAACGCAAGCATGCAAACGTCCATGCATTGTATTGTACAGTTGCCGGTTGTCAGGTTGTGGCACGGAGATCCATGCTTGTTGCTCTTGGTCTGTCAATACAGGGGCGGGTAATGCCAGTCGGCCGATTATGTCCCATATGTGCTCTATTGGAGACAGGTTTGGTGACAGACGAGGCCAAGGTAACATGTCGACACTCTGTTGGGTTACAATAGAAGAATGTGGGTGAGTGTTATCTTGTTGGAAAACGTCCTCTGAGCTGGTGTTCACGAATGGCAGCACAACAATTCGAATCACCAGAGTGACGTACAAATTTGCAGTAGGCGTGCGCGGGCCAACCATGAGAATGCTCCTGCTGTCATACGAAATCGCGCACCAGACGATAACTCCAATCGTATATCCAGTGTGTCTAACAAACAGACAGTTTCGTGCAGATCCTGAGCTGGCACCCTTCTAATCATACACTACCATGACTAGCACGAGGCAGAACCGGCTTTTATCAGAAAACATAAAAGACGTCCATCCTGCCCTCCAATGAGATCTCGCTTGACTCGATTGGAGTCGCAAATGGCGATGGTTTGAGGTCAATGGAATGCTAGCTACACTGCGCTGGGTCGGAACTGTCGTTGACGTAGCCGATTTGTAACAGCTCGTTGTGCCACTGTGGTGACAGCTGCTGCCCAGATTGCTGCTGCAGATGCAGTACGATATGCCAGAGGCATATGTCGAATACGACAGTCTTCCCTCTCGGAAATGCGTCGTGGTCGTCCTGAGCCCGGTATTCTTGCGACTGTACATTCTCGTGATCATCGCTGCCAGCAACCATGTACAGTGGCTACAATCCGGCCAAGTCTTTCCATCGCAGAAGGAACTCCCAGCTTCTCGTAGCCCTATTACACGACCTCATTCGAACTCATTGAGGTGTTGATAATGATGTCTTTGTAGCCTTGAAGGCATACTTGATTAACGTCAACTCACCCCGTCCAATCTCAAAGGTAACATAGGCCCACCACCGGCACAGCGTAGATGTAAAGCATTCCGATTTGCATCCTGATAGCACCACTCATAGGCGACTGGTGGGAAATTTGAGTAGACATCTTCCAGATGTAAAAACACGTCTACCGCCTTTCATTTATGTTTCACAACTCCTTCTAGGTGTTGCGATTTTTCTCCGTCCGTGTATTTATTTTGAAGATATTGATAAATGAAATAAGATAATAATATCACACAAATAGCTTTTATCGAGTACGTCTAGGCGTTTGGTAGATTAAACAGGAAAAAACTCTGGTCAATACTACACGACAGGGAAATTTCACGACACTGGATATGCACGATAATGAAACTAAATTTGGCATAAAAAGGGAGTGAAATAAGTAATAATGGCAGTATAATTAACCAAGAAGTTAGAGAAGGTTGCAGTCTCTTTTCAGTTACATCCAAGTTATGTATAAATGACATGATTGAAAAACGGAATGCTGATAGAAAAAGAGCAAAGGGCCACTGGATAGAAACGTAAATATATGCTGACGACCAGACATTATAGCCCCTTCAGTGAAAGTATTACAAAGACACATTTTTAAATTAAACAAAATTGGCCAGAATTATAATTTCAAAATACTTAAGGAAAGGACAAAACTAATGGTATTCGGAGAAAGAACGCAGTGACAGAAAATAAAATAATCGAGCAAGTGAGCCATTTTAAATATCTGAGCTGTGACGTTTCTTTTGATTATTATGATAATACGAATAATAAAACGGCAAAATTTGTGGATGTCTGCGGAACAATGAAAGCAACATACAACAAAAAACAACTACAACAGTTCAAGGAAAACATAAAGGGAATGCCTCAGATAAGATAACGCATGCAAACTAAGAGACGAATACATTAGAAAAGAGCTTAAAATATTTGTAATGACAGAAAGAATCGGCTCGTACAAGCAGAAATGGTAACAATCGTTAAACAGAAGGCAGCAGGGCAAATATCATATAAAAGTTTTGTTACAATTACCGAAAGGGATAAGGGGTGTAGGTCGGCCCAGGAAGCAGTGGAGCTAAGACAATGAAGCCGAAACAGGTTTCTCGAACCTACTCCATGAATGACGATGATGATGTTGCCTTTCACATTTTCCCAGTGTCCTGCTAATGGACCGATGTTTGCCACCTGCCTTAATTCCGATCAAGCCTACGTGATCATTCTATTTCGTATCCCCATAAAATGTTACACAGATATTTGTGTGAGATGACCGATTCAAACTGGGACTCACCACTACTGTAGTTCTAAGACCCTTTGTGCTTATTGTAAAGTGCACCTCACCATCTGTAGCCCGTTAGTCATCCTACAATGTGCCACTGGGCAGCGAGGCTACCACGTCGTATCTCCGAAACTAATAAACTCACTGAAATAATTATCTTTCATTGATTAACAAAGCACCTCGATCAGTTACGTTTCTTCCCAAAGTCGTATATGGCATTGTGTTTTCTTTACATTAGGTTCGAAAAATGTACTGTCAATTTTTACCTCGCGACAAATTTGGGGCCTGTATCTCATGCAAAAACAACTTAAATATTCTTGAATTCATACATGGTATCGATCTTTATAGTGTCTTTTAGCGTATCAAAACCCTTGTTAATTTGAGTTAGAGCTGAAATTAAGTTTTTTTCTAGATACAGGAGAAAATATGGCGTTCAGAGAAGTTTCCTACTTAAGGTCTGGTAGGCACAATGCCATGCGCAGCTAGAGTTGCAATACAGTGGGAGCGACAGTGTCAGGCTCCGACTGGTGTACTGGTAGCGGGAGCAGTCCAGCCAGCTAGCTGTCTTACGCCAGCTCCTCTAGATCGCCCAGTAAACTCGTAGTCTGGGAGCTACTGCTCGCCCTCATCTTTTTCCTGCCTTTTCCGACTTAACGTGTTTAGGTTCTCCATGGTTTCCCAAAACGTTGAAATAGTTCCATTCAAAAGGAATCAACTGATTTTCTTCGTCATCCAGGTTCTACCCCAGCTTGTGCTCCATCTCGAATGACGTCATCATGGACGTGACAGGAAACCCTGATTTCCCTCCCTTATTTTTCAGATCACTCTATTGGCTCGTTGCTGCAGTCTTGTTTTCCTGATTAATGAACTGTCTTTTCATCACTCATAACGATTTGTTTTGCAAAAGTTTGACCTTTTCAATAACTGCCGCAACATTGACACAAAACGCCTGCCTCTCATTAGTGTGCAGTGTGTAGACTAATTGCATTTGATACGGGAGACAATCAAATTATTTTAGTGTAATGTTTCTCACTGTTGATATTTGCAATGCTAAATACAGGCTGACTTTGTTCACATATTTGTATGTGACCCTGAGTAATACTTTAAGTACTTCAAAAACTTAATACATGGTTAAAGATGACGTTCTTTATTCACACAATTTTTAAGTCTTCTAGTACCTGACAAAGTCACTTTTATATGTTCACAGCTGACACGTTTCGAATACCGCTGATCACCTTTACACGTCGTATAATAAGCAGCCTGCTTTAGCTTGTTATTAGTGCTCAGGTTCGTCTGTGAAAACCACAACCGTCAACAAATAAGTGTTTCTGACATAATGTTAATGATTCTTTACGGACTTTCTGGACTACATCGCTACATTTGGTTCCCCTGTGCGTCACTTTCCTTGAAGAATTATGTCATGAAATTTAACTAATGACGAAAAACCAGTCCAAGTTCTAATATTTTATTTTTCACACTATGACTGATTCCGGGCCGTGACTAACAGGAAACTGCTGTATTTTTAAGACCAGTATCGCTATCTGTTCCAAGCACTTAATCTTACATCAGTTACAATCGGTTGCTTAGGCCGCCATATTCTCCTACAACTACGAAGTACGCTTCCGCTGCTACAGGCTGTATATTATTATGCGCAACCATGAAACAAAACATCCTTCTTTAAGACTGTGGTACGATCATTATTTATAGAGAATGAGGGTGAAATTACACATGAAGGAATGGGTCAGTGCTGTATAACTACCCCGTATAACTACTGGTTGACTTATGGAGCCGCACTCATAATTATTGTATATAGGTGGTGAGATACTATTGTTAAGGTACCCCTAAAAATATTCAAGGAGAGTCAAATTTGCAGGTTTCAAGCGGATGGGAGACAATTTGAAGTACATCTTATCCGAAAACTTCTTACATTTTGTGAGAAAATTTTCATTAATCTAATTACATACGTCAACGAAAACGGCATGCCAAACTTAAAAGAACGGAAAATCTCCAAGATTGGCAAAGAAAACCCAAAGAGATTCTGGTCATACATAAAGCACACCAGTGGCAAGACACAATCAATACCTTCACTGCGCAATAACAACCGTGAAGTCACTGATGACGGTGCCACTCAAGCAGATTTATTAAATACGGTATTCCGAAACTCCTTAACCGAAGAAGACGAAGTAAATTTTCCTGAATTCCTATTAAGAACAACCGCCAAGATGAGAAACATGGAAGTAGATATCCTCGGAGTAACGAAGGAGCTTAAATCACTTAATAAAGGCAAGGTCCAGATTGTATACGAGTCAGGTTCTTCTCAGAGTATGTTGGTAAAATAGCTCCATATTTAAAAATTATGTACAACCACTCGCTCACAGAAAGATACGTACCTAAAGACTGGAAAATTGCTCAAGTCACATCAATATCCAAAACGGGAAGTAGGAGTAATCCGCTGAATTACAGGCCTGTATCACTAACGTCGATTTGCAGTAGGATTTTAGAACATATTCTGTATTCAAACATTATGAAGTACCTCGAAGAAAACGATTTATTGACATATAGTCAGCACGGATTCGGAAAATATCGTTATGTGAAACACGACTAGCTCTTTATACTCATGAAGTAATAAGTGCTATCGACAGGGGATGTCAAATTGTTTCCATATTTTTAGGTTTCCAGAAGGCTTCCAACACCGTTCCTCACAAGCGTCTTCTAATCAAACTGCGTGCGTACGGAGTATCGCCTCAGTTGTGCGACTGGATTCGTTATTTCCCGTCAGAAAGGTCACAGTTCGTAGTAATGGACGGAAAGTCATCGAGTAAAACAGAAGTAATTTCCGACGTTCCCCAAGGAAGTGTTATAGTCCCTCTATTGTTCGTGATCTATATTAACGACATAGGAGACAATCTGAGTAGCCGTCTTAGATTGTTTGCGGATGATGCTGTCATTTACCGTCTTGTAAAGCCATCAGATGATCAAAACGACTTGCAAAATGATTTAGATAAGATATCTGTAAGGTGCGAAAAGTGGCAATAGACACTGAATAAAGAAAAGTGCGTAGTTATTCACATGAGTACTAAAAGAAATCAGCTAAATTTCGATTACGCGATAAGTCACACAAATCTAAAGGCTGTAAATTCAACTAAATACTTAGGGATTACAATTGTAAATAACCTAAATTGGAACGATCACATAGATAATATTGTGGGTAGAGCAAACCAAAGACTGCGATTCACTGGCAGAACAGTTAGAAGGTGCAACAGGTCTACCAAAGAGACTGCTTACACTACGCTTGTCCACCCTATTCTGGAGTACTGCTGTGCGGTGTGGGATCTGCATCAGGTGGGACCGACGGATGACATCTAAAATGTACAAAGAAGGGCAGCTCGTTTTGTATTATCGCTAAATAGGGGAGATTGTGTCACAGACATGATATGTGGAGTGGCAATCATTAAAACAAGGCGTTTTTCGTTGCGACGGGATCTTCTCGTGAAATTTCAATCACCAGTTTTCTCCTCCGATTGCAAAAACATTCTGTTGGCATCCACCAACATAAGGAGAAATGATCATCACGATAAAATAAGAGAAATCAGGGCTTACACAGAAAAATTAAAGTGCTCGTTTTTCCGGCGTGCCGTTCGAGAGTGGAACAGTAGAGAGACAGCATGAAGGTGGTTCATTGAACCCTCTGCCAGGCACTTTATTGTGAATAGCAGAGTAATCACGTAGATGTAGATGTAGAAATAAATTACTAAATGTGTTTGATTAACCTATTGAAGACACACTACTAATCGAGAGCATACGTTCCTTGCAGTAAATTTTCAGTGAAACCTTCCGTGCACGCTTTATGTACGGAAGAAACAGTGTAAGTCTCTACTAGCAGCCAAGACAGGAAGATGTCTAGTCGAATCCTTGATCTCAATTTCAGGTAAATCACAGATTACATTTTTACTCTTTAGCAGAGCTTACACTATGATGATCACTTGTGACTTGTTTAGGTTGCATTATTTGTCGGATGTTCAGTGTTAGTGAATGTATCGCGTGACTTGTTGACTGCTCTCTAAGAATAAAACCGCCTCCCCACAAGCATTACACATAGTAAGCATCTGCTGCTTTAAACTAACAAGACCTATTTAAAAAGAAAGAGGAAATTTGTCTCTCAAAATTCACACAGAATAGCAGTAAAACTCCTACACAGAGAAAAGTTGAAAGTTTTGCTCAGTTCGCGTAAAATTTCAGTCGAAATTTAAGGTCACATAGTTGCGTGTTTGTAGAAAATGGCACCACAGGAAAGATCGTTCTTTTTACTACAGTTAGGCAAATTAGAGTTCACTGCTTATGTGTCACGAGCGTTTGGACACCAATTTCACCAACGTCCGCCAAGTCATACGCAGATTTACAAGGAGCATTGAAAATTCGTGGAAGATGATTACGTAATGTAACGGATAAGTACGGGTCGTCCACAAACATCGAACGAAAACGTCGAGCGTCTCCAGTCAGCTTACGAAAGGAGCCCTAGAAAATTCACGAGCAAACACACTCCCTCTGGAAATATCACGGAGAATTTTCAAACAACGTTTGCATCATTTAACCTTTAAACCGCAAATAGTGTAAGTATTCATTACATTCTGACGATCACACAAAAACGTATGAATTTTGGGCTGAAATACTAGAGGACAAGGAAGAGGACAGTTTTTCAGGATGATTTTTTCAAAACTTTTGTAGAGTTAATCGTCGAAATTCTGGATTCTGGGTTAGTGAATATAACTCTGTCACTTACCAAAGACTGAGGCCTTCTGTTCTATTTCTGGGATATAGTTATTGACCATTCATTTTCACTGAGAACACTCTCACAGGGATATCACATCTGAACATGCTAAAAAAATTGTTATTTCACTAACTTTAAAGTGATTGACGTAACTTCATCTTCTTGCCAAGTGGAACCCCACATTACGTACCTAGGTTACACGTTTCCAGGACGTTGGATTGGTAGAGGATAAGATCAGGTCATCAAATCTTACACCTGCGATCTTTATCTATGAGAGAACTTAAAAGAACGTGTTTCTGCCGCACCTATTCCTGCCACTCTTAAAAATCTGCGATATCTTACTGTTGAAGCTGCTACTTCGCAAACTAGACAACGGTTGATTCGTGTGTGGCATGAAATGAGGTACAGTTTTGATGTTTGTTGTGCAGCAGATGATGACCCCCGTGAGTGCACAAGCCTATGAACTCTGGAATCTGAACTTTCCTCTGACCAGAAGCGTTGGACTTGTGCTTATACCCTTCGTGAGAAATAAATTTTTGAGATCTACTTAGTTTTGAATAACTGTGTGTTATTCTGTCATTGTGAAAAATACGTACACAAATTAGGAGGACTTGTAAATTAATCGATGGAACATACATTTTCACTGCCATAAATTCAAGAAAGATTGTTAAATTGTACGTCATTGTCGACTGGTGGAAAAACAAAATCGATTGCTACAGCCATCTGTTTTATGCCCATAAGCATCTGCAGAAGCCTGAATGCCTGCCCGAATTCTGCATAGAGCAGCATTGTTCGATAGCCCCACTGAATATCGAAAACGTTAAATGACGCCTGACGACATTGATGTTACTGAAATACTGTTTGCGGTGGCAAAGCTCAAGATGAACGGCCATGCTATTGAGCGTCGGCGATTTGCAAAGAGGCGCAACGTTCCGACAAAGCGATTATGTTGCAGCTAACGGGCGGGCAGTAAAATACAACGACGCTACACGGAATGTAGCGCCAGCGAATGACGTTGCAAATTATGAGACACTCTTCTCTAATCACTATTAAATCAATGACAGAACTGATTACAAGACGCTTTTAGAATGCTGGAGCATTCTAACATAATAGAGCATTCGCTTTTCCCATAACCTAACTGTAAACATATCTGATGGAATAGAATGACCATGAGAGCAGTTGTTTTTATTTTTTTTCTGTGACAATGATTGTATATCAGCTGGTCTTCCTCATGTATCGTCATATCCAAATGGTTTATAATTGTTAAGCTACATTCAGATCCGATGATTAGTGTGTTGAAACCGGTCATCCAGTAAACAGTATTTAAGCGATCTTGGCTTTTGAATTACTTCTACAACAGAGTGATCGCCCCTGAACACACTATGTGTTCACTTAAAACATATTAACGTATATTTACCTAATGTGGGGAGTGATGAGTAACCGGGGCCCTACCGCTAATCTGAACTCCAGAAAATGAAATGATATGTAAACAGTGACTATACAAGTATAATTATTTTCATGATTTTCATTACTTTTCAGACTTTTCCTTAGCCTTATCCCGTGCCTTCAGGGAATCGTCACGTGGTTCTCGATTTGATAATTTGTACCCAATCTGCATAGGTCTAGTGTCACCCCAGGAAGAAAGTTTTCAAAGTTGTACAGTCTTTTTACTGAAGCGGGACGTGGGTACCAGCACGTTCCTAATCTTGTACAAACAAGGAATACCAAAAGGCGTCCTTTGTATAAAATAATAACGCGACCAGTTTCGACTCTACATTATTGTCATCTTTAGACCCCTATCAAAACTGAATGGTGATATCCAAGCCTCGACAATGACTTCGTATATTCAATAGTTTCATGGATTTCTATTTATGCAGTGTGTGTACTAAAGCCATCTAACAACTACTGCTCTCTTATTTCTACAAGTTTACGACCTGGCGCAATCCCACTTCCGGTTCAATGATGTTCAGTCTAAAATCGTGTTTATCTTGTTCGATGTCAAAACACCACACATCCAGACTGCCCAGCACACCGGCTCTCGTCGTTGAACCGCCGGGCGGATTCCATTCGTGGCCAGCGCTCCTCCCTGAATCCTGGAAGCGACGTGCGATGGCGCCCTGCTCTCTGGGTGTGTCATTTCTATCACTTTTTAGTAATAAGTGGGATTTACTTGTCGCATGATTGAAAGTCTCCTGGCCATGTCCGGTTATTGACAGTGAGGTCGCTTGCTCTCTATGGACCATACACTGATGAGCCAAAATATTTGTTGATGTTGGTTTGTGGGGCGCTCACCACGCCAAAACATTATGACCACCTGACTGAACAGTCCGCGGGTGTACTGCCAGTTCACAGTTCCCAACGGGCACAATATTTCGGACATATCGCCATCGTCAGGTGTGCTGACGAACTCAACTCCTGAGAGCGAGCGGCCCACTGATATTCCCCGCGAGCCGATCAGTCCGCGGTCCGCGCACGCGGCCACGCGTCGGCGGTCGCGGAGGCGCTAGCGTCGGCGTCTGTGATAGCGTTGATGTAAGTTCCTTGTCCGCCCTGGGCGCCAGATCGTTTTGCTTGCCGAGAGTCTTCTTAATAAACTCTGTGCGGTCCCCTAAGCCATTGCTAAGGTTATAGCCACCATCTGGGTTGATGAGATCGTTCCTGGTGCGAAGTTCTATGGCCTCTCTAACGACGGTGTCCAATTATTTGGAAGTCTATGCCAAGGTCGTGGTACGTTCGTACCCCGTGGACCAAGAGGTAGCGAGCTTCTTCTCATAATACGCAAATCCGGATTCGAATACTAAAGGCACACCAAATTAACTTGTCACGAGTAGTTATATTCGGCTGTAATTTCGCTCGTACATTAATATAAGTGTCTGATGCCCTGCAGCAAGTAAGGTGGAACATTGACAGGACACCGGCCTCTTATCTGGATGGACAATTGTTCAAATAGATGCCCAGACATTTAAGAGACAAAACTACCATCACGGAAACTTTGACTGTCGCTGTCTCCAGACAGCGTGGCTGCTGTATACGTCACTCTGTATCTAAGATTGTGTTTGTCTGTAGGTAAGATTTACTCACGTCACTAATTTCGAAGCTGACAATCCCTTGCGTTGTTAACAGCCAACTGACAACGTGTCCTCTTTCCTTAGTCACTGCTGTGCTTACTTCGATCAGAAGATGGACGATGACGGTCGAAACTAGTTAACGAATTTCCTGTATGGGATCTTGGATAAGAAGAACTTTAAAATCTACTTTCAAAGCCTAAATCGCAAACGCCAATATGGGACCTCTAAAAAGGGCACTGCGACAGGGTCGCCTTTCTTAATCCGGCTTTGTGCTTCAGGTTGACCCTTACCTAACAGATGACAGCAACTAGCGACTTTTTACAATGGTATGTATTTAATTAAATAGCGCCGTTACCAGTTTCCAACATTACAGTTCATCTTCAGATGGCTAATTTACGTTAAGATATATTTTACATTAGCTTTCATTTGTTGTTTTCCCACATAATGAAATTTCCTTGGGGTGGTGAAGCCCTACGACCAGAAGAAGATGTAAGAGAATGTCTGTGTAACTGTAATTGTACCTCACCACGGTTTTAAATGATGTTAGGAAACTATTAAAGTGAAGATGTTTTGGTTACTTACGTTGAAAAAATCGTGCCATTACGTTCCAGTGTTGACCGCTACAGGATAGCTGCTCAGACGTGCTTCTTCGTCTCGTTTCTCTTATACCTGTAGTACCATTGCCTATTCTGTACCTTTATTAATATGGATTTAACTTACGCGCCGGCCGTAAAATAGTTCGTGAGCCCTGAATTTAGGCCATGACAGCCCCCTCACAGCACACGGGGGCCGGCGACGGCCACTCAGCCGGGAAAAACCGCTCACAGTATGCCTTCAGGTTTGCTGCTGTCACTATGACAGCCAGCTTACCTCACGGCCCCTATACAGGACGATCCATAGAAACCTGAACTACTTCAGTGGGTCATAATTCCCCTCCGAAAGCTCGTAGAAACGGGAAAGTTGTTTTAATGGTCTCAGTAACTCTGGGGCCTTTTGTTTGGTATAATGCAGTGCTTGCTCGGCTCGAGCCTTCGTCGGTTCGTCGGGCGCGGTTTTTGAAGTCAGTGAGCGTGTAGTTCGGGCCGCGCGACAATAACTAGCAAATAAGTCGTAGTTCACAGCCTTCAGCTGACAGAAACATGTAGTACTCACTTCACTTCGAGAGCAAGTTTTTATTGCGAAAACATACTGGAAAAACATATTTATTTGTTGCAGCAATAGGGGCATTCCGGAGATATTTCGATGTGGGCGGATTTCCAACAAAGGCAACAATTTTATCAGTTGTAAGAAAGCTGAAGACAATTTGTGTGCTAAAGAGTGACAGTGGTAAGAGCAGACTGCCATTGAGTGCAGAAGTTGCTGATAATGTTCGAAGACACTTGGAGAACTCTCCAAGGAAATCAATGTGCCGAATGAGGCACGATAGAGGCATTTTATATGACACATGTCAGAGAGACGTGAAGACATAGGAATTGCGACCATACTGAGCGCACATGATGCGAGCACTGCAAGAAACAGATCACGAGAAAATATTCAACGTCCAGTCAGTCCCTCCACAACTCCGTTTACAGATGAGGCATGGCTCCATCTACCAGGTTACACCAACACACAAAACAACAGATACTGCGCTGGTGTAAACCTCCATATCATCCACGAAACACCACTGCATGATGAGAAGGTTGGAGTGCAGTGCGCGGTTTAGCTTCCAGGGTTGTTGGCCCCGTTGTCTTTGAAGGCACCACAGTTTATACGGGCATCTCCAGAACATTTGTGGAGCAGGTGGATGACGTGGAACTTACAGAAGGTTATTTCCAACAAAATGGAGCAACACGTCACACGTCTAACGTTTCCATGCGACTTGTAACCAGTTTCTTTTGTGAGTAAATAGTGTCAAAAACTTTGTACTTCTCTCCTCTCCTCTTCCCCCGATCACCTGACCTATTTCACCCATATTTTTTCTTGTGGATATATATTAAAAGCGGTCTGTGCAAGAATAGATCACGGGCAACTGCAGTACTCCTTGAGGCAATGACACAGGAAATAAGCACCACTGGCGAGGATACATTTCGCCGAACATCACGGAGTACAGTGAAAAGAGTACAGTTGTGTATCAATGCTGCTGGTGATCACTCCCAGTATTTGCTATGAAGACTTTGTGCGTCCGTATGCAAGTACCCCCCAGTTGTGTATTATCATCTCCTACAATTGCAATTGTGTCCTATTATTGGTCCAAATGTAATAGTTCATTAAAGTAGTTCAGATTCATATGTACTCCGCCAATAAGAGTGAATGTGATAAAACAGCTGATGATACAGGCAGCTCCAGACGCCACCTCCACGCGTGCTGTGCCAGCCGGTGTGACACGCATAGCACCGCACCCAGGCCCTTGTGAAAGCAGCGCACGTCAAGTCGCACCTGTCTGTCATATTCCAAGTACAGTATTACGATAATAGCATGCAAGTGCATAGAGGAAATGAGTAGTGGAGATAGATTTGTTACACGTAATACGGTCGCAGGTTCGAATTCTGCCTCGGGCATGGATGTGTGTGATGTCCTTAGGTTAGTTAGGTTTAAGTAGTTCTAAGTTCTAGGGGACTGATGACCTCAGAAGTTAAGTCCCATAGTGCTCAGAGCCATTTGAACCATTTTGTTACACGTAACACTGACACCAGTCACACAAGTTCAAAATGGTTCAAATGGCTCTGAGCACTGTGGGACTCAACTGCTGTGGTTATCAGTCCCCTAGAACTTAGAACTACTTAAACCTAACTAACCTAAGGACATCACACACATCCATGCCCGAGGCAGGATTCGAACCTGCGACCGTAGCAGTCCCACGGTTCCGGACTGCGCGCCTAGAACCGCGAGACCACCGCGGCCGGCCCAGTCACACAAGGTATGGCAGTGTTGTCGTATGTGAGCCCCATCTGCCTGTAGTCCTAATCACATTTTTGCGAGTAAACAGTTCCAGATACACACAAATAAATGCAACCTGTGTGTGGTATACTGCCGACACAACAACGATTTCACTTCTTTTATGCTTCATTGATGCATGGTGCGTACCGAGAACACTCAAGTTATGCCTCCGTTTGAGCAGTGCTTCTCATTCCGTCATTTTTTCGGGAAAAGGGGGCGGGGTGGGCGCGGAAGATAATGTTTCCTGGAATCCTGAACGTACGTTCACGGCAATTCGACACTAATATCGTACGATGTGTGCGTCCACGCTGTTGCTGCCTTTGCCATAGAACTCTGAAGAGCATCTCCGTAGCCACCTCGCGTTTACTAAACAAACACCACGAAACGCTCTGCTCTACTTTAGATCTTATCAATCTACTCTAGTCCCATACGGCAAATTTCCCACGCTGTCGTTTTTCAAGGGAATCATCTCGACATATCTCATGTATCGATGCTGACAAAGGATGTCAATTACAAAATACTCGTTCGAAAATATTTGGGTGTTTTTCGTAACTCTGAAACACATACCTATATGAATTAGAAAAATAGGAAGACATGCTTCAAATAAGACAACAATTTTTTCAGTCGCATTTGAAAAACGACTTCGATCTTAACTGTTATCTTCAGATAGTCAGCTCTTGATACGTCTTCGAATGACGTCTATACTTACCTTCAAAGTAGAGTTGCGTTGTTCGTCAGGGGTTTGTTTAGTCAGCGAGAAATCGTGAGGGAAATGTCGAAAAATTCTATTGGGAGCAATTGTGAGAAGAAATTCACATGCTTGTGAATCATTTCTGTCCATTTCTCGTCTGAGAAGCACTTTGTAGCTGAGCGCAGTAGGACAGGAGTAGTAACGTCGGCAGAAAAACGGTTGCGGGCGTGAGGTGCTTGCAGGGACCATCGGTGGGTGAATAGCTGATTGATTGTGCACCCAACTGCGCGCTCCCTGAATACAAAATCGAGAACGGCCTCCCACGAGCCAACACGAGCGGCCGTTGCTACTAAGACGTTCCTGGTGGACTTGTATTCTAAAGGAGCAGCGTTCACACATCTGCTCTGGCCGTCTGACTACGATTCAGGCGTTTTCTCTACGGATTCAGAGATGTTACATTAAATATCCCGAACTTCTAACCGTTACGCTATCGCTGTTACCCACGTTACTGCTCCATACCTAGCGACGTTGAACTCTAGTGGTTCATATCGTGAATACGATTTCTGTCACTCTCCTACGAAGTATGTATTTTACAGAACCATCTCTTCATTGTCCCTCATACTAATATTCACGTTTAGTATTTTTAATGTAGTGATCAAAGAAGATAAAACAACTGGCAGACTTCAGTTCATTGGTTGGATTCTGAGTAAATGCAGCCAGTCTACAAAGGAGATTGTTTAGAAAGCCCCTGTTTAATTCATTCTGTTGTTCAAATGTGTGGGACCCGTACCAGGGAATGTTAAATGTTTACAAATAAGAGGAGCACGAATGGTACATAGATTTCTTGGCTCAAGCGCGAGCATCACGGGAAGGCTGAAAGACTCAGCTGATACACGCTATTAGCAGCTGGTCCCTATTTACAGAGTTTCGAGAACCAGTGTTAAGTGAGGACTGTAGAAAAAAATGGTTCAAATGGCTCTGAGCACTTTGCGACTTAACTTCTGAGGTCATCAGTCGCCTAGAACTTAGAACTAATTAAGCCTAACCAACCTAAGGACATCACACACATCCGTGCTCGAGGCAGGATTCGAACTCGCGACCGTAGCGATCGCTCGGCTCCAGACTGTAGCGCCTAGAACCGCACGGCCACTCCGGCCGGCTGAGGACTGTAGAAATGCACTACAAAAATCTCTGTCGCTCATGTAGGAGCACGAAGAGAAATTTAGACTAATTACATCACACAAAGAGACATTTAAGCGTTATTCCCGCTCTCCTTATATGACTCGAACGAGAGTATATGTGTTACAATGGGAAGAAACCTCTGCCATGCACTTCACAGCGCTTTGCAGAATATAGATAAACGTAGAAGCCATTGAGACTCCGATGCCCAGAACATCCCCAGGAGACCAAATGAACAACCCTTACAAAAGGTGTATAAAACTTCGAATGTTTTCTCGGGGCATAGGAAACAAGGACAGCACGGTTCACTGGAGGAAGATCGGTCGTAACTACCGGGGGCACTGTTGGATGCAACGATTCCACACGAAATGAGGGTCTTGCCGATATCTTAAGACGGAAGAAGAGCAGAGGAGATGGAGCAATCACCCCTAGGTTTATGCAATTCTGAATCCGGAAGAGATGCCCTTTGGAAGGAACCATCCTGGAATTTGTCTTAAGCGATTTAGGGAAATCACGGGAAACCTAAATCAGGATGGCCGGACGCGGGTTTGAACCGTTGTCCTCACGAATGCGAGTCCAGAGTCCTAACCACTGCGCCATCTCTCTCGGTATTTGTGGAGGAGGGCGTTAGGCATTGTTGTAGCCCTTCGCTGAAGAAATTTGATAATTACATTGAGAAAGCAGCAAAGGAAACCAAGGGGAAATTTGGAATTAGCATTATGGTTCAGGTAGAAAAAATAAAAACTTTGAAGTTTGCCGATGCCATTGTAAGTCAGTCAGAGACGGCAAATGAATTGCTTCAACAGTTGAAGACAATGAATAGTATCTTTAAAAGATATTACTAGCTGGACAGCAATAATAGTAAAACATAGAATGATTTCAGCTTGCATATTAAAAGAACGGAATACCTCTAAGGAAAAGAACGTGTATTATTTTGCACTAACAAAAGAGCAGCCAAAAGAAAAAGTGAGGCGTGCTACGTTTCCATACCACGGGCGCGTTTCTGATTAGGTAGCTAGGGCTTTCCGTAATATAAAAGTTCAGGTAAGTTTTCGGACGTAAAATCAGATTAGCAGATCTCTATGCTATGACACCTACAAGCAGAAGTGATGAATCAGTGTTGGATATGTAAGTCAACTGTGATTGTTTTGGAAAATATAACATGAGATAGACGGAGAGAGTCTATGGAACTAGGTTGAAGGAAAGGAATATTAGTAGCAGTAACTAATCTTCGCTCAGCAATCACTTATATGCTATACACATAAAGCAAATGGTCATAATGTATTGGGAGTTTTACATATTACTAATAAGGGGAGAGTGATGAATATCCATGAAGAAGTGGTAATTCATGGCGCTTTTTAATGTACATTCAGAGCGTGTTCTAAATGAACAAACGGATTTGAAAAGCAGGAATTACCTGTAGAATTTTAAGAAAACGTTGTGTTAGTTTCTGTATAATGCATTTGGATGTTCCTCTTACTGTTATGCGGCCTCAGACCCTTTGTGCTGAGTCTCTCTATGTTTTCATTTTCTGGTGTCACCTGGCTATGACAATTTGGGTTTACATAACATTGACCTCAAAGGTCTCTGTGGTTGTTTTATAATTTTATACCGTATTTTTATCATGACAACAAAACACATTTTATGTGGTGTCACCGCCAGACACCACACTTGCTAGGTGGTAGCTTTAAATCGGCCGCGGTCCATTAGTACATGTCGGACCCGCGTGTCGCCACTGTCAGTGATCGCAGACCGAGCGCCACCACACGGCAGGTCTCGAGAGACGGACTAGCACTCGCCCCAGTTGTACGGACGACTTAGCTAGCGATGCACACTGACGAAGCCTCGCTCATTTGCAGAGCAGATAGTTAGAATAGCCTTCAGCTAAGTCAATGGCTACGACCTAGCCAGGCGCCATTAGTATTACATTGCATGATCTACAGAGTCTCACTTGTATCGTCAAGAGCGATGTACAACAATGATGGATTAAAGTTAAGTATTCCAGCAGCTACGTACTTTTCTTTATAGCATTCATTACGTATCCTGTTTCAGACCTCACGCCATCCTGCGTGAGCTTATAGCGTGCATTTCGGCCTTCTCTAGCAATATAACATTTTATGTCTTTATTACATGGTGTACCCAATAGTGACCGCTACACTTCTTATTGCAGGTGTTGTTTGCTGCCGCTCTCAGCATTATATGTCCTTTGTCGCCTTGTTTACTCTTAATAAGTAGTTTGTATTAGCTCGTACCTTTACTCAACGTACATCATGCAATAATTTTAACCTATGCCTTTCTTAATCTTGCTGGTTGGTTAGCATACGGATTTCCTGAAACATTGTGCTGTGTTACCAGGTATTTTGCTCAATGTTAGCTGCATACATAAGATTGTGAGAACAATTTTTGGGCTTCCTTATGTATCTAGTAACGTATGCTGCTGTAAACGTTGAGTATGTATCGTCACAAACTGTTCTTTTTTAAGAATGTGGTGTTAATGTTTGCAGAGTTTATGCTTCAGTGTTGTTCTCACTTTAACTGGCCTCATACTATTTGTGCAGACCCTTCTGTTTCAGGAACATTCATTTTGATTTTTCAACGTTGTCTTTCCACGTTATTTTGAATTTACGTTGAACTAGATACTTTCTTTTATATTATTATATTATCATTTATTGTAAGTCATGAATTACATGGTGTACTCAATATTGGTTCTTATACTTCTACCAAATGTGCCATTTGGTTGCAGTGCTGCCTCAAATTATATATTGGTTGATAGAGGTTAAAAAGTTTACTAATTTTTTGGTACCCTCTACGTAATTTCGAAAAACGTTTAGTGAATTCCACTTTCATATCTAGTTACTCTCATTAAGGAATCTGTAATAACTGACATTTTTGTCCCATGTACATCATGCAATAATTTATACATGGGGTTTTTCAACTTTATTAACTCATTCTGTACATTTATCTCAAATGATGTGATGGGGTAATATGCTTAAAGCAAAATGATATACACGTTTTTGAGAGGATCGTTTGGCAACCTAACGTGTCCAATAAAGTGTAACCACAAATGTGTCTCGTTTATACTCGCCATCTTTTGCGCTTTTGTTACCTACTGTCACTACTTACCCGTTACATTGAAATACAAAGTAAACATACAGACATACGTTTATTGGTATACGTAAATGAAGGACTCTGCCGATTCGTCAGTAGTAATACAAATATGGATTACTGTTTAGTAAGAAATTGTTAGTAGTTTGGCTTCTGTGCGTCTATACGTAGCACTCAGAATGATAACCTATGATATGAGGCAGTCGTTAAGTCTGGCTTGCCAGCAATTAATGGACTGTACACTTTTCAATATTTTGTGAAATTTGGAATTTCGTATATTATTGTTAATGTAATGTATAAAATAATTTATTATACCTGTTCGTATGCTCTTAAGTAGTCTTCAGTCACTGATGTTATGATACACAACATATCTATGAAGCTTGGAACGAGGCTTCCTGGCTGATTAACACCGTGTGCCAGACCGAGACTCGAACTCGGAACCCATGTGTTTCGCGGGGAAGTGCTCTATGGACTGAGCTTCCCATGCACGACTCATGACCCCACCACATAGCGTACTTCCGCCAGTACCCCTTCTCCTATGTTACACTCTTGACAGAAGCTCTCCTGTGAAGCTTACAAGACTAGCACTTGTGGAAGAGAGGATATTGCTGAGCCACAGCCCTGGGGATGTTTCCTGTTTCGAGGAGCGTTTAGTTTCACTTTACACCATTTTAGACACATTAATTTACAAGTAGCCAGGACAGGCGGTTGGCAGATCATGCAGTAAGCGAGGTGTCATTTTTAACCATCGGAAACTATGGAACCTGTTCGATTTCAGTCCAGGCACATTTAAACAATATTTTTCTTACTTTTTTTTCCTTTTTTTTTTTTTTTTTTTTGCTTCTATAGAAATTCCCCTCCCCCTCTATCATTATATTAGGAAAATTTTTCAGAGTTCATCCTGTTGTGACATAAGCATAACCACATGAGGTCGTATAAATTCCTGCTATCTTTCTGTTCACCAGTTGTTATTGGAGTGTTCTTTTCTAAAATAAGTCGCCCACTTTTACACCATTAAAACCACATCAAAACCATATCTTCAATTAACAGTAACGCCTCGGTGCTCGTATGTTGCGGCCAACCCCGACATACACTCTCTGATCAAAACTGTCGTAACAGGTCTACGTAATGGGGAACTGACCACTAGATGCCACGAAAGATCGAGCAGGAGATGGGAAGTATTTTGTTGTCGTTAGAGCAGCAGTAACAGTAGAACTTCAAATGGTTCAAATGGCTCTGAGCACTATGGGACTCAACTGCTGTGGTCATAAGTCCCCTAGAACTTAGAACTACTTAAACCTAACTAACCTAAGGACAACACACAACACCCAGCCATCACGAGGCAGAGAAAATCCCTGACCCCGCCGGGAATCGAACCCGGGAACCCGGGCGTGGGAAGCGAGAACGCTACCGCACGACCACGAGATGCGGGCTAACAGTAGAACTGCTCGGTCTGTAGAGTTCAGTGACATTATATATAATTAGTTTTCGTTGTCACAAGAGTAATAAATCCTTCGTGTAATTTCAACCCTTGTAAGTGCTGTAGTTGACTCTTGGTGATGTGACATTAAAGTGGAAGTGTGAAGGGATAACTGCAGCTAAACCAAGACCAGGCAGGCCTCATGTGCTGACCCCCAGGGACCATCGATAATTGGAGAGCCTTGTTGTAAAAATGGCACAATCGGCAGAAGGAATGACTCGTGAGTTTCAAAGTGCTTCCTACAATCCACCAAGCCCATTGACTGTACTTAGGGAGTTAAGAAGTGTAGGGTAGAACAGCTGACCAGCCTCTCATGAGCCACACATTCGTGCACTCAGTGCTAGGCGACGCTTCTTCCTCTTCTTCACCTCCTCCTCCTCCTCCTCCTCCTTCTCCTCCTTTGTCTTTCCCCGTTTCTTCTACGGGGTCGGCATTGTTATATGGGTTGAGGCAATGTTTGTGATCGGTTGCCTTTCTTGACGCTACGATTCCTCCCCGGAATAGAATCTGCGTTCCCCATCCACTTCCAACTAATCCGAGTCTGTGATCAAGCGTGAGAACGATTTCTCACATCCTGTTTGGCCGACTCGCCAGCCCTCGTCGTTAATTCGCGGGCGGATTCGATCCGAGGCAGACTTGTCCACCCGTATGGGATAAGCAATGCTTTAGTGCGATCGGGTATCTGTGCGGGTCAACGTTAAGCGACGCTTGAGGTAATGTGAAGAGCGACGCCACTGGTCAGTGGATGAATGGAAGCCAGAGATGTGGAGTGATTAATCACGCTTTCTTCTATGGAAGGGTTTGATCATAGTGAAAATTTGGAGGAGATTACCTGCCCTTGTGTGTGCTGCCAACAGTGAGGTAGAGAGGAGGTGATACTACGGAATAGGAGTACTCGTATTTTTCGGTGTTAGGATGTGGTCTGCTTATTGCGCTTAGAAAACGCTAAATGTGAAAGGATATGAACGCATTTTTACAGTATTGTGCACTATGTACAGTAGGGGAACAGTTCGGAAACGGTGATTGTTTGCATCAGTATTACAAAACACCCCGACATAAAGTAGCGTCTGGGAAGCAACATTTTCTACACAGAACCATTCCTGAAATAGACTGAACTGCCCAGAGCCCTTAGCGATTAGTTAAAACATTGACGTTTCCTCTCGTTTCGACTCTTGAGGATGAATGGACTGCCATTCGCTCCAGAGATATTCAGACGCCTAATCGACAGTGTCACCAGCAGAGTTTAAACCTTACTGAAGGAGAGACGAAGAGTGGACGCATCCCATATTACTGTCCACTAACAGGTGTCCGGATTCTTTTGACCAGCTATGTGGACTTTCTCTTACCCACACTATCTATAGGTAATCAGTGATAAGGCTAAAATGTGGGGACAACGTCCAACTGCCCTCAGCAGAGTGGGTGGGTAGCTTGAAATATGCAAAGATAAGGCTACGCCGGAGCAACAGATTATCAAAGTGAAATATACTGGATCGTATTGAATGGGTCACCCCATTTGCGAGGACGTACAGGCGCCGAACTTTTCACAAGACACAGTGGCAAGGGTGTGCCGTGAACACCTCCATTCGAGATGAACTGCGGACGCAAGCATGAACTGCCGTTAGCAACAGCGTTACCACGTATTACCGCGTCCTCGTCGACCACAGTGGATCATACAAGCCGACTGATTAGTTAAGGGCAGCAAACAACCCAACAGCCGGTGAGCAGTAGTAGCATCCAGAATTTCCTGTTTGGCATGGGATGTGGAAGCGCTCGTCAAGTGCCCCTCATCTCACTGCACGCCACACAGGCTTATTTAATGAGCCTTCGCTTATTTTGGTAGAAGGCGACAGCTAGTTGCAAGTAAGTCAAAAACTACCCGCGGCGATGCATCTCACTTGCAAATGAGGCAACATGCTGTATAATGTAACCACTAATACGCTTGCCACCGTCTCTCACGGATAAACCATATTGATTGTTACTGACAGATTTTGTGGTGAGTTTGGTCGACTACAGTACCACAAAGGTGGGCTGTAGCTCCAGCAGGACACTACTCACCAATGGCTTCTGAAATGAGGATGATTTAAGGACTGTTCTGCAGCTATGAGTTTGCCCCCCGTTTCCTCCGTGTCACATGGTTTAAATTTAAATGACGTCATTGTCCTGCCATCAGCTCTAATCAATCTCCTTGAGTGATTGGTGGGGTACGTTGTACATACTCAGAGACCCTCTCCAATGCTTTCAGTGCCGTTGCTGCAAAGCAGTGGAAGTGAGACTGACTACTGGGTAGCTGTTTCCTGTCAATCCCATAATAACTGCTTATGAGTTTATGTTTACAACTTATCAATAATATTTGAGTGTATCGCTAATGTGGAAGTGCGAAATGACTGTAATTGAATAATCCATGTCCCTCCGTCTCTGTTTTACTTGTTAGGACTTAACTACCTGAACGTTTTATGTCACAGTGAACTAGAATCAGAAGATATGAAACTACCAGTATTGTCTTCATCAGCAACAGCTGTAAGTACTTTGACACATCAGGATGAAAATTAGAAACCATGATATGAGAACGAGAGGAAGGGCAGCAATGTTTGACAAATCTCAACGTGACACCTGTGCGAAATCGCGTAAACACGTCCTCCAGACGTTTGGAATAAAAAAAAAAATTACTCAAATGCCTCTAAGTACTATGGGACTTAACACCTGAGATCATCAGTCCTCTAGACTTAGAACAACTTAAACTAACTAACCTAAGGACATCACACACATCCATGCCCGAGGCAGGATTCGAACCTGCGACCGTAGCAGCAGCGCGGTTCCGGACTGAAGCGCCTAGAACCGCCCGGCCACATCGGTCGGCCGTTTGGGATCCTCGTACTGTAACTACACATCGGTCAGCCAAGAAACTGTTAACCAGCGGACACTTTTTTTGCAAAGTCGGCAGCGTCGTTGGTAACGCGTAACACAAGGCATAATAATCACAGCTCAGGCAGAACATATCATTGCTGACTACACAAATTTCACGGTGCAACCACTAGACTCAAAATATGCAACATTAAGAGACAGCGTTTAACCTCCATTTGATCTTCCGAAGTTCTCACCAGTTCCAGCAAAGAGCTGCTTTAGGACAACATTTCAAATGTGAAAGTCAGAAAGCCATATCAAATTCAAACA
Organism: Schistocerca nitens; assembly: GCF_023898315.1. Taxonomy (NCBI): domain Eukaryota; kingdom Metazoa; phylum Arthropoda; class Insecta; order Orthoptera; family Acrididae; genus Schistocerca; species Schistocerca nitens. The sequence continues at coordinate 696,977,895 of NC_064615.1, read as the reverse complement.
CTTCCCATTTGCTTTTTGACTTTAGTTTTGTGTGTGTGTGTGTGTGTGTGTGTGTGTGTGTGTGTGTGTGTGTGTGTGTGTGTGTGTGTTTGTGGTTGTGTGTTTGTGTGTGTGTGTGTGTGTGTGTGTGGGGTTGTGTGTGTTTGTGTGTGTACCGTCAGCACACATTAAGTTCGCTGACCGAATACTAAGCTAAAGCCGTACAATAATACTACCTTTGTTTAATTTATCGCACTCGCGGCTCTGATTGTCACTGCCGATCAACTGTCACTACAGCGAAGCTGCCAACTTCAAATCACATACGCCCGAGATAATCACCAAGCTCGTGTACGGAACCTGAAACTGGCAACTCTGCAATTTCCAGAGTTTACAGCAAAACTCGAAATATGTCGATAATTCGAGCTATATTAGGCTATCAGCGTAGTAATTCGGGAATGATTGACTTGTTTCTCCCGCACGGGCATTCACAATCATTCCTATATATAGCTAATAATGGCACATTTGGTTCGTTCGTAACCATATATCCCAGTTTATTGACAAAGGAGTTCCCGTTACTCACGGGACCGTCGAATGCGAAAAATTGCACATCACACAGAAACCTTTTCCGAGTATACATTACGCTCGTACAAGGGAATACCCTTACTCCTCTAAGGGTGCCATTAAACGAAATATCACTGTTCTTGAGCGGTTCACTAATGTTCGCACCTGTCTCAGTGATTAAGGCTGTGTATCAAAACGCAATTAATGCAAGTACAAGCACACTATGGATTTAAACAGGTATCGTTTAATTACTCGTTTTACGACACACCCCATCACCCTGAAAAACATAAGATGCAACCGGAAGTTTCTCTAAAGTCGTTCGAGAAAAAATATGGAATGAGTGAAAAATCGGAAGCAGTTGTTCAGTTCCATGAAGATCTCAGATACACAAATATTAATAATTTCAAACCATACAGCTTCGAAACAATTTTTTATGACTTTCGTGGGTCTGAAAGACGCCACAAGGGGTGACATTTATTGAAACCGTAGAATCTAAAACAAACAATTGATTCTCTGTTTGAAATAACAAGTGCACTTAAACGGTTCTATGAGTATCGCCGAAAGCAAGGAAGTTTGTTGTAAAAATCTGTTTTAAGTCTTTGGTGAATAATGGCAAACGCTTCTGGAACTTTTCGCATATCGCTTTAGCGGGACGATATTACAGAGAAAGCCACCGAGTAAGGCAAGATACGTAAGTATCTGCGAATGCAAGTATCCAAGTTTTCTCAGTTTTGCGCCTCAGTACCGCATTTATCATTTCGCTGAACTACTTGCAGTTCTGATATGGAAAACAGCAGAATCCCTCGGGCATGGATGTGTGTGATGACCTTAGGTTAGTTAGGTTTAAGTAGTTCTAAGTTCTAGGGGACTGATGACTACAGATGTTAAGTCCCATAGTGCTCAGAGCCAAAACAGCAGAACCAAGTTTCTTTTTGTAGTCCATGCCCCCCCCCCCCCCCCCACACACACATACAGACACAGACACACACACACACACACACACACACACACACACACACACACACACACACACACACACACACAAACACACACACACACACAGATTTTTCTCATGAAATGTACGTTCTTGGCCCTCTCTTGGAGCATATCGCGGAAGATTTGCAAACTGCAATGGCGTCTTGACGATATCTTGGTACGACGAACAAAAATATACCCGTGAACTTACTGAACTATATTAGTCGACGCTAACAAAAATGAGCTCTACACATGCTATTTTATTTGCATGTAGTCTCGACAAAAGCTATTTATTCCTGTGTGTCAAGAGCGAAACAATACAGCGTAACGGCAACTACTACCTGGTAATTCGGAAGCGCTAGCAGTTTCATCTGTTCGTCGCCGGTACGACAAACTTCTCCGAGTTTTGAAATAACAAAGTTGCTGGCGGTACATCACATCCTACAAGCGATACACCCACCACTTAGAATCCGATTTTGTGTCATTTGTGTTCTGCAGCACGTCTTACGCCTCTGTCACGATTCCTCCGTCTCCCGAAACCTAAGAAAATTACCTAGACAGTCACAATTTTCTTCGCGAAAGTTTGTGGTTTGGCCAATGACGCCGACTCATCGTCGATGAAGTATTACGAAACATTTCGCGGCAGCTGATTACGGTGTGTTTCGTGGCTACATGTTGTAAAATGCTTTGAGTAACCCCTCTCCAGGATTCACATCAGCAGCTCCACACACCATCGGATATAGCTGTAGAAAATGTCGCCACTGGCCAAAGGAGAACCAAAACTACTAATTTATGTTTGAGGTATCAGGCAGTACTCTTTACTGTAAGAGAGCAGAAACAGAAAAACTGACTTAAATTATAAAGGGCAATCAAACGAAAACGAGACACATGGGAAAAAGTAATTAAACTATTTATTATTTCAGAAGTAAAACTTCATGGCCCATGTGTTGCCAAGGTTGATCCGAATACGCTGCAGAAGTTTCCCTGGGAAATCAGTACCCATTTCCCAGACAGTCCCGATCTCTCCCAACGAGAGACATTCGTGGCCGTAGATTCGCTTCGGACGAATAGGTGCACGCCTGCGTACAGTCACGGTTCCGTAGGTAAACACAAACGTTTTTCTACGAAGACACTGGCCGTCTTGTCTCACATTGCGGTAAATGTATTAGCAGTTATGGCGACTGGTTTTGAAACAATAGATCAGTTACTTATTTCCATCTGTCTCGTTTTCATTTGACTGCTCCTTACACTAGTATGAGGATGTATGCGTTGTTCAAAAATGGTTCAAACGGCTCTGAGCACAATGGGACTTAACAGCTGAGGTCATCAGTGCCCTAGAACTTAGAACTACTTAAAGCTAACTAACCTACGGACATCACACACAACAATGCCCGAGGCAGGATTCGAACCTGGGACCGTAGCGGTCTTGCGGTTCCAAACTGAAGCGCCTAAAACCGCTCGGCCACCCCGTCCGGCTGTGTACGCGTTGTTACCCATGCTTGTGTTAATAGAGAAATAAATATAAACAGAGAATTTGAAGTAAGTGACTACTTTCACAGCCTACGAATATACCATCGACAGGAACTAACGTTCGAAAATGTGTCGTATTTCCTTCAGTTTATGGAAAACAGTCAATTTCTACAATCCATTTTGTTTTAATTTTCGTATGTCGATTGACTATAGTCTTGTCCTGGGCCAAAGATGGCTATTACTACTTATTGTGGTGGCTTACCTGCACTGCTTAGCGATCAAAATACTTATTTCAGGTTCCATTTTTACACAAATCAGTAAGCCAGAAAGTTATAGCCACTGCCCACCTCAAGACCTAAAGTCGCCTGGTGGAGCTGTGGGCACGTGACATGAAAAGCAATGCCTATGGACGGGGTAGAGTCCAATGGGGAGTCGTAGAGACGATACGGGCGACAATTGAGGATATCCATTCATGTAGGCGGCTTTCACAAATAGTAGACAGTTATGGCCTTCCGTCTGGGAACAATCACTTCTCACACGACAAGGCTGTGGCTGGTCGTGTGGTACTGTCATCAGCATTTATGAAAATTGGTTTAAGGATGCTGAAGACATATCTAGGTGTCCAGGTGTTAGACGTCCACGACTCGTCACAGAACATGGAGGCTGGAGGTTTACGTACTCTGCAAACCAGGATAGGGGACCATCCGTAGCAGATCTGACGACAGAATACAATGCGGTTGCAGACCTTATTGTTGAATATATAGCCCCGCAGCATATGATCTCTACTTGTTCACATGTTGATCCAATGACATCGTAAGTTAATCATTACAGTGAGCACGGAATCATCTAGATTGGCCCAGGGAAACATGTAACCTGGCCATACGAACCACGTGTCTTATTACATCTAGTAGATGACTGAGTACGGATGTGTCACCATGCAGGAGAATGGCAGCACGAAACATGTACGCAAGCTAGTATTGGCTGTATTATGCTTTAAAGGAAATTCACCTGAACTTGTATGCCACCTGTGGTAGTATTCGAAGGCACCGCTACTACAGTGGACTATGTAAACATTATTGTGGGCCATCTGCAAACCTCCATGACTGATGTCGTCTCTGACGGCGACGGCGTCCTCCAACAGGATAATTATACGTCTGACAATGACAGACTCGTGTTCTTGTTGATGGAGGGTTATGGTAGTGAACTGACGATGTCACGACCACTGAATTCGCTAGACTGAACACAGTCTAATAAGTGTGGAATGGTATAGGGCTCCAGTGGCACACCCACAAACCACCGGTTGGTAGTTTGCATTGGTTGTGTGACCTGTGGGTAGACATCTGGTGGCGCGCTACTCCGGAAACTTACCAGACATGTAATGCAGAATAGCTCCTGCATTGTCCTCCAAAGGTGCACCAAAACACTGTTCCCCATTCGGGGAAATTCGGTGGCCTAGTTGTAAGTCTTATTTCAGGTGACCCCACAATGGGCGACTGGCGTGTCGGTGATGAAATAACGAGAACAACACGACACCCAGTCCACGAGCAAATAAAATCTCCAACTCAGCTGGATTCGAACCCGAACCTGTCGCACGGTAGGCTAGAACTTACGGCCTAGCTAAGCAGGCAGACAAGACGTGATATTATGTTTAGTCTCAGCAGTGTACATTATGTGTAACATCTTAATGACAGATACTGTCTGTTGGTTTACCGTAATCCTTGAAAGCAAACGTTGAGCGAAACACTATTTTCTTAACCTACGCGTTAAGTTATATGCGTGAGATGTATGTGTTTGGAGATTTCAATGAATATTTATAAAAGGTGTGTTCTAATACATAAAAAAGCGGTTCTAAATATAGTGCTCCGAGCCTCATACATTACTAGCATTGATCGAGCTCTCTAAAGTCAAGCACGTCTGTTTTTCCATTCGGAATGTACGCCACATTCGTGAGACGCAGTCACAGAAAGACGCATTAAGAGGCATTAAACAGTCTAAAAGCTCTGGCCGTGGAATGAGTCCTGCTCGAACTGTCCAGTGTTTCCGAAAACCGACATTTAACTGTGCGTCCACCTCAACAGTGAGAGCTGCTGGCGGCTACACCTCGCTGAAACTAGACGTTGTTGTACACAGAAAGCGGTTGTGTGTACAGCGGTTTCGTAATTTTATGCAGAAAAAAACTTTTTTCAGGTACGTATACCATTCACAGATGTTCTGTGTCATCTAACGGCAATCGTATGGTGATTCTCGTTATCCTTGACGAGACCACTCTATTAAAATATCCAGCAGAGGCAAAGCAGGCCTAATAAGTGAATGACATATGTATGGGTTTCAAACGAAATATCATTGTAACTTTCATGAAAAACTTTTAAGTCAAAATGCATCCCATATGTGATAATGGAAGGTCCAAGTACCTACAACTTTAGAATGTGGTTCACTTGTAGCTCGTAATAACGTTCAAAGGCTTACGCGAACAGTGTATGTAGTACGCTGCGTGATGATGCCTTACTAAGCCTCTGCATGGCTGACGGCACGTTCAAGTAACACCTTACGCTGCCAACAAGATCAGGATCAACATTTCTTTTCTCTCAAACGAGTCTGTGAAGAGCAGCCTAATCTCTCTTTTTTTTTCGGTCTATGTGCAAAAGAAACTTTGTTTCGTATTATCTGGAGATGGCTGATGAACTATTTCGCTGCATTATTTTTCTTTGTTTACTGTTGAATTACATCCTCTTTTGCCAAATCCAGGCTACTTGGGACTAGGGCAAAAAGGCTGAATTGACTCTGCATACCACCGCTAGGAAGGCCCCTGGTCACGATGGCATTCAAAACCGTGTCCTCCAGGAGTTCACGGACAAAGCTGTAGACTACCTAACACACATCACGAATGCCATACTCAAGCACCAACACTTCCCCGCCTTTTTGAAGACGGCCAAGGTCCTGATATTCAGAAAGCCGGGGAAAGACCACTCCCTCCCACAAAATTACCGACCCATCAGTCTGCTGAGCGCGCTCAGCAAGATCGTTGAGAAGGTAATATTAAAACGACTCACCAGGCACTGCAGCACAAACGACACCCTGAGACCGGAGCAATTCGGTTTCAGGAATCACCACTCAACAACACAACAACTCCTCCGCGTCGTTGAATACATAACACACGGATACAACACAAACAAGGCAACTGGGGCGGTGTTCCTGGACATCAAAAAGGCTTTCGATCGTCTATGGCACAACGGCCTAATACGCAAACGTAGGGACGCAGGGTTCCCCGACGGGCTCGTACGTCTCATACACTCATATCTCACGGACAGGAGTTTCAACACCGACGTGCAGGGCAAACAATCGACACGACATGGTATACAGGCAGGAGTACCCCAAGTAAATATCCTAGGGCCCTTACTGTTTAACCTCTACATTAACGACCTCCCAGCTACACATAACACGACGGTAGCAAATCTACGCGGATGACACTGCCATCCTTGCGCTAGATTGGAAGCCGTCTAACATTAACTCACGACTACAGACTGCACTCAGAACGGCGGAGCCTTGGCTGGTGAAATGGCGTGTTAGAGTAAACGTCGACAAGTGCGAGGCCGTTCTGTTCACTAGAAGACCGAAGCAACTGCGCAAACATCAGCACTGCAACCCAATAACACTACAAACACGTCCAATACGTTTCCGCGAGAAGGTCAAATACCCCGGTGTCTGGCTGGACAGGAAACTACTCTGGGGGGACCACATTCAACACGTGACCAACAAAGCTAACACGAGGCTCAAACAACTCCACCCTATGCTTAACAGGCGTAGCATACTGAACAGGAGGGTGTCTAGGTCCATGTACATGACACTTATTCGACCCCTGATGACGTACGCAGACCCTGTCTGGGGATACGCTGCGCCAACTCGCCTGCGCCGTCTGCAGCTCATACAGAACAAAGTACTCAAAATCATAAGCAACGCTCCGCGCTACACACGCATCGCGGACCTTCACCGGGAATACCGGCTAGATACTATCTTGCTGGTATTCCAAAAACTCTCCACACGACTGTACAATAACACGAGACACTCGCGCAACCCGTTTATCCTTTCTCTGGGTAACTACGACCACAACCATAGATGGAAGCATAACAGATCAAAGACATTACTGGCTAGGAACTAAACATCTATGGTCCATAGAACGCTAACACGACAGTACTGGCGAGCCCCTGCAACACAGTTATTACTGGAAACCCAGATGTGCGACCAGCCGAAAAACAGGCAACCGCAGGGAAACCGTACTGTACATAGCACGCAAACCAGCCACACACACACCCTACACCGTCTGTGAGCCGATCTATGACCGATCGCCCACTAATCTACAACAACCTTGAACTTTTACAGGGACGCAGCAACTGCAGCAAGCGCCGCAACAAGCTCCAACAACGACAAAGGTAACGTTGCACGATACCTCGAACTAACACAACCACACCTTGCATGCACTGTCGCAGATAGCAAGCCGCTACTGCATTTACTACCCGTCCTACTGCCGCAGAGGATTTTTCCCTTGGCTCTTGCCTTGGCACTTTTTTTCCTCTGCCCTTACAACCGCTACCCTTCAATCGTTTTCGACCACTTCTATCTCCTGATGGACCATGTTAATGAGTAATCTTACCCAGACGCATGGACAACATCACAGCCAACATCCTGTGACGCCTGATTCAAAAACTAACATGTTTACGGAAGCGACAGTAGAATTTCTGGTTTGGTCACCACGTTGGTGTGGGCGTGGAGGGGCCCCATCCTTTATTGGGGGAATCTGGGTTTCATATCTGCTAAAGTTGGGCTTCATGGAACAGCAACACTTCTTGTTTCTTTTGCAGTTGTTTCGTAAGGTTATACATCAATGTTGAACCCTGTTCCTGAAAGGATCTGCAAGCGGATGAGGTTCTTTTTATGTATCCTAGTATTACATGAGGATATTACATGAGGACACCCGTGATCTAGGGGAAGCGTCTTTGATTAGTAAACAAAACGGTGAGTGGTTTCGAAATTCTGATTAATTTTTGGCACTGGCGGCCAAAGACTTTAAGCAGTCACCATTCTGCAACGGTCTTGTCAAGGAAGGCGGAGGATAGAGGTTCAGGACACTCTCTTGTCCTTGGGATGGGAAACTGCCCACAAAGACGGAAGAATCAGCAATGATCAACGGCATGAGGATGCAGAAGGCAATGGAAACCACTACATGAAACACACGTAGCATGTATCTACAGGAAATGTGGCCTGTAATAGAAAAAGTGTCTTGATTATCTCTCCATTGGCAGAATATTCCGGAATAGTCCCCCATTCGGATCTCTGAGAGGGGAATGCCAAGGGGAAGGTAGCAATGAGAAAAAGAGTGAATAACAAACGAAAGGATAACGTTCTACGAGTCAGGGCATGGAATGTCAGAAGTTTGCACGTGGTAGGGAAACTTCAAAATCCGAAAAGAGAAATTCAAGGGTTCAGTCTAGATATAGTAAGGGTCAGTGAACTGACCTGGAAAGGAGACAACAATTTCTGATCAGATGAGTATTATCAACAACAGCAGAAAATGATATAATGGGAGTAGGATTCGTTACGAATAGGAAGGTAGGGCTGAGAGCCTGTTATCGTGAACAGTTTACTGATAGGGTTGTTCTTACCAGAATCGACAGCAAACCAGAACCGACAACGATAGTTCAGGTATACATGCCGACGTCGCAAGCTAAAAGTGAAGAGATAGAGAAAGTATATGAGGATATCGAAAGGGTGATACAGTACCTAAAGGAAGATGTAAATGTAATACAGTTCTAGGGAAAGGAGTAGAGGAAAAGTTTACCGGAGAATATGGGCTTGCAACAAGGAATGAGAGAGGAGAAAGACTAATTGAGTTCTTAATAAATTTCAGCTTGTAACAGCGAATACTCTGTTCAAGAATCTTATGAGGAGGAGGTGTTCTTGGAAAATACCGGGTGATACGAGAAGATTACAGTTAGATTACGTCATGGTCCGAGACAGAGTCCAAAATCAGATACTTGATTGTAAGGCGTAACCAGAATCAGATATAGACTCAGATCATATTGCAGCAGTGATGAAGAGTAGGCTGAAGTTTAAGAATTAGTCAGGAAGAATCAATATGCAAAGAAGTGGGTTATGGAAGTACTAATGGATGAGGAGATATACTTTAAGATCTCTAAGGCTACAAATACAGCAATCAGCAATAGCTCAGTAGGCAGTACAGTGGAAGAGCAATGGACGTATCTAAAAAGGGCGATCAAAGATGCAGGAAATAAAAAGACGGGTACAAAGTAGGTAACTGCAAAGAAACCATGGGTAATAAAGAAATACTTCAGCGGATCGATGAAAGAAGGAAGTACAAAGACGTTCAGGGAAATGGAAATTCAGGAACACAGAAATACAAGTCGCTGATGAGTGAAATAAATAGGAAGTGCAGGGAAGATAAGACTAAATGGGTGCATGAAAAATGTGAAGAATACAAAAAAGTATAGACTGAGGGCAGGACTCACTCAGCATATAGGAAAGTCAAAACAACTTCCGGTGAAATTAAGAGCGAGGGTGGTAACATTAAGAGTGCAGCGGGAATCCGACTGTTAAATACGTGGGGTGAGTTGATAGATGGAAAGAGCACATTGAAGGCCTCTATGAGGAGGTAGATTTGCCTGATGTGTTAGAAGAAGAAACAGGTGTCGATTTAGAAGTTAGGGATCCAGTATTAGAATCAGAGTATAAGAGAGCTTTCGGAGACTTAAGATCAAATAAGGCAGAAGAGATGGATAACATTCCATCAGAATTTCTAAAATCAAAGTGTGGGTCTGGTGACATACCATTTGACTTTCGTAAAAATATCATCCACACACTTCCGAAGGCTGACAATTGCCAGAATTATCGCACAATCAGCATAACAGCTCATGCATCCAAGTTGGTGAGAATAATGAGATAGAGATGAATGGAAAAAATTCGGGGATCTGTTAGACGACAATCAGTTTGGGTTTAGGAAAGGTAAACACACCAGAGAGTCAATTTTGACGTTGCGATTGAATTGGAAGCAAGGTTAAATGAAAATCAGGACACGTTAGGAGGATTTGTCGACCTGGAAAATGCGTTTGGCTATGTAAAATGGTGCAAGATGTTCGAAATTCTGGGAAAAATAGGGGTAAGCTATAAGGAGAGGTAGGTAAAAATATGTACAAGAGCCAAGAGGGAATAATCAGAATCGACGACCAAGTCCGAAGATTTCGGATTAAAAAGGCAGGGATGTAGTCTTTCGCCATTACTGTTCAATCTGTACATTGAAGAAGGAATGGTGGAAATAAAAATAAGGTTCAAGAATGGAATTAAAATTCAGGGTGAAGGGATATCGGTGATAAGATCCGCTGATGATATTCTATTCTGAGTGAAAGTGAAGTAGAACTGCATGATCTGCTGAAAGGAATGAACAATCTAACGAGAACGGAATACTGACAGAGATTATATCGAAGAAAGCCTAAAGTAATGACAAGAAGCAGAAATTAGAACAGTGAGAAATTTAACATCAGGGGTGATGGGTACGAGGTAGACGAAGTTAAGGAACAGGGTATTTGAATCTTTTATGTAAATTGTCTTAAATGCATAATTATGTCATTTTATGCCCCTAACATGCTTTTTTCCACTTGAATTTCAGTATTCATTTTCAAAAAGGAAATGAAATTCAAATAATTTGAACGCCCTGTAAAACGCTCCATTCGAGTCTTGTGATGCCTGTGACGTCACTGGCTAGCTCGCTGCTCCTACTGTCATGATGCTAATTCATAGTGATGTCCTGTTTTGTAATTTGTTTTGGAAAACGGATTACAAATTGTGTGTAGTACCATGCTCTACAAATTGACAAAAACTCCTGAAAAGTTGTTTTTGAGTGTTCCAGAGAATGAGAAGAAGCGTGAATGAGAAGATGCGTAAAACGTGGTTGCGCTGTACCTGTAAATTATCACCATGTCGACACTAAATTAAAAATGTGTTGTACTGTGAAGTTAATGTTAACTTATCTCCGAGATATGCTTTCCCGCTGTTACAACGAAGAATAGCGTCATTCAACGAAATTAAACTTATAGTGGAAATTGTCGTTTTATCCAGCTACACCTCAATTGTTGGCCAGTTCAGTTGTTAAGAGCGCTAAGCCGTCGAATTTTATAAGACGATGTCCATATTTCGCTGGTTCTGTTCAAACCCGAAACAACAATTTAACTTATTTAGAAAACGACTCGGCAGTGCTCTCATATGAAAACTAAATCACTACTACGAAATTTCACCACATCGATCAGAAACATAATATTATTGTTTTCCTTGCTGTTTGCATGTGCTTACGTTTACAATCGGTGTTCACAAATGTCACGTTCAAAAAGATATTGTTCATTTAATGTGGCTACACACTTTATTAGAAATAATGTTTTTATCTTCGTAATGTCTAGCTAGGATTATTATTGCTTAAACTTGCGCATTTTCATCATCTTGCATTAAGATGAAGTAAGCCTGCTTCAGACGCTAACTTTAGTTTACACTCACAGCCATTTTCGGTCACTTAGTGACCATCCTCAGTGCTGTAATATAGAATTTAATTTGGTAGGCACTGGTGTCAACAAGCTTAGAGCGATCACATGAGTTTATGTGATCGCTCTAAGCTTGTTGACACCAGTGCCTACCCTTGCGTGGGAGTCACCTGCATGTTGTACACGCTTTATCTTTCCGTATAACCTCATCGTCCTACACCTCGTTATACTTGGACGTGTGATGATATCTTCACTACTAGCAATACTTTCTAGAAAAGCGAATTGTTTGTGCCCACAGTAAATGCATTTATGCTCTGTTGTCCGTTTCTAAGACTAAGACTAATGTGAAGTTGTATATAATACATCCCACAATCGAAACAACTGCTACAATCAGTTCTTGCAAACGCTATTTTCGTATTTCGTGCAAAACAATTAAAAACATGTGACCTCCACTGTAGTCGAATGTGCTATCCGTTGCGCCACGGAACCCCTGACTGATACATACCTCTGCTGAGTGTGCTCTACACAGGAAATCAGAACTAAGTTTTGCCAAGAATAATTTTATTGTTATTGATTGGCGACTCCATGGAGTGTCCTGTGCACCACGACCAGATAATGGATATACTTAGAAGGAGAAACAGCATTGGTCGTATTTTTTTGTTTTATTAACCGCAAAATCGATTTTCGGTCACTTAGTGACCATCCTCAGTGCTGTAATATAGAATTTAATTTGGTAGGCACTGGTGTCAACAAGCTTAGAGCGATCACATGAGTTTATGTGATCGCTCTAAGCTTGTTGACACCAGTGCCTACCAATTTAAATTGTATATTACAGCACTGAGGATGGTAACTAAGTGACCGAAAATCGATTTTGCGGTTAATAAAACAAAAAAATATGACCAATGCTGTCTCTCCTTCTAAGTATAATTTTATTGTCCTTGGGCGCATTTGAAAAAGTTACAGAGTTCCGTAGATTTGAGCGAGCTTAATGAAGTTGCAAAGTAAAGAATGTCCATCGTTGCATGTCCATCCTTGCACATATCGCCGCTCTAAGTGACAGGAGCATAAGCGTATCAACTTTCGCAATGCTTTCACTATCAGTGTTCAAAAAATTCCATTCTGTTGTTACTTAAAGGTTGTAATTGTGTTTCCCATCACTAAATAGCTAAACTGTTTGCACTATAAGTACGTAAAAACCGTGTATCTTCGGATAACGCTCCAAGAACACAAGTATAGCTTCGTTTTACTCCTAGCTTGTGACGTCACCAGAGCATCAGCAGTTAAAGAGCGTTTTCGATCACGCGACCAGATATTTCCATTTAATGATTTTTTTAAGCTTTAATTACAGGTTTTGTCAGAATATTGACCGTAAATTCTATTTAAATGTTATAATCAATCAGAATAACAACAATCCGAACTATATTTTTAACACAGGTAAATAGCCTTTTCTGCTACCTATGCAGCAAAACAACCAATGACGGATGGAGCAAGGAGGACATCAAAAGCAAACTAGCACTATCAAAAAGGGCATTCCTGGCCATTACAAGTCTATTAGTATCAGAGGTACGCCTGCCTTAATTTGAGGAAAAATTTCTGAGAATGTACGTTTGGAGCACAACACTGTATTGTAGTGAAACATGAACTGTGGGAAAAATGGGACAGAAGAGAATCGAAGCTTTTGAGATTGGTGCTACAGACAAATGTTGAAAATTAGATGGACCGATAGAGTAAGAAATGAGGAAGTTCTGCACAGAATTGGAGAGAATCAAAACGTGTGGAAATCACTAAAAGGGAGGGGGGACAGGATGAGAGGACATCTGTTAAGACAACAGAGAGAGAGAGAGAGAGAGAGAGAGCTGTAGATGGCAAAAACCTTAGAGGAAGACAGAGAGTGGCATAAATCCAGTAAATAATTAAGAACGTAGGTTGAAAGTGCTACTCTGAGATAAAGAGGTTGTTGGTACAGGACAGGAATTCATGGTGGGCCACATCAAACCAGTCAGAAGACTGATGACTCAAGAAAATAAAAAGTATTACTTGCTAGTTTGAGCGAATAGAAATGAGTTTTCCCATAGCTCAAAAATAGTCATGTAATTATCAGTTGATAAATTTTCTACTAGAAACCACAAAATGCATCTATTTTGATATGTACACCTGATCTCTCTTATATTGTAGTGGGATTTAATTTACTAATTTTATGAAACGTTCCATGCCGAACTCTGTTGGTGACCCTCTATCGCAGCCTATTAAAATAGCTCTCCGACTTAGCATCAACCAGCTACTGACTGGGAGCTCTGGAACATTTTTGTATCCCAGGATAGTCAAAGCACTTCCCTAACCGTGTGTCTGAAATGACAATATAGGAGACAGTCTGTTCGTAAGGATATGATCACGTAAATTGCTATGCAGTATCTAGTGTTGCTCTCTGTAGATTTAAATTTTCAGTTAGGAAGATGCCAGAGTTGCTATGTGAAGATTTGCTATGTGAAGATTTGCTAGTAGTTAGTGTTGACAGCTTCAATTTAAAGGTCGAATGTACAGCTCATGGACTCCCAAGTTGTCGCTTGAAGTTAAACGGTAGAATTTTGATTTGAGATTCCATTATCTTATGTTGGAAGAGCGTTGGCCTTACATCGATTAGTGAGGTGACTGCTCTGCAATATTAACTGCCTCAAGAGATAGAATTGCAGAAAGTAAAGTATGTCACACATTTATGAGGGCGCACTGAAAACTAACGCCTATTTTTTTTCTGTGAAAACTCTGAAAGCTTTTGGAATAAACGTCCTTTATTCTTCATGTATACGTATTTATTTCTCAACATAGTCACCCTGGCAACGAACACATTACTGATAACGAGAGACCCACGAACTTACTTGTGCTTGCACCGCTTCATTATTACAGGTGTTCTTCAAGTTTTGGAAACAGTTGAAAATCGGGTGGAGGCAAATCTAGCTTGTATGGAGGATGATCGACGACAGTGAACACAAGGTGTCGGACTGTTGCAAGTATCGCAGCGCTCGTGTGTGGTGTGGCACTGTCAGGGACAAACTATTCGATTTACAAAGTCGATTATAGCACGTTGTTTCTCACGTTCCGACGTACCTACGTAGATACGTTACACGCAGAAATGTTACGTGCTACAATTCGGAGACCTCTAGTAGCAGAGGGCTGCAAATATATAGAAGAATAAATATGTAAAGTGTTGATAAAGTTTTTTTTAAAAAAATTAAAGATTTGAGCGTTTTCAAATAAATAGGAGTAATTACTTTTCAGCTCACTCTCGTAAATACTGTTTCAAATCGGAACAGAATTAGTTTTCAATGCCTTACGATTAATCTGACTGTTCAAGAATAAGTGTTAACCACTTGACTCATCGACAATCGGTCGATATATTTCGTTACCCTTTTGCTGTAATGTGTGTGCATAGTTAATTATTTAGGCAAATTACACAAGGAAACCCAAACAGTGACTATGAAGAAACGTCCTTCTACTCGCAGAACATGTGTCCGATATTTAGCAGACTGATTTGGTCAGTATCGATCTAGTACTATTTAAATGTGTTGTTTGAAATAGTTGGATTGAAAGAGAAAGGATACTTTCTAATCGGTGACTAGAGGTATTGAAATTCAGCCCACCAAATATCGTCTATCGTTCACTTACCTGTGGGAAGACGACACCACCATGTCTCAGAACCAGTGTCCATAAACGTTAGATGTAGATCCATACCTTGAAATATACCTTCTGCGTTCTGCGATACGTATGAGCTAGTCAGTGGTAGACTTCCTTTACGCTGATGCAGAGGGGTAAAATCTCTGAGAAGCTCTTGTGATTAATCCAGTGAGATAGTGAAGACAACGAGTTTGTTAAAATGTTATTGATTTAATCATCATTTTGTGTACTTTCGTCAAGACTGTTATTAGTAAATTCGCTGACCATGTCCTTTTATTCGTTTCGAATAAGGACTACCACTTTTAGCGCGTGAACGATAAGGAGGGCTTTAACACAGTTACCTTACGGCAATGATTTGTTAAACAGAATCGTTGTGAGTACTCTTCACGCACAACTTTGCAACTTTCGTATCCGTTTGTTCTTTACACCATTCTTAAGGATTCTTCATAAAAAAAATTTTCTTATCATCTGTAACCATCACCTGAGGATGCGTCTTCTAGCGGCGTGAAAGCGATCGTGCTCTTTAATAATAAGTACACAGAAGCACCAAAGAATCTGGTATATGCATGAGTATTCAAATACAGAGATATGTAAATAGACAGAATATGGCGCTGGGGTCGGCAACACCTGTATAAGACACTAAGTGTCTGGCGCTGTTGTTAGATCGGTTACTGTTGCTACAATTGCAGGTTATCAAGATGTGAGTGAGTTTGAACGTGGTGTTATTGTCGGAGCGATGGGACACAGCATCTCCGAGGTAGTGATGAAGTGGGGATTTTCCCATACGATCATTTCACGAGTGTACCGTGAATATCAGGAATCAGGTAAATCATCAAATCTCCGACATCGCTGCGGCCGGAGAAAGATCCCACAAGATTGGGACCAACTACGGCTGAAGAGAATCGTTCAACGTGACAGAAGTGCAACTACTCCGCAAATTGCTGCAGATTTCAATGCTGGGCCATCAACAAGTGTCAGCCTGCGAACCATTCACCGAAAGATTATCGATAGGGGCTTTCGGAGCCGAAGGTCAACTCGTGTACACTTGACTGCGCGACACAAAGCTTTCCTCCTCTCCTGAGCCCGTCAACATCGACATTGGACTGTCGATGACAGGAAACATGTTGCCTGGTCGGACGAGCCTTATTTTAAATTGTATTAAGCGTATGGACATATACGGGTATGGAGACAACCTTATGAATCCATGGACCCTGGATGTAAGCAGGGAGCCGGCCGAGGTGGCCGATCGGTTCTAGGCGCTACAGTCTGGAACTGCGCGACCGCTACGGTCGCAGGTTCGAATTCTGCCTCGGGCATGGATGTGTGTAATGTCCTTATGTTAGTTAGGTTTAAGCAGTTCTACGTTCTAGGGGACTGATGACCTCAGATATTAAGTCCCATAGTGCTCAGAGCCATTTGAACCATTTTTTTAAAGGGTGTGGAGCGTGTGAAGTTTCTGTGATATGAGACCCCTGATACGTCTGGATATGTCTGTGACAGGTGACAGGTACGTAACCACCATGTCTTATCAACTGAATCCATTCGTGTCCATTACACACTACGACGGACTTGGGAAATTCCAACATGACAATGCGGCACCACACGCGTCCACAGTGGCTGAACGAGTTTAAACACTTCCTCTGGCCACCATACTCCCAACATCATCGAGTATATCCGGGAAGCCTTGCAACGTGGTGTTCAGAAGAGATTTCGACCTCTTCGTACTCTTTTTTATGGACAGCCCTGCAGGGTTCATGGTGTCATTTCCCTCAAGCACTACGTCAGACGTTAGTGGAGTCCATTTCACGTCTAGCTGCAGCACTTTCACGCGAGATCCCTACAAGATATTTGGAAGTTGTACCAGTTTCTTTGGCTCTTCAGTTTATTTTGCAGCCAGTATTTACTGCGTCTTGGGGAATATAGATTCGACCATTGACTTCTAGAAATAAGTAAAGTAAGCAAGAGAAAATTGCTCGCTTCCAGTCTCTGCTCGTTGGTGGTAAAGGCTGTAGGGCAAAACTGCGTCAGGACACCCAGAGGCACGGTTCCTCGCTGCGAGCAGGTGGATTCAGCCCACTTCGCATGCGCCCGGTGTGAGCAGCAACAATAGGCGGACACGGAGGCGCGGCCGCGGCCGCGGCGGGGCTGTGGAGGTGAGGCGCCTGGGATCGCGGCGGCGGCCGTGCTGCTGTCAGCCGGCGATCGATTGTCCGGGCGCGCGGGGTCAGCGCCGGACCGCCCGCTCCGCCCTCGTGCTCAGATGGCCCGCCCGCGCACCACTCGGCGTCGCCGCTACGAGTAGCCGATATGCCTGCCTGCCAAGCACTCTGCTAGCTGCGCCGTGCCAGTAACAGCGTGCTGAGTCAGCTCTGAGATGCGCGCTACTCTGGGGACGTACTCAAGTGCACAAGTTCTGGACCGGCTTGTCAAGTTCGGCAATTTGTCCTTCTCTCTCTTCCCCATCCTTGGCTCTCTGCCTCCCCCCCCCCCCTTTCCTCCGATCTCCTCTCTCTCTCTCTCTCTCTCTCTCTCTCTCTCTCTCTCTCTCTCTCTCTTTCTCTCTATTCTTGTCTCGCAAGAAGACCAGATGACAGTTGGATTTTTTTAATTTTTGTATTTGTGGTACCCGAACCTCAGAAATCCCATATCGATTTTCAAAACACTTCGAAAAGATTCTCAAAAATTTCAGAGAAAGTCGACTTTGAATTCCTTCGAGAAAATCGATTCTGAATATCTACGAGCCACTTTCATTTAATGAAAGTTGGACATCCCTCGACGTGCCACGTATCCAGCGGCGGCTGGTTATCAGGTGATAATGTTCTACAGCACACTGTCAACATCGCACTAAAATTTTGCCGTTTCTCTGGGAATCTCGGTCAGATATAGCATTAAACTTACACTCTTCATGGAAGTGCTGGCCGAAAATTGACATAAAATTACTCATTTTTCTTTGAATGCACGTTGGTATGCAAATAAAACGGGTGGAAACTTATTTCTAGTGCTCTCTCTACGATAACTGGAAGCCTCTGTCAAGTGCGATCTTCAGCCGCAATACAATATACTCAGGGAAGGGACAAAGCTACCTGCTTCCAACTGAGCAGCTTCTGACGTGACATCATCCTTTCTGACACTGGAAGTGCTAAGTTTCCCAGAACAACAGATTAGTACTTTTCCTTGGAAGTGCATACAACATATTGTTCAAGGGTATGGTATGAGGGATTCGTGAGGAACAGCTGACACTACACAACTCTGGTCAAGTGGTAAAGTTCATATATTGTCATTACATTGGCTTGGGTCCGATTCCTGCTGATACTGTTTTTTTTTTCATTTTACTTTATTCCTTGCTGTGTTAAACAATGAATTACAAAATTTAAATCTATAAAACAATTCGGTTTATGCACATAACATTATTGTGGCCAATTTATTTACGATTACTCTCCTTGTAAGTCAAAATGCTGTAACCCACCACATTGTAGAACATTGTTAAAATTGTGGACGAGCTACCACTGGCCATTATTATCGGTAACACTTGAGAGTGATAATTGGTGGATCCCTGTTTCTAGTCATACTTCAGATTTTAGGTCTAAGGCGCTGCAGCCATGGACTGTGCAGCTGGTCCTGGCGGAGGTTCGAGTCCTCCCTCGGGCAAGGGTGTGTGTGTTTATCCTTAGGATAATTTAGGTTAAGTAGTGAGTAAGCTTAGGGACTGATGACCTTAGCAGTTAAGTCTCATAAGATATCACACATTTGAACTTAAGATTTTATTTATGTATTTATTTATTTTTTTGACAATTCGGTTACCTATTTCATCTACACTCTGTATAAAGACAAATCGTTGTTTAATGTTGCTACCAAAAATATCGAAAAATGCTACACCGATTTACTTAAGATTGGTACATGATTGCTACAGTAAAAATCAGGACAGACGTAAGCTACATATATTTTTAAGTGCTGTGTGTAATATATATTCGTATTGATACAAAATATGAAGGGGAAGTATTGTCACCATAAAACTCGAAAAGTTATTGAACGATTTATTTCAAATTATTAAAGAAGATTGTAATAGACATTCAGATTGAGAAAGGCTATATAGGGGAAATGTTTGCAAAAGTTTCGAAAAGTTCTTAACTAGTTTATCGTACTTCACAATTATACATATACTATACAGGTTTTCTTTTAAAACCGACTGTGAGTAAGAAAATGCGATATGATAAAAATGTGCGGTTTGTTTTCCTTCTCGCAGTCACTTTTAACTAGGATAGCAAACTATTAGACGAATTATCTTTCCCCCATACATCCTTCCTCTTTATATACAATTTTAAACAATATGTCAATGTGCTGTTTCATTCCTAGCAGTCAGTTTTACCGAAAACAACGAAATTCTGTTTACGGATTATGAGCTTATGATTAAAACACTGCTTTGCATTCTGAATTTCCAAACTTTTCTAAACCTACCTATTCGCAGATTGAAATTATGTGAAATAGTGTCATTGAAGCTACACCTAGCAGCTGGAGAGGCCCCAGTCATACCTCATGTACCAACGATTTCAACTGATTTACCCCATTCATTTCCAGCGACTTCAATTTCCAATCAAGGTGTCATCTGGAATAACAATAACAACTCCAAGGTCAGAGAGAGGGAAGAAGATGGAGAGTGGAGAGGAGGAGGAGATATGGAGGGGAAAGGAGGAGATGGACAGAAAGAGGGGGGGAGGAGGAAATGGATAGACAGAGTGGAAGGAATGTAGGATATATATACATTTATCATACGTATCTAGCAACTGTGTAGCATTGACAGGTTCTCTAGTTTTGAATACAAAGCCCAAATGGTTATCAATCTGTATAGTTACCTGTTTTATGAACACAGATTTAAGTCTTCAATTGCTACGAACATTTTTTGTCTACGTTTTTTAGTTACAATGGAAAATCGTTCTGTTAGCAACAATACTGCTTCTTCAGACTCACCGCCAGTGTGTTCGTTCAATACAAGAACATTTGTTACTTCAGCACATAAGGAGTCTTCAGCAACATTTTATTGTGCCGCCAAAGGACCAAATTTCCTGCGTCCACATCCGATAGTAGAATTTTTTCTTTGTCGGATTAGAAGATTTTCGGGCACAACGTCGTCAAACATTGCTTCTGCAACGAACGCTGAAATGCTACTAAAGTTATAGCCATCCTTTGCAAAAGATGACGTATCCCTTCCAAGCATCGAGGAATTCACCAAAATATTTCGTTTCAAGCAGCTGTGCCCCACTCCACAGGTAATTCTAGTGGTGTGAGCAGCAGGCTAATGGCATGCGATGTGGTTCTGAGAATCGTCGTTAACGTCGTCAACCAGTATTAACGCACGTATTTCAAAGTTTGTAAATACATGTAGATAACAAGTAGAAGTGCGTGCAGTGCCACTATCTGCGCAGAGGGGGCTGTACGTGAGGCGACACCGGTAGTGTTGGCGGATCGCTTGCTGACAGGAGAGCGTGGCAGCCTGTGGACAAATGGCAATCGCACAGGACTTGTAAGTTACGGCCAGCGAGTCCGCAAAAGACATTGCTAACAGATTATGCCAGTACGACAAATAATTCGACAAGTCAACTGTTTATTATTAAAAACACAGTGGGCACAGGAGTGAGCTGAAATTAGATCAGAGTGGGCGATTTATTTTCGCTTAACTTGTACACGCCCACTAACAAGCTAATGTAGCTGCAACTGCGGCAGAACCCTGAACCAGTCTACTATTAATCAGACAATTGAGGATAATTGGAGGTCAATAACGTAACGGAAATCTCAAGCTCAGTATCAAAGTAAAACCTTGATCTTGATTCCTTCATTTATGTGTTACAAAATCCAATTAATTCTCATTTCACCAGCTGTTGTCCATAGCCGCTGGAGGAATTACATTATTTCATTGAAAACATTTGTGGTCACTCATATATAGCAATAGATAAGAAAGTTATGAACGTTAGCTATGTGGAAAAACACTTTCTGCTTTGCGTGCTACCGAGCGAGGTGGTGCAGTGGTTAACACACTGGAGTCGCATTCGGGAGGACGACGGTTCAATCCCGCGTCCCCCCATCATGATTTAGGTTTTCCGTGATTTCCCTAAATCGCTCCAAGCAAATGCCAGGATGGTTCCTTTGAAAGGGCACGGCCGACTTCCATCCCCGTCTTTCCCTAATCCGATGAGACCGATGACCTCGCTGTCTGGTCTCCTCGCGCGAAACAACCCAACGCCCCTCTTTGCGTGCTGTCATTTGCCAAAAATTCGTTCCGGTATCTCCAACCATTTATAAGAAAGGATAATAGGAATATTTCACTTCAGCTCTCGTTTGCGCAGACGATCGGAAGTGAGCACGGTACATACAATTTACATTCTTGAGATTGGCTATAGGTGTAGATCTCATCTCAAGAAAAATTCAGTATGTTACGTCCATTTATTACACAGCAACGTATAGACTAACAGGTGCCAAAAGCAAACTCATAGCGACCCCAATTTTTCACTGCAAAGAATTCAAATTTAGCAGGGTATTTTATTAAATAAAGAAATATTGCAACAACTATGACCGTTAACGAAATGATAGGCAGTTCATCATGAAGCTGACGAATGAGGCTATGAGATGGTGTGACAATTTCTTTTACCCAATAGTTTCTACAAATCATTTGATAAAAGTAGCAGTGCAACTGGCAAGCACACGTCTTTGTTGTTGCAGCATAGCCGAGGCGAAAGGAGAATGGTTTGTTCCTAAGAGACAAAACTCCACAGCTGTTTAAGCGATTAGTAACTAAGGCGGCTGCCCCTTAGGAACAAAGGGGTGAACTCGCCCAGAGCTGGGAACGAGAAATGCGTTTCTGCGCACCGGCCAAGTAATCCTGCGAGAGCCCTTCTGTCAACACTTCTAGCTCGCATTTTCCTCCAACATAAATGCAGCTTTCATAAAATATGTTTGTTATTTATTTCATGAATTTTAAATTTAAGTATCATAGGTATTCGAACTGAAAGAATATAATATATAAAAGTAATGCCCCGATTCGAGACTCAAATCATCAATCCAGAGATTACTAGCCTGACATTACAAATACAGCCACAATGCCCATCAAAAATCGTTTTACCTGTAGTAAATTAAAGCCGACTGAAGGACTTCAAAGCCGATTTTCTGCACAATTTTTGACAGTCGCATCGAAAAGCTTTGGCGGATTCATACTTCAGTTGTGAACTTCATGTACAACAAAATGTAAGAAAATCACAAAAATCTGATTTTTGCGTGGTCCTGTTGTCTCTCTCTCTCTCTTGCTCTCTCTCTCTCTCTCTCTCCCTCCCCCCTCCCTCCCCCCCCCCCCCCCTCTCTCTCTCTCTCTCTCTCTCTCTCTCTCTCTCTCTCTCTCTCTCTCTCTCTCTCAAGAACACAGTCATACACAGAAACACAATGTGTGCATGTAGAAATTTCCACAAGAAAACATAATACACTGTCACTGGTATTCGACACATGTAGACAGTCGGTTAAACAGTGGAGCATACTGGAAACAGCCTGACGGTGGCACTATACCTACATTTATTCCTGTACAATATTGACTGTCAACAACGAATAACCAATTTTGAAAATGGTATTAATACTGATTAATATGTCCCTGACAGCAAAGGACTTGCAAGAGTAGTTGAACAGAATGGATAGTATATCGAAAAGAGTTTATAAGATGAATATCAACAAAACGGAAACAATGGTAATGGAGAATAGTCGAATTAAATAGGGCGATGCTCAGGGAATAGGATTTGGATATGCGACACGAAGAGTACAAGTTACGTTTTGCTATTTTGGTAGACTTGCTACATCAAGAAATTTGTTTTTGAAAAAGAGGTAATTGTTAACAACCAACAAAAATTTAAGCAATAGAAAGTCTTTTATGGGAACCTGGATGATACGCAGCTCAGGCAAGAAGAAGAGAAAAGGAGCCCTAGATATGTTGTGCTACAGATGAAGCTGAACATTAGATCGGTTCATTGTAACTAAAGACAATTTTCTCGATGAAACTGGGGAGAAAACGAAAACTGTGCCGCAGATTGACTAAAAGAGGGGCCCGATTTTCACGACAGATGTTTAGGCGCCAGCAAAGCGTCGTCCGGAAACGGACGGCATTGTGCCGAGGGACAAATACAGTAAGCATGTCCAACAGGATGTAGGCTGCCGTAGTTATGTGGGGATGAAGAGCCCTGCACGTGATAGGCTAGCTTCGATAGCAGCATCAAACATGTGTTCAGACTGAACACCACAGCAACAACAGAAACGAAGCTATGAGAAATGACTCAATTACTATCCAACACTGTGTCTCAGTGCCACACAAAGGAGTGGACTAGTAAGCCACAACCAAACGATGTCAGGAATCTAATACATAATATAATTAACTTAAAAAACAAAGACGAATCGCAAGAGCTTTACAGCTCATTCTACTCCAACTTTTGAAAGTGCACTAATGCTATGTGTTTTACTATGTGCCGGAAAGTAGCTTATTATAAATTTCTGTACGAGAAATAAATATTTTTGCTGATAGCTGAAAATTAATGTAAAATACCATAAAATAAGAAGTCAGAAAGTTGCCATATTTCTCTGTTATTAATTTTATTATCGTTGTAAACGGACTTATACCTCTTCATAGCGAGAGATCGCAATTACTTTCATGCAACATGCGATAACTAACCTGCGTCTTGTCCTAAAATACACTACATTCTAGAGGGGATTGAAGTTTTACGTGTTGCCATCTGTGTAGCTTCCTTCTCGCGAACCCCAGATTCTGTCTGTCCAACAGCGAACCAGAGTTTGTCACTTTCGTCGTCATTACTTTTCTTCATCTCATCTGCCAGCATGAGACTGTATTTCTTCGGATCATTCAACTGTTATTCCAGTTTTTGCAAGAAGCATTTATCGACAAAGCTCTCCGAGTAGCAGTAAATATGTTTGGCGACTACTTTCGAACCAACTGGTTCTTTCTCCAGCCTAATCTACTGAGGCTGCACTGGAGGTGCCCAAACGTATTTCGCTATCAATAATTATTCGTTGGTTCGCATTCTCAAATGGTACACGATATACCAGAGAAGAGTCTTGCATATCTTTTGAGTTCACTCTACAGGGTGAGTCACCTAACGTTACCGCTGGATATATTTCGTAAACCACATCAAATACTGACGAATCGATTCCACAGACCGAACGTAAGCAGAGGGGCTAGTGTAATTGGTTACTACAAACCATAAAAAAATGCACGGAAGTATGTTTTTTAACACAAACCTACGTTTTTTTAAAAATGGAACCCCGTTAGTTTTGTTAGCACATCTGAACATATAAACAAATACGTAATCAGTGCCGTTTGTTGCATTGTAAAATGTTAATTACATCCGGAGATATTGTAACCTAAAGTTGACGCTTGAGTACCACTCCTCCGCTGTTTGATGGTGTGTATCGGAGAGCACCGAATTACGTAGGGATCCAAAGGGAACGGTGATGGACCTTAGGTACAGAAGAGACTGGACCAGCACATTACGTCCACTTGCTAACACCTATTTAGTGGTCTTTTTCACTGACGCACATGTACATTACCATGAGGGGTGAGGTACACGTACACACGTGGTTTCCGTTTTCAATTACGGAGTGGAACAGAGGGCGTCCCGACATGTCAGGCCAATAGATGTTCAATGTGGTGGCCATCATTTGCTGCACACAATTGCAATCTCTGGCGTAATGAATGTCGTACACGCCGCAGTACATCTGGTGTAATGTCGCCGCAGGCTGCCACAATACGTTGTTTAATATCCTCTGGAGTTGTAGGCACATCACGGTACACATTCTCCTTTAACGTACCCCACAGAAAGAAGTCCAGAGGTGTAAGATCACCAATTTATGACCGAGCGAGGTGGCGCAGTGGTTATCACACTGGACTCGCATTCGGGAGGACGACGGTTCAATCCCGTCTCCGGCCATCCTGATTTCGGTTTTCCGTGATTTCCCTAAATCGTTTCAGGCAAATGCCGGGATGGTTCCTTTGAAAGGGCACGGCCGATTTCCTTCCCAATCCTTCCCTAACCCGAGCTTGCGCTCCGTCTCTAATGACCTCGTTGTCGACGGGACGTTAAACACTAACCACCACCACCACCACCAATTTATGCGTCCTCCACGTCCTATGAAACGCCCATCGAACATCCTGTCAAGGGTCAGCCTAGTGTTAATTGCGGAATGTGCAGGTGCACCATCATGCTGATACCACATACGTCGACGCGTTTCCAGCGGGACATTTTCGAGCAACGTTGGCAGATCATTCTATAGAAACGCGATGTATGTAGCAGCTGTTTGGGCCCCTGCAATGAAGTGAGGACAATGTTTCAAGCTTCAACTTTAGGTTACAGTACCTCCGGATGTAATTAACATTTTACAATGCAACAAACGGCACTGATTACGTATTTGTTTATATGTTCAGATGTGCTAACAAAACTAACGTGGTTCCATTTAAAAAAACGTAGGTTTGTGTTAAAAAACATACTTCCGTGCATTTTTGTGTGGTTTGTATTAAACAATTACACTAGCCCCTCTCCTCACGTTCGGTCTGTGGAATCGGTTCGTCAGTATTTGATGTGGCTTACGAAATATATTCAGCGGTAACGTTAGGTGACTCACCCTGTATATCGTTCTGGAAAAGATTGTTCTCTTATTTCTGGAGCTCTCGGCAAAAAGTACTGTAGTCTTTTTTATTTACAGTAAACGAGATTCATCATCGGCTTTCAGTGTGTATAGGTGGCACTAATTGTCAAGAGCCAAAAACGGACTATTTTCCTGGTGAATGGAAAAAGGGGAAACGTGTTAACGTTGAGTAATTCTTCCTGTCTATTTCATTCTGCTATATTCCTTAGCGCCATTGTTTCTCTTTTTTCCCCCACTCAAAACTTAATTCGGAATCCGTTACGAAACACAAATACAGGCTTAAACCCCTGAGTACCAATGGTTTCTGCCTATAGCCACCATATACCATTCACATGAAGCCATTGCTCAACGTCATTATTGGACATTGTGATATGTGTTTTTTTTTTATAGTGATGATATTTAGGAGATCACGTAACGTTATTGTAACGCATATTTGAGTTTGTACTACTACTACTATTATGAGTGTTTTCGAAATAATACCGCTGGAGCAGTATGTACTTTTGATATAAATTTATTAAGTTTTAGACACACTTTGGCTTATAATTAAGTACTATAATTCTGTTTTAAGCATTATGAATCCATGGAGGTGTCGAGAAGTGTGATTGTGCCTAAGAAAAGTGCGAAATTGCTTTCAAATATATCTTGTGAAACGATGGATCGTTGAAAGATGTATGTACCAGTGGTTCCGAAGTGAAACCGCAACTTTAAAACAATTGATTGTTCATTTTCCGCCAATTTCTTCTTGTAGTCACTACCTACTATGACAGTAAAGGTTAATTTGGTGAAAAATTTCAAAATTATATATTAAAATTAAGCAACCTGTGTAAAATAACTGGTTGTTTACTTCTTGCATTCGTTGCTTACTATTACGATAAATGCCAGTTCTGCGAAAGTTTTAGATTGAACTTTTTTATGTCGTTTGATTTCAAAAGGTTAACGAGGGGAACAATTCACTTGACAGAACACAGTAATTACTAGAAAGATAACAAGAAGCATTTACGATGAAGAGTTGCCGATTCCTGTAAATTGGCAAAGGATTTTCTTGAATGTAAAGGGTGGCTGTAAATAAACTTTCGCTACTCGAGAGGGTGATCGTAGGACAATGAAACTTTGTGGAAACATCTGTAAGGACGTGCGCAAGAGAAATAATGAAAAAAAAACTATTGAAAGAATAACATTTTAATTTCCACATGAGAGAGTAACATTTGCTAATTTCGTATCATGTTTACGTTTCAGTTTACAAAAGTTGCTCAGTGTGACGACCATCTGGATGCATGACAACCTGACATTGCACTAGAGATGGTTCGTGGCACTTCTTGAACTGTGGACCATGCATTGTTCAGCTGTCTTTACACAGCTCGTCCACTGCTTGAAGATGGCAAACTGCGTCAAGCATTCTCCACCATGGCAACAGTAATTTCTTCAACAATTTGTGGTGCAGTTGGCCGTCGATCTCTCCCAGGTGCAATTCACAAATGGCCATTTAATTCGAACTTCTAAATCATATTTTTCAACCCCGCTGCAGAAATAGGACCTGTCCGTAATCCTTTAATGCGTCGGTCCTCGCAGAGAGCAGCAGTGGTATTGCTGTTTCGATAAAAACACTTTACGAGTAAAGACCTGCTCTTGTCCGGACTCATGTTGACTGTTTGCAACCCCAGCGAACAATGATGCTTGTGTTTCAACACTACGTCGCCGTACCAGTACCGGCGCCTAGCTGTAAGTCGTAACACTAACGCTGCTAACAACGCAAATCCTGCAGCGCACAGCCTGAAAATCATTCCTATAACACCGGATACCCGTATGGTGAATAGAATTTCTGTCTACACCGGCTCAAGCAGCGAAAGCTGCTGTCTTAGAGCCATCCCATGTTCAAGCTGCAGTTGTATTGCATTAAAGAAATTAATGGATCACGCATTTGGTAAACATAATCCACCACAGTCATCAAATGTGAAAACTCTGACTCGGTCAGTTTGTGCAATTCATAAGTAAATCTCTCTCCCTTCGAAATATACAAGAGACACGCCAAAATATTAGGAAATTCGGTAGAAAGAGCAACCTAGGACGTTTATTGTGCGGAAATGCTATGCAGGTGAGTGATTTCGAAAGACGTGTACAAATCTCAGGGGTCTGGAAATAGCACTAAGTGTAAATAAATGACATATTAAGCACAAAATCTATCTCTAGGAAAATAAAGTCACACAATGTAACTAAGTCATAACCTGTATGCTCAAGAATTATACATAAAAATGTTACACTAGAGACACTAGAAATAAAAGTTACTTTAAATGAAAATAAACAAAAACTTAAAGCTAAAAGAAGATATATTTATCGAAGAACTACAAATGAATACTTTAAACTGTATTGTGGTCGTATGGGAAGGATTATAGCTTCAAGTCGAAATATGAATAGTAACTGAATTTTCACTCTGCAAGAACTGTCGGAAGCAAACGTATGGAATTTAAATCCACTAGGCTGCAACCAATCACGATGAAAACGTACACTACTGGACATTAAAATTTCTACACCACGAAGATGACGTGCTACAGACGCGAAATTTAACCGACAGGAACAAGATGCTGTGATACGCAAATGATTAGCTTTTCAGAGCATTCACACAACGTGTGACATGAGGAAAGTTTCCAATCGATTTCTCATATACAAACAGCAGTTGACTGGCGTTGCCTCGAGATCCATTGACTGTTAGCAAAATCTGGAATCGGTGGGTTCAGGAGGGTAATAGGGAACGCCGTGCTGGATCCCAACGGCGTCGTATCACTAGCAGCCGAGATGACAGGCATCTTATCCGCATGGCTGTAACGGGTCGTGCAGCCACGTCTCGATCCCTGAGTCAACAGATGGGGACGTTTGCAAGACAACAACCATCTGCACGAACAGTTCGAGGACGTTTGCAGCACCATGGACTAGCAGCTCGGAGACCATGGCTGCGGTTACCCTTGACGCTGCATCACAGACAGGAGCGCCTGCGATGATGTACTCAACGACGAACCTGGGTGCACGAATGGCAAAACGTCATTTTTTCGCATGAATCCAGGTACTGCATCGTGACGGTCGCATCCGTGTTTGGCGACATCGCTGTGAACGAACACTGTAAGCGTGTATTCGTCATCGCCATACTGGCGTATCACCCGGCGTGATGGTATGGGGTGCCATTGGTTACACGTCTCGCTCACCTCTTGTTCTCATTGACGGCACTTTGAACAGTGGAAACTTAACTATCCGAGTACGACTCACGACCTGTCCTCACAGTTGTACTTCCGCCTTTACTGTGACGTTGCGGGAGAATTTCTGTGAAGACTGAAACGTAGGAGACGGGGTACAGGCCTAGGTAAAGCTATAAGGTCGGTTCGAGGGTCGTGCATTACAGATCATTCGGTATAGCACGCCTGCGAAAGGCAAAGATCCTAGGTTCGTATCCCGGTCCGGTACACGGTTGTAATCTAGTAGGAAATTTCAGAAATATTTTGTCTTTAAAGTATTCAGACAACTCCTTGAAACGTATAAACGCAATAACCGGAAAATAAAAAATAATGAAATATCTGTAGAAAAACAAAGAATTTTAATAAAACGCAGATTGGCGGAAAGCAAATATACGAAGCATAGATGAGAGAAGAGTGCCTCCGACTTGCTGAAACTTGCAATAATTTCTAGTTGATCATCTATTTACTATTTTTCTGATTTCCAATGTGGATATATGCAATTTTTTTCAGTTGCTATCAGCTCCTCACAGCCATCAGATTCCAGTCCGAGCGAAATTGTATTTGTTTTGGTGACCTATATCCAAGCTTCTTACGAAGAACCATCTCCTTCCTACCAATCTCCTTCCTTAATGGAATAAGTCATCGTACAAAATAAAATGTACGGCTGTATTGCCTTGGACCAGTAGTAGCTTAGGAAGTCATGTCAAAACGGAGTCACTAAGACGATTTGATGGGAACTGAAACCGACTGTTCCAGATTGCAAGTGCTGTACTTCGCTGCAGCGTACCATTTTCAAATTCCTGTGTTCTTTGCTTCGCAGAGAGATGTCTGCGTGCCTAGGCAGCCGTGTTATAAAAATCCTGCGGCATTTCGACCAGACAGAACCCGGTCTCTGCAATTTTCATTATGCAGAATTTACGGTTTCTGCTCTGAGAACCTTGAATAGTTGGCGTAGTTGGCGGTTGCGCTTCCGTCGCTGCCTGAGCCCGTCACTTTTTTCCCACCCATGCCCTGTAATTACGCGTGGTCTATCTGCAACAGTGGGCACACAATTCAGGGCTAAACAAAACGTTTGCTGGTAGTTATGTAACTGAAATTATGCACATCTGCCGGCAGCACAAGCTATGAAATAGTTCTGACAAAGATATATAAACAATCACTGTAACAATTGTAGTCACTCAGGTAGCTACTAATAAAGAACGAAATTTATGCTACGTGAAAAGAAGTTTTAATCCGTCGAGACATTCGGCCTGAGACGTGTATAGCTGCTACTTTCATAATTTCTTGATGTTTATTTTAAAAGGAATGTTACGACAACATGAAAAAAGTGTGCTGTCTTTCATTTCTAAAGATAGTTGCCGTAGTCTTGCCAATGCTTCGTTCCGAAAGCACTAGAAACTCTCTTAATTACTGAAGTATGAATGGCACCGACAAAGTGATTTACGCATAATGAAACTGAAATTAAATATTTCTGGTAACTGGAAAAGTTAATGCTGGTAATTGACTCACATGTAGCAAAGGTAAAATCATATCAACATTACGTGTGTAAAGACTAAAATCATATTTATATTTCATGAAAGTTGGAAAAATGAGATGAAACTTTACTTGAACAGCTATTATTCAGCACCTTCCTAGTCATTAGACTCATAATAACGATTATAACAATGGCCATATTGATGAAGGGCGCACAGTCACTGTTAGAAGCGAATACATCCAAAAGATGTAATCTCTGTTAGAAATTAAGCAGTCCGATTGGCGAAAATCAAAAAAATTGTGATGACAATTTTCTGCCAGAGTGCTTGAAAGATACAGAAGTACAGAATGGGATCTCGCAGTCAACGGAAACTTCATGTATGCTGACGATGCATACCACAGACTCATGAGGTATTACACACTTTGGTACTGGTGCCAGATATTACGCCGGATTTCCACTCTTTTCAGAGACTACAGTTAGTAATTCTTTTGATGATATGCTTCGACCATTCGTTTCATGATTCATTAGCAAGAGACAGAAATGTAGGACATTTTATCCAAAGGAAACTGCCAACAGACATACGACTGACATTAAATGGTCATTATTGCAAGAAAAGAAAGAAACTTATACAACGAAATTAAATTTCTAGTAAAAAAAAGGAGCAAAATAAATAATAGTGGCATAATAATTAACCAAGAAATTAAACAAGGCTACCTTTCTCCAGTATTATTCAGTTTCTATACAAATGATATAATTGGAAAAAAGGCATAAAAAGAGTGAAGTTAGATAAGGATAATTATATAAAATGAAAAGGTGAGGAATGGCATTCCGAGGTAAATAACCGTTACTCAGAAATAGTGACAAAAACAAAATCATCGTGCAAACAGATTATTTTTACTACATGGGGTGCGAAGTTTCTTTTATGATAAAGTTATAAAAAATAAAACAACAAAGTTTCGGGGTATCTCTGGAACAATGAAAGGAACATTGAACAAAAAGGCAAGTAAAGAAACGCGACTGCTCCAGTGCCGCTTTATGTATCTGAGACTTCGATGGCAAACAAGGAAGAACTAAATCGAATCAGAAGTGTAGTTCATCAGATCAATTTAAGGAAGTAAACTAGAAGATGGAATAAGAAACAAATAATATCGGAAATAAGCTTAAAATATTTGCAGTAACATAAGAAATATACATATGAGCAGAAATGGAAGCAACATGTAAACAGAATACAAGGCAGATGTCCAAAAAAACTTAGCAACATATTCTGAAAGAGGGAAGGAATGGAATTAACTCGCTGAAACTCAGAATGGTACCTCAAATCTAATTCTTAAAAGCAGACGATAACATCATGACAAACACTTTGTCTGCAAGAAACAACAGATACACTACTAGCCACTAAAATTGCTACACCACGAAGATGACGTGCTACAGACGCGAAATTTAACCGACAGGAAGAAGATGCTGGGATATGCAAATGATTAGCTTTTCAGAGCATTCACACAAGGTTGGAGCCGGTGGCGACACCTACAACGTGCTGACATGAGGAATGTTTCCAACCGATTTCTCATACACAAACAGCAGTTGACCGGCGTTACCTGGTGAAACGTTGTTCTGAGGCCTCGTGTAAGAAGGAGAAATGCGTACCATCACGTTTCCGACTTTGATATAGATCTGATTGTAGCCTATCGCGATTGCGGTTTGTCGTATCGCGACATGGCTGCTCGCGTTGTTCGAGATCCAATGACTGTTAGCAGAATATGGAATCGGTGGGTTCAGGAGGGTAATAGGGATCGCCGTGCTGGATCCCAACGGCGTCGTATCACTAGCAGTAGAGATGACAGGCATCTTATCCGCATGGCTGTAACGGATCGTGCAGCCACGTCTCGATCCCTGAGTCAACAGATGGGGAAGTTTGCAAGACAACAACCATCTGCACGAACAGTTCGACGCCGTTTGCAGCAGCATGGACTATCAGCTCGGAGACCACGGCTGCGGTTACCCTTGACGTTGCATCACAGACAGGAGCGCCTGCGATGGTGTACTCAACGACGAACCTGGGTGCACGAATGGCAAAACGTCATTTTTTCGGATGAATCCAGGTTATGTTTACAGCATCATGATGGTCGCATCCGTGTTTGGCGACATCGCTGTGAACGCACATTGTAAGCGTGTGTTCGTCATCGCTATACTGGCGTATCACCCGGCGTGATGGTATGTTGTGCCTTTGTTTACACGTCTCGGTCACCTCTTGTTCGCATTAACGGCACGTTGAACAGTGGGCGTTACATTTCAGATGTGTTAGGACCCGTGGCTCTACCCTTCATTCGATCCCTGTGAAACCCTACATTTCAGCAGGATAATGCAGGACCGCATGTTGCAGGTCCTGTACGGGCCTTTCTGCATACAGAAAATGTTGGACTGCTGCCCTGGCCAGCACATTCTCCAGATCTCTCACCAATTGAAAACGTCTGCTCAATGGTGGCCGAACAACTGGCTCGTCACAATACGCCAGTCACCACTCTTGATGAACTGTGGTATCGTGTTGAAGCTGCATGGGCAGCTGTACCTGTACACGCCATAGAAGCTTTGTTTGACTCAATGCCCAGGCGTGTCAAGGCCGTTATTACGGCCAGAGGTGGTTGTTCTGGGTACTGATTTCTCAGGATCGATGCACCCAAATTGCGTGAAAATGTAATCACATGTCAGTCCTAGTTTAATATATGTGTCCAATGAATACTACCCGTTTATCATCTGCATTTCTTCTTGGTGTAGCGATTTTAATGGCCAGTAGTGTAAAATAATTTATCTCACTCAAGATGCAAACAGAAACTGCCGAAACAGCCATACTTAGGATCTCATAATCGTGACTTCACATGAGGTTATGCATGTTTACTTTACAAGGACGCTGGACACAGATCGTCGTACAGAAAGAGCGAGCCTTCGACCTCCACGTTCTATGATGGGGCGTGGACGTCCAACACCTTCTCGTCTACTCGTCACTTCACCATGCTTAAACCACTTCCCATAGACGTTGACGAAGTATCACGTAAAAGCCGACACACTTCGCCGTTTCCGAAACGCTAGTCACTCGCCGCTAGGTATAGGACCATAACAATATACACTTTGTCACTGGACTTCACTACTTGCGGCCCGTCTCGTTGCTAGAAAGACTTTCTATTCGTGTCTTCTCCGCCGATATGCTTTCCTTTTCACGTCAAGTGCTCACACCTCTATTGGTGACATTCAATCTTGCGGTCGGCAGTCAATGTGACATTTTGGGTCTTCAGTAGAACAGTGTTTCAGGAACCAAAATCAAGCTGCAAGCTTAGTGTTGGCATTATCATTTCGTTTTCTCTAGTTAGCCCATCGAAAGGCGCTTTCACTCACAGTCTTTACAGTCTGTCGTTAATGGAAAAATGTATTTGCATCATTTCGTTAGAAATGCTCCCATTAGTATGTCAGAGGAAATACGATTATACGATTCATATGAATGTGGCGTCAATTATTCACAAAAAAACCTGATGAAATGAATATTGTATCACATTAATAAGAGTAGCCAATAGGATGAAACTGATATTCATTGCGACAAAAGATTAAAAGAAGGGTGATGGCAACTGTGGGGTGTTTCCACTCAAACAGGGAGAGCTCCGCCAGACAAATTGATCGTTGCATTATTCAGTAGCTGTCAGTACCTTCACATCCGTTAATTAAGGTTTTGAAAATACAAATCAGTAGGCGCTTTGTTCACGAAACCGGTTTATCAATACCACCAACAGCACCATTTTTGCCTCGTGGCTATGCAACAGAAAACGCTATCTTCCGGAAGTCGTGAGCGCTGGTTCGGTGGAGCATACTGACAATATTGCAGTCGGCAATGAGTCCACGTATAAAGTTTTCTTTCTGTTACGTGTTACATCCTAAATGCACTGACTTTATCCACAGCAAGTCGTCTGGTATATTCCAGTTACACGTTGCAGTCTCCCGCTGTACGGCGTTCCCAACGTGCTATAACGGGTTAACTTTGCTAAATATTTCGGAACCCAGCGAGAACGACGGAGGGGACGAACGCCCAGTGTCAGCTCCGCGATGCCTGCTGCCCTAGAGGCACCAGCACTCAATGCGAAGTGCGCCATGGAGTTGCGCTGGCGAAATTTGCAACTGCCACAAAATACACCCGAAAGCGTACAGTGCATCTTTTGTAAGTATTTGTGAAAAATGCAAATATTTCGAAGTTAAAATTGATCGAGAACGCGTAAAGCGCTTTTTAAAAGAAAAAATGCTCTCTCGTGTTAAAAGGGATAACATAGGAATTAATGGTTTTCACTGTTCTCAACGACAGCTAGATAACAATAAAATGGCTGCGTTGTCCCTCAGTATCTTTTGAGCCGTCAGTTGACTAACGAGCCAGCTCACCATTAGAGCTAATACATAGGCTTACCGACAATCATTCTCCCCACGCGAAGCAAGGAGGAATCAGTTAGTCTACCAGAAATATCCGCCATCACGCACCGTCAGGTGGCTTGCGAATTGTTGATGCAGATGTAGATCTTACTGCCAATGACCACACAGTGCCTGGAAAGCAAGCTCAGACCTACGTTGACAGTCAAAAACGCAGTAGCGAGCAAACGCTAGGATTACAAATAATATGAGCTTAAATCAATGCCAACGAGTAAAGCCAGAAGTGTCTTAAATGATAACACGAAATGTCACAGATCTCTAAGAATGTAGCCAATGGCCTTGCCACAGTGGTAACACCGGTTCCCGTCAGATCATCGAAGTTAACCGCAGTCGGGCTGGGCTAGCACTTGGACGGGTGACCATATGGTCTTCTGAGCGCTGTTGGCGAGCGGGGTGTACTCAGACCTTGTGAGGAAAACTGAGGAGCTACTTGATTGAGAAGTAGCGGCTCGGGTCTCGTAAACCGACATACAGCTGGGATAGCAGTGTGTTGACCATATGCCCCTCCATATCCGCATCCAATGACGCCTGTGGCCCGATGATGACATGGCGGCCGGTCGGTACCGTTGGGCCTTCCAAAGCCTGTTCGGACAGAGTCTAATAATGTAGCCCCAGAAAGTAAGAGGACAATTTCACTCGATACAGGGTACATAAATTTCAGTAACGATGTGGTAGCTGTTGATAGCACTAGATTTGTTTCCTGTAGTGGACCAACGGTCTTATCCATGTGACGCCTTTGCCTCGAACTCTGGCGTCGCATCAGCCGAAGTGACTGTAGACAAATAATACCGCCGCCACTCCCGAACCTGTTACCATATGGCTGGAGTGTCGCAACACTGGGTCCATCTCCGCTTTAACAGCCACGTTGGTGTGGTAATCAACGGCGAATTGAGTCTAAGCTTGCGGACTCAGGCGCTGTAGATCAACTTCTTTACGGTGCCTACGTCCAATCTGGATGTAAGTTCAACTATGGGTGGGTAAAGGAGTCGGGCATCCCTGCCAACGCCTCAGTGTCAATAGGCGGCTTCGTAATGACATCAGGGGCTTATTCTTCCCTTCCAGCGGAGATGGGATAGCTGGTGACAGCAGTAATTCGGGGGGGGGGGGGGGGATGGGGTGAGGACTCAGTTGGGGGCCTTTCGCTGGGATTGGAAGGCAGCGGTGAGGCCATAGCCCAGCTGGGAGGCATATCCAGCAGTAAAGGCGGTCTCAGATAACTCGGCCCTGATGCCATCTTGGGGACAAGGCGGCACGCAGTTGTGCCTGCCAGAACTGAGTATGACGTCGCACAGAGACTTCCCATTGAGTGCATCTCTGATGGTGGACATTCGTATGAGCCCACACTAAAGGTTCCATGCAATACGAGGTGCGGCTAGAAAAAAACCGGACTGATGCTGGAAAAAACATTTATTTACAATTATTTACAATTTCATGTTATCTCCTTCAATGTACTCTCCTCCTCGGTCTCTACACCGCTCCATACGAATTTTCCACTGTTCATAGCAATGCTGCAGATCATTTTCGTTAAGTCCATACATTACTTCCGTCGCTTTTTCTTTTACTGCTTCAACAGTCTCAAATCTAGTTCCCTTCAAAGCTGACTTGACTTTAGGGAAAAGAAAAAAGTCACAGGGGGGAAAATCAGGTGAGTAGGGTGGATGATCTAAGATGGGAATGTTGTGTTTTGCCAAAAACGTCTTCACTGACAACGCACTGTGAGCTGGGGCATTGTCTTGGTGAAGGATCCATGACTTTTTTCTCCACAAATCGTTCCGTTTTCTCCGTACTCGCTCACGTAGGGTAGCCAGGACGCTAATGTAGTAATGCTGATTCACTGTTTGTCCCTCTGGTACCCAATCAATGTGCACATTCCCTTTGATGTCAAAAAAAAAAACCATTAATCATTGCCTTGAATTTCGATTTTGACATTCGTGCTTTTTTTTCTCGTGGAGAACCAGGAGTTTTCCAATGCATCGATTGGCGTTTAGTTTCGGGATCGTAAGTAAAAAACCACGATTCATCGCAAGTAATAACATTTTGTAAGAAGGTGGGATCACTTTCAATGTTTTCCAGGATGTCAGAACAAATCATTCTTCGGCGTTCCTTCTGTTCAATTGTGAGACACTTTGGAACCATTTTTGAACACACTTTGTTCATGTTGAAACTTTCATGAAGAATCTGCCTAACACTTTCCTTGTCAACTCCTGTTAACTCAGACACTGCTCTGATTGTTAAACGGCGATCTTGTCGAACAAGTTTACCGATTTTTTCAGTTTGCATCAGTTTTTGCTGACAATGGTCTGCCAGTGCGAGTGTCATCACTGGTGTCTTCGCGGCCATCTTTAAATCGTTTAAACCACTCAAACACTTGTGTTCGCGATAAACAATCATCGCCGTACACTTGTTGTAACATTACAAACGTTTCACTTGCAGATTTTCCTACTTTGAAACAAAATTTGATGTTAACACGCTGTTCTTTCTGTACTCTCAACATTTTCCGACGCACAGACAAAACGTCAACTACTTAAAACAGACGCCACGGGCAGACGGAGTGCAGGAGGCAGATGAAACTCGAGCAGTAGGCGGAGCGAGAGTCACGTGACAGGCCACGCGACTTTCAGCCTAATTGCATTCGTTTTATTGTTTCACCAGTACTAGTCCGGTTTTTTTCTAGCCACACCTCGTAGTATGAGTATGGCTTACTGACTCAGGCGCTGTAGATCAATGAGGTTAAGGTGGCTACGACCATGCTGAATGTAGGTTCAACTATGGTTGGGTACAGCAGTGAAAGTACAAGAAACGAAAAAGTATAGTAGCGCTTCCTCAGAGATCACTTTCATTTTGTTTATTTGCGTCTTGAAAGTACAGGATGGAAAGGAACGGTGCCCAGATGTTTAATGCCGTTCCTTTGGCAAAAGCATTAGAAGTCGCCCTATGTGAGAGGCACGCCATTGTCGACGAGGTGGTTTGTGACGCTGCGGCTATTTGAATATTGCACGGATGAAACTAAAGTTGCTTAGCCTTTGAGAATGGATACCGTACAACGCAGCGAAATATGGGAAAACTGTGACGTCACCGAACTTCAGTGCATCACCGACACTGTCAGCTTGGATTGAGCGTTGAATTATTAACAGGCTCAGATTTTTGCGTCATATGACTCTAGTGACTTTTATTGAGGGCTGAACACTCTTGTGTTATACTGTCCTTGTTATTCTCACTTGAACAAAAATTTAAAACCAAATTAAAGTTGTGCTGGTTTCAGCTTTAAAGAGTTAATAAAATTCAGAAGGAAATAATATTACCTTTCAGTGTATGAATAAATACAGTTTTTAACACCTGAATTTTTTTTTCTTTTCCATTCTCCGTTGATACCTACTCCTGCTATTCTTCCCTTTCTTCCTAACGTCTCTGTCTCCAGTCTACGCGTCCCTGTGACAGTCATTAAAAAACTGGCAGCTTCGCCGGAGAAGGCTCAAACGGACCCATTTACTGTATCATGTTAATTTTTGCTTATAAACAAGATTAATACGACAAAAGTGACCTCAAGAGACAGATCTGTTATTTATTTGAACCTCGTCTCTTATACATCGTTTCACCAACCGTAGAAGATTTCTAACTCCTTCGACGCTGTAGATACAATGGCTATCGCAGTAGAGGTACTGTAGCGTTGTCACAGCCTCAAAACGTGTGTCCGCACTATAAATTCTTGGAGTCTTAGTAAAAATTCTTGCACAAATTGTTTCATATCTTTTTCTATAGCATTACCATAAATTTCTTGAACCTTAAATTAAAGTTTAATTTGACGGATAACATCATTATCTTCTTATTAAAGTCCCTCTAGGCATTAAGGGCCTTGGCTGGAAAAAACCGGCGTTGTTTATGACGGTTGCGTAAATTTATTTTCTTATTTACTTTTCTGTTTTAATGCTTTGTGTATTACATAGAATGTTCACTGCTAAAAGAAAATGATTCCTCCAATGTATAACCAACACCAAGGCTCGTAAATTAAGATAATACAATACATATATAAGCGGCAGTCAAATACAAACGAGACAAATGGAAAAACATTTAGTAAACCATTCATAATTTCAGAAGTAATCACCATAATTGTTTCTACATTTATTCCATTGTGAGACAGGGCTACCGGTGCCTTCATGGAAAAACGTTTGCTATTGCGAATGGAACCAATATTGTACCGTGGCGTGTACGTCTTCGTTCGAAGCAAATGTACAGCCACGGATGTCTTTCTTCAGGCTCGAAAAATATGGACATAGCATGGGGAGGGATCGGGACTGTAGTGAGGATATGTAAGGGTTTTCCAGCAAAACTTGTGTAGTGTACTCGAATCACCCTTGTCCCAAATCTTGCCAAGGTTGTTTCAACAACGCTGCAGAAGTTTCACTGGGAATCCCTTACACATCATCCATTATAGCCCTGGTGCCCAATTCCCGAAATCACTCCCCCCCCCCCCCCCCCCAAAACGCGATTTATATTTTTGAGCCCTGAGGAAAGACATCTGTGGCGTCGATTTGTTTCGGACCAAGATGTGCACGCTTGGGTAGAACTAGGTTCCGTTGGCAACCGCAAACATTTTGCGTCTTGTCTCACACTGGAACGAATGTGGTAACAGCCCGACGATTACTTTTGAAACAATAAACAGGTTATTTATTTTTTCCGATGTCTCGTTTTCATTTGACTGCCCCGTATAAATGTAACCGTGTCAAAATAGTCAACAGTCATAATTATAGTTTATGTCGCAGAGCGCCAAATGGGGAGCTGACGCATGTTTATCTTTGTTTTGTTGCCAGTCGGCCGCAGTGGCAGAGCGGTTCTAGGCGCTTCAGTCTGGATCAGCGCGTTCGCTACGGTCTCAGGTTCGAATCCTGCCTCGGACATGGATGTGTGAAGTCCATAGGTTAGTTAGGTTTAACTACACTCCTGGAAATGGAAAAAAGAACACAT
This sequence comes from Schistocerca nitens, assembly GCF_023898315.1. NCBI lineage: Eukaryota > Metazoa > Arthropoda > Insecta > Orthoptera > Acrididae > Schistocerca > Schistocerca nitens. The sequence continues at coordinate 696,937,909 of NC_064615.1, read as the reverse complement.
TGACACCGGTGTGTCAGACCCACCATACTTGCTCCGAACACTGCGAGAGGGCTGTACAAGCAATGATCACACGCACGGCACAGCGGACACACCAGGAACCGCGGTGTTGGCCGTCGAATGGCGCTAGCTGCGCAGCATTTGTGCACCGCCGCCGTCAGTGTCAGCCAGTTTGCCGTGGCATACGGAGCTCCATCGCAGTCTTTAACACTGGTAGCATGCCGCGACAGCGTGGACGTGAACCGTATGTGCAGTTGACGGACTTTGAGCGAGGGCGTATAGTGGGCATGCGGGAGGCCGGGTGGACGTACCGCCGAATTGCTCAACACGTGGGGCGTGAGGTCTCCACAGTACATCGATGTTGTCGCCAGTGGTCGGCGGAAGGTACACGTGCCCGTCGACCTGGGACCGGACCGCAGCGACGCACGGATGCACGCCAAGACCGTAGGATCCTACGCAGTGCCGTAGGGGACCGCACCGCCACTTCCCAGCAAATTAGGGACACTGTTGCTCCTGGGGTATCGGCGAGGACCATTCGCAACCGTCTCCATGAAGCTGGGCTACGGTTCCGCACACCGTTAGGCCGTCTTCCGCTCACGCCCCAACATCGTGCAGCCCGCCTCCAGTGGTGTCGCGACAGGCGTGAATGGAGGGACGAATGAAGACGTGTCGTCTTCAGCGATGAGAGTCGCTTCTGCCTTGGTGCCAATGATGGTCGTATGCGTGTTTGGCGCCGTGCAGGTGAGCGCCACAATCAGGACTGCATACGACCGAGGCACACAGGGCCAACACCCGGCATCATGGTGTGGGGAGCGATCTCCTACACTGGCCGTACACCACTGGTGATCGTCGAGGGGACACTGAATAGTGCACGGTACATCCAAACCGTCATCGAACCCATCGTTCTACCATTCCTAGACCGGCAAGGGAACTTGCTGTTCCAACAGGACAATGCACGTCCACATGTATCCCGTGCCACCCAACGTGCTCTAGAAGGTGTAAGTCAACTACCCTGGCCAGCAAGATCTCCGGATCTGTCCCCCATTGAGCATGTTTGGGACTGGATGAAGCGTCGTCTCACGCGGTCTGCACGTCCAGCACGAACGCTGGTCCAACTGAGGCGCCAGGTGGAAATGGCATGGCAAGCCGTTCCACAGGACTACATCCAGCATCTCTACGATCGTCTCCATGGGAGAATAGCAGCTTGCATTGCTGCGAAAGGTGGATATACACTGTACTAGTGCCGACATTGTGCATGGTCTGTTGCCTGTGTTTATGTGCCTGTGGTTCTGTCAGTGTGATCATGTCATGTATCTGACCCCAAGAATGTGTCAATAAAGTTTCCCCTTCCTGGGACAATGAATTCACGGTGTTCTTATTTCAATTTACAGGAGTGTAGTTCTAAGTTCTAGGGGACTGATGACCTCAGATATCAAGTTCCATAGCGCTCAGAGCCATTTTGAACCATTTTTTTTGTTGCCATCTTTCGGAATTGGCCTGCAATTTGAAATTCGTTTTCAGTGCTTTCCTATACCATTCATTAATGACGATGAAACTTCTTGGATCTTAGAACCTCCTACCACCCATAGCGGTGTGGGTGGAGAGTGGGTAACACAGGAGCATGACTCAGGAATGTTTGGAGCAAATTGAAAAATAAATTCTCTATAAAACACTGATTATTTATATAATTGATTGTATAAACATGTTGTTGGCGAAATATACTCCAAAACTCTTAGATGTTGGGGTGAGTTTGAGAAGACTTGAAATGTAAAGAAAGTTCAATAACGGACAACATCACTATCAAATCTGTAGTTTTCGATGTCGGTACACTGACTGGTAGAAGTCAAAGTGATTTGTAATCACTAAAGTTGTGGTAGGGTGATGGGTTGCGGGTGTGGTGAGGGGGGGGGGGATGTATTGTAAGGACGGTCTCTCCGTAACGCTTGAAGGATATTCTACCAAAATTACCAGGCGTGTAAGACACCCATAGCACCTATACAGTTGAGGCTTTGAGGTGAGAAGGCGTAACACTGGAGCTCTTTCAATCAAGTATAGCATAAGCTTAACTCATCGCTTTTATAAAAACGCTGTGGTACTAAGATATCGCCATCCAAGTAAAATTCAGCCATGTCTGAATGGCATCAGACCACATGAAACAAGATTATATACAGATATAGTTGTATCTCAGCAGTACCAACAAAACCAGTGTCATACATTTACCTGTATTGCGAGAACGCCCATTTAAGTGCTTCCCCATGGCAATAGTACACGACTGAACACCTTTTTGGCGTTTATTGATGTATGAACACCTGACAGAAATCATATTGCCATTACACACCAGTAATTAAGGAATTTCTGGAAAAGTCAGCTCACAGTAGCCTATCGGGAAGCCGAATTGGCCTCCAAAAGTTGAATACTTCACCGCATCGGAGGAATCCTCATTAACTAGTATTTTTGTATCACTGCGGCACGTCCGCGCCTGTTAGGCAACGAAACAATGCACATTTGAGAGCTACCGACTGCCAGAGTTACGCATCCTCCAGTTCTAATTATTCAAAATTCGAGCTTTCTGCTCCGAAAAATATGAATAGATGACGCAGTTCAGCGCTCTCTTAGCAAGGAATGAACACGCAAATTTTGTTTGTGTTTCTACCGTCGCAATTATGTAAGGTACCGCGCCGGTGTCCAATTCCGGAGTGAAAAAAGCGCCGACAAAAGCTGAATGCCAGAAATTATACGTCTCTGTAAACGGAAAATGGGAAAGTTGTGACACTGATGAAAGTTCGAAACTCTCATAGTTTCGCGCAAATTTGACTGAAGCAAAACTATTTCTCATTTGACAACCAGTTCTACTCAAACAGGATGTCCGTCCCATGGGGTCATCAGTCAGTGGACTGCTTCCTCAAACACATGAAAACAAAGTATTTGAAACGATAGTAAGACCCAAATAATACAGGATACTATATTGGTATGGCTATGTAGACAACATCAAATGCCTTCTAAATGAAACAGCTAGTCGTATCCAACAACTTCACAATGATATGAGCACAGTTCACCCAAAAAAATTCACTAAAGAAACGGAAAATGGCAAAAAAATTGAAGTTCCTCGACTTCACAGTATACAGCCACGACAACCAACTGCAGTTCTTCATGTACAGGGAAGTCACCGACACATGCACTGCCATACACAAATACTTTAATCACCCAGTTGCGGACAAACGAGCCAGTTTCAAATTTATGCAGCACAGACTGAACAAAATTGCACTCAGCGAAGAAATTACAAAAATAAATCACAGATAATCAAACAAATGGCTATAGAGGTTGGATATGACATAAATATTATAGAGAAACTGAATCACAAAATTAATACAGAAATGCCGGCCGCGGTGGTCTAGCGGTTCTGGCGCTGCAGTCCGGAACCGCGGGACTGCTACGGTCGCAGGTTCGAATCCTGCCTCGGGCATGGGTGTGTGTGATGTCCTTAGGTTAGTTAGGTTTAAGTAGTTCTAAGTTCTAGGGGACTTATGACCTAAGATGTTGAGTCACATAGTGCTCAGAGCCATTTGAACCATTAATACAGAAATAAAGAGGGCACCTAGCACATAAAAGCAAACAACCTGTCACCCACTTACAAACACAGAGATTCAGAGTACACACACAAGACGCTATTAACAAGAAACACTCATAACAGCAAACACAGACACGTAGAACATAAACACATAGAACACAGACACACAGAACAAAGACCCATGCGCACATGGACAAGAAACATCCGTAACAACAAGCAGATAGTACACCGTCACTTACACATCTCATAGAATAGGCAAATACACATTTGCTAAACACTTATGGACATGAAACCCAAACCAACAAACATCAACACTGACTTGAAAATTCTCAAATACAGCAATAGCCCCAACAGAAACTGATAATTGAAGAACAGCTCTCAGACCCAAACGCCATAGTTGAAGAAAAACAAATAATAAATGAACACACAGTTCTTTGGAGAGGAACTTTGTGCCCTGCCTTCAAAGAACTATCAGATAAAACAACCCATAAACACTCAAAATCCCCCCGCCCCCTCCTCTCTCTCTCTCTCTCTCTCTCTCTCTCTCTCTCTCTCTCTCTCACACACACACACACACACACACACACACACACACACACACACACACACACTCTTCCAAACAGATTTACTTAATATCAGGCATAACCACAACTTTCCCAGTCGTAGAAGTTCGTGAAGATGACAAACTATGAAAGGAAACAACTGCAACAAAAAACATAAATATCCAGGGAACCACAGAATGTGATAACAAAGAATACAAAACTTTGTTTCTCACATTTGTAAATACTGCCTTAAAGACTAGAATTTGTATGTAGACAAGTAGCAGCATTTTCCTGCTTTACAGAAAGATAATAAAAGCCCACTGCTGATGTTGAAATTTCAGCGAAACATTTCTGGGAAATAAAAGAAAAGTTAAATTGTTTTTTGCTTAAGGAGCACTCTTTCCAGAAAAATAAATCTAAAAATAACCTTGTTAAACTGTCCTCTACGTTATTTTGTTTGTTGCTACAGCACACATCAACAGAATTTCGCTCTAAGCAGTGTTTTGAATCTTCAGAATCCATATCAAACACCGTTTATTAATTTAAGACAACTTACAAATACCTATAAGTGTGCCAGAGTACAGTCAATCATCATACTCGAATCCATTGCGTTTCCTTATTCCGCCGTAGCAAGCCCAAGGTAACGTCTAAGTGATTGATATAATAAATGTTGCTGAAATTTGATGTGTTCATTATTGATTGCACGTAGCATGTAGATTTCTCTATTGTAATTGCGATTTCTGCATGCAGCGGAGGTAATGCATACTTGTTAATTTCCATGACAGCTAATATCCCCGCCCCCCAATACCATTCGCTTCTTCTGACGCCGGCGATCTGCTAATTCGGACGATACTAAAAAGTTAGTGAATATTTGGTATCGTTAGGCACTAATATCAGTAATATCAGATTGTCTAAATCTGAAACAAGAATAAAAATTTCTCTATATATTGCAAATGCCATGACCTCTTGTCGCAGACTATATTCTTCATATATTTGTGGAGTCGTTTTCATTCCCGATTTGTGCAAGTCCTAATAGTTAAACACACAGCAACCGCAGACAGAAGGCGCGTATCTCATATAAATCTATCAATTTGCACGGTGGGATGCTCAAGTTCTTCCTTACAAACATAACAAGCAAGTTATGGCTGAAGAAGCTTCAAAATGGCTTTGAAAATCTCTAGCTGAATTCATAAATAGAAACAAAGGCGAATTTTTGCAATAGTGGGGTATACATTTACTATGATTTCTGCTTCAGCTCAGTTTCCTCAAAATAAAGAAAAAAATGTGAACATCAGCGTAACGTAAATAATGTTTTGACGTCATTCGACAACCTTTGGCAAAATTTAACAATGAAAAAGAAAACAAAAGAACAACGCAATTGCGTACTTTTGGATACATATTTAAATATTTGAACAATGTTTAGAATAATTACATTATTCCGAAATGAGAAATAAATCTCAGGTGGCACCTTGTTACCACACATTCGCAGTTATCTTCCAGGTAGCTCATTTCCGAACGAATGATTACTGTAACGTGTTTGCTTCAGTTTTGCTTCGTTTCTTAGTTATTATCGAAAGAACACTACTCTTGTTAAACATTGTACTGACACAGCTGACAAATCATTCCATAATTAGGAAAAGTGGAATAAAAAGATTCATGTGGTTAATACGTGATGGATCCCAGCATATTTCACGATAGGTGAAGTTGTTCAGTATGCACTGCTGAATGTCTGTTGTGACTGATTAACAGACTAGACCATTTTTATAGGATGCATTTCCGTTGTTTTTATCCTCTAGATTTTTATTTTTTGGGGTATCTAGAAATTATCGTATCCAACGACAATCCTGATAGGCTTGTCATGAAACCTGCAGAAACATGTGAAAGAGTTCTTTACCTGCCCAAATCTATCACCGAAGGGGTCATGCGTGTGGAGAACTGCAACGCTGTGATCAATTCTTATGAGCTATCAACTGCAGAGATACTAAGTGAAAATGTGCAACTGTCAGATATTATAGCAGTATCAACTTATAAACGAAGCCTTTCTGCGCAGTGTGTCATGCTGTCTTGGTGGGAACAAGTAACCGTCGATTTTTGTCCAAATATTTGTAACAATCGTACTCAACTGCAACCGTTGTCCCAGCAGCCTACTAACAGTTTTGAGACATGTAGATCGTTATTTCATAGAATGAGTCAGGCCTACAAAATTGCTCAGTGACACTTCAAAATTATTCCGAAATTAGAAAATAATAAAGCTCGATAATTCAATAACGTCTCTGTGCGAAAATTATCATAAAACGATGTCTGCTCTCACTGAAAGAGTTTTCAGCATCAGTTTATACTGATTGAAATACTCCTTCCCTCGTCCCTCCATTCCTCTTTCTCGCCTCGCTCCCAGAGGGAGACCTTCTGAGCTTCGTTTATGCGAGTTTACTTGGTCTGAACTGGATCGGCCTCTCTAGTCGCGCTGCAGCCGTTCTTATCTGACGCTCTCCAGCGACGATGGAATTGATTTTGTCTCAAAAGAAACCTACTGGCTGACTTATCTGCATTGTGCCTTTCCCCTTCCTTGTTCAAGTGATGCAGAATAATTGGAAGACCTTTGAGCAGATTGGAAGGATTAAGGAGAAAAGCCCTGTGATCGAACGGATGTGCAAGATTTCGAGTCTTTCTCTTGTAGTAGTTGTAATGGAGTCCCAGAGCTACCAGTATCGGAGGGAGACCACACAAAATAAGGTATAGACGAAGAAGAGCACAGTAGACGTATACTAACTACTACAGATATAACGATATACTGCAGAGACAGTCTATGCAAATGAACCTATGGAGGAGGGCCGAATTAGGACATCATATGTCAACAATTAGAAATGCCGCATTATACCCAACGGAGATAGTAACATTGGACAAGGGTGCCTGGAGTGGGTAACAGTATACCAAAACTGAAGCAAACACGTTAAGGTAATCATTCGTTCGCAAATGAGCTACCTGGAAGACGACTGCGAATGTGTGGTAACAAGCTGCCACTGACCTAATGATACTGTCCTAATTATTAAAAATGTATTTGAGGTATAAACTGTTACGTTAGGTTCCCATATACATGGCATCTTCATCGGGGAATGTGGCAAATGCATGATGCAGTACCAGTACATTTTGTTACTAGTGTAAGACAAAACTGAACGAGACGCTGTAGCCCAGGTTGGGTAGGACGAGCAACTCAAAAATGTCTCTAAGCACTAGGGGACTTAACATCTGAGGTCATCAGTCCCCTCGACTTACAACTAATTAAACCTAACTAACCTAAGGACATCACACACATTCGTGCCCGAGGCAGGATTCGAACCTGCGACCGTAGCGGTCGCGCGGCTCCAGACTGTAGCGCCTAGAACCGCTCGTCCACTCAGGCCCGCGAAGACTTTTCCAGCGCGGAAGAATGACCACATAGATTTGTGTGTTTCTCTGCGTGCGAAGAGAAAATGGTTAATAATGGAAAGCGGTATGCTAGTGAGATAGAGGAGGTGTTTCCAGGCTAAAGACCAACTGTTGAAAATAACATGTATCGTGTATTTCTGTTAAGATGTTTTCCTCAAATCAAAGATTCGCAAGTCTTAGGACAAATTCTATCATTGGCCAATTCAGTAGTTTCTTTGATCGTTCAATTCTCTGGCAGGCGCACGAAAAGTAAAAACCTGTTTTCTGAAAACCTTTTTTGTTTGGAACTTAAGAAGACTCGCTCAGCTTCCCAACAACCTTGAATCATTTATATTTTGTGTACCACCTGTCCCGGGTCTGTTGCCTTACCCTGCACCGCTTGCCGTTTCAGAGTAGGATGCGTCGGAAATGCTCAGATGAAATTCTCTTTAGGGTAACGTGTTGGGAGGGGCTGGACTATAAACGTGACGATTTTGTGGAAACTGGAGAAAAGAAAGAGAGCTACAGAATATGGGAAGAGATTGTAAAATCAGTGCCGGACGCTGGGGCCGAGCGGTTCTAGGCGCTTCAGTCCGAAACCGCGCTGCTGCTACGGTCGCAGGTTCGAATCATGCCTCGGGCATGGATGTGTGTGATGTCCTTACGTTAGTTAGTAGTTCTAAGTCTAGTGGACTGATGACCTCAGATGTTAAGTTCCACAGTGCTTACAGCCATTTGAACCTTTTTTTGGTTTAAACTCAGTGTCGCTCAATGTAGCTATTAAAATTTAATATTTTTCCGGGACTTTCAAAACTTTGAATGTTTTAAATGGGGGTATGCGATAATGATATCTTCAAAGAATCACTGAAGCGTCGACGAGTCGAAGAAAATTTTCAGGATGAAACATAAACGTCATATGACACACTAAGTCGTCAATTCTATTAGTTGTTCTGGGCATGTATAATAGACGCAGCACGGCAATAAGTTTCTTTGACTTTAAGTAAATCGAAAAACAGATTTTGTTAAACAGGACAGTGGCTGTAGAATAATGAGGTACTACAGGAGATCCAAACAATGCGTAGAAGGGGCATTACAGAGCTTAGAACAAGCCAGCATTCCGATAATACAGCTCTCTTCATTAATGTTTTTCAGAAATTTCTTCTTCAAATTAAGGCCTTTGTTTGATAGTAGTTTGGTCTGCCCTTTTAGCCAGTCCTAGTCTGATTTTGATGCCCTCATTGCTCCGTCCATCACTGGTTATTTTGTTGTCTAGGTAGCAGAAGTCCTTAACTTAATATACTTCGTGACTATAAATACTCGTTAAGCTTCTTGCTGATCTCATTTCTGCTACTTCTCATTACTTTCGTCTTCCTTCGATTTACTCTCAATCCAGATTCTCTACTCATTAAATGTCCATTTCATTCAACAGATCATGTAATTCTTCTTCACATTCAGTCACGATAGCAACGTCGTCAGCGAATCATATCGACGATATCTTTTCACTTTGAATTTTAATTCCACTCCTGAACCTTTCTTTTATTTCTATCATTGCTTCTACGATGTACAGCTTGAACAGTAGAGGCGAAAGACTACATCCTTGTCTTACACCCTTTCTAATCAGAGCGCTTCGTTCCTACTATTCCCTCTTGGCGCCTGTACATATCGTATATTACCTCTTCTCCCTATTGCTTACCCCTTTTTCTCAGATTTTTGGACATCTTGCAACATTTTACATTGTCGAACGGGTTTTCCTAGTCGACAAATTCTATGAATGTGTCCTGATTTTTCTTTACTCTTGCTTTCAATATCAACCGCAACGTCTGTATCGGCTCCCTCGTGCCTTTATCTTCCCTAAAGCCAAACTGCTCTTCATCTAACACATCCTCAATTTTCTTCTCCATTATTCTGTATATTATTCCTATCAGCAATTTGAATTCATGAGCCCTTAAGTTGACTGTGCGAAATTTCTCGCAGTTGTCGGCTCTTACAGTCTTCAAAATTGTGTGGATTATATTTTTCCGAATGTCAGATGGTATGACGACAGACTCATACATTCCACACACCATTGTGAATAGTCGTCTTGCTCCCACTTCCCCCAATGATTTTAGAAATTCTGATGTAATGTTATGTATAAGTTCTGCCTTATTTGGTCTTAAGTGTCCAAAGTTCTGTTATATTCCGATTCTAATACTGTATCCCGTATCTCTTCTAAATCGGCTCGTGTTTCTTTTCCTATCACATGCGACACATCTTCTCCCCTCATATTCATTGTACTCTTTCCACCTATCCGGGCACTCCTCGGCATTTGGCAGTGGAAATCCCGTTACGCTCTTAATGTTACCGCCATTGCTTTTAATTCCACCGTAGGTACTCTTGGCTTTACTATATGCTAAGTCAGTCTTTAGGACCGTAATTTCTTTTTGAATTCTTCACATTTTTCATGCAGCCATTGCGTCTTAGCTTCCATGCACTTCCTATTTATTTCATTCTTCAGCGACTTGTATTTCTATATTCCTGAATTTCTCTGAATATTTTTGTACGTACTTCTTTCATCGCATAGCTGAAGTATTTCTTATGTTACCTAGGGTATCTTCGCTGTTAACTTCTTTGTACAAATGTCTTTCTTTGCAACTTGTGTGATTGCCTGTTTTAGAGATATCCGTTCATCTTCACCTGTGCTAGCTACTGAGCTATTCCTTATTGATCTATCAGTAGCCTTAGAGAATTTCAAGGATAACTCGTCATTCCTTAATACTTCCGAATCCCACTTGTTAGCCTATTGTTTCTTCCTGACTAATCTCTTAAACTTCACCCTACTCTTCATTACTACTATATAGTGATCTGGGTCCATATCCGCTCCTGGGTACTCCTTACAGTACAGAATATGATTTCGGAATCTCCGCCTGACCGTGATGTAATCTACCTGAAATCTTCCCGTAATACCCGGACTTTTCCAAGTATAGTTCCTCCTCTTGTGATTCTTGAACAGAGTATTCGCTATCACTAGTTGAAATATATTTTCTCTGCCTCGTGATGACTGGGTGTCCTGTGATGTCCTTAGGTTAGTTAGGTTTAAGTAGTTCTAAGTTCTAGGGGACTGATGACCATAGATGTTAAGTCCCATTGTGCTCAGAGCCATTTGAACCATTTTTTTTTTTAAATATATTGCAGAATTCAATTCGTCTTTCTCCTCTCTCATTGCTTGTCCCTAACCCATATTCTCCTGTAACCTATTCTTCTACTCCTTCCCCTACAATTGCATTCCAGTCCCTGATGACTTAGATTTTCATCTCCCTTTACGTACTGTATCACCTGTATTCAAAATGGTTCAAATGGCTCTGAGCACTATGGGACTCAACTGCTGTGGTCATTAGTCCCCTAGAACTTAGAACTACTTAAACCTAACTAACCTAAGGACATCACACACATCCATGCCCGAGGCAGGATTCGAACCTGCGACCGTAGCAGTCGCACGGTTCCGGACTGCGCGCCTAGAACCGCGAGACCACCGCGGCCGGCCTCACCTGTATTACTCATTCAATATCCTCATATACTTTCTCTGTCTCTTCATCTGTAGCTGGCTACGTCGGCATGTATACCTGAAGTATCGTTGTCGGTTTTGATTTGCTGTCGATTCTGGTAAGAGCAACCTTATCACTGAACTGACATGCCTCTTATTCATAACGAATCCTACTCCAGTTGTACCATTTTCTACTGCTTTTGATATTACCCTATACTCATCTGACGAGATATCCTTGTCTTCTTTCCATTTAACTTCACTGACCCCTACTGTATCTAGATTGAGCGTCTGCGTTTCCCTTTTCAGATTTTCTAGCTTCCCTACCACATTCAAGCTACTGACGTTCCACGTCCCGACTCGTAGAACGTTATCCTTTCGTTGGTTATTGAATCTTTTTCTCATAGTTATCTCCCTCTTGTCAGTCTCCTCACGGAGATCTGAATGGGGGACTATTTCGGAATATTTTGCCAATGGAGAGATCATCATGACACTTTTTCAATTACAGGCCACATGTCCTGTGGATACACGTTATGTGTCTCTAAAACAATGGTTTCCATTGGCTTGTGCATCTTCATGCCGTTGATCATTGCTGATTCTTCCGCCTTTAGGAGCAGTTTCCCAACCTAAGGACGAGAGAGTCCCCTGAACCTCTGTCCACTCCTCCGCCCTCTTTGACAAGGCCTTTGGTAGAATGAGGGTGGCTTCTTATGCAGGAAATCTTCGGCCGCCAATGCTGATTATTAATCAGAATTTAAGCGGTGGCCTGTTTGATTAATAAGCAAAGACGGTATCCCAAGGCCACGGGTGCACGAGGCAATAAGAAGAGATAACAAATGAAAACAAATAACATACGCTAGAGATCAGAAATGGCGCCAGTAAAAATCTGTTGTTGAGGATGGCATACCTTAGACATCAAGGCGCCGCTGTTACGTCAGTGCTGTAATGGCCCCTCCGCGCTGTAGCTCTGCGAGTCTGAGGAGTCTGAGAAGGTGCCGTTGCTGTGGCTTCCTACTCGTCGACTTGTTCTCGCTTAGTGAAGCGTGCGGTGGTGTGAAAGAAGTCTCAAACTAGTACTGAGTTGAGGGAAAAATCACGCTGTTGTAATGTAGGAGTGACAGGGCGAAATGTTGGGATCGGATGTCTTTTAAAGAAGCTGTTGTTTCCGAAGCTGTCGAGGGTTCAAGAGGAAAACTAACTGATGCAGTGTATTCACTGGCGAATGTGCTCCACAACAGAAACAGTGATGTCTGGAAAAAAATTAGATGCTATAGTCTACCGTTCAGACGGGAAACTTACAATTTCACCTAACGTAAGCGAAGTGGTTGTATTCTTGGTTATTCCATCTCCACCATGAGAGGAGACATGTGCTCGCTAAAATAAAAAACAGGGTACAGAGTAGCGCTACTGTTGTGTCCCTGTGATCGAAAACCGCGCTATTTGTGAATTCTTTTAGTCTTAGCAACTTGCATTTATGGGTAACGGCGAGCTTGTAGCTTATCATTCATTTGCATAACATTTTTCTAAGACTTCTCTAAATTTACTTTAGTAATTAATCAACATTTAGAGAAGACATACCGTCCTCGTGTCTTGTTTTCTTGTACTGTCGTCCTAACTGCCAAAAGTGTTTGTACACTCCTGGAAATTGAAATAAGAACACCGTGAATTCATTGTCCCAGGAAGGGGAAACTTTATTGACACATTCCTGGGGTCAGATACATCACATGATCACACTGACAGAACCACAGGCACATAGACACAGGCAACAGACCATGCACAATGTCGGCACTAGTACAGTGTATATCCACCTTTCGCAGCAATGCAGGCTGCTATTCTCCCATGGAGACGATCGTAGAGATGCTGGATGTAGTCCTGTGGAACGGCTTGCCATGCCATTTCCACCTGGCGCCTCAGTTGGACCAGCGTTCGTGCTGGACGTGCAGACCGCGTGAGACGACGCTTCATCCAGTCCCAAACATGCTCAATGGGGGACAGATCCGGAGATCTTGCTGGCCAGGGTAGTTGACTTACACCTTCTAGAGCACGTTGGGTGGCACGGGATACATGCGGGCGTGCATTGTCCTGTTGGAACAGCAAGTTCCCTTGCCGGTCTAGGAATGGTAGAACGATGGGTTCGATGACGGTTTGGATGTACCGTGCACTATTCAGTGTCCCCTCGACGATCACCAGTGGTGTACGGCCAGTGTAGGAGATCGCTCCCCACACCATGATGCCGGGTGTTGGCCCTGTGTGCCTCGGTCGTATGCAGTCCTGATTGTGGCGCTCACCTGCACGGCGCCAAACACGCATACGACCATCATTGGCACCAAGGCAGAAGCGACTCTCATCGCTGAAGACGACACGTCTCCATTCGTCCCTCCATTCACGCCTGTCGCGACACCACTGGAGGCGGGCTGCACGATGTTGGGGCGTGAGCGGAAGACGGCCTAACGGTGTGCGCGACCGTAACCCAGCTTCATGGAGACGGTTGCGAATGGTCCTCGCCGATACCCCAGGAGCAACAGTGTCCCTAATTTGCTGGGAAGTGGCGGTGCGGTCCCCTACGGCACTGCTTAGGATCCTACGGTCTTGGCGTGCATCCGTGCGTCGCTGCGGTCCGGTCCCAGGTCGACGGGCACGTGCACCTTCCGCCGACCACTGGCGACAACATCGATGTACTGTGGAGACCTCACGCCCCACGTGTTGAGCAATTCGGCGGTACGTCCACCCGGCCTCCCGCATGCCCACTATACGCCCTCACTCAAAGTCCGTCAACTGCACATACGGTTCACGTCCACGCTGTCGCGGCATGCTACCAGTGTTAAAGACTGCGATGGAGCTCCGTATGCCACGGCAAACTGGCTGACACTGACGGCGGCGGTGCACAAATGCTGCACAGCTAGCGCCATTCGACGGCCAACACCGCGGTTCCTGGTGTGTCTGTTGTGCCGTGCGTGTGATCATTGCTTGTACAGCCCTCTCGCAGTGTCCGGAGCAAGTATGGTGGGTCTGACACACCGGTGTCAATGTGTTCTTTTTTCCATTTCCAGGAGTGTATAACAATGCACTTGTTGGGCGTTCTCTGAATGCAGGTTAAATATTAAGGCAAATTGCAGCTTTCTTCCAAACTGTTTAATACACACACACACACACACATATACAGGGTGTTACAAAAAGGTACGGCCAAACTTTCGGGAAACATTCCTCACACACAAAGAAAGAAAATATGTAATGTGGACATGTGTCCGGAAACGCTTACTTTCCATGTTTATTGCTTCTCTTCAAATCACATTAATCATGGAATGGAAACACACAGCAACAGAACGTACCAGCGTGACTTCAAACACTTTGTTACAAGAAATGTTCAAAATGTCCTCCGTTAGCGAGGATACATGCATCCACCCTCCGTCGCATGGCATCCCTAATCCGCTGATGCAGCTCTGGAGAATGGCGTATTGTATCACAGCCGTCCACAATACGACCACGAAGAGTCTCTACATTTGGTATCGGGGTTGCGTAGACAAGAGCTTGCAAATGCCTCCATAAATGAAAGTCAAGAGGGTTGAGGTCAGGAGAGCGTGGAGGCCATGGAATTGGTCCGCCTCTACCAATCCATCGGTTACCGAATCTGTTGTTGAGAAGCGTACGAACACTTCGACTGAAATGTGCAGGAACTCCATCGTGCATGAACCACATGTTGTGTCGTACTTGTAAAGGCACATGCTCTAGCAGCACAGGTAGAGTATCCCGTATGAAATCATGATAACGTGCTCCATTGAGCGTAGGTGGAAGAACATGGGGCCCAATCAAGACATCACCAACAATGCCTGCCCAAACGTTCACAGAAAACCTGTGTTGATGACGTGATTGCATAATTGCGTGCGGATTTCCGTCAGCCCACACATGTTGATTGTGAAAATTTACAATTTGATCACGTTGGAATGAAGCCTCATCTGTAAAGAGAACATTTGCACTGAAATGAGGATTGACACATTGTTGGATGAACCATTCGCAGAAGTGTACCCGCGGAAGCCAATCAGCTGCTGATAGTGTCTGCACACGCTGTACATGGTACGGAAACAACTGATTCTTTCGTAGCACTCTCCATACAGTGACGTGGTCAACGTTACCTTGTACAGCAGCAACTTCTCTGACGCTGACATTAGGGTTATCGTCAACTGCACGAAGAATTGCCTCGTCCATTGCAGGTGTCCTCGTCATTCTAGGTCTTCCCCAGTCGCGACTCATAGGCTAGAATGTTCCGTGCTCCCTAAGACGCCGATCAATTGCTTCGAATGTCTTCCTGTCGGGACACCTTCGTTCTGGAAATCTGTCTCGATACAAACGTACCGCGCCACGGTTATTGCCCCGTGCTAATCCATACATCAAATGGGCATCTGCCAACTCCGCATTTGTAAACATTGCACTGACTGCAAAACCACGTTCATGGTGAACACTAACCTAATCATGCCATGTACTGATGTGCTTGATGCTAGAACTCTAGAGCAATGAGTCGCATGTCAACACAAGCACCGAAGTCAATATTACCTTCCTTCAATTGGGCCAACTGGCGGTGAATCGAGGAAGTACAGTACATACTGACGAAACTAAAATGAGCTCTAACATGGAAATTAAGCGTTTCCGGACACATGTCCACATAACATCTTTCCTTTATTTGTGTGTGAGGAATGTGTCCTGAAAGTTTGGCCGTACCTTTTTGTATCACCATATATATATATATATATATATATATATATATATAGCCGGCCGGAGTGGCCAAGCGGTTAAAGGTGCTACAGTCTGGAACCGCGGGACTGCTACGGTTGCAGGTTCGAATCCTGCCTCGGGCATGGATGTGTGTGATGTCCTTAGGTTAGTTAGGTTTAAGTAGTTCTAAGTTCTAGGGGACTAATGACCTTCGAAGTTAAGTCCCATAGTGCTCAGAGCCATTTGAACCATTTTATATATATATATATATATATATATATATATATATATATATATATATATATATATATATATATATATATATATATGCTCCACTATTTTTTTATCGAATAATTATTTATTGAACATAACGATACGTACTCACTGAGGGGGATAGGCCACTGGATGGGATAAAAATTAAGCAGTCCTGTTTAGTGATGTCCTCCGAAGTCCAGCCGGCCGCGGTGGTCTCGCGGTTCTAGGCGCGCAGTCCGGAACCGCGCGACTGCTACGGTCGCAGGTTAGAATCCTGCCTCGGGTATGGATGTGTGTGATGTCCTTAGGTTAGTTAGGTTTAAGTAGTTCTAAGTTCTAGGGGACTGATGACCACAGCTGTTAAGTCCCATAGTGCTCAGAGCCATTTCAACCATTTTTTGAACCTCCGAAGTCCTGAAACTTGTATAAGTCCGAGCGTCACCATAGTCAGGGCTGTTATGGCACCGAAGTCGCTGGAAGTGCTTTTTCTGTTTGGTTAACGTGTTTGCATATGCTTCAGAACCGATGGTGCAGCCTATTAGCACCACATCAATGAGTATCACACCCTCACAGTCTCAAAGCACAGTGATCAAGTCTTTACCGGCGAAAGCAGTTCCTTTGAATTTTTCCTTCTGTAAAGAGTGAAGATGACGCCGTTTCATCGACTTTCGTTTTGTTCCGGGCTCAAAACAGTGAACAAAGGTTTCATCGAGTGTCACGATCCGCGACAAGGAAGCTTCCACCTCAGCTTCAAAGCTTTGCACCAACTCAGAACAAATGTCTTTTTTTCTGACAGATTTGTGTCCGAATGTAAGACAGCGCGGAATCCATCGTGGACACACTTATGAATAATCAAGAACACTACCCAGTCGTTACGTGTCGGTCCTCACGAAGGAGCATATCAGCAAGCTGCATCTTGTCGTATGACTGCCGTGGATGTCCTCCCCGAACACTACAAACCTTGGAGCTCTGTCGAACCACCCTCTCGTAATACACTATTGGCCATTAAAATTGCTAAACCAAGGAAAAATTCAGATGGTAAACGGGTATTCATGGGACAAATATATTATACTAGAACTGACATGTGATTACATTTTCACTCAATTTGGGTGCATAGATCCTGAGAAATCAGTACCCAGAACAACCACCTCTGGCTGTAATAACGGCCTTCATACGCTTGGGCATTGTGTCAAACAAAGCTTCTATGGCGTGTACAGGTACAGCTGCCCATGCAGCTGCAACACGATACCATTGTGACCAGCCAGTTGCTCGGCCACCATTGACCAGACTTTTCAATTGGAGAGAGATCTGGAGAATGTGCTGGGCAGGGCAGCAGTCGAACATTTTCTGTATCCAGAAAGGCCCGTACAGGACCTGCAACATGCGGTCCTGCATTATCCTGCTGAAAAGTAGGGTTTCGCAGGAATCGAATGAAGGGTAGAGCCACGGGACGTAACACATCTGAAATGTAACGTCCACTGTTCAAAGGGCCGTCAATGCCAACAAGAGGTGACCGATATGTGTAACCAATGGCACCCCATAGCATCACGCCGGGTGATACGCCAGTATGTGCGTTCACCGCGATGTCGCCAAACACGGATGCGACCATCATGATGCTGTAAACATAACCAGGATTCATCCGAAAAAATGACGTTTTGCCATTCGTGCACCCAGGTTCGTCGTTGAGTACACCATCGCAGGCGCCCCTGTCTGTGAGGCAGCGTCAAGGATAACCACAGTCATGGTCTCCAAGCTGATAGTCCATGCTGCTGCAAACGGCGTCGAACTGTTCGTGCAGATGGTTGTTGTCTTGCAAACGTCCCCATCTGTTGACTCAGGGATCGAGACGTGGCTGCACTATCCGTTACAGCTATGCGGATAAGATGCCTGTCATCTCGACTGCTAGTGATACGACGCCGTTGGGATCGAGCACGGCGTTCCGTATTACCCTTCTGAACCGACCGATTCCATATTATGCTAACTGTCATTGGATCTCGACCAACGCGAGCAGCAATGTCGCGATACGATAAACCGCAATCGCGATAGGCTTCAATCCGACCTTTATCAAAGTCGCAAACGTGATGGTACGCATTTCTCCTCCTTACACGAAGCATCTCAACAACGTTTCACCAGGTAACGCCGGTCAACTGCTGTTTGTGTATGAGAAATGTCAGCACGTCGTAGGTGTCACCACCGGCGCCAACCTTGTGTGAATGCTCTGAAAAGCTAATCATTTGCATATCACAGCATCTTCTTCCTGTCGGTTAAATTTCGCGTTGTAGCACGTCATCTTCGTGGTGTAGCAATTTTAATGGCCAGGAGTGTAGCATCAGCCTCTTTGCCGAGCGACTAATCGTATATCTGCCGACAAGGTTTTCAATATACTGCATACAAACATTTGCGAATGTTCACAACAGTCTACCAGTGTCGACAGAAAGTATCTGTTTGTTTCCCCTTGCAAGATGATTTATAAAGCAGAATTTTACGTGTCCATTCGAAAGAGTGGTTCCAGATTAGTCCAGTTCGATATTCGGTTCATTGCTACGTATTAAGAGGGAGAGTAAAACAAGAAGAATAACCCGTACTCCAGCAGCCACCGAGAAGCGCTGCTGCATGCCGGCTGCATGCGGCACGGTCCAGGACTGTGCTGGAGCAATGGTTGTTCTTCCTATCTAACGTTCCTTGTTAGTTCATATCAATTAAATGAATATTGGACTGGGCTAATCTGGGACTACTCTTTCGAATGAACACGTAAGATTTGCCTTAAAAATTATTTTATTTCTATCAGGAAACGAATCGATACTTCGTCGACACATTGCGACGTACTAACAGAAGCCGGCCGGTGTGGCCGAGCGGTTCTAGGCGCGTCAGTCTGGAACCGCGTTACCGCTACGGTCGCAGGTTCGAATCTTGCCTCGGGCATGGATGTGTATGATGTCCTTAGGTTAGTTAGGTTTAAGAAGTTCTAAGTTCTAGGGGACTGATGACCACAGATGTTGAGTCCCATAGTGCTCAGAGCCATTTGAACCATTTTACTAACAGAAATTGAAAGATGTAATGAAGAGTATTTACTTGCCATGACTGCAGCTGCATATTGCAGGAACGTATTCACAAACATCCGCCGAAGTACCGGAGAAAACGAGGATGACGTCTCTTAGGAGGGACACACCGTGCGTAGATCAGTCATTGAATTGGCGTATAATAATCCTGATGCTTAAAGATTGCTACTGCAGAGACAATTCCTCGAGTCCTCGGTTATGCTTGGGAACTCCTGTACTAGCTCTGTTTTCCACGCTGGCCCATTTTTACTCGACAAGATTCGGCAAGGTTAGCGTCGTAATTGGGCAGTGGCAAAGTCTCGCGAGTCGACGATTCTCCTAGGGAAGAGAGACGGCGATTTCGGAGATGACGGCTTAGTACCAGCTGACGGGTTCAAAGCAAGTATGTGGAGCTCATTTTTGATCTCTAGTACCTGATCGCTGCAAGAACATATTCCACCCGTCGACGCTGAGGTTACACAAAAACTGGCGTCCAGGAAGTTCTTAACGTTCCACGTGAGAAGGCAAAGATGGAACTGCGGAAGAAGAAGACAGCTTAGCTGCACCACGCCTGATTGAGAACAGGGCAACAGCTACTCTCTGGCCACAAAGAAAAGCCAGTTGATCTGGAAGGCTTTAAAATGCTACGATCAGGAGTGGGCAGATCCTACAAGACCACACCGCTCTTGAGGCTTCAGTACATTCGATACCAATTGTGATTGTGGTAGCAAAGAAAACATTAACAGAATGTTACAATGTCGTGTATTTGCAACATTCGCAAAGGGAATGATGTTCTGTCAGCCACTCGACGCATAATGGATGTGGCGAAGTTCTGGGAACGTGTAAAATGGTAACATTCTGTGCAGAAAACTATCCCTTGTGAATATACAGGGTGTTTCAAAAATGACCGGTATATTTGAAACGGCAATAAAAACTAAACGAGCAGCGATAGAAATACACCGTTTGTTGCAATATGCTTGGGACAACAGTACATTTTCAGGCAGACAAACTTTCGAAATTACAGTAGTTACAATTTTCAACAACAGATGGCGCTGCGGTCTGGGAAACTCTATAGTACGATATTTTCCACATATCCACCATGCGTAGCAATAATATGGCGTAGTCTCTGAATGAAATTACCCCAAACCTTTGACAACGTGTCTGGCGGAATGGCTTCACATGCAGATGAGATGTACTACTTCAGCTGTTCAATTGTTTCTGGATTCTGGCGGTACACCTGGTCTTTCAAGTGTCCCCACAGAAAGAAGTCACAGGGGTTCATGTCTGGCGAATAGGGAGGCCAATCCACGCCGCCTCCTGTATGTTTCGGATAGCCCAAAGCAATCACACGATCATCGAAATATTCATTCAGGAAATTAAAGACGTCGGCCGTGCGATGTGGCCGGGCACCATCTTGCATAAACCACGAGGTGTTCGCAGTGTCGTCTAAGGCAGTTTGTACCGCCACAAATTCACGAAGAATGTCCAGATAGCGTGATGCAGTAATCGTTTCGGATCTGAAAAATGGGCCAATGATTCCTTTGGAAGAAATGGCGGCCCAGACCAGTACTTTTTGAGGATGCAGGGACGATGGGACTGCAACATGGGGCTTTTCGGTTCCCCATATGCGCCAGTTCTGTTTATTGACGAAGCCGTCCAGGTAAAAATAAGCTTCGTCAGTAAACCAAATGCTGCCCACATGCATATCGCCGTCATCAATCCTGTGCACTATATCGTTAGCGAATGTCTCTCGTGCAGCAATGGTAGCGGCGCTGAGGGGTTGCCGCGTTTGAATTTTGTATGGATAGAGGTGTAAACTCTGGCGCATGAGACGATACGTGGACGTTGGCGTCATTTGGACCGCAGCTGCAACACGGCAAACGGAAACCCGAGGCCGCTGTTGGATCACCTGCTGCACTAGCTGCGCGTTGCCCTCTGTGGTTGCCGTACGCGGTCGCCCTACCTTTCCAGCACGTTCATCCGTCACGTTCCCAGTCCGTTGAAATTTTTCAAACAGATCCTTTATTGTATCGCTTTTCCGTCCTTTGGTTAAATTAAACCTCCGTTGAAAACTTCGTCTTGTTGCAACAACACTGTGTTCTAGGCGGTGGAATTCCAACACCAGAAAAATCCTCTGTTCTAAGGAATAAACCATGTTGTCTACAGCACATTTGCACGTTGTGAACAGCACACGCTTATAGCAGAAAGACGACGTACAGAATGGCGCACCCACAGACTGCGTTGTCTTCTATATCTTTCACATCACTTGCAGCGCCATCTGTTGTTGAAAATTGTAACTACTGTAATTTCGAAAGTTTGTCCGCCTGAAAATGTACTGTTGTCCCAAGCATATTGCAACAAACGGTGTATTTCTATCGCTGCTCGTTTAGTTTTTATTGCCGTTTCAAATATACCGGTTATTTTTTAAACACCCTGTAGCTACACTACGTTGTATACCAACAGCATTTTTGTAAGTTTCCAGCTCGACGAAAAGCAAAATACTGTACAGAAGTAATCACGAAACCTACCTGCGTCAATATGAGGGCTTGACAAGTCAGCAAATGATTTGTAGCAGACGACGCATAGGGTATTAGTGCCTCCCCCTCTGGTCTCTCTTTTATATGTTACTTATGAATGGTGTGCAGAAAGGATGACAGTCGGTACTCCACTCTACGTTCAGTAACATTCCTGTTATAATCTTTACACGAGACATTTGTGTATCTTGATTCACTCTAACGATTTCAAAGGTAATTTTTCCGTAATACGTAACGTCATTCTGGTAACGTCTTAGTAAGCGAACGGATGTGGGAGGGACCCGGTTTGTTAACGTGTTTGTTCAATACAAGTGTTTCGCGGTAACTAAGAAAACAAACGCTCGTAGCTCTTGAGATATGCATTTTAGAGCTCATGTTCATCGATCATTTTTTGTTCTTGTTTTGGTCCATGCTACATCCTCCCAAAATACGGAAGGCGAAGAGCTTGCAGTAGAAGAGAGATGTTTCACAGTATCGAGACGGAGAGGTGCTCATATCTCTTAAGGTATGCATTTTAGAGCCAATGTATACCAGATTTTCTTTTATTCTTGTTATTTGAGGCATCCGTTGCTGATGTTTTGCCGTCGAGTTTTGAAACATCCTGTGTAGATTCTGGTCACTCTCAGGTAACCATAATACCTGATCGTAGAGCAGGAAACATCATACATTAATAATAATAATACCAATAATAATAATAGATTTATTGCAGCCAAATAGCCATTTAGTGCGTGAAGTACAGGAATTATTCTCTATTCACTATTATTATTCTTAGTCACTACAGAATTTCACCAGTGATTCTGTTCTCATCCTACAGATTAGCACATGATATCCCTCACGCTGGTCACCGCACCTCGCACGTATACAGCTCGTGCTGGGCTCGTGGAAACTCTGGATGTTGCACCGTTTGTGGTGAAGAGAGAGTCTTGTCACTATGTAGCGGAGTTCGTATCCTCTCTGCGTCCATTCACTGTTTGTCATAGCATCTGTAACACAGAAATCCTTCCATATCATGCGTTTCTTCTCCTGTAGTTCCGTCAATAAGTACTGGTAGGCTGTCGTCATTGGTAGTAAGTGCTTCAGTCACAGTTCTATGAAGAATGGCTCTCTGGCCAATTCATACACAAGCCACGAGTGTGTATTTGGAGCGACATTACACCCTTTTTAAGCCAGTAGCCTTCAGCTTTTTTCGAGATCTGTCTTCTTCAGATGAATTCATATGTTTTCCAATCGGTAAATTGCAACAGGTTCAGCTTTGTGTTCAAACAGTCGTAGAGAGAGTTTGCCTATTTTATGTAGCATGTGAATTCTGTCCCCTGTGACTGAAGAGTAACTCCTACGTACGTGAAACTGTTGACTGACTTTACCGGTTTCCCTCCAAAGTAGGAAGTGCCGGGTCTTCCTCATCTTCTGAAGGCCAAGGAGACTTCCTTCTCTTCATTCAAGGATAGGCCATTTCTTCGTGTCCAGTGCACCAACTGGTTGAAGGTTTTCTGCAGATCATACTCAAAACCTCAGGTTAATGCCATGTTGTCTGCATACAAGAGTAGATTTACATTGTCGTGTTTTATTGCCTCAATGATGTCTGCCGTAGCTAAAATCTAGGGTAAGAGGCTCAGTGGGTCACCTTGCAACACTCCAACTGATTGCTGTATCAGGCTCGACTTATCTGTACTTCCATGTATTTCCACCCATTGAGAAGATGTCTAATGATTGGAAACAGGTAATGTCTTTGACCTAAGGCGGTTTACAGTTTTTTCATTTCAATGGATCTATTGATTGTGTCGAACGCCTTGGTGTAGTCTCAGAAAATTGCATGAAGTTTCCCCACTCGGTTCGTTAAGGCCATTTTTATATCTGTTTGGAGACAGTGTACAGCTTGTGTTGTTGATTTCCCACATCTGAAACCAAACTGTGAATCGAGGAGTTTCTCTTCGATGATATCTCTTGCACAGTAGTGTTGTAAAGATCCTGAATAGGGTGTTCTCTAGTGCAATGCCCCTGTACGCATTTGCGTCAGACGTGTTACCTTTTCCCTTGTACAGTATTATCACCTTTGAATGTTTCCACTGATCCGTTACAATTCCTCGTTTCAGGCAGTCATTGAGGAGCGCTGTGAGTGGAATCACTAGAACAGGGAGCGTAGTTTTCAGGTGCTCTTTATAGATGTTGTCTGGGCCACATGCTTTATTATTCATCGTGCTCATAATTGTGTGGATTATTTCTTCTTCTGTGAAAAATTCAATCTCCTGCTTAGAGGCTGGAGTCGCTGTGGGGCTTCTTGCCGGCGGGCGTGTGTCGTTAGCCTGAAGGATTGAGCATGAATGTCTTTCCCAAACTTCCATTGGGATGTTCGCTGGGAATTTTGGTTGCTTCGGCTGAAGAGCCTTGTACGGTCTCTGTCTCGCTGATTCTATTAGACGTTTTTCCTCTTCCTCCCAGAATACCCTTTGCGCTTCCTTATCTTGGTTCTATACTCTCTTCTCAGCTTACCATAGCGGT
Source organism: Schistocerca nitens (assembly GCF_023898315.1). NCBI lineage: Eukaryota > Metazoa > Arthropoda > Insecta > Orthoptera > Acrididae > Schistocerca > Schistocerca nitens. Next base: position 696,913,847 of record NC_064615.1, on the reverse strand, counting down.
CGAAGTAATCCCGTGATTGAGTTCTTCTGGCTATATGCATGGCATTGATGGCTTTCTGTCTGACTTCGTAACATTCCTTGTTGAACCACGATTTAGCTTTCCGTTTTGCTATGTCTACTGTGTGATTTGCTTTTAGGATAGGTCCTTGTATCCATGATGTTGCTTCATTGCGATTCTCTCCTTGTAGCAATGTTGTTATTGTACTGGTGTCGATATGTCTGCTGATGTGTGCTGGTATGTCTGCCTTCCTCCTTAGTTTGACTGGAATTTTCGGCCTATTTTTTACTGTGTTCCGTAGTTATAGCGATGTTTGTTAGGTGTTTCCTTTCCACTTCCAGGATTATGCGTTGTTCTAGTCGTTTACGTTTGGATTTCACAAATACAACGTCAGTTGGCTTGAACCGTTATGACAGAAATAAGTTGTTATTGACAAGTGCAAAGCCTTCCTCTTCCAAGCAGTTCATGACATCTGTCGTTTTCAAAAAAAATGTGTGTGAAATCTTATGGGACTTAACTGCTAAGGTCATCAGTCCCTAAGCTTACACACTACTTAACCTAAATTATGCTAAGGACAAACACACACACCCATGCCCGAGGGAGGACTCGAACCTCCACCGGGACCAGCCGCACAGTCCATGACTGCAGCGCCTAAGACCGCTCGGCTAATCCCGAGCGGCTGTCGTTCTCCGCGAAGGTGTGTCCACACGGCAGTTCTGGTCTCCTGCCAATGTGACTGGGTCGTCCTGTGTGGTAGTATCCAAGCACAAACTGATTTCTTCTGTAGTATTTACTGCTTTGAACTAAGGCTGGAAGTATGCACATATAAGAACACAGATGGCGGTCCTTACTACTGGAGAGTATCTTGATTTGTGGGAGACTGACATTATAGCGGTGAAATCTTACTTCCGTAATTAACCCACTATTTGGTAATATACTCGAGATTTATTGCATTCTGACTGCATTTATAAAAATTTTAACACTAATTGTAAACTGGTTTGTTTTCTATTGTACAAAACATCCGAATGCCTTGAGCAACAAAGTAACTATGTCATACTGAAATCTGTTAAAAAATTCATGAAGGCCAACAGTTTTCAAACTGTATACGCTGCACGAAATCTCTCGTTTCCGACACAGCACAGCTTCTAGCTATCAGAAGTTTTCTGCTGAGTATAAAAAATGACGAAATTTTGTAGAGTTCTGGTTCAGCAGTTTAAGATGGGCAAAAGGCTCATTAAATTCTCATGCGGGGTGAAACTCATGATTTATTCAGTTGCCTTGCAAAGCTGAATTTCAGCACAAAATAATCAATAGTTTCACTGTTCTTGAAGAATGATTGCAATGAATATATTATTATCGATGCAGTTTCGTAGTGTTTTAACACACTAGGAATACATTTTGCCATAATAGATCTCTTCAGAACCCTGTTTATTCAGCGTACGAACTAATTACGAACTGTTCGAATCATTAGCGGGAAGAACAATATTCGAAGACAGATGTACGGACTGAAATAAGATTTTTTTTTCTTTTAGAAGTTCAAGTACAATCATCGAGTCCTACTAACAGAAAGATTTTTTAAAATTGTTTTTGTGGTCAGTCTTCTGACTGGTTTCATGCAATTCCTTCCAATGCCTCTCCTGTGCCAATCCGTTTATCTCAGAGCCGCACTTGCAACCTACGTCCTCAATTACTGACTATATGTGTTCCAGTCTCTGTCTTCCTCTACAGCTTTTACCCTCTACAGCTCCCTCTAGCACCATCGAGGGGTCCGCAGCTCGTGGTCGTGCGGTAGCGTTCTCGCTTCCCACGCCCGGGTTCCCGGGTTCGATTCCCGGCGGGATCAGGGATTTTCTCAGCGTCGTGATGACTGGGTGTTGTGTGATGTCCTTAGGTTAGTTAGGTTTAAGTAGTTCTGAGTTCTAGGGGACTGATGACCATAGATGTTAAGTCCCATAGTGCTCAGAGCCATTTGAACCATTTTTACCATCGAGGTTATTTCCTGATAGCCGGCCGGGGTGGCCGAGGGCTTCTAGGCGCTTCAGTCTGGAACCGCGCGACCGCTACGGTCGCAGTTTCGAATCGTGCCTCGGGCATGGATGTGTGTGATGTTCTTAGGTTAGTTAGGTTTAAGTAGTTCTAAGTTGTAGGGGACTGATGACCTCAGAAGTTAAGTCCCATAGTGCTCAGAGCCATTTGAACCATTTTTATTTCCTGATATGTCCTACCATCCTGTCCCTTCTTCTTCTCAGTGTTTTCCATATACTCCTTTCCTCGCCGCTTCCCCGGAGACTCATTCCTTACCTTATCAGTCACCCTAATTTCAACATTCGTCTGTAGCACTACATCTCAAATGCTTCCGTTGTCTTCTGTTTCTATTTTCCCACAGTCCATGTTTCATTACCATACAATGCAGGGCTCCAAACGTATATTCTCAGAAATTTCTTCCTCAAATTGAAGCCTATGTTTGATACTAGTAGACTTCTCTTGGCCAGGAATGCCGTTTTTGCCAGTGCTAGTCTACTTTTGATATCCTTCTTGCTCCGACTCTGTCGGTTATTTTGCTACCTAGGTATCAGAATGCACTAACTTCATGTACTTCGTGGTCAGCAGTCCTGATGTTAGGTCTGTCGCTGTTTTCATTTCTGCTACTTCTGTTTACTTACGTCTTTCTTCGATCTACTCTCACTTCATATTCCGCAATCATTAGACTGTTTATTCCATTCAGCAGACCCTGTAATTCTTCTTCACTTTCACTAAGGACAGCAATGTGATCAGCGACTCTAGTTATTGATATCCTGTCGCCTTGAACCTTTCTTTCATTTCTGCCATTGATTCTTCGATGTATAAATTGAATAACAGGGGCAACAGATCACATGCTTCTTTACACCTTTTTTATAAGCACGTCGATTTGCCCATCCACTCTTACTGTTCCCTCTTGGCTCTTGTACGTATTGTATATTTTTCTCAGAATTTCGAAAATCTAGCACTATGTGACATTGTCGAACGCTTTTCCCAGGTCGACAAATCGTATGAGTGTGTCTTGATTCTTTTTTGGTCTTTCTCGATTCCCAACCACGACGTCTGAACTGCCTGTCTGGTGCCTCCACCTTTCCTAAAGCCAAACTGATCGTCATCCAATGCGTACTTCATTTCCTTTTCCTTTCTTATGTATATTACTCATGTCAGTAGCTAGGATGCATGAGCTCTTAAGCTCACTGTACGACAACTTTAGCTCTTGCAGTCTTCGGGGTTGTGTGAATAATGTTTTTTCCGAAACTCAAATGACATATCGCCATTCTGCACACAAACGTGAATAGCCGTTTTGTTGCCATTTTCTCCTTGGTTTAGGGTGAAGCAAAACAGAGGTAAAGGTTGTAGCAATCAATCCTTGAATGGACTTTTGCCCTGACTGCAGGTAGAGTGCAGCCTTTCGTTCCTAGCTTCAGTAGGAACGGTAGTATGGCGAATCCATCGTTCTTGCCACCTTTTATCCTCGGAAACGGTTCGCGGTGGTCAGTATGGACATGGGGACGTCCTGGAAGGACGGAAACGAAGAAATTCCCTGTCCTTGTGTGGAACTGGACCTGGAAACCCACGCTGGAGCATAGCGCTGTATCTGCCAGACTACCACAGCTTCGATAAGGGTACGCCATAATAGAAGTTATAAGATTCTAGTAAACTTGAGCCGGCAGAAGAGCCGTTTGCAAGGTACTTATTACGAATGTGTGGTTACAGGCCACTATTGATTTCAGTATGAAATATTGTCCTAGTCAGTAAAATATGGTTATATTTGAAATGTTACGTCAGCTATTAAGTCTCTAAACTCAGGTTTCACCCACTGATGACATTTATATATGTCCAGAATTTATTTGGGTTTTCAGAGAGGTCTTCTGATAACATTCTGCTACCGCACAGTTGAATCTTTCACACAGTGCCATCTTTAAAGTGAAACAGGTTTCTGTCAGCATCTGTGGCCCTATGCTTTGTTTTCCAACTATCGTACTGCAGTCCCTGTTTCCTTATAAATTTCTTTACAGTGACTGTACATCTCTAACATGATTATTTTTCTTCTTTAAGTTACATATCTACTCAGTGCTTGATAAAAGAAGTACGGCAACCGTGACGTGTTCTCATTACCTGATCCAGCCATTACGGTCTTCTGTCCACTGGTTGCACACAAACATCACTGCAGTATCAACACACCGTGTATAGCTTCTGATGTCTTGGTATGACAAACCCATTTCCCAACGACCGAGCATTCCAATGATACACCATTTGTTTAATGTCAGGCGTTACGTGATTTCAGGTCTCCACTTCACCTAAGGGTTGTTCACTGACAGAGCACTCTGCATGCCACAGAAACGAAAGAAACGATGATTAGCTTTTGTATTTCCGTCGACGATGAGGTGATTAGCTACAAACTCAGAAGCGACAGGATGGGGAAATAAATAGAAAGTTCCCTTTCAAAGGAACCATCCTCGCATTCAGATTAAGGTAAATCACGGAAAGCTTATATCTGGATGGTCTTTCGACGATAAGGGCAAATGTGTGTAAAATCTTATGGGACTTAACTGCTAAGGTCATCAGTCCCTAAGCTTACACACTACTTAACCTAAATTATGCCAAGGACAAACACACACACCCATGCCCGAGCGAGGACTCGAACCTCCGCCGGGACCAGCCGCACAGTCCATTACTGCAGCGCCCCAGACCGCTCGGCTAATCCCCCGCGGCATTTCGAGGATAAAAACCGTAGCTGTCACGAATGCCCATCCAGAGTCTCACCTGTGAACCATCCGGCTCGATTCACAGAAAAGATTACGTTGATACTCCTGCATGAAAATCATCTCCCTTTAGTTGTAAACTGTTGCTTCTGATGCAGTGTCGTATGGATGAAAGTTTCTTTCATTGGAGACACACTTTTTGAGTGTTGAAAGGTGGCTACACTGAGCCACAGCGCCAGAGATCGCGCTAGAGAGCATTGTTCCGCCGCCTCCACTGGCAGTGATTATTGAGATGTCGTAGTGGGCAGTGCTTGGGGAGAGCTCGTGGTAGTCAGTGCTGAGATGTCGTAGTGAGGAGTGTTTGTTGAGATGAGCTAGTAGGCAGTGCTTGCTGAGATGTGATACTGAAAAGTTCTTGTTGAGATGTGATAGTAGCGAGTCGGTGTGGAGAGATTGTAATGTCTAGAGTGCTTTTCATCAATATAAATTAAGGTAACAAACTACTTTTCTTTTCTTTCTCATTATTTCAATGTCCTGAATAATGCGTCATTACAGGTTCAGTCAACAAAGCATCTGGCTTGTGTTCTTGTATTAGAGTGTAATTCTGGTTTTCTTGAGTAATTATGGTATTTCTATTTTCTTTAATTAATTCAGTATAAATGATATTTAAAATTTCTTGTGTTATTGACGAAGAACCGTGCCAGATGCGTACGTTGAGTCATACTTCCACACACAGAACAGTTACACTTGTGCTTTGGTTTCGTAGGTTTTATAGTTGCTGGGGACTTGATTAATTAATTGTGTTAATGAAAATTTCCATTTCATTCTTTGTTATTGTTCTATGCAGTCAGATAGCGTAATAATACTAGTCAGGGCCAACCGTTACGAGACTTCGTAAACGAACAGACAGCTACTAAAGCAAAAAAATTAAAATTATTTGCATTTCTTTTTATTTAATTAAGCCCCCATGCAGTGTTCCAATTTTAACAAACATTAAGTGATGAGAGACTATACCGAACCACTGGAAACGATAGTGCAGTAACAGTGTTTATTACTACGTGATTAAAATGTATTTCGCTATATGAGCTTGTATCCTTAGATTTGACTTTTAATAGTTGATCTTACGGAAAATATATTTCCTGATTTGGAACAAATGCTCAGATGTAGGCATCATGGATCTCAGGTGGAGTTAGGTATTGGTCTGTAAAATTTTATGTCGTTTCCCTTACTTTAAACGAGTGACTACGTGGTGATAACTATTGCTTCTGTGTCAATTTACCTGAGATATTATACCAGCTGCACATCGAGACTCACCTGACTGAAGCCTGTAATAAATACTTAAAAACAGGCTTCGATTCCTCTTAGCAGTGCGAACGTGTTTATGGCTTTATGTGTGCAATTGTTTAAAGTAAATCGACATTTATTCTTATGCTATACAATGGGAACCCGTAAGTTGCTCACTTCGTGTCAGTGAGCTGAACTACGTTGTAAAACACGACTGCTACGTTTCGCGAGCTGAATACTGTCAGACATTTCCTATGGGATTAACATGGCTGAATTAGTGGGTCAGTCTAGGTCCTATGGCTGCCCGAGTGTTCTTCAAACCAGGAAACTTACGATACTTGGACAAAAATATGTAAACGCCGCGAGAAATGGACGCTTGAACATATACGCAGATGCTAGCCAAGCATACAGGTTGCACTGATGAATCTGATCATGAACATCATCTGTGCAATAATGCTGCAAGTGTCAGTCGTGGTCAGAACAATGTTCTATGTAGTTGTGAGTGCATTATGTCGGAACTAAGTGACTTCAAATGTGCGCTAATTGTTGGTGCTCTTATGGTGGGTGCAACCGTCGTCAAGGTTACCGAAGTGTTTGGTGATCCAAGCGGCACCGTATCGGAGATTTATATCTTATACAGGGAAAGCGGAAAAACATTATCCTTAGAACCACAACGCGGACGTGTTGAGTGATGAAGACAGACAGTCATTAAAGACAATTGTGGCGAAAAATAAGAGGACAGCAGCTATAAAGATCTGCGCAAAACTGAATGTTGCACTCGCGAACCCTGTCAGAACAAATAAAAACGGAAGAAAAACACTAATAGAGCTCATTAAGCACAGAATTGCATGGAGAACTGGAATTCCAAAACCGTACATCACTGGTACAAATTCCCGTAAAAGGGAAACTTAGTGCTGAAGCAGTAGAACCTGGACTAAATAAAACCTGGACTACAAAGCAATACAAGAAAGTCATTTGGTCGGATGAGTCTTGTTTCGAACTGTTTCCTTCTGGCAGAATCTTGGTCCAAAAACCCGCCGGGGTAGCCAAGAGCGGTAACGCGCTGCTTCATGGACTCGGGTAGGCGGGCCGGCCCCGGATCGAATCCACCCGGCGGATTACCGACGACGTCCGGTGTGCCAGCCAGCCTGGATGTGGTTTTTAGGCGGTTTTCCAAATCCTCCTAGGTGAATACCGGGCTGGTCCCCACGTTCCGCCTCAGTTACACGACTTGCAGACATTTGCAACGCATTTGCACTGTTCCATGGCTTGCATTAGACACAGACAGCTGGAGTACACTAATTTCTTCCGGGGAGTACAAGGTGGCGGCAGGAAAGGCATCCGGCCACGCCTTAAATTTACCATGCCACATCCGATTAACCATGGCCGACCCAGCGAACCTGCGGGACAAGGCTCAAAGAAAGAAAGAAAGAAAGAGTTTAAGTTCAAAGAGTGATACATGGCGGGGGTTCAGTGATGATTTGGGCAGCCATATCATGGTATTCAATGGGGGCCCGTGGTTTGTCTGCAAGGTTGCATTATTACCTAAGATTACGCAACCATTCTGGATTATCAGGTCCACCCCATGCTACAATGTTTGTTCCCCCTACGGTTGTGCTATGTTCCAAGGCGATATGGGCACTGTTCACACAGCTCGCATCGTCCAGGGAAGGCTTGGCGAGGGCGAGGAAGGACTGTCGCATCTCCCCTGGCCACTAGAGTCAAATGGTTCAAATGGTTCTAAGCACCGTGGGACTTAACATCTGAGGTCATCAGTCCCCTAGACTTAGAACTAAGCTGAGGACATCACACACATCCATGCCCGCGGCAGGTTTCGAACCTGCGACCGTAGCAGCATCGCGGTTCCGGACTGAAGCGCATAGAACCGCTCGGCCACAGCGGGCGGCCCACTAGTCTCCTGATGTTAATATAACTTCATATTGTTAAGCATCGCAGCTGATACTAATGTTAATGATTAATGAAAGCCACCTTAGATGTATCACTACACAAATTTTTCTGCTACTACCAGTAACTGCACTTAAGTTCTTTTCATTTCTTGTAGCGACTGTTATAGCACAGTGGATTATCGCACCCGACAGAGCCCAAATACTGGGTTTACATGTTTACCTGTGTCGTAGTGCGACGCTGCCTGGGCAGTTTACTGAACACAGAATGCCGTGTCTACTCGCCATACTTCCGCCGTGAGGAAATGTGTAATAATGCAGCTGACGCTGTTTTCATTAAACACTTAGGTCTCACCATTAATTGAGCCTTTGTGGTCTATTCTGGAGAGAAGGGTGCGTGATAGCTATCCACCATCGTTACCAGAACTTAACCCTATTCTGCAGGAAGAATGGTATAAGATTCGCTTGAAAATTGTACGAGACCTGTTTTGATCTTTTCCGAGACGACTGGAAGCTGTTTTGAATCCTGACGATTTTCCTAATGCGTATGAGGCATGGTAACTTGACGTGTGTTTTTTTTCTTCTTTTTTTGTTAATGAACACACCTCTATTTAAGGGGCTCCGGAACGCCCTATACTTGCAATGTTAAAATAACGCTTATAAATTACATCTTTCCTCACAAAGTATTTGAGGTAGGAAGTTGAAATTTTACAGATTATTTATTGGAATATGGGCTACAACTTAACACAGGGATTTTACAAAATTTTAGTTCAGTTATTAAAGATGATTTTTTTCAATTGTAATGAAAATTCACAACATTTTTTGCAATTTTTTATTTATATATTCAAAAATATACAGTTTTTTGGAAAAAGGCTGTGTTAAATTATGCAGAAGGTACTGTGTAATATTTACTGAAAGTTTGAAACAAATATGTTTGGAAGATCCTTAGAAAACATGTAATTAGCATGAGAAAATAAAAGTTTTGGGAATCGAGCGACAAAGATTGGATTAACTTTTTAGTGCATTCCAGGTCCATAGGATGGATTATCTTCATCCTCTGCAAACTCCTCCTCCAGCTTGCTCTTGTTCCTCCTCCTGTTTACTCTTGCTTGTATTTCTAGACTCTTTACAGCCCTGTCTGCAGCCCGAAGGCGTTCCTTGTCTAAAGCAAGCATCGCTCGTACCATGTTAGAACCTATCTTCATTCCCATATTTCTAAATACCTTTGGCTTTCCAACATTTCTCCTTTTCTTAAAAGCCTTCAGAGGATTTCTAATAACTTTACTTTTACTCATTATTATACTTCAACAAAACAGAGACTCAAGAAACAGAATTAATTACGAATATTTTCGAGATAACGACAGAGTAAATAAACATGAAACAATCGACAATCACACCAGCGATATATATTGAACCATCACAGGTTAGCCACAACACATACTTTATCTCACATCACTAAAATGTACCTGATGAACACGGACGTTAATAATACCATTTGACAGCAGTTTAACAGCGCCACAGTGGGTCACGCCCATGTAGAACACATTTCAAAAAAAAATTTAAAAATAGTTGTAGTCTTCGGAATTGAATAAATTATATATCTATTAAAAGATAATAGTCTGCAGATTCAGAAAACGTAAAAAAGTAAAAATTGAACTTTTCATGTTTTTGAGCCTTTCCGGAGCCCCTTAAGTATTGTGGTTTATTTAATTACGACTGGGGTTTCGTCCTTTTACGACATTTTCAAGTGCTTGAGTTTATATCATTAGCATATATTGCAGGGCATCAACCTTAAACTGGCCATAAATTAAGAATAATATTCACCATATTAATGGCCTATTTTAAGCTTTATTTCCTGCAATATGTGTTAATGACAAAAACTCAGTCACTTGAAAATGGCATAAAGCGCAGAAACCCGAGCTGTAATTAAATAAACAACAGTAAAGTGATGTTGTGTTCATTTAAAAATTATTGTATGACCCTTAATCAGCAACATGAAAAACTGTTTGTCATGTGTTTGGTGCTCCCATGTTTTTGTGCACAGCCTGTATTCACGCAGGCCTAGAGTTAATATGTCCTGCTTTTACTGCAGCTGTCAGTGACCGGTCGTCCCATGTTATGCCGAGTGTTTGTCTAGCGCTGTCTTCCTGAGTATTTTGAATACAATATCAACATTTGATTACTAATTATTTTTCAGCTTTTGACCTTATTCGTTCTCGATCACTGTCCTATAGGTATCACAAAGGCTTATTTTCCACCGTGACGTCTAAAACATTACAACTCTTTGGCTCTCTTAAGTCCCTGGTGGCTTCTGGTGAACGCTGCAATTTTATCGCGGACATCTGCATTCGAGAGCCCCTTAGTGGCTCTTAATGAAGCATCCATTGCCCATAACCCTCCGAGATTTCTCTCCTACACTACAGAATCAAATACGCAAGCGTCAAAAGTTTGAGGGATAATTGCCGCATTGAATGTACAAACAGGCAATATGCGAAAGGAAATAATGCGCATTGTTTGCGGAACGAAGAATGCTGACATTTTCAAAGTATGCCTCCAACATTTCTCTCGTGTCTCACACACACATAATGAATATCACGGGACATATAGAGTACTTACAAATAGCGGATTGCGTCCCGTATATCGGGTGCCAGATACACAAAAACTGGGAATCAAGCTTGTACAGTTGGCTTACTAGGATAACTACTATGAATTACCACTTTACAACTAACCCAGCTGAGCTACCACTGGAACAGAACCATGAAATCAAAAGAGAGGACTGATGATAATTTGAGTTTTTTCTTATGAAGGTACCGACGGATTCAGACTCCTCATTGGCTATGAGACGATATCAGCTCGACGAGTAGATGAGAGTACTGCCCGCGAAAGACAAGTAAGACAAGTGCCCATGTAGCACACAGTACGATGTCGTCAGGAAATTTCAGCTTTTCACTTCTACGTTAAAGAAGATATCTGCTTTCGGTTCAGAGACCCCGCCACCCGTATACGTAAAGACATTCATAATAACAGAAGTACAAACAATGTGATTAGGATGGAGCAAAAATAACATTTAAACTTAGTGTAGCAAAAGACAGTTCTGTGTGAGTACAATACACGAAACTACGCGTGTTTACCGGTAAACTTTTGAAACCTGAGTTAATGATTGGTGAAACGTTACGCATCAGAAAAGTAAACAGCAAGTCAGAACTGGGGTGCCTCTGGAATGAGTACTGTTTCAGTATTTGGTCTCTCATCAAATTGGCATGAGAGCACTGGTATGACGAAATCAGAGAAGCGTGCTAAGATCCTAATAACTCTGTGAAGCTACACAGTAGTTCACTTTTTTCCAACCTGTTCCCCATTGAGGGGAAAATGTAATTTCCTTAGGGGTGGCTGAACTATATTATTTTTAAAACATCTTTACTATTATCACCATTTGTAAGACTGTAATACTGGTTGAGTAAGTTACCAATAACTACTTTTTTTTCATAGTAGCATTAACAAATGATAGTTTTGTCGGGGATGCAGCTTGTGAAACGAAGGTATGAATATTATATTCCTTACTCACTGTACCCACTGGACACACACTTTGTACTTTGTTCCACTCATCTACGACAGTAAGACCGAGACATATACATCAATTATGCTTAAATAATTGTCGTCAGTTGCTCTACTGACATCATCTCCAAAATATTCCATAAAGTAATGTACTTAAGAGTGGTCTCAGATTTAAGTAGAAACTGTTTACTTAGAATATATCAGTTTGAGAAAGTTATTTGCACATTCACCTACCAAGTAAGCCTTAAGTAATAAAATGTCGCCAGCTGGTATTTTTTGTGAACTTACCAACGTGTTTCATTCTGTAGATCAAGTTATACTCTGAGAAAATCTTAAATTTTATGGAATTGTTGGCTTTACACACAACAAACAGAATGCAAAAAAGTATGCTGAATAATTCAGACAAGGTTGGAAAGAAAGGAAATTTTTGCGACTGGTGAGAAAACACAAAGGGAGTACCACTGGGTGTAATTTTGGGCTCACTCGTGCCACTTATATATGTAAATGACCTTTCACTTAATTTTCAACATACAGAACTGGTACTTTTTGCAGACAATACTAGATTTATAATAAATATCACTAGGGAAAAATAACAGAAATGATTTTTAATTATGTTTTACAAAGTGTTATCACAAGGTATTATCAGAGAGCTCTCTGAAATTGTATTGTCTCTAAATCTTGGGAAATCACACTACATTCAACTCTCTTCAGTAAATAGTCACATAAAATAGATGTAGCACTTTTACAGCAGTCAGTAAATACGGTAGAATGCCCCGCACTTTTGGGTGTACATACTGATGAAAACGTGAACTGGAAGAAGCTACTTTTGCTCTTCGTGTAACTGGTAATCCTGGATACGAAAGAATCAGCCTCCTGACATATTTTGCATATTGCAAGTCAATAATGTGTTATGAATTAATTTGACGGGATATCTCATAACTTGAAAAGAAAATAATGACAAAAAAAAGCGATTAGTAAGAATAATAGATGGATATCTAGTGTTCACCTTTGGCCGTCATTTAGGCACCTCTTCAAAGAGTTGGACATTTTAACAGCACCGTCACAATACAGACATTCACTAATGAAATTCGTCATAAATAATCCATCACAATTTGGGAAGAATAGTGATATCCATGTCAAAAACACTGGAGGAAGAAGTGACCTGTATTACGCCGTATTAAATCTTTCAGTGGCGCAGAAAGAAGAATCACATCCAGCGACAAAACTTTTTGGTCAATTGCTCAGTAACATAAAATGTTTGACATGTAACGTAAAATCATTTCTCTGGGACAACTCTTTCTCTGTGAATGAATTTCTATTTGGGAATTTGCAGCCTATAACAAAAAATATCAAACCTAGAATTTAACTGTACAGTTATGTATAGGACTAAAAAATAATTTCTTCATTAATGTTAGAACTAATCTTGTATCATGTATTCATGTAAACTGACTTTTTCCAAGTCATTTCGGTAAAAGAATCATCCAAATGATCTGTGAGACATATAACTAACTTAACCCAAGATCACTTAATAATCTCATTTGAATAAACAACAAGTAATACGAAACTTTATTAATTTGGAATGAGGAAGGTACTTAGTACACGTAAGCGAACAGCATCTTATATTTAATGTGTCATTGCAAATATTAAGTGTGATCACTACCCCATTACAACGTTTAACTAAAAAGAAGAAATGTTCTTGCCTGTCACACTGGAAATAAAAAAATCAGTTCGTCACTGGCCGACATACTGCAGAAAACTTAGGAGCACAGGAATTACTAAAATGTTTTTCTCTTGTCCGACCACAACACATTGAGTAGTTTCTCCAGAAATCTGCCCTCTTTGCTGTTCGTCCATACGACGTAATGGTAAGTTATGTTTGAGAACTGATAGAATGCTGCCATTTGCTCTATGGCCTCACACACAACCGTTAATAAGCTACATTTGAGATAGAGCACTGCTTATTAGAGACTGAAATCTGTCACGTGAACAACAACTTCAGCATACCATAACAGGGAATTTCCTAACTTTCGTTACAAGTCTAAGTTCAAAGATTTATGATATAGTTACCAACACATTGGAGGCAACCAAACGTTTAGCAGGGGCTGCGTAGAGGGGACTGGGCGGTTTTTTTTTAGGTTAGAGGGACTCATTTCAAATAGATACCCCACTCATACAGTAATAACTGATGGTGACTTCAGTCTATGCTCAATGTGTTGGCGAAACTACATGTTTAAAGTCGGAGATAGGCATAAAACCTCGTCCGAAATCGTTCTGGATGCGTTCTCAGAAGATTGTTTGGAACAATTAGTTCAGGATCTTACTCGAAGTGTAAATGATTGTGAAAACGTACTTGACCTCTTAGTAACAAATAATCCTGAGCAGATAGGGAGCATCGTGGCGGATACAGCGATTATGACCACAAAACTGTTGTAGCGAGAGTGAATGCCATAACATCCAGACTCACCAAAAATAAACACAAAATACATCTATTTAAAAAAGCAGATAAAAATTCGATTGAGGCCTTCCTAAGAGACAATCTCCACTTCTTCTAATCTGAATATGTAGAGCAGACCAGTTATGATTTAAATTCAAAGGAATTTTTTCGACAGCTATTGAGAGTCGTATACCAAATATATCAGTAAAAGATGTTACTGGTCACCCATGAAACACTGAAACACTAAACAGGTCAGAACACAATCGCAGCAGGAAACGAAAAAAGCATGCCGAATTTAAAAGAGAGTAAGACCCTCAAGATTTACAGAATCTCGAAATGCAGCACGAATTTCAGTGCTAGACGCTTTTAACACTTTCTACAACGAAACGCTGTCGCTAAATCTAACAGAAAATCCGGAGAGATTCTGGTCCTAACCCGAGGAAAGAAACAGTCAATAACAAGGGATGATGCTACTGACGATAGTGCTAATAAAGCAGAGTTACTAAATACGGTTGTCCAAAGTTCCTTCACCAAAGAAAACTAAGTAAATATTCCAGAATTCTGACCAAGAACAACTGCAAACATGAGTAACTTAGAAATAGCTATCCTTCGTGTAGCGAAGCAGCTTAAATCACTTAATAAAGGCAAGGCTTCCGGTCCTAATTGCTTACCAGTCCGGTTCCTCTCAGAATATGCTGATGCAGTAGGTCCATATTTAGCAATCATATTCAACCAATCGTTTGTTGAAAGATCCGTACCTAAAGAATAGAAGGATGCACAAGTCACACCAATGCCCAAGAAAGGAAGCAGGAATAATCCGCTGAATTACAGACTCACATCCCTAACGTCGATTTGCAGTACGGTTTTGGAAATTGTACTGTGTTCGAACATTATGAGTTACTTCTAAGAAAACGGTTTTTTGACAAACAGCCCGCAAGGGTTCAGAAAATATCGTTTTTGTGAAACCCAACCAGTTCTTTATTCTCATGAAGTAACGAGTGCTGTTGACAGGGATTGTCAAATTGATGCCATAAAATTAGATTTCCAGACAATTTTTTACACCGTTCCTCACAATCGACTTCTAGTCAGATTGCGTGCCTATGGACTATAGTCCGTCACTTCCTGTCTGATGGGTCACAGTTCATAATGACTGACAGAAAGACACAGAGTAAATGGAAGCTTATCTGGCATTCCTAAAGCAAGTGCTATAGGTCTTCAGCTGTTCCTGATCTAAGGAAATGATTAAGTAGACAATCTGAGTAGCACTTTTAGATTGCTTGCAGAGGATGCTGTCATTTACCGTCTTATAAGGTCATCAGATGATCAAAACAAGTTGCAAAAATATTTCTAAAAGATACCTGTATGATGCGAAAAGTGACAGTTCACTTTAATAAACGAAAACTTTGAAGTTATCCTCATGAGTACCAAAAGAAATCTGATAAATTTCGGTTACAGCAGAAGTCACACAACTCTACAGGCTGTAAAATCAAGTAAACACTTAAGTACTACAATTATGTATAACTTAAGTTCGCACGATCACACTGATAATCTTGTGGGTAAACTAAACCAAAGACAACGGTTGGCAGAACCCTGAGAAGATGCGAGAGCTCTACTAAAGAGAGTCCCTGCTCTATGCTTGCACGTCTTCTTCCGGAGTATTGCTATGCGGTGTATGATCCTCTTCAGATAGGATGGACGGAGGATATCGAAAAAGTTCAGAGAAGGGCAGCTCGTTTTGTACTATCGCGCCGCGCGTATGATGTGAACTGGGGTGGCAATCATTGAAACAAGAGCGTTTTTCGTTGCGGCAGCATCTTCTCATGAAATTTAAATTACCAGCCTCCTACTCAGAGTGTGAAAATATTTTGTTGGCGCCCACCTGCATAGGCAGGAATGATAATCATAATAAAATAACAGAAATCAGAGCTCACGCAGAAGGATTTAAATGTTCGTTTCTCCCGCGCTGTCAAAGTTTAACGGTAGGGAAATAGCATGAAGGTGGTTCGATGAACCCTCTGCCAAGCAATTAGCTGTGAACTGCAGAGTAACGATGTACATGTAAATGAATATTGTTTAACATTGTTCCGTCATAGTCGCCATATGTTGTTTAGCTAGTCTGTGAACTGTATTTGACGGACTCTGTACCCCACACATGCGTAACAACGTTAGTTCCCTAATGCTTCACTAAATTTTGTGGTGGTCACGGTAGAATACCTACGTTTCCTGGTGGGTGGCCGCCCAGCCGCAAATTTCGGTTCACAGCGCGCGCCCAGGACGGTTGCACGTGACGCGGGCGCAACAGCAAACAGCGTGTCACCCGCGGCCGGATAATGCCATACACTAGCTTTATGGCTGCAATACGCCGGCAGCGAACATCAACCGCGAACGTGCTGCATGCCTGACACGGGACCGACTGGAACACCTGTCGCCAATGGAATGTCGTTTGTTCTCGCCGCCACCACACGGCAAACGCGCAACGCTGCCATTTCTCTTCAAACGTGAAGTTTGTACTTATTAAGCTGGATAATGGATACAACGACACAATAATTGGTTGTTAATATTTTTAACTATTATGTAAATTCCCTGCCGTAATGAAAGCACCATACTGTGCCACTTTCGTGCTATTGTTTCACTAAACTTTATTATGCACCGCCATTCGTAAATTCCCAGTAATGTTCATTTTAGTATTCATTCCGATACACCGCTTTTTTCTATTGAAACAGAGAATGGGGATATTATCAGGGACATGGAAGGTATCAGAGAAGAGATGAAGAATTATTTTGAAATCTTAATGTATGGGGAGAGTGCACAAGAAAGTGACACAGAAGTCATTGAGTTAGAGGAGGAGCAGGATCCAATCTGTTGGTTAGAAACTAAGAGTTCCCTCAAGCAGATGAAAAGTGGGAAGGTGGCTGGAGTAGATGAGTTGACACCGGATACGATTAAAGCCGCAGGAAACCATGGAATACAATGGTTACTCCGGGTGCTGGGGGTGATACGGAAAGAAAACAAAGTGCTGGATGAATGGAAAAAAGGAATTATGATACCATTGTTCAAAAAAGCTAGTAGCAAGAAATGCACCAACTACCGAGGAATCACACTGTTATCACACTGCCTTAGGATAATGGAAAAGGTCACAGAAAAAAGGTTGCGGAAAATTCTAGAACACCAATTAGAGGAACAACAGCATGGGTTCAGAAGCAATAGGGGAACAAAAGATCTCATTTTCCCCCACCGTCAGTAAATGGAGAAGTATTGGGCGAAAGGAAACGACTTGATAGCAGTATTTGTGGATTTGGAAAAAGCATATGACAGTGTACCAAGGGATAAAATATGGGAATGCTTGAGAAAACATAATGTTCCTGATTCATTAATTGTAAAGGTCCAGATGCTGTACGGTGGTTATGAGAGCAGTGTACATGTAGGAGGTGGAATACCAAAGAGAGGTGTTCAGCAAGGTAGTTTGCTCTCCGCTTTACTCTTCATTACACTTGTGGACACAAGCATGAAAGAAATCAACGCTTTTGTTATTGCTGATGACATCGCCATTTGGGGAGAGACACAAATCGAGGTTCAGAAGGGGCAAAGTTTACTGGAACACAAAATTTAAAAAGTTCGAGTTAACCGTGATTAGGAACAAGACAGTGGCAATGAAGCTGGGCAGGCCACTCACACCTTCTCAAATCATACTGGAGGGGGGAAGGTTGCATGTGTGAAAACCTTTAATTATCTGGGTAGCTTCATATCAAACGATGGAAGTTCCAAACTAGAAGTCTTAAACAGAGTAACAAAAGGATCTAGCCTCTTCCACCAAGTACGAAATCTAATCTGGGACAAGCAAGTCCCTCAAAAAGGCAAACAGACCTTGTATAAAACTTATCTCCTGCCAGTCATGATGTATAGTCTAGAGGACTGTGCCATAAATAAGAGAGAAGAGAGTTCCTTAGGTCAGCTCTATAAAAAACTAGGAGAGACAGACTCAGGAATGATTATGTAAGGAGAGACCTACAGGCGACATTGACTACAAGGGAGAGGATGAGTGCATTGAGATTGCAGTGGTTCTGTCATGTGAAGCAAATGCCCCCAACTCCAACTCCACGCCAGTATTTGGAGATAGAGGTACCAGGAAGAAGACCAATTGCGCGGCCTTGAAAGAGGAGACCAAATGGGCGGCGTAGAAAGAGATGGACGGACCAGGTTAAGGAAGATCTCAAGAGGAGAGGAATAACGTGGGATATAGTGGAATGTGAAAAGCTATACCAAGACAGAAGCCAATGGAGGCATATCCCTGTTCACGAAGTTCCTACCCGGCTCACTGGAAGGAAATCGTGATGATGATGATGATGATGAAAGCAAGAGTAAAAATAACAATAGGCGTAGAGATAAGAACGGTATTATGTTTCAGTCTTTATCAGGGAATAACATTGCAGTTTTTTATTTCAGTCATTTTTGTGGGGATATGATAAAGGCGGGAGCAGTGCGTTAACGTTGTGAAGAAACAGCTAAAGGTTTTCGCCGAACATTCAAAAAATTCTCCTCAGGGGGCTCTTATTGTACACTGCAAAACAATATAAAGTGCAATGATATTCGTTGAAGAATGACACGATCTTTAAGAAATCACGAAGGTTTAGTTTTCATCTTTTCCAATATTAAGCACGTCTTTAAGGCTACTGCCACAGCTGTTATGTATTTCTTGAAATACGTGACACATGGCTGTATATATGTCCATTATTATCACTGTCAGTTTGTTCTAATAACGATCAAGATGGTACAAAATGTCACAGCATTATTTACGTAACATGCCAGCTCATATACCAGAAAACGACAAATTTTCATACATTGTTCAGGGCTACCTTTGTACGTAGACTGTCTCCTCTTTTTTTTTCAGTTTATCAGTCTTCTGACTGGTTTGAATTGGCCCGCCACGAATTTTTCTTCTGGAACAACCCCTTCATCTCAGGGCAGCACTTGCAACAAATGTCCTCAATTACTTGCTGAATGTAAACCAATCTCTATCTTCCTCTACAGTTTTTGCCCTTTACAGCTCCCTCTGGTACGATGGAAGTCATTCCCTGATGTCTTAACGGATGTTATATCATCCTGCCCCTTATCCTTGTCAGTGTTTTCCACATATACCTTTACCTTCTCAATATGCGCAGAACCTCCTCATTCTTTGCCTTATCAGTCAATCCAATTTTCAACATTCGTCTGTAGCACCACCTCTCAAATGCTTCGATTCTCTTCTGTTTCGGTTCTCCCACAGTCCATGTTTCACTACCATACAATGTAGTGCTGCAAACGTACATTCTCAGAAATTAAGGCCTATCTTCGATAGTACAAGAATACTCTTGGCCACGAATGCCCATTTTGCCAATACTGGTCTGCCTTTGATGTCCTTCTTGCTCCGTCCGTCATCGGTTATTTTGTTGCTTAGGCAGTAGAATTCTATAAATTCACCTACTTCGTAATCATCAATCCTGATATTAAGTTTATCGCTTCTCGCTGTTCTCATTTCTGCTACTTCTCATTACTTTCGACTTTCTTCGATTTACTCTCATCCTATATTCTGTACTAATTAAACTTTTCATTCCATTCAGTTACTCGTTACAGGGTAATAATTTAATTATGATTTATTTGATTTGTCACTGGAGTTACCCTTGAAAAGTGCTGTAGTGTGTTTTCGTCGCTGCGACAAAATCTCAGCATGGTGTGGTTATGTTGCTCCTCCATTGCTTTCATTGAACCCACAAATGAGATGCTTATCGACCAGCTCCTCATCAGCAATCGTTTCCCTTCTGCTGTGTATCACAACTAAGACACGACTGACACTGCTGCGGAAGCCCGAGATTGAGCAGTGCAGTACGGAATGAAAGCTTGAAGGCGAAGTGTAAAATGGGCGTTATTGCTGTCAAAAGGTAGTAACTTTGAGTCTATGGAACAAGTTCGTTTCGAAACAAAACAAGCAGTGTATACTGTCGACATGTTTACTATTGTTTCACTGTTGTACACTATTGTCAGTGCAATATATATACACAGCTAACTGGGGAAAGAAACCAAACGAAATACAGTAACTCCGTAACGAGCTGCCGGAGACCGTGGGCCTGTTATACCAAAATACCCAAAAGATAACCTCTGCAACCTCTGAAAACTAGTCTGTGGGGTGCTGGTATATCCTGTGAATGACACGAATGACACGGCGTGACATTAAACGTTGAGGATACATGAACTTTTATACTGTGATTTTTATCTTTAACCGAAACCAGTAGCAACTATAAAGGACATATAGACAGCAGTGTGTCACTCATTTCATAAAATTTTCCAACCTTCATCAGCTTAATAATCATCTAATCATAATGGAATATATCATGAGATTCCGAAAATCTGTATCTGTAAATGAATACTCAGGAGAATAAATCTGTAAGCAGTCTTAGAACTCATTTATTCTTCCCTAAGTTTAATATGCGAGGGAGATTCGAACGAGAACGTTAAATTGGAATAAAAATCGACAATTTGCGCCATTTTTCCCTACGTTGTCAGTACTATTACCAGTGATGTAAGGAATGCCCTACAGGCGGCGCATAGTACACATAAGGGAAACGCAGCCACAATAACAGTTCAAAATGGTTTCCCTGCATTCGACATGCACCAAAGAACGCCGTCCTGTCATACGTTTTCTGAGCTGAGGTGCGAAACATTTTGATATCCATCAGCGAATGAAGATCCAGTTTGTTGAAGCGTATCTATCACTTCGGGCAATGTGTGAGTGGTCCAGAATGTTCGGAAATGGCGTGACGTCTTTGACAGACGCTCAGCGCCCAGTCAGGCAAGCCGAGTTTTATCACCAAAGTCTAGGGCTGCAGTTGAAGTCATCAGTGAACTAGCCGCAAATCTGGACGTTATTCATGGCTCAGCAGATCACATCATTCATGAAGTGCATAAGTTTCGCAAAGTGACTGCAAGTTGGATGCCACAGCAGCTCACTCCAGAACCCAAAGAGACACACGTTGACGTGCGTGAAAGTGTGAAAAACTTTTGTGGCTTTTTGATGCAGATGATGTCTTCTTCGCGAGAATCGTTACAGGAGACGAAACCTGGCTACATTACCAACAACCCGGAACAAAGAAGGCAAGTAAAGAATGGCACCATTCCTCATCACCAAAACCGAATAAGTTCCGGACGCAACCATCTGCAGGCAAACTTCCTCTGTCTTTTGGCATTAACGAGGCGTTTTCTTGGGTCACTATAACCAATGTATCTTATTCCAATATGTTGTAAAAATCAGCGTCGGCAGCAATAGGCCGGCCGAAGTGGCCGTGCGGTTAAAGGCGCTGCAGTCTGGAACCGCAAGACCGCTGCGGTCGCAGGTTCGAATCCTGCCTCGGGCATGGATGTTTGTGATGTCCTTAGGTTAGGTAGGTTTAACTAGTTCTAAGTTCTAGGGGACTAATAACCTCAGCAGTTGAGTCCCATAGTGCTCAGAGCCATTTGAACCATTTGAACCATTTCGGCAGCAATAAGATCAAAGCAACGTGGACTTTTGACTACTGGTGTCATTCTGAAAAATGACAATGCTCGGCCTCTTACTGCCGGTGCAGTACTTGGCAACCATTGATGACCTGCACTTTGATACTCACCCACATCCGCCATACTCACCAGACCTCCTACGGACTGGTTAAAACATGTTTGGACCACCCAAAGAGCAAATGGGAGGAAACAAATTTCGTTACGCTGAAGAGATTAAGCAGGAGGTTCACGAGTTACTACGCACACGACCAAAAGAAATATTTTTCAGAGGAATCTTATTACTCGTTGGACGAAATGTGTTCACCGACAGGGAGACTGTCGAAAAATGATACACTTGGGCTCCACTTTCGTTCAATAAAAGAAATAAAAAAGATACTTAAAGTATACATTTGACTCACCCGCGTCTTTCATGAAGTCCATGAACTGCTATTATACGTGAACTAATTTTGACGCTTGTTGATATTCTGTAGAAGATGTCTCAATACAATTTAGTATACAACGAGAACGTGATATATATATATATATATATATATATATATATATATATATATATATATATATATATATACTCCTGGAAATGGAAAAAAGAACACATTGACACCGGTGTGTCAGACCCACCATACTTTCTCCGGACACTGCGAGAGGGCTGTACAAGCAATGATCACACGCACGGCACAGCGGACACACCAGGAACCGCGGTGTTGGCCGTCGAATGGCGCTAGCTGCGCAGCATTTGTGCACCGCCGCCGTCAGTGTCAGCCAGTTTGCCGTGGCATACGGAGCTCCATCGCAGTCTTTAACACTGGTAGCATGCCGCGACAGCGTGGACGTGAACCGTATGTGCAGTTGACGGACTTTGAGCGAGGGCGTATAGTGGGCATGCGGGAGGCCGGGTGGACGTACCGCCGAATTGCTCAACACGTGGGGCGTGAGGTCTCCACAGTACATCGATGTTGTCGCCAGTGGTCGGCGGAAGGTGCACGTGCCCGTCGACCTGGGACCGGACCGCAGCGACGCACGGATGCACGCCAAGACCGCAGGATCCTACGCAGTGCCGTAGGGGACCGCACCGCCACTTCCCAGCAAAGTAGGGACACTGTTGCTCCTGGGGTATCGGCGAGGACCATTCGCAACCGTCTCCATGAAGCTGGGCTACGGTCCCGCACACCGTGAGGCCGTCTTCCGCTCACGCCCCAACATCGTGCAGCCCGCATCCAGTGGTGTCGCGACAGGCGTGAATGGAGGGACGAATGGAGACGTGTCGTCTTCAGCGATGAGAGTCGCTTCTGCCTTGGTGCCAATGATGGTCGTATGCGTGTTTGGCGCCGTGCAGGTGAGCGCCACAATCAGGACTGCATACGACCGAGGCACACAGGGCCAACACCCGACATCATGGTGTGAGGAGCGATCTCCTACACTGGCCGTACACCACTGGTTATCGTCGGGGGGACACTGAATAGTGCACGGTACATCCAAACCGTCATCGAACCCATCGTTCTACCATTCCTAGACCGGCAAGGGAACTTGCTGTTCCAACAGGACAATGCACGTCCGCATGTATCCCGTGCCACCCAACGTGCTCTAGAAGGTGTAAGTCAACTACCCTGGCCAGCAAGATCTCCGGATCTGTCCCCCATTGAGCATGTTTGGGACTGGATGAAGCGTCGTCTCACGCGGTGTGCACGTCCAGCACGAACGCTGGTCCAACTGAGGCGCCAGGTGGAAATGGCATGGCAAGCCGTTCCACAGGACTACATCCAGCATCTCTACGATCGTCTCCATGGGAGAATAGCAGCCTGCATTGCTGCGAAAGGTGGATATACACTGTACTAGTGCCGACATTGTGCATGCTCTGTTGCCTGTGTCTATGTGCCTGTGGTTCTGTCAGTGTGATCATGTGATGTATCTGACCCCAGGAATGTGTCAATAAAGTTTCCCCTTCCTGGGACAATGAATTCACGGTGTTCTTATTTCTATTTCCAGGAGTGTATATATGATCATTAGACACGTCTTCCACACTCATTTCACCTTCTTATTGCTTATAACAAAGTGTATTTGAAACTTTATTTGTTCCTGTTAAACAAGGGTTACGTTCACCAGGTAACATTATTGAGCAGATAACGCAGAAAAAAGTACAGCAACAAGCATTAGGAATCCTATGCGAGAGCATAGCGTCTCCGTAGAAATTTGTCTTCCTATACGGCTCTCAGGACATTACATGGTTCACTATATACAGACGTTTTCACTGTACTTCTAGATTAATGACGTAAGAAGTGATCTGCACCACATGTAGTTTGCTACTGCATTTTGTTTCTTATTTTATGTACTTAAAACAGTCCTATAAGTTTATGGTTCAAATGGTTCAAATGGCTCTGAGCACTATGGGACTTAACTTCTGAGGTCATCAGTCCCCTAGAACTTAGAACTACTTAAACCTAACTATTCTAAGGACGTCCCACACACCCATGCCCGAGGCAGGATTCGAACCTGCGACCGTAGCGGTCGTGCGGTTCCAGACTGTAGCGCCTAGAACCGCTCGGCCACCCTGTCCGGCCTATAAGTTTATGGCCAACGATATTTCTCCTCGAATATCTATTAATCATCTTTTCTTAAAGATAAGAAAACAGCAGAAAAAGTAGGAATGAGCATTACGGCAGTGATTGATTAACCTTAGGCAATCAATATCGCTAGGATTGACAGGGCCTATACATCTGCCGTCGTGTTGAGAGAGTTTGCCCTCAAGTTGTGGTTTACGATACTGGAACGAAACATTGACAAATGTCCCAGACGCTCCCATTCTTTGCCCTCGTACACGGTCAAAGTGTTTTCCGCGTTACATCACCCCATTCTCCTGTGGCTGCAGAGAAAGCAATTCCACTTTCGGCTCCTCTGGCCATTGGATTTGTGTGCTGCTGCGTAGCAGCGGCTGATGGCATATAACGCATTTGCTGTTATGCCTCTGAGCTATTTAACGACACATGAAAGTCGTTGGTGCGAAAAAGAGTACAAAGAAACGCTGATATTATAAAATAGTTTAGTTTCATGAACAGGAAGCTTCTGCATTTCAGATACTTCTTGATGTTTGTTCCTGATATATATAAAATAATAATTCACCAGATTACCTTCCATTAGGAAAGTGGGTAGACTTGACTGTGATATGATTTATAAATTATAGAGCGCAGCAATCAGTCGTCTTTCTTTTTTTTTTTGTTTGGAAGGTTTTATTTGGCAAATCTAGATTTTGGCTAGGGCCTAGCCATTATCGATGCACTATTTTCTAGTCTCGATGCATGTCAGTTCCCTCATGCGTTTATAAAATAGTAATTGATATATGACAATAGAAAAGAAATGGAATTTATGTAAGTAGTCATATCACTTTCTCCTATACATATGCAAAGACGTCAACATAATTCTATGTCTTGATTCAAACAAGAACTAGAACATGTTTTGCGGAAAGTACTTTGTAGAAACCGCTTTTTCTGCTTTCTGAAAAACTGCAGTATAACATCTCCTACCTTAGAGAGTCATTCAGTGAAGTATCAGTTTCTTCATTCCGAAATGGATGGGAGAGTGTAGATCCGTATTTACATTAAATCTTTCAAAGGAAGGGTAACACCTAATTCTTACCCAATTTTTGATACAAATCCGTTTCACAGACTGAGATCATTGATGCTCAAATGCCACTGACGTTACCAAATCAGAACTCATGTTGCCTGTGTATCTCTAAATATATAATGACAGGACCGTATTACGACTTCAGATGTAACATCATTCGAAACCAGTGTCCCAAACTATTAACAGACAATTACTAAACAACAGTCAGTCAGTCACTTCTCACAGATTGTCATCATTCTCATTACTATAGCATCAATTACAGTTCGTTATTTTTGGTATCATTGAGGAACTATGGCAATCGAACTTGATATTTTACTAATAAAAAACGGCCTCGATTGTAATAAATCATTTGTATTAAATCACGATAACGGATTCCGGTCTTTGTGACCATTCTCAGGCCAAAGGTTCCAGATGAGGTGAGAAGCCTGTTGACACAGACGCTGTGTCCCTCCTACTGGTGCCTATCACAAACTGCTCATAGTCTGAAGATGGACCAAAACCAGTTTACCGGAATAAAAAATAAATAATTAATTGCGATCTGGGCTGAATTTTATTATTATAAATTACAGTTTGGAACATCATGCAGTTGCTCTCTATACTTAGGCACCCGTATGGTAAGAAATAACTCATAGTTCATACAAAATACTGGATGTTACCTGCAACTGCACTCACCTGTCGGTAGTTTCGTTATGATGAGTGTTGGTAGTAACTGAGCTGCTGTACATCAGCCGCCCTCACGTGTCTACCTGTTAAGGTAAGCTTAGTTGTTGATGCAAATTGCACCAATGCAGGCAACGACGCGACATGTACAGTGTCGCTACCGAGTCATGCGTGCGGCCGACTTTATTTTTTAAGTAGCCTATGTTTTTTCCGGGGACCCAAGCTATCTCTATACTAAATTTAATGGAAATCTGCTCTGCGGTTTAATCATGCGTTTACTAATATTAGTATGGATTAAGCACATTGACGATTACGTAAGCATTGTATTCATTACGCTGGATCGCATTACGTAGAACATACCAACCATTAACAGCATTGTCACAAGTGTGTTAAGGTTCAAAAGTCAAAGAGTAAATAGATATTTCAAAGTGTAAATATTTTTCCTAAATTCTCGTTATATTCAGCAGTCTACAGATATACTACACACTTTATAAGTAGCCTGCGTTCTTCCTCGGCGTTCAAGCTGTTTCCATGCCAAATATCATGGAAACCGTTTCAGCAATTTAATTGTGAAAACATAACAGACAGTGTTACTTCTGTAATCCTGACCGTTTGTGTATTTTCGTGGACTAAATCCATAGTGGCCTTGGCGGCCGTAGACTTCCATATGAGGTTTCGCCGTCGTTCCGCCAGTGTCACTGTCAAAGGGGTCGGAGGACCAGACAGAGGTTTATGGCATTCTCTTGTCCTTGGGGACGAAACTGCCCCTAAAACGCGGAAGAATCAGCAATTATCAACGGCATGAGAATGCAAAAGGCAATGGAAACCACTGCATTAAAGTCACATGAAGGTATCAACAGGACATAAGGCCTGTAATTAAAAGACTGTCATGATGATCTCTCAGTTGACAAAACTCGGATCTCTTGAAGTGGACTGCCAAGACGGAGGTAACCAGGAGAAAGAAATTGAAATAGTCGGTCTGTGAAATGAAATAGAAAGAAGGTAAGGATTTCTGGTCAGAAGAATAGAGGTGATATCAATGTCCTCAGAAAATGGTAAAAAGGGAGTACTATTTGGTTACGAACAGCAAAGTAACGCAGAAAGTTATTACGAATTGTTCAGTGATTGGGTTGTCCACAGTAGAATATACACTAAACCAATGCGAACTGTAATAGTTGAGGTATACAAGCTGGCTTCACAAACAGAACTGAAGAGATAAAGAATACGAGGATACAGAACATGTGTTCAGTATGTAAAAGTAAGTGATAACCAGTAATCACGTGCGATTCGAACGAAGCTATAGGGCAAGGAAGAGAAGAAAGAATTTCGGTAGAATATGGGTTTGGTAGCAGAAATGAGATAGGAGGAAGACCAGTTGAGTTCCGCAATAAACTTCAGTTAGTAATAGCCAAGACACTGTCAAAAACCATAGGAGGAGGAAGTACTCTTGGAAACGGTATGGACATAAGGGAGAATTCCAGTTCGACTTCATCATGGACAAAGAGAAGATCCGCAATCAGATATTGAAATGTAATGCGCACCCAGGAGAAGATATAGACAATTTATTAGTGATGAACGCTAGGCTGATGTTTCATTGAGTGGTCCAGAAGAAAAAATGGGAAATTAAAAGTAAGGATGTGGATATTAAGAGTGCAATGGGAAATGCGTTAATAAGCACAGAGGATAGGTGGAAGAGTATACTGAAGTCTTTTCAGATCATGTGACTGAGGAAGAAACGGCAGTCGATAACGAAGACATTAGAGATCCCGTATTACAGTCAAAATTAAATAGAGCATTTGAACACCTGGAGTCAAACAAAGCAGAATAGTTAGGTAACATTTCTTAGGACTTTCTGAAATTATTGGGAGTACTGGCAACCAAGCAATTATTGTCATCGGTGCATAAAATCTATGTGTCTGCAGTCATACCATCAAATTCTAGGAGATATATAGTCTAAACACATTCTCGAGGAGAGCAAGGGCAGTAATCTGTGAGAAGTACCGCATAATCAACTTTACAGCCCCACATATCGAAGCTACAGACAAGACTAATATAGGGAAGAATGAAAAATCAGACTGTAGGTCTGTGTGCCGAGTAGTTCTCATATCTTCGAAAATATTAAAACCCGCCTTTTACACCGCCGAACGATGTCACTGAAGGTGGCTCGTGACTGGTGCAGCGACCTGAGACCTACGGCAACGCATATCATGTGGCGTTGAAGAGTGCGGAGCTCGGCGGTAGTATTGGCCACGTTTTATTTTCGGGTGTCAGTTTGTTTTGCCTTGTGCCGTGAGATATTAGGTTATCTAGGTAGATAACGGAGCGGCAGTCTTTCGATTGCGCCCTTGGTTTCAGAAGGATGATGTAATACTACCTAGTACTTCACTAACAAGGCCGGCCGCTGTGGTCTAGCGGTTCTAGGCGCGCAATCCGGAACCGCGCGACTGCTACGGTCGCAGGTTCGAATCCTGCCTCGGGCATGGATGTGTGTGATGTCCTTAGGTTAGTTAGGTTTAAGTAGTTCTAAGTTCTAGGGGACTGATGACCACAGATGTTAAGTCCCATAGTGCTCAGAACCATTTGAGCCATTTGAACCACTAACAAGGGGAGGCCACCAATTGTGAAATTCAGATTCGATTCATACTGCGCATAATAAAAGCTCATGGCCAGAGGTGTAATGTGGCAAAGCACCAAGATGCACTTCTCAGCCGTTGTCGAGAAAATCGACAGTTAAAAGAAACCGCTGCGGTGAAATACTCTCTACGATTAGTAATTTTCTACAGCGTCGTGGTGCAGCGGTAAGCGCTCGGGTTCGTAATCCGAAGGTCGCCGGATCGAATCTCGCGCCATTCAACCTTTTTTTTATTTAGTATTTGTTTTTTGTAATTCAAATATATATATATATATATATATATATATATATATATATATATATATATATATATATATATAAGATTCCGGGCAATCAGTTGCAACAATTATGCATATAATAAGTTGTTGAAAGTCGTTTGTCGTGGAAAAACTGGCGACTTCGAACATCATTATGTTTTCCGCAAACAAAGTTGTATTTCACAAATGTTATTAATTGTCTTCATAAGGTTAACCACGTATAGTTAACGGAGGACGTAGAAACGATATTCCGAAACGAATACGTATAGCGTAAGTCAAACGTTCGATTTAGAATAGAGGCCCCACGAACACAAACTTGCTGTGACAGGTATGAAATATAAACTCCGTTACTCGCACGTTACACTTGAAGGACATATGTTGAATGGGCCGAAACGAGCCGCCGCATAACAGCGTAGTTGCGTGCTAACTTCGAAAGAAGGTAGATGCGGTCCCTAGCGCAACTTATAACATCTGAATTACAAAAAAAAATAATAAAAAAAATTGCATGGCGCGAGATTCGATCCTGCGACTTTCGGATTACGAACTCCAGCGCTTACCGCTGCGCCACGACGCTGTAGAAAATCATTAATCGTAGAGAGTATTTCACCGCAACGGTTTCTTTTAACTGTCGATTTTCTCGACAACGGCTGAGAAGTGCATCTTGGTGCTTTGCCACATTACACCTCTGGCCATGAGCTTTTATCATGCGCAGTATGAATCGAATCTGAATTTCACAATTGGCGGCTCAAAATGGTTCAAATGGCTCTGAGCACTATGGGACTCAACTGCTGAGGTCATTAGTCCCCTAGAACTTAGAACTAGTTAAACCTAACTAACCTAAGGACATCACAAACATCCATGCCCGAGGCAGGATTCGAACCTGCGACCGTAGTGGTCTTGCGGTTCCAGACTGCAGCGCCTTTAACCGCACGGCCACAATTGGCGGCCTCCCCTTGTAAGAGGAGGATGTGCTTAGAGTGATTTCGCACAGAGGTTTGATGGTGATCCTTCAGAATTGGTTTATTGCGGTGTATACCGGAAGGCCAACGTTGTGCAGTTTTTGCACGTGGTTTTGTGTGTACTCTCGAGCAATTGGTTTCACGGATTTGAGTGTTTTCATATTAACAGGCTGTTACTAACTGGGAGACGTTGACGGCTCTTGTGCGTGCGAAACTGTTGTGGAGTTCACGAGCAATAGCTTATATTCTAATAACCAGTTTTCTCAGCCGTACTGTAAGAGTTTAGTGTCGTGGAGTTGGGGGAAGACTTGTACAGATGACATTATAGGAGGAGAGCCCTATTCGTGGAGGGAGTCGCGAGGTGTCGAACAAAGCTGGTACGCCATCGATAGGACATGTTTCGTAAGTCTGGTGTGTTTTGTTGTTACAGGTATTGATTCACCATTATTGTGAGTCGTTGGCTGAATTAAACTCAACGGCGCCACGAAATTTCAGTCGTCTCGTGGTCAAGATGCCGCTTTTGTGTGAGCTGGTGACATCAGTTGCCGTGGAATAGAATCCGAATGTACTTTAGTTTAGTTATGAACCTCTATTAGTTTGATGTTGGGCCATGTATTTCTTCAGTGGCCTTGAATGCACGCCATTTTTGCATACCTAATGTTTGTTATGCACCGCGATTTCTCTCTTGTTTCTAGGTAAATGACTGAGGAGGTCTTGTATTAGTAGCCTAGTTGCATTTAGTGCCCATACTGGTCCCTCTATATTCAACCATAACCGCGAGTAGAGCACAGCGACTTGAGTGTTGCTGCTGCATGTCCTGGTAAAGCGTGGCGAACATCATTACGTGCTTAACGTAGGTTCAGAGGGCTATGCAAGGTGATCACGATGTTCACTGCCTTGACCGGTGTGTGTGTCTTACTCTATGCTTAACAAAGTCAGTAATAAATTAGGCTTACTGCCTTGTCTGTAGGCAAGCCACTACCACACACCACAGGTAACTGAGGTAGGGTCTGCCTCGTAATGAGGGACTAACCCTGCCAAGAATTAAAATCCAAATTAAATTGTGTTTAGTGCTATTAGAATAAAAGGGCTATTATCCGTTAGTAATAAATCGCAAGATTCCATCGGGGCTAATACGTTAGTTTAAGTGACATTATGCCTATCAAGATTACACAGGTCCAAAGAGAGTTCTGTCTGGACAGTAGTTTTGGGTGTTGTTGAATGTGTGGCCAATAGCCTGCCATTAATGGAGACTATCACCTTAATTTGTGGTTTAGTGGTACCTGTCGTATGTGGTGTGTGTCCTGTTGCACTGCAGAAAGATATCATGAACGAATATAAATTTTCTTTAAGTTTATCCAGCCAGCTCTAAGCCAAGTTAAACAATGCCAACACACTTCGTAGCTATCAGAATGACAAACAGGCAGAGAGCCGATACAGCAAAGAATATGGCACACCAGGAAGCTATTGCTTCACCTCATTTGAGTGAGAAGTATAGCCCGGTAATTCAGTAACATGACATCACTGAGGAGGGATGATAACTTCATCCTGAGAGCACTGCGCGGTGCCGCAAGAGTGAGTAGATATTACATAACTACTTCTATCAGTCCACTGACATGGACTATAGTGACACAGAGTGAGACAAAGAACGCTGATGATCCCACAAAGTTAGGGCAAATACGGTCATCCTCAGCCGGACATAGCATCATTCCCTCAGTGAACAGTAATAAATACTCGGGCTTCCAAGCCCATAACAGTGAACCAGCTATGACGCAGACCCTGCGACACACTGCCAACCGTTTTTGAGATGGCTTCTACCTTCGAGATTGATTTTTGCATGGCCTACTGAACCTGGTTGCTGTGAACTGTCAACAACTCAGCCATTGATGAGAAGTCTTAGGATTACTAGCTCCTGCACGCCGAGAGCCTTATAGGGGCATTATGCACTTGTTGCTGTATTTGTTATCGGGAAGACGTGCTGAAGGCTGGTGCCCCCGACTTGTGTCTGTGAGCAAAAATGGCACCTACAGTCCACCTCTGTAGGACAGGCACGTTTGTATCTGTACCACTGTCGACAACACATGCACAGCCCTTCAATGCCCACTAGACTACCCTAGTAACACAAAGTCTACGATCTGGTGGTCAGCGCTGCTATGCGAACTGCTTCTGTTGCACACTGCCATACATGAAATCACGGTACTACGAGAAATGTTGCAATGGGACAGT
Organism: Schistocerca nitens; assembly: GCF_023898315.1. NCBI lineage: Eukaryota > Metazoa > Arthropoda > Insecta > Orthoptera > Acrididae > Schistocerca > Schistocerca nitens. The sequence continues at coordinate 696,882,076 of NC_064615.1, read as the reverse complement.
GGCCTTGAGAATCTGCTGAGGTGTCTCAATCAGTGCGTTCTACTCTGATTGCTGTGTTCGCAGTCTTCCTCGCTGCTGCTGAAGAGAAGATGACTGAGTTGTAACAGTTAACATGAATAAATACATATCTTACTAATGCTATTTCATTAGTATGCTTTGCGAAGGGTCTCAACAAAGGCCCTTAAATCGCAACCCCGTGAACTGTTGTAGTTGGTTCCTAAGGTTCGCCTACTTAAGACAACACTCTAACGCCTTGCGGGAGTATGTCGCCCACCCAAAGTTAATTGGCTGTAAATAATGTGTTTCCATGTAGGGTCACCTAACAGTGAATTCGAAGTGTGTTGTTTCATTATTATTACAAAAAAACTTTTTTGAGTTCCATAAATTTTAAAATCTCTTAGTAAGGAATTTTACAAGCATTTTATAATGTTCATTTAAATTTTGCAGTTTATAGAATTTATAAGTTTATTCTTTTATTTATTGCATTTTGAGGGCCCAATCTTTCAGCTATCTAGACTGACAGAGACAGATAGCTCTTTATACGTAGCATTAGTCATTTGCTTTCTGTTACAGAACAAGCTTGTATCTATTTCAAACTGCTTTTGCCCCAAGCACTTTGACAGTCCCGCGAAGAGCTGCGTTTCCGTGTTCAGCCTTCTTCCAAGGACATCGCTGGGTCGAAATCTTGGAATATTTTTTGAATTGAAATATTGAAGATATAAAATTAAGGATGCAAGGAAATTGATACAGGAATTTGACCTCAGCACAACTTACTCGCAGTAGTAAAACCCCAGCATTCCACTCGCAAATCGCTTTACACTGGGTTACAAATAACGATCAGTTTGGCTTTCGGATAGGTAAAGGTACCAGAGAGGTAGTTCTGACATTGCGCCTGATAATGGAAACAAGAGTTACAAAATTTAAGACACGTTCATAAAATTTGTTGATCTCAAAATAGCATTTGTCAATCCAGAATGGTGCTATATGTTCGAAATTCTGAGGAAATAGGTGTAAGCTCTAGAGAAAGATAGATAATATGCACTTTGTACAATAACCTAGAGGGAATTGTAAGAATGCAAGACCAAGAAAGAAGTGCTCGCATTAAAACGGGTGTTATGGGAGGATGTAGCCTTTCGCTCCTTCAGTTATCTATACATCGAAGAAACAACGATGGAAATAAAACTGAAGTTAAAAATGAAGTTCAAGAGTGGGATGTAAACGCATAATGAAAGCATATCAATGCTTAAGATTCGTGATTTTGACTGAAAGCGAAGAGTTACAGAGTTGAAGGGGATGAACCATCTAATGAGTGAAGAATATCGATGGAGTGTAATGCTAAAGAAGACGAAACTAATGAGAGGTAGCAAAAATGAGAAAAGTGCTATTCAGAGTCGAAGAGTTTGTCATAGTAGAAGAATTTATGGTGTACCTCATCAGCATAGCAGAAGAGTAAAAGGAATAGCCTTCTTTGATATCTTAGTTTTCACAGTTTGTGTCCGTATATCACGAAATTTCTGGTAGTTTGCGTTCCTGTAATATATCTGATGTGCATCTGGTAAAGGAGTCTAATTCTAAAATCCAATATTAATCCTAATAATTTAAGAATTTCCAGGTCGCGGACTGTTTCGTCCGTATGTGAAAGAGAAGTATCATTCACAACTGAATACAATATGTAACTGCTTCGTTTTACCTGTCAGTACACATACATCAACAACTCTGAGGCAAGTTCGGGATGTAAGAACAGTTTTACGAAAGAGTAACGTTTGTTTTAATTGCCGTCAACCCTTCGCTGATCGGGAATAGTGACCACATTACAAGAAAATTTAATAAGGGCTGCTTTGTCTTAACTGACCTCTTTCATGGTTTGTCAGTCTCGTTCTTTGTGATCATTGCCCAGTGCATCAACGGTCAATATATCTCTGCTAACTGTTGTAAGGTGTACCTTCATCATCAGCAAACAGAAAAAGAGATGAAACTGTCTGTATATATTTTTACTTCCTGCGACCATTCTCCACAAAAAACTACGTTTCATTAGAAAAATAGTCTTTATTTAGAAAGGAAAAGGAAAAAGTAAAGGAAAAATGCGTTGAACAACTACGGTAGTATTGTGAGTGAACCTAACTAGAGAGCGCTGACTGATTTACGAGATATGGAGCTTATATGAAACCAGTAGTCTTTTACTGAAAAAGGTGTTGCACATGGCTCGCCGTGATTCACGGCGTACCTAGGTAAGTGTCTTCCGCGTCGTAGATCAATTTTGTTTTCCGTTTCCTCGCCCCAGGCTACTCTAATCATTTATAACCCACGTTAAGTTCTGGTTTTCCTCTTAAAACTCTGTAATGAATTTCCATGAAACACGAATTTCCAAGAAAATTTACAAGAGGATACAACAACGTGGACCAATTCGTTTAGAGCTAGTGAGTATACATCCTTGAAGAGAGGGAGAGAGAAAAGGACAGTATAGAAGTAATAATAGCTTTTCATGTGCCTTAGAATATTTGGAGTGCACTTTCTGCACTCTCCATGTGACAATTCAGATGAGTACCACCTGTTATGAATTTATATTAATTTATTTCTTAAGTAAATATGATTAATTACGAATACTCATATCTCACAAGCCGTTAAGTATAACTAATGCAATCTAAAAGGTGCAATAGAAGTACACAACGTCAGATGTGCCTCAAGTATTAGCATCTGCACTACTGTTATTTCCCGTCTTTGTGTACAAACGACCTATTTTCTGTGCTATTATTACCATATTCATTCACACGACGTTCTACAGTACTAGGCTGAAAAATTTAAAGACAACCATAAACTTCATTAATGACCGTGAACACGCTGTTTACCATTATATCAACAAAATAGGACATAGGAATCGTTGGAAAATCACATAAACCACGAACTTCTTGTAGAATCACATTCGTTTAAATCCTGAGTATCTTTCTACGTATCCCATAAGTTAATGTCGTTATAAGTGAGAACCTGGCCGGTGAGTCCATAAAAGTTGATTTGCGTCGAATGACAGTCCAGAAACAGTTTTAACTTCACACATACAGGATGTCCCAGTTTTCTTGAGCACCCCGAATAACATTTCGTCCAGACGCAAAGTAAAACATCTATAAAGCAAATTTTGCTTAGCTTCCAACTTGACATTAACCGGCTTGATAGCCTTTCTTCTACAGCGTGGCAACTATTGATCCGTATGAAATGAAATCGTCATAACTTCTGAACGGTTTGCGTTAGGACGTTCAAACTGCACGGTTAGCAGCGGGGCATGACAGGAATTAGTATGCGCATACGCACGCAATGAAACCCACTTCCATTTGAATGGGTTCGTCAATAAGCAAAATTGGCGCGTTTGTGGAACTGAGAATCTGCATTTCGTAATCGAAAAGTCTCTTGACCCTCAGCCGGTGACTGTGTGGTGTGGTGTGCAATGTCTAGTTACAGAACAATCGGTGACTACCGAACGGTGCGTGAAGGTTTTGGAATATCATTTCATCGCCATTATCCAAAATGACCCTGATTTCGACAAGATGTGGTTCATGCAAGACGTAGCTCGACCACAACGAAGCAGGAAAGTGTTTTATGTCTTGGAGGAGCACTTTGGGGACCGCATTCTGGCTCTGGGGTACCTACTGGAATGGGCCTTATAGGTCGCCATTTTCTCTTGATCTGAACACATGGGACGCCTTTCGTGGGGCTATATTAAAGACAAGGTGTACAGCGATAACCACAAAACTATTGCTGAGCTGAAAACAGACATTCAGGAGGTCATCGACAGCATCGATGTTCCGACACTTCAGCTGGTTATGCAGAATTTCGTTATTCGTCTGCGCCACATCATCACCAATGATGGTAGGCATATCGAACATGTGATAGCCTAAATCCGAATACCTGCAACGACGTTTAATGTTGAATAAAGTGTGTGCACGTCGTGTTTTGCATCTAATTTACGCTTTCTTTTATATTGTTCAATAATTGTCACCCCATAATTCTGTTCGTTTCTGAGATATGCACAGTAATACGTCTTTGTAAATAGCATTCCATATATTTTTCCGGTAACACACTTCTCCTTATAGAAACTGGTTCAGAAACTTTTACACTGAATCATTTACGTGGAGACGACTTTATTGAAGACACACCAAAAATGACTTTGACTCCCTGTGCTATCACGCAGTGCATATAGCTGGAATAACTAACTCTTCCAACCTCTGGAGTTAGCAGTAAACACAATTAAACACAAGATAGTGCACACCATTAATTTAGGCAACTGTCTTCAGCCGAAGATTAGTTTGAGTAAAACGTACATTAATGACCGGAACGTAGATATACGTAGAAATAGAATGTTAGTTAGCAAAACAGTAATGGATATATGTAGTAAAGCTCTGTAGTACTTTTAAATGATATGCTGTGTATAATAACCCCATTTGGAAAGAAAGTCGACTAAATCTGTAGGTGATTTGAGGTCATGCAGGGTGAAAAATTTAAATACACAGAATTGCCACATCTGGAAGCAACAACGGCTCTGGCTGGGAATGACTCCGAACTGAGCCATGATGACTGTTATGGTACTTGTTTGCAACTGCTTCAGTTTTATGCCAGAGTTCATCAATAGTAGTGGATCACAAGTAGTGACGTGACATTCTCTCAGCAACCATGACCAAACATTTTATGTGGCTGGGAAATGTGGAAAGCGCTATGGCCAGGATAACAGTCGAACACACTCTTTATCGAGGCATCTCGGAAGAAGATTGTCGACAGGTGCTCTTGCAGTATCTTGTAGTAAGGTACAGATAAACCCATTATTATGGCGCTAAATTGGTGGAAGCACCATTACGTATGATATGTTGACCTTATCTTTACCTCTGCCTCCTCTTTCCCTACCCGATAGGTCGTTGCATTCAGTGTAATGGTGGACTGTTATCCTGTTGGTTGAGTGACAGATAGAGGTGTTTATTTAGGGTCCTTATCGTTATAATGTATTACCACTTTATTACCCTGATCAGTATAATTTATTACCAACTTAGGATATTTTTTACCCTACATTTTTCATTACTGTAATTTATGACCCAATTAGGCTACCCTGGGATCCTTATTGCTATAATTTATTAGCCAATTTATTACACAATTAGCATAATTTGTTATGTACAGTTAACGTTATGAGGATAGGCTGGGTGTAGCAATACTTTCCTTAACGTTTTAAGCAATTTGGCAAGCTTGAGACCTTAACTTTTCCCGGCGAATTGAATGTTCAAATAATTTACGGGTTTGCTGCTGGGTGACGTCGTCGACCACTGCCGGTATTTCGGCAGGAGCACACCCTGCCATTCTCAAGGAGCAACTGCAAGGATGAAGCAATGTGCAAGGGAATTTAATATTGCGGTTCACAGAATAGAAACAAGGAAGATACCACAAACAGGACAAGTAACCGCAAAGTCAACACACAACCAAAGATAACCAACATCATAAATATCGATAGTGACTGTTAATCAACAGGTGAGGTAGCCCTAATTCTGTCCCTCTGTTTTTGATGAGAGACAGAGCCGGATTCCAAGCAGAATTTGGACAAAATGGTGTACGTCCAAATGCTGCTTGGAATCTGGCTCTGGAATGGTGTACTGCTGCTGGTTCAAGTGTAAACGTATTATGGCTTCCTCACCTAGCAAATCGACAAGATTTACCTGTTGCTCAACAGTACTCAAGGCGGAGAAACGTAATAGTGGTCCTATTTAACATTTAAATCGGAAGTCTATTGCCTCTTCTGTTGTTTTTATTTTTGTTCTCAATGTATTAGAGTTAGATGGTTGTATAACTCATCGGTATCACAGAAGCCCGGGAGTCCCTCCACGACTCTATCATTTCCTAGATGTAGTTTCTTGTTTGCCCTGGTGATATTAGGAATATTCCATTCCCCCTTGCTTAACTGAGTTCATGGTAAGTAGCTCCCATGTAATACTGAAACAGTGATGTGTGTGGCCGTCGTTTTTGTGGGCTCAGCACGAGGAACATTAGGCATAAATGCCCACATTAAAGTTTTAGTAATTTTGAAAATAGTAAAACATAATTTTTGTTGAAGTATTAATGCAATTCTTCAGATAGGCATAAGTCTCTCAATAAATAAGTGTTGTAGAGGTTATTCCAATTTCTTTAAAATCTGCAACTCAGTTAGTTGCAGGTCCTCATGCACCATACAAATTTACAATCTCACTTTCTTTAGATTTACACATTTTCTTAAGAGTCATATTCCACATAATCACTCCACAGAGTCTTGGAATGCAGAACGTTTATGAAATTTGAGCAGATTAGTGTTTGTAAGTGGTATAGCTAGAAGCTTTTTTAAATAACAGTCCAAACTATTTCCTGTGGGCTTTTAAATATAATCATTTCCCAATAGCGACATTCCTCATTATCGTATTGGGTATTTTCGTCATATAAAGCTCTTATTGAGTGCTTTTAGCATTTTTTCACTGTTTGAACAATGACTGCTACTCCTCCGCCTTATGAACCCATACTGAAGGTCCCATCAGCGCAGTAATTAGGTACAGGATAAATTTGCCCAATGTCTTAGGTAATAGTAGAACCTAGGATGCTGTAACTAGTCTTCCTCTTATCTCTTTTCTTCCTCTTATTAATTTCTGCTTCAAAGTACTTTTAGCTTCCGACACCGATGGCCGATTGCAATTCTTTGAACACATTTGGCTTTTTTTGCTTCTTAAGTGGGCAACAAACTGCACTCATAACTTATTGGAAATTTATCCCAGCGCCCAATTAAAGCTTGGCATACATCGCTTCATCAACTGAAAATTCTGCAATACGTTGCGCTATGTCACTGTCTCTTCTTTTATATATTTTCTTGGCTTTGTCAGTTAAAATTTGATCTTCAGTGTGACATTCTGTCACACTTTTGTGTGCAGTGTATGTGATGTCGTGTTACTTGCAACCCTCGCCCAATAGATTAATAGCCTTATCGCTATATTCTAGTCATTTTTTCAGCTTTATTCCTACTCCACAATAGCTGTATGAGGGAATGTGAACCGTACAGGTACTCTCTCTGGGATACCACCACCACCAAGTATAATGCACATGCTACTAGGCATGTTATGCCACAGTGTGGTTGGAGGTTTTGCGCTCGTTGTCTGTCTCTAAAATCCACTTACCAGTTGTATAACGAAGTGACATCAAGGCATTGAACCAAGACCTTACTCCCCTATCACCTTATGACACACTCTGTGTGGAATACATCTGGTTTAATGCTTGTCAGTAATTCTTCGGTGTAAAGGTTACCAACTAACTCAGTAACACTGCCATCTCTTAAGATATAAGTTCTAGGGTTTGTTTGTTGCACTTTAGAAACTCTAAATATCTCTGTTCACCTGTTTGTTACTCGCGATTTCTTGAAAACAATCTTGTGTTTTAAATATGTACTATGTCACCTACATAACATTTCTGCTTGCACAGATCCACCATTTTAATACGACTGTAGACTGCATTTAGAAACTCATTACAATGAGTATCCGTTAGTTTGGTGAATATTGCTTCTTATCTATGAGATCTGCTTGCTGTAAATCGTGCAGACATTATATTACAGCAAGTGTAAGCAAGAATGTTTTGTGCACAAATCTGTGGAGTTCTTAAACTTCTGTTTTCATAATTATTATTCAGTAATGCATTTTTCTCGACGTTCTCAAATTATTGATACCATTTCATTCACGTGAGCTATATTCCCAGCAGTTGCTGATGCTGTGAGTAGTTATTAACATTCTGTTGTTTCATAATTATAAAGTGCTGAGACCTTTTGTACATCTTTTATGTTGAATATAGGTAACTATGTTGGCGCTGTGTGTACCAGCTGACACAGGTTTAACAATGCCTTTTATTTCCTACTATTTGTCCTTTTATTTTTTTCCATTTGTGGTGCTGTTATTCCTGTCTGTATTAGTCACACGTTATAACTAAGCATATGTATTTATCTCTTTCGAAAATGTCAAGGTTAGAAGTTGTTAATAATCTTGGCTCCACCAAACCTGGCTCTCTTTCCAATTCTTTAATCCGAGTCTGTGTTGATTGCTTGGTTAAATTTATGGGCAGCATACCTAGCATATATCGTTGTTACCTGCTGGCTCCATATGTTCTATCTACTTCCGTATCTCTGTGATAGTTAATGAAATCAGTTGTAGTATATCTGTCCCCTCCTCCTCCTCCTCCTCCTCCTACCTCTACCTAGTTTCTGTATCCATCTGTCTTTTCTGTGCTGTGAAGGCCATTTAATAGTTTCAGTCAAAGGTTTAAATATTTCTGAGAGAGAAGGAACTTGTTACAGCTGTTCTAATTACAGTATTCGTGGTTTCTGCTGAATTGCCTTGTGTTCCTCGATAGCTTTGGGTTTTATTGTGTACTAAACTGACTTCAATAGGGCATAGAACTTATATTAGGTGTGTGGAAGGTCTTACCTTATACTTTCCAGCATTTGTTTTTCAGTTTCATCAGAATTTGTAGTGACAGTATTCTTGTGAGTCAAAACACCTCTAGTGCCGTTCTCTTCTTGGACATCTATAGCCTCTAGTCTTTCAGTGAACAACGTAACTGTGCTAGAATGAGTTTTGAGAATTCATTGATTGACACTACGAGGCAGCTTAAAACTGTGTGCCAGACGATTACTCAAACTCGGGATCCTTGTCTTTCTCAGATAAGTGCTCTACTGACTGAGCTACCCAAGCACGACTCATGACGTGTCCTCACAGACCTTCTTCTGCCAATACTTCGTCTCCTACATTCCAAACTTCACAGATGTTATCCTGTGAAACTTGCAAGACTAACTCTACTGGAAGAAAGGATATTGTGGAGCCATGGCTTACGCACAACCTTAGGTATGTTTCCAGAATGGGATTTTCACTCTGCAGTAGAATGAGCACTGATATGAAACTTCCTGGAAGGTTAAAACTGTGTGCTGGACCGAGACTCGAACAGGGCACCTTTGCCTTCGTGAGCATGTGCTCTACTGACGGAACTACCCTGGCACAACTCACGACCCGCCCTCACAGCTTCGCTTCTGCCATTACCCCGCCGCCTACCTTTGAATCCTATGAGGAGAGGCTGTATGTCGTGCTTGGGTAGCTCAGTTAGTAGAGCGTTTGCCCACGAAAATGGTAGTTTTCGAGTTCGAGTCTCGGTCCGACAGACAGTTTTAATCTGCCAGGAAGTTTCATATCAGGGCTCACTCCGCTGAAAAGTGAACATTTCTTTCAGGAAAGCCACGTCTTGAATGACGTTTAATACTTTCGATGATAGGTTCACTTTTTGTATTGTCGTACAAATGGATGTTCGGTATGTTCATCAGCCCCTGGGAAAAGAAATGTGTACAAATTTGTTCTTAGTCTAAGGAATAGTTGTGTAATTACCTTTTATCTTTATATATGGATGCATGTCCATAGTATGCAGTTTATACAGTTAAGTATTGGTAAAAATAAACTCTTGAAAATCTTGTCTGTATCGCCTGTCATTCAGTTTGCTTACTTTATCCAATAAGGAAGTGCCTGTATCGTTTGTGACTTCAAGAAACGTTGCATATGGTCCTAAACTCACTCAGTTTCATGTCATTTCCTACATGTACTTGATAAATGTGAATTAAATTCATATTGTCTTGGTTGACAGCAGTAATAAGGTTTGTGTATCCCCTACCAACTGTTGGAGTCGATGCATGACTCAAATAAGACATCAATCCCCATATGATGAGCGATACAGAAATATTTCCATATTTGATCCTGGTTTTCCACAGCAACATCATCAAATATAAACACAGTGCTTGGATTTACTCTTTCTGGTGGTGGGATATAGCCACTTTTTCTAAATGTTGTGTGTGTTATATCGTGAATTACAGACAGTATCTGCTATGGCAGCTGGTATTTGGATTGAAACAATATTTTTGAAAATACATACACGTGCTTGGGTGACGATTTCTTTAAATGGATCCAGAGTTTGACACAATAAATCCATGAAAGTGGTCCATATTTTCTCATACACAACATATATGGCTCCAAGCTTAGTCATCTGCCCAGAGTGTGCTGGATCAAACAACTGGGATGCATTATCTTTTTAAATATTTGCCCGTCAAATGAGTGCTCTCTCTTGCTTAAAAGTTCAACCATTAATGGGCAGCTCCTTCAGAGATCCTAATAACAATGAGGGAGTTTGAGTACTTCCACCGAGCATGGCAACAATTTCCACTGAAGTAGCAAATAGATGATTCCACTCATCCAAGGATAATGTCACTTTCGTTTCACTATGTGTAGGATATCCGGAAACCACTACTCGAGATAACTCATGATCTGACAACATTTCTACACTAATGCATTTTGCTGTCACTGCTGTTTAAACTGTATGTTTAAACATACTACATTATTTTCACATCAGGAGAAAATACCAGTGAGCTATACATATACAATCAACTATATTCTATTACCATCACCATCATCACTAATAGGTACAGCTGTCTGTACTCTAAGCTATAATTATCATTTGGAGCAGTGTATGCAACTTTAAAACACAAAAATGTGTAGCTATCTCATCTCTACTTTGGGAATAAAACAAAATTCATTGCAATGTGGCTATTTCATCGCTATCACTCAGAACATCACCACGGGCAATGTTGAAAATGATTAAGATTATGATACTTGACACCGTATGTACCAAAGAAAGACCGATAGTTTTAGTTGTTAATCTTAGTTGTAGCTGTGAATATGTACTACAGGTTATGAACACTGAACATCTATCAGTTTTTGAACTCATCCATTTAACTACTGTTAAAAGAGATTGACAACTGCAAGATGTTACTGTTTCCATGAAATTTACTAAGCCCAGTCTCCCTAAATACTCGAGAACAAATTGATGCCACTCATGTCACCATGCTGCAACTCGAATACTATGATTTCGACGAGAATGAGCATCTTAATGCTTGTTTTTATGTAACACGTTACATAGCTTCTACAAGTTGCTTCGTTTCAGAGTGATGTGTGCTTATTTCTAAGTATTACTATTATTTTAATCGTTATGATTAATAGAGAATGCCATGTTGATGCATCTGTTAAACTGTGCTGTGAAAGTTGTGAAAGGTAACAAAATATTTTTCCTGTGAATTATGTGCGGTTTTTTTCTTAAAATATAAAATTTGCAATCGTCATTTAACCAGTGGGGGTAGAGTAGTAATGGGAGTACTCAATTCTGTGTACAGCTCTGGAATTACCTACTACAATAACTGCCCATCTTACAAACTCTTAAATCACATTAAAAGTAATAAATGACAGAACTGCGGAGAAATAAAACAATTTTGAAAGAAATGTTAATATACACTCCTGGAAATTGAAATAAGAACACCGTGAATTCATTGTCCCAGGAAGGGGAAACTTTATTGACACATTCCTGGGGTCAGATACATCACATGATCACACTGACAGAACCACAGGCACATAGACACAGGCAACAGAGCATGCACAATGTCGGCACTAGTACAGTGTATATCCACCTTTCGCAGCAATGCAGGCTGCTATTCTCCCATGGAGACGATCGTAGAGATGCTGGATGTAGTCCTGTGGAACGGCTTGCCATGCCATTTCCACCTGGCGCCTCAGTTGGACCAGCGTTCGTGCTGGACGTGCACACCGCGTGAGACGACGCTTCATCCAGTCCCAAACATGCTCAATGGGGGACAGATCCGGAGATCTTGCTGGCCAGGGTAGTTGACTTACACCTTCTAGAGCACGTTGGGTGGCACGGGATACATGCGGACGTGCATTGTCCTGTTGGAACAGCAAGTTCCCTTGCCGGTCTAGGAATGGTAGAACGATGGGTTCGATGACGGTTTGGATGTACCGTGCACTATTCAGTGTCCCCTCGACGATCACCAGTGGTGTACGGCCAGTGTAGGAGATCGCTCCCCACACCATGATGCCGGGTGTTGGCCCTGTGTGCCTCGGTCGTATGCAGTCCTGATTGTGGCGCTCACCTGCACGGCGCCAAACACGCATACGACCATCATTGGCACCAAGGCAGAAGCGACTCTCATCGCTGAAGACGACACGTCTCCATTCGTCCCTCCATTCACGCCTGTCGCGACACCACTGGAGGCGGGCTGCACGATGTTGGGGCGTGAGCGGAAGACGGCCTAACGGTGTGCAGGACCGTAGCCCAGCTTCATGGAGACGGTTGCGAATGGTCCTCGCCGATACCCCAGGAGCAACAGTGTCCCTAATTTGCTGGGAAGTGGCGGTGCGGTCCCCTACGGCACTGCGTAGGATCCTACGGTCTTGGCGTGCATCCGTGCGTCGCTGCGGTCCAGTCCCAGGTCGACGGGCACGTGCACCTTCCGCCGACCACTGGCGACAACATCGATGTACTGTGGAGACCTCACGCCCCACGTGTTGAGCAATTCGGCGGTACGTCCACCCGGCCTCCCGCATGCCCACTATACGCCCTCACTCAAAGTCCGTCAACTGCACATACGGTTCACGTCCACGCTGTCGCGGCATGCTACCAGTGTTAAAGACTGCGATGGAGCTCCGTATGCTACGGCAAACTGGCTGACACTGACGGCGGCGGTGCACAAATGCTGCGCAGCTAGCGCCATTCGACGGCCAACACCGCGGTTCCTGGTGTGTCCGCTGTGCCGTGCGTGTGATCATTGCTTGTACAGCCCTCTCGCAGTGTCCGGAGCAAGTATGGTGGGTCTGACACACCGGTGTCAATGTGTTCTTTTTTCCATTTCCAGGAGTGTAGATTGCTGAAAATAAGTAATTTTCGTTAAAATATTGTCATTCTTTTTTTACCTGCGTCAGCTGCACTGTAATATTTTCCAAATAACTGTCTCTTATAAACCTTAAATTCAATTTGTTTTATATTAGGTTTTCTGTCTGTAAATTTCATGCAAGTGCAGTTGAAATGCTGTTCGAATGATTCTTTACAGTCAGAGGTGTCCTTCTTTCTCGTACTGGTCATGTCTAACTTGCTGGACAACCAATTTTCAAAATTATCTGCCGCATAAATATCGAACGAAACATGTCTGAGGCCAGATGTTTTCGACAAGGCTCTATTCGAATTAAACCATCGTTTTATTTTCTCTTTGGTGCATTTTAATAGGAAAGTTGGTAAAAAAACTGCTAAGATTGTTAACTCTTTGCGTTCCAGTGAGTATTTTAAGCTGCTTGAGAAAGTTCACAGCTTCTGATTTCTAGGGCTATGGCGGAATATAGCTTCGATGTGAACACAGGAGGAACTGAAATTGCTTCCCGGAATTCTTAGTAGTGACCCGTCGCCTTTGTTGCGGCAGCGCCTACTATGGAAACGCCCAGCCAGACACCTACACCTGGAGTTGACGGCGCCGAGGACGGCGAAAACCAATTTTGGCCGCCGTCAGTCATCAGCTTTGACGGTGGATAATCTCTCTCACATGAACGAACGGCTGCACACAAAAGCCGTCTGGCGAACAAAAGCGGTTTCTAATTTGGCAGGAGCAGTTGCATTGACGTCTGCTCACAGGTCCTCACAAAAGGCACCTCATTGTCTCTGCTAACCGGCAGGTGGTGATGACGTCAGGTGCTCTTATACTCTGGGAGCATTCAGCTTCCACTGCAGGCTTCTGACAACTCTGAGGTGGGCGGCAGCGATAGGACACAGGCCAGCTTACTCCTTCCCGTTCATTGACCCCACTCCAGTACCTAGGCATTCTGACTGTATGAGTCTTATCTGGGTGAAATCTATGTACTGGACTCCTGTGTGCCACTGATTTCAGTGGTGATAGTCCCTTGTTGAGGAAACGTCTAGTTTTTGAATTACGAAGATGTGTGGTATGTGAACTATACGTCCTTATTACGCGCAAATGCACGACTGCACTACATACTGTTCGGTACTGTTATGAGCCCTTACGGTAAGTTCATTAAGGGAATACCCACTATAGTTGTGCAGATGGAACTAACCACAGGGCACTAGTGCGTACCGTATTTACAGATCCTAGATATGGCTTCATGTTGTTAAACAGTCTAGTGTATTTAATATAAATAGCGATGTTTTTACGTTCGCACTGTTAGTACAATTATCCTTCTCGTTAAAAGTGTTCACATTAATCATATAAATTTTGTTTGACAACCAGCGTGAATCACATCAGGCAAATTCAAGTCGTGGACATTTTACGAAACTATGTATCGTCTAGAAAACTATGTATTGTAATGTGATGGAAGATGGAATATAAGACCGATCTTTTGTGTACACCCTATACGCTCTTATTAGCGATAAGCTTGTAACGCGCCCGGGAGTACGAATGGGTGGGGTACTTTATACTGACTTCTCGATTCGTGACCGTGCGCCCTGTCCACACCACGTACCTGATAATCCCGCGACGGTCGTATTGTCCTGCTCCACTCTGCTGTTGACTTGCCTGAAATTATCTATCGAAATATGCAAGCGGGTTTAGGGGAGCTAATCAACGTTAAAACACAACTCTGTCCTATGTCTGGTATGAACATCTATATTCTGAGACGATATGGAAACCACAGGTTGCACTGTTTACACTCTAAATCGTAAATGTTTATCCCAATTAACAATCTTAATGATTACCAGTCCAAAATATCATTCGGACGAGCGTACGCGTAACCGACACGACGCGGGTGATGGTTGATGATGCGGAAGCCGAATGACCGAACGAAAGTTCTTACGCTCGTCACACGTACAGATATCTGGTAATAGTCCTCCTTGTCTCTCGTAATGATGTAACACTGGTCGTAAAGTTAATTTTTCAGTCCTCAGTTCTCACTTGTACGAGCGTGCGCGTAACCGTCGCGGCGCGGCTCATTGTTGATAATGCGGAAACGCAACGACCGAACGTACGTCCTTACGCTCGCTACAAGACACTGGCACTTGACTGCACTCTTTTATGGTAACTAATTTCTACTGATTCACATCAGTTCATTCTGAGAGACCGAACACGGCGCGGATGATTGATACTCTGTGACACGCAACGAGGGGATACACGAAAACGTTATCGGCGGCACTACTCATTTTTAATTACATCTTGACGCACTTTCCTCTGAACTACTTCCGTATTTCATCACCTCACTGTAATAGCATTTGTAGCAACACTTCGACTTCGAATACTAACAATGCTTCTTACATGCTTTCGTGTCCCGTGCTCGACTCTCTAGACGCGCTGCCCGCAAAGATACTCCACAACTAAACCAGCGATATGACAGTACACTTACAAGCTTTCCGAATAAATGTCTCTATCTGTAAATGATACGTTGGATGTTGACGGTGAGAATGTCTTTGAGTATTGATGTGTTTATGGGCCGCATCAATTGAAAAAGGGAATGAGGGAGGTTATTTTACAAGCAACTATGAACCATGATCACTAGCTAAGCGAAACCAACTGACAGAAACCACTACAGAGAGGTACAAGAAAAAGTATGCAGATGCAGATAAAATTAAAAAGAAGCGTGGTTGAAAGTACATACTGGCGGCCACAACGCAGTTAATAAGGTGGTAAATTTTCTTAAAATCGCTCCAGAATCAAATGACTATTCTTTAATAAAAAAGGAAATGTTTAAAAAATTTAAAGAATTCACGGAGTCGTAGTCTTATTGTCGATGGTTACAATTTACGAAGCAGTGCTGTTATTTTTTCCGTGACGAAAGTTATTGCAGACAGATGTAAAAGAAGAAACTGCAGTCGTTCCCGTAAAATAACATCAATTTCTACAAAATAAATGGAGGGCGACAAAGAAATAATCGGGTCTACTGCAGCAATCGTGTACAAGGTCAACGCGTTATCGCAGACGAAGGGTACAGAAGACACAGTATTTCCAATACAGACCAATTACTTTTTTAAGATTTTTGATAACTTTTCAGAGGCCGCGATCTCATAATCTATATAAAATCAGTGAACAAACGGTTTAGATTGCTATGGTACTTTATTAAAACGACCTGTTTCGGCCTATACTTAGACAGCGCCATCAACTGACGACGTTGATGCTCCTAGCAGGCAGTTGATCGCAGTTGCTGAAGCAGCTCAGCTGGCTGTTAGGCGCACATTCATCTTCAGCTGATGGTGCTGTTTGAAAATACGCTAAGTATAGGCTGAAACCGGAAATTTTAATAAAGCACCACCGCAATGCACCCTCTTTTCCACTGATTTTATTATTACATTTTAAAATGAAATGACGAATGAACGAACTTTATCGAATATACACTCCTGGAGTGTATATAACGTGAGTCAGTATACGCTCTGCTTCAAAACTGCTTGTGTCGCAGTTATTGTCATATGTTATTGGACATTTTCTTTGAGTTGTCAAGGCTGTACGCCTAGTTGGTTAGGAAGGAGTTGAAGTTTGTGATGTCTGAAGATGGGTGTAATCCGGAAACGTATAATATGTTCTAATAAAAGAGTCAATTGAACATCTCATTACTTTATTGCGAGTGTGCAGCATTGATTGCCAATTATTATTATATGACGAATACTCATAATTAAAATTCGGAACTCCTGTAGTAAACGAATGACTGCTCCAACGAGGATATAGACTGAGTAGTACGGATATGTTATTTATCATCGTTGCAGAGTTCAAAAAATGTGTAACAGTGAAATTTGTTGCGTCAAATGGAATGCAATATAACGAGATGAAAATTTCGCACGCGCCGTAAGTATTATAACACCTTTAAAATTAATTTAGGACTCGCAGCTTATCTTTCAGTAGTGCTTGTGGGCAAATTATTGATCTAACACGGTTTAGAAGCATTTACTAATAGATCACGTTGACAGCGAAATTTGTGAGAGGATAAATTAACGGCGGCAATACGAACGCACTGAGAAGACCGTCAGAGATTGCTGGTTGCTTGCTTGATTTGGAGGGGGTGCTCAGTCCCATATCTATTGATTGAAAGTTTCTTTCATTTCACCAGTTTATCAGATTTTTATTAGTTTTAAATGAAAAATCATAGCATTTACAATTTATGTTGGTCCTTGGTGATATGGGGGAAGGGACCGAACAACGAGATCATCGGTCTCATCGGGAAGGAAATCGGCCGTGCCCTTTCAAGGGAATCATCCCGGCATTTGCCTGAAGCGAAATAGGGAAATCTATTTAAAACCTAGATCAGGATGGCTGGACGGGGTTTGAAACGTCATCCTCCCAAACGAGAGTCCAGTGCGCTAACCACTGCGCCACCTCTGTCGGTCTACAGTTTATGTTCTACGTTCTTATTACTACTATGTTTCGGGTCAGAAATGATATACAAAGCCGAAACAACGTAATTTGCCGATCTTTTATACAATCACTGTAGCTTAGCAGAATAAATAACCATACAATATTGAATCTCCAGTGTAGCACAGTTTTGTATCATGAAGAAATATGTTGTTATTTGACAGGGAACTATGTAACTACCTCAACTACGTATTACAAGCTACTAATACTCTCTGAATGCTTATCACGCGCCTAACTTGTTATTTGTTGTCTCTCTTTTCTGTCCTCACACACCTGTCGTCTATCTGAAATTAAATTGAAAATCGTCATTGTTAGAAAAGTATCACATACTAGGTGTTCGGAAATTCCCGTTACAAACTGCTAGGACTTTTGAAAAGGTAACCATGTCAGGAAACGTACCATTCCGTGCTATAGCCATGTGAAAACAAGTTTCCTACGTTGGTATGCAACGGAGTAGTCATGGTGGGGGTACTTAGTCGGATGGGCTGATGTCATTTGACGTCTATCCTGCATCTCTGACCTGGTTCGTCTGTGTGTGTGTTTGTGTTAGTGCAACAAGGCTGAGTACACGTTCACAGAATACATTGATATGACATTCTGTATGGCGAAGCTCACGGTAATGAAAGAGCAACTCGTCGCCTTTATCCACACCATCCGACTCCATTGCATACCCTTTTCGCCACAATTATGCAACAGCTTCGAGAAAAGGGGTACTTTCCTCGCCAGCAGGTGTGATTGTGGTGCTCCAAGGAGACACCGCACACTACAATTGGAATAGGCAGTACTTCATCACGTTCCATTTTTGTTTGTTTATTAACGAGTGGAATTGTAAAACAAGTATGCACTGTGCCACGCTTAAAAATTATTTACAAAAGCGGTCGCTTTACCAACATGTTTTCAACTGGTCGTAGCACAGAAGTGTTACGTTTCCAGTTCAAAATATTATCTTCTCAGTCCGCTCTACAATTACTGCAACTTTGTAAGGGAATTTTCGAAACTGTATATATCCGTGAAACGAAGGAAATTTGGTAGCATTGATAAACATTTTAAGGCGGCTACACACGCCTGGGTTTGGAGGAAATACATTTGTATTACCTTTCACACCGTGTAGGAGAGAAGAAACACGATCTCCAAGAGAATTTTCTCTCTCTCTCTCTCTCTCTCTCTCTCTCTCTCTCTCTCTCTCTCTCTCTCTCTCTCTCCCCTCTCTTTCTGTTCTGTCAAATCCAATGACATTGTAATATTACTAGATACTAGATATACAGTATTTTCACAGTTGGTTTGTCCCAGTACTGTGATTTTGTGAGTTTGTGTTGTAAGGAAGGAAGACTGTGCTCACTCTGATGGAGCCATCCTGTAAAAGCTAGTATTGCATTACGGACAACGACATGCATTTCAACATTTTACATACATTCGTTATCTTCTCCATCACATAAGTGTATTATGTTTTACTTATTTTTATTTTTAATCTCATTGTGAGGTGTTTCATGTTCGCAGCGCCATTCTCAAGCAGTCTTAATCAGTTCCACGATAAATAAAATAAATAGAAGTTATAGCTGTGGAACTTTCATTTCCAAAATAAATAGTAAAATATTCTGTGAACGTGGTAAATTCACATGACGCAATTATCTGCAATGTCATCGTTCATTTCATTGTAAGACTACAGAATGAGGTTTTTCATAAAAATCAACAGAATTCCAGTGGAATATATTCAAAGCTTTACTTCATTACCCCGCACTTATATGTAATTACTGGTTCAACTGAAGTAGAATCGTACAGACTGATTTTCCAGATATTTTGAGGTTGCTGTGTTTTTTTGAACCTGAATGGGTAGCACACTAAATTACCACCAATATGTGCAGGGGGCGTACTGCAAGTTCTGAGGGTAAAGTGTTTTGGATAGTTCTTGGCCTAGCGATCTTTTGTATACCTATCGGAAGAACTGGCATGCTGCAGCTATCCTAAGGTACAGGGTCTAAATTTAAACAGTACATTCTTTCTTCATGCAAATTAAGCAAATTGCTTATTTCTTTTGCGTTAGATGTGGTCTAGGGTAGGCTTTGGACGCTTTACAAAAGCATACTTTGTTCGTGAGCGGTTCCCGAGGTAGACGTGGAAACTATGGTTATTGGAGACCGAAAGACCCAGTTGTAGGAATGGCCACTTCTGTAACTTCTATTCATGACAAATCGTCCAGTCATTTACCATATGCTCTTGGGATGAGGTCCTAGAGGAACCTTGTAATTGTTTTACATATCATTATCCGTTACCCACATCAAGTGGTTCAAAGTTACCATACTTTTAAGGCGGTTACACACGCCTGGGTTTCGAGGAAATACATTTGTATTACCTTTCACACCGTGTAGGAGAGAAGAAACACTATCTCCAAGAGAATTTTCTCTCTCCCTCTCTCTCTCTTTCTGTTCCAATAACATCGTAATATTACTAGATATACAGTATTTTCACACTTAGTTTGTCCCAGTACTGTGATCTTGTGGGTTTGTGCTGTATTCAATGGCGCCATCTGGCGGCGTAAAAATCTTACACAAAAATATTTTGTCACACAAAATTCTTTGTACTTGCAAAACCAAAACCGCATTTTTGCTGTACTGTAGGTGTAGCGTGAAAATATTGTGCAACTTGCGTCAGGTAGCGTAAAGCGAACTTGATTGTATTGGAGAACGATTTTGTTTTGACCTTATATTATGCGTAATTATTTGTTGTTTACATGTGTCAATGTAGATAAATGTGTCTAAATAAATAAATACAAAACCTACTGACCTACAGAACTCCTGTTATAGAAACAGGACACCAAACAGAACCCTATTTTACACTGGAGATATGCATTTACACCTGGAAACAGCGTGAAATGATAGTCAATGTTGGGTGTATTTGTGACACATCCAAGTACTGATTATGAATGAGCATTGATAAATAGCGGATCTCCATGCCAGTCGAAACTCATTACGTTCTTCCATTTGCTTATGCCATTTGCGGTTCTTTCTTCTAAGCTACAGAACAAGAGATTTTACTCACATAAGCAAGACGTGGATAATGTTCTTATGACTATTTTGAAATTTAAAACATTACTGTCCTAAGCAAGATACTATCGTATATCATAGAGAACTGAATACTTGTCTTTATGTAATGTCCAACTTAGGACTGAAGACCACAACAACAACAATGTAATGTCATCACGTTTTACTTCAGTTTTCAGTCCTTTAGTATTCTCTACATGATCGTGAATTGACTTATTTAAATTACGTTAAAATGAAACTATGGTATCATCATCAAACTTCACTACTAAAATAAGGATAAAATATCAGGGACGTTCTAGAAGCGCGGCTTTTATTATAGTTTGTGAAAAAAATAATAGTATTCCTTACACACTACATCAACAAAAAAAAATGGTTCAAATGGCTCTGAGCACTATGGGACTTAACATCTGTGGTCATCACTCCCGTAGAACTTAGAACTACTTAAACCTAACTAACCTAAGGACATCACACACATCCATGCCCGAGGCAGGATTAGAACCTGCGACCGTAGCAGTCGCGCGGTTCCGGACTGAGCGCCTAGAACCGCGAGACCACCGCGGCCGGCCACTACATCAACTCTGTCTATAATGTGTAATTATTTTTCACTTACCTCGCCACGTAAATACCTAATTTTGGAAGATGCCGTACACTCTTCAAAAAGTAGATTATTCTCCCCTGAGTTGCTCCCTACTGCTTTCAGCAATTATATTAAAGACATCGTTCCACCACCAAAAAGGTGTTACTAAATTAGAATAGAGTGATTTAATAGCTTTTGGTACTATATCGTAATGACACTCTTAGAAAGTGAATTGTTATGTGATCATTGATTGAGCAAAGTTTTTCCACTCAACCTTCGTTTTTTGGAGAAGTAGTATTTAGCGACGAGAATTTAATTCAATCCCTGACTGCAGAAGCTTATTTGCAGGCGTCTCAGCTTCCCTTGTGCTCAGTGCTTGAATAAATGAGCCAGATTAATAGAAGGGCCTACATTTCCATACTTAAGTGAAGAGACAGAAGAGACTTCTGCATCTCACTCACTCTCTACCCCCATCTTCAACTCTCTCTCTCTCTCTCTCTCTCTCTCTCTCTCTCTCTCTCTCTCACTAGGTGCAAGCCCAAGCTGAGGATCTGCTTTCCTAGACGTCCACACATTTGAGAGACCGTTGCTCTCTTCTGTACTACGTTTCATTTAGCCAGATTACTTGCGCATCTGTCTTCCTCTGTAGGGGAGGGGTCAACGCGGCTGACTTCCATGTGGAAGACCTGCGTTCGATTCCAGTACTGCAAGCGATATTTCCTTGGTGGCAGGACTGGAACGGTGTGTGGTCAACCTCGTGACGCGCATTAAGGAGCTATGTGGCCGAGTAGCAGCGGCTCCAGGTCACAAAAATGACAACGGCCGGGAGAGCGGTGTACTGACCCACGCCCTCCCATACCATATCCAATGATGCTTTTGGCATAGGATGACACGGCGGTTGGTCGGTACCTATGAGCCAGCCAGAGCCTATGGATGCAGTGTATGCTGCAACGTCAACAACTCGCAAATCCCTTTCAATGATTTTTGTAGGTGGAGTGACTTTCCTAAGCCACACTCGTGTGGACGATTTGCAGCAGTGATTGCTTTACTGCCTGAATGTTATCAACTCTTCATTCATTGTGCGCAATAGTTACTCAGAAACCTGTTCTAAAGAAACGAACTTAGCAATATTTCCCGCGGCGCTGTTCCCTCTGTTCTCAAATTGTCTAGTTTTCCATGCTTTGGCACACTACCTGTCAACCTGTTCCTGTTTCTGGTGGAAGTTTTGATGATTATCTGCCATGCCTATTCAAACTAAGAGCTATTCGTTTCACAGTTATGTACCCGCTTAATTACTCAGATTGTTTTAAAGCACCACATTTGAAATTCCTTAGCTACTATTTTTCCAGTTTTCTTCGTATCACTGTCTCACATCGATCGAACGTTGTACTACCGATTTAGTTTCAAAGATCATCTTAATTTCAGGCCTGTGTGTATACCTGCACATTCTTATTTTTCAGGATTACGGCAAAATGATAGGAGAGATGTTTAGTTTTTTCAGTGGCCTATTATTTTTTATCGCGTGTAACGCAATCTTGTCCCATACACAGTAATATTTCATGGTACTTAATGCCTGAGAGGTCAGATATTTCACTTATCCCACCGTAAAATAATGTCTGTAGTATGATGACGACAGTAATTAATATTAATGTCCTTTCACAGCAAAATATTTCATTCACTTGTTACGTCCCATTTCTCTCTTTTACCTATGACATTGTGTCACTTTGAGCATTTCCTTGCTTCAGTCAGCTTTTATAAGTTCCCTAACACAGTTACTAGAACATCTGTAAGCTATAAACGTCGATAACTTAGTTAAATGTGTCGCGTCTCTGATGAGGTTACACAGCAATAGTCATGGAAAATACTGGAAAATGAGTGGAGAGGTGGAATGATACTTCGCTTGATTTGGTACTTCGGTGTTCTTGTGCAGTAATGATACACTCAGTGGAAAAAAGTGCTGTCTGCCGAAATAAACGAGACATCGGACAGCGATCACTGAGAAAAACAACTAAACAATGGCGGAAGAATAATACAGCCCAGGACAAAATTTGGAAATTTGTGGTAAGTCCTATGGGATAAAACTGCTGAGGTCATCAGTCCCTAAGCTTACACACTACCTAATCTAACCTAAACTAACTTACACTAAACACACACACCCATGGCCGAGTGATGTCTCAAACCTCTGACAGGGTGAGCCGCGAGAACCGCGACAAGGCGCCTCAGACCGCACAGCTACCCCATGCGGCTCAACCCAGGAACACCAAGACTGAAAGAATGGATAACTTACATCTTTGTGTTTAAAAAGGCAAATACGTTCAATATATGCAGACTGGCAACGAGCGAAAATATGTACCAAGGCTGGGATTCGAACCCAGGTCACCTGCTCACTAGCCAGATGCGGTAACCACTACACCACCCTGGCACAGTGGTTTTGCACAACTCCACAGAATACACGAGCATGCCTCCCTTCTCAGTCCAAATCCCAATTCATGACAGTCCACTTGTTATCTCCCCTAGACTAACAGCATTGCAGAGGCTTTCCAACTATACTGGATAAGCAGGATCCCCCATTTCGTTCGATACTGAAGTGCTATTACAATAGAGCAGGAGAGCCTCTGCAATGCTGTTCAAGTTTAGTGGGAATATCAAGTGCGCTGAGGCTCGTGTGGGGATTTGGACTCAGGACGGAGGTGTGTCAGGGTAGTTCCTACAGTTGTGCAAAGCCACTGTGCCCGGATGGCGTAGTGGTTACCGCATCTGCCTAATGAGCAAGAGACCCGTTTTCGAATCCCAGCCATGATACAAGTTCTCATTCGTCACTTCATTTCAAATGTGTGTGAAATCTTATGGGACTTAACTGCTAAGGTCATCAGTCCCTAAGCTTACACACTACTTAACCTAAATTATCCTAAGGACAAACACACACACCCATGCCCGAGGGAGGACTCGAACCTCCGCCGGGATCAGCCGCACAGTCCATGACTGCAGCGCCCTAAACCGCTCGGCTAATCCCGCGCGGCGTCAATTCATTCTGCATATACATAACAGATGCTTGAGGCTTTAAAAGGTCTCTGGAACCAAATAGTTTCATTAAAGGCAAATATGCCAAGCAAGCATGTAGTAACCTCCTTACTCTAAAGGTACTTGTTCTAGTCTTTCCAAGCCACGACAACTCCATAATAAGAAAATCAATGTGTACTTATGTTAAATAACTTTTGTGATCTACGGAGCCCTACCAGCCTCTGTGTTTAAGGGGAATATATAGGAATTTGTTTCTAGGACAGCTTGTGATATTATAATGTTACTATGTACCAGGTCGATTCAAAAACAGGGAACAAACGCTCTGACGAACAAACTTCATTGCGCGTTACATGTAACTCATCCAGCATTTCATTGACAGACATCTACATCTACAATCCGCAAACGATGTTTGTTGGTGGATACACACCGCAATCATAAAATCCCTTCCACTCACCCACCCCCGAGCCCTCATCCTCACCCACCCCAGCCCCTCTCCCGCGTTTTCATATTCCTTTAGAGATCGGTGCGTAAGAAGAAAGATACGAGTAGTTGATATACCTCAGTAAGAGCCCGACTTTCTACAAGTTTAATGTCTTGATCACTACGAGATGTATATGTTACAGGAAGTAATACGTTTCTTTTAGTTCTTGTACATTTTTAAGGTCTTTTAAGATGTACAAGGTCTGGTTTGTACGGTTTTATGCTACAGCTTGTTGATCTCTGTAACACTCCGATGCTGAACGAAGAAACCAGTCGTCCAGCTCTTCTTTGGATTCTTCGTATCTACTTGCGATTAGCTAACTTGGTTAGGGTCTGTAGTCACAGTGTGGATTCAAGTATTTGTTCTGTCCGTATTCTTATTAATCTCAATACACAGCTCCGTGTTTCCCGCATGATGAGTGACTGCTATAGTTTACACCTGACTATCAGAGCTGTGGTTGTAGATATTTCCCAGTCCTGCAGACTTTCAGCATATTATCATGAGCTGCCTACAAGAAGCTGATGCAGGTTTCCTTCACAAGGGCGAGAATATGATGCAGTGCTGATGGAAAACAGGCTTCGATTAGCATTTTACTTGTATTAGAAACGAATGTGTAACAAATACCTAAATGGAAAATTTGCAAAGCAAGGATGGATATGTGTGACCGAAATGAACAGTATACCACAGACTAGGTACATTACAATGAACGAATAGTTAGCTTTACAAACTATACTTTGTCTCAGACTTGCAGACTGAAACTGTAGCCACAGTTCGTAGTAGTCTTGGCGTAGAATCGGTCGGAATGTCGTATACACTCTTTTCTACGGATTATATGTGTCTTTATGACACAATAAAAGTGACAGCTGGGGTTCAATGACGACAAGTTGGCAAACAATTACATTCAATATGTGTTCTGTGCGACATATCAAATATCCTAAGAAGGCTTTCCTATTTCTCGCCTAATGTAATCGGGCATTGACTAACATATGAATTCACGTTCAAAAGGGGCAGTATATGTGACTCCAAAAATAGCCAGATGTAGCAGTTGTTTTACAGATTATCCTCAAAAAGTTGGAGACGATATTGTATATAATTTTAATTGTGCAGTAAATCAGTACACTTGCCTTTGTCAATTATTCAATCTGTCTTGTTGGATCCACCACGGTAGCTTGTAATACTCAATCATCCAGCTTAGAAAGTTAATGAAATCGCAACAGAAACAACATTTCTTGCAGACGCTATGATATGCATGCTACAAACCAGTAGACCATACCGAATAATTAGGTTAATAACTAATGAAATTTTTTGCCTTGAGCACCGCAGACGAGCGCATAAGCAGTACGGGCCGCTGTGCTTATGGTTATGTTTGGTGGGCATCCAATGAAATTGAGAAATCCAATTCCAACACCCATCTGCATTCGGTTGTCTTTTACCTGTTCCTTTCTCACACGCATCGCTGTCCATCAGTTCTTCCGCGTTCTTAGTCACTCCAGACATATTGGGCGAATTAAATATACGGATATTTAACACTACCGAATTTGCAAAAAAGTAATTTTAACAGAAATTAAATGGACGGAGAATTAATTTAATCAGCATTTTGTGGTGGCTGGGAGCCGAAAACAGATTTGTTTAGCACACACTGCACAGTCGTGTTAGTCAGCAAAAATAGATTTGCGTTAAAGATATAACTTATTTAGTGTGAATTATTGTGAATGCCACTTCGTTTCTTACTCGTTGGGCTGGAAAAAATTAGTTACTGAATTCATTAATTGTAACGACATCAAATGTAGATATTGATTTCTGCAGCAATAATAACGGTTGATAATTAGATTCCAACAAGTTGGCTGTAGAATAAAATCTGGACTTGGTTTCCGGCGTTCCAATTAAATTAAGCACTCTTTTAAAAACTACTGTTTATCGACAAATCGTATATTTAGATAGTGTTCAGCTAGCATAGTCTTGTAAGTAGGCTGTTTAGGTTTTTTTATTAGTAACGCCACCTCTGTATGAAAATCACCGGCTGTGCCGTGTGCAGTCTGTGGCTGCTTTGCATTGTTGTAATACTCAACCATTGTAGTGTTAGGCAGCTGGCTGTGAACAGCGCGTAGCGTTGGGCAGTTGGAGGTGTGCCGCCAGCAGTGGTGGATGTGGGGAGAGAGATGGCGCAGTTTTGTAATTTGTCATGATATCAAGGTAAATACATTGTTTGTTCTCTATTAATATCTTTCATTTGCTAACTATCCCTGTCAGTAGTTAGTGCCTTCCATAGTTTGAATCTTTTATTTAGCTGGCAGTAGTGGCGCTCGCTGTATTGCAGTAGCTTGAGCAGCGAAGATTTTTGTGAGGTAAGTGATTTGTGAAAGAGATAGTTTAATGTTAGTCAGGGCCATTCTCTTCTAGAGATTTTGAAAGTCAGATTGCGTTGCGCTAACAAAACATTGTGTGTTGAAAGTCAGATTGCGTTGCCCTAAAAAATATTGAGCGTCAGTTTAAGCACAGTCATGTAAAATTATTCAAAGGGGACGTTTCATATGGCGACCCTTAGCCTAGGATACCTCACTGGAAACTTCTGATTTTTTCTTGTAGTTTGTGTAATTAGTGTAGATTTTGTTTATTGCTAGCGCGTAATTGTAGAGAGAATTTCCATTGTAGTTGTAGTTTTTCATTGTTGTACAGTAAAATAGTTGTGGCATGCATGTAGATTTGCACCAAGTATTTCGCAGCTGCAATTAACTAGATATTATTTTCAGTGTTATGTTAATGTGTTCTCTTATTTTTGCTCTTCAAATTGAGTTTTTCTGTGTTGTCGTGTGAAATACTGTGACAATAATGGCGTGTGAAAAACGTAACACTAGGCTCCAAAGTAAATTGAGAAATGACAGTGAAGACGAAAGCAATATGTTAGCGCCGCAGAATAATGAATTAACTAATGTTAAAAGTAGTAATTTGGTAATTGCGCATAGGGAAATGGAGCGGGTTGCAAACAATGGTGTAGACAGCGAAACAATTAGAGAACAGGGAAGCATTATCGATCGATCGGTCGGCAATAGCGCGGCTCAGGAATCCGAAATGACACGAGACGATCTCACAAATACTGTAGATTCAGGTTCTGGGTCCTCACCGTTTTCTCAAATAAGTCAAGACACATTTTCTGCTTGTCAAAATGTGAATGTTGCCGGTGCAACTTCACTGCCGAAAAGCACTGAGGAACGTGTTTCAGACACCTGTGCATTGTTATTACAGTTAATGCAACAAATGGGACAAAAGCTTGAAAAGTTAGACACAATGGAACAAAATGAGAGACAAATACAGCAACAGTTAGACAGAATGGTACAAAATCTTCAAAAGTTAGACACAATGGAAGAAAATCTTCAAAAGTTAGACTCAGTGGAACATAAGCTTGAACAAACACGTGAAGATTTAACTACTGAGTTACATCACATTGAATCGAAATGTCCAAAAGTCTGTAATGACGTAAAAGCACAAATTTGTGAGCATTTCCAACCTATTTTTTCGCGGCATGAAGAAGAACTGCAAACTACTGTTCATGAAAATCATGAGACCTTACAAGCTAAATTTGACTCAGTTGCATCTACCGATTCGGTTGCGCAACTTGCAGAGACTCAGGAAAACTTAAAGGACACAGTAGATACTCCGAAACTTGGTTCAAAAAAACACACTGAGGAAATAAGTACACTATCGGATAAAGTAGCCGAACTTTCAGATCAGTTCACTAACTTATCTACAGGGGTGGATGATGATCTGAATGACGCAAGACCGGTGGTCTTTAACGACACAGAAGAGTGCGAACAAATTAGGAAACTGAAACAAAATCAAAATCAAATTAATACGCAACACCAAAGAGAAATCCGGGAAGTACAAGATCAGTTGACGCAGGTAATACAAAAATTTCATATTTCAGACGACACTGGCGCTCCAACATGGGAAGAGGGACATAGAGATACGGAAAAGCCGCAACATAATAACACAGGGCATTTCGGAAGTTATGAAAGAAATTGGCAATGCGCACCGAATTTTAAGATGGAACCGCCGACACGACCTAACAATGACCGATATGCTACTCGCCGACACAATGATTTTTACTATAAGCTGTTGAAAAAAAAAAAAAAAAAAAAAAAAAGGGTGGCAGAATAACTTCAGGCGCAACAGTTCGGCGCGCGGTTGCGATTCCGGGAGAAATTCTCCACCACATGACCGACAAACGAGAAACTATGTAAACTACGACATAACGACAGACCTGAATTTCATCAGAACTGGCGGGATTATAACAGAGCTGGGCCCTCTCGGCAAGGCGAATTTGTAGATGTTCGGTCTCCGAATCCCATTAACGACGCGCGCCAACAGACAATGACCCGCACCGCAGGGAGCCGCGTGCGCCGGCTGGCTCCGAGAAAAATAACACAGACGCTAACCTTGAGAAAAGATTTAGAATTCCTTACCGACGTATAAAACATAATTGCTTTTCAGTTGAAAGTCTGCGTACTATGGAGAGTAAAGGCTTAAACCACATTTCACACGTAAAACCGTTTATTGAAAGATAATCTGCTTTTTTTTTAATGCAACATTTTGGTTTACTTGCAAATACATTATGGATTCAAGGTGGTTTCTGAGAGATACCAGATGATACAGTGGTTAGTTTATGTGACAGCTACACGATGTTATCACGACGCTACTAATGAGTGACAGTTTACAATGTTGCTTTTGAGGTGTTTCTGTTTTATATTTGCACAGTTTTCTGAATTCTTTTGGAAAGTAAAACATGTTTTAGTATTTAACTTTTGTGGTATAGCAACAATGAGACAGCCTTTTCCGTGGCACAACAATACGTCACAGCACAGTACTTTCCTCATCACAACAATAAGCGTAATAACTAAGATATATATACGCAAAGCATTTCACTTTTGTTTATCATCAGGTAAGTACATTGACTTCTGCAGAACTTAGCTTTCGGAGGACGATAATTACGACACTTCCACAGAATTATCTTACAACATGACGCACAGTTTTAGCGCTACAGGACACATATTTGAGTGATTAATTTTGTACTTAAAACATTTATTTTTAAAGATTTTTGAATTACAAAGAAAGTTTTCCGAGATATATTTCATTCCATTGATGTAATTTGTAACACCTGAGGGTATAATTACATTTATCCTCAGGGGGGTACACGCCTACTTTGTGTACCATGTGTTTGGCGAGCACAAGGAGCCCTAGCTAATATGGTATTTTCTTATACAACTTTACACATCGGTACCATATTTCTCTAACACATAAATTACACAGCTACCTGATCATTTAACTGAGAAACAAACATTTTTTTTATTACATCAGTGACAGATGTTTACGCAATTACACAGCTGGATAACTTCACACTTATGAAATTGTATTTTGTCTGTCCTTTGTGAACTGTTCATATATTTTTCGGAACCATTGTGATACTATGAGAACTCTGAATGATGTATTTGGTATGGGATCATGATTTTAAAGTACGTTTGAGGTAGATGACACTACTGAAATGAGCAGAGAATATTTTTTTAGGTTTTGAAATTATTGGAGGAAGCTAAGACGATTTTGAGAATTGACTGAGATGTTACGACATTATTACGACGACGATGTGTATTATGCTGTTGAGGTATGTTTATGATAAATAAGCTGATGCTATATGAGTTATTTGATTATGCTACGTATGTTATGATGAAATATTGAAGAAGTGTCGACGAATAAGGTAAGGAATAATGAGTAGTGGTTAGGGACTCTGGTTTGTGAAAAAGGTTGTTGGAAACCAAGAATCGTACTTTAAGAGTTATGAAATGTGTGTAAATGCGTGAATGTATCACAATGCCAGCGAAAATTTTTTGGACACTTATATTCATAAGATTTTGTTTCTACACATTTGTAATGCAAATTCTCGACCTGTGAAATTTTTATATGAGACTGTCATTGTAGTGCAAACTGCTGTCGTAAATATTTCGTTAAGAAAGGTAAGTGACCTTGACATAATGCGTTTTTGGCGCCCAGCTGAGAGGTAGGCGTCTGACAGCAGAAGGCCATTAGGTGAAAAAAAAAAAGAGGGGGCATTATCCTCGCTTGACGTTCCTTTGTAGAAAGCATCGCAACATTTCACGGCTATTGTCGTGCTAGTTGAGAGAAATGCCATATGGCGACAGAAATGCCTAATGAAATGACGAGAAATATTTTTACATCTGCACACCTGATTACGACAAGCGTCTTTCTACGAGAGTTGAGAGAATTTCTAACTTATGAAATGTCACATGACTACTGAATGATTATTTTATGCTTTACTTTGTACATAGTTGCTTATTTCATTTGATATCTAGTTTCCAGCTGTGTTGCAGCATTGGTTTCATAAAAAAAAAAAATTCATTTGCTAATGTGAACACTTTCTGTCAACAGATCTATTAAATAATTACTTTATGACCCACATTCTTCGAAAAAGGAGCTCTTGGAATGGAAAGAACAATAAGAAGGGACTAGTAACAGTTACTGCACACATAATTTTCTTTTCAAGTACATGGTAATATTTTTTTTACAATAAGTTGTTGTGGTGCACCACTTTAATTACATAGACATTAAGATGTGATTATACATTTCCCTTATCTGCATTGTTGTCTTTACTGTAATATTTTTCTGCTTGAGCGTTGTCATGTTTAGATATAATTTATTGCTTTTGCTTCTGCTGTTTGCCAGGCATAGTGTTATTGAATTTGACTTTGTATTATTCTGTTAAGCCAGTTTTACTAATGATTTCTCTTTATTGTTTGCTGCACATTGCCTTAGATTAGTTGTAGTATTACAATTGCTTTGCTAATTTCTTAATACTGCTTGCTTCGCAAATCTGCGTTTTTTTATTGTTGTTTATATTAATTGTTTTATGTGATGCTGCATTGCCTCGTCCCTTAGTTTAGCATCTGAGCTCAGTAGATTTAAGTTAGCTTAAGAGGGGGTAGACTATATAAGAAACTAACTATGATGAATTGGAAGAAATGCATTGAGAAGCCACAAGAAACAGATAGGGCCAAAATGAGTATTGTACAATGAGAAATAATTATTTTGAAAGAAATATGGTTAGAATACAGAAAAGAGGTACAGATAGGACCATTTGGGAATAATGATGAACGAAGAGAGATCTCCAAGAACAAAAAAGGTTTTGTTCACAAAATACTGCAGTACCAAAAGTTACACTGAAAACGAACCCTGTCCTTTCCATCGTGTTATCCCACTATGTGTTTGTGTACCCTTGTGTATTTGTTTTCTTCCTGTCTTTGTGTAGTTTCATAGAATTTTTTCTTCTTCTAATACTAAGCTACATTCACTATGATGAGGAATACTGTGATCCTCAAATATAATTTGCATTGATAATATGTTATTTACTTTGTAAAGATGATTAGACATTTATCTGTTCTGTGTTAATGCTTAGGTGTGAAGTTGATGTTTCAAAAGTTATTCTGATCTTTTATGTATGAAATTATGTCATAATTCCTGTAACACTGATGTATATGTTTATTTCTATTCTTTTGTAAAGCCCCTATTACCGCAACTGTTATTTGTATTGTTATGTTCTTGAATGATGTGTTTTGTACCTTTGTTATTGTGTTCTTATGTTATAAAATTGTAATTGACACCAGGTCATCAAATTAAGTAACTTGTAAGTTACATTTCACTGCACATGTTTCTATTGGTCATAGTATATGGACAATATGTGAGAAGTAGGGACTGTTAGTGTTTGCACGTGTGTTAATAATCCAGCAAGGGACTGGATAACAGCATTGCTGGTTCTGAGGACAATTCCAAAAACTTTGTGAGTGCACAAGTGGTGGTTATGGACTTGCTACATTATCCGCAAGACTCTTCGATGGTGATTGTGCACCTGCACAGTCGCAACAGATGGCTGCTGGCCGTCTCTACAAGGACTACAGTGGGTCTGCGTCTTTGCTGACTCACCAGTACCATTATCTCTACAAGGACTACAGTGGGTCTGCGTCTTTGCTGACTCACCAGTACCATTATTTCTACAAGGACTGCAGTGGGTCTGCACCGCTGGTGGCCCACCAGTACCGTAATCTCTACCAGGACTACAGTGGGTCTGCTCTGTGATGACCTACCTACCAATACTCTTCAAAACTTCGACTGACTCTGCTGTGGGTTTGCTCTCTTGTGGCCCATTACCTGTCAGCATGTCGAGAGTCAGCACTGTCTTTCCGTTGGAAGGACAACGATACTTCTTCAAGACTGCATGGAAATCCACTACTTCCGTGTGCATTTTCTTTTACTGCTCAGACTTTGAGAAAAACACTGCAATGTGATGAATGATCAGGACTGTCTTTATGGACTGTGAGAAAATTTTAGCTTTTGACCAACATTGTATCAATAAGTGTGTGCATTTGATTTCTTTGTTATTGTAATTGTGAAAAAAAAATTTTAACAAATATGTATTGGCCAGTGCCCAACAAAATTTGTAAAATTTTTTGTGGGGAGCATGGGGGCTATGTAAGTAGGCTGTTTAGGTTTTTTTATTAGTAACGCCACCTCTGTATGAAAATCACCGGCTGTGCCGTGTGCAGTCTGTGGCTGCTTTGCATTGTTGTAATACTCAACCATTGTAGTGTTAGGCAGCTGGCTGTGAACAGCGCGTAGCGTTGGGCAGTTGGAGGTGTGCCGCCAGCAGTGGTGGATGTGGGGAGAGAGATGGCGCAGTTTTGTAATTTGTCATGATATCAAGGTAAATACATTGTTTGTTCTCTATTAATATCTTTCATTTGCTAACTATCCCTATCAGTAGTTAGTGCCTTCCATAGTTTGAATCTTTTATTTAGCTGGCAGTAGTGGCGCTCGCTGTATTGCAGTAGCTTGAGCAGCGAAGATTTTTGTGAGGTAAGTGATTTGTGAAAGAGATAGTTTAATGTTAGTCAGGGCCATTCTCTTCTAGAGATTTTGAAAGTCAGATTGCGTTGCGCTAACAAAACATTGTGTGTTGAAAGTCAGATTGCGTTGCCCTAAAAAATATTGAGTGTCAGTTTAAGCACAGTCATGTAAAATTATTCAAAGGGGAAGTTTCAGTCTCAAATATATCGCACTGGAATACACAGAGACATAATAACAGAATACGTTCTGAAACGTCATGTGTAGTCATATCATCACCTGAACTGTTTAAGTTCACTTTCACATAGTGTTTCGAACCTTCCTATAATACATTTTTCTAGAGTACATTTCCAACCTGGAACGCTGCAATGGATCAGCTCCTGCCGGTTTCCAAGCAATATCATTTATTACTTCTTTGCTGTGATTTCAACCATTCTGTTTCATAAAAATGCGTGTATTTAATATCTTTTCCTTAATACAAAAAAGAAGTTGAAGATTTGAATTGAATTTATTAAGCAGGGTGTTATTGCATAATACTCTAACTCACACACAGTGTTGTAGGAAGCAGTCTGGGATAATGTGTTAAATAAAAGTCAATAATATTTTTAGGGGGTATAATATCGAGTAGTTTACAGTATATGGACCACACATCGCTTGTGAGAGCACTAATTTACAACTACTCTCTGACGTGTCTGTGAACGATTACTAAGACGTACGCGTAGCTAAACTAACGAAGTGCATATTCAGTTAATTATTTCTATATCCATATCAAATCCTGTACTCCGCAGACTGTTGTGAAGTACTTGTCAAAGGGTGTTTGATATTGTACCATTCCCTTCACATATCTACCTCTACATCTAAGTGATTAATCTGCAATTCTCAGTTAAGGGCCTGGCAGATGATTCACGGATGGAGCTACCTTGTCATCATGATCTCAACGGGAGTGACAAATAGTATATTCTCGGATTCATCACTTAAAGTTGGTCTTCCTCTTCACTCAAGTTCTTTTCTGTGATTTGTTAATGTTAACTGAGGTTCAATTTGGTGATGAATTAACTAAGCTATTTCGACATTTGTTGGCTTCCACTTACTTTTTATTAAATGATCAGTTCCATGAACAGGCAGATGGAATTGTGATGGGGAGCCTTTTGTCACCAGTTATTGCCAGTCTATTTATGGAAGATATCTATAAATGTGCCCTGGAGTCAGCTGCATCGAAAGCTGTGGTTTTTTACAAGTGATTTTATTTTGCCTCTTTGAGTTTTGACATCTTTTAGAACGCTTGAATTTCATCCATATGAATATTCTTTTCACTATCTAGGTGGAAAAGAGTGGCTGCCTTTCCTCCTTTCAAGTGTTGGTCAGGAAGAAGGCTGATAATACCTTCGGACATACCATTTATAGGGAACCATCGCACACCGGCTTCTGTCTTCAGACTGGTAGTTGTCGACATCCGCCTCAGTTCGTAGAGCACTGGTCAACACAGATCCTACAAGAATATCAGAAGAGTTAGCCCATCTTGGTTCAACCTTTGCTGAATCCTTATCGTCAAAGAAAAGATGAAACGTGCATTGCATTATCGACCATCTATGAATCGGGTAAGTGATGAAAATAAGGAAGTGTCAATTAGGTCTGCGGCCTGTTTGCCTTACGAAGGTGGTAAAGGAGGCTGGTGTGTTTCAAACACCATATGACATTATGGCCGTTTAAGAGTCTGTGCAGGAAGATCTTGTGTTGCAGAAGGCTTCTGTCTACCGTATCCCTTGAAGTTATGGCATGTCATGCTTTGATCAGAATATGACCATTGAAAACCGATCTAATCACCATAAGCGTCATACGGAGTTTAACTGAGGAGCAAATCTGTTATTGCAGAACACTGCCTAGGTACTGATCGTCTTAGCACTGGTCGTCGTATGGAGCATAATAACACGGAGATTCTAACGTGCACTTCCAACTACTGTTATAATGTTTTTAGGGAAGAAGTTCAGGTTAAATTAACAATTGACCTTATAAGGATAAAGGATAGACGGAGGTCTTTGCCTAAATTCTGCTTGGAAACTTGGTCCCTCAAGGTAAAACAACACAGGGATGGACTTAATACTACTTGGTGCCACACTGCTAATTAATATTCGATATTGATCGTTTTAGGATGTGTCCAGGTGCTTTCTGCATATGTCGTGGTGTGGTTCTTGGTCATCGTTTCCCGGCATACCGAGTTGATAAATTTCCTTGCACAGCGGTCTCTCCTTGCTTTTGTGCCTTGAAAATGGCGGGGTGTACACTTGTTGAAATATCAGCGGTTGCCGAGGACGTTACTGGCTACATTGTCATCAATTGTTTGAACATACTAAATAAGCTTTCACTTGTTATTTGTCAGTTCACTTCTTTCACTATCTCCGTAATCCTCTTCTGTAGGTGACAAACACGTAGCCCTTTGTGCTGCCATTCTTTGTACACCTTTAGTATCTTCTGTTTTATTTCGTACAGGATCCACACATTTGAGAAATGCCCTAGGTGAGTCGCTTGAGAGTTTTGTATGCAATCTTCTTCGTCGACCGTTTGCATTTGCCTACTATTCTACCAATGAACCGAAGCCTGCCGCCTTTCATCCATAATCTAGAAGTTTGTAGTAGGAAAGCCAAGACACTCTCAAAGGATATGGTGACCTATAAAAAAATTTCAACAATGTAGATCGTGCAAAATGTTGAAATCCTTACAGAAATAGATATACAGATAAGAAATAGGGAGAGACGGCTAATTTGCAAAATCTGCAGAAATCAAGAGAGATGTATAAAAATGGAAGATGTATTGAATCATATTAATTTGTCCTTTTCTTTTGTTATGTATAAGCTACATGTAAAGTGAATGAGCTATAAACCGTAGATATCACCAAAAGTAAATTAACGAGTTCTTTATGGCAAGGGTAATGTTTTGACACGTCTTTAAATATCTGTATGAAGCAAAGTAAGAAACACGCTCTTCAATTTATTAATTCATGTATCTTCACCATTTTGTTTCGAGAAGTGGTGCCGTACGGTCGAGTGCTTAAATCCGTCGTACCAGCATTGTTAAAAATGTGTATTTTAACCGATGATTAAATGGATTATAAAAAGTAATTAGAAAAGGAATATTTATTCGCACGGTTGTAAGTTCAACTCTTATCTGTTCATCATTTCACTCGCCGCCGCGATCCTGCATCAAGAGGTTCGGCGCAGACAAGAATAATTAACGATTTACCTGGAAGCGCGTTCCGACATTGTCACACTCAAGACTAAACACAGTGGAATTAATGTGAAGGTAATGACTCAAACTTGTTAGGCACCTACTAAAC
Source organism: Schistocerca nitens (assembly GCF_023898315.1). Lineage (NCBI taxonomy): Eukaryota > Metazoa > Arthropoda > Insecta > Orthoptera > Acrididae > Schistocerca > Schistocerca nitens. Next base: position 696,845,488 of record NC_064615.1, on the reverse strand, counting down.
TTTATTTACTTACACTAAAATTATTGTGCTTCGTGTGTTTAAGAACTTATAGGCAGGTCGACAATTTCGATGGTTGCGGTGATTATTTGATACCGCACACTACTGGAAGCAGCAGTACGCAATGCAAATTATGTTTATTGACTTTAAATGTAATGATATTCAAGGTCTGTTGGCACTGGTATCAGCTGAAGTCGATCAGAAATTGTGCACAATTCATAAATTACCTTCAAAACTTTCTCAAATATCCTGTCCAATCAATTTTTTCAATATTCAAGCAATTATTAATCCATTTCCATTTTCACATCCGTTTACAAACAGAAATGACTTGACTAACAGTGGTATAAGATGTGGACGCAGTATATCTTCTCTAGTAGTCGACACTGCGTCTGTAGAGAAAGCAACACAGAAAATAAAAGAAATGTTCAGAAGTGGGCTTCAAATGATGGGAGGATAACGATGATTAGATGCACTGACGACATTATCTTACGCGAAAGTAAGGATGACTTACAACATCTGTTGAATTAAATGAATGATCTACTGAGAACACAGTGTGTATTGAAAGTAAACGAAATAAAGACCAAATTATAGAGAAGTAGCACAAATGGGAGTACCGACCGACTTAACATGTAATAGAGCAAGTGAAGGAATTTTGCTACTATGTAAGAAAAATAATGCATGACAGATGTGGGGTTGTCAGTTTGCTGTTTTGCAGACCCCTCCGATATCTGGTGACCTACAGAGATAGAAAGCACCTGATGTGGTCCTGCCAATTAATTAATGGAAATGATAATGTTGCACAACAGAAGCATGTAATCGAATGAGAATTACTAGAGGTGACCCAGTCAAGCATGAAAATACGGGCATCATACCATGCGCAGACACGTATTAATGAAAGGAGTGATAATCTTGCCTATAACAGAACCAAGTGGTCATGCTAACAATCAGATTTATTACTGAAAAGCAAAACACATGAGTTATCCACTGTGACAAACAACTGAACATTTAACCCTAAGGCAAGGGGTTTTAATGGTGAACATAGATGGCGCAGCACGATAAATACAATGTTATGTGAATAACACCCGAATACTTTAAATGGTTAGTAAACTACTGGAAGAACACGCAAAAATAGGTTCGAACACCAGTTATATCGCCAAACTACGTACGGGGGGCAACTAGGAGGCGGCGAAGCATTAAAACGTAATAACTGGCAGAACTAATATCGCGACCCTACAGAAATGATGATCGAAGTTTCGACCCATCTTACTAAAATCGCAGCATAATGCAGAAGGCAATGTCGGTAATGACTTGAGATTCTGAGTCCAGCTGTGTTACCCGCTGTACTCGGTGCTCAAGTCGAGACGTAGTTCTGTGCAATTGCAAGTCTTGGCTTCTCAGTTGTCAGCAACAAGTCTTTGCCCAACGATCGCCATCCAGTAAAACTTCAGTAGAAGCGTTACATATTCTTCTAATCTTTCAGATTTACTCTATGTTTAACAAACATGACAGGGTTGGAGAGGAAGGCAGAAAAGCTCTCCGACTCCACATAAGATTTTCGTAACAGGCCTTTGAAACAGCCGGCATGTGGGTCCAGACGAGAACGTGTTTACTCTATGCAAAGTAAGAGTGAGAATCAGCCAGAACGTTGGGTTCTGAAGTTTAAACTGAAAGCTATTTCTTGGTGTTGCTCCTCGGGCAAATTGTTTTCACGACATCCTCTGGAGTGCAACACCTGACTAGAGATTCCTTATCTTCCTAAAGGATTCTACAGACGATCCGGCTGCTTTTTCGGCAGGAAAATCTGTCCAATCCACCGTATGGAAAGCGTGGGCTGGAGGACAATGTCGGTCTGGCAACTTGGATGTGAAACTTTGCCTCGTCTCCCTACAAGCATATTGCCCCTGACATATAAGAAAGACACCTCTATTTTCCCAGCTACACTCTGTGCCCCAGGTCTGCATTCCTCCACTCAAATGGAAGGAAAAGAAATAGACAGCCGCTGGTGGTAATGAATCTTGAGTCCAGTTATTATACAGCATCAGAGATCGACTACTTGATCAAGATAGCGACCATAAAAACATACTGAAATATGATGTATGACCATTCCAAAGAAAACTGGCCACGTAACACAGACGAGGCAAGGAACACATAATGAACAGATTAACATCGGCAAAGGGTTCATAACTTGCCAACAAAAGTGTACTAGTACCAAACATAGTTCTCAATTTCAGAAAGTAATTTCTAAAAATGTGGATATGAATCACAGCGTTATTATGAAGCGAATCATCTGCTGCAGAAATGTTAGCGATGTGATGTTATATAGGAAGACTGAAAATTAGGTGGACAGATAATGTGAGAAATGGAGAGGTATTTCGCAGGACCGTGTAAAAGAATATGTGACTACACAAATGTAAATCAAGGACTAGAATGGTGCAATACATTTCACCACAGAATATATTCCATGGCACTAGTGGAAGCCATTGAGAATGAAAATTATAAAAGAGATACTTGGAGAAAGTAATACAAATAATTGAGGACGTTGCATACAGATGTTACATGTTAGGAAACGACAGGGAATTGAGGAGGAGATTGGGGTGAGAGCACTGAAGATCCCAAAAAAGTTTTAAATATACCATTCTTTGTTGTTGATGCAAGTTCTGTGCAAATCGTAATACATGTTATCTGAAGTATCCTCATCCTGAGCGGTGATACAAGACACTTTAAAAGAATAATCGTCCATTAACAAAACCAAACTCAGTTATGTCCTTGGATGAATATCCTCAGAGCTATAAATAAAATATATATCTCTCCTATGAGGTTATCTGTGATATGCCTACACGACAACCCCTACATTCGTGACAGGCAAGGCATGAAAATCTGGAACATCACTGGGCTGGGTCAGCTGGTGTAGAGCGCTGAGAAGAAACTGTTGGTATGTGGCGCTGGGAGTGAACTGCTGATGCGACCAGATGGAACTGCTGGTAGTGTCCACTTGAGGCACAAGATGTATCTGGCTTCCCATGATCTGACAGTAACCTAAGTAGTAGGGAGAGGATTGATATCCATTAGTCGCTGTGAGGGCACGTGACTTGGTGTAGCAAAAGAGTGCCCTGCTTTCCTCTCTCTGCTGCGACCAGCACGCTCCCTATCAGCGAGGTTGGCGCTCCCAGACGCTGTGGAGGTGACGTGTAACTTCGTGGTATACACCGCAGGCGATACAAGGAAAAACTAGGTTTTGTTCAAAGCCAATCACGCACGTCCTCCAGGTGGGGCAGCTGCCCGCACAGCCTGCCTGGTGTGCAGCAAAATCGACCACCAGCCGTGGTAAAATCTGCTGTTTTGAAGAGCGCGCCGCAGCGCGTAGTGTGGCAGTCGCAGCTTTGGTGTCTCACCCTGGTGGGAAAGGGGAAAGGTAGCCTGTTCACGTGCATTTAAGGGGCGCGATGAGCTCGCTAGACGGCGAGTCTGGTCAGTTAGTCAGGCGGGTCAGTGTGCGGCAGTCAGTGTATGTCTTGCGTCCGGAGTGCTAGTATGTGTTAGGCGCCAGTCTGCTCGAGCTTGTTCAGGCAATAGTCATTGGCGGTTGGATCGATCGGTTGGTCGGTCGCGCGCTGGACACAAGATGACTTGTCCGTCTTGAGCGTCGGCGCATCTGAAGTGCCTACGTCAGTCCAGTGGGCCGCGCCGTATAGCGAGGGGTAGTGGCTTCGCGGCCGACACGAGAGCAACAGGAGCCAACGTACGACATCGGTCTGGCCGGTGCGAGCTGCGATGCCGTGAGACGGGAGATCGGCGCGCCTTCGTGCGTCCGTTGAAGCGGCTGGCAGCGGACGGTTCAGGAGAGCGTTTTGGGGGTGCTGCGCCAGATCTTCGCCAGACATCGCAGTTTATAAGAAGTTAAGTGATTCGTGATGTGTTATTTCATTTAATTGTTAAATTCTACTTGTTTTCTTGGTTAATGTATCGTCCCCAGCTTGCCTGTCTGTCTCCCGTCCGCATTTGTTAGGCAGTTAGTGTATGTCTGTTTGTCTGTCTGTCGGTCTGCCGTACGTTAATGGCTGCCTCTGTCATCTTTGTCGGATTCGGTGTTAACGGATTTATTGCTTAAGGTGTAAAGGCTGAATTCCTGAAATATGTTTTTATCTTGCCTATCATCTTGAGAGGCGGTATGTGTGTAATGCCCGAAAGCTCATACTGTCAAAAAAGAAAAAAAAATATTTCGGCCTCTGAATAAATTGTAACTTGATATTTAGAGGGAACTTTCTGACTATAATTTTTAAATCTGGTGTGGTTTTTTTTTTCAAAGGAAGGGTTTTTAGGAATAAAATTTCCATTTGTTGAAAGAAATTTGTTTTCATCAGTTACCCACTGGCAACTACTTCCACGCTCACGTAGTGTGTTTAAATGTGTTAACGTTCTTGATGAATCTCTAGTAAATAAAGTAAATTCTTTAACAAAAGATTTTGGAAGTAAATCCACGCTTCAAGTCTGATACAACAATACAGATAGCCATTAGGTACACAATCAGAAAACATGTGAAACAACGAAAAGTGATGTACAGCAAAAGTGTGCTGTCACGAGATTTCTGAAGTAAGTATAAGCCAAATGATAAAAGTCCCAAAATACTACCGTCACTGTAGCAGAAAATGAAATGAGGCTTATTCACGGAGCTTAGTTCGCCTTTCTCATTTAATAAGTTTCAAAACGTATTTCTTCTTACCACAAAAAATGAAAGTATCAACTGGGCAGTGATAGAGATGGTTTAGTGTGGTCATTTGCCGTGAATGCAGCTGGCAGTTTGAACAGAGGTGGCCCGGTGGGAGGGAGCATACGCTTTGCAGTCGCTTCACGCCCAGCTCTGCCTCGTGCACGCCTACACCCCGCCATTACCGCGCTGTGCCGCCAGAAAATCAAAGGCAGCCCCCATACCCCCCGCCCACCCTCTGTCCCGCCCACCCTCACGCTGCGGCGCTTCGGCCGCAATCAGCGCGCCACTCCCAGTAGCGCCGCCGTGCTACAAGCAGGCCCCCAGGGACCGTGAGCGATGCCTGGCAACGGCCGCAGGGGACCCTGGGAAGGCACGCAGTGTGCGCCTAACTAGCCACGCAAATGCGCGCACATTCTGCTCCTGAGCGAATCTCCTTCTGCAACCATTCTACAGACGATGGCTATTCCGAAAGTAATGCCTTCCTTCCCACGCCCGGGTTCCCGGGTTCGCTTCCTGGCGGGGTCAGGGATTTTCTTTGCCTCGTGATGACTGGGTGTTGTGTGATGTCCTTAGGTTATTTAGGTTTAAGTAGTTCTAAGTTCTAGGGGACTGATGACCATAGATGTTAAGTCCCATAGTGCTCAGAGCCATTTGAACCATTTAATGCCTTCAATTTATCTTCATGGAGACTCCAACATATGCAGATGCCACAATAACAGAGTTAAATGGGGAAAGATTTGAGCTGCCTACTTTAAAAGAAATGTTGTATAGCTAAGATCGACAGATAAGATGGTTATCTTCGGATCTTCACAGCGTTTTTGTACGTTATGTTCCATTCTTCGTTCGTTACACATACCATATCAACATTATGGAGGAGGGTATAGTGCACATTCTACACAAGTTTGTTAGAAATACAATTACAAACAGTTTTATCACACTGAAGAGCCAAACGAATTGGTACACCTGCCTAATATTGTGTAGTGCCCCAGTGAGCACGCAGAAGTGCCGTAACATGACGTTGCATGGACTCGACTAATGTCTGAAGTTGTGCTGGCGGGAACGGATACCATTAATATTGCAGGGCTGTCCATAAGAGGACGAGGGAATGGAGATCTCTTCTGAACAGCATGTTGCAAGGCAACCCAGGTATGCTCAATAACGTTCATATCTGTGGAGCCTGATGGCAGGCGGAAGCTTTTAAACTGAGAAGAGTGTTCCTGAAGCCACTCTGTAACAATTTAGAACGTGTGGGGTGCCGCATAGGCCTCCTGGAATTGCCCAAGTTCATCGGAATGCACAATGGACATGAATGGATGCAGGTGATCAGACAGGATGCTTATGTACGTGTCACCTGTCAGAGTCGTATCTCCAACTGCACACGCCCCACACCATTACTGAGTCACCACTAGCTCGAACTGACCCCTGCTGGCATACAAGGTACATGGACTCATGAGGTTGTCTCCATACCCGTACACGTCCATCCGCTCGATGCAATTTGAAAGAGACTCGTCCGACAGTCATCAACAGTCCAATGTCGGTGTTGACGGGCCCAGGCGAGTCGTAAAGCTTTGTATCGTGCAGCGATCAACGGTACACGATTGGGTCTTCGGCTCCGAAAGCCCATATCGATGATGTTTCATTGATTCGCACGCTGACACTTTTTGATGGCCCAACATTGAAATCTGCAACAGTATGGGTTACACTTCTGTCACGATCAACGATTCTCTTCAGTCGTCGTTCGTCCCGTTCTTGCAGGATCTTCTACTGGCCTCAGCGATGTCGGAGAATTTATGTTTTTGCAGACTGCTGATATTCACGGTACAGTCGTGCAATAGTCGTACGGGAAATTCCCAGTTCATCGATACTTCGGAAATGCTGTGTGCCATCGCTCGTGCGCCGACATAACACCACATTCAAACGCCCATAAATCTTGATAACCTGCCATGGTAGCAGCAGTAACCGATATAACAACTGCGCCAGACACTTGTAATCTCATACAGGCGTTGCCGACCGCAGCGCCGTATTCTCTGTATTTGAATACGCATGCCTGTACCAGTTTTTTTGGCGCTTCATAGTAAAAATATACACAGTTAAAATGCACCTTGCAGAACTTGGCATGAGTATATAGCGACAACTGACAAACTTCAAAGGAGTGCTACGTCTGTATGCATGTCAAGCTCCGCAAGATGCATTTTAGCTGTCCATATTTTTGTATGTGACAAACCTGTTAATATTTTTATTTTTGACAAATCTATGTGCAATGTGCAATATTCTCTCCACTAAGTTGTTAACATGGCATAAGTAATGAACGCACAATGGAACATCAAGTATCAAGTTTTTGAAGATCTGAAAATGACAGTCTTACCTGTCAAAACTAATTAACAAAAATAGTTTTGAACGCGATCTTGCCAATAAAAACTTTTCTTTAAAGTACATACAGATCAGTTCTTCTCATTTCTCAGTATGAGGAACTTCTATCTTATTGCATACTGTCATTTTCCTCATAGTCACCCCAATTCGGTATACACTTCTGACAACGATAAAAAAGAGCCGGCATGTCGCCCTCATTAAATCTTTAACCAGCCGGAGCTAGGTACTGTATTACACGTTTCGAGTACTTCGAGTACAATTTAGTTGTGCTAGATCCGGTATACCTACTTCCTACTATGCAGTTACTTCTACAACAGGTTATTATTCTATATGAGCTTTTTATACATCTGCACCGAACTACCCAAATAATATTTAACTCAAGTTCGGATGGTTATTTCACGTTCTTTTTGACAGTGATTTCGGTTTCCCTACAGAATGTTCTATATATGTTGTCGTGTGGGCACCATATCGTCGAAAATTCACTCTTAGACAAATAAAAAACACACTAACCCTGAAGGAATTATCCAAATGGAACGCTAATCGGTGGATGTGATGTACATTTACAAATAAATAAATGATTACAGTTTCACAAAAATGAGAGGCAAACCGCTTCAGAAACTGCGCAAGTCAATAACACGTTCGTCGAACTCTGACCCTTATGCAAGCGGTTATTTGAATTGACATTCACTGATGGAGCTGTTTGATGACCACCTCAGGGATATCGCGTCAAATACTGTCCAATTGGCGTGTTAGACAGTTAAAATCCAGAGCAAGTTGATCCTCCCCTTAACACTCCAAACATCCTCAACTCGTTTAAGATCCGGCGACCTTGCTTCCCAAGTTAGCGTTTGACAAGCACAAAGACAAGCACTACAATCTCTCGTCGTGTGCAGGCAGGCGTTATCTTCTTGAAATGTAAGCCCAGAATGGCTTGCCTTAAAAGGCAAGAGAACGGGGGTGAGATATCATCAACGTAACGCTGTGCTGTACGTGTGTGGCGGGTGACACCTAAAGGGGTCTTGCTACGAACAGAAATGGCACCCTAACTCCTGCACGTTTTTGTGTGTCCATCCTTCTGACTGAAGGTTTGAGGGAATTCGGCCGTTTACTTATGTAACAAAAATGTAAAAATATTATATGGCTCCCAGTTTCTGTGCTTGAGGACACCAGGCCTTAACTGACCCTGAGGGGGCTATCACCAATGTTGACACGATTCCATCAGTGGCCAACCTCTATGAACTGGTTTCCGTAGACTGTAACAACCATCAACTAACTCCTGCATGTCGAGTCGTAAGGCGGACGACAGGTTGACATCCTACCACAGTAATGGGGCGTCTCCAGACAAGTCTCATTGACTGCGGTAGAATTGTCTTCAGTGATGAGTCCCGCTTCGAACTGAGCCCCGATCACCAGCAAAGGCCTTTCTGGAGACGCCCGGACAGCGGTGAGATACCAACCCAACTTTCGCCCGCCATACAACCGTGCAAACGGGAGTATTAATTTGTGTTATCATTTCATTTCATACTAGGACCCCTTTGTATGTCATCCGAGGTGCCCTTGCAGTACAGCGGAACGTTGACGATATTCTACGCACGTTTAGTTGCCTTTCGTGGCAAACCGTCCTGGGCTTGCATTTCAGCAAGATAATGCCCTTGGCGAGAGATTTTACTGCTTGTCTTCGTGCTTTCCAATCCTGTCTTTGCCAGCGAGGTCGCCAGATCTCTCCCCATCTGAGAGCGTTTAGAGCATTATGGTTAGGGCTCTCCAACCATCGCAGGATTTTGGCGATCTAACGCGCCTCTAGGACAGAATTTGTCACGATGACCCACAGGAGGATATCCAACAACTTTCTTAATCGTGGCGAATAACTGCTTGCGTAAGGTCAGAGGTCGACCAACGCGCTATTTACTTCCTCAATCTGTGAATCTCTTTCCCTTGGAAGAAAAAGAAAATATCGTCCAATTTTTCTGAAACTATAATTAATTGTCTGTCTTTACAAGTACATAACATCTACTAATTCTCTTTCCATTTTGATAATTCTCTTGTGGTTCGCCGTTTCTTTTTCTTAGAGTGTAATTTTAACGTTCCATAAACGTCGCCGTATTTACAAATGAGGCACAAACTCTCATGGGAAACATCGCGGCATTAAAGTGATTCGAGCAAACGACCGATCACAGTAAAGATGGACACAACGGGAAATGAAGTCGGCATCTACTGAGTGCCAATAAAATGTGAGAAAATAATTAATTTAAAAATTTTCACAAAATTAACCTTTATTGTCATCGTAAGCAACTAATACGATAAGAAATTGTCAAAAAGTGAACAACCAATTATTTTATGGAGGTGGTTTCATTTTGGAACCATTGTTACATACCCTTATCAAATTTCAATTATTATTTGTGGAAAAAACTCAGGAACACTTCTATGGGAGATTCACAGCTTATATTAACGTTTGGTCCGACCTCTTCAGGGAAGTCTCCCATAGCTGCTAATTTGTACGATGTAAACCACGTTATTAGTGAACTTATCATGGCAGGCTCATCTCCATAGTCGTCATTAGCATCGTTATGTATTCTCAATTAGTAGTTCAGGACGTGGCAAAGAAGATGCTGTCCCTGATGTAGTTTCCTGATGGGGAGTATTCACAGAAGAATTTTCTGCCCCAGATGCCTTTGAATCCAAATCACGTGGAGTGTCTTTTCCTAAAAGACGATCGTTTGCATCATGGGTAAAATCATGCCTAAAACAAATTACAATCTTCAATAAAAAGTATAAAATGGGCCTAAAGTTAATAAATTTACAACCAATTGCAAAATTTATTATAAAAGTACATACAGTCCAAGTGGTCCTCTGCAGGGACAACTCGAATAAGCTGTACTAAAAAACAAATTTACGTTACAGTAAGTTTCCTATGCATACTTACTTTCACACCCAATGATCTCTACGATCTCAATGATGAATATACAAAAACCACATGTCAAATGAATTATGTAGCAAAAAATTGCGAATACAAATCTCCTACAGTCACGTAGCAAAGACTCCGCCCCTTAGTGAAGCTTTGTGCGCGGTAAGCACCTGCTGCATGCATTACATTCCTAGAAAAACCTCTGCGTACCGCTTGGATTCTCAGTCTTGCATTAGCATCGTTGGTTTCAAGCGAAAAGTTACGGTACTTCAAGGAGAAAAAAACTAATAAAATGGTGGGTTGAGACAGATACCATTGCGTTCAAATTAAACGGCTCTTAGCACTATGGGACTTAACAACTGAGGTCATCAGTCCCCTAGACTTAGAACTACTTAAACCTAACTAACCTAAGGACATCACACACATCCGTGCCCGAGGCAGGACTCGAACCTGCGACCGTAGCAGCAGCGTGGTTCCGGACTGAAGCGCCTAGAACCACTCCGCACATCGGGCGGCAAACCATTGGGGCTCAAAGTGTTAAAAACTAGGACAGCTCACACATTACCATAGAGTGAATACGTATTTGCTGTTGTCCTGTGGGTGAGATCTTAGCGGTGAATATGGAGCAATATAGCTTCCACAGAAACACATGGCAATCATTACCACTGTACAGTTACACATCCAACGGACCAGACACGCTAGCAGCAGAAGAGTTGATCAGCCGTGAGACCGCTATCACAGTATGACCCTAGGTAAGCTAATTGAAGCGTTTGTTGCTTCAGGGTAACAAACGTTTCATTACCATATTCCGAAAACAGATTTTAATTAGCACCCTAGCTGTAGGAACAGGTTGTATAGTTGTCAACCTGCAGCTTAACTCTTTGTTTCGTGTGCGTCGGAATGTGTGTACATGCACAAAGATAATTTCAGCAGGGGTGGCACTAATGTGAAAATAATTGCCATTGCAGAACTTTAATTAGCTCCTACGGAACTCTGTAGCAGATTACACTCTCTACTCTATCGGAAACAATTAGAATTGCTCATAAATTGAGATCATACTACTGTTTCGACTGCAGCGCTCTAATTAAAGAATTCTTTAAAGCGAAATGAGAGAATTAATTTAGGACTTCTCTCTTTCATAACAACGCCATTAATGCTGGTGATATAAAACATTTATCAGACACGCACATAAGCGGGAAACAGCTGAGAACGTCGTTTTCAGGAGCTTCTTTCCCAATGTACGAAGAACTACCTGGGGCTGATGACGGATAACCATCACATTCCATTCCATATGCAGCAAGGCCATTTGTCCATTATTTTTAGTATCTAGTTCTATAAGAATTTATTTTAAATGGAAAATAAAGATTTCAAGTTCTTAATTACGTTAGTAGGTGTAGGGGCCTCCTTTAAGAGCCTACCTACATCCTATTGAGATAAGTGAGAGCTTCAAAGCTTTTATTTTTTCTACTGACAACTTTAGACTGCGCATATGAAAGAAGCTACGCAGGCAACAACGAAAATCTTATTGTCGATAGATATACTCACGAAACCAGCTAGTACGAAAAATATGAGTCACATTTTACAAATATGGCTCTGAGCACTATGGGACTTAACATCTGAGGTCATCAGTACCCTAGAACTTAGAACTACTTAAACCTAACTAACCTAAGGACACCACACACATCCATGCCGGAGACAGGATTCGAACCTGCGACCGTAGCAGTCGCGCAGTTCCGGACTGAAGCGCCTAGAACCGCTCGGCCACCGCGGCCGGCCACATTTTAAAGTGCAAAGTTATTTTCTCAACACAAAATATATATCAGCATATAATCAGTACCTGTTAACATACATCGATAAAAAAAATATCGGAATATATTCAGAATGAGATTTTCACTCTGCAGCGGAGTGTGCGCTGATATGAAACTTCCTGGCAGATTAAAACTGTGTGCCCGACCGAGACTCGAACTCGGGACCTTTGCCTTTCGCGGGCAAGTGCTCTACCATCTGAGCTACCGAAGCACGACTCTCGCCCGGTAGCTCAGATGGTAGAGCACTTGCTCGCGAAAGGCAAAGTTCCCGAGTTCGAGTCTCGGTCGGGCACACAGGTTTAATCTGCCAGGCAGGTTCATCGGATTATATTAATTTAAAAATAATTTTGTTTTGTAGAGGGAAACAAACTGACGCTTTCCGTCGGCGTAGGATGGCGTATGAAATACGTGACGAACAGTATTTGTTTTCGAAAACGAAACTGCAAATATCTGCTGAAACACCAGACAATGTACCTGACGACCTCTAGGAGAGACGTCCTGTATACACAGTGTTTCGGAAGTGATTGTCAATATACAGGGACATGACAGGAGCGTCTATTCGAAGCAAAAAGGTCAAGCAAACATTGGCTCTAAAACGCATACCTTAAAGGCTATGAGCAATTGTTGATCTTAGATACTGTGAAACAAACCTCCTCTACTGCAGTCTCTTTGCTTCCCATGTTTTGAAAAGTGGCAGCATGGACCAAAATAAGAAAAACATGTCCAGTAAACATCTGCTCTAAAATGCATACCTTAAAAAGTTAGGAGCACTTGTGCACTAGGAAAGTTGTGTTTCAAAGTAGTGAAGATGAAGAATTGCTCATAGCCCTTAATGTTTGAGTTTTAGAGCCTACGTTTACTTGAATTTTTTGTTTCGAAGCCGTGCGGGATTGGCCGAGCGGTTTAGGGCGCTGCAGTCATGGACTGTGCAGCTGGTCCCGCCGGAGGTTCGAGTCCTCCCTCGGGCATGTGTGTGTGTGTTTGTCTTTAGGATAATTTAGGTTAAGTAGTGTGTAAGCTTAGGGACTGATGACCTTAGCAGTTGAGTCCCATAAGATTTCACACACATTTGAACGTTTTTGTTTCGAATGAGCATTCCTGTCATCTCCCTTAATATTGACCATCATTTCAGAAATACCCTGTTTACATACAGGGTGAGTACCATAAGAAGTACAGTAACATACATTTTATTTCGTGAACAGTTAGAAATATTAAGACTCGATTTACGTCAAATGTTAGAGCGTCGAGGGGCACATACGTTTCTTTGTTTGGTTAACCTTTTAGCGTTGGTATCAACGGGGATATTGGAGTAAGCACTGTTTAAGTGGAACAGAAAACATTTTACAACTACATTCGATAACTCTTGAGAAGACAACTACTGTGATGTAGTATTTGTTAATGTTGACGTTGAAACCTATCGTACAGTATTCGAGAAATTTGTTAGCCTTTGAGAGCACGATGGCCGACACTGACGTTAGCGTTGCAATCACCGCCAATCAGAGCTCTCGTGCTACACTGTGTCAGAATGTCAACACATTTGCCTGTTTATTTGTCTGCACTGCCGGCCGCTCAATTATGCTTCAACATTCGTTCCGTGCAGACACGTGAACCAATGAGAGGTTGAATGTACTACTTAATTAATAAACAGCAATGAGAGTTAGAAAAAAAAGGTAGGTAGCGTCTTTGATTAGTACTCAAAACGTCATCGGTCCGGGTTCGAAACCCGTCACTGCTTAAATTTTGATTAATAATCAACATTGGCGGCAGGAGACTTCCGGCATAAGAAGTCACCCTCATTCTGTCAACGGCCTTGTCAAAGAGGGCGGAGGAGCGGACAGAGGTCCAGGGCATTCTCGTGCCCGGGTTAGGAAACTGCTGCTAAAGGCGGAAGAATCAGCGATGATCAACTGCATGAGGATGCAGAAGGCAATGGAAATCACCGCATTAAAGACATAGAATGTACCCACAAGACATGAGGTCTGTAATTGAAAAAGTGTCGTGATGATCTCTCCATTGGCAAAAAATTCCAGAATAGTCCCCCATCCGGATCTCCGGGATGGAACTACCATGGGCGAGGTGACCACGAGAAAAAGAGTGAATAATCAACGAAAGGATAACGTACTAAGTGTCGGGGCGTGGAATTTTAGAAACTTGAAAGTGGTAGGGAAGCCAGAAAATCTGAAAAGGGAAACACAAAGACTCAGTGCAGATATAGTAGGGGTCAGAGAAGTGAAATGGAAAGAAGACAAGGATTTCTGGCCAGGTGAGTACAGGGTAATAACAACAGCAGCAGAAAATGATAAAACGGGAGCAGGATTCATTATGAATAGAAAGGTAGGGCAGAGAGTGTGTTACTGTCAGCTGTTCAGTGATGGGGTTATTCTTATAAGAATCGACAGCAAACCAACACCGACAACGATAGTTCAGCTATACATGCCGACGTCGCAAACTGAAGATGAAGAGATAGACGAAGTATACGAGGGTACTGAAGCGGTACTACAATACGCAAAGGGAGGTGAAATTCTAATACTCATGGGGGACTCGAATGCAGTTGTAGGGGAAGGAGTACAAGGAAAAGTTACAAGATAATATGGACTTGGGACAAGAAATGAGAGAGAAGAAAGACTTATTTAGTTCTGTAATCAATTTCAGGTAGTAATAGCAAATACTCTTTTCAGAAATCACAAGGGATATACATGGAAAAGGCCGGGTAGTACGAGAAGATTTCAGTTAGGTTACATTATGGTCAGACGGATTCCAAAATGGTATTCTGGATTGTAAGGCGTACCCAGGAGTAGATATAGACTCAGATCACACGGCGTTAGTAATGAACAGTAGTTGAAGCTTAAGAGATTAGTTTGGACGAAGCAAAACGCAAAGAAGTGTGATACAGAAGCACTAAGAAATGACGAGATACGCTTGAAGTTCTCTGAAGCTGTCTGTAGATACAGCAATAAAGAATAGTCCAGTAGGCAGTAGAGTTGAAGAAGAATTAATATCTCTGAAGAGAGCAATCACAGAAGATGGAAAGAAAAACATACATACAAAGGAGGTAACTGCAGAGAAACCACGGGTAACAGAAGAAATACTTCAGTTGACAGATGAAAGAAGGTAGTACAAAAATGTTCAGGGAAATTCAGAAACACAGAAACACAAGTCGCTCAGGAACGAAATAAATAGGAAGTGCAGGGAAGCTAAGACGAAATGGAAGCATGAAAAATGTGAAGAAATAAAAAAAAATAGATGATAGTCGGAGAGACTGACTCTGCATATAGGAAAGTCAAAATAACCTTCGATGACATTAAAAGCAAGGGTGGTAAAATTAAGAGTGAAACCGGAATTTCATTGTTAAATCCAGAGGGGAGACCGGATAGGTGAAAAGAGTACATTAAAGGCCTCTATGAGGGGGAAGATTTGTCTGATGTGATGGAAGAATAAACAGGAATCCATTTGGAAGAGATAGGGTATCCAGTATTAGAATCAGAATTTAAGGACTTAGGAGGACTTACGATCAAATAAGGCAGAAGGGATCGATAACATTCCATCAGAAATTCTAAACTCATTAGGGGAAGCGGTAACAAAATGATTGTTCTCGGTAGTGTGTAGAGTATATGAGTCAAACAATATAACGTGTGACTTTCGGAGAAATGTCATCCACACAATTCCGAAAATTGCACGAGCTGACAAGTGCGAGAATCACTGCACAATCAGCTTAACAGCTCATGCATCCTAGTTGCTAACAAGAATGATCTACAGGTGAATGGAAAAGAAAATAGAGGACTTGTTAGATGCTGATCAGTTTGACTTTAGGAAAGGTGAAGGCACCGGAGAAGTAATTGTGACGAAGCGAGACACGTTCATATAATTTGTCGACCTGGAAAAAGTATTAGACAGTGTAAAATGGTGCAAGATATCCGAAATTCTGAGAAAAATAGGGGTAAGCTATAGGGAGAGACGGGTAATATGCAATATGTAGAAGAACCAAGAGGGAATAATAAGAGTGGACCACGAAGAACGAAATGCTCGGATTAAGAAGGGTATAAGACAGGGATGAGGTCTTTCGCCCCTACTGTTCAATCTGTACATCGAAGGACCAATGATGCAAATAAAAGAAAGGTTCAGGTGTGGAATTAAAATTCAAGGTGAAAGGATACCAACGATACGATTCCCTGTTGACACTGATATCATGAGTGAAAATGAAGAAGAATTACAAGATGTACTGAATGGAATGGACAGTCTAATGAGTACAGAATATGGACAGAGAGTAAATCGAAAAAAGACGAAAGTAATGTGAAGTAGCAGAAATTAGAACAAGGAGCAACTTAACATCAGGATCGACGGTCACGAAGGAGATAAAGAATTTTGGTATATAGGCAGCAAAATAACGAATGACGGACGGAGCAAGGAGTACATGGAAAGTAGTTTAGCACTGGCAAAAGGGCATTTCTGACCAAGAGAAGTCTACTAGTATCAAACATAGGTCTTAATTTGAGGAAGAAATCTCTGAGAATGTACGTGTGTAGCACACCATTGTATGGCAGTGAAAGAAGGACTGTGAGAAAGCCGGAACAGAAGAGAGTCGAATATTTGGGACGTAATGCTACAAACGAATGTTGAAAATTAGGTGGACTGATAAGGTAAGGAATGAGGACGTTCTGTGCTGAATCGGAGAGGAAAGGAATATGTGGGAATGACTGACAAGGAGAAGGCACAGCTTGATAGGATACCTGTTAACATATCATGGATTGGCTTCCATTGTAGTAGAGAGATTGGAATACATCGAGCAGATAATTGATGACTTAGTTTGCAAGCGCTACTCAGAGATAAAGAGGCTGGCACAGGAGAGAAATTTGTGACGGGCTGCATCAAACGATTAAAAAAATGGTGGATGTGAAAAAATGTCGTAAAAGCAGTATAGCGGTATAAGGCGGTCTATCTGGATCGCCAGTGTCCGCCTCGTCAGGCAATTTGACTGAATTAATAAGACTCTAGTGCGCCCAGGCGGCTTCAACGTCAATAAGAGGACAAGAATAAGACTGCAACCGACAGAGAACAAGAAGGAGCTGTTCTGGTTAAGACACTAATTAACCTGCACATTGGTACCAGACATATTGCCAAGGAACATGGAATGAGGGAGACGAGTGTCGTTCGCATCCTGCATAGATAGTATTTCCATTCCTATCATCTGTCACTACATCAGGCACTCGACTACAGTGACTCCGAACGTAGTATAGAACTTTGTTGGTCTGCCCTTCAACAACTGAGAGACGACCCTACGTTTTTTCAAAGTGTACTTTTCACCGATGGAAATGGAAATGAGCGTTTGACGTCACTGGCCGGGAGGCCCCTTGCGGGGCAGGTCAAGCCGCCTTGGTGCAGGTCTTAGTACTTTCGACGCCACATTGGGCGACCTGCTCGCCGGATGGGGATGAAATGATGATGAAGACAACACCTAGGCCCTGAGCGATCCAGCCGGGAATCGAACCCCGGGCCGTAGGACGGCAATCCGTCACGCTGACCACTCACCGACGAAGCAGCATTTTGTAACCACTCTAATGTAAATTTGCGTAACATGCACTGCTGGGCAGCCGAATATCCACACTGGCTTCGTCAAGTTCAACATCAACGGTCGTGGAGCGTAAACGTACGGCGCACGTTTCTGACGAACACTCTGCCGATTCTTCTACAAGAGGTACCACCGGATATTCGAAAATGTATGGGGCTGCGACACGACGGTTGTCCACCTCACTGAATGAGATCTTTCCTGGATATTGGATAGTTCGAAACCTGTTTTCAAATGGCCTGCGAGGTCACCCAACTTGACTCCTTTTATCTTTTTCTTTGAAGAGCACTCAAAAATGCAGTCTATGACGAAGCTTCAACTACGCCAGTCGATATGTGTCGTCGATTTGTCAGTGCATGCTCTACCATGTCATCCACTGTAATTACATCCGTTCATCGATCTTTCGAACGGCGATTGCAAATTTGCCTTTCAGTCCATGGCCAACAGTTGGAACACATGCTAAAATAAAGGGTAAAGTTATTGATTTGGAAGACAAAATTTATGTTATGTGATCTGGTTGGTTATCGAATCATTGTCAGGAATATGTTTATTTCATTTACGTGTGTACGAAATAGTATTGCAGTGTCAAATAAGTCGACAGTTTGTACTGGACGTAGAGGGTAACACTGGCATTACGATCTTAACGTTCAGCATGAAACTACGTTTTGTTAAGAAGAATATATTTTTTGTGACGTATAGGCCGCAGAAATATTTTTAATTATTTTGGTTCAAAGAGTGTATCCCATATGATATAATTTAGAGCAGTGTAGGTAGAGACAGATGTCCGACGGTATCTATCTTACTTCTAAAAAGCACACTGTCATGTACGGGAAAAAAGAGAATCTTCCTTCTAGCCTTTAGATATTTAATACAGTAGGTGCTTTTTTCAGCGTATAAGACCTCATTATTTTTTTAAGAATAAACAGCTGATTTCTCTGTTTTAGCTCACATAAATCTGGGAGGATACACAAACTGAAATAATTTTCGTAAGCTCTTATGATACCCTAGACTGTAGCGTACGTCATACTTCCATATACAACATTCGTTGGTGAAACTGCGTCTAGGTCGTAAGATGCTTCTAGGGGAAATAAAGATTATTCTCGCAGCACAGGCCTACCTTGCGATATAATGCAGTCTCGACCGAGACAACTGCTTGGCAGTGTTTGCACCGCAAATGCCGTTTCCGGCCACCGTGCTCTCTCACTCTAGGACATTTCTCGAATCTTTTTGCGACAGGTTTCAACGTCAACATTAACAAACGCTATTTTTATCACTGTAATTGTCTTCTCAAGAGCTACTGAATGCAATTATAAAAAGTATACGATATTTCTCAATGTTGACGAATGTTTGCGAAAGTTGCAGACTGTTCTCGAATGATCTAGAATACTGTTTTGAAACGCCGCATATTTCGTTGATCTGCACTCCAGCAAAATTGCCTTAAGCGATGAGTTGCAATCATTAAAAAGTGATTCCGCTTGTACAGAATAAACTAAGTAAAATGAATGGCGGTGTAAGCTGACAGTTACAGCAACAAAAAATTATGTACTTCAACAAAAAGTTAACAAATACAATTTTGATACCAGGACACTTACAAATATTTAAATACATTCAAGCAATGATGAGGAAAGATGAAATCGCAAACTTCACAGTTAGATTCCTAAATATGCTTGTTGTTCCCGGGACGCCTTCTAAAGAACGCCACAGAAGCGGAAATGTTAGTCCATTCCTTTCATTTCACCTTACTCTTCAATTTGAAATGACTCGCATTTCCGCTAAGATTTAGGGTACTCTATGACCATTAGTAAAGCGTGGGGGCAAACGTTCCAGTGCAGAGGAGATCGTTTTCAATGCATCATGTTCCTCGCATGGCTAAATATAGATAATGTGTTGGCGAGTTGGACAGCCACAAAACCGGAAAGCAAGACACCAGATATAGTTTGGAATCACTTTGCTCCGATACAATGCACTCACACCTGTGCATAACACTGCTCTGAACACGCCGTACATTAGCAACGAAGTGAGGACATCGCACAGGTGGCGTTCGTGGTCGATTGTAACAGCGCAACCTGCAGGCCTGGATCATCTGCATTTATATGCAAGCCTGCACTTGTCACGGTGCCGCCACCATTCCATTTAAGTCTGCCACTAATTTAAGATGGCTAAGACGAAGATCAACGTACACACAGACCTTTAAAATTTTGCTGAAAGTTGTAAATGGCTATGAAAATGTTAAATTTACGTTACAATATGGTTACCGTTTTGATAAGGAACAAATTATCAATTTCAGTCGATGATGTACTAAAGCTTATTGTGTTGATTTTCGAAATATACCCATTATACAGGGCGACCAAAATTTCGCGCACTCGAACTTCTCAGCACTGTTCTTCACATACAGACAATACAAAAATATCCTTCACAAAATTTCGTCCTGCACGTGTTTCGGGCAGTAAGTGGACGTTAAAGATTGGCATAATGGCAACACTGTAATCACATCTACGGTAAGTACCTCTGTCAACGTATGCACCAGTGCTGTGTAGTTCGTGCAGGGGATAGTGTTTTGGGTTGGCATGTAGGAAGTCGAGGGTTCGATTCTGGGACAAGGCAAATTTGTTTTTATTTGCTAAAAGTAGTCTGTGTGGTACGGTATCTGGCGTTTTAATTGTTATACAGCGATTACAGTTCATTGGTCAGCTCTTAAAGAAGCCTTCTGCACGTCGTGGACGCGAATTGTTTCGCACCACTGCATCTACTAGTTGTTTTCTGTGTGCCCTCCTCCAATGGTCCCATTGAAATTATTTACAAAGCACGTTGCCAGTCCTATTAGCGACTAAGTCACTAATGAATTGTAATGAACCTAAACGTGGCAAGAATAATAGTTAGTTTAATTGATAGGACCATTGGGGGAGCGTACACACAAAACTAGTGTGTAATCTGGTAGAAGCATTGGTGTGAAACAATTCGCGTCGACGACGTGTAAAAGGTTTCTTTAAAAGTCCACCAATGTAAACGATCGTATTTCCATTTCTGTGTTCGTAATACGTAACTGAAAATGTTTTGCAGAAGACCCAACGTAATCACTGTATGACTACTGAGACGCCAGATACCGTACCTTGGGGACTACTGGTAGCAAATAGAAACAAATAATTCACGACGCAGAATCGAACCCTCGACCTCTCCATTGTAACCCAAAAGGCTATCCACTGCACCAACTGCACAGCACTATTGATGTATCCAGACAGATGTAGTCACCAACTCGTGATTACAGTGTTGCCAGATTGTCAATCTTTAACGGCTATTTACTGCCCGAAGCATACGAAGCACGAAATTTTATGAGACACATTTTAGTATTGCCAGTATGTGAGGAATCGCCTGCGCAGTCCGAATGCGGAAATTTTTCTTGACCCAGTGTATCCAGGAAATAAACTATAACACAGAATTTTGTTAAAACATCTAGGAAAGACATCTACATCATATTTTAGTTAATTTGTCGTTACGGAAGACTGTTAAATCTAGCTTGCTTCACAGGCTGTTAGGATACAGTATTTATGATAGGCACAACGAATGAACTTCCTTAATGTTTCGTCTGGTATTAATTCGTTTTGTTACTGAACATAGTTATTTATTAACCGACTATAGTTATTTATTAACCGATTGGAGAATGCTTATTATGTACTGTAACAGCAACGCTCCCCTTTTTAGTATCCAGCACTGCCATGCTTGACATTCTCGATAATTTTTTATTCATATTGCTATACCAGTCAAATTATTTTGAATATATGAACTCTCGATAACGTTAAAATTTTAATTCCATCAGGTCACACAGGGAATGGAAGGTTTGTAAAATTTTCTCCTGCCTGGAAACAGCACGCTTGGAAATATTACAATTTTTGTGTAGGACTCCAACTACTCACTACCAATGAACTTCAAAATGGAAATTGCCACAATTTCTGGTGAAAACGCAATAATAATAATACTAATAATAATAATAATAATAATAATAATAACAAACCCTGTGGAGGCCCGGGAAACGAATAGGCCTCCGGTATGTTCTGCCAGTCGTAAAAGGCGACGAAAAGAACAAACCACTAATAGGGCTAACCCCCCTTTTAGTGCGATTAGTTGGTTCAGGACAGAACTAATGAAGCCTCGGACAAGCGCTGTCATGGTCGGGGACGACGCTTGAACCCTATGCCCGTCCACAATGTTAACGACACTGCTAGCCACACGGAAAATGATTTAAATCCAAATAGAGGTGTTTTGCAGGATATGCTTCCTGCAACCACTCTAGAAGGAAAGCAAAGACAGAGGATGAGATGGTCAGATGAAGTTAACCGACACCTCGTGTACTGTTATTACCAAGCAACAATCTTAGAAACCAACACAACTGGCTACAGACCACAAGTATAAACAACATTTATTACCAGTACCCAGAATTCAAATTTTTAGCAGAGCAACGACTAGCTGATCAGATCCGTGTAATAATCAAAAATAACAGGATACCCCAGTCAGAATTAGAAAACATCAATCAACAAGTACAACAAATACAGGAACAAAATAATGTGCAATCAGAAGAAGAAGAAGAAAATACAGTAATGGACTCAAACATCCCAGAACAAACCAACAAAGAACAACACGCATCAGTTACACAATCAGAGGAAAACGAAATCTTAAGACAGCCACCAGAACAAGTACATGTTAAAGATAGAAGAAAAATTTCAGCTGACGTATGTAGAATACAAAGACACAAATACTGACATTAGACCATTTTTGCATAGACCACCAAATGACCCACAAGTCGAAACAACAATAACAACTATGAAGACAGTCATACACAACAAAATAAATGAAAATACAACTATGGAAGAGTTACAACTACTGGTTTATATAGGAGCACTCGGTACACTGATCTACGTACTAGGCAGAGATCAGAACCAACTAACAGAAGAAATCGACAAAACCAGCATGGCAACACAGGCTACAGATCAGAATAGAAAAACTGAGAAAAGACATCACACAGCTAACACAATTTATAAGAAATGAAATATCAGACAAATAACGAAAAAGGTTAGGTAAAGTCTCACAACAAGAAGCGATAGAGCAATTAGATGAAAAGAAGCAGAAAGTACAAGCATTGGCCAAGCGACTTAGAAGATAAAAAAAAGTGAAAGTAGAAGGAAACAAAACCAAATTTTCAACACAAACCAAAAGAAATTTTACCAGACAATAGATAACACACACATTAAAATAGACAATCCACCAAACATAACAGACATGGAACACTTCTGGAGCAACATATGGTCAAACCCGGTACAACATAAGAGGCATGAACGGTGGATACAAGCAGAAACAGACACATACAAGATGATACCACAAATGCTTGAAGTGATAATTAATTCTATGCACAATTGGAAAGCCCCTGAAAAAGATAAAATAGCAAATTTCTGGCTAAAGAAGTTCACCTCAACACATTCACATCTAACTAAATTATTTAACAGTTACATTGCAGACCCATACACAGTCCCTGATACACTTACACAAGGAATAACGTATCTGAAACCTAAAGATCAAGCAGACACAGGAAACCCAGCAAAATATCGCCCCATAACACGCCTACCAACAACATACAAAATATTAACTTCAGTCATTACACAGAAATTAATGACACATACAACACAGAAGAAAAATATAAATGAACAACAAAGAAGCTGCTGCAAAGGCGCACGAGGATGTAAAGAGCAACTAATAATAGATGCAGAGGTGACATATCAAGGTAAAACTAAACAAAGGTCGCTACACTACGCATACATTGATTATCAAAAAGCTTTTGATAGTGTATCCCACTCATGGTTACTGCAAATATTGGAAATATACAAAGTAGGTCCTAAATTGATACAGTTCCTAAACATAGTAATGAAAAATTGGAAAACCACACTTAATGTCCAAACAAATCCAAATAATATCACATCTCAGCCAATACAGATTAAGCGTGGAATATATCAAGGAGACTCATTAAATCCTTTCTGGTTCTGCCTTGCTCTGAACCCACTATCCAACGTGCTAAATAATACAAATTATGGATATAATATTACTGGAACACACCAACACAAAATCACACATTTGCTCCACATGGATGATCTAAAACCACTGGCAGCAACAAATCAATAACTCAACCAATTACTAAAGATAATAGAAGTACTTAGCAATGATATAAATATGGCTTTTGGAACAGACAAATGTAAGAAAAATAGCATAGTCAAGGGAAACACACTAAACAAGAAGATTACATATTGGATAACCACAGCGACTGCATAGAAGCGATGGAAAAAACAGATGCCTATAAATATCTAGGATACAGACAAAAAATAGGAATAGATAATAAAAATATTGAAGAACTAAAAGAAAAATGTAGACAAAGACTAACAAAAAACAGAATTGACAGCAAGAAACAAGACAAAACCTATAAATACTTATGCTATACCAATACTGACCTACTCATTTGGAGTTGTGAAATGGAGTAACACAGACCTAGAGGCACTCAATACACTTACACTATCACAATTCCACAAATATAGAATACATCACATACATTCAGCAACTGAAAGATTCACATTAAGCAGAAAGGAAGGAGGAAGGGGATTTATCGACATAAAAAACCTACATTATGGACAGGTAGACAATTTAAGAAAATTCTTTCCAGAACGAGCAGAAACTAGCAAAATACACAAAGCAATAACTCATATAAATACATCGGCTACACCATTGCAATTTCATAACCACTTCTGCAACTCTTTAGATCACGTAACATCAACAGATACGAAGAAAGTAAATTGGAAATAGAAAACACTGCATGGCAAGCACCCGTATCATCTAACACAGCCACACATTGATCAAGACGCATCCAGCACATGGCTAAGAAAGGGCAATATATACAGTGAGACGGAAGGATTCATGATTGCAATACAGGATCAAACAATAAACACCAGATATTACAGCAAGTATATTATTGAAGATCCCAATACCACAACAGATAAATGCAGACTTTGCAAACAACAAATAGAAACAGTAGATCACATCACAAGCGGATGTACAATACTAGCAAATACAGAATACACTAGAAGACATGACAATGTATCAAAAATAATACATCAACAACTTGCCATACAACATAAAATAATAAAACAACACGTTCCCACATACAAGTATGCACCACAAAATGTACTGGAGAATGATGAATACAAATTATACTGGAACAGAACCATTATAACAGATAAAACAACAAAACGTAAGATACCTGACATCATACTCACCAATAAAAAGAAGAAATTAACACAACCAATCGAAATATCCATGCCAAATACAACAAATATACAGGAGATAACAGGAGAAAAAACTGAAAATTACATCCAACTGGCTGAGGAAGTCAAAGGCATGTGGCATCAGGATAAAGTTGACATCATACCAATTATACTATCAACTACAGGAGTCATACCACACAATATCCACCAGTACATCAATGCAATACAGCTACATCCAAACATATATATACAACTACAGAAATCCGTAATTATTGATACATGTTCAATTACCCGAAAGTTCCTAAATGCAATATAACACATACCGTACAGTTAATAGGAAGTGACGCTTGATCAAGGTCCGCGTCACTTTCCATTCTTAACCAGACTTAAGTCTGAGAGAGTAAAGAAATAATAATGGTAATAATAATAATAATAATAATAATACTGCAGCTTTCAAACCCATTTTAGGATACTTCTCGTCGTACATATTTGTTGTTAAGCTGCGCGGAAAATTCGTATATTGCCGGTGGCGATGTCTTGTGTGTCTCCACTACGAAGCATTCCGTGGGTGTTTTTGTTTCCACATCGTTAAAATAGGCTGCTTTCTCCTACATCTGGATGTAAGTATCGCATAGAGTTTTTAGATCTTACGTAGGAAGCTTATTTCGGCCACCGTGGTCATTTTTGAGTGAGCAACACGCCCAAATATTACAGAGAAATTTACATTAAATCCAAGATGTAGACTCCAGATCAACGAAATTACAAAAAGTAGGGTTTGATTATGGAGAGTTTAATATGTCAATAGTAGTTAGAAGTTAAATATCTATAAAACTGTTATGAATTTATTGTTGGCTTCTTTTTTGTATTCCATCACGCTTTCCTGTGCTGTACTTGTACTCCCAAATTATAGTGGTATGGAGAAGGTTTTGAGTATGAACTCTTCCGTAAGCTCATTACTGTCCTCTTCAATATTTTACTTATTAGCCTTCTGAAAACAACTTATTCATCTCGATCCCCGAGTGCTTCTAGTATCACATGAAGAAAACGCGGTCTTAGATGAGTGACTTTTGACGATGCTAGCAATGTTTCCGCCCCTTCGACAGAAGAAAGTTTATTTGTTTCAGTGATAATATTAAGAATTTCCTCTTAACTCAATAATGAATATTAAATACGTATTCATTTGCACGCTTTTGTACAAAGGGCTTCGGGACTTGTGTAGTCCGCTATGGCCACTACAAAAAACTTTGACCCATTGTCTGTCGTACTGCGATCACACTCAAGTCTAACATTTCCTGAACTTAAAGCAAGAAGATTTGCAGGGGCTGGAATATGTGAAGTACTTAGATTCAAAGTGCTACACTGTAAATAACGCAACCAGAAAAAGTTTCTACTTTAAGAATGTTTACTTCAATTTGAAAAAAGTTTTGGACTGTATTGCCATACATGAATTTCCATATAATTATTTGAGATAGCTTTAATTTACTAAACTCCCTACTCACAGAAAATTTAATCTCAGCACCTTGTCTATGTCTATAAAGTGGTAATCACTATTTGAACAAACTCTACATTAAATGTTACTAATAACGGCTCTGCATTCGTCACTGGCGGCCTTATTGCCACTCCTATCACCGAATGTTCACCTCTGATCTCTGTAATGCCATCTCATAGGCATTCCTCTATTTCACGTTCGAATAGACCCATCTCAGTGCTTACTAGTGTGTAAACATTTAATGAATTGTCTTAGAAGTATTACAGCAACACGGCTAGATGTGAGCTGACGCACCGATCAAAATGGAGTGCCTATTATAATTCTGCACTTAAATTACTCCTTAAAATCATTAATTATAAATTTACGAAATACAACAAAGAGCTGAAGTAAAAATGTTGTGGTGCTGTAACAAACACGAGTATGTCTGAAGAGGCCGAGCTTTCGAGCACGGTTTGGGGGGGGGGGGGGGGGCGGGGATTGGGGCGGTGGCGGGTCTTGGTGCTCGGTTCCTATTCGAGCTAGGAACATGGGGTGAAAGTTGTTGGTTTAGCCGTAGTCCAGCGGCCATTTGTGTAGCCATTCGAAGTTCTCTTTTACTGTACTTCGTTACAGTGTATTAAGCAATATTTGGACGAAGAAGTGGAGCTGGAGTCCATGCATATTGTGCGACTCGATTAATTCTCTTTGCAAAAGATTATAACTGGGCTGAAATTCGTGCTCACTTTATGGAACTATATGTGTGCACCGTTCGGATTTTACGTGTAAAATTATGCAAAGACCTTTGCTGGGAGTTTTTTGAAGCGCGCCACTTCAGTATTTCAATCGAGAACGAATCGGTTCAAACTTCGCACAGTGGTAGATGAGTGGATAAAGTGGAAACGAATTTTTTTCCAATAATCTTTATCCGTTGTCGAGGTACGATGGTTTAAAGTCGAACTAAATCTAGCACACATTTTTCTTGGAGGTTTCTGAAGCGGACCATTTACATACTTTAGACTTTTACGAAGTGGTTCAAACTCTGCGCGAAAGTAGATAAACGGATAACCTCAAATCTAAATTTCTTTTATCCAATTGTGTTTATCCGTTGTCGAGAGACGATGATTTAATGCCGAGCTTAAATAGCACCTAAAATTCGTTCTTATCTGAACTGAATGCGCGGCGACGGTTTAAAGCGAATCAAATAAATAAGAACTGCACTCTTGCGATTAAATTAAAAAATCTGTTTCAGAAGTTTAGCTTCATTCGGATGTTACATGGAGAAACGTTTTTCGTGAATTTTTTACTCGTACCACTTCTACGTTTCAAACTTACGTGACTCGGTTAAATATTTTTAAGAAGGTAGGCAAACACAGGTACTTAAAGGTCGTCCTTTGTTTTGTGAAAGCATTAACTGCTGCCACGATACCAGCAAAACAAAGAAAAGCCTGTACTGCATGAGTCATCATCCTAGTCAACAAATACACTCCTGGAAATGGAAAAAAGAACACATTGACACCGGTGTGTCAGACCCACTATACTTGCTCCGGACACTGCGAGAGGGCTGTACAAGCAATGATCACACGCACGGCACAGCGGAAACACCAGGAACCGCGGTGTTGGCCGTCGAATGGCGCTAGCTGCGCAGCATTTGTGCACCGCCGCCGTCAGTGTCAGCCAGTTTGCCGTGGCATACGGAGCTCCATCGCAGTCTTTAACACTGGTAGCATGCCGCGACAGCGTGGACGTGAACCGTATGTGCAGTTGACGGACTTTGAGCGAGGGCGTATAGTGGGCATGCGGGAGGCCGCGTGGACGTACCGCCGAATTGCTCAACACGTGGGGCGTGAGGTCTCCACAGTACATCGATGTTGTCGCCAGTGGTCGGCGGAAGGTGCACGTGCCCGTCGACCTGGGACCGGACCGCAGCGACGCACGGATGCACTCCAAGACCGTAGGATCCTACGCAGTGCCGTAGGGGACCGCACCGCCACTTCCCAGCAAATTAGGGACACTGTTGCTCCTGGGGTATCGGCGAGGACCATTCGCAACCATCTCCATGAAGCTGGGCTACGGTCCCGCACACCGTTAGGCCGTCTTCCGCTCACGCCCCAACATCGTGCAGCCCGCCTCCAGTGGTGTGGCGACAGGCGTGAATGGAGGGACGAATGGAGACGTGTCGTCTTCAGCGATGAGAGTCGCTTCTGCCTTGGTGCCAATGATGGTCGTATGCGTGTTTGGCGCCGTGCAGGTGAGCGCCACAATCAGGACTGCATACGACCGAGGCACACAGGGCCAACACCCGGCATCATGGTGTGGGGAGCGATCTCCTACACTGGCCGTACACCACTGGTGATCGTCGAGGGGACACTGAATAGTGCACGGTACATCCAAACCGTCATCGAACCCATCGTTCTACCATTCCTAGACCGGCAAGGGAACTTGCTGTTCCAACAGGACAATGCACGTCCGCATGTATCCCGTGCCACCCAACGTGCTCTAGAAGGTGTAAGTCAACTACCCTGGCCAGCAAGATCTCCGGATCTGTCCCCCATTGAGCATGTTTGGGACTGGATGAAGCGTCGTCTCACGCGGTCTGCACGTCCAGCACGAACGCTGGTCCAACTGAGGCGCCAGGTGGAAATGGCATGGCAAGCCGTTCCACAGGACTACATCCAGCATCTCTACGATCGTCTCCATGGGAGAATAGCAGCCTGCATTGCTGCGAAAGGTGGATATACACTGTACTAGTGCCGACATTGTGCATGCTCTGTTGCCTGTGTCTATGTGCCAGTGGTTCTGTCAGTGTGATCATGTGATGTATCTGACCCCAGGAATGTGTCAATAAAGTTTCCCCTTGCTGGGACAATGAATTCACGGTGTTCTTATTTCTATTTCCAGGAGTGTATTTACATCGCTTACGAAATTATAGCGGGCTAATGTCAAAATTGTGGTATGGTAAAATTTGGAAACCAGAATGGAAAACGATACTATCATAGCACAAAAAAGGCAAATATATCCTGGTTACAGTCACGGATGTAAAAGAAGGTAATTAGCTTTTCGACTTATCTGGCACCTTCAAAGGTTTTTAAATCAAAGCCTCCTGAAATATTCGCCCTTTTTATGAATTAACCCTACTTCCCAACGCAATGATCTGTGTTAGTTACAATTTACAAACTAAAACCCTTGCTTTTCTGCCCAAAAGGCAGAAGATTCACCTGTCAGATAATACCAAGTGCATACATGTAATAGCTAAAACGTTAGTCTGGGGGGAGGGGTATAAAATTTCTAGGCATGGATATGTTTCTGGGGGGCGGGGGGTCCTAATAAAATTATTTCTGGGTAGGGGTTTATTTTTCTCCGAAGGAACCATTTGTCCACCAAACCCACCACCTCTGATGAGTACAGTGAGACAATAATTTATGTGTTTCTAGAGAGTCTGATGCATGTAAAATACGAAGTGTCCGAAAGCAAGAGTACATCTACAATAGGAAGTATAGTGCGAATACATACAGTATAAACTTGAATGATACGTTGTGTCATATTGCTCGACGTGACAAATGCCATGTTGGAAGACATGATGGCATGTGCCATGTTATACCACATGACATTATCACGCTACTCTACTTGACCCCTGCCGGCCGCGGTGGTCTCGCGGTTCTAGGCGCGCAGTCCGGAACCGTGCGACTGCTACGGTCGCAGGTTCGAATCCTGCCTCGGGCATGGATGTGTGTGGTGTCCTTGGGTTAGTTAGGTTTAAGTAGTTCTAAGTTCTAGGGGACTGATAACCACAGCAGTTGAGTCCCATTGTGCTCAGAGCCATTTGAACCTACTTGACCCGATGCATTGTATTACGTGACATGGGTACTAATACTAACGAGTAAACAAGCAGGAATGTAGCAAGATGTTTAGATATAATTATCTTTGAAGCTGCCAAATAAGTAGAAAAGCTAGTTCACTTCTTTTACATCCCTTACTCTGCACAGGACACATTCGCCGTTCTTCGGTTATGACTGGTGCATTTTTCATCTTAGTAATATTAAATGGATAATTACGATATGATGATACATACTGTTTTTTGTCCACTAATTTGATTTGCCTAGTCAGTTTTGCGTACCATGTGCCATTTTTGAATCAAGATTATGATTTGACCAGTAAAACTGCAACTGCGCAAAATATGGTTGAAACATCGAAAGATGACAATATCATAACACTTTATGGTAAAACTATTCTAGGCCTATCACATGCTGTTGTTTGTTTATGAAATAGGAAACAAGTTCCGTGCCAAAACTTTTATTAACGAATATTTCTAGCCTTTGGCCGTTACAGTCTGTGTATAGTGATACAGGAGAGTGGTGAGGTAAACTGAAAGCACTCCTCACTGAATGTCGTTTGAGCCCTTGTATGTTTCTGTGGGATGACTCTGTAAATGGTTATTAATTTATTTAAAAATTCATCCTGCTGTGTGTTCACAGCACACTCATCACAGATGGAGCGTCGTGCCACAAAATCTTCGTTAAAATAGCTTCTAGACGAACGACGTATTTGCTTTTTGAATCCGACATTTTCATAACAAGGAGACACACGGTCCAAATATTCACGGTTTTTAGTAAATATTTTTGGGGGTGGTAATTTAGACTAATTCCAATAAAAATTTCCGCATAACCTGTGTAGGACTTGAATTGATTACACAGAGAGAGAGAGAGAGAGAGAGAGAGAGAGAGAGGGGGGGGGGGGGGGAGGGAAGGTATTAAAATTTTACCCAAGTAAGTGCTGATGGAGGGTCCTTAGCAATGGCAAATTATTACTTTAGATGTTGATATTCATACATTTCACTTCCTACTGAAGTGCACTTTCTAATACTCTTGACAGTATCGCCTGTCGGCTCTGTCTCTCTTCTGTCGGTGTTCTTTTATGAGGCCAGTGCTATTCACAAACCGTACGATCGTCTCTTGTGTTTACCCTTTCATCGTAGACCTCCCCTTTCAACCAACGCAAAAGGAAAAGTTATTAAGGGGCATCTTGATGGCCTTTAAAAGTGACCATTTAAGGTGTTTAGTTTTCCTAGAAACGTTACGTTTGGGTGATAAGTTACTTGATGTTCAAAATGAGATCCGCGTACATTCAAAGACCATTCCGACAATACTGAAAATTCGTTTCAAGAAAGTCTAGATAACAGGGCCCTGTGAGACGATGCCGTAACACCAGAGCTCCAATCAACTGTATCATAACACGACACACCTTTACAGAAAAGCAGTCTTCAAAATGGGTCTCCAGAAACAAAAGTAGGTTTCGATAGGACCACTGATGTGAGTAATGAGTGTTATGAATGCCATGACGAGTGAAAATGGCTGCATTAGTTTACACTGTTAATATTATTAATGGGTGACTTTCAGCTGCCCAATAACAAAATAACAATTGGTCTACGTTCAACACGTTCTGTAAAGTTTTAAATCTGCCATAAATGAAACAGGTGGAAGTTGTACAATCGTAATGTCTGTCATACTCTTGTACAAGGTTGGCAAAATAAACTTGGCGCATGAAATACACTCCTGGAAATGGAAAAAAGAACACATTGACACCGGTGTGTCAGACCCACCATACTTGCTCCGGACACTGCGAGAGGGCTGTACAAGCAATGATCACACGCACGGCACAGCGGACACACCAGGAACCGCGGTGTTGGCCGTCGAATGGCGCTAGCTGCGCAACATTTGTGCACCGCCGCCGTCAGTGTCAGCCAGTTTGCCGTGGCATACGGAGCTCCATCGCAGTCTTCAACACTGGTAGCATGCCGCGACAGCGTGGACGTGAACCGTATGTGCAGTTGACGGACTTTGAGCGAGAGCGTATAGTGGGCATGCGGGAGGCCGGGTGGCCGTACCGCCGAATTGCTCAACACGTGGGGCGTGAGGTCTCCACAGTACATCGATGTTGTCACCAGTGGTCGGCGGAAGGTGCACGTGCCCGTCGACCTGGGACCGGACCGCAGCGACGCACGGATGCACGCCAAGACCGTAGGATCCTACGCAGTGCCGTAGGGGACCGCACCGCCACTTCCCAGCAAATTAGGGACACTGTTGCTCCTGGGGTATCGGCGAGGACCATTCGCAACCGTCTCCATGAAGCTGGGCTACGGTCCCGCACACCGTTAGGCCGTCTTCCGCTCACGCCCCAACATCGTGCAGCCCGCCTCCAGTGGTGTCGCGACAGGCGTGAATGGAGGGACGAATGGAGACGTGTCGTCTTCAGCGATGAGAGTCGCTTCTGCCTTGGTGCCAATGATGGTCGTATGCGTGTTTGGCGCCGTGCAGGTGAGCGCCACAATCAGGACTGCATACGACCGAGGCACACAGGGCCAACACCCGGCATCATGGTGTGGGGAGCGATCTCCTACACTGGCCGTACACCACTGGTGATCGTCGAGGGGACACTGAATAGTGCACGGTACATCCAAACCGTCATCGAACCCATCGTTCTACCATTCCTAGACCGGCAAGGGAACTTGCTGTTCCAACAGGACAATGCACGTCCGCATGTATCCCGTGCCACCCAACGTGCTCTAGAAGGTGTAAGTCAACTACCCTGGCCAGCAAGATCTCCGGATCTGTCCCCCATTGAGCATGTTTGGGACTGGATGAAGCGTCGTCTCTCGCGGTCTGCACGTCCAGCACGAACGCTGGTCCAACTGAGGCGCCAGGTGGAAATGGCATGGCAAGCCGTTCCACAGGACTACATCCAGCATCTCTACGATCGTCTCCATGGGAGAATAGCAGCCTGCATTGCTGCGAAAGGTGGATATACACTGTACTAGTGCCGACATTGTGCATGCTCTGTTGCCTGTGTCTATGTGCCTGTGGTTCTGTCAGTGTGATCATGTGATGTATGTGACCCCAGGAATGTGCCAATAAAGTTTCCCCTTCCTGGGACAATGAATTCACGGCGTTCTTATTTCAATTTCCAGGAGTGTATTTAATGGTACCCAAGTGAGACAAATTATTTAATATGCGTTGCCTATTCCAATGGGCGTGAAATACACACTGAGACGGAATACTCTCTGGGATGGAAATCTGTAGGTTTGCTAGTTGAGCGAGTCAGTAAAGTGTTGTCCTCCTCTGGCCCTTATACAGGCAGCTCTTCTGCTTGGCGTTGATTAATAGTTGGAAGGTCTCTTCCTGAATGATATCGTGGCAAATTCTGTCCAATTGACGATTTAAATCGTCAAAATACTGAGATAGTTCGAAGCTCCTGCCGACAATACTCAAAACTTTCTAAATTTGGGAGTGATCTGGTGACTTTTCTGGGCAAGATAGGATTTAGCAAGGACGAAGACAAGCAATAGACACTTTCGCTGTTTGCGGGCGAGTGTTATCTTGCTGGAATGTAAACCCAGGTTGGCGTGCCATAAAGGGTAATACAAAGGGGTATCGAATATCGTTGCCGCACCGCTATGCTGTAAGGATGCCGCGGATGACAACCAAAGGCTTCCTGCTATGAAACGAAATGGCATCCGAGGACGCCACTCCTGGCCGTCGTGCTGCATGGCGGCCGACACACAGGTTGGAATCCCACCGCCGTTCAGGGCGTCTTCAGACACTTCTTCGGCCTGGAATCTCATTGACTGCAGTGGAACTCTCTTGAGTGATGAGCGCCGCTTCAAACTCAACCTGGATGACCATTTTCAAAGCTGGACCCCTTTGGCTGTCTTCCGAGGCACCCTTTCAGCTCAGCGGTACAGGGTTGAAATTCTACGTCCAGCTTTGTTGCCCTTCGTGGCCTTCCATCCTGGGCTCACTTTATAGCAAGATAATATTCGCCCGCACACGACGAATATTTCTATTTCTTGTCTTGGTGTTCGCCAAACCCTACCTTGGACAGCAAGGTCGCCGGATCTCTCCACAGTTGAGAACGCTTTGAGCATTATGGACAGAATTAGGCACGGGATACCTCAGGAGGACAGCCAACGACTATCGATCAACGCCCAGCCGAATCACTGCATTCATGAGGGACAGAGGTGAACCAACGAATTACTGATTTCCCCATTTCGTGAAGCTCTTTCTCTTCAATAAATAATTAAATTTTTCTGAAATAGTAATCATTTGTGCATCTTCTCGGGGCGTATGAATAACCCATTTAATTTCGTGCTTGCAGCCAGGCAAATAATACTTCTTCAACTGATATTTCGCCGGGGTATCGTTTGGCTAGGCTGAAATATGGGTTGAAGAAGTAGTATTTGCGCTGCTGCCTGCCAGAAATTCAGTGGATTATTGCTAGCTTTTTGTACATGTACATCACACCATCGATTTCCGCCCCATTCGGAATGTTTTTTTCCTTGGAGATTATTGCCTGGGCCAGTTCAATTTTCTCCATCCTGTGTGTGGAAAAACAATAAGAGTAGAAATTCTGTGTTCTTTTGAAGGACTGAGTACTACAAACTGAACAATATCATGCACTTCATTCACACTCCAAATAGATATATGACCGCTGGGTGCTGCACAAGCCTGACACGGTTCAGCGAAAATGGGAATAAGTACTCATTAATCGTTGCCCTGCGGTTAGGAAATCTACTTCTGTGTTCTCTACAAGCAGCAGAAGCCTTTGGATTACAAAACCCATGCACAAATATCGTATCGATATATTCGGCATTTGTAAAGATGTGCTACATGCCTGAACGATACAGTAGAATTGACTAATAAATCATGATAGAAAATTCAGTTATGTAACCTGAAGCATAACTTCACAGCATGAACATCAAATAAAAATGATAAACTATATATAAAACCATAGCGAAATGGAAACCTTATTAAGGATTCTAGTTTATCTTTGGTATTTAGTTAAAGTAATGTGAGCTCTATTTTCATTGTATATGTCATGCTACATATCTGTACACTGGATATTTTTCTAATAGTCCTCAGAGGTTCTGATTACAAGCAAGGTGGCAATGTGGTGTTTGGTTGTCAGTAGCATTGTCGTTGCCAGTATCATTCTGTGAAAATTAGGTGAGTCGGGTGTTCGTCTTGCTACTAAGTGGTCACAGAGATAAAAATGCAGAGGACGTTGAATTTTGGAAGTATGTTTTCGTAAACCTTGATTTGAGAAGTGTGCAGATTTTCAGGTATGTTGTTGCTGCGGTGACTGCTTGCACGTAATTAATGTTGTGCTTCAAAAGGGAAGTTTTTAGTGGAATTTTTCTTTATTGTTCTGGTCAGTCAGCTTGACACCAAGTAAAGTTATTTATTCACGTAGCTTGCACTCAGAAGTTATAGATTTACCACTCCTTTAGCATTTATTAACTCAATTCGTGGCAGAGTATGTTCTTTTGTGTAAGTGATTTTTGTAAATCTGCTTCCAATTGTTAAAGAAGCAGAGTTTCAATATAGTTTTTAAATGCTAGTCTCTTTGTCCTTTAATAAGTCGAATTTCTACCACCGACCCCCTCACGAAAATTACGTTTGGTAACTGTGTGCCGTCGCATTGTACTTTTTGGAACATAGTGGCTGAAACCACAGCTTAATGTGCTTATCGTAGCTGCACGTCCTTTCACTTACATTACGCTTGAGCCAGGCGTACTTTTCTTTAGATGTTTTGCTACTGCGATTTATATGGAGTGCTTTATTGGAGTTAGTCCTGACATATTTACTACTCAACCTGAAATATGCTGCATATTACTTGCTTATTGGCTATTTTTGTTTCATCATTCGCATTCCCCATTAAGACTTATCTGACCGGCCACTAATAGTTGGGATTTACATCTGGATGCTCTTCTGAGAGGGTCCTCACCCAGCCTGCCTACAGGACCTCAGACTTTCGTCTAGTACAATACCGCAACACCGCGCCCACTCTATACGGCCGTGTCGTTCTGATGTTCAGTGTCACAATGTTAGCACAAGATCGTAAAAGATGAAATGAATCACAAAACCATTCGAAAGGTGGTAACAGTGATAACATATGAAAGTTTCCAGCAGCTGACGCCTGCCAAGTTGAAGGCGCCAACTACGTACACAGCTATGTAGATGGATAAGAATTTCCAAGTTTGTTTTAGCAAAAGCTTATTTTAGCAACGTTTTATTGTGCGACTATTGCGTGCTGTAATGTAGGATAGTAATTATATTTTCGCCTCTGAAACTTTGGAATGAAATGAACAAAATTATAATTGACATTCTAGGCAATTTCCTCTGATATAACAATGGAACTTTTTCTAGGGAGCCTGGTGTATGTGCAGTATATGGATTAACAAAGTTATTAGCGCGAAACGGACTTCCGTATCCGCCCTTGGACTAATTCACGTGAACTTCTCTCCACCCCTTCCGCTTAGTTCCACTGCTCCGACTGCTGTGTGCTGCGCAAACTCCAGAACTTTTATTTCCTGTAATTAAACGGGTAGCGGCGTAGCATCGTTCCCAGTTATCTTTCTACAACTGGGACCCTCGCGGCAAACAGTTGCTCTGCTGATAAGCTAGCTATATGTGCAAGGTAAACATGTCGCTGTGTATACACCGCGTCGGTTTCTTCAGTAGCATCTGACGTTAAAAGCGTCTGCAACCTATTTTTCTCAAGGACCTCATTTCACAGCGGAAACGTTTGTTTCACGGTGTTGACTTTTACTGTCAACTATGTTGATGAAGGCAGTGTGTGAGGGATTCACATACCGAATACTTCCACATCTACATGCATACTCTGAAAATCTGCGTAAATTGCCTTGACGGAAGATATCTAGCATGGCGCTCCATGTTAGGGCTTCTTTCTCTTATAATCGTGTATGCAGCGAATGTCTAATTGCCTCTGTGGGTGCTGTAATTTTATTTCGTACTGACGGTCCCTACGGAGTGGTACATAGACGGCTGAAGAATACGACTCTTCACTAAGTGCTAGTAAGCAGTGATTCACGGGATAATCTTCACCTATTTTCAAGAGGTTGCAATTTCGAATTTTTTATGCCCACCCCGCAGTCCCATCATTCAGACAAACTTAAGACAATTCGTGTCGCTCTGCTTTCTACACGTTGAATAGTCCTCATTAGTCCTATCTGATGCAGGTCATACACACATGGGCACTATTCTTAGTTGGGATGAACAAATAATTTGTAAACCGACCATTTTCTCAGAATCCTGCCGCTGCCGAAAGAGGTGCCTGGTAATGAGAAGTAGCATTATGGGATTTCTAGGACAGATTACGTTCACTGGGTGGAACTTCCCAACCAAAAAGGCGTATAGAGTTTTATATAAGGGGTAGGAAACGTGCCTAAGATGCCTATAATTAATATCCCTCACAATAACTCTACTAAAAACATACTCTTTCACCGCAGTAGGTGGATTTTACTTTAAT
Source organism: Schistocerca nitens (assembly GCF_023898315.1). Classification (NCBI taxonomy): domain Eukaryota; kingdom Metazoa; phylum Arthropoda; class Insecta; order Orthoptera; family Acrididae; genus Schistocerca; species Schistocerca nitens. The sequence continues at coordinate 696,808,052 of NC_064615.1, read as the reverse complement.
GCCAACCAATGTATGTAAGAATGACATGTAAATCATCTATAAATGTCTGTCACATAGACAATGGTCCTGCCAGGTCAGAGAAGAAATTAAGCCCTCTCATGAAACTAATTCATCAAACGATATGCAGTGGTAACTTAACACACGACACACCGTACGACGACATGATTCAACTCACATTATTTCCTTTACAAATGTCGTGAAATTCTTAACAGGTGCTCTACAAGTTCTAATACGTTAACTTTCTGTTGTAGGAGGGAGGCAGTGATATAATGATTAAAAAGGAGATTTCGTGTGCAAAAATAAAATTCATTACTCAAAGTGTCTTACTTTTGGCTGCAAATAAAAGCTAGTTATTTTAAGTCCCTATACTATGCCACAATATATTTTGATTTGTGTGGACATCATCTCAGTAGTCGTGTCAGATACCAATTTCCTCCACACAAAACACATTGGACGATGACTGCATGGCACTCTGTTGAATGATTAGTTAATAGAATACGTGTTGCAATGTTTAGTGCATATTAGTTACTTTCGTTCATTATTTATTTATCAGAAATCACATTGGTACAAGGCTACTGGCCGTGACATTCAAAGTCAGGAAGGAAATCGTATTGGTTTTCGGTGAAAGAATTTACTTTTATTATGTAATGGATATATATTCTTATTTTATTTAAAACGTGAAAGTGGTCAAGCTTTGATTATTTAAATATGTTGAAATGTAAGCAAATGAGATGTACGGCTTCAGGAAAGGGAACTGCTCTAATCAGTTGAGCGACAATGTTCGGCACGTGGGGGACGTGACCGGAGGCGGGCAGAGGGACAGTTCTGATCTAGACACCAAAGGGCACAGTTCGGGTTGAGACGCGAAAGCGGACAGTCGGTCTTTAGGTAGCTAGGAAGTGAAACGACTCAGAAAATTTCGCGTTGTCTGGTATCGCGGGACTTCGTCTCTGAGCGGTGAGCAACCACGCCCCTGGTGTGAACTCTAACTTTTCGTGTAAATGACCAGGTGGAGTATCGGACTTGCGTTTCGCGATGAGATTGTGAATGATCGAACTGTGTCAAATGGATATGCGCTAGAGTGTAACAGTAACTCTAAGTACGACCACTTTTGCAATTGGTTTGCTTTCTGAATAAACATTATTCTAACCAAATCACAACTGTGTGGCTTACATCATTTATGGGTTGTTAATTTAGGTGCTGACATTATTATTACTGTTATTATATGTTATATTAACTTTGTATTTCGCAAACTTGCCACCAGTCAGACAATTTAACCAAAGGGTCACAAGTGTCTAATCTAGGGCGTGTAATGCGACACGTGCGGTTCAACCCCTAGACGAGTTTGAGCCAAGGCATTTCGTCGAAGAGAAACCGCATATGAGCCCGAACACCTTTGGGATGTAAGCTTGAAATGCCATCGCAAGAATATTTGTAAACATCGAGTACAGATTTAAGTGTCAGTAAGTCCTTTATGTATTTGTATGGAGTCTAGCCATGTATGGAAGTGAAACATGGACGATAAACAGTTTATTCAAGAAGAGAATAAAAGCGTTTGAAATGTGGTGCTACAGAAGAATGCTGAAGATTAGTTGGGTAGATCACAGAACTAATGAGGAGGTACTTAATAGAATTGGGGAAAAGAGAAATTTGTGGTTCAACCTGACAAAAAGAAGGGATCGGTTGGCAGGAGTCATTCTGAGGTATCAAGAATTCACCAATTTAGTACTGGAGGGGAGCGTGGAAGGTAAAAATCGTAGAGGGGGACCAAGAGATGAATACAGTAAGCAGATTAAGAGGCATGTAGGTTGCAGTTCTTACTCGAAGAGGTTTGCACAGGATAGAGTAGCATGCTGAGCTGCATCAAACCAATCTTTGGGCTGAAGACGACAACAAAAGAATCAAAGAAGTGCGAAACAAGCGCACGTTTTTCACTGGATCGAAGTCTGAGCCTATACGATTATTTTTTTCTTGTAACTACAGATTATTACACAGATGTTTGTGTATTAGTTCGATGCTTCTAATTATGAATCATTGATGTGTTCATAGGTTACTTTTCGTTTTATCAGGCGTCTAATTTTACATTTATGTACATTTAAATCAATTTTGCGATCTTTCCATCATTTAGAACTCTTATCAAGTTGTCATTGTATATTTCTGCCGTTACTTCCTTGGCAATATTTCATTATAGACAACTGCAATATCTGCTAAAGTCTCAAGTTACTACTAATATTGGCTACCAAGTCATTAATACGTAACGTGGACACAAAGGACCCAAACACACTTCCTTGGGGCAAGCCTAAAGTTATTTTTACTTTTGTCGATGACCATAAAGTGCTGCATCCCACCTACCAAGATATCCTCAAAGCAATCACATATTTTGTTTGATACACCATATAATTTTCATTTTATTGCTAAACGTATAGAGTCAATTTTTCTTCGAAGTCGAGAAATACTGAACACACCTGATTTCAGTGATCCAATTCTGTACGAACATGATTTCAGAAAAGTGCATATTGAGCTTCTCAAGATCGATGTTTTCTTTATCTTTACCGGTAGGTACGGATGACGTCATTATTTCGAGATAGCCATTATTTCGCGATATCTCAATACGTTTGAGTTCAGAATTTCTTCTTGGATTTTACAAGAGAGGATCCTCAATGACAACGAACATTAGTTTTTTGTATGACATTTGTTACCCTTCTTGTAGATGGGTTCTAATTTTTTTTTCAATGAATGGCCATAACTTTTTATTCAAGGCATCTACGGTATATTATTATTCAATTGGGAGATAACTCAGCTGAAAATTCTGTGTAGAATCGGACTGGGATCCCATCAGCCCATGGAGACATGTTTGTCCTTAATGATTTTAGATGTTTCTCAACAACACTGACACTAATGTGCAGTTTCACACTGACAGAATGATTCACTTTGATCGTTTTCCAGATAGTAATACCTATGAAATTTACGTAACTGAGAATTGTACTCCTCATAAATCAGCGTCATATACTGTGCGACATCAATATGTTTCCTTCTTCCTACTGAAAATAAATCGAAGGAGGACGAAACTAATGGGAAGTAGCAGAAATGAGAACAGCGAGGGACCTAACATCACGAAGTAGATGACTTTAACGAATTCTTGTACCTCGGCAGCAAAATACCCCACGATGTACGGAACGATGAGGACACAAAAAGCAGACTGCCACTGGCAAAAACGTCATTCATGGCCAAGAGAAGTCTGCTAGTAACAAACATAGGCCTCAATTTGAGAAATAAATTTCTGAGAATGTACATGTGGAACACAGCTTTTTATGGCAGTGAGACATAGACAATGTGGGAAACCAGAACAGAAGAGAATCAAAGCTTTTGAGGTATGGTGCTAAAAAAGAATATTGAAAATTATATGGATTGATAAGGTAAGGAATCATGAATTTCTCTGGAGAATCAGCTAGGAAATGAATATATGGAAAACACTGACAAGAAGAAGGGATAGGATGGCAGGATATGTGTTAAGACATAGTGGATTAACTTCCATAGTACTAGAGTGATGTGTAGAGGTTAAAGCTAGAGGAAGACAGAGGCTGCAATCCATGCAACAAATAATTGATGACGTGGGCTGCAAGTGTTACTCTGAGACTAATACGTAGAGGGCTACATCAAACCTGTTAGAAGACTAATGACTCAAAAAAGAGGGGGGGGGGGGTGATGAGGAAGAACAGTTCAATGAAGTTCTGTGAGCTCCACTCGGGTGCGCAGACTTTTATGAGGCATTTTGTGGCCGGGAGAGGGTGAAGTTAGTGTGTATTTTTGTGACGACGAACACTTTGAAGTGGTTTCTTGGATTTCCTGAGGGTAGCAGAATGCACTTCAAAGTGGATCGTTGCAGCACGAGAGAGGACGTCAAACAGAACAACCTTTCCATAGTACCAGAACACCGTCGCCATAACTTTACCGGTTGTATAGCGCCACTCCATGCATTGCCGTTTTATTTCTGGTTCAAAATGATGAACCCATGTTTAACTGTTTGTGGTGATGTTCGACAAAGCATTTATACGTCAGGCTCGTGACGAGCAAGCAATTCCGCAGAGATGGTCCCTCGTTGCATCTTTATGGTTTTCTGTTGCTTGGCGAGGGACACAGCGAGCACACGGCTTTGAGCATTCCAACTGGTGGATGAGTTTATTAACACTATCAACAGAGACATCAAGTTGTGTAGCGAGGTTTTTGATTTTGTTTTATAGAATGAGAGTGTCCGCACGTTCCGACATTGCCGGACCGGTCGGCATGCGGGATATCCGATGGGTTTGCGCGACCTTCTTGCGATTATTAGCGTGATTTTGTTCTCTGGTGGGTCTCCGAAAGCATTCTGCAAATGCCTATGAATATCTACGATGCTCTGGTTTCCCGCAAAGAGAATTTCAGTGAGAGCTCTCTGCCTGGAACCTTCTCCGTTACAGAGCCCATTTTGAAGGCTACATATAGCCCCGCCACCTATCTGAACTTCATGAATCTAAAGTGGCTAATGCGGATATATTCCACGACGTCCCGCAACAAATTCCACATTTTTCCAACAGAAAGTGTCGCAGAAGGAAAATGTGGTGTCACCGCCAGACACCACACTTGCTAGGTGGTAGCTTAAATCGGCCGCGGTCCATTAGTACATGTCGGACCCGCGTGTCGCCACTGTCAGGATCGCAGACCGAGCGCCACCACAAGGCAGGTCTCGAGAGACGTACTAGCACTCGCCCCCAGTTGTACGACGACGTTGCTAGCGACTACACTGACGAAGCCTTTCTCTCATTTGCCGAGAGACAGTTGGAATAGCCTTCAGCTAAGTTAATGGCTACGACCTAGCAAGGCGCCATTTGTACCATTGCATGTACCTCAAGATAGAGTCTCACTTGTATCATCCAGAATGCTGTATACCAAAGGACAATATAAAAGTTAAGTGTTCTAGTAGCTACGTTCTTTTCTTTATCACATTCATTACGAATCCTGTTCCAGACTTAACGCCAGACGGCGTGAGTTGACGCGTGCCCTTTCGGCTACTTCACTGTGGACTGGCTGCCTTAACAGTCCACTACAGAAAATGTGTTACTTCATTTATTGAACTTCCATTGTATGATTGATGTTTCTTGACTCCTAATCCAGATTGGCTTCGAACGTTCGGGGACCTACTGTGTGTGAGACTCAAGTCGTCTTCTAACACCTTCTGTGACGTGTGTGTGTGTGTGTGTGTGTGTGTGTGTGTGTGTAAAAAGCCAAGGCGCTTCGTGGTTCGCTTTTAACTATCAGGTTACACGTTACTGGCTGATTAACTAGGTTTATGTTCGTTACCTAGAGGGACACCCAGGTGTCCACACACACACACACACACACACACACACACACACACACACATTTGAATTGTCTCACAGTTTTTTATAATTAAGTTCCATATCTCATACGATTGTACGCTGGCTGACGGAAGACTGACAAATTATTTTCTGAGGGTCATTGGTTCAGTTTATTGAGAAGAAAACTGCTCCCTATTAGCTTCAAAAGCGATGAAGTTCTGTATTCGTTAGTTAGCGTTGATGTTTTTTATTTTAGACACTGTATGAAGTTTGGTGGAGACAAATGGAAGCCACTGTACAGGTAAATACATTTGTTACCGCGAACAGAGCTTCCATTTGTCTCTATCTAATTCTTTCTACTTTGCGAAATAACTAACATCGCCACTGTTTATTGCAATGTTCAAACTATGTCGTTACTTAACACCATCGAATCAGGATACTGAATTATTGAAATGCGGTGTCACAATAAACTCGAAGATTCTTAAAGATGTTTCCTTCGGACAGCTTCGGTGCCACTTCGATGCTTGCCATGCATCTCGTATTTTGGGTAAGCAAAACTCTTTTGGAAAATGTCCTATTTCAATCACTAAGAGCCCCTGATAAATAAATTTTTATTTAATGCTGGTTTACCCCTTAAGATCTTTTTCAGGTACGGTAAAAGTATTTATAACAACCTACATGACAACATTTTTTTTCTGTGTTTCTTTCTGCAACCTGTTACAAAAACTTTATGATGTCTCAAGATCGCAACCAGTTCTAAATATAAAATTCTGTATTAACGAAAATGGTTCAAATTGTTCTGAGCACTATGGGACTCAACATCTGTGGTCATCAGTCCCCTAGAACTTAGAACTACCTAAACCTAACTAACCTAAGGACATCACACACATCCATGCCCGAGGCAGGATTCGAACCTGCGACCGTAGCAGGCGCGGTTCCGGACAGCGCGCCTAGAACCGCTAGACCACCGCGGCCGGCTCTGTATTAACGCCCGTTGATGATTGAAATAAGTCGTTTTTCAAATTCTTACGTGCTGTAACCACAAACTGCTCGGAACACTCATTACGTTTCTACGTCCGAGTCGTCGGCTCATTTACCTGCCGCTCTGCCAGCCTCTGAGCTAAATATAATGACCCGTCGCTAATTGTCTCCAGATCCCAATTAGACACGGCTCTGTTTCTGGGTACTGCATCATTTGCATAAAGCACCACTTCAGATACCTCAACATATTTCCCAGCGAAGTAAGCTACAACATTTGCGAGTTTGTATGTTTTATATGAAATAAATTATGTGAAAAAAGTCCAAGCCGAAATAACTCATGTGATCTGACCTCTCCCCTGCGTATCTGTAGTTAATTCTTTGCTGCTATTTTTCATAATTAAGGCCACTGTTTCACACGAAATGCCACTGACTTGAAAAAGCACGGAAAATTTTCAGGCCATTGACTATGGTTAGCTAAAAAGTCTTTTTGTCTCACATAACCAGATATAATATTGGATGATAGCTTAGCCACAGTTAACGAAGACCATGCAGGCATGCTTATTACAAAAGGGATAGTGAGACACATTTTCACTTTCAATGCCTGTAATTTTACTTTTCTTCTGTGCTACTTAATCACCTTCGACGACTTTGGAACGGTTCCACAGACAAGGCATTTCCACATCATAATCCAGATAATCTACTGAGTATTACGAGACGATCTTCCTGCTAACGGAATACCTGCCAAAGGAAAAAAGAATAGAAAGGGCATTTTTCCCCACCAAGATAGTCTGTTCAAAGGTATTTGTTAAGTAACTTTCATTAGTATCACTCATAATTCACCGATGTGTCTCTACTGTTATTTCCAAACATAGTCCCCCTTATACAACTATAATACTCACACAAATTAAGCGGGAAGGTTAACTGTAATGCAGTTATGCTTGCAAGGATGTGAGATGTAAATGTTCTCTGTTCCAAAACGGCTCACAACAATGTTTGCCGTCGGTTTGTTCTATTGATGTATGGTAATGGTCCACTTAATTAAAATACGTACATGAGCAATTAAATTAATGATACCTTCCTTGTACGTCGCGACTCATCGTAGTAAGATTCCCAGAAGCTTTAATAGCTCAACCAACGCCCGTAACTCTTTAAAATTAGAAGATTGGTCTCGGACAAAGACATTAACTTTGTGGTGCCTTTACATTCTCAAATGGGTTTGGGTTATGTGACCAGGATGGCAGCACAAGTACCCTATTGTCCTTAGAGTGTTCTTGACACGATCTGCGAACGGGCAGATAATATGTTACAGAAGACAAAGGCAACCTGTGAGTTGCTGTAGGCGTACACAACGGTGCCCAGAGTCTGGGAGTAGCTTCCTGTGTTCACGTCTAAGGAGAAAGAACACTCTCCGGTGCTCCTTTTTAACACATGATAACATCTCATTACCGATAAGAACCTTACAAATCATTAAAAGTGAAACACCTTAGTGGAAAAAAGGCTCCTGTAATATCCGAAATTCCATCACAATTACTGAAAATCTTGGGGAATCCAGCCATGACCAAATAATTCTATGTGCTGCGCAAGGTATCTGAGGCAGGGGAAATACCCTCAGACTTCGAGATGATTGTAACAATTACAGTTCGAAAGAAAGTGTGTGCTGACGCCTATGAAATTAGTGGACACGCATGTGAAATATTGATACTAATAACTTACAGAAGAAAACGAAAACTCGCAGAAGCCGACCTCGGGGAATGTCATTTTGGGCTCCAGAGAAATATACACGCGAGACAGTACTTAGTCTTATCCTACCAAAAAAAGTTAAGAAAGATGCAATAACATTTATTGCAAGTGTAGATTTAAAGAAACTTTTAGTGTCGGTTGGACAATACTCCTTTCAATTCAGAATGTAGTAAGGGTGACATGCAGTTATTTGCAAATGGTGCAGGATGCAGACTGCAATTACGACAGTCGATGGCCACGATGGGGAAGAAGCAGTTCAGAAGAGAGTGAGACAGTGTTGTAGCTTATACTCTATGTAATTCAATGTGAACATCGAGCAAGTAGTAAAAGAAACCAAGAAGAATTTTTGAAATACGATTAACTTACATGGAGACTAAATAAAAAGTGAAGTTTTGTCACTACTTAGAAATTTAGACAGAGAGAATAAAGGACATGGAAGAGCAGTCGAATGAAATAGAAAGTCTTGAAAGGAGGCTATTAAGCGAACATCTTCTAAAGTAAAATTAGGAAATCAGAATGTACTCGAATTAAATCAGACGATACTGAGGGAATTAGATTTGGCTCGAGGCACTAAAAGTAGTACCTAAATTTTTGCTATGGGAGCAGAAGAAACCTGATGGCAGACGTAGAGTGGATATGAAATGTAGACTACCAATAGTAAGAAAAACATTTATAAATAAGAGACATCACCTAACACTCATTATGTTTCTGTGTCTGAGATACAAGGGATAATTTTGTAATGTAGGGAAGTGTGTGTGCTCGCGAGGAGGGGAAGGGGTCGAAATTATGGAGGGAGACCAAGGTTAGAAAACAGTAAGCAAGTACAAATGAATTTAAGTTGTACAGATCGAAATACTTGGTCCGGACAGACTAGCGTAGAGAGCTGCTTCACACCAGTCTTCAGTCTTTCACAAGGACAATATACTTCCATTTTCAGTTTTCCATTTAGTGACATACCTAAAGTTTGTGGCATTCGTAGCATACTACTTGTTTCGTATGTCACTTTCGGTACTACGTTGAAACGAAAGGCGAATTCTTCTAACATTTTGTGCACAATTTTTTTTTTTAAATTGTCGATTTCATCTGCCAATGATTCAGTATTTGGAAATGCTTTATAGTATTTATGTTCAATTCTAACATGAGAGATGTCTTTTTATTAGAACCAATATTTTCATTTATAACTTGGAATATTTTCACTTCCGCAATACTATCTATGTAGCGGGTTCCAGTTCTCCCTGCTTGAGCAACGATAGAAATTTTAAACTTTATTTTATATTCTGTGTAGTTCTCATCAATATATCGTAATAAGTTAAACAGTTACAGCTGTTTCTAGACTACGTAATAATTTTCAATTGCCCTGTATTACTTATATTGCCTTACACTTTTTCAAAATATTTAGCTTTAGATGAATTGAAGTGTTGTGGGGGAATATGGCACACCTCTGTCAAACGTCCTACATGATTTGTGAATTGAGCAGATGAAATATTTTGATTCTTTCGTAAATATTGAAGAATTACAGTTGCTGTATAACTGCGCCCAGTGTTGCAAAATACCAACAGTTTGAGGATAGCTAAAATTACAGTTTTATAATCAGGCAAAGATAAAATTTATTGGCCCATTTCTTTGTTATGCCACCTTTAGAAGGTTCTGAATTGACATATGCTGCAAAGATTGATGGACAGTACTGACACTTAATTCAAAAGTATCTATAGGGCATGGAGGAGCTGCACATATCAATCTGATCTAATATATTGATGACGGGGTTAAACTAAGAGTACAGCATATATTTTTAGAAACCACTTATCACCTTTCGATACCGTAAAACATTGAATACTGTTACAGAAAAACCAAACCAACGTAAAAGACACTTCATTAACATGTTCTACCATAAATCTCATTCAGAAGCGAAGAGTATTTATGAAATGACATGGGACGGAGAAGTATATTGGGAAGAAGTAATCTAATGATATCCCACTTAAATATTATATAGAAAAAAAAGCAAAAATCGAGTCCACTGAAAAGGATAAGATTAATTTTCCTCGAAGGAACAGGAAGGGTTGCAGGTGTAATATTACTTTGTGTAGGTTCTACAATGAGAAACTATGCAATTCCAAAGCACACAGGGGTACCTTGGCTCGCACCTTATACCGTATTTTAAGTAGCAATCTTGAGCGTCAAGAGAGAATTGGGTGCCAGGAATAATAATGATGCGAAATGAACGAAAAAGGGAGCCAACCTGAATATGTGACGGCCTTTGCACGTATGTTGTTCTACTCTAAAGTTGATTGGCGCTGCATTTGTCGGATCACATAAGTCGTTTGAACTACACATTGACACGCCCGCTAAACCCGCTGGGCAGAACAAAAAAAATGGTTCAAATGGCTCGGAGCACTATGGGATTCCACTTCTGAGGTCATTAGTGCCCTAGAACTTAGAACTAGTTAAACCTAACTACCCTAAAGACATCACACACATCCATGCCCAAGGCAGGATTCGAACCTGCAACCGTAGCGGTCCCGTGGTTCCAGACTGCAGCGCCTAGAACCGCACGGCCACTTCGGCCGGCTGGACAGAACAGGTGATTAGGATTATGGAAAGGTCCAAATAAGGTTGGGGTCAGTTTCATCTTAAAATTGTAATTTAATAACCCATCAAATTCCAAATCTTTCACGGCTAAAGGCCTCCAAACAAGAAATCTTAAAAAGTCAACAAGGTAATTTCAAGTGACTAAAGACAAGCACTTATATATATATATATTATTTGTAACTGCTGGTCTTTAGTCTTTATATATAAGATGCAATACAAACGGCTGAAGGCCCACAATAAAATTTTCAGGTTTTTAAAATAAATTACAATAACCTTTCAAAGGCAGAAGGCCGCATTGTTTAAGCTTGAGAGGTAATTTTAAGAATGAAGTTCCAAGCCGCAATGTTTAAGCTTGACAAGTAATTTTAAGAATAAAGTTCCAAGGTTGAAGGCCCACAATTCGTTTTCCAAAATTTAAAAAAAATATAACCATAAGCCTTAAGTTTTACGTAGCTGAAAACAGACTAAAAGAAAAGCCAACACAACGGCAATAACCTTTAAGCAAATATCCACTTGCCGGAACGAACTCAAACTTACTTACATAAAACACGGTAAAACCAAGAGTGTTTTTTTTTTAACATTGGCTATGATAGATTATAAACAGACAGTTAAACACTGGAGAGAAAGACAGTAAAGGCAATAGCACTCGGAAGCCTCCAGGGGTCGGTCTGCCCTCGTTCACATCAGTGAGACAGGTGGCGAGCCCAACTACACTTGATCCGTCGGAACCCAACCAAGGGACAGCCACGGACCGACCGACAAACGACTTGCTTGCCACCAATCGGTACATGAGAATTCAAAGACAAAACGTTACGGGCGTGATTATCAACAATCAAATATTGTGGTGTCACAGCCAGACACCACACGTGCTAGGGGTAGCTTAAATCGGCCGCGGTCCTGTAGTACATGTCGGACCCGCGTGTCGCCACTGTGTGATCGCAAACCTAGCGCCACCACAAGGCAGGTCTCGAGAGACTGACTCGAACTCGCCCCAGTTGTACGGACGACAGAGCTAGCGACTAGACGTACGAAACCTTTCTCTCTCATTAGCCGAGAGACAGAATAGCCTTCAGCTAAGTTAATGGCTACGAACTAGCAAGGCGCCATTAGCCTTACAGTGATTGTAATTAGAGTCTCACTTGTGTTCACCATAGAGATGTACAAGAAGACATTAAAGATAAGTATATGAGAAGCTACGTACTTTTCTTCATAGCATTAATTACGTATCCTGTTCCAGTACTTCACGCCCGTCTGCGTTAGTCTCGCGAGCCCTTTAAGCCACCTCTATCTACAAGGTGTTGGCCCAGCTGCCGACACATCAAATATATGTATGTTTAAGCAGTCGAAACTACACATCATGTTGAACAGCGACAACAGGTGAGGAAAGGGCACTGCCTGAAATTACGTTAGTGGCCAGGGGAGGTAACCGGAAAACTAACGGCCACAAGGCAGAAAATACCGCTGGTGCACGTGAGTTGTAGTCAACCAATATAGTTAATTCCACCGCATGGCGGCTAAATTTCAGCAATACAAACATTTGGTGTTGCTCAGAGGTAACCCTCCCCAACAGCAAACCACCGAAACCACCCACACAACGTGAATGGACGTGGCTTGGGTGCTTGAAACCACTGCTCAACTTTGACGTCCTGGGACGGTGAGCACGAAGCTCGTAGCTCCACCCACGCTCCGACACTGTGGAGAGACCACCAGCGGACCCAGCCGACTGCACCGCGCAGAAATAACTTCACTGGTTAGCAGCAATGGACCAACTACCCTCAGAATACCGACATCTAAAATAGTCGTCAGTGGAAATAACGGAAACTACACACACAACCTGACAAACACAGCACGAAGACCTCAACGATACCCAACAGTATCTAAGTACGCACGAAGACAAATCGGGAGTCGATGCGCGCGCGCGCGCGCGCGCGCGCGCGCACACACACACACACACACACACACACACACAGCCAGCTCATGAATAATCAGCGAGCCAAAACGCGTCGTCCGGTAGGACGACCGATCGACGATCCACCAAGACCGTGTCCCGGCTCAAGTGATGCGTGGCGGCAATGGTCGGGCAGACCTCACTGCTGCTCCAATACGACTGCACTATTGCCGCATTGCAACTCCCCGACTGGCAGGTCCAGTCTGCGCTCCAGACTCGTTACAAATGACTGGCAGCCCGAACACACGACCCGAATACAACTAGCTTACGACAGACAACGACTGGGAAGTAAAAGCAGTCGAGCAAAGATACGAGAGGGGATATATCGATACGAACTGCTAGCTCCGGTCACGGGTAGGCAAAGCAGCAACTCAGTGACACTAGTAATTTAAATTAACATAGTGAGGTGGAAGTACGTTAAAAACAGGCTCACCAATCTGGAGAAAGTGTTGGTGGAATGCCTCCTGCCATTCGACGAGAAGTAGTACCCAGAGGGAAAAAGACCAAAGCAGCAACATCTTCAGATCGTTCTCATTTTATTCACTGAAAGTACGCTCACAAAAGACGATGTGTTTATTTACAATGACTGAGACAATCACAGGACCACAGTAACAATTTAGACGACGTACAAGGCATGTGAAAACCCAGGAGAATGATTCATGGATGATACTTCGAGCCCATGGCAACACTGAAAAGTGGTGTTCCGATGTCATAGAAAAACCAATCTTCAGTGACAGGTTTACGGTGGAGAGACAGTGTTTTGTGAATGTGTTGCCAAGCAGACAGCTACTTACAGTGTTGCGTGTTTATATCCTCAGCTACTGTGGAAAACTTGTGACAGTGTCAATTAGCATTTTTGAGGTAGCTATAATTCGGTCTACAGTTACTGAAAAGAAGCAGTCCTTTCCATTTGTTATTAATTAAGCAATTTATGAGACATTGAAGGCATGTAATACTCCCTTCCTTACTTCAGATAAGTCAGTAAGCATTAAAAGTGAATAATCTGATTAGCTACTAATAATGCATAATGATCTCGGCTCTTCATTCTCTGACGATGATTGATAAATACGTTGCAGAATTTAGACGCTACATGCTGAAACGTGACCTCTGCTGCGTGCGGTCGTTAAAAAGCTCTTTAGTCACAAGTTTAAAACCGTGCTCTCTTCAAACCTGCGAAAGACCACCCCCCGCCCCCTGTAGACGACACGGTTGCGCGTGCGCTATCTGTGAGCTCCAAGGATGGGCAGGCTTTCAAAGAAGCTGAAAGCTCCACCGTATAAAGTGGTAAGTTGCTGTCTTTCGGGGTCAGGAAAATCCCGAGCTACTGGATGCACTTTTTCTGCTGCAAGTAACGGTTTTTAGCAGCTGAAAGTCGCTTGAACCGCTCGTTGAGTGCAGTAAGCTTACAACTTTTCAAGACAAGTGACGTAGAGCTGACAGTCACTCGCTCTCTGCAGACGTATAAGTAGGATACAAATCCTGATACTGAGATCCTCATTCAAATTTTTAACTATTCCTATTAATGACGCCACGCGAAGAGGTGGATGACAGACGACAGGACGCTGGGCGAGGTTTTCTTAGAAACTGCCTGTAATCTCCCCACGGAAAATTACCCTCTACCACGCAATAATTAATAATTATAAATCAAATCATCCACATTTATTCACTTTTAGAAAGTATCTGATCGGATTTTCTAGTAATATATGCGCCGACAGCTCGTCGACGCCAAGGTATTTTTCTAGTACGTTTATTCTTTGGGAGAATAGAGATACATATATGTATTCTCCATGGTTGTTAGGGAGGAATAACGAGGACAGCTTCGGAAGTATCGGTTGGAAGATTGTCGGGTTGCTAAAAGAGACATATTTGCTCTTCTTCTCGCTAAAGCGAGCTATTAACGTTTGTGCCACTAGCGGGTTATTTGGAGAGAGAGAAAAACTGTAAACGCAAATTAAGCAAGACTTGGAATCAACAGAAAACGGAACATGTACTGGAGATGGATTGAATATACAATTTTTCCTCAGAAATGTTTGTGACCCTTTTATTCTAGAGTGAATGAATGAGTTCTCTGTCTGAATCATTGATGATTGTCTTGGCCCTGTAATTAGTGGGGAAGTTTCAGTTGTGACGAAGAGAGCCTGCAATCACCGCTATTTTATAAAATCGTCCAAAAAGGATTCGGACACATCTGAAATTCTAAATCTGTCGTAAGATGAACGAATTGTTCAAACGATCGATTTTCCCAACTGAATGCAGCGCTTAACAATAATAATAGATATAAAGATCTTTTACAGCAAGCCAGCCGCTGAATATTAAGACGAAGGGCTCCACCAGAGATTCTATTGGGCTGAGTTCACGTAATTAAATAATATATTTAAAACTGTATATAGATAAAGGACAGAGAGAGAGAGAGAGAGAGAGAGAGAGAATGAAATTAGAGAAAATACGCAGAATCCTCCATTAGTATAATTGTTTGCCTGTCTTATCACGGATCAGCCTAAAGATAAAAACAGGAGGCCCTTACTTTGCTACACAGGTTCATGTGTGAGAGACATTACACTAAGTTAGCGGCAAGCTGCATTCACATACTTTCATCATTTATAGTATAGTCCCATTATATGCCGGTGTGATCTAAAAAGCCTTAAAACCATACCATACCATACCAATACATTCACGCAAAGAACTACTTTTACTTAATTAATATCACCGTGACAGTTCAGTTCTAGATCGCAGGTTAGAATTATACCACCAGCTTGTGGCAAGGAATGACAAAGTGTGAATACGAACGCCGCTGAGAGAAAATTATTACGTCCAGAATAAAAAGAAAACAGCATACATTAAACCAGTTTATAATACGAAATACGAAACGATCTCTGCATTTGATAATTTGTCTATTGCCGAGTCGCTGTATGTGTAGTTACAGATACAGACGCATGATGTTACCTGGGTTGTCTGTGCTAAACCACATTGCATTTTTTATTTAATAGAGTTACTGTCGTCACTATTACTTTGGCACGATTCACGTCCTTGATTACGCTTTCTAATTTTCTGTCCACATTTTTTTACTTTTTTATTTAGTTATCAACATATTAGCTATACTTATTACTCGCTTTGCCTTTAAAATGAGCTGTTGCAAATGGTAGACTATACCATCCGCTTTCAATTCTTTCTACTTTGTGTTCGACCTTTCATAAAGTGCCGTTAAAGAAAAAGTACACCGGAAGAGACGCCGTCGATTCTGATCTAATGACGGGGTATACCGCCTGGGGGGACTAGATTTTCTGATAAGATAGCATAGTTGCATTCCTACCAGAGCGCCATCTGTCTCTCCTCTTTAACAGGAATTGCTCACAGACACAAGGCACTGTGTGAAGCAAGCAGGCAACCACAGCACAGAGGCGGACTCGCGCTTCCCAGACCCATCTGAGCAAGCTTCAATGGGGTCAAATTGTGGCTTTCCGAGTGGCGGGATGATCCTTTCGCAGACTGCACAAAGTTAGACGTGCTGCTTCACTTGTGCAACGATGCTGGTATCAGTGGTCACGTGAACATCTCGCACAGGTAGACGAGGTTCTGGACGTCCACGTATCACAGACGCCCGCCAGGTTCGTCTTACTGTAAGGGCAGCAGTGGCAGATCGTACAGTTAGCACAGCACAGGTAAGAGTTTTTGTGAGTCCAGAAGTGTCAACACGACCTGCTGCGAACCGACTATTAGCAGTGGTTCTAGGTGCAAGCACGCCTCTAGCCTGTCTTCTACTTAGGCCGGAGACTCGACCTCTAGACCGTCCTCCATCTACGCTACAGCATAGACGAGCATGGCTGACCTGCTGTCAGAGCATCACTTCGAATGTGACGCCATGGTCTTCAGCTATGAAAACAGATACTGCCTTACACGCAAGTGATGATTATTTGTACGTACGACGCGGAGGAGTGGTACTCAAGCGTCAACTTTAGGTTACAATATCTCCGGATGTAATTAACATTTTACAATGCAACAAACGACACTGATTACGTATTTGTCTATATGTTTAGATGTGCTAACAAAACTAACGTGGTTCCATTTAAAAAAACGTAGGTTTGTGTTAAAAAACATACTTCCTTGCAATTTTGTATGGTTTGTATTAAACAATTACACTAGCCCCTCTCCTCACGTTCGGTCTGTGGAATCGGTTCGTCAGTATTTGCTGTGGTTTACGAAATATATCCAGCGGTAACGTTAGGTGACTCACCTTGTATATTAATGAACTGTGCAGAGTAACTCAATTTCTACCCTACCCTCCTAATCATGAAAGGTTCCACTCCAGTTATTCCGTTTTCTATTACCGATATTCGTCTGACCATAAATTCGTATCTGTTATCGATTTCATTTCACTGGCCTCCCTTCCCGACCCTCGGAAGCATTTCACTTTTAAGATTTTATGGTTCCTCCTCCACAACATTCAGACTTGTGACACACCACGCTTCAACTAATAGTACAATAGTCTCTCGTTGACAATGCGACCCTGTTCTCATGCTTACTTTCTCAGTGGCAATACCTCTCTGGAGATCCGAAGGGGGGACTGATACAGATTCTTTTGCCAGTGGAGACAGCATCCTGATTCTTTTCCCTTACAGGCTCGCATGTCCTGCAGACACACATCAAGTATCTTTAATGCAGGACGGTGGCCTGACCCGCTCCTCAGCCCTTTTCAGGAAGACAGTTGATAGAACCCCAGGGTGATTCCTTGTATCGGAAATATGGATCACCACTGCCGATTATTTTTATTCAAAATCTAAGCTGTGACTGGGATCGAAGTAGGACCCAAGACGTTTTGATTGGTAGTCGAAGGTGCTATCCCTAGGCTACGGGGACACGGTGATAATTGTTACTCAAGGTAAATTGTTTCAGCCGGGAACTGCACGCACCCTGTTCTGTGTGGATCTCTTAGTGAGTGAGGCGTAGAACAAGGAATGGCTGCGGTGTAGCTTTCCGAGGGAACGTAGGCGCGTGAAACCCTGACCGCAATGAAAAATTGTGTGTAAGAGGTTGCGGCTACTCATTAAAGTGACAAGGCACGATTATGTTGATCTGTTTAAGACTAGTGAACTCTTAACAGCAGGAAGAAAAGTAATTTAATGCAAAGTGAACAATTTTATAAGGCTGACCTGATCAGGAATAAGGAAAAGCGATCTCAGTTTTGCATACAACATTTGTTTGCCTGGATTGCTGGCTACTAAAATGATATGACCGGTATCGATATTGCTAGCAATCATCTTCGGATCATACAATATTGTTACAAAGCGTATCGCGTCACGTGCTGTACGACCAAGTAGTGACTCAATACTTGATTGTACAACATGTACCGTATTAGGATTTTTAGCGGTATTTTATGATCTGAAGACGATTGCTAGCACAAATAAAGGTCATACTGTTAATTTATAGTTTCTTCATTCCTACCCAGGAACGAGGGAACGATGAAAACTAGTTTTTCTGTTGGAGTACCCTACCCTAAAAGGTTTAGTAGTGTCCTCCGTGTAGTGTATCCTTTGCTAGTGTATCCTTTGCCCAACAGTTACGGGTAGGAAATGACACTAGACAATGTGTACAGGAACTGAGAGGCAACAGTAGGAATGGAAAACAGAAAACAAACGCTCGTATTAGAAAGGGTGCAGTTCGACTTGGGAATAAAAACTATTTTATGCCACAACTTGACTACAAGAAGGGATAGGTTGATAGGAAACATCTCGAGGCATCAAGGAGTACTCTGTTTGGTAACGGAGGGAAACGTTGAGGTAAGAATTATATAGAGAGAGATCTAGGCTGAACATAGTTAGTGCTTTTTATTTTCTTTTAATTTGTTGACTTCCGGGGCGTGCCCATTCAGCCATCTCAGAGGTGGAATGTCAGTTATGACGATACGAACGTAAGTCCCCGGGAGCAGAAAATCTCCGACCCGTCCGGGAATCGAATTCTGGCTCTTTCGGTTAGGAATACGCCGCGCTGACAGCGCAGCTACCGACGTTAGCAGGTTCAGATGGCTGCAGATTGCAGCACTTAATCTGATCTGAAGAGAACTGCACACAATAGCGTGGAGAGCAGCTTTGAACCAATCTTCCGTCTGAAGACCACAACAAAAACAAACGACAAAACAATTTTCTGGTTATGGTACCGCGTCATAATGTATAAAACTACTGCTGCTAGAGAAAAACCAACATTTCCGATACGGTTGCAGCGGCCTACTTCTCGGTCTAACAGAAGACCCCGAAGAAGGCCCCTGCAACAGTGGCCGAAACGTTGGTTTTTCTCCAGATGCAGCAGTTTTATACGTTATGACGCAGTACCATAATCAGAAAAAATTTATGTCTACTGACTCTGGTGGCGGAAGGCTACGCAATTATACTAACAACACGAAAAACAATAAAGGAATGCAGTCTCTCTCTCTATTACTGTTCAGTCTATAAGTTGAGGAAGCAATGATGGAAATTTTTGAAAAATCAATAAAAGAAAATTTTAGGAGTAATATTAAAATTCAGAGTGAAAGCTGACCAATGAAAATATTCTATGATTACATCACTATCCTCAATGTTAACGAGGAATTGCAGGACCTATTAATGGAATAACAGTGTAATGAACACGCGCTGTGGGCTGGGAGTAAACCAAAGAAAGACGAAAAAGAAATACGTGCAGCAGAAATGAGATTATCGGTAACGACGATGAAACAGACAGAGTGACGAATTATGTTGCCTTGGAAGCAAAATAACGAGCGATGGTTGTTGGAAACAAACTAGCACAGACAAAGAAAACATTCCTTGCCAAAGGACATTTGCTAGTGTGAAGCATAGACCTTAGTTTGGTAAATAAATTTCTGAGAATGTGCCTTTCGGGCACGGAATTGCATGGAAGTGAAAGGTGGACTGTGGAAAAACTGGAAAAGAAGCGTCTGAGATGCGGTGCTACAGAAGAATTTTGAAAATTAGGTGTGCATTTGAGGTACGGAATGAGGAGGTTCTCCAAAGAAACAGCGAGGAATGTAGTGTGAGGAAAACACTGATGAGGAAAAGGGCCAGAATTATAGGGCATTTGTTAAGACGTCAGAGAATAACGTTCATGGTAATAGAGGAAACTGTGTAGTATAAAAGCTGTAAGATTTCGATACAACCGACAAGTAACTGATGATACTGGCTGCAAGTGCTACCTCAAGATGGAGAAGCCGATAGAAGAACACTAGCAAACATCGAAAATGTAACTGGGATGAAATAAATGTTTGTTAATTATATCGACCACTCTGATAACGAAAACGGAAGTGAAAAACTCGAATTAGCTCTGATTTCCAAGTTAAAGGGGTGCATTTAATTGTAATTGCATTTTATTAGCATTCATTGTCGGTATCTTTCCTTTTAGGCTTAGAAATCCCGCTGGTGGTAGACAGGGTGACGAAGATTCAGGCAACATTAGCTGTGTTTGTTTTGCCGCTATTTCTAGCCAGGACTCGTGGCAACAAGGTGAAGGGGAGGAGGAAGGGAGCAGCGGAGAATGTTTCATTTAAGCGTACTTGCAGTCTGTTACAAGCTGTGTTCTTTTCCGCGTGCCAGAAGAACAGGTTACTGTAGTGTAGTTAGTGCATTCGGTCACTGTAATTCCTGTGATTCAATATGCCTCGAAAATTCGTGAACAGTGCTGACAATTTTTGCTGCATTTGGGGACAGGCTACACTGAAATCGCAAATGAGGCCAATAACGCCATATATTAGACAGGCTTACAGACTGTATTTTGGCAGTGAAATCAGGGAGTAGGAGACGCCCTGGGCTCCTCATGCATGTTATGTGTCATGTGTCCGGAGTCTTCATTCGTGGTTAAATCGTAAGAAATCTTTCTTTGTGTTTGTTATACACATGATATGGCGAGAACCATCAATCCATGTGAATGATTGTTACTTTTGTATGACAACTCCATCACGCATGGTACTTCCAAGCAGAAAGTTTTCCTTGACATATCCTAACATGCTGTCGGCCATGTGACCAGTACCTCACGGAGACGGACTCTCTGTCCTTGTCGCACCTGATTGTGACAGCGACGAGGGAGGTACAGAAATTACTGCTGCACCATCGCCTTCAAAATCTAGTTCTCCGAAAATACCCTATTTAGTGTGTAACGAGTGCACAGAAATTTAAAAAATAACACAGTGTGAACATAATGACCTAGTGAGAAATCTGGAATTACCGAGGGTAAAGCTGAACAGTTGGCGACAATCTGCAGTAGTGAAATGGTCTTGAGAAGACGGTAAATGTGAATGCGTTCCTTAATTGCATATGCCATTCCATTTTACAAAAGCGAAAAGACCTGGTAGTTTGTAGTGACAAACAGGGTCTAGTGGCAGCTATGGGCATTGACTACGAAAGTGATCAGTGAAGGCTGTTCATCGACTCCTCCAGAGTTAGTCTCAAGTGTGTGCTCCTGCGTAGTGGCAACGTGTTACCATCGATTCCGACTGGGGACGCACCTTAAATGAAAGAAACCCATTATAATGAAATAGTTATTATAGCGATTAAGTTATCACAAGTATAAAGGGCAGATTACTGGGTATCTGCAAGTCATAGGGGTATCTAAGCCAAATTCTGTTGCATTCTGTGCCTCTGGGACAGCGCCGCCAAAGACTTCATTATATAAGGAAAGAATGGCCTAAGCGGCGATCACTTGAACCAGGATCTCACAATGTTATTCACGACTCCCTTGTCGAATCAAAGAACATACTTCTCCCTGCTCTTCATATAAAATTTGGTCCAATGAAAAACTTCGTTAAGGTCATGGACAAAACAAAGCATTTCTCTATCAGCACGAGAAATTTCCTCGTCTTAGTGAGGCGTTTGTTTGAACAAGCCTACTACGAAAGAAAGAGAACAGAAAACTGTAAGCATCTTCAGGCAAATCCTCTGCACTGCTAAAGTAAACTAGGATGCAACATGTCTTTAAAGTTACATTTCCCATATTCCCACTTGGACATCTTTACTGATAAATGTGGTGCGTAACCGACGAATACGGGTAACGATTCCACTAGCAAATTTTTGACGTGGAAATGAGATGCCAGGGAAAGTGGAGTGCATCAATTAGCCGATTACTACTGAACATTAATTAGGGAATCGCCAGCCGAAAACTACAAACGCCAGACAAGGCGGTTGAGCCTTCAATGACCTTCATCCGATGGATAATATTAATCTAAACATATGCATAAGCTTATATAGGCAATAAAGTAATCATAACTTCAAAACGAAAGCTAATCTTCCATTTTCATTAACATTTTCGTAATCAGAACACCCGAAAACATCGATATTAACTGAAGCAGCGGAACTGGTAGTCATATAATAAGTGACATATTAAGAACGAAAAAAAAAAAGTTTCAAATGGCTCTGAGCACTATGGGACTTAACTACTGAGGTCATCAGTCTCCTAGAACTTAGAACTACTTATACCTAACTAACCTAAGGACATCACACACATCCATGCCGGAGGCAGGATTCGAACCTGCGAATGTAGAGGTCGCGCCTAGAACCGCTCGGCCACACCGGCTGGCATATTAAGAACGGCTGTAGGTGATTTTATTACATAAGTTAACGCCTCCAGTGAAAAGGGTGGACATGCAAAAACTCAATATTAACTGTTTTCATGCTAGTTGCAGAAAAAAGTAAAATTTTGTTGGCTAGTGGAATGGGACTCGTGGTGAGCCATATTAGACCAGTCACAAGACTGGTGATCAAAAAATGTAGCTACAGATCAGTAAGTGTGTTATTTCAATACATCGTTAAATATCGTCCATTCCTGTCGTCAATTCGGATGATGAAGCGTAATTTTCTTTCTTCATTTATAAACTACTTCCTCAGCTTCAGTCACGTTTATTTCCTATTTCCTCGTTTAGCGCGTTTCGGCAGCAGACAGCCATCACCAGGTGCTTAACTCATTTAAATATCAGTTATTAATGACAGATTCATACAAGGTGGCGAAAGAATTTTTCCCTGGTGTATCAGCGAGATTACGTTCAGAGTGTTCTTACGTACACAGCAAAATATCTTTTCCTCCCCTTTCATGAATATGTATTTAACAGTTCTTGTTTATATAAAAGACACACGGGATTGCCCCTGACAATTTTCCATTACAAACGAAAACAAAAATTGAAATGTGTTTGCAGTGTACTACCGAAAAAATTTCATTTCATGTGCTCACGGAAACATCTTTTAAATTATGAAACAGGCGTACAAAGGAATATTTGTAATTTACAAATGTGTAAGTACAGTATCCAAACTAAGAAACGTAGTCTGGAAATTACAAATCCTCTGTAATGTTTATTTAACTCCGATCTCGATTATAAACAGTATTTCTGGTTATACATGCTGGAGCTACGATGAATAAATTCTGAAGTTAGCTAGCTCTTGATCAAGCGACATAACCTGGCCTCAGCTGCTTTGTAGGTCTACAATGCGTTTTTATAAACGTCTTTATGGCAACACCTCTTCATAGCTCTGTAGACGGCTATTGTTTCCGCCTACAGCTGTGAGCACATTGCAGTTGAAAGTCGTCAAAAGCACTGCCAGGCGTCGAGGGCTTCCTTCAGTTGACCCGACTGTAGGATTGTCTTAGTAGAAAAGAATAAATGTACGTATGCTACGGCATTTCTCCACATATCTCAGTGTTTATGACGTCATATTCTGTGGAATGTGTCATACAATGATACATTTGTGTAGGTACATTCAGAGGATACTGTCTGAGAGTCATCTTTCGAATAGAGTTAGTAACGAAGAAGTAATAGCTTTAAACGTTATGCATGATGCGACTGTTTTTCGCTCAACTCATTGTTTATGACATACACTACGTGATCAAAAGTATCCGGACATCCCCCAAAAACATACGTTTTTCGTATTAGGTGCATTGTGCTGCCACCTACTAACAGGTACTCCGTATGAGCGACCTCAGTAGTCATTATACAACGTGAGAGAGCAGCAGCCGGCCGAAGTGGCCGTGCGGTTAAAGGCGCTGCAGTCTGGAACCGCGAGACCGCTACGGTCGCAGGTTCGAATCCTGCCTCGGGCATGGATGTTTGTGATGTCCTTAGGTTAGTTAGGTTTAACTAGTTCTAAGTTCTAGGGGACTAATGACCTCAGCAGTTGAGTCCCATAGTGCTCAGAGCCATTTGAACCATTTTTGAGAGCAGCATGGGACGCTCTGTGGAACTCAGGGACTTCGAACTTGGTCGGTGAATTGGTTTCACTTGTCTCATATGACTGTACGCGACATTTCGACGCTCATAAACATCCCTAGGTCCACTGTTTCCGATGTGATGGAGAAGTGTAAACGTGAAGGGACACGTACAACACAAAGGCGTACAGGCTGACCTCGTCTGTTGACGGACAGAGACCGCTGACAGTTGAAGAGGATCGTAATGTGTAATAGGCAGACATCTATCCAGTACATCACACAGGAATTCCAAACTGCATCAGGATCCACTGCAAGTACTTTGACAGGTGGGTGGGAGATGAGAAAACTTGGATTTCATGGTCGAGCGGCTGCTCATAAGTCACACGTAAACCTAGTAAATGCCTAACGAGGCCTCGCTTGGTGTAAGGAGCGTAAACATTGGACAATTGAACCGTGAAAAAACGTTGTGTGGAGTGACGAATCACGGTACACAATGTGGTGATCCGATGGCAGGGTGTGCGTATGGTGAATGCCCGGTGAACGTCATCTGTCAGCGTGTGTAGTGCCAACAGTAAAATTCGGAGGAGGTGGTGTTATGGTGCGGTGGTGTTTTTCGTGGAGGGGCTTGCACCTCTTGTTATTTTGCTTGGCGCTATCACAGCACAGGCCAACACTGATGTTTTAAGCACCTTCTTCTTTCCTACTTTTGAAGAGCAATTCGGGGATGGCGACTGCTTCTTTCAACACTATCAAGCACCTGTTCATAATGCACGGCCTGTGGCGGAGTGGTTACACGACAATAACATCACTGTAATGGACTGGCCTGCACAGAGTCCTGACCTATAACCTGCAGAACATCTTTGGTATATTTTGGAACGCCGACTCCATGCCAGGCCTCACCGACCGACATCAATACCTCTCCTCAGTGCAGCACTCCGTGAAGAATGGGCTGCCATTCCCCAAGAAACCTTCCAGCACCTGATTGAACGTATGCCTCAGAGAATGGAAGCTGTCATTAAGGCTGAGGGTGGGCCAACACCATATTGAATTCCAGCATTACCGATGAAGGGCGCCACGAACTTGTAAGTCATTTTCAGCCAAGTGTCCGGATACTTTTGATCATATAGTGTATCATGATCTGCGAGTCATACAATGATATAATTTTGTACGTACATTCGGTAGCGTATGTGGATACTTTCTCCGAAGTGTTTTGCTAATAGAATTGGTTTCACGCATCTCATTGTGTACGATCTCATATTTCCTGAATTGCGTGTGTAAGTAGGCTGTTTAGGTATTTGTATGTTGGTAGTGCTATGCAGCTCTCTGTGTTAAATCTCTGACTGCACTTTGTAAGAGACTCTGTGGCTGGCCGGACTCGTTGCTGAAAGTTAATCGCCAGTACTGTTGGGCAGTTGGAAGTTAGTCGCCAGCAGTGATGAAAGTACTGTTGGGCAGTTGGAGGTGAACAGCCAGCAGTGATGGATGTTAGACGTGAGAAGTTAGCATTGATGGAGAGTAGAGGTCTGATGTGTTAGCGTAGGCTAACGATCTGTACATGTTCGACTTGGAGATTGAATACTATTCATGATTACATACCTGTGTACTAGTCGTCAATGACGATTTATATTCGTTTTCTGAACTGGATGTCACACTATTAAGGTAAAAAAATACATTATTTGGTTCGCAACAAAATATTTCCTTTGCTAACCACATGCCTATTAGTAGTTAGTGGCTTTAGTAGTTACAATCTTTTATTTAGCTGGCAGTACCGACCCTCGCTGTATTGCAATTGTTCGCGTAATGAAGATTTTTGTGAGGTAAGTGCTTCATGAAATGTATAGGTTATTGTTTAGATTTCTTTTTAATCAGGGCCATTCATTTATATTAATTATTTGATGTCAGGTTGTAATTTTTTTGAGCAGTCAGATTGCGTTGCGGTAGAATATTGTGGGTCAGTGTTGACATAAGAAAAAGTAAAGAGACAGTAGAGTCAGTGCGTTCACGTTTACTCAGCTGTTTCTGAGTCAAATAACGTAGAAGTTTCATCTTCTCAATCAATCTGTAATTGAAGTACAGATACACTCATTTAAATAATGAAGTTTCACGTGTGATACCACAATGTGATTTTCCAGGTGCACTTGGTTGCTATGCGAAATCTTTTGCGAATATCATTAGTAACACAGAAGTGATAAGTTAAAGCGGCATGCCTTGTGTGGCAGTATTTTACGCATCTCATTGTTTGTGACGTCATATCTCCTAAACTATGGTGGGTGATTCTCGTTCCCCACAGCGACCGTTGCCTAACAATAAGGGGTATGTGTAACACGTTTGGTAGATAACGGTCTAGAGGTTTAGGAGGGGATGTGGAACACACACAAATACATAGGTATTACATTTACACACAGACTTACATACACATATACATTTTCGTAATATGTACGGATTATATTCGCAGATATCAAAGATTTAGATGCAACTCGGGAAAATTTAACGTCGTTCCTTTTACCAAGCGTAAGACTGAAAACGATAAGGTGGGTTTCCAATCTGATAACGGTTGCCGACTACAGGTAATTGCGACTGTGAAGGATAAATCTTCTGTGTTGTTAGGTTGCGTCATATTTCTGCAAACGACCCACGTTTCGATCCCTCGTTTGAGGTCTTCTTCGGGATATTGTGGCGTTCACCGTATATTGTCAGAGACCAGTGCCGCCTTGTCTTATAAAAGGGACTTCTCTTACGCTTGTGCTCTAGAAATGCTATTATTCGGTAAAAAACCCTGTGCTGCCGTTGGTGGGTATGCTCTGACCGTTTCGCTTCTAGTCAACTGTGTGAGCTCACCATCAGCAGCAAAAGGAATTTTAACCAACAACTCTTTTGCACGATAAGTACGGGAAAAATCCCCCTCTAACCAGCTATGGTAACCACAGGAGTTTTAGCCAATAACCCACTCCTTCAGCATTAGTGGGCGAAAATTTCTCTTACTATCCAAAGACGATGGCCCACCGTTGGTAACCCGAGATTTTTTACCCAATAGTCGCACTTCTCCAGTACAAGTGAGAGAAAAAACACTTTTATAAGAGAAGGTGACATTGGTCTCTGACAGTGCTCTCAATCTACAGAGGACACCACAAAATCTTGAAGATCTCAGCAGAGGATCGCAACATCGATTGTTTGAAGAGATATTACGCCGCCTAACGACTCAGAAGATTTTTTAACTTCAGTGACATCGGCCACGAAACCTGCAGACTTACATAGTTACCACTCTAGTTGAAAGGTAGACGCCCCAACGCCCATTAGGTGTTGCCGTCGCATTGGTCCCCCGCTGTCTGGAGGGTGAACGCTTATTGCACGTGCTGGAAGCGTGTCCCGTACTCTCCAGTGACGGCCGGTCCTGCGCGGCGGAGCATATCGATTTCTAATCGCAACCAGCCACGTGTACAGCGGGACCCGCCGTGTACTCCAGGTCGGCCCCAGAACAGAAGTCAGCGGCGGCGGTTGCATCGATCCCCTCCACCTCACCTGCTGAGCGCCGCCGCCGCTTCTTCCTCCCCCACCCTACCCCTTTCCCCCTCCCATGCTCCAGCCACCAGAGCTCCTGTGCGCCAGCGCTTGGGTTCCCACCAGGCTTTTACTCACCGGCTGCTTCATCCTCACAGCGCACACAATCCTCGCAGAGTCTGGCCGCGCCGGTTGAAATGCGGATCCACGGCCTCACCTTTCTACCCTTCGCTCTCCGTTCCCGACGCTTTAGACGCACCGTTACCAAGCCTCCGTGCAAAGATACTGCGGCAACTATCTTTTCCTCTACTGCAGCAGTCAGCGTAGCTGCCATTCCTATAAACCTCACTAACAAGGGAACCTCCCCATCGCACCCCCCTCAGATTTAGTTATACGTTGGCACAGTGGATAGGCCTTGAAAAACTGAACACAGATCAATCGAGAAAACAGGAAGAAGTTGTGTGGAACTACGTAAAAAATAAGCAAAATATACAAACTGAGAAGTCCATGCGGAGGTTATGCAACATCAACGAGAGTGTGAGCTCAGGAGCGCTGTGGTCCCGTGGTTAGCGTGAGCACCTGCGGTATGAAAGGTCCTTGGTTCAAGTCTACCCTCGAGTGAAAATTTTAATTTTTTGTTTTCAGACAATTATCAAAGTTCAGGCACTCACACATAATCAACTTCGCTCTCCAAAATTCCAGGACATGTTCAGATTTGCTTGGACATATGCAGGATTTGACGGTCTACACACGGAAAAATTTGAAAACGTTAAAAACATATGTTTTGATAGAGCACAGGCAAAACTGTGCGACTGTGAAACTGTTGCATTCATTTGTTGCAGGTTATGTGACAAACTCTTACCTTTTCATCACTTTTTTGGAAGTGATTATCACATCCACAAGAAAACCTAAATCGGGCAAGGTAAAAGAATCTTTTTATCCGTTCGCCAAGTGTACAAGTTAGGTGGGACAACAACATATTCCTGTCACGTGAAGCACATGCCGTCACCAGTGTCGTATAGAATATATCAGACGTGTTTTCATGTGGAGGAATCGGTTGACCTATGACCTTGCAATCAAATGTTTTCGGTTCCCATTGGAGAGGCACGTCCTTTCGTCTACTAATCGCACGGTTTTACAGTGCGGTTGCAAAACACAGACACTAAACTTATTACAGTGAACAGAGACGTCAATGAACGAACGCATAGATCATAACTTTGCGAAAATAAAGAAATTAAAATTTTCCCTCGAAGGAAGACTTGAACCAAGGACCTCTCGTTCCCCAGGTGCTCACGCTAACCACGGGACCACGGCGCTCCTGAGCTCACATTCTCCTTGATGTTGCCTATCTTGCGCATGGACTACTCAGTTTGTATATTTTGCTTTTTTCATAGTTCCACACAACTTCTTCCTGTTTTCTCGATTAATCTGTGTTCAGTTTTTCAAGGCCTATCCACTGTGCCAACTTATAACTAAATCTGAGGGGGGTGCGATGGGGACGTCCCCTTGTAAGATGTACTTTCTTGCTGCCAACTGTGTTTGCGGCATTTGACGCCCCACATAGTCTTCTGTGCGTTGAGAACGGAAACACCTGAAATTTCCGTTAATCTAAAGTATTATGAGCATTTCTCTCCCGTATAAGACAAACGACTTCTTCAAAGCAGAATCAGTAATGTACCAAGTTTCCGCTAAAAGGGGAGGTAACACACAAGCAACCCTCTGAGTGTGAGGTCCTAAAAGACCAATGGTGTTTATGGCATTCGACGGCCCACATATTGTATAATATACAACCACAAAATTTGCTGCTAATGGCAACAGGGAGCGGGACTGCAGGTATCCAATAATGAGCACAGCGTGAGCGTAGTCGAACTGCTTAGTCGACAACTCAAAACTGTGCTGCAGTGATAGTGCACTGGAAGTGCAGAGGAATGGCAAAGATAACAAAAAGCAAATATTGCATTATATGTACAACAACAGTTGCCGAAGTTGACATTTCGACAGGAAGGAGCCCATGGAATTTCGCAGAGTGAGTAAGAAGCTGCAGATGAAATATTAGCGTTTCTGGAAGATGAGTCAATGGAATGTGTCATGTCGTATACGCTCGTTGTGCGGACTATGTACAGGAGGAGTACAATAAGACGATGCGAGGTTAACAAGTGAAAATCATACTGAAACAGGTGTCAAGACATGTAGTTTATCAGGACAGGGAGCCACAAATCTCGTCTCCAGTGAAACGTAGTAAAGGACAATCGTTGTCCAAGGAGAGGCTAATAAACATAATTACGTACACAGAAGATCATCCGCAGCATAGTAAAAAACGCTTATGAACAGATTTCGAATAAGTCCTCAAAAATATGACCATGTAGCGCCTGAAAATTTGAAAATGATATATCTCATCGTTCACTAACGAATTTGTTTCTAACTCTGACCAGTCAGGATCAGAAGAGGAAACGCATATGAAAGGAACCCTGGATATTAAAGGTACCAAGAGAGATGTATGAAATGAACTATAATCAATACCTTAATGCATTTGTATACGATTACACTGACTGTTAATCTGGATGGTAAATGGGCTGGAAAGTTATTTACTGTCCTGCAAGAAGTTGGAGGTGATCTGTCCCCTGCAATTCCTTCTTGTGTGCTTGATCTTGCAAGTGCAGTAGGGAATATTTACGTCACAGCAATAAGGAGTGGGCAAATGTGTGGAACCCGAAGTACAACTAAGTCTACAGTATGGACACTGCTTGTGGCCAATTAGCTCTATCTTGATTCCTGGTTTGCGTATGGAAATCATACTCCTTTAGAGCAAACTACCCCTTCTGAAAAGTGTGTACCAGTGCAAGTCATGTCACCTGGAGCCACTGAACAGATTCAGCCTCTGGACGTTTTCTTCCGTGCCTATAAGACATATTTACGCACTACCTGCAGCTACACCTTAAAAGCAGCAACTTTCGCGATGAGCTCCATGTCAGGGATGGACTGTTCCACATTCGGTTGCGTGCCATCAAATTCCATCAGTTCTCGTCATCCCGTTACAAAAATACAGGCTGACAGTTGTTGAACTATATGAAATAAAATCGTCATAACTTCCGAACGTTTTGCGTTAGGTCACTGAAACTGTACGGTTGGCTGCGGGGTGTGATGGCAATCAGTATGCACTGTACAGTTTGGTTTAGCGATGAAGCCCACTTTCATTTGGATGGGTTCGTCAATAAGCAAAACTCACGCATTTGTGTGACAGAGAATCCGCATTTCCCGATCGATAAGTCTTTTCACCCTCAACAGGTGACTGTGTGATGTGAAATGGCCAGTCACGTAATAATCTGTGCGATATTCCTTGATGACACAGTGACTACCCAACGGTACGTGAAGGTTTTGGAAGATGATTTCTCATGCAAGACGGAGCTCGACCCCATCGAAGCAGGAGAGTGATGTCCTGGAAGATCACTTTGCGGACCGCATTCTGGCTCTGTGTTACCTAGAATCCTTTGGCGTGGGCCTCCATTGTCCCCAATATTCTCCGGATCTGAACATATCCGATTCCTTTTTGTGGGGCTATACAAAAGATAAGGTGTACAGCAATAGACCCAAAACCATTGCTGAGCTGAAAACAGCCATTCAGGATGTAATCGACAGCATGGATGTTCCGTCACTTCAGCGGGCCATGCAGAATGTCGCTATTCGTCTGCGTCATATCATCGTCAATGATGGTAGGAGTATCGAACATGTTGTAACCTAGATCTGAATATTTGTAGTGATGTTTACATATTGAATAAAGTGTGTGCACGCCGTAGTTTGTAACTAATGTGCGTTTTTTATATAGTTAAGTACTTGTTACCCTGTATGATTATATATGCTTTCTTTAGGAGTGGCTAACTAGATACCTAGCTGAGCGTGTTGCATGGTTTGTAACTCTCAAAGTCTCAGCCTTCGATCTTTCGATCTTGATGGTGCGAACCTTTGTGATCACTGTGGCCCACATTTATCACACTGTGTTCATGGTGTAAGAATTTTTTTTTATGTCGAGGGTGTCCATTTTGTGAAATGTGATACATACATCCTATAGAAGGTTGATCTCAGCACCTCCCCGACACTCATTTTGAGTCACCCTTCTGATACACATGGTAAGTCATTGTCAGCTAATATTTTTCCTCTCATAATTGATAAACAATATTTTCAAAGACTGCACTTGCGACCTCTCACTCAAGATGTTCCTTGTCAGATTGACGTTATATTTCTTTCAGAAATCTACACCTACCGTGATGAGAGACACCAGTCAACTGCGCAATTGCCTATGTATTTTTTCCCAACGAGGGGAAACAGTGCCATCAGGTGGCTATTTTTTGGGTATTCGAAGTCCTTGCATCAAACGACTAAGTGTGATAGATCTTGTCATGGGGAACAACTTAGAGACAAAATATTGGCTGACGCTTCCCCGCCTTGGCTAGGGCTTTATTTCTACTAGCCATGGGACGGTGAGATTTCACCGAACTATAAAGATCTACTTCGGAACCAGGTGTCCTGCATACTGCGGTATCGACAGCGTCTTTGCCGACCACACCCGGCGCGACGATGCTGCGAGGAAGATGGCACTTTTAAATTTACCACCAGCGCGCTGCTGGCGAGCTAGAGAGAGCACTTCCATCACTCGGCATTGGGGGGAAGGGGGGGGGGGCGGGCGAGTGCCCGCGTACGCGTCACTAAAGGACCCTAAATTCACATCACCTCCCTACCGGCGTCCCTGATAGGCTGGCGTTTCTTTTTTTTTCCATCAGTCACCTGACTGGTTTGATATGGCCCGCAGTGAATTCCTCTCCTATTCCAACCTCTTCGTATCACAGTAGCACTTGCAACCTACGTCCTCAGTTGTTTGCTGGATGTATTCCAATCTCTATATTCCTACAGATTTTAGCCCCTACAGCTTCCTCTAGAAACATGGGAGTTACTCCTTGATGTCTTAACAGTTGTCCTACCATCCTGTCCCTTCTTCTTGTCACTGTTTTCTATATATTCCTTCTCTCATCGATTCTCTGGAGAATCTCTTGTTTTCTTACCTTATCGATCAACGTAAATTTCAGTATTCTCCTGTAGCACTACATCTTAAATGCTTCGATTCTCTTTCGTTCCGGTTGTCCTAATGTTCATGTCTCACTACCACACAAAGCTGTACTCTAAAGGTACATTGTCAGAAATTTCTTTATGTCTTGTGTTTGAACTGGTAGATTTACCATTGCCAGGAATGCCATTTAGCCAGTGCTGCTCTGCTTTCTATGTCCTCCGTGCTCCGTCCGTCAAGAGTTATTTTGTTGCCTAGGCAGAAGAATTCAAAAATGCCCAAATGTGTGCGAAATCTTATGGGACTTAACTGCTAAGGTCATCAGTCCCTAAGCTTACACACTACGAAACCTAAATTATCCGAAGGACAAACACACACAAACACACACACACACACACACACACACACACACACACACACACACACACATACCCATGCCCGAGGGAGGACTCGAACCTCCGCCGGGACCAGCCGCACAGTCCATGACTGCAGCGCCTTAGATCAATCGGCGCAGGAGAATTCCTCAACTTCATCTGCTTCGTGATCTCCAATCCTGATGTGAAGTTTCTTGGCTGTTTTCATTTCTGCTACTCCTGATTACTTACCTCTTCCTTCCGTTTATTCCCGCTTCATACTTGTACTCATTAGACTGTTCAGTCTATTCAGCACACCCTGTAATTCTTCATTTTTATCCAAGATAGCAATATCATCAATGAATCTGAACACTTACGCTTCCACCTTGGATTTTAATATCAGTCTTTAATCTCTCTCTTATTTCTGTCTTTGCTTCTTCGATGTGTAAATTGAACAGCAGGGGGGCAAAAGATTAGATCCCTGTCTTACACCCTTTTTATCCGAGCCCTTCGTTCTTGACGTTTCATTCTTATCTCTTCCACTCTTATCTCTTCCTCTTGGCTCTTGTACGTGTTGTATATTACTCTTCTCTCCCTATAGCTTACCCCTATTTTCCTCAGAACTTCGAACATCTTACACTGTTTTACAGTGTTGGACGCTTTTTCCAGGTCGACGAAGTCTGAGAATGTGCCTCGATTGTTTTTCAGTGTTGCTTCCATTTTCAAATAGAAAGTCAGAAGTGTCTCTGAGGTGCCTTTACCTTTCCTAAAACCAGACTGGTCGTCATTTATCAGATCCTCGATTTTCTTTTCCACTACTCTGCATCTTATGTTTGTTAGCAACTTGGATGCATGAGCTGTTTATCTGACTGTATGATAATTCTCACACATGTTGGTTCTTGCTGTCTTTGGTATTTTATCAATGTTGTTTCTCCGAAAGTCTGTTAGATCTCGCCACTCTCATACATTCTATCGTGAATAGTGGTTCTGTAGCCACTTTCCCTAATCATTTTAGAAATTCAGATGGAATATTATCTACCCTTTCTGCCTTACGTGAACTTTAGTCTTCCAAAGCTCCTTCAAATTCTGATTTTAAAACTGGAACACCTATCTCTTCCCTGTCGTCTCCTGTTTCTTCTTTCACGTCATCAGATTATGTCCTCCCCCTCACAGAGGCCTTCAATGTAGTCTTTCAATCTATCCACTCTCTTCCCTGCATTATCAGTGGGATTCCCATTGCATGCTTAATGTTACCACCCTTGCTTTTAATTTAACCGAAGGTTGTTTTGACTTTTCTATGTGCCGAGTCAATCTTCTTAAAGGCCATTTAATTTAAGATTTCTTCAGTCATTTCGCCTTAGCTTCCCTGAATTTCCTGTTTATTTCATTCGTAACTTGTATTTCTGTATTCCTAAATTTCCATGAACATTTTTGTATTTTCTTCTTTCGTTGATCAACTGGAATACTTCTTCTACTACCCATGGTTTCCTCCCAATTACCTTATTCGTACCTATGTTTTTCTTTCCAACTTCTGTGGTTGCTTTTTTTTTTTTTTACAGATGGCCATTTCTTTTCAACTGCACTGCCTACTTATCTGTTCATTATTGTAGTATCTATAGGCTCAGAACTTCAAGCGCGTCTCTTCATTAGATAGTACTTGTGTATCCCATTTCTGTACACATTGATCCTTCCTGACTACTCTCTTAAACTTCGTCCGACTCTTCATGACTGGTTCCGGTCGACGGACGGAGACGTCGTGAGCACCGCCGCGTTAATTAGTGAGGGGATTGTCGACGTCGGTGGAGGTGCCACGTCCTGCGGTAGAAGTTGAGTGATTCAATGTTGGAGACACTCGGTATGTAACTGATCTTCCTTACCGCTTCCGGAACAAGTTTTAGGCTAACCGTCATAAATAACTATGGCCCGGCAAACTCCTGTTTGGAGGTTTGATGGTACGTGCCGTCTAAGTTCAATGCGAACCTGGCGTACTCGTCTTAAATTTGGTTCACTTTTCATGCACGTGTTCGCGTGCTGTACCATATGGATGGAGCGCCACCACGATGTCTGCTGCCGATAATTCGAAGGGTAGCTCGAATATGCGTATAGTCCGTAGTCCCAGTCCCCGTCTGCATGACAGAAACATAGTCCTTGTTTCATGTGTCGAAGAATCCTGTCGCGCCTAGCATCGTTAGTAAGTTTCACAAAGTCTATGACGATGTTGGAATCCGGGATATTGCCCTCTTCCTTTAAAAAGCGCTAGAAATAGAGTCGTTATGGTCTAACAAAGTCCTTTCTAAAAGCGAATGCCAAAGCTGATTTTCGGTACTGATTCGCTATGATCTTGTCGCGGTACGGCGTCAAGCTAGTGTTTTTTTTCTTTTTTTCTTTATTGTGATTTCAACACGTTATACAAAGGCGGGCTGGCAGCAGCACAATACGCCGCTCTTCAGCCTCGAGTTGGTCAACAAGTAGTACATAAAGGTGGCACAGAGTAGACAGTAAAAACGGTGGGCAAAAAATGTAGACACTAAAAATCGAAAAAACATGGAGCCGTTCACGCTGGTCGAGAAACATCACGAACACTGGGCGACACGATGCACAGAACATGGATGATGGCGACGGCACGTGAACGGTGGTGGCGTGACGGCGAACAACACTACACACAAACGAAGGCACACACACGAAACACTGACGGCGATGATCTCTGGCGCGCGAATGTTCACTGAGCGTGTACGAGTCCGGGGACCTGCCAAGAGAGGAGGTGGAGGAGGAGGAAGGGGAAGGGGAATGGGAGAGGGGAGAGCAGAGATGCCATGGGCAAAGGAGAGAGGGGGAGGGAGGAAGGGGGAGGGGAAGCCCGGAGGAGAGGGGGGGGAGGGGGGAAAGGAAAGAGAAGGGAAGGGAGGGAGGGAGGGTGCCTAAAGGATAGGACACAGGAGGTGGGGGGAGGATCAAAGTTGATAGGAGGGGTAGATGCAGGGAAGCAGGACATCATGAGGGAGGGGGAGCTGGCGGAAGCCACCTTGGGAGAGGGTAAGGAGGGTTGAGAGATGGAGACCGGGTGGGACGTGGGAATACAGGTGCGGCAGCGGGCGGAGGTGGGAGAGGATCGGGGAGACGAGAGGGTGAGGAGGATCGAGTTTACGGGAGGTGTACAGGATCCGTATCCTTTCAAGGAAAAGGAGGAGGTGGGGGAAGGGGATGAGATCATACAGGATCCGCGTAGGGGAGGGGAGACGGATGCGATAGGCGAGGCGGAGAGCATGGCGTTCAAGGATTTGGAGGGATTTAGAAAAGGTAGGGGAGGCGGAGATCCAAGCCGGATGGGCATAACAAAGGATTGGGCGGATGAGGGATTTATAGGTGTGGAGGATGGTGGAGGGGTCCAGACCCCACGTACGGCCGGAGAGGAGCTTGAGGAGACTGAGGCGGGAGCGTGCCTTGGCTTGGATTGTCCGCAGGTGGGGAGTCCAGGAGAGGCGACGGTCGAGGGTGACGCCAAGGTACTTAAGGGTGGGATCAAGCTAGTGTTGGCCGAAGGAAATAACTAAGGCGTGCTTGTCCACACTACAGGCGGAAACACATAGCACGTCCGCTCTCTAGCACATGTGTTAGTCTTGTTTGCCTGCTTTGGACAGCCTGAACACATATGACATAACAATGGTCTAACAACTTTTAGCGTTGTACAGATGGAACAGAAGATAAATACAGTAATAAGTAGTCAAATTGTGGTTAGCAACAAGGAGGACATGCACCGGGGCAGTGGATAGATGGCGTTAGCTGGGAATCTGAGTCGGCCGGAGAGCGTGCCAAGACAGTTCGCGCATTTGAGCCAGAAACTTTGTCCGCGTGGCGTACGGTTAATGCAGCTGCCTAGCAAGCAGGATATCCCGAGTCCGGGTCCGGCATATATTTCCGCTCGTCGCCGCTGATTCCGCGTACAATCCCGATGCAGCTTATACAATCAGTTCCTCTCCTTCCCTTGCCTTTCTCCCGCCTTCATAGTTAACACCTCCAATTTACATAAAATTTAGTAAACAAGAATGTAGCGAAAAAAATGCATCAACGCCGCATGACGCTATTAAGCATTACAAAATGTCACTGCAATATCGGATTCCATCAGCATTCGAGACTATTTGATTCCATCAGGAACTTTCATTCCGCGTGAAAAGGTTTTTGCTTGCGTCATATCTGAGCCCAAGAAACTTGTTCATGTGGTAATCCTAAAGGGCACACATATGTCCTTGGGTCGTTTACGGCTATCGACGTTGGAAGAGCTTACGGAGTAGATCTTCAGATCTTGTTCTATTGAATTATTATGATGTTAGCCTCCACTTGAGTAACAATACAATCAACCTGCAGTCACTAGTACATAGCCATGTCTCTTCGCCAAGACATATCAATGTATTGAAATGTGTCTGCTAGAAATCAGGATATTTAGAGGATCACCAGCGACAATTTGAAATTCTACTGACATCCATTTTAAATTGTTTTCTATGTATATTATCTGAAGAAGTTCCGCTCGTTGTATGTGAATGGTGTAAAAAAAGTTATGTTTTAAGCCTGTCTTTCAGATTATCGTTATTATAATAGTTTTATATCATAATAATAAGTTACTTATTATGTTCAACTAACAAAGTACACGTATGTGGAACGGTAACTTAAAAAACATGAATGTAAAAAATAAAATAACAATTTAAAATATTAAACAAATACATGTAAAATAAACACTCAGAATAATATCGAATGTTTAGATATTTAAATTAAGAATGCTAATAATACTCCTAAAGCACATTGTGTACAGCTACTTTTTCAATAATGGTATTTCAGAAAGTAGTTATATTAAACATGAATGTATGTGGCTTGAATGCTTCTTTAATTTACGTTGTAGCAGAAGTTTTCATTTTTGAAAGTTAATTGTTGTGCGGTATTTTGCTAAGTTTCAAATTATTACAAAAATTGATTATACAGTTTTCAAGAACGTTAATTACGTATCATCTTCTTTATGAAAAACGTTTATATTATATCATTGTTTCGAAGCTATTCCCTGAAATACGTTTTTTTTCATATACGTCAAAGTACCTTTTGGGGTGTGTTTTACCCCTTAGAAGTGAACTACCAACGATTTGTTGAGTTGCTATACTAAGCCGGGAAAAAGGAGGTATGGCACGATGACACGATATTACGAGGTATTCCATGCCTTCTGCTACTTCAATGTATAACCTTACATGTAAATAACTGTTTCCTCATATCTCGTAAGTAATGTTCTTTTCTTTCAAATGGTTCAAATGGCTCTGAGCACTATGGGACTCAACTGCTGTGGTTATCAGTCCCCTAGAACTTAGAACTACTTAAACCTAACTAACCTAAGGACATCACACACATCCATGCCCGAGGCAGGATTCGAACCTGCGACCGTAGCAGTCCCACGGTTCCGGACTGCGCGCCTAGAACCGCGAGACCACCGCGGCCGGCGTTCTTTTCTTTCACCATGGACGAGCACAGAGCAACAATTTTACATGACGTACCATGCTCTAAGTGTAAGTAACTCGTTTTTGTTGAAAATGTCACTTGTGTAGTCGGCCGCATCGCTCCCTACGCTCCTCGGAGTATGGGACCTCATCATCATCATCACCCCTTTGCATATGGCCGCCTCATATAGAAATAAAAGAAAGTTGTAAAATATGAAAAAATGCATTTCATAAAAATTAGTTTTATGAATTTCTATGTTTGATAGCC
The DNA here is from genome assembly GCF_023898315.1 of Schistocerca nitens. Classification (NCBI taxonomy): domain Eukaryota; kingdom Metazoa; phylum Arthropoda; class Insecta; order Orthoptera; family Acrididae; genus Schistocerca; species Schistocerca nitens. The sequence continues at coordinate 696,769,649 of NC_064615.1, read as the reverse complement.
CTCTAAGCTACCATGAAATAATAAATTAATTATCGAGGATTGATTAACATTTTAATCTAAGTAGGTAATATTTTATTTCAGAATTTATAGTTTTTACTACAAGTTTTTGCCTTTCTTGGCAGTCAGTATGGAGTCCTTGAAAACCAAAGAAATCTTGAAAAAACGGCTAAAACGGGAGTGAAAGAGACGATAAGCTACGGGAAGTGCGACTGCAGAGCCTTCAACGACGTAAATGAATCAACGAGTGTTGGAAAACTCTTTGCTCCGTATTGCGGGAAGTAGACAGACTGGGCAATCTGATCACTGAACTTGGGAATCTGATACTGCGGGCGGGATAAGAGGAATCAAAGTTGAGGAGCCCGTAAAGACGTTACTGGGTAGCAGGTGCGGGCCGCGGCCATATTGGAGCACAGGTGGCCGCGCTGCGGCTGGCAGCGGCGCCAGGCGGCGGCTCGCCTTATTGAATCTGTGGCTGGCTGGAAGAGGCGCTCAGCAGAGCGAGGGGTGCCGGCAGGAGGACGCTCATATCTAGCAGGTGGCAGGCGGAGGGGGGAGCCTTCATAACGGGCCGTGTGGGGACTGCCTCTGTACACAGCAGAGGGCCGACTGACATTCTGGCAGAGGAGTTCGTAGGCAAGCGTGATCCAGAAAGAGTCTGCAGGCATATATACTTATAAATGTTTATTGTTTTCCTTGTTGTAGTCCTCTGCCTGATAATTGAATTCATATACACTCTAAGGTAGAAAAAAGGAAAAATAGAACGACGCAACATGAAGAAATTATCCGAATGGGACAGGAGATGTGATGTAAAGATAAGCAAAACAAATGTTTACAATTTCAGAAAGATTGTATGATTTATTCAAGAGAAAGAGCTTCACAAATTGGGCAATCAACAGTCAGCCCACCTCTGGCCGTTATGCAAGCAGTTATTCTGCTTGGCATCGAGTGATAGAGTTGTTAGACGTCCTTCTGACGGATATCGTGCAAAATTCTGGTCAATTGGCTCGTTAGATGGTCAAAACCACGAGCTAGTGGATGGGCCCTGCCCTTAATACTTCAAAAAATCTCAGTTGGGGAGAGATCCGGCGACCTTGCTGGTCAACATAGGATTTCGCAAGCGCGAAGTCAAGCAGTAGAAACACTCGCCATGTGCCGGCGGGCATTGTCTTGCTGAAACATAAGCGCAGTATATGGCTTGCCATGAAGGACAACGAAACAGGGAACGAGTCGTAGAGACATCGTACATATATCGCTGTCCGGTGGTAAGGGTGCCGCGGATGACACTGAAGGGCTCCTAATGTGAAAAGAAATTGCGCCTCAGAACATCACTCCCGGTTGTCGGGCCCTACTGCGGGTGACAGTCAGGTTGGTTTTCCACCGCTGTCTGGGGACTCCCCAGACAAGTTTTCGGTGGTTATCGGGCTTCAGTTCGAAACGGGACTCATTACTGTAGACAATTCTACTCCATTCAACGAGATCGCAGACCGAAGACGTCTTGGTGACGCCCCGGCCGGCGATGGGATACCAACCTGATTGCCGTCAGCCATACATCTACATCTACATCTACATTTATACTCCGCAAGCCACCCAACGGTGTGTGGCGGAGGGCACTTTACGTGCCACTGTCATTACCTCCCTTTCCTGTTCCAGTCGCGTATGTTTCGCGGGAAGAACGACTGCGGGAAAGCCTCCGCGCGCGCTCGAATCTCTCTAATTTTATATTCGTGATCTCCTCGGGAGGTATAAGTTGGGGGAAGCAATATATTCGATACCTCATCCAGAAACGCACCATCTCGAAACCTGGACAGTAAGCTACACCGCGATGCAGAGCGCCTCTCTTGCAGAGTCTGCCAGTTGAGTTTGCTAAACATCTCCGTAATGTTATCACGCTTACCAAATAACCCTGTGACGAAACGCGCCGCTCTTCTTTGGATCTTCTCTATCTCCTGTCAACCCGACATGGTATAGATCCCACACTGATGAGCAATACTCAAGTATAGGTCGAACGAGTGTTTTGTAAGCCACCTCCTCTGTTGATGGACTACATTTTCTAAGGACTCTCCCAATGAATCTCAACCTGGCACCCGCCTTACCAACAATTAATTTTATGTGATCATTCCACTGCAAATCGTTCCATACGCATACTCACAGATATTTTATATAAGTAACTGCTACCAGTTACCGAAAAATCGCTTTGATTGTCACCTGCGGCACCCTTACAGCACAGAGGTACGCTGACGTTGTTCTGCGGCCCGTTTTGTTGCAATTCATGGCAAGCCATCCAGACCTTACATTTCAGCAAGATAACGCCCGTCTGCACACGGCGAGAGTTCAGAGAGTTTCTGTGCCTTGTCTTCGTGCTTGCCAAAACCAACCTTGGCCAGCACGTTTGCGGATCTCTCCCTCATGAGAACGTTTGGAGCACTATGGGGAGGGAACACCAACCAACTCTGGATTTTGAGGATGAAAGCACCAGTTGGACAGAATTTGGCACGATATTCCTCAGGACTTCCAACAACTCTGATAGTCAATGCGAGACAGAATTACTACTTACATTGGGACCAGAAGCGGACCAACGCGTTATTGACTTGCTCAATTTATGAAACACTATATCTTCAATAAAACATCAAATTATTCTAAAATTGTAATCATTTCTTTGTCTACAGATGTACGTCACATCCACTGACTTCCGTCCCATCCGGATAACTGCTTCTTGATGCGTCGTTTTATATGTTTGAGAGATTATTTATCCATGCTAGTCTACACTGTGCATTTTTGTCTCTGCATTAACGGCTGCCACCTACGTCTTCAACCAACTGTTGTGTGGTTAACCCTTGGTCTCACAAATTCTACTCCACATCTACATCTATAATTTCCCTCCTTCTGTGTATCATTGTTGAATGGTGGGCCGGAAGAACAAATGTCGATAAACTTTCGTATGAGCTCCAATTTCTCTGGAGGCATGTAGTAAGTTACCCAACTTCCTCTCTTTACGTACGCCCTCGGAATGCCAACAGTAAGCCACAACATGGTATACAAGGCTCTCTTGTAGGCACGCTCTCACCGTTAATTATCGATGGCTTGACGAGAAGTATCGCTCTTCGCTGATTTTCTCCATTTTGTTAATGTTAGTTGATAAGGACTCGTGAACAATACTTAAGAATCGATCGAACAAGTACATAGATTTGCGATGAGGTGGGGCTTTACGGCTGTCAAAAAATTGGGAACTTCATTGTAGATGAGCATTAGTGGCTTATTTTGATGCTCAGTTGATTTTTTTATGGCCCGCATTTTGTGGTCGTGCGGTAGCGTTCTCGCTTCCCACGCCCGGGTTCCCGGGTTCGATTCCCGGCGGGGTCAGGGATTTTCTCTGCCTCGTGATGGCTGGGTGTTGTGTGATGTCCTTAGGTTAGCTAGGTTTAAGTAGTTCTAAGTTCTAGGGGACTGATGACCATAGCTGTTAAGTCCCATAGTGCTCAGAGCCATTTGAACCATTTTTTTGATTTTTTATGCTCAATTGAGCATACAAATAAACATCTGATGGTTATCTACAGTGAAGTTTCACAAGTATGTCGTAAGGCACCGCTTTTGTGGATGAGTAATACACTAACTGATCAAAAGTATCCAGTCACCTATTACCACTGTTATGGGATGTGTGCACATCTTTGCCCTATGACGACTTCATCTCTGCTGGTGACACTTCAGTAAGTTTGTGAATGACTCTGGAGGGATGACAGCCCACTCTTCCTCAAGGGCCGAAACCAGAGTGGTATATGAAGCGACGTCGACGTTCTAACTCATCCCAAATGTGTTTCATTTTGTTCAGGTGTCGACTTGGGGGAGGGTAGTCCATTTTAAAAATGTTACTGTCAACAAATCATATCCTCACAGGTGCCGATTTATGACAGGATTCATTATCATGCAGATACAAAGAATCATCATTTCCGAACAGTTCCTCTACTGTACGCAGTACGTGGTGCTGTAAAATATGTTCTTATCCATCCGAATTTACGTTCCTTTAAGCGCAATAAAAGCAAGACAACCCAGCACGAGATACATCCCCGGACCGTTTGATTACCTCCCCTGCTCTAAACTGTTGGCAATGTACACGATGGCATGTATCATTCTCCAGGGAATTGCCACATACAAACCATTCTGCCCTAATGAAATAGGGTGGAGAATGATACATCAATCTTCCTGGCAGATTCAAACTGTGTGCCAGACCGAGACTCGAACTCGGGACCTTTGCCTTTCGCGGGCAAGTGCTGTACCAACTGAGCTATCGAAGCACGACTCACACCCCGTTCTCCCAGCTGTACTTCCTGAAAGAACTGCTAGTTCTTCAAGGTTCGCAGGAGAGCTCCTGTAAAGTGTGGAAAGGAGGAGACGAGGTACTGGCAGAAGTAAAGCTGTGAGGACGCGGCTTGAGTCGTTCTTGGGTAGCTCAGTTGGTAGAGCACTTGCCCGTGAAAGGCATAGGTCCCGACTTCGAGTCTCGGTCCGGCACACAGTTTTAATCTGCCGGGAAGCTTCATATCAGCGCACACTCCGCTGCAGAGTGAAAATCTCATTCTGGATTGATACATCACTCCAAATCAATCATTTCTGGTCATCCAGGTGCTATGATGAGAATCGATGGAAGAATCTCGAGGAAATACACCATTCGATTAAATGTATCAGGACACACGGATGTTAGGCGGAACTGACCGCGGGAGGTGGACCCACCAAAATAAAAGTTGGCGGCGGGTATTCTATTGCCTGCAGAGAAGCAGTAATGGCAGAACAGGTCAGTCGGGTGCGCTCAGTGGCTTCGAAGGCGGAAGAATCTTTGCTTATCATCTGAGTAGCAAATCCTTCACATACGTTTCGACGCGTCTAAAGCTGCCGAAGTCGAGTGTTGGTGATGTAGTTCTGAAGTGGAAACGACAAAGAGATGCCATTGCTAATACAAGATCAGGCAGCCGTCCGCAGCTCATGGTCTGGTAGCAAGCGTTGCTGCCTTTGTATCACTTGGACCCAGGTTCGATTCCCAGCAAGGTTGGGATTTTTATTCTACCCGAGGAGTAGGTATTTGTGTTGTCTTAATAATGATCATCATTCATGATAGTGGTTAGATTGGACTGTGTAAAGAAATTGGAATGTGTAAAAATTCGGAGTTTGTACGGACGCTGATGACCGCGCAGTTGAGCGCCCCACAAACCAAACATCAAGATCAAACGTCGTGTACTGACGGACAGCGATACTTTTGATCAAACAGCGTATCCTTCCACTGAATCTCAGTCCAGAATCCGCTTTTTCGTGCTATTTTTTATGTGTCCATCGCACTTTAGGCCGATCCTGACAGATATTCTTAGATATTTTACATTATATTTCAATGCGAACGTTTGAGGATGGGTTTTATCGTGACTGCTATCGATATCGAATGAAGCCTCACGTATAGTATTACCAGTAACCGTTTGATTTATTATTTATGACTTTATTTTATTGAATCCACCTGCCGATGGTGGTTTAAATCTACCAAACACGTATGGGAAATCAAAAGTAACTGATTAAGTAAACTTGTTGTTTCGTTGGAATTAGTTCGCAGTTGTTACTCTTTCCTGTGATTTTTCGTCAAGAGCGTGATCGAACAGTAATGAATCTTTTTCTCTATTTAGGCACAATATGTTACATTTATTTATGTTATTGGTTAACTTACAGTCGCTTCATTAATAATTGGTCATCTGCGTGTCATTCTACGTGTCGCTAGTCTCCTGGTGTTCAGATATCAGCATCGCCTGAAAAAAGCCTCATACAGCTTTAGACGTTGTCCACTAGATCATTAAAACATAAAGAATAATTGCTCTATAACACCACCTTGGGGTGCTATAAAAATTATATATGTGAAAGCGTGCGCGAGTAATGAGTGGATGGGCAAATGTCTATAAGGTACATTACATATGTAGAATTGTGGACAGTTGGGAACGTGCGTCTCACGGGAAGCGTGCAAGGGATAAGTCTCTGCAGTCGCGCTATTCATCTGTGTCCTCGGTGGCTCAGATGGATAGAGCGTCTGCCATGTAAGCAGGAGATCCCGGGTTCGAGTCCCGGTCGGGGCACACATTTTCAACTGTCCCCATCGAGGTATATCAGCAACACCTGTCGGCAGCTGAGGGTTTCAGTTAGTCATCAGCTATAAACATTGCTTTTAGATCTATAAATTTCACCTCGTTAAGAAAAACAAATTTATTTCTCCTTCTTGAATCCTGTTACACATCTGCCTCGATGTCCAATAAGCTCGTATTTTGTTCACTAAACGACATAGTGGAGCTGTATCGAATACCTTCCGAAAGTCAAGGAGCACATAAACTTGGGATCCTTTATGTACGGCTGTCTGGATTAAATGGACGAACAGAGCGAGTAGTGATTCGCAAGTTACTGTTTCTGTAATATATGTTGGTGTTTATAGAGGGTCTCTGTAAATGTATTGCTCATAGCAGCGATCACAATGAACAGTAATAAAATATTACATAGAACACTCTTGATCGCAGAAAACTACTTTTATTCACAGGCTGTGACCGGTTTCGACCCGACATGGATCACCTTCCAACCATAATCCAATGCTAACGCGTGGAGACGACACGGAACAGGAACTGTGGATACCACACACTGCTGTCCATCGCTCGAACCATCATGTTCACCGCACTTTATAAGTTCTTCTAGGGCACGCAGTTTTTAGCTTTTCCTGGTGTTGTAACGTCTAGTTACGTTCATCGAAAGCCGTCACGGTTTATACAAGTGTAACGTTCGGTAGGGTTAGAGGTACTTTAATATCGCATTCAGAGCCGCGCGGGATTAGCCGAGCGGTCTGGGGCGCTGCAGTCATGGACTGTGCAGCTGGTCCCAGCGGAGGTTCGAGTCCTCCCTCGGGCATGGGTGTGTGTGTTTGTCCTTAGGATAACTTAGGTTAAGTAGTGTGTAAGCTTAGGGACTGATGACCTTAGCAGTTAAGTCCCATAAGATTTCACACACATTTGAACACAATATCGCGTTTAGATACATGATTCTGGTCAGAAATATTGAGTTTACTGCTCTTCGTTACTTTACTTTACTTAAAAGACCTTCAAGATAGTATGATAGAACTGCTACCGTACATGAAGTACGTAAGTGACCTCCAGAATACGATCTGTAGTTGTCTGACACAGTTGGCAGACGACGCAGTTTGTGTACAAAGATAATGTTGTTAAAGAATTGTTACGAAATACATAGATACTTCCAAATGAGTGGCACATGGTTCAAACCTTGCCACCACACCCTGAAACATATAGAAATATACTGTAACGTGCATAAAAAATTCGATATCCATTAGGGCAGTGTCCATATTTTGCACTGTATGTATAATTCGATGAAATATTGCTTCGGACACTCAGACATTTTCTAAAGAATGCAAAATTCCTTAGGACATGCATGTATGTCCGATGGAACATTGCATCGATCTATACAGACACTGTAAAATAGAGACACAGACCTATTGTGTCTCGTGTCAAAGCAAGGCAATCTGATGAGGAAGAACGCCTCTCCCTGTGCGGGAATCAAACGATTTGCACGCGAGCGCTACGGGACGTAGACACTAGGACATATTCGTGCACAGATAGCCAAAGCGGTTAAACCGACCGCTCATGTAAAGCTAGAAATACGGGTTCGAGTCCTACTCCAGCACAATTTTTTATTATGTTATTAGTAAATCGTACAGCCGTTGTACAATCGTATTTGTAATTTGTGAATGCATTTTCATAACGACGATATTGTTTAGTTACGCCGTAGGGGATAAGTCAGCCGTCAATTATCCAAGAGCAGCTGCATGTATCGACTGATAGTCGTAGGATCACATTGTCTGAATGGATAGACCATACAAAAGAAGCCTGGCAAATACAAATGCAGATGTATTTTCTGGAGGAACCATAAGTACGTATGGGTAAAAATCCTAGGTGAAGATCGTTAAAATTCCTTTATTAATTTCAGCTCAGTCTTCAGAAAATAAATTTATCTTCAGATAAATAAAAATTGTTACTTAACAGAGTTTGTGTCATCCACCATATATTACACATCGTCATAGCCTGCTGAGATGAACGTCATCAAGAATGTGTAATGTCCAGTGGCTTATACACACTGAATTAAGTAATAATTTTTTTATCTGATAACTGCTCTTCAATGAGCTGAAATCAGTAACCATCAACGAAATTGTAGCGTGATTCACCTATAATTTTTATCCGCACATTTTAACGCAACAGATCTCCCGTCTCCGGTCTTCACAATGTCAGTTCCTAAGGAATTATAAAACAATAAACTGGTAGCCAAGATCGCAGGAATTCTTTTTATTCCATGATTACCGGTTTCGGCAAAACTGAAGCCACCATCATCAGATCTTAGGACACATACAGGTTACAACATCAAGACAAAAATTGTGATATTAATAGTTGCCCATAACACGCAGGCAACTATTAATATCACAATTTTTGTCTTGATGTTGTAACCTGTATGTGTCCTAAGATCCGATGATGGCGGCTTAAGTTTCGCCGACACCGATAATCATGGAATGAAAAGAATTCCTGTGGTCTTGGCTTCCAGTTTATTGTTTTACAAGCATCTAGATCGCTCCCACATGAGCGCAATGTGCTGCCTATAATGCCTAAGGAATTGACATTACCGGCCGTGGTGGTAGAGCGGTTCTAGACGCTTCAGTCTGTTTTCTGCCCATTCGCCAGCGGTCGCCACGAGTCCTGGTAGCGCGACCCTCGTGACAGGGGAACGCTGCCCGCGGCACCACATCTCTGCCTCCGGTAAGGGCCCTCCCGCGCTGTCCCCTGTATTCATCCGCTACCCGGCTGTTTAGGTCGCCGCTAGGCCTATCTGCGGTTGCATACCAAGAGTTCCGCCGTGGCCAGGCGCCGACCGTCCGCAGGTCTTCAGTATGGACCTTCCGTTTTCGAGCGCAGCTGCAACTCACCGGAAGTCGTTTGGAGCCCAGCGTCAAACCTCTATCGATCTTGAGGAAGTATCTCTCGGCGGATCCCAAACAGCGATGACCTACACCTACGCCGATGGTAAGATCAATGTCACAGCGGGTCCTGACAGGCACTGACCTCCAGGAGCTGTCGGCGGATGTGCTCATCTACTCACGGTTGGTGACCACCCACATCTACTAAAGACGTTCCAGAATACAGAGACTGACTTGAACTCTGTACCAGGTTATCGTCATGTTTTTTCATTGTGTATCACATTAAATACCAACAGACTACTGTTGTGTTTGCTTATTTGCCATCATCGAGAGGAAGCGAAAATGTGTCAAGTCCAGAGCTTTTCTTCATGCAAGGATTCTTCTTATTAAAATGAGTTTTTTACCAGTTTATTATTTATCATACATATATCTTTTATCGCTTAACAAATTAAAAATAGCTCTTGCAGACATTGTCAAAAAATGTGCCTCGCAAGGCGTCCTGCTTCGCACGCAGCGTGATACAAACTTGTGGCTATTTCTGAAACCCGTAAAAACAGAAAATTCCGAAATTTGAATGAATTTTGGGCTCCATCACGATGGGGATTAGGAAAATACTTACAAAATACTGCAGCTGTTTGAAAACCATCTCATTTTCTTGGAATGTTTCCTAACTTCATATGTTTAAAAAGATATTTAAAATTCGACTACAAAAAATGCTGTCGTTAATGCCCCCAAAGTTTAATTATCTTTAATTTAAAAAGAAATCAAATAATCAAATAAATAAGTTGATCTGTCGGGGCCGTAAAGAACTTCGCGTGCTAGAAAATTTGTTTCGAGTTACGCGCGTTTAAAGTTTGGAGTAAAAAAAAGAAGGTTGTTTCAAAGCTTACAGTCCGTGGTGATCACACATCCTATTGAGGATCACATCACGCCATTTTTAATGTGCAGGGGACCATCATGAATCACGGTGACTTCATTGTAATTATTTTCTTTGAATGACAGCGTTATTCCTATTTGTCTCATTGAGTTATTTCTTCAGTACTTTCTTTACTATAATGTAGCAGTTCTTTCTATGTATGGATGAATTTTCATCAAGGTATGCTACTTTCCCCGTTTTCTATGCACCAGTTTGTAGAGTGCAACGCTACAGAGAGCATGAGTCAGATCCAGCAGCTTCAGACCCTGTGTCAACCACATACGGCAGCGCAGCTTCTCGCGACAGCTGGGCTACTTCACGTCCATCAGAGTGAGCCCTCATTAGCAAACCTGAAGACGTCTCACTACAAGTTATTCGCCGCTGTCTGGGAGAGCACGGCTGAGAACACTGTCGTTTTGTAGCTGACTGCTGACTAACTCTGCAATATTAAACTCAGTAGCTAAGTATTCCAAAATACTTTCATTTTACATGACCTCAAAATAAAATACAAATGAGGTTTTTTCTCTAACAAAAAATGGTTCAAACGGCTCTGAGCACTATGGGACTTAACATCTGTGGTCATCAGTCCCCTAGAACTTAGAACTACTTAAACCTAACTAACCTAAGGACATCACATACATCCATGCCCGAGGCAGGATTTGAACCTGCGACCGTAGCAGCAGAGAGGTTCCGGACTGAACCGCCTAGAACCGCTCGGCCTTTTCTCCAACAGAAATAACCATGGTTCTCAAAATAATAACAGAAACAGAAGAAAGCCATTTTGAGCTACCAAATGTACCTACATTCCTTCATTCTTAACCGCTTTCAGTTTTAGCTACCATCATCACGGAGAGGTAGCACATAAAGAATCGTAAAAACATTTGTAGTACATACAGACAAGCTTTTTAGAAACACAGAACTCTTGTGTGGCGGATGATAGTCTGGAAAGTACTTTTACAGCTCTACATCGCTTGATCAAAAGTATATTAAATTCAAAGTGAATGCAGCTGGATGTACACTACAAACTTGCTCAGTAATGGCATGCATAAACTTTATAACTTCCAAAACTCTATTGACCATAAAAATATAGTAGTATGTAGGAGTCTACTGTTAGCTGTTGACTAGTAAGTTACAGAGGAATAAGTTACAGAGTAACTGTCCTAGATAATAATGTTAAAGATTTTTTTAAAAATAAACTCGAAGATCTACAGCCAAAGAGTGTAGGATCTATAGTCTAGCATTATGTAAGTCTATAGTGACATTTCGTCTAATCATAATAATACATTTAATAAAATGAAGATTATTAAAATGTCATTATGTGAATCAAAAGGTATGTTTAACAGGTATTACTCGTATAGCAACAATACGGCAGGCAAATAATGTAATATACTTGAAATGATGAAGTGCAATGTGAATTTTGTTTCTCTGTTAGTTTTAGATCAATAATAAAAATGAAACTTCACCAATATTGGTACCTTTATGGGGTTGGAATACTATAAATTAACATGTATAAATCGAAATAAGTATAGTGTGTTATGAGAATGTTAATAATAGATAACAACAATCAAAACAGCGAACCACTTACGTTCAGTATATCTGGGTATGAATTGTAAGCGTCAAAATCAAACTCAGTTACGTGGGCGCACTAAACCTAGATCTCCGTCTACTCTGTACTTAAACTTTAGTTACTATTTGTATAATCCGTAAATGCAGTATATATAAGAAGCAGAGTAATCAGGTTAGGGCTAATCATTAGGCAAAAGGCCTAAAATAAAATGTGCTACGCAGATTTACCAAAGCAAGACCTTGGGAAACTACTAACCTGGATCTTGGGTAATACAAGATGTAACATGTCCATCTTAATTAAAAACTTCATTATTTAAATAAAATAATAGTTGAATGTCTTTGTAACCAACAACAAAACATAGAAACAGAAGACGATTTATGTGGAGTAACGTACAAGAAGACTTTATAAAAAGTCTCACATAGTTATGACAGACCAATTAACCTTTATGGATGCTAAACTACGCTTCAAAGAGACAGTATTTGTCAACATGAATCTCTGAAACAACAGCCCGAACGCTCTTCCTATCGTTTAACTCCCGACGACAGAAGGCCGCTCCTTCATCATGGAGCCATTCGATAATTTCTGTGTGAATGCCCTGATAACTCGTAAACCGGTTTGATCCATATGTTCTTTCAGTTGGTCGAAAAGAAGTTGTCCTATTTGCCATGACGATTTTCAAGATGTTTTTCCCATAAATGTGACTCAAGTTACGAATATGAAAATGTACTGAACCTCTGTAGTATCGATATAGCCATATTCCTAGAGTCTGCTCTTGATACCACTGATGTTTGTCAGACAGGTTACTTCTTTTGAACGGAGTAACAGTCTGTGTGTATTAGACAGTCTGGCAAATAGACTTGGTTTGAGAAGGATGGAAGCTGGCATGCCGTGCAGTGGAGGCAGCATTATTTTAAAATTATTTTGTAATAATATATTTTGAGGAATCATTTTGTGGAAATCGGATTATATGAATGTAAGAATATCAGAACAGGAATTTTCTTACTGTTGAAACATTGCGTATCGTTGAATTTTACTCTAAAAATATTATTATGCAACTTATGCTTTTGATTTATAATTGAAACAAGTGTCAAAGAACTTTATCAAAGGGTTTATTTTTTCTATGGCTTAGTGAAGCATAGTTACACTTGGAGTCTTTGTTCTCATTTATCAGTCGTTAAGTTTAATTCATGATTTGCTTTTTGTTCTTTATCTTTAGGCATATGTTTGCACACTCGCATTGAAAATCGCGAGTTGTATACTGAGAAGCATTTTTATGAACATTGGTAAGATACCGTTTTGAATTGGGTAAGATTTGGACTGAATGACGGATCAGCATCAGCGACATCTTTGCGGTCTTAATGAAATTCACCATTTCACTGCGGCTGAACGCAACACTGTATTTAGTCCGTAAAGCACCCGAATTTCATGGTGAATCTGTGGGCAGTTTAGACTTTCTGTTCACGAGAAAAGTACTGCACCAGCACCTCAACCTTGGAGTACGTTTCCAGTTGCCAAGAAATTTTACTACCACAGTGTGATGCAGCTACTATCCGTACCGCAGCAGAACGGGATCTGCAGATAACCAGGCTCATATACTCTCTTCTGTCAATACCCTACTCCTGTTGCGGACTGGTTCCAGCGTGGGACGACGTGTGTAACTTACTTTCTGTATTCCGTACGTACTTCTGAACGCTTACACTTCACGATTCGAGATATCCAGCTATTGAATGTCACAGCAATGGTTTAACGTGTTGAACGCAGATGCAAATAAACGACTGAAGTGACAGACTTTACAAAGAACGAAACATTACTTATTTGCGGGCATCCTGGTCAAAATTACAAGAAACCAAATAAAAATTGCGATGGATGTGGTTCTGGTACAACATTTACCAAGCCTTGTTGGTCGAAGTTTCTTTGTTTAGTAGTAGTGACTACTTTAAGACGCTTTCACATTATATTCCAAGTAGCGCCGCATTTGATACTTCTGGACAACAACGTTGAAATGCTACAGGTAATGAAGGAAACTGAGACAATCAGAGCATATAATACCACTCAGTTTACCGCTGACAACGCAATAATTGCTTCATACTATAAAATAATTTTTCTGGCTTGTATCAAAAGTATATCCATTACACATAGATGTCCATAAATGAAGATTTGGCCTGTGTCACGTGTTTGAATCATTGCCTTATTTTACCACTTAGTGGACGTACTTAAGGTGTTACGTAAAATCGCAAAGAAAATGCCGCTAGACAGAAACGATTACAGGATTGAAATCGTCGATCTGCGATGACAAGTAATTGCTCTTCTTTATTTCTCAGACTCCTATTGGTTCTGACGATGATTTTGATTTTTCTCGCTTTTTTAAAAAAAATTCTTATGGTCTTCAGTATTAAAAGTTCTGTTTGAGTAACACGTTAGGAGTGTAAAATTCTCTCATCATCCCGTTTCCTTGCTGTGTCTTTTTCATTGACAGTATGACACTCCTTTTGTAATCAGATATATTGTTGCATGCCTACCTTGTGCAAGGCAGCTAAGCGTTAAATTTTTATAAGTCCCAGAGCGAAGCGATATCGTTTACATTACGGCGGTGTCGACACGAGGTGGGCACAAAGAATGACGTTTCGCCACCGAGAGACGATCGGGGGAAAAAACAACATCGGCGTTTCTGACGAGCCAGAGTACCTCAGCTGAAATAGTGAGGCAGAGGCTCAAATGGCTCTGAGCACTATGGGACTCAACTTCTGAGGTCATTAGTCCCCTAGAACGTAGAACTAGTTAAACCTAACTAACCTAAGGACATCACAAACATCCATGCCCGAGGCAGGATTCGAACCTGCGACCGTAGCGGTCTTGCGGTTCCAGACTGCAGCGCCTTTAACCGCACGGCCACTTCGGCCGGCAGAGTGAGGCAGAGCAACTAGACAAGATCATGTCACCTTCATTACGTTGTTACATTGCTAATGTAACAACATGTACGTAGAGCTTTTACGGACCAGTCCTCTACGGTAACGAACTGGACAAATCAGAAACCCAGAGTGAAAATCGCTGATACCTTCATAAGAGCAGGACCTGTGCGGTCATGACAAGTGACGTCACATAAAAAAATCAGCCAGTGCCTCGCTATATAAATACCCCAGCACTTAGCTCGTAAGGCAGTCGGTAAACGAGCGATGGTGTACAAGGGTTGCCAAGAAAGTAATGCTCTGCATTTCTTTTTCCTTCAACAGATCGTTATTTAACGTAATAAGAATTAGATACACGAAAGAACGGTGTTTTATCTATCACTGTATTTTTCCATGTAATCTCCATCCCGTCTACGGCCTTCCTCCAGCCCGAAACAAAGGCGTGTATGCCCTTTCGGTACCAATCGTTGTCCCGGTGGCGGAGCCAGTGCTTAGCTGTATCAATCACTTCTGTATCGTCTTCAGAATGTCTTCCACGAATGACATCCTTTAATGGCCCAAACATCAGCTTGCTGCAACCTATCAGGTGTGACAGCCGTGGATGGTCTCCCCGATCGCTGCAAATCGTGGAGCTCAGACGGACCCTCTTCTGATGACCTCACCCTCCGTTCACAGCGACTAACTACTTCTGTCGACAGCAGGTGTTCCATAGACTTTGCACAACCGTTTGTGAATATTCCTCACAGTTCCTTTCTCTGCAGTGAGAAATTCAATGACGGCATGTTGCTTGTAACGTACATCTCCTACAGAAGCCATTTTGAAACTGTCCTGCAGCTACGCTATCTGTCGTAAGTGACGGAAACTTGGCGTGCTCACGCAGGAGATTTCAAATAATGCATACGTAACGTTTCGCATTCGAAGCATTGTTTTCGGCTGAGAAAAAATATACAGTGCATTACTTTCTTGGACAACCCTCGTACATAACGTTCCCGCTCGATTCCCTGACCGAAGTAAAATGACGTCTGGCACAAGACTGTTGTAGATTTCCTGCACGCTACTGAGCAACGACTGCTGCTGCTGGGAGAGATGGCTACAGTGTCATAATCACGAGTCACAGAGTTCAACATCACAGCATGCCCCCGTTGCCGATGGTTGAACCCTGGAGTCTTTCCTGTACTCCCGGGTCAGAAAGCCTGCGTTTCTGAAAGGCAGGCTACATGGTGATCGTTATCGGGGTTCGAAAGATGAACAACGGCGGTGAGTGGGAGGGGACAGAGCACCTCCAGAATCAGTGAGTGTAAGTACAACACACGCGCCGCCTTCACTCACCCCGCGGAACGGCCAGCGCCGGAGAGAACAGCATCAGATACCTTCAGCCGGCTGAAGGCCGCTTACGACGCGAATCCTCGACGGTCATCGACAATCGATGTCAACGGAGAGTCAACACACTGTAACTTATGAAAAGAAATAACTAATTCTGAATCTTCTTCCACTGAGCCTACCGGCTGCAATAGGCCACACCAGACTCTTTCCGAGGAAAACAGGCAGGAGGCGAACTGGGAAATTGCTTCCTGACACAGAACCATCTCTGTTTATGCCTTCCTGTCAGTCGCACTCTTGCAGCTGATGTTTTGCAGAAACAGCCTGTACGAAATCCGTGTGCTAGCTAAACATAGTGTTCCTGTCCATTACAGTTTCAGCGAAATTTTGGGGCCGGCCGTAGTGGCCGTGCGGTTCTAGGCGCTACAGTCCGGAACCGCGTGACCGCTACGGTCGCAGGTTCGAATCCTGCCTCGGGCATGGATGTGTGTGATGTCCTTAGGTTAGTTAGGTTTAAGTAGTTCTAAGTTCTAGGGGACTGATGACCTCAGAAGTTAAGTCCCATAGTGCTCAGAGCCATTTGCACCATTTTTTGAAACAACTATACACAAACACTTATAAGTGTAAAATGTACTTTTCCAATAATAACACAGTTATTGAGGGCGGGTCGGGCCTTAAAAGATCTGAAAATAGGGGAATCACGCCAGTTTATGACTCATGTTCTCTTCACTCAAATGGTTCAAATGGCTCTGAGCACTATGGGACTTAACATCTGTGGTCATCAGTCCCCTAGAACTTAGAACTACTTCAACCTAACTAACCTAAGGACATCACACACATCCATGCCTGAGGCAGGATTCGTACCTGCGACCGTAGCGGTCACGCGGTTGCAGACTGAAGCGCCTAGAACCGCACGCCACACCGGCCGGCGTTCTCTTCACTATATCCACTTATTGCAGATGGCATAAAACTGAGACGATTGAAATTTTCTAGGTCCAAGCTCAGGCTATAGCTCCCTGAACGTAAGTAACTTCCATACCAGTGACTCAAGGGTAATAAAGAGAATATTTATGTACACTTTCTTCCACTACATTGGGAAAACTGCTACCACAGTTTCTTAGTTATTCCGCTGCCTAACTTTTCGTTCCAACAGTGTGATAAGAGTAATTTCATTACGAACTCGTTATTTACATTTTTCCCATTGTCCTTTACCTACTTGTACAGACAAAATTCTAAAGATGAAATCACATAAACAAATAAGACAAATACCGCAAACTTCCACTTCTGCAATTGTGACTGAATCCGCAAGTGACACGAATACAGGACAATTGCTCACACACCTACCAGAGCATTACGTAATACTGCAACATTTTGTGCAAGAATCCTGAAGATGTGGAAAACTGCGCGATGGAATCGGGATAAAATATTATGGTAGTAAAATAACGATATAGATTGAAAGGCCTCGTGGTCCCCTGTTCGTTTTCGAAAACATCCGGTCAGCTAACCTCGCGTGAAAACTGTACAATATTTAAACGAGCTGTATTACGACGGAGCGCTTTTCCAGTTATTATAAGACAATTTTACTTTCAATCCAAATCACAAACTTACACAGCTCTAAGCTATTTCAAAGTTGCCATCACCAGATAGCCATTTATACAGAAAGAATAACGTCATCACTAGATGATGAAAGATTTAAAAAACGCCTAATAGACCATCATGACAAAATAGGATCATATCGGTAATGGGGAGACCTGAGAGCACTATTTGACAGCGCACCAGACTACACCTAACCAGATGATAAACGGCTGTTGCACATTCAGTTGTGAAGACATCGTCCGTAGGTGGGTCACGAGCCACAACGTCCGAATATTGATATACATCTTCATCAATAATATCTTTTAGATTTTTGGTTTAATCTTTTATTAGGTAGTTGGTTACGATTATTATAGTTTCAGGACACTAAATTGCTGCGCCATCAACGCCTTCCCACGTACCAGGTGACTCGTAACGCCCTATGCTTAATAATGGCTCTTCGATGATGTCTTAAACATCGAAGCTAATTGTAAATATAAAAGTTTCCGTCTGGTCATGGTTTTCCCTTCTTTCTTTCGTGGCTTCGCCGCACATAATTAGTGGGTCGACATAGTTATTAAAATATGTAGCACGTTTAGTTTAAGGGGTGGCCGTATGACCTTCCTGTCGCTAATCCATTACGCCTGAGGGATGGCGGTTATCGCTGAAACAACCGGTTTTCGGTTACATAATCTTCTTTTTACATCGGTTTAACCTGAGTATTAAAACCGCTCAGAATAACCCGTTCCCGAAATAACCAGTTTTCAGTTTTTTGTTCCTATTATTTGCAGCGATAAACGCCGAAATCCAACGAAGACTGATATATTTCGGCTCCCTCTGTTTCAAGATAAACAGAATTAAAATATTAAATAGGCAAATAAAAGAAAACTTAGTCCGTCCACCGATCGCTGCTTCTGTCGATAAGTGGAAAGAGTTCGAATACTACAAAAAAAAAAAAAACCGCCAGTATTCGTCTACTGATTCTAATTTTTTGAAACTCTGCTCAAAAATCATGATCGTGTTGTAATCGAGAATCATACCATTATTTCGGTGTTACGAATGGCTTGTGCTAAAGGGTGAAACCTGAGGGTGAGGAATATGGCTGCAGACAGATAAAGGCACATTATATGGGCACAGGCAACAGATGAATTGCTTTTTATTTTTATTTTTTTTTGTAAACTATGAATGAATTGTTAAGTCTTATGTTTTATCCTTATGTAATGCCGCAAGTTTGATGTAGTTTGAGACTGGTGATAGTGCCATTGTGTAATTCAAATGATGTCCGACATGAGCCACTAACGTAGAGACCACATGGTGCAAGTCTCGCTCACACCATGTACTCATATGCCATCCAGTAGACCGAGCCACATCGTAACATGTACACTATGACCATAGTAAATCTGTACCAATTCTTTAGCCATGTGTTCGTTACTCTTTTCTGTCGGCTCATTTATTAATAGAACACTGATCGCTTTCCTCGTTTTCTATAAAAACGCAATATTTCAAGGAATGGCAAAATTTTACGAATAAAAAGAACTCGTTTTTTATGAAAGGTTTATTTGAAAAGCAAAACATTTAGTACTGCCGCTTTGGCTATTTGACATTTTGATTTTTTACCCTTTTATTAGGAAAACCACTTGTAACCGAGACCAAACAAATACCGAAAAATACCGCTTGTTTAGAACTAAACTGCCGGTATCGGTTTTAACCAGTCAATTTTTCCCCTCCATATTACACATCGGGACAGAATACCTGTGGCCTAACTACCTGTGTGTAGCGTTAACCATCTGCAAGTATGCGAAAGTTTTCTAAGTGTTTGCGAAATGGTGTAACT
The DNA here is from genome assembly GCF_023898315.1 of Schistocerca nitens. Lineage (NCBI taxonomy): Eukaryota > Metazoa > Arthropoda > Insecta > Orthoptera > Acrididae > Schistocerca > Schistocerca nitens. Next base: position 696,750,557 of record NC_064615.1, on the reverse strand, counting down.
GAGGTGAGACCAGCCCGATATACAACGAGTGGGGTGTGTGGAACTGCCTGTAAACTACATCCAGGCTGACAGGCACACAGACTCTCGTTGTTAACGCACCGGGCGGATTCGGTATTCGGTATGGAGTCTGCCACCTCCACGTCCTGAAAGCAGCCCTTTTACTCGCACGGCTACCCGGGCGGGTAAAGGTTTGCGACTGGCGCAGAAAATAAAAGATTTTATAAAACTGTTCATGATAGCCCAAAATTCATTCTTGAAATTTGTTTCATCTGCACGGAAACTTTAGTTCTGTTTGATTAAAGGAAAATGTATCTCATCTGATAAGCACAGCTTCTGCACAAAGTATCACCAACGGAACGCTGTTGACTTCGTAAGCGTTGGTATTGTGTGGAGTACATACACCTTTAAGTTAGCCAAACGGTTTCTGTTTTAAAGCCGAAACAACTTAAAGCTTTCCTTTCGAGAACCCCTGACCATGTCGCCTCAACAGGAGCAACTAGAACACTGGCACTGTTTATGCAAAAACATTTTACTTCTAAATTGATGACATTCTGTGTCATGATTGCTGAACGACGAGGCTAGGACTGGTAACGGTCACTGCTTTAGAGCAGCACACAATGGAAAAACAAATTTAATTAAGAAATTTTGCACAAATTATTCATCATAAACTATACCATTGCGGCTCTACTCATTTTGTTAGGTGAATAATGAAAGCCTGCTTCATTAATCTGACCACTAAAAATCATTACCTATGAAACAAATGCTATTTCCATCTTTATTAACCGCGGTTTCTGCTTGCTGCTAAGAGACAGCAGCATATGACAACAAGAAGGGAATTAATTGCCGTAGTACAAACGTGACGTTGATCAAGTGAAAAGTTGTTTGTATTGAAGAAGAGAATTACTCGGCATTATACGAACGTGGCGTTGGTCCAATGAAATGTTGTTTCTATGGTACTAGAACATGTCGCGCGATAACGTAATATATATATATATATATATATATATATATATATATATATATATATATATATATATATATATAGTACTACTGACAGTTGTCTGTAAAAATCGAAACCACAGGCGACATTATTCAGTGTTTGTTCAGTCTTGTTGTAGGTGATACCTGATGCAATTTTTCATAAAACAGAAGAGACCTAAACTATATTAAACGAAAAAGTGTCAGTATATTTTGCATGAGGATTAATTACGATGAAGCTTTGTTACACAATCAGTGTTACATTTCCAGAATGAGATTTTCACTCTGCAGCGGAGTGTGCGCTGATATGAAACTTCCTGGCAGATTAAAACTGTGTGCCCGACCGAGACTCGAACTCGGGACCTTTGCCTTTCGCGGGCAAGTGCTCTACCACTGAGCTACCGAAGCACGACTCACGACCGGTACTCACAGCTTTACTTCTGCCAGTACCTCGTCTCCTACCTTCCAAACTTTACAGAAGCTCTCCTGCGAAACGCAGGAGAGCTTCTGTAAAGTTTGGAAGGTAGGAGACGAGGTACTGGCAGAAGTAAAGCTGTGAGTACCGGTCGTGAGTCGTGCTTCGGTAGCTCAGTGGTAGAGCACTTGCCCGCGAAAGGCAAAGGTCCCGAGTTCGAGTCTCGGTCGGGCACACAGTTTTAATCTGCCAGGAAGTTTCAGTGTTACATTTGTTGTCAAAATGAGTGAGCAAGAACGCTTTTCACTGCAAATTTTTGATTGTTTCAAACATAGTTCAACAAATTTTTTGTTGTTCCTTTTCTAAGAATGGGACATGTGTTTGTATCTTTGGAAACGAAATAAGTCAAAATCCTGTGTCCAAGATGATGGCTCTGTAATTAATTGTTTTGCAATGGTTAAAGTAATAACAGGCGAATACGTCGCAAAAATTCTGGACCGAACTAATCAAGTGTACTTGAAGAAGTTCGTCTTTTTAAACGAACAGCCGGCCGATGTGGCCGAGCGGTTCTAGGCGCTTCAGTCTGGAACCGCGCGACGGCTACGGTCGCAGGTTCGAATACTGCCTCGGGCATGGGTGTGTGTGATGTTCTTAGGTTAGTTAGGTTTAAGTAGTTCTAAGTTCTAGGGGACTGATGACCTCAGATGTTAAGTCCCATAGTGCTCAGAGCCACTTGAACCAATTTTTTAAAACGAAAAAAAAAGCATCAATAACATGAGGGCGAGTACTAGTGCACAAACGTGCTTCGCCTTTGAAACATATTAAAGGATCATCCCCACGTGTAAAAAGATTTAGTGTTCTCGGGACTTATTTGTTATCTTGCCGCGCGGGGCAGCAGCGCGGTCTGAGGCGCCTTGTCACGGTCCGTGCGGCTCTCCCCGTCGGAGGTTCGAGTCCTCCCTCCGGCATGGGTGTGTGTATTGTCCATAGCTTAAGTTTGTTTAAGTTAGAGTAAAATAGTGTGTAGACCTTGGGACCGATGACCTAAGGAGATAGGTCCCATAAGACCTTACCACAAATTTCCAAATTTTCCATCTCTTAAGGACTGAACATCGTTTTATACAAATGAAGCGAATATGAAAAAGTACACTGGTATCAAGCAAACTTCATAGCGATGCCATTCAATTAGGAATTTATTTGCAGAAAAAAATTTGGTCGTAGTACATTTTTCCAAAAAGGAATTGTGACCAAATACAATTGCTGTTGGGTACTAAGAAGCTAGCGCAGTAGCTCTATTTCGTTGTTGAGCACAAAGGCATTAATTTTTCAGAATTATTGTTCTCTTTTTCAGGTGTTCTCCAAGGAGAGAATATTAGAGATCAGCTGCGTCGAGTCAAAGCAGCGCCGAAGCATTGTTGATCCGTGAAGCTGTACACCGTGCCCTGAAGAAATCAGGTAGGTTGTTCTCTAGCTGCACAATGGCAGTCAATCGTAGATATACTAGCTAGACTGTCGGTCCGACACACTGATTGACATTCACATAACCAGCTGACAAGCTCGTGCCAATAACAGTTCGGATGTATCACCGCTCGGAGGGAAACGCTTGCGATCTACATGTCAAAATATCAGCGTCAGTGAGATTATTGACTGCGCTGTATATCATTCGTTTCAGTTCTGAGAGTCATTCGCAGTTTAGTTTATCGTGATGCTTTGTGTATCTACATGATAATATAATAACGAGACTGTTGGCTTATATAAAAACCTCCTGTTAGTACCATTAGATATATAGTCTTGTTCCTTCACTATTATGCTTCTGCCATGAAAAGGTAGCCAAGAGTGACTATAGAAAATGCTTCGTAATGAATGTTGACTATTTCGTTATTCTGGAAGTGCCTGTCAGCATTCATTTGCTCACGGCTACACTTACATTGGAGATGTTACTTCAGTTTATGAACTGTTTTTCTCGAAGAGTTTTACGTAACCTACTAAGACATTGCTTCAGCCTTTATTCTCGAAGTTCAAGGCTTTATTGTAAAAAACTTAAAAAAAAACATTTACGGCTCAAAGTATTATCCATCGATGGCCGTTACTTTCTTCCAACTTTCGGGCAGCATACGAATCCCACAACTGCATAACTGTGCGTCTTTTGAGGAGATCCATGAATTGATCCAATTTTGCACTTGTTCGTATGAGTGGAAGTGTTGTTCAGCCAGCTACGGTGCTTTTCGTCGAAAAAAGATGGTGGTCAGAGGGAGAAACGTCTGGAGAATACTGCGGGTGGGTTAGGACTCCCCATGTCAATGTCTCCAAGTAACTTTTTCGGGTATTCCGACATGGGGGTCAAGCATTGGCAGGCTGAAAATCCACGTTTTCATGTCTATCGCTGTGCTGTGGTCGTTTGTCTTTCAGTGCTCCGCTCAAACGCTTTAACTGCTTTCGATAACAGACTCCTGTTTCCGTCGGTTTCAGTAGCCTCGAAAACCTTCGGTCTTCCACCACCATGGCGGTCTTCGAGGTCAAAATCACCGTTCTTGAAGCTTTAAAACCATTCTCTGCGAGTTCTTTCATTAATACGTGCCTCACAATAGGTCTTACCGCGCGTTTTATGAGCCTCGTTGATTTTTTTCACTTTAAAGCCGAAAGCAAAAATTTTTCGGCATATGACAAGAACTCGGCTCGTAAGTAGACGTATTAAATCGAGAATAGCTCTATGATGCAATCACAAATCGAATGTATGACACTTACGACCTACCACCTGTGCCACCGCGCCTACCGATATTTGTTGCAAAACGGTGGAAGAAAAGTCGTAGACATAATAGAATGGGTGACAGGATTCTCTCGAAGTCATTTAAGAAACCTCCCAGTAAACTAAATGTCAGTCACATTTTTTTTTAAATTCTTTGTTTGCCAGGTATAAACTACGAGCGTTAACCAATACGTCATATCACTAAGTTTCAATTATCAGTGCCCCTAATGAAACGTGTCAGTACCCATCAGCTACCTATCAGTACATAATCGTTAACGAACCTTTTAATTCTGGCTGTACTGTTCAGGTATTCCCATTCCATCTCATAAGAGATACATGATATATCTCCAACAGTACTTTTTAGTAAGACTAGCAGTCCTACGTTAGTAACCCTAAGCCACTGTATTCAGTTGACTTTAGAAGGGTTTCCAACATTAAATTTTTATGATCTTACTTTTTGTTTTACAGCACTATAGACAGATTGTATCCAAATTGTTAACATTGTAATCATAAGATTACACTGAATTAGATAACAGTTTCGTATTATTCTTCAGGTTTCAAATTTTATTTATTTTAGTACTTCTCAAACTTTTTCCTTAAATTTCGTGGCACGTGTGTACAGAGTGAATGAAAAAGTAATAGTGATTTATTTTAACGCTAATAATTATGCTATCAGTGAATTACGGATATCACACACTAAATGTAAGGAAGCGGCACGAGACGTAAGAACTGGAGGCTTGTAGTGTAAAATAGTGAAAACGGTGCGGGATCGTCATTTTTCAGAGAGACCAATGGAGTGAGAATGAGTGAGGTATCTGTTAGCAATTACAGCGTTTGTAGTCGACCATTTAACGATAGCAATGCTTCGTTCTAACAGACAAAAGCAACATAAAATATTTTTTGTGGCTTTTGGTACATTCGGTGTCACTTGTTCCACTTCCAACGCACATTTTGTGTGCAATATGTAATTAGAAAAAAGAAGACATGAACTTCTCCTAAAAGAGACATATGCTAAGCTTGGCTTTTGAAATTTACAAACGTCGCTTATAGCGCTTACATATTACGTGTACCCATGTCCATGTTTAGAAACATGTTGGTAATGCGACCACTTGTACGTGTAATTTATTAAGCGTCATCCAGTACATCATTTGTTTTACAGTTCCACTCATTAATAAACAACGGAAAAAAACGTTGTTTACAGATAAACCGTTTTTGTCCTTCTCAAAAGACCCGTATTATTCTGATTTACTACAAGTAACGTTCGATGTGACGACCATCAAGGTCGTTGTACACCATGTCCCTGCGAATGACGAGGTGGTAAAGACGCTCTACCATAAATAGTGTCTCCGCAGACTGTCCTGCAGCGGCCACAACTCGTGTGTCTCAAACTGTGTAGTGTACTTACTTTGTCATTAGCTGATGAATTCAATTCAATGTAAACCAGTCTGGAGTAAAATAGAAATCTGTTGGGAATTTGTTCTTTTTCGTGAGAATTTCAAAGGGAAGCAGCTGACGAAGTTATTGTATTATTATGTGAGCAAAGTGTTTAGGACGGTTCCAGGGTGTGTATAGAATTACTGCTGTCCCGACTGTGGCTACAGAAATAACATGAATAAACAGTGGTTTGTCAGTGAAATAGAGAAATCACATAAGTAAATGCATATACTTTAAATTGAGTGCTGAAAATATTGTGAGAAACTGATAATAAAAAGTCAGCAATAAAACCTTTAAAGTCCACAGGAAATTGTAAATTTCAAATATAAGTAAAAGTACTTGTAGTCTGTAAATATACACGCCACCCAAATAAGAACATTTGAATGAATGATAGAATTCTGTATGTATACTGAAAAATATGAATTTGGTATTCAAACTGTTGTAGCTGCCTCAGTACACAGACAACCCGTCATATGTGGCGGGAATCGCTCCTGCCCGAAACTGGGGAACCGTGGTCTTAACCGGGTCAGACACGTGCTGGTTGTGCTGCGTCGGCTATCGTGCTGTGTCAGTCATTACGCATGCCATCAAAATTCTGTTTCACTCCGGTGAAAGCCTCTGATTCATAGTGCGTTACCTCAGTCTCTTCGCCAGTAGTGACGATAATAATACTGTTATTTCAGAAATCCCGTGTGCTACTGTTCTCCTTTAGGCGTCCTACTGCGATCCCTTTTTAGTTAGCTTGTAATTTTTGTACTGGCAACGGTAGGGAGTTTCATAAAGACCTAAAATTTCGTTACATTTGAAGGTATTAATGTAAGTCGCAGAACGGCTCAGAATTGTTTTCCATCAGCCATCCTTATTAACTGAATTAAGCCGAGGTACATGCTTATAAGTGTGTAATGAAACTGTGTTGTACATACTAATTAGCTAATTCCAATTAATCAGTCTTATTGATGGTTAAGGTTTCTTCAGTTCTCCACTTTTAAAATAAAAATGCTTTGGAATAACAGCTGAGAAACTGTAAGAGATAACGACGGATGATAGAGACCGCCTTAAGAGAAAGTTTATAGAAATGCCGAAGTTGTTCTTCGTAACGAGAGGAAGAAGCAAAACATTCCCGTATAGGGGAGAGATGCCTGAATTGTACCACTTTTGAGGTTTTATTTATTATAGCCTAAACAGTAAGTTATAAAATTATTTAAACAGTGCCACTCTCAACTGAAGAGTGTTCTTGGCATCTCAATTACAGAATGGAGCTTCTGGGAGAAATAGATACACTACACTTAATTTTCTAAACCTTTGCAAGCGGTACAATTTAAGACACTCAGGTTTCCTAGCTTCTACAGTTGGTTCATAAATTGTACCGCCCTTGTAAAACATTTCCCTGAGCTTCAAGATGTGTTCTACTCTAAGTTTACAGAGATGTTCCATATATTAGTTCTTATGTCCAATTTTCAGACATTACAGTATAAATTTTTCACTCCTTTTCTCACTCCTGCACACTTCTCATGTATCCACATTTTTCATTTCATTCATCTGATGGCCGGCCGGAGTGGCCGAGCGGTTCTAGGCGCTACAGTCTGGAACCGCGCGACCGCTACGGTCGCAGGTTCGGATCCTGCCTCAGGCATGGAGGTGTGTGATGTCTTTAGGTTAGTTAGGTTTAAGTCGTTCTAAGTTCTAGGGGACTGATGACCTGAGAAGTTAAGGCCCATAGTGCTCAGAGCCATTTGAACCATTTTGCATCTGATGAGATTTTTCTATTCGACTTTCCCCGTAGAACCCGCAGTGCATTCCTCTTTTTTACCAACGAATTTCTGTGGTGGTTTCCCCGCAGAGTCTACAAAACCCTTGCTTTCCACAGGTGAAGCTATAACTCCGTTTGTTTCTGCTGTGCCGAAAGCAATTTTTAATTCTTCCAACACGCAAAATCTGAACACCGTCTCTCCATACGTTACAGTATGCCTTTGCAATTAATTTTAACCTTCATTGGGAAATAGTTTCTCTGCTGCAAAAAATGTTTGTACTTCGTTTGCATTTTTATTTTTGTTTCCAGTATGTCTCTTAATTTTTGGCTTAGTAACATTTTATGTGTGTGCACATTCGCTTAATGCATGATCCCCATTTAGACATATTGTTACAGCAAAAGGGTATTCACCTGTGCTCCACTTTCCATAACGTCTTCCTGTTGCCATACTGTAGTACAAAACTATTATTTGATTAATAAATAAGTATAACGATCACATTAGAAAATTCATCCCATCTTTTCGTAACATTATGTTCACTCATAATGCTAAATATATTTTGAAGCTCACTATAGGAGCAAGTTTCTTAAATCGCACCCGTACAATATTGCGAACTTACAGCGGACATCACTGGCAACGTCGTCATTTTTTCGGTCTCAGTTTCCCACAAATAAATTCAGATAGGCGACAACCTGAAATGTAAGGTTATTTCATGTAGATTCATACATAAATAAAAAATTATATTGCTACTTACCTTATAATGATAATTCCTTTGCCACATACAGAATAACTTAGCTGAAAACTATAACAAAATCAAGGCTGTCTTCAGACGATCTGCTCCTCATCCCACAGATAACTGACAATACGGCTCCATGAAACACGTAGTTCATGCTGACCGCCGTAGATGTCGAACGTAACAAGAGGCATGAATTTCATAACTATCATTGTTAACAATCGTTTAAAAATATTGGTAATTAAAAATTTATATTTGCAATGAAGACTGGATTTTTGTGTGCAGTATGTAATTGGAAATAAGAAGACATGATTTCTCAAAAAATGACAATTAAATATTTTTCAGTTAGCACATATTTGACGACCTTTATATTTCCATATTACTTATGTGCCAAAAAGTATGCCGTATCAGCTATGAGTTGTCAGTACTGGAAGACAAACAACAAAATATTCGTCTTCTCACATATCTTAACCTCCCCGCAATGGCCGCGTTAATTACCCATTTGCCCTTGAGGTAAACGGCGAACTTTACTTACCTCACGGCCGAGTTCACCAATGTCAAATAAAATTAAGCACGCTTTAAAATACTATACTATATAAGTTTCTTGAGCATAAAATAACATTTTAAGAAGATTTACGACAGATGACTCATAACGTTGTTGACGTTTTCGGATTGTGCTTTTAGTTGGTAGATGCAATGTTATAGTAAAATATTGCTGAGTGCTGCGGGCCGAATGAATACTTGATTGGGGCCACATGCGGCCCGCTGCCGCAATTTGAAGACCACTGCGCTAGAGCATTCTTTATATTTTTAATCGACTTCCAATACGGAGGAGTTTCTCAGTTTTTCAAGTACATCATTAATGTTTGTACATGTATAGCTATTTAAAGCGTTGAGAGATTTCGTTTATGATAGATGGCTTGGAGACTGCAGCTGAAATGTTATCATGCTAGAGCAATATAAGAACAGTTGTAGATGACACTGGCGCCTTGTGGTCTGCCTACTTTTAGGCGTCCTGATACAGCTGCATATGCTATATTACTAAATGAAGCTCATCTGCGTTTGATACTTCTGATGCAGCACTTATTTTGAAAAAATCACTGTAGGATTCGTTTCAGTTTCTCGTATTATCAGAAATCATCTTTAACATTGTATATTATCACGATTTTCCTCTACTTTAGGTAATCTATCCTTGATTCAGCAACGGCTTTAGCTGTTTATCTATCTCAGTTGCATTTTTGGCAAATACAGTGAGTTGCATATGCACCAGTCATGGCTGAAAAGCTTTTGTACTCTACTGATTTAATAAAAAGGTGTGACTCTGCGTCACAGACTGTGTTCAACCCATGATACAGACATCATTTCTATTTTACGTCGAAATGCCTAAATAGTAAGCATTACTGAAGTATCGATAACTTCTCATGTCTAATAAATTTGATGGTATCAGGGATGCTATTTTATCAGCACAAGTATCATCCCGTTGCTGTGGGCATAAAGTTTTCTTTCAAATGGAAATGTATGCCATTCAAAATGCTGTTATGAAATGACGTGGTACTTAATTCTTCCGAAAGTTGATTATTCGAAAGGAGGATACATCACAGTGATCAAAGCAGGAGTTTGGTAAAGTAATGTGACACTGATAATTATAAGGGCCTAAAGCACAGAAAACACTTTTGAGAAAAATTGATCCTTCTGAGAATCAAATTTATAGACAAGAATGCAATCTCATAGGTCCGAATTGTTTTTTAACCAAGTCTCAACATCCTGTATCTCCTAGGAAAAAATAGTGTACTTACTTTATGTTTTGAAATATTAATTAACATTTGAAATTACATTTATTGTTTATGGTAATTCACAAAATTTCAATATATAGACTACCGACAATTGTGTCTTTTGCCTGTTGTAAAGTTTGTAATTTACGTGAAACTGGAATTAGAACACAAAGAACACATACTAAATGCACCACACACACACAAACACAATTAATACTTATTCTAACACCTCCTTGTCCTTGCTATCGTCATTTTCATTAAGAACAATCCGTGATTTGAGGTTCACATAAATCTGAAGTATCGCTACTAGTGCATGATGCACACTCTAAATTATGTTTTCAATTGAGCAATGCATAGCAACAAAATCATGCTTCGTGCTTCGGACCCATACAGAATTGACCTGAGAAATCGGTGAGACGCCTTGTCGTGAAGGTACAGTGAATGTACATGAATTTACAATGTAGGACGAAGTATAGAGATCCAGGTGTCCGGAGCATGCAATGGTGCTACAATCATAGAACCGATTACGGTGAGCTTTAGGTCCTTGTGGTTCTCAGCACCTCGAATATATGACAGTTTCAATTTACAATGAATGTGAACTTCCTACTTGTAAAAAACGGCTGTTATATGCTGCTGTTATTTTTTCCTTTGTAGTTACGTACAGAGTTGTTACTGGGTAGCAGTTGCTGACGGCGAGCTGTGACAATACTATGTATCACACAACAGATTAATGTGGGCTACACAAATAAAGACTGTAATCTGAAATTTAGATTGCAAGGTTCCACTTATTAAAAATGCAAATGTGCATGAATCAGCGCGCGGTTGGCCGACAATTGACACGTTACCAACCATTCGGTTCCCATCGTTTGAAAAGAAAACTAAAACACGAAAAGAAGATTTAAAATTTATTAGTAAAGGATAGTCATGTGTCTTGAAATAAATGAAAACCAACTCAGGTGAAGATAAGATAACAGAGAGCAAGGAAATGGTGTTTTTACTTTCTACAAGACGTGAGACATAAATATATGCTCTTTACTTTGTTTTAGAACAGCAGATAAACGAAATTCATACGTAGGTGTGGTTAGTACAATGACATGCGTTAGGGAGAACCTCAAAATGAAAAGCTCGCTGACCTTACTGTGTACACTAATTTATTACAATTATCCGTTACATGGACTGACGTACATCTTCTTCAATCATCTGCATTTATTAATCTTTCATGGGGCGATCACAACGTTGCTTATCAGTCTCCTTTGAAAGACGCTTACGTACTAAAAGTGAATGACACTTCACCATGCGCAGTTTCTCGACAGAACCTAGAATTTAAAGAAACATTCTGCACAAGATTTCATTGCGTTTGTGTTAATAGATTTTCCTTAATTGGTAGCGTTTATTTAAAACTGTTTTTGTTGATATGGGTGGGAGTTCTTGTAGGCCTCTCTGCAAGAGTTCAACAGCAAAATGGGAAATAATTAAAACCAACTTCAGTAATAAGGCTGACAGTAAAAAAGTGCAGCAAACGATAATTTCAGGTCTTAGACCTGATATGACTCGCCGGCTGATGAATGTGACGAACAGACAATTTTTTGTTTTGTTTTTTTGTGTGTGTGGGGGGGGGGGGGGGGGGAAGATATCAATGGAATGTTTATAGATGTTTCCCAGCCACATTAAACACTCTTTTGTTCTCATCTCCCCCTGTTTCTTATCTGCCCATCACATTTAACAGTAACTTCTTCCACATAATATAGCAACCTGTGTCAGTACTTATTTGTGTAGTACTGTACATTCGTATAGTTTCATTCTTTGAGCATAATGTAATACAAAGTTTATTAATTTGCTTATATCTTCTTTATGCCTGTGTTTTTTGTACAGACATATAAATTCTCACTGACGATTTATTTATTTATTTATTTATTTATTGTTCCGTGGGACCAAATTAAGGAGAAGTCTCCATGGTCATGGAACGAGTCAATACATGAAATTATAACGCGATAGTAGAAGCAGATAAAATGAAATACAAGAAACGTATTCAGGCGACAATTCGTAAGTTTAAATAAAGAAAATCAACAATGTAACACTGGAATTTGCTTAATTTTTCAGCTCTTCCAGGAGCTCCTCGACAGAACAGGAGTGAGCCATGAGGAAACTCTTCAGTTGAGACTTAAAAGCGTTTGGGCTACTGCTAAGATTTTTGAGTTCTTGTGGTAGCTCATTGAAAATGGATGCAGCAGAATAGTGCACTCCTTTCTGCACAAGAGTCAAGGAAGTGCATTCCACATGCAGATTTGATTTCTGCCTAGTATTAACTGACTGAAAGCTGCTAACTTTTGGGAATAAGGTAATACTGTTAACAACAAGCGACATGAAAGAAAATATATACTGTGAGGGCAACGTCAGAATTCCCAGACTATTGAATAGGGGTCGACAAGAGGTTCTCGAACTTACACCACATATAGCTCGAACAGCCCGTTTTTGAGCCAAAAATACCCTTTTTGAATCAGAAGAATTACCCCAAAATGTGGGGACTATCTGTTTAGTATTGTGTTAGGATGTCCTAGAAAGTCAGAAGTCTGTTCAGAGCGAAATACAAAACAAGTATTATTGCGGGAAATCAATACTCTGTATTTCTGTTTTTAATAAGATAGATTTAGTTTTATTCAGTTCTGTTTACTGTAACATACGGATGCACGAAATACAAATGTCAAGAACGGAAGGGTAAGAACTACGATAACTCCTAAATAAAAATACCTACAACTGACGTATCATTTTCCTGAGTTTGGATTCGGTAGCTACTATGAGAGAATTAACACGTGATGTTAGTTGCTGCGATAGCTGCAGAAGAAGAGAATTACGCTTATGCAGTGCAGAATCGAAAACAGAACTGTGCATCCGCAGTTCTGGGTCACAATTTCAGATGCTGCTCGCGGCCAGACATGAATCAACAATGAAGGGTCACCGTGTGCCCTGCTCCGTTCCAGGGGCAGGACCTTATCTCGCTCCTCTATATTCGCAGTAACTCGTGGCTAATTGCCTGCTGCGTGTTCGGTTTGGATAATACCGCACGAGATGTACAGCACATAATTAGTAAACACAAACGAACCTGCGTCCATTGTTCTCGCCTCTAATGCTCCCACCGCAGAGTGCCGGGCGCGTGCGCTAAATGAATTACGAGTCCGTTACCTCCTGCGAGGAGCCTTAACTAAGTTCCCGCAGAGAAAAAAGCCTCTAAATAAACTTACATTCTTTTTTCCCTTCTTTTGTTGCCCGCAATGAGAACCAACTGTCGTCCAGCGCCTGGAATTGCAGGCTTAACAAACATGTGGTATAAAATTAGTTCGCCGGAGAAAATATTTGTGACCCCGTTAGAAGTGTACACTGCTCTCTTGGAACTGCTATAAATGTTGCTTAACTTGTACCTGTTCGTGGTGTGGTCCTCAATTATCGATATAAGTCGTGGCAGAGGAGTGGTGCAAATGTACCAGTCGTTTGTATGGAATAAGCGCGATAAGATGTTGTTTTATTAATTTATTGGCCTTTGGCATTAACCATTTAGCAAGGGAAGTGAGTATCTACAGATCTGGCATACAATATGACATACACAGCTTAAGTATTAGATATTACATTAATTTCAGGTAAACTTCATGATACACTTTGTACATTCACATACTCAATACAGTCCATACATCACAAGCTCTTACGCTAGAACCTTTGTGTCTGACTTGTAACTGCATACCTGCTTCTTGCAGAAACCGGGCAATACTGACACAGGCCGTCATAGATGTTGGTTGGGGAATTCCTGCTCAGATTAAGGCCTTGAGAAACTCGGGGTGCTGTCTGTCATAGCGTGAATACCCTAGTATCATATGTCTAAGGTCTGCAAGCTCTGTTAGGTGGACTTCGCAGTACAGAGGTAGCTGAACTTCCATCCTATAAAGAAGTGAAGGATAACAGCCGTAACCCAGACGGATGAGCGTTTTAGTAATGGTATGATTTCTGGACACCTTGATTTGGGCCGGCCAGGGTGGCCGAGTGGTTGTAGGCGCTTCAGACTGGAACCGCGCGACCACTACGGTCGCAGGCTCGAATACTACCTCGGGCATGGACGTGTGTGATGTCCTTAGGTTGGTTAGGTTTACGTAGCTCTAAGTTCTAGGGGACTGATGACCTCAGCTGTTAAGTCCCATAGTGCTCAGAGCCGTTTGAACCATTTATCGATTTGGGAGAACCAGGTTTTACAAGGAATAGCCGGCTGTGTGGCATAATGTCTTCCTTTGGGCTGTTGTGAGATCTCCCACGTCTGTGACCATTCTTCATAGACCTTTTTCATTACGCCAGCCACAAAATCTGCATGTGGAACTCAAGTGTAGTGAAATTGGTGAGCAATCACACTTTGTCTCGCCAGGTGGTCCGACATCTCGTTGCATGAAATACCAGTGACCCTTGATTCATAACAACTGGACACATTAATGTTGACTTTCATACTTAGAGATTAACTTCATTGCATCGAGTACATGGCAGTTAGTGTTTGAGCCACACCGCTGTTTCTCCAGGTTTTCCAGTGAACTCTTCGAATCAGTGACAATAAGGGTGTCGTTGACCTGGTTTGCTGCGTATTGTAAGGCTTGCTAAACTGCAAGAACTTCGGCAATGAAGATGCCGGCTTCCGTCGGTAGCTTAAACATAACCCAAGATCCCCACAGAAGAAAGCAAATATGGTTCCCCCTCTTGCGTTGGAGCCGTCAGTGACTATTTTGATCAATGAGAGCTACGTTGATGCAATTAGACGGGAAACGTTAGTAGAAGCAGAGAAAGTACGCTCCGACGCTCTGGGCTGATAGATTGTGGACCCGTAGTTTAGTACTTCGTATTCCAAGCTAAATGCGAGGGGCAGATAGTCTTCGAGGGCGAGGGATGTGACGTATATTTCCCACCTCGATATGGAGACATATAAAAACAGCATAAAGAAGCTATCTTTTTTGCCCGCGCCCGATGTTTTAGTGTGTCAGCGCCGAGTGTCGAACATGTCTACAAGGAATTATGTACCGCTCTTAACAGTGCAACCCGTCGCAAATACCCTGAAGTACCAAAGAAACTGGTCCACCTGCCTAATATAGTGTAGGGCCCACGCCAGCATGCAGAAATGCCACAACACGACGTGGCATGGACTCGACAATTTTCTGAAATAGAGCTGGTGGGAAATTACACCATGAATCCTGAAGGGCGGACAGTAAATCCGTAAGAGTACGAGGGGTTGGAGATCTCTTCTGAGCAGCGCGCTGCAACGCATCCTAGATATGCTCAATAATGTTCATTCCTGGAGAGTTTCGTGGCCAGGGGAAGCGTTTAGACTGAGAAGAGTGTTCCTGGAGGTACTCTGTAGCATTTGTAGACTTGTGGGGCCTCGCATTGTCCTGCTGTAATTGCCCACATCCGCCGGAATGCACAATGGACTTGAATGGATGCATGTGATCAGACAGGATGCTGACATACGTGTCACCTGTCAGAGTCGTATGTAGACGTATCAGGGTTCCCATCTCACTCTAACTGCACACGCCCCACACCATTACAAAGCTTCCACGAGCTTAAAGAGTTACCTGCTGACATGCAAGGTTCATTGATTCAACCCGCACACGTCTATTCGCTCGATACGATTTGGAACTAGACTCGTCCGACCAGGCAACATGCTGACGGCACAGGCGAGGCGTAAAGCTTTGTGTCTTGCAGTTGTGAAGGGTACAAGAATGGGTCTTTGGCTCCGAAAGCCCATATCAATGATGAAACTTCCTGGCAGATTAAAACTGTGTGCCCGACCGAGACTCGAACTCGGGACCTTTGCCTTTCGCGGGCAAGGAAGTTTCATATCAGCGCACACTCCGCTGCAGAGTGAAAATCTCATTCTGGAAACATCCCCCAGGCTGTGGCTAAGCCATGTCCCCGCAATATCCTTTCTTTCAGGAGTGCTAGTTCTGCATGGTTCGCAGGAGAGCTTCTGTAAAGTTTGGAAGGTAGGAGACGAGGTACTGGCAGAAGTAAAGCTGTGAGTACCGGGCGTGAGTCGTGCTTCGGTAGCTCAGTTGGTAGAGCGCTTGCCCGCGAAAGGCAAAGGTCCCGAGTTCGAGTCTCGGTCGGGCACACAGTTTTAATCGAACAGGAAGTTTCATATCAGCGCACACTCCGCTGCAGAGTGAAAATCTCATTCTGGCATATCAATGATGTTCGCAATCTGACACTTGTTGATGGCCCGGCATTGAAATCTGCAGAGGTTTGCGGAAGGGTTGCATTTCTGTCATGATGAACGATTCTCTTCAGTTGTCGTTGGTCCCGTTCTTGCAGGATATTTTTCCGGCAATGTCGGAGGTTTGACGTTTTATCGGGTTCCTAGTATTCACGGTACACTCATGAAATAGTCGCACGGGAAAAAACAACTTCATCGCTAGCTCGGATATGCTGTATCCCATCGCTCGTGCCGGCCGGAGTGGCCGTGCGGTTCTGGGGGCTACAGTCTGGAGCTGAGCGACCGCTACGGTCGCAGGTTCGAATCCTGCCTCGGGCATGGATGTGTGTGATGTCTTTAGGTTAGTTATGTTTAATTAGTTCTAAGTTCTAGGCGACTGATAACCTCAGCAGTTAAGTCCCATAGTACTCAGAGCCATTTGAACCATTTGAACCATCACTCGTGCGTGAACTGTAGCACCACGTTCAAACTCACTTAGATCTTCATAACACGCCATTGTAGTAGCAGGAACCGATCTAACAACTGCGCCAGACACTTGTTGTCTTATACAGGTGTTCCCGACTGCAACGGCATATTCTGCCTGTTTACACACCCCTGTATTTCAATACGCATGCCTACTCCAGTTTCTTTGGCGTTTCAGCGTAGATCCCAGCAAACAAGGAACGGAGACGAGTGTCACGTCTTGTAAAAGCAAATCGATTTCAAATTCAGTTTCTACTGTCAATAAATGTAAATATAGCTCAACTACTTTCCGTCTTCAGTGGGCCAGACGTAGGTTTGCCATGATTCTGTTACACAAAAACCGGCTACAAATGCATATTAGTAATTAAATATAGCGCGCTGTCGATGAAATAAGTAATCGGTCGGTGCACGACAACGCACGGTACCAATGTGTTCCAATGAGCAGCGCGAGAAATCCTGATTTTTCAGCGGCTATATCTTGGGCTGAACTGGACACAAAGATGAGGTGTCAAATGATTTGGCTGAACTGGACACAAAGATGAGGTGTCAAATGATTTGGATAGCCGTTGGCCTAGCGACCATTTTTATGCCTTTCGAAAAACGAGCAAGCTATTCCTATCCTACAGCACAGGGTCAAAATTTAAACGTAACACACTCCTCTAAACCAGGAAAATTGAGCAAATTGGTTTGTTCTTTTGCATTAAGTGTAGTCTAGAGTGCACCTTTGGCGGCTTATGAAAGTACCATTTGTTCATCGGTGTTTCCTGAAAACCCATGATTTTCGGATTCGAAAAGTACCAGCTGTGGGGATGGATAGTTTCTATTCATGGCAGCGTGTCGTACTTTGTTCTTAACATGACATTCTCTATTCATTACCGAGATCCAAATGATCATTTACCGTAGTTATGGACGTAAAATATTCAAGTAATAAGCGGTCTCAGGCGTAAACATTGTTTCAACTGACGAACCGAAAACATAGCAAGGGTTTCTAGGACATCGCAAGGGTTCTGAAGTCACCAGACTATGTTTTTCGTCACCATTTTGTCACCAACAAATCTTTGACACTCTGTCTCTTTTCAATGGCAACTTCACGCCTATATAAAAATGTCCAAAGTGGTTCTTCAGTGAAAGAAAAAGGGTTAGAAAGGGTTTACCATGTCTGAAAACAAGTTAAAACAAGTGCCAAAAATTTTATAAAATGGAAATATAACAAACTCAGTAAAATGTTCCTAATGTCACTTTTTCTCTTTTAAGATAGAAATCATAACCCTGTAGTTTTCGATGAATTGTGATTGATGAGCGAAGTATCCAGATAAAATGTAAAATCAATGATTTTGTGTTGCCCTTTTATTATGCTTACTTATTTGTTGTTTCTATGCTCCAAAATATATAAATGCGTCGAAATACACAAATAAACTGTCATAAATTTACAGGTCTTTGGAATTCGTTTCATATAAGCATGAGACGCTGTTTCTTGACTATAAAAGGAGGGAACCAACTGAGAATTAAAAAAAATTGAATTTGCTCCTTTTTAAAGGATTCTGACAGAAAATTGGGGAACCACCTGTATCAATCCTGATTCCGTCTTCGTCACCAAAAATTTTGTCATTCGAGCGCATTCGCGCTTTTTTGTGCACAGAAAGTGGCGGCGGGAGAAAAAGAGACATTAAAGAGAAAGAGATATGCATCGACACACTAGTAGTAAGAGCCAAAGAGAAAGGAGATACTGATGATCAGAGATAGTGGTAGAAAGGAGAAAGAGGGAAGGGTGGAGATAGAAGCAGTGGGACCAAAAGAGAGAGCAGACAGTGAACATGAAGAATACAGATGAATGGAGACCTTACATGGGCTTCGGGGTCTGAACACTCCTTCACTGGCGAACTTCAACACATAGGTATAACGGAGGGCACATTTTGGACTGATATTTTAAACGCCTGGGTATAGGGAAAAAATAAGCTGGACCGACTAGAGTTATCCTGCTGCTGAAGCATGGTGGAAATAATGACAATGGGAAAGAAACATAAAAACAGACAGTTTAAGTCAGAGAGAAGACAGTGGTACAGGGATAAATGAATGGGAGAAAAGGTGTAACAGTGGGGGAGAGGCATATACGAGGGGGGACCCAAAAGAAACCGGACTCTGAGGGCGCTGCCACTCGTAGACGTAGTGCAGGGTTCTCACGCTAGATGGTGTTAGTAGAGACCTTAATGAAACAGCTGTGCAGACGGCGTCAGTGTAGAGCTGAACTTGCAAGTGTGGTATTGTGTTTCTCTTACTGTTGGCTGGTTACCTCTGCGAAGTCGTTATGGCAACTTTAAAAGAACAAAGAGTGTGTGTGAAATTTTGTTTCCTGCTTTAAAAAAACTGCAACGGAGTCACACCAAATGCTTCAGGAAGCTTTCCAGGAGGACGCTATGAGCCGCACACAGGTTTTCGAGTGGTTTGGGCGCTTTAAACGTGGTGAGATGCGTGTTGAAGACCAATGTCGTTCTGGACGCCCTTCAACATCGCGAAATCAGGAGAACATTGAAAAGGTCCGCCAAAAGATCAACGAGTATCGTCGCCAAACGATCGACTAAATTTCAGCAGAGACAGGAATCAATTGGAGCTCGAGCGAGAGGATTTTGAGTGAGACGTGTTGCTGCTAAATTTGTTGCGCACCTTCTCACACAGGAGCAAGAAACCATCCGCATGAATGTGTGTCAGGACTTGAAAACAGAGATTGCACGTGATCCAAACTTCTTGAACAAAGTCATTACAGGGGATGAGGGTTGGTGTTACGGGTATGACCCAGAAACCAAGCAAGCGTCAAGCCAGTGAAGGACTCCCAACTCTCTCAGACCAAAAACAGCAAGGCAAGTGAGGTCAAATGTGAAGACGATGATCATTGTCTTTGTTTACGTTCGCGGAATTGTGCATCGGGAATTCGTACCCCCTGGCCAGACTGTTAACCATAACTTTTACTTGGATGTTTTAAGGCGTCTGCGAGAGGATGTGAGGAGGAAACGCCCTGAACTTTGGCGATCAGGTGACTGATTTCTGCATCATGACAACGCTCCAGCACACACGGCCTTACGAGTGACCCACTATTTGGCATCTCAGAGGTGTCTGTCGTTCCCCACGCTCCGTATTCGCCGGACTTAGCCCCGTGCGACTTTTTCCGATTTCCACGAATGAAAAAAACGCTGAAAGGGGAGCGTTATGACGATGTGGAGGCGGTGAAAACAGCTTCGCAAAGGGCACTGGACTATATCAAACTTGAAGAGTTCCAAACATGCTTCCAACAGTGGGAAAAAAGACTTGACAAGTGCATCGGATGTAATGGAGAGTATTTTGAAGGTGACTGAAGTAATTTTGTAAAAATGTTCATCAATAAATTTGTTATGAGAACAATCCGGTTTCTTTTGGGTCCCCCCCTCGTACTTACAGCGGCACTGACAGAGGGATGCCCAGTATGAAGAATTAACTGCAAAGAGAGACTGGGTAAAAGGGTTTAAAATGTTTTGCGTAAAAAAAATGAGAATATATACATATGCCAAAATTTTTCGTGTGGAAGACGGAATGAGTACTGAGGCAGTTAGTTCAAATGTTTCAAATGGCTCTGAGCACTATGGGACTTAACGTCTGTGGTCATCAGTCCCCTAGCACTTAGAACTACTTAAACCTAACTAACCAAAGGACATCACATACATCCATACCCGAGGCAGGATTCGAACCTGTGACCACAGCGGTCACGTGGTCCCAGACTGAAGCGCCTAGAAGCACACGGCCACACCGGCCGGCGGCAGTTAGTTCCCCACTGCTCTGTCAGAGTATTTTTAAGAGGAACATGTACGCAATTTTTGTGCTCCAACAGAAGCATTTTACCACTGTTATAGGCCGGCCGCGGTGGTCAAGCGGTTCTCGGCGCTCAGTCAGGAACCGCGCGACTGCTACGGTCGCAGGTTCGAATCCTGCCTCGGGCATGGATGTGTGTGATGGCCTTAGGTTAGTTAGGTTTAAGTAGTTCTAAGTTCTAGGGGACTTAAGACCACAGATGTTGAGTCCCATAGTGCTCAGAGCCATTTTTTGAACCACTGTTATAAATATATTTGGCACAGTTTTAATGTGAAATATTTTACAATACTTACAATTTATACTTTACTTGCCGAGTATCTGGCACTTCCCTTGTGTAGATTTATTGTAATCTACTTGTCAGTCTCCTCCTTCCCTCCCCCTCTCTGTCCATCTCCTCCATGCTCCATCTCTGTCCATCTCCTCCTCTTCCCATTTTTGGTCTATATCCCCATCTCCCTCTCTCTGTCTCCTTGTCCTATCTGTGTCCATTTCCTTCTTCTCTCTCTCTATCTATCTGTCTGCCGGAAAAAGTTTCGGAAAGGTTTGAAATAATGTGTACTGTTCGTTACAAGTCACTAAGTGCTGTCATTTTCAAATTATCAAGTAATAATTTGTGCATTATATTACTTTTTCATCCGCACTTCTTTGATAGGCAGGGGATTCTTACCCTACCCTTACAGCGATTGTTTACATACAGAAGATTACACGTGTATCAAGTTTGAGTGAAATCGGTCCAGTGGTTTAGGATATGTGAAACAAGCATACATACCGGTATTACCTCGGCGTATCATTAAACGCCCAAAGGACTAAGTGGAAGGACTGGACCCTAGGGTAGGGGAGCATTCACCTTTTATTGTTGACAATATTTATTGAAGTCAATCAACAGAAATAACGATTATCATACACTTCAAGTGAGAGAACATTTGTACATGAATCCCATCAGTTGCCTGAATGCCAAAGAAAGAATGACAACTTTTCAAACCAGGAAGGTAATACCTTTTTATAAAAAATAGAATACACTGAGCGCCTAAAGGGCTACCGTAAGTTCACTTACAGACAGTTTTAAAACCTTGCCCAAATATATTCCTTTAAAAGAAACAGCAACCTTACATACGGACTCCCAACTAGACAGGCAATAATATCCATTAGACTCTTCTCTTACAAGTAGTTCCCAGCGCACGGCATCGGCCACGTGCGGACATGAACGTCCTGCGGAGCAGCCAACACGGGTCACACCTGGCTGTGCCGCTCGGGCCGGACTTATCGGACCGACCGAGGGCGCCAAGTACAGTACATGCGTCCGATCTCACTCCCTGGGTGCTCCTCCCCCCGAACGCTTAACTCAGAGGGCTGTTATTGGGTGCACTTGGACCTTAATGTAACGTTCAGTTCCATCAGACGCAACAACAAGCGAGAACCCGAATGTGTAGCCCAGACCCACCACCTAGGCACACACGTGGAACAAATTTTCAACAATTATAGTCCAACAAATCGCGTGTGCTGACGCAGCAACAACTCGCGGCAACCAAATATCTCAAGCAGAGCTATGTTAATGAAACCAAAATCAATCACTTCAAACAACTTTAAATAAAAAGGCATAGCGACAGTATCGCATGAGTTAAAACAAATTGCCGCTGCTAAATTTAGCTTACAAGTAACAATTAAATAAGTCTCAGGGTTGAGAAATTTTAAGTGTGAGCTCACTTCCTCACCCGACGCCACCAAAAAAACACTAAATGTTATTTTATCCTTACGGTAATCGAGCCATTGGCGGACGGCGACATTCAGAACTCGTCACAAGTGTTCAAGTTCTACAATATTGTCTGCAACAAACTAAACACTCAGTTTTAAAACATTATACACAATAATCCCTACGGCTTGGATGGTAAGGCAGAATGCCGACGATGCTATACACTAAGCAACAAAAGTTCGATCGGAATGATGCAACAAATTGCGTAGCGTCCGACCACAACATGGATTACTAACAGACTTTCATAACTGAGCACTCGCTAATAAATAAATTACTTTTACATGTGAAATTTCATCATATTTTCACTTCTATTGGCTGCGTTTGTTGCTATAGGTACACGTTTCTTCATAAGTAATAGAGCTTGTTCGATGAATTTTGCACAGCATACAAACCATACTTACAGGTGTATGAAACTCTTGAAATTATTTAATTTATAAAAAATTAATGTGCTGTTACATTTTAAACTTCATAGAAAAAACTCAAATTTTATAGTTAATTATCTCAATTTTTACAACAGTTTTTCATAGATTTGGAAAATTTTGGAATTTCATACACCTGTAAGCATGGTATGTATTCTGCGAAAAATTCATCGAAGAATCTCTCTTACTTATGAAGAAAAGTATACCTATAGCAACAAATGCAGCCAATGGTAAGTGAACAAAAGGTGAAATACAAATGTAAAAAAAAATATATTTTCTTATAGTTTTGAACTTCCACCACTATAAGGGTAAATCCTGAATCCTTTCTGGTCATTCTGACAAAGTTTTATGAATTTATTTTTAAAAGTATAGACAGTGGAAATTGAAAATTCCTGTGGTGTCTCTCCTGCTCCAAGTCATCCCGTTTGACGTCCTACTCCGTTAAAAGAATAATTTCTTGGTGATTTATGATAGCATAGTTGGAAACAGAGCTATCTGTATTGAAACTGAAAATAAATTAGTCAGTCTTGATGGCAAATTTATTTTTAAAATATTATATTTTAGTCTTATCCGGTTTCACTCTTTGAAGATCATCACGAGATCATTACACGTCTCCTTAGCTGGTATACAGACACCCGTCGAACCTGCCAGTTGACAAGTCCATCTGTTCTGCCTGGCGTATCTGCACACCACCTAGAAAACATGTAGTGATCTGCTGATGATCTTCAAAGACTGAAACCGATTACCATTAAAATGTAACATTTAAAAGATATTATTGCAATCAAGTCTTTGTGTTTCTGTTAAATTTAATTTCAGGACCTGATCAAATACAATACTCTCCTTCAGTTCTTGCACCTAGCCATTTCAAAGAATGTTCTGACATCTGCAGAAGTAACCAGTCCCTAATGCTGCTGTTGTAACAGCAATTCATTAAATTCCTACGACATTGTGCTTTGGGTAGATCAGCCTGCAAATCCTTTTCTTTTGTACTATAAAAAGCATCATTCTGCCTTTCTGTTAAAGTATCAGTTACTTCATGTAGTACCATACTAACTTAATTTAACCAAATTTCAATTTTGGCAATGGACTTTTGAAATCTGTGTCATAAGAAACCACAAATAATCGTCACCAACGTTATTTCTACGAAAATAGAAATGGTTAAAATGGCTCTGAGCACTATGGGACTTAACATCTGTGGTCATCAGCCCCCTATAACTTAGAACTACTTAAACCTAACTAACCTAAGGACATCACACACATCCATGCCCGAGGCAGGATTCGAACCTGCGACCGTAGCGGTCACGTGGTTCCAGACTGAAGCGCCTAGAACCGCTCGGCCACGGCGGCCGGCTCTGCGAAAATACTTCATGAGAAAAGGACATTCGTCGAGTGAGGTGAAATAAGATTTTAATGTCTCGAACATCTACATCTGCATGATTATTCTGCAATTCACAATTAAATACCAGGCAGAGGGTTAATCGAACCACCTTTGAGCTACTTCTCTACCATTCCACTCTCGAAGAGTGTGTGCAAAAACCGAACACTTAAATGTTTCTTTGTCAGATCTGATTTCTCTTATTTTATTGATGATCGTTTTTCCCTAAGGCGGTCGGCGCCAACAAAATGCACATAACATATAAAAATCTTTCAGTTGGTATTAACTATGTTGTTTTTACATTACTTTGAAAGTTTTTATATGTAACATTAACGAATTTACAACAATGAGTGAGTGATGCAATTCTAACACAATCTACAATAAAAAATTGATTTAAGACTTTTACAATTAGACCTTGAATGTCTTTAGGAAATCAGTCAGGACGAGTTTGCAGAGTTATTCAGAATATGGGCTGGACGTCCAAACCCTACAACTGCTCATTCTAATTCAGGCTTCAGTCTTCTAAAAACATTGTTCTGACCTTTTCTAGCCAAACCTCCAAAATTAATATTTTTAGTAACCCCCCCCCCCCTATGCACTTATTGCTTGATTGATGCTGCTGTGTTCTGTAAAACTATGAATAAATTGAGAAACTGTTCCAAAACGTTTTTTGTTATACTCATCCAGTTTTGACTGAATATCGTCACATTTTTGAAAGTATTAAATAATCACAGCAAATATGATATCTATGGTTACTGGTGTTTGTACTGATACTAACAAAATCACATCACCTTTAGAATGATTTTCTTATAGGTATGTTTGTACAATACATTATTTACCGTTGTTTCATTTTTTACCTTCGAAGTCGAATGTGTTGTGGCACTTCTCGGATCGCTGTACATTGTTGGGAATAATTTGCTTTTATACGTATTGCCACTGCGGCAGCTATTTTCTTCCCTTCTGACGAATTACTACTGATCCAATTCGTACATTCCTTAGAGGAGGGCGCACAGTTCATGGCATTCCTGAACCTGTACTTCACTGTACCTACCCGATCTCAGAGGTTCCTTCCCTCCGACCCCCACCCCCCTACCCTATGTGCAATCAAAAAACAGTAAGTGTAAAGAGGAATATTTTTAAAATTAATAATTGTAACTTGTAGGAATAGAAGTCCCCTTATTGTTTCACCAGTTACTTTTTAATCAAAGAAATATACAAGCATACTTGTTTTCGGATCTTACATTCCGCTTCATGTTCACTTCACCTCATTTCACTTAAAGAAATTCTCCAGTCTGTATATCTTTAAATGTTGTTTTCCGTTTTTTTGCCATGACCTTAAAATTCTTAAATATTTCACACTCGATAACACAGGTCTCTTATCGGAATATCAAATTGAATTTGATGGATACCTACAAATTCTTCTTCTTAAAACACAGAACCACCAAAAAGAGTCTTTCTACTAATCTAGTTCGAAAGGAAGCGGTGACGTGGAGATAATTCGTTAGTTTATTGACTTCGTCGATAAGGTAATCGATTATATTTTAGTATCGACCATTCACAGGTAAAGGAGGTTTCATGAGACTTGGCGGATGTTTGAACTATTTCTTTGCTGCCTATGCAAACAGATTACTTTTTGAAAATCTGGGGCTTTTACTCTGATGGACGGGATATTACTTACACCACTCAAATCCGGGACGGCCCCAGTTGTCTGGACGTCTCGTAGCCATAGCCAATCAAGGCAGAAACCGGACGGTAGGTGAGTGGGAGCGTGTTTTGTGGTACGGCGAGTTTTTTTATCTGATAGAAGGCATCGAATACACCAACAGCATGCGGATTATGCAGTCCGATGGGAGGTGGTTCTGTGATGTTTCCGAGACGTTCGTCTTCCCAACTCATTCAGGTTGCCATCAATATATACCAAAACGTTTATTTCAACACCCGGTGACAAATGAATTTCCCGTGGACACTCCCTTCCTGAAATATGAAAAAACTATGTTCATAAGTGTGCGCGCTTACATTCCTCCTTTGAAATTCACTCACGCACTCTGTCACAAGTCCACTGGCCTGCTGAAACACCCGATAGTAGTTCCAAAGGAAATGTCTCCACCCATTTGGAACAGCGGGTGAACCGCAGCAATCAACGTCCCCACAGTCTGGTAACATTAAGTGGCAAGAGATGCAACAAATACGAGGGTAAGTCAATTAT
This sequence comes from Schistocerca nitens, assembly GCF_023898315.1. Lineage (NCBI taxonomy): Eukaryota > Metazoa > Arthropoda > Insecta > Orthoptera > Acrididae > Schistocerca > Schistocerca nitens. The sequence goes on along the minus strand of NC_064615.1, from coordinate 696,724,447 downwards.
TATCCGCAGTTTAGTTATATTTTTGTTTATTTTCGTAGTATTGTCGTTTTACGTTGATGACGCATGCTTCCTTTATTTGTTGTTATATCTTTGCAATTATCCAGCTGCTAGGTTAGTTTCGTTATCGCTGCCGTGTCGTTAATCATAGTTGCTCCGCTGTCGATTTGCACCAAAGAAGAGCAACGTTCAGTGACCCATATTTTGTGGTCGGAAGGCGTATCAGGGGCCGAAATTCATCAAAGGCTTTCAGTACAGTACGGCAACAGTACTTTGCCAGAACAGAGTGTCTACGAATGGATTGAAAACTTCAGAAATGGTCGCACAAGTGTTGCACACGATGAAGGAGCCGGATGACCATTGACCGTTCACATGAAATGATTCTCTTAGACGATTAATTAGTGAAGTAGCAAATCATCTGCAAACTAGTCACGGTTCTGCCTTCGAAATCATCCACAACAGACTTTGGTTTCATAAAGTTTGTGCATGATGGGTCCCAAAACAACTCACACAGTTGCATTAACAAACGCGCTGGACATCTGTTGGATCGCTGTGGTAACGAAGGGGACAACTTCTCAGACAGGATCATTACTGGTGACGAAACATAGATCCATCATTACGAACCGGAAAGTAAACGGCAGAGTATGGAATGGAACAATAAGCAGTGTACGTTACAGTGAGATGTTTACTGCCAGGCTAAAGCCTGCAATTCGAAGCAAACGCCGAGGATTGCTGTCAAAAGGTGTTGTGCTGTTGCACGACAATGCCCGTCCGCATACTGCTGCCCACACTGCTGAAACGCTCCAGAAACTCAAATTTGAAGTACTGGATCATCCTCCATAAAGTCCCGATCTTGCCCCTTCTATCACTTGTTTGTCCACTCAAACGGGCATTAAAGGGCCGTCGATTAGCCTCGGACGAAGTAGTGAAAGAAGCGGTGCATTCCAGGCTCGCAGCTCAACCGAGAACCTTCTTTTATGAGGGAATCAGGTAGCTTGTACAAGGATGGACCAAGTGCGTTGAAATGCAAGGAGACTATGTCGAAGAATGATCTTCTTGCAAGTTCCCTATTTGATTACAATAAAATTTTATAACTACTTTGAGGATAATGATTGACATAGCCTCGTATGTTTGATGATACCGCATGCTGAATCGACGGTTTGGGGGAGAGAGGTCTCAGTGCTCAGTTCTTATCTGAACAAGAGGCAAAAACTTTTTGCTTTAGCTCCAACCAGCGGCCGTTTGTACAGACATTCGAACAACTGTCTTCTTTAGGTATGTTACAGTATATTAAGCAAGATCTGAACGGGGAACCGGAGTTGGCTCCCACGAAAATTGTCAGAATAGAGTAATTCATTTTAAAAAATATGTTAATTGAGCTAGAACACTTGTACGTTCCCCTTTAGGATTTTACGCGCAAATAGGTGGAAAAAAACACGGATTTGTGGGAGGTTTTCGAAGCGTGCCAATTCTATTTTAAATCGCCACAAATCAGTTCAAACTTTACACTCAGGCAGATAAATAGATAAACTCAAAATGAAATTTTTTTATCAAAAAATCTTTATCTGTTGTTGAGAGATGGCGATTTATATTTGAAGTAAATGTAGCACGTAAAAATTATTGTCACGTTAATTGAATGGCGGAACTGCTTAAAGTGATTCAAATAAATAAAAAAAATCACTCTTACTATAAAACTGAAAACTTGCTTTCAGATATGTAGCTTCAGTCAGATTTTATGTGCAAAATATATGTTTTTGGATGTTCCTTAATGTGCGCCATTTCTATGTTTCAGATTAGAGCGAATCGGTTGAAATTTTGTAATGGTTTTTCTATTGTTTTCGTTTAAGCTTTATCCGTTGCCACGATCTGAGTAACTTGTTTCAAAATACAATAAAGAAACCTACAGTGGATCAGTGGTCGTCCGAGTCAAGAAAAATTTACTTTGATTGCCGAGCTATGGCGATCTAATGTCAAAATTATGGTAGAGTAGAAGATGGTAGCCAGAACGAAAAACGCACCTCTCACAGCACAAAAAAGGCGAATATGTCGTGAGCAGAATTAGGAATGTAAAAGAACTGAGCTTGATTTCGACCTACCTAGCAGCTACAGAGACATTTAAATCAAAACATATTGACATGTTGGCGCTTTTTTACGAGTAAACCTACTTCCCCAGGGCAATTAGCTCTCTCACACCCATCCCCTGTTACAAGTATTGTGAGTAGTGTAAGAACAAATAGACAAAAATTTATGTGCTTCAAGATAGTGGGCTACATATACAATAGAAGCATCGAAGGGTGGAGGTACATCTACAATAGGAACTAGTCTAGACGGGGTATGCATGCATCCTACTTTTTAATGATACGTTGTGTAATATTGCACGTCACGACAAACGCCATATAGGATATGATGGCATGTGTCAAATTATACAACATGACATCATTTATCATGTTACCTTACAGGACACGACGAATTATATTACACGAAATGTTTACTAATACTGACAAGTAAAAAAGCTCAAACATGTTAAGATGTTTTGATTAGATGTCCTTGAAGCTTCCAGATAAGTTCAAAAGCAAGGTCCCTTTTTTTATATCCATAATTCTGCCGAGGCCATTTTCGCCATTTTTGTGCTGTGGCAGGAGCATTTTTCATTCTGGTAATCAATGACTGGCACCCCCAGGGCCTAAGCACTCGTTTGCTGGCTATGGGCTTGGTGACCTGGGGTTCCTCCACTGGTGACTGGTATGCGGTATGCACTGTCAGTCACTGTAAGCTCTGGTAATGCTTCAGCGATCACCGTGCAGTGCGGCGATGGAACGTTGTGTGTCACAGGGAACGGCAATCTTGTCTTGACCGCCCGATCGCGAAGCTGGTACAAATCTCTATAATAATAAAAAAAAAACAACAAAAACCTCAGACTAAAGGTGTGCTGCGCGCTTGTGAGATCCATGGCGGTTGACGTGGAACAGCCATTAGTGGGCAACGTCGCTGAACCTGCTGCACCTCAGTTGTGTAAGGCTTACCAAGGCACACAGGGCTCTGTCTAGGTAGACATTTATTTCCCCAACTGCTCGCGGGACCGAGATGGATCCTTTGAAATTTGCTCTTTCACCTCCCAGCGGAATGGGTGTATCGGTGGAGGGTGCCAACCCCAATCAAAGAAGAGGGCTCATATAGCACGTCCTCCAGACCCAGGGATGTTCCCGGATCCTCACCTTTCCAAATTCGAAAGGATTTAGAGGGGACTGCAGGCACATTAAAATCTGTTAAGCAGTTGCGGAATGGGATGCTGCTGGTCAAAACCTCAAGTTCCCAACATGTGACATATCTTCAGAAGGCCAAAAGCCTTGGAGTCCATACCAGTTAAAGGTGAAACTTCCTGGCAGATTAAAACTGTGTGCCCGACAGAGACTCGAACTCGGGACCTTTGCCTTTTTCGAGCTGGAGCTCTACCAACTGAGCTAACCAAACACGACTGACGACCCGTCGTCATAGCTTCAGTTCTGCCAGTGCGTCGTCTCCTACCTTCCAAACTTCACAGATGCGCACAAGAGCTTCTGTGAAGTTTGGAAGATAGGAGACGAGGTACAGCAGGAAGCAGGTGATGACCTTTATTCCAGTGCCCACTTCCCGCCATGGATCCAACTACTGGGTGGACGATTACTTGAGGAGAAGCCACTGAAATGGAAGATCAGCTGAGGTAACTCAACGCTCTTCAGCCATATGACTGTGCTTGTGCGTTACAGCAGCGTTCATGAATCGCTGGACCACAGTACACAAGTGATTCATCATCTTGGGAGGTAACCAGCTTTTGGTGGAGCAGTGAGTAGCACTCAGCAATCTGCGACATGCGAATGGCTCTCCGACGTTTTAAATGCTGCCCAACGACAGGCAACCTCACAGCCTTTCGGGTAGCGAAAGCCAAGGCTTGGTGAATAATTAAAGAGAGTAAGAAGAGGTCATAGCAGGCATTCCTGGACTCCATCAACCGTTCGCTTGGTATACAAAGGTATAGAAAGCCATTAGAATGTTTTCCAGTGAACACATTTACCAATGGCAGCACTGCTGAAACGGTGGTGACTCGAAACAACGCCCGGAGACATCACTCAGACGTTGGCAGAGCATTTTGCAGCAGCTACTGCCGATACCAGCCAGGATGCGGCGTTTCGCCGCTACCGTACGACCGCAGACAGGGGCAAGTTGGACTCCAGAACCACAATGCTAAGTCATATAGCTGCCCTTTCTCCAGGTGGGAGCTGGAATCGGCACGGTGGGACTCCTGCTACTGCATCCAGGCACCACCAGATCCGGTATTGCATGTGCTTCAACATTTGTCAGCAGCATCAATGGAAATCCTCCTCGAATATTTTAATTTTATCCGGCAGACCGGTAACTTTCCCAAGTCGTGTAGAGAGGCAGATCTGATACTTCTCCTCAAATGAGGAACGGAGGGCACATGGCCCAGTAGTTAATGGACCCTCGCTTTAACGAGCTGTCTAGGAAAGACCCTGGAGCGATTGGTTAAACGTCGTTTGGCTTGGTTGTCAGAGACTAGACAACTCTTCAGCTACTCCCAATGTAAATTCCAGAGATTTAGGTGCACTGCTGACAGCCTGACCCTACTAGGGGCGGCTATTCAAAAGGCTTTCCTACTTAAACATCACGTTCTTAGTATATTCTTTGATACAAGGCATAAGACACTACTTGGAGATGGAGATACTGTATTCTCATGCAACTCTATCAACGGAGCTTTCGTGGTTACCACACCATCTTCTTAGAATCTTTTTTGTCCAGGCGCTTTTTTAGGTCTCAAGTAGGTCACGTACTGTCAGATCATGTTGAGCAGAAGAATGATATTTCTCAGGGCAGTGTTTTAAGTTTTACCCTCTTTACCATAGCCAGACACAATTTTGCATCTATGGTAAGGGGTCCTTTACAGTTCTCTTTATTTGTACATGATTTTACTGTTTTATGTTCCTTCAGGTTGAAACAGTGACCTGTCACTTCAAAAATGGTCAAATGTGTGTGAAATCTTATGGGACTTAAACTGCTAAGGTCATCAGTCCCTAAGGTTATACACTACTTAACCTAAATTATCCTAAGGACAAACACACACACCCATGCCCGAGGGAGGACTCGAACCTCCGCCGGGATCAGCCGCACAGTCCATGATTGCAGCGCCCTAGACCGCTCGGCTAATCCCGCACGGCACCTGTCACTTGAAACTTACAGTACAGAGATTAAAGGAGTGGGCTGCAAAGACTCTGTTTCCAGTTTTCTGCAGATTAGTGTGGGTGTTTTCGTTTTAATCATTCTTTTCGTATTTTTACTTTACCTTACTTGGATATGAGGCATGCCATTCTACGTTTTAAAGATTCAGTGAGGTTTCTGAGCCTCATTTTCAACTCCTGACTGTCGTGGCTACCATACGTGAGAGATCTGGAGTTCAGAACCCAGAAGAGGCTGAATATCAATAAATGCCTTAGCCACAGGTCTTGGTTAACATACACGGCGCATCTGCTTCAGTTTTATAGGGCATTCACTGCTAACTATGGATACACAGTGTGTGGATCAGTAAGGCCGTATTACCAGAAGATTACCGATGCTATCCACCATTAGGGGTTTAGACTGCCCACAAGCGCTTGAAAGGCAAGCCCCATATCCATTCTCTGGGCTGAGGCTGGGGAACCATTACGCACCATCCGGCGGAAACTCCTCACGCTGCCTCATGCATGTATGTTCCTCGCAGCTCCGACTTCACATGCATACCACATTGTTGCTCGTCCACCTCTGGAATGCCGTTCCTTCAATAGTCCACGAGCAACATTGTTTAGCATCCACGTGCAGCGTGTGCTGGAGTCACTTGGTATGAAGCACATACAACCTCAAAAACAACGTTCTAACCGTCTGCCACCCTGGTTACTGCAGAAGTCCAGAGTAATTCCACATTTAGTGTAGTACAGGAGAAGTCACAATCCTGCATACGTTCTTAATACAATATTTAAGATCTTTTTAACTGAGCACAACTGGTTGACAGCTGTCTTTACGACTGGATGGATACATGCTGACTCTGTTGGTTAGTCCGTTGTTTTCTCAGTTCGTGTCCTCAAGGTCTGACTGCGTCAAGACGTTACTGTCTTTGATGACGAATTATATGGGTTCTTACAGGCACTGGAGTAGATGATATGGGGTTCGAGTGCTAAATTCCATGTCTGTTGCGTTTCTGTGAGTGCCCTTCACGTTTGTACAGAGTAGATAAAGTAGTTCAGAATATCCAGGACGCCTCCCTCCAATTACAACCGCTACCGAGGGAACATGGCTACTGCGGAGAATGACAGAGCAGAGATAGCAGCCAAGCAGTCATGTCGCCACACTGGGTTATCCGGATATTTTTCATCATATATTGTGCACATATTGAAATAGCAATGTGTGTTCGCAAACTAAGTCCATTCAGATATGTCTAAAATTTCCTAAGAATCTTCAAACCTCCCGAAGAAGTTTTCCGATTACGAGTTGATCCATTCGACGACGGAGGTCTTAAGCTTCTCATTGTCTCCGAACTGTTATCCAGCGAACCATTGCTTCAAAGGTAATAGAAAATAGTAATAGCAGGGTTAGAGGTTTTTCAAGTAGAGATGGTAGTCGAAAAGATCCCAAATGAAATTCCGATTCGTATCGTCGGTAAGGATAGAATTGTTATTCCCTACCGCCGATTATGGAGGGCACATACGAGATTTGTGCTTTTCGGAGAACATTTCAGCTGCAATTACTGACCCACATTACATGTAATCAACAAAAATCGCACTACCGTCCAGAAAATAGTTTTCGACCCGAGTAAGAAGATTAATTGAATTTACTTTTCATCCTGGCAAGATGAAATGGTGCTACTGCGTTGTTCCGATCGATTCTCGGTGATATAGCTCACCCATGTTTCGTGGATAAACATGCCGCCAACCACCACACTGTCGAAACGGCCCAAAACACCTCACCTCTTGGACAGCCTTTGCTCTATACGCTGGACAGTAAGCACACAATTAGACATCTGAGTTTTTCCTTGACAATCGTACAAGTAATGCAGCGTTCTACACGAATAAATTAGCCATAGCCCATTTGTCAATTTTCGATAGACTCTCAATTATTAATTGAGAAGTTCACGATTTCATCGGTTTAGAACGTGGGCCTGCCACCTCACTTCTCATCGGTAACATTCTGACGGCATATTTTAAGTCTCGGCTAAACTGCCTAATTTTACCTGCACAAATTGCTATAGAACAACGAACTGGACACAGCTGATGAAGAAATCGAGAGACTGTAGATCCTTCAGTACACAGTAATGAAATTACAGCATCCGCTTAGAAACGGGTGGGAGAAACTGTTTACGATGCCATTGTTAGTTGCATCAACCGACACTGAAACAGACTGTGCTAAATTTGTGCAACTTTGTTTTGAGCTGTCGGTATTTAACTGTAAGCAAATGGTCCTTAAATTACGAATGTACCCCATATGCCTCTCAGAAGGCTCACTCTTCGTGCATTAGTTAGCTTAAGCAGAAGAATTGCATTTGCAGATTCCGCCTTGACACACACAAAAAAAAGAAAACATTTTGGTTGTTGTTTATTATTATCCTCACATATTTTGCTGGAGCTGGATTGGGGTTACCTTTATTTAACAGAATAAAGTAAATAATATAAAAAGAGCACCGTCAGTTTCACAAAACCTTCAACTGAGGAACACATCTACATCTACACTCCTGGAAATTGAAATAAGAACACCGTGAATTCATTGTCCCAGGAAGGGGAAACTTTATTGACACATTCCTGGGGTCAGATACATCACATGATCACACTGACAGAACCACAGGCACATAGACACAGGCAACAGAGCATGCACAATGTCGGCACTAGTACAGTGTATATCCACCTTTCGCAGCAATGCAGGCTGCTATTCTCCCATGGAGACGATCGTAGAGATGCTGGATGTAGTCCTGTGGAACGGCTTGCCATGCCATTTCCACCTGGCGCCTCAGTTGGACCAGCGTTCGTGCTGGACGTGCAGACCGCGTGAGACGACGCTTCATCCAGTCCCAAACATGCTCAATGGGGGACAGATCCGGAGATCTTGCTGGCCAGGGTAGTTGACTTACACCTTCTAGAGCACGTTGGGTGGCACGGGATACATGCGGACGTGCATTGTCCTGTTGGAACAGCAAGTTCCCTTGCCGGTCTAGGAATGGTAGAACGATGGGTTCGATGACGGTTTGGATGTACCGTGCACTATTCAGTGTCCCCTCGACGATCACCAGTGGTGTACGGCCAGTGTAGGAGATGGCTCCCCACACCATGATGCCGGGTGTTGGCCCTGTGTGCCTCGGTCGTATGCAGTCCTGATTGTGGCGCTCACCTGCACGGCGCCAAACACGCATACGACCATCATTGGCACCAAGGCAGAAGCGACTCTCATCGCTGAAGACGACACGTCTCCATTCGTCCCTCCATTCACGCCTGTCGCGACACCACTGGAGGCGGGCTGCACGATGTTGGGGCGTGAGCGGAAGACGGCCTAACGGTGTGCGGGACCGTAGCCCAGCTTCATGGAGACGGTTGCGAATGGTCCTCGCCGATACCCCAGGAGCAACAGTGTCCCTAATTTGCTGGGAAGTGGCGGTGCGGTCCCCTACGGCACTGCGTAGGATCCTACGGTCTTGGCGTGCATCCGTGCGACGCTGCGGTCCGGTCCCAGGCCGACGGACACGTGCACCTTCCGCCGACCACTGGCGACAACATCGATGTACTGTGGAGAGCTCACGCCCCACGTGTTGAGCAATTCGGCGGTACGTCCACCCGGCCTCCCGCATGCCCACTATACGCCCTCGCTCAAAGTCCGTCAACTGCACATACGGTTCACGTCCACGCTGTCGCGGCATGCTACCAGTGTTAAAGACTGCGATGGAGCTCCGTATGCCACGGCAAACTGGCTGACACTGACGGCGGCGGTGCACAAATGCTGCGCAGCTAGCGCCATTCGCCGGCCAACACCGCGGTTCCTGGTGTGTCCGCTGTGCCGTGCGTGTGATCATTGCTTGTACAGCCCTCTCGCAGTGTCCGGAGCAAGTATGGCGGGTCTGACACACCGGTGTCAATGTGTTCTTTTTTTCCATTTCCAGGAGTGTACATTCATACTCCGCAAGCCACCTGACGGTGTGTGGCGGAAGGTACCCTGAGTACCTCTATCGGTTCTCCCTTCTATTCCAGTCTCGTATTGTTCGCGGAAAGAAGGATTGTCTGTATGCTTCTGTGTGGGCTCTAATCTCTCTGATTTTATCCTCATGGTCTCTTCGCGAGATATACGTAGGAGGGAGCAATATTCTGCTGGACTCTTCGGTGAAGGTATGTTCTCGAAACTTTAACAAAAGCCCGTACCGAGCTACTGAGCGTCTCTCCTGAAGAGTCTTCCACTGGAGTTTATTTATCATCTCCGTAACGCTTTCGCGATTATTAAATGGTACTGTAACGAAGCGCGCTGCTCTCCGTTGGATCTTCTCTATCTCTTCTATCAACCCTATCTGGTACGGATCCCACACCGCTGAGCAGTATTCAAGCTGTGGGCGAACAAGCGTACTGTAACCTACTTCCTTTGTTTTCGGATTGCATTTCCTTAGGATTCTTCCAATGAATCTCAGTCTGGCATCTGCTTTACCGACGATCAACTTTATATGATCATTCCATTTTAAAACACTCCTAATGCGTACTCCCAGATAATTTATGGAATTAACTGCTTCCAGTTGCTGACCTGCTATATTGTAGCTAAATGTTAAGGTTTCTATCTTTCTGTGTATTCGCAGCACATTACACTTGTCTACATTGAGATTGAATTGCCATTCCCTGCACCATGCGTCAATTCGCTGCAGATCCTCCTGCATTTCAGTACAATTTTCCATTCTTACAACCTCTCGATACACCACAGCATCATCTGCAAAAAGCCTCAGTGAACTTCCGATGTCATCCACCAGGTCATTTATGTATATTGTGAACAGCAACGGTCCAATGACACTCCCCTGTGGCACACCTGAAATCACTCTTACTTCGGAAGACTTCTCTCCATTGAGAATGACATGCTGCGTTCTGTTATCTAGGAACTCTTCAATCCAATCACACAATTGGTCTGATAGTCCATATGCTCTTACTTTGTTCAGGAAACGACTGTGGGGAACTGTATCGAACGCCTTGCGGAAGTCAAGAAACACGGTATCTACCTGTGAACCCGTGTCTATGGCCCTCTGAGTCTCGTGGATGAATAGCGCAAGCTAGGTTTCACACGACCGTCTTTTTCGAAACCCATGCTGATTCCTACAGAGTAGATTTCTAGTCTCCAGGAAAGTCATTATACTCGAACATAATACGTGTTCCAAAATTCTACAACTGATAGACGTTACGGATATAGGTCTATAGTTCTGCACATCTGTTCGACGTCCCTTCTTGAAAACGGGGATGACCTGTGCCCTTTTCCAATCCTTTAGAACGCTTCGCTCTTCTAGAGACCTACGGTACACCGCTGCAAGAAGCGTGGCAAGTTCCTTCGCGTACTCTGTGTAAAATAGAACTGGTATCCCATCAGGTCCAGCGGCCTTTCCTCTTTTGAGCGATTTTAATTGTTTCTCTATCCCTCTGTCGTCTATTTCGATATCTACTATTTTGTCATCTGTGCGACAATCTAGAGAAGGAACTACAGTGCAGTCTTCCTCTGTGAAACAGCTTTGGAAAAAGACATTTAGTATTTCGGCCTTTAGTCGGTCATCCTCTGTTTCAGTACCATTTTGGTCACAGAGTGTCTGGACATTTTGTTTTGATCCACGTACCGCTTTGACGTAAGTCCAAAATTTCTTAGGATTTTCTGCCAAGTCAGTACATAGAACTTTACTTTCGAATTCATTGAACGCCTCTCGCATAGCCCTCCTCACACTACATTTCTCTTCGCGTAATTTTTGTTTGTCTGCAAGGCTTTGGCTATGTTTATGTTTGCTGTGAAGTTCCCTTTGCTTCCGCAGCAGTTTTCTAACTCGGTTGTTGTACCACGGTGGCTCTTTCCCATCTCTTACGATCTTGATTGGCACATACTCATCTAACGCATATTGTACGATGGTTTTGAACTTTGTCCACTGATCCTCAACACTATCTGTACTTGAGACAAAACATTTGTGTTGAGCCGTCAGATACTCTGTAATGTGCTTTTTGTCACTTTTGCTAAACAGAAAAATCTTCCTACCTTTTTTAATATTTCTATTTACGGCTGAAATCATCGATGCCGTAACCGCTTTATGATCGCTGATTCCCTGTTCTGCGTTAACTGTTTCAAATAGTTCGGGTCTGTTTGTCACCAGAAGTTCTAAAATGTTATCGCCACGAGTCGGTTCTCTGTTTAACTGCTCAAGGTAGTTTTCAGATAAAGCACTTAAAAAAATTTCACTGGATTCTTTGTCCCTGCCACCCGCTATGAACGTTTGAGTCTCCGAGTCTATATCCGGCAAATTAAAATCTCCACGCAGAACTATAACATGGTGGGGAAATCTACTCGAAATATTTTCCAAATTATCCTTCAGGTTCTCAGCCACAACAGCTGCTGAGCCAGGGGGCCTATAAAGACATCCAATTACCATGTCTGAGCCTGCTTTAACCGTGACCTTCACCAAAATCATTTCACATTTCGGATCTCCGTCAATTTCCTTCGATACTATTGCACTTCTTATCGCTATAAACACGCCTCCCCCTTCACTGTCCAGCCCGTCTCTGCGGTATACATTACAATCTGAGTTTAGGATTTCATTACTGTTTACGTCTGGTTTCAGCCAACTTTCTGTCCCTAGTACTATATGGGCGTTGTGACCGTTTATTAATGAGAGCAGTTCTGGGATCTTTCTATAGACGCTCCTGCAGTTTACTATTAGTACATTAATAATGTTGCTGCTGCTGTTGTTTTTTGCCTTGTTGATGGCAAGCAATGTTTTAATACAGTTTATCTGCAGCTAATAATGCTTTTACACTTCGTCATAATTTTAATGAAAAGAAAAACGAAACAGTTGGTATTTAACAAATTTTTTTCACTGTGTTACGGATTTCGACTGCTACTGCTAAACAACTATTATAGTTATATTATCTTCGTTTCCAGCGTCTGATTTTATGATTTTTTTCGGTTTTTACTAAAGTGCCAAGAGTCAGCGAATTATTCACTTCGGAAAAATTTGTTGCATTTCTAAATAAAAAAAATGAACTGCAAGTTGGATTTATCTTTGTTGCTGTATTGTGATTCTGTAGAAGTCACTAATTCCTACCTCTCTAGAAAACTACGTGTCTGTTTCGCTGTCTTACGTTCCGTGTTCTTTACCATCATTCTTGCTACGTTACATACTCCCATACTCTTACTGAAATGGAAGAAGGCTAAGTGGTATTATAGGAAGTACCCTCTACCATACACACCGCAGTGGTTTGAAGATTGTAGATGAGGATGATTCGAACAATACTTTGACAATAGATTTTGAGAATTGTGCATGGACTGTGGTAGCCTCAGTGTTGATAAATTTCTTCTAATTTTTTTGTTTTGTGACCGTAGTTCCTTCAAAGATCAATTGCATAGAGCTTAGTGCTTGTTCAGTATTTCTATCCTTACGGCATGGCATTTTGTCCGTTGTAGATCACCTCAATATATATATATATATATATATATATATATATATATATATATATATATTGCAGAGTGTTGTTAGCTATTACGTTTGTCGAACTCTTCGAACTTTCAGAAAACTGATAGCTGACTGAATTAGTAGCAAGGGCCTGACTAAATTCTATGTATACAGTCTGTTGGGTAAACACTTATGTGTAAAGTTCTCGGCAATAACTTTGGGAAAAATGATATTTTCTTCTCGTTGTTTTCTGCACGCCAGTGTCTGATTGCCTTTCTTCTGACTTCGCAGAAAGCCGTAGACTTATGAAATATCGGATTTCTTCGGTTATATCGTACTGTATTGACCGTCCACACGAACGAAACATTTTACGTTCTTCGTGATGTCTACGTCCAGTTTTTAACTTCAGTGGGAAAGTTGATGAAATGCTTTTGTTTCCCGTTTGCAATAACGTTCGCAGTGCGACCGTTTAATATTTCTGTTTCTGCAGCTTTTTTACAGAGGTAATGACTGCTGGTTCCGCTACATTTATCTACAGAAATTTCAGCAAAACTTTAGTGTTATGGCTTACTGATATGTAAAGCTGTATGTTGAGTCTCACGCAGTGGTACTATGTCCAGCCAATATGAAACATCACACCTGACGTGCATTATGCGGTACGAGTCTGCAAATCCGACTGGCACAAGTTAGCAATTAGGAAAGTTAATAGAATGTTAATAAACACAACTCGAGCCTCTACATTTCATTTATACGTCATATTATGCTTTAGTGTAAATATCAAGTAATTTTTTGTACTATTAATGAATTGAAGTTTAATTTGAAGATTTATCCTGAATTTAATACACAAGGTCATTAATTTTCACGTATGCTTTTTTTTTTTAAGAATAATCACACACAACGTTCGAATTCATCTATTATTCTACTTTATAATGTAACAAAAAACTGATCAAGTGGCAATCGAATATGGGCTGCCGAAAATAAAAGAAATGCCTTTAAGTGTAAATTTACAGTTTGTATATTTACAGTTTTTCTCACAGACAAATATTGTAAAAATACGCCAACAAGTTTCTGTTATACTCTGTTTTGAATATCAGTAAATTCAATATGTAGATTTTTAGCGGAATATTTGCGCAAAAAGTAACATATTCGTAGTGTTTGCTCTGGAAGTCAACTAACTGTGTCAGTTTACTCCATTAATGCTTTGCCTTCTTTCCATATACTTTTATGGAGACTTTTTCGGGACTTGCTAGTCTTTGAGAATTTTTTGCACTTATCTCACTTTGAACGAATCCTAGTTTACTATAAAAAGTAGTTGTGTGGTTATATTCATGAAATAATTGTACGAGAAATTTAAGAGTTGTGTATCTGATAGTCTTGCACTTTTTAACAAAAGCCGTGAAACTTATTTCCAGGTTCTCTGTTACTAGTTGGGAAGTTACGTGTATGGTATTATCGGTGTATTATCACCGGCTCTTTCATTGGACTTTGAGTTTCTGTGAGAGCGATCTGATACCAACAGGGCTCAAACAATAGGTGTAAGATTTGCGATTAATTAGCGTACTTTTGTGTGCCATAGCGAGGCTGCCAAACTGATCAAAGAACTCACAGATGTTATGAAATTGTTGTGGGTGACCCAATGAAGTGTTTACTGGCCGTGACGTAATAACTTCGTAGAGTAGTTGAATACGTCACAAAATTGTCTGGATCACGTGACCGATGACAGAAAATGTTCTTGTGACGCCACTAGAAGACGAAGGAAGTAAGATTGTGCTATGTCAGGCTGACGATTATTTCAGTAGAGACGTGGCACGAGATCGGAACGAGCAAGACTGGTGAAGGAAAACGGCAGCGTCCTTTCCAAAGGAGCCATCCTTGCGTATGCCCGTAGGATTAGAGGAGACACAGAAGACCTAAAACTGGATGTTGCTCCTACCCTCACTCTATGACCGTTTGCTCCTCCCCCTCACTTCTCTTATCGCACCCTCTGACCTTCAGCTTCGTTTATTGTTCCTGCAAACGAGTTTTAGATTGGTAACTGAAATCGCTCAAACTGAATGGGTAAATCGTATCGCGTAACTTTTTGAGAAGTGAATGAATAAAATATTCCGTTAAATTCGGAGTGAAATGTTTTGTTAAAAAACATCTTTTATGTTCGTTAAAAGCCACGGCTAATTTTTCTCAGGACGCTATCGCCAGAAATATCATACGTATTCGAAGATGAAGACATCTGTCTTACGATGGATACAAAAAAATATCTTTCTTTAATGTTTTGCGATAAGCAAATTAAACACAATACTAAACAAATTATTTAGTTTTCTCTGTGAGGCTTGATGCTCCAGTATACCCACCTACGTGCAATGGCAGCGTATACAATTGAAATAATTGTTTTTAATAAAACTGTACCTCTGGCCTCAAATGAAATAGGATATAAGACGCCGTTTTCTATTTATTGAGATTAAATCCTTTCAATACTTTCAGAATTAAATGACTATTAAGAAAGTTTTTATCATTTTAACAACAAAGGTGTCGGTTCAACAATGCACTTACACAAAATGGCCAGGACAACATTTAACTGTTACGTAATTAAATAAGGGGCAGGTAAAGTACTTTCTTGCTACTAACAAAAACACATGCTACATTGGGTACTGACATATATATATTTAACAAAATTATAATTACACTACATATAGTTAAAATAATTAGAGACCGTGATATGTATGCGACCTTCAGCTAGGACGTCAAAACCAAGAAGACGAAAAAGAAGCAGAGCACAAAGAAACGAAAGTTCTTTTCTTATATACTACGAGACAAAGATCATGCTTATTATAAACCTAGGAGCTCATATAGCGCTTTCATTGTCGCTAAATTAGATTACTAGTTTTTATAATCATTTTTTCAAGAAGCAATGCTATAACTGGTTGGGATTATTGGTATAGCGGGTATAAGAGACATCTTTCCAGCTGCTGGATCTGTTGGGATAGCAGCTTCAATGACAGTATTTCGTGTATTTTTAACCTGTGATTGGGTAGTATTCGAAAGACGATTCAGATTCCGTATTAGTATTCTAATATAATACGATAAACCATATACATTAACTTTCCTTTTTCCTGTTAAGCCGATGGCAAGGAAGAAAGCAAAACAGCACATTTTTCTGTATAATTTTTGTTCGAAAATGTGTATATGCATAAAGAATATAAATGCGAGAAAGTAATTTGTCTAGAGGTTTACATGCCCTCATACTGTAGCTGAAACTGAGAACAAGAAACAAATCGAAACTGTACATTTTCATAGCACAGCTCAGCAGTTACTTCTCGCAGTCGCTTTTAACAGAATAAATGATAATAACAGAACTGTGTACAACGATACCAGTTGTTGCTTTTATATTTTACATAAGCGTGTCGTGTAAGGATATAAAATAAACAACTGTGACTGACACGCGATCAACAGGGAACTGACTTGCATCGAGACTAGAAAATAGAGCACTGATAAATCTAGGTTTGCCATATGCAACCTGCAAAACTAGGACGACAGATTGCTGCGCTCTGTAATTTATGAATAAAGTAAATAGCTAAGAACTTTTCAAGATTTTTAATAAAAGCTTAATACAAACATAGATTACGAGGAGGTGTTCTTACAGTATTTAATGCTGATGGTATGGTGGTATGGCACCAGTGTCATTTAGAGTGCCGTACTACTCGCGCTTGCATTATTATAAGAATTATGGCTCTATACGGAGCGACTATACCTGCTTCGGTAACGCTTTGTATCTATTAAGGATAAAATCTTCATTATGAGCTAGAAAGCGAGCAGGAACGACAACTGGGTGGCACCATTGTTGTTTCCACAAGGCCAAGATATCCTTTGCTGGGCAGAAAAGCACCCAGAAAAACATTTCGTTTCAGGCTGAGAGAAGGGCTACAATTCTCAATATTAAAATTGTCACTAGCTTATCTAACTATTAACAACTGAGTCAACTGTCCGTTGTTACTTTCTGTATATTTTTGTGGTATTTTGTAATATCGAAGGACTTATGAATATTTATGCCGTTAGTAGCATTTCTTTGTTCGATCCGCGAATACGCTCACTTAACATTTCATTTCATGAAAAGAAAAAGAAACAGTGGTCTTACAGATATTCCAATATTGCTGAACACGAGCAACGACGGAATTCAGTTTTCCAATACCTCTCTCGTTTCGCCGTTTAATCAAATTAGATTCACACTGTTGGAATTTAATTTGAGCATAATTCTGTCATGTCCTTTGTTGTCCTCTTCGTCGAAATTCTTGAAGCAATTGGTCTTCAGTATCAGGAACGAAGATTATTTGTGAAATTAAGAATACCAGAATAAGTTACTCTTCAAAGCTGGTACTTACATTGTGACCGGTAACACGTTTAATAATTTTTAAAGGGTTGTGCAATAGAGATGGCGTCTTACAAAAGGTTCGAGCTCGGCGCCCATTGAAAGTGTAACTACTGTAACCTTTTTATAGTTATTAGGAGAAAATGTCTTTAATAGAGAGCTTCAATTTAAAATGCACTAACGCAAGGTAGACGGGATCCTCAATTCACAACGTAACAATAAAATTTATGTCCTGCTGAAGGCTTGTCTTGTATATTTCTGTTTAGTCTAGAAATATGTCATTTCGACGTGATATCCAAGTCAAAATGAAATCGAAAAGTAATTAGAAATAAAATACGTAATTAAACAGCCTGCTGATTTAACACCTTTTTCAAACGGATTAAAAAGTAGAATGTAATTGCTTCTAGCCCCATACAGATTCGTAACTCCAACAGGTAGTCTTGTGCCTGTTAATATTTGTAAAATTTTAAACGAAAAGCTTCGGTTGCATGCAGTGGATAATTGGAGTACTAATAGTTCGCCAAGTCACTAACAGTTTCATTGGACTACAAATTATATGAACAATTATGTGATATTGTTGAATGACAGCTACTCTCTACACTCCTTGCTACTATCTATTTCATGCAACAACCTTTTTGATTTTAAATTTTGCTAGTATCGTCGCAGCTACTAAAAATTAGTACAAATTTTTGGGGCTACTTGTATGGGGTGGGGAATCTGTATGGACTAGGAAAAATTATTTCATACTTTTTGGTCTGTTTTAAAAACGTGTAACATTAAAAAGGACTTGTATTTAGATAATTATTTTCTGCTTTTTAGTCTTATCCGTAGTCTCCCGTAGGAGAGTCCGTCAATTGAACTGGACTTGCTTCTGATTTTCAGAATGAGATTTTCACTCTGCAGCGGAGCCATGTCTCCGCAGTATCCTTTCTTTCAGGAGTGCTAGTTCTGCAAGGTTCGCAGGAGAGCTTCTGTAAAGTTCGGAAGGTAGGAGACGAGATACTGGCAGAAGTAAAGCTGTGAGTACCAGGCGTGAGTCGTGCTTCGGTAGTCACATGGTAGAGCACTTGCCCACGAAAGGCAAAGGTCCCGAGTTCGAGTCTCGGTCGGGCACACAGTTTTAATCTGCCAGGAAGTTTGCTTCTGATAGGTCGGCACACGCGGGTGTTACGTACCAAAACGCCTACCTTCTCTTATTAATAATTATTTATATACGTTTCGTTGTATTTAACCAAGTTCTCAGTATGACAGTCTCTCATGGCTACCGTACGAGTCTACCGTTTTCGTTTATTAAATTTCACCAGTTTTGAGAAACATAAGAGTAGTGATACTACAATCGAAGTGCTTCGGACACCTTCCGGTCACTTTTGTGCGCCTGGGAGTCGAAGTACTTGGGCTGCACTAGTCACTCTGTTACGGGTGTTCTTCACAGGCGGACGTGTATCTCTGTTTCGGAAGCACATGTCGTTCTCTATATCGGATGTTGTCATCAAAGTTACCGTACTGCTAAGAAAGCTATGTCGAGTGCTGTAGAATACAGAGTAAAAAGTGATATTTTAAAATGTAAACAAACATGATACATTAATGAGAGGTGGCGAATACCATCATTGTTAGTATTACAGATCGTACCCTCTGTAGATACAGAGACTAACCTGCGCAAGTGGTATCCCTTAAAAATCACAATCACAGGTTCGAGGTGACAGCATAGCGGCCTCCGCCGAAGAAGACTCCACGACCGACGAGCTGTCCTCTGCGCTGCGGACAGAACTTCAGAAGAGGACAGGTTGGTGGTAATAACGGTTAGGAACTCTCATTCAATCTGTCCAGCATCCAGATCTGATATCCAACACGACAACGTATAATTTATAATAGTATACTAAAAAACTATCTAGGGGATTTAGTTCTGCTAACGCCTAGGAGGCAGCTGGAACAGCCGAGGTTACTTTGACAATTGAACGTTTGCGGCAGTGATGTCAAGTCACAGATCATACTTGTGCCTGTAGCTTTGTTTCTAGGTAACTCTGCATCTGCACAACAAAATATAGGAGATTGGTGAAAAGGGTTAAATCATTTCGGGAAACAAAGGAACAGGAGCCGCAAGGAAGTACAATATCTGCGGACAGTTACTACCACAACTACCAAACTGCTCCACACTGGCGGTGCTTGCAGAAACTCATATAGAAAAAAAGGCAATTGTGTGTGGGTGCTAGAAGTAGTTTCTTGTGAGTCCACGAAAAGAAAATTACTGAGATAGCGTCTGACAGAGCAAAGCGAACGGCTGCGGAACAGATCTGCGAACGAACGCTTCTGCAGAGCGAGACAGCGCTGACGTCACACGACCCCCAGGAGCTGGCGTGACGTCAGAGATCCGCACGCGTGTAGGGATTGCTCTCCTGCACGCAACGACAAGCGCTATCGAACACAGCGTAGTGCGCCGCGTAGCGCTCGCGGCTAGCCTGTACCCAGACTTCGAGCTAACACAGCATACGAACTGCAGACATCTACTTCCCCATTACAAAAGGACAAGGTCACCAGGGATATAAACCAAGGATTGGGATAAATATACGGCCAATATAAAATAACTGTGCATTCATTTTCGAAATCTTGTAAGAAATGCACCATAAAAAATGCCGACAAATTATCTGTATTTTACGTTCCAAACAATTACACTATTGGCCATTAAAATTGCTACACCACGAAGATGACGTTCTACAGACGCAAAATTTAACCGACAGGAAGAAGATGCTGTGATATGCAAGTAATTAGATTCTCAGAGCATTCACAAAAGGTTGGAGACGGTGGCGACATCTACAACGTGCTGACATGAGGAAAGTTTCCAACCGATTTCTCATACACAAACATCAGTTGACCGGCGTCGCCTGGTGAAACGTTGTTGTGATGCCTCGTGTAAGGAGGAGAAATGCGCACAATCACATTTCCGTTGATTGGCGACTCCATGGCGTATTGTGTGCAACACGACCCAATACTGGATACAATTGGAAGGAAAATCAGCATTGGCCATATTTTGTTGTTTTATTGTCAGCAAAATCGATTTTCGGTCACTTAGTGACCATCCTCAGTTCTGTAATATACAAATAAAATTGGATGGCACTGGTATCAAGCTATAACCACAAGCTTAGAGCGATCACATAAACAGTTTTCGTGATCGCTCCAAGCTTGTGGTTATAGCTTTATACCAGTGCCTACCAATTTTAAATGTATATTACAGCACTGAGGATGGACACTAAGCGACCGAAAATCGATTTTGCTGACAATAAACCAACAAAATACGGCCAATGCTGATTTTCCTTCCAATTCTGTTACGTTTCCGACTTTGATAAAGGTCGGATTGTAGCCTATCGCTATTGTGGTTTATCGTATCGCGACATTGCTGCTCGGGTTGGTCGAGATCCAATGACTGTTAGCAGAATGTGGAATCGCTGGGTTCAGGAGAGTAATACGGAACGCCGTGCTGGATCCCAACGGCCTCGTATCACTAGCAGTCGAGATGACAGGCATCTTATCCGAATGGCTGTAACGGATCGTGCAGCCACGTCTCGATCCCTGAGTCAACACATGGGGACGTTTGCAAGAAAACATCTATCTGCACGGACAGTTCGACGGCGTTTGCAGCAGCATGGACTATCAGCTTGGAGACCATGGCTGCGGTTAGCCTTGACGCTGCATCACAGACAGGAGCGCCTGCGATGGTGTACTCAACGACGAACCTGGGTGCACGAATGGCAAAGCGTCATTTTTTCGGATGAATCCAGGTTCTGTTTACAGTATCATGATAGTCGCATCTGTGTTTGGCAACATTGCGGTGAACGCACATTGGAAGCGTGTATCCGACATCACCATACTGGCGTATCACTCGGCGTGATGGTATGGGGTGCCACTGGTTACACGTCGCGGTCACCTCTTTTTCGCATTGACGGCACTTCGAACAGTGGACGTTACATTTCAGATGTGTTACGACCCGTGGCTCTACCCTTCATTCGATCCCTGCGAAACCCTACATTTCAGCAGGATAATGCACGACCGCATGTTGAAGGTCCTGTACGGGCCTTTCTGGATACTGAAAATGTTCGACTGCTGCCCTGGCCAGCACATTCTCCAGATCTCTCACCAATTGAAAACGTCTGGTCAATGGTGGCCGAGCAACTGGCTCGTCACTATAAGCCAGTCACTACTCTTGATGAACTGTGGTATCGTGTTGAAGCTGAATGTGCAGCTGTACCTGTACACGCCATCTAAGCTCTGTTTGACTCAATGCCCAGGCGCATCAAGGCCATTATTACGGCGAGAGGTGGTAGTTCTGGGTACTGATTTATCGGTATATATGCTCATAAATTGCGTGAAAATGTAATCACAATCAGTTCTAGTATAATAATTTGTCCAATGAATACCAGTTTATCATCTGCATTTCCTCCTGGTGTAGCAATTTTAATGGCCAGTAGTGTACATTGCATTCACTGTCGCTTTGGATGACTAGAATGCCAAAAAGCTTTTCTACGTGCAATCATTTCATCTTCGGGTATTAAAACATGATGTATTGTCGGATGTTGTAACCCTACTCAATAATATATGCTGTGTAAGAGCAGTGCATGTTGTGGTGTGAATTTATCTGCTTTTCGATATCCCATACGAAATTACGATATAAACACCATCTTCTGCATCTTCATCTACATATACATGATTACTTTGCAATTCACAATGGAGTGCCTGGCAGAGGGTTAATCGAATCACCTTACCTTTAAGCCACTTATCTACTGTTTCACTTCGGAACAGAACGCGGGAAAAACGAACACTGAGCTAGAGAAGTCTGCTAGCAACGGAAGAGAATCTAAGGGAGGCAATGAGGATGTTCTCCGCAGAATCGGCGAGGAGAGGAAAACGCTGATGCGTAGAAGAGACAGGCCGGCCGGTGTGGCCGGGCGGTTCTAGGCGCTTGAGTCTGGAATTGCGCGACCGCTTTGGTCGCAGGTTCGAATCCTGCCTCGGGCATGGATGTTTGTGATGTCCTTAGGTTAGTTAGGTTTAAGTAGTTCTAAGTTCTAGGGGACTGATGACCACAGATGTTAAGTCCCATAGTGCTCAGAGCCATTTGAACCATTCTTTTAATACGATGAAGTAAGTGATTAGTAAAAGCTCTACACGAACACGTGATCACATTAACCAACTATTTGCAAACTAACTAGTGAAAAGATATCAGATGGAGCGAGAACGAAATTGTTCCGTGCCCTGCTGCCATCTCTTGGTCATGCGTGGCAGTAGTTGGGAGACAGAAATAAATCCAGTCTTTGTTTTCTTCGTCCAACTTACACAATATTCAGACCTGGTCTTCATGTCTTGATGGGTTGGATTTCGTTCCTTTCTTGTATTCTATAGTTGCGTGTACCCTTACATGACTCTAATTCGGCAATTTCTCAATTTATTATTTTCGGTATTTATTCCCTTCTTCCAACAAACGATTCAGTTGTAATATCTGTGAATTTAATTTCGAACAATGTGTAGTTTTAGTACCGCTTATTGTGATGATATATAAGGGCCCAATTTTGAGTCAGTCATTCCACAGCCGAGTTTCAGACGAGTAACCTGTGCTGGTTAGAACAACAATGCTTCAAATTAACTGCGGAATAAGTGTTAAACAATTAAGCAGTGTGCAAAAATTGTGACAGTGCCTGCTCCATACATACCTGATCATTGTTCAAGACCTGTGAACTCCGTGGTTAGGTTTTACTGGACTTAGATGTTCAACAAGAAACTATTGTAGCAATATGTGGAGTTTCTCCTGCTAACTATTAATGAGGTATATCGTCGGTTACATAATAGTGCACTAGCCATATAACTGTATTGTTTGGGGGTTGTGAACAGTGAAATTAAAGTACTATGAAAGGCAATTGTTCACCTGTCGGATGCATCATTTAAAGTAGTCAGTGTCGGAATACACAAACCCCATTTTTCAGTCAGTAAGACGACACTGAGGAAAATCAACAAAAGAGAAATAACAGCAGGTGAGACCGCAGCAGAGTCTGTCCAAAACTGGCGGTTCTGACCGCACGGAAATAGTTTATAATATACTGACTGAGCTGAACTGAATGGAGATCGAAAGGACAAAAAACATACAATATTAGCAGAAGAATACACGATCATTAAAGAAGAAGAATGTTATCGTGATTCATAACAAATCACTCCGTGTCATCAGAAGATTACGAAGATCAAATTGAATTTTGCCTAGGCAAAGTAGAGAGTGGTTATAATTAAACTTTCGCTAATTAAGCCATTACTGTATGAGTACCAACTTTGTAGGATGATTTTAAGACTGTGCGCTGCAGGATTTGCCTTGTTGGTAATGGTAATGTCATGACTTGCCGTTAGGAGCCGGTACTGGTACGGCGACGTGTGGTTGAAATACAAGCGTCAGTGCGCACGCATTACATTTGCAGACAGTCAGCGTGGGTCTCAACAAGGTGAGTAGGGATTTACTCGTAAGGCTATTTTATCAAAACAACAGGTATAGTGCTGCTGTTCTTCGCGAGAATGGGCGCGTTAAAGAAATATGGGGAACTCGTCTTTCCGCACCCGTGTTCAAGAACATGATTCGGAAGTTCGAATTAACTGACGACTTGCGAATTGCTCTTGGGAGAGGCCGATGGCCAATTAGGCTACCAGTCGTTGAGGAAGATAGTGTAGCTGTGGCTGAGAATTCTGGACGTAATGTGCTATCTCCAACCATTGCACGAGCTATGTCACGGCAGCTCAATATACTCTGATCCACCGTTCAAAAAGTGCTGCGAACAATTAGGAAATGGAGCCTCTAGTGCAGTTCCAGGCTGACGTGGTTGCATATTGAACTACGTTTCTAACCTGGAACATAAACATCGTACGCAATTAAAAAATATTACCCTCTCATGTGATAATTAAAATGTGCGTCATTCAATGGTTTATTCGTTAGTTCTCTTGCGCATGTTGTTACTATTGTTTCCACAGAGTTTCATTGCTCTACAATCACTCGTTTTTCATGGGGCACTCTCAAGCAGCGAAAGTTTAATTATAACCACCCCGTATTGTGAGAATCAGTGAAGTAGCTTTGTAGACATTTAAGTGGTGCGCAGTGTTTAGCCCACAGGACTCGAATTCGGGTGGACGACGGCAATCCCGCGTCCGGCCATCCTGATTTAGGTTTTCCGTGATTTCCCTAAATCGCCCCAGGCAAATACCGGGATGGTTCCCTTGGCACGTCCGACTTCCTTCCCTGTCCTTCCTTAATCCCATGAGACCGATGACCTCGCTGTTTGGTCTCTTCGCCCAAACAATCCAATCAAATAAGTTAATTAATGGTAGTTAAAATATGGACTTCTAAGCAAAAATAATTTCAGTGGTATGATCCCGCAAGAGTACAACATCCTGGAAGAATCATGGGAAGCGTAGACATTTACGGGTGTTGTCGAAGAGTTCTGTGAACAAAAGGTCTTTTGAGAATTGTTTTTTATGTCTGACACTCCCTGCTAACGCAAGAGTCAAGGTTTGCAGTGGAACACCTCCATGCACACTGGTAAATATATAGGCCGAAGATATTTCTCTTCAGCAGTGAGTTCCATTTAAGTACGAGGGAGGAAGGTCAGCAGTCGTTTCTTGACTTGACGAGAAGTCTCATTATTCAGCAATCACATAGACTTCTTCACTTGGAGGATGCTCTGCAGTACTTTTCAGTTTAACTTCTCCTTGGTCATGACCATCAGTTTTGAAACCATCAACGTCTTAAAATCCCACTCGCACACAATATGGTTAATGTCACGGTTAGAAGGTACCAGGAAGATTTGCGTGTCTAGATGGTGACTGAGTTCCTCATCGACGCTTTCCAAATAAACTATGTTACTATGGGCAGTGTCTTTGATTAGCAGTCAAAAAGTCCTCGGTCACGGGTTCGGAACCCGACACCGCTTAAAATTTGACTAGTAATCAGCACTGGCAAGCGATGACTTCTGGTATAAGAAGTTACCTTCGATCTACCAGCGGCGTTGTCAAATGGGGCAGAAGAGCGGACAGAGATTCAGAGCACTCTCTTGTCCTTGGGGTGGGAAACTGCCCCTAAAGGCGGAAGAATCACCAATGATCAACGGCATGAGGATGCATAAGGCAATGGGAATCACTGCATTAAAGACACACAACCTGTATCCAGAGGACATGTGGCCTGCAGTTGAAAAAGTGTAATGATGATTTCTCCATTGGCAAAATATTTCGGAATAGTCCCTCATTCGGATCTCCGGGAAGGATCTGCCAAATGGGAGGTGACTATGAGAAAAAGACTGAATAACCACCGAAAGGATAACATTCTACAAGTCGGGAAATGGAATTTTAAAAGCTTGAATATGGTAGGGAAGAAAATCTGAAAGAATATACGTTTTCTTGTCAGATGAGTACAGTCTAATATGAATTAAAGATGAAAATGCTTAATGGGAGTAGGATTCGCAGTGGTAGGGAAAGGGGTAGAAGGAAAGGTTGCAGGAGAATGTGGGCTTGGAACGAGACAGGAGAAAGTGTAACTGAGTTCTGTAATAAATACCATCTAGTAACAGCGAATACTGTGTTCAAGATCACAAGAGGAGGAGAAAGTATAGTTGGAAAGGGCCTGGAGGTACAGGAAGATTTCAAATAGATTACACCATGGTCAGATAGACTCCGAAATCAGGAACTTAATTGTAAGGCGTACCCAGAAGCAGATACAGATTCAGAACACAATCTAGTAGTGATGAAGAGTAAGCCGAAGTCTAAGAGATTAGTCAGGAAGGATCAATACGCAAAGAAGTGGGGTACGGATGTTGTAAGGAATGGCGAAATACGCTTCAAGTTCTCTAAGGCTGTAGATGCAGAAATAATGAATAGTCCAGTAGGCGGTACAGTTGAAGAGGAATGGACATCTCTACAAAGGCAATCACAGAAGCTGGAAAGTGAAATATAGGTACAAAGAAGGTAATTGCAAAGAAATCGAGGGTCATGTACAGGTAACTAGTTTCCGTTACTTGTACATGACTCCACACCGTGTGTATAAAGCTCCTTACCTCATTTGATATTCTGAAGATGAGTTACTGGAAACTCCTACATAAAATTGAGTTGCTGTACATTAAGTGACTAAATTTTTCTCCAGCGATAATAATAGCAAAGCACAAGTAAAAAAATAATTACCACATTTCTATAAGCTCAACAGTCTTTCCAAACAACATTTCTTTTCAGACTTGCTCGCACTTTTCCTACAGGCGTTTCTCCTCGGCTTCCCCGCATTTCCTATTTATTTAACTCCAAACTGGTTTATACTTCTGTGCTTCTGTCTTCCCCTGAGTATTTTTGTACTAACGTCTTTCCCCGATCAGTTTCGGTATTTCCCCTACTACCCAAAGTTTGTTCGCAGATACAGTACCTATCTTGTATCTATATCTGTCGAACATCTGTCGTTGCTTTTTTAGAGATGTACGCTCCTCATCAACTGAACTCCATGCAGTGGTATTCCTTATCGTAGCACACTCATAGCGAATTTCAAACTTACCTCATCATTCATCAGTACTTCTGTATTCCCCTTCCTCCCACATCGATTATCCTCTTCGCTCCTCTTAAGCTGCAGTTTGCTCTTCAGCAAAGGGTGCCCGAACCTTCTGTCAGCCCATCCACCCTCTGTGACAAAGGCCGTTAACAGACTGAGGGTGACTCCTCAAACTGGAAGTTCTCCGGCCGCCATTCCTGGTGATACCTATTCAAGGTTTCAGCATTGTATTGATTGAATCTGCGGTCAAGGACTTTTTAACTACTAGTCAAAAACACTAGCACCTATTTGATATTTTAAGATTGCTGTGTATACTTCACTCTTACGAAATTAACCTCTACGTCACAACATTTTCTTTTTATATTGTAACTCTCGTGGTTCATTTCGTTTCCCACTTAAACAGCGTTAATATTGTCCATATATGCGGTAACTTAATACTGTTTTCGACGTTACTACAAAGTCTGATAGGGAGCAGAGTCTAAAAAACGCTCCAGAAACGAAATTATCTTCGAAAAATCTGTACGTCTGATCGCAGGTTTTTCCTTCGTTATTTCAAGAAAACGTTTTGTTGGGAATTGCACACTATCTCATCAGAAGGAGCGCGGCACGCCTAGGAAATGTGAAAGTGGCCGCTAGATGTCGCAAGAGGTAGACGCGCCAGGATAAAAGGACGAGGTGAAAATTGTCGTTAGAGAACCAGTAATAGCATACTGGGTCGGTCGGACGAGTTCATTGACTTCCAACATATACTACTCACTGGATGTCACCTGAATAACAAATCCATGAGGGACATCTCGATATTTCTAAAGCTGCCGAAGTTGATTTGTTGGTGCTGTGATTGTGAAGTGGAAATACGAAGCAACGGCCACTGCTGAACCAAGACCAATCTAACATCTTACACTGCCGGACAGGGTACATCGGTGGTTGTAAATCATTGCACGAAATCAGCAGAATGATTCAGTCATGAATTGCAAAGTACTACCAGCAGGCCAAATACCACACTGACTGTGCACCTGGGGTTAAAAGGCATGGAGTATAGTGGTTGAGCAGCTTATAAAAACACGATGCTGAACAACAGTTGAAGTGGTACAAAGAGTGAGTCACTGCGTTATTAGCGTGGAGTCGTAGAATGAACGCAGGAATTATTAGACTCCAGCGAGTAATAACGGAACAGTGGGTACGTACCAGCATGATAAGGTGAAAAGTGGTGATGCTTACACAAAAAAGACCAGACATAAGGGACAGACTTGTCATCAACAGAACTGAAATCCAATGGACGGAATAGGTCAAATACCTTGGCCTGATAAAGGAAAGTAAACTTCTGTTCATTACACAATATGACAAAAACGAAAAAAAAGGTTCGCCTTATTCACAAGTTGTTCCCACTGCTCTCAAAGAATGAGATGAATATCATAATGAAACTTAGGATCCACAAATAAATAATCCTTCCAGCAATTTATACGGGTGCTCAACTTTGAGGGGGGGACAGCAAGTCTGTCGAATATTAGCAGTCGGCAAGTTACACAGAACAGGTGCATAATATTAACCCTAAAAGCACCCAGATGGGCTAGAACACCGGAATTACACGAAGAACGTATAATGGATTATATATTACCATCAAGAACCACACAAGTTAGCTGTTGCAAGAAGTGTGAGTCGTCAGGCCTGCAACCAGACACCTGGACTACTCGGGCACGGTCAATCCAGGATCGCGTTCGAGTACCTAGAGCCATAATAGAAGACCCCCGTTTAAGGCGCAATATGCAAATAGAAACAATACTAGAGCAGGTCATTAGGGCGTGAGTCCAACGTCCTGATGAGGATTGAATATTGTTACAGTTATCGTGGAACACAAATGAACAAGTCCAGCCTTCGAAGAAGGGAGCACTTCTATAAACATAAAAAATAAAATAAAATATCTATTTCACTGGACAGTGTATTATATAACTGGAAACTAGTGATTTGGTGTAATGGGTGCAACCATACCGTGCGACATTCCGATGGAATGCCTGCAGAACGTGGCCTGCCATCATGTGTAGTGCCAACAGTGAATCACGCAGGGAGATGGTGCTACAGCATAAGTGCGTTTCGCGTGTTTAAGTATGGTCCCTTATTACACTTGAGAAGTCGATGAAAGTGAAAGGATATGAGCACATTGTTCAGCATTATTTATTGCGTACAGTAGTCGAATAGTTCGCAGGTCGATGATTGCACTAGTGTGACAACGCAACCTGTATAAAGCAGCACCTGTGGTTTATGGACAATGACTTCGCAGAACGAGACTAACTTGCCGGAAATTCCGATCTGAACACATGGAAAAACGTCTGGGGGTGAGTTAGTAAGTCGAATTCGCTACAGATACCAGCGTTCAACATGACTCTCTGGTTTCGACTCTTGAGGAAGAATCCTAGTGAGCAACTGCCGAATCATTTACGTCGAAGTCCCTGAGTTTGCAACAATTCTAACCTCATACAGTGTTATGTACAGAAACATAGATAAATCAGAAACTGATAGCTGGGAGGTTTATCGAGTAAATCTAAGTGCATACCAAAAGTAGAGGGTACTGTGAAATGGAAGTCGTATATTCGTTGCATTAGACAAGAAACTCAAATCCACAGAGACAGAAATTAAAGCTGCATCTTGGATGGCTTGAGAAAGACTCAATATCATACACTTGTAATTGAATCTTTGTGTCGACCGCCAGACTCAGTCCTGGATATAACCGAAAACTTCAGAGAAAACCTCAGTTCGATATTACGAATAGTTCCTAGTCACCCTGCTATTGTCGGAGAGAACTTAAATAATCCAACAATCAACTAAGAACATTAAAGCTTCTGAAGTGGTGGGCGTAACAAGACATTTGGCGAAACATTAATAAAGGCGTACTCTGGAAGTTACCTACAATAAGTGTAAATATATCCAAATTGAAACTAACAGACCTGACCCCTTCGCGGATGTTCGTATTGATACTAGTATGAGTGCTGGTGAGAGAGTTACAGCAATAATGACTACTGAAGGACAAAGGGCACCTTAAGAGTAATTAGGAAGATTTATATATTTAGTAGGTTTCATAACGAGTCAGTCGAGTAACATGTCATAGAGAAACAGCTTTCTTTGGACAGAAACTGTGGATCAAAGTTTCACAAGCACTGGATAGACATGTACTAGTAGATTAGTTTGGGAGGGAAGTTCCATTGTTTACAGCCTCTGCACAGACTCTTCTAAAGAAAGAACGACTATTCCGTAATGTAAATCAAAGCATAGACTAGAGAGGTGTTGAATGAAACTTATTTGGCTGTCGACAGGGCAATGCATGACAGTCGTGGCAGAACCTTATCGAAAGATCACTCAAAAGACTCAAGAAGTTCTCCTTATATAAAGAGGCTCTCAGTGGCACAGAAACAGAAATAAACTGAACATTACAAATCATTAACAGATATACTGCCCAAGTTTACTTGTCATGCCGCTGCAAAAGTGAGTGATTTAGCCATTAGTGTCAGTGTAACTGAGAAGCAGCTAAGATTGTTAAAGTTAAGTAAGGAGCCGTGGCCAGGTTTTTACTGCTGAGTTAGCTTCCATTTTGGGCGTAACATATCGCAGATTCATAGAACAAAAAGCTGCGGCCACTTTACGAGAAGAAACTCATATTGCACCAGTCCACAATAAGGGGATAGACACGATTCACAAAACTGTCTTCCAGCCTTTTATACAAACCTAGGAGGTTCGAATAGAATTACCTCCTCCAAGCCAACCACCACGGATTCCGAAAATAACGATTATGCAAAAACAAACTTGTACCTTTGTTATCACATCAACATTTACAAGCAAAAGTATGACTATGTGAATTATTAAACAAAATTTCTGACTGAACTCAGGATTTCGTGGTGGGCAGCATACAGCAAGCTATCTTTGATGGAGAGTCATGAACAGAGATAGAAAGATATGAGTTCAGCCTTGCCCCATGGCAGTGCGTTGGGACCATCGCTGTTCATGTTTGTGTTAATTACCTAGGAGACAACATGAACGTCTGCCTCGGACCTTTCACACACAATGCAATTATCTACAATGGAAGAGTAGTTGAAAAGAGCTACAGAAATTTTCAAACATGTCTTGATAAGATTTAAAAGTGGGGCAAAGATTAGCAACAAACTTTAAACCTACGGAAATGTAAACGTATGCACTTTGCAAAACGAGAAAGAGTTGTATTCTATGACTAGAATAACAGTAAGTCATAATTACATTGACGGAATTGAAAGTATCAGTAACGAAATTAAAAATAACGTTCATTTACGACAGTCTCTAGCATACAGACTAATGAAACACATGTAGCCAAAAGCGAAAAATACAGCCAAAATAAATGTAATACCTTTAGAAAGATCGAAACAGCGTTATAAAAATCTCTGGACTGGTGTTTCAGCCGCGAAGAAATATTGTGAGAATTCAAATGGTTGAAATGGCTCTGAACACTATGAGACCTAACATCGGAGGTCATCGGTCCCCAAGAACTTAGAACTACTTAAACCTAACTAACCTAAGGACATCACACACATCCATGCCCGTGGCAGGATTCGAACCTGTGACCGTAGCAGTCGCGCGGTTCCGGTCTGAAGCGCCTAGAACCGCTCGGCCACCGCGGCCGGCTATTGTGAGAATTGGTTAATCAACAGAAACACAGAGCTCATCGAAATGATTGGATTAGATGCAACTGTGCAAAGACTGTAAAAGAGGAAAGCAACAGGGACAGCCGGAGTAAATTCCGAATTTTTTAAATACTAAGGTCTTCAAGTGATGGAACGCTTGCTACAGTTCATAAACTTATGTTGGACTGCGCGTGAGGTAACTGACGAGTGAAATATCGTGAAATATGGCTGAAATTTTCTCCGTATTCCATATTCGAGAAAGGCAACAGAAACGTCTCAAACAACTACAGAGGAATTATCATCGTAAAACCCAGTCTATAAAATGTATTGTACTATCTTCAATAATTGACTTCGCCCTATCTCCGGTACAGATTTATTAGATAAACGAATCGGTTCTAGAAAAATTCGATCCTACACTGATTCTATTTTTAGTGTAAAGTGACCGTTAGAGAAATGTACACAGTGCTTGTAGACTATGAAAATGTTTTAACAAAGTCAGTAGATAACTACTGTGGCACATCATGAAGAAAGAGTATTCGTCGTGCCTGTAATCAACTATTAATTTGTCTATACAATTAAAAACAACGCACGTAGACAAGGATGTGGCCTGCCTCGAACTATTTTTCAACATCTACGTAGGTGAACTGGTCAGGAGTTGGAAAAAATATGTCACCTACAGCATAAAGATGTTTTAGTACCACACTATACAACATGATCAAATAATGACTCAAGAAAATGAATTGTATTAATTTGTTTGCTTCTAAATATAACTTGAAAATTTCCACAAATGAAACAGAAGTTATAGCATTCAAGGCAGCCTCCCATAAGATGTAATAGTTTAAAAAATTATCTAGTTTTGGAACAGGTAACCAACTTTCAACTTCTCAACTGTGACACACGACGAAATTTCGATCTTGACACTGATACCAAAGTCCTAAAATTTAACTCAGTCTATGTCAGAATTAGAAATATTCCACAAAAGCGAACCACGAAAAAAGTTTTACGAGGTCATGGCAATATCTACTATGGTCTACGGATCTGAAAGGTGGTGTTCCACGAAAAAAGACATGAGCAGGGTTCAGACTGTAGAAATGTCATTTCTCTATAGTGTTAAAGGGTCCTTGGTAGAAGATAACTTCAGAAATACAAGCTGATGCGTTGCACAAGAAAATCGTTCCAAACTGGAACAAACGGTGAGAACATATAGACAGAATGCTTGAAAATAAGTTCTTGATTACAAGATAGAGAGGAAATTCATGGAAGAGATGGCTGGACATTGTTGAGTGAACACGTGAAGTCACTTAACCCATTAAAGGACAAGGAGGAAAAGAAGAAGAAGAAGAAGAAGAAGGGCTTGTACAAATATAAGGATGTAACAGTTTATAAGGATAAGAAATGGAGTGATCACAGAGGCTTAATTGTAGGTAAAGAAGGTGATAGACTCCGTAGGATTCTGTGAAAATGCAGTATGGGAAGGAGACTTCTTACAGATTACTTCTGCGTTTCAAATATTGCTTGAAGTGTGTGAGACCCATACCAGGTAAGATTAAAATGGTATATTGAACGTAAACAAAGACTGGTGGTTCAAATGGTGACGGCTTTATGTAACTTACAGGAGTGGATCATGGAAATGATGCAAAGGAAACATGAACAGGCTGCTTTTTAAAAACATAAGCAAATTATCCATCGTATACCTACTCATAAAATTTCTTGAAGCAGTATTAAGTGAAGAATCGATGATCCTTTTATACGGCCCGTGGAGATAAAGTTACGCCAATTACAGTACACACACACACACACACACACACACACACACACACACACACACACACACACACATACATTTAAGCAGTCATTCTTTCAACGCCTCGTACACAACAGGAGCCGGAGAAACCCCGTAACATGTGCTAGTATGCCAAGTAGTCTCTCACATATACGCGCAGGATAGGAACAGTTTTGCAGCCATCAAAGTGTATGCTATCCTGCACAGCAGGTATGTTGTGCTGGAGTGATATTGGCCTGCTTTATCGACCTCCTTTGGGCGGCAGCCTATACGTTGTGGGGGGAAAAAACGGATTTTAGGTCCGTAATATGTAGACTGCCCTGCATGATAGGTATGTTGTGAAGTAGTACCAGCGTGCTTAATGCACTCGTTTTGCCTGACGGCTACAACTGTGGATGGGAACCACTGGGAGGAAGGTCTACATCTACATATACATACATACTCCGCAATCCACCATACGGTGCGTGGCGGAGGGTACATCATACCACAAGTAGCATCTTCTCTCCCTGTTCCACTCCCAAACAGAACGAGGGAAAAATGATTGCCTATATGCCTCTGTACGAGCCTTAATCCCTCTTATCTTATCTTTACGGTCTTTCCGCGAAATGTAAGTTGGCTGCAGTAAAATTGCACTGCAGTCAGCCTCAAATGCTGGTTCTCTAAATTTCCTCAGTAGTGATTCACGAAAAGAACACCTCCTTTCCTCTAGAGACTCCCACCAGAGTTCCTGAAGCATTTCCGTAACACTCACATGATTATCAAACCTACCAGTAACAAATCTAGCAGCCCGCCTCTGAATTTCTTCTATGTCCTCCCTCAATCCGACCTGATAGGGATCCCAAACGCTCAAACAGTACTCAAGAATAGGTCGTATTAGTGTTTTATAAGGGGTCTCCTTCACAGATGAGCCACATCTTCCCAAAATTCTACCAATGAACCGAAGACGACTATCCACCTTCCCCACAACTGCCATTACATGCCTGTCCCACTTCATATCGCTCTGCAATGTTACATCCAAATATTTAATCGACGTGACTGTGTCAATCGCTACACTACTAATGGAGTATTCAAACATTACAGGATTCCTTTTCCTATTCATCTGCATTCATTTACATTTATCTATATTTAGAGTTAGCTGCCATTCTTTACACCAATCACAAATGCTGTCCAAGTCATCTTGTATCCTCCTACAGTCACTCAACGACTACACCTTCCCGTACACCACAGCATCATCAGCAAACAGCCGCACATTGCTATCCACCCTATCCAAAAAGATCATTTATGTAGATAGAAAACAACAGCGGACCTACCACACTTCCCTGGGGCACTCCAGATGATACCCTCAC
This sequence comes from Schistocerca nitens, assembly GCF_023898315.1. Lineage (NCBI taxonomy): Eukaryota > Metazoa > Arthropoda > Insecta > Orthoptera > Acrididae > Schistocerca > Schistocerca nitens. The sequence goes on along the minus strand of NC_064615.1, from coordinate 696,690,107 downwards.
CTCCGATGAACACTCACCATCGAGGACAACGTACTGGGTTCTATTACTTAAGAAGTCTTCGAGCCACTCACATATTTGGGAACCAATCCCATATGCTCGTACCTTAGTCAGGAGTCTGCAATGGGGTAACGAGTCAAACGCTTTCCGGATGTCAAGGAATATGGCATCCGTCTGATACCCTTCATCCATGGTTCGCAAGATATCATGTGTTGGAAGGTTGAGGTAGATAGAGGGACGAAGGGGACAGGAGGGCATGGGTGGGGAGAAAAGAGCAGGAGAAAATGGACATAAAGAGGGATTGCGGGAGGGGGCGAGAGGGAGACAAGGGAGAGAGAGAAGGGCGAGTAGGGGAGAGAGAAGGGGAAGGAGGGGAGGACAGAGGGAGAAGGAGGAAATGAATAGGGAGGAGTGAATATGTACAGAAAAACTGTATGGAGGAGGAGGTCGACATACAGTGGGAGAGGGACAAATAGAGGGGCGAGGAGGGGCATCATATTTGTTGAACGGATATGTGGCTGAAGCCACGAGAAAAAGGCAAGTTGCAATGAAATTGAATGGGCAAATTTGCTTCGTTTATCCTGAACTTACGAGAAAGATGGGAAAAGTGGGTTCTGGAGCGTGCTGCCTGCAACGGAAGACCAACGTGAAGTGGAGAGGCGTTGCCGGAGTTCTGGCCAACTGCCAGAGCGACAAGTGGTAGCAGCCAGACGCCGCCAGCGACAGCAACAGGTGCCGCCGACAGCCCGCCACACGCGGTTAAAGCGGCCCTCCGGCGGTCCGGCGGCTCACTGCGGATGAATCTATCAGTAAATGGACCGGCAAATGTCGCGTCGGACCGCAAATTACATAGGCGTCCGCGAGGATGTGGGTAGTCGTGGAGGTGGGCAAGAGGAGACACTTATCCCCTTCTGGAATTTGGGGTACAGAATTGTGGCTCACGCTGTCCACGAGAAATTATGCCCTTCATTCGTAGCGGTGGTGGTTTCGGTATTGTCCTGCATTCAAGGCAGTTGTGACTGTTTACATATCATTGCTAAGATACAGCCCTCAAACTAATCTCTGACCCATCTTCGCCCATTCGCCATCAAACTGCTGAGAGGGTCCATTCCAACACTGTTGCGTGAATTCTAAGAGCTATTTTAAGCATGAAGGAAGCATAGCTGCAGTGTACCTGCCCAGTATCCTTCCTGATCCCACATGAAGTCACTCCTTCCTCTTACTGTACAGCTAAATCGCAACAGTATTTCACCATTTGTCTATGGTCAAAGAAGACTTTTCATGGTTTGCTCAGACCACATTACGCTTTTCAGTCGCACAGTGATTTTGGAAGAACGGAAATTTACGGTCTTTCTGTGGCATAGGTGTGTCCATCTGTACCTCATCTATGGAGCAGAATGCATGAATCGAAAATAAGAAATATTTTCTGCGACAGAAGAGAGGAAAAAAGGATAAAAAACCAAGATTCAAAAGACCTCACTTCAAGAAATTATTCAGTAATAGAATTATGAATTCAGCGGTCCAGTTTGCATGATTACACAATAAATTGTCAGACGGAGGATGGGGAGGGGAGATGGAGGTTCAAGGAATACGTCTCATATTTGTTCAGTCTTAGGCCGAGTGTAAGGGGCAATTAGTATTTATGTAGGTTTTTGACCTTAATTTTTGCCTGAGTTACAATTTACTGACATAACCGAAAAAAACGTTCCTTTAAAAGAAAAAAGATGTGAAAATAATGCAACGAAGTCCGTTAGTATGATCATAACTGAAGTTTTGTAAGAAAGCAGTGGTGAAATATGTTGAATAGCCATTTTGAAAGTACCCTTCATGCTTATTCACTTTGAGGAAATTCAATCAGTTGTATATTTGCTGGTATTACTAATAATCAATTTGAAATTATGAAGTTTTCAGATCTTAAATAATTGTATTGTTAGTAGCTTGTGCCCTCTTGCGCGAATTTCTATGGACACCCATGGGCATTTAACGACTCACCCTTAGCAGTTCAACATTAATGTAAACAAGGCGTTTCGACTATCCCGTACTAGCACTTAGTGCAAGTATCCAGGATAAACCAAATCGTTCACTTTCTGAAGTTGACAAAAAACAAATGGAAATGCAAGGTGAGTCATGCTCACACCTAACTATGCGTTTTCGTGAACTTCGCTGTCTATCTATGTTTGATTTCCCGCCCTTGTTGCGGTTACATCGTGGTTCTTCTTCCTTCCATGTGTGGCAGCAGCGATGTGTATCGATATTTGCACCATGTACCATCTTTGGTTTTGTGCATATAGTTTCCGGCTAGGGGGTCTGCAGTGAGTCGGTCGGTTGCTGCACACCAGGGACGTTATCTCGTGTGGTACACTCGGCTGGGTCCTCTGGCGGTCCCTGCACAGTGTCGGACCGTGTGTGGAGCTGTCCGATCGCTACGAGATTCGTGGTCCACCGAGTAGTGCTTTCAACTACCCGACCCATGCCCATTCATGTTGTGTGGCTATTTCGCTGTTTGGGAGGTTTTCCTGTGAGAAATACCGAGTATTTCTATTGCTGAAATTTAGCTGCCATGATTTGCAATTAACTATATTGGTTGGTTACAATTCAAGTGCACAAGCGGAATTTTCTGCCTTGTGGCCGTTAGTTTTTTGGCTACCTGCGCTGGCCGCTGATTTAAATTCAGACAGTGTTCCTTTTGGGTGAAGTTAACTATATTACCGTTTTTCAAATGGAAGTGTACCAGCGGAATTTTCTGTCTTGTGGCCGTTAGTGTTCCAGTTACCTGCCCTGGCCACTAACGTAATTTCAGGCAGCGTCCTTTCCTCACCTGTTGCCGCTATCCAACATGGTGTGTAGTTTTGACAGCTACTACATACTCCATTGTGGATTATCACGTTTGTAACCTTTTCTGAATGAGTTCTCATGTACTAATTGACGGGAAGCAAGTCGTTTTGTCGGTCGGTCCGTTGGTGTCCTCTGGTTGGGTTCCGACGGATCAAGTGTAGTTGGGATCACCACCTGTCTCACCTAAGTGAACGAGGGCAGACCGACCTCCCTGGGGTTTCTGAGTGCCGTTTTCTTTATTGTCCTTCTCATAGGTGTTTAATTGCCTGTACATACTCTATCCTAGCCAATGTTATAAAAAATAATTGTTTTTGCCCGATTTTATGTATTTTTGAATTTTGGAGAGCCAATTCTGGGCCTTCAGCCACTGAAATTCTTATTCTTAAAAACATTGTGGCCTTTAGCATTTGAAAGGTTATGGTAATTTATTTTAAAATTTTGAAAATTTTATTGTGGGCCTTCAGCCGTTTGTATTGCATCTTGTTTATGTTTGTCTATCCGTCCTTGCCTTTAGGCTCTCAGCGTCGCTGTGTGTGTATATATTATTTTATTCGCAATTTTAACTGCATGTTTTTATCACTTCAGATTTATCTTGCATTTATTTTGTTGCTTTAAGATTTCTTGTTTGGAGGCCTGCCGCCGTGAAATAATTGCCTTTTTGAAACTCGTAGTTCTAAAGGTTCCGCTATGTGCCGTTTTGGTTTAAATTACAATTCTGAGTGAACCTGACCGACACCTTATGTCCCTTTCCACAATCCTAATCCCAGCAGGTTTAGAGGTCGTCTCACGAGGAAAATGCACACTTCTGATTAACACTACTGTCATCAAAAAATGGTTCAAATGGCTCTGAGCACTATGGGACTCAACTGCTGAGGTCATTAGTCCCCTAGAACTTAGAACTAGTTAAACCTAACTAACCTAAGGACATCACAAACATCCATGCCCGTACTGTCATCAGTTAAAGGATTGTACGAGTGCAATGAACACAAACGAAGACGAGTTGGAAACGCTAATCACGTATCAAGAATGCAACTTAGCAGAACAGTAACCATTACAGTGATATTTTCGTTGTTAAAATACATCTGCATGTAGTACAGTAGTTCAGAACTTTTATACGGTGTGTTATGTACAGTTATGTTGTGTAGAGTAATGGCAGCCTTTACTTCGAAAATATATCGTATTACTTTACTTTTAGCTTCGTCGTAGGAAGGCGTAGTGCTACTGAGGAGGAGGAGGAGGAGGAGGAGGAGGAGGAGGAGGAGGAGGAATTCCGTAGAGAGTGATATCCCGGCGGATTCAGAATGAAATTTTCACTCTGCAGCAGAGTGTGCATCTACCGTCAGTCTAAAACTGTATGCCGAACCCAGACTTGAACTCAGGGCCTTTGTCTTTCAGAGACTCAAGCCCTACAGATATTTTTGCATTTTGTTCGTTATTGTTCGTTGTATTTGGTCGTAGCAGGCGTCCCATGGCATCCATTGACATTCGTTGTTGATCCTTTAACTCAGTTTTTTATTACAGAGGCCAGCCAGCTCTGTCACTGAACCGAATAAATCAGCTATAGCGAAACATATAAATGAAACAGGTCACAGTGTTAAAATTGACAACGATCTCAAAGTACTACATAACTTAGAAAAGAACTGGAAAATGGACATATTGGAAGAAACGGAAATATTCATCCATGGCCACATGGCGAATAACGAGATCCTGAATGAAATGACATACTTCAAAAATTCGCATTTCTTTTCCAATTTCACTACAGTACTCCTAGAATAAAAGATACATAGCATGACAGTCGTTTGACTCTAGCCTCAGCAATAGCTTAGAAATATGTAGCATAAATAATTTATAACATCATGTGTTCAACAATATTGTAACAGGTGCTCAATTTGCAATGTATTTCGTCAACCTACATCTGTAATACGATAACAAGACGTGCAGAAAACATGTAAATATCTGACACCATATAGATCAACAAATCGATAGTCAAATACACTCCTGGAAATTGAAATAAGAACACCGTGAATTCATTGTCCCAGGAAGGGGAAACTTTATTGACACATTCCTGGGGTCAGATACATCACATGATCACACTGACAGAACCACAGGCACATAGACACAGGCATCAGAGCATGCACAATGTCGGCACTAGTACAGTGTATATCCACCTTTCGCAGCAATGCAGGCTGCTGTTCTCCCATGGAGACGATCGTAGAGATGCTGGATGTAGTCCTGTGGAACGGCTTGCCATGCCATTTCCACCTGGCGACTCAGTTGGACCAGCGTTCCTGCTGGACGTGCAGACCGCGTGAGACGACGCTTCATCCAGTCCAAAACATGCTCAATGGGGGACAGATCCAGAGATCTTGCTGGCCAGGGTAGTTGACTTACACCTTCTAGAGCACGTTGGGTGGCACGGGATACATGCGGACGTGCATTGTCCTGTTGGAACAGCAAGTTCCCTTGCCGGTCTAGGAATGGTAGAACGATGGGTTCGATGACGGTTTGGATGTACCGTGCACTATTCAGTGTCCCCTCGACGATCACCAGTGGTGTACGGCCAGTGTAGGAGATCGCTCCCCACACCATGATGCCGGGTGTTGTCCCTGTGTGCCTCGGTCGTATGCAGTCCTGATTGTGGCGCTCACCTGCACGGCGCCAAACACGCATACGACTATCATTGGCACCAAGGCAGAAGCGACTCTCATCGCTGAAGACGACACGTCTCCATTCGTCCCTCCATTCACGCCTGTCGCGACACCACTGGAGGCGGGCTGCACGATGTTGGGGCGTGAGCGGAAGACGGCCTAACGGTGTGCGGGACCGTAGCCTAGCTTCATGGAGACGGTTGCGAATGGTCCTCGCCGATACCCCAGGAGCAACAGTGTCCCTAATTTGCTGGGAAGTGGCGGTGCGGTCCCCTACGGCACTGCGTAGGATCCTACGGTCTTGGCGTGCATCCGTGCGTCGCTGCGGTCCGGTCCCAGGTCGACGGGCACGTGCACCTTCCGCCGACCACTGGCGACAACATCGATGTACTGTGGAGACCTCACGCCCCACGTGTTGAGCAATTCGGCGGTACGTCCACCCGGCCTCCCGCATGCCCACTATACGCCCTCGCTCAAAGTCCGTCAACTGCACATACGGTTCACGTCCACGCTGTCGCGGCATGCTACCAGTGTTAAAGACTGCGATGGAGCTCCGTATGCCACGGCAAACTGGCTGACACTGACGGCGGCGGTGCACAAATGCTGCGCAGCTAGCGCCATTCGACGGCCAACACCGCGGTTCCTGGTGTGTCCGCTGTGCCGTGCGTGTGATCATTGCTTGTACAGCCCTCTCGCAGTGTCCGGAGCAAGTATGGTGTGTCTGACACACCGGTGTCAATGTGTTCTTTTTTCCATTTCCAGGAGTGTAGAAACCAGCTGTATTTCGACCACCATCTTGTCCACTGCACTACAGAACTGTTTGTGATCATGTTTCCAATTACTGCTATGTTAGTGACAATTTGTGAACAGTGACCAAGAGAGGCACGACAAAGGAAACACCCCAGCGCATCACAACGAGACTGCCACGCCGGAAGAAAAAAGTGAGTGACCGTTACAAAACATTTTCGTGCAAACATCAGCCCAGCTTCCAAAGTGGCATCGCCTCTTAATAAGTTCTCTTCTTCCACAGGATGACCACAGCAGTTACGAAAAGACTGTGTAACATCATTATGGCCTTATTGTAAAGTTGTTTTTGTAATTCCATTTAGCCTGAAGATGAGGTATTACCTCGAAACATGTCGCTAAATAAATAAGTAATACAATAGTTGACAAATTTTGTGACTGGTAGCGGTGATCAAAAAAATATACATTATATAAAATTTTCTAGCCTTTCTTTCACAGGTGTGCATAAAAGACTCTGTCTACTGCGATATTCCAGCAACTGCAGAGGACTTGCAGGAACGTGCCGTGTTTGCTTGTAATTCATTGCAGCAGGAAACACCGAAACCAACGTTGAATTCTTTCATCCAACGAGTGCACAAAAGTACCACTGTCCAGACTCACCACTCCGACCGCTTTTGAATATTGTACAATTTTTTGTGCTCACAGTGGATTACAGTGCTTTTTTTTTGTCATCAATCGTCTGACTGGATTGATGCGGACCGCCACGAATTTCTCTCATGTGTCAACCTCTTCATCTCGGAGTAGCAATTGAAACCTAAGTCCTCAATTTTAGGCTGGATGTATCCAACCTCTGTCTTCCTCGTAGTTTTTACCTCTACAGCTCACTCTAGTACCATCGAAGTCAGTCCCTGATGTCTTAACAGATGTACCACCATCCTGTCCCTTCTTCTTTTCAGTGTTTTTCGCGTATTCGTTTCCTCTTCGATTCTGTGCAGAACTTCCCCATTCCTTACCTCATCAGCCTACCTAATTTTCAACATTCGCCTGTAGCACCAAATCTCAAATGCTTCAAATCTCTTCTGCTCCGGTTTCCCCACAGTCCATATTTCACTGCCATACATGGCTGTGCTCCAAATGTACATTCTCAGAAATTTATTCCTCAAATTAAGGCCTATGTTTGACAATAGTAGACTATCTTGTCAAGGAGTGCCCTTTTTGTCAGTACTAGTCCTCTTTTGATATCCTCCTTGCATCTTCCGCCATACGTTATTTTGCTGGCCTAGCTAGCAGAAACCCTTAACTATATCTACTTCGTGACCATCAACCCTGATAAGTTTCTCGCTGTTCTCGTTTCTACTGCCTCGCTAGTGCTTTTACGTTTCCTAAAGCCAAACTTGTCAGCTAATGCAGTCTTCGGAATTGTGTGAATGATCCTTTTTCAAAAGTCAGATTGTATGTCGCTAGACTCATACACTCTACACACCAACGTGAACAATCGTTTTGTTGCTACTTCCACTAATGATTTTAGAACTAATGATTTTAGAAATTTATCTATTCTTACGGCCTTGTTTGATCTTAAGTCCTCTAAAGTTCTTTTAAATTCTAATGCTGGTCTCCTGTTTCTTCTTCTGTCACATCAGACATATCTGCCCCATCACAGAGGCCTTCAGTGTTCTCCTTCCACCTAACCTCTCCCTCCTCTGCATTTACAAGTGGAATTCCTGTAGCACTCTTAATGTTACCACACTTGCTTTTAATTTCACCGACAATTGTTTTGACTTTCCTACTGCTGAGTGAGTCCCTCGGACAATCATATCTTTTCGATTTCTTATTTTTCATGCAGCCGTTTCGCCTTACTTTCCCTCCACTTCCTGTTTATTTCGTTCCTCAACTACTTGTATTTCTGTATTCCTGAATTTTTCTCAACATTTTCGTACTTTCTTTTTTTCGTCGATCAACTGAAGTACTTCATCTGTTACCCATGGTTTCTTCGCAGTTACCTCCTTTGCTCTTATGTTTTTCTTTCCAACTTCAGTGATTGCTGTTTTTAGAGATGTCCATTCCTCTTCAACTGTACTGCCTACTGAGCTATTCCTTATTAGTGTATCTATAGCCTTAGAGAACTTTAAGCATATCCCACCATTCCTTAGTACTTCTGTATCCCACTTCCTTGCGTATTGATTCTTCCTGACTAATCTCTTAAACTTCAGTCTACTCTTCATCACTACCAGATTGTGACCTGAGTCTGTATCTGCTCCTGGGTACGCCTTACAAAACAGTATATGATTTCGGAATCTCTTTTTGACCATGATGTAATCTAATTGAAATCTTTCCATATCACTTGGCCTTTTCCAAGTATACCTCCTTCTCTTGTGATTCTTGATAAGAGTATTCGTTATTACTAGCTGAAATTTATCACAGAACTCAGTTAATCTCTCTCCTCTCTCATTCTTTGTCCCACGCCCATATTCTCTTGTATAAGTTTCTTATACTCGTTCCCCTACAACAGCATTCCAGACCACCCATGACTATTACATTTTCATCTCCCTTAGCCTACTGTGTTACCCTTTCAATATCATCATATACTTTCTCTATCTCTTCATCTTCAGATTGAGACGTCGGCATGTATACCTGGACTATCGTTGTCGGTGTTCATTTTACTGTCGATTCTGATGAGAACAACCCCATTACTGAACTGCTCACAGTAACAAATCCTCTGCCATACCTTCCTATACCATTATCGTTATAACATTTTCTGCTGCTGTTGATATTGTGCTGTACTGATCTGACTAGAAATCCGTGTCTTCTTTCCATTTCACTTCACTGACCCCTACTGTATCTATATCGAGCATTTGCATTTCCCTTTTCCAATTTTCTACCTTCCTGCCACGTTCGAGCTTCAGAAGTCCACGTCCCGACTCGTAGAACACTATTCTTTCGTTGGCTATTCAATCTTTTTCTAATGTTCACCTCCCCCCTTGGCAGTCCCCTCTCGAAGATCCGAATGGGGGACTATTGCGGAATATTTTTCCAGTGGAGAGATCATCATGACACTTTTTCAGTTACAGGGCATAGTTACGGGTCTTTAATGCAGTGGTTTCCATCGCCTTCTGCATCCTCATATCGTTGTTCATTTCTGATTCTTCCGCCTTTAGAGGCAGCTTCCACCCCAAGGACAAGAGAGTGCCCTGAACCTCTGCTCGATCCTCTGCCCTGTTTGACAAGCCCGTCGGCAGAATGAGGGTGACTTCTTATGCCGGAAGTCTTCAGCCGCTGATATTGATTATTGATCAGGAGACTCACCACATCGGTGTTACTTATATTTTAATGTTTGACTTTTTGAAGAACATTATGTCTTATATTTTAATGTACGACTTGAGCAACTCAGCTCTTAAGTCACTGTACGTCTTTGACGATATGATATTCATTTAATTACCTTACCCTCTGATGAAGTCACCCTTAGAGGTGACGAAACCTGGTCAAGGTGTATAGAAAATCTATGATACCGGTTGGCAGATTTTTACATAATTTGTGTATACGGTTGCTGCAAACGTCAGCCATGTTAAAAGTTGTAAAATTCTTTGATTCTGATTTCTTGTACCCTCCTGCTGTCACCATATGCCAAAGTTTTGAGGACCTGCTTGGACACGCTGACGGTGGAACTTCGTGTACAGGTAGGACACTTCTCAGAAATGAGAAACTGGGACGTAATTCAACAAGAATATTCACATTACTGGTAGCACTGCAGGTCTATCAGTGCAGGCCCTGATATTGCCCGCCCTGCCATGCTTGTGTGTTTCTAACACGAGCTTCCACGAAATACCAACAGCGAGACGATTATCGATAAGTTATGCATTTAACTGGTGACGTTATGAAGATCAGGATACCGTTTCGGATACCAGGAAGTGTACGTCCAAGATACAACTCTTCCAAACTAACTTTTACTCACCTTATGGGGAGAAAAAAAATTTCTCAATCATCTGGTACTTATCAGCTGAAACTGTGACTAACTTTGTCCTATTACAATTTTCCAACAGCGATTAAAGCAAATATGAGCCTCATGATACTGGAAGCAAAAGAAAATAAAGAACAAAAATTAACCGAAGAGGTAAAATCTTCCTTTACAGACACCAAATTCTTGCCTTTTGTAGCTCCTGCTACAAAAACATTCTACAAAGAATTTCCTACAGCCATTGGCTACAGTATAGATCCTACAATGTGATAACCCTGGCTGCAAAAGCAAAAAAGATTTAAAAGACCGTTGTTGTATGTAGATTACAACAACATTCTTGCAAATTGTAGCTCCTGCTATAAAAACATTCTACAAAGAATTCCTTACAGCCACTGGCTACAATAAAGATCCTACACTGTGAAAGGATGATCCTGGCTGCAAAGACGAAAAAAATTTAAAGGACCGTTGTTGTAAGTAGATTACAACAACATTCTTGCAAAAGATGCATTGGGAAAACAGCTTTTTTTTACGGCTCAAAGGTGGAGAATGAAAACAGATATCGAATCCTTTCGCAGGAAAAAAAGTTCAATGTCCTTTCGATCACGCCATTTTTGGGTTCAACAGAAGTAGCGTGCATTATTAACAAGAACAAAATTTGTGTAATATTTATCAGGAAAATTTTTTGAAATATCGTTTGGAAAATTTGGTTCAGAAAGGTTTGTAACTTACACTGCAGTGGCTTTGATATGTTGCCATAACGTGTTCTTTGAACTAAAAGGACGCAGTGGAAATGGGAAAGAGAATACAACTTTTGAATGAAATTTGCATATAGTACACTCCTGGAAATTGAAATAAGAACACCGTGAATTCATTGTCCCAGGAAGGGGAAACTTTATTGACACATTCCTGGGGTCAGATACATCACATGATCACACTGACAGAACCACAGGCACATAGACACAGGCATCAGAGCATGCACAATGTCGGCACTAGTACAGTGTATATCCACCTTTCGCAGCAATGCAGGCTGCTATTCTCCCATGGAGACGATCGTAGAGATGCTGGATGTAGTCCTGTGGAACGGCTTGCCATGCCATTTCCACCTGGCGCCTCAGTTGGACCAGCGTTCGTGCTGGACGTGCAGACCGCGTGAGACGACGCTTCATCCAGTCCCAAACATGCTCAATGGGGGACAGATCCAGAGATCTTGCTGTCCAGGGTAGTTGACTTACACCTTCTAGAGCACGTTGGGTGGCACGGGATACATGCGGACGTGCATTGTCCTGTTGGAACAGCAAGTTCCCTTGCCGGTCTAGGAATGGTAGAACGATGGGTTCGATGACGGTTTGGATGTACCGTGCACTATTCAGTGTCCCCTCGACGATCACCAGTGGTGTACGGCCAGTGTAGGAGATCGCTCCCCACACCATGATGCCGGGTGTTGTCCCTGTGTGCCTCGGTCGTATGCAGTCCTGATTGTGGCGCTCACCTGCACGGCGCCAAACACGCATACGACCATCATTGGCACCAAGGCAGAAGCGACTCTCATCGCTGAAGACGACACGTCTCCATTCGTCCCTCCATTCACGCCTGTCGCGACACCACTGGAGGCGGGCTGCACGATGTTGGGGCGTGAGCGGAAGACGGCCTAACAGTGTGCGGGACCGTAGCCCAGCTTCATGGAGACGGTTGCGAATGGTCCTCGCCGATACCCCAGGAGCAACAGTGTCCCTAATTTGCTGGGAAGTGGCGGTGCGGTCCCCTACGGCACTGCGTAGGATCCTACGGTCTTGGCGTGCATCTGTGCGTCGCTGCGGTCCGGTCCCGGGTCGACGGGCACGTGCACCTTCCGCCGACCACTGGCGACAACATCGATGTACTGTGGAGACCTCACGCCCCACGTGTTGAGCAATTCGGCGGTACGTCCACCCGGCCTCCCGCATGCCCACTATACGCCCTCGCTCAAAGTCCGTCAACTGCACATACGGTTCACGTCCACGCTGTCGCGGCATGCTACCAGTGTTAAAGACTGCGATGGAGCTCCGTATGCCACGGCAAACTGGCGGACACTGACGGCGGCGGTGCACAAATGCTGCGCAGCTAGCGCCATTCGACGGCCAACACCGCGGTTCCTGGTGTGTCCGCTGTGCCGTGCGTGTGATCATTGCTTGTACAGCCCTCTCGCAGTGTCCGGAGCAAGTATGGTGGGTCTGACACACCGGTATCAATGTGTTCTTTTTTCCATTTCCAGGAGTGTATTTTCCAACTTCATTGCGGGGGGGCCATTTCCAGGAGTGTATTTTCCAACTTCATTGCGGGGGGGGGGGGGGGGGGGTCGCCTAGCACTTACCCGACTGAGCAAAAATTTTAATACTGGTGGGAGCAGCAAATCGTTACTTTGACGAAAATGACGTACAGCTAATAGCTACCCCTAGTTAAAAGGATAGGGGGCTAGTTCTGCTTATGACTATCTTGTCCATCGGCTGGGCATACCAGTCTGTCAAAAATGTTGAAGTGTGCTGGTCTTTAGCATATGACGTACTGGTTTAAGTGGACTTGCCTGTAGTGTATATTGCTTTCATATTGGATGATTGTCTAATTTTTGGATACTGGCCGTTAAGCTTCATTTTCGACGGATAACGGGTTGCCATTGTGTTGTACTACTGTATCTGTGTAATGCTACTATATCAGAAGACGGCCGCAACAGCACGCAAACGGTACTGTGTGCGATCATCTATTTGTTTGTAACGGGTATTGGATAAATTTTCGCTATAACAGTCTACCAATGCTTCTGAATTCTGCTGTAGCGATACTTTTGAGAACCGCAGTGAAAATCATAACTGGTCATCCAGTAGTGGCAGTCTGCATGGCCCGGCCAAGTAACCACAGCTTCTCACGGGTGTTTGTGTTGTAATAATCAATTCGAAGCACTGGAGTGTGTTCTCCGGATGTGAGGTGCCTACTGCTGGAGCTTCCTCAAATCGCCATACATGTACTTGGTCCTACTTAGTGTTACCTAACACAGCTTCTCTTCTTGTGTAGAGTAATGTGTATTATTTTCAAAGCGGTAAAATCACAACCAAATTTATTTTCGATTAAGCAACTCAGAATTCAAATGAAGCAATGTATACAGTTTTTTTAATTATATGGTTGATATACAGAGGCATGCTGAAAAGTAATGCCTCCGATCGTTTATGTAAAAACTCTTAAGGATTATTAAATTAAAGAAAAGTTATTAACATTCCACATCTTTATTCTTCATGCTTACATATTTATTTCTCAACACCCCAAAGACCAACACATTTCTCCCAACAACAGACCAGTTTGTTAATACCGCCACTGTGAAATGTTTGCCGCGCGGGATTAGCCGAGCGGTCTTGGGCGCTGCAGTCCTGGACTCCGCGGCTGGTCCCGGCGGAGGTTCGAGTCCTCCCTCGTGCATGGGTGTGTGTGTTTGTCCTTAGGATAATTTAGGTTAAGTAGTGTGTAAGCTTAGGGACCGATGACCTTAGCAGTTAAGTCCCATAAGATTTCAAACACACTTTTTTTTTTTTTTTTTAATGTTTGACTTTGTTGACGGAGCTACAACCTCACCTCCGCTTGCTCACTATCAAAGTGAAGTCGTGGAAGATGTCCTTTAAGTTTTGGAAACACATGGAATTAGGAGGGGTTAAAGTCGTGACTGTATGGAGGATGATTGACAACAGTGAACCCATGGCGAGGGATTGTTGCAGATGTCGCAGCTTTCGTGTGTGGCCTGGCGTTGCCATACTGAGGAAGGGGGTGCTCCATGTACGGAAGAACTGTTAGAGTTCGAATACCAATTACAGCACCCTATTCCTCATGCGCCGACAGAGTTAGGTTACACACCGCCTTGTCACACGCTACAATTCGGAGCCCTCCAGCGGCAAAGGGCAGCAGATATGCAGATAAAACAATAACAATGTAGAACGTTAACACCTTTTGTTTTACTTAAAAATCTTTAATAGTTTTCACATAAAAGCGTAGGAGGCAGTACTTTCGTACATGGAAAGTAAACTAAGTAAAGTCCTCATTTATGTAGAAACATTGTGTAAATAACTGGAAAAAAGCAATATTCACATTGGTATAACTTCACAATAACCTTTGCATCTTATAAGAAGAAATAACATATGACATCTCTGTAAGTACGAACAGTACATTTAACATCACTAATAAAGTTTAAAACAATGAACGTGTTTCTTTTCTTTAGTCAACCAAAAGCATTCTCCCGTCTGATGTGTAGTCAATACATTCTAGATATTCTGACATCGTTGGATTCTCAGTTGTAATGCACCTGAGATAAACACCGGAACTGTTACACGATGGCCGGCCGGAGTGGCCGAGCGGTTCTAGCCGCTACAGTCTGGAACCACGTGACCGCTACGGTCGCATGTTCGAATCCTGCCTCGGGCATGGATGTGTGTGATGTCCTTAGGTTAGTTAGGTTTCAGTAGTTCTAAGTTCTATGGGACTGAAAACCTCAGAAGTTAAGTTCTATAGTGCTCAGAACCATTTGAACAATTTTTTGTTACACGATGACTTCTGAATTTTTAAGTCGTTGAACTAACAACGTTAGACATACATCATAACTTAGTCATTCTGTGCGTGTACTGCTCACCCAGTGGTAATGTGGACAATTACTTCAAGAAATTAACAGAAATTCTTGGTAAGGTCTCAGCAGCAAAACTATCATAAGAGTTATTTTCATAAACACAGCAACCAGCCACTTACGTATTTTCATTTAAGCTAACACATTTTTGCCTTTCACCCATATTCTAGTAACATAATACATATTCGAGTCTTCAGTCAGTACCCGGTTACAACATCGACAGCAAATTGTTTGCTGCAGCTACCCTGTGTACAGCAATAATCTTGTTTAACTACTACGTTTCGCGAGTTGTATATTTCTGATATACTGTTGTTTCGGTGCACTTACTTTCAACTCTGATGTTAGTCGATTTTCGCGTTTATGTATGTGGCATAACCATTTTATTTGCCGTGTTGCCGAGTAAAGTCTTTGTTTACACCCGAAAAATAAATCTATAGTCAAAGGTTGTATTTAGCTTAGGTGTTTTCCTATGTTTGAAGTTGTCTTTTGCTTACGCGTTATGTACGACAAAAAGAAACTGAAACGGTTTAGCATGAGTCTGATGAGTGCTCCATACGATTATTAAATAAGCGCAGTGGTGACTGTTCAATTATATTGTATGAAATCTTATATAAATAAAATAATATACTAAACTTTATACGGAAGAAATAGAATTACATTTTTCTGACGGAATGGCACAAACAAATCAGTTAAAACATAACGGATTTATCGTATGTGGAACTAATTTTTGCACAAGACCGATTCATGTTGGGTGATTTTTACGAGACTGTACTTAGTGTGTGGCTGTATGAGCAGATTATGGAAATTCCTTAGCAAAAATTTGTTTGGTATCTCTGGACATTTACCATGTCATTTGGGGATGCATATTTACGAGAATAAATTTCGATTTCTTTAAGTAAGTTAATTTTTTTTATTTGTTGGCTGGGCAGAGTATTTGTAAGTTGTGATATTGCAAGCTATCACTTTCTTTAATCATAAATATATGTCCAAGTCATGGTAAATGTTGTTATCTTTACATAAGAAAAAGTATTGTCTTCTTAAAGTCCTTGAGGTTGTTAGCTGCAAAGTTATTTTTTTATATATATATTAGTTAATTTACTCATGGCACTTTTGTTACCCATGTTTACGATCACTTTCAGAACTCAATAGTCAGGTTAATTAATTTAACAGGATTGAACCTTGAATTTCTGATGTACCCATGTATCACCACAGTAAAATAAAAACGATGAACAGCTGAGGGAATATGAATGAGAACAGTGGCGTCTTTAAGTTTACAAAAATGACAAAATTTTACTAATCCTTTTATAACTAGAACGAGCTGATAAATCTTACAAAAAAAATCTCAAACAGAAACCAGGAAAGGGATGAGCTTGATTTGCAACTCATTCATTGGTGTGTAAGCTATACAAATGCTTTCCTGAATTAATCCCTTTTATAGCGCAATGTGACTTTGTTTACATGAATCCACTGGGAGGCTGAATTCTATTCGAGTACACCACAACTGCGGTTCACGGAGAACATCGAGCCATGAATATCATTTAACAACCCTACGCCGGTGCAGCAGTACGAGTACCTCATCCTTTCACCTTGAATTAGGCGGCAGCAAATATCGGCGCGCCCTGGGCGAGGAGCGGCTCACTGTGGCAGCTGTAACGTTCTGACGCGTCCACGAAAATCTGCAAACCACGTAGACTGGCTTTCTGACTGTTAGAAAGCAGGAAACTTCCCTGTCGTAGCCCTGAAAGCTTGGCAGATGTCAGTGTGAGATGCACCCTTTCACTGATCTGGCCAAACCAATTTGAATCTTGAGCAAGACGGTGCGTGCTGGAATTGTCAGACGGCCTACTCACGACGAGTAAGTTCTACCTCGTGACACACGATATGTCGGCGATAATATGCAGTTCCACTATCGGTACATCTGGAAGCTGCCACTGGCTCTTAGTCCACCACAAACTACAGACTACAACTCTGACCCTCTGTGGAAAGACCTGAAGCTCTCCGCCAGGGAAGGAACAGAAGACGAAGAAGGCAAAAAATTACAACCACTATCCACGAAGCCTCGATACTGGAACCGAATTAGCAAAAATGCGACAGTCTCCACATTGTACAAACCAGTGGAACTACCCACGCTTACTGAATCTTCCCTCTTGATTGTTCTGTTAGCCTGGTAGCCAATCCAGACACAGCACCAGGGTTCCCACATTGGTGGGAGCAAGCGTTTGCTTTTGGTATCCTGAAAGGGGCCTATCAGGGACTCAGTATCTCTCTTGTCTGAAAAAAGAAGATTTTAGACTAGGTAGGCATCGTTCTCAGGGTAAGCATGACCGTGTTTCGGCAAACAACGTCTACCTAGATGGGACCAGAGCCCCTCATTTATGGAGACATCTTTCCAGAACGACAATTTCCATGGTTGTTTAGCTTCCCAGCTGCTCTGACAGAACCGTCCCAGCTTCTAACATGAGAATGCTTGAAGTTTTATGACCTGCCCACCTTTTGCACAAAAGCTGTTGTGGACTGGCAGGAGACCAACCCACTAAATTGAGAGGAAGCCGAAAGGCACGCGTTTAAGCTCACGCAAGCTGGCGTGAGGTCTGGAACAGGACAATGAATTTAGACTAGAAAAAAAAGGATGTAGCTGGTGGAATACTTAACTTTAATCCATTAATGTTGAACGTACCTCATATCTGTACATTCTTTACAATATCAATAGCAACTCATAATGGCGCCTTGCTAGGTCGTAGCAAATGACGTAGCTGAAGACTATGCTAACTATCGTCTCGGCAAATGAGAGCGTATTTTGTCAGTGAACCATCGCTAGCAAAGTCGGTTGTACAACTGGGACAAGTGCTAGGAAATCTCTCTAGACCTGCCGTGTGGCGGTGCTCGGTCTGCAATCACTGATAGTCGCGACACGCGGGTCCGACGTATACTAACGGACCGCGGCCGATTAAAAGGCTACCACCTAGCAAGTGTGGTGTCTGGCGGTGACACCACAAAATCTGCGATTACAGAACTCTCTCTTAAAAGGCTTCCTCCACCCACTTTCTGCCAACTGGCCAGCTTCGGGATTGGGCTGTTGTCTGGCGCAGGTAAAATGTTTTGCGAATTGGCTCCTTCCTGCTCCAACCGTAAGTGGAAAGCATGAAGTACCACTGCCTGAAGTCCCTCTGCAGGTACATTGCACAGAATGCTGCTTCCGAGAGTCACTCACACAGCCAGGTCGCTAGACCCAGCATTTATGGCCCACAATCCATCACTCTATCCCTGTTCTCCCTCGCCTCTACTGCGGCTCCTCGGGTACAAGTTCTCTACAGGCTACACATGCAGTTATATGAAGATGCTGCCCACAACCTCATGTAAAAAAGTAATAAACCACACATAAAATATACAACTCATGGAAACCGAGATCATGACCTAAAATATGATAATTAATGTGACTGACAGTGTTGTTAAAATGAGAGACAGGCGTACCACTTCTCAAGCTTTGTCTGTCCCTTCATGTTCATCCTCAGCTAAATGTAGGACAAATGCGAATTTGCTTAAGTTTTTTAAATGAAGAGCACCCGTGTGTTCCTTGAATCATATGTTGAAATTTCTTCCTATATGGCCAATGTATATCTTTAAACACATATTGCAATTAAACATGTGTATTCCTGATCGATTGTATGGCTCCCTGTTACGTTTAATGTTATGGATGGCCTTGCTCTTAATTTTATTATTTGTGTAGAAATTGATTCTGAAGTTTGTTTCTTGGAAGGGGTTTGCTATTTTATTTAACAGTTTTCCTGAAAATGGTGATGTACACACGTATTTCTGTTAGCTGTGATATGGTGTTATTTACTGCTGGTTTGTCTTTGCGGTTGATTATGCGCAAATTTATTTTATACCTAGCTCATCCACAAATTTCGGATTGTAGCCTTTATTGTAAGCAGTTGCTTTAATGTTGTTTCGTTCATCAGTTTCATCATATGCTTCTTATGGCATTTCGTGCATGCAGTTGAGCATTACTTTGGATGAAGCAATTTCATGTAAATTCGGATGGCATGAACTTTTATTGATTGTGTCACTCCTACGTAATGTAGAGTTTGTTGCTCTGTCTTTATTGTTTATAAGTGTCATTCCAACTATGATAAAAAAGAGTAACATTATTTCTTCTCTATCGAATTTAATATATTATTTTATTTTATAATATCCCATATAATCGAATTACAGTCAGTAATGCATTTATTTAATAGCTATGCAGGGCAATCATCACACCCATGCTAAACAGTTTCAATTCTTTTTAGTCATACAGAACCTATAAGCAAAATAGAATTTTCACCATACCAGAATCTGAAAGCAAAGTATAACCTTTGACCATCGATGTATCTTTCGGTTGTAAACAAAGATGTCAGTCAGCAGCATGGCAGGTACTGGGCTGTTTTTGTGTGTGTGTGTGTGTGGGGGGGGGGGGGGGGGGGGAGAAATGCGATATTGGAATAACAACAAGCAGTGTAGAAAGTAAGTACTCCCAAACAGCAAATATATGATAAATATACAACTCGCTAAGTATAGTTGATAAACAAACCCGTTATTTTGCACGGGGCAGCTGCAGCATCCAGTTTGCTGCCGATGTTGTAACTACACAGATGGACAGAAGTATTCACACACAGGTTTTTTTGTAGTAGATCCTGCCCTTGTAATGAATGTGATGAACTGTCGATGTTGTTATGTCCAACATTCACGCCATGTGCCCCAAATGTTTGCTTATACACAAATTTAGTTAAATCCAAAGCACTGGTTAAAATCCTGAGACCGAAATGCTGATAGGAGTTTTAGTTGACGTAGACATAAGCATTCACACACCGGCGGTACAATGCAAACACATCACCACAGCTCCAAGCTGGATGTCGCTGAGTGAAGACAACAGCAAATTCAGTGTGCCGAACACGCAAATACGCCAGTGAGAACAACATGGGTAGAAAGGAGAAGGAAACAACTCAGGAAGAGAGGAAGATAATGGTAACGTTGCATGAAGAGGGTAAATCATATGCCGCAATAGCAACGATCGTTAAGAAGAGCCGTTATACAGTGTGCAGTTTTTGTTAACAGGTACTAAAAACAAAAACATTGATAAATGGGCATCGTGTTGGAAGACCACGTCACGTTTCAGAAAGAAAAGAGAGGCACATTTTAACGATTTTCCTAAAATAACACCTGCACAAATACACGAGCTTTCTGGGAACACTTTCACCCAAAGACTATACGGAGGATATTTCATCGAGCTGGCTACAAAGCTCGAGTTCCAAGAAAGAAGCCGTATATAAGCAAGGCAAATAGGAATAAAAGGTTGTAATTTGCAAATCAATATTTTCTCTGACGAGAGAGCAGTTGATGGACGTATTTTAGTGTGGAGAAGACGAGATACCGAGTTGGAAACTGCTAATATGGCCTGTACTGTAAAATATGGTGGTGGCGGTATCATTGTCTGGAGGTGTATGACAGCGTCAGGGAAACTGGTATTTATTGATGGAACTATGGATCACTATATGTATCTGGATATTTTAAAGGGAAATTTGAAAGTCAGTGCTGAAACATTAGGTTTGAATACTGACAACCATTCCCAACAGGGCAATGATCCAAAACATACAGTATACAATGTACGTTTGTGGAGTCTGTATATACCCCCCCACACCCTACAAACACCAACTCAGTCCCCAGACATGAACCCTATTGAACATTTGTGGGACGAGCTAGAAAGAAGAACCAGAAAACATCATATTTCCAGTAAAACACAACTGAACGAAGTGACTGTTCAAGAATGGGGGAAGATTGACGCAGAAGTAAGAAGAAAGGTAGTACAATCAACGCAGGATAGGCTGAAGGCTGTTTTTAGAAGCAAGGGAATGAAGGCACGCTCTTAGATGTATTCAACTAAATCAAACAGTGCAACATAAGTGACTGTGTGAATACTTATGACCGTCCATTATCACAGTACAGGTAAGACTTTAATTTTCTTTTCGGAAAAATTATTGTTCACATAATAATACGTGGAGAGAAGAAAAACACTGGTGTTGACGTTTAAACAAAAAATAACTTCCCAAACATTTTGACCACTTTTGGCCTGACAAAAATGATAAATGCTGCTTCTAAGTTATCCATAATTTCAATACTTGCCTGAGAACAAATACTTACAAATTTTGACACAGAAAATTGTGACTTATTTTTAAAACTAGGTATGTTTGTAAAGTATTTATAAAACTTGGCCTCTGTGATCGTTACTGTCATATAAAGCTAAAGAGAGGCTTGGTAAAACCTACCATACTGCAGACTTGCAAAAGTCTCCTCGAATGGCAAACTAGTACTTTACCCTAGGACTTCCGAAAAATCAAACCTGGGCTGAAGTGTATATGGAAAACAATTTAGATGGTAAATTCTCCAAATCCTGCACATTGTTTAAATTAGTTTTTGGGAAGATACTTGCAAATGAAGCCACTTCGACAGTAGCAGTCGAATAGATGCGCAACAGTAACTATGAGAAAGTCCCCCTAGATTCTTCAGTTTCTCAGTTCTTTGCAAAAGCACCTCACCAGTCCACAGTTTCTAGATGACTATAACACGTACAGATAAATATACAACAGGTTCCTGCATACTGCGAATAAATCATTTAATGACAAAATAATATACCAATACAGAAAATAAAAACAAGTGTTATGGAACGTCATAAAGTATGAATCTGGAAAATGATGCTACAAGTATAATAACAATCAAATATGAGCTTAGAGTAATATGGAATTGTCAAAATTTGTAAATGACTACAGAATTTCTCCGGTACCGCGGAGCAGTTGCAACAAAATCTTCCTGAAACACATATGTAGCACTCAAAATAAAATACAAGAGAGCTTGAATTCAGAAGGCCACTACAATAATTAAAAGATAAATTGGCAGCAGCTATAGATGAGGTCCATTCTCCGTTCTGAAGGCCTGCATACACAGCAAACAAACCATACTAATGAAATGAAACTTCCCCGCAGATTAAAACTGTGTGCCGGACCGAGTAATCGAACTCGGGACCTTTGCCTTTCGCGGGTAAGTGCTCTACCATCTCAGCGATCCGTTCTCACAGCTGTAATTCCGCTAGAATCTCGTCTCCTATCATCCAAATTTCACAGAAGCTGAACTGCATACCTTGCAGAACTAGCACTGCTGGAAGAAAAGATACTGCAGAGACATGGCTTTGCCACAGCCTGGGGGCACGGATGTTTCCAGAATGAAATTTTCAGTCTGTAACGGAGTGTGCGCTAATGTGAAACTTGCTGGCAAATTAAAACTGCGTGCCGGACCTTTGAATGCCAATTCCATTACTGTCAACTCCATCCGAACAGGTCTCAGAAGGCCCTACGATACGGACCGACCGCCGCGTCATCCTCAGTCTAAAGGCGTCACTGGATGCTGCTACGGAGGGACACATGGTCAGCACACGACTCTCCCGGCCGTTGTCAGTTTTCGTGACCAGAATTGCTACGTCCCATTCCAGCAGCTCCTCAGTTGGCCTCGCAAAGGCGACTGAAGCCCGCGCTCGGCAGACGGGGATGGTCTTCCTTCCAAGTGCTAGCCAAGCCCAACAGCTCTAATCTGACAGGAACCAGTGTTGTCACTGCGACAAGGCCGTTGGCTCATTACTGTCAGCTTTCTCAAAAATCAATTGTGAAAGGTAGACTAATGAGATAGATGGGTGAATACAAACTTTTCAACGAAGCACATTTGATTTCTGAAGTGTCAGAAGATCAATATCGCACATTACAGAGCTCACTAATATGGTGCCTGAAACCCCTAACAAAAATGACTGGGTTACAGGCATATTCTTAGATTTGTCCTAAGCTTTTGACAATGCTTACCATAAATCCTTTTAAACAAGTCTGAAAGAATACAACAAATGTGTGGTTCCAGATTTACCTGTAAAACAGGCTACAATAGTAGAGACATGTTTCAGGAAATGATAGATTGGTAGTGGAACTGTTGTCAGAAGAGTAACAGATAGAAATAGGTGCGCCTCAGGGCTTTGCATTAGGTGCCATTCAGTTCTTAATATCTATCAATGAGTTTTCAGACAGTGTAAGAATTGGAAATAAGTTCTCTTTCCTGATGTCAGCAACACCATAGTCACCGATAAAATAAGAAAGCTCACATTAGAGAAATAAAATGAAATCTTCAATGATATTTACCTTGGACAATGTACAATAAATTAACACAGTACACCAAGGAAGTAAACAGCATCCACTTCCGCGTAAAGAGGGAAAACAACTCAGTCGCCTTTTAGACGACTGTGTAACAAACAGGAATTTTGTAGGGGTGAACGTTGATTGTCAGTTAACACGGAATGAACACACAAAGATACTGGCAAAAGCAATGTCATCAGAATGTTATGCTCTTAGAATTCTGTCACCAATCTGTAGCAGCCCCTAGCCGGCCGCAGTAGCCGAGCGGTTCTAGGCGCTACAGTCTGGAACCGTGCGACCGCTACGGTCGCAGGTTCGAATCCTGCCTCGGGCATGGATGTGTGTGATGTCCTTAAGTTAGTTAGGTTTAAGTAGTTCTAAGTTCTAGGGGACTGATGACCTCAGCAGTTAAGTCCCATAGTGCTCAGAGCCATTTTTGTAGCAGCCACTGTCTTGTAGTGACATACTGTTCCATCTGAGCTCATTTCGTAGCTGTGAGAATCTTTTCTGGAGATCTAAGGCACAAAACATGGATGCAGTTTTCAAATTGCAGGAATAATGTTTAGGAATAATAATTAGAAGTAGTAGTCTGGCTCATTGCAAACAACTGTTTAAAAAATTGCTTCTCCTTAATGCACCGAGTGAGTACCTATCTGTATTGTATCTATTCTGTAGATCAGGGAAAACATTACTAAATATTTCCCTGATAGTTCTGCATACAACCATGGAACAAGTACTACTTTAGACTTACGTTTATGAAGGACAAACAAACGAAAATCTCAAAAGTGTGTGTTCTACTTGGCAGTGTAACTGAATAATAAACTACCACTGAACATGAAACGCATGGTGAAATACATATATTTAAAAAGTCTGTTACAACATGTTTCATACGAAATGCATACTGTACGATTACGTGTTACGTAGAGGATTAAGAACAGTGGTTAACAAGAAAGCGGACAACTATAACATCCTGTCACATTACAAAACATGATTATAATGTAATGGTTCAAATGGCTCTGAGCACTATGGGACTCAACTGCTGAGGTCATTAGTCCCCTAGAACTTAGAACTAGTTAAACCTAACTAACCTAAGGACATCACAAACATCCATGCCCGAGGCAGGATTCGAACCTGCGACCGTAGCGGTCTTGCGGTTCCAGACTGCAGCGCCTTTAACCGCACGGCCACTTCGGCCGGCTATAATGTAATGCTTATATAAGATTATCATACGCCTAGATCTACAGTACGCGACACGACGCCATTCTCTTGAGTTCAACATCTCACACATTATTGGGAGGGGGGGGGAGAGGGGAGGGGGGTGGGGAGAGATGCTCAGTTTTTCAGACTGACTGAAGCAACGACATGAAGGCGTACATGAACAGAGGTTTTTGAACAGACTGGTGGAAGACCAGGAGCACAGAAGCATTTTCGTGGTGAAGGAGTCACCTGCGGATATCCGTACAGTGTGAAGTGATAAATTATGTTTTATAAGTTATCTGTCATCCTGTGTAGTGGCAGCAGTGGAGTACGGCAGAGGTGGTGTTACTATACAAGGGTGTTTTTCGTGGTTAGGGTGTGCACGAAGTGCAGAAGGGTATGAACACCGCTTATTTCACTGTGTACTGCATACAGCAGAGGAACAGTTCGAGACAATGATTCTTCATATGAATCTGACAACGCACCCCGTCTGTGAGGCAAAGGTGTGTGGACAATACGATTTCTGAAACGAATTGGCCTGCTCGAGAGCCCTGACCTCGACCGATGGAACACCTTTGGGATGCTAGAACGTCGACGTCGCTTCAGATTCCAGCGTCCAACATCTCTGACTTGTCTGGTTTCCGCTGTTGAGAAATAACAGGCTGCCATTCCTCGACAGACGCACAGATACCTCATTGCAAACGTCCCCAGTAGAATTCAAGCCAACATAATGGCGAAGGCTTCACTCCATATTAGTGTCCATTAGTAGGTATCCGGACCCTTTTGGTCACATAGTATATACTTTCCCGTAAGATGACAAACTTCTCAAACACTGCAGCACAAAAATATTATACGAGTTACAATCAACGCTTAATTTTCGTTCTTTGCAAGGAAGGTTGGGATTTTATTTTCAGGAGATGTAAATATTACTGGAAGAAAGTCCGCCCCTGGCAGCTGAGTGGCCACCGGCACGGTAACTCAGCGTATTCGGTCAGAGGGTTAGCTGCCCTCTGTAATAAAAAAAAAAACTGATTTAATGGGTCAACGGACATCCGCCCCGAGCAGATACAACGAACGAAAACGAACAAAATGAGATTAAAAAAAAAAAAACAGTGGTCAGCGCGACAGAATGTCAATCCTAAGGGCCCGGGTTCGATTCCCGGTTAGGTCAGAGATTTTCTCCGCTTAGGGACTGGGTGTTGTGTTGCCCTAATCATCATTATTTCATCCCCATCGACGTGCAAGTCGCCTAAGTGGCGTCAAATCGAAAGACTTGCAGCCGGCGAGCGGTCTACCCGACGGAAGGCCCTAGTAACACGGCATTTACATTTTTTTGCTAGAAGAAAGAAGAAATTTAATACAATAAACAAGACAGGTAATTAGACACTGAGCACAAGTTCCGATGTTACAAAAATCTTTTAGGAAATCACCATTGCCTTGTCAGAAGGAACCATGGAAGAATCTGCCTGAGACGAATTAAGTAGGACAGTGAATACCTAAATTTGTATTTGAGGACGAAAATTTGAAGCATGCTGTTGCAAAATAAGAATCCATCGAACCACAGTGCTGTTAGGTACCTAATTGTCCCTTGTAGACAGTGGCTGGTGGAGACTTTCACGCTAGGGAGGTAAGTACCTGTTAAGCATAAATCGGTAACTAACAAATAATATCTTCACGTATACACGACAAGTGATAGTTACAATCTCCAATGAGAAATTTTTTGTCAGGTGGTGCAACACAGATCTTAAGTGTTTCAAAAATATTCTGCGTCAAGCCACTAAGAGTTACTGTTAAAATAATTCTTCATTTATTAAAAGTTGCTATCTTCTAAAGATCTTCAGGTATCACAAAATTATTTTTTGTTAATAAGGAGATATGAATAAGGATATAGGAAGAACATCAACAAAATCAAAATTAGAATAATGGGATGTAGTCGAATTAAATCAGGTGATGGTGCGGGAATTAGATTAGGAAATGAGAAACTTAAAGTAATAGATGAGTTTTGCTATTTTGGGTGCAAAATAACTGATGATGGTCGAAGTAGAGGGATATAAAATGTAGACTGGCATTGGCAACGAAAGCGTTTCTGAAGAAGAGAAATTTGTTAACATCGAGTATAAGTGTCAGAAAGTCTTTTCTGAAAGTATTTGTATGGAGTGTAGTCATGCATGGAAGTGAAATATGAACGATAACTAGTTTAGACAAGAAGAGAATAGAAGCTTTCAAAATGTAGAACGCTGAAGATTAGATAGGTAGATCACGTAAGTAATGAGAAGGTACTGAATAGAACTAGGGAGAAGAGGAATTTGTGGCACCTCTTGACTTGAAGAAGTGATTGGTTCGTAGGTCATGTTCTGAGGCATCAAGGGATCACCAGTTTAGTATTGGAGGGCAGCGTGGAGGTTAAAAATCGTAGAGGCAGACCAAGAGATGAATACGCTAAGCAGATTCAGAAAGATGTAGGTTGCAGTAGTTACTTGGAGATGAAGAAGCTAGAGCAGGATAGAGTAGCATAGAGGGCTGCACCAAACCAGTCTCTGGTCTGAAGACCACAACAACAATATGTAGAACGACTCCACATGAAAAAGTGGCACCTGATCGGCAGTTTGTATAACTGATTCAGTATGCTACGTACTATATGGAACTAGTTACTGTTCAACCTTTTTTACTATTGGCGACAGTGACGCAGGATGGTTTTTATTTGATTTGAAGGCACAGTAATAACATGCCCACGTATACTACTGTAAATAGTGTTTTGATAGCTGTAAATTATCATAGGACTGAAATCAGAAGTAAACAAAGAATTATTCTAACAGCAGCCCTTGGTGATTCTGAAATATGACTTTTTTGATCACAGACATTTTTAAGATCGTCTATTATTTGAATAACTAGATTTACTAGAAGGAATTCAATTCATCACATTAAAGTTAGATTATTTCACACGGTAAATCTATCTATTTTAAATTAGATATGCTACATTACTTGTAAATAGTTTCCCCTGTGATGTAGAGTAATATCGGCAGGAATCTACCTTCAGCGTTGAGATTTTTTCTCTCCGCAATATGAAAACCACACCCCAGACATGAAGAACAATGTCCGTCGGCAAAATTACAAAGCGGTTTCCCATTTACAAGGTTTCTGCGCTATCTGTGTTCATGCTCTGAATATTCGCTGGAAATATTCTGGGCATCGCTCCAAAAAATAGCGAGAGTTATGACCGTGCGATAAAGTGTCTTCGCCGCACTCGCATTTATTCACGTTCCAGAGGAAAAATTAATCTAGTAGCATGTATCTTAGATCCTTTCAGTGGGGCTGTACTTTTTTATGAGAGGAAAGAAAGGGAAAACGCTGTGTTATTGGTAAGGAGAATACCAGTTAATTAATTTATGGAACAATTCCGTGCTTTCTCTACATTTCGTATTATTTCTGAACGTAGGCGTATTTCTGTTAATAAAATCTGACTTTTTCCTCTTTTTTTGGTAGCCTGCTAAGAAACGGTGATTTTCTGTGTGATTCTGATAACTCAGATGCGTCAGAATACAAATGCTTTGAAGCCGTTCGTTCACGGATGGATTGGTAACCACCTGCGCACCTGCGAGAAGTGGTTTTCATTCTCAAGAAGCACGACGACTTGTAATTAAGATTTTGAACAGCGCCTTTATTACACCTTTCGTACCGCAAATGTTATGCAACTAATAGTAGCATTGATCTAAAAACCAGCTTTTTCGCTGACAATCATGCTGTCGATTTCAGTCAATAAAACTCTGTGCTGAAGTTCTAAGTATGATTCTTATTTTTATATCATCGGATGCTTTTCTCCCTACACAGGCGTCTTGCCCGAAAGTGGCATGATACGTATGCACCATTATTGAAATCTAAAGAAATTATGAGGCTGTAGATAAATGGGAATCATATCAGAATGCTAATAAGGTGAAGAGCCGAAATGTTGATCGAAAGTTGAAATACATTGTTCACAGAAAACATTTAGTGCTTCCATTTTTGGTAGCACAGTTGTTTATTCTTGGTTTTTAATTAGAAAGTTGTTTCACAATGTTCTCTCATCTACAGGAAACTGCTACACAGTGCCACCTGTGGGGCAATCAGTGCATTTCAGTATGTCACATACTGTCTCCAGTCGTAAACTGGACAATGTAGGATGTCTACGTGTTTGATTGGCGACGTGCGTCGAAGAATCATTTCAAGCTAATCACGTCAGTCCAAAATGTATCGAGACTGGATTGATAAAGAACAGAAAAAACCTGAGAACGGCGCTTTTAACGCCTTAGGGGTGCTACATAGACTCCCCATACTCGAGTACAACGAACGGAACATACACACACCCATGTGAATCTGTCTGAAAAGTCCTCTTTTGGGGTGCTGCACAACTCGTTCGTCACAGTGACTTGATTGCCGGTTAAGCCGTAAGAGCGTTGACCCTTGAAAATTTCAGCACGTTGTCCACTTTGTCGTTGAGTGGTAGATTAGCGCTGATAACAGCAAATCTCGTCATCAGTGATGATTGTTTTGAGACAGAAATGTCCAACTTTTGCATTAATCACGTCGCGGCTACCGTCCTTAAGACGTTGCTTTTGTTCGGGAATCAAGGCGCGCTGGATACATTTTGCAGATACTTTTCTCTTCTTCAGAACAGTCTGCAGAATGTCTGGAGCACTTAACTGACGAGATATTGCTCCATTTCAATTTATGACACAACAACGTTGGCACACAATGGTGCCCTTTCGATACTTAACACTGTGTGCTCACAACTGACTGGTCGAGTATACATCTGCTGTTTACAAATGTTAGTTCAAGCTGCCACCGTAATGACTGCGCTAACGTCGCTTATACGCCAGGAATAAAACCAGTCTCGGATGTTGGGCGCTACTCAGCCCGTCTTAGTGACACGATTCCCCAGCCCCACAGACAAAATTTCTGTGATTCCAGCCCCACAGATGAAATTTCTGCGATGAATTAGTCATTCGAACGTGGTGCTCACAACGTGAACACCTTCCACCCGGTGGTAGGAAACAGCCAAAAGGACAGTTCTTCAGTCTCTACTGACGTAAATAGGACTGAAAGTGGTTCGGACCAGCTGAGACATGCAGTGCGTCATCTCAGGAGCTTTCCTGGCCTCACGACGGTTGCCTTTGAGGAGTGGATCAGGCTGCGGTTTCTCATTTATCTTTGGACAACATTCCAAAGAAACTCAAGTGTGCTACAAAGCACTGGTAGTGGAGGGAGTGGGAAGAACGAGGATAGACGGACGGACATGATTGTGGTACTAAATAGTGAACATGGTAATGAATGACACTCAGCAGCAGATTTATTCCATAGATTTGCGAAGACCTGCCTTCACTACGATTATTGTTTTGTTTTCGATACACAGTATTTTTTGTTCCATAATGCTTATAATTCGCAGATATGCAGAATGTGCAAGAAAGTTAAGTTCATTTGCATCCGCTTAATCAAATATACATTATGAAATCTTGACACAGTGCCCCACTGCAAGTTGTTAACGAAAATCCGAGCATGCTGAGACGCCCGCTAAACCCGCAGGGCAGAACAGATGATTAAAATTGTGGAAAGGGCCAAATAAGATGTCGGTCAGGTTCACTCAAAATTGTAATTTATTATAATTTAATAACACCTTTAAACCAAAACGGCACTTAGCAGAACCTTTAGAACTACGAGTTTCAAACAACGCAATTATTTCACAGCTGAGGGCCTCCAAATAAGAAAACTTAAAAGCAAACAAAATAAAAAAGCAGTTAAAATAGCAAATAAAATAATTAAAACTTACAGGGTGTTATAAAAAGGTAGGGCCAAACATTCAGGAAACATTCCTCACACACAAATAAAGAAAAGATATTAAGTGGACATGTGCCCGGAAATGCTTAATTTCCATGTTAGAGCTCATTTTAGTTTCGTCAGTATGGACTCCAACGTGATCAAATTGTAAATTTTCACAACCAACATGTGTGGGCTGACGAGAATCCGCACGCAATTCTGCAATCACGTCATCAACACAAATTTTCTGTGAACGTTCAGGCAGGCATTGTTGGTGATGTCTTGATTGGGCCCCATGTTCTTCCACCTACGCTCAATGGAGCACGTTATCATGATTTCATACGGGATACTCTACCTGTGCTGCTAGAACATGTGCCTTTACAAGTACGACAGAACATGTGGTTGATGCACGATGGAGCTCCTGCACATTTCAGTCGAAGTGTTCGTACGCTTCTCAACAACAGATTCGGTGACCAATGGATTGGTAGAGGCGGACCAATTCCATGGCCTCCACGCTCTCCTGACCTCAACCCTCTTGACTTACATTTATGGGGGCATTTGAAAGCTCTTGTCTACGCAACCCCGGTACCAAATGTAGAGACTCTTCGTGCACGTATTGTGGACGGCTGTGATACAATACGCCATTCTCCAGGGCTGTATCAGCGCATCAGGGATTCCATGCGACGGAGGGTGGATGCATGTATCCTCGCTAACGGAGGACTTTTCAACATTTCCTGTAACAAAGTGTTTGAAGTCACGCTGGTACGTTCTGTTGCTGTGTGTTTCCATTCCATGATTAATGTGATTTGAAGAGAAGTAATAAAATGAGCTCTAACATGGAAAATAAGCGTTTCCGGTCAGATGTCCACATAACATATTTTCTTTCTTTGTGTGTGAGGAATGTTTCCTGAAAGTTTGGCCGTACCTTTTTGTAACACCCTGTATATGGTATCACAGCTAGGCTGGAAAGCCTCAAGGCATAAGTAGATAGGACAAACATATGCAAAGTGCAATACAAGCGGCTGAGTGCCACAACTACATTTGAAAATCTTAAAATATATTACCGTAATCTTTTAAAGCTGATGGCCGCAATGTTTTTGCTTAAAGAGTAATTTCAAGAATAAGGTTTTAAGCGGCTTAAGGCCAACAATTGATTTTCAAAAATACATAAAGTCCAGTAACAACAAGAATCTTTAAATCATTGGCTATGATTTATAAACAGACAGTTAAACGCCGGTGAGAAGGACAATAAAGAAAACGGCACTCAGAAGCCTCCAAGGACATCGGTTCACCCTCGTTTACTTAGGTGAGACAGTTGGTGAGCCTAACTACACTTGAGCCGTCGAAACCCAACCAGGGGACAGCCACGGACCGACCCACACAACGACTTACTTGCCAGCAGTCGGTACATGAGAACTCAAACACCAAAGGTTATAAAATTGATTATCCACAATGAAATGTGTGACAACTACATACCGTGTTGGACAGTGACAACAGGTGAGGAAATGAAGCTGCTTGAAATTACGTTAGTGGCCAGGGCAGGTAACTGGAACACTAACGGCCACAAGGCAGAAAATTCCGCTGGTGCAATCGAATTGTTGCCAACCAATATAGTTAATTGCACCGCATGGCGGCTAAATTTCAGCAACAGAAACACTCCGTGTTGTTCACAGGAAAACCTCCCCAACCGCGAACCACCAAAAAGAGCCACTCAACATGAATGTACGTGGCTTGGGTAGTTGAAACCACTACTCAACTTTGACGTCCTGGGTCGGTGAGTCACGAAGCTCGCAGCGATCGGACAGCTAAACAAACGCTGCGACACTGCGCAGGGACTGCCCGGGGCCCAGTCGACTGCATCGCGCGGAGACAAACTCTCTGGTCCGCAGCAGCTGACCGACTCCCTGCAGTCCCCCTAGCCGGAAACTATATGCACAAAACCAAAGATGGAACACGGAGCAAATATCGATACACATCGCTGCTGTCACACGTAGAAGGAAGAAGAACCATGGTGTAACCGTAACAAGGGCGGGAAACCAAACACAGACAGCGAAGTTCACAAAAACGCATAGTTGGGAGTGAGCACAGCTCACACGCTGAATAGATTCCCAGGTATGCGAGTGGCTCAAATACTTCTTAAGCAATAGAATCCACTACATTGACCTCAGTGACGTGTGCTTACCACAGACAAGGGTATCGTCAGGAATAGCCATGGAAGAGTGAAAGGACTGCTCTTACTCTCTATCTATATAAATGATCTGACAGACGTGATGAATAGCAATCTGCTGCTGTTTGTTGATGATGCTGTGTTCAACAGGAAAGTATCATAACTGAGTTTCTCTAAACGCAGAAAAATGTAAGTTAATGGAATGAATAAGAAAACCAAGCATGCAATGTTCGCATACACCATTAGTAGTGAGCTACTTGACACAATCGTGACGACTAAATATCTAGACATAACGATGTGAAAAGGGCCGAGCACGTATGGCCGGTAATTGAGAAAACGAATGGACGAATTCGGTTTATTAGGACAGGTTTAGGAAAGTGTAACTCATCGTCAAAGGAGACCGCATGTAGAACACGTGCGTGACCTATTCTTGAGTAATGCTTTAGAGTTTGGTACCCCAACAGGTCGGATTAAATGAAGACCTCGAAGCAATTGAGAAGCGTGCTGCTAGTTTTACAATTGGTCCGATGGACATGCAAGCGTTACGGAGAAGCAACGTGAACTCAAACAGGATTCCGTGAAGGGAAGACAATTATTCGCGAAACACTACCAAAAATATTTAGAGAACAGGATTTGTGGCCGACTACCGCCAACGTATATTAAGTATAAACACCGCGAAGCTAGGATAAAAATTTGACGTAGCAGTCGATTGTACCTAGCTCCATTTGCGGGTGCAAGAAATGGTTCAAATGGCTCTGAGCACTATGCGCCTTAACTTCTGAGGTCATCAGTCGCCTAGAACTTAGAACTAATTAAACCCAACTAACCTAAGGACATCACACACATCCATGCCCGAGGCAGGATTCGAACCTGCGACCGTAGCGGTCGCTCGGCTCCAGACTGTAGCGCCTAGAACTGCACGGCCACTCCGGCCGGCCTGCGAGTGCAACAGGAAAGGAACTGGGGCAGTAGTGGTTCATAGTATCCTCTCCCCCCCCCCCCCCCCCCCGCCCCCCGTACATCATAATCCGGCGAATTCTTGTGTATACGTAGATGCACTGAAATCGAATGTACAGAGAGAACTAGTATTGATAACAGGCTTCAGTTGTTATCCGAGAAAGAAATCAATTAAAAAGTGTATACATTTACTATTTTGTATTTCAAAAGGCATTACAGGTATGAGACAAGCGAGAAAGAGAAATACGATAAACGACAAACGATAATGGACGTTACGGCTTGTTACATAGGCTGTAGGCCATGGCATCTCTATTGTGGCGGTAGACTGCTGACCTGAAGATCATTCTCCCATCGAGTAAACTATACAGGCGAAAGCAATGCTCTGTACTAGAGACTCTTACTGCTTCTCAGAGTGTGTGGCCTCTCAGGATAAGACTTTCGCAAATATGGTGCATAACAGAAGGTCCACTGTTTTGGACACTGACTACAATGGCTGCTTCAGAAAACCGACAAAAGTGAGGCTAGGTGCTTCCACTGAATTCCATTTAAAGACTCAGTTTCAGCAACGAAACAGTGTATTATAGAAGTTACATTTCTTACTTTTGCCACTCTAATAGAACTTGCTACAAAAAAGCTATGTCAATTTTGCAAATTAGGTTTGAAGGAACGCTTCTGAACTGTTGGCTGCTATTACCTCACCGCCAGCTACCTACCAGCTGTGTCCATCCTCTCACTACGTCCTTCTAAATATGAAGGATCTATTTTCACAATCTTGGTGAAGGTTTCAGAATTACTGTGGCTATTCACGTACAGTTGTCTAATGGAGAGCTACATAAATCTACATGTCCATCAACAAACACAGGGTGTCCCAGGAGGAATGGTCAGTATTCAGAGATATGACAGGAACGATCATCCGAAGCAAAACTCTCCAGTAAACATACCTTAAGAACTATGAGAACTTCTTCATCTTCGATATTGTGGAACAAATCTCTTCTACAATAAGTTCTTTGCTTTCCATATTTTGAGAGGTATTAGCATGGACCAAAACAAGAAAAAATATCCAGTTGGCATGGGCTCTAAAGCGCATATTTTGAGAGCTACGAACACTTGATCGCTTCGCTATTATGAAACGTACCTCTCGTACTGGACTCGTTTTCTCAGCTCTAAATATATGAATTTTTCAGTCCTTGTTTACTAGATGATTTTTTCTTGTATTGGTTCTTACCACCTCCAAAAAATGGAAAGCAGGGTGCTTCCAGTAGCACACATTTGTTTCACAGCATCGAGGATGAATTTCTCCTAGCTCTTAAGGTATACATTTTGAAGACCCTGTTTACTACACTTTTTTGCTTCGAATGATCGTTCCTGTCATAAACCTGACTATTGACCATTCCTCATAGGACACCCTTTATTCAACACCTGACAAAAACAAAACAAAACAAAAAAATTGAAGCCCCCAGTAGGGGAGGAGAAAACGAAATGAAACTTCACGGGTTGAGAGGGTGTGTGATGTTATTTTAATGGTTACAAATTTTAGTTAAATCTACAAAAACGGTTCTTGTTATCAGTACGATATAATACCCCTATGACTTGAATGCATGCCCAGATTCGGTTGGGAAAGCTGTCGTAGCCTTTGTACCATCTCATTGTGGAATCTGGCCTTAAATTCTTGTAATAGTCTCATGATGGTCTGGATATAGGCAATGAAACGGAGTTGATGTCCGAGATGGTCCCGCACATGTTCATCGGAGGCAGATTTGGTATCTGAACACCATGCAGACAATTCACACTGGCGCGTGTGGACGATACGGTTTGTCGCCTGAGAGGTACACATGAGGAAGAACGATGTCCATGAGGTAGCGTTGTGCAGTTTACAGTACCCTCATTCACTACCAGACGTCACACGAAGTCTTACACCGTGGCTACCTACACCATGATGCTAGGATTTTTTCGCTGCTATGCTTCCTCAGAACATTGGAGGAGTGGTAAATTTCCGAAGGTCGTCGCAATACTCGCCGTCCATAATCAACTGGGAAGTCAAGGAACATGATTCATTGATGAACACACTGCCATGTCTTGTCATGACACCATGCGAAGCGCGGATAGTTAGTTACGCTGCTGCCAGTCTCCAAATAACCGTCCGGCATGACAGAGAATGTTGCAGGCCGTCCATGACCTGCTCTCGGATGGCAGGTGCAGATTTGAAGGGGTTGCGCTGTGCTTGATGCACAGTACGGCGGTCATGCCTTGTGGTGCACGGCCATCATCTGCGGGAAACCGGACGAGGAGAATACCTGCCCATACAGTTCAACATCATGCCACTGTCACATCCGAATGCCCCAAAAATCTGTACGTTGCATGATTGGACAACTTGGTCACAATGAGGCTCCTATCAAATTCTGTCAGGTGGTAATAATGCCCTTTCTTACGAGTAAGTGGCATCTCCAAGCCCTTCAGAGTGGTCAATCAACGTTTGACGATATTCACACTCCTTACATGCCCTACTAAGCCCCGTAACAACACGCAACGCGGACAACACTAATGCACTCCGGCGCCCGTACTATATCTCACAAGGAATTGCAATTCTCATCATTTACATATTCGCAGATGTGCTGAGTTGCACTGATATGAGACCATGTCTTCGGGGTGATTCAGACGATATATAATCGCCAATGTGCTCAAAGGGCATGGCAGATATACACTCCTGGAAATGGAAAAAAGAACACATTGACACCGGTGTGTCAGACCCACCATACTTGCTCCGGACACTGCGAGAGGGCTGTACAAGCAATGATCACACGCACGGCACAGCGGACACACCAGGAACCGCGGTGTTGGCCGTCGAATGGCGCTAGCTGCGCAGCATTTGTGCACCGCCGCCGTCAGTGTCAGCCAGTTTGCCGTGGCATACGGAGCTC
Source organism: Schistocerca nitens (assembly GCF_023898315.1). Classification (NCBI taxonomy): domain Eukaryota; kingdom Metazoa; phylum Arthropoda; class Insecta; order Orthoptera; family Acrididae; genus Schistocerca; species Schistocerca nitens. Next base: position 696,654,077 of record NC_064615.1, on the reverse strand, counting down.
CATCGCAGTCTTTAACCCTGGTAGCATGCCGCGACAGCGTGGACGTGAACCGTATGTGCAGTTGACGGATTTGAGCGAGGGCGTATAGTGGGCATGCGGGAGGCCGGGTGGACGTACCGCCGAATTGCTCAACACGTGGGGCGTGAGGTCTCCACAGTACATCGATGTTGTCGCCAGTGGTCGGCGGAAGGTGCACGTGCCCGTCGACCTGGGACCGGACCGCAGCGACGCACGGATGCACGCCAAGACCGTAGGATCCTACGCAGTGCCGTAGGGGACCGCACCGCCACTTCCCAGCAAATTAGGGACACTGTTGCTCCTGGGGTATCGGCGAGGACCATTCGCAACCGTCTCCATGAAGCTGGGCTACGGTCCCGCACACCGTTAGGCCGTCTTCCGCTCACGCCCCAACATCGTGCAGTCCGCCTCCAGTGGTGTCGCGACAGGCGTGAATGGAGGGACGAATGGAGACGTGTCGTCTTCAGCGATGAGAGTCGCTTCTGCCTTGGTGCCAATGATGGTCGTATGCGTGTTTGGCGCCGTGCAGGTGAGCGCCACAATCAGGACTGCATACGACCGAGGCACACAGGGCCAACACCCGGCATCATGGTGTGGGGAGCGATCTCCTACACTGGCCGTACACCACTGGTGATCGTCGAGGGGACACTGAATAGTGCACGGTACATCCAAACCGTCATCGAACCCATCGTTCTACCATTCCTAGACCGGCAAGGGAACTTGCTGTTCCAACAGGACAATGCACGTCTGCATGTATCCCGTGCCACCCAACGTGCTCTAGAAGGTGTAAGTCAACTACCCTGGCCAGCAAGATCTCCGGATATGTCCCCCATTGAGCATGTTTGGGACTGGATGAAGCGTCGTCTCACGCGGTCTGCACGTCCAGCACGAACGCTGGTCCAACTGAGGCGCCAGGTGGAAATGGCATGGCAAGCCGTTCCACAGGACTACATCCAGCATCTCTACGATCGTCTCCATGGGAGAATAGCAGCCTGCATTGCTGCGAAAGGTGGATATACACTGTACTAGTGCCGACATTGTGCATGCTCTGTTGCCTGTGTCTATGTGCCTGTGGTTCTGTCAGTGTGATCATGTGATGTATCTGACCCCAGGAATGTGTCAATAAAGTTTCCCCTTCCTGGGACAATGAATTCACAGTGTTCTTATTTCAATTTCCAGGAGTGTATTTATGAGTTTTTCAATTAAACTAAGACATGATATTAGCCAAGATGTTTCTTTGTCCTTTCGAGAATCCATTGTGTTCCCATGAACGTGCTTATTTCAAATGGGTACATCAAAGGTATTTTCGTGGAGATTTTGTGAGAGAAATCCCCATGCAGGGTGCCGCAGTCATGAGGAAACTTGGTTCACGTTTGTGATTCAGGTATATATTTCAACTGGTTCATCTCATGAGTTCCATAAATCGTTTAAGGCCTACTCTTCGTGATCCCTCTCTAATCGTAGCTTGTTCTTCGTTTCTAGTAGTACTAACCCTGACGACACCTTAAAATCCAATTTCTCTTCGTGTATAAATAATACTAGTGTATAAACACAACACAATTATTGTACTGAATCACGAACCAGCCTGCCCAAATGGAGCAAGAATAAATGAGGCTAACTTACGTCAGATCCATATAGCTCCCAGTGTACATACAGATAACAAAGCTGAAAAGGTTGATGGACCCTTTATGAAGCATATCTCTAGCTCTGATACGCCAACAATTTTCGAGAGCAAGCTTTCCTTCTACAGGAGTCAGCACAGATACCGCTCTTGTGAAGTCCAGCTTTCTATCCTCGTATACGATATTCACGAACCCAAAGAGAGTACTGCTAAGACAATGCCATGCAGTTTGAATACAGTTCTGCACTGATACCTAATAAACAAATTGCGTATTATTCAGTACTGGACATGTCTGCAAATGGAATGATTTTTCCTAGCAAACTAAATGCCAGATGTTTAAAAATTGGAAGTAGCGCCTAGTCGGTCTGAGAAATGTGGTGAAGGACCGTTGCTCTTTACAGAATATATAAAATATCTGCAGATAAAGTTTACAGTTCTCTGATGACAATCGCCGTAGATGCAGTTTCCTACAGAGGTGACGTTGTTAGGAAGTTATTTGTAAATACAGGGAAGATGATCAGCTAGAGGTGCGAAGATAGCCAGTTGACCAACATAAATCACTATAATGTAACACCTGTGTATATATGGCTAACATCGTTTATCTATTCACTCACCCGATTCACGGTTGGTCAGCAGCGCCGATGACTCAACTGACGAACTCTCAGGGTCAGTCCTGGCCAATATTTGCTGCCTCGGCTTCTCCCATCACTGCGCTATTCCGAGCTTATGTATGTGAGGGCTACACATGCAGGAAACATGGGAAGGAAAAAAAATTCACACGCACGTATTCAGCCATGAGTGAAATAACTTTAGCGGCTTGACTGAGCAGTCGAAGATATTGCTCTTGGAGTAATATTTTATAAAAGTCTTGTAAATTATTGGTTTGGACAAACAAGGCCGTTGAGCTGAGTCTACCATGTACGTCTATCAGCTCAAGTTGGAAGTAATGAGGGACATTTGCAGCCAAATGGGAGAATGATCTGACAAGTATATCGAAATCCGTCTTCTGTCGTGTAATGTCTTGGAGAACCCATGATGCAATGTTTCATTTGCTGAAACGTAGTCAGCCATATCTCGTCCACAAATAACTGCCTTGAGTTACGGGAAAAGTTCTATGTCATGAACTTGAGGCAGATTTTCCCAAAGGATTACTTTCTGTTTGATAGCATCAATGTCATCTATTATATCTGTTACCCAATAGTCTCCCTTCTCCTTAAGGGGCTCCGGAAAGGCTCAAAATCATGAATTTATTCAATTCCGAAGACTACAACTATTTTTAAATTTGTTTTGAAATGTGTTCTACATGGGCGTGACCCACTGTGGCGCTGTTAAACTGCTGTCAAATGGTGTTATTATTAACGTCCGTGTTCATCAGGTACATTTTAGTGATGTGAGATAAAGTATGTGTTGTGGCTAACCTGTGATGGTTCAATATATATCGCTGGTGTGATTGTCGATTGTTTCATGTTTATTTACTCTGTCGTTATCTCGAAAATATTCGTAATTAATTCTGTTTCTTGAGTCTCTGTTTTGTTGAAGTATAATAATGAGTAAAAGTAAAGTTATTAGAAATCCTCTGAAGGCTTTTAAGAAAAGGAGAAATGTTGGAAAGCCAAAGGTATGTGTTATTACTGTAAACAATAAAGACGATGAAAATCCCCAACATAGCTTGTGTCCCAAAGAAGAAGACAGTTGGTGTAAATGGTTCAAATGGCTCTGAGCACTATGGGACTCAACTGCTGAGGTCATAAGTCCCCTAGAACTTAGAACTACTTAAACCTAACTAACCTAAGGACAACACACACATCCATGCCCGAGGCAGGATTCGAACCTGCGAGTTGGTGTAAATATAACAAAGGATTGCTGACTGGTGAAGTGTACACACATAAGCATAGTCTGCCTCATGCAATAATGGAGGTGATAAAACCTATTTTCAGAGACTTAGCAGCACCTGAACTGTTGAAAAAGTGTATTCACGGAAAAACTCAAAACCCCAATGAAAGTGTAAATAGTGTTATATGGTCGAAAATCCCCAAGACTGTATTTGTTGGAATAGAAACACTTCACTTTGGTGTGTATGATGCTGTTGCGACTTTCAATGATGGCAACATTGTAAGGTGCAAGGTATTTAGAAACATGGGAATGAAGATAGGTTCTAAGATGGTACGAGCGATGCTTGCTTTAGACAAGGAACGCCTTCGGGCTGCAGACAGGGCTGTAAAGAGTCTAGAAATACAAGCAAGAGTAAACAGGAGGAGGAACAAAACTATCTGGTTTCGCCAGTTTTTGATTTTTGGACAGTTCATTAGACGCCATAGTGTTCCTAATGCAGAACTAAAACCGTCTTTAACACAAGTAGAATTTTTTAACAAAGGCACTGCATTGCTGTAGCGGTATCCGCCTGCAGCCGTCCTGTTACTTCACCTCCTCGCCCCTCTCTGACAGCCCGAACGCTGTTGCCTTCGGAGTGCGGCGGCAGCTCTCGCACTCGCGGAACCTTGTTTGTCAGGCTTTCCAGAGGCTTTATGAACCAAGTTACGAAGTAGCCGATCACGCAGGACCTCGTGGTGAGAAATATCACCCTGAAGACAGAAATCAGTGTGAGATGGCTACCTAAAAACAGAATTTCCCAACGCAGGATCTCCCTCCCTCTTAACATACTCGGTCCGGTCACACTGATATGAGAACTGCTCATGTTCCACATCAGTATCTAATAACCACTCACAGAGGGCAGGTGTTTGCAGTAGCAGTGGAGTGGAGGTTATATGAAGCAAGTGGGGGTTGGGGTCGGGGGAGGGCGCGGAAAACAATGCAGTCGCTGTCGTAAGCGGGAACGGAGCAATTTATCTAACGTCAGAAAGGCACGATCATTGACTTTCGGGCCAAGGATGGAAGAATATATGAAAGAAGTAAGTTTCCAAAGTGTTCCTGTACCACCGTGCTTAAAGTATACCGGAATGGAAAAGTAGCACTATCCAAAACTGGCGCCGGCCGGTGTGGCCGAGTGGTTCTAGGCGCTTCAGTCTGGAACCGCGCGACCGCTACGGCCGCAGGTTCGAATCCTGCCTCGAGCATGGATGTGTGTGATGTCGTTAGGTTAGTTAGGTCTAAGTAGTTTTAAGTTCTAGGGGACTGATGACCACAGATGTTAAGTCCCATAGTGCTCAGAGCCATTTGAACCAAAACTGCGACCGAGACAATTGTGGTGCACCACTGGCCGTAGATAACAGGGACGAACGACGGCTCCGGACATGCGTATGGGCGAATAGTCGTGCAACTGTGGAACAATTGGCCGTCCAGATGAACCAAGGGGCTACCAACAGTGTCTCATTAACGACCGGTCAGCGAACTTTTCTACATACGGGTCTCGACAGCAGGCGCTGCTTTAATTTACTCATTCTGACTGCTGTAATTTGCACGACAATACTGAAGCTGGACGTGCACTGTATGATGATTCAAGAATGAGATATCCACTCTGCACCGGAGTGTGCGCTGAAATGAAACTTCCTGGCAGATTAAAACTGTGTGCCCGACCGAGACTCGAGCTCGGGACCTTTGCCTTTTGCGGGCAAGTGCTCTACCATCTGAGCTACCGAAGCACGACTCACGCCCGGTCCTCACAGCTATACTTCTGCCGGTATCTCGTCCCGAGTTCGAGTCTCGGTCGGGCACACAGTTTTAATCTGCCAGTAAGTTTCATATCAGCGCACACGCCGCTGCAGTGTGAAAATCTCATTCTGGAAACATCCCCCACACTGTGGCTAAGCCATGTCTCTGCAGTATCCTTTCTTTCAGGAGTGCTAGTTCTGCATGGTTCGCAGGAGAGCTTCTGTAAAGTTTGGAAGGTAGGAGACGAGATACTGGCAGAAGTAAAGCTGTGAGTACCGGGTGTGAGTCGTGCTTCGGTAGCTCAGATGGTAGAGTACTTGCCCGCGAAAGGCAAAGGTCCAGAGTTCGAGCCTCGGTCGGGTACACAGTTTTAATCTGCCAGGAAGTTCCATATCAGCGCACACTCCGCTGCAGAGTGAAAATCTCATTCTGGAAACATCCCCCAGGCTGTGGCTAAGCCATGTCTCCGCAGTATCCTTTCTTTCAAGAGTGCTAGTTCTGCAAGGTTCGCAGGAGAGCTTCTGTGAAGTTTCGAAGGTAGGAGACGAGATACTGGCAGAAGTAAAGCTGTGAGAACCGGGCGTGAGTCGTGCTTCGGTAGCTCAGATGGTAGAGTACTTGCCCGCGAAAGGCAAAGGTCCAGAGTTCGAGTCTCGGTCGGGCAAACAGTTTTAATATGCCAGGAAGTTTCATATCAGCGCACACTCCGCTGCAGAGTGAAAATCTTATTCTGGAAACATCCCCCAGGTTGTGGCTAAGCCATGTTTCCGCAGTATCCTTTCTTTCAGGGGTGCTAGTTCTGCATGGTTCGCAGGAGAGCTTCTGTAAAGTTTGGAAGGTAGGAGACGAGGTACTGGCAGAAGTAAAGCTGTGAGTACCGGGCGTGAGTCGTGCTTCGGTAGCTCATTTTGTAGAGCACTTGCCCGCGAAAGGCAAAGGTCCCGAGTTCGAGTCTCGGTCGGGCACACAGCTTTAATCTGCCAGGAAGTTTTGTATGATGATTGATCGCCTTTTCAGAAGAATCATGTTTTACACTCCATCGCGCAGTTGGATGTTAGTGTGCCTGGCACTGCAACAAGCATCGTAAGGGCCCAGGTCGAAAGCGGGGGCACTGTAGGCTGAGGAGTGTTTTCGTATCATTCCCTGGTTGCTCTTGTCATTCTGGAAGGCACAGTGGGTCAACACAAGTATCAATCTATCGTTGGGGACCATGACAACGCAGTACGATGACACCTGCCAGCAGGACAGTGCAATGGGTAAGACAGCTCGCAGTGTACAAGCGTGATTCGAAAATAACCAGGATGAGTTTGCCATACTCTTCTGGCCGCCAAACTGCCCGAATTTAAACACAACGAGATTCTGTGGGATCATCTCGATAGCGCTGCTCGTGTCATGTATCCTCAATCAAGAAACCCAGCAACATTCTAGTCGCTATGGGTTCACATACCTGTCAGTACCTCCCAGGACCTCACTGACACTGTTCCTGAGCGTCCGCGCGGCACAAGTAGGTTACTGGGGCATGTGACAGGTGGCAGGGCCTTGTATAAAGGAAAGGAAAACAATCATTCACTTCCATCTACACAGCACAAACTCTCACTGCCGTTAGATTAAATAACAATATTATGGTCCACATATCTAAAGAAGAATTCAGTTTTCACTGCCGCCGAATGCATGGCACGTGCCTCGATATCTTCTACAAAAGTATTGGCAACAATGTACAATCCGACTCCCAGCCTCCACGAAAAATTTGTTCAGTATTTTCATGATCTCATTTAGTTTCTTGGTAATTGCTTCAGAGAATTCATTCAGTCTCTGGAGGAAGAGTACAGATGAGTTTGTTGTTTGCCAGCTCCAGTAATTCTGAATAATGGACGCCCTTGACATCGTTCGCCCTTCCCCCCATATTAAAGTTGCGGTTATGTTATAGCGTAGGTGATAAACCAGTCCACTCATTCAGCATCCGACGAAGTGTTTACCGTTCTCTGTCACACAACACAACCGTTCGGACAGCATGATGATCTTCTTCTTCTCCTTTGCCTGGGCCGGCCGCTGTGGACGAGCGGTTCTAGGCGCTTCAGTCCGAAACCGCTCTGCTGCTAAGGTCGCAGCTTCGAATCCTGCCTCGGGCATGGATGTGTGTGATGTCCTTTGGTTAGTTAGGTTTAAGTAGTTCTAAGTTCTAGGGGACTGATAACCTCAGATGTTAAGTCCCATAGTGCTCAGAGCCAAGCCAACCATTTGATGCCCCGCACGGATTCGACCAGGGGGCCGGAACGCCTCCACGTGCACCGGGAGCATGCACTCGGCTTTCTGGTCAGGTCTCAGGCAGAGTGATAATGCAGAACTCATTATGTTTTCTACGCCCAGAAATATGGTTTTGTCAGTTAACCGAAACTCGTACTGTGTCATATTTGCCGGCCGGTGTGGCCATGCGGTTCTAGGCGCTTCAGTCTGGAACCGCGTGAGCGCTACGGTCGCAGGTTCGAATGCTGCCTCGGGCATGGATGTGTGTGATGTCCTTAGGTTAGGTAGGTTTAAGTAGTTCTACGTTCTACGGGGTTAATGACCTCAGATGATAAGTCCCATAGTGCTCAGAGCCATTTGAACCAATTTTCTGTCATATTTTTTCCGAGCCATCCCACTGCTCATATTTATATTTTCTTTTTTGTTTCCATTTTGAGTCGACCAGACATGATGGCAATAGGGTAAATTCTCTCTCACCTGTCTGTCCAACTGTTTTCTCCCGCTCGGGTTTACGTGTGCATGTATGTAGGTGTGCGCGCGCGTGTGTGTGTGTGTGTGTGTGTGTGTGTGTGTGTGTGTGTGTGTGTGTGTGATACAGAGAGAGAGAGTGAGAGTGTTGCGATTCTGATGCTGAATTGCTTTTGTAATAAAATTTAATATTTGTGATATAAATATTGGACAGGCAGAATAAATTACATTCTTCTGTTTTATCACGTTCATTCCAGCCCAACGCTGCTGCAGACAGGAGGGAACAATCACATGCTCCTCATACTAAAACTAATTCAGTGCGAATGACTATTTTTGCAGTTGCCATAACAGCTATATCATAATATGAAAATAGTGCGCAACACAACTCAGAATAATAATTTATGGCAACAACTGTTCTATATGGTAACATGTGAAAATCACTATAGTATGCGGCAGGCTCCACTGCAAAACCTAACGAAAAATTAATGTTTTTCAAGAATACCAGCAGAAATAAATAAGGATAACTACGAGCAACAATGAGACCGTAAGAACTAGAACAGATTGGCAAATGGGGATATGTTAACCGTACTCGCTCCTTCCTGATGATTGGCTTCTATGCATATAAGCACTCCGGAAAACTTCGCAACTCGGTGGGCCTTGTGCTTACTCTGAAGTGCTGTGATTTTGTAACTCCAGGAAGGAAGGAGTGCAAATAGTGGTTAATATTCTCTGAGACATAACTAATAACACAGGGTGTCCAGGCTACAGGTGTACACCAACAAATACTTATAATGGAAGAACTCGACGTTTTATATTGTTGGGCAAATACACAATCGATAGAGCCTCTCTTCAAGATGTGATCCTCTTCATTTCATGAGCAGCGCTGAACGCATGTCGCATGCGCGCCAGTGACGGGCCAGACCATTTTGGAAAAGTGCATTTCCACATGTGTCTCCCGGTGTCATTTTCCAGCAAGACGGTGACACCCCCCCCCCCCTCGCCTATCACTATCCTGAGGATGATACGAATTTTCTCCATGAGACGTTTCCGGAGCGTAGGGCAATGTGTCCCACTGGCTGGTCCCCACGGTCTCCACTGGATTTCAGTGCACGGAGATTTGTTGGGTTTATCGAGGACGTTGTTTATAGAACAAAGGTTCGACATCTCATTCATGTGAGACAATGGATCTGCGCCACAGTGTAGACCTTAACACCTATCGACATTACGAACATGAGGCGATAAGTGGTGTTCAATGTTGGACGAGTAAACTTATAGATCTCAATAGCTACTGAAATATAAACAAATGTTTTTAAATACCTCTAGCCCGTTCACCCTATAAATGGAACAAACACGTTTCAGCGGAATGCATTTTGTGTTTTATTACAATAACAACGTTAGGTATATCCTTGGTTCAGTAAAGATGGCTGATGGATTGCCTTACAGGGTAGCCGCACGGTCTAGGGCGCCTTCCCTCGTCTGAGGTTCAAGTCCTCCCTCGGGCATGAGTGTGTGTGTTGCACTTAGCGTACGTTAGTATAAGTTAGATTAAATAGTGTGTAAGCTTAGGGACCGATGACCCCAGCAGTTTGGTCCCATAAGACCCTACCATAAGTTTCCATATTTTTTGGAGATGGGTTACAGGACGTATATTAATGTAAGTGAACATGAGTGCCAAAAGTTACGAAAGGTGCGTCGCCTCAAAAACAAAAACCTCATATATTCCTTGGGAAACAGCGAGCAGCTGTAGACCCAAGAAAACAACTCCACAATTTGCCGAAATGATAGCTACATGTTGTCAACTGCGTGGAAACTGACCACGATGTGCGAAATCCGGCAACAACGCAGGGTACCGATAGCAGACTAGCAAGGAACCTCTTGAGTGCGAGGCCGCAAAAGGCCAATGATATTTACGGCATTCGACATCCCATTCGACGCCCCACATGTTGTGTACTGTGCAACCACAATGTTGGCTGCAAATGGCAACAGGGGGCGAGACTGGAAGTATCCAATGGTGAGCATAGCAAGCGTAGTTCAGCTGCTTAGCCGACGAGCAACTCGTAGCCGGGCTACAGTGCTCGTGGTGTTGACACAAAGCAGAGCAATGGCAACGATGAACAAAGCAAACATTGCTTTATATCTGCAACAACAGTTGCCGAAGTTGACATTTGGTCAGAAAGGAGTGAGAAAGAAGTGGCAGATGAAAGTCAGCATTTGTGCAAGATACGTCAGGGGAATATGTGCTGTCCTATACGCTCGACTGTGCGAAAAATGTACACGAGGAGTATAATAATGACGATACGTAGTTAACAGGTGAGAGTGGTACTGAAACAGCTGTCGAATCACGTAGTTCATCATCCTTGTCTGACAGGGAGCCACAAATCCTATCCCCAGTGAAACGTAATGGAGGACAATCGTTGTCCAAGGAGAGGGTACTAAACGTAATTACGTACATAAAAGATCATCCACAGTTCAGTAAAAAAAAAAGAAAAAGAAACAATTATGAACAAATTTCAAATAAGTCCGCAGCGATAAATCTTTTATTGCAGCATTGCATTAGAAAAACTGCAGGTATTCAGGGGAGGGTAAGACGCACTTATTACAAAAATTCGTGTTTGCGTATTTCAATGTAGCTCAATACAATTTAAGGGATGTGCAAGATAGTGATCTATTACGTTATGCACATTAAACTGCGCGCGACATAGATTTCAAGGGAGGCAGAGAATGACTGCATAACTTCCACAGCGCTACAGAATTGGAAGTTGTAAGATAACGAAATTTCAGGTAAAGCGTCAACTTGACTATGCACAGCAAACTGCGAAATCACCCCGAAAATTTGAAGATGAGGTAAACAAACTTATCATCGTTGAGCAAGGAATTTTTCAACTCCCATCAATAGGGGTTTGAAGAGGAAATTCATATGAAAGGAAACCTGGTAATCAGAGGTATCAAGAGAATTGTACGAATATCACCTAACATCAATGTCTTAACACGTTCGTATACAATTATGCTGATAGTTAATGTGGATAGTGAATTGGCCGAAAAATAATTTATTATGGTGTGAAAAGTGGGAGGTACTCTGCTCCCTATGATTCTGTCTCGTCTGCGTGGTCTTACAAGAGCAGCAGGGAATATTTACGTCATTGGAATCAAGAGTGGTAAAATGAGGGTAAGAGAACAATTATGGTATGGGCACTGTTTATGGCCAATAGCTGGTAAAAATAACATGCTTTTGCTTGATTCTTGGTTTGAATGTAAAAATCATACTCCTGTAGAGCAAACTATCCCTCCTGAAAAGTGTGTAACATAGTAGTTCATAGCCCTAGTAATTACTGGACAAATTCACTATTTTGATATATGAAGTCTTCACGGGTTGTCAGCCGAGTATCGTCGTCGTCTCGTAGCAACGTTTCGACTGAATGCGACTCCATCATCTTCAGGCGAAGATGAGTGAAGACTTCATATATGAAATTCGCCGAGAAAGCCTGCCCTCACATTCACCATCTTGATGTTTCTTTTTTCCGAGTCCATAAAACACATTATCGTAAAATCTGCAGCTACGCGTTAAAGGACAACCAGTTTCGCGATAAGCTCCATGACAGATTGTTTCGCATTCGGTTGCATGCCATTACAGTCCATCAGTTCTCATCACCCCGTTACACCAATATGATTGTGCACGCATTCTTTAAGAGTGGATACCTAGCTGATAGTCCTGCAAGGTTTGTAACTCCCAAGGAGTTCGCCTTCGACCTTCATGGTGCGAACCTTTGTGATAACTTTTGCCCATCATTCTTCAATCGGTGCTCTGACTAGGTTAATGGTTTGTTTTGAAGAATTTTTGAATGTCGACGACATTTCAGGCCCTTGTGTACAGGCAACAATAGTAACAGTATGAAATACATAATAAGGGTTGATGAAAGTGTTATATGCAGTGGTAATACGTAATAACATTACAACACCAAACTGTACAGGAAACTACATCAAAATTACAGATAAATTAAGGAATAAAATAAGATAAAATTGCCAATGCGTTAACATAAACTACGTAGCAAAATATGCATATCATGTAATCGTGAAAAAGAACCATCTGAACGAAGGCCAGTATTACATGTTATGCATAGATAATCACGGTGTAACAGGTTACAGTTGAAGTAAAACAATATAGTTCGTATACTGATGAGTACAGACTAAAGGTAATACATTTGAGTACATTTGTCTTATGTTAGTAAAACATAAAGCACCTACTGGATGTCAACCCCACAACTGTATCATCAAGTTCCATATACTAATAATAACTAACAAAACGAGAATGCAAAGATGAAACTTACTTAATAAAACGTTTTTAATGAACCAATTTATGAATCTAATGTAATACGCTGTGACGAATTCTCAATAAGCAGTAACCATTGAAATATACTGAAAAGGGCACAACAAGCGTTATCACGAAAATGATAAGTCTGCTAGTAAGCAGGCGTGTAGCTGGGTGATATACCAAACCAAAAGCTATGAAGTAAGTCTGAAGAAGGGTTCTGCGATACACAGGCAGTATAATGGAAAGACACTCATTTCAATCAGAAAAGCGAAAGACATTCTATACTGAACAGCCGAGGTCTCGAAACATTTCTGAAAAGATGGACGTACGGAGACGTTTCTGCTACTTTCGCCCAGTAGACACATTACTGTCGGCTATAGCGTTGTTTTCATTGATCTCTCCATTAGCTGTGCAGAGCGAATGAGTTTTTAACGGAAAAGGTGAGATAGTTACCTAGACGCAAGTTGGCATGGCATTCTTCGAATTATGTCCAGGAGCTATGTCCGGACAGAAGATATGCAGCGCAGTGGAATTGAACGGGTGGTCGAAGATAGCAGCCAGTACGAGTACCTAGAATGCTCACTGTAGTTAACTACAACACAGTAAAACTGTATCACAAAATCTAGCGCACATTATTTTTCCCAATATCTGATGTATTTACTGCACAATAGTCACATCAGGGCATGTGGCCTGTAATTGAAGAAGTATCATGATGATCTCTCCATTGGCTAAAGATTCCGGAATAGTCCCCCATTCGGATCTCCGAGAGGGGACTGCCAAGGGGGAGGTCACCACTAGAAAAAGATTGAATAATCAACGATAGGATAACGTTCTACGAGTCGGGGCGTGGAATGTCAGAAGCTTGAACGTGGTAGGGAAACTAGAAAATCTGAAAAGGGAAATGCAAATGCTCAATCTAGGTATAGTAGGTGTCAGTGAAGTGAAGTGGAAGGAAGACAAGGATTTCTGGTCAGATGAGTATCGGGTAATATCAACAGCAGCAGAAAATGGTATAACAGGTGTAGGATTCGTTATGAATAGGAAGGTAGGGCAGAGGGTGTGTTACTGTGAACAGTTCAGTGACCGGGTTGTTCTAATCAGAATCGACAGCAGACCAACACCGACAACGATAGTTCAGGTATACATGCCGACGTCGCAAGCTGAAGATGAACAGATTGAGAAAGTGTATGAGGATATTGAAAGGGTAATACAGTATGTAAAGGGGGACGAAAATCTAATAGTCATGGGCGACTGGAATGCAGTTGTAGGAAAGGAGTAGAAGAAAAGGTTACAGGAGAATATGGGCTTGGGACAAGGAATGAAAGAGGAGAAAGACTAATTGAGTTCTGTAACAAGTTTCAGCTAGTAATAGCGAATACCCTGTTCAAGAATCACAAGAGGAGGAGGTATGCTTGCAAAAGGCCGGGAGATACGGGAAGATTTCAATTAGATTACATCATGGTCAGACAGAGATTCCGAAATCAGATACTGGATTGTAAGGCGTACCCAGGAGCAGATATAGACTCAGATCACAATATAGTAGTGATGAAGAGTAGGCTGAAGTTCAAGACATTAGTCAGGAAGAATCAATACGCAAAGAAGTGGGATACGGAAGTACTAAGGAATGACGAGATACGTTTGAAGTTCTCTAACGCTATAGGTACAGCAATAAGGAATAGCGCAGTAGGCAGTACAGTTGAAGAGGAATGGACATCTCTTAAAAGGGCCATCACAGAAGTTGGGAAGGAAAACATAGGTACAAAGAAGGTAGCTGCGAAGAAACAATGTGTAACAGAAGAAATACTTCAGTTGATTGATGAAAAGAGGAAGTACAAACATGTTCCGGGAAAATCAGGAATACAGAAGTACAAGTCACTGAGGAATGAAATAAATAGGAAGTGCAGGGAAGCTAAGACGAATTGGCTGCAGGACAAATGTGAAAACATCGAAAAAGATGTGATTGTCGGAAGGACAGACTCAGCATACAGGAAAGTCAAATCAACCTTTGGTGGCATTAAAAGCAACGGTGGTAACATTAAAAGTGCAACGGGAATTCCACTGTTAAATGCAGAGGAGAGAGCAGATAGGTGGAAAGAATACATTGAAAACCTCTATGAGGGTGAAGATTTGTCTGATGTGATAGAAGAAGAAACGGGAGTCGATTTAGAAGAGATAGGGGATCCAGTATTAAAATCGGAATTTAAAAGAGCTTTGGAGGACTTATGGTCAAATAAGGCAGAAGGGATAGATAACATTCCATCAGAATTTCTAAAATCATTGGGGGAAGTGGCAACAAAACGACTATTCATGTTGGTGTGTAGAGTATATGAGTCTGGCGACATACCATCTGACTTTCGGAAAAGCATCATTCACACAATTCCAAAGATGGCAAGAGCTGACAAGTGCGAGAATTATCACACAATCAGCTTAACAGCTCATGCATCGAAGCTGCTTACAAGAATAATATACAGAAGAATGGAAAAGAAAATTGAGAATGCGCTAGGTGACGATCAGTTTGGCTTTAGGAAAAGTAAAGGGACGAGAGAGGCAATTCTGACGTTACGGCTAATAATGGAAGCAAGGCTAAAGAAAAATCAAGACACTTTCATAGGATTTGTCGACCTGGAAAAAGCGTTTGACAATATAAAATGGTGCAAGCTGTTCGAGATTCTGAAAAAAGTAGGGGTAAGCTATAGGGAGAGACGGGTCATATACAATATGTACAACAACCAAGAGGGAATAATAAGAGTGGACGATAAAGAACGAAGTGCTCGTATTAAGAAGGGTGTAAGAAAAGGCTGTAGCCTTTCGCCCCTACTCTTCAATCTGTACATCGAGGAAGCAATGATGGAAATAAAAGAAAGGTTCAGGAGTGGAATTAAAATACAAGGTGAAAGGATATCAATGATACGATTCGCTGATGACATTGCTATCCTGAGTGAAAGTGAAGAAGAATTAAATGATCTGCTGAACGGAACGAACAGTCTAATGAGTACACAGTATGGTTTGAGAGTAAATCGGAGAAAGACGAAGGTAATGAGAAATAGTAGAAATGAGAACAGCGAGAAACTTAACATCAGGATTGATGGTCACGAAGTCAATGAAGTTAAGGAATTCTGCTACCTAGGCAGTAAAATAACCAATGACGGACGGAGCAAGGAGGACATCAAAAGCAGACTCTCTTTGGCACAAAAGGCATTTTTGGCCAAGAGAAGTCTACTAATATCAAATACCGGCCTTAATTTGAGGAAGAAATTTCTGAGGATGTACATCTGGAGTACAGCATTGTATGGTAGTGAAAAAAGTCACATCTTAAAGTGTGAAGATATTTTATTTTAGTCTCTCTGTATGCTAGTCACTTACGTATGTTCATAGAATTCTTAATATGATTCTCCCTTCGCAATAATTACGTCCCCAGTTCTTCCACAAGGCTTTTACACCAATGAAATATATTTCCATAGATGTTCACAGTGAAAAATTTTAAATAGGTGGCTGGGAGTGAACGGGTGTGCCAAGAAAAATTTATGCCAAATGAAGCACTTGCTTTATTTTTTAATTTCAGTGGAAGAAAAGAAAATCAGGCAGTTATATATAGACATATGTATGTATGATGTTCCACATTTCCTCCTAAGCCACTGTAGCGATTTCAACCAAACGTGGTACACATAGTATTATTTACCGTCCGGAGAAAATCACTGTGGTTATAAGAACCATCCACTTATCAAAGGAGAAGCGATGGACGTGAAAAAGCAGTGTAGCCCACGACGCAGGAATACCCATAATTTAGTTATACAGTGTTTGAGAATGAGAGCACTGAAGTTACTTGCAACAAACTTTACACGAAATTTTGAAACCTCTAGGAAACTGTTTCTCGCTGACGACCCCCACAAAATGATAAAAGGAAAGAAGTCTGTAGCTTACTACATTTTCGCTGTTCATGCAAGCAAAGTGCTATATGAAGCATGCTGATTTAACTTATTGCCTCTTTTCTATTAACTATATTCATCACACATTTTGCAGACAATATTCACATACATCACTGAACGTTCCAGAGAAACTATGTCATTGTACAATATTTATTTCAGACGATACGACGTCGCAAAGACTAAATGCTGAAAAAGCATCGCATCATGCAAAACGTTTAAATTGATTACTTCGCTGCTACCAATTCTGTTTGCAAGACTTTCCGCAGACAGTACCCGGCTCTGCCACTGAATATACCTACAATCATCTATCTTTGAACGAGAAAAAATTCAGGAGATACGTCGCCAAACACTGAGATGTGGACAAACTGCTGTACGATGCATGACGCTTAAATTTGTTATTTCTTTACTACTAACGATGTTCGCAACACATTTCACAGACGCTATCCACATATCCCGCAGAATGTATCTAGAAAAATATATCATTGTTCAACACACAGCTCACGACAGATGATGTCACGAACGGTAATGCGTGATAAACTGCCGCATCATAGATGACGTTTTAATTTACTATTTCTCGACTGCCAATTCTATTCGCAACACATTTCGCAGACAGTGGCCACATATACGGCTGGTTGTATCTGCAAAATTACTTGATTGCACAGCATGCAGTTCACGAGATACAACATCCTAAACATTAATAAGGTTGAAAATGAAACTTCAGGGGAAATTCACTTGACATATAGATGCAATATGTGTGAAATTGTTTAACATGGTGTGTAATGTTTATGACATTTGTGTATGCTAGCAAAGCCATGGGTGAAAAGTTCATCCTAAACCCCTGGAAGACGTTTGGTACAAAACGTGACGAGAAATACTGTAGGCGTAAGAACCACCAGCGCCATATTGGGGTGAGTGTGATAACATGGGGACAAGAGGACGAGGATCTGGACGGATAGTGAGGGGAAGGAGAAGTCAGGCACAAATGTGTTCAAAATGGTTCAAATGGCTCTGAGCACTCTGGGACTCAACTGCTGAGGTCATTAGTCCTCTAGAACTTAGAACTAGTTAAACCTAACTAACCTAAGGACATCACAAACATCCATGCCCGAGGCAGGATTCGAACCTGCGACCGTAGCGGTCTTGCGGTTCCAGACTGCAGCGCCTTTAACCGCACGGCCACTTCGGCCGGCACAAATGTAAGGAGGAGGAAGGAATAGACAGAATAGGGAGAGGGGGAAATAGACAGAGGAGGATACAGAGAGATGGGAGAAAAGGACAAAAAGGAAAAGGAAAGCGATGAAATGATTGGAGGAAATGGAGAGAGAGAAGGAAGAGTAGCAGTAGTAGTAGCAGTAGGAGGAGGAGGAGGAGGAGGAGATGGACAGAGAGTTGGGGTGGAGAAGGCGGACAGAGAGAGGGGGCGATGGAAATGCACAGAGACAGGGAGGGGTGGAGGGCATGGACAGGGGGGATGAATACAGAGAAGAGGGAGGAGAAGTAGAAAAATAGAGAGAGAATGGGTATAGAAAGACGAGGGAAAAGGACGTAGATAGAGAGAGGGCAGAGAGGGGCAAGAGAAGATGGACAGTGGATGGAGGAGGAGATGGACTAGTAGAAGAACGTTATTAATAAGTACCCAGAAACGCCAGGTTTTTCATATATTAAACCTTAGAAAGATTACCAAGTCCGATGGCAGTGGTTTAGAAGCTTACAAATAACATTAGACGCCACTAGAGCTACACCATTCTGTCCTAACATTGCAGAAGACGACGAAGTCCGGCAAAATATTAATTTATCTGAGGTTCGTCCAGTGCAAACATCAGTTAGTAGCTGCACGGACGCTGCAAGCGAATATTCTGGGAGCCTTCTCACAAAATTAACTGTCCCCAGCGGTTCATGGGATGAAGTCGCCAACAGCTAGCTTCTTAGAGCCAGCCGGCGTCTGGCACTTCCCGGAACCTACTGACTGCAACGCGTCACTTCAAATACAGTCCGGCGAGTGTGTCACCTCCAAAGGGCTAATGTGAACAGCGGACAGGCCGCTACAGCGCCTGCTGCCATTGTCAGCTGCAGCACGAGCACTCCAAACGGATTAAGAACGAGCCTTTCTTTCTTCATTATTATTATTGTTATTATTATTGTTATTATATAATCCCCCCCTGTGCCATATGGCCAGGAGGTGGACTGTCATCCGTATAGGCAACCCGCTCTTCGGCCAATTGACGTTAAATTCTTATTAGGTGAAAAAGAGACAAGTAAATAGGCGGGGGGGGGGGGGGGAATGGAAGGATTTGGATGCCGGCAGAAAAGAGATGAACGGGTGGAGTAGAAGGGGAAGTGGTGACGCTAATAGTTGTTGGCAAAAGAGGAGAATGGGGAAAGAAAGGCAAATGAAGAATAGGCGGGAATAAGGAAATGTGGGGGAGGGGAGGGAGGAGAAGCCCTGATGACTTGGATTGGGTGGGATAGACTTAACAGCTGGTACGATGAGTAAATGTCGGAGTTCATGATCTGGGAGGGGGAGATGGAGAGTAGGTGGAGGGTGTGTAAGTGCAGGGGCGGTGGAAAGCGAGCTTTCGTGGATAGCGCTCTGGAAGCAGGCTGGCCGAGTGACTTGCTCGCTCTAGCGGGACGCCACAGCAGGTACTGCTAGGCGACCAAGTCAAAGATACGGTAGAGGAAAAACTGCTATCGGCAGGAGCCGATACAGGTCTCACACAGAAGATAGCATTGTTTTCCAACCCTCCATTCACATTTATGTTTTCCGTGATTTTCCCTAAATCGTTTAAGGCTAATTGCCTGTATTGTTTCTTAGAAATTGAAGCCACGGATATGCTTCCCAAATAGGTATAGGCAAATGCCGGTATGATTCCTCAGAGAAGAGGAAGGCCTATTTCCTTATACATCCTTCAGTAAATATGAGCTTCTGCTGCTCCTCTAATGCCTGTCGAAGTGACCGTGCGGTTCTAGGCGCTGCAGTCTGGAATCGCGGGACCGCTAAGGTCGCAGGTTCGAACCCTGCCTCGGGCATGGATGTGTGTGATGTCCTTAGGTTAGTTAGGTTTAACTAGTTCTAAGTTCTAGGGGACTGATGACCTCAGAAGTTGAATACCATAGTGCTCAGAGCCATTTGCACCTCGCTCGACGAATAGTTAAACTGTAATTTTCCTTCTTCTACATTTTTCCCCAAATCCGATTTTGTCATTCGTCACTAATGATGTCAATGCGAGGGCGTCAAGTCGTTTTCTCCCTCTCTGTCAACAAACGGCAGCAGAAGATGCGACAAGATTGTGGGTAACATCAGAGGAAGATCTTACAACACGGTTTACAGTGAAAAGAGGTCCAAATACCCAGTCCCCCAAAGCACAATATCAAAAACTTACACTTCCACAGAAACGTGGCTTTATTGAGAACTTAGCTACTGTCTTCTACTTACCAACAAAATTTCAGCAAGTACATTGTATACATCTTACTCCTCTCAGTCGTTTTTTGGATGAGTTAGTATTATCAATTTCTTTAACCAGGAGGCTAAGGCCCTACACGGGCTGTAGCGCCAAGGAGTAAGTGCGCAAGTAATTAATTTCTTTAAAAACGTGCATAAAAAGTTTCAAATTATTTCCCATTATTCATTTACCAAGCAGTTTATATAACCACGAGAAGTAATCTTAGCATCTCTACTTAGCATCTAATTTCAGGCTCCGCCTAGAGCTCTATACAAACAGATGGAAAAATCGCAACACAAAAAAAATTAATGTAGGGTAGTGAAATTTCAGGAATATATTTGTCTAGGCAGGATATGACAGTGATTAAAACTGCAAGATCACAAGTTTATGTAAGCGCGAGATAAGACATTGCGAATGTGAAATACTAGTACATTAATAACGGTTTTAACCGCCAGAATGTTGAATGTAACCATTCAAACGTGCATGCATTGTGTCGCATGGTGGACATCAGTTTGTGAAATGGAGTTCCATGCCTGTTGCACTTGATCGATCAATACTGTTTGTGGATGACGCTGGAGTTATCGCCGAGTGATATTTTACATGAGCTCGGTTGGAGACAGACCTGGTGGTCGAGCAGATCAACGCAACACGTCAACACACTATAGAGCAAATGGTTCAAATGGCTCTGAGCACTATGGGACTTAACTTCTGAGGTCATCAATCCCTAGAACTTAGAATTACTTAAACGTAACTAACCTAAGGATATCACACACATCCATGCCCCAGGCAGGATTCGAACCTGCGACAGTAGCGGTCGCGCGGTTCCAGACTGTAGCGCCTAGAACCAATCGGCCACCACGGCGGGCCACTATAGAGCATGTTGGGCTACAACTGCGTTATGTGGGCGAGCTTTATCCAGTTGGAAAACACCGCCTGGAATACTGTTCATGAATGGCAGCACAGCAGATCGAATCACCAGCTTGACTTACAAATTTTCAGTCAGGGTGTGTAGGATAATCTGGAGAATGCTCCTGCTGTAATATGAAATCGTACTGCGCACCATAAACACAGATATAGATCCATTGTTCTAGCACGCAGTCAGGTTGGTTGCAGGCCCTCAACTAGCTTCCTTCTAACCAACACACAGCCATCAGTCGCACCGAGGCAGAACCAGCTTTCATCAGGAAAACAACAGACCTCCACTCCGCTCTCCGACGAGATGTCGCTTGACACCATTGAAGTCGCAAATGGCAGGAGTACTTGCCAGTGAAATGCACGCCACAGGATGTCTGGCTCAGAGCTGTGCTTGAAGTAATTAAGAGTTCATTGTGTCACTGTGGCTCCGACTACTGCTCAGTTTGCTGCAGCATTTCAGTACAATGTGCAAGAGCCATACACTGAACATGACAGTCCTCCCTCTCAGTAGCGCCACATGGCGTCCAGAGGCCAGTCTTCTTGCGACCGGTCATTGTCGTGACCACTGCTGCCAGCAATCATGTAGAGTAGCTACATACCTACCAAAACTTCCTGTAGTATCACGGAAGGAACGTCCAGCTTCTTGTAGCCCTATTGCACAAACTTGTTAGAACTCAGTAAGGTATTGATAATGGCATCTCTGTCATATTAAAGGTTTTCTTGACTAACATCAACTCATCGCGTTCAATCTCAAGTTGACTAACGCTCATTACCGATACAGCATGCGGATGGCGCGAAATTTTAATAGACATCACATTTCCAATGTAAAGACATGCCTACCAACTTCCATTTATGTCACATAACACTGTCTTGGCGTTTCGACTTTTTTTTTCATCAGTGCGGATACGTAAGCAACCGTTCACTCGAGATCCAACCTCTGAAAAGCGAGTGACTGTGACTTCTAGACCTAGCAGAGTAGCCCAGTAGTTAGCTCACTGGACTCGCATTCGGGACGATGGCGGTTCAAACTCGCGTCCAGCCATACTGGTTTAGGTTTTCCGTGATAGGCCGAGAAGGTTCCTTCGAAAAGGCATGGTCGCTTTTCTTCTCCATCTCTCCGTAATCCGGGCTTCTGTACTGTCTCTAATGACCTCGTTGTCGACGGGCCGTTGAATGCTTATTGCTGTGGTCTCCCACTTCATACATTGTAGCGCCTTCTGAATCGGCATCCCACTTCACGCCCAACCAACACGGGATGCCTGCATCACAGAGCGTATATTCACCAGGAAAATGTACGCCGTCTGTGTCGTCAACACAAATATTTGCCGGCGGCCATAACACAACACAACACCAAGTATCCACCAACGGCCGCCATGGACTGCTACTCGTTCGCGGAGCCTGCAGAACAGCTTCACCAAAAGTCGCATCTAGCTCAGGAACTACTTTGATACGCCAGGCACGTGACAGCAAATAGTTCCGGCAGATACATCCACCAACCGGGCTTTATAGGGCGACGCACTGCCGGCAAAGGGCAGTTCGACGCACCGTTTGGAAGTAAACAGAGCCGCCACCCCGACAGCCACGGCCAGCCGCCTATTCTAGCTGACCGATCTCTTGCAGATGGACTTGGTATAGTCGACGAACATCTTGACTTTGTAGAATTCTTTTACTGTGATAGCTCCCCGTAGAGAGTCGAGTCTTTTGTATTGTTATTTTTTATTTTTGTGACGATCCGCAGTTGGGATCGAGTCTTTTGTTCTTTTACAGATTGTATTACTGTTTCGTTTTGGTGAGTCCAATAAATTGTTTTCAGACTTGTGTTTTCCGCATTTCTATTCTACTAGCGCAGATACTTCACTTATCTCCTCCTCCTCCGTCCCCTAGACCATGAGGGCACCATTTATAACAACATGCGATCGCTGAAATTTGCATGAAGCTTAGTGCGTTGATGTAAGATAAAAACAAAGAAAGGTATACGTTTTGAAATGTCTAGCGTGTTGTGATTCAATACAATTTCTAAAATCATTGGGCGAAGTGGCAACGAAGAGACTATTGTGATTGGTGTGGAGAATCTATGAGACGACGACGTATATCGGACGTTCGGAAATATGAAATTTGTGGCAAGGTCTTATGGAACCAAACTGCTGAGGTTATCGGTCACTAAGCCTACACACTACTTAATCTAACGTACACTAACTTACACTATGGACAACACACACACACCCATGCCCGAGGGAAGACTCGAACCTCCGACGTGGGGAGCGTGACAAGACGCCATAGACCCCGCGGCTACCCCGCGCGGCAGACTTTCGGGAAAATATCATCCATGCCATTCCGAAAATAACAGGGGCAGTTAAAAGCGAGAACTATCGCATAATAAGCTTAACAGCTCATCTATCCAAGCTGCTGA
The DNA here is from genome assembly GCF_023898315.1 of Schistocerca nitens. Classification (NCBI taxonomy): domain Eukaryota; kingdom Metazoa; phylum Arthropoda; class Insecta; order Orthoptera; family Acrididae; genus Schistocerca; species Schistocerca nitens. The sequence continues at coordinate 696,631,114 of NC_064615.1, read as the reverse complement.
CAAGAATGCTACACAGAAGAATGTTAAAGAAAATTGAAGATCTGATAAATGACGATGACTTTGACGTTAGGAACGGTAAAGGCACCAGAGAGGCTGGACTGGCGTTGCTTGGAAGCAAAACTGAAGCAAAATCAAGGTACCCTTATAGGATTTACGGATCCCAGAAAAGCATTCGACGTGTGACATGGTGCTAGAGGTTCAAAATTCTGAGAAAAATACGATTAAGCTATAGGGAAAGACGAGTGACATACAACAGATATAAGGACCATGAGGAAACAATAAGATTGGGAGACCATGAGCGAAGCGATGGGATTTAAAAGGGTGTAAGACGAAAATGTGGTCTTTCGCCCCTGCTGTTTACTCTGTGCAACTAAGAAACGACCATGGAAATAACAGAAAGATTTTTGAGTGGGCTAAAATCTCAGGGTGAAAGGATATCGACTATAAGATTCGCTGATGACAATGGCATCATCAGTGAAAGTGAAGAAGAATTACGGGATCCTATGAATGGAATGAACAATCTAATGAGTACAGAATATGGATTGAGCATAGACCGGAAATAGACTAAAGTAATGAGAAGCAGCAGAAATGAGAATATCTACACTCTTAACATCAAAATTGGAGTTCGGGAAGTAGACAAGGTTAAGAATTTTTGCTACCTTAGAAGCCAAGTAACCGATGCCGGAAAAAGCAAGGATGACATAAAAAGCAGAGTAGACAGGGATAAAGGGCATTCATGGACAAAAGAAGTCTTCTGGTACCAACCATAGGACTTAATACGGGAATGAAATTTCTGAGAATGTATGTTTGGTGCACAGCAATGTATGGTAGTGAATTATGGACAGTGAGAAAACCGGAACAGAAAAAAAGGAATCGAAGCATTTCAGATGAGGTGCTAAATAAGAGTGTTGAAAATCAGGTGGACTGATAAGGTGAGGAATAAGGAGGTTCTCCGAAGAATCGCCAAAGAAAGTAATATACAGAGAACACCGACAAGAAGGCGGGACAGGATGGTAGGTCATGTGCTATGACATCAGGAAATAATTTCTATAGCAGAAGAGGCAGCTATAGAGGTTAGAAACTGTACAGAAAGACAGGTGTATCATCAATTCTTGGTGGAGTAAACTTTATTACAACAGCAATTAATATACGATCAGAGAGTATAACTTCAGAACAAACACCTTTATTTGTTTGGTCTGTAGTTATTACAGCTCTTCTCCTTCTTTTATCACTTCCAGTTTTAGCAGGAGATATTGCTATATTATTAACAGACCGAAACATAAATACATCCAACAAACAATTGAAGACTATGTTGCTTATGCTACTCTGAGATAAAGAGGTTGGAGTTGGAGAGGAATTTTTGGACAGCCACCACAAACGAGTCTGATGACTCGAAAAAGAATGGGAACATAATACAGAATGGGTCAAAACTCAGCTGTTACGGTACGTTAGTAAGTAATGTCACGTACTCACACTACTTCAAATGAATTGTACTGAAAGATGTAGCTGCATCGGTTTCATTACTGTAAAGTGAAAAAGATATGATTGTCGGAAGGACAGACTCAGCATACAGGAAAGTCAAAACAACCTTTGGTGACATTAAAAGCAACGGTGGTAACATTAAGAGTGCAACGGGAATTCCACTGTTAAATGCAGAGGAGAGAGCAGATAGGTGGAAAGAATATATTGAAAACCTCTATGAGGGTGAAGATTTGTCTGATGTGATAGAAGAAGAAACAGGAGTCGATTTAGAAGAGATAGGGGATCCAGTATTAGAATCGGAATTTAAAAGAGCTTTGGAGGACTTACGGTCAAATAAGGCAGAAGGGATAGATAACATTCCATCAGAATTTCTAAAATCATTGGAGGAAGTGGCAACAAAACGACTATTCACGTTGGTGTGTAGAATATATGAGTCTGGCGACATACCATCTGACTTTCGGAAAAGCATCATCCACGCAATTCCGAAGACGACAAGAGCTGACAAGTGTGAGAATTATCGCACAATCAGCTTAACAGCTCATGCATCGAAGCTGCTTACAAGAATAATATACAGAAGAATGGAAAAGAAAATTGAGAATGTGCTAGGTGACGATCAGTTGGGCTTTAGGAAAAGTAAAGGGACGAGAGAGGCAATTCTGACGTTACGGCTAATAATGGAAGCAAGGCTAAAGAAAAATCAGGACACTTTCATAGGATTTGTCGACCTGGAAAAAGCGTTTGACAATAAAAAATGGTGCAAGCTGTTCGAGATTCTGAAAAAAGTAGGGGTAAGCTATAGGGAGAGACGGGTCATATACAATATGTACAACAACCAAGAGGGAATAATAAGAGTGGACGATAAAGAACGAAGTGCTCGTATTAAGAAGGGTGTAAGAAAAGGCTGTAGCCTTTCGCCCCTACTCTTCAATCTGTACATCGAGGAAGCAATGATGGAAATAAAAGAAAGGTTCAGGAGTGGAATTAAAATACAAGGTGAAAGGATATCAATGATACGATTCGCTGATGACATTGCTATCCTGAGTGAAAGTGAAGAAGAATTAAATGATCTGCTGAACGGAATGAGTACACAGTATGGTTTGAGAGTAAATCGGAGAAAGACGAAGGTAATGAGAAGTAGTAGAAATGAGAACAGGCGAGAAACTTAACATCAGGATTGATGGTCACGAAGTCAATGAAGTTAAGGAATTCTGCTACCTAGGCAGTAAAATAACCAATGACGAGCGGAGCAAGGAGGACATCAAAAGCAGACTCGCTATGGCAAAAAAGGCATTTCTGGCCAAGAGAAGTCTACTAATATCAAATACCGGCCTTAATTTGAGGAAGAAATTTCTGAGGATGTACGTATGGTAGTGAAACATGGACTGTGGGAAAACCGGAACAGAAGAGAATCGAAGCATTTGAGATGTGGTGCTATAGACGAATGTTGAAAATTAGGTGGACTGATAAGGTAAGGAATGAGGAGGTTCTACGCAGAATCGGAGAGGAAAGGAATATGTGGAAAACACTGATAAGGAGAAGGGACAGGATGATAGGACATCTGCTAAGACATGAGGGAATGACTTCCATGGTACTAGAGCGAGCTGTAGAGGGCAAAAACTGTAGAGGAAGACAGAGATTGGAATACGTCAAGCAAATAATTGAGGACGTAGGTTGTAAGTGCTACTCTGAGATGAAGAGGTTAGCACAGGAAAGGAATTCGTGGCGGGCCGCATCAAACCAGTCAGTAGACTGATGACAAAAAAAAAAAAGAAAAGCGAACAATTAATTAGATTTGTACGAACATACCGAACGAAACGCCTGCACGGTAACTCAGTGTGTTCGGTCAAAGGGTTAGATGCCCTCTGTAAAAAAAAAAAAAAAAAAAAAAAAAAAAACTGAGTAAATGGATCAACGTCGAACTGAAACGGGTATCTAGCGACGTCCGCCCCGAGCAGATAAAAAGAAAAGGAAACAGTCAACACAAAAATAAGTAATCTAATCGCTACTAAATTCATATTCGATAGAAGCAGAAGTCAAATGGCTATCTTAGCGTGTTTTTCATAAGTCATCTCAGATGAATCGAGGGGTGTAACATAACTGAAACTTTTACACTGCAGTTTAGTTTACAGTCTTGTTAAATCTTCCTGGTCGGTTAGAACCACGCGCAGGAGCCTGAAATGTTGCCGGTACATACTGTAAATCTATCAGGAAAAGTTGGAACAACATTACAGTACAACAGAATGTTTATTTGCCTGTGTTATAGTTTCAGCATTACTAATGTAACGTAACTTTCGTGCAATATAGGTTTTAACTGATCATCAGTGTCATATTGGTATTTAAATAATTCATAGATTTGCCTGGCAATTGTCAGCTACGTGCAAAATAACTTTGGATAGCCGTTTAGTTATTTTATTGTCTTCTTGAAAGTACACGTCTGCAGCTCTGGTACACATTAAAATCCCAGCACTTCAGCACCGTACCACGCCGCTGAAACGAAACAGTCAACCAATAACATAGAATCGTTCCTGAAGCGTAAGGAGAACAATGCAGGAAGAATTCATGCTGTATGCGGCAACAAATCTCTCATACGACACAGTGGTTAGACGCTTCCAACAGTTGAATGACGAAGAAAATAGTAACAGACCAGGTCTCTGCGAAGAGGCAGATATCGCAAGAGAAGTGGAGGCTCTGCTGCTGGAAGACCCGCATGTCACTCATGGATCAGTTTTCAATACCTTGCACAAAATTTGGAGCATAACAAAGGTCGCCCCTCACTGGGTTCCAAGACTGTTCACGTCCAACTAGGGCAGCAGAGGAATTGTTGCAGCTGTGATGGGTCAGCGCAGACTACTTCTTGAACCACCTAACAGGCGAGAGATGCGTGTATCACAATCACCCCAGACCAAGGAGCAAAGGAAGCTTTAGAAACACATGGAGTCACCACAGCCAAAAAATGTGAATCCATCATCGGGAAAAGTAGTGCTGGGTGTTTTTCGGGACTGTTATGACTAGTAGTAAGATATTATGCTCGTAAGGAGAAAACTGTCAAAAGACCATATTACTGAAAGCTACTGACGATGTTAGGATCGTCAAGATGAAGCGTAGCCGTAAACTGTCCAAGGCGGTGTTTTTGCTGTTATGCCTTAATGCCATCATATTTTAATTTAATTATTATTGTTAACCTGAACCAGGTGAATGTTTTATTATCAAAGATCGTTTTTGTGACAACACAAGTCCATGTGTAAAGCTTCTGTCTCTGAGAATATTATCGTTACCTGTGCTTTTTCTCTATCATAAAATGTAACATGTAGCTGTACAATCTGTATTATGAAAACCCTTATTCAGATATGATAGCATTCCGACCAAAAAAAAAAAAAAAAAAAAAAAAAAAAAAGAACAGAAATGAACTACTGCCGGCCGCTGTGGTCGAACGGCTCTAGGCGCTTCAGTCCGGAACGACGCGGCTGCTAATGTCGCAGGTTCGAATCCTGCCTCGAGCATGGATGTGTGTGATGTCCTTAGGTTAGTTAGGTTTAAGTAGTTCTACGTATAGGGGGCTGATGACCTCAGATGTAAGCCCCTTAGTGCTTAGAGCCATTTCAACCATTTGAAATGAACGAATCTTCCAACAAATCATGACAAATCAATTCTCTTGTATCTGACTGCCATAATTTCTATATATTCTCAAACATCTCATATCAATTATACTGTAATGCTCCTACACGCAACAGACGACTTAGCTCGTCCTGCCGCTGCAACTGCACAAATATACTGTATCCAGGAACGTGCTCAAGTAATTCAAAAGAAATACTGCTATCCGTACAGACTGCAATGGATGGTCATAACTACTGCTCCAACTACTCCCTTTTTTCTCTTTTACAGAAATGAAATGGTCGGGAGTGGCTCAGTCAACAAGCCTTAAACGGTGTAAAAAATGAAAGGAATGAATAAAAACTTTTAATTTACTATATTCTGAATACTGACGATTCACACACTGACAAACTTTACTCAGACCTTTCATTTCCTTCGACAATTTGATACTTTATTCATTCCACAACGTTCCGGTCACATCGACGATACGATTATTACTTTCAATGTATGCATACACAAATCTGACAGAAACCTCCAGTGCGAAAGCAAGCAACAGCTACGCACAGCAGAAATGTTAATTACCAATAATCTTCGATTAATACAAAAATCTCTTCTGGTGCTAATAGCACGCTCAGAGCGGGCTGTGGCCTCTCTTGACGCACGGCGTCTCTCCAAGCCAGGTTGCGTCAGAATACCAAGTGTTCGCCCGCTACTACTCGCGATGATAATTCCTCAGGCTCAGAATCTATGTATGCACGCAGTAGCAGAATCAATACCCAACTTAAAAAAAAGGAATATGAACTTCCAGCTTTCAGCTTCTTTATCTCCTTTCCTCAGATGGTGTTTAGTGGCGGACACCTCTAGAATCGCAACGAGGTTCCTAAGTGGAAGTGACGGTGATGTTGGTTTGTGGGATGTTCAACATTGTGGTCATCAGCACTCGTACAATTTCGCAATCTTACAGTTTCCAGTCTCGCCACGTCTCGAATAATGATGATGAGATGATGAGGGCAACACAAACACCCAGTCCCCGGGCGGAGAAAATACCCAACCTGGCCGGAAATCGGACCCGGAACCCAATAATCCAGAGGCAGCCACTAGACGACGAGGTGCGGACAATAAGTGAAACTCTTCTCTACAATCCCAGAATATTTAGGGCACAACTAAAACCACAGTTCACAGTCGCTGTTTGCTATTTTCGAAGCGAGACCTCCTTCGTTCACAGTAACTGGGTAATGAAATCTGTTAACTCGGTGCTGGGTAACAGAAGTGAAGAAGTCGATAATCGGGCTGGAATCCCCTGAAGAGGAGGCGACCGGTCTAAAGGCATTGTGAAACGGTGTCAGGCTCGGCGGTGGGGCGCTTTTAATTCGCGGAGTGCTGTGGCTGGGTGGGCTGGTGTCTGGCCGCTGGAGGCGGCGCCCCTGCGCCCAGGCGGCCTGCAGCAACGAGATTGTGGCGGCCGGCGTCAGCGCCCACAGCTCGCGGCCGTCGATATCGATTGCGCAGTTTAACGTAAAAGCAATTCCGTGTGCCGTCCGCGCCAGCATTAAGCCGGTGTCGCCGCAGCGTGCCACACCCGACCTCCCACGCGACTCGATATCCTAAACTAGAGCTCCGGAATCAGCGAGGTAATGGCGTGTCATTAAACGTACGTCGTCATCAACATTCTGCTGCGCGCAGCTGCCAAACGTCAGGAAAATCAATTAACTGGTCTGAGTCGGATAGTCTGTGAAGCCCTGAGAGAGTACTTTTCAGTTACATTAAGTCATTGATATTGTAATTGCAGCGCAGCTAACAACAGTTACACAGCAATGTTGTCACACTTTTTGGAACTCCCTGGCTCTGGACTAAGACTCGGACCAGGATGTTTGCCAGACGTTACTGTTCAGCACGCTACTAGCAAGGGAAACTCCCCATCGCACCCTCCGCATATTTAGTGGTAGGAGGGCTCAGTGAATAGCCCGTCAAAAACTGAACACATGTCAAGCATGAAAACAGGAAGAAAATCTGATCCAACGCGCGACGGCGCCGGGCGCGGACGGCGGAGGTAGTGCGCCGCGGGCGGAGGGTATTTAAATCAGCCGCCGCCGCGACCGAACCCAGTTCCCCCTGAGCAGCCATAGCGTACGGATCTCCGTACTGGCACGTTCACAGGAGCTCAGTCCGTCAGTTCACCTGATGATGGCGACATGTATGATCGCCGAAATGTTGTGCCCGTTGGACACTGTAGACCGGCAGTACACCCGTGGATATTTTGATTAGGAAGAAAGTTATTGGACTGTGAAAGAAAGGCAAAATAGAAACAGTGAAGGTCCAAGAACAGGAAGAGCTATAAAGAGCAGCCTGCAACATCAGCGGCTTCGTAGGTTAAGTTGTCGTGTTGGACTGCCCACCGGGCGCGCCATGTTAAAAAAAAAAAAAAAAAAGAAAGAAAGAAAACTAGTGCCATTTTTTTTCGCTGTTCGCTTTATTGAAATTTGTATCCGTATCGTGGTATAACATCTGTTTGCAACAGCGAGGTGTAACAGTTGATTCTGCTCAACTACTCAACTAGCAGCCAAAAGGAAGTGGTTGAAATGGCTCTGAGCACTGTAGGACTTAACTTCTGAGGTCATCAGTCCCCTAGAACATAGAACTACTTACACCTAACCTAAGGACATCACACACATCCATGCACGAGGCAGGATTCGAACCTGCGACCGTAGCGGTCGCGCGGTTCCGGACTGTAGCGCCTAGAGCCGCTCGGCCACCCCGGCCGGCAAAGGAAGTGGGTTTCGAATGGGAATCGCAAACGTTTAATGACAAGGCGATAACTGAATCGAATACTCCACCGGAAAACACGTCTAGTGTACCGTACACGGCATTAGCGATAGTACGTGTGTCATATGATAGGATTTCTTACAGACGGGTGAGGTGGTGCAGTGGCTAGCACACTGGACTCGCATTCGCGAGGACGACGGTTCAAACCCGTGTCTGGCCATCGTGATGTAGGTTTTCCATGATGTCTCTGAATCTCTTCAGACAAATACCGGGATTATTCTTTTAAAATGGCAGGGCCGACCTCGTTCCCCACCCTCCCCTAACCCGATGGGACTGATGACCTCGGTGATTGGTCCCCTCCCCCAAACCAACCAACCAATTTCTCGATATAGATGTTCGTATGAATATGAATGTGATCACTCTCAAGGAAATAAGAAAACGTAATAGTTTGTGACACAAGCTGCAACAAATGAACGCAACAATTTCTCTGTGTTCTCTCGAAACGTATGTTCCTAACATTTTTGAACTTGCTTTCCGATTTTGAGGTTGGCTCTTGAATTCCTTTGTTGTAACATGGTTCACACCCGTTTATTTGTTGTTTTCATTTCTGTGAGAGGTCTACGTTGTATCTCGCCTGCTGTCACTATTCATCGCATTTTCTTGCGACGTTGACGTATTCTTACCACATGACTCTTATTCGATAACCAATATATAGTGTGACGACTCCAAAGACAACAGAAAGAGAACAAACATTTCATTGATCGGACGGGCACTTAATGATGTAAAAAAAAAAAAAAAAAAGAATGCACGCGAGAACTTTGATCACGGTTCGCCCGCATGGCACTGCAACACGATGACCACTTACCCAGAACGCCGTAATTGGTTAACACTACTCTTTAATGCACTTCTTGTTCTTGAACCGTTCACTGTTCCTATTTAGCTTTTTTTGCAGTTCAGTAGACGTTCATCCTATTTTCATACTTGATCTGTGTTCAGTTTTTGTCTGGCTACACTGGGTCATCTTACCACTAAGTGTGAGAGGTGTGGGATGGGGAATTTCCCTTGTAAGAATAGGCCATAGACAGTGTGAGCTTGGGATTGATCTGAGATGTACCCTTGCCCTGTGGCTCCTGAAAGATGCAATTTCCACCCCTACACTACTACAGAAGTCAGACAGACGCTCCTAACGTTCTGAAGAGAAATGCGTGAATAACTTTCAGCAATAAATATTTTATGGAGTCGTCCGCTGTAAGGAATCGACACAAAAATTCACAAAATTTCTTACGTAACTAGTGGGATACTTGAGTACTGGAGTAGTGCTAGTTAGTGTAAGAAAGACATGAAACTAAAGAAATTATTATTTATTTTGCAAAAATTCTGAGAAATCACAATGACACTTTTAGTTATGAACTTAACATGTTATTTCCGGGTTCTTTTCGGAATGTGAAGTGACCTCTTAAGGATAGGATTCGCTAATGAAATTACTATACAAAGTTTAAGATTGTTATTGACTTGTCAGAATGGCTGAGAGCCGCGCCTACTCAACTTGAGTAATTATCCGTTAGAATGTGCTAGGTACGGTCAAGGCTGTCGCGTGTGAAATACAGTGAAGCGTACTGTTGTGGAGGAAATATGGGGCTCGCAAGAGCTGTAGCGCACAATACCATAAGCTGCGATGACTGCTGTCTGCGCCGCTCGCTGCTGACAAATAAGATTCTTTCTATCTGAATTGACCTTCGCCAATCAAACTCTCCCTACGCCTTGATGAAGTCAAGGGATCCTGTTCGCCCCTAGTCTAACTATTGGCGTGGCACACCGGTCAGATAACCAGTCCACCGCGATGCCAATCAAAAATTCGCTCGAAGGCGTTTAACTATAACTCTGTCCCTTCACACCGCACAATAAGTGTGGTGGACAACACAGTGAACAATGCTTAATCGCAAGGACTCAATATAGAGTCGCACATCGATTCGTTCTCGACAGAGGTGCTCTCCCAGTGAAGTACTGAAGAGAGACTTGTTCCTTGCTCTTTGAGTACACCTACGAGCGCGCACGCTCTCGTTACGTGTTCTCGCTCTAAGAGCGACAACGGAACGGCCCCTCTTCACGCCAGACGTGAAGGGGTATATCTTTCGGTCTCTTCCATTACTCATTCAGCTCAAGGCGTCAGAAATATCATCTGCCAATCAGCATTGCTATTCTAAAACGGAAGAATGGCGCTTCGTTTAAGGCGACCAATCCGGTAATCTGTAGTATCGGCGTTTGGTGTTTGCTGTCTCCCTGTGAAAATCTCTGAAACTGCGTGCTATGTGTAAAGAATGCGTAGGCTGGCTGCTCCCACACAATGTAGCGGAATTTGCTTTTAAACCGAACAGGGGGTTGTCCTTTCACTCGGGCAAACGTTGTCTGCTCTACGGGAGGTCGCCGGCCGACGTAGATGGGTTGGGACCGGCGTCCTGGCGTGCGGTTGCTCTCCCTCGAACTAAAAGCTCCTGTGACCGTCGTGTCTGGAATGTATGGGTGTACGCCAGCCTCGAGTATTTCAACCACGGTGCGCACTTGCATATCGTTTACATGAATTCATACAACATTGACTTTATCTTATCGAGTTTGGGTTCGAATGAAGCGTCTTGATGTGCAGGATATGATTGTGAGGGCGGAATATGTAAGCAATGAAGGTCAGGAGACCACGATGTCTTACAACTGCTCTGCAAGACGAGCTGGATAAAGTAACATAACATATTAACTACTCGGAGCAAATGCAGTTGTCCACGGAAAGTTCGACGTCCCGAGGTCAGACTGGCTGTAACATCGAATAGGGCTATCCCACAGTATGAGGTAGTTGGAGGAACCAGAAAAGACAAGTACTGTGCCAGTCAGCGAGGACTTACGGTGCACTGTGTCGTTATTCATCACAATGGGGCCCGGAGACGACATTTCGATGACTTCACATAGCGAAGAATTATTGGAGAAATGGAAGAAGGACATAAGTGTTAAAGAGTACAGCCTCGGAGACTGGTATTGCACACAGCGTTCCGAACCACAGATACCGCCGTCCAAAAGAGACAATGTGGTCGACCATGGTCAACTACAGCAGCTGATGACTGCTACATTGTACAACAAACAAGAAGCGACCCGCGGCAGACATATTTAGCAGAACTACAAGACACGAAATCTCACACTCCACAAAGTATCGTGACTGCATGGGGTGATCTCTTTGCGCAACGACCAGTTTCGTTGACACCCTCAGATTGGAGGCACAATTTGCGACTTTCAAATGTTCAAATGTGTGTGAAATCTTATGGGACTTAACTGCTAAGGTCATCAGTCCCTAAGCTTACACACTACTCAACGTAAATTATCCTAAGGACAAACACACACACCCATGCCCGAGGGAGGACTCGAACCTCCGCCGGGATCAGCCGCACAGTCCACGACTGCAGCGCCCTAGACCGCTCGGCTAATCCTGCGCTTTGCGACTTTGCCAAGAGGAGTGAGTTAACGTCCTCTTATCGGATAAGAGCAGATTCAGTCCGACCATTCATTCTAAACTCACTCTCATATGACGAGAGGTGTTGCGGCGCGGCACGTTACTTTTTACCGCCCTGCCAGTGTCCAGCAATGTTCATTTGTTTAGCTAAAAGCTGCTGTAGAAAATACTAGACCACTACTGTCTACTGCAGCTCGCAACATACATAGAATTGTTCGGTAAACGGGATGTGGCTAGCTACTGAAATTAAAGTTTTTAACTTGGCAAAGTAAATTTTCAGTTGTATTTTTACGATAAAGATCACAGTTACTACTGCCAAGTCCGTACTAAGTGGCAACACAATGTAAACTTCGCACACACACCACAATTACACACGTAGCCAGCTTATGGTATTTACACCCGTTACCGAAATTAATAGAGTTCACCGGATCGTTTAGTTATGAAAATGCTCGCTCAAATGTTGTGCACTCTGCTCTACACGTAATACCTGTTCCAGTGTTACACTCCTGGAAATTGAAATAAGAACACCGTGAATTCATTGTCCCAGGAAGGGGAAACTTTATTGACACATTCCTGGGGTCAGATACATCACATGATCACACTGACAGAACCACAGGCACATAGACACAGGCAACAGAGCATGCACAATGTCGGCACTAGTACAGTGTATATCCACCTTTCGCAGCAATGCAGGCTGCTATTCTCCCATGGAGACGATCGTAGTGATGCTGGATGTAGTCCTGTGGAACGGCTTGCCATGCCATTTCCACCTGGCGCCTCAGTTGGACCAGCGTTCGTGCTGGACGTGCAGACCGCGTGAGACGACGCTTCATCCAGGCCCAAACATGCTCAATGGGGGACAGATCCGGAGATCTTGTTGGCCAGGGTAGTTGACTTACACCTTCTAGAGCACGTTGGGTGGCATGGGATACATGCGGACGTGCATTGTCCTGTTGGAACAGCAAGTTCCCTTGCCGGTCTAGGAATGGTAGAACGATGGGTTCGATGACGGTTTGGATGTACCGTGCACTATTCAGTGTCCCCTCGACGATCACCAGTGGTGTACGGCCAGTGTACGAGATCGCTCCCCACACCATGATGCCGGGTGTTGGCCCAGTGTGGCTCGGTCGTATGCAGTCCTGATTGTGGCGCTCACCTGCACGGCGCCAAACACGCATACGACCATCATTGGCACCAAGGCAGAAGCGACTCTCATCGCTGAAGACGACACGTCTCCATTCGTCCCTCCATTCACGCCTGTCGCGACACCACTGGAGGCGGGCTGCACGATGTTGGGGCGTGAGCGGAAGACGGCCTAACGGTGTGCGGGACCGTAGCCCAGCTTCATGGAGACGGTTGCGAATGGTCCTCGCCGATACCCCAGGAGCAACAGTGTCCCTAATTTGCTGGGAAGTGGCGGTGCGGTCCCCTACGGCACTGCGTAGGATCCTACGGTCTTGGCGTGCATCCGTGCGTCGCTGCGGTCCGGTCCCTGGTCGACGGGCACGTGCACCTTCCGCCGACCACTGGCGACAACATCGATGTACTGTGGAGACCTCACGCCCCACGTGTTGAGCAATTCGGCGGTACGTCCACCCGGCCTCCCGCATGCCCACTATACGCCCTCGCTCAAAGTCCGTCAACTGCACATACGGTTCACGTCCACGCTGTCGCGGCATGCTACCAGTGTTAAAGACTGCGATGGAGCTCCGTATGCTACGGCAAACTGGCTGACACTGACGGCGGCGGTGCACAAATGCTGCGCAGCTAGCGCCATTCGACGGCCAACACCACGGTTCCTGGTGTGTCCACTGTGCCGTGCGTGTGATCATTGCTTGTACAGCCCTCTCGCAGTGTCCGGAGCAAGTATGGTGGGTCTGACACACCGGTGTCAATGTGTTCTTTTTTCCATTTCCAGGAGTGTAGATCGCACAACACGCCACGCGGTTTTAACTAACAGTCAAAAGCAATAATTTTGATATTCCGTCCGAAATTCCACACAACTTCCACTATACCGTTCACTTGAATACACTTTGTACTACTTCGCGAACTTGTAATTAGCATTTTTCCGCTATATTACAGTACTTTCGTCGGAGCTGCTTTCAATGAGCTGTTACTAGTTCGAAACCTCAGCCCCGACTCCCTTAGATCACACCGAAGGCTTTGTTCCCAGCATAGATTGGCGCGATCCTGTATTTTTATGATTGGCTGATATCACAAACAGCATATCAGGTTGCAGTATTACCCCGCGCTAACCCGCGCTTTACTTCAATGACCAATCATAGTAAAACATTTCTTTCTATGGCAATTGCTAAATAAATAAATTTTGAAACGTACCAAATATAAAATTACTCCTTCTGAAATTACCGATTAATTTGTGTTCTACTCTCGATTTATTAGTACCATAAACTAACTGCACATTTAATTATAGTAAATCCCCAGTATAGTGTAACTGGTACTTCGTGAAATAACAGAATAATTTTCATTTACTTCTGTTCTTCTTCACTGATACAACACTCACACTGCTGACAATTATAATAATGCAAATACATTAAATATTAATCAAACATAACTTTACAACATTGTTTTTGACTACGACTGCTAGCACTGTCCGTCAACTGCTGACCTCTGCCGCCTACTAGTACAACTACGTGCAGCTCTGTAACTCAGGTCCATATCAGCTGGTGACATCTGTCGATGACTCATGACTATAACGATATCGTCCTAACAAGTGACAGGAGCGATGCGAAGGCCCTACGCCTCAGTGGGAACACACAATATACCCAGGAACATTGTCGATCATGATCGCTTTGGTGGTCCAGCTGCTATGGTGTAGGCGTACTGGCCTCTAAATCTCTGAACACGATACACTCGCAGGTGAACCTTATTACTATACTACACTCCTGGAAATGGAAAAAAGAACACATTGACACCGGTGTGTCAGACCCACCATACTTGCTCCGGACACTGCGAGAGGGCTGTACAAGCAATGATCACACGCACGGCACAGCGGACACACCAGGAACCGCGGTGTTGGCCGTCGAATGGCGCTAGCTGCGCAGCATTTGTGCACCGCCGCCGTCAGTGTCAGCCAGTTTGCCGTGGCATACGGAGCTCCATCGCAGTCTTTAACACTGGTAGCATGCCGCGACAGCGTGGACGTGAACCGTATGTGCAGTTGACGGACTTTGAGCGAGGGCGTATAGTGGGCATGCGGGAGGCCGGGTGGACGTACCGCCGAATTGCTCAACACGTGGCGCGTGAGGTCTCCGCAGTACATCGATGTTGTCGCCAGTGGTCGGCGGAAGGTGCACGTGCCCGTCGACCTGGGACCGGACCGCAGCGACGCACGGATGCACGCCAAGACCATAGGATCCTACGCAGTGCCGTAGGGGACCGCACCGCCACTTCCCAGCAAATTAGGGACACTGTTGCTCCTGGGGTATCGGCGAGGACCATTCGCAACCATCTCCATGAAGCTGGGCTACGGTCCCGCACACCGTTAGGCCGTCTTCCGCTCACGCCCCAACATCGTGCAGCCCGCCTCCAGTGGTGTCGCGACAGGCGTGAATGGAGGGACGAATGGAGACGTGTCGTCTTCAGCGATGAGAGTCGCTTCTGCCTTGGTGCCAATGATGGTCGTATGCGTGTTTGGCGCCGTGCAGGTAAGCGCCACAATCAGGACTGCATACGACCGAGGCACACAGGGCCAACACCCGGCATCATGGTGTGGGGAGCGATCTCGTACACTGGCCGTACACCACTGGTGATCGTCGAGGGGACACTGAATAGTGCACGGTACATCCAAACCGTCATCGAACCCATCGTTCTACCATTCCTAGACCGGCAAGGGAACTTGCTGCTCCAACAGGACAATGCACGTCCGCATGTATCCCGTGCCACCCAACGTGCTCTAGAAGGTGTAAGTCAACTACCCTGGCCAGCAAGATCTCCGGATCTGTCCCCCATTGAGCATGTTTGGGCCTGGATGAAGCGTCGTCTCACGCGGTCTGCACGTCCAGCACGAACGCTGGTCCAACTGAGGCGCCAGGTGGAAATGGCATGGCAAGCCGTTCCACAGGACTACATCCAGCATCTCTACGATCGTCTCCATGGGAGAATAGCAGCCTGCATTGCTGCGAAAGGTGGATATACACTGTACTAATGCCGACATTGTGCATGCTCTGTTGCCTGTGTCTATGTGCCTGTGGTTCTGTCAGTGTGATCATGTGATGTATGTGACCCCAGGAATGTGTCAATAAAGTTTCCCCTTCCTGGGACAATGAATTCACGGTGTTCTTATTTCAATTTCCAGGAGTGTATATCCGTTACCCACGAGCGTGTTTTAAGAGGTGCATTCGGCCTGACTGCATTTTTATGGATGACAGCGCGTGATCGCTTGGAACAGTGAAGGTGCAGGAGCTCTTGCAATGGACTTACGTATCCGTTCTCCTGACTTAAAGGGAGTTGGAAAGCCCATTCCGACAATGTTAAATTTAGTTACATGGCTTCCCTGTATTTCAGGAATCACTGTAGCCATTGACCTGAAACTTTTACAGGACATTAAACTGTATGTTCTGAGTCTACTAAACTAAAATAATTGCATTTCAGCCACTGCTTTCGGAAATACAGCTTTTTAATTACACTTCTTTGTACGTTATTGTAAATAATTTTAATTTGTAAATTCATTACATTACGTTCTTCTTTTAGTTCAGTAGACTCAAGATATGTATTTTATTATTTCCTGAAAATTCGAATACTCTACTCGAAGTGGTTTCTGAGATTTAGGGAAAAATGCAACAGATAATGTAAGTTTTCAGGAACGGCGTCTAAAGTTTCAAAAGACTGTAACTCACTTAATATATGCTTAATTTTTTATTTTTAGTCACTCAGAAGCACCCTGCACGATATTGTATGTTATCCTATTAATCGTTTTCCAAGTTTTTCTTCTTTCTGGACTCCTTAGTGGTCAACTGTGCTGCATACTCTGCTTTATCAATGCGAACCTTGTCCATCCATTCAAGTTCTCTGATGCGGTTTGC
Organism: Schistocerca nitens; assembly: GCF_023898315.1. NCBI lineage: Eukaryota > Metazoa > Arthropoda > Insecta > Orthoptera > Acrididae > Schistocerca > Schistocerca nitens. The sequence goes on along the minus strand of NC_064615.1, from coordinate 696,614,746 downwards.
TCCAGGGTTAATTCCCATATGCTGTAGCACTTTCACGCTACCAATGTTGCCATCATTAAAAGCAATAACAGCATCACAGCCCCCCCAATCCCCCCCACCCCTCACCCCTCCCCCCCACCTTAGTGTCTCCATTCCAACAAAAACATTTTTTGGTAAGGAAGTCCATATACGATTACTGAACGACTCATTGGGATTTTGAATCTGACCATGCAGACACTCCTTCAGTAATGCAGGATTTGCCAGGTCTCTGTAAATACCTTTTATGATATCCATGACTGCTGCTGGGATGGAATGATTATGGCTGTATGAACTGTTTGAGTACTGGGCATTGCGGTAATTGCACAATGACTCAAGTCCGGGAGGGCAAAGGTGGTGAACTGGTTTTCCATCAGTTGACAGTACGTGGAAGCAGGTAGCCCATACTGCCTGTTTCATTTTCGACTAATCCTCAGTATTATTTCTAATGGCCATTCCATAATACTGCTGTTGTTCAGCAATCATTTTGTCTGTCAGCTTGTTTCTTATGGTTCTACCATCAGAAAGATTCTTGTCTCTCAAACTTTGTTTCAACTTTCCCAACCTGGTGCCCATCCTTTTCTGGACATGACCAATACTAACACGTAATTTAACCTTTATAACACAGAAATCCACAGCTTTCTATATAAAAAATTACCGATTTTATTAGATCTTGAAGCAATGCACGTAAAACTTTCAACATTTTCAACCGGTGTGGATCATATTTAAAAAAAATAAAATAAAATACTTCCCATGTGAGTTTATAAGTGATGTATTTATCATTTTATTCGTAATATTGCAAATTTTATAGTGAGATAAAAATCCGAAAACGTGAAAAAAATTTTCCTTTCTAACTCCCCTTAAATGTTAACGAGCACGTGTGGGTGCTTTAGGAAGGCGTGCGTCCACATGCAGCAACGACCATCCTGCAGTTGTCAACCCCGCTGGTGGAGGAACAGAACGCCCCACCACAGGAACATCTTACATGTGACATTTGGGTAGGCTTCTGCGGCCAGGGTCAGTCGACATAAAGGTTTTCTCACAAGGGAATGGTCAGACTTGTCATGCCGAAACAGGTATTGCTTTTCTTAGCACTGTTATTTAACTGTGCAAAAGGTCCGTATGCAAAATTGTAGCTGCTGACATGAACTGGAAGACACCTAAAAAAAATTACGAACATGGCTGTGTTTCCTGCTTGGCGCTTGCATTGACGGCTGGCAACCCCTGGAAATGGCGAGTCGCGAGCGTCGTGCACATGGTCGGGAAGTGCGGCCGTCTTATCGCGGCGTTCACTGAAGAGGAATATCGCTGCACGGTTTTGGTCGAAAGGGGAAACGAATGTTCGTTTCTGTGGCATGCACGTTCTTTTAATTTCTGGTACGTATTTCGAAACTGGTTAGAGATGTGAAAGATGTTCTGTACATGTACATCTATACTCCGCAAGCCACTTTACGGTGAACATTCAATCTCCCCTCACAGGTGATGGCGAACCCTCTAAATGTTTTGCTGCTTGCCATGGAGATGTACCACAGACGCCGAATGAAGCACTCAACAGAAAACACGCGTGAAGATTATGTGTTGTGTGACATGGTTGTTAAACTTCTAGACGAGCATGTAAATGGCCCAGACATGTGGCTACAAACAACTGAAACACTCGATATTGCAGACTGTGAATCTACAGACGGCGAAGACACCAACGAAAGTTGCATGAAGACTCTTCGAGTGATAGTGCCATGCACCATCATCAGTTATCTCTGAAAGTAACACCAGCAACTACAATTACCTTATCAGACAAAAAAAAAGCGGTTACGTATTGGTTGAACGAAAGTGGTAAGAAACGCCTACGTGTCAGTACTGTTCCAAATAAGTATCGCTTTGTCCGTTCTGAACGTGAATTGTGTAGATGGAAAAAGGAAGTCGCTGGACGACGTAAGAGTCGACTGGAAATTGCGACGGGGATAAATGCGCGACTTTTTGAGCTATTTACCGATGCCAGACAACAGTCATTTAGTGTCAGCGATACAACGTTGCGTGATTGGGCGTTAGAGATTGCCAACGCGATAGGCGTTAAAGAATTTACAGCTTCTCAAAGTTGGATTAGTCGCTTCAAAAGATCACATAAAATTGTGGCAAGAAAAATAACAAAATTTGTATCGAGAAACAGGTCGGAAAATGAAGTGACACAAATCGAAATGATAGAAGCTTTGCTTACGAATGCAAAAAATGAGATCGCTAGTTTTAGTGAATCTTATGTGTACAATGCAGATCAGTCAGGTTTTCAAGAAGAAATGCATGCTAAAAGAACACTGTCATTCAAAGGGGAAAAACATATTGAGGCGATTTCGCAGTCCACGACTGCACTCACCCATTCATACACTATAATGCCCATAATTAGTCTGGATGGTTCATTGCTGCCTAAACTATAAGTGTGTCTTCAAGAACCAACTGGACGTTTGGGACCACGTGTCAAAAGAACAATGTTCTACGCAAACAATCTTGTGGTAGATGCATCGAAGTCTGGAAAAATGGGAAATGAAAACGTTACACTTTTCATGCGTCATGCTTTTCTTCCGTTCTGCGTGAACAAATCTCTTCTCCTTCTAGATTCATGGTCAGGTCATAAAAGGTCTGATTCATTTAAAGCTGTATTTCGAGCCCACCCTGAAAAAGAAGTAGAGAAACTTCAGATTCCACCCGGCACGACGAACGTAATTCAACCTTTGGACACAGAATTTTTCCGTCAGTGGACGGCATTTTACAGAAAACTAACAGAGAAAATTATTGTGTGCAGATCACTGCAATTTCCTGTCTATCACCGTGACAATATTCTCAAGCTGCAATCAATGGTACATTATCAATTTTCCTCCCCACGGTTTCAGAATTTGATTAAATATGCGTGGCACTCCTCGAAATATACTGATACTAGGCCTGATTAATTCCTAACACCAGCCCAGTTTTGTCTACGGACATCTAACAACGTCTGTGATTCGCAGGGCTGAATATGTCGTCTTTGCTTGTATGTTCTTGGTGCACAAAAAACTTGTGTTTTGAACATTGTATCAATATTTCGATTTTTTGCGGTAATTACAAGAAATAAAATTTGGACGTGTTCTAAACCGTATATTTATTTGTGTCTATTTCATAGCTATTTGGAAAGAATGTTGTAGATAACATATCATCCATATTTGTCAACGAATGTTTAATTACCATACGATCGCTTTCACAGGGGGAATCAGCTCGCTCACTGCTGTGGCAAGAGAGCGGCGCGTAGCTAACGCCACCTTGTCCCTAGATGGCGTTGGTATAACGTAGCGAGAGAGGTCCGGGTTGTACAAGATGTAGTTATAAGCGGGCAAAACCATGCGACAATAATATCGTACTTCATAAAATTGTTTACAGACTTCCAGGTCACGTCAGCAGCTAAATTTCTGCATACAGACTTCTTGCAATGTTAACTCACAGTGGTAAAAAAAGCTACACGGGTTTCGACATGAAAAGTCTGACGATTCCCTTGTCAATATGGTACCGCGTCATAATGTATAAAACTACTGCTGCTGGAGAAAAGAAAACAACGTATCGCCCAAGGATGCAGCAGCCTTCTTCTGCGTCTACTGTTCGCCAGTCATATCGAGGATGACGTGCTACAGACGCGAAATTTAACCGACAGGAAGAAGATGCTGTGATATGCAAATGATTAGCTTTACAGAGCATTCACACAAGGTTGGCGCCGGTGGCAACACCTACAACATGCTGACATGAGGAAAGTTTCCAACCGATATCTCATACACAAACAGCAGTTGACCAACGTTGCCTGGTGAAACGTTGTTGTGATGCCTCGTGTAAGGAGGACAAATGCGTACCATCACGTTTCCGACTTTCATAAAAGTCGGATTGTAGCCTATCGCGATTGCGGTTTATCGTATCGCGACATTGCTGCTCGCGTTGGTCGAGATCCAATGACTGTTAGCAGAATATGGAATCGGTGGGTTCAGGAGGGTAATACGGAACTCCTTGCTGGATCCCAACGGCCTCGTATCACTAGCAGTCGAGATGACAGGCATCTTATCCCCATGGCTGTAACGGATCGTGCAGCCACGTCTCGATCCCTGAGTCAATAGGTGGGGATGTTTGAAAGACAACAACCATCTGTACGAACAGTTCGAAGACGTTTGCACCAGCATGGACTATCAGTTCGGAGACCAAGGCTGCGGTTACCCTTGACGCTGCATCACAGACAGAAGCGCCTGCGATGGTGTACTCAACGACGAAACTGGGTGCACGAATGTCAAAACGTCATTTTTTCGGATGAATCCAGGTTCTGTTTACAGCATCATGCTTGTCGCATCCGTGTTTGGCGCCATCGCGGTGAACGCACATTGGAAGCGTGTGTTCGTCATCGCCATACTGGCGTATCACACGGTGTGATGGTATGGGGTGCCATTGGTTACACGTCTTGGTCACCTCTTGTTCGCCTTGAAGGCAGTTTGAACAGTGGACGTTACATTTAAGATGTGTCAAGACCAGTGGCTCTACCCTTCATTCGATCCCTGCGAGACCCTACATTTCAGCAGGATAATGCAGGACCTCATATTTCAAGTCCTGTACGATCCCTTCTGGATACAGAAAATGTTCTAGTGCTGTCCTGGCCAGCACATTCTCCAGATCTCCCACCACAGAGTTTTAATCTGCCAGGAAGTTTCATATCAGCGCACACTCCGCTGTAGAGTGAAAATTTCATTCTAGAAACATCCCCGAGGCTGTGGCTAAGCCATGTGTCCGCAATATCCTTTCTTCCAGCAGTGCTAGTTCTGCAAGGTTTGCAGGAGAGCTTCTGTGAAGTTTGGAAGGTAGGAGACGAGTTACTGGCGGAATTAAAGCTGTGAGGACGGGGCGTGAGTTGCGCTTGGGTAGCTCAGTCGGTAGAGTACTTCCCCACGAATGGCAAAGATCCCGGGTTCGAGTCTCGGTCCGGCACACAGTTTTAATCTGCCAGGAGGTTTCATATCAGCGCACACTCCGCTGTAGAGTGAAAATTTCATTATAAAGACACTGATTGGATTACAGGATCTTGTCGACGGGGAACGTGTAATAGCCAAGCTCCTTTCTGTGTATTAAAGTTTTTATCGTTTCCCTCTTCGTAATTAAGTATTTCAGCAGACATGTTAGTGCTTTGATAGTCACGCTCAGATCTTCTTCATTAAATACAGATTACTTCTTTCATCGCTGTCAACAAGGAAACAAATTCGTAATGGCCTCGAGTTGCAACTGTGGTGGCATTTGCTTCATTTTTGTGTAGGGATACTACAGAAAACCTGTACAATGAAGAAACAGATCAGTCATTGCACTTACAAGCCGTATTCTTGGGATCGTATCATCGAGTCAGGAGTACGGCACTTCGTACTTCCCATCTAACTTTAGACATGAACAGCATTTGTCGGTTCTCGAGTGCTTTATTTTTAGTACTTTCTGAGATAAATTTCAGTGGGCAGCAAATCCGCGAGTGACCAGTGCGCGTGTGAGCACTCGGGCAGAAAGAGAAGTCAATAGCGGGAAACAACCTGTTGCTGTGGTGAATGTGTTACTTGGGTTGTGTTTGGTAGAGAGATATTTCCTGATGCAGTAGGACTCTGCGTAGCCGTAAGGTTGACGGACCGGTGTAAGGACCGCTTGGTGTGTTATTTGGGAAAACAATTTTCAGCAAATTGAGATTGTAGAGGAAACTTCCTTCCTGCAATCTGTCAATGCCTCATGTTCTGTTAATAATGTCATATAATTTAACAAACACGCATGTGTAAGTAGTTGCTTGCTGCTGATTGCTTCTGTCAGTACTGAAGTTCGGAAGACCATTCGAGCCGGCACAGTATTTGAGGCACTGGTTAACCATTCGGGTTAGTGAGGTCCAAGTCTCTCCCACACCTCCGGGTTTATGTCTTTAGAGAACTCCCTATATCACGTAATGTGAGATCCAGCATTGCTCCTTTGAAAAGACCGAATGTTACATTCACATCCTATTCGAGCCTTTACGCCAAGTCTGTTTTCGCCCTAGATCTCTTTATCTTATCTCATTTTGAATATATTCGAACTGGATCGTTTGTACTAGGTCGTTCTCCAATCCTGTGTTTCATATGAACTCTTACAACTCTTCGTTTCACATTCTTGTAGAAAAACAGTTTATTCAGTTCGTGACACCTCGGAAACAGTGGAGACAGCAGCCGCGAAATGCCGAATGTAAAGGAGACTTAGAAAGCCTGTTAACAAAACATTGCGACATATTTTGCACGGAATATGGTTCAAGGTTCAAGATTTAACAAACCCAAGGAAGGATACTGAGGTTAGTTAAAATTACTTGATTAGGAACGAAATTTGGTTGACGTGGTAGTGGAAGAAGTGAAGTAATTCTCGTACCTAATTAGAAAGATTAGGATGTTCAAGAAAGTAGAGAGGCAAAGGAGATGAAAGTTTTATTAGGTAGAACAGCGCTACCGATATCAGATACTGATAAGGAACTGACGGAGAAGAGAAACACAGAATTATACAGAACTCTAACTTGCCCCTATGTTTAGAACGCATCATTACTGAGAACTGAAACTTGGACCATTGAAAATATGTAAGACGAAGAACTGGAAGCAATTGCAATTTGGTGCTGTCGATGAATATTAAAATTATGTCTGAGATAAAGCAGGAAATGAAGACTAAGTAATATATTAGGTTAGGACAGAAGTCTGTTGAAAATACTTCCCAAGTAAGTTAATGGAGAAACTTCTGTAGCATTCATAAACAGTTAAATTGGTCACGAAGAGAGCAACAGAGAGGAAAATGGAAGGGTCAGAGAAAGACTAAAATATTAAAAATGGATTAGCATCTTGATTGTTTTAGTTACCCAGTGACAATCGCAGCAGCTTTAGATTGGAAAAGATCGTTAAAATCAAACCAGTCGAAACATTGATTACTTATCAAATGCAGTTATGTATATTGTCGCTGCTAGTCACGTTATTTAGTTAAAATGTATTACAGCTATAATATTGAAATTTCACAATGATATAGTGTGAAGTTTGTGCTACAGGGTGTATTTTGTTATCATGTCCAGGTCTAGCGAGAAAACCCTGAGCTATGGAACAAAAATGGCGTGCATATTACTGTCATCAGCTTGTGAAGCTCTATATTTGTGAGACAAAGGACATAAACCAAGTGAAATTCACAGCGACATGCCTGGCGTCTACGAGGACGACTGTACGGGCCGTAACAAGTGTGTATTCTTTGAAGACGGCCTTATGACCGGCCTGGTTAGCCGAGCGGTTCTAGGCGCTACGGTCTGGAACCGCGCGACCTCTACGGTCACAGGTTCGAATCCTGCTTCGGGCATGGATGTGTGTGACGTCCTTTGGCTAGTTAGGTTTAAGTAGTTCTGAGTTCTAGAGGACTGATGACCTCAGCAGTTAAGTCCCATAGTGCTCAGAGCCATTTGAACCATTTTTGAACGGCCTTATGAACCTCAGTGATTCGCCACGCCCCGGGCGGCCGGTAACAGCTGCATCCCCGCAGAATGTCGGTTCACACGCTCTCTTGGACCAATGCACATCACCTGGATAAACTGATATAGTCCATACAAGCCATGTATGTCCCTGTGAATTTTTCTTGGTTTATGCCCTTTGGCCAACGAATATCTAACTAGACATTGCTGCTCTTCACAAGTTGATGCAGTAACATGTGCGCCATTTTTGTTTTGTGTTCGGACTTCTCTCGCTAGATCATAAGGCCGTTGCAGCATCCCTGAATATGGAAGTTAATAGGAATATAAAAAATGGGAGGAAGGTTTATCTGTTTAGCAAGAGTAATAGAAGGCAGATTTCAGACTACCTAACAGATCAAAACGAAAATTTCTGTTCCGACTCTGACAATGTTGAGTGTTTATGGAAAAAGTTCAAGGCAATCGTAAAAGGCGTTTTAGACAGGTACGTGCCGAGTAAAACTGTGAGGGACGGGAAAAACCCAACGTGGTACAACAACAAAGTTAGGTAACTACTGCGAAAGCAAAGAGAGCTTCACTCCAAGTTTAAACGCAGCCAAAACCTCTCAGACAAACAGAAGCTAAACGATGTCAAAGTTAGCGTAAGGAGGGCTATGCGTGAAGCGTTCAGTGAATTCGAAAGTAAAGTTCTATGTACCGACTTGACAGAAAATCCTAGGAAGTTCTGGTCTTACGTTAAATCAGTAAGTGGCTCGAAACAGCATATCCAGACACTCAGACACTCCGGGATGATGATGGCATTGAAACAGAGGATGACACGCGTAAAGCTGAAATACTAAACACCTTTTTCCAAAGCTGTTTCACAGAGGAAGACCGCACTGCAGTTCCTTCTCTAAATCCTCGCACAAACGAAAAAATGGCTGACATCGAAATAAGTGTCCAAGGAATAGAAAAGCAACTGGAATCACTCAACAGAGGAAAGTCCACTGGACCTGACGGGATACCAGTTCGATTCTACACAGAGTACGCCTAAGAACTTTCCCCCATTCTAACAGCCGTGTACCGCAAGTCTCTAGAGGAACGGAGGGTTCCAAATGATTGGAAAAGAGCACAGGTAGTCCCAGTCTTCAAGAAGGGTCGTCGAGCAGATGCGCAAAACTATAGACCTATATCTCTGGCGTCGATCTGTTGTAGAATTTTAGAACATGTTTTTTGCTCGAGTATCATGTCGTTTTTGGAAACGCAGAATCTGCTATGTAGGAATCAACATGGATTCCGGAAACAGCGTTCGTGTGAGACCCAACTCGCTTTATTTGTTCATGAGACCCAGAAAATATTAGATACAGGCTCCCAGGTAGATGCTATTTTTCTTGACTTCCGGAAGGCGTTCGATACAGTTCCGCACTGTCGCTTGATAAACAAATTAAGAGTCTACGGAATATCACACCAGCTGTGTGGCTGGATTGAAGAGTTTTTAGCAAACAGAACACAGCATGTTGTTATCAATGGACAGACGTCTACAGACGTTAAAGTAACCTCTGGCGTGCCACAGGGGAGTGTTATGGGACCATTGCTTTTCACAATATATATAAATGACCTAGTAGATAGTGTCGGAAGTTCCATGCGGCTTTTCGCGGATGATGCTGTAGTATACAGAGAAGTTGCAGCATTAGAAAATTGTAGCGAAATGCAGGAAGATCTGCAGCGGATAGGCACTTGGTGCAGGGAGTGGCAACTGTCCCTTAACATAGACAAATGTAATGTATTGCGAGTACATAGAAAGAAGGATCCTTTATTGTATGATTATATGATAGCGGAACAAACACTGGTAGCAGTTACTTCTGTAAAATATCTGGGAGTATGCGTGCGGAACGATTTGAAGTGGAATGATCATATAAAATTAATTGTTGGTAAGGCGGGTACCAGGTGGAGATTCATTGGGAGAGTGCTTAGAAAATGTAGTCCATCAACAAAGGAGGTGGCTTACAAAACACTCGTTCGTCCTATATTTGAGTATTGCTCATCAGTGTGGGATCCGTACCAGATCGGGTTGACGGAGGAGATAGAGAAGATCCAAAGAAGAGCGGCGCGTTTCGTCACAGGGTTATTTGGTACGAGGAGATCACGAATGTAAAATTAGAGAGATTAGAGCGCGCACGGAGGCTTTCAGACAGTCGTTCTTCCCGCGAACCATACGCGACTGGAACAGGAAATGGAGGTAATGACAGTGGCACGTAAAGTGCCCTCCGCCACACACCGTTGGATGGCTTGCGGAGTATAAATGTAGATGTAGATGTAGGCGCACATAGAAACAAAATACCCTGTGTAGCGCGCACTTCAGACTATATCGTCGTGGAATTTCAACATTCCACCTGAAATACCAGAGGAGAAAAAAATATTGTGCGTTACTGTCCGAACCGCCTTCGTTTATTATTATTACGAGGGATGCTTTTCATTATTTTCCAACCCCCGAAATTAAAACTACAGTGATAGTGCAGTGAAACTGAGTGCAGATCTGCTGTGGATTGTCTTTAATATGTCCATCCATTGTGTCACGTCGCATTTTTCAATTCTGAGTATGGTCTTAAAAAGTCTCAGAAACCGATACGAGTCTGGCAGTGCCCTGAAAACGATTTAAAACGGTTTTTGTGTTTCTTTGAGAACCAAAATGAATTGTTCAAAATTCACATTTTATTGAACACCAGAGAGCTTAGGGAAATGTATAGTGGTCTTTTTCAGAAGTTGTACCTTCGAATATGTGATTTTCAAGTTAAATGCATCCACCTTAGATATTAATTGCTTTTCACCTTCCGACGTCTTACGAGTGTGTTGAAGTGTGCAGCAAAGACAAGTAAAAATGCGAGGTCCACAGTCCAATCCGGATCTTCTAACGTTGCCTCCTGCTTCCCTTTTTCCTTAATAAATTGAACAATATGAGATACTAAGTTGAAAAATCGTTCCATGCATGTCCTCGGCTTAACCAATGTACGTCTTTGTAGCAAGTCACGTCTCCATACTGCTCCTGCAGTTCCATCAAAACCTTGTATAAATTGACGACAAAATGAAGCATGTGACGTTAGGTAATTTACTATTCAGGGCAACAGTGTCATGACGTGCGCCATCCTTTAAAATTCAGCACAAAGTGCGTCTTGATGTGCGAAAATGATTTCCGTACCTATCGTTTGTTGATCGTAGTTTTCTGGGCAAAATACTACAAGCCCATTTCATGCCCCTCGCGTCACTGGCGCTCCATAGGTGGCATCTGCGGCCAACATGTTCCAATTTAGGCTACCAGCTTCAGTTGCTTCAACAGTTTTCATCGAGTCGACCCCTCTCTTGTATTTTTCATTGGCACCATGTCTAACAGTTCTTCTGTCACGTGCAAATTGTTGTCGACTCCAAGAACGTAGATCGCAAATTGTGCCGAGTCTGAAATGTCAATCACATGTCTGAACCAATCGAGAATGCAGTGAACTTGGTGGCATTTTCAGTAAATCGGCTGGCATGACAGCTATGCGGCGAGGTATTGCTTGTCACGAAAGACTAATTTCGGAAAACTATGCTCCCAGGGAGGTCACGATATACACTGCTTCAGAAATACACTTTTTAATGAATCTCTGAAAGGTTTACTAGATCTGGCAATTATGAGCTCTGTTCTGTAGCTAGCTTTTAATTACGGGCAGCTACAGTTTGTTGCAGGCTAAAAATAACAAACAATAGAACGGACTGTAAACACACTGGGTTTACACATGCAAATACGTAGAAAAGCAAACAGCACAAACACAACGATTTTCACACTGAGACCGCTCGTTGTGCAGCACTGCACCTTTTTATGTCCTCCAACTTGTTTTCTTTTTCATCGTCAACTAAATGTTTAATCCCTTGTGCATCCTGATGCAGTGCGTCCTATGGCATATTTGCGGTGCCTGACGATTATGTGACACGAGATTTTCATCCTTCTCTTCGAAAACTGTCGCTCACGTTTCAATGGTCGTGACAATATGTCGCTAAACTGCCTCGTTTTGAATGTATGTGCCATTGTAACAATCACTGTTCCTTTACATTTCCTTTAAACCACAAGCAAACACAGAGGAATATCGATGTAATATATGAAATGACGCACCGTACCGAACTTTTTCGCGAAGGACGGAGTAAAGTCGGGAGAGCCGAGCCTTGGGCATATCTCTTTTCGGAGAGGATGGCTTTCTAGAAACGTGTAACTCAGTGGGTATCAATCTTGGGTAAGATTTGGATAAAATTTGCTATGGCCTGCCGTCACACTTCGTCGGCAGGGAAACTAAAAATCCCTTTGCAAAATGTCTACAGTAAAAGAAGATTGAGTAGTGTGCCTATAGCACAGCAGAAAAAAAACAGTCTACAACCCTGAGGGCGTCACGTGTGATCGACTTTGAACGCATGGTGTCATCAGTGACGATGAAAGCACTATGTCATCAAGTTGTCAGATAGCAGAAAATATTAAAATTAAAGATATCAGCTAGAAGGAAATTTAAAAATTAAAAGTTGGAAATATAAAAATTAAAATTGGCAGGTTACTTAAAAATTAAACATTTTGGAATGCAGAAAACTTAAAAACTGCTGACGGTGAATTTAAAAATTTGCAAGATGGTGCTGGCTGGAAATTTTAAAAACGCGAGGGGGTACCGACAGTATAATTTTCTTAAAAATAAAATTTCCATTCCAAGTATAGTATTTTTAACGAAACTTGCCTACAATGTAGCCATCTTGGCCATACCAATATGATCTGAGTACTATGACTTTTTTTGCATGTCCATGAAATAATTATTGGTGCACTTTGCACTCACCTAGTTTCATCCTTTTTTTCATATTCGCTGCGATGCTTTCAAATATCTAGTTTCAACTACCTTTCAAGGTCACCCATCTCTGATGTCATATGTGCAGGGCATTAAAATGAAACAGTCTATCATAATGCTCTTGAATATGTAATAACGTATTTTTTGCTCTATGTTGAGGAGTATTGCATAAAACATCAATTATGCATGTGCGAAGTTTGATTTGTGTAGTACCTTAATGCTCTGATATTACTTTCTATTGTCTTTAAAGTACTTATCCAAAGAATTATGTAAAGGATGGAACTTGCAGTATTTCCACATCTGAAGCTACTTCATGGGCCATTAAAATGAAACAACCCGTTAATAACGTAGCCGTCTTAGCTGTATTCAGATGTATCCAAACGATCAGAAATTTTTTGAAACATCTTCAAAAGTATTTATCCAAAGCATTATGTAAAGCAGCAAATACATGTCAAGTTCGATTTTGTGCCGTAGATATCGTGAGCACAGTGAAACCTCAAGTTAACTGTTTTCTACATCTAAATTGGTCTATGATGTTTGTCAGTGGAGCCTCATATTAATTACCTTCTACTTTTAAATTGATCTAGTCTTGTCTTGCTGCGATTCAATGCATTTGACAATCTTAGTCAGCATAATATGATCCTCAAGCTGCATTACAAAACACGCCCAGGCACTATTGCTGGTCTAATCCACAGATTAAAGTGCACTCGTCGCCAAGGGTTACCAAAATAACGTTTAAATTCGTCAAAAACACGTCTAAAACCTATGACAAAGTCAGTAAAACATTATAGTGACTCCATCGTAGTTTATTAGCTTCATCACGCAATTCAAAACGTCTGTCTTTTTCTGTTGTCACATAACACTTCGATTGAACAGCATAATGAACAGCATAGATATGGATTCTTTGCCAACTTCTGCTGATAATACCAAGCATTACAGGACACTATTACAACGAAAAGCCAAAGCAACTGATACACCTGCCTAAGTGTAGGGCCCCCTCGAGCACCCGACGTGGAATGGACTCCACTAATGTCTGAAGTCGTGTTGGAGGGAATGGACACCATGGATCCTGCAGGGCAGTCCATAAATCCGTTAGAGTATGAGAGGTTGGGGATCTCTTCTGAACACCACGTTGCAAGGCATCCCACATATGCTCAATAATGTTCATGTCTGGGGAGTTTGGTGTCCAGCGGAAGTGTTTAAACTCAGAGTGATCCTCGGGCCACTCTGTAGCAATTCTGCACGTGTCGGGTGTCGCATTTCCTGCTGGAATTCCCCAAATCCTTTGAAATGCACAATGGCCATGAATGGATGGTATCACATGTCGAAGTCGTATCTAGATGTATCAAGGGTCCCATATGAGTCCAACTGCACACGCCCCACACCATTACAGAGCCTCCACCAGCTTGAACAGTCTCCTGCTGACACGCAGGATCTATGGATTCATGAGGTTGTCTCTATACCCGTACACGTCCATCCGCTCGATACAATTTGAAACGAGAGTCGTCCGACCAGGCAACATGTTTCCAGTCATCAGCAGTAGAATGTCGGTGTTGACGAATCCAGGCGAAACGCAAAGCTTTGTGTCATGCAGTCATGAAGGGTACATGAGTGGGCCTTCGGCTCCGAAAGCCCATATCGATGATGTTTCGTTGAATGGTTCGCACGCTGACACTTGATAATGGTTCAGCATTGAAATTTGCGGAAGGGTTGCACTTCTGTCATGTTGAACGATTCTCTTCAGTAGCCATTCGATACCGTTCTTGCAGGATCTTTTTAGAGCCGCAGCGATATCGGAGATTTGATGTTCTACGCATTCGTAATATTCACGGTATACTCGTGAAATGGTCGTACGGGAAAATTCCCACTTAATCGCAAGCTGGAAGATGGTGAGTCCCATCGTTCGGGCGCTGACTATAATACCACGTTCAGACTCACTTAAGTCTTGATAAGCTGCCATTGTAGCACCAGTAACCGATACAACAAATGCGCCAGACACTTGTTGTGTAAAATAGGCGTTGCCGACTGTAGCACCGTATTCTGGCTGTTTACATATCTCTATATTTGAATACACATACCTGTACCAGTTCCTTTGGCGCTTCAGTGTAATACACATCTATTTAGATAAGAGACTATGGCTGCTATGCTTTCAACTACACATATTATTTTTACCCGAATCTAGGGTATTAATTTTACATTGCAGCACAAAATATTAATCATCTTCTGCTAATATGCTAAATGTTTCTGTTACACATTGGAAACACTATCTTTAAACTTGATATTTTCCATAAATGTTATACGTCAGAGTTGTTCCGTGAACTTTGTATAGTTTAATAGCACCTGCTTTAGGATGTCAGCTACTGATGGTGTCAGCTAGTTGGTGATAGATAGATGGGCAAGGGGGGGGGGGGTGGCAGCTCTTGGGACCAGTTTTCTAATGTAACCAGGAAACGAGTAATGGTAAAAAGTAAATGATAGATGTGTAATAGGTTGTAGGTAGTTTATAATAGGTTGTGGGTAATGGATAATGTATAATGATAGACAATGAACTGTTAAAGGTAAATGGTTTATAATGAAGCAGCAGTAAAGGTGGACTGATAGGGAATGAGGAGCCATCGGAGAGAAAGGAATATGTGGAAAACACTGATAAGGAGAAGGGACAGGGTGATAGAACATCTGTTAAGACATGAGGGAATGACTTCCATGATACTAGAGTTAGCTGTAGATAGAAAAAAATGTAGTGGAAGACAGAGATTGGAACACATCCAGTAAGTAACTGAGAACGTAGGTTGCAAGTGCTACTCTGAGATGAAGAGTTTTAACACAGGAGTGAAATTCGTGGAGGGCTGTATCAAACCAGTCGGAAAACTGATGACCAAAAAAAGAAAGAAGAAGAAGAAGAAGAAGAAGAAAAGTAAAGCAGAACAGGTAAGGGGCAACAGTAAATGTAAATGATAATAAGTAACAGCAACAAGTAATGAGAAACTGGAAAATGGTAATGGGTAATACATAACCCATGGTTAATGGGTAACAGGTAAACGTAAGTGGGTAAGGGGTAGCAAGTAAAAGAATCGTAGTAATGTGGACAGCTGCAGGAAAAGGTCACTGGCAAGAAGCGAGATGTCTGCATGACCATCGAGCTTACCATTTACCTTTTACCCATCTTACTGTTTTACCATGTACTCTTTCAACTGTTTAACTGTTTACATGTTTAATCATTTAACCCTCCATTTATGAATTTATCCGTTTACTTCTTCAACCTCGTACTGTTTACCCTTCACCCCTTACTCCTTACCTATTACTCATTTACAGCCGGCCAGAGTGGCCGAGCGGTTCTAGGCGCTACAGTCAGGAACCGCGCGACCGCTACGGTCGCAGGTTCGAATCCTGCCTCGGGCATGGATGTGGGTGATGTCCTTAGGTTAGTTAGGTTTAAGTAGATCTAAGTTCTAGGGGACTGATGACCTCAGAAGCTAAGTCCCATAGTGCTCAGAGCCATTTGAACCCAACTCATTTACAAGATGCAATTTAGCATTACCTATTTACCATTTATCACTTACTAGTTACTGTTCAACACTGAGCATTACCCATAATAAATTTCCCATTATGCTTTACCTGTTACAATTATATGTTATTCATTTCCTAGACTCACTGAAACACTCACCCCAGTAACGGACACCCCAGTAGCTGGCACCAGCTCCAATTTCCCCCCCCCCCCTCCCCACCCTCCACTCATGTGGCGGACACTTACAGTCAAGTTGAGAGTCCAAAAACAGTAGTTTATATTGTACGATAGCATGTTTTAGCATTATCAGCAGAAACTGACAAACGTTTTCTACTGGGAGATAAAGTTACTACCTCTACGATGCGCTAAATATTGTGTCTAACTGACTCTGAAAGTGGGTAATTGAAAGCGTAGCAAACATAATTTCTTACTTGCATGAATGTGTGTTACTATTGCCATGTAATGTTTGGTATTACGAGCAAATGTACTGAAAGATACAGTTGATTCTCCAGCATGAAATCTTTACGATGTTTGACTGACTTTGACAGCATAGCATCCATCGTTTCTTACCTATAAAACAGTCTGTTACTATTTCTCATTTTTCTATTACATCAAAGTGTCTCCATCACTGTGAGACAGCACAAGGTTACAATCGTTTTGAACTGCAAGATGCAGTTCCGGTAATATTTGGCTGGCATTGATGTAGGTTTTACAGACGAGCTTTTCCCGAATTTATACGTGGGAATAATATTGTTCGCTTTGGTAATTATCGTCAACAAGTGTACGGAGAGCCACAAATTAGATCAGCAGTAGGGTCGATATGAGTTTTCCACGTCATATTTCACCAAGCTGAGCGTCAATTTCATTGTATGTCTGCAAAACAAGACTTGTCAGAACAAACAAAACGAGTTCAGTCTTGCCAATAACTGCCTGCCTACCTTCCCTGTTACACTTTACAAGCATCATAGGACAATTCAGGTATGGAAAATAAATTTGAGACTCTATGGTACAAAAATCGTTCTTTGAAGATGTGCAAGTGCTACTTTATGCAATTTTTTTATAAATACATTTGAACATGGCACAAAAATTTCAGAGCATTAAGATAGTTTTGTGAATGGCCAAGTTGGCTACACTTTGAGCTGAATTTGGTACTGTGATGTGACTGGCAGTTTCATTTTAATGAAAATTGTCGCCGGCCGGAGTGGCCGAGCGGTTCTAGGCGCTACAGTCAGGAACCGCGCGACCGCTACGGTCGCAGGTTCGAATCCTGCCTCGGGCATGGATGTGTGTGATGTCCTTAGGTTATCCAGGTTTAAGTAGTTCTAAGTTCAAGGGGACTGATGACCTCAGAAGTTAAGTCCCATAGTGCTCAGAGCCATTTCAACCATTTGAAAATTGTCCTGCCAGTACCATCCTGCATTTTTAAAATTTCCCAACAGGGCCATCTAGCATATCATCCTTCCGCTATCCTCTATCTTTAATTTTTAAATTTGCCACCCATCTGTTATGTTTAATTTTCTAATTTCCCACTGTCTCTCAGATTTAATATTTAAAGTTCTCGACATCCGCTATGTTTAATTTTCCCACCATTTACTGTCTTGATAACGTCATGTATTCAAGGTCATTCGAGACATGCTCGCAAATGCCAAGGTCGTTATTGACGTAGTATGTACAACCCCAATAACTACACATGACGTCATCTCGGTTCAAGATCAGTCAAAGTGGTCCGAAATGCCTTTAATTATAATAATAGTGTTTATTGTGCTGCGAAATGTTGAAGCTGGGATGCTGGCTTCCCTGAGGGCTCGATCGACGCAGAAAGGTGCAACCATCCACGGTTCTGTTTGCTATAAAGCCTATGATTTACCTAGAGTAGTTACGGAACTGTAGCGTCTCTGGGAAATTGGGGGAAATTTGTGTACGCAAGACGAATGTGGCTCTACTGTTGCAAAGTGTTACTTTCCTTTGCTAAAGTGATATCTACCTTTCAGGACGGCGGTCATATCGTCCATTAGGTTGCGAGGGCCAAGCACGGCAGTGGGTGGCATCACAGGAGCAGAATGAGCAATGAGAACTAGGTTCTACGTACCTTTACGAAAGGGCCAATCGAAAGAGCAAAAGGGCGAAAAGTGTGTCCGAGTGCAGGATCATGACGCGAGATCAGGCAATTGATATTAGCGTGGTATTGGGGTTCGCAACTGTGTATGGTGAGTGGTGACTGTGGCAAGAGGGATAGAGTGTAACCAAATCGAAGACAGACAGAGGTTTGCAGTGCTACCTGACGCAAAGAGCCACATGTTCACAGCGCAAGGTAAAATGCAGGAGCGAGGTCACTATAGCTTGTTTGTGGGTGGAAGGAAGACTGGAGGACACGTGGCGCTCTATTATGGTAACTAGCTTTGTCTGAGGGATTTGAAGTGTGTATGAGTGTTACTCATTTAAATGAAGCCTTCTGTTTCTTCCTCTTCTTCTTACTCTTCGGCACTTTCTGTATTAGGGCAATTGTGGCAAGTTACGTTTCTCCTCTTTTTCTCAATCTGACAGGATCTGTTTACCCTTTGATTTAAGGTTCTTTATCAGATGTTGTTATCTATTTGAATCCGTTCGTTGTAGATCAGCGATTCCAATTTTTTTTTGTTTTCATCAAGTTTTAATTTCACATTTCAGGTTTTCAGCACAGTTCTGATATCTTCATGTCGTATTTTGTTTATTCGTTTATATCCATTAACTACTAATTTCTTCGTCTTATCTTTTATTCAGTTCCCACGATTTAGTTCCATCTAATACGGTTACCAATGCGACTGTTTTATAAAATTTCATTCTTGTTTCTTTCCGTGTTTTATGCTTTGAAGTTCTGTTAATTGTACCACAGATTCTTCCACATGTGTTCAACTTAAACTGTATATCTTCTTCTTAATCATACGATGTTTTGCATTGAAGATAGCTAAAATATTGTACCTGTTATATTCTGTTTCAAACGACAACTGTCTTAGTTCCCACTCGACGCTCCTCTGCAAAAAGCCTTTGACAGAGATTTAGTATAAGCTATTTTCCTATCATATTTCTTACATATTGTATTTAGTGCACAAAATGCTTTTCGTAAATTTCTTCTGTTGAAAAAGTAGTCAAAGGGTGTAGAAGTACGTTTGATTAAAGGAAATTAATGAAACACTTTCTGTTATCAGTAGTTAGTCTTATATCCTTTGAGTGTTTTCGCGTACCATACCTTCCTTACGCATGCGGTTCTTTTTCAGTGTGCACCGTAGTCTTTGTGTGTGATAAGTATAACGGAAAGAATGTTGGTCTAACTCGATGTACTGTTGTCAATCCTCCGACGTTGATAGCCTTACAGTTCATCGAGGGTCTGTCATTCATTTTTTTAAAAAAAAGTTTCCTCTGTCCTAAGGCATGAAAAACTTTTATAATGAGAGCAGAAACTCAACTAATTACAGGTAGAGATACTAGTGGTGGCAGAACGAGGCTTCTGAGAGTGAATATCCCTTTTTTTTTTTAGTTGGCTAAATAAAGGGGTAGGACGCCACATTACGACGGTGCTGAACTTTACGATCGACGGTGTAATGGACACAGCCTGCCATGCGGTCGTCATTTGCAGCTTGCCTTACGGCCACGTCCCGGTTCTAAACACGTCGGCAGGAGATGGGGAAGCGCGCGCGCAACGGCCGCGAGATAGGCGGGGATTCGGCCCGCACTTTGCCGGCCGAATGGGACGAGCGGCGAGCGGTGAGCGCTTTTTCAGCCGCTGCCGGCCGGCCCCGCTGGAATCTGGCCATAAAGCGTGCCGCGCCTGCAAAACGAGCGCCGCGGCCGGCCGACAAGTGAATGCACGGCCCGCTGCCGGGTACTGCGAGGGACGCAGGGGCGCGGTGAACCGGCAGGACACGGCAAGAGCACGCCGGCGCCGGTTTATCTGCAGCTATGCGTCACGGGCCAGGCGCAATGCTGCTGTGCAACGCGCCATAGGCTGGTGCTGACTGCAATACAAGCTGCTTCAGAACGAACGACCCGATACGGAACAATTCATACACTACTGACCATTAAAATTGCTGCCCCAAGAAGAAATGCAGATGATAAACGGGTATTCATTCAACAAATATACTAAGCTGACATGTGGTTCCAATTTCACGCAAGTTGGGTGCATAGATCCTGAGAAATTAGTACCAAAAACAACCACCTCTGGCCATAATAATGACCTTGATACTCCTGGGCATTGAGTCAAACAGAGCTTTGATGGCGTGTACAGGTACAGCTGCCCATGGAGCTTCAACACGATACCACAGTTCATCAAGAGTAGTGACTGGCGCATTGTGACGAGCCAGTTGCTCGGCCACCATTGACCAGACGTTTTCAATCGGTGAGATATCTGGAGAATGTGCTAGCCTGAGCAGCAATCGAACATTTTCTGTATCCAGAAAAGCCAGTACAGGACCTGCAACACGCGGTCGCGCATTATCCTACTGAAATCTAGGGTTACGCAGGGATCGAATGAAGGGTAGAACCACGGGTCGTAACACACTGAAATGTAACCTCCACTGTTCAAAGTGCCGTCAATGCGAACAAGAGGTGACCGAGACGTGTAACCAATGGCACCCCATACCATTACGCCAGGTGATAGCCAGTATGGCGATGACGAATACACGCTTCCAATTTGCGTTCACCGCGATGTCGCCAAACACGGATGCGATCATCATTATGCTGTAAACAGAACCTGGATTCATCCGAAGAAAATGACGTTTTGCTATTCGTGCATCCAGGTTCGTCGTTGAGTACACCATCGCAGGCGCTCCTGTCTGTGATGCAGCGTCAAGGGTAACTGCAGGCATGGTCTCCCAGTTGATAGTCCATGCTGCTGTCAATGTCGTCGAACTGTTCGTGCAGATGGATGTTGTCTTGCAAACGTTCCCATCTGTTGACTCAAGGATCGAGTGTTGGCTGCACGATCCGTTACAGCCATGCGAATAAGATGCCTGTCATCTCGACTGGATCTCGACCAACGCGGGCAGCATTGTCGCCATACGATAAACCGCAATCGCGATAGGCTACAATTCGACCTTTATCAAAGTCGGAAACGTGATAGTACGCATTTCTCCTCCTTTCATGAAGCACCAAAACAACGTTTCACCAGGCAGCGCCGGTCAACTGCTGTTTGTGTATGAGAAATCGGTTGGAAGCTTTCCTCATGTCAGCACGTTGTAGGTGTCGCCACCGGTGCCAGTCTTGTGTGAATGCTCTGAAAATTTAATCATTTGCGTATCACAGCGTCTTCTTCCTGTCGGTTTGATTTCGGGTCTGTAGCATGGTGTAGCAATTTTAATGGCCAATACTGAATTTACTTATAGAAACATGCTATGCAACAGGGACGAATTTCAATACTGTATTTACTTATAGAAACATGCTATGCAACAGGGACGAATTTCAAAATATCCTAATGATTTTAGCAGTTTTGTTACATAGGCTCTATGATTTCAGAACCAGCTTCAATGACGAAATCAATGCAATAGGCAACTTTTCTTTGTCCACTTGATGGCTCTGAGCATGGGACTTAACTTCTGAGGTCATCAGTCCCCTAGAACTTAGAATTACTTAAACCTAACTAACCTAAGGACATCACAAACATCCATTCCCGAGGCAGGATTCGAACCTGCGACCGTAGCGCGGTTCCAGACTGTAGCGCCTAGAACCGCTCGGCCACCCCGGCCGGCCGTCCACTTGATGCAGTGTGTTATATCCGGTGTGGCTTTTCCGAACGGAAAAGAGACTGCGAGAAGATCGATAATAGGTAACGCAGCAAGCGAGTCTATCAGGAGAGAGGCCAAAGATAAACTCACAAGAAACGGGCCGACAACACCCTCTCGACCGCCAGTATTTACATCGCCACCGCCGACCGGAGGTCCCTGTCAGTCATCCAGTGAGTCACCGAGTCAAGTCATCAGTCACAGCCCGGTCACTTGCAGTCACAGGCAGTGATGCAATCAGAGTCTCTGTCTCAGACAGCACACAGTGACCAGAGCAGTGTACACAGCGGACTTGTACTTCGCCAGCTGTAAGGCTAACGTCGACTATTACGGAAGAGCTCGTGCCACAACTCATGAACTAGCCTATGATAAGTAAGTTCTTGTTCTTATGAATAAAAAACACTGTTAACACATGCGTGCAGTTGTGTTGTAGAAAGAGGATACTGGCCACCAAACAACATCCTCTCCTTCCTTGCCGTAATACAAGTCTACAGTGACAACGAGACAATACAATAACACCATTATGTTGAATGTTCAGCCTTCTAGGGCACTAACTAAATATTAACAGTAAAAAAAAGGCTTCTTCCAGTGTTCTCCAAAACTGGTCAGCTAACATCACAGAAATGAAATACATCTTCAGAATACTTACTATGGGAAGGACAGCTATTTTTGAACACTGTAGTAAACAATCCAACCTTGAAACTTCCTGGCGGATTAAAACTGTGTATCCGACCGAGACTCGAACTCGGGACCTTTGCCTTTCGCGGGCAAGTGCTCTACCATCTGAGATACCGAAGCACGACTCATGCCCGGTACTCACAGCTTCATTCACGCATGTTTAAATTTTCTAGTGATGAGTGGATGAGATTGTGTGATTGTTGAACAACTCTCATGTTGAAACTTCCTGGCAGATTAAAACTGTGTGCCGGACAGAGTCTCGAACTCGGGACCTTTGCACACAGTTTTAATCTGCCAGGAAGTTTCATATCAGGACACACTCCGCTGCAGAGTAAAAATCTCATTCTGGAAACATCCCCTAAGCTGTGGCTAAGCCATGTCCCCGCAGTATCCATTCTTTCAGGAGTGCTAGTTCTGCATGGTTCGCAGGAGAGCTTCTGTAAAGTTTGGAAGGTAAGAGACGAGATATTGGCAGAAGTAAATCTGAGAGTAACGTGCGTGAGTCGTGCTTCGGTAGCTCAGTTGGTAGAGCACTTGCCCACGAAAGGCAAAGGTCCCGAGTTCGAGTCTCGGTCGGGCACACAGTTTTAATCTGCCAGGAAGTTTCATATCAGCGCACACTCCGCTGCAGAGTGAAAATCTGATTCCGGAAACATCCCCCAGGCTGTGGTTAAGCCATGTCACCGCAGTATCCTTTCTTTCAGGAGTGCTAGTTCTGCATGGTTCGCAGGTGAGCTTCTGTAAAGTAGAAGACGAGATACTGGCAGAAGTAAAGCTGTGAGTACCGGGCGTGAGTCGTGCTTCGGTAGCTCAGATGATAGAGCACTTGCCCGCGAAAGGCAAAGGTCCCGAGTTCGAGTCTCGGTCGGGCACACAGTTTTAATCTGCCAGGAAGTTTCATATCAGCGCACACTCCGCTGCAGAGTGAAAATCTCATTCTGGAAACATCCCCTAGGCTGTGGCTAAGCCATGTCTCCGCAGTATCATTTCTTTCAGGAGTGCTAGTTCTGCATGGTTCGCAGGTGAGCTTCTGTAAAGTTTGGAAGGTAGGAGACGAGTTACTGGCAGAAGTAAAGCTGTTAGTACCGTGCGTGAGTCGTGCTTCGGTATCTCAGATGGTAGAGCACTTGCTCGCGAAAGGGAAAGGTCCCGAGTTCGAGTCTCGGTCGGGCACACAGTTTTAATCTGCCAGGAATTTTCATATCATCGCACACTCCGCTGCAGAGTGAAAATCTCATTCTGGAAACATCCACTAGGCTGTGGCTAAGCCATGTCACCGCAGTATCCTTTCTTTCAGGAATGCTACTTCTGCATGGTTCGCAGGTGAGCTTCTGTAAAGTTTGGAAGGTAGGAGACGAGATACTGGCAGAAGTAAAGCTGTGAGTACCTTGCGTGAGTCGTGCTTCGGTAACTCAGATGGTAGAGCACTTGCCCGCGAAAGGCAAAAGTCCCGAGTTCGAGTCTCGGTCGGGCACCCAGTTTTAATCTGCCAGGAAGTTTCATATCAGCGCACACTCCGCTGCAGAGTGAAAATATCATTCTGAATACAACCTTATCAAACATCAATAATAGGAACACAAATAAGCAAGGCCCTTGCTGGAGGATATGACTGGTGGAACAAATGTTGAAATTCCGACAAAACACTTTGGAGCACACTCGTAATGAATACTACGTCTACGCCGAGCACGACAAATGAAAGCGTCAACATTCCAAGCCACAATCACCGAAACTATGACTTAGTCCAGCCGCTCCAAGCTATCCAACTACAGTCCTCAGGACTCAACACCTTGGTTGGAGATCGGCGATGGACAATAGACTGCATAGCGGTGGCGCTCTTGAAATACGTCGGTTCCAGGCTGCCTTCTAGCGTCCTAGCGCAAGCTTAAATCCGGGATTTGCGGAGTTCTACAACGTTTTGACAGGCTGCTTGGCCGGCTAGCGGAAGCAGAATATAGTCTCGATTAGAGCACGCCAATGCTAGCTGTTCGATGGGCCATGACCCGCCATAAACTGCAGTTTATCATCGAACATAGGCCGGTGTGAGGTGGAGCGTACACCATTAAGTTAAGTAGTGGTTTTGACTTTGTACATATGTACTGTTTGTGTTTTCCTTTCTTTCGTTTATAAATGTATAGCTATGGTGTTCTTTTAATCATTGACAAAGGTTTTCTAAGGCACTTGTGGGTTTTATTGTTCTGAAGAAGGTGTAGTTATCTACGTCGAAACCTAGGTTAACTCTAGGTGCTTTCTTCGCAATCGAGGCGGGTTTCTAGTTTTTTAATATATTAACCAACGATTGCTGTCGCGCTGCGATGTTGAAGTTTCTTGAACCAAGAGGGCCTTGATGAACTTGTGGATAGTATGCCACGACGAATACAGGCATGCATCAATGCAAAAGGACGTGCTGCTGCGTATTAGAGGTATCGGTGTGTACAGCAATGTGGACCAACACCTCTGAAGGTCTCGGTGTGTGGTGGCCCAATATGCAATGGGTGGTTTTCGTGAGCAATACGAAGGGCGGAAATGATGTTTATGTTTATCTCTATTCAAATTTTCCATACACTGATGTGCGTAACTTCCTTGAATTCACAGAACCACGATTGTACCTGCTGACCACAGCTGGAACTAATTTTTTCCAGCCTAAATCGGTTCCGCATTAACGCATTATCATATCTACCAAATTTGGGTGCCACGCGATAATTACAGCCCATGCTGGGCCTCTGTGAGTAGCTGCACTTTAATTGTAACCACCTAGTGGGTAGGGCAGTGTCTCTGGGACATACGAGCACGATGCAGCGTTGAGGCAGTATGTCATCGGCTAAGTGTTGTGCGTTGTTGTACCAGTATGGTTGAGCTCCGTCCTGTTACATCATTAAATCAATAGAGTCCTCTTGGAGTGATGGGAGAAAGCAGCAAAATTTCAAGAACGTTCACTATAATTACTGTGTTGCCCATAAAAAAGAGTACTGTCACTCACGATCTCAGAAAAAATGAAATAAAATCAATTACGTTACGTGCACCTTTTGTACGTTCAAAGATATCATATACGTGTACGCTATCCAGCTTAACTTTCTCACTAACATAAAATGTTGTTTCACCACTGAATTTACTGTGATAAAAATCTGCCGCTTGTCATGTACTGCGAGAGAGCATTGTTGATGTCAACCATTTACTTTTAGCACCAACACGAAGTGCTTTCACTATTTACAGTCTGAACAACTTGTCGCCTAAACACTCGTTAAGTAGCCGTATGGACAACTGAGATAAAAAAGATAGTCACACAATTCTGAAATCATTCTAGGCGCTACAGTCTGGAGCCGAGCAACCGCTACGGTAGCAGGTTCGAATCCTGCCTCAGGCATGGATGTGTGTGATGTCCTTAGGTTAGTTAGGTTTAATTAGTTCTAAGTTCTAGGTGACTGATGACCTCAGAAGCTAAGTCGCATAGTGCTCAGAGCCATTTGAACCATTTTTGAGATCTGGCTGGATTGTGTCAAACAAGTTAATATCTAAACAAGTATTCGGCTGAAAACTTCCTAGCAAACAGAAGATACGGCCTTATCGGAAGCGAGATGGTAGAAACGCTTCTCTTCACCATCATTACAAAAGATGTTGTGACATACAGTGTTTACTGCTCCCGAAGACGTAGCAGACTATAAAGCCGAATAAAGGGTCGTGAAATCGTTAGAAAAATGTTGCGAAAGGTATGACGACGAGAAGATCAGCTGCAACAACACAAACAGTCATTTTCTCTTTCCCCATCATCCTCAGCGTCGTTGCAGATCGCATCATAATCACTGCCGTCCAGAGTATTTGAAATAAACCATTCCTTGAATCATTTTGCGATTACTGATGCTTCCATTGCTTTTCAGGCAGCCAAAACCCAATATGCAGTAATGAGGAATGGCAGAATGCTTAATTTTTTTGTCTCGGAGTCAGTCCATGGTCTGGTTCGAAGAATCATTTTTCGGGCTATTCCTGAACGTAATCTTTGATTTATTTCTACTAATGTCTATGGTTGAAGCACAGAAGTCATTCATCCAGGAATAGTAACAAGGGGTCTTCTTTTTTAACTTCGTCAGTTAGCTGACCACGAAATGATGGTAGTTTGGAATGGCGATTAGGACGGAGTGGCCTATGTTTCGGAGCCAGTCAAATATTAAAGTTTCAGTCATGACGAGTCACGTTTCAGATCGTAGCGATGGACGTGTAAGGGTGTGGAGATAACCTGACGAATCCATGGACCTTGCATGTCGGTAGGGGACTGTTCAAGCTGGTGGAGGCTCAGTAATGGTGTGGGGCGTGTGCAGTTGGAGTGATATGCGACGCCTGATACGTCTAGATACGACTCTGTCTGATCACCTGTACCCATTCATGTCCGTTGTGCATTCCGACGGAGTTTGGCAATTCCAACAGGACAATGCGACACCCCAAACGTCCACAATAGCTACAGAGAGGCTCCAGGAACACTCTTCTGAGTTTAAACACTTCCGCTGGCCACTAAATTCCCCAGACGTGAACATTATTGAGCGTATCTGTTCTAAAGAGATTTCCACCTCCTCGTACTCTTACGGATTCATGAGCACCCGTGCAGGATTCACGGTGTCAGCTCCCTCCGACACCACTTCAGACATTAGTCGAGTCCTTGCCACATCGTATTTCGGCACTTCTGCGTGCTCGCTGGGGCCCTACACAATATCAGGCAGGTGTACCAGGTTCTTTGGCTCTTCGTTTTATCTCGTTTTAACATATAAGAAGCAGCGTAAATCACAAGTGTGTTTATTTTTCTGGTATAGTTTTAGTCATGTAAGGGACATTCAAATGAAAATGAGACAGCTGAAAAAAAGTAAGTAAATTGTTTATTATTTCAAAAGTAGTCGCCATAACTGTTAACACATTTATGCCACTATCAGAGGAGACGGTCAGTACCTTCACGAAGAAAAAGTTGCAGTTGCCTACAGAACCATGATTGTACGAAGATGTGCACTTATTCGTCCGAAGCAAATCGACAGCCGTGAATGTCTTTCTGCGTGACTCCAAAAACATGGAAATTTCATGGAGAGAGAGCGTCACAATTAACACAAAGTGGTACATAGTTTCTTGGTAAAAATTAAAGTTCATCATCATTCCAAACGCCAAGTAATGCTGACCGACATCATTCTCTGGGCATGGTTGTCTTGAGTACGCTGCAGATATTTCACTGTGAAGCTATTACACATTCTTACAGAGTTCACAAAGTGACAACAAAGTCTTTGATGATTTGACTAATAACTTAAAATGTCTTCCAGGTAGCAAAACAAGTTTAAAATGTAAACTGAAACAATTTCTTCTGTAGAACCCTTTCCACTCCACGAATCAATTTTTATTTAAAACTGGTAGCTAATAAGAAACCTGGTTTTTATGTCTGGTTGCTTCAGTGGGATTGAAAAATAATATATTCATTAATGTTCATACTAAACACACTAGATATCGTGGAAGTTGACTCATTCCACATCATTTCGATAAAAAATAGTTCAGTTGGTCTATGCAACAAGTAACTATCTAACTAGTAATTGGCACTGTGATGGCCTTGGTTCTGTACACTAGCGACTTGCTCAATGAGGTCATTCTGTGTCGCGATATGTGAGCGGGATAGCAAAATCGGGTGGGCTTGCCCAGGTAGACCAAGTGAACAGTTTCAGTGAATGAGGTCAACTGACTGCTATATGTATCGTCAACTTTAGCTAATGGTGCTGTCTGAAGATGGTCTAAAACTAGGACGAAAACAGTCATTTCAATAAAATAACCATCGCGATCTAGACTGTTTGTTCGCTGTTTTTATACAGCTAGACTGGCGACACTGAGCTAGAGTCCGTCTATATGTGCTAAGCAGCCCCTCCCGTTTGAGGCGTACTAATATGGGCTGGCATTGTGCAATTCATACCGCTGCTCTTAACGTTCTGTGGCATAACGTAGGTGGATATGTCTCGTTTCTACTGTTTTTGGCGAGACAGAAATTATAGGAAGTGGAAGGAAAGAGAAGAAGAAGTAGTAGAAGACAAGGAAGGTATGTGTATAATCAGAATTTCTATAGTTCTTCAAGTGAGGACAGGTCCAGGATGAGGTACTGACATAATAAACAATTCGTATATGTTCTCAACTGGTGGTCCTTCTTTAACTATTTCATTGGTGCACTTAAACAAATGAGGCGATTACCCGCATATGCTACTGTCTTTCTTCCGTTAGTCTGGTTCACTTCATTCTTGTTCAAATCAGAAGCCTAATTCATGCGGTTAGAGTTGTTTACGAATATAACAAGTAAACGTGTAGATTAAATTCACAAAGAATTTAATAAAAGATTTATTATTAATATAGGTAGTGGGAGTAATAAGATTACTCTTCACAATTCAAATATCAGAATCAAACTGGATAGAGCTAACCACGTTACTCATTCCACTTTGATTTCACATAATATTTTTATTACTGTGACTGTGAAAACCTAGTTTCACTGAAACAAGGTGTAGGGATGGAATTATTGTTATTGGACCTATATCACTGAGCAAAAGATATACATCCTTACTTATATCATGAAATTACAAGCGACAAAATTTTATTTTCACTGCAGTGTTACCAAATAACTCAATACGATTTACTGCTTCTAAGGAAGTAAATTCATTTGGAACTTCGGCTGTAAATGATTCTTGAATGTTTATAAATTTTTTGATATCACCTTCTTCAAAGTATTTTTCGTAACATATGATAAGCAGTCATCTGAGACTGCAAACTGGTGCTGCATGGTAAACAACCATTGATAAAACGCAAATGATGTACTGTCGCCGCATGCTTACTTTAAGAGCGACCACACGTTTCGAAGTCTAGCACAGCTCTTGGATAATAATTAGAAACGTAAAACGTGAAACGTCTCCAGATGCCGGCCGCGGTGGTCTCGCGGTTCTAGGCGCGCAGTCAGGAACCGTGCGACTGCTCCGGTCGCAGGTTCGAATCCTGCCTCGGGCATGGATGTGTGTGTTGTCCTTAGGTTAGTTAGGTTTAAGTAGTTCTAAGTTCTAGGGGACTTATGACCTCAGCAGTTGAGTCCCATAGTGCTCAGAGCCATTTTTTTTCGTCTCCAGATAAGAATAAAAATTTTTTGTTATAAATACAGCCGACGACAAAGTGACTCATGTCTGTTGTGTCACATATAATCTGTCTGATGTTAGGCTACTCTGCTTGCTTTCATACTCTCTGAGGATGCATAGGAACGCTGCTCAATCACAAGCTTACAACACCGTTGTTTCTAAGTACCATGAACATTCTTATGTAGTGCAAAACAGTTGGATTTGTGAGTCTCGATATCGTTCAGTTACAAGCTTTCAAAATGTGATGAAACTAAAGTCACGTACTTGATACAATATAGTAGTAAACATCATAGGATGTAAGTCAGGATCAAAACAGGTAATTAATTTCCAAATGACTTATCATCCAATTTCAGAGAAAGAACGTGATTTCAACCGTAGATGCGTACCTATGCAAATGAGTGGCGACAGCTGACAGTAAAGCTGCTGCAATTTGCATTTAAATTCAGGACAATCCAAAACAAGGATTTTCGTTTCTGTGCTTTAATCTGTGGTTATATTTCATCTACATCAGTAAAATAATGAAATCATGCATGCTTACCACGTTGACCATTATGGGTTCACAAAATTAAACCTTAAATTCATTAAGGGATTTAGCTTGTAGAAACTTTATGACTACGATATCTGTTGATGAAATACGAGAACCACGAGAAGTTACTTTGGTTTCTGTTGAATGACCTCTCTTGAGCGATGGAGAATATATTGACCTCGCTCAGTAACTGAATGAACTACACCGAAGAGGAGTGTCAGGAATTCTTCTGCGTTACCTTGTAGTCTAGTGTTAAAATATCAGGCCCAAGCTCTGGAAGATATATCTGTGACGTCTTTTTGACATCAATATTGTTCTTGTAATGGTGGAATTTTCTGATGCATTAAAATGCTTATCAGACGAGGAGTCAAACCAAATTCAGCAAAAAGTTTCAATTTGTGTGATTTCCAAGGTAGCTCGATATTCACAGCAGGGTAAATGATCATTCTTGCTGTTAAATTGTCACTAACGAAAGGATAATATAATAATGTTCTACCTGGCATGTAAGGTTACTTGAGATAAATTTCGTCAGTGATATGCAAGCTGATATATGATATTAACTTACTCCGAAATACCATAGTGATAGCACTGGCAGTACTGCACAATACACCTTATTGTTATGAAGGTCAAAGTGAAACATTACAAATTATAAAGGTTAATAAAAGATAGTTTTAGCACTCGTTCCAATTTCGAGAGGAGCATCCGTAATATTACCTTTGTCAAAGTGAGATGTATAACAACAAAACGTATTTTATGTACTTCAGGATTTATCTCTTAAGAAATATACGAATAATCAAGATCAATGGCTCCACTGATAAAGAATTCATTCCGTTGTCTGATATGCTTAACGTACCCCTCCTCCACTCATCACGACTCAGGGGCATGTATTTCGCGGCGTTTGTTGTTCATCATGTGGCAGAATAAGATGAACTGGATTGAAATAGTATCTCATTTCATTGCTTATGGGTACATCACCACAGGAAGCTGGACTGGATGAGAAATACTTGATAAGAGGCTTCGTCAAATAGCAGAAATCTGACAAAGGGATCACCATTATTTCGATCTGATTTGCTTACCGCTTAAAACAATCTGCTGCCCTATCTTTTATGCTCATTTCCTACACAAGGACAACAGCCCTTGTCTACGGAGCAGCCCCATCGGTTACATTCAATGGGCGTTCTTCATTTTCCCGTTTCAGTCTTATACCTATCATACACAGTTTCAAGACTAGTGCTCAGTTGGCATCTTTGGATCTATGTAGATCAGGACCAAATGCCAGGTGGTTTGCGAATTCGTCAGTTTCTCTGAAATGTTATTTGCATGGTTGGTGAGGTATGTGCCTTTCTCGGCAGACCTTAGATATTGTAGTATACTTACGCAGCACACACACACACACACACACACACACACACACTGTGAACGAACTCTGACAAGTGATACCGATTTCATGTCTGGCTATCATTTTCACCTCGATGAGTGCGTAGAGATGACAAAGTGTGTGTCTTTATCTTAGCACACTTCATGAACGCAGACAGAGAAATAGTTTTATTCCCAGAAACCGGCTGAGATTCACAAAATCACAAAGAGGGTACCAAGATTTAGCGAGGATCGATAACGTTTTTCTGGGAAAAAAATGCAAGCATGATAATTTACACGTGAGATTAAGAGCGTTTTTCTTCGCCATGCGTGGTATTTGTTATAAATTTTCATAAAGATACAGCTCCTTTTCGAAAAGATTGAAACACGATCAAATACAATGGAAAACAGTGAAGATTTTATCATAAAGGCCTGGAAATAACATTTTATCTAATGAACTGCATTTAGCTATAAAATACGTTTGGAATTTTGGCAGTGGAAATGTTTTGACATGTAACACAGTAAGGACATAAAATGGGAAGCAGACTCGGTACAGAGGGATGCGTCATACGTTCCTTCTGCTGCAGCAACTTTGTTCCCCCGTTTAACGCTGTGTGTTGCCGCGGTATGATGTTGATGGGAGCCTGTAAGTTTGCTGTTCTTAAACAGTTAGTTGGCCAACTTGGTTGCTGACATTCGTAGCAGTTTTTAAAGACTGCGCCTATTGCAACGATTACGATTTTCATACAATTTTTATATATATATTTTGGCATTTCTCTTATTATTTCACGTAGGTGCCGTAGGTAAGATAGAAATTGTAATTTCTCGGTATGTCGTAGAGGCACAGATAATTTTGTTGCAATATTTCCAAACTGCCTCATTGTGTATGATGTTTAAATTTATTGCTTCTTTGCTACTAACTCCATTCCCAACATATTTCTCGTACAATTTCCACATATTCCGCGGAACGTACGCACATAAATATATAGTTGTACCACACATAGTTCAAGAGATATGACGACATAAACACTGAGATACGTGAAAGAATGCCGCGTCATGCATGACGTTTTAGTACATTTATTCTTGACTGCTACGACAGTCCTACAGCCGAGCCAACATAAGAAAATCCCTGACACCTGCCAGTGCTTTCGACAGCTTTCAGTTTAGAAGCGCGAAGGGCTGTAGACGAAACGATAGCCGTCTATAAGAATTATGAAGAAGCGTTGCAATACAGACGTTTACAAAATCGCATTGTAGACACGCGAAGCAGCAGCACACAGTGAACAAAAACTGTCCAAGAGAATGATCCTTAATTTTGGTACTGTAGTTCTACATTGTGCATATTTTTTTTGTACAACTGTTTCATAATTACAAAGGCGTTTTCACTAATACGTGGAAATGAGATTTTTTTATACTTCACTGCATACACAGTTCAATTCTTATTTTCGTTTCTATTAGAAACTTGGCAACGCTGGATTTGGCAGCCTGTATTATTATACAATAACTACAGCTCGTATCCATGTTTAGAGATTAACGCTATAAAAATCATTTGTTGCCATATTTTATGTTCAACAAACATTCCCATATTTCTTTGGTGTTTTTCGCATTGCAACTTATAGTACATACACGAAGTTCCCCTAGCTCACCTCTTTTCTGCGTTTCTGACTAAGGCTCTAACTGGAGGGGAAACCAACGACAAATGTTCTGGGCTCGATACTAGGCTATAGTTAATGAAACACGTAAAGAGAATGTTGTTTCTGAAAAAAAAAATTACATATATAAAGAATGTGAAGGCATCGGACTTCAGACACGCCTCAGCAATTGGCTGGGAAGATCGCTCCACAAGAAATAAAAAAAAAGAAAGTTCTCTTCAATAGGCGCTTACTTAGGGAAATACATACATGAACTTGAGAACGAAGGCTGACTTAATTTATTTTAATCAATGCATCAAAAGTGCTACTGTAATAATGAAATGAATATGGTATCTACGTGCAACTGCAATATGCAATATTATCTGAGCTCTTACATCATGCCATTCATCAAAATCTTCGATATATAAATGTTTATTTTGCTCTGTATCGACCATCTCTGGGGTCTCTGTTTTGCGTTGACTGCCCAGTGAAACATTCCTAGAGGAAAATGTAAAACCTAGAATGAGGATAAGGATTTGAATACTCAGAGTATTGAAAGAGGCTTCAGTACAGATAAATGACCGGCTGCCCGAAGGGGAAACTTGTTCTTCGAAGTCTCTGTGCACTTTGAGATGAGAAAAAATTGACGAACGCTTATAACTCCGCTGCCTAACAGAAAGAGTAAACCACAATAGAAAATGATTGTGTAATTACTACTACTGCCTCAAAACACGCGAGTATGGTTGGTCAGTGCTGCTGAACTAAGTAGAAACCAAGCCCTAAAATCTTAGCTCCTGACCTCACAGCTTGAACCTTCTGAAACACAGGTCCACGATTCTCTCTATAGAAGGGGCTCTGGAAAACTATCTGCAAGCCACAGTGCACCCTATTACTAGTCTGATTTCATCTAAAGAAGAATGAGTGCTGTAGGGGGCTGCGGGGAGTCTTGTAAAAAACGTTATAGAAATGCATCGTGCGATATTTATTTATTAACCTGATCTGATTATGGCCAAAAGGCACTCTATTAATTCAGACAAGGGTACTGCATCACATTTCCCTGAGGAATAACAATTTTAATACGACAAATAGTATTCAAATGGTACGAGCGTCTTAAGCGGCAATGTGAGTAAATAACGCTATCAACTAGTGAAGTTAATATTGGCAAAGCTTGTACTACTGAAGCTGCTGCTACTAATGGCGATAACAGTTATACTACTACTACTACTACTACTACTACTACTAATAATAATAATAGCCGGCCGCGGTGGTCTCGCGGTTAAGGCGTTCAGTCCGGAACCGCGCGACTGCTGCGGTCGCAGGTTCGAATCCTGCCTCGGGCATGGATGTGTGTGATGTCCTTAGGTTAGTTAGGTTTAAGTAGTTCTAAGTTCTAGGGGACTGATGACCATAGATGTTAAGTCCCATAGTGCTCAGAGCCATTTGAATAATAATAATAATAATAATGACAATAATAACAATAAAAGTAGTGCCAGATATAAAAAGAATTTCTACATTTGATGTCTTTACAGTTGACCAGTAGCTATTGTTTTGTCAGCGGGAATAATATTTAAGAGCAGCTCTATTTGCACACATCCGTAAAAGTTTTGCATCACCTCGTTCCCGATAGTTCCGGACCTGTACAGAAAATTGGAATAGAGAGGAACATAAACATCATTTCCTGCATTTTTAGTGTTCATTAAACCACACCTTGCACACCACCATACAGCGAGACCTTCAGAGGTGGTGGTCTACATTGCTGTACACACCGATATCTCTAATACCCAGTAGCACGTCCTCTTGCATTGCTGCATACCTGTATTCTTCGTGACATATTATCCACAAGTTCATCGAGGCACTGTTGGTCCAGATTGTCCCACTCCTCAACAGCGATTCGGCGTAGAGAACTCAGAGTGGTTGGTGGGTCACATCGTCCATAAACAGCCCTTTTCAATCTATCCCAGGCATGGTCGATAGGGTTCATGTCTGGAGGACATGCTGGCCACTCTAGTCGAGCGATGTCGTTATCCTGAAGGTGGTCATTCACAAGATGTGTACGATGGGGGTGCGAATTAAGACGAATGCCTCGCCAATATGCTGCCGATATGGTTGCACTATCGGTCGGAGGATGGCATTCACGTATCGTACAGCCGTTACGGCGCCTTCCATGACCACCAGTTGAGTACGTCGGCCCCACATAATGACACCCTAAAACAGCAGGGAACCTCCACCTTGCTGCACTCGCTTGACAGTGTGTCTAAGGCGATCAGCCTGACCGGGTTGCCTTCAAACACGTCTCCGACGATTGTCTGGTTGAAGGCATATGCGACACTCATCGCTGAAGAGAACGTGATGCCAATCATGCAGCCTATTCCGGACAGTTTGCATCGTAACACGACATCCTGTGTCTGCACGAAAAGTGTTATTCAACATGGTGGCGTTGCTGTGAGGGTTCCTCCGAGCTATAATTCGTAGGTAGTGGTCATCCACTGCAATAGTAGCCCTTGGGCGGCCTGAGCGAGTCGGGTCATCGACAGTTCCAGTCTCTCTGTATCTCCCCATGCCCGAACAACATAGCTTTGGTTTACTCCGAAACGCCTGGACACTTCCCTTGTTGAGAGCGCTTGCTGGCACAAAGTAACAATGCGGACGCGATAGAACCACGATATTGACCGTCTAGACATGGTTAACTACAGACAACACGAGCCAAGTAGCTCCATCCACTAGAACTTACCGGCTGTCGGACTCCCTCTTCTAGTAAGCACTGCTCATGCACGGTTGTTTACATCTTTGGGCGGGTTTAGTGACATCTCTGAACAGTCAAAGGGACTGTGTCTGTGATACAATATCCACAGTCAATCTTCAGGAGTTCTGGGAACCGGAGTTGCGCCTCTGCTTCCTTGCCAAGTTTATGATTGCCAACATGAACTGTTTAAGCTGCATCCACCGATGTTTCCTAACCAAGCACATTGATGAAATCGTTCAAGACTGTTTGTAAACACGATACGGTAGTAAACGATTTTAGGAGGCATCCCTACGAGTTAGATCCTATTAGCACCAAAAAGCAGCTTAGGACAGTCCTCCAGAAAAACTACGCCCATTCGATATAGAAACACTGTAACCTCCCCACAATAATTTAAAATCATTAATATAAATAAATATCGTCATTCAGTGTAACCTGCCCACAAAATTCTTTCTGATTTAATCTAAGCTCAAAATTCCTTCACATTTAGCGTAACCTCAAAACAGAAAAATTCCTAAACCTCTCAACAATAAAATTATAATTACGTCGTTCACGTTCAGTGTTACGTCCCAATAAAAATGAATTCAGTAACCTGGTAATAAAACAATGTAACTAACCTCTCAATTAAATTGTCGCTCACTTATGACTTTTCAATAATTCACTGTGAATTTAACCTGGTAAATTTTGGACGACAGCAGTGCTGCGTCATGGCCCTGAAAGATCATTCTGAATAAGAAAAGAAAAAATTCTTACCTCAATGAAGTCGCCGGATATATCTTCTCTTACAATAAATTTTTCCGGCACAGCTCTGTGCAATGCTGGCCGACCTATCTGTCATTGATGAAAGGAAGCAACTGATTTTTCTATTGCAATAATCGGGATGATCATGGATGGGAGGAATTAGTAAATTCTTTAAATTGAAATGAATGTTGTTAAAAGTTACTTTTTATGAGGAAGATTATTATTACGAGGGTTTTAAAACATTTACATGCGACTTGAGATAACATTACTACATACGCGCGAGGCTGCTTTTTACCTTATACAATAATACTCAGGCTCCGACATCGCTGCACCGCGACCGGGCCAGCCAACACGATACACCAG
Organism: Schistocerca nitens; assembly: GCF_023898315.1. NCBI lineage: Eukaryota > Metazoa > Arthropoda > Insecta > Orthoptera > Acrididae > Schistocerca > Schistocerca nitens. The sequence goes on along the minus strand of NC_064615.1, from coordinate 696,578,020 downwards.
ACCAGACCAGAGCAGACTCCAGACTAGCAACAACTTACTGCTACAGCTTCACAGTTCCTACTACAGTCAACACTGCTCTCTGGTCAGAGATTTTCTTATACCTTGCATATCGCAGGCAGCGCATGAGCAATACATCGAAATTACATCTGCTCGGACCTCTTACATAACCCTCCACTGGGGGGGGGGGGGGGGGGGCAAAAATTGACAGCGATGGTGAGTCAATTGGACTTTCCATGAGCAACAAATTATTCTCAAAACTACTTAATTAACTAAGTTTACAGTCACAGAGTATATATATATATATATATATATATATATATATATATATATATATATATATATATAAGTGCAGAACATGAAATGAAATAAAGTGCACATGCACTGAGTACAGAACATATCAAGCAATGACAAAATGTATACGCAATGAGTACAAAACACATTAACAAATGACATAAAGTGCACACACACTGTATATATTTTTTACCATTTTACAAGAACTAGGATACGCAATGAGTACAAAAAAAATTAATAAATGACGTAAAGTGCACATGCACTGTATATATTTTTTACCATTTTACAAGAACTACAAGAACTAGGTTACGCAATGAGTACAAAACATATTAATAAATGACATAAAGTGCACACACACTGCATATATATATATATATATATATATATATATATATATATATATATATATAACCATTTTATAAGAACTAGGTAAGGAAAGGGAAGGATTGCATCATGGTTGTAGCACAGTAGGTTGCACGTAGCTGCACTGAAAGTCCATATCTTTTTAGAGAAGCACAACACCAAGTGAGACAATCTGAAGTTCTCTTCCCTGAAGTATTAATCAGTGTAGCCAAGAAACTGAAACGTCGTATTAATATTCAATGTTATCATATTGCTAGTACATTAAGTACACCAAACAGTGGGACCATAATAACATCTCCATCGTTCAAGGTGGTGGACAGCATGATGTGTCAACACCATATCCTTGTAAGGTACACCAACGTAGAATTAGTGCAAAAACCAAATATAGTGCTCCATGATCATGAGGATAGACAGGACAAACGGATATTGCAGTAATTTTTGGTAATTAGGTCAAAAGGTGAAGGACATTAAGTCTTATGCTAGTCATCATAGAGAATTACACTAGTCTATCAACCGATTTGAGTAATTGTTGGCACTCATTGCCTAGTTACTAAACATTTCTGTACTATGTATGGAGTGTTACAGAACATTATTCATAAGTCATCTGATTACACTAAATATTGGCACTCATTAGCCAGTTACAAACCATATTTATGCATTGTTCAGAAGTCATCATTCAAAGCAAGAGTTATTTAATGGCATAGCATTAACATAATTCATTTAGTTATAGAAATCATTGGCACTCATTGGTCAGTTACAAACCATTTTATGCATTATTCAGAAGTGATCATTCAAAGCAAGAGTTAATTAATGGCATAGCATTAACATAATTCATCTAGTCATAGTAATCATTGGCACTCATTGGCCAGTTACAAACCATTTTTATGCATTATTCAGAAGTCATCATTCAAAATAGGAGCTAATGTGTGTAGCATCAAGCTACTCGTATTCATATATAATATCATGCAAGTGATATAAGACAAATTTAAAAATATAAAAAAACAGTGGCATTCATTGGCCAGTTACAAAGTATTCATATACTTTTATAAAACATTTTTCAGTATTATTCAGAAGTAATCATTAAAAATGAGAGTTAATTATTGGCATAGCATTTATAGAGTATAACAAAAATATTATTTACAGAAATTATTGGGATAGCATTTATGCATTATTACAAAACATCATTCAGTATTACTCAGAACTCATCATTCAAGTGACATAGGACATATTTAAAATGTAACACACTATAACTATTACTCAAGGTCTGTGGTTTGAAAACATCATTCAGTATTACTCAGAACTCATCATTCAAGTGACATAAGACATATTTAAAATGTAAAACACTATAACTATTACTCAAGGTCTATGGTTAGAAAACATCATTAAGTATTACTCTGAACTCATCATTCAAGTGACATAAGACATATTTAAAATGCAACACACTGCAACTATTACTCAAGGTCTGTGGTCCAATAATACATAGACATAATGTATTCAATACATCTGAGAAATCTGCATTATATTTAGTACTATAAATATCTCTTAAACTACTAGCATTATAATGGGACTGGTAATACATTTTTTTTTTTTTTGTGCAAGCAATGCATTGCGTTGGGATCGATAATTAATTGCTGGGGCATGAAAATATTTGCTTTTGACTTATTGCTGCAAATAAGGATTAGAAACGTCATTCGTCATGAGTCAGCTGTAGCAAGGTTATGAAACAAGTAGAGTATATGTGATCACATTCATAAAAGACACACACAAATGGGTAAAAAAAATGCAAGTACTAGAACAGGTTTCATAACTAACTGCTTATAGCACATTAATTTCATGAATAGCTTCTCCTGGAAAAAATACAAAATTGATTATTCAGCTGAAAAAAGAAACGCATATTATGTTGAAAAGTAGTGAACTTCGAATTAACAGGTAATGAAACGTGTACTCAATATGTATGTACTCTAGCTGTCCTTTCCAAAACATTCAGTCATTATACCATGCGATATAAGACATACTGTCAAAACGAACTGCAACAAATACTTAAATAACTACATAGAATTTCTTAACTAACAGTAAATATATAAACTTCATCATTATTCTCGTCTGCAAAGAAAAACTTCATTATTCATATTAGCATATTCTTCATATAACTATTCATCATCATTCATTATCATCTGCAAAAAGGACACTTCATTATTCATTATTCATATTACCATTTACTTCATATAACTATTCATAGTATAGAGTTTCTTATTTCTAGCATATTTCATCACTAAAACTAAGATGTGTAGTTCCGTCTGACAGCCTGCATCAATCGCCTCGTATTCTGAAAGAAAAAAAATTAGTTAAGACTGCTATCATACGATGTGTATAGTATATTCTTGTTAATGCTTGTTAATTCTGATCCATTTACTCTTCATCACAAGGTATTCCATTTTCTTTCGTTCATTCCGAAGGTCAAATTTCCATTTCATAGTAATCCACTGTGGTTTGTTTAATTTATTTCTTTTACACGTTATTGCTTTCTGAAAATGATGAATAAGGATTAATATCTTGCATTTAAATCATATACCCATTTAAAAAAACTTGTTTCTAGTGATATAATTAAGCATACAACATAGCATGACAGAAAACGTATTACGTCAAAAACATAGACAGTTTTGAAGTGCAAAAAATGTACACAGAGTATCATAATGTAGTAGTAAAAAAATGTAAAATAGTCATGATGTTGAGATATCATAAGGCAAAATGTCAAAGTCAACTGGTGTTTGTTAGTTTTCGTAGTGCATACAAACAAAACATGAAAAGAATCATACATACACGAAAAATGGAAAATGTGCACGGTCTGATATATAAGGACAAGAAAAGCGACCTGTTAACCTTACCTTCCCGGGCACTTGCCAAGAAAAATACGAAAATAATCAGTAAGTATTCATATAAATATCTGCAAATGGCATTACAGTGCGACAAATCATAAAGTATGTTCATTCAATGAAGGGTTTAATATTGGAGACATGGTGATTGCCTTTACTTTTTCCGGTTCTTAGAGTTTCGACGTGTACTACATTGGGGTGAGGAATGCTGCGAATTCGATACGGACCTGCGTATAAAAGGTCAAATTTACTGCATATACTCTTTCCTCTGTTGGATAAATTATGTGTGCGTACTAATATCTTCTGTCCAATGTGAAAGTCACGGCGTGTACAAACCTGTTTTTGCTCTCTTCTCCGGCGCTCTGCGGCACGTTTGATGTTGTTCAGCGCAATGTCAATTATTTCATGGTGTCGTAGTCGACGAGATGTATGAAAGGATACTAATTCTTTAATTTTGTTAGGTGGTTCAACATTTTTCAATATAACAGTCGGAGAAAGCATAGTAGATTCATTTGATATGGAGTTACATCCTGGAATGACAGTATGTGTGTATCCCAATCAATATGTCTTTTATAGCAGTATATATTCTAAATAGTTTACCAATTTCTTTCATTAGTCGTTCACAAGGGCTCGAAGAAGCGTGATACTTGGATATATAGATCGGAGAAATGTTTCTTGTCCGTAACATACGTGTCCATATAGCAGATCGAAACTGTGGTCCATTGTCGGAAATTACTTTCAATACATGCCATACATGAAATAGAAAATGTTTTACAAATGCTTTCGAAACAGATTTAGCAGTAGCTTTGCGTAACGGAGTGAAGGTAACAAATTTTGAAGTGAGTTCAACAGCGACAAAGATGTAGCAAAAACCTCTATTAGATCTGGGAATCGGACCAAAAATATCTACAGCGGCCATGTGTCTCAATTTAACAGGTACAATGGGAGGAATATGTGAAGTCGTGTCTGACTTAGCTTTCTGGCAAATTTTACATGACGCTAAAACTCGTACACGTTTCTCCATGTTGGCAAAATAACAGTTCTGTCTCAGTATAAGAAAACATTTTCTGGCTCCGTAATGTGCGTAACTTAAATGAGTATACCAAATTAATTTGTTAACAAGTTCGTCAGGAATGCATAGTAACCAATTGTTGCTGTCAGGGTGAGAGCGGCGAAACAGAATATTATTGCGTACAGTGTAATGGTTTCTAATGGTAACATTGTTCCTATCTTGCCAAAGGTGTTTAATTTCTTTCCATACGTTGTCTTTACTCTGCTCTTGTGCTATGTCTCGTAATGATGACGAAATAAAATTTTCAAATGCAACTTGTTGAATATACATGACGCTAAAATTTGCTTGGCAGAAGTTGGTTGCGTTGTCTTGCTGATTGTTGCTGAGAGAACGGGATAGTGCGTCTGCTACAATATTTTGCGTACCGGGAATATGAACAATTGTAAAATTAAATTCCTGTAAATAGAGTTTCCATCTGCTTAACCTGTAATGTGTAAATTTTGCTGAAAGTAAAAACTGTATAGCTCTATGGTCTGTGTAAACGGTCGTATGTCTTCCATAAAGAAAATGCCGAAATCTCGTAAATGCCCATACAACACATAATGTTTCAAGTTCTGTAACAGAATAATTGCGTTCAGCAGGTGACAGAATGCGACTCGCAAAGGCGATGTTTTTAATTACTGTAGAACCATCTTCTTCAATTTCCTGAAAAATGTGTACGCCTAAAGCGGTGTTAGAACTGTCGGTGGCAATTGAAAAATTTTTAGTAAGATCCGGATGTGATAACAGTGGTGCATTCATCAAAGCTTGTTTCAGATTGACAAATTCAGACTGCGCTTGGCTATCCCAGGATCAAATAGTGTTTTTACCTGTCAATTGACATAATCTAGGGGTGTCTAAAGCAGAGTAATTAATAAATTTACGAAAAAAGTTAATTAAAGCTAAAAAGCTGCGTAGTTGTTTCTTCGCCGTAGGAACAGTAATGTCACGTAAAGCTTGAAGTTTTTCCGGGTCAACCGCAATGCCTTCTGCTGAAATTACATGTCCAAGAAATTTTATAGAAGTTTTGCCAAAGTGCGATTTGCTGAGATTAACTGTGAGTCCTTGTGCACGAAAAGTTTGCAACAGCTGTTCAAGAATCAGATTGTGTTCAGACCAGTTAGCTTCTGCAATAAGAATGTCGTCTACTAACATTTTGATTCTGTCTTTTAGTTCTGTCGGAAGTATAGTATTCAAACCGCGAATAAATGCTGCTGAAGAAATAGTTAAACCGAACGGTAATTTACAAAATTGATAACAGTCACCAAAACAGAGAAAAGCTGTGTACTTTCTGCAGTTCGGATGGAGCTGAATTTGCCAAAATCCCGATTTCAAATCTAATGTGGAATAAACAGCAGTACCATGAAATTTCTGTAGAAGTTCTTCTAGTGTCTGTGGGGGATCTGTTTCATTAATAATAATGTCATTGATGTGACGCGAATCAAGTACGAGGCGAAGTGAACCATCCTTTTTCTTAACAATATGGAGCGAGTGTATGTACGGACTAACTGCCGGTTCAATAATTCTTTGGTCAAGCATAGCTTGCAATTCTTTCTTAACTTGACCTCTGTGAATGTATCGAATAGGATAACGTTTGGCTTTAAATGTATCGTGCTGTTTAACTTGAAATTCATACACAAAACCGGACATAGTTCCAGGGACGTTGTCAAAAAGTGGAACTTGCTGTTAAAGAATTTTGCGTAGCTCTGAACGTTCGTCGTCTGTATTTGCACTGCTCTGTTTAATTTTATCAGTAATCATCTGTATAACGTCATAGTCGGCTTCGTCTGGAGTATTATAGTTGTGTACGTACGTATCTGTGAACAATGTGGAATGACAGTCTATGTTACGTGATGCAGAAATGACTTCTGTACGATTAATTGTTTGTTCTTCTGCAGATAAAGAGTGCTGATGTTCTAAAGCCAGTTGTACATTTTCATCCTTTAACATTAAATAGGAATTTTGAAAGTCAATAATTGCGTCGTGTTGTACCAGAAAATTCGTACCTAAAATAACGTCTGTTGTCAATAAAGGAACAATCTAAAAATTTGAGTTAAAAGTATGACCTGCAATACAAAACGATAACTGTGTCTGTAATTTTACATCTACTCCTTTACCAGATACTGCTCCTTTTACTTTAGTTTTTCCTAATGGTAACGTAGGATAGGTATTCTCTTTGTTACATTCGTTGAAAGTTTCTTCATTTATAACTGACATAGGTGATCCAGAATCTATTACTGCCGAAAATTTGGATGATCCAATCTTTACTTCAATGACAGGGTGTGAAATGGTTTTTTGAATAACTGGTCTTTCCTGCAAAAGAGTGTCTCGGATGTCGTCAAAAGTAATAACATTTTCGTGAACAAGATTCTGCGTGTCAAAAGTATTGCTTGCGTTGCTGAAAGATGCAACCTGTACTGTATCTAGTCAAATTCTATCTGACGTGCTATTATTTGCGGGATGATGCTGTGGGATTTCGACTATTTGTACTATTCTGTTATTTCGTCCTGACGCATTAGGTTCGGGATGATACCGACTGTCTGGTTCATTCATGATAATCTGTTGTTGCGGATGATTTTGCTGCTGGTAAGACCGACTGTTATTAAACGTACGCTGAAAATTGTGCTCATTACTTTTACGTCTGTCATGACAGTCATTTCTATAAGGCGCGTTGCGATACGAGTTAAAATGATGTGTTTTCTGTACGTAGTGATTTCCTTGTTGCTGTGCGTTACTATTTGGCGGAGCCAACGCTATACGTGTAGGCGGCGAAACATTAAAGCTTGGTTGACCTTGCACATTACATTGTTGGTTAGGTATTCTAACCGGTTGGTTTTGTTGCTGTTGTTGGGAAAAACCTCTATTGTTACCAAAATGTGGTTTCTGTTGCTGATAATTTTGACGATACTGATAATTAAAATTTTGTCTGTTATTAAAGTACTGGTGGTTGTCGTTCCTGGAGCGTCTATTAACTGTCACTTTCAGGTAAAACTTGTCGTATCAGGTTTTCTTTACTCATTCCTAATTCTAGATAGATCGATAGTTGAAGAGCTGTTTTGACGGGTATGAAGGATAGTAGAAGAGAAGGCAGCAGTGCAGAAAAATAAAGATGAAATAACACTACTACGGCTTGGGGCCCTGTGCACGCTACGGCACATATTCATCGAAGTGTAATGAACCCCCTGAGGTCTCTTACGCGCTGCAAATAAATTTTAGTTTCTGCGTTACAGGCAATGCCGGTGAAAATTCAAAAGCAAATTGTGGTAACCAGTCCAAGGGGTGAATCTGTGTTCTGGCATTCTTAAATTTCCCAAAGGATAGAAAGTGCTTGTAATCAAAATTATCGTCTCTGTATGTCTGAACAGGTTCAGGATTGTATGATAACTGTTTGTCTGTGACTGTTCGGAATCTAACTCACGTACTCTCTGTAAATTACCTAAATTATACTGGCTGTGTGAGTCTGAGAAATGTTCGGAATGTGGCGTATGCTGTGCCGTGTTAGAGGCTGAAACACTTTTCATCTCTGTCACTTCTTGCTGTAAAGTTGACAATTTTCTACTTAATGTATTATTGGACGAACCTATCTCACTGATCGTCTGCTGTAAATTTTGGATTTCGGGTGTTTGATTAAACGAAACAGGTGACGTATCGTCTGATTTGGTGTCATTATTACTTTCGATAACGTCAATACGACTGGCCAATTCATCATATTTTTCAGTCAGTACTTTTACCTGATCATCGTTTTTAGTATCAGAAGCATTAATTTGTTTTTGTATTTTACGTGTGGTTTTGTTCAATTTTTTAACGTCTGCTTTGATGGCATCGGGATCCTGTATTAGTTCCAACTTTTCAAGTCTTTTGGTCATTGTCTGAAAGTCTAATGTGTGTGTCGGAGATTTCATCATGCAATTCGGTGTTCAACTGTTTGATTTCGTCCGATACTGTAGCAATATTGTTGTCTACGTATGTTTTTGCTTTAGTAAACAATTTACGCTTATCTCCCTGTCTCTGTGCAGTAATTGTTTCCATGACTTGTTGCTTTACTTTATTCTGTTCCTGCATAAATTTACTGTAACGCATTTCACAGTTTTGTAGGTGGTGATTAAAACGTTCGTCAATTTGACTGTTTTGTTGTTCAAATTTCGTATCTATTTTCGCATCCAGTGTGCGTGAAAGTTCTGATTACATTAATTTAAACTCGTCGCGTAACTGTGTTGCGTTTTCAGAACATTGTTTAGCGACTGCACTAATTTCATCCCTAAGTAATTTCGTTGTGGCTGCATGTGTATTACTTCTTGTGCAACAGATCTAATTTCTTTACTACTGTTCCTAGCACAAGCCTTAATTTCCTCACGTAATTGTTCTTTAGTATCGTGACATTGCACGGCAACGGCTGTAATCTGTCACGAAGTTGTTTGTTCTGTTCACTTAGGTTGTCTTGTTTTTCATTCGACTGTTTAGAATTGTGGTCTAGTTTTTCATTTAGTTGTTTGTATGATTGATTAATTTGTAGCAATAATGCCATAACTTGATCCATGCCAATATTACCTACTCTATTCTCTGTGCTGTGTGATGATGTATCTGCATTTGCCGCGTTTTGTGTAACCATCTGGTCATTTTCTGATTCTTGAAAAAGTTTGCCAATTGGATGTGCACAGTTGGTCACTACACCGGAATCAAATAAATCTGACATATTCTGACTACATTGTTCATCTTCGTGAGAAAAATTTATCTGTTCACAATTCAAATTTTGCAAACCGGGTGTGTCAAACTGGGCAGCGTTCTTTGAATCGGAACGTGCCGCGTCATCAATTGTTAAATTTACTTTGGACATAATTGAATTTGTTTGCCCATCATTAGAATTAAAATCATTACTAGTGATCGGCAGGCACTGATTATCTGTAATTAGAGGATTATCACTATTACACTGAGTGTCGCAAGAATTATCGGTCAAATTATTAGAGTCGGCTATTTCACTCATTGCACATCGCGATGTACTGTTGACAGTTTTTCGCGGCATTTTCACTAATCAAAATTAAGCACAAAATAAAACAAAGACAAAGCAAAAATGGAACAAACACAATTACAACAAAGAGCAATAAATTGCCGATGATCTGTGAAAGAAAAAGTGACACATTAGTAAATGTGTTGCGCCAGATGCAAACTACATTTAAGTAAATAAGAGCAGATATATGACTACTTCTCAGAAATTCACAAAGAAATACGATCCTGGCCGGTTGTCGCCAAGTGTAACCTCCCCACAATAATTTAAAATCATTAATATAAAAAAAATATCGTCATTCAGTGTAACCTGCCCACAAAATTCTTTCTGATTTAATCTAAGCTCAAAATTCCTTCACATTTAGCGTAATCTCAAAACAGAAAAATTCCTAAACCTCCCAACATTAAAATTATAATTACGTCGTTCACATTCAGTGTTACGTCCCAATAAAAAATGAATTCAGTAACCTGGTAATAAAACAATGTAACTAACCTCTCAATTAAATTGTCGCTCACTTATAACTTTTCAATAATTCACTGTGAATTTAACCTGGTAAATTTTGGACGACAGCAGTGCTGCGTCATGGCCCTGAGAGATCATTCTGAATAAGAAAAGAAAAAATTCTTACCTCAATGAAGTCGCCGGATATATCTTCTCTTACAATAAATTTTTCCGGCACAGCTCTGTGCAATGCTGGCCGACCTATCTGTCATTGATGAAAGGAAGCAACTGATTTTTCTATTGCAATAATCGGGATGATCATGGATGGGAGGAATTAGTAAATTCTTTAAATTGAAATGAATGTTGTTAAAAGTTACTTTTTATGAGGAAGATTATTATTACGAGAGTTTTAAAACATTTACATGCGACTTGAGATAACATTACTACATACGCGCGAGGCTGCTTTTTACCTTATACAATAATACTCAGGCTCCGACATCGCTGCACCGCGACCGGGCCAGCCAACACGATACACCAGACCAGACCAGAGCAGACTCCAGACTAGCAACAACTTACTGCTACAGCTTCACAGTTCCTACTGCAGTCAACACTACTCTCTGGTCAGAGATTTTCTTATACCTTGCATATCGCAGGCAGCGCATCAGCAATACATCGAAATTACATCTGCTCGGACCTCTTACAACACATTATGTCCGTCTACTGCTGAACTATAATTTACCGAGGTGAATTGAACAAGAGACAATAGTTTAGCGTACCACGAATTGTAATTCAGTGCGACTGAGCATGTGAATGGAATTAAAGTTTACCATATCAAGAAGGTTGTGACTTTTTTGCCCGAACCAGGACATTTTATAGTATATTGTTTTACCAAACAATTTCAAGAGAATGCCCGAATGATTTCTAGTAATAGGACTTCCCAATTACAGGCCCATAATGAAAGTTCTTGAAATTAATTGCACCTAAGAAGTATTTCTCTGTAAACTACACAAGTAATTTTGTAAGTAGTCTCATTCACAGATAATATGAGTACTTAGTATTTCCCAGGAAATCGTTAGGATCCCAGAGAATTACGGTTTGTGTAGTAGAGACATTGGCAGCAAAAATATAGGGCTTTTCTAAATGATGGATCCATTTTCAAAACTTTTTTATGCCTTCAAGTACAAATCCAAAATGAACAAGCTTTATACCAATGAAAAGGGGAAGTTTCGAAGTTTCTCATGATGTTTGATATCAATTTAATAAATGTAATAATTTGTAACAATTTGTAATAACTAGCTTTTAATAATTATTAATAATTAAAACGTGATAAATGTTATAAATGTTGAATGTTGCCACCGTTGGCTGCACAACAAACATCGACGCTGTAGCCAAACTCGTCCCACACACGCGAAAGCGCATCTGCTGTTGCTGAGTGCACGGCAGCAGTGATCCAGTTCCGCAGATCGTTCAGAGTGTTGAAACGGAATGACGGCCCTATTACCACACGAACTCTACTGGGCGCTTCTGAAACCATCACCGCCCGCCCGCCGCCGCCCGCCAAAAACTTTGAAAGTTCCTCTTTTCATTGCTATAAAGCTTGTTTCTTCAGGATTTGTGTTTGGATACACACGAATTTTTGAAAATGGGTCCATCATTTAGAATAACCCTGTATACAGAACTCAATCGTCTCAAAGTCCCACCGACTGCATCGTAATCAAGGCAGAGTACGTGGTTTGTTGGATAGAAAAGGAAATCGGTTCTGGTCCAGCCAAAGGTACCAACCCAGCATTGTCTTCAGTAGGCTTAGGAAAATCAATCGGTGTATTTCTGAGTCCTGCACCTCCTTTAAATCGAGCAACGTAACCCAATACGCTTCAACCTCTAGGAAAATGGACTGAAGTCGACAACGAATGTAACTGTGAGTAACAGCATCGTTATCGGTACAGCATTCCTCTTTTACCCATTCTGCCCAAGACGGGAATAGAAGCCGGTTAATCACTGGTTGCATTACTGACGTAGCAAAATTAATCACATTATTTCATTAGCACGTCGACCTGTTGTAGGTACAACAGGCGATCAAAAAATTTTCCGTTTGAGGGCGTTGCTTCAGCGTATATGCAATGTAGCGCAACTCCGACGTGGTTATATGTACGGCGATGTGTAGACCAGAGATCAGAGTGGCATTAGTATCTTTCGTGGGGTAAGTAAGGAAAAGTTAACTATGGTGACGGTATTACCAAATGAGTCCAAACGACCAACGTGCTGTTATTCTTTTCTTGGCTGCTGATGGACAACAGACACCCGTACACATCCATAGGACAACGAGAAATGTTTTATTCGGCACCTTGACTGCCGAAAACCACCGTTGTAGAATGGTGCGACAAGTTACGTGCTGCTGCTCCATGATAACGCACGTCCCCATATCGCAGATATCATGACGCAGAAGTTTCGTCAACTCAAGTGGGATACACTCGATCACGCGCCTAGAGTCCTGGTCTCTCCGCACGAGACTATTGCGCCTTCGGTCCCCTAAAAGAGGCCTTGAAAGGTGGAGAATGTACAGCAGGCTGTTACGGACTTCTGCAAGCAGCAGGATACGGTGTTTTACCAAATGGGTATCTTGAACATGGAGCGTCAGTGGGGCGATTGCCTCAACGCTCAAAGTGATGATGATGATGATGATGAGCGTTTGGCGTCATTGGCCGGGAGGCCCCTCGCGGGGCAGGTCCGGCCGCCATATCGCAGGTCTTATTACATTCGGCGCCACATTGGGCGACCTGCACGCCGGATGGGGATGAAATGATGATGAACACAACACAACACCCAGTCCCTGAGCGGAGAAAATCTCCGACCCAGCCGGGAATCGAACCCGGGCCCAGAGGTCGGCAATCCGACACGCTGACCACTCAGCTACTGGGGCGGACAACGCTCAAAGTGATTTCGCCAGAGTGGCATACCGATTTTGAATTCTACGACCTGCGAACAAAAACTTTTTCATCGTCTCCTTTATTAGGAGTAGCGTAAGACATTATTCTTGCCTACATTTATACCGCTGTTCGATACTAGCAATGCTGCTGCCTAACAGTTGTTGTTGCTTGAAAGTAATTTGTGAATTTAAAACCACTGAGCCTCAACTGAATGCATGTCTAATACGAAAAGACAGTTAAAGATAAATATTAGTCTGAGAAAAATTTTGCGTGCTGACAGAAATCTTATTGTTGTTGACACAATTTTTCCTCTGCAATAGAATCAGGTGAGTACTGATGGTATCTGTTGTGAATTGGCAGGAGCCAATTCACGGGGTTTGGAGGAAGCCGAAAGGCACGCGTTAAGCTCACGCAGACTGGCGTGAGGTCTGGAACAGTTAAGGGAATTTTTAGTAGCAAATAAAGTACATAGTTGATGTAATAACTTTAATCCATAATGGTAGAACATCGGTCTGACGGTACAGGCATCACAAGTTAAATATCTATTGATAATGGCGCCTTGCTAGGTCGTAGCAAATGACGTAGCTGAAGGCTATGCTAACTATCGTCTCGGCAAATGAGAGCGTAATTTGTCAGTGAACCATGGCTAGCAACGTCGGCTGTACAACTGGGGCGAGTGCCAGGACGTCTCTCTAGACCTGCCGTGTGGTGGCGCTCGGTCTGCAATCACTGACAGTGGCGACACACGGGTCCGACGTATACTAATGCACCGCGGCCGATTTAAAGGCTACCACCTAGCAAGTGTGGTGTCTGGCGGTGACACCACAGTATCGCTATGTACTTGTAATTCATAATAGTGATCTTAATGGTACCAGTCTTTTCCTTTAATAACTCAGCTTTGTTGATCTGACTGTCTTTCAATGCACACACATTTAAATATAAAAGTCTCTTAGGTACTACCCAACAAATAGGTAGAAAAAAAGTTTAGTTTAAAATGATTTATACACTGCATTCACACATTTAATACACTAGTGGTACAGTGTACGTTTTACTTTATATTTTTCCAATTTTTCTCATAACAAAAAAAGTTTCTAGACGCGCGAGTTACCGCCTAGCAAACAAAAAGCATGGTTCTCTCTCTCTCTCTCTCTCAGCTAGAATTATCGAATGTCCTTTTATCAATACACGTACTGGTTATTACGCATTATATTTGCTCATTGCATCTTAGATTATTCTTTGTGAGTCACCGAGTGAGCTAATTTATGCGTTTTCCATCAGTAATCACGACCAGCTTTTTCATTGCTGCGTATAGGTGCCTTGGGGCATTGTGACATCTGCTTTTGCTTTGGACTGGTCACCATTTACGAACTTTACCATACTACAACAGAGATAATTACAAATATGCAGATACAATTCGAAACATTACCATTCTTCATACCATAATTTCTCGATGCTTTCTGGAGGTGACAAAATCGGGACGTTACAATATCCAAATGTCCAACGCATTCAGAATACGAGTCCAGTGTCGTACTTATTGAGCCAAATTTCTCAATCTATAGCAGCAAAAGAAACCTTGCTGGAACAATATGTGATACAATGCGCAATGCGCCATTTCCATGGAGGGCAACATACGCATATCCCTGTACATACTGAGCCGCCTAACTTGGGTCACTGTTCAACAGCATCTTCTGCACGAAGAGCCACAGCACTCGCCGCATGTGACTACGTGGTGCTGTTCCACGGGAACGTTGTTTCTCGGTCCGTTCATCTTTGAAGACAATACACCCAGAGGGCCTGCCAGGTGCACCGTAACGTTTTCATGTTATTGAAGCCTCCATGTACAACAACTTATTCCTGCTTTGGAAGAGCGCAGTTGTGTGAAAATCAATGTTTTGATGCAAGAATGGACAATATCTCATGTCACTCGTCCAATTGACATATGCTTAATGTAGTCTTCCACGGACCTTTTTCATTCAAACGTTTACGATGCATTGCTTACAGGATCACCTGATCGTTTCCCACATACACTTTACATCCGATCTGAAGGCCAGTGTACAGCAGCACGTTGCTCGGATTCCACCAGAAGCGCAACGGGCAATTGTTGATCCCGTCGTTTTACAGGTGCAGCATCTCGTCGACGACTCCATTGCTTGTATTGAACATATTGTGTAAGCGGCAGTTAATAATAAAATCGACATTACGCGTTGCTCACATGTTTGACCTTTCCTGCTCACGTCCCATTCGCAAGGTCTTCCAGATACATTCAATAATGTCTGGGGAGTTTGGTGGTCAGTGGAAGCGCTTAAACTCCGAAGAGAGTTCCTGGAGCCCCTCTGCAGCAATTCTTGACTTGTGGGGTCCCATTGTCCTGCTGGAATTGTCGGAATGTACAACGGACATAAATGGATTTACGCGATCAGACAGGGTGTTTACGTACGTGTCACCTGACTGAATCGTATCTAGACGTATCAGGGGTCCCATATCACTGCAACTGCACATGCCCCACACCATTACAGAGCCTCTGCCAGCTTCAACACTCCCCTGCTGACAAGCAGGGTCCATCGATTCATGAAGTTGTCTCCATACCCGAACACGTCCATCCACTTGATACAATTTGAAACGAGACTCGTCGGACCAGGTACTCGAGCTTTTTGTCGTGCAGTCATCAATGGTACTCGAGTGTGGTTTCGGTACCGAAAGCCCTTATCGACAACTTTTCGCTGAATGGTTCGCCCACTGACACTATGTGATGGCCAGCATTGAAATCTGCAGAAATTTGCTCAAGGGTTGCACTTCTGTCAGTCGTCGTTGGTCCCGTTCTTGGCAGGATCTTTTTCCGGCCGCAGGGATCTCTGAGATTTGATGCTATATTGGTTGTATCTGTAATTGAAGAAACAACAAATAGCGATTGGCGTGAGTTCCAAATTCTGTTTATTGCCAACAGTTCCACAATACTAACACAGCTTGGTGCTTGATCAAGAGCAGCGACTGGGCTGCAGAGTCCAAGTCCGGTGTGGTAAACAGTCGTAGAACAGTGTAGCGTCGTTCCTGGGTGCGACGTCGACGTAGCCAGTAGGTAGCCCAACACGAGACTGCCAGGCGTGGCGGCGTATGCAGCTATATAGGGTGAGTGGCGGAGGAATATGCCCGCCGTAACCGAGTCCGCTTGTCGTGTTCTGGTATGACTGGCGGCGCGGCCTCACGTAACTGTCTCTCGGGAAGCCGCCGGCCGAGGTTGCCATGGCAGTGCGGAGGCACTCAGCGTGTGAGGCCCGCGCCTGCGCTGTACAGCTGTGCAGAGATGCGCATAAGCGGGGCGTTCCGGCCGTTGGCTGTATGACGTAAAGACCGCGGCCACACAGTTGCGGGCGCCACTGTGTGGGCATTGACTATACCACAATACTGGATTCCTGTTATTCATGGTTGTAAGTAGGCTGTTTAGGTTCTTATATTGGTAACGCCACCGCCACGTAGCGCTCTGCATGAAAATCACTGGCTGTGCTGCGTACAGTCTGCGGCTGGTTTGCATTGTTGTTGGCTATTGTAGTGTTGGGCAGTTGGCTGTTAAGAGCGCCTAGCGTTGCGCGGTTGGAGGTGAGCCGCCAGCAGTGGTGGATGTGGGGAGAGAGATGGCGGAATTTTGAGAGCGGACGATCTGGACGTGTGTCCATCAGAAAGAGTAAATTTGTAATATTGGATATCATGGACTGATATATATTATCACCTTTGAACACTATTAAGGTAAATAGATTGTTTGTTCTCTATCAAAATCTTTCATTTGCTAACTATGCGTATCAGTAGTTAGTGCCTTCAGTAGTCTGAATCTTTTATTTAGCTGCCAGTAGTGGCGCTCGCTGTATTGCAGTAGTTCGAGTAACGAAGATTTTTGTGAGGTAAGTGATTTGTGAAAGGTATAGGTTAGTGTTAATCAGGGCCATTCTTTTGTAGGGAATATTGAAAGTCAGATTGCGATGCGCTAAAAATATTGTGTGTCAGTTGAGTGTTGATCAGAATAGGTAAAGAGCGAAATATCTGAGTACGTTCAGTTCTGCTCAGCTGTTTGAAAATCAAATAACGTAAGGGGTTTATCAGCACAGTAATTCATTAATTTTTCTAAGGGGACATTTCATGGTACATTCGCAAAATGGTCTTATGGGCAAATCCTCACGTCATCGCGTTGTTTCATCGCTCGTGCGCCGACTATAGCACCACGTTCAAACTCACTTAAATCTTGATAACCTGCCATTGTGGCAGCAGTAACCGATCTAACAACAGCGCCGGACACTTGTTGTCATATATAGGCGTTGCCAACGGCAGCGCCGTATTCTGGCTGTTTACATATCTCTGCGTTTGAATAAGTATGCCTATACCAGTTTCTTTGGCGCTTCAGTGTATAACCACCTGGTTACTGAAGATGATCCGTTTACGAGCGAAACTGGTAATTAAAAGAGAATACAGCTGTGTGCAAACCATGATTTTACACAAATTTGTAAAAGCTGTGTATGATAGACGCGCTTCGTTTTTTTGGAAGCGTTAAGTGTCATAGAAACCGAATGCCGCGATGCCAAGATCTCGACTTCGTGCGCCAAAAACAGTAGAGATCGGAAGCTGGAGTACTTTAGGCACTCGCTGTAGTCGTGTTGGCAGTACACTGTTGCGGTGGGGTGTGGAGCCTTTTAAGGCGGAACGACCGGCCGAGAAATCCACGCGGTGTAACGGGGCCAGCGTCAGAAGGGTGCCGCTTCGTTAAGTTTGGCTGGAGAAGCGGGGGTGGGGGGGACGGGGCGTGGGGAGGCGTTAACGATTCCAGACCGCGCCGCGACACGCCCGGCGCCGGTCCGGGTACAGCAGTGAGAGCGTCTGCCGACGCGCCGTTAAAAGCGCCCCGGGAGCGACGCGCAGGAGAGGAAGCACCGTGCTAATGCCGCGGGACCGGAAGGGGCGGGCCGCAGGCGGAGGCGGGTGCGGCGGCGAGCGAGAGGCGGATTACCGCCGCTGCCCCGGAAGCTGGGAACAGCCAGCTGCGCAGGCAAATGGCGGCGTCTGAGTGGCTGCCGTCTGCTCGCGGGGAACCCCCTCCCAGCGAGTGCCGCGCTAACGCTATCACCACGCGCCGCCGCTAACAGCCCCGCACCTACACGCAGAGCGGCTGCAAGGCGAGACGTTCCCTCCAGCCGGCACGGCGCCTCCCCTGGTCTCTGCTCGCAGCATTCGAAAAAAAAAAACTCTCACATAAATGCTAATTTTACGCTACCGGATTTACTTCTGCACGGACAAAAGTTGTCTTTCTGAGTGCGTTTTCTCGAATTTTAGCGGACGGAAGGGAAAAATCAGAGCGTGCACCTTTAGTAATACACTCCCGTCAACAAAAAATTTCGGGACTGGCCAGGTGCGAATAGGACTCGCATACTGAGGCTTCCGTGAAAACTTAATTATCTATCTGGGCCGTTTCTACCATTAGTCAAGACTAGGCGGCCCCCTACGGCGGCAAAATTTTTCTGATTTTTTTTTTCAAGTCAGGTAGCGGAAAAGCTGATCAAATGAGGAGAAAAAGTATGAAAAAGAAGAAAAAGTAAAACATCGAGCGGTTTTCAAAAGCTTAAGGGACAGTTACTTAATAAGTCTTTACTTACTTTGACGAAAGTAGACACATTGCCTCTACCTACCTCAGAACGAAAACAGCCACAAGTGAGTACAAAACGGAAACAAACGTGACGCTGATTCATCTACGTCGCGTGCTTGAGTGGGGAGCTCGTGCGCTGTCCTGTGATCATGTGATCATACCTCCATCAATTTCTCTTTTTGCTTTTGTCTCTGCAGATCATTTGTATTGTGTCAGTTGAACTGAGGACCGTACCCAGAAGATTTGGATATCTGGTTGCCTTAGATAAATGATTGAAACTACAATAAGAGATTTGCATTCTTGTGTCCTTGTACGTTGGTGCTAGTGGGGCGGGGGGTGAATGGTAGAGACAGGGGGCGCCATTTTTCAGTTATCGCCAAGGGTGGCAAAACACGTAGTAGCAACGGCCCTGTTATGCATATGGATAGTTCATCCATCATGTGACTCGAGAATCTGGAAGCTGCTTGGTATCGACACATAGGCACTGTGAATTCCGAGACTTTCGAGAATATATTAAATTTATATTTTTTTCACAAATCACAAATTTACAATTTTGTGATTTTTTTCCCCTTTACTTGTATTGTAAAACCTTCCTTTTTGCCAAATTTTGTGGCTCTAGTGTAACGGGAAGTACCCTATAGGTTTTAATGACTGAGTTTGCGAGTATCAAATTACGTGATATAAATTACCGTATCTTCTAGTTTCACTGACTTAGAAGGTTAACTATCAATAATGCGATGATGACAATCAAAGAACCGTGGATCTAAGTATGTGACATAAATTCCAACTTGATACGTCTACCTATTCCTGAAGAAAAGGAAAGTTAACAGAAGGACGGACAGACAGTCGGACAACGAATTACAAAAGATTCTTTTCTTACGATATAATTACAAATTAACGATTTTCAGGTTTTTCCCTTTACTTGTATTGTGAAACCTTTCTTTTTGCCAATTTTCATGGTTCTAGGCCAACGGCAAGTACCCTACAGCTTTTGATGAGTGAGTTTGCGATTAGCAGAATACGTGACATATATGGCCGTATGTTTTGACTGTGATGACTTCGAAGCCTCAGTTTTTACACCGCCAAGGGGCCGTAGATCATTGTATGTGACATAAATTTCAACCCGATTTCTCAGAAAATAGGTCCTGAACAGTAGGTTAAGCTAACAAACACACAGCCGGCCGTTTTTACTGATTGCGCCACGGAACGCTAAAAATAGGGAAACGTTAAGGTAGTGGTTTTAATACTTCAGATGTTGTATATATTCTTCCCCCGTTTGAGTATGATACACAGAACGTTCATACAACCATGTTAAACTGTCAGAGAAGTCCCTTTTTAGGGATGTCGTTCAACTCGCACATCACATTGGCCTGAATGTCGGTGAAGTGGTCAAATCGTTGACCTTTCATGCGAGTTTCTGCACTTTGTCATTTTGTGGTAGATTTGGATTGATAACACCAATTCTAGTCTCCTGTGACGAGTTTTCCCAGAAAAGAACTGTCCGCGTTTCGTCATTTCAGTCAAGTCGCAATAGGCATCCACGAGTTGTTTTTGTTTGGGAGACAAGGTATGTGGGACAAGCTTGGGGCACACGTTTCTCTTCCTCAAAATATTCTAGAGAATGTGTTCAACAACTGGCTTAGAGACATTCTATTGCGATTTGTGTCACAACAGCATTGGCACACTAAAGCCACACGTTCGCTTCTTAACATTTAGTGCCCACAACTGGCCTGTCAAATGTATATCTAAGACGTAGAATTAAAACAGCTACCAGTCACAATAGAAGCCGGTTTTATTTAATGCACGACCGCTTTTGGGACTGCGCCTATCTTCAGATGGTTTAAATTCAATTGCATATTACATTGTGCAATGTAGGAGATCAGTGTTGAAACAAAAAACAAATAATGCGATGATGACTAAACAGATCTAACTGAAGCAGTTGAAAGTTCCTATGAAAGTATTACAACTCTTACACACAGCTGGAGTATGCATGACGTTTTCACGCTACATTCATCATTTTCTGTCGTCTTCGGATTCACAATGCCGGCCACGGTGGTCTCGCGGTTCTAGGCGCGCAGTCCGGAACCGCGCGACTGCTACGGTCGCAGGTTCGAATCCTGCCTCGGGCATGGATGTGTGTGATGTCCTTAGGTTTAAGTAGTTCTAAGTTCTAGGGGACTGATGACCACGGCTGTTAAGTCCCATAGTGCTCAGAGCCATTTGAACCGTTTGATTCACAATGCGGCATAGGATCAGAAAGTTCTGTATCTAGGACTGTGTCATTTCCCCACGACACTGGACCCTGTTCTTCGTTTTCATTCCACTATACGAGCGAACTAGTGATTTTCACCAAACGTTTCCTTCACTTTTACCTGGAATTTTCACCCGCTGTAGATCTTCTCTTCGTTCTTCTCGAACCACTGCTAAACACATTGTGTTACGCACGTGCTGTATTTGGCGACTCGGTCGAATCCTTTCAGCCATTTAGTCTCTGATAAATACTGTTGGATCACTGACGTGCACCTGACTTAACAGCCGTTTTAGAACCCATTCGTCTCCTGAATATATGACCAAAGAGAACGATGTACTGCTTGTATTCCGGTTCCTATTTGTACAGGCGACGACTCTTACAATGCCTAATTGTAGCCATAGTGATGTTTATGTTTTCATGTACCCAGCATCTTCTCCAGAAATGTCACGTCATAACCAGCATTAAGACCAAACCCGAAAGCAGGATTATCAATGGAGTACATCAGTTATCACTGAAAGCGCGTTATTATGAACACCAGTGTACAGATAGATCGGAGCATAGCTGAACTCGTGATAGAGTGTGGTGGTATTTATACCAACATCGAATATTCCAGGATATACATATAGTAAAAATACAAGAAATTTCGAGAACCTATCAGAAATTCTTTCGCTCACGCCATAGTCCCACAGCGATCGCATGGTCGGCGTGGTTAGAACAGAGTTGGCAATGTTAGTTGTAGGGGTGGCCGGATGCCCTTCCTGCCGCCACCCTGTACCCCCCAGGACGGAATCAGTGTACCCCAACTGTCTGCGTCTAGTGTAAATCTTGAAATAGTGCGGACGTGCTACAAATGTCTGCGACGCGTGTAACTGAGGCGGAACGTGGGGACCAACCCGGTATTTACCTAGCGGGATGTGGAAAACCGCCTAAAAACCACATCCAGGCTGGCCCGCACACCGGCCCGCGTCGTTAATCTGCCGGGCGGATTCGATCCAGGGCCGGCGCGCCTACCCGAGTCCAGGAAGTAGAGCGTTAGCGCTCTCGGCTACACTGGCGGGTAAGAAGCTATCAGAAATGATACTCGCTAAATGACTGCTGGTGCTTGGGTTTGAACTGACGACACACAGCAAAGAATTCAGCAACGCTAACCATCACACCACACTGTAGGCACCACAGCTCACGGCAAAGCTCACTTTAATGGAGAAACAACACACTCGATTTCAGAAGTTCTCACTGGAGCCGACACCAGCACTGTGGGTCTAGATCTTGTCACTGGTCCTCTTTGGGGCGCCACTTTCTGGCCATTTTGTCGCGTCCACTTCGCTATGACGAGGATCAGAAGTAGCTCCTCCCACTGGAACTTTCCGATCGCTGGGTGGGTCTCCATTTTCCTGGAACCAGAGGCCTTCGTTGGCGTTCGCCCCATCAAAACTGTAGTACTGATTAATGTGGAGAACACGGAAAACCTCTTTGTGTTTTTGACTTCATGATGAGAGGTCGTAATCCTCGACTTCATATGTGACATCCAGCTACCAATGAAGGGCACGACACGGCCAAAAGTAGGGCATTGGTGTTCATTCCCATACTCCCACTTTCCACGTGCATAAACGCCAATGCTTTGCGTTGTCTCTTGCTCTTTCTCTTGAGCGTCCTGGGTCCGTATATGAGACAGCTGCTTAGCTTCTGCGTGGTGATGAGGCGTACCACGTAGTCATCCTAAGTATCATTCACTTGAAAGGAAATATACAGTGACGTTTTAGCCTCGCGACCATGGAGCAGAAGGAACAGTGTCAAGCTTCTACTGTCTTGCTTTCGGTGTGTTGTATGTGAGTGTTAAGAGGGGTAGTATCGTATTCCAATCTATCCGTTTGACATCAATCTATATCAGGACCACATCTGCCAATGTCTTAATAATGCGTTCTGTGAGACCATTTGCCTGTTTAGATAGCAGACATGACTCTAAACAAAGTAATTATTGTAAATAGTCTTAACGGGTGTGCCGCCGGATGACGTTGTGCAGGTCCCACAGTATTTCCTCGGAGCAACTGTCCGACATCATCAGGTGGTTGAACCTCGCTGGTGGCTAGGTACGACTGACAAGATCCGCATGTCGACGCCGCTGTGTACAGCGTACCTGATGATATCGGACAGTTGCTCCGAGGAAATATTGTGGGATTTGCACAACGTCATCCGGCGGCATACCCGTGAAGACTATTTACAACATGTCCGCCGGGAAAGCCTGAAGAGTCACAAAGTAATTACTACCTTTTGGTATGAAGCTGCAGAAACCTCTCGATATTTATAGGATGATCACAATGACGTACTAAGTTTTTGATAATAAAAATAATTCATTAACAAATACATAAGTACGTTATATAAACATGACGATGTCAATTTTTCAAGATTCGTATTTTCTATTCTTTTATGTTGTGTTTGAGATGGCTTAACCATGGAAAAACACCAGAAAAGGAAGATTAAAACAGTTTCTAGGAACTGAGTAATGTCACAGAAAAGAAAAGATTGTACAGAAATCCAAATACAAAGTTCTGAATGAAACAGATTATACTATAAATTTACGAGGCACCAAATTCTTCCAAAATTACGTCCAAAATAACATTTTCATGGGAGAAATTCAGAGGATAAAATCAAGGAACAAGCACAGACCTTTCATCCTTCCACTGTAATCATTGAAATTAAGTGAAAGAGCTGGAAGCATTTCATACAGTAGGTCAGAGACGGAAAAGAATGCCTGCGTGAACAGTGTATTGTCTTAGGTGGGTAACGATGTGAGAAATACTGTACACGTTCGCTGCCACAATCCACACAACGTTGGAATTACTAGTGTATAGCCTGTTACAGAAATTTTCCTCCAGTGAGCACGAAGAAACTGTGATGTCACATACAAACTATGATAAATTAAAGTAAATAATACTTCAGGACAATGAATGTGCATATGCTGCAAATTAAATTAGCTGGACGATGATTTTTAAATGATAAACTGTCGTTCCCTTCCGAACTACACTATCACAGTGAATATATATGTTGACCATTAATTCTGATGTTAGTTTCTCTAAACTTGACTTACGAGACAATGTCCATCATCTTTGGCGTCATACTTGTACATTTCAGTAGTTTGCTAAAACGAACATTTGCTTTGCCTTGGAAGTCCTTCTTTAAAGCCTTGCGTAGCTTCGACCGTTTCAAAATCTTCATTACAAGGGAGTACACGTTTTATTGTTTTAGAAAGACCACTAACTTGTTAGTTCATACCAGTTGACCCATAGCGTCTTGTTCAGAATTATCGTTCTACATCGAAGTCATGGGTGAGTATGGAATAGACGAGCCCAAAAGTGTAATATACCTGAGTGAGGTGGTGCAATGATTAAGCCACCGGGTAGTTATTGGGCAAAGACGAGTTCTAAATATCGATTCCGGCTCAAATTTTCAGTCGTTCAACTGGAGAAAGTTAAGGAAATATAGATGGGGTTAGCTGTTCAACACACTGGGTGATTACCGTCCACATTGGTATTCAGTTGAACCCGTTTTCCGACTCAGATGACGTACCCATTAACACACTCTCAACTTCTGAGCTTTTTTATCCTTCCTTTTCCGTCTTTTTATGTTTATTTCTGAAACTGGAGCCAAAGTTTTCTCAGAGGCTCATCTCGCGTAATGGGCCCTAGTAACCGATTGGACCATCCTTCACTTTTATGACGGTCTCCGAACTCGCAGGCGCACCTGCCGAGCCAAGTTTTAGCGAGAAATGACAACCCATTCATCATGAAGGCTGCCATGGGAGTAGTATTAGCGTTGGTTCCTGCAGACGGGAGACCAATAAGTTTTTCTCGACATCTGGCAAAAAAACTGTTGTGTTAAAATCGTTACTCGTAGCGGTACATAGTACGGTTTTTTGGCGTGAACTTGCTCCTCTGTAAATCACGCAGTATTAACATATGTTATTAAATGTTTCTATACACTTTTCATTGCCAAACTGTTATCCTGTAGTGTAAATTACATAATTCTTGTATGTTATGGAACGCAGTAATGAACAAGTGTCCATAGGTGAAGAGAAACGATGAAATTAAAAAAGATAAGTAACCAAATACTGAAAATGACCGTCAACATTCGCTCTGCAAAGCAAATGATTCAAAGATAACTAAATCTGAATCTTAGGACCACAATACCCTACCGTTGCGTGCACTATCACCGTAAAGACAGGGCTGTTCCTCAGTGAAGCTTACGACGTAATTCCAACGAATGAAAGTTATTTCTAGGCTTAAACCATTCTTCCCCAATAGTTCAAATCTCCACCGTACTTATATCAGTACTGAGCATCTAAGCAGAACCACTTTCAAGGCATAAGCCAATGAAGAAATCTAATGATGTCTTGAAACCAGCTGTCTAGCTGTACGCCAAACATCCGGTAGTGTGTTCCCGCTCAGGACTAGATTAGTGGTGGTGGGATCCTGATATGGGGAAATGACAGGTCGTACTGAGCAACACTATGGTAAAACGTTGATTGCAATATGTGGAAAATGAATGTCCTGCCGCTCAGACGCATGTATACGCTGCCAGTAGGTACCACCTGCGTTTGAGTGTATTAGAAGTTGTAACACCTCATTGCTCCACACTCTTGTTTCTTATACAGTCCGTATGGCGAGTGCACTAGTTAACTTACCTATAAGGAGACGTCACTTTAAATGTTTCCGGTTATTTCTCGTCACATGCACTGGTGCTAGAATCTTCCTAGCTGCTACGGCAATTCTGGTCAAGTCATTTTACCGGAAAAGAGTTGCGTCAGAGCGTTTCTTGGTAAAACTCTTTTCAGCCACGTTTTAAAAAGAAACTGGTGCGGCAAACACTGAAACGTGCTGAAACCTGTAGAAAATGAACTTAGCTTCAAATTTCGAAAGGAAAAATGGTATAAAATTAGTGCAGACTAGTAAAAATCTCACTAATGTATGTTTTTCTTTGATATAATTTTTAAAAATTTTCAACATAATATTTTCCTTAACAGTATTTTTCAACATAATACATTGATCATTACTATAGGAAAGGAAAACATTAATAGGTTAAAGATGAGCCTTAAACAACTTCGTTTTTTTCTGATGCGAAGGAAACGCTTTCTGTTCTATTTATAATTATATTTAACATAGTTTTGGCATTTTAAAAACTCAGGTAAATGACGATTTACAAACGCGAATCACTTTCTCTTCTGCAAATTGTTACAAGAGATAATATTTGTCCGTTTTCCGGCTGGTGTAATACATGTCCAGAATTCTGACATTCTTGTAATAAGTACAGTTGCGACGAATCTCTATGAGCTTTCAGTGTCTTGAAGTATTTCTGACGGTTGTGGCCATCAGCATGCTTCTGAGAATCACTCTTGCAATTGGTGAGTTTTTATAGGTCGCTGTTAAAAGATTGTTTCTCTTATGCGTCCATGAAATAATTATTCTAAGAGAATAATTATCCTACTGACAAAGAAAACATCTACTGAAAATATTTATTTCTTTATTTACTACTTGGCCGTTGTCGTGTTAGGGCTTTCAAACCCTATCCTACATGGGACAGGAGGTATTACTGCTTATAATGTGAAATACTTGTTTTTATGTCACAATTACAATCAAAGTGTGTAACTGGTTCATATTGTTAATTATATGATTTAATGACCCCTGTTACCTAATGTTCCGTATTTTACAGAAAATGCATCGATTCCGAAGAATAATCGTGACCAAAAGAATACAAGCAATGCTATAACTTGAACACCATCGCACACTTATCTGTGTGACAGAGATTTGATAGAAAATCCGTATGGATGTGGATATTGCACTGTAGCTATATATAATTTTGAGTTTGTATCTGAAACTGTATTAAATTTAATTACAGCTGGTAAATAAATTGCGGTTGGCTGCACAAACGTGAGCAACAGTTGGCAGCTGTTGACTACTCAACTGAAATTGAAATTAACATAATAATCATAAGTTTATGGTAGACAGTATAAGAACACAAAAAGCACACATGCGAGCTTGAATGGGAGAGTCACATATGACAAAATGAATTTAAGTTAATTATTAGTGCATTAGAATTCTTTGTAATCAATAAAATCCAATACTGATTAGCTGCTACCAGTACATGGCAACATGCAATACCCCTATCTAAAAATTATTTTTGTATTTAAATCTTGTTTAATTCTGGACTAAAGACTTCATACGTTAACGTTTACATTATGTGTACAAATAAACGGGGGCAAGGTCTTTAGTTTTTTCGAGGGCAGCTCGGAGATGCCTGGTTGTTTGCTTTTGTCTTTTTCCATCCTGATCTCGCCATTAATCGTCGCTCTCTGTAGTTCTGAAAAATTTGTAACATATTTAACTCTCGATCAAAATACGGTCGGATACTTTATTTCCATACCATTCCACATATTTATGACAACTACCACTTTATTAACAGTTTTATTTTTCAGACTTTCGTGGGATAAACGCTGCATTTCGACGTGGCACCGATTCGCCATTGGCACGACTTTGTTACAAACTGTCAATGTCCTTTTTTCGCTTAGTGTACAGACTGAACATGCAGTCCTTTGAAGAAGAAGTCCGAGAATTTTAAGTAATTGCACAGCATAAAGCGGTTACCAGATCGTGATATGCAATTCACATTCCAAAAATTCCACAGGCGCACATCGTTAGTTGCACTGCGCGTAACACCAATCGGAGACAATAACGTCGCGCATTGTTGAACAACTTCGGCTCTTATGTAGTGAGCGGAGGTGGAAGTCTACTCGCAAACATCAGTCACTGTCGTGCTATCTGTTGTGAGGGAACTACCCAAGACTAACCTCTGTTTTATAGTAGACATTACTTCAGGAAAATTTGTGATAATTTCATTGCACGAGAACAATCACTTAGTAACATCAGTGTTAAAAAATCAATACACATGAAATATTTGCACACACAGAAAAAATTTTGTCACTTTAGACAGAATTAAGTATTTACTTTAATTTACCAGAAATATGAAGTTACTTTTACTTTGCACAGTCTTTACTCAGTTGCTAATAGGATTTAGTAGAAACTTTGCAATGTACTATGAATTTAAGTTAATTATTACCGCATGTAGTGTCATGAACTGATTGAAGATGAGTTAATTGGGGAATGCAATAAAATTTCTTACAGTTGCAATAATATTACCTAATTTACTTGTGATTCACCCGCCAATGGTGGTGGCAGGACGGGAACCTACTTTGTGGTCAGTAGCAGATGGTGCGACGTAATGCGTCTTGTGGCAATAATTAATG
Organism: Schistocerca nitens; assembly: GCF_023898315.1. Classification (NCBI taxonomy): domain Eukaryota; kingdom Metazoa; phylum Arthropoda; class Insecta; order Orthoptera; family Acrididae; genus Schistocerca; species Schistocerca nitens. The sequence goes on along the minus strand of NC_064615.1, from coordinate 696,549,904 downwards.
ACAACAGGCTCTTTTTCAGTACCGAGAAACTACTTATAACTTAAACCATACAGTATTTTTCTTGCAGCGTTTTAATTACCAATTGTTCTTGCACACTTTGCATTGTGGCCAGGTAGGAGCACGATAATCCACGCTTGCCATACTTAAAACGCTATTTCGACAATACACTTCATTACGTCCTTGAGCACCGCTACACTACGTCGGTACTTAACGTCCGATAACTTGCAACTATACCTGACCTCTCGCTTTCTGAGCGTGCTCGAACCGAACGATATTATTGCTTCACTTGAAATTGAAACGTATTCTTTGGATTTTGTACAAAACGAATTTCCCTGAGCTTGCCATCGTTTCTGTCACAAAGTTTTTCAGGACCATTCTCAATTACATTACAGATTTTAAGTAATGAACATTGATAAAAATAACGAGGTTCATATATTTATAAGAAATTACATAAAAATTAAAAAAATAATTAATTAGTAATTACGTGACAATGTGTTGTAATGTTATACATTACAGTCAATATTAACAATTAGGGTAAGATAAATGACAGATAAGGAAGAAAGAGAAAAAGCGAACAAGATTAAAAGTGGCAAAGGCCTTGCGTAACAATATTGAGACAGCAGATCCCATTGCTCGTAGTCACAATGAGAAACGCAGGGAGAAGTACCGTTAAGTCAATAGAGAAGCGAAGTCATACTTGGTAAATTTCTTTCTGCAACATAACAGCGCACGTTATTCATGACAAGATCACATAAGAAAAATAGGGTCGCTGAAAATAACGGAAAATTAAAGTTTCTGGTGCCTCACAAACATTTCTGGTATACAACTGCAATATCTGACTATAGATAGTCTCGATCGTACCAGTTATCCCTTACGTATGACTCTCAGACCTCATGTCTAACATATCAACAATAAAATAAAACCTAAGTGACGCAGAGACAGTTGTTAAATGTAACACAAGGAGGAAAAAATTTAACAATTCGCTGAGTGAACGTAACACAGTAAAACGGCATGTCATGATTAGATCTGATGACAGATCGAGCATCTTAACAACAAAACCGCTTCTCGTAGAAGGAAGACTAAGAAGAAGATGGGGAGATGAGCTGCAACCTTATAGATGACCATAACACACACTATTGAAGGAAATTCGGAGAGTCTTTTGTCCAGAAGGGGGAATGGGGAATGGGGAATTATTTGCTGCAGAACAACGAAAACAGCAGCAGCAACAGCAACAATAGATTATTGTAGACTACAGTAACGAAGAGCGTGGTAGTCGTATCTTCAGAAAATATTCACGGAGAATAATAAAAACAGAAAAGAGCATTCCGTTACATAATTTCGTCTGTTACGCTTCATATTAATTTTCTTTTCACAGCTTCACTGCGAAGATGTCGGAGGTTCATGGAACATATCATTTCATTAAATGAATAGTAATGAAATAAACTGAATAATAATAATAATAATAATAATAACAACAACATAACTGAGAAATGAAATTACTGTAAACGAAGACGGAGTAGCGAAGGAGAAATACTGTTCCACTTTTCAGATCTGCCCGCTATTTCACTGCAGTTAGCTATACCTCTGCTGCCAAGTAACTTCAACCTTCTGTATGCCACACATTTCTTCTTTCCTTTATTTTATTTCTCACATTTAACAAATTGCGCGATGTTCACACAAAAAATTTATCAAATTCAATGAAATACAGTCCGAAGACTGTACATGGCGAGGCAGCACAAATACTCAAAAAGTTCAAATGTGTGTGAACTCCTAAGAGACCAAACTGCTGAGGTCATCGGTCACTACACAAATACTCAAAGGAGAACATCAATTAAAATTGAAAAATTTGGATCGATATTAGAACCACAGTCCTATGAGCTGCCATGTTTGTTGTTAAATGGCCTCACGCTTTACTTTGCTATAACATCACAATCACCGATCGATCTGACTCTTCACAAGCACATCGCACTAATTGATTTCGTGCAGAGGTGGGAGCCGTGCTGAAATTAAGACTTTTATTGATAATAAGGTCTTGCAGCCAGTCACGTAAGATGATCTACAAAATGGGTCTTTAAAAGAGGCGTAGTCAGTTGCTTTCCATGCTGTAGAAATAAGCAAGGGCTTGACTTTTACTGCGTTATTTAACCAGTAACTAGCATGGTGAAGATTTTTTCCATTACTGGTATGGTGGGATCATCAGGACCTCAGTTTACTGTCTCAAAATTGAGGGCATGACAGTAAAATAAACCCTTATAATGAATTTACTCTTAATAGTTATTAATTTTTTAAGGTTTACATATTTAAAAAGTGTGAACTGCAATGAACTGCAAACATTTCCTTGTTAAATAGATATTTTAAAGTAACAAAAATTCAGTGTACAAAGAAATGTCGAGTTTTGCCATCACAGAATTGTTAACATTCAGAAATTATTGATGAATTATAAGAATAGGAGCCATAGATATGAAATAATATAGATTGTAAGCACTTGGTCAAGGATGTAACAAAAACCACATAGAGCTATAAACACAGTCCTTACAAACACTTTTTGCACAGTTACTGAACATTGGTGTGCTGCAAGTAATAGCGCTAACTCTTGTTTCCCTGTCTTTTGTTCTGGTTTCTAAAACCTCTTCACTTTCCATCTCATTTTCATTTCCGTCTTGACGTCGTAACTCTGAATCACAGTCCTGTTTGTTTGTACAATCTGGGTCAAGATCTGAGTCATCATTGCAGTTGAACTAACTTTCTTTTTCATCAATGATTGGCTACACCCATTTTTCGAGTTTAGGATGACTTACTTTAATTTCATTATGAGAGGGTAACGCCATTCAATCTAGGATAGCAGAAAATACTTCGCTAGAAAAATCCCTTATTCGATATGGTGGGGTCGGTCAGACCCCAACGGAAAGAAAAATCGGTCTTCGGCCACAAACATACTTGTTATACACAACCACTCTGTTCAACAGCTCAGAGCACACTGTCTGATGGTACGAGACCCGCAGCGCTACTTTGTTGTACAAGTTTTCAAAATAGACAAGAAGAAAAACTGAGTTCCGCATGACTCCACCATACCAGTTACGAGTCAAACATAAAGTACAGGTTTATTAATGCTTATCACTACCGCTGTCCAGAGTAGAAACAGATCTTTCGTCATTAACATAGCTCGTACACCTATTAATTATTATTAATTAGTCGCAATACATAAAATGATCTTATATGAATGTGTGGTGTCTGTTTCTTTGGACAAGTCCCAAAGAATATACACTACGGAATATGCAGCTGTGATACGTACTATGTAAATTGAAGGTGGAGGAGAAAGAAAAGGAAAGGGAAGGAATTACTGATTTCAACGCATTGCGACTCTATGCGAAATCAGAGGCGACGAGATTCCACATAAAGTTCCGATGCAACTGACTACGGTAGTTCCCTTCCTTTCCTTTGTCCCTCCTCCACATTCAATTTACATTATAAATACCCCACCTGCAGACTCCGTATAGTGTCTGTTCTTTAGGGCACGTCCAAAAGAACAGACACCACACGCAATCATATAAGTGATTGGCCTCGAAAGGCAATAAATCCACCAGCTCCGGTACGGGTGCACCTCTTGTGGGGATGTCGAAGCAGCAAGTGTAGGAGTCATAGACGGGTACTGCGAATAGGTGGCTCTAGATGAGAGAGTGGGTCGGCTGGGAGGCGTGCCGGGCGAGTCTGCGCAATTGTGATACACACAGTGTCCAGGTGGCACAGTGGTTAATGCAACTGCCTAAGAAGTAAGAAATCTCAGGTTCGAACCCCGGTCTGGCACACTTTTTCGCTCGTCGCTGCTGAGTCTGCATGAAGTCTTGATGCAGATGACATCGATAGTTCCTTTCCTTTCCTTTCCTTTGCTTTCCTCCTTTTCTATCCTTTCCTTTCCTTTCCTTTCCTCGACCGTCAGTTTACATAATAAAACGATCTTTCGTGCAGCGATTTCGTTTGTAGTCTCTCACAACAATCCCGGATAGTTTCCAGAAACAACCGTTCCTTGATCGTCAAATTTTGCACCTGAACTTTCCTGATGTTATTGGGCAATGCTTACATGACCAGTAAACGGTGCTTGAATTCTACAAGAAAAGAAGAGAGGAAGTTCTAATGTAGTCGTTTTCGTGATGCAATGCTTCAATGCGTTTTCCATAGCAGTTTTTACACAACTTTTTGGACAACTTCGTTTCGTCGAACAATGGAATGATGAGTATTGAAGTTTTTATTTGAACCTTCTCCATCTCCCTTGACTGCAGTGAAACTATAGTTTCCAAACATAAAGGTTAGTTCTGTTTTCCGTATTTCGCACGAACAACATTTTTGTTAGAAAAATACGAGCACTTTTCTGACTGGAGAAACAAGGCAAGCGAAATCAAACTGTATTTCGCCTTTAGAGCTTGCATGATCCCAAAATAAACATAAACAGTCCGCAATGTGTTTCTACATGTTAAAACCGTCGCCAATTCCTTTATTGTTAGCTTTAGACAAACAAATTTTCTTTTATTTTAATAAGATATGCATTTTTTCGTATATACTATCAGGTGTCAAAGAAGGTATAATTTCCACTTTTTTCGATAAATGAAGTATACAGCCAACCGGCTCCACAGGACTATGTTTCAGTACCACTAAGGGTATCTTCTTCAGAAGGAAAATCACCTATAATGTTTTAAACACATTATAAATAAACATCTAAAATACTTAATACTTCACAACACTGAAATGGAGTTCATCGAACAAAACTGTTTCTTAGATAAGTTACGTGGCGTTAAAACTGTTGCTGGCTGCTAGTAGCGTAATGAAATATACAAAAGGAATAAAATAATTTTTATGAAAATGAAAACGACAATAAGTAGAAAAAACGATTAAAATGATTAATTACAAATACATGCTATATTTTACATAAAATGTGCAAATAGTATGTGGTATACAGTACCGTCTAGCGTGCTCTCAGCAAGGAAGTACAGAGTCCGTAAAGGAAACCGAGAACGACGTTTCCGAAATGGAATTGAACAGAAACAGGAACCAAAGCACCATATAGTTGCGAGCCGTGCATTGAAGGCGCCAAAGGAGCTTTCGTTTGTTAACCGTAGTTGTTCGTTTAAGATGAGGACATAGTTACTGACCATGTGTCTAAAGATCTCAAGTTCTTCCGAGAGATCATGTTTACACCTTCTCTTCTCTCTCTGTAGAATCGTCATTTTGTCTACTCCTTTTGGATTATGTCCCGAAATTAATAAATGCTTCGCGAAGGTATAATTATAAACATTGGTGTCTTTCTTCCTTAGCAATTGTTCCTTATATCTATAATTTTCAAATTCATTATATCCGACATTAAAATCAATGTAATGAAGTAAAAGTTCAGTAAAAATAGTCATAGGATTTCTAGATCGAAACCAGACGTATAACTATTACAATAACTCAAAATGTATGATTTCTCTTCTGAACACCTACTGGGAGTGTTACGTATAAATTTCGTCTGAACGAGGCTCCTTTTGCTTGTGGAAAATAGAGAACTGGAGCTATTATTCAGATCTTATCTTAAAGTGCAAATGTTTCTGTATTACGTGATGAACTGGTTCACCGGCGGAAACGCCCAATGTGTTTGCAACAGCCACAGCTGTCCCGCCTTACAGAAACCTGTGATGTTCCAACAACTCCATAGCTACATAGCTGCGGTAGTTTATCTTTACAGTTAACTGGGCACTGGAACAGGAAGGAATAAGCGGCGGGCTCTGCTAATAATAAGCTGGTAGGCAAGGTGGAGCCTTTCCGTAGGAAGAGGATGTGCAGCTAAGGCTACAGTTTGTAGACGTGGTTGAATTTATCAGAGAACAATAGATCAAGTGTTAAAATTACCTTGGAACTGGGTCTGGAACGTATGGAAGGTAAATGCTGGCGTAATCGTGGCATTAACCGAGGCTTGGACAGTATGTACTTGAAAACCAGATTTTCATTTCTAGGATGTGTAGGTTTTATTGATTTATTCAAGGACACTGATAAGTGACAGTTAGAGAACAAGTGTGGGGGTTGTTAGATAAATAAGACGAGATGAAGTGAGGACCTATAAGAAATTGTAAACGCTTGAGGTTACGGAGAGACAAGCTACGTTGTCGCACATGAATGGAGCCGGTAGGTAATGCTTGAGGTAATCGTTGTCTCAATAATCTACATATGCCACTCTTTGAATACCGGCTCTGTTTTCCAAAAGTGGGACCCGTCGATCAGAAGACCTGAAGATCGCGTAATATATCGCCGAAACTGGTAGCCCCATAAAATAACAATTTGGAAATTTAGACGGCTAAAAGTGATTTTATATTCTGTACGGAACAGCCGATGTACCGCAACCACCTGTAAGAAGATGGACATACAAAGACCTAATGTAATGTGTGTTCTGAGGTTTTTGGATCTTATTTTCATCGTGTTGAGAGTTAGTACATGAGATTTTAATGCGTTAGTAACATCAATAGAGTTTTTGTTGGTAGTGAAAACAAAATTAAACATACAGAAACGAGGGGTGATGCATCCCCTGTTTATAGCTTTGTTGTTGATGAGATGAATGTTAAGGTACCAGGGGTGCACGTATTATTGTGGGTCGGAAGTGAACAATGGAAGGTGTACAGGGCTGGATAATGAGCACGTGTGATTGTAGGCGTACTAGAACGTGTGAAACGGAGAAAGTGACTTCTCCTGTGTAGATAAGAGAGGAATGGTGTTATTTGGGACGACAGTCTTGTGTGACAGTGAGAGGTCGGTTTTGTACAGTTGTGAGGATAGGAAGTGGATGAGACAGGTGGGTGTTGCCGAATATTGTGTGTTCCCCTCTCATACGACCATGCAAAACATGCTAAAAAAAATTGTTTCCTCTAACATTGAGAGAGTAGAAGACTGTTCTTGGAATTTCCAATTTGTTAATAGCTGGTAACTAACTCAGTATCAGAACCGTGATTCAGTCCTATTCGCAGTGGTACCCACGGCTAAGGTGTCAGTTCTGCCTTTTCACTGTAAGGTCCCAGAAGCTGTTACCGAGACGTGGTCGGTCTTTTAGCGTCCTCTGTGCTAATGTTATTGGCCTTCCTCACAGTTTAGATCGGCTGTCTTATTTTTACGCTGTGGCATTCACAGCCACAATGATAGCAATCGTGCCGCCCAAAAAGTTGCGGTCGTCTCCACATACAACAAAGGTTTCTGCTGCCGCCGATTAATTGGGACGTACAATTTGCACCGTTCCTACCTAGGCGAAACAATATGTGATACGATAGGTGACACACAGTGCCATAGAACTTTTGAACGTAGCGGCGGAGACTTAACTTGGTCACACTGCGACGGCAGCGATGTGCCACCGATGCGTAGCCTCTCTCTCGCATCGCCCTACGCAACGGCGCGTGCTGGTTGCTCCACGCAATTTGTGTCGTACGATAAACGGGGAGGGAAATTTCAAGTCATCAGAAATGCAAAAAAAGTTGTTTTCTTACACATGAAGCAAAGCTAGATCCGTCTCTGTGGTTAGTTTCTCGGTAAAACTTTTATTTTTCAGGTAAAATTTAAAAAACCCCTGTTCTGGGATTCACGCATGTTCGCCTCCAGTGTTTTTCGTTCGATTTTGAGGAAACTGTTTGGTAACAAGAAAAAAAAATGAGTTTTGTATATCTTGTAGTCTGACATCACAGGTTGATAATGAACTGGTTTTCTTTCCGATGTTGTCTATAGTTATTGTGATACTTTGCAGAGAAGTAAACCAGTGGGCGTATTCTGAGAAGTTTGCGGTGAAGAATATAATCACTGGCCATTTTACATTTGGCGAGTTTTAGTTCACTGACTACTGTGTGAGAAATGTAACGGTGGAAAGACAGCGATACATCTTTTCATCATCATCTTCTTCTTCTTCTCTTTATCTAATTGGCGAAATCGCTTTTTACGGTACTCATTTCTCTTCTTTCGCGGCACTTAAAATTTCTCCTTTCGTTCTAGGTGGTCATTCCCTTTTCTTCTATAATCTATAATTTTATCGTTTAGACTAAAAATTTTTACTTCTTCTCTAATATGTTGATTCTTTAGTCTGTGTTCTATTGTGCAACATTTAATTCGTCTCAGGAATTTCGTTTTTGGGCCTGAATAGGAATTTCTTACTTTTTGCTAATCATCCAGGTCTCGCTGCTGTCGAGCAGTGTAGGAACTTCAACGGTTTTGTAAAATTTAATTCCACTGTCTTTCTTACTTTTGTTTTGAATGTTTCTGTTAATAGTTCCACATATCCGACCGAATTTGCTAAGCTTAATTTCTATATCTTTGCTGTAGGCATATGTCACCTCACATCCAAGGTACCTGAAGTGCTTTACTTGTTCTAAAACCTTCTGATTTACCAGTGTTTTCTTTCTAGTATGTTCCTTCTCCGTGAAGGCCATTATCTTAGTTTTTTCTGTTGAGATATCCGCCGGCCGGAGTTGCCGAGCGGTTCTAGGCACTACAGTCTGGAGCCGCGCGATCGCTACGGTCGCAGGTTCGAATCCTGCCTCGGGCGTGAATGTGTGTGATGTCCTTAGGTTAGTTAGGTTTAAGTAGTCCTAAGTTCTAGGGGATGATGACCTCGTACGTTACGTCCCATAGTGCTCAGAGCCATTTGAACCTTTTTTTTTTTTTTTTGTTTTTTTGAGATCTCCACTTCAAATTCCGCACTTATTTGTGTCAGTAAGTAGATTCCTTTCTGAATGTTCTTTTTATTATCTTCTAGGATCACTGCATCATCAGCATACAGTTATTTAAAAGAGTCCTCCTGTCTAGGCATATGCCTTTTTGAAATTGTGTTTTCCATATATGTATTATTTCAAGTATGCAAATTTAAAACAAAGTTACGGAGACACAGTAACCTGGTTGGTATCTCATTAGTCATTTTTCCGTTGAAAGTTAGAGTGATAGTGATGTTCTGATACAAAATTTTTATCGCATTTACTAGATGTTGTGAATATTTACGATTCGTCATTATCTACCAAAGTTTGTATCTGTTAACACTATCAAAAACTTTTTTTAAAATCGATAAGAGTAATCTGTGGTTCATCATTATATTCTCTGCGTTTTTGTGTTATCTGTTGTAAAATAAAAACTGCATCTATCGTAGTGGGTCCATTTGTTCCCTATGCAGTGCTACTTCCGTAATGTTTTTAAGTCTTGTGTTTAAACTATAAGCGCATGTCGGGCCTGCTGAGCCCAGTAAACATATTCATCTGTAGTTACTGCATAGGCTTTTGTCTTCTTTTTAAAACTGATATCATTGTAGCAGTCTTCCTGTCTTTGGGGATATTCTTTCCCTTCCAACATTCGTTTATGAGATGTAGCAGTCGTAGACATAGCATCATTCCTCCATATTTTAGCAATTTAGCATCAATACCATCTCTTCCTGTCGCTGTTTTGTTCTTAAGTGGTGTTCAGGCATAGTTATTTCGTGAGACGGTATTTCGTCTAATCCCTTATCTACTGTTTCAATTTCACTTTCTTGTGCTGTATCATCACGCCGTAAGCCTTTGTAGAAATTTATGCACTGTTATCTTTCCCTATTGTTTGTTTATCTATTCTCTTTTCGCTTTTCTTTTATGTTTTCGAAACCTTATAGGCCATTTGCTGTCTCCGTGAACATCAATCACAAAATTAGAAGTAAATCTATTCCAATGTTCCTGAAGTGCTTTTATTTCTACACATTTAGCAACATTTCTTCTCTCCTTATAGATTAACATGTTTTCATTTTATATATCCGTCCTCTTTTCACTCTTGAGAAAATATGTGACACGTATTCGACGTTGTCCGTAATGAGGCTGGCAGTAAGCGTCACGCCCGGAACTTCTACCACATGTCATGCCTCCTGTTCCCTTCTTTCGTATGCTGCCCTAAAAGCAGATGATGGAAATTGAAAATTTACTGAAATGAAAAGACACTGGACTCATCAAGTGATGATGTTGATTTGATGTTTTTTTCAGTCTATAGTCCCTGACTTCAGGAAGCTTTGTGACAGGCGTAAAAATATCTTAAAGCTAAGCTCATGTTATTCCTGAAGAAGCACCTGAACGAAGCAGAGTAGTATAGATCAGTATTTTCATTATAATCAGGGGCTGCTTCCATTTCTTCAAAAAACATTTTCTACCCCTACGCGGAGTTCAGCACCCACTGCTACCCTGTCGATGGTGACTGATTTCTCTTAAAATCTAGCAATGTTTCTTCTGAATACTCCTCAGCCTTGCGACACTGAACAATGGGAGAAACTCTGTGGGAGCTCTTTTAATTTGTAAACATTATTTATATAATGTATGTACCACTTTCGGTAAAGTATAACTGGCAGTCACATGAGAACAGGGCGCACCATGAAATGGTTCCAGACAAAAGTGATCACCAGACGCATAATACATTGATTCCAATGGGAATGGAGACGATCATTTGCTGTCTCATAGGAAGCGGTCGTCCGATGACGGATTCACAACCCGATGCACTTTCTCGTCGACAGAAACCGATGTCCAGGCATGTCTTTCTTCAGCTCGCCAAATATGTTAAAATCGTACGATGAAAGGTCCAGGCTGTACCGACGATGTTGTAGTGTTTCCCAACTAGATCGCTGAAGCGTAGTCTTCGTGCGATTTATAGTGTGGGGGCAGGCGTTATCGTGCAACAGGATGATTCTGTCTGACAGTATTCCTGAGTGTTCTGACTTCTTGGTGTGTCGCAGTCTCTACCTAATGTCTTCATAGCACTGCACATTGATTGTGGTTCCACTGCCAAGGAACTCACCGAGAAGAGGGCCCCTGTAGTGAAAGAAGATCATCATGACCTTACCGGAGCAGCTTTGGATTTTTTTTTTTTGGGGGGGGGGAGATGTTGGATGTTTCCTGAGCGACGGAATCATCCTGTTTTACGATAACGCCTGACCCCACACTGTCAATAGACGAAAGCTAAGCTTCAGCGGTTTGGTTGGTAAACAGAGCAACGTCCTCCGTACAGCCGTGATCTTTCACCGTGTGATTTTCACATTTCTGGGGACCTGAAGAAAAAAAGACATGCTTGGATGTTGTTTTCAGCTGGACGAGAAAGGGAAAGAGTGTGTGCAGTTTTGGATACTTCAGCGACCGACCGCGTTCTGCGAAACAGGATTCTATTGCCTTGTCTTCCAGAGATAAATGTTTTAGAGCATGAATTTGAAATGAACCATTCTGTAGTTGTGTTGTGGAAGGTGTTCGGTTTTAATTGACTGCCCTTCATACCATTCTAGGTGGACTTTTCATAGTGGTGTTATTAACACCGCTCAAACACTTGTAAGGATTTACCTTTCTGTAGTGAGTAAGTTGTTAAAAGAAGAAATAGCAAGTCGAAAGTTAGTCTTCTGTTTTGTCAGCGTAGCTGAGAGTAGTTTCTAGGATAAAGTGGATACTGTCTGGACTTACTTTGTAGACGTATTTGTGTTGGGGCATCTAACGATGAAACCACAACGTCACTACCTTTGATATATATAGCATTACGCAGGTGCAGCCAGTACTTTTTTTCTCAGTTTTGTGAGCTTTAAATAATGATAAGCCGCAGTAACGTCCTCTTTTGAAGAGTTCATGATTTCAACAGCAACTGAGACGGAACTGTGCTTCGTGCTGTCTTGTTGTTCTTGGTGTGGCGAGTCGCACTGCCACAGAGGAACACGACCGTCGCACCCTAAGTGTCGCATGGCGCCATTTTTATTGCAACGTGTTTTATCGCAAGTCTCGTATCGTTTCAGTGTGAACCACGTCTAAGATGGCTTGCGGAGTACAGATGTAGAAGCACTGTTTTGTGTTACATTGCACGTCGGCCACAAAAAATTGTTTCCTGCATCACAAACTAGACTGAATGCTGATAAGAAGAAAGGTTAGTAATTACTGAGGACTGTAAGCTGGGCTACATTTTCAGAGTGATTATATTCCCTCTAATTCAGTTTTTTTGCTACTAATCGGAAATTTAAAACGGTCTGAAGTGAAAGGTGTGCTGTAGCATGGAGATGGTCATAAATGTCAATAAATCAATATTTGCAGATAAGATATCTGGCAATTTAATAGCTGATTCCTGTCGTATAAATTGCCTGTAAGCTTCTCTGCCCTCAACGGGAATAAGTACCTGTAATGGATTGCATGGAAGCATTTATAGCAAACGAGCGCCACCTAGCAAATGATAAGTGTAAGCTGAAGTTTAAGTGTTGTGAAATTGGGACAATCGATCTCATCCATTAGCAGGCCCAAATCTACGGCGCGTGAATGACACCAGGAGTCAGTGGCTGGGTGATTTTTTGCTCGGGGCTTTATACTCTCTCTCTCTCTCTCTCTCTCTCTCTCTCTCTCTCCCTCCATCTCTCTCCTGAAGCCGCCCACAGCGCGGGCCAGCAGAAGAAGCGTTGCCTGCCAGCGGTTGATGGAAGCCTGTGAGGCCCGTAATAAATGATGCAGCCTTTGCGGCCGACGACGCGCCAGAATAAATGACTGTCGTTTGCTAATGCCCCAGTTTTGACTCCGCCCACATCAGTCAGCCCCACCCTCCTCCCTCCAGTCCCTCGCTCTCATTACGGGCCTTACTCAACGTTGTCTATTACTTTCCTCTCTCCCTCCTCGCCCCTCTCCATCCTCTATCTACCTTTCCTGCATCGCTCGTCTGGTCTATCTCCATATGTATATCCCTTCACATAAAACTCTACGTTTACCATTTCCACATTCGCTTGTTAACTGTCCAAACGTTCACAAACCATAAAGAGTAGACGGTCGACCACGTTTCCTTCTTTCCTCTGAAACTTACATTCATACCTATTTATAGGCATCATCCATCCATTCGTTCTAAATGACCACCCCAGGAGTTACTTGTAATCTTTTACAGTTATTTGTGACTTTGCGCTGGACGAGAGATTCGCGATAACTGCAAGCTAAGTAAGGGGCCAGTTCTGTAGAGTACTCTTTGTAGAAACGGGATTCCATCGTGATCTGGCATGTTTTTGCTTTCAACTTTTTCAGTGGTTTCTCTACATCAGCGATGTTTATTACTATGTCCTCCATACGGGAGTCTCTACGATGGCCAGACGACGCTATCGTGGTAAGATTCTCCTGCGTGAACTCTTAAACCCGAAATTTGAAACTTTGACTTTACTTTTACTATCTTCTACTGCCATTCCAGTCAACGACTGACTGGCTAGAAGCCTTAGATCCACTTAGCGAACTTATTTAATGTCTCTGTGTCATATGGCTTTACTTAGTATACGAACGTGAAAAGGAGAGATTGCCCTCTGCGTATATGACCGTATTAGAAAATACTCTCTACAAACACTGTTGCCATTTGGATATCGTCCCTGTTATTGGTCTCGTGTCCGCCCCAGTAGCTGAGTGGTCAGCGTGACGGATTGCCGTCCTCTGGGCCCGGGTTCGATTCCCGGCTGGGTCGGAGATTTTCTCCGCTCAGGGACTGGGTGTTGTGTTGTGTTCATCATCATTTCATCCCCATCCGGCGTGCGGGTCGCCCAATGTGGCGCCGAATGTAATAAGACCTGCGATATGGCGGCCGGACCTGCCCCGCGAGGGGCCTCCCGGCCAATGACGCCAAACGCTCATTTCCATTTCCATTGGTCTCGTGTTCGGACATGTTACTGGTTAGATGCAGCTCTTAACGCTAATCCGTCCTGTGCAAGGGTTTTTTTCATTTCTGTATGATTTATGCAGTCTACCTAATGCAACCCTGTAAATTTGAGCCTGTTTATGGATTCGAGCCTTGGTCTCGCTCTTCAGTTTTAACCCGCACACGTTCGTCCCTTACCAGAGTGATGTTTTCTGGTGCCTTCGGATGTGTCATAAGCTGATCCATTCCAGTCAAGTTAAGCTAATTTCATTTTCTTCAATTCGATTCAGAACTTGCTCATTTGTTATTCGACCTACTCATCACATTTTCAGCATACTTCAAAAGTTTCTGTTCTCTTTTGGTCTGAACTGCTTACATTTCACGTTTCACTTCCGTACAAGGCTATTCTCCATACAAATACCTTCAGAAAAGGCTTCCTAACACTTTGATGGCTATTGCATTTTATATTCTCTCTACTCGGCCATTGTCATTTGTTTTGTTGTTCAAACACCAAAACTCATCTACAGCTTCTTGTGTCTCATTACCTCATATAATTCTATCAGTAAAGGAATGGATAATATCTTGAAAGAGGTTATAAATTAAATAATGACACAAGCAAAATAAGGATAATGAGATGTAATTGAAATAAATCAGTACCTATCAGTATTCATTCCTTTCAGCTGCTTTTCAAAGTCTCTGAAGATTACAGTGCCATGTACACTGAAGCGCCAAAGAAACTGGTATAGGCTTACGTATTCCAACACAGAGATGTGTAACCATGCAGAATACGGCGCTGCGGTCGTCAACACTTATATTAGACAACAAATGTATGACGCTGTTGTTAGATCGGTTACTACTGCTACAACGGCAGGTTATCAAGATGTATGTGAGTTTGAAGGTGGTGTTACAGTAAGAGCACGAGTGATTGGACAAAGCATTCCGAGGTAGCTATCAAACGGGGATTTTCCCGTACGAGCATTTCACGAGTGTACCGTGATTATCATTGATTATCATAAATCCGGTAAAACGTCAAATCTCCGACATCGCTGCGGGCAGAGAAAGTTCCTGAAAGAACAGGTCCAACGACGACTGAAGAGATTCGTTCAACGTGACGGAAGTCCAACCCTTCCGCAAATTGCTGCAGTTTTCATTGCTGGGCAATCAACAAGTGTCAGCGCGTGAAACATTCAACGAAACATTACCGATATGGGCTTTCGGAGCCGAAGGCCAACTAGTGTACCCTTGGCGACTGCACGAGACAAAACTTTACGCATCGCCTGGGACCCTCAACATCGACATTATTCTGTTGACGACTAGAAACATGTTGCCTGATCGGACGAGTCTCGTTTCAAATTATACCGCGCGGATGGACGTGTACAGGTATGGTGGCAAACTCATGAATCAATGGACCCTTCATATCAAGCTGTTCAAGCTGGTGGAGGCTCTGTAATGATATGGGGCATGAGCAGCTGCAGTGACGGGTAACACGTATGTGAGCATCCTGTATGATCACCTGCATCCATTCATGTCCATTGTGCGTTCCAACGGACGTGGGCAATTCCAGCTGGACAATGCGACACCCCACATGTCCTGCATTGATATAGAGTGGCTCCAGGGACAGTCTTTTGGGTTTAAAAATTTCCGTTGGCCACCAAACTCCCCAGATATGAACATTATTGAGCATATCTGGTATGCCTTGCATGGTGCTGCTCAGGAGAAATCTCTACCCCTTCGTGGTCGTAAGGATTTATGGACAGCCCTGCATGATTCATGGTGTCAGTTCCCTGCAGCACTACTTCAGACATTAGTCGAGTCCATTCCACGTCGTGTTGCGGCACTTCTGCGTGCTCGTCGGGACGCTACGCGATATTGGGCAGGTGTACCAGTTTCTTTGGCTCTTCAGTGCATGATATTTCGAGTAGATTTCCCCACCATGTTATAGTTCTGGGTGGAGATTTTAATTTGCCAGATATAGACTGGGAGACTCAAACGTTCATAACGGGTGGCAGGGACAAAGAATCCAGTGTAATTTTTTTAAGTGCATTATCTGAAAACTACCTTGAGCAGTTAAACAGAGAACCGACTCGTGGCGATAACATATTAGACCTTCTGGTGACAAACAGACCCGAACTATTTGAAACAGTTAACGCAGAACAGGGAATCAGCGATCATAAAGCGGTTACTGCATCGATGGTTTCAGCCGTAAATAGAAATATTAAAAAAGGTAGATAGATTTTTCTGTTTAGCAAAAGTGACAAAAGGCAGATTACAGAGTACCTGACGGCTCAACACAAAAGTTTTGTCTCAAGTACAGATAGTGTTGAGGATCAGTGGACAAAGTTCAAAACCATCGTACAATGTGCGTTAGATGAGTATGTGCCAAGCAAGATCGTAAGAGATGGAAAAGAGCCACCGTGGTACAACAACCGAGTTAGGAAACTGCTGCGGAAGCAAAGGGAACTTCACAGCAATCATAAACATAGCCAAAGCCTTGCAGACAAACAAAAATTACGCGAAGCGAAATGTAGTGTGAGGAGGGCTATGCGAGAGGCGTTCAGTGAATTCGAAAATAAAGTTCTATGTACTGACTTGGCAGAAAATCCTAAGAAATTTTGGTCTTATGTCAAAGCGGTAGGTGGCTCAAAACAAAATGTCTAGATACTCTGTGACCAAAATGGTACTGAAACAGAGGATGACAGACTAAAGGCCGAAATACTAAATGTCTTTTTCCAAAGCTGTTTCACAGAGGAAGACTGCACTGTAGTTCCTTCTCTAGATTGTCGCACAGATGACAAAATGGTAGATATCGAAATAGACGACAGAGGGATAGAGAAACAATTAAAATCGCTCAAAAGAGGAAAGGCCGCTGGACCTGATGGGATACCAGTTCGATTTTACACAGAGTACGCGAAGGAACTTGCCCCTCTTCTTGCAGCGGTGTACCGTAGGTCACTAGAAGAGCGTAGCGTTCCAAAGGATTGGAAAAGGGCACAGGTCATCCCCGTTTACAAGAAGGGACGTCGAACAGATGTGCAGAACTATAGACCTATATCTATAACGTCGATCAGTTGTAGAATTTTGGAACACGTATTATGTTCGAGTATAATGACTTTTCTGGAGACTAGAAATGTACTCTGTAGGAATCAGCATGGGTTTCTAAAAACAATGTCGTGTGAAACCCAGCTCGCGCTATTCGTCCACGAGACTCAGAGAGCCATAGACACGGGTTCACAGGTAGATGCCGTGTTTCTTGACTTCCGCAAGGCATTCGATACAGTTCCCCACAGTCGTTTAATGAACAAAGTAAGAGCATATGGACTATCAGACCAATTGTGAGAATGGATTGAAGCGTTCCTAGATAACAGAACGCAGCATGTCATTCTCAATGGAGAGAAGTCTTCCGAAGTAAGAGTGATTTCAGGTGTGCCGCGGGGGAGTGTCATAGGACCGTTGCTGTTCACAATATACATAAATGACCTGGTGGATGACATCGGAAGTTCACTGAGGCTTTTTGCAGATGATGCTGTGGTGTATCGAGAGGTTGTAACAATGGAAAATTGTACTGAAAAGCAGGAGGAGCTGCAGCGAATAGACGCATGGTGCAGGGAGTGGCAATTGAGTCTCAATGTAGACAAGTGTAATGTGCTGCGAATACATAGAAAGATAGTTCCCTTATCATTTAACTACAAAATAGCAGGTCAGCAACTGGAAGCAGTTAATTCCATAAATTATCTGGGAGTACGCATTAGGAGTGATTTAAAATGGAATGATCATATAAAGTTAATCGTCGGTAAAGCGGATGCCAGACTGAGGTTCATTGGAAGAATCCTAATGAAATGCAATCCGAAAACAAATGAAGTAGGTTACAGTACGCTTGTTCGCCCACTGCTTGAATACTGCTCAGCAGTGTGGGATCCGTACCAGATAGGATTGATAGAATAGAGAAGATCCAACGGAGAGCAGCGCGCTTCGTTACAGGACCATTTAATAATCGCGAAAGCGTTACGGAGGTGATAAACTACAGTGGAAGACTCTTCAGGAGAGACGCTCAGTAGCTCGGTACGGGCTTTTGTTAAAGTTTCGAGAACATACCTTCACCGAAGGGTCAAGCAGTATATTGCTCCCTCCTACGTATATCTCGCGAAGAGACCATGAGGATAAAATCAGAGAGATTAGAGCCCACACAGAAGCATACCGACAATCCTTCTTTCCACGAACAATACGAGACTGGAATAGAAGAGAGAACCGATAGAGGTACTCAGGGTACCCTCCGCCACACACCGTCAGGTGGCTTGCGGAGTATGGCTGTAGATGTAGATGTAGAAGTCTCAAGTTTTTATTTCTTATCCTTGAATTGTAATACCTTTCCGAAATTTACCCTTGCTTTCCTTTATTTCTTGCTCAGTGTGCAGATTGAAAAACATCGCGCGGGGCTACAACTATGGCTCACTTTTTCGTATTTGATACATTTTCATGTCCTTTGATTCTTACAATAAATTGTCTAATTTCTATGCAAGTTATAGATAACTTTTAACTCTCTGTATTTTACGCATGCTATCTTCAGAATTTAAAACAGTGTATTCCAGTCAACATGGTCACGAACGTTCTCCCGATCTCCAAATGCTGCAACCGTGGGTGTGTCTTTCGTTGATTTTAAGAAATTTTGGAGTATCAGTAAGGACCTGCGTGTTCCTGCATTTTTCTGAAACCCAAACTTATCTACCCCCATAGAATAAAATGTTATTGCTCTTTCTTCTACAACCGAAAATTGTTCTCTCTGTGTAGATGACGTGGTGTCCAGCAACACATGAGGCAATACAACTGGAACGAAGTTATTAACCTAAGTCCACGCTGACAGTACATTTCATTGAAATGACGATTTAACTTTAAGCTTAATAGACATAATAGCTTGCTGTCTAAAAAAACAGGAACAATGACTTTTGAGTTCAAAAATGGTTCAAATGGCTCTGAGCACTATGGGACTCAACTGCTGAGGTCATTAGTCCCCTAGAACTTAGAACTAGTTAAACCTAACTAACCTAAGGACATCACAAACATCCATGCCCGAGGCAGGATTCGAACCTGCGACCGTAGCGGTCTTGCGGTTCCAGACTGCAGCGCCTTTAACCGCACGGCCACTTCGGCCGGCCCTGACTTTTGAGTTGCGTCGCAGATAATTCATAATGGTCTTCTTAAGTTCTGAAGCTGTGTCATAAATCAGATGTTCGGTGTTCATTGCACAGTTATTAATTATGTAACATTTTCATTTTCCATGCAGTACGGCATGTTAAAACTGTAATGAACAGGAGGGTGGTGGGGTGAGGGTGGAGGGCGTTATCGGGATTTTCTATATGTTTCATTTAACTTATAAAATCCTCATTTGCACATCACAATGATTCTAGTATCAGAGAGACCGCTTTAACTCGGCGTCGATTCATTGTATCAAAGGGCGAGAAAAACATACCTGGGAGAGTCATAAACGCCGTGATGAGTGTGATACTGTGCTCAGTTCCCCAATAGTTTGGAATTACGGTACAGGTCAAAGTCTGAGACAGAAACTGAAACACTGATTTATTCATGTAGACTTTATGCTATATTTCCCAGTTTTACCTCTTTATGATGTACTGCAAAGAATTATACACTTACCTGTCTGTACTTGAATTACTTCGCGAGTGTAAAATTGAAATTATACCTCTGTCCATGGAGTCTCCAGACATGCCTTAGACCTGGAATCTCATTGACTGGAATAGAATTGTCTTCTGTGATGAGTCCGGCTTCGAATTGAGCCGCGATGACCAGGGAAGAGGTGTCTGTTGACGCCCCGGACATCGGTGGGATACTAACCTGAATGTCGCCCGCCATGTGGCCACACAGTCGAGAGTGATCATCGGTGGTGGCATTTCAGTTCATAGCAGGGGCTCTTCGGTTGTCACCCGCGACACCCTTACAGCAGAGCGGAACGTCGACGATGTTCTGTGCCCGGCTTTGCTGCCCTTCGTTGCAAACCTCACTGGGTATACATTTCAGCAAGATAAGTACCACTCGTACACAGCGAGAGTTTCTACTGTTTGTCTTCATGTTTGCCAAACCATACCTTGGCCAGCAAGGTCGCAGTATCTCTCAACAATTTAGAACGTTTGGAGCATTATGGGCAAGGTACTCCAACTAGTTCACGACTTTGACGATCTAACATGACAATTCTACAGAGTTTGGCACTATATCCCTCAGAACGACATCCGACATTTCTGTCAGTCAGTGTCAAGCCGAGTAACAGCTTTCATAAAAGAGCCAGAGGTGTACCAATGCGGCACTGACTTGCTCAGTTTGTGAGGCTCGTTCCTTTGAATCAATCATCCCGCTTTTTGTGAAATTGTAATCATTTATTTGTCTATAGATGTACATCACATCTACCAATGTCCATCCCAACCGGATAATTCCTTCGTGGTGTGTGTTTATCTTTTTCTTTTTCCTTTATTTCTTTTTTTGTCGTAGAATGTATTACAGATTACAAGTACGAAAGTTATTGACCTTGATGAAATACAGCTACTGCCACACGTTGGTATTGTTCTAAGCCGAAAGAAGTGCATTAAGTAAACGACAGTTTCTTCTTTTCTTTTCTCAAATAACTAGTTATTCTACCATGTACCGCCGAAAGAAGCCAATGGTGTAACATAAGGATCAGTAATTGTATTGGATCACTGTCCCTGTTGGAACCATTTGCGTTTGAAGCGCATATGTTAGAACACGTTATTCGAATGTAATCGACAACTTGGCACACTGTAATAGCGCGTGATCAACACGCAATTGAATTCAGTTCTGCTACATATGTATACGTCGCACAGTATCGTCAAATCTGCGCACAGACACTAGTTATTCCACCAGGTTGCGACCGTCTCACAACGAGATGGCTGCTGGAAAAGTCCCCTACGGAAGGGTTTCGAACAAATAGCACAACCGTCACATTATTACACGTGCTACATTACATCCTACGTTCTCGCAGAGCGACGCACGCCTAATAGTAAGATGCGCTAGTGGACATTTGATAGGATTCTGGTTGTGTGGTGTACATCACATACTGTAGGACACGCTAGCGAAAGATAACTGAATCCAAATCTGGAATGCTATGGACCAGACTTCTTTTCTTTATTTGGGGGGGGGGGGGGGGGATTCGTTCTATCACAGTCGAATATACAGGGCGATTTAAAAAACTATGTAGAGGAGTTCTCCCATCCACCAAAGAGGACTAAAATTTTATAAGGAGTGTCCGGAATTTGTATTACTGAAGCGATGTGCAGATCTGCGGAGATAGCTTATCGCAAAGGTGAGTCCGCTCACGAAGTGTCGTATAAACTTCTCGGAACGCATTGCCGCCGTCATCTCAGCCGGAGTTGCTGCAGGGCTTTTGTTATTCGTTCGGTTTGGGCTGAGTCCCCATTGCGCATTGATGAAACATTACATAAGATTTATCTGTGTAGGATAGCCATCGTTAATCTGCGCAGGTCGAATTCCGATATTACGCTGAAAACAGTGTCATTGTATGTTCACGACCAATGCCTTGCATCTTAGTCCACATTACCTTGCCGTAATACCCCAACATGCTCGGCGTTTTTGTAGCACTGATTCTGGTGGAAGGCTTACGCACCTCAAGCAGGGGCCAATGACGATGTGTCTGTAGCACGTAACAGACTCCCATCGCTTACAGTGTATTAACGAAAGCACCTCTAGCACATGGTTCCCCTGCAAAAAAGGAAGTAATATTTTGCAGCATGAATGAAAATTTTTGACATTAGCCAACATTACAACTTGTAACATTTGACAGTTTATGACCAAAGAAGTGTATGTCGGATTTTCCACAGTGCCCCAAGTGAAGTGTTAGAGAAAAAGAGAGAATTTAAAAATAAGTAATACACACCCCAGGTATTCATCATTGGATCTGCTAGTGAATTTACTGTAATTAGAGTATACTGAATGCAGTAGCGTTCAGCATGCTTAAAGGACGTTCACACTATACCACACAATCTGTATACAAATATGTTGTTGTAAAAGATAGGTTCGTTCCACAAGCTGTTCCATCGGACCTCGTCATGATATTTAATTTTGCTTTACGGAACGACTACATCGTTGCCATGAGAAACATTACTCATATATGAGACGCCAGGCGTCTCTTCTTTACAGGTCACATATATGGGAACATCCGATCTTCCCAAACCCCATCCATGACACATCCGACCCCAATGCTTCCACTGGTTGGAGCCATTCCGCATGATAGTGGGTACATACCATTGACGAGTGTTCCTAAAGTCTTAAGTACATCACAGGATGGCTGTGGTTTCGTGTGCATACAACGGCTATGATATCTAGCACTCTTACTGTAAATGTGGGAATTAAGTTCATGTATTGAAAATTGACATCGCGATAGTGAACAGATAGCGATCAGCCCTTGCACTTACGATACGTATGTTCAGAATCACGCTGTAACGAGACAGTAATTTGGAGCTTTCTATGTCTCATTTATGTTATTTCTTTCATTTCTACGTCTGTGGAACGACACATCTAGCCTGTGGGGACGTGCGTTATCCAGACTATTAAAACGTTACGTCAGGAATAATATTAACACTTCTCTTGTTTCTCGCATTGGTAATGGAACATTTGTCGGTATTAATTTTTCGTCTTATTTAAGAACTTGGCAAACGAGACAGCAATCCAATTTCCTACGTAACTTAGTGACTAATTGTACGGAATTCTGTCATTCAAGTGCTAAAAATGCAACAATAGCTAAACAAATGTGATCACACGTTATTAAGAGATACTAGAAACAATACACTTTCGCAGAAACTGATGTGGTACTATCATCCGCCACTCAAATGAAAATTTAAAAACAAGTAATACACATCCTCTGACTTTCATCATTTGTTCTACTAGAGAATTCTGCATAACTAGGGTTTACTGAATGCAACAGTATTCAGTACGGTGAAAGGACGTGTATGCACTTCGATGTAGAATAACTACGTACTCTGTCACAAATATTAAAAAGCAGTGTAAGAAGCGACGCAATTCAAAGCAGAAATACATACTCATTCCGTGGCAAGATGGAGTAAAGTTGAGTACCAATTCTATCAAAAGTTACTAACATGGAGTTCTCCATTAAATGCGAGAAAATGGAATATACTGATGTGAACTAAAATAAAGCCTAATACCATAAATATACCTACAACGCGTTTGAATGGTGCAGTTCACTCACTGATTCTTAATCAGGAACAAACATTAGTCCACAGGACACTATGTGACGAAATGATCTTTAACTGACACAAAAACAGCCGGCCGGTGTGGCCGAGCGGTTCTAGGCGCTTCAGTCTGGAACCGCGTGACCGCTACGGTCGCAGGTTCGAATCCTGCCTTGGGCACGGATGTGTGTGATGTCCTTAGGTTAGTTAGATTTAAGTAGTTCTAAGTTCTAGGGGACTGATGACCTCAGACGTTAAGTCCCATAGTGCTCAGAGCCATTTGAACCATTTGAAACAGTAACACATATGGAATCAGTTATTCTACCCAATATTACGGATGCGAACGAAAATCAAGCAGAGTTACGAGCAACATATTCACAATGCAAATGAAAGAGTGCTTTACACACAAGAAATCGTAACCAGGAACACAGTACGATGGAAGCAGCATCTGTTTACTACGAATCGAAAATAAATGTAGGAGACTTCAAATCACCCAATAAGAAAATGAGCTGCAAGGTCGTGTTACCGGAAGTCCCTACTGATTTTCGCCCAAATGGGCAGCAGTTTTTCGGAAGACGAGAAGTGCTTCAGTCAAAGGTTTAAATTTAAGTGCAGCAGCATATTAAGGAACACCTTTATAAAACTGGAGAACTGGAGACCGGTACTATTTGCTGCCTTCGAAAAGGAATAGAAAGAAAGAAGGGTAGAAGTTTGACTGTGTATTGCAAGATCACATTTTGCATTAAGTACGTAGCACAACTGGTAACTACTGATGGATCCTGTGCTAAGTGCCGCCGAAGACTAAAAATGCAATCAATCGATGCATTTTTCACAAGTTACAGCCGAATGCAGCAGTAAATATTTTTGGCATCTACACCGAGTAAAAAATCACATTGTGTGGGAAAGGTATCAATAAACGTCATTGCAGCTAGAAAGAACGCTTTCTACGAAACGGGTTTCACTGAGAAAAGATTTCTTTCTTGTGTTGCTATCACCATATGTTAACAAATGGTGGGGTTAACTTATTTTGGGTAATGTAGGTTGACTGAATTATTTCGGTAAACCTTGATTTTCTTTCTGTTTGAGAAATATCTGTTATTGCTATGCTATAAACACACTGAAAGCGTTCTCTTGCACACACTCTTTTGTTTGTTTGACTATCGTATTTCACTTAAAAGCACTTATGAATTATTTCGTGACATCCTAAGAAGGTTAATGGGAAATGCATATAGCTTAAATCTTCCACCTCATAAATTATATGACGTGCATGACGGTCACCTATGGAGGAGATATTGGCCACGATCTTCGGAATATATAGCTGCCTGGGAATACTGTGCCCAACGCGCACAACTTTGTTCTGTAAATTTCCTGAAAATAAGTAAGTTGATTGCTGTGTTTAAATTCGTTTCTCTCAGTTTTGTATATCACATTATACTATGTTCTTCGCATATACTCGCTAGTTATAGAAATTTTTAAGTATTGTTTAATCCCCCATGTGCTATTCTTCTTTTAGGTGTACCTGAAAATATAACTCTAAAGTATCATACAGCAGCTGTTCGCGGTTTATTTTGCAAGAATGGATACCCTCAGCTGTGCATACTCTTACAATAGGCATTGCTGTTATCAACTGCCTTGCAAGGCAAAACGGGCTTTTCTCGTTTTTTAAATTTCAAGAATAGAGACCACAGTATTATTTGTGTCCTGCTTTTTGTCGAGCTATCAATATTTCAAAAGGTTATGTACTCTAGCATCAACCTAGTGACACAGCAGTTCAGCTGCTTGTGACACTGTAGGCGTTACAACGGCATAATTTTTATTTTATTTTGGTTTGCCGCACTTTTGCATAGCCAGATTTACACGACCAGACATCATTTTGGTTTTTAAGTTCCTTTTATTGCTCTCCACTGGTTCTGAGTGCTTTCTCCGTGGCTGATCGACCCTCACCCTTCTTCACAGATGATGCTGACTTCCGACATAAATGACTCTGTGTGATCAACAGGTCCCTCGTGTTTCGTTCGCAGAGCTTGTAGCAGTACGCTTGATGAAATTCACCTTCTGCAGAAGATCATGTGACAAGCTGCAGAAAAGCAGAAAAATGCCACTCTAGATACAATAGATATAATATGCTTGTTATGCGGCGTTTGACGTATAGCTGGTTAGAATCCTGGTCCAGGAAGAAAATTTGACCAGCGATATTTGGCAGTCAAGACGGATCTGGTGTCATAAAATTTCTGATTATCAGCCTTCGCATTATTGTCTTCAATTAAATTGACTTTTTTCAGTGCATTACGTCGCCCTGTTGACGGAGATCCACCTCTTGGATTGTATCTAAGCGCAGGCTTCATCGTTTTATGCAGGCAAGGAGGCTCTGCGCGATGCTAACTTTTCCTCAAAAACTCAATAACTACGTCCCACATAGATTCATCACGACCATATACACGCGACGATTACGCATTTCACAGGCTGAAAGACAATGATCAACACGGCAGCGAAAATAAAGTTTTGAAATAACCGAGACAGCTCTCCAGAATATCAATAACATTCTTTTCTGCAGCTTGGATAATTCGTATCTTATCAAGTGTACGTATAGGTGATATACACCTTGTGGCCGATCAGACACTTAGTTTATCTATTGCGCGAGCTTATGAGACGTAACAGGCAGCGAGATACGTTGGTTAAATGTAGGACTTTATGATGTCCTGATTGCCTTGTGTAATTAATCAGTTTTCAATGTTCACGTTTCAAGAAAAAATTACTAAAGTTTTAATTTTGTTGATTAATGTCGGCCCATTTCCAAATGTGCAGTATGAGTTTCCTAATACGTTGAACGTCTAGATGCAAAGATCACGGCCTGGCACAGAGATAATGGCGTATCAATTATGCTAGTTTCCTTATAGGCCTACGCAAGTACGTGTTAGGTAATAAATTGTGGAATAGTTTTGTTCATTAGGCCTTTGAAAGTACTCCTGTTATATGGGTTTCTTTAGGACGATAAACTCGTGTGACGTGACAATATTACACTGTATAAATGTGTACGTTATCCACGTGAAGGATGGAATACTAGAACTTCACAGTAAATGCAAGGTAAGGCGTCAGACAGACAACAGTCGAAGGTGTATAGAGTAGCTTACGTAGTAGCCTGGTGAATAGGAAGAGTAGAGGATGTTTTATATAAACACATAATGTCATTCAGTTTGGTTCGGAAAGGTGTCTACTATTCAGGAACACACATTTTCAGTTTCTTGGCAGCAGTACAATTTAGGAGAAATCTAGTACGTTGATGAATTTCTTAGCTAAAGGAGTTCATACACTTACTATTAACTCTATCACATCACATGAATCTTGTGTAAAACCTGACGTTTTCACAGCCTCTGTGCTATAGTTTGATCTCCGTACTTAATGCCCTGTCTCTTTGTCGATGATGGACGAAAAAGCCTAGTAATTATGTTATTCACTTTCGTATGTGTGCATACAAATGTCCTAAGTGCGGTTTTCACGTTGTTGTTAAAAAAAGAAATTTTAGCTTTTATCAATACTCATGAGCACCTCACTTCGCAGTTGTGACAGAAACATAAACAAATTTCTTTTGTAAATAGGTGTAACGTATCTTTGTTTTTCTCATATGTTTCACAATCTACTGGAGCTTCTCACTACGATTTTGCAGAATGAGTAGCGTATCTTACCTAACGTAAACTTAATACAACATTAATAAAGCATTGTGCTTGACGGGTACCATTTTTGTCAATGGAGGGCAAGGTAAACCAGAAAACAGGGCAAGGTAAACCAGTAACGAAACCTCCAAGCAGATTAAAACTATGTGTTGGACCAGAACTCGAACCGGAAGTCTGCCGTGTTCCAATCCTAGCTTTCATCTGTTAGGAAGTTTCAAAACGGTGAACACTCCGCCGCAGAGTAGAATAGTTTTGATCTCAGTAATGACTGTACTGTTTTAAAAATGGTTCTTCAGATTCCGTACGTCAGTCTGATGTTTCTGAGCATGTTGAATGGTTTCTGAGTTGTTCTTATATATTAATATGTAAAAGATAGAATTATAAAATTACGAGTATCAGGCAAATTAAAAAGAAAAATATACATAGGTAGAGGTTTGGATTCTAAAGAAATAAACCTTCATCAGGACAATGCAACTGTGTTCAATTCATTTTTTTTAATCAGGGAAATGAGGAATACAAAGTGCAAATTGTTGCAACATCCACCATGTTTACTAGATATAACAAGAGATTATTAAACATGTATATGGATATTTTGTAATGCTTTCAGAATCATACTTCAGGGAGTGACATTAATCACTGGAAAGATATTTGACAAAGTGCATCCACCTAAGAGGCTCCAATTAAAACAGAAGTTCATATTTGCATATTTGACACACTGTCTGGTCACTTTCCTGTCATGTTACTATGAACTCATGTAGTGTCTTAAATATGGATTACTGATCGTAAGCAATACTAAGCAAAACTGGTATTAACGATAAAAGTGTAAATCGCTGGGGCCAAAACCCATGGCAGAAATCCCTAAAGTGGACTAACAAATAGGGTAATCCTGTTTACGGTAGTAAATGGAAACCAGTAGATGACATTGAACTGAAGTGCTTTATCGGTGTCTTGATCCTAGCAGGCGCTTACAAGGTCCATAGTGAAGCAGTTACACATATGTGGAACAAAGAGGATGGTAGACCCATTTTTAGTGAAGCAATGGCTAGGAATTGCTTTACGCAAATTTCAAGGTGCATCCGATTTGATGACGCAGATGTGAGACAGCACAACCGTGCTCCTGACAAGCTGGCTCCCATTAGAGAAATCTGTCCGTCGGTCGTTACTTGCAGGCATGCATAACTGGAGGGGTGTCAAAGGGGTTGCCTGCCCTCAGGTGCTAGAGGGGCATCGGAGCGCCATTCAGCTGAATGGGTGTCGACCTGTAGGTACAAGTACGTTTTGAAAGCGCTCAACAATGACAATGGTGTGCGGGTGGCACTGACGCTGTTGCCAGACTGAATGGTCTTACAGGGACCATTTTATTCAAGCACGTGTCAATGTTGCAACACCCTTACCCCCCTTCTTCCCCGTGATCACGATACAGGAAGATGCGAACAGGAGGATCGCTTCAGACAGCGTCGAGATTTCGTTGAATCGTTTTGAATGGTCGCTATTGGTCCCAGCATGTATTTTATGAGTCATCAGTCTTCTGATTAGTTTGATGTGGCCTGACAAAAATTCCTCTCCTGAGCCAATCTCTTTATCTCAGAATATCTGCTGAATGTATTCCAGTGTCTGTCTACCTCTACAGTTTTTAACCTGTCCAGCGCCCTATAGTTATTCTGTGATCTTTTAACAGACGCCCTACGTCCTGTCTGTTTTTCTTGTCAGTGTGTACCTTGTATTCCTTTCTTCGCCGATTCTCCTGAGAATGTCCTCATACCTTACCTTACCAGTCCACCAAATTTTCAATATTCTTCTGTATCATCATATCTCAAATGCTTCGATTTCCTTCTATTTTGATTTTCACACAGTCCATGTTTCACTACCCTGCTCCAAACGTATATTCTCATAAATGTCTAGCTCAAATTAAGGCCTACGTTTGATGCTAGGAGAGCTCTCTTGACCAGGAGTGCCATTTTTTCCAGTGCTCGTACGCTTTCTGTGTCCTCCTTCCTCCGACCATCGTGGATTATTTTGCTGCCTAGCAGAAGAATTCCTTGACTTCATCCACTTCGTGATAAACAATCCTGATGTTAAGTTTTTCGCTGTTGTCATTTCTGTTACTTATCATTACTTTCGTCTTTCTTCGAGTTACTCTCAGTTCATGTTCTGTACTCATTAGACTGTTCGTTCCACTCAGCATATTCTATATTCTTTCTCATTTTCACTAAGGATAGCAACGTCATCAGCAAATCTTATCATACATGTCTTTTCACCTTGAACTTTAAATTCGACTCTTGAACCTTTCTTTAACTTTTGTCATTGCTCCTCGATGTATAGCTTGAACCGTAGGGCCGAAAGACTAGATCCCCGTCTTACATGCTTTCTAATCCACGCACTTCGTTCTTCGTCAGCCACTCTTATTGTTCCCATTTGGTTTTTTTAGATTTTGTACATTATCCACCTTCCCCTATAGCTTACAACTATATTTCTCAGAATTCGTATATATTGCACCATTTTACATACTCTAACGCTTTTTCCAGGTCGACTAATACTACGAACGTGTTTTGATTTTTCTTCAGTATTGCTTCCATTGTCAACTAGAACGTCAAAATTCATTCTCTGGTGCCTATATCTATTCTAAAGACAACTCGTCGATATACAACATATATTGTAATTTCTTTTCCATTCTTTTGTATATTATTCATATCAGCAACTTGTATACATGAGATGCTAAGCCCTTGTTGGCTCTTCCAATCTTCGGAAACATGAGGATGATTTCTTTTCCGAAAGTCAGATGGTATATCGCGAGACTACAATTTACACACAACGTGAATAGTCGTTTAGTTGCCATTTCCTCAACTGTATATAACTCCATATTCTGGTGGAGTATGAGACGACGGCTGTTCAATGTTCAATAAAAACAATACCGATCACCATTATATAGGCCTAGAAATAAACCTATATAACGGCGATTGGTATTTTTTTTTATTGAATGATGGAGTGTTATCCATCTCTTCTGCCTTATTCGTTTTTAAGTCTTAGAAACCTCTTTTAAATTCTTTTAAATTCTTATTCTGACCCTTGATCCCCTATCTCTTCTATATCGACTCCTATTTCTTCTCCTCTCACGTCATCAGACAAGTCTTCCCCCTCACAGAGGACTTCAATGTACTCCTTCCTCCTATCTACCCTCTCCTCTGTATTTAACAGTGGAATTCCCATTGCACTCTTAATGTTACCGCGTTTGCTTTTAACTTGACCAAAGGTGGTTTTGACTTTTCTGTGTTGTTGTGGCCTTAAGTACAAAGACTGGTTTGATGCAGTTCTCCATGCTGTTCAATCCTGTGCAAGCCTCTGCATCTCCGAGTAATTACTGCAGCCTACATCCTACTGAACTTGTTTATTGTATTCATCACTTGGTCTTCCTCTACGGTTTTTACCCCCACGCTTCCCTCCAGCACTAAAATGGTGATGTTATGCCTCAGAATGCGTCCCACCAACCGATCCCTTCTTCTAGTCAGGTTGTGCCACAAATTTCTCTTCTTCCCAACTCTATTTAGTACCTCCTCATTAGTTAAGTGACCTACCCATCTAATCTTCAGTATTTTTCTGTAGCGCCACATTTCAAAACCTTCTATTCTTTCTTGTCTAAACTGTTTATCGTCTATGTTTCACGTTCATACTTGGCTACACTCCACACAAATACTTTCAGAAACGACGTCCTGACACTTAAATGTATACTTGATGTTAGCAAATTTCTCTTCTTCAGAAACGCGTTTCTTTCTGTTGCCATTCTTCATTTTATACCCTCTACTGTCTTACAGCTATTTTGCTTCCCAAATAGCAAAATAGTCTTTTATATATGCTGTGTCAATCCTTATGACAATCATTTATTTTTAGATTTCTTCACATTTTTTCTGGAGCGATTTCACCTTAGATTTCCTGCACTAGTGGCTTGTATTTCTGTATTCCTGAATTACCCTGAACATTTCTGTAGTTCCTTCTTCCACTGATGAGGTGGAGTATTTCTTCTGTTACCATCTTTCCTTTGGAGTGACCTTGTTTTTACCTGTGTTTTTCTTTCCATCTTTTGTGATTGCCCTGTTTATAGATGTCCATTCCTCTATAACTGAACTGCGTACTGAGCTATTCTTTAATGCAGTATCTACTGCCTTAGAGAACATCAAGCGTCTCTCTTCATTCCTTAGTAATTCAGCATCCTACTTCTTTGCGTGTTGCCGTGTGGGATAGCTGCGCGGTCTGAAGCACTTTGCCACGGTTCGCACGGCGCACCCTGTCAGAGGTTCGAGTCTTCTCTCGGGCATGGGCGTGTGTGTTGTCCTTAGCGTAAGTTACTTTAAGTTAGATTAAGTAGTGTGTAAACCTAGGGACCGATGATCTCAGCAGCTTCGTCGAATAGGAATTTACCACAAATTTCCAAAATTTCTTTGCGTGTCGACTTTTCCGAATCAATCTCTTAAACTTCAGCCTACTCTTTATCACAACTTCTTTGTGGTCTGTGTCTATTTCTGCTCCTTAGTACGAAATGAAATCCAGTCTTGGACTCTCTGTCTGACCATGATGTAACCTAACTGGAATCTGCTCGTATCTCACCGCCTTTTCCAAGTATACCATCTCCTCTTGTAGTTCTTGAACAGAGTATTCGATGTTAGTAGCTGAAATTTGTTGCAGAACTCAATTACACATTATTCTTTCTCACTCCTGGTACCAAGCCCGTATTCTCCCATAACCGTTTCTTCTTCTACTTCCCCTACAGCCACATTCCCGTACCCTATGACTACCAGATTTTCATCTCCCTTTACATCCTGAATTACCGGTCCAATATACTCATGTGCTTTCTCTATTTCTTCATCTTCAGCTTGCGACGTAGGCATGTGTTGTTGGCGGCGTTGGTTTGCTGTCGATCCTGATGAGAAAAACTCGTTCACTTAACTGTACACATTTACTCACTCTCTGCCCTACCTTTTTATTCACAACGAATGCTGCCCCTGCTCTACCATTTTCTGCCCTTCTTGATATTACCATATACTAATGTGACCAGAAGTCATTTTCGTTCCATTTCACTTTCACAATCCCAACCGTATCTAGATCCCTGCTTAGCATCTTTTTTTTTAGATTTTCTGGCTTCTGTGCCACTTTCAGACTTCAGACATTTCACACCACGACTCATAGACGTTATTCTTCCATTGGTTATCCAATATTTTTCATACGGTCACTTCTCTCTTGGCAGTCCCTCACCGAGATCATAATGGAGGAATCTTTTGCCAGTGGAGAAACTTGAGTCACGACAAGTTGCTCTCTCACCTATTTTTCGTATATGGGAATTATTAAAGGTTTTCTTGCAACCTGATACACCTTGACCAAGATTCTAGAAAGTTAACAGCCTGTGCAGAAGTTGATGGAGTCTGGTAATGCGCTAAAAGCATGAGGTATTTTTATGATTCTTAGCTCATAGAAATCGCTTCTTTGGAGTTGAAAGCAATTAGTGGCAAACCCACCCCTTAGTAAATGTTGCCAGACAGGGCTCCAGCAGAACAATGCCGCGATACCTGCCATGGCACCAGCAGAAGTCTGGGAAGGGGTGATAGTCTAAAGGGACACATATACATAGTAGAGTCATAAACCAGGCATTGTGTGCAGAGCCACACGTATTAAAAATTCACATGTTTTTGTGTTCACCGATATTGCAAGTGAGCCACTTCCCTTGGCCGACCCAACTGTATAAGAGAACTCCAGCATCTCAGAAACGTTTAGAGATGGAATCTTTATTACACTTCATAGCTAGGATTAACACGCTCCAAGGTAGAGGCGATTTAGATAAAGATCTTTCAGATTATATCTGTACACTTGTTGCCATGGGAAGAGACACGACTTTGGAGAAAATCATTTTTCTCACTCTGCAAAAACTTAAAAATGCCGGTAATTGGCGGTTTCTTTTCTTTTTCTTTTTTTCAGAGACGCAGGTTTCTTAACTCTTGCCCTGACTCGACATGAGTTTGTGCTGTCGTGCAGGAGAGGAGATTTAGAAACTATAGAGCCTTGTGATTGGCTCAAGATGGTGTGAAAGCGGTGTCGTTCATGCACTTTACAGGAAAACGGATTTTTTTGTGAATAGGTGGGAAGCACTCGGGTGTGGGACTTTGGTCTGGTAAGCACTTCTTGTCGAAGCTCTGACATGTATGGTTGGTACTTGGGACCAGTCCTGAGACTGACTTCACTTGCAAGTAGTTTAGACTGGGGAGCCTGTGGTGAAGTTCTTACTCTACCGACAGTGTGACCTCAAACGTCTCAGACTACTCGTCTGCCGAGGGCACACTTATTCATTTTTGGTTTATCAGTCTTGACGTTTGGTATTCGTGTGCTCTCTGTCGTAAATGTGAGCCAAATTAGTCCTTGGTACGACTAGCGAACAGGTGTGTCACACACAGAAATCTACTGTGATATCAGGGTTCTGGTAGAGAGTAAATTGCGATCCGTCTGCCTGATCGCTAGAGCGTGAGATTTTTGCATTTCTTTCGTGGCCGCGACCGATTCACAGGTGCCGCCTCCATGTCTCAACACCTCCACTGCACACATCTTGCCAGCTGTAAATCACTTCGCCGACGAAGTACACAGGGTAACGTACTGCATCTCTTGCA
Organism: Schistocerca nitens; assembly: GCF_023898315.1. NCBI lineage: Eukaryota > Metazoa > Arthropoda > Insecta > Orthoptera > Acrididae > Schistocerca > Schistocerca nitens. The sequence continues at coordinate 696,516,754 of NC_064615.1, read as the reverse complement.
TTGTCAAGCGGTATAAATCTCAATCGCCACTTACGCTCAGCTGCACCTATACAGAGAACCTTCAGTAGTTTTTATCAGTCAAAGTCTGCTCAGCGTCAGATCACTTCAGCTTGCGTTTTCCGCATTTTTAGGGCTACTGTACTTGCCTCACTGATCACCTTGTTTAACTGTTAGCTGTTAAGGGAATTCAGTATATAACTTGTTTTGTATAATTTATGTCTTGTTTGGTAAAATAAATGTGGTTAGTACACTAAGTTTTGCCAACATTCTCAGTCAATTAAATAGTCCAAACAAGTTAGCTTTCAAATTATCACGAAATTTTTTTCAATTACAGGCCACATGTTGTGTGGATATAAATGGCTTCTGCATCCTTATGGCGTTGTTAGTTGCTGATTTCTCCGCCTTTAGGGGCAGTTTCGAATCCCAAGGACAAGAAAGAGTCCCGACCCACTGTCCGGTCCTCCAACCTCTTTGACAAGGCCATTGGATGAATGAGGGTGACTTCTTATAACGTCAGTCTTCGGCCGCCATTGCTGACGATTATTATTATTCAAAATTTAAGCGGTGGTGGGGTTCGAGCCCACGGGTGCAAACTAAAGCCCGCATACCATACCAAAAATTGTGGTCATGCTATACTCCAAACGAGTAAGACAAAATGTCGAAAGCTGTGTGAAGGGTGTCGTCCTGTTGCTCGTAGCACTGCGAACAGTTATGGGAATCAACGTCCCGAGGAAAGGGGTGGTTTCATTGGCACTGTTTATGCCACTCCCTGAGGCCTTTAGTGTCAGTTCTGTAAGGCAGTATGTCTGAAGAATTTTCCCACACCACCGATAACCAGTTGATTCAACGCTGGGCGTCGCAGTTCTGATCTTCGTCGCAGAAGCGCTGACCAAAGAAATGTTGATGAGAAGGGTGTGACGACACGCCCAAGGTGGCACTGGGTACAAATGTGGTAAAATTTGGTGTGAATGTGAAATCATTAAAATACCTAACATATTTCATGAACTTCTGAGGTCTGGCATTTTTTTCGCCTATGTCGACCCCTCGCTACGTGAAGTGTCGCCGTGCCTTACGGTGACGTAGCACGCCACGCTTTTGCATCACTAAATAGGAAGACTGTGGGGAACATTGAACCAAAGTTCAAACCACTGTTTGCAGTGATAGACAGTTACGGATTTCAAATGAATAACCCTTTAATTCTGTATATACTAAATCAACGCCAAATAGAAAAAAAAGGTTTTGATTTGGTAAAAGGCATGCCACATTCATCAAAAATGGCTCTGAGCACTATGGGACTCAACTGCTGAGGTCATAAGTCCCCTAGAACTTAGAACTACTTAAACCTAACTAACCTAAGGACAACACACACATCCATGCCCGGGGCAGGATTCGAACCTGCGACCGTAGCGGTCGCGCGGTTCCAGACTGTAGCGCCAGAACCGCTCGGCCACCAGCGGCCGGCCACATTCATCCTACAAACATTTATAGAGCATATGTGTTGCCACTCAACGTTTATTAATAAGATCAGGCACTGTCATTACGGCCTCAATAGGCCAGGCTTGAAATCTGTCAAGTTCCAAGCTAGTCCCCTAACATATACTGCAACTGTTGACGGAAACATTAATAAACGCTGTAAAGAATTTAAGTATACTTGCTGTTCCCCGTCAACGAAATGTTGAAACCGAAGAAAAAAAGAAAAAGAAAATATTGTCGGCATTGTTTACCTTTACCTACACAAATGCCAGTGAAATTGAATGAGTCTGTATGGACTACTCTGATCCTCAATTTTCTCAAATATGAGTTCAGCGTCATAGCCACTGCACATCTCGCGCTGTTCGCAGTAGCGCAACATTGCTGGATATTTTCGTAACGCAGTTATTATGGTGGCCGCTGCCTCGTGCTTTATTGGATTTTCGTTTCTCTCTTTCACTGCCTCATAAAAAGGAAATATCTTCGCGTGTCGTATGCATGAGACATTAAACAGAAGACTGAATGAAATGAAAATACGTTTTGTGTTGGTGTATTATAGTGCTGCTATTTAGTGAAGAGTTTTCTAACAACATAACATTCACTTTGCGATGGGCGGAGTGAAAAAAGGGAGATGAAGAATCGTATTACTGGTTACATCAGCAGGCTTCGAAATGAGAAACAATTTCGAACAAAAGCAAAAGAAAAAGTTTCTTTAATTATCACAACCTTCCACCAATAAACATTTCCCTTCGGTGCCAACGTTTAGATACGGTTTGTTCGCAAAGTCATAGGTAAGTAACAAAGCAACCGTAAGAGCAACCGCTAACTATTGAGAGTAACGAGGAGTATTTGGTGACGTGGAAAACATGTAACGAGTTTATAAATGCAAAAGAAAAAGTAGCGGAACAACAGAAGGCGTACACTAATCAGGCGATCATGGCTACTTACACAGAGGTACTTCCAGGCAAACGTAACAACAATTTCAACCGCAAGTGGAACAAAGGCAACAAACGACATACAGTGTGGGAATATCAGTTGCAAGGTGCCTGCTGGGATTTCACCAATTATATCGAGAGATACTGCAATTCGCTCATTTCTGTAAAATACAGTTCGCATTTTAGGAAATGACACTGAATTCCGGTAATCTAAAGAAAATTTCTGTAATACAGACAGTTTTTAGCGGATCGAAAGTCAACGTAACTACTTTGTCGGTAACGTCATTCAAATACTAAATAGGCCACTACTGTTGATAGTATATTCTAAAAAGTCTTTATGATAGCAGGTGCTAATCTCTCCTACTCTGCATGGTTTGTGCTTGATACCGCTGATGACAACAAGGATCCAACGGTGGTAGCGTACCAGTCTGTGTAGAAGGAACCATTACTTATGCAATGACAGCTCCAGTCTTAGATCCGTTGCTGTGCAGTTGCTGTAATTCACCTACGTTTTTGAATATAAATCCATCATTGATGTGTTTCCAACGAATTTCGCTTGATTCAGGCATGCATGATATTAAAAAGTTGCAACAACTCACCGAAATACACTGGCGCGCAATATTTAAGTTCGAAAGTAACTTCCGGATGACGTGACACCGCCACAGAATCTAGTTCGATGGAACTTGGGCCAACTGCTAATATATAGTACACAAGGTAACAGAAAGGGATACGGGTTGAGACGAACGGAAACACTTTTATTCGAAGACAAAATATGAGAACGAAGTCTTTCGCGAAGGCACTGGTATGTACAACATTCTCGGTTTTCTTGCCGTGCCAATTCGGCACAACATCACATCAAAAACTCCCATATGTTCATTGAGAAAATCAAACAGATAGAGTTGATCCAAATGACATTTTAGTTAGGCTGGATGTGGTATCGCTGTTCATAAAAGTTCATGTGGAAGACACTTTGAAAATGCTGGCGGATCTTTTCCTCCTGAAACTATAAAGTTGTTTCGGCGTGTGATGACGACTACCTACTTTTTGTATGTTAGTAAGTTTTATGAAATGACGGACGGTATGGCGGTGCGCTCTCCGTTGTCTGCATCATTGGCTAACTTTTTTATGGAGAATTTTGAGGAATGTGCATTACATTCGGCTTCCACCGTCCATCCTTATTTTATCGTTATGTTGACGACACATTTACTGTCTGGGCACACGGCGCAGAAGCACTAGAACAATTCGTGGAACACTTGAACAGCATACATCCGAACATCTGTTTCAAAGTCGAGATGGAGAAGGAAGGAAGGTTGACACTCTTAGACGTATTAGTAGAACGGCAGGCGGACGGGAGTCTCGGCCACTCTGTGTACCGCAAGCCGACGCATACCGATTTATGTCTTAATGCACAGAGTTTCCATCACCCGTTCAGAAGGGAGCTGTTTTGAGCACGTTGGTATATAGAACAAAAATTGTTCCTGGCGAGAACCACTTGAAGTCAGAAAGAATGGCTATGGTGCACGCAATATAAACGCAGCGTTTTCCAAGAAAAGGAAACGTTTAAATGCTGTACACTCACAAGATGAACCACTATTGCGGTTCTTCCTTTATCTTGACCTATATCCAGTAATATAGGAAGAGCCCTCGGTAGACAGGGTGCAAGGCTCCTAAGAAAATTAAGGGCGTGATACGCCCTGTTAAGTACAGTCTCGGCCTCAGGGACCCTGGAATATATAATATATATTATATATTATATAATATGTGTTTGAGAGTCAAATACATTTCATTCAGGCTGTTCCGTTACGTCAGGTTTCTTTTTGCAGGAACATGAATTCGCATGCTCGCTTCACCTTAAATCGATCCATTTGGATATTCGAATATACATGACCTATTATGGTGAATGTCTTGCGATAACGTAGTCATACAACACTGAAACATTTCAACAGCTGAACGCCAGAAAATCCTCTTTTCTATGTTGAACGTCGACTACCACCATTTAAAGCGAATGAAATGGCTGTGTTATTTGCAAACCTGGCACCATTATTTACACACTTTGCAATCCTGCTATTTTGCCTTAAAAAAAGAATATGTTGAAGTGTGTGTGAATTCCTAAGGGACCAAACTGCTGAGGTCATCGGTCCCTAGACTTACACACTACTTAAACTAACATAAGCTAAGAACAACACACAGACCCATGCCCGAGAGAGGACTCGAACCTCCGGCGGGATGGGCCGCGCAATCCGTGACATGGAGCCTCAAACCACGCAGTGACACCGCGCTTTTGCCTTTTATTTCATGTCTGTCACTACCTCTCCAATGAGCAACAGCCATACTTAATATCTATCTCAATTTATCCCGTCCTTGGACTCTCTTTTTCGCTAATACCAATGTGCCTTGTATTTGTCTGACAAGAACTGAGGCTCCCTAACTGTTAACGGACCGTACCTCAAACATATTATTGAATGAGCAGCTTGATTTCAGTGAAAAATATTTTTTTAATTTTTTGAAGACTTGTTATAATTTTGACTGTTCTTTCGTTTTTTCTCCAACCTGTGTTTTATTTTACCTTCTTTCAATGCAAATAATGCCAAGTAGTGATATTATCATTAGCATTTCTCTATGATTAATGACGTTATAGTTTCCTTATATTTAACATTTATGTTATGTTGATATTCTTAATGTTCTATTCCCAACCCTCCCCCCCTTTTTTCTTCACCAACTGTTTTTTTCACTAACAGTCTCCTTTTAACGGATTTTGTATCCTTTAATGTTGAATGGGTCATTTCCGCATCACCATTACTTTATACAATGTTATCTATTACATGAATTTATAACCATTTCGTGTTTAACACGAGTTGTAATGGAACTCTGTGTATCTAAAACCTTATGCTGCCCTTTGTGTCTATGTTTCCTTCCAACATATTCGGCAAGACTGCTTTTTAATTAACGCCCCATGTTTCGCTATTTACCATTCCTATTACTATGAATAATCTCTAACGACTATTATATTCACCACTACATTTTCTATTAATTTTTGATGTCTCATATCGATATAGACGCCGTCTTTAAGGCAACCCTTAACGTTTACATAGATCGGCTTTGCTGTCGTTACAGCACTCTGCGGCAGCTCTTCAGAATGTCCCATCAATAAAGGACGCCGTTTCTACGGCAACCCTCAACGTCCATATAGATTATCTTTGCTAGTAGCTTCTCTCTATCGCTATAGCAACCTTTGACAGCTATTCCATATATCTTTGCCAACAGCACGTATATTACGGAACGGATAACAGAGGGCAACATAGACTACTTTATTTTAAGCTTATTATTTACTTCAATTTATATTTTTTGACGAATAGCTATTTCATAGCAATTTTACGATGTATTTTACCTATAACTCGTCTACAAATCTTAGTAATATAGACTATTGTAATACATTTTATGCTAATAGTACACACTGTACTTCTGGCTGGTTAACACTGATGTCATACACAGGACGGTGAGTGGGACTAGTGATATTTAAGACCACTCCCTGGCTATCCATTTAGCAGTCAGTTGAGAGTCGTGGATCGGCGTTTTGGGTATACGTAGTTTGTAGCCTTATTTCAGTGTATATGCGTTGCTGTAAGCCTCCCTCTATCTGTACGAGTGTGAAGATGATCCTTTAGGATTGAAAACGGTCACTCCGATTAAAAGAAATTTGCGATCAAGACTGTTTCTTAATGATCATATTAATATAAGATGGCTGATAAAGTTTTCAAAAATTTTATGTACCTGAAATTGCTGTGGAGGTATGTATCTTCTGCTTTCTACAAAAGGCTAGAGAATAGCGGCCAAGGAAGTCCCGACGACCGCTCGCTTGTGACACATTATTACTTAACCATCACTAATGTCGTTACCGAAGACAACCTGGTCAATGTTTGGACCTTATATTAGACTACCAGACTAAATGTAAGGCTGAAATATAAATCAAAGACTTGCTGAAGGCGAGCAGTTGTCATTACACAGAAAATTACAGTCTGAGAAGTGACTTCGGAGGGCAGATAGATAGTTTACAATTATCCATTTCGTTTCTGGATATTCGAAAATTTCTCGAGATACACTTGCAAAAGCCTCAGGTCAACTCTCTCTTTGTCTTTTGATATATGAAATGAAATTGAAAAAAAAAGAATTTTTTTTAAAAAATAGGATCTTGTTAGGTACGCTGAATGCAGCTGTTTGTGAATGATGACAACGACTAATTCATTGCGAATGATTTCAGTGATTTCTGAAATGGATTCAACGGAAAACAACCAATTGCACATGATATCGATAGTCATCGTGCTGTGGTCACACGGAATACGTAATAAACCAAGTAACTGTGCACGTGGACACAATACACACCAAAGACGGGAGTATAGTAATCCATAGAGAAAACGAATTTTTGAATATGCGCGTCAATTTAAACGCAACGTACCAGGAATTATGTTTAATTCCTTACTCCAAGGGGCGGAAAAGACTGTTTGGGGTACGGCCCGTTATGGAGCCTCAGTTCTGGTCAGCCAAATACAAGGTACACTGGTATTAGCGGAAAAGAGAGTCCCAGGTGGGATAAATTGAGATAGATATTATGGCTGTTTTTCATTGGAGGGATAGTGATAGACATGAAATAAAAGGCAAAAGCGCGGAGTGGCCGCGCGGTTTGAGGAACCATGCACGGATTGCGCTGCCTCTCCCGCCGGAGGTTCGAGTTCTCCTTCGGGCATGGGTGTGTGTGTTGTTCTTAGCTTAAGTTAAAAAATGGTTCAAATGGCTCTGAGCACTATGGGACTCAACTTCTGAGGTCATTAGTCCCCTAGAACTTCGAACTAGTTAAACCTAACTAACCTAAGGACATCACAAACATCCATGCCCGAGGCAGGATTCGAACCTGCGACCGTAGCGGTCTTGCGGTTCCAGACTGCAGCGCCTTTAACCGCACGGCCACTTCGGCCGGCTCTGAAGCTTAAGTTAGTTTAAGTAGTGTATAAGTCTAGGGACCGATGACCTCAGCAGTTTGATCCCTTAGGAATTCACACACATTTGAACATTTTCTTTTTTCAAAAGACAACATAGCAGGGGAATTGAAACGTGTGTAAATAATGGTGCCAACTACCTGAATAAAGCTGACGTAATGCAACAGCCTGAATGAAATGTAACTGACCCTCAAAGACGGCCACTTACAAAACTACCACACGGCCAACTGTTAATCACTATTCATCAACGTGAGACACGAAATCACATTAAGACAAGCAAATAATTGACTCTGATAAGCACATCAGTCTTAAGGGGGATTATATTGTATAACATAAAGTCCTACATAAAGCGCAGCAAAAAGATTTTACTTCCTTGCATATGCTTGACATTCAATGATCATCACGGCAAAATGAGAGAAAGTTTGGCTAGCCGTAAGGTTCAGCGTTCGTGCTGATCACGTCACTCAAACGTAATAGTAAGAGGATGAAATGCTTTTTATACGGTATGTACCAGTTGATATCATGAGTACCCCAGTGAAATGTGGTGGGATCGCTGTAATTCTCTGTACACGTAAACGATCTGATGACGCTGTTGTTTACGGGAAAGTATCGTCTTTAGGTGACTGTCTGAGGATACAGGATCAGTCGAACGGAATTCCTGTTTGCTGTGATGACTCGCAAACTGATGTAAATGTCGACCAGTGTAAATTAATGCAGACTATTGGGACGAACGATCGTACAATAATCGAATACAGTGATAAAGGTGTGCTCCTTGAGACAGTCACTTAGATTACATATCTAGGCGTAACGTTGCAAAGTATCACGAAATGCAACGAGCATGTAAGGTCGACTGTAGGGAAGACTAATAATCGATTTTGATTTATTGAGAGAATTTTATGAAATGCAGCTGATCTACAAAGGAGACTGCGTACAGAACCCTAATGCGACACATAGTTAAGTACTGCTCCAGTATTTGGGTTTCCAGCCATGTCGTACTACAGGAAGACATCGAATCAATTTGGAGGCATGTAGCTCTATCTGTCACCGGCAGATTCTGTCAACAAGCGACTGTTATGAAAATGGGTGTCCCAGGAGGAAAGACGACCTGCTTTTTCACGTTACCCTATTGAGAAAGTTTATAGAACTGGCGTCTGACACAGACTACACAACGATTCTGCCCACCAACAAACAAGGTGTCCACATGAAATCCTCCTGATTTCCACATAAAAATGAACTGTGATAAATAGATACTAGTTGTTTGGGGCAACATGTAAAGCAATTCAAAAAGTTTTGTGTAGATTCTTTTCGAAACGATTCCGTTTATTTTGTTACAGGTGATAAACAATTAGCAAAAACGAATAAACCTCAAGACAGAGTCCAATACATGGCCTAGTATACGGAAGGGAACTGCAACGAAATATCCGACATAAAATTTAAAGGAAGTTACCAGACATTAAGACGATTTAGGCTTGATATGATAACTTCCTAGACACTGGGAGTGTAAACAGACAGTCAGGGTCTGACAGTAAGCGCACATCTTAAGAAATGCTATACCTCACCAGAAAGACCTTCCAAGGAAGCCTATCAATGATAGTTTGTCGAACATGACTAGAGCTAAGGGTCTTTCGCTCAACAGCTCACTAGCTGCTGTCTAAATGACTCCTCTTGCACGCTTACAAAGTTGATACAGCGTAAATATTAAATCGGAATGACTTGCACCTTCGTCACGAAGTTACTATTGGTATATTGGAACGGATCGGACAAAAAAAAAGCAAACGATCAGGGAAACATCGTTTCCTCTGACGAAGCATCCTTCCACATGTGTATAAAGGTTTGTCGGCACAACATTTGCTTCGTATCACACAGAAACGCTTACGTGCACAGGGGTGACACAGAATTTGGTCTAGACATTTCATGGGTTACTAAAGGAGCTCGTATGGAACCGTATTACTATTTTTTGTACAAAACTTACTTGTACTTTACATGATATCGCAATGCGGAAGTATGTCTCATGATTCTGTTCAACTGCATATCGAACTCGTCTGCTTTCATGTGAAAATATCGCACTTCAGGACAGCGAAGGAAAGAGAAAACAGAGATCGTACGGAAGCATATAATCGTTTCCGCTCGCTCCATTTGCGAGTGAAGCACAGAAGGGATGTCAAATAACAGAAACTACTTTTCACCAGGCATTATGGTCGTCTGCGTAGTACGTATGTAGATGTAGATAGAAGCCGGTGTTTGACTTGGGAATATAAATGTTCAAGTATGTTCTAGGAAGAAACCAACATATTTGACTCCCCCATTTCAAACCACGGCCTCCATCTACGAGAAAATTTTACGTAAGGATGTTTCTGCTTACATAATAGAGACGACAATTTCCACACGTCGGATTTAAGGTTTGGTTGAAAGTAACTAAACTTTACCAAGTAGTATCAAGGTATTTCCTAGACAGGTAAGAGCTTATACTGATAATGACATGTCATCCAAAATGAGTCCAGTCCGAGCGAGGTGGCGCAGTAGTTCGCACAATGGACTCTGATTCGGGAGGACGACGATTCAAACCCGTGTCCGGCCATCCTGATTTAGGTTTTCCTTCGACTTCGCTAAATCGTTTCAGACAAATGCCGGGATGGTTCCTTTGAAAGAGCACGGCCAACTTCCTTCCCCATCCTTCCTTAATCCGATGAGACGGATGACATCGCTGTTTGGCCCCTTCCCTAAATCACCCAACCAACCAACCAACCATCCACGATCCTGAGAAACATTCCTGGACGATCTAGCGGTATGTTAAACAAGCAAGACGACGCTATACATATACATGTGGCGTTCAGTAAGTAATGCAACACGCTTTTTTTCTGAAAGCAGTTTGACTTTCTTCAGGATTCCAATACACCATATTATTCTCAAGCCCTTTAGCTACGAAACCCTATTTTTCAACATATTCTCCTTTCAGTTCTTACTGGGAGGGCCCGCATGGACCACACAAATGGTCGACGTCGGAGCCAACGTCCTGTTGCATCATCCACGTACTGATCCAGCGGAGAGCATCCTTCATTGCCCAAAGAGATGGCAAGTGCGACAACCAGGCTGTAGGGTCTAGGAGGAGGAACAGTCTAATGAAGGTTTGTGAGCTCCTCGGGTGCGCAGACTCGTGGGAGGCCTTGCGTTTTCAAGGAGAAGATCGTTTTCATTCTTGTGGCGACGAAAACGCTGAAGTCGTTTCTTCAGTTTTCTGATGGTCGCACAATACACCCCGGTGTTAATCATTGTACCACGAGGTAGGAGATCAGTCAGAATACAAAACATTTCTGGCTGAGGGTGTGGCTACGTTTCTAGGGAGAAAAATTGGTGTGATCCCACTCCATGGATTGCAGGTTTGTTTCCGGTTCGAAGTGATGAAACCATGTTTCGCTGCCTGTGACGATGTCGACAAAAACTTTTCACGATCAGCCTTGCAATATGCGAGCAATTCCTCACAGATAGCCCTTTGTTACTCTTTACGGTGTTCCGTTCGACAGGAAGGAATCAAACTGGCACACACCTTTAAGAACCCCAAATGTTGCACGAGTATGTCGGCACTGCCAACAGAGACGTTCAGCTATGCACCGAGCTGTTTCATTGTGATCGAGTGAGGGTATCCGCACGTTCCAACATAGCAGGAGTCACAGGTTTCGCAACCTTTTTTTTCAGTGACGACAGTCCAACGTCTCACCGTGCTATTATTCACTGCTTGGTCTCCGCAGACATTCTGCGTGCGCTTATGAAAAATTGCAATACTCTGGTTTTTCGCCAAAAGACACTCAATGACAGCACTCTGATTGGGATACCTCCGTTAGAGATGTCATTTTTGATGGCTACGTATGGCGCCACCACCCATTGAAATTTCGTGAAATTATAGGGGCTGAAGCGAGAACATACTGCGATGTTCCACGACATTTTCTGCATTTTTTTCAACAGAAACCGGCCGAAAAAAATATTTGTTGCATTAATTATTGAACTCCCGTCTTATTTCTGGCCGAGCGGTGTTGATATCTCTGTCCGGCGTCCCAGGTTTGGATTTCCCGTAGAGTCTTTTTTTAGAAGAATTCTGAGATTGTCCCTTAAGCCATAGATTGTCACTCCTTTTTAATTTTCTAATCCTCGTCTCCGACGAACGCTACGGCTACGAAACGTCCAGCTTCAATACTTCCATCAGTCCTTCTTTCCAAGAGGCGAGTAATGCAGCTAATTTTCGTGAATAGAATACAGGGAGGCGTAACGGCAGTGACGTGTATTCTACCAAAGCAAATGAAACACTTATTAGTCTGAAAACAAAAGCATATTCCATTTTTTGTTACTCTTATACTTTTGTTGCACGAGTGACGGTATTGCTGAGCAGGAAACGTTGTTTTTTATTGTAGCGACTCTGTCCAGCATTGGTGCCGTTGCCTGTCTGTGTGTTCCTACTGCTGCGGCTGCTAACGCCCTGATAAACTTATGTCTGTTTTTTTTTTCAAACAAATTTTTGAATTTTATGGTTCAAATTTCGGCAAAGTGATGGTCAATTCTAACAGTTTCATGATGATGTCTGTTCAGACCGTTAGCCTGTGTCACGAGTAAATGTTATAAGTTGCTTCCACATGGTGACGGTGGGGAGACGAACATTTTTGGGCACTGACTGTAAGCTGCCCTATGGTGTCCTCGTGCATAATCTGTCCGCTTATAGATTACGTGACGTCTGCCCAACATTTTTACTTGCTTCTTTCTTCCCTTATATTCTGTGCAACAGAAGCGCTGTATCGATTCCTTCATTCATAGTGCAATAATACATGGAAGCTCTGAAAACAAAGAGAAAAATTTTTAATACTTGCTAAACTTATGTAATTGATTAAAATCGAAATGTTTGAGAACATGTGAACTGATTATTACTCTTTGATGAACTGAATATTGCTCTCTGACAAATATTTAATAACGAAAGATGAACACTAAGTCGAAAATGTTTACTAGGGTGGAGGTTCTCCAAATATTCGTAAGACATCTTGAATTCCTGATGATACAGCTAAAACAGAAGTCACTACCGTAAAACACACCCTCGTCCTCAGCTGAGTGAAGTGACAGCTACACCAGCGCGTGCACTGGGACCCAAAACATAGTGGGTGTTAAAGTATTGACGTGATAACAGGATGAGTAACGTTAAGTTACAGCTCCCGACTTTATTATCTTAGGAAAAGGAAATGGTACCATAGGCTAGTCCATTTGGAATTTATAACATTTCTGTTAAGATATTTGGAGACTCAAATTATAGTTCTGACACGATGATTACTTACAAATACACTTCTTAATTGTGGACTCGAATTCTTCTGGACAATTTAAGTTTATCAAGATGCGCAGATTATTTTGAGCATTGTACCATTACAAGCGTAGAATTTATTTTGATTACTTTAATTATATTCACGAGAGGAATCTACGTTCGAATAGGGTCTGATGTACTTTTTCTTAAAGAGATGAGTGGTAAAACTCGATTTCTTTTTAAACGTAGTTTCGAAATTACCTACCTGGTCAAAATAGCTGGCATTGCAATATGAGCGACGTATTTTCTAGGTTCCTGCTGTAACAGATCTACAATGGTACATATTAATATTGTAGATTAAGTATATTACTAATGGTTTTGTATTGTATACGAAATATGAAGACTGAATTTCCGAAATGGAACATTTACATCGTCGGTTATTCTACCACACATTTATACATTGTAGTTTTAAACAGCTATTTCTGATTTTGCTGTCATGTGCAGTGCAATGGACTTATTGGACTTCTGCTCCAGTGGCTCGATCCGGTCGATCTGTGACCGCAAAAAGTTGATCTGTGCCTCCTTTCCGGGTCCGATGATCAAGTGGCGCCTGCGGCGAGAGAGTCTTCCTCTGACGTGCGCAGAGAGGTGTTTGCGGAGTTGACGACTAGCTCTTGTGTGCGGAGTTGCTCGGCAAGTGATTGGTCACTTGGGAGCCGTGGTAGAGCCTGCTGTTGTTGTTCTCTCCCTGGAACGTGGCCGAGGTGAAGTTCATCCTCTTGCCCCTTTTGCGGCGAGAAGGAGGCTTAATGGTGGTTTTAGTTTTGCGACCTTGAACGCCCATGACTGTCTCACGTCGGCTAAGATGCAATGACCTTCTTCTGAAGGGTCATAGATGTAAGAAATAACAAAAGTAACATTTTAATTACCATGTAGTGTGTTCAAGCAATTGTGAGCGAGACTTTAACATACTGTATCTGGATTTGCAAATGAGATTTTAAACCTTGGGTTCAATACTAAGCAACCCCGAATTTAATTAAGAAAAATTTGGCAATAGTGATGTTCTACCTTGTCTAATGTGTTATTTTAAATAGTTTTAGTTTTCTCAAATCTCAACCGACATGAAGGTATAGTGTGACTTTATATGTAGGTTGTACCACACCTATACAGAGTGTTACAAAAAGTTCCGGCCAAACTTTCAGGAAACATTCCTCACACACAAATAAAGAAAAGATTTTATGTGGACATGTGTCCGGAAACGCTTAATTTCCATGTTAGAGATCATTTTAGTTTCGTCAGTATGTACTGTACTTCCTCGAATCACCGCCAGTTGGCCCAATTGAAGGAAGGTAATGTTGACTTCGGTGCTTGTGTTGACATGCGACTCATTGCTCTACTGTACTAGCATCAAGCACATCAGTACGTAGCATCAACAGGTTAGTGTTTTGGTTACAAATGCGGAGTTGGCAGATGCCCATTTGATGTAAGGATAAGCACGGGGCAATAGCCGTGGCGCGGTGCGTTTGTATCGAGACAGATTTCCAGAACGAAGGTGTCCCGACAGGAAGACGTTCGAAGCAATTGATCGGCGTCTTAGGGTGCACGGAACATTCCAGCCTATGACTCGCGACTGGGGAAGACCTAGAACGACGAGGACACCTGCAATGGACGAGGCAATTCTTCGTGCAATTGACGATAACCCTAATGTCAGCGTCAGAGAAGTTGCTGCTTTACAAGGTAACGTTGACCACGTCACTGTATGGAGAGTGCTACGGGAGAACCGGTTGTTTCCGTACCATGTACAGCGTGTGCAGGCACTATCAGCAGTTGATTGGCCTCCACGGGTACACTTCTGCGAATGGTTCATCCAACAATGTGTCAATCCTCATTTCAGTGCAAATGTTCTCTTTACGGATGAGGCTTCATTCCAACGTGATCAAATTGTAAATTTTCACAATCAACATGTGTGGGCTGACGAGAATCCGCAAGCAATTGTGCAATCACGTCATCAACACAGATTTTCTGTGAACGTTTGGGCAGGCATTGTTGGTGATGTCTTGATTGGGTCCCATGTTATTCCACCTACGCTCAATGGAGCACGTTATCATGATTTCATACGGGATACTCTACCTGTGCTGCTAGAACATGTGCCTTTACAAGTACGATACAACATGTGGTTCATGCACGATGGAGCTCCTGCACATTTCAGTCGAAGTGTTCGTACGCTTCTCAACAACAGATTCGGTGACCAATGGATTGGTAGAGGCGGACCAATTCCATGGCCTCCACGCTCTCCTGACCTCAACCCTCTTGACTTTCATTTATGGGGGCATTTGAAAGCCTTTTCTACGCAACCCCGGTACCAAATGTAGAGACTCTTCATGCTCGTATTGTGGACGGCTGTGATACAATACGCCATTCTCCAGGGCTGCATCAGCACATCAGGGATTCCATGCGACGGAGGGTGGATGCATGTATCCTCGCTAACGGAGGACATTTTGAACATTTCCTGTAAAAAGTGTTTGAAGTCACGCTGGTACGTTCTGTTGCTGTGTGTTTCCATTCCATGATTAATGTGATTTGAAGAGAAGTAATAAAATGAGCTCTAACATGGAAAGTAAGCGTTTCCGGACACATGTCCACATAACATATTTTCTTTCTTTGTGTGTGAGGAATGTTTCCTGAAAGCTTGGCTGTACCTTTTTGTAACACCCTGTATAGTCGGTCTGATACATGCCGGTTGGACAGGGCAATGAAGTTGCGTATGACAAATTGTAAGTAGCTATTAAAATTTTGGGTGAATTGCGTCCTAGGCCTTAGCAGATCTTTATTTCATTCTCATTCTGTCATTTCCCAGGCCATTTAGTGAACTTAGTTGTTATTATTAATTGTGTCCTTGCCAGTACATTGGGAGACTTCTAAATAGTGTTGTAATTACTAGAAATCTGGGTGTCTCGTACTTTTATGAACAACTGTATTGCAATCGGTACCGCAGGCACTCTGCTGTCGCTTATTGTGTTAGCGCTGTGGTAAATACGCTCGGAGCTGGCCGAATGATTGGTCCATATATCGACTGTAACGTTTCCTCTTGACAGTCCAGCCGTATGGGTGCTGTGTGTGGTATAATAGCTTGTGCCCGTGATACTCCTGTATCCCTCTCGCCACATTCATACCAAAGTTAAGTTATCTTGCGTTTCGCTAAACAATATGCACTACTTCATATTGCATTATGTTTCCTCTTAGAGCATACTTAGTCTTTCTACGTTCAGATCATGCTTGGTACCTGGGTTCCGTGAGTAAACGTTGTTTGTGTTTTAGAGTTATCCCACTTCAGGGGACCAGGTTTTTATTTTAGCTACTTTGAACTATTCCAGCAGAGCTCCAATTTATACAGGGCGTTTCCCAAATTCAAGACAAAGCCTCAACGCCTGTTATTCAGGGTTGAAAACGTTGTGAAGCTGGTGTCATCCCATGTTACTTAGATTAGGGAGTTTTTAACTTCTGGGAATTTAAATTATACGCTCATCCTTTGAAATCATACTGTATAGTATTAATTGGACTGATTATTTATTATCTTCAAATTTTTGTAAAAATGAACCTAACAAGCCTGAAACTGTGTAAAGAACTCTGCGCTGAAAATTTAGGGTGGAGGCCTGCTCCACAGGTCTCACCATTTGACGGATACTCAGGCTGATTATACATTATTTTAAAATTTCTGTACAATTGAATTAAAAAAACTTGAAATTGTGTAAAGAGCTTTATGCTGAAAATTTGCTCTGGCGGCCTACTTCACAGATTCTCATAGTTTGATTATTGACTGGGCTAATGATTCATTTTTGGAATTTGTAAAACTGAATTTAAAATTTTTTATGTGAGGAAAATTTAAACTGAAATCCCCTTTTACAGGTTCTTCGATTTTATATTATCTGGGTTATTGTGTGTTTTGTACATTGTAAAATATTTGTTTGAATAAATCATGTATACATTGATGAATTGAAAACAGAGGAAAGTGTTGCAAATAAAGCTGAATTTGGGGTCCAGTCTTACCATCTTGCTTTTCCTTAAATTTGTTCAAGGGGCTGGTGAGCAGTTGCAGCTCCATCTCTACTTAATCGAAGAGAATTCTGTTAACGATGATGTACATAAATAATTCATTTTGCTGGGTCAGATCGCATAAAGTGTTACCAATAATTTTGTCTGTAGAGGTAGCTTCTGGCAGATGGCAAAACCGTTTCTGTTTGTCGCAATTAGTGGAAAGTCCAGAAAAGTTCACAATATTATGTGATCTCTGAATAACTATAAAAATATCCCTTATCTTAACTGTTAGTGAGCATGCCATAACTACTTCGCTGTTTTTGTGTAAATTGACCTTGGAACGAGAGGCGTTTGTGTTAAGAGATCAATTAAATTTATTACCGCCTTATAATTCATAGTAATATATTTGTTATTGCAACTGACTGGATACTGTGTACCGTATAGTAACGTCAAAGGTGATGAATGGTGCTCCGCCTGGAATGACTCTAAGACGTCGACTCATTCATGGGATTTCTGAATGGAATTCATAACCTGATACAAGAAACAAACTTGCAATGCGGTGTACAATTTCTTATCAAAATGTAGACATTTATTATTAAAGACTTTGATTATGGGTTAGAATAGGATTTCCTCGATATGATTTCTAAAGTGAGATTCGACCTTAGGTATTTCCGATTGATTATTTTATTCTGTATGTAGGCAGAACAATTTTTGGTCGACTGTTCAGTAACAGAAAACATCTGACAGGTAGAAACGCAAATGAAATCATTTATTCCGGATAACATTTTCTATTATTTAGACAAATTGTTGATTGATAATTAGTGGTATACGTAGTATATAACTAAAATAAATAACAAAAGTAAATTCTCTCTTGTAAATTTAAAACCTTGCTGCTATTTAGTGATGTGTATATGACCAGTATGAAACCATACATACCAGTCACACACACATAACCGGTAAATAGACTCGTTCTACATCATTCTCTTAGCTATCGTACTAGTAATCTGTAGAACTTGAAGTGAACGTAATTTTTTCGTGTGTCTTACGTGGGAGGTATGCAGATACGATATCTATCTCCCATAGTATGGGTGTAATGTATGTGCCACCTGCAGACCTTTCCTTAGTAGTCGTTCCCCATGAAATTATACCGATACATACGATGAAGGTGAGAGCAGTTATGTGAAAACTGTCCCTACGTCGTTACTGATAGAATATCGGTACTCTATTTTGGAGACAGGTAAAAGTTAAACGAGATGAAAAGAAGACTAAAAGCGACTATTATTCTTTGCCTGATGGCACGCGAACTGCATTACTTCAAATTTTTGTGATATAATACTTCTTAGTTTGACTTCAGTTTCTTGCTTTCGAATTGTCGAGGAATAAATGAACTGGTACCTACTGTCTTGTGTTGCACCAGACACAGATTGCAGCTCTTTTGCTATGTTAACTGCGTTTCGAATAATTAATGAGCTCTCGTATTCCACCTTTACAGGCAGCGGGCATCCAGAGTCGATCCTCTCTACGGGGCAAGATCCAACAGAGCCTTTCAAAGTTGCCTGCGTCGCAAGTAAGTTATGATCTCCTACTTACCCGTCATTTTTATCAATCCCATGAATTTATTACTGTAATCAGTGACAATAGAATAGTCCATTTGTTCTTGGAAGTATGCTGTGTATTTCGGAAGGTAGTTGTTATTAATCCTGTTTGCAGTGAAATAAATAAATTATCGACTTGTTTGATATTCTAAACAGGTACGTATTGAGTTCTGTTGGCCGGTTCGAATTCTTGCTGTTGTATAGAGTGAGACATAAAGTATCCATGTAACCGTTCAGAAATAATAATTCAGAAAATTCTTGCGACTTATGATGGTTAGTAGCATTTGAAGCTGGTAGCGAAAATAAAGTTGTTCTTATCAGATGACGGTCGTAGAAATAGATTTTCTAGGTACAGGAAGATTCAAAGCACACCTTTCTTTTATGAAACGGTCATTTGTCTACTTTTGATATATTTGGATACAATAAGACCTATAGAGTAGGGTCATTATAGAACATTATCGTGTACTGGAATATTGGAAACATGATTTATTTTCGAAGTACTCTGTGAGTGAGTCAAGGATTAAAACCAACGTTTCCTTGATTTAAATGCCTCCGGGTGTTGAGAGATGGCAATACGTTTTCCTCAGTATGGATAAACAACACTAGTGAGGATGCCCATCTCCTGCAAATATTAGCTGTTAAGTTATACAATTAAGGCTTTCACGACCGGAAAACATGAATTTAATTTTAATAGAAAAGAAGAGGCCTTGAAATTAAGCGAGATAAGGACAGTGGCGTTACAGAATCGATAAGTGATTTTTATCTATGACGGACTATTATCGATAGTTGACTAGTTTTCTCTCTGCTACTATGTGCAAGCTAGACCACGCTCACTTTCCTCGGTATTTAGGCCGCTCTCCGACGCCCGACTCGTCAGTCGGCAGGACTCAGCAGGACCAGCCATACCTCTGAGGATGTCCAACGTAGTATTGGACGAAACGTTAGGAATAGAAGAATTCCATGGGCCACTGCCATATAACCCGGAAGAATTATCAACAACAGCTGCTAAGTTACTTTGGAATAATCTACTCCGGGATCTGATGTCTATATACACTAAAGAAGTGGATATACAAGGAGGATGACAGGTAGTCCAGATGCATATCATTTTCTGCTGAGATAGATGAGAGCGGAGGTACTCTCTGAGATTAATAATGGATTTTCTCCGACTTCTGAGTCGTAGGGTACGCTTTTCCTGAACAGGGGAGATTTACGGACCTGCGACTGTGAGGTTAGCATGTAATGTGAGAATAGTATCGAATTTGTGTGACTCAACGTGACGTTGTTGTAAGTGTTACCAGTGTTCTCGGTGACGCGGATATTATAACGGACACGTAACAGTGCAACCGCCAACCATCGAAACAAACCAGCAGGCAACATGATTCACGTCTACCGCAGCAGCTCACCCATGCTGCTATGCAGGTTGTTCCTAACCAGACGTGCGGACAGTTCTAGCAGCAAAGCGTCCACAGGAAAGTCCATATGCTAGCTGGATTGCTGCTGATTGACGAGGTGTAGTTTTCTACCAAAAATGTTCATACTTTTCATAAGATGTTGTAGCGCACAGCTTTCTCCCAACACCAGGAATTTGCAGCAATGAGCAGGAGCAGTTTCAGAGATTCGAAACTTTTTGTGTGAACTAGTGGCAGTTGGCCACCAGCATAAATGTGACATACGTAAATAAATGATATGGAATATTATTCGGTGCTTATACGATTGTTAATCACTAGAAACAAGGAACGAAACATCTAGCATGCACCCGGAAAAATTTCAGATGGGTCGGCCACAGCTACTTGAAGGGTAGGTAAACTCCAGACAGATTCAGTGGAAAGAGCTTAAGGAGGTTATGTTACAGTAACCTCGTTCGACTTACCCATACTAGTAATGCTGTGTCGTCCGAACAAGACACAGCCAGGGAAAAAGCACCACATGTTCAAAGATGCAAGTTGGTGCACGTGCCATAGAGACTCACCACTAGCGCGAACTCCACCATTGCCACGTGTGGCGCTGAGGATGAACATATCGACTTCATCTCGGCCAACTGCCGGCCGAGTACAATCCGCCAATGACCGGACGACAACGGACAGAAGCCCAGTAGGAAGACAGAAGAACAGCTCTAGCCCACTTGGTTGTAGATCTTATCCCACGCACTTGAACCGCGTGAGTCTAAGAGACAGATCTACATGTACATGCGGAGGTATGGGAACCCCCGAACACACAATCCTATTCTACGGGAAATACAGACAACACAGGAACACACCAGGAATACAACACTTAAAAACTGAACGACACATATACGATGCAATCAGAAGAGCAGAATTATGGGAACTAAACGTACTGACAGAAAAAATCTCAGATGAATGCCATAAAGAGTACAGACGCGAGAGACCGTACAGACGACAAACCTAGATGCAGCACCTACATAGACGCCATAGTGCGGAGGTTGAAAACCGAGACAGAAAGAAGACCGACAGAAATGCATTTTCTAAACATAATGTACAGATATCACAATAGATTACTCATAACTAAAGCTCAACGTGAATAGATGTAAACAGTGTCGGCGCACCGTCGCAATTGCCACAGGCAAACACGACACTTTAAACCTGTTAATAGCGTAATTATCTTAATAACAGGTTTAGTAATGAGCATAGAAATTATAGATTAGGGTAGATCTTCTTAGTTAAAGGTAAGCAAAGGATTGGAGACTGAGGATCAATGGCTTGACGACTAATTCAAAGGCTTTCATCCTCAGTTCCCCAGGGTGGAGGGACTATAAACTTCTTCCTTTCCTTTCTTCTTTCTTCTTCTTCATTCTAAATTATATTTTTGTATTTCTTTTTCAGAATCTAAACTTCATGTAAATTTTTGTTAAACGGTTTAGGAAAGCTGCCATAAAGAAAGATAAACAGCAAAAAAAGATAACCAAGTAAAAGAAAAGAAAATAAGAGACAAAAACAAAACGATCTACTATGACCCGCCTCCACGTGGCGGGACACTGGTAACGGTGCGATCAGATGCGGGAACTGGTGTGGAGGTTCAGCCATATCAGCGCCCATGTACCGATCGCAGCGGATAAGTGGTCAATAAAGACCCACCTTAAGCAAATTAGGTGGTCGGTCGTAAAATCAGGGCAGCAAGTGGAAAAAAAAATCATCGTCCAGGGCTGACTTAGACAGGGAACGTCGTTTAGTGAACAGACAGTTGTTGTAAATTGGATTTTCTATGTACTGTGAAGTTTACCAACAATTATTCGTACTTAGCTATTGATTGACTTTTTCGTGTAATATTACAAGCAGTGTTGCAGACTTCATTTTTCAACTAGTGACAAAGATAAGTAAACCTTTTAACTCATTTCTGTGACTTTGTTACGAATTTGTTGGAGTGTTGTAGAACCTTCGTTCTGCTATTCTGCTACCTGACCCTGGGGTGTAGCTGTGTAATAGTGGAAGGGATAAATTGTCTTAGGGGTGTACTGCACCAGAAGCTGTGTCACGAACTCACAAACTCGGCCTGCCGTAGCAGCAGCGGCAACTCGGCCTCCACAGCAGTAGCGACGAGGCCTTTACAAAACTGACGTAACCGATGGTCCTATTAGTCTGGTCCCTTCAATCCCACAAACCAACCAACCAAAACTGGCGACGAGGGTTTACAAAAAGTAACAAAACCACCAACTCGTCGAGTCTGTCTGTTTGACGAATTTTCGTGCGGTTTCCATAGATTGCTTCAGCATATCTTGGGCCATAATGTAGGCTTCAATTCATCAAAACTGGATCAGGGAACAATAAAAGGTCGTTGTTAGCGACACTAATGTATTAGTAGTCTGTTCAGCTTAGTAGTTCGGGTGTTTACTTTAATGACGAAGTAGTACACGAAAGAACCAATAGACACCACTGTTAGTTCAGTAGCACACCAAAGAGCCTATAGATAGCGCTAATAGTCTTTTTTATGTCATAAACAGATTTATTTTCGGAAGTTTACATCAGTGATAGAATTGAGCGCCGCAGTCTTACCTTTACGAATGCAAACTAACAGCGAGTTTACTTGGTTAGGATACTCGCATTTACTGATGTCGCTTTGTATATTAAAAATTTAATGACATTGTTTTACATTTTACGATCTTTAACTTCCATTGCAAAGCTCTTTGCTGGTTGTATTTCTATTCTTTTACCTCTCTGATTCATATGTGTTTTATTATCATCATCAAACCTTTGTTTTAGGTTTTAAGTTCCACGATTCTCCGCCATTTTACCATTTAAGTCACCGATTTTATCAGCTGTTTTTATTATTTATTATCTTCATCTTTTTAAAACAAATTCTGTAGTCTGAAGAGCGGCGTACAAAGTTGCTGCAAGCCCGCTCCCTTCGGGGGGAATCGAAACTCAATAAAGGCTGGTGTTCATCTGGATCCTTTAGCGTGAGCGATTGTTAAAGGGGGTAAAGTTTAGTGGTGGGTAGCGCGTTATGTGTAGGGTTCGCTCAGAAAACACATAACCGGAGATACTCATCCAACTCCAGTCACAGACACGACAAGAGAGGCATAATGCTTCGGGGAGTGATACACAAATTAAATTCTGAGCTGCATGATTCTTCCTCTCAAGCAATCTCACGAAATGACCAGAATGATGAAATGGAAGGAAACAGTTAAAACGGAAGCTTAATAACAATCGTTCTTCACGTACATGATTTACGAACATTAAAAAAAGTGAAAATATATGTTCTGCAAGACGTTCTCTCTGCCAGATAGAGAAAGGGAGCTTCAGGATTGTACATGCAGACATAGATGGGCACTGACACATCAATCTACGAGTAGATACGTCCATCTAACGCGGCCCCTCCCGCCAGAGTTTCGAGTCCTCCCTCGGGCATGGGTGTGTGATGTTCTTAGCATAAGTTAGTTTAAGTAGTGTGTAAGTCTATGGACCAATGACCTCAGCAGTTTGGTCCCTTAGGAATTCACAGACAGTTGAACAACATTTGTCCATCTAAGATGTGTAAACATGCGTGGAAGAACACGAGGCGTTTGGGGTACCTTGTGGTAAGGCTCATGCATCATGGTATTCCTAGAGCCATTTACCTTTATGTAATGGTTCCTTAAATCTAGTTAGGAATCCATCCACGGCAATTACCGCCACATGCTGACTGTCCTTGCAAGCTAAGAAGGGTCATTCAGCAAGATGAAAGTATTTATCCCAAGTGGCTAGGAACTAAGGTAAGTATTTCTAATTACTCTCGTGGCTCAGAAATTTCCCCAGTTTTAATGCCGTTCGGCGTTTGCACGACCACCTCCCCCTTCAGTTAGGGACCTTTTCATAGCTATGGTAAGCACTAGATCCAGACAATGGGATCTATTATAAGCTGATGACGTTATTTCCCATAAAGTCATCCCTATCGTCCGACTGCTTAGCTGGGTGGCCCATGCAAGCGGGCTCGGGTTCGATTCAGGGCCGGGTAGGAGATTTTCTCCGCTCGGTGACTGGGTGTTGTTTTGTCCCCGTTTGCCCAACGTGGCATCAACTGAAAAAGACTCGCACTTGGCGGCCGAACTTCCCCGGATGGGGCCTCCCGACCAGCGATGTCATACGCCCACACAAGCTTCATCTCTGTTCAGTGAACTGACTTGTATTTTGAGAAGAGTGGTTTGTGTAAACGCATTATGTAAAATGCATTGTTGGTTCAAACACCAATCTAGCTACAGCAGAAGGTAGCTTTCAACTTGCACCCGAAACGAACCTTCAGTTTTAACGGACATGAAAGGAAAGCAAAAATTGAGAAGGAAACACGACAGTGTTATAGGTGACCCCCGATGTTATTAATTCGGACTGGCAATAGCAAAAAATATCGAATAACATTTTTAGAGTTACGAAGTCAAAGCATTTGATCGGCTGCGGCATTTTAAGGAAAGGAAACGTGGATGTCAGAGAAGTAGAGTGCTGCAGAATAATGCTGAAGATTTTACGTGTACATCGAGTAACTAGTGGAGGGGTATTGAGCCGAATTGCGGAGAAAATAAATTGATGCAGTAACATGACTAAAAGAAGGGATCGGCTACGAGCACACATCCTGAGGCATCAAGGAAAAGCCAGTTTGGCAATTGAAGGAAATGTGAGGGGTAAATATTATAGACGAAAACCCAGCCGTGGTTCAAACGCATAAAAACTACTGTTGTTATTCTGATACGATCAGGCTCTCACGGGAAAGACTAGCTTGGAGAACTGAAGCCCACCAGACGTCAGACTAAGGACTACAACAACAGTTAGGATTAAAATAGGATTGATGAGATGATGAGTGTGCAAAAGACGATGATGATGTTTATTCTAAATCATAACCAGAATGCTGTTATGTTAGCTCCTGTGTACCGTGCATCGGAGTGTGATGTTTTAGGCCTTGGGGAGCATGTTGTGTGGAAAAGGATAAGGGATGTGGGAAGCAACAGATAGATGTAGATGTAGGTGTTGGGATGGAAGAGTGATGGGAGCTGAGGAAACGGAGGGTGGAGCCTTCATTTGGGACAGGATAGTGTAGTGGTCTAGGGAAGTGGTAGGGCTGGGTTCAACAGTGAGCGACCATTGATCTTGAATATTCTTTTCATAAAAATTTCATGCAGCACAATAAGGAGAAGGACACCAATAATTGGAAAACTCAAGGCAGTGGATCGGGCATGGATGTTCTTTGTTGACTGCTAAAGATTCATATGACCACATTACATCTCCAAAAATCGTTTAAAAATCACATGCCCTCTTCTCACTTCCTAGTAAAATATATTTAAACTTACTATTGAGGAGTTGACCGGTAATAAACTAGAATAACTCTATATTTATTTGACAGATCACTGAGAGCAGAACTGGACCTAACAAGCATGAGGACTAATTAAAATTGTAACACCACTATAATCAATAAAATCGTTACTCATTTACTTAAATAACGCTCCTTAAGCTAATTTTTTGCACATCATATAAAATACGAGGGGCGTGACGAAAACTAATTCCTTTGATTTTTTAAAGTCAAAATTTAAAATTTTTTAAATAAAACAAACTTTATTAAAATTTTACATCTTATTCTTAATTTCTACATATATGCAGCCGTCTGACGCTGGAGAGCTCCGAATTGTAGTCTGTAAAATGACAGTGTGCAAGGTAGCCAGGTCGGTGCTTGAGAAACAGCGTGCTGTTATCTAGTTTGTAATTCGAAGAGTTCGTCCACACTTGGAGCACCCTCTCCTGCAGAAAAAAAATGCCGGATCACGCAAGAGCGCTGCGACATCTGCAACAATCCGAACCCTTTGGTTCGCTGTCATTTATCACCCCCATGCAGTTCCCACTTGGCCCCATCCGATTTTCATGCGTTTCAAAAACTTAAAGAACACTTTCGAGGGCTTCACTTTAATAGTGTTGAAGCGATCCAATCAGGGCTAATGTTGTGGCTCCGTCAACGAAGTCAAATATTCTACAGTGACGGTACGGATTAACCGGTCTCTCATTGGGTGAAATGTCTTCACTTAAGACTTCCGGGCTGATAGGCCTTGGTCGAAGTATAAAACTCTCTCCTGACGTTTCGTCTCCGACTACGGGACACATCCTCCGAGGATGTGTTCCGCAGTCGGAGACGAAACGTCAGGAGAGAGTTTTATACTTCGACCACGGCCTATCAGCCCGGAAGTTTTAAGTGAAGACAATACCGGCCGTGAAAGCTTACATTGTATGATGGGTGAAATGTGTTCACCACGAGGGTGACTATGGTGAGAAATAGATAAGTAGAATAATAAAGATTTGGAATGTCAATAAGTTTCTTTTATTTAAAAGGCTCTAAGAGGTTTCACATTATCTCGGAGGTATTACTTTTCAGTAAGCTCTCATATCATGGATATAAAAGAGAACCTATTGCCACAATTAGAGATCGAAAAAATTGAAATGATGATCAAATCGACTCTGCTGAAGTAACATGTAATAATTGCACCAACGTTCTCTGCATTACGCCACAATGACACTGCGTAAAAACATCAACACTGCAATACTTTTCGACCATTTATAAATTATACCAACTACATAGGATATCCAGATAGTTCAGGAGTCCAAGGTCCAAGAGATCGGCCTCTTACAGGCCATCAATTCCGCGTTTTCTGTCGAACCATCTTCCACAAACTTTTGCAACTAACATTTCAGACGCGGTCGCGTCGAGCAAGCAAAAGCCCTCCACACTCCCAAACCGAAGCCCACTGCCAGAGGCGAGCTCAGTCAGCGCATCCGCAAGGCCATACTCGGCGGCACACCTTACTGCCGCAGCGCGCGTATCGCCTCAGAGTGGCATTTAAATTACCACGGACTGACGTCGTCTCGAGACGGCACAGATGAGTGGGTTAGGTAGTGGGTGTTAATTAAGAAAAGACTTTCATGATTTAAGTATTTAATAAACCCTAATAAAATAAACAATAGGAAAGACTTTTTAATAACTTTAGCCAAAATTTAAAAATAAATTTTTAAGGTTTTCTCGTGGGAGATAATACCAATAACAGAAACTAACTACCTGCTGCCCCACGGTTGTGAAGTGTTTCTTCAGTTTCACATGCGTGAAGTAAGATTTCAAGTGCAAAGGGAGCGGATAGTACGGTGGTACGAAACAGAACTTAAGAGAACACCGCCCAACCGGAATGCAGTAACCAGTACACCCAAAACAGTAGCTCAAGGTCCCCATGCGTGAATAGACAAGGACTGATGTACTGCCTCACCGTACCGGCTACACGGCAGTATGCATTCATTGTGCAAGAATGGTTCAAATGGCTCTGAGCACTATGCGACTTAACTTCTGAGGTCATCATTCACCTAGAAGTTAGAACCAATTAAACCTAACTAACCTAAGGACATCACACACATCCATGCCCCAGGCAGGATCATCATGTAAGAGACAAAGCCGAATTTACAGAGCTACAATTAAACCCAGAGCTACAAAATACCTCATCACGTAAAATATGCCACTTGGGAAGAACCACACTGCAGAACAAAATATAAGGATTAGCGCCTTTTACTGTAAAAAAACTAAAATGCCAAGGCTTACACAGGAATTAGGTAGGACTGTGCTGCCACTTAAATGGGAAGCTGAGTAGAGCATCACGTTTTACAGTCAGTGCCTGAAGGAAAAAAATTACGGTCCGTATGATGGACCAAGGAAAACTGGCACCAATTTCACTCCGATTGATAACGAAATGGATGGCACATCAAAATCAGAGGTTCTCAAAAACCCGTTCACCATATGATAAGATTTGGGATGAGTTCGTATACACGAATTCCAGCGTAGACACGAGCGACGGACATGGTGGTCGCCGATTCAAGGAAGAGACACAGTTGACAGCAAGAGAACAGCCGCAGAAATCGCCTGAAAACTCCACAGAGAAGACGCGAGTAACCCGAGGCCCGTCGAGGAACTCCTCGCATACACAAGGACGTGGCCTGCATGTCGCACATCGGTAACGGACTACACATGCCAGTATCGGTGCCTCACAACTCCATCCAGCATTCTCACCGCCGCGAGCTCTGCCCCGGCCTCTCTGCCTCGAAGCCCCACTAATCACACACTGAGAGCCAGTAGACGTCCTGGCCGCCAGACCATACTTAGACCATACTTCCGCCTTGTTGAGCAAAGAATTTTTAATATATTTTGTTTGCTACAAAACTGATGACACTTTGGGTGCTGGAGGTATCGCAATCCGACACATTTGGATTTTTATCTGCAAACAGACAGCTATCACCATCCCTTACAAATATGTTATGTAGAGAGCACGCATTAGATTGGACCAGGAGCATTTGCATGCGCAACTTGCTCAAGCACTATGCTTCTCTTCCGTTGAAGACGCCTGTTCGCTACAGACCACGTCAACCTACACGAAGAAAGCTGACATGGGCCTTAATGAATCAGGTCAAATAACAGTGGGGTGTATTAACCCACGTCCCTAACAAAACTATACAGAGTCACTGGTCTTGAGAGTCCCGGCTCCCGAAGAACATCTCACGAATTCGCAAAATCAAATGGCTGTGAGCACTATGGGACTTAACATCTGTGGTCATCAGTCCCCTAGAACTTAGAACTACTTAAACCTAACTAACCTAACGACATCACACACATCCATGCCCGAGGCAGGATTCGAACCTGCGCCCGTAGCTGTCACGCGGTTCCAGACTGAAGCGCCTAGAACCGCACGGCCACACCGGCCGGCACGAATTCGCAGACAGGCTCAGCCAAACCACAGATGATCTACAGCCCCTTTCTGGCATTGAATGCGGACCTGGACGACTGAG
Source organism: Schistocerca nitens (assembly GCF_023898315.1). Lineage (NCBI taxonomy): Eukaryota > Metazoa > Arthropoda > Insecta > Orthoptera > Acrididae > Schistocerca > Schistocerca nitens. Next base: position 696,488,173 of record NC_064615.1, on the reverse strand, counting down.
GCCGCGTAAAAAGTTCTTAAACGCAGCCACTGAAGAACCACTACCTGACTGTTTATCAGCACAGGTATTGCCTGGCGGCTCCACAACAAACTGGAAAACGTGGATGATGATGATGATGATGATGATGTTTGGTTTGTAGGGCGCTCAACTGCGGGGTCATCAGCGCCCGTACGAAGTCCCAATTTTTACACAGGCCAGTTTTTGTACGTAGTCCAGTCCAACCACTGTCACGAATGATGATGATGATAATGATGATGAAATGATGAGGACAACGCCAAGTCCCCGGGCAGAGAAAATCCCCAACCCGGCCGGGAATTGAACCCAGGACGTCGTGCTCCGGAGGCAGCAAAACTAGCCATCAGATCACGACTTTGGACAAAACGTGGAGGACCCTGAACCACATAAGAACAGAGATGATCCAGGTGAAGGCAAACATCAGATGGGGTCACTGTAACGGAGATGACGACCAGTGGGACTATGGTCCTGTGCAAGACGAAACAGTAAAGTGAAGTAAGTGTAGACCTCAAAAAAGTTTTGAAGACAGCGGCTACCCACAGTAAAATAAGCAAGGTTCTGCTGTTAAAACAAAAGATGAGCAGCCTGGATCAAACTGCTCAAGAGGAGAGGTTTAAAACCAATGCAACCCATCCGTTTCTAGCAAGAATTTCTTCTAAAATGCGTCCGATCTTCTCAGAGTATGGGAGTGCAAGTTATCGTTTAGCAAGAGAATCGAAGACAGTCACTCGGGTCAATGAAGGATTGCTTGGAGTACGTAAGGCAACGGTGTACAGGACCGCATGTCAGTGTGAACTTTCGTGTCGGGCAAACAACAACAAGCGTTCGAAAACGGTGCGAGGAACATCGACGCTATACTCGTCTGTCTACAGCGTGAAAAATCAGCGGCGACGGAGCACTGTATTCAGATAGGTCGCTGAATAGTCTACGAAAATCTCAATATTCTAACGTCTACAACATCCTCACTGGAGATCAAGGAAGCCATCGAAATCTGACGAATGACAATGTGAAATACTGTACATTAAACAGTCAGCTCTCAATGACAATAAACAGTGTATATCAACAAGAGGATATGACACTGTGTTAATATAGAGAGAACGTCAGTACTACAAATCTCCTCAGCCGATAATTCTCCGATTTGTGTCCACATGCGGAAATCGCGTGCGGTCGCCAAGAAAATGGCTAGACGGTTCCGAGTCGAAAGGTCGGCAGTAGTAAAGTACTGGATACTCCTGCATTCCCATGATTTTATAGAAGAAACAACACGCCGTGAAAACATGAAGATTCACAAGTTACTAAAAAGTTAAGTTTGGTTCAGTTGGATTTGTTCTGGCAAGGAGCGTCAAAGCCGCATGGTAATGAAATTCTTGTGCAGCGATATTGACAGAGCCACAGACATGTTCATTTGCTATTAGCACACTTTCCTTGCTTCCTCATCCACCCTGGCAAGCGTAGTGAATTGGCCATTAGCAAGTTCAATGAAAAGGTAATCGCAGCACCGGACGGCCGTTGCAATTCAAGAGCGCGCAAGGACTGCCCGCTGGTAAGTGGCTACGTAGGGCGCTTCACAGTTCATAGCGATTAAATCCTCCGTAATGGCTCCCATGATTAACGAATATTGCTCGCGGGGAAAAGCTCTGCGCGGTATTAATAACTGCGAATGCGTCTCGCCGCCTCAATAGAGACGCGTTTTGTCGAGAAGAAAACCTGTTAGTTTCAGCCAAGAGAGTTTGCAGCGGTGACGCTATAATTTTTGAAACGCGTAGAAGCCTAACTGTTGCATTCAGGTAAATACTTTTCCACAAACTCCGTCAGTTAAGCATATTTTCCTGGCATATTTGAGTACTGAACGATGAATGTTGACTGATTATAAATGATTATACCGACTAAGCAATATTCAATATTATTCTGAATGTTAGATTCATGCCATAAATTTTGTACCCAAAAGGAATTTATGCTTCGTTCATGTCATTCATAAATTATAACGGATGTAGATTTAAAGAATATATCCTAAACATTCGCCTAAGTATTTCCTATGAGCCGGCCGCTGTGGCCGAGCGGTTCTAGGCCCTTCAGTCCGGAACCGCTCGACTCCTACGGTCGCAGGTTAGAATCCTGCCTCGGGCATGGATGTGTGTGATGTCCTTAGGTTAGTTAGGTTTAAGTAGTTCTAAGTTCTAGGGGGATGATGACTTCAGATGTTAAGTCCGATAGTACTCAGAGCCATTTGAACCACCTGAGGAAAATTAGGAAAAAGCACCAAAGAATATTTATACCGTTTCACGATTGTGAGAGTACTGCGTAGAACTTGTCAGATAACACTCTCTTGCGTAGTAGTTCCCATAAAATGAGTTGTACAAGGATCGTTCGGTAAGTAATATAACACATTTTTTTCTCGACGAACTTCGGTTGAAGAAAATGTGGAATTTGTTGTGATACATCGTAGAATATTCCCACTTCAACCCCTGTAAGTTCATGAAGTTCCGATGGGTGGTGGCACTACACGTAGTCTTCAAAATGACGTCTGTAACGGTGGTCATAGAGTTTCCCTTAACCGTAAAACTAAAGCATCGGAGGTATTCATATGCGCTTACAGAATGTATATGGAGATCTGGCAGTGAAAAAGAGCACGGTGAGTCGTTGGGGAAGCAGCTGTCACCATCCCAACCAGGCTGCGTAAACGTGTCCCATTTCCCGTGCGCACAGCTGAGTCGTGCAATGTTGGAGCAGATACACCCGTTCTTGGTGATCGACTGAGCACGATCAGACACCTCACTCCGCAACTGGACGTCCCTGTTAGTAATGCCGACGCACTGGTCCATCAGTTGATGTACTGAAAGATGTGCCCCTCTGGTTTCCTCGCCTCCAAACAGAAGACCATAAAGAGCAACGAAAGACCATCTGTGCGGAATCGCTTGAGCGTTAGGAGGCTGAACGTGACAATTTTCCGTCGAACATCGTCACAGGCGATGAAACATCGGTTCATTACTTCGAATAGGAAACACAACGGCAATCTAAGGAGTGGCACCACCTCACCTCTCCCCCGAAGAAGTAGTTCAAAGCCGCACCCTCAGACGGTAAAGTCATAGCGACAATCTTCAGGGACTCTGAAAGGATCATTCTGTTTGATGTCCTCCCTCACGGTGCAACGATCAACGCTGATGTGTATTGTGCTAACCCTAAATGAATCGAACGAAAGACTTCAACGTGTTCGACGCTGCACAAACTCAACAGAACTTCTCCTTCTAACTGACAACACAACGTCTCCTAGGAGTCTGTGCATCCAAGAGGAGGTTACAAAACTTGATTGGACTGTTATCCTCGTCCATCCTACAGCCGGGATCTCGCACCATCCACTTTCACCTGTCTGGCCCAATGAAAGTTGAACTCCGCGGGAAGCAGTGCGTGGATGATGGGTAGGTTATTCACGCGGAAAGACGTTTAGTCCGACGTCGCCAGTCCAGCGGTACCATGGGGGCACGCAAGCCATTCCAGTAAGGTGGCGTTAACGCTGTCGCATTGAACAGAGAGTCTGTTGAGAAATAGGGCTTTGTATCCAGACGAATGGGGATAACATGGTGCATTGGACTCCTGACTGAAACTATCCTGCTTTCACAAAAAGATATGTTGCACTACTTATTGAACGCCCCTCGCATTTGTTGCAGTTAAAACCTTAGTCGATATGCATCGCAAATATTTTTACATTTGCGTTATGATATGAATACAACACTTCAAAAGTACCAACACAATACTGATGGTTCAAGATGTGTACTACATCATCATGATCATGGTGTCTCTGTGAGGGAAGACTTCGTGCCTCTAATGTTAAGTAAAATATAAATCGGAGTTCTTCGTACATTGACGAGCCAAAACACTGACGACGACTGGCCGGCGAGAGAGTGAATGCCTCCTGGAGATGCTGCGGGCAGTCATCTCGAAACGAAAGCATATAAATGGAGCTGAGACGAATGGAGACATTCTACCGACGATACGGACTGCAAATGAAGAAATTAACTGACGTAGACGACCCTGAAAAAGGGAGGATTGTTGTTCGCGTGCTTCTGTCTTCGGCATCGATGGAAAGCGGCTGATGGACGTTGAAACCACGAGTCTGGGACAGGGTGTTGCCTGTCCATTGCCTCGTCGGAGAATCTACAAGTCGGAGACTTACACGCTCTGTAGAATAGCATAAGCAGTGACTCTGGTAGGTCTGACAACATAGTGCAGGTACACGTATTTTGGAGCACATCGTTCAGCGCACATTGTTGAACATGGGACATCACAGCTCGCGATCTTTACACGTTACCATGTTTAATCAACTAGATAACTACGATAGCTGTCGGCAAGGGATAATCGAAATGGTGCAGTGGATCAACGGCAGATTGAAATAGACCACGAGCCACTGGGGGGAATATTATGCTATTGGGGGTCGTTCGTCTGGGCTTCCATGGAACCTATGGTAGTAAATGAAAACACCATGACACCAGTGGTCTACGTGAACATTATTGCTGATCACTTGCTTCCACTCATGGTCGATGGCTTCATGCATCATGATGATGATGATGATGATTACTTCGTGGACCGCTCAACTGCGCGGTCATCAGCGCCCTTACAAAGTCCCAATTTTTAGACAGTCCAGTTTTTACACAATGCAATATAGCCATTGCCACGAATGATGAGGATAATGATGAAATGACGAGGAAAACACAAACGCCCAGTCCCCGGGTAGAGAAATTCCCAAACCTGGCCGGCCGCGCTGCTCAGTGGCCGCACGGTTTGAGGCGACACGTCAGGGATTGCGCCCCCCCCCCCCCCCCCCCCCCCCGGAGGTTAGAGTCGTCCCTCGGGCATGGGTGTGTATGTTGTTCTTAGCAAAAGTTAATCTGACATAGTTTAAGTAGTTTGTAAGTCTAGGGACCTATGGCCGCAGCAGGAATTAACACACACACAAACCATGCCGGGAATCGAATCCGGGGCCCCGTGATCCAGAAGTAGCAACGCTAGCCACTAGACCACGAGCTGCGGACTTGTTGAACGGTGATGGCACCATCCAGCAGGACTAATGCCGTCTCGCAAGGTCAGATTAGCGCACAGTGGTTTGAAAAGCATGATAGGTAACTCACGTTATCAACCTGCCCACCAAATTTGGCTGATCTGAACCTGATGGAAAACATCTAAGACACTATAAGGCGCAGAAATCTGGTGTCACAAACTTGTGGAAACCTACCAAGGATTCAGCGAATCCATGCCAAGTGGAATCGTTGCTGTGCTGCTTTCTAAACGTGGACCAACGCACTACTAATGAGGTGGCTGCATTGGCTCATCATTGTAGTTAATAAAAACATGTAGCTGAACAGAGTCAACATTCGCTATAATAAGCGTATAGTTCCGTATGTTCAACCTAAGCGGAGGTATAGTCGTACTTTATACGCAGGCTGGTCATAATTAAACTTTCGCTACTTGAGAGGGCCCATGATAAACGAGTGATCATAGGACAATGAAACCTTTTGGAAGCATTTGTAATGAGATGCGGATGAGGACTAATAAACCACTGAAGAAAAGTCATTCTGTTCTCCACATGAGAGGAGATTGAGAAAGATGTTTATTACACTACTAAATGGTATTTCAATATTTGAGGTATAGTGTATAGCTAAAAGTAGCCCAGTAACGATTTGAATTACTAAACATTATCCTAATAGAGACCCAAAATTCCATCAAAATGAAATATTTGTTGGTGCACGTAGATCGATGTTTACGTTTCGATTTACAAACGTTGGTCATTGTGGCAATCACTTTTACCACGACAGCCCGGAACTGCACTAGAAATTTCTCTTCTTTTGCCAGAAACAACGATGGACCATGGAATGTTCATCTACCGTGATAGTTCTCTTCTTAAAGATAATTTGTGGTGCAATTAGCCGTCTGCCTCTCCCAGAAGTATTTTTCAAATCGACAGTTAATTCGAAGTTCCAAATCATGTTCTTCAGCCCTGGTGCAAAAAGAGGACATCTCCGTATTCCTTAATACGTCGTTCGATAAAACAGCCTAACGGGTAAAGCTCTGTTCACCCTGTCGGGTCAGCGCGCAAGTCGCCGAAGTCGCCTCAAATCGAAAGACTTGCACCAGGCGAACGGTCTACCCGTCGGTAGGCCCTAGTCACACGACGACCCTGTCGGGGCCCATGTTGACTGCAGTTGTAATGCACACTGATGCTATTGTTTCAGCTCTGCGTCGCTGTACCGGTACCGAAGACTAACGGCAGCTTACAACACTAACACTACTAACAACGCAAATCCTGCAGCACACAATCTATCATTCCTATAAAGCTGCGTACCCATATCTTAAATGATTTTCCGTCTACACTACCTCAAATTGCGAAATTTTAATTATAAGCACCCTGTAATTAAATAACAAATGGCTCTGAGCACTATGCGACTTAACTTCTGAGGTCATCAGTCGCCTAGAACTTAGAACTAATTAAACCTAACTAACCTAAGGACATCACACACATCCATGCCCGAGGCAGGATTCGAACCTGCGACCGTAGCGGTCGCTCGGCTCCAGGCTGTAGCGCCTAGAACAGCACGGCCACTCCGGCCGGCAATTAAATAACAGCTTTACGAAGGAGCAACTGCGAAATTTTAATTATAAGCACCCTGTAATTAAATAACAGCTTTACGGCGACAACTACCATGTAAAGTTATGGTCACTGGTCGTCTTAAACGTGTGTAGAGTAGATAATAGACGAGACGTTCAGAAATTGTATTTTAACTAATATCGAGGTAATTAATCAACAGATGCATGCACAGTTTGCCCAAGGAGGAATGCCGAGTATTCAGTGATATGACAGGAACGACCATTCGGAGCCAATAAGTCTAGCAAACGTGGTAGTAAAATGTTAACCTGGACAGCTCTAAGCAATTGTTGAGTAGACGATACGTGTTTCACAGCAGCGAAGATGAGCAAGTGATCATTGCTCTTGAGTTATACATGTTCACCAGACTTTTCTTCTTCGACAGATCGTTCCTGTCATATTCTAAATATTCACCATTCTGCTAGGACAACTCGTATATTTATGAAAACTACAGTCAAATTGTTTACGAACGGGACACTGCCCTACCAAGTTGCAACTCAAAAGTCCCGACGTATTCAATTAACGTATTTTCTAATGACAAGTTGATTATAGTAATTGCAAGTCAATAAAATGCACTGAAAAAGCTGCTCAGATAAGAGGATAAAGATTTGTCTGTCCCATCCGGATTTTCGTAGTTTTCCCGAATCATCTCATGATTGTGGATGGTTCGTACTAACAGACGATTACCCTGCCCTTACCTCTCTTACCTATTATTAAGATATGAAAAATGAAATGATTTATTGTCTATGCGTTCTGTGACGAGCTGTTGCGCATACATTGTCCGTGTGAGTAGTAACAAATTATTTGAATCATTATTTTATAACTTATTACTATATGAGACGTCACCATTCCGTATAAGAACCGGAAATGTGAATACATTTTTCTGTCAACGTTGGTTTACCGACACAGAGTTGCAGAGTGGGTACTAGAAATGGCGTATTTATACTAAGTCTTGATAGTGGCCACTAAAATCATTGTCTTAACGCAGGATCGTTTCAGTGTAGCACCTGTTGTGACGTTACTTGATAGCTCGTTGTCCTCGCGGCTCTACAAGTATGTGTGGACATTTTTAGTCGTGTGCGTCGGACCAGGAGCATATGCTACGCGGAGGCCCGCTGAGACCATTCACGCACGTAACGTGCTCGCTTTGCACAGCTTCAACACCGACTGCAGCCGCCGGAGAACTCGGTTACGTTAACCTGCTTAGAGAAGTCTCAGGGGAAATAAATGTCGAAGAAACTTCGCAACGCGAACTGCGCAGAAATTCTCAGTTCTCATCACGGCACGATAACGACTTCTCGACATTTTCATCACTGTGTCTGTGCAAGCGGAAAGCCTTTCTTTGTTTTGAAAAGCTTTCCTGGGAAGACTTCCGTGCATCTACGCTCGGAGGTACTTAACTTTGCAGTTGGGAGCAGAAATGAAAGCTACGTTCTTCTTGTGACTTTCTTTGGAAAATCTCTGTAGGCGTGGTACAGGTAACTGGCGAAGATCCAGGAGGAAGAATGGTTTATTCAGAGCCCGCCTACCGCTGCTGACGTTAATTTGCATGTGCTGAATAGCTGAGTGGCGTCTCAGCTGGAAACGGCGGAAGCTGCCGGCACCCTAAAATAGCCCAGCACGTGCTACCAGCTGCTAAGAACAGTACCCGCACTAGGAACTAGCCTAATGACATACAAGAGCTATGAATGTCATAAATTGGCGACAAAGGGGCATGTTGCAACATTTTGCTACTCTTAGATCTGCGTTAATAGCTCCGAAAGCCACCTGGCGGTGTGTGGTAGAGGATACGTCTGCTACCACTAACTAATATCCCGCATCACTGTTCCACTCGTGAATGATAGTGGGAAGAACGAGTGTCCGTAAGTCTCTGTATTGGCTCTAATTTCTCGAATTTTCTCGTCGTGGTCGTTCAAACACGCCGTTCTTCGTTGGATTGTAAACAGTAGCGGTCCTATCATTCTTCCGTCGGGTACTCCCGAAATTGCCTTCACATCTGTCCGTTTGGTTCCGTTAACAGCGACGTGTTGAAGTCATCGAGCCGTGACTGATAATGAGTCCCCCAAAGAACGGAACAACTAGAATATTATACACAGTGAGAGCCACAAATCCACCGGCGAGTTGTTCAGAGGTGCTGAATCGGTATAGGATGCAGGGATACGGGGAGTGGTAAGTGGCCTACACTATCAATCAAATTTTTACAATTTTATTTATCACAAACAACTTATACAAGGCAAACGCTGGTAGAGTGAGCCCATTTAATTATTTAGTTAGACAAATGCAAATTATCATCAAGCTATCTACCATACATAAAACGCTATAAAATGAACGAAAAGGTGCCAAGGGAGACACCCAGGGTAATATTTAAAAATCAAAGTCATTTAAAGGGTGCCAACAAAGGGATCGGAAGTCACTCTTAACATAGTTTGGCCTGACAAACTTTTCAAAACGAAAAAACCGAAATCAGGCAATTGTAATACACAAAGATAATTTTAAAAGTCACCAATAAGAAGACAGTTTAGCATCAAAGAGCTCAAAGGTCTCATTAAGTGATTTATTATCACAACTTGCTTTAAAGATGCTAGTAATTTAAACGAACACTGTACCGTTTCACGGATTTAAATTTAGCAAGAGCAGAATGAGATTTTCACTCTGCAGCGGAGTGTGCGCTGATATGAAACTTCCTGGTGGATTAAAACTATGTGCTGGACCGAGATTCGAACTCGGGACCTTTGCCTTTCGCGGGCAAGTGCTCTACCAGCTGAGCTACCCAAGCACGACTCACGCCCCGTACTCACAACTTTACTTCTGCCAGTACCTCGTTTCCTGCCTTCCAAACTTTACAGAAGCTCTCCTGAAAGAAAGGATAATGCGGAGACATGGCTTAGCCACAGCCTGGGGGATGTTCCCAGAATGAGATTTTCACTCTGCAGCGGACTGTGCGCTGATATGAAACTTCCTGGTGGATTAAAAGTGTGTGCCGGACCGAGACTCGAACTCGGGAATTTTAGTAAGGCAGACTTCCAATGACAACTCTGGTTCCATCTCGACGTAGAACGCCAATGCCTCGTTGGCAGTTACATTCGACACTGGTCACAAGCGGTCGTCTTACTAGTTTTACACGGATAGAATAAGAACAGTTTTATAGCTCTAAAACAGAAAAAGAAGAATGTTACCAAACGTGTAATAGCACCTCAAAAACAATCACAATTCTCTTGAAATAAGGAAACAATTTTCCATAGTTAACATCACTGAACTGCCGAAATAATCTCACCCATGGATAAACAGTTACTGCACGGCCCCTTTGGCAGACCTGTGCGCGTTTAAGCAAGTGTCAAAAGCTATTTATTGGAAAATGCCGCCCGGGTGGTGCAGTAGTTACGGGCACATACAGATTTCGCAATACACACAAAAGTTATCACTGCCTATCCATTAGAATGCATGAAATGTACTCGTAGTTGTGAATACGACCAACCATCAGCAGTATAAGGGAATGACGACAGTGACAACTTTTGCGGGATCGAGTCGAATACTTTTTGCTGCATCACAACGTGTACTCGTAAGCACATTACGTAATTCCCGTGGAGAGATGGACATCTTAATTGAACGTCGCTGCTTGGTATAGGCAGATATCGCAGTGCCCCTGTTGCTAAAATAGAAGGAAGAACCGTTCCTTCGGACATACATGTATGACGCAGGAACGACGACTTATGGAAGTTTGGGTCTGGCCGCAAATCGTGCACGGAGAGGCATAGCAGTTGACGCGACCGCTCGCGCAAAGCAGGAAATCCGGGTTTTAGACTCGGTCCGGCGAAAACTTTCATTCCCTTACACATGTGATGGTTGTCCGTATTCACAACTAACTGCGAATACATTTAATGTATTTCATAGCGACTGCAGTCGCCACAGTGCCTGCTCTTTCGGATACGAATGCAGACACTGCAGTACCATATACACTCTTCGAAGTTTGACTCAAATAAAACATACATACAGCGGCTTAACTCAGAGGGTAGCCAATAAGTACACGCGCATTTGACATAACTCAGCCATTAAGCAATATAGCGGACCGGTGTTCTCTTTCAGCTTCCTTTATATGAAGGTGATAACTGCCACACACTTTCGTAGCATGGAAACCTGGCTCCACCACGTCGAATGTTCCAGAAGGTAGTAAAAGGGCAATGGATACGGCCGAAGAAGCAGCTAGTTGAGTAAAACGTTCTCGGTTTTCCAGCCGCGTCAATTCGAATAAAATGCTCGAGCTTTCGATGGCCATCTCCGCCTTCGTCGTCAGGAGTTCACTGACTGCCGGGGCTGTTACGGTCTCTCGCTTGTACGGGCATGATGACATCATCAGCAGCCAATCAGATCGATCCAATGTGGCGCGCGCACGTAAGTCGACCCGGGCAGCTCGTGGCAGCACCGGTGACGTCAGGTGGCGCCAGAGGGAGGCGCCACGTTTGAAACTGCCGCTCCCGCGCCGCGCATCTGTCTCTGCTTTCTTTCGATGTCCAACGCCCGCCCCCATGCCCTTCTGAGTGTGTATCCCTGGTCTCTGTTGAAATTGTTGTTGTTTAAGCGAATCTCGGCCGCTTCCTATATAACGGAGTCCCAATACGTAGAAGCATGAGCCAGCACTATTGTATTTTCGAACTGTATCTTGTGTCCGTTTTCTAGGCAGTGCTCCGCTATGGCCGACTTGTCAAGCTCCCTTTGTTTTATATGGCGCTTGTGCTCAGAACAACGCTCCGTAACCGTGCGAATTGTCTGTCCAATGTACATGCTGCCACATTCACAGGGTACACCATACACACCGGACACTCGGAGGGCAATGTCGTCCTTAACAGGGCGCAACATATCTCGTATCTTGGGAGTTGGCCGGAACACTGGTCTTAGCCCATGTTTCTGCAGCAGACGTCCTAACTTACTGCTAGATTCTCCACAGTATGGCAGGAATACAGTCTGTTTGGCCTCTTCTTCTGATTCACCAGCTGTCTTTCGTCGGCGGCCCTTGAAAGCGTTTGCGATGCCTCTGTTGCTGTATCCATTTTCCCCGAAAACACGTTTTAAGTTCAGCAATTCAGACTGTAGGTGGTCGTCGTCAGAGATAACCTTGGATGAACCAACCTGTTCAGGAAAGTTTTCTTGTGTACAGGGTGGTGGAAACTATTGGCGTTCAAGTACCGATCAGTGTGTGTTGTACTGAGCACAAGCATTGCCTAGAAAACGGACATAAGATCGAAAATGGCTCATGCTTCTGATTGGCTGCTGCTGATGTCATCATGCCTATATAAGTGAGAGACCGTAACAGCCCCGGCAGTCAGTGAACTCCTCACGACCATGGCGGAGATGGCCATCGAAAGCTCGAGCATTTTATTCGAATTGACACGGCTGGAAAACCGAGAACGTTTTATTCATGTATGCCGCCGCGAAAGACTCCGAGGACACAAGCAGCTACTTTACACTTGGCTATCCACCACATAGCCACCACAAACAGGAAGACCAGCCGCCTTCCACAGTCGCCACTCCTCCTGGACCACTTCCACGTACTGATGGCCGCTAACAAATCGGCTCCCTCCGTACCGTTCGATCCCCTCTCTGTTTTTCGTGAGTCTCCTCATCAACCATCAGCAACAGCGTTCGTTGAATGGTTCGCACGCTGACACTTGTTCACGTCCCAACATTTGAATCTGCAGCAATTTGCGGAAGGCTGCACTTCTGTCACGCTGAACGATTCTCTTCAGTTGTCATTGGTGTCGTTCTTACATGATCTTCTTCCGGCCGCAGTGATGTCGGAGATTTGACGTTTTACCGGATTCCTGATATGCCACAAGTCTTGCATTTGTTTTATTTTTTTTTAAATTGGAACTGCTAAATATTCTGTTCTTTTACCATATGTACATCTTCTCTTCTATTGAGAGTAGTTCTCCATATTTAATACATAATCCTGCCATGTGTGTTACAGTTATAAATTTAGATGCAGGTGATACAACGGTTCGTTTCTTTATTCATATTGCCCCTTTCCCTTCCACCTCATTCACGTGCACGCACACGCACACGCACACACACACACACACACACACACACACACGATGAATTTACAATTAACATTATTAATGTTTTCTCGTATATACACTTCACTTTTCTGTTTAGATAAAATATTTATAATTAATTTGTAATGATACTACCTTTCCAACTTTCTGACGATAGTCATATACTGTCAGGCGATGGCCAAGTAAGTCGGAAAACGGTTCGGTAAATATACCGATACTGCAGAAAATCTGCAGTTTGTGTTGCTCATATCTCAAAATGGTTCACAACAGCTGGTGTGCCAGCAGTGGGCCTTTATCTACGTCCTCTGAAAATAAAATGATTTGGGAATCTGTACACATAATATATCAGTGTTTACTGCTCCAGTTATCTGTGACGCATTGAATAGTCTTCCAACAGACAACTGGTAAGTATTAATTTGAATAGAAATGATTTGACCTTCAAAGGAGTGAAGATTATAGGAAGAATTGTAGACGCTGAGCGAAATGTGACTCTCAGTATTTGTGCATAAGTCACTAACAGCAAATTTATTACTTATTACCAATCTTGACGGAACCCTCTTTATGAATTCTTCAGTAAGTACAAATTGCGTAGAACATATCAATCCTCGAGTTCGGTATTAATCTTGACAATATATGCAAACTAGTTTTATCCCTCAGCACTTAATTCTCCTCTCCTTTTATCGCAACTCACTCTCCATTTCTACGAGCCAGCAAAGACTCAGGTGGCGATTTGTTTCACAGAATCATATTTCAGAGCGGCAACATATTAGCGTAGCTCTGTAAGCGGTGAGTCTGTAATTGCCATTCAAACATTTTTGGGTTTTTGAAAAAAAAAAAAACTTCCTTCTGATGCCAATCACGATTTTCTTTTTACTTAACTTTAAGCGACATATTTAGAGAAATTATTCCCATTTTCAAATAGTTTTTCGTGTTTCATGCCGCGAAGAGAGGCCGCTCGGTTTGAGACTTCATGTCTCGGACTGCGCGGCCCCTCTCACCAGAGGTTCGGGTCCTCCCTTGGGCATGGGTGTGTGTGTTGTTCTTGGCATAGGTTAGTTTAAGTAGTGTGTAAGTCTAGGGACCGATGACGTAAGCAGTTTGGTCCCTTAGGGGTTCACACGCATTTGAACATTTTTCGTGTTTTATGCCATTTATTCGTAATGGTTTCCATGTGTCTGTACCGTGAGATATAAACAATAGCAATTTTATAAGTAATGATCGATGCTTATGGAGAGTTAATCTCATATTTGAGAAAGAATCTATTTGCGGTTTTGTTGTAGCGTACTTACGCAGGAACTCGCACATATTAATTACCACACACAACTATCTGCACACAACATGTGTTCAAAATAGCAAACGTACTAAAAGAAAACAGTCATAAAGTTATCTTCTCATATAGCCAACAAATATAATGATATAGATGGTCCACAGGGTAAGATGTACCATTCTTTCCATCTATACCACCACAATCCTTCTTAATGAGGCCTTACGGAATAGTAATAGAATAGGGGTCTTATCACTTAGAAAACAAAGGCTGATTGCACTAAACCAAGACGTATTCATGTGGTGTTCACCAGCAATCTTGTAGGCACTTCTTAAAGGAACTTGACGTTTTAACTACACCTTCAGAAAACAGATCGCTAATGAAATTTGTCATAAAAAATCCATCACAATTTGAGAAAATGTCCATACCTACAACACTAAGAGAAAAATGTACATTAATACTTATTATTAAAGATGTCAGTTGCTGAGAAAGAACTTCAATATGCACCAACAAAATTTTTTTAGCAATCTCTCTCTCTCTCTCTCTCTCTCTCTCTCTCTCTCTCTCTCTCTCTCTCTCCCACCCCCACCCCGCTCAAAGAAAATCTCTCAGATAGTACAGCAAGTTGTAAGCATAACTTTAAATCAGTTCTTCTGGACAACTCTTATGTCATGGAATATATTTACTTCAAAAGTGGTAGGCTACAAAAAAGTTAAAGCTGCATGAGTAGGGCTGACAGGTAATTTGTTCATTGACTTTAAGTTTAGGCCCTTGTGCCATTTAGCAAGCTATAAACTGTATCTACGTGCACTTGCATTGAAAATAATCAAGCATACATATCCTGTAAAACTGCTCGTTATGTATTACTTCGATAAAAGTAAGCCGTTCAGTTGACCACTGCATTATGTAATTAAGTAACTAACAGATGTAACAGAAGGGCGCACTGTGGCTAGAAATATCACGTAACCCGACTTTAGCCAATCAAGAACTAGGAGAATGGGACCAGGAAGGCCATGCTTTCCCTACACAGAGATTTGGTAGCTACGGAAACTTACACACGATGATCCAAGTAAGATGACATGGATTGAACCCGTGCCGAGCTATTTCCGCAGCCCCTGCGGGTGACGTTGCTTTTTCCCTTTGGTACACAGCAGTCTTCCGCCTTTCTCTGTACGGCGAAACGCCCCCTCTCCATCGGCTTACTCCAAAAGCCATAAAATATGTAATCGCACGTGTTTGGCAATGCTGCAGATACTCTCGTAGCTAATAAATGGCAGATGTATGCCTACGTACGTTGTGGAGTGTCATGACACGAAAATTTGCAGGGATTTTGATGAAGACCGTGAAAGAGTATTGTGCCAGCTACACTAGTATTCTTTGCTGGACTGCGGGTCTGATATTCTAGAACTTCAGGTGCCTTACACGCCTTTCAGTTCGGCAGCGGGAGCATTGTCGAGCCGCATCGCCATGTTCCAATACGATACGTGCAGGCATGTGAGTACAGTAGGTGCATGGCGCTGAAGGTGTTGGTCGGATCGGTAAGATGGAGATTGGTGGCAGTAAAAGCTAAAGATTTTACATAGGACGAATCGTAGTAAGAAGTCGTGCAGTTATTAATTGTCACATCAATAGAAATTAAGCAGAAGTAGCTAGTGTAGCCTCCTTAGTGCGATTACAACTGAAGATATAACTCGAAAATTACGTGAATTAACGACCGATAGGAGACTGTAGCAATGCAGCAACTAGTGTCTATGAACGAATCAAGATCTGGTAAATGGTGACATCTCCGGAATCACAAATTACACTACTGGCCATTAAAATTGCTACACCACAAAGATGACGTGCTACAGACGCGAAATTTAACTGACAGGAAGAAGATGCTGTGATATGCAAATGATTAGCTTTTCAGAGCATTCACACAAGGTTGGAGCCGGTGGCGACACCTACAACGTGCTGAAATGAGGAAAGTTTCCAACCGATTTCTCATACACAAACAGCAATTGACCGGCGTTGTCTGGTGAATCGTTGTTGTGATGTCTCGTGTAAGGAGGAGAAATGCGTACCATCACGTTTCCGACTTTGATAAAGCTCGGATTGTAGCCTATTGTGATTGCAGTTTATCGTATCGAGACATTGCTGCTCGCGTTGGTCGGGATCCAATGACTGTTAGCAGAATATGGAATCGGTGGGTTCAGGAGGGTGATACGGAACGCCGTACTGGATCCCAACGGCCTCGCATCACTAGCAGTCGAGATGACAGGCATCTTATCAGCATGGCTGTAACGGATCGTGCAGCCACGCCTCGATCCCTGAGTCAGCAGATGGGGACGTTTGCAAGACAACAACCAACAGCACGAACAGTTCGACGATGTTTGCAGCAGCATGGACTATCAGCTCGGAACCATGGCTGCAGTTACCCTTGACGCTGCATCACAGACAGGAGCGCCTGCGATGGTGTACTCAACGACAAACCTGGGTGCACGAATGGCAAAACGTCTTTTTTTCTTGTGAATCCAGGTTCTGTTTACAGCATCATGATGGTCGCATCCGTGTTTGGCGACATCACGGTGAACGCACATTGGAAGCGTGTATTCGTCATCACCATACTGGCGATGATACGGGGTACCATTGGTTACACGTCTCGGTCACCTCTGGTTCGCATTGATGGCACTTTGAACAGTGGACGTTACGTTTCAGATGTGTCACGACCCGTGGCTCTACCCTTCATTCGATCCCTGTGAAATCCTACATTTCAGCAGGATAATGCACAACCGCATGTTGCAGGTCCTGTACGGGCCTTGCTGGATACGGAAAATGTTCGACTGCTGCTCTGGCCAGCACATTCTCTCACCAATTGAAAACGTTTGGTCAATGGTGGCCGAGCAACTGGCTCGCCACAATACGCCAGTCACTACTCTTGATGAACTCACACTGGACTCGCATTCGGGAGGACGACGGTTCAATCCCGTCTCCGGCCATCCTGATTTAGGTTTTCCGTGATTTCCCTAAATCGTTTCAGGCAAATGCCGGGATGGTTCCTTTGAAAGGGCACGGCCGATTTCCTTCCCAATCCTTCCCTAACCCGAGCTTGCGCTCCGTCTCTAATGCCCTCGTTGTCGACGCGACGTTAAACACTAACCACCACCACCACCACCTTGATGAACTGTGGTATCGTGTTGAAGCTGCATGGGTAGCTGTACCTGTACACGCCATCCAAGGTCTGTTTGACTCAATACCCAGGCGTATCAAGGCCGCTATTACGGCCAGGGGTGGTTGTTATGGGTTCTGATTTCTCAGGATCTATGCACCCAAACTGGGTGAAAATGTAATCATATGTCAGTTCTAGAATAATATATTTGTCCAATGAATACTCTATCAACTGCATTTTTTCTTGGTGTAGCAATTTTAATGACCAGTAGTGTATCAAACAGATTGTAAAAATGTCGCCGTCGAAGGCACAGTTACGAACATTCGTTGCTGTTAAATAATGAATTAATATAGCCATTAATTATAGACACATCACGAGAATTAGTTTGACGTTTTACTTCTGTGTGCGACCACATCTGTTCGCAAATGTCTCTCTTAAAAATACGACCGCCAAACAAGTTTATAAACGATATCACATGTAAGCTTCAAAAGGGCGAAATTACACTGCCTTTCGAAATGTGCGTATACTGTTCCTGTATTCAGCGAAGTCCATTTGTAGACTGCGTTACGCAGATAAAATGGCAAGGTCGATGCTGAGATAATAGTTTTGGTCATTGCAGCCTTTATTAAATCCTTAACACAAACGTTGGAAGTAGGTGCTGATAAAGTACTTCTTGTGGCAATTTTGAAGAATCAGTTAGTAATTTCTTCTTACAAAATCACAAACACCTATGATTCTGTAGGAAATTGGTCGGGGCCTGCCGGTGTGGCCGAGCGATTCTAGGCGCTTCAGTCTGGAATCGCGCGGCCGTTATGGTCGCAGGTTCGAAACCTGTCTCGGACATGGATGTGTGTGATGTCCTTAGGTTAGTTAGGTTTAAGTAGTTCTAAGTTCTAGGCGACTTTTTTTTATTTATTTTGAACTGGTCACAGTATGATGATAAACATAATTGGGATACCATGTTCATGTTTTCCAGATCAGACTAAGTACTAACCCCATCACATAGCCTTTATGAAGCCGGTTTCTTTCTGAAGCATCCATATAGTGCGGAAGATTTTGTTAGTGTCTTTGATTTTAGGGTGCCTTTTGGACCGATCATCAGCTATGGTACGACAGCTTTTTGAGCTGTATTTTTCTTTTTCGTCAATTCTTCATTATTTTATTAGTAATCTGTCAGCTGTTACTGCTGCTACTGATGGCCTGTGGAACCAGTACGTTCGAGGATAGTAAAATTTTAATCGCTGAAAAACAAAGAGCGACCCTGGAACTCAGTGCCGATGTTACTCCCAGTCCACACGTTCACCAAAAATGCGACACATTTTTCGTCACGACAGATTATTTGGTGGCGGCCTTGGGTGTAGAATTCTGGAAACGCCTGGTACGCAACAGATCCTTCATTCGACAAAAGAGGAAGAAATCAATGGCTGCCACGTCAGGAGAGTACTGGGGATTAGGGAAAGTTTGATAACAAAAAGAAGCAATGATGTCGGCAGCTGGGCCAACACCTTGTAAATAGAGGTGGCTTAAAAGGCACGCGAGACTAACGCAGACGGGCGTGAATTACTGGAACAGGATACGTAATTAATGCTATGAAGAAAAGGAGTTTCTCATATACTTATCTTTAATGTCTTCTTGTACACCTCTATGGTGAACACAAGTGAGTAATTACAATCACTGTAAGGCTAATGGCGCCTTGCTAGTTCGTAGCCATTAACTTAGCTGAAGGCTATTCTGTCTCTCGGCTAATGAGAGAGAAAGGCTTCGTACGTCTAGTCGCTAGCTCTGTCGTCCGTACAACTGGGGCTGAGTTCGAGTCAGTCTCTCGAGACCTGCCTTGTGGTGGCGCTAGGTTTGCGATCACACAGTGGCGACACGCGGGTCCGACATGTACTACAGGACCGCGGCCGATTTAAGCTACCACCTAGGACGTGTGGTGTCTGGCTGTGACACCACATTCCTCCCCCGCAGATCGGCGAACGGTCGTGAGATAAGGCTTCCGCCCGCCGTGGGGAGGACCCCATGTTGACGTATACGATGAGGTGGGGAGCCTAACAACAGGCAGGCTGTGCCACCCGCACCCGGCCATTCGGTCCGAGGGGAGCTAGGAAACGCCTGAAAACCTAGTCCAGGGTGCACGTCAACATGCGGTGTATGCGCCCGTAAAGAGACAGGAGGGGCCGAAGGGTCGACCTCCACGTGGTCGGAGAATCCGACGCGCGATGACGGCATCTGGTCCGGAGCGGGCAAGAGTTCCATGGCGGAGGACAGCTGGTCACGGGAAGCGATCGGCGGCGCGTGACCCAGGGAGACGCGTGGCGGCTGCAGCGAAGGGTCCCCTGCGGGCGGCGCCGGAGGCGGCTGCGGCGGCTGCGGAGGCGGCGGCGGCGGCGCGACGCCATGAGGCAAAATGGACGGCAGCGTCGGTAACACCTGGGGAGGAGGCGAGCCAGTAGATGGGTCCCCAGGGTGCTGACCTGACGGCTCCGTCGCTGAAAGCAGACGGGGAGCGGCAGAACCCGGGCGACGACAGAGGCGCAGCTGATTGAGATGCCGACGCACCTCACCAGAGGCCCCCAAAACCAAATACATCGCGCGGCCGAGGCAGCGAAGAATGCGCCCTGCGAGCCAACGCCGTGAACCGCGATAGGTGCGATAGAAGACAACGTCGCCAGGAGCAAAAGCAGGAGTCTGGCGCAGCACAGGAACCTGATGCGGCGGATGCAGCAAAGACATCAAGGTTCGATGAGAATGACCATGGAGCAACTCAGCCGGCGAGCGACCATCGCGGGGCTGAGAGCGATACGAGGACAAAAAGAGCAATAAGGTGTCCTCCCGAGAATGCGACTCTTTCAATTTCAACATCTGTGACTTGAAAGTCCGGACCAATCGTTCCATGGCACCGTTTGACTGAGGCGAAAACGGCGCGGACGTCAGATGTTGAATACCATTGGCCTTGCAGAAGGACTGAAAGTCTGCGGACACGAATTGTGGGCCATTGTCGGAAACAATAGTCTGCGGAAGACCTTCAATGCAAAAGATAGCAGACAAGGCTTGGATTGTGGCAGAAGACGTCGTGGAAGACATCCGGACAACAAAAGGAAAATTACTGAAAGCATCGACCACAACCAACCAACGAGCATTCCAGAATGGACCAGCAAAATCGATGTGCAAGCGTTGCCAAGGGGAAGTGGCTTTCGGCCATGCAAAGAAGTTCCGCGGCGGTGCGGATTGTTGTTCGGCACACGCCACGCAAGAGGAGCACATATTCGTAATCGCAGCATCGATTCCGAACCAAGTACAGTGCAGACGAGCAAGTTGTTTCGTACGCACTATACCCCAATGTCCGTGGTGGAGAAGCTTTAAGACAGAGGACTGTAACGAACGTGGGACCACGACTCGGGACTGATCATTATCAGAACGCAACAACAAAACACCACGTCGTACAAAAAGTCCCTCCTTGTGAGCAAAAAATCGGCGAACCAGCGGATCCTCGATCCGTGACTTGGACAAGGGCCATTGCGTAGCAACAAAACGCAAAACAATAGCAAGGACAGGGTCAGCAGCTGTGGCCGTAGCTACACGACGAAAATCAATCGGAAACGACGCGACCACGTCATCGGTTTCCGCATCAATGAACATGCAAGCAAGTTCGGAAGAATCGAATGCTTTATCCTCAGCAACAGGCAAACGGGACAACGCATCAGCGTTTCTGTGCTGAGCAGTGGACCGATACAAGATATCGTAGCAGTACTGCGAGAGGAAAATAGACCAGCGAATTAATTTCTGCGCCGTACGCGGAGGTACCGGCTTGTTCGGATGAAAAAGCGATGTCAAAGGTTTGTGGTCCGTGATGATGGTAAAGTGACGACCGTACAAGAAATCGTGAAACTTAGTAACACCAAACACGAGAGCTAAAGCCTCTTTCTCGATCTGTGAATAATTTCTTTGCGCAGATGAGAGCAATTTTGACGCAAAGGCAATAGGGCGATCATGCGATCCATCTTTGTGCGCAAGCACAGCACCGATCCCGAAATCCGAGGCATCTACCATCAACAAAAGGGGTTTCTGGGGATCGAACGGCGTAAGGCAAGTATTTGAAAGTAACGCCGATTTCAACTGGCAAAAGGCGCGTTCGCATTCCGTCGTCCAGACGAACGGAACACCTTTACGGCGTAAGCGATGAAGCGGAGCTGAAATGGAAGAAGCATTGCGCAGAAATTTATGATAATAATTAATTTTACCCTGCACACTCTGTAGTTGCTTCAAGTTCTGCGGTGACGGCAAATCCTGTATGGCACGGAGGTGCTCCGGACTCGGATGGATGCCCTGGGCATTTATTACATGTCCCAGGTACGGTAAGTCACGAGCAAAAAACACACATTTGTCCTTCCTCAAGCGAAGACCATTTTGTCGCAAGACCTGAAATAATGTTCGGAGATTTTGCAAATGTTCGGCTTCTGTCTTTCCGGAGATCACAATATCGTCCAGATAGTTCGCAGCAGTAGGGACCGACGCACAAACAGCTTGTAAATATTGCTGAAACAATGCAGGTGCGGACGCACACCCGAATGGCAGTCTTTTGAAGCGATACAAACCAAGATGCGTGTTTACCACCAAGACGCGCTGGGATTCTTCGTCCACCGGTATTTGCAAGTACGCATCTGCTAGGTCCAACTATGAAAAATATAGTCCCGGGCACAGTTTGTCAAAAAGATCTTCCGGGCGGGGCAAAGGAAAAGTAGCAGTCACTAGTTGTGGATTCACAGTTGCCTTGAAGTCCACACAAAGTCTCAATTTTCCGGAAGGTTTTGGCAAAATTACTAAGGGTGAGGCCCAGAGAGAAGCCTGCACACGCTCAATTACACCTTGAGATTCTAAATCGTGTAGTGTTCTTGCGACCTCAACACGCAATGCGTGGGGAACATTGCGCGCTCTGAAAAACTTCGGTTGCGCGTTTGCTTTCAGTTCCAAATGTGCTTCATAGTTCTTAGCGCAACCAAGGCCCGGTGCAAAAATGTCTGCAAATTCTTCACATAGACTAGAAACACTGGCGGAAGGCACAGTCTGAATCACTGAGAGGACCTGATTTACTATAGACAAATTAAACAACTGAAATAAATCTAAACCAAACAAGTTCACTGTAGTAGAAGAACGAAGAACGTAAAATGACACAAGTTTTGTTTGTCCCTTGTATGTTGCAAGAAGGCTGCACTGTCCTAACACTGGTATTTTCTGGCCTGAGTAACTATTGAGCTGAACATTGGCGGCACGCAACGGAGGTTTGCCCAGTTGGTTGTACGTGTCGTGATTGAGCAATGAAACTGCAGCTCCGGTATCGAGCTGGAATGGTATCACTTTGCCTGCAAAGTCTAAGTCTACAAAAAGTTTATTGTCCTGTTGACGACAAAAGCGACTGTTTTGTGCAACTGGAACAGACACTGGGACAGAATCACGTGGGACGTGACGGGACTTCCGTCGACGTCGACGCACACTTTTTGTTGAATGAACACTGTCACCGGACGGGGTGGAATGAACTACATGAATATCCATGGGCGAAGGTTCACGAGCCTGAGTTTCCTTGGTTCGATTCCGGCGCGAAGCAAAGGGCCTGGAATTGGTGTGAGTGTCCGATCTGAGCTTTTTCTGGCAAACACTTTGGACAAGTCCTTTCTTATGACAGTAAAAGCAAATAGCTTGGCGTGACGGGCAATTTTCACGCGAATGTCTAGTTGCACACCGCGGGCATGATTTCACTGCATTAGCTTGCTTACGCAGCGCACGTGTTTGCGAGCTAGGCTGCTGCTGCGCTGACGGGCGCGAGGGCCGCTGAGCGTCCCGTGCAGCGGGCCCGGCGGGCCAGTTAATGCGACACACTGCCGGCGAAGTTGCAAATGAGTCCTGAGCAAAGTCAAGTGTGTCTTGCCTATCCAATATGTCTATCACTTGTTGAAGGGAGGGATTAACTAGTTTCAAAATCTGTTCCCGTATGCGAACATCAGAAACGTTCTGTGCAATTGCATCACGCACCATCGTATCTGAATACGGAAGTCCACATTCACATTCAAACGCACACTCCCTAGTAAGTCCTTGCAATGTCGCAACCCACTCCCTATTAGTCTGACCGGCCGTACGTTTTGTACGAAAGAACGTATACCTTTTTGCAACGACATTTACTGTTTCCTTGAAATAGGTATCTAAAGCAGACAAAATTTCGTCGTAGGACAGAGTTGCTACGCCGGCCGAAGTGGCCGTGCGGTTAAAGGCGCTGCAGTCTGGAACCGCAAGACCGCTACGGTCGCAGGTTCGAATCCTGCCTCGGGCATGGATGTTTGTGATGTCCTTAGGTTTAACTAGTTCTAAGGTCTAGGGGACTAATGACCTCAGCAGTTGAGTCCCATAGTGCTCAGAGCCATTTGAACAGAGTTGCTACGTCGCGCCGGGGAAACAACTTCACTATCACTCGGTAGGTGGACACACCGACACAAGAAAGCAAAAACGGCTGCCGCTCATTACCCTGAATTCTGTAGGCTGCTAGGTGGAAGTCGAACTGACGGGACCACTCGTGCCATGACTCGTGGGTGGCATCAAAGGGTCTGAACTGAGGTGCAACAGCATGTTGTGGCGGCGGTAGCGATGAAGCGCCCGCGGCCGCATCGGTGTGCAGCGCACGTTGACCCTGGACGAGCTGTCCAAGAGCATCCAATAACGCCTGCGTCTGCTGATTCTGCAAGCGATAAAATTCGGACAGTACATCTGGAGATTGCGGCAAAGCTATGACACAAAGAATTTAGGGCAAAGTAAAACACAAGAGCCTTTGTAGACTCGTCGCCATGTGATGTGTCGGCAGCTGGGCCAACACCTTGTAAATAGAGGTGGCTTAAAAGGCACGCGAGACTAACGCAGACGGGCGTGAAGTACTGGAACAGGATACGTAATTAATGCTATGAAGAAAAGAACGGAGTTTCTCATATACTTATCTTTAATGTCTTCTTGTACACCTCTATGGTGAACACAAGTGAGACAGTACATCTGGCTGTGACACCACAAGCAACATCTGTGAATGTGTCTTGCCCGCAGTTAGATGGAAAATTGTGGAGCAATGAAATTCCGTTGGGCCCTTCTCCGTGAAACGCTTCCGTATCATAGTAAGGGGATTATGGCTTCGGGTGCGGGTTACCCCTCACGAGCATAATCTGTTACTACCACACCATGGTAGTCCAGAAAACACGCAGCAGCATCTTGTCGAATCATGGTCGCGCGTTCGCCTTTCTGGCTCAAATGGCTCTGAGCACTATGGGACTTAACATCTATGGTCATCAGTCCCCTAGAACTACTTAAACCTAACTAACCTAAGGACATCACACAGCCGGCCGAAGTGGCCGTGCGGTTAAAGGCGCTGCAGTCTGGAACCGCAAGACCGCTACGGTCGCAGGTTCGAATCCTGCCTCGGGCATGGATGTTTGTGATATCCTTAGGTTAGTTAGGTTTAACTAGTTCTAAGTTCTAGGGGACTAATGACCTCAGCAGTTGAGTACCATAGTGCTCAGAGCCATTTGAACCATTTTTTGACATCACACAACACCCAGTCATCACGAAGCAGAGAAAATCCCTGACCCCGCCGGGAATCGAACCCGGGAACACGGGCGTGGGAAGCGAGAACGCTAGCTCACGACCACGAGCTGCGGACTCGCCTTTCTGGGCGGTGGTGAAACCACATGTGCCTTGTTTTTATTTCCTGTGTCTCATGGTCATATTAAGACACCAAAACTTCTTAAAGGTGATTAGCTGATTAAAGACGTCATCTGGGTTGGCTTCACACAGCTGCAACATTTCCGCTGTTGTCTCTGCTCCGACGTAATTTTGAAAGGATGTGACGTAATGGTTCACTTCTGAAGTGAACTACCATAAATTAGTATCGCATGGAGTAAGTGTTGTGACTTGGCAAGACAGCCAAGCCACTATGAGAGGAAGCCGAAAGGCACGCGTTTAAGCTCACGCAGGCTGGCGTGAGGTCTGGAACAGTTAAAGGAGTTGAGTCTAATAAAAAAGTACGTAGCTTCTGGAATACTTAACTTTAATCCATAATTGGTGAACATCGCTCTTGACGGTACATGCATCACAAGATAAACAGCAAATGATAATGGCGCCTTGCTAGGTCGTAGCAAATGACGTAGCTGAAGGCTATGCTAACTATCGTCTCGGCAAATGAGAGCGTAATTTGTCAGTGAACCATCGCTAACAAAGTCGGCTGTACAACTGGGGCGAGTGCTAGGAAGTCTCTCTAGACCTGCCGTGTGGCGGCGCTCGGTCTGCAATCACTGACAGTGCCGACACGCGGGTCCGACGTATACTAACGGACCGTGGCCGATTTAAAGGCTACCACCTAGCAAAGTGTGGTGTCTGGCGGTGACACCACAGTAAGAATGAAATGTTTTATAATATTATTAAGATGCGTCTAGTTATTAATAAATCAAAGAGATTGATGATTCCGTGCTAATAATGTCCTAGCTTTGGGGCATGTACAGGAATGACAATTATTGAACTATATGAAAAGATACGTAAATTAGTTACAAACTGCGGTGTGCATATACTTCATTCAACATGTAAACGTCACTACGGATATTCGGATTCAGGGCACAAGTAGCCATAGTTTACAGTATTCATTTCCATATAATCTCAGATAAGGAAAGGCTTAGTCTGTACTTATAATAAAAGTGTAAAACTATCCTGTCTGTTTGAACACACTAATCTCCAAATCAACTACATGAATTTTCATGGCGTTCCACTGCTAACTTGAGCAGAGCCTGGGGCAACGTAGAGGCTTCATTTAATCAAAACTGGTTCATGGGAAAAAATCGTAGATTAAAGTTTTATTTCCAACCATCATCTGTGTCATGTTTTGTCTAAAATTCTATCCTCAACTTAACAGTGCGGACGTTTAACAATCACAACGTGGTACATAAAGCACTGTTAGTTCCGTTTGACACCAAAGAACCGGCAGACGGTACTGTTCGTTTTTTTTTTTAACTTAGTGCCAGGTGTTTTCGTTACGTCATTGATTAAACTAAACGCTACAATATTAACTGATTGTTTTTTTTTAACTTAGTGACATGTGTATTTTCGTTATGTCTGTGATTAAACTAAACGTTACAATAGTAACTTTATAAATACAAACTGACGGCAAATTTACTTAGCTAAGGTATTAAAGAGTCAACGACATTGCTTTGCTTCTTTCTATAGGTTTAACTTATAATGTTTGCTAGGAATAACCGGATTTATTAAGTTTGCTTTGTGATTTGGGTACCTACTCATTACTTTTTGATTTCATTTTGTTTGCGAATAAAAGTGTCAAGCATAAGACAGTCTTTCTGCACACACCAGAACGGACAAAAGTCTGATGATTATTCTGTCTCAAGAACCCAATGAAGATTATGAGGCCTTAACTCGTTCTCTGGAAACTCCTTCCGAATCTGAGACACGATCTCTTATCTCACTCCTCACAAGCCCTCGCTCACACAGGTTTAAAGTTACTCCTCGCCGACGTAACATCATTGAAGCGGATATTTTGACGGGATGTGGTGCAGGCAAGCGAAATTTTACACCCTGAGTCGGTCTTGTGCCAAACAATTTATAATTTCGCTTCAAACGTGCAGGGTTCCCGGTGAGGTTATGTCATGATCATAAACAAAGTAGAAGGGCAGACACTGCATCTTGCAGAAATGGACATTTGTGTCAGTTGCTTTTCAGGTGGCTGATTTACATGGCATTCTCTTGACATAGTAAAACAAAAGAGGTCTTCATTCATGTCCCCAGTCATACTACTTCAAAAGTTATAAGCCTTATAAATCAAAAATAAATTCCACGCGTGCGAAGTCTCGGGAACATCTCTGAATAAATACCCGCTGAATGGTGACTTTCTCAGGTAGCTGAAAATAGTACTGTGAGAACTTTCGAATGACTAGTTATCTACATAAATATGAATTGCTACGAAAGGAATCACACTTAACAGACTGTATTTATTTTTAGTGAATCACAGCAAAAAGTAAGTTCTTTTGTTAGTGTATTGTATAATTAGTAATTGAAAGATAGGCGTTGTAAAAGTAACTTGCTTTCAATCGATTGGCTTCTGCTGACTTGAGAGCAGACTGAAGTTGTTTAGCATGACCGATTTTTCTTTATTAAATTAGTGTGAAGTAAAAAATTGTTTCGACAAAACTTCTTGTACCATTCAAAAAAGATTTACCAGTAATTTAATATTTAGCACTAACTTGTGTTCAGTGACAATTCTTATGCGGTGATGACGTACGAGTTTCCTACATAGCCGTATGTATTTATGCACAAGGTTGTAGCAAGGTTTCAGATTTGTGTGCTGTTGACCACTCAGCGTTTTTTATTTGTTTCCTTTTTCTATGATGATGTCATTCCAGTCCTTATGCTCCGGATCCTTCCTTCTCTAACTTCATCATTATCAATATTCGTTAAGTACATATTCAGTTATAGATCCGTTAATTTCTGTGCTAGCGTTCATCGTTTCAGGAGTGTTAGGGGCCCATGGCATAGGAAGTTTCTGGGGAAGTCATTGTAAATACGAACAAAAAACGATTACCACTCGGTAACCATTTGAATTATCAGAAAATTTATAACAACTGAAAAGATTATATATGATTATTTGTTAGCAAAAGCCGCATAGTTGTCAGGAGGTGCTTTAAACTGAACCACCGGTTTTACGACAATATCTGACGAGGATACAAATCACTCTGTGAAATTTTACGAAATAGTATATATGTAGAACCATAGACAGTGTTGGCATCCGACAAAAACCTTGACACGTACTGGCAATGGTTACACTTTCATAATGTAAGATGGACTCTTACGGAGTTCAAGCATTCGGGAAATTATGCACGGCCGACCGTAGTGGCCGAGCGGTTCTAGGCGCTACAGTCTGGAACCACGTGACCGTTACGGTCGCAGGTTCGAATCATACCTTGGGCATGGATGTATGTGATGTCCTTACCCGAGGCAGGATTCGAGCCTACGACCGTAGCGGTTGCGTGGTTCCAGACTGAAGCGCCTAGAACCGCTCGGCCACCTCGGCCGGAAAATTCCTGTATGATGTGCTCACATCCGCCGCATTGCGAACAGGCAGATGTGGTGAAAGCACCTCGTGGAGGTTAGCGTTACACTGGAAGAAGGAAAGTCACGATGCCGAAAAAGAAACCAAATAAGTTAATAAATGGGCAGGTCTAAGGAGGAATTCATTACTAGATATGTTGTGTTGGCAGAAGAGCCAACACCGTGTTACTAGAGGAGGCCGAAATGCACGCGTTTTATCTCACGCAGGCTGGTATGAAGGGGGAAGAACTATACTGACATTAGGTCTGGGACAAGGAATTAGAATTCAAAAAGCGGACGTAATTAGTTTGATACTTTACTTTAATCCATTAATGATGAACGTCGCTCCTGACGGTACATGATTCACAATATTATCTGTTAGTAAGTGAATATGGCGCCTTGCTAGGTCGTAGCAAATGACGTAGCTGAAGGCTATGCTAAACTATCGTCTCTGCAAATGAGAGCGTATGTAGAAAGTGAACCATCGCTAGCAAAGTCGGCTGTACAACTGGAGCGAGTGCTAGGGAGTCTCTCTAGACTAGACCTGCAGTGTGGCGGCGCTCGGTCTGCAATCACTGATAGTGGCGACACGCGGGTCCGACGTATACTAACGGACCGCGGCCGATTTAAAGGCTACCACCTAGCAAGTGTGGTGTCTGACGGTGACACCACAATCGAAGGCTAAGAATCGTGTTACGTAACTATAAAAAGTCCATAGTTTATGGTTGATATAAAATAAAAGACAAAACTGTACATTATTCCAAGAGTGTCACTGTCTCGACCGCTTGGGTTGTCTTCCCAGTTGAACAAGGAATTCTTCAACTGCGCGGTACTTCGTACAGGAGACACAAAGTGTGCTCAGCAACATGCTATCACATGTGTGCATGTACATGCAGAGGTACTGTAGTGGCTACGAGTCCCGGTGCAGCCACACACTACACGAGGTGAGTGCTCTGCTAGGAGCGGTGCACCCCTGGCGGGGCAGAAGCGGCCAGACTCCAGACGCCGGCGCAGCCTCCAGTTCCGGGTTGGCGGCTGGAGGAGCGGCGCGCTCAACAGGTAGCGCGCGCGGCGCCGGCGATCGATGCAGCTGGTGGCACGCGGGCGCGCCCTGCCGCCCCATGCAAACCAAACACACCGCCTGCGGTCGCGCGCCGCCGCCAGCGGCCGACACGCCCGTAGGGCCGCGGGACTGCGGGCAAGCTAACCCTAGCCGGCGAAATCTACAGGGGTATAAGGCTTACGAACCACAAGTGGTAGTCAATCGATAAAAGCGACGTTGTTCTCGTTAAACACAAGTGGGAAAAACTTGGGGAGCACAAAGTACGTGAAGTGAAGAAATTCTGCTACAGAGGCTGCATAAAAAAAAAACAAAAAAAAACAACACCAAAAACACAATACATAACCATTACTAATACGGCGTAAGAGAACAGGTGGCATTCTAAATACACTACTGGCCATTGCAATTGGTACACCAAGAAGAAATGCAGATGATAAACGGGTATTCATTGGACAATTATATTATACTAGGACATGGTGATGCACTTTATCGCAATTTGGGTGCATAGATCCTGAGAAATCAGTACCCAGAACAACCACCTCTGGCCGTAATAACGGCCTTGATACGCCTGGCCATTGAGGCAAACAGAGCTTGGATGGCGTGTACAGGTACAGCTGCCCATGCAGCTTCAACACGATACCACAGTTCATGAAGAATAGTGACTGGCGTATTGTGACGAGCCAGTTGCTCGGCCACCATTGACCAGACGTTTTCAGTTGGTGAGAGATCTGGAGAATGTGCAGGCCAGGGCAGCAGTCGACCTTTTTTTTGTATCCAGAAAGGCCCGTAGAGGACCTGCAACATGCGGTCGTGAATTATCCTGCTGAAATGTAGGATTTTGCAGGGATCAAATGAAGGGTATACCCACGAGCCGTAACACATCTGAAATGTAACGTCCACTGTTCAAACTGCCGTCAATGCGAACAAGAGGTGACCGAGACGTGTAACCGATGGCACCCCATACCATCACGGCCGGTGATACGCTAGTGTGGCGAAGACGAATACACGCTTCCAATGTGAGTTCACCGCGTTGTCATCAAACACGGATGCGACCATCATAGTGCTGTAAACTGAACCTGGATTCATCCAAAAAATTGACGTTTTCCCATTTGTGCACCCAGGTTCGTCGTTGAGTACACCATCGCAGGCGCTCCTGTCTATGATGCAGCGTCAAAGGTAACTGCAGCCATGGTCTTCGAGCTGATAGTCCATGCTGCTGCAAACGTCGTTGAACTGTTCGTGCAGATGGTTGTTGTCTTGTAAACGTCCCCATCTGTTGACTCAGGGATCGAGACGTGGCTGCACGATCCGTTACAGCCATGCGTATAAGATGCCTGTCATCTCGACTGCTAGTGATACGAGGCCGTTGGGATCCAGCACGGCGTTCCGTATTACCGTCCTGAACCAACCGATTCCATATTCTGCTAACAGTCATTGGATCTCGACCAAGGCGAGCAGCAATGTCGCGATACGATAAACCGCAATCGTGAAGGCTACAATCCGAGCTTTATCAAAGTCGGAAACGTGATGGTACGCATTTCCCCTGCTTACAAGATGCATCACAACAACGTTTCACCAGGCAACGCCGGTTAACTGCTGTTTGTGTATCAGAAATCAGTTGGAAACTTTCCTCATGTCAGCACGTTGTAGGTGTTGTCACCGGCGCCAACCTTGTGTGAATGCTCTGAAAAGCTAATGATTTGCATATCACAGCATCTTCTTCCTGTCGGTTAAATTTCGCGTCTGTAGCACGTCTTCGTGGTGTAGCAATTTTAATGGCCAGTGGTGTAGTTTCTAGCTACCTCGGAGTGGATACATACAGGACCTATACGGTCTGCACGACAATCTTACACCATTCTTCCTGCAGACTATGGACGAACACGGTCAATGATGACGGAAGTGGATAGCGACCATGCACACTTCTCTTCAAAATGGATCAGAAAGGTTAAATAATATTGTGGTGTGACTGTGGTGCTCACAAAATCAATCCTGGCTGATGTCAGTTGTATAAACAGGGACGTTTTCATCTTGGGAAACAGCGTCACCATCAGGGAAGAAATGCTGTACCATGGGTGGGATATCATCAGCCAGGCTGATCATATATTCCTTGGCAGTAATGCGACATTGCAGAGTAGCCATGGGGCCCATGGCTCGTGAATTACCACTACATGGCTGCCCAAATCATTACCGAACCCACGCCTAGTTTCACTCTCGGAACGTAACAGGTACAAACGAAATGACTTTCTTAAAAAAAAAAAAAATTCAAATGCCTCTGAGTACTATGGGACTTAATATCTGAGGTGATCAGTCCCCTAGAACTTAGAACTACTTAAACCTAACCAACCTAAGGACATCACACACACTAATGCCCGAGGCATTCTTTCTTCCATTACTCCAAAGTCCAGATTTTGTGGTTGCAGCAATACGTTTATCTGTAAGTACCATTTGAATCACTAATGAGTGGTTTTGGCATTCCAACTCACCCTGCAATTGGCTGCTTATGGAGCTCCCTTCGTGTTGTTTTAGTGCTGACGGTGTTCACAAGTGTAACATTCAGTTCTGTCGTGACTTTTATAGTTGTCATCTTCTTATTTGTCGTGATAGTCCTCGTCAGTGACCCTCTTTGACAACATCTCACCACGCACTTCCATCCGCGTTTTGACTTAATGGATGATGTTTTCCGCGTTCATTTAAGCGCTTTAAATCTTCGTTACGGTGCCTCTTGAAACAGCGAACACTTCGGCTGACTTGGTGGCGGATGCCGGCACCGTATGAGCAAAAACAATTCACCCATGTTTGAATTTACGTAGCTCTAACATAATGCACTCACAACTATAAACAACGTTCTGACCACGGCTTCCAGTTACCACGTACTGAGGACATTGCACTGATTCTGTTCACGGTCAAATACAACAGCGCAATCTGTATGCTTGTCAGCACCTGAATTTATGTTCGAGCCTGCATTGTTCGCATTGTTTCCATATATTTATCCAACCTCTGTATCTTGTAAGGCAAATAGCACGCAGCGGGTGAACCAAGGTGCACTTAAAAAACAGACAAGCACAGGCGTAGAGAGCATTCCATAACAAAGAAGGGTACTACGGTGCTCAGCACAATTAAAGGATAACTTTTTCGAGATCCTGTAGCTGTCTCCCATTGCAACACAGAAGTTTTAAGCTTGGCTCAAAAGTGATTACAACCATCCTCTCTGATGATGCAAAAGCGTGCACCGGGCGGCGCTTCAAACAGGCAATGTGTCGACACATGCGAAAAACTGTCCAGAGCTCAGAGGTTCATTTGACGTGTAAGGTGGCTTAATGACGTCACATTTTCAGCAAATCTTAACACAAATCTCCCCAGCGCCATCGTAGACGTTTCACCAACGTTAAACCCCTTCTTTAGACGCTTCTGCGATGGAGGTCAGAACAGTGACGCCCAGAGTTGAAATCACGCGGTTTTCTAATGGCTGGCCAACGAAAACATTTCAAACACGCCACCACTCAAAATCGACACTACAAGGTCTCAAAATATGACGTAAAGGTCGTCAATGAAACCACACATTTCCTTGATGTGTTGATTCCCACGAATTTCGTGTCGAAAAGTCAGTTCGCAGTCAGATGAGCAATACGACTACGTTCTTGATAACCTCTGACACTGCTGACGCCTCCGGAACTTTCAACCCTTCTCTAACGACAATGTGGGGCTGCATCGCCACTGAACATTATCGCAGTCCTTTGGAGTGCAGCGCAGCCACAATTTTTGCTCTAGTGTACACGTTGTAACTATTAGGGGCGGTTGAAAATCATTCGACGATCTTGAATATTGACATACCGCTTCAGCTGTATTTAATCTTCTGTTACTGGATCACTACCGGTTTCGTGATATTAAAAGCGACCTCTTCATTAGAGTTAAAAAGCTCGGGACTTTGTACACAACATTCATTGACCGTTAGAACAAAACAATACTAAAAGGAGGTATGCCATAGAATAAAACAGCCGGATTCCAATATAGTTATATGTTCACCTGAAGACGTGGCTTTTAGTGTCATGGAACCGGTAATTATCTAATAATAAAGGACTAAATACAGCCTGTAGCGGTTTTTTAATACCCAATAGTGCTAACCATAGCTGTGGTTACCTTACCTACAGGGTTGTCTGCAGCACCATTGGCGGATTTGATTCCAAGCACCAAAGGAGGTTTATCAACACTCCTGTTGGTGACATTGACACATGCGCGAATAAAAGCATCACTTTCTCACCTGTTCTGGCGTAACCACAAGCGACGGAACGAAGATGCTGAACGCAAGAACAGAGAAGGAAGTGAGGAAACGTCGGCCAACGGTGCTCGGAATTGGACCGCGCCGCTCCAGGAGCGACATTTGCAAGAAGTGAATATAAGCGCCGCTCCTGCCAGCCTCGGGGCTCAGATCGCCTCAGTGTACTGACATTAGTGGAACATATTTGAGTAGCGTGCTACAAGAACAACTGGTTGTGATTCTTATCAGTTACTTGTCTGGACTTTGCCTTTAGCGAGGACTATGACTGCATGATACTTGTGACACCGATGTATCGCCAAAGTTAAGTATTGTCAATTGCTTTATAGAAATAAAACTACTGATCTTATTTGGGTATAGCATTCCGAGAACGCCGCATCTCTTAGGCAGCCTATTAGCGACATGTAGGCAAGATCCAACACCATCTTTATTGCGAATTGTGTCTGTCTAGAGACAGCCTTTCTAGCTGAGTGGTGGGCATCGATGGCTGCCATGCCGAGAACATGAGTTCGATTCAGAGTACTGTGACAGGCTTTTTCCTTGGTGGGAGGACTGGGAGCTGGCTCTCTCAGCCTAGTAATGCCAACTGTGGAGCTATTTTACCATGTAGTGCCGGGTCCACGGTGTGGAGTCTCCAGAACGGCTAGGAGAACGATGTGCTGACCACAAGTACATCTGTACTGCACCTGAATGACCCCAGAAGGCAGAGGATGACACAGCAGCCGGTAGACATACCTTGGACCGTCATGGTCTGGGGAGGAGGTCGTTTCTTTTTATGGAGACAAGCTGTGAAGTAGTCCTGCATATTTGTAGATAGGCATCTGGAATGGGAGGGGTGTGAAGGGATTGCCTGACGGCAGGCGTCTAGAACTACTTCGCAAGTTGTATCGCTAGAGATACATTTTTTAAATTTTCAATAAAGGCGGGCGGGTGTCACCGACGGCTTTGCTGAACTAGGTAGAAATGTGTGCGCGGTGTAGAATCAAAAATTAGCCTTAACATGGGAAGAAGTGCCTTCGGATTTGCCTTCTTGAACACAGCGTGATGGACTGAGGAAAAACCTGAAAAGCAGAGCATTGAGGCGTTTGATGTGTGGTCCAATAGAAGGATTTTGAAAACTAGTTGGGCTCTTAAGACAATAAATGAGTAGGTTCTCTGCATAAACGACGAGAGAAAGGAAGTATGAAAGATACTGGCAAAAAAGAACCAAAAGGTGACAGGACTCGTTTTAAAACACCAAGGAATAGTTTTCACGGTACTAGAGAGAGACTTGGAGGGCAGAGCAGGAAACTGAAGGGAAAGACATAAATTGGAATATATGTCCAACAAATCATTTAAAGATGTTGGATCTAAGTGCATGTTAGCTGGTGCCTAAAAAACGAAGGAAAAGTACCAGTATTCGAGCAATATTGTGCCCCGTCGTGAGAATAAGATAGTAGTGTTTACTACATGTACAGAGGCATATAGGTTCAAGTCTGCTCTGATGTGGATATCCATTTGGTGGATAAAAAGCAGCATAGCCTCAGATATCCACTTGTATACACTGATGGGAAATAATCACAAAACCGAAAAATAATTTATACAGAGTCATGAAATTTCGGAAGTACATCTCTGTAAAGTATGTAAGTGATTAACATTGCAAGATCACAGGTAAATGTAAGCGTGAGTTAAGTACCTGACAAGCGAAATGCTGATACACAAATAATCGATGTAAACATCAGGATGTTGAACGCAAGCGTGCAAACATGCATGCAATGTGCTTTACATGTGTCGCATGTCACTTTGTGGAAGAGAGTTCCATGGCAGTTGCACTTAGACGATAAATATACGGATGGCTGTTGCTGGTTGTGGATAATGCCCGGTATGTGGTCGATTGGTGACAGATCTGGTGATAGAGCAGACGAAGGCAACATGTCGACACTCTGAAGAACATGCTGGAATGCTGCTTGTGAATGCCATCACAAGAGATCATATCAGCAGATTAACGTAAAAATATTGAGTTAGGGCGGTTGGGATAACCACAAGAGTACTTCTGCTCTTGTACAAAATCGCACCCAGACCTAAATCCAGGTGTA
The DNA here is from genome assembly GCF_023898315.1 of Schistocerca nitens. Taxonomy (NCBI): domain Eukaryota; kingdom Metazoa; phylum Arthropoda; class Insecta; order Orthoptera; family Acrididae; genus Schistocerca; species Schistocerca nitens. The sequence goes on along the minus strand of NC_064615.1, from coordinate 696,452,542 downwards.
GATCCAGAACGTCTACCATGCAGTGGGAGGTTGATTGCAGACCCTCAACTGTCCTCCTCCTAACGAACAAACGGCCACAACTGGCGTCAAGGCAGAACCAGCTTTCACCAGAAAACTGAAAAGACCTCTTGGCCCGCAGTGGGCTCTCACTTGACGCAGCTGAAGTTAAAATTGTCTGTGGTTTGAGGTCAGTGGAGTACGGGTCATCTGGCTCGGAGCTGTCCTTGAAGTAACCGACTTGTAACAGTTCATTGTGCCACTGTCGTGCCAACTGCTGCTCGTATTGGTGATGCAGGTGCAATGCGATGTGCCAGAGCCATTCGCCGAAGACGACGGTCTTCGGTCTCGGACGTACCACGTAGCCGCCCGGAGTCAGATCTTCTTGCGACCGTACATTTTAGTGACCACCGCTGCCAGCATTCATGAACAGTGGCTACACTCCTGCAATGTCTTTCTGCGGAATCGAAGAAGAAAAATCCAGCTTTGTAGTCATATTACACGACGTCGCTCCGTCTCAAGTGTAGATAATGTCCTCTTTGTCGCCTTTAATGCATTCTTGAATAACATCAACTCACTACGTCTAATCTCAAAGATAACTAACGCTCACAACGAATACAGCTTGTATTTAAAGGAAACCTGAGTTTCATCCTCATAGTGGCGCTACTAGCGCCACACTCAGGTGACTGGCGCGAAATTTGAATAGAGATCATCTTTCAGATATAGGAACACACCTACCAACTGTCGTTTATGCCGCACAATTCCTTCTTGGTGTTACTATTTTTTTGTCAGTATGTCTATGGACATAACGTAATGAATAGTGTTTTGAAAAGAGGGTATGAGAAGAATATCGAAAGCAGAAGACCAGTCCTAACGGAATGTAGTCGCATTAAATCAGTCATACAAAAACACACCGTTTCCTTTATTTCACTTACCCCTGGTAACGGTACTGAAAACACCGCACACTCGAAGTACTGTATCTCACCTCTTACCAAATATGTAAGGTGGTCATATATTGGTTTTTGTATGTTGTCGATGTGCACATCAGAAAGAGAGAACAAGCTATGTTTCTGTTAAACAATCTTTGGTCTTGTTGTGCCACCGACTTTGCCTCTGAGTAGACTCGTATATTCTTAGTTGAAGAGTGATACATGACGGAGGTATTCTCTAAAGGTGTTTGGTCTTGTGATTGTATCAGTCAGATGAAGAAAGATTTATTGTAAAGGACAGCAAGGATGAATATGATGTATATGTTGGAAAGCGAAAGGAATTTAAATGTTGAATAACTATTATTTTTTAAAGAGAAGAAGTTTGAGGTAAGACTGCAGCACTGCGCACCTAATTTGTAGAAACGATTATTGGGAGTTAGTTAAGTTGGTTCACTTCCTCAGAGTTGGGAGAAAGACCGCCCCACTTCCCTCATCATGCATCAGCATATTAACTGATTAAGCTGTTTGATTTTTATAGAAATTCTACGTTAATAGCGCATATTTTTAAACCATAGTTCACATTTTTAAGCAAAATATTTTTCAGACCTGTGTTATATGTCCAAATCATGTGAAGTTTTTCTCTGTCTTTTTGAATATATACTTCATTCTAAAATCGTTGTCTATCATTTCATAGCAATAGTTACTCTCCCCGTCCTCACTGTTTATCATCAGGCATCACCATATGTGTTACTGAACACTTGTAAATTTTATTTAGAAATCTAGACTAGCTATTACCTCCTTGCTGAATGATGTTGTGCTTTCGAGAAATCTGCAATAATGTTGTGAAGACGCGGTGTAAGAGGACATTTTGATTAGGGCCAGATAATTATTTTACTTCAGTTGCGTGCTTAACATAAAGACAAGTTGTACTCAGATCAGTTACAGTTCAGTTCAAATTGTGTTCTGTTTAGGTGATGGTTAGCTTACGAGCTTAAGTTGGATGACAGTTTGTGGGGGACATAGTTCTGGTTATACATGGACTTTTATAGTGTGGGAAGTAAAGTTGGGCAAAAAATTTCATACAGAAACAAATTTAGTGGGAAGGTTACAAATCTTACTGCATTGCTGGTGCACAAATCACCAATCTACACTGAAAAACATCAGGTTTTACACCTAAAACGCAAAAACCAATTTTTAAATATTTATGTTTTGCTAAACCCACAAAAATTATGTATTATTGTGTTATATAAACTCAGTATAGCTCTATCGTATTAAGTTTATACAAGTTGTGGTTTTAACACTGTTTTGTATATTTTAAAGAGATTTGCGATTCTTAATCCTGACAGCATGGCGAGAACAATAAACAAAAATAAAGAAAAGCGAGTGAGCAATCACAGTACTAATAACTATCATCTGCAATGAACTCCATGGGAAAGTATGTGATGTAGCCTATGACTTAATCAGACACGCAGTTAACAGCACATTGAATAACTGCAATCTCGCGAATGAATTTTTCTGTAAATAATAAACCTGAATCAAACTGTTGTGGAAGATGAGTTAAATTTTATGACGACAATAATTTTTACTACAAAAATAGTTTTTTTTAAATAATGAAAATATATTGACGTCTCTTCCTTTCTCTCTCCGCTTATCTGTTGTAATGAATTGGATTGATTGACACGGTATGAAGTTGCCCGACATTGGGTGTCAAAATATAATGGATTAAATTGATTGATGGAAATTAATATGCAAATGGTCTCACACTGGGTGCCAGTACGTGCAGCAAAATAAAATTGTACTGATTGATTAATACGATAACAAATTCTCCCAACACAAAGTGCCAACATGTACTGGACTAAATACGGAAATGATAAATACTTGGAAACATTTACGTTCATTACTATTATACACAGGTCAACAGTACAAATACAGTCTCAGCCTGTTTGACTAAGCGTAGCCACGTGTCAGCACTTGGGCAGGTAGAGGGAGGGATAAACCGCTTCACCTCACTACCTGCGGGCATGGGCAGCTTATGAAGTCTCTGTGCGAATGTCGGTGTCGACCTTCTCTGGCATCACGTGGCCTTCGTCTCCCGTGCCCTGAGTCTCTAACACGGCGGTCCAGGCCGGCTCAGCCTCTTCTGCTCGTTGGCAGCGGCAGTAATAGCTCCGGGCGCAAGGCGTCCATAGTCTACAGTAATTAGCTCTCAGGGGACGTGTTACTTTTGTATTTGGAAGCTGAGGTCAGACAAACAGATGGATCTTCATCTACATACATCTACATACATACTCCGCAATCCACCATACGGTGCGTGGCGGAGGGTACCACAACTCGCATCTTCTCTTCCTGTTCTACTCCCAAACAGAACGAGGGAAAAATGACTGCCTATATGCCTCTGTACGAGCCCTAATGTCTCTTATCTTATCTTTGTGGTCTTTCCGCGAAATGTAAGTTGGTGGCAGTAAAATTGTACTGCAGTTAGCCTCAAATGCTGGTTCTCTAAATTTCCTCAGTAGCGATTCACGAAAAGAACGCCTCCTTTCCTCTAGAGACTCCCACCTGAGTTCCTGAACCATTTCCGTAACACTCGCGTGATGATCATTGTTGTGACTTGGCAAGACAGCCAAGTCACTATGAGAGGAAGCCGAAAGGCACGCGTTTAAGCTCACGCAGGCTGGCGTGAGGTCTGGAACAGCTAAAGTAATTGAGACTAGCAAGTAAAGTACGTAGCTTCTTGAATACTTAACTTTAATCCATAATTGGTGAACATCGGTCTGACGGTACATGCATCACAAGATAAATAGCAAATGATAATGGCGCCTTGCTAGGTCGTAGCAAATGACGTAGCTGAAGGCTATGCTAACTATCGTCTCGGCAAATGAGAGCGTAATTTGTCAGTGAACCATCGATAACAAAGTCGGCTGTACAACTGGGGCGAGTGCTAGGACGTCTCTCTAGAACTGCCGTGTGGCGGCGCTAGGTCTGCAATCACTGATAGTGGCGACACGCGGGTCCAACTTATACTACCGGACCGCGGCCGATTTAAAGGCTACCACCTAACAAGTGTGGTGTCTGGCGGTGACACCACATTCCTCCCCTGCAAATCGGCGGACGGTTGTGGCATAAGGTTTCCGCCCGTCGTGGAGAGGACCCCATGTTGACGAATGCGACGAGGTGGGGAGCCTAACAACAGGCGAGGCTGTGCCACCCGCACCCTGCCATTGGGTCCGAGGGGAGCTGGGAAACGCCTGAAAACCTAGTCCAGGGTGCACGCCAACATGCGGTGTATGCGCCCTTAGAGAGACAGGAAGGGCCGAAGGGTCGACCTCCATCGAGCAGGAGCACCCGACGGGCGAAGGCGCCGTGTGGTCCGGAGCGGGCAAGAGTTCCATGTCGGAGGACAGCTGGTCACGGGAATCGATCAGCGGCGCGTGACACAGGGAGGCGACCGGCAGTTGCAGCGACGCGTCCACTTCGGGCGTCGCCGGCGGAAGAACAGGCGGCGGCGGCGGCGCGACGCCATGGGGCAAAATGGGAGGCAGCGTCGGTAACACCTGGGGATGAGGCGAGCCAGTAGATGGGTCCCCAGGGCGCTGACCGGACGGCACCGTCGCTGAAAGCAGACGGGGATCGGCAGATCCCGTGCGACGACAGAGGCGCAGCTGATTGAGATGCCAACGCACCTCACCAGATACAGAGCGCGGCCGAGGCAGCGAAGAATGCGCCCTGTGAGCCCACGCCGTGAACCTCGATAGTTGCGATAGTATACAACGTCGCCTGGGGCAAAAGCAGGTGTCTGCCGCTGCACAGGAACCTGAAGCGGCGGATGTAGCAAAGACATCAAGGTTCGATGAGGGCGACCGTGAAGCAACTCAGCCGGCGAACGACCATCGCGGAGCTGAGAGTGATACGAGGACAAAAAAAGCAATAACGCGTCCTCCCGAGAATGAGACTCTTTCAACTTCAACATCTGTGACTTGAAAGTCCTGACCAAACGTTCAGCGGCACCGTTTGACTGGGACGAAAACGGCGCGGACGTCAGATGTTGAATACCATTGGCCTTGCGGAATGACTGAAATTCTGTGGACATGAATTGTGGGCCATTGTCGGAAACAATAGTCTGTGGAAGACCTTCAATGCAAAAGATAGCGGATAAGGCTTGGATGGTGGCAGATGACATTGTGGAAGACATCCGGACAATAAAAGGAAAATTACTGAATGAATCTACCACAACCAACCATCGAGCAATCCAGAAGGGACCAGCAAAATCGATGTGTAAGCGTTGCCAAGGGGAAGTGGCTTTTGGCCATGCAAAGAATTTCCGCGGTGATGCGGATTGTTGTTCGGCACACGCCATGCAAGAAGAGCACATATTCGTAATCGCAGCATCGATTCCGAACCAAGTACAGTGCTGACGAGCAAGTTGTTTCGTTCTCACTATATCCCAATGTCCTTGGTGGAGAAGACGTAAGACAGAGGACTGTAACGAACGTGGGACCACGACCCTGGACTGATCATTATCAGAACGCAACAGCAAAACACCACGTCGCACAAAAAGTCTCTCCCTGTGAGCAAAAAATCGGCGAACCAACGGATCCTCGATCCGTGACTTTGACAAGGGCCATTGCGTAGCAACAAAACGCAAAACGGTAGCAAGGACAGGGTCAGCAGCTGTGGCTGTAGCTACACGACGAAAAGCAATCGGAAACGATTCGACCATGTCATCGGTTTCCGAATCAATGAACAGGCAAGCAAGTTCGGAAGAATCGAATGCTCTATCCTCAGCAACAGGCAAATGGGACAACGCATCAGCGTTTCCGTGCTTAGCAGTGGACCGATACAAAATATCGTAGCGGTACTGCGAGATGAAAATTGACCAGCGAATAAATTTCTGCGCTGTACGTGGAGGTACAGCCTTTTCGGATGAAAAAGCGATGTCAAAGGTTTGTGGTCAGTGATGATGGTAAAGTGACGACCATACAAGAAATCATGAAACTTTGTAACACCAAATACGAGAGCCAAAGCTTCTTTCTCGATCTGTGAATAATTTCGTTGCGCAGACGAGAGCAATTTGGACGCAAAGGCAATAGGGCGATCATGCGATCCATCTTTGTGCACAAGCACAGCACCGATCCCGAAATCCGATGCATCTACCATCAACAAAGGGAGTTTCTGGGGATCGAATGGCGTAAGGCAAGTATTTGAAAGCAACGCCGATTTCAACTGGCGAAAGGCGCGTTCGCATTCCGTCGTCCAGACGAACGGAACACCTTTACGGCTTAAGCGATGAAGCGGAGCTGAAATGGAAGAGGCGTGGCGCACATATTTATGAGAGTAATTAATTTTTCCCAGCACACTCTGTAGCTGCTTCAAATTCTGCGGCGAAGGCAAGTCTTGTATGGCACAGAGGTGCTCTGGACTCGGATGTATGCCTTGGGCATTGAGTACATGGCCCAGGTAGGGTAAGTCCCGAGCAAAAAACACACATTTGTCCTTCCGCAAGCGAAGACCATTATGTCGCAAGACCTGAAATAATGTTCTGAGATTGTCTAAATGTTCGTCTTCCGTCTGTCCGGAGATCACAATATCGTCCAGATAGTTTGCTGCAGTAGGGACCGACGCACAAAGAGTTTGTAGATATTGCTGAAACAATGCAGGGGCAGATGCACACCCGAATGGCAGTCGTTTGAATCGATACAAACCAAGATGCGTGTTAACCACTAAAACGCGCTGGGATTCTTCGTCCACCGGTATTTGCAAGTACGCATCTGCTAGGTCCAACTTCGAAAAATATTTTCACGGGCACAGTTTGTCAAAAAGATCTTCCGGGCGTGGCAAAGGAAAAGTTGCAGTCACTAGTTGTGGATTCACTGTAGCTTTGAAGTCCACACAAAGTCTCAATTTTCCGGAAGGTTTTTGCAAAATTACTAAGGGTGATGCCCAGAGAGGAGCCTGCACACGTTCAATTACACCGTGTGATTCCAAATCGTGTTATGTTCTTGCGACCCCATCACGCAATGCGTGGGGAACATTGCGCGCTCTGAAAAATTTCGGTTGCGCGTTTACTTTCAGTTCCAAATGTGCTTTATAGTTCTTAGCGCAACCAAGGCCCGGTGCAAAAATGTCTGCAAACTCTTCACATAGACGAGAAACACTGTCTGAAGGCACAGTCTGGTTCACTGATAGGGCCTGATTGACTATAGACAAGTTAAACAACTGAAATAAATCTAAACCAAACAAGTTCACTGCAGAAGAAGAACGCAGGACATACAATGACACAAGTTTTGTTTGTCCTTTGTATGTTGCAAGAAGGCTGCACTGTCCTAACACAGGGATTGCTTGTCCTGAATAACTACTGAGCTTAACATTTGCGGCACGCAACGGAGGTGTGCCCAGCTGTTTGTACGTGTCCTGATTGATCAGTGAAACTGCAGCTCCGGTATCGAGCTGGAATGGTATCACGTTGCCATTAATGTCCAAGTCTACAAAAAGTTTATTGTCCTGCTGACGACAAGAGCGACTATCTCGTGCAACGTGAACTGACACTGATACAGAATCACTTGCGACTTGACGGGATTTCCGGCGATGTCGACGCAAACTATTCGTGGGACAAACACAGTCACTGTTAGAGAGAGTGGCACTGGGTGGAGTGGAATGAACTACATGAATTTCCATGGGCGACGGTTCATGAGCCCGAGTATTCTTGGTTCGATGCCGGCGCGAAGCAAAGGGCCTGGAATGGTTGTGAGAGTCCGTTCTGAGCTTTTTCTGGCAAACACTTTGAACATGTCCGTTTCTATTACAGAAAAAGCAAATAGCCTGGCATGATGGGCAATTCTCACGCGAATGTCTAGTAGCACACCGTGGGCATGATTTTAGCACTGCATTTGCTTGCTTGCGCGGCACGCGTGGCTGAGGGCTTGGCGGCAGCTGTGCGGATGGGCGTGAGGGCTGTTTACTGTTCCGTGCAGCTCGCCCGGCAGGCCGGTTAATGTGACACACGGTTGGTGAAGTTTCAAATGATTCCTGAGCAAAGTCAAGTGTGTCCTGCCGATCGAATATATCCATCACTTGTTGAAGGGAGGGATTGACTAGTTTCAAAATCTGTTCCCTTATACGAACATCAGAAACGTTCTGTGCAATTGCATCACGTACCATAGTATCTGAATAAGGGAGTCCACATTGACACTCAAAAGCACAATTCCTAGTAAGGCCTTGCAAAGTTGCAACCCACTCCCTATTAGTCTGACCTGCCGTACGTTTGGTACGAAAGAACGTATACCGTTTGGCAACTACATTGACTGATTCTTTGAAATATGCATCTAATACCGACAAAATTTCGTCGTAGGACGGAGTTGCTACGTCGCGTCGGGGAAATAATTTCACTATCACACGGTACGTCTGGACGCCTACGGTGGAAAGGAGAAAAGGCTGCCGCTCATTACCTTGAATTCTGTAGGCGGCGAGATGGAATCCAAATTGGCGTGACCACTCCGTCCAGCTTTCCAGTGCCACATCAAAAGGACGAAAAGGTGGTGCAACTGCGTGTTGTGGCTGCGGTAGCAGTGGAGCAGCGGCTACCGCATCGTTTTGCAGTGCACGTTGACCCTGGATGAGCTGTCCAAGGGCATCCAATAAGGCCTGCGTCTGCTGATTCTGTAAGCGATAAAATTCGGGCAGTACATCTGGAGATTGTGGCGAAGCCATGACACAAGTAAATCAGGGCAACAGTTTTGGTACAAACGCGATCCCATCCTCGTTGACAAAATGTTGTGACTTGGCAAGACAGCCAAGTCACTATGAGAGGAAGCCGAAAGGCACGCGTTTAAGCTCACACAGGCTGGCGTGAGGTCTGGAACAGCTAAAGTAATTGAGACTAGCAAGTAAAGTACGTAGCTTCTTGAATACTTAACTTCAATCCATAATTGGTGAACATCGGTCTGACGGTACATGCATCACAAGATAAATAGCAAATGATAATGGCGCCTTGCTAGGTCGTAGCAAATGACGTAGATGAAGGCTATGCTAACTATTGTCTCGGCAAATGAGAGCGTAATTTGTCAGTGAACCATCGATAACAAAGTCGGCTGTACAACTGGGGCGAGTGCTAGGACGTCTCTCTAGACCTGCCGTGTGGCGGCGCTCGGTCTGCAATCACTGATAGTGGCGACACGTGGGTCCGACTTATACTACCGGGCCGCGGCCGATTTAAAGGCTACCACCTAGCAAGTGTGGTGTCTGGCGGTGACACCACAATCATACCTACCAGTAACAAATCTAGCAGCCCACTTCTGAACTGCTTCTATGTCCTCCCTCAATCCGGCCTGATAGGGATCCCAAATGCTCGAACAGTACTCAAGAATAGGACGTATTAGTGTTTTATAAGCGGTCTCCTTTACAGATGAACCACATCTTCCCAAAATTCTACCAATGAACCGCCTTCCCCACAACTGTCATTACATGCTTGTCCCACTTCATATCGCTGTGCAATGTTACGCCCAAATATTTAATCGACTGTATCAAGCGCTACAATTCTAATGGAGTATTCAAACATTACGGGATTCTTTTTCCTATTCATCTGCATTAATTTACATTTATCTATGTTTAGAGTTAGCTGCCATTCTTTACACCAATCACAAATCCTGTCCAAGCCATCTTGTATCCTCCTACAGTCACTCAACAACGTCACCTTCCCGTACAGCACAGCATCATCAGCAAACAGCCGCACATTGCTATCCACCCTATCCATAAGATCATTTATGTAGATAGAAAACAACAGCGGACCTACCACACTTCCCTGGGCACTCCAGATGATACCTCCACCTCCGATAAACACTCACCATCGAGGACAACGTACTGGGTTCTATTACTTAAGAAGTCTTCGAGGCACTCACATATTTGGGAACCAATCCCATATGCTCGTACCTTACGTAGGAGTCTGCAGTGGGGCACCGAGTCAAACGCTTTCCGGAAGTCAAGGAATACGGCATCCGTCTGATACCATTCATTCATGGTTCGCAAGATATCATGTAAAAAAAGGGCGAGTTGCGTTTCGCAGGAGCGATGCTTTCTAAAGCCGAGCTGATGCATGAACTTCTCTGTCTCAAGGAAATTCGGTATATTCGAACTGAGAATATGTTCGAGAATCCGCCAACAAACCGATGTTGAGGGTATTGGTCTGTAATTTTGAGGATCCCTCCTTCTACCCTTCTTATATACAGGCGTCACCTGCGCTTTTTTCCAGTCGCTCGGGACGTTACGTTGGGCAAGAGATTCGCGATAAATGCAAGCTAAGTAAGGAGGTAATGCAGCACTCTCTGTAAAACCGAATTGGAATCCCGTCAGGACCTGGCGATTTATTTTCAACCCATTCAGCTGCTTCACAATCCCATGGAGCATTTGGATGCTCAAAGATCGAAGCACTGGACCGTAAGAATGTCCATTCGGCTACGGGAGCATCCCGACCCTTTTGTACTTGCCTCAGGTTCCAAAGAAGCAGTTTTGCACCGTGGGCTTTCCGACCAGCGCCCCTCCTTTGCTGATTTACGCCAGTCGCTCACCAACAGTGGATGTGTTGTCATGACGCGCTCTCTCCGAAAGCCTGTGCTGCGTGTAGTTTAGCAGACTTAAGCTATTTGACTTCTATACTCCGTGAGAAATAGAAATATACTAACGGGAAAAAATCGCATCACCAAAAGGTAATTAATGTAGAATAATGACATTTCGGAAATAAATTTGTCTAGATAACATATCTAAGTGACTTACTTCGCAAGATCACAGGCCAATGTAGGCGCGAGATAAGCCATTGCAAATGTCAACTTGTAACCTCCTAACAATAAAAAATATAAGTATATAATATTTGCGTTTAGTGTAACCTCCTAACAGTAAAAAATATAAGTATAAATAGCATTGACATTTAGTGTAACCTCGCCACAGTAAAAATAATTATGTATGACATTCACATTTAGTATAACCTACCAATAATACAATGTGACTAACCCCTCAATAAAATTGTGGCTCACTTATAACCTTTCAATAATTGCCTGTGAATCTAAACTGGTAAATTTGGACGTCAGCAGTGCTGCGTCAGGCCCTGAAAGATCGTACTTAATAAACTGAAAACTCTTACCTCAATGAAGTCGCCGGATAACGCATATATATCTGCTCCTATAAGAAATTTTTCTGGCACAGCCCAGTGCAATGCTGGCCGATAGATTTGTCATGTATAAAAAGAAACAACTGATTTTTCTTTACAATAATCGGGATGACCATGCATTGGAGAAATTAGTAAATTCTTTAAATTGAGATGAATGATTGTCAAAAGTTAACTTTTATAAGAAAGATTATTATTAAGAAATTTAAAGAAAATTCATTTACATGGGACTTGATATAACAATAGTACATATGGGCGAGGCTGCTTTTACCTTATACTACAATGCTCAGGTACCGCCATCGCTCCCCACGACCGGTCCCGCCAACTCGATACACCACACTGCTAGCTACTACTTACTACTACTGCCACACAGTTCCTACTGCAGTCAACACTGCTCTCTGGTCTGATTCTCTCATAGCTTTCATATCGCAGGCAGTGCGTGAGCAATCCATCGAAATTACATCTGCTCGAGTGCGCTAGCAATAAATTCCTTAGTCAAACGTACTTGCATTGTGTTGTAGAGGTGCCGGATGTCAGTTTGTGGAATGGTGTTACATGCCAGTTGCGTATGGTCAATCAATATAAGGACGGATAATGCTCTGTGCATGACGCCGGAGTCCACTTCCAGTGATGTCCCACATGTGCTCGACTGGTAACAGATCTTGTGATAGAACAGACAAGAGACAAGTCGATACTCTGTAAAGTATGTTGGGTTTCAATAGCGGTATATGGATTAGGGTTATACTATTGGAAAACACACCTTAAATGCTGTTCATGAATGGCACCATAATAGGTCGACTCCCCAGACCGACGTAAAAATTTACAGTCAGTACGTGGGACATCCACGAGAGTGCTCCTGCATTCATACGAAATCGCAACCCAGCCCATAACTCGGGTACGTTTGGGTCAATTGTGTGTAGCACGCAGACGGGTTGGTTGCAAGCCGTTAACAGGGCTTCACCTAACAAACACACGGCCACCTCCGGCACCGAGGTAGAACCAATCAGACACACATGAACGCTCGCTTGACACCACTGAAGTCACAAATGGCGATGGTTTGGGATCGGTAGACTGAACACTACAGGGCGTCTGACTCGGACCTGTCCTTGAAGTAACCGATTCGTAACAGCTTGTTGTGTCACTATGTTGCCAACTGCTGCTCAGATTGCTGCTGCAGGTGTAGTACGATGCGACAGAGCCATCTGGCTTCTCCGTAGTGCTACGTGGCCGTCCGCAGTCCACTCATCTTACGACCGGACATTCTCATGGCCACCACGTACCGTGGCTACATTTCTCCAGTATTGCAGAAGGAACCTCCAGCTTCTCGTGGCCCTATTACAAGACCTCGTTCAAAATCGCTGAGTTGTTCATAATGGCGTCTTTGTCCCCTTAAAGACACTCATGGCCAATATAAACTCACCACATCCAATCTTAAAGGTAGCTAATGCTCACGACCGTGAGAAGTATTTAAAGCACACCTGATTTGTATGCTGTTAGTGGCACTACTAGCGCCATTCTTTCGCAACTGTGAAATTTGAACAGACATCATCTTTGAGATGTAGAAACACGAGTATCGGCTTTCTTCTATGTCGCCCATCTCCTTCTTGGTGTTGTGACAGACAAAAGTCAAAATACATATGAGAGAAGTTTTTCTCGACTGAAAAGGAAGATGCATGCGAGGCCACCGAATATTGCGATGCTAGAATTTGAAATGGCTACGACAGAAACTATGAAAATAAGTAAAATATGCCTTTCCCGTTGCATTTTTCACTTCAACTAATGTCTGTGGCGGAATGTGTAAGAACTAGGATTATCGGAGGAATACACGGATAGAGAAGTCCGATTATTTTGCCGCGTGTGTGAAGCTGTAGGACATCTCCATCACACAGTGTTGATGAAGTGTGTGTGATGATGATGGACAAAATGCTCAGTGGAGGAAAGCTTCTGAAATTCGCAGGCTGTGCGGTCAGTCAGTGGATGGAAAATGTTCGTATACCAATGAAAATGTGTAATTTTTTAATCAGCGGCACCAGATCATTAACGCTGCGTAAATTTGTCGTAGCACAGGATCTGAAGGGAGCTTTTATTACAAAACGGTCAGCAGAGCCTCCCTCACTATTGCAGTTTCCTTTGACGGTCGGAAAACCCACGACTGAAATATTTGTGGTCGGAAAGAAGAATCTGACGTCATAGGTCACAAAGCCAACGACACCGTCTATGTGACATGGAATGGTAAATAGTTATGTCACAAGCTGATGATATACAGCAGAATGAATGGAAGGATCCAAGATAATACGCATAGAAAAATGATCCATGTGCTGTGTTATGAGTTTCTATGCTTACGTATGTAGGCCACTATGGCACTAACGTTTTCTTATAATATTGGCAAATGTGGAACGTAGTTCTTATTCGCTTTCTTTTTTTTTCACGACTGGCGTTAAAGTGAGCGATGTACATTTGTATCCACAGGCACAGAATGACCGTTTAATTTTACGAGTATAGGAGTACGCTCGTCAAAAGGGCAAAAAGTCGAAATCAGTTCAAATCAAATGGCCCTGAGCACTATAAGACTTAACTTCTGAGGTCAACAGTGCCCTCGAACTTAGAACTACTTAAACCTAACCAACCTAAGGACATCACAAACATATATATGCCCGAGGCAGGATTCGAACCTGCGACCGTAGCGTCGAAATCAGTTAATCGTGGCATAAATTGCAGTGATTTTACAGCAGCATGCTTCTCCTGCAGAAGTTAATACGTAACTTAAAGCAGGGTTACTTTGGCCCAATTTGGCACATAATCCAAGCAATGCTATGGTGCATGTAGGACGACCGAAGAAGGAAATTCTTCGGGGAGGCCGCTGATTGACGGAGACAGTGAGGAGGTTGATTTGAATGTTTAAAGTTAAAATATTGTACTGTCTGATATTGAAACGAAACGAACTTAAGTAAAATAAAAGGTAAATTCAATAGAGACAACGAAGATAAATAAATTATACGGATGCAGTAAAGAAAACCGATTACGAAATCAGTACTGATTGAAAAAAAAGGAATGGAAGTGTCACAGAAGCTAAATGGAACGCACAACAGCCGGCTTTCGTCTTAGCAAGATAATCTGCACGGAGCATAGTGGGACACCACACGTGTGAGTGCTGTGGTGGGAAACAGATATGGGATAGCTGTGGCGGATGGTGGTGCGTTGCATCGTGAGCGTAGCTGTATTGGCGTCATAGTATACAAGATTTTAGCAGTTGAAGACGACGTATGTGCCGCTATTCAGACGTGAGAACGTAGGGTGCATTTGTGTGCACTATACAAAGATAGATTCCGATTGAACACATAGTAAGAATGTTCGCAGCTGATATATTGTTCGCGCACTTCCAGTGCAGAGCTCTGAAATCACTCGTGGCATTAACGTCAAGGCTGTAACATGGTAAGGCGCTGCAATTATGGACTGTGTGCTGGTCCCGGCGGAGGTTCGAGTCCTTCCACGGGCATGGGTGTGTGTGTTTGTCCTTAGGATAATTTAGGTTAAGTAGTGTGTAAGCTTAGGGATTGATGACCTTAGCAGTTAAGTCCCATAAGATTTCACACGCAGTTGAACATTTTTTTCTGTAACATGGTAAGGAACTCGGTGAAAACCATGCGCGGTTGTCTGCAACACCTGTTAAAGTAGGTATTGGCTTATGTGTCCAGGGTGATTGTCCAGGTGAGTTAATACAAGTGTTATTCGAAAATCGACATAATCAAAGATTAAAAAGAGTACTTTTGATGCGCTCGCCATGAGTCCACTTGTTCATCCACCTCCAAATTCATTTTAAAGCGCCTTTCTAATAAGAAGATTAAACAGAAGTCAAAAAGTAAGTTCAGGGGGACGCAGCATGCATTAGTCACTCTCGCGAAGGGGAGTCTACCGAGGAGATCGCCAGTGAGTGAGAAATATACATCACATTTGCGAGAAACAGACTAGGACCTGGTGAGTCTACGTTTAGTGCATCAGTAATTTAGTTAGCGTGTAAAAAAATTTTCTAATATTTTGAGAGGTGATAGTACCGACGAAAACGAGGACGCAAGTCCAAGAAATATGAGCTCTAAAATGTATTCCTTAAGAGCTATGAGCACTTGTTCATCTTCGCTACTTGAAACACAACTCTTCTACTAAACAAGTGATCATAGGACTGAAGGTATACATTTTAGAGCCCATGTTTACTGAAATTTTAATTCTTGTTTTGGTGGGTACTACTACCTTTCAAAATATTCGACACTTTTTTAACACCCTCTGTATTACACTCCATAACTGACTCAAAACTGGATGAATTCCAGTTTCCATAAAACAGTTCAGTTTCTTAAAAACTGATTTTAGTGCTAAGGTAGTCTTAGTAACTAAAAGAATTACTGCGCGACCGCTTCGGTCGGAGGTTCGAATCCTGTCTCCGGCATGGGTGTGTGTGATGTCCTTAGGTTACTTAGGTTTAAGTAGTTCTAAGTTCTAGGGGACTGATGGCCTCAGAAGTTAAGTCCCATAGTGCTCAGAGCCATTTGAACCAAAAGAATGACTATAACTGCTACTATTTCAATAGCCTACCAACTAGAGTACTGCCTCCTTTTTCTACAGTTTAGTGGTTAGGTTTTTCGCTTTTTGTATGCTTGTATCTGGTTCCAGAATGTTTACAAACTGGAGATAGTCTTTTGGCACTGCTACCGCTGCCAGCATCTCAACTTATCCAGTGAAACCGAGCAGTCTCACGAATATTATGCCAGTCGTGTTGCAAATATTAAGATGGGTGATTAATTTCTGATAACTAAACAATTTTTGCTAGCCATTCCAGGCGACTGAGTTATGTCTTATCAAGTAAACACATCGTGGATAAGAGACCATCACAAGTAAACATATCGTGGATAAGAGACCATCACCCCTATGTCGAAAGGAAGAGACCACACTGGATGGAAGCCGGAAGAGAGCACACAAAATTCTGCCCCGACCAGTGAAATGCAGGCAAAGCTATCGGCACAGGGTGCCGCATTAGAAAATTCCAACTACGAGGTGTGGCTAGAAAAAAACCGGACTAGTACTGGTGAAACAATAAAACGAATGCAATAAGGCTGAAAGTCGCGTGGCCTGTCACGTGACTCTCGCTCCGCCTACTGCTCGAGTTTCATCTGCCTCCTGCACTCAGTCTGCCCGTGGCGCCTGTTTTAAGTAGTTGACGTTTTGTCTGTGCGTCGGAAAATGTTGAGTGTACAGAAAGAACAGCGTGTTAACATCAAATTTTGTTTCAAACTAGGAAAATCTGCAAGTGAAACGTTTGTAATGTTACAACAAGTGTACGGCGATGATTGTTTATCGCGAACACAAGTGTTTGAGTGGTTTAAACGATTTAAAGATGGCCGCGAAGACACCAGTGATGACACTCGCACTGGCAGACCATTGTCAGCAAAAACTGATGCAAACATTGAAAAATTCGGTAAACTTGTTCGACAAGATCGCCGTTTAACAATCAGAGCAGTGTCTGAGTTAACAGGAGTTGACAAGGAAAGTGTTAGGCAGATTCTTCATGAAAGTTTCAACATGAACAAAGTGTGTTCAAAAATGGTTCCAAAGTGTATCACAATTGAACAGAAGGAACGCCGAAGAACGATTTGTTCTGACATCCTGGAAAACATTGACAGTGATCCCACCTTCTTACAAAATGTTATTACTTGCGATGAATCGTGGTTTTTTACTTACGATCCCGAAACTAAACGCCAATCGATGCATTGGAAAACTCCTGGTTCTCCACGACAAAAAAAAGCACGAATGTCAAAATCGAAATTCAAGGCAATGATGATTGTTTTTTTTTTTTTTTTTTTTTGACATCAAAGGGATTGTGCACATTGATTGGGTACCAGAGGGACAAAGTGAATCAGCATTACTACATTAGCGTCCTGGCTACCCTACGTGAGCGAGTACGGAGAAAACGGAACGATTTGTGGAGAAAAAAGTCATGGATCCTTCACCAAGACAATGCCCCAGCTCACAGTGCGTTGTCAGTGAAGACGTTTTTGGCAAAACCACAACATTCCCATCTTAGATCATCCACCCTACTCACCTGATTTGGCCCCCTGTGACTTTTTTCTTTTCCCTAAAGTCAAGTCAGCTTTGAAAGGAACTAGATTTGAGACTGTTCAAGCAGTAAAAGAAAAAGCGACGGAAGTAATGTATGGACTTACCGAAAATGATCTGCAGCATTGCTATGAACAGTGGAAAATTCGTATGGAGCGGTGTAGAGACCGAGGAGGAGAGTACATTGAAGGAGATAACATGAAATTGTAAATAATTGTAAATAAATATTTTTTCCAGCATCAGTCCGGTTTTTTTCTAGCCGCACCTCGTATTTGCCGTCATAGCGTTAAAAAAAGAAAAACACCGTTGGGAGTCTTT
The DNA here is from genome assembly GCF_023898315.1 of Schistocerca nitens. Classification (NCBI taxonomy): domain Eukaryota; kingdom Metazoa; phylum Arthropoda; class Insecta; order Orthoptera; family Acrididae; genus Schistocerca; species Schistocerca nitens. The sequence goes on along the minus strand of NC_064615.1, from coordinate 696,435,043 downwards.
CCGAACATGCAGAGCAATATCTAGCGTGACACATACTCTGAGCATGTGTATGAACTTTGACAAATGAAACAGAAGAATGCTCGCTCCTGGGTAGGCAGATCTGCTCAGTATTTGTGTTGTCACACGGTCGCTTCCACATCACTGTTAGCACTGCCGCTGCCTTGCCGCACGGTTGAGTGTTCACGTGGCTGCTCGAACGACCGCGATTTCCAGAAGAATGCCACCTATATCACGCGCACGCCATCTCTCTTCAGAACAGAGTCGCGAGACGCCGTATTGAAGCCGGTATGTATATATGTCGTTTCTAAGCATCACGAAATTGAAGATCTGTCGTCATTAATTTATTAATTGTTAAGCATCAGAAAGAAACTGAGGATCTCTCATCGTTAATTTATTATTTTTTGCAATAAAGTGCGTATTATAGGATTATAGCGTTTCAAGATAACAGTACACCGAGTATCCATAAAACATTCAATGTTCTTGGTAGAGTTTGTTATAATTAAATGTCAGTTAATAAAATATCTACAATGAAAGCTTCCAGGCGATATCAAAATACGAAGTATGATCGCGTAACGCTCGCGGGCGATAGAGCGCAATGAGCAGAGTTGCAGAACTCTAAGAAATCAGATGATTTGTTATTGGTTCGCGTCTCACTGTATCCAGAATCTGTTTATTATCCTTTGCGTTTGTTAACAAGTTATGATACTTTCTTATTAGATTGATAAAAGTATATTCTGTAATATTCGATGTTATGTAAATATAAGTGCGATATTCTAAGGAGTGGGTTTGTCTGACTGGCTTAATCTACAAGACAGCTTGCACGACCTGCAGGAAGATATTTAACACTTTTATAAGTTTCGTATTTCACATGTTGCAAAGATTCTGTTGCTGAACAGGGACAATGATGTAGTAAGAATGTCCTTAGAATGACCTTATTGAACGGACATGGTACTTTCCTTTCGGCATTAACAAGTCCATGGATGCTGAAGTGTTTATGTATACTACAGACAGAACAACATGACTAGCAGACGGACAAGGGGGAATATGTGCGTTTTGATAGAGCTAACGTAGAAATTTTAGGCCCATTCTTTTTGTAAACATTGTAATGCGCGAGCCAGATACAGTGGACAACCGCCGATGGAGCGCGCTGTGATAGTATACTGTATACCACGTTGCAGCACACATAGCGTATGCGCAAGTCGCGTCGTTTCTGACATCAGCAAGCTCAGGTCGCCACGCTCAATATTAGCGTTCGAAAGCACTATCCGTGTGCTGACGGCTTAACCTAGGGGATGCATATGAGGAACGATCAAAAACATTCGCGACCTAAAAAGAGAGTCCTGTCCTGTAGAACATGAGCTGCAAAAAGTTAATAGATAAATTAGTCACTGAATGATCAATACAAACAATAATAGATCTGATATATAATATATGTAATTAAAAATATGTCTCTGTATTTATCACTTCGTTAAGTAATGTTATCGTTACCTTTTTATTCGGATCTGAGTAATGACAAAAAAATGTACGACCTAAGTACAGAATTAATCAGATCAGGTGACGAAGTTGACTGATCTGTGGATAACCAGACACAGACACAGACTAGGATTTAGAAACCATATGCACCGCCATTTCTATTAATAAAGATATCTCAGTCATCAGCTACACTCCGCAAATCATTTTCCGTTGTGGCGGAGTGTGGTTGTTTTTGCATCATATATTAGTGTGTCTTCCCATTCAATTCCCCGGTGGGAACGTGGGAATAATGACTGCTGGTATGCACCTTTACGAGCTATTTATTATTTCCCTATCTTTATCTGTGTGGTCTCAGCATATGTAGAGGAAAAGTTTCGTAATTTAAGCCGTGTAAAGCAGTACTTTAAGTTCTCTGAATAGGTTTTGCAGTACGTCGGTCGTCTTTCTTCGTGTGACTGTCACTGCCAATAATAGTCTCAGTGTCATGCTCCTGGCTGAAATTCGTTTCTCATGTCCAGAGAACGTCAATGTCGTGTCCTCTTTCTGCCCTGATTCAGGCAATTTTTTTTCAAAGTTACGTTCTTTTTCTTTTTTTACCGTACTTTATAATGTTTGATGTGTAACACCAGTTCATCAATAGCACGTTTCATATTTTACGTACTATAATATATACGTGCACCTTTTCTTTCCATTTGCTACATGTCTATGTTTATAGACGATCCTTAATGTATGTGTATTCATCTGAACAGTAATGTCAGACGCTAGTATGTATAATTTTTGGCATCTCAATAGAGGACAGCAAAAATTTAGTCAGCAAGAGCATTGCCAGTCGAAGACACGAATACGATTCGAATCCTACTCTGCCATACTAATGGAATCTGTTATGAAGTTTAATAAGGGCGTTTGAATTTGCTCCACAATGACGGATACAGTCTGTATCTGAAGAATTGTGCAAGGAAATTAGCTGCCTAGCTCATTTAGGAGTCTCAGAGCTGTGTATAATGTAACTGGCTTTGAACTTCGTATTAAACCCCCCTTAATGGGGTCATAATAAATTGCTGTAAGCACTAAACCTTCGAAGCCAAATCAATTACAGACTCTGTAGTGTTTATTCAACTCGCCATTGAGATCACCGTGTGGCCTCTGGGTGCATACAAGATCTAAATGGAAATAGTGATGGAATTTCAATTGAATAATAATAATAAAATTCGATAAGCCGTGTTAGAGGAGTCACGACCAACTGTTATACACTGTCCTGAACAAACTATTTATCTAAGTAAATTATGTGTCATCTGTCACAGGGCGCTCGACCACCAGAAAACAATCACGTATCGACTGACAGTTGCATACTCACATATATTAGACCACCCAGAACTGTTAATCAATCTCTCATCTTTAGTCCGCAATCATATATTAATAAGAAAAGAGAGTGTTTACGTTTGAAACTAGAATCTATGTGGCTTGCGTGTGTCAACACGAACAGTAACGCAACAAAAATGACATTACTAATACCATGTTTCCAGTTAGTTTCAGTGCTATATTACAGCTTTTTGTAAAATCATCTAACAACCGAATCCATCCATACAATTTCTTAACAGTAATGTCGTCTTCGAACGTAGCATGGACTTATACAGTGGTAGGCGGGAAGAGCAGACCCGACACTATTGTCAGGAAATAGGGAAGAACTAAACCTACATGCTCACAGGTGTAATGCATCAATTTTAAGCAGGTCCACTTTTAATTTAGAGTAATTTATTGCGTCTTTATGTCATTCACATGACGATGAATGGAATTCACTCGAAACGAGGCGCATTTAATGTTATTAAAAACAATTGTTAACATATCAACCAGTGGCATGATACAGAAAAATAATCACTTACCATATACAAAGCCCCCACGGTGGTCACTTTCAGCCAAACGTCTTTTGTAGTGTTATGTGATCGGTACTTTTCATGCACAATCCTTCCAAGCCGAATGCATCTGCGTTCTTTTCTCGTCTCTGTCTTGCGTGCCTGTCTCTGTGAGAAGAGGGGGTGGGGACCGTTCCATGTATTTCAATAACTTGTTATACAAGAATATAACCTTCTCGGAAAAATACGGTTTTCATGGAACCTAAACGGTTCCTGATATCTGACATAGAAAAAAGCATCCACTATCAGTTTTCTGTCATTCTCGTGATTGTTTTTCCTCAAATCGAGAAGAACATGCTACAATTTTGCTAAAGAATAATTTTGATTTCCCGTCAATCCAGTTACACATGTTATTATGTTTTACACTAAGGCAGAAGAGGTCTTAGATTTAAATAAAACTTAAGAGGGAACGAACAAATGATAAAAAGCACTTTACAGTATAAGTTGCATTGTATTCTCAACAACGTGGAAACCTTCATGCATTATTCGATGATTGTTTCCATCAAAAAACATATCTTATTTTCATTTTCCTGTTTATTGCGAATAACATGGAAGTGGGAATGCATATCAATGTAAAAAATGAAGGTACAGAGACCGTTAGCTCCCACGGCCGTAATCTTCGCCATTAAATTGTCTTTGGGATGCGACGTAATCACTGTGCGAAAATATTTTAATGAAAATAACGTTCCTGTTTGCAGAAACTACACTTTACTACAAAAACGCCCATAGATATTTTTCACGTTTGAACCTTACTTTAGACTGCTGCCTGGAGAATTACTGTGCAGCAACGCGTGTTACTCTTATCTTAATGTATGGATCAACAGGCGCAATCTTCAGCCGTAGCCGAGCCCAACTTCAAACTCTGTTTTCATAGTGAGATAAGATAACGGTAAGAAGAACTGGATCTCCGTCATGCAAGACAACAGATAAGCCGCAGCACGCCAGTCCAGGATTACAGATGTTGCCGGTGTTCTAAGTTTTTCGTACTGACCAGAATTACGTGTCTTACAAAACTCTTTCCGAAAAGGACTGGATTAATATTGGACAAACACGCAGCTTAACAAATACTTTTTCAGAACAGCCGAAGTTAGAAAGAAACTTTCACATCTCAATATCTGTTTCTTCATGTAGCTTGCTCTCTAGAAACCACATTTTTCCCCTTTCACCAGAGATTATGACATCCTGTTCAAGGCTACCAGTTGCTGTCATCGAATTCAGCTAAAGTTTAGTCTTTCTCAAACCTGTGCCATATTTAGATGCAGGTCTGCTAAGCCTACTTTCCTAATGCATTCCAAATCTTCCTGCAGATCTGACGATCACTACTACAATTGGACATAAATTTGTTACAAAGAGTAGGCAATTTATAACTCCTGACTTGGATAAAATCATAAAAATAGTTCCGATAGAAAAACAGCACGAATTTTCTTCTTATTAAATATTTTCAGCCGATATTGTTTCCCCTAGAGACTGCCATTTCGTAATTACTTGGCATGAATACCAACAAAAATTTATTTTGTCGGTTCACGGTAGAACCAATGTGTTCAGTGACCCAAACGTCGTTATCAAATAGATTACCTCGGGTTTTACGAATATAGTGCTATACCGAAATATGTAGAGAAGATTAAACTTTGTCTTGTGTTTTTATTTAACGATGTTTCGCTCTCAAATCTGTTCACGAAGTACGAGACGATATTTTCCATCCACGTTGTTTCAGTTACGACTAAAATATTATTTCTTTTCTTAATCCTCTAAATTTAGTTCCACAAAATTACCTAAATTAAAAGGAAAGCAATTAAAACATGAACAACATTCTTAGATAATAGACAGTTGGGGCGTAGTTGTCCTTAGGTGTGAAACATATCTGAATACCGGGATGTGCCCAAGATGGGATCGAGGAATGCAACCAAACTGACGAAGGCGGAAGTGGAACTGTAAGAAACATGTTGGTATAAGGAAGCATTCAGTTGCATTTAAATGTAGGGAAATTAGACATGTTTATGATTACGTCATTTCAATTATCTTATCTTGGGTGTATTCTTAATTTTCTTCAGCTAAACAAGCAGTAACTAAAAGTGTATGAGACAGTGTACACAAACTTTTCAGAAGGTTCATATGGATATGAATACAGAAATATGGTCAAATTATATCCACTAAAGTGCGTGCAATATAAAATTTTGTCTATATTAACTCATAGTTTCCCTCACACAGGTTTTCGGTATCCACCAGGAAGTGAAGATTATTGAATCAGGGCAGATGCGATGTAAATGACATTTTTTTGTGAGAACTTTCACACTTTCAATTAATTAGATTAGGTATAATAGCGCTACATACAAGTCAAGCCACTATTATTTCCTTTCGAAAAATTACTTTTCAGATATAGAAATGGGAACCGTCATTGACGGAAAAGAGAAGAAAACAAAATTTCTCAAAGTTATTTTATTTTACTTTTGGGTACTGTAAAATTGAGGCACGTGTAGAAACGACTTTCTAAATATATCTATGTACACGAATCAATAAATTATCTTCTTAAAAATTCTTGACTCACATATTTTCTTGTGTAACACTCCTGAAGTCTATTGTACTAAACTTTTCTACTGATGTAGTGGACGTTGCCTGACGATAGTTTCTTCACTGTCTGACGAATTTTTCAAGCTGTTTATATCCAAATTGACAAATGTTGTCCTACATCGACGTAGATGGGATCATCCAGTGAGTAAATTTGAGACTGTATTGTCTGTGACTCTTTGCAAATTACTTAAAGGTGAACATACAAAAAAAAAAAAATAGAATATAAAATGTTAAGGAAGGTTCCAGTACAAGTTATTACAGATTATCATTTATGGTCACATAACTTTCAACGTTAATTCAATATACTGAGCATCAGTCCAAAATATTATACATGAAAATCAGTTCTTATTTTTAAACAGGCGACAACAGCTTCACATTGTAGTCGACTCTTAGCGAAATGGAAAAATGGCACTTACGTTCCAGCTAAATATTCGTCCCTCGCACTATGAAATCTTGGTAACACCAAAAAGATTATTAGCGATATCCAATCCACATTCACGGCTTCGAACAAATTGAGAAAATTGTGCAGTACATGGAACAAGCAAACATATTATGTGCTTCTGCACCATTATCATATTTACGAGTGTAACGCTTGTACTCTCAGACTTCGGGACAGGAATAGTGATAACGGAGTATCTCATTCTGGCACTGTGGAATCCAAGCCGATCTCTCTTACCAACACGCAATGTTGTCATACAGAACACGTCACCAGACTTTTTTTGGCAGAAAGTGAATCATACAACACTTTGGCACAGTGCAGTTCTATTCTAAAATTCCTTACTGCGCCACGTGTCGGACACTTTGGCCTCGGATTTCTGGACATGTTATATCTGTGACTGTTCGCGCAAATGATGATTTGAGTTCATCGTCAATCAACATGCAACGGCATGCACAGCGTAAGTGGTCCAGTCGTAAACGGTGCGTAGAATCCATCACAGTAGTGCAAAAGTTCGCGGATACAACATGGGGCCGAAACATCACAAAGGGCATTTGCTGGCTACTTCGGTAGCTAACAGTTCGCGTATTCCGTTTTGAGAGGTGCACAAGAGGATGGACAATTACTTACGCACACAGCGGAACCGCGAACGAGCGGGCGCAAGCTAGGACTCCAAAGAATAGTGGAGTAGATGGCACAGCGCGTCAGAGGCGGGGTTCGAGCCACCAGTTGCCGTCGCGCGCCAGATGCCTCTGCAGAGAGCGCGCTCGCAGCCAGGCCGCCGACCCCAGCAGCAAGAAGTACACCAGCCAGCCAACCAGCACGGCCTCCACGATGCCGAAGGAGCTCCACAGCAGCTCCTCAGGGACCCGAGCCCCCTCCGCAGTCGTCGACGCTTCTGGGCCCACCTCAGCTGCAACTGGCGTGGTCGTTGCAGACCCGGTGGTCGTCGCACATCGCTCTTGACTCCTGGCGAACTCAGCTTTGTTCTGCCACAACAGGCTGCAGTCCCAAGGATTGCTGTTCGCACGCACTGATGTCCCGTTGTCCACCAGAGACCAGTCCACAGCCACGAGGCTGTTGTTGGAAATGTCGAGGCTTTTTAGGTGCAGCCTCTTTAACGTTCGCTCTCCGAGCGACGACAGCTCGCACGAACTGACGTCGAGTTCCTCGAGATTGGGTGGCAGTGTTATGTTTAACTTGCCGATTGGGTTCCCGGCCAAAGACAGCCGTTTTAGTTCCCGTAGGCTGGAGAAATGTTTATCCGAAATATTCTTCATTTGGTTCCACGATAAGTCCACAACTTCAGTACTCACAAATGAGTTCAGTGTTCCCACCGGCAGGTACTGTATTCTGTTGTGGTCGAGATAAAGTTCAGAGACGTACATGCGGTGATCAGGCCAATGATGCACGAAATCAAAGATTTCATCTGTATCGATCGATATGTGATTGAACGAAAGATTCAGTTTTAATGGAAAACTTACGTTTATGTTCTCTATCTGTGGAACTGAATAAAGTCCACGATTGGAACAGTCTAAAACGTCGAAAGCAAGATCACATTTTCCTGTTTCGTCCAACGCCACAACGCCGTACATTCCGGTGATGAAGGTCAGCAGCGAAAATAGTACGCTAGTGGTGAACTGCGCTCGAAAGTTAATCATGTCCCAGCCTTTCCGCCGTCCACCTGGCAGCGCGGCAGCATGCGGGCCTCAAGATGTCCTCCAGTTCCAGACAGAACCGGGCTCCGCACTCGACTGACCCGGCGCACCAGCGACAAACACACCTCCGGTCGGCCTGCTGGCTTATCACCGCCGTGACACCTCGCTGATACGCTATCAGCTATCGCTGAATTACTCGCCCAGTTCTGCGGTATTTGTGGCACTGTCTGCGTAAGTTGCAGACGAAGTTTCTACTTAAATATATCGAAGATTTAATCCGAACAGAAGCTCTTCTTCAAAACTGGGAAGCAATCGAGTGGAGGAAAAGAGGTATTAAGGGAGTTAGAGTGGGGCTCCTGCTCAATCGATATCTCAGAAAGTTTTTGCCTTGCGTAACATGAGTTTGCGGACCATACTAATGAACTCAGGCCAGAAATGCCTACCATTAACGACCAAATTCAGGTGCAGGAGGGAGGTAGTGTACTCTGGATCTCACGGTATTTTTTGGCCGACACTTCAGTACTTCAGTATGGTGGTAGGTTTTAAAATCATATGAAGGAACAAGAGCTACTGATCGTGATAAGTGTGGTGTCACCGCCAGACACCACACTTGCTAGGTGGTAGCCTTTAAATCGGCCGCGGTCCGTTAGTATACGTCGGACCCGTGTGTCGCCACTATCAGTGATTGCAGACCGAGCGCCACCACACGGCAGGTCTAGTCTAGAGAAATTCCCCAGCACTCGCCCAATTGTACAGCCGACTTTGCTAGCGATGGTTCACTGACTACATACGCTCTCATTTGCAGAGACGACAGTTTAGTTTAGCCTTCAGCTATGTCATTTGCTACGACCTAGCACGGCGCCATATTCTTCAAGAATGTATTCTGAACAGATAATATTGTGAATCATGTACTGTCAAGAGGGACGTTCATCATTAATGGATTAAAGTTAAGTATCAAACTAATTACGTCCGCTTTCTGAATTCTAATTCCTTGTCATGTTCCAGACCTCACGTCAGTATAGTTCTTCCCTCCTCACGCCAGCCTGCGTGAGCTAAAACGCCTGCATTTCGGCCCCCACTAGTAACACGGTGTTGGCTCATCTGCCAACACAACAATAAGCAGTTTCCTCCGTTTTCTACAGTTTTTGCCGTTCTTACATGTGTGGGTGTGTTTTGCGCAACATTTGTAAATGTTTTGCCTTCTACACATTTGTTCAGTATGACAGAGTAAAGCTATTTGGAGTATGTAGTTACTTGTTCATGAACAGAATTTTAGGGTGAGTACATATTTTTGCAATAATTTGTGTAGCACGTGGACAGATAACTCATGCTTCGCTGCACATGCACCGCGGTGTGCCTTGAAACAGAAGCACGGCTTTCACCACGGAACATATGATACATGCAAATGACCTGAGTCTTTTAATACCGGCGCGGGGGGGGGGGGGGGGGGGGGGGGGGACGTACGCAGAATTGCTATACTTTGAGCAAAACGGTATAACGTACAAAGTTTTCGAGGAAATGCAACAGAGTTTGGCACAATTCTTAAGGAATATTATGTGGATTTATAAATACGTTTTAATGTTTATTGAAGTTCCAACTTTTTAATAATGAACAATTGAAATTTTTTCAACTAGACGAGTACAGATGTATTTTTGTACAAAGTCTGAGATACCATTATGACAAATAATTGTGGAACAGAATATTTATTTCTCCTTTTGCTAGATTTTTATAGCTCTCCAAAATTCTGTGGAAAAATGTACAGAATTTTATAGATTTTCTCTAACGTAAATGCCTTACTATAGAAGCAAATGAAAATTCCTTCCACAGACTTTCATTGTAGTACTGAGTAACTGTATGCCAAATTTAAGTACATTAATGTCAGTGGTTTGTAGCGAAAAGGTACATAAAGTTGCCAAAATGTAGGTTACGGGAAACCTAAATCAAAGTATTAACAGTACTTGTATTAGGCCTTAACTTATCTGGGTGAACTAGTTCAAACCACATTCATTCTCCTTTTCATCTTCAAGCAGTCTTTTCTTTACTTCTTCTCTTAGGTTAACCTGATTTTCAAGCTGAGTAGCACTGTATCACTTTGTTACTGATTTCCTTCAATTTTGACAGTTTGAAAGTCCTGGATGAAATCCTAAAGCGTGCAGAATCCGTAGTCTGCCAAGATTAGCACAGTTAAAAACTTAACATGGATCACACGCTGTAACTTCATCAGCAATTTTGGAAACGTTGCCTTGGGGCATGGTTTTCCTTTCACGGAGATGTAATTTTCATTAGGATTTTGAGGTTTTCCATGTGTACACTTTTGTAGAGGTTCTGCATCTGCAAAACACCGAAATATTCTCCACATTGTGATTGCATAATACTGCAAGGACACACCGCAGGGGTAAGTGATATGAGGGAATACAGAACAAAGGGGCGTGGCTCCATGCAATCGTTTGTTAGTTATTATTTTATCCCACTTAGGAGTGGAATTCGAACGTAATATTCAGAAATTGAAACTTCAATACCATGTAGTGAAGGACGATCCAATAAAAAATTTTCACAATTTTTGTCGCTTTCGCTTACGTCCCCGTTAACAATTTTACCTGTCTTCAAAATAGAAATTAGTGATCGTTTCTAATAGCTTCTGTTTCATAATGTGTTTACCTTGTAAATGATTTGTTATAATACTTCTGTTTAACCCTCGAGAGGTTCAAATGGCTCTGAGCACTATGGGACTCAACTGCTGAGGTCATTAGTCCCCTAGAACTTAGAACTACTTAAACCTAACTAATCTAAGGACATCACACACATCCATGCCCGAGGCAGGATTCGAACCTGCGACCGTAGCGGTCTTGCGGTTCCAGACTGCAGCGGCTAGAACCGCACGGCCACTTCGGCCGGCCCCTCGAGAGGACGCGTGCGTTTTCTTACATTAGGGGGGCACGTGACGTACTTTGTACTCCATACTAATCCATCACCTTAGTAGAGACGTATTCAAGGAATTCCTCGTTTATTAGTATTTTCTTATCATCTCAAGTTGGGGTTAACTGGAAAATTAGTCACAGATGGGATGCTTCTAGTAAAATTATGGGTTGTTGTTGTTGTTGTGGTGTTCAGTCCTGAGACTGGTTTGATGCAGCTCTCCATGCTACTCTATCCTGTGCAAGCTTCTTCACCTCCCAGTACCTACTGCAACCTACATCCTTCTGAATCTGCTTAGTGTAATGATCTCTTGGTCTCCCTCTACGATTTTTACCCTCCACACTGCCCTCCAATGCTAAATTTGTGATCCCTTGATGCCTCAAAACATGTCCTACCAATCGATCCCTTCTTCTAGTCAAGTTGTACCACAAACTTCTCTTCTCCCCAATCCTATTCAATACCTCCTCATTAGTTACGTGATCTACCCACCTTATCTTCAGCATTCTTCTGTAGCACCACATTTCGAAAGCTTCTATTCTCTTCTTGTCCAAACTGGTTATCGTCCATGTTTCACTTCCATACATGGCTACACTCCATACAAATACTTTCAGAAACGACTTCCTGACACTTAAATCTATACTCGATGTTACCAAATTTCTCTTCTTCAGAAACGATTTCCTTGCCATTGCCAGTCTACATTTTATATCCTCTCTACTTCGACCATCATCAGTTATTTTACTCCCTAAATAGCAAAACTCCTTTACTACTTTAAGTGTCTCATTTCCTAATCTAATCCCCTCAGCATCACCCGATTTAATTTGACTACATTCCATTATCCTCGTTTTGCTTTTGTTGATGTTCATCTTATATCCTCCTTTCAAGACACTGTCCATTCCATTCAACTGCTCTTCCAAGTCCTTTGCTGTCTCTGACAGAATTACAATGTCATCGGCGAACCTCAAAGTTTTTACTTCTTCTCCATGAATTTTAATACGTACTCCGAATTTTTCTGTTTCCTTTACTGCTTGCTCAATATACAGATTGAATAACATCGGGGAGAGGCTACAACCCTGTCTCACTCCTTTCCCAATCACTGCTTCCCTTTCATGCCCGTCGACTCTTATAACTGCCATCTGCTTTCTGTACAAATTGTAAATAGCCTTTTGCTCCCTGTATTTTACCCATGCCACTTTTAGAATTTGATAGTATTCCAGTCAACATTGTCAAAAGCTTTCTCTAAGTCTAGAAATGCTAGAAACGTAGGTTTGTCTTTCCATAATCTTTCTTCTAAGATGAGTCGTAAGGTCAGTATTGCCTCACGCGTTACAATATTTCTACGGAATCCAAACTTATCTTCTCCAAGGTTGGCTTCTACTAGTTTTTCCATTCGTCTGTAAAGAATTCGCGTTAGTATTTAGCAACTGTGGCTTATTAAACTGATTGTTCGGTAATTTTCCCATCTGTCTGCACCTGCTTTCTTTGGGATTAGAATTATTATATTCTTCTTGAAGTCTGTGGGTATTTCGCCTGTCTCATACATCTTGCTCACCTGTATTATTAAACCTACTCCTGCATTACCCCTATTTGATTTTGTATTTATAACCCTGTAATCACCTGACCAAAAGTCTTGTTCCTCCTGCCACCGAACGTCACTAATTCCCACTATATCTAACTTTAACCTATCCGTTTCCATTTTTAAATTTTCTAACCTACCTGCCCGATTAAGGGATCTGACATTCCACGCTCCGATCCGTAGAATGCCAGTTTTCTTTCTCCTGATAACGACGTCCTCTTGAGTAGTCCCCACCCGGAGATCCGAATGGGGGACTATTTTACCTCCGGAACATTTTACCCAAGAGGACTCCATCATCATTTAATCATACAGTAAAGCTGCATGTCCTCGGGAAAAATTACGGCTGTAGTTTCCCCTTGCTTTCAGCCGTTCGCAGTACCAGCACAGCAAGGCCGTTTTGGTTAATGTTACAAGGCCAGATCAGTCAATCATCCAGACTGTTGCCCCTGCAACTACTGAAAAGGCTGCTGCCCCTCTTCAGGAACCACATGTTTGTCTGGCCTCTCAACAGATACCCCTCCGTTGTGGTTGCACCTACGGTACGGCCATCTGTATCGCTGAGGCACGCAAGCCTCCCCACCAACGGCAAGGTCCATGGTTCATGGGGGAAGAAATTATGGGTAGCGATCCCTAATATATAAAATTCTGCTAACTTTCTGCATTAAAGCATTTTTGTTTTATTGTTTGAATAAAATGGTTGCTTTTGTTAAGATTCACAATTCCTAGCCTGCTTTTGGTTACTTTTGTTAGGATTCACAATCTCTAACTGGCTTTTTAAGCTGGTTTTCCTTCTATTTTGCCTTGCTTTCACCGACACCTCAAATTTCCTTCCACCTACCCTGTGTCTTCACATTAAATATATCTCATGTGCAAGCCCAAAATTATTTTCGCTACTATCATAGTATAAGAATAATATACAGTAGAATGGAAAAACAAATGGAGGATCTGTTACATGACGATCAGTTTTCCTGTAGGAAAGATAAAGGCACGAGAGACGCAGTTACAAGTTGCGGTTGATAAAGGAAGCAAGACTACAGAAAAATTGAGAAACGGTCATAAAGTTTGTCGAACTGGAAACAGTGTTCCGCAGTGTCAAATGGTACAAGATGTTCGAAATTCTGAGAAAAGTAACGGTAACCTATAGAGAAACACGGGTAATATACAAAATGCACAAGAATCTAGAGGGAACAATAAGAATGGGAGACCAAGAACGAAATTCTCAGATTAATATAAAGGTGTAAAAAGGAATGTAATCTTGCACCTGTACTGTTCAATTTATACACCGAAGAAGCAACGAGAGAAATGAAAGGAAGATGCAAGAGTGTAATTAAAATTCAAAGTGAAAGGATATCAACGGTAAGATTCACTGATTAAAATTGCAATCCTCAGTGAAAGTGAAAAAGAATTACAGGATCTGTGAATGGAATGAATAGTCTAAGGAGTACAGAATATGAATTGAGAGTAAACGGAAGAAGAAAGAAATGAGAAGTAGCAAACAATGAGAACAGCGAGACACTCAATATCAGGATTGGTGATCAAGAAGTGGATGAAGTTAGGATATTTCGCTACCTATGCAATAAAATGACACATGACAGACGGAGCAAGGAAGACATCAAATGCAGACTATCACTAGCAAAAATGGCATTCCTGGCCAAGAGTACTCGGCCGCGCGGAGTGGCCGCGTTGTTCGAGGCGTCACGTCACGGACTTCGCGTCCCCTCCCGCCGGAGGTTCGAGTCCTCCCTCGGGCATGGGTGCGTGTCTATTGTTCTTAGCATAAGGTAGTTTAGTTTAGTTTCAGTAGTGTGTAAGTCTAGGGACCGATGACATAAGCAGTTTGGTCCCTTAGAATTCACATACACTTGAACATTTTTTGAGAAGTCTACTCGTATCAGACATAAACCTTATTTTGAGTAAGAAATTTCTGAGGATGTACGATTGGATCACAACATTGTTTGGTGGTGAAACATGGACTGTTGGAAAACAAGAACAGAAAATTTTCGAAACATTTGAGATAAGGTACTATAGAAGAATGTTGAAAATCAGGTAGACTGACAAGGTAAAGAATGAGGGTATTCTCCGCAGAATCGGCGAGGAAAGGAATACATGGGAAAGGCTGAGGAGAAGAAGAAGGGACAGGATGGTAGGACCTCAGTTAAGACATCATTTAATAACTTCCGTGGTTCTAGAGGGATTTGTAGAGGATAATAACTGCAGAGGAAGACTGATTGGAATACATCCGGCAAATAAAGGAGGATGTAGGTTGCAAGTTGTGCTCTGATAGCTCATTAAGTTTGTCACTGTGAAGTTTTCACGTGACCTGAGTAAGAAAAACATCTTCTGTACCTTATAGATAAATTAGTACAAAACCAGACCCACAACAGTCGCTATATTAGCGAAAAAACAGAAACTAGATCGGAGATATTGTACTAGGATGACCAGGCGCACGGTGTATTTTGTACGCCAAACGCGACACGCTCACTTTCTAACATCTCACAGACACGCTGGAAGCCGTGGACAATGGAAAGAAAACCTATCATCAGGGTAGCTGAAGCAATAATGATGGAATAGCTATTTGCCCTGACCCAACGTAGCATCGAAAGTCGCAAAAATTGAAGTTAATATCCATTTCGCGTACTTCATACTCTAGCGCCCTCGCTGCAAGGTTAACTTGATTTCACTTACTGGTTTTTGGTGTGTGGTTGAGTAATAATGTAACTGACAGACTATTAAATATAGTACTAAGAAGATTTTCCCGACTACATATACATCTACATAGAAACTCGGCAAGCCACCGTAAGGTGCGTGGCAGAGTGTACCCTGTACCACTACTTGTCATTTGTCCTCCTGTTCACTCGCAGATAGAACGGGGGAGAAACGACTGCCTGTAAGCATCCGTCTGAGCCCTAATTTCTCGTACCTTATCTTCATGGTCCTTATGCTCGATGTATGTTGGTAACATTAGAATCGTTCTGCAGTCAGCTTCAAATGATGGTTCTCTAAATTTTCTCAGTAGTGTGTCTCGCAACGAAAGTCACCATCCTTCCAGGGATCCCCCATTTGAGTTCCCGAAGCATTTCCGAAAAATTACGTGTTGTTCGAATCTAGCGGTACGGAGTCTAGCCACCCGCCTCTGAACTGCTTCGACGTCTTCCTTCAATCCGACCTGGTACGGATCCTAAACACTCTAGCAGTATTCAAGAATAGATCACACCACAGTTCTATGCTTTTAAATTTAAATCGAGTACTTGTTCGTAGCCACATGACGATATTGTACCTCGGAACATATTTTTACATTTGGAAAACGCTTCATTTTCCGTAGTAATTTCTGTAATTTCAGAAAAGGCTGTAGCACATAAAAACGAATGACTTCATTTCAAGAAGTAATAAGATAAGTTATTAAACTTCTGTTGAAGTGGTGGCTAGAGGCGGAAGTACTTGTTATTTCGGGAGTCTAACGTTTCAGGTATACATTCACAAGACTGGTCCTTTACCAACCACTCCGGAGAAGGTATATATCACTCGACTAAAGGATAAAATCTTGATGCGCTTTCGATGAGGTACAAAGACATTTCACGAAACGGAAAAGCGTAGTATCATATTTCATTACCAAAGGATTCACAATTAGAATCATTCAACTCACACAAATACCAGGTTATAACAAGTTGTGGGAAAGTGAAATGGAATGATTGCTTAGCTTCAGTCGCAGGTGAGGCAAGTGGCAGTTTTCTGTTTACTGGCAAAGAACTGTCAAACTGCAGTTAGACTACAAAGAAGGTTGCTTACGGTACGTGCGACCAATCCCAGAATACTGCTCAAGTGAATCGGCGACGCTGCCCATATAACACTGAAGGGGAATATTGAACGTATACAAAGAAGGGAAATACGAATGGTTACCGGTTTTTGTGCCAAAAGCTAGTGAGAGTGGAGGCTTTACATCACCGTGGCGAGGCTCTGGTCTACAACGTCATTCGTAATGACGGAATTGATTCTGCTCTTCCCACGTCTCACTTAACGAATCTGTTACAGTGTCATTACTGCTTTGTCAAATTACCTCTGGACGTTGTTGCGTCCTACAAAGCAGAGAAGACAGTTTGGCTGCACTGTTCTAACCATTTTCTGCTGAGTTGCCTCTCTTAAGATTGTCAAGGTGGCTGTCTACCTCACCCAGTAAGGGCTGGCAGCTGGCGTCTCTTCGGCGTGATTGAGTAAAGCTGACTGTTAGAACTTAGAGAACATTTTTCTGTCAGTTTCCGTACTAATTTTCTCGCGTAACAGAGGAAAGAGAGACATGAAAGTCCGTCATGTAAGTTACACACTGTAGTGCTAGACATTAATAAATTTACATAATAGTAATAATAATAATAATAATATATGCTGTAGAGGTCGTACACAAGTCAGTTGAATTTATTCTGTTCAGTAAGGTAAATCTTTTTCTCCTGCTGTTCCTTTATTTTTCTCGTCTTATCCTGTGTCGTCGCGGTGTTATCATGTTACACTTGCGGAAAAATATCGCAGCACCAAGAAGGAGTTGAGCAACGTAAACTAAAGTTTCTAGGTGTGTTTCTACATTTGAAAGATTATTTCTATTCAGTTTCCTCACCAGTCGTATAAGAGTGGTGATGTACCGCCACTGTGAGTATGCAAATAAGATTTGATTGAAATACACGCTGTAACAATCGCGAACTTAATTATCTTTGTGAATGGACGTGGTGAGTTGATGTTAGTTAGAATGCCTTTAAAGCAACAAAGACGACGTATATCGGCGTGAACGAGGCCGTGTAATAGGGCTATGAGAAGCTGAATGTTCCTTCTACGATATTGCAGAAATACTTGGCAGGAATGTAGTCACTGTACATGATTGCTGGCAGCGGCGGTCACGAGATTGTACGGTAGTAAGAAGACCGGCAGCGGACGACCAAATGGCACTATCGAGCCAGGAAAGCATTGTGTTCGGCATGTGGCTCTGGCGCACCATAATGCATCTGCAGCAGCATTTTGAGCAGGAGTTGGCACCACTGTGACACAACGAACTGTCACGAATCGGTCACTTCAAGGACAGCTTCGCCCAGACGCCGTGTAGCGTGCTTTCGCTTTCCATTGACCATAAACCTCCACCATTTGCAACTTCAGTGGTGTCAAGCGAGAGCTCGTTGAAGGGCAGGATCGAGGTCTGTTGTGTTTTATGATGAATGCTGGATTTGCCTCGGTGTCATTGATGGCCATGTGTTAGTTAGAAGACGGTCAGTTGAGGGCCGGCACTCAACCTGTCTGCGTGGTAGACACATTGGCCATACACCTGGATATATGGTCTGTGGTGCATCTTCGTATGACAGCAGGGGCACTCTCGTGGTCATCCCGAGCATATTGCCTGCTAAATGGTACGTCCATGTAGTGCTGCCTACATGAACAGCACTCCAGGAGGTGTTTCCACCAGGATAACGGTCGTCCAGATACCGCTGTTCTAACCCGATACACTCTAGCGAGTGTCGATATGTTACCTTGGCGTGCTCGATCATCAGATCTGTCTCAATCTAGCACTTATGGGACATCATCGGACGACTCCAGCGGTATCCACAAATGGCATTAACCGCCCCTGTATTGACCGACCAAGTGCAACAGGCATGAACACCATCCCACAAACTGACATCCGGCACCTGCACACTGCAATGTATGCACGTTGTCACGTCTGCATTCAACATTCTTTCAGTTACACCGGTTCTTAATGAAGCAGCATTTCACGTCTGCAATGGCTTATCTCATACTTACGCTAACGTTATCTTGCAATGTTAATATCTTAAACGTGTCACCCAAACAAACGTGTTCCCGAAATTTCATTAGACTATTTTAATTACTGATTGGTACAGCGATTTTTTTTCCGTCAGTGTGCTTTGTATTTGGCATTGTTACTGATAGAGGGTAGCCAGACGTCTTCATGTCATCAGACTCCTCACCGGGGCGGAATTTGTGTACTCCACGTATCTGCATTTAGTCATCTGACTTTCACGTGCGAGAATGTTTCCTAAATGTTTGCGAAGCGTGTGGCTGAAATGGGACCAGCGCACCATCCTGGTCATGGCCTTCGTAGTTAATCCGCTGGGTGGTTTCGATCCGGGAGTGGTGTTCTTCCCCATTTTCCGGAAGACAGCACTGTAACGTACCCGGCTACCCGGGAGGGTAATAATGCAAATTGAAAGATAAATTCATATTAACTGCTTACTTAAATCCTAATTTATCAAAAATACAGTGACGGAAAAAATCGCAGTACCAATTAATAATTAAAATAGACTAACGAAATTACCCCCCCCCCCCTGAATCATCGACATTGCCGTTGGTGGGGAGGCTTGCGTGCCTCAGCGATACAGATCGCCGTACCGTAGGTGCAACCACAACGGAGGGGTATGCAGCAGCTTTTTCAGTAGTTGCAGGGGCAACAGTCTGGATGATTGACTGATCTGGCCTTGTAACTCTAACCAAAACGGCCTTGCTGTGCTGGTACTGCGAACGGCTGAAAGCAAGGGGAAACTGCAGCCGTAATTTTTCCCGAGCGCATGCCGCTTTACTGTATGGTTAAATGATGATGGCGTCCTCTTGGGTAAAATATTCCGGAGGTAAAATAGTCCCCCATTCGGATCTCCGGGTGGGGACTACTCAAGAGGACGTCGTTATCAAGAGAAAGAAAACTGGCGTTCTGCGGATCGGAGCGTGGAATGTCAGATCCCTTAATCGGGCAGGTAGGTTAGAAAACTTAAAAAGGGAAATGGATAGGTTAAATTTAGATATAGTGGGAATTAGTGAAGTTCGGTAGCAGGAGGAACAAAACTTTTGGTCAGGCGAATACAGGGTTATAAATCAAAAATCAAATAGGGGTAATGCAGGAGTAGGTTTAATAATGAATAAAAAAATAGGAGTACGGGTAACCTACTACAAACAGCATAGTGAACGCATTATTGTGGCCACGATAGACACGATGCCCACGCCTACTACAGTAGTAGAAGTTTATGTGCCAACTAGCTCTGCAGATGATGAAGAAATTGATGAAATGTATGATAAAAGAAATTATTCAGGTAGTGAAGGGAGACGAAAATTTAATAGTCATGGGTGACTTGAATTCGAGAATAGGAAAAGGGAGAGAAGGAAACATAGTAGGTGAATTGGATTGGGGGAAAGAAATGAAAGAAGAAGCCGCCTGAGAGAATTTTGCACAGAGCATAACTTAATCATAACTAACACTTGGTTCAAGAATCATAAAACAAGGTTGTACACATGGAAGAATCCTGGAAATACTAGTAGGTTTCAGATAGATTATATAATGGTAAGACAGAGATTTAGGAACCAGCTTTTAAATTGTAAGACAGTTCCAAGGGCAGATGTGGACTCTGACCACAGTCTATTGGTTATGAGCTGTAGATTAAAACTGAAGAAACTGCCAAAACGTGGGAATTTAAGGAGATGGGATCTGGACAAACTGATTAAACCAGAGGTTGTAGAGAGTTTCAGGGAGAGCATAAGAGAACAATTGTCACAAATGGGGGAAAGAAATACAGTAGAAGAAGAATGGGTAGCTCTGAGGGATGAAGTAGGATCAAGTAGGTAAAAAGACGTGGGCTAGTAGAAATCCTTGGGTAACAGAAGACATATTGAATTTAATTGATAACAGGAGAAAGTATAAAAATGCCGTAAATGAAGCAGGCAAAAAGGAATACAAACGTCTCAAAAATGAGGTCGACAGGAAGTGCAAAATGGCTAAGCAGGGATGGCTAGAAGACAAATGTACGGATGTAGAGGCTTATCTCAAAAGGGGTAGGATAGATACTGCCTACAGGAAAAATAAAGAGACCTTTGGAGAAAAGAGAACCACTTGTATGAATATCAAGAGCTCAGATGGAAACCCAGTTCTAAGCAAAGAAGGGAAAGCAGAAAGGTGGAGGGAGTATATAGAGGGTCTATACAAGGGAGACGTACTTGAGGACAATATTCTGGAAATGGAAGAGAATGTAGATGAAGACGAAATGGGAGATACAATACTGCGGGAAGAGTTTGGCAGAGCACTGAAAGACCTGAGTCGAAACAAGGCCCCGGGAGTAGACAACATTCCATTAGAACTACTGACGGCCTTGGGAGAGCCAGTCATGACAAAACTCTACCATCTGGTGAGCAAGATGTATGAGACAGGCGAAATACCCACAGACTTCAAGAAGAATATAATAATTCTAATCCCAAAGAAAGCAGGTGCAGACAGATGTGAAAATTACCGAACAATCAGTTTAATAAGCCACAGTTGCTAAATACTAACGCGAATTCTTTACAGACGAATCGAAAAACTAGTAGAAGCCAACCTTGGAGAAGATCAGTTTGGATTTCGTAGAAATATTGTAACGCGTGAGGCAATACTGACCTTACGACTCATCTTAGAAGAAAGATTAAGGAAAGACAAACCTACGTTTCTAGCATTTATAGACTTAGAGAAAGCTTTTGACAATGTTGACTGGAATACTATCAAATTCTAAAAGTTGCATGGGTAAAATACAGGGAGCGAAAGGCTATTTACAATTTGTGCAGAAACCAGATGGCAGTTATAAGAGTCGAGGGACATGAAAGGGAAGCAGCGGTTGGGAAGGGAGTGAGACAGGGTTGTAGCCTCTCCGCGATGTTATTCAATCTGTATATTGAGCAAGCAGTAAAGGAAACAAAAGAAAAATTCGGAGTAGGTATTAAAATCCATGGAGAAGAAATAAAAACTTTGAAGTTCGCCGATGACGTTGTAGTTCTGTCAGAGACAGCAAAGGACTTGGAAGAGCAGTTGAATGGAATGGACAGTGTCTTGAAAGGAGGATATAAGATGACCATCAACAAAAGCAAAACGAGGATAATGGAATGTAGTCGAATTAAGTCCGGTGATGGTGAGGGAATTAGATTAGAAATTGAGACACTTAAAGTAGTAAAGGAGTTTTGCTATTTGGGGAGTAAAATAACTGATGATGGTCGAAGTAGAGAGGATATAAAATGTAGACTGGCAATGGCAAGAAAAGCGTTTCTGAAGAAATTTGTTAACATCGAGTATAGATTTAAGTGTCAGGAAGTCGTTTCTGAAAGTATTTGTATAGAGTGTAGCCATGTATGGAAGTGAAACATGGACGATAAATAGTTTGGTCAAGAATAGAATAGAAGCTTTCGAAATGTGGTGCTACAGAAGAATGCTGAAGATTAGATGGGTAGATAACATAACTAATGAGGAGGCACTGAATAGAATTGGGGAGGAGTTTGTGGCACAACTTGACAAGAAGAAGGGACCGGTTGGTAGGACATGTTCTGAGGCATCAATGGATCACAAATTTAGCATTGGAGGGCAGTGTGGAGGGTAAAAATCATAGAGGGAGACCAAGAGATGAATACACTAAGCAGATTCAGAAGGACGTAGGTTGCAGTAAGTACTGGGAGATGAAGAAGCATGGAGAGCTGCATCAAACCAGTCTCAGGCCTGAAGACCACAACAAAAACAACAATGAAATTTCTGGAACTTGTTTGTTTGGGTGATATGTTTAAGAGATTAACATTGCGGGAGCACGTTAGAGTAAGCGTGAGATAAGCCGTCGCAGACGTGAAATGCTGCTACATTAACAACCGGTGTAATCCCAGAATGTTAAATGCAGGCATGACAACGTGCGTACATTGTAATGCGCAGGTGCCGGATGTCAGTTTGTGGGATGGTGTTCATGCCTGTGGCACTTGGTCGGTCAATACAGGGGCGGTTAATGCCATTTGTGGATGCCGCTGGAGTTGTCGTCCGATGATGTCCAATAATGCTAGATTGAGAAAGATCTGATTAATTTTATATACCTTTCCTGCACACAGACGGAAGAGCTGCTTAAATATCGTGTAGATTCATGTAGAGAGAAGTGTCAGTACAAATGGTGAAAAAGCACATTTTAGTGTCCCCCAGTGCTGAATCAATGCTGAAAACTTTTGTCTTTGCTTGTAGCATCCAACAAGCAAGTGTTTCCTATCCTCTGCGACTCCACAATGAAAAAGCAGTGATTCGGCTCTATAAATGCTATATAAAAGCTGTCTGAAGCGCGCATGATTGCATGCAATAAAGATGACGTACTGGCATAGTGTTTTTGAGGATACTGACCGTTGTTTCTTCTATTCGTTTGTCAGTGGCTGTCTATACAAGAGGTATTCGGAAAGTAAGGTCCGATCGGTCGCGAAATGGAAACGACTGTGAAGTTCAAAAATATTTTACGTGAAACAGCTAGCTAAAACTTCCATCTGCTTCTCTAAATAGTCGCCGCTCGGACTCAGACATTTGTCATAGCGTTGTACCAACTTACCAATAACCTCGTCATAGATGGCAGCCGCCTGTGCTTTGCGACAAATCTCCATGCTGGTCTACAGCTCGTTGTCAGTTCCAAAATGTCGTCTTCATAGCCAGCGGTTCATGTGAACAGAAACGAAACGCAGTGGAAGCCAATTACGGCCCGTATTATGGGTAATAAAACACTTCCCATCGAAAACGTTGGAGGAGTATCTTCAGTGCCCTGCAGAGTGAGGGCGAGAATTCTCTTGAAGAAGGAAACGCATGACAGTCACCATATGTGGGCTGAATAGCTTCAGGCGAAATCTCCCACCAGGCCCTCACACTTGTCTTGAGACACTTTCTTCTAGACATCTTCACGTGCTCACTGTGCGCTCAATACTGAAAAGTGTGAAGTGACGCGATCAACGGGCCTACTAGAGATACTGCCCAACTCATCTGTGTGAAGTTTCATCGGATTTTCACTGTAGTTTCCATTTCGCGATCTGTCGGACCTTAATTTCCGAATGGCCTTTTTATTTTTACACAACGTACATTAAGGAGGTTTTCTTCCCCACATACACTGTTTGGTCATCTCATCTGCCATTTCGTTTCCATTTATCTCACACTGACGCAACACAGTAACCTTTGACATGAGATTTACTATTTTAGATCTCTCTTAGTATGTCCTCTAATCTACATACAACAGAGTGATTTATTTGTACAGTTTCGCGTTCTTTAACTTGGAGATTGCTAATTTCGAATATGAAATAATGATTTACTACTGCTGATACTAAGAATTGCTTTTAGAGTTGTCATTAATTCTTCTTCTATGATCATGTTACTTTTTGAAAATTAAATAGTTTACCCCTGACGTTTTTATTACCGAAACACTCTCTAACTGTGCCATCTTCAGTTGATCGATGGAAGAAGGAAGTACAGAAATGTGCAGGGAAATTAAGGAATACGGAAATACAAGGCACTTAGGTATGAAAGCGAAGGGAGTGAAAGCGAAGGGAATGAAAGTGAAGGGAAGGCGAAATGGCTGCATGAAAAAGTGAAGAAATTTAAAAAGAAACGATTAAAGGAAGAAATGGTTCAACTGATAGAAAAGTCAAATCAACCTTAGGTGAAATAAAAAACAAGGGCTGTAACATTAAAAGTGCACTGGGATTCCACTATTAAATGCAAGGGAGAGAGCGGATAGGTGAAAAGAGTACAGTGAAGGCCACTTAGAGGGGGAATACTTGTCTGATCATGTGATAGAAAAAGAAAGGACTCTATATAGAATCGGAATTTAAAACATAGTGGAAGTCTTAATATCTAAAAAGGCAGAAGGTATAGCTAAAAATCATACAAAGTATCTAAAATAATATTGGGGGAAGTGGTAAAAAAAAAGAATATTGACGTTGGCGATATACCATCAAACGTTCGGAAAAACCTCATCCACACAATTCCGAAGTTTAGAAGGGTTGATAAGTGCGAGAATTATAGCACAGTTAGCTTGTCAGGTCATGCATCGAAGTTGCTAACAAGAATAATATACAGAAGACCGGAAAAGAAAATTGAGTCTCTAGTGGATAACGATCGGTTTGGCTTTAGGAAATTTAAAGGCCCCCAGAGAGGCACTTCTGACGTTGCAGTCGATAATGAGAGCAAGGGTGAAGAAATATCAGGACCTGTTGATAGGATTTGTCTACCTGGAGAAAGTGTTCGACAATGGCAAGCGGCGCAAGATGTTCAGATTTTCGAGGAAAGTAGGGGTAAGCTATAGTGAAAGACGGCTAATAAACAATATGTTCAAGAAAAAAGAGGGACTGGAAGACCAAGAACGAAGTATTAGGGTTAGAAAGGGTGTAAGACAGCGATGCAATCTTTAGCCGCTAACGTTCAATTGAAACATAAAGGAAGCAATAAGGGAAATGAAAAAAAGGTCAAAGAATGGAATTAAAATTCTAGGTGAAAGGATATCAATGGTGAAATTTGCTAATGACATTGCTGTTTTCAGTGATAGTGAATAAGAATTTCAGGAAGTGTTTAATAGGATGAAAAGGTTAATGAGGACAGAATATGGATTGAGAGTAAATCGAACAAAGACGAAAGTAATGAAGTGCAGCAGAAATGAGAGCAGTAAGAACCTTACCATCACAGCTGGTGATCACGAAGTAGATGAAGTTAACGAGTACTTCTTCCTAGGCAGCAAAGTAATAATTGACGGACGGAGCAAGTAAGACATAAGAAGCACACCAGCACTGGCAAAAAGAGTATTCCTGGGCCAAGAGAAGTCTACTAGAATCAAACATCGGTCTTAATTTGAGGGAGAAATTTCTGAGAATGCACGTTTGGAACACAGCAATGTATGGAAATGAAACATGGACTGTGCGAAAATCGGAGCGGAGGAGAACAGAGGCAATTGACAAACGGTGCTACAGAAGACTGCTGAAGAAAGGTAGACTGATAAGGTAAGGAGGTTCTGTGCAGAATTGGAGTGGAAAGGAATATGTGGAAAACACTGACAAGGAGAAGGGGTGAACCTGCCTATCACAGGGCAGCTTCCTGAGCACTTACACGCACGTAGCTCGTATTTTACAGTCTGCCATCTATCTTAAAATAACTTTCTTTGGGCGTGTTCTTTGCAAAGAAGCCTTCAGAGAAAGCTGGAGAATGCCATCCAGGGTGAAAGACAGTTCAGTTTTCAAGTGGAAAAGCTCTGTAGCAGTTAAAGTTTCTCTTCTTTTCGTGATGGAGGACAAGCATCGCCCAGATACAAGACCACACACGAAAGTAAAATTTTTTTTCACCCCTCTCAAGAAAGCACCTCATTGGGAAGCTTAAGAAATATCTTCTTGATGGCATCTCCAAGCTTCATTTCTTAAAACATCTTTGGTTAATCCCTGGCCGAGCTTTCCCATTGGTGGAGGAAGGTTTCCGTTGACCTTCCGTGGGTAACTCTGGAGCAGACAGGCAATGTAATTGAAAAAAAAAATGATTAGAATTGTACGAGAGGTGCGGATGGACACACTTCGACTTGGTCGCTGGACGCTAACGGAGATACCTGGACGAAAGACGTGGACTTGTATCCGAGACTCAGCTCATCACTTCATGCCTGATAACACTGAACAATATCTGAAATGAAAATGTGTAAATTGCATAATTTCGAGTTAGTTATCTTTATTTAATTATAAAATGATACAACACCATCGTAATCATAAATATTTAGCTCTAGCTTTTTAAAAAAAGTCATCTACATTTATGTATAAATAACTCACTAACTAAATCCGCATTCATGTTCCAAGATTCAGCATAAAACATTTTAAGTGAATAATTACTTGAATTATGTTACGTATCATCCATTGATAAATTTCAGTGTCATTCTGGAAGTACAAAAGCAAAATATTAAGAAAAAATGAAGATAAAATTACATGAATGAAAATGCTTTGTAAGTCTACTTTGTACCAGAACTATGTAAAGCACAAAAGAAAATATATAAATTAATTGGTCACAAATATATATAAGGGATTACAAATTTTGTATGTTCATATGTACAGTATTGGGTAACAGAAGAAATATTGAATTTAATTGATGAAAGGAGAAAATATAAAAATGCAGTAAATGAAGCAGGCAAAAGGGAATACAAACGTCTCAAAAATGAGATCGACAGAAAGTGCAAAATGGCTAAACAGGGATGGCTAGAGGACAAATGTAAGGATGTAGAGGCTTATCTCACTAGGGGTAAGATAGATACTGCCTACAGGAAAATTAAAGAGACCTTTGGAGAGAAGAGAACCACTTGTATGAATATCAAGAGCTCAGATGGCAACCAAGTTCTAAGCAAAGAAGGGAAGGCAGAAAGGTGGAAGGAGTATATAGAGGGTTTATACAAGGGCGATGTACTTGAGGACAATATTATGGAAATGGAAGAGGATGTAGATGAAGATGAAATGGGAGATAAGATACTGCGTGAAGAGTTTGACAGAGCACTGAAAGACCTGAGTCGAAACAAGGCCCCGGGAGTAGACAACATTCCATTAGAACTACTGATGGCCTTGGGAGAGCCAGTCATGACAAAACTCTACCATCTGGTGAGCAAGATGTATGAGACAGGCGAAATACCCACAGACTTCAAGAAGAATATAATAATTCCAATCCCAAAGAAAGCAGGTGTTGACAGATGTGAAAATTACCGAACTATCAGTTTAATAAGTCACAGCTGCAAAATAGTAACGCGAATTCTTTACAGACGAATGGAAAAACTGGTAGAAGCGGACTTCGGGGAAGATCAGTTTGGATTCCGTAGAAATGTTGGAACACGTGAGGCAATACTAACCTTACGACTTATCTTAGAAGAAAGATTAAGAAAAGGCAAACCTACGTTTCTAGCATTTGTAGACTTAGAGAAAGCTTTTGACAACGTTAACTGGAATACTCTCTTTCAAATTCTGAAGGTGGCAGGGGTAAAATACAGGGAGCGAAAGGCTATTTACAATTTGTACAGAAACCAGATGGCAGTTATAAGAGTCGAGGGACATGAAAGGGAAGCAGTGGTTGGGAAAGGAGTGAGACAGGGTTGTAGCCTCTCCCCGATGTTATTCAATCTGTATATTGAGCAAGCAGTAAAGGAAACAAAAGAAAAATTCGGAGTAGGTATTAAAATTCATGGAGAAGAAGTAAAAACTTTGAGGTTCGCCGATGACATTGTAATTCTGTCAGAGACAGCAAAGGACTTGGAAGAGCAGTTGAACGGAATGGACAGTGTCTTTAAAGGAGGATATAAGATGAACATCAACAAAAGCAAAACGAGGATAATGGAATGTAGTCAAATTAAATCGGGTGATGCTGAGGGGATTAGATTAGGAAATGAGACACTTAAAGTAGTAAAGGAGTTTTGCTATTTAGGGAGCAAAATAACTGATGATGGTCGAAGTAGAGAGGATATAAAATGTAGACTGGCAATGGCAAGGAAATCGTTTCTGAAGAAGAGAAATTTGTTAACATCGAGTATAGATTTAAGTGTCAGGAAGTCGTTTCTGAAAGTATTTGTATGGAGTGTAGCCATGTATGGAAGTGAAACATGGACGATAACCAGTTTGGACAAGAAGAGAATAGAAGCTTTCGAAATGTGGTGCTACAGAAGAATGCTGAAGATAAGGTGGGTAGATCACGTAACTAATGAGGAGGTATTGAATAGGATTGGGGAGAAGAGAAGTTTGTGGCACAACTTGACTAGAAGAAGGGATCGGTTGGTAGGACATGTTTTGAGGCATCAAGGGATCACAAATTTAGCATTGGAGGGCATCGTGGAGGGTAAAAATCGTAGAGGGAGACCAAGAGATCAATACACTAAGCAGATTCAGAAGGATGTAGGTTGCAGTAGGTACTGGGAGATGAAGAAGCTTGCACAGGATAGAGTAGCATGGAGAGCTGCATCAAACCAGTCTCAGGACTGAAGACCACAACAACAACAACATGTACAGTATGTACAATTACATATTTTTTCAGAGAGAAATTCAGAAGATGACCGTTTTCGCTTGGCTTGACATTTATAAAAATAACCAGGAACATCCCTTATGATTGTCCAGCAGTAATCTGCTAAAATAGTAGGGCTCCACTTTCCGGCATACCTCTTCTGAAATGTGGCAATATCTTGATGAAATCGCACCCCATGTTCCTCACATACTGCAAAACAATCTTTGAGGGAGAAGTCAAGATGAATATGTAAGAAATTCATTTTCAATGACATGTTGCAACCAAGTTTTCATAAGATGACAACATGTTATCTCCAAACCTCTTGTAATTTATTGCTCGTTTGTTCCCTAAGAGCTGTAAACAGACTGTCTCAAAACATTACCATGCATGCGTCTTATCACCTTGTATGATTCCATCAGGAGTATGTTCTCCAAAAAGCTCTCGAACCTGTGGGCCTACAAAAGATGCTCTCCTTTACTTTGGCATCACATAAGTAAGGGAATTTTTGCCTGAAGTACTTAAACGCATCACCATCTTTGTTCATTCCCTTAACGCAGTTTTATATGAGACCCAACGTGATGTGCAAGGGCGGGAACAGAATCTTTTTAGGGGCTACTAGAGGTTCGCTCTTAATGTTCTATATACCTGGTTGAAGAGATTTTCTGGTAGACCATGCATGTTTACTGTAATGAGATGCAGGAGCTCAGCTACCCCATTGACAGAGAATGCAGCAATGTTTAGTAAGCCATAGCTGCATACCTAATAGCAGTGCAACCAATTTCAAGTTACCACTAATCTGCCCAACTGGAATAGAAGGAAGCTCATTACCAATATTTAAAAACACTGCTTTTAATCTCAACTTCGACGAATCAATGAAGAGTCTCCACTCATCAGGGTTGTAATTAATTCTGAGAGCCTTCATTAGACCATTTATGTCTACACATGCCACAAGACTGTCTTGCATGTTAAAAAAAGGAATTAATTGTTGCTCTCTTCTGTGGTAGAATGAAACATTTATATTGATTTCCAGAAAGTTGCGCTGCTGCAATCTTGGTGCCATCAGTCTTAGCTTTAGAGAGCTCAAGTCTCTAATGAGATCATTTAACTCATTTTGAGACAATTTTTGTGGATCATCAGTTGATGATATATTTGGGAGAAACTCTGGATCTTGTGAAGTACGTGGTTTTGGACATTCAGAGTCCCCATTAGAAGTAATTTCGTATTCTGTCGGTGGTTCTGGTATTGGCAATTCTTCCCCATGTAGAACTGGAGGTATGGCAGATGGAATCTTAGGATAGATCACTGAGTCTTGTTCTTAGATATTCCCTTCCTGATAGGAGGAACCATACAAAAGTAGCAGTCACCGGCATGGTTATTTGGCTCACGCCAGATCATGGGCACTGGAAAGGGCATTGAACTTCCTTTCCCATGCATGCAATACCTGTGGTTGCTGGCACAAGTGTTGCAGATCACATGTGGAGCCCAGGGTTTATCCTGATCACCTAGGTTTCACCCCTAAATAACAACTGTAAGCTTTTTTAATCAATGGAGTTATTTGCTGTTATTGTGAAGCAAATGTCACTTCTCCACATACATAGTAAAATGTGTCAGCACTGTTAACACAAGCTCGTGGCATTTTTGTTCATTTCAATAGCAGTAAACTTGAACAACTGGTAGTTAATCTGGAAACAAAAGTGCAAAAATTAATACATGCATTAATAAAGTCACTGAATATAAGAATGTAGGCTTCCGCGGCCGGTGTCACAGTGATTAAAATTCTTCTGGGTATTATGCCGCGTCATTGCAAAAACTAACAACAATAATAAACTAAAACCGACGTTTCGGCCGAATTGCAACGGCCTTCCTCAGGGCATGAGGAATGCCGTTGCTATTCGACCGAAACGTCGGTTTTGGTTCATTAGTGTTGTTAGTTTTTAGCAATGACGCGGCATAACACCCAGAAGAATTTTAATCACCAAAGTCACTAAAGTTGACGAGGAGGGAGACAAAAAGATCACTAAACTTTGTATCAAAATGCTTATATTCAAATTATTGCACACAAGTAAGACCACGGACAGTAATATAATACATTGTTACCAGTTATTATGACTTTGACAAACAATTATAATTTTTTTATTTTAAACTAAACATAAAAATCCTTATATGATTATCTAACCATAAAAAACAGTGTAAAATGAAGACTAGAGTGAAGTTTGAATTGTCTTTGTGATATTCGCGATCAGCACATTAGAATTAATAGGAATTAGCTATTTTCATTCGATTTACATTTTCATTGTTGCACAGTGAAATCTGTTGCCTCCAGCAGGCCGCAGGTGTTGCAGGCTATGAAGATAACACTGCAGAACGATATACGTTATGTTTTTCCTGTATTTTCTTTTATCTGTTTCCTCTCATATTTTTGTGATACATAGAAAAAGTTATTTCAGAATAACATTTGCAAATTTATTTCTTTATATAGTTATGCTTTTGTTTACTTAATTCATTTGTTATGAATGTGATTGATATTTTCATTTGTTTTGGTGCTGCAAGTTTTCACGTTTATTAAGATGCTGTTCCAATTCCTTTACCACGAACGGAACAATATAAAATTGTAATTTTGTATGAAACTGTACAGTAACGTACTAGGAATTTTTGAAAGTGGGCCGGCCGAAGTGGCCGTGTGGTTCTAGGCGCTGCAGTCTGGAACCGCGAGACCGCTACGGTCGCATGTTCGAATCCTGCCTCGGACATGGATGTGTGTGATGTCCTTAGGTTAGTTAGGTTAACTGGTTCTAAGTTTTAGGGAACTAATGACCTCAGAAGTTGAGTCCCATAGTGCTCGGAGCCATTTGAACCATTTGAAAGTGTAATTTGAAGCGATTAGGTTGAACTGGGTATAAAAATATCGATAAGACGACAGAGAAAGCGTCAACTGAGAGTCGGGAGCGAGAGCAAGAAAGGAATTTTTATGCCGCTTGAGTGTCAGTGTGTTTAAGCTGTCCATGACTGATGTCATGCAACTGCTTGAACAGTGATACGTTTTGTGAGTTTGGGTCTGTACCGTGAAAAAGAACTGCTTACATGTCGCATTCCATGTTAATCGGAACTGCTATTCGACAAATTAAGCTTGAAAACTATGATATGCAGACCGCTAAGCTATGTGATTACTGTGCGGTTTTGATTTTAGGCAGCACAGACTGTTTAGTGCGTACCATGGGCCACAAATTATCTTGTTGAACTGCCATGCTAATTGCTGTCCAGTAACATTCAGAGTAATAGTGAAAATTTGGTTTCATTCATTATTTCTTTCCATAATCACAACATTTTTGCAAACCCGTTAATTTTTACGCTGTCCTTATTATTCTGTATTTGTGGGGATCCACAGCGTCCAGATGTTTAATAAACGTAAACATTGTCCTTAGTAGGCTGTAACGTGATTTTTATTCAGTCGTGTGATTGGCTAATCTCGACCAGTGTCACTGTGAAGCACTTGTAAAACCAACATGGAAAAGCACTATATTGTCTGCATGCATTGCATGAAGCGTTAGTTATATATGCGAAGCCGCGCAGTTTGAGACGCTGTGTCACGGATTGTACGGCCCCTCCCGACGGAGATTCGAGTCTTCCCTCCGGCATTTGTGTGTGTGTGTTGTTCTTAGCATAAGTTAGTTTTAGTTTAAGTTGTGTGTAAATCTAGGGACCGATAACCTCAGCTGTAAGGTTCCTTAGGAATGCACACACACATCCAAACATTCATACGTGCGAAGCGTGCAGACAATGTTGGTTTTACAAGTGCTTGACAATGACAAGTAGTAGAAATTAGCTAATCGCACGATTAAGTAAAAATTACGTTACAACCTACTATGGACCATGTTTACGTTTATTAAACTGTCCCTACTGTTAGATAAAATTGCTATAATACCAATCAGGTAAAAGATAAATAGCTTTATTTTCTTTCATTCGCTTTTAAATTGATAATGCCCCTTCATTTATGTAGTTTGTGTTTATCTACATCTGGATGTTTTATTGTTTTGCATTTAATCTCCTTCCCGTGCAGCAGAAATGAGAGCAGTAAGAACCTTACCATCACAGCTGGTGATCACGAAGTAGATGAAGTTAACGAGTACTTCTTCCTAGGCAGCAAAGTAATAATTGACGGACGGAGCAAGTAAGACATAAGAAGCACACCAGCACTGGCAAAAAGAGTATTCCTGGGCCAAGAGAAGTCTACTAGAATCAAACATCGGTCTTAATTTGAGGGAGAAATTTCTGAGAATGCACGTTTGGAACACAGCAATGTATGGAAATGAAACATGGACTGTGCGAAAATCGGAGCGGAGGAGAACAGAGGCAATTGACAAACGGTGCTACAGAAGACTGCTGAAGAAAGGTAGACTGATAAGGTAAGGAGGTTCTGTGCAGAATTGGAGTGGAAAGGAATATGTGGAAAACACTGACAAGGAGAAGGGGTGAACCTGCCTATCACAGGGCAGATGAAGTACGCATTACAATAGCAGGTAGTACCACGAAATGAGTTTCTAACTTTCTTTAGGTGAATATCTTATCAACTGTAATCTTTTTGATTTGACCAAATGCGTGAACACTCATAAAGCTTTAGTTATTGGGAAATTACTTGCGTGCTTGAGTGTAATGTTCAGGTAAGCTGTGGGGAAAAGTTTAGTATTGCTCGTTTCAGGTACCTTAAAACTTCAGTTCCTGAGAAATTAGTAGAGACGGATCAGGGTTTCCTATGTCTTAGTAGGTAAACACGATCAGTTCTGGCGCAATCAGTATTCGGGGAAGTACTGTTTCGAATCACGTAGCTAAATTTTGTAACGCCACTAATCCGTTATCTTCACAAGTATGAACCGTATTGTGAAAGGACATTGTTGTTTAATGCTGTCCTGAGGGCATCTGTCAATTTTCGGGTCAAAGTTAGAAATTTTGTGACCGGTGTAATTTGTTCTGTTTTGTTTTGTTTTCATTAGGTCAACAATATGACGACTAAAGAATATGAACGGGACTACCTTCCAGATATGAGGAAGCGAAGAGTTGGGAGATAAAAAAGTAGAATCAGTTACAGAAAATATACAGAAACGAGTGAGAAGAGAAGTATACTTGAATGGAGGAATGGAAAGCCCTTTACAATTAATACTGGGAAAGGAGGAAGATTCCGCTACATTGTAAATTACCCTACTTTAGTGCTATTCTAATTTCTTTTCAATAACATTCAGAATATTAGCAAAAAAATTTTGTTTATTCCATTATATTATTTCTTTCCATAACCATAATGATTTTGCAAACCTATTAACTTCATATACTGACCTTATTATTGCAAATGATTGCTATTAACAGGAATCAGGTAAAAGTTACAGTTTTATTTCTTTTGATTCACTTTCTAATTGAAAATGCTTTTCCATTTGTGTAGTTTGTAAGTGACATGCTGTTCATTATCTGCCATTATTCTGGGAAGCAGTGGCACACAACGAATCGTTCAGTTTGTTTTGGCAGATATCTTACCGACGATAAACTGTTTGATCTGAATAAATGGGGGATCACTTATAATGTCACATATTTTTGGAAATTACTTACATGTGTCAGTGTAATGTTCAGCTAAACTGGGGGAAAAGTATGCTCAAAAGTTCCGTGCGTGAGGATTTAGAGGAGACGGATCAGCATTTTGTCAGTCTTAGTAGTTGAATATGGTCGGTTATACACTGAAGAGCCAAAGAAACTGGTACCCCTGCCTAATATGTCTTGTAAGGTCCCCGAGAGCACGCAGAAGTGCCGCATCACGACGTGGCATGGACTCGACTAATGTCTGAAGTAGTGTTGGAGGAAACTGATCCTACAGGGCTGTCCATAAATCCATAAGAGTACGAAGAGATGGGGATCTCTTCTGAACAGCACGTTGCAGGGCATCCCAGATATGCTCAATAATGTTCGTGTCTGGGGAGTTTGGTGACCAGCGGAAGTGTTCATGGAGCCACTTTGTAGCAATCTGGATATTGGAATGTCGCATTGTCCTGCTGGAATTTCCGCAGACCTTCTGAATGCACAATGGACATGAATTGGTGCAGGTGATCATATACGATGCTTACCTAGACGTATCACGGGTCCCATATCAATCCACCTGCACACGGCCCACGCCATTACAGAGCCTCCATCAGCTTGAACAGTCCCCTGCTGAAACGTAGGGTCCATGGATCCATTAGGTTGTTTCATATCTGTGCACGTCCATCCACTCGATACAATTTGAAACGAGACTCGTCTGACCAGGCTACATGTTTCCAGTCGTCAACAGTCCAATGTCGATGCTGCCGAGCCTAGGCGAAGCGTAAAGATTTGTGTCGTGCAGTCATCAAGGATACACAAGTGGGCCTTCAGTTCCGAAAGCTCATATCGATGATGTTTGGTTGAATGGTTCGTACGCTGACACTTGTTGATGGTCCAGCATTGCAATCGGCAGCAGTTTGCGGAAAGGTTGCACTTCTATCATGTTGAACGATTCTCTACAGTCGCTGTAGGTCCCGTTCTTGCAGGATCTTTTCCTGGCATCGGTGATGTCGGAGAATCAATGTCTTACTGGATTCCTGACATTCACGGTACTCTCGTGAAATGGTCGTACGGGAAAATCCCCAGTTCATCGCTACATCGGAGATGCTGTGTCCCATCGCTCGTACGCCGACTGCAACACTACGTTCAAACTCACTTAAATCTTGATAACCAGCCGTTGTAGCAGCAGCAGCCGATCTAACAACTGACCCAGACTCTTTATGTCTTATACAGTATAGGCGTTGCCAACCGTAGCGCCGTATTCTCCCTGTTTACATATCTCTGTATCTGAATACCTATGCCTGCACTAGTTTCTTTGGCGCTTCAATGTAGCTCAATCAATATTCAAAAAGGTATAAAGTTCCAGGTTATCCTAAATATTGTGACACGACTTTCGCTTTATCCTGCAAGGCCCTGCCATTCTGAGTTGTCGTCATAGCCCGAGAGAAATGGTTAGGTACTTTCGTTTCATTTGTTCTACACTTCATTAGATAACGTGACTTTTCATTATGTGTAGTAGTAGAGGGTTCATCCATGACTCAATGGGTTTAGTTATTTGCATGTACAATTTGTAACTGGTACGGTTGGAGCAATTTTTATGCACCCAACAGAGCTATTTTGTAATTGAGGGAAAGGCATTTTGAGATGATCGACATTCTATCTTACGTATTCCTTATGATCCTGTATAGACTGGAAATGGCAAGGAAAGCGTTTGTGAAGAAGAGAACTTTGTTAACATCGAGTATAGATTTAAGTGTCAGGATGTCATTTCTTCAAGTATTTGTATGGAATGTAGCCATTTATGGAAGTGAAACGTGGACGATAAATAGTTTAGACAAGAAGAGAATAGAAACTTTCGAAATGTGGTGGTGCAGAAGAATGCTGAAGATTAGATGGGTAGATCACATAACTAATGAGGAGGTATTGAATAGAATTGGAGAGAAGTTTGTGGCACAACTTGACTGGAAGAAGGGATCAGTTGGTAGGACGTATTCTGAGGCATCAAGGGATCACCAATTTAGGGCAGCTTGGAGGGTAAAAATCGTAGAGGGAGACCAAGAGATGAATACTCTAAACAGATTCAGAAGGATGTAGGTTGCAGTAGGTACTGGGAGATGAAGAAGCTTGCACAGGATATAGTAGCATGGAGAGCAGCATCAAACCAATCTTAGCACTGAAGACCACAACAACAACAACAACAACAATGAACCTGTAAAAGGGATTTAAGATGCAGTTAAATTATTCTGATGCTCACTGCTTGTATTTCATTTTATTATTTTTTGTATTTGTAAATTATACTAATGGGTGCTACTTGATGGTCTATGTGCTCAGAGAGAGCGAATAAAATTGGTGTTAATCTGGACCAATAATCTGAATTCGGTAGGTAGATAACCTTCCCCAGTTACTGACGCTCGATAATTTTGTAATAGCAGGCATCCAGAACTCATTTTACAAGGCCTTTCCTTTCTTATTATGCAATCTGTTGCACGAAAAGTTTGATTACATACCTGAGGTTTTTTTTATGACGAGCTATCTTTCCCAGTTGATCCATCTGGAACGGACTACAGAAACAACTGAAAGGTTTACTATTCGAGTCAGTGTTGTGCTAAGTGTTGCACTACAGATACTACTTCTTGTAATTTGGAAGTATTTCTGTTTTCATTTGTCAGTGCTAAGATCAGTAACCTGTCCAACTGCGGAAACGAATTATTGTATCGGTATTCATAACAAAGAAGCAATCTTTAAAACAAAGATATATGTTTTTTTCTACTGGCGCTGGCGCGTGCAAGCCACCGCTGGTGAAATCACGCCCGCTGCATCAAGCAGCGCGCGGCATTTTGCCATCATGGCTGGCCCAGTCGATTGGTACGACCGTGGGGTCTATAGCCAGCGACGTTACTGAGACACACCTACAGCACGACGACGTGGCAACCATTTATTTCCTGGATCTTTGCATGTCAACACGCCTGGCCACGGAGTGTGTAAGTACTGGCTGCCTAGGCAATGAAAGGCATCCAGTAGACGACAGCACAATCATTACTATACTGGTGCCCAAAGGTGCAGCCACCAGTGTCTGTCATCCTGAAAGAACACCTAGTATGCGGCTCAGCAGAAGCTCCATTGGACCCAGGACCAAATCAGCTCACTTGTAGCCAATGACCCAGTTAGCAACTTCCGCCTGCAGGTGCAAAGAGCCAGACATCAGAGTTCACACTCTGGATGACACTGCGTTCACCGTGTGCCACTGCCAGGCCAACCAGCAAAATCATTCGGCCACCGTCAGGCCATGAGGCAGGATTGCACGACTAGCATCATTTGTGCCACGTGCCTCTCTAGCAAGCAAGCTTGCTTTGTTCTGAGCCATGCTGCACTGTCTACAGATGTCAATAGGATTCTGAAAGCGCACTGCTGCCGAGAACCATGGATTCGACGCCCAATTCCTACCTGCTGCCATTGGGCATTGCATAGCTGATGCAAGCCGTAAAAGAGAAATAAATCAACTAGCTACAAACCGAAAGTGGCTGGATATGCCCCGTCTTCCCACTAGGGAACCTGCACACCTAGGTGCTGCCCTGAGAAGTCTGCTTGTGATTTCTCACCCTACAGTGGGGTCGATACTACCCAGAACGACGCCGTTACATTTATATCTACATCCTACAAGACCATCTGCCACGTGGTCCAGCATCAGATTCTCTAGTACCAGGCTGAAGTAGGACCCTTCTAGTAACCAACCACCTGATTAGCATTCAAGGGCGCCGGGGGTCAACCGCAAGACCTGGGAAAAACTGTTAATCTATTTCAATTTTTTCTGCTAAATTCGTTCAAATCATATGGTTCAAATGGCTCTGAGTGTGGTGTCACCGCCAGACACCACACTTGCTAGGTGGTAGCGGTCCGTTAGTATACGTCGGACCCGCGTGTCGTCACTGTCAGTGATTGCAGACCGAGCGCCGCCACACAGCAGGTCTAGAGAGACTTCCTAGCACTCGACCCAGTTGTACAGCCGACTTTGCTAGCAATGGTTCACTGACAAATTACGCTCTCATTTGCCGAGACGATAGTTAGCATAGCCTTCAGCTACGTCATTTGCTACGAACTAGCAAGGCGCCATTATCATTTGTTATTTATCTTGGGATGCATGTACACTCTTTGACATAAAACTTGACCGGCGGCCGGCCGCTTCAGAGGCTAAGTCCGCGCCGATCGCGACATGGGACAAAAAAACTGGCCAACTCGCTAATTCTCTAAGTCCGGTTATCTGCACAATCTGGCAACACTGTAGACTGCGGCACTTCCTGGAGGAAAACTTGTCCCATGATAGAGAAACTCTAGGCTGATTACGCCTGTGGTCTAGCGGTAGCGTGCGTTGTTTCTGTTCATAATGTCAGTGGATCGAGAGCAGCTGGCATAAAATATTTTTATAGCCTCTTCTGTCTGAATGCTGAAGACGTGAATGTAATGGTAGCGCAGATTCAGTCTATTTCGTTTTGTGACACACCGATATCAAAATTTTATCCAGTAACGATTTTGCGGCAGATTTCCTGCAGACTGTCCTCCTCTGGTCGCCGTATGCGGCAAAGCTCCGGGATCCATTTGCTGGCTACTGGCAGCGGCCGTGGCGACAGCAGCGGCGCTGCACTCCCCCGTTCTTTATCGAAAGCGCCTGCTACCGCTCATCGCTTTTGATGATTTAAAACACTTTATTATTAAATGTTGCTCCACAGAAAATTTCTACAATTTCCATTCACGCTCAAAAGCAACGGAGACAGACGCCCTGATTAGTAGGCGGGTATTATATTACATTAATCGGCAAGAGCTGAGTATGGCCCGAAATTAATTTTATAGACTGGGACGAAATTAAACCACCTCACTACATTCGATGAATTTATAAATGCTTCATACCTCGTTTCTTTTCCTTTCAAACTCAAATATTTGTGCAACTTTTGGTCAATGTTTGGATGTTTTCGTCAAGCCAGAGTGAGCGTCTGTGGTGTAAAGTGTATTACAGTTCTTGTTTCATTCCTTATGGTAAGTCTATGCGATAAACTGTGTGAATACCTTGCAATGCACGCTCTGTAGCAGTGCAGGAACACTGCACATTTGGAGTTCCATGTATGGGTTCATGAAGTATTTATTGTTGATCGGAAGTGATAGTTAAGGTCATCAGATTTAAACCAGAAAAATTTGTCGTTTTGAAGGTTTCAGAGAACGGAAAGGAATTGCTAACGCCGGTGTTAGAAAACGTCTACAGTTAAATGCTATTGCAAAAATTTAGAAGAAGGGAACTATATTAATGAACATGTGCACTTCATAAACAACCTTCTGACGTGTTAGACCTATATGACGAACAAAGCTCAAATTTATATCGTTGACAGTCGGTTTGAATCTTTTCAGGGTCTACTTTACAGTGAAGCACCTTGGAATTTGCAAAGCAGAAATCCATGATATTAACTGAATTTACTAAGTCGAAATCGGACGAAGATTGATGTTTAAAGGCATTCTTCAGATTTCGCATAAGAAATTTTTACTAGCAGTTTGCAACTCCATTAATTAAAATGGAAAATAAAAGGTTGCAGTCAGCGGCTTCTACCGTGATTCGAACTGCTATGTCTTATAGTACAAGCACTGCAACGCACAAGGGAACCTCTGAGCTAACGACACACTGGCGGCCAGAGGCGGAATATAGTCACTGCGATGTTGCCTGAGCCTCAAAACGCAACCTTAAACACACGAACAGAGGAGGTGGAGATTACTGTTTTAACGTCCCGTCGACAACGATGTCATTAGAGACGGAGCACAAGCTCGGATTAGGGAAGGATGGGGAAGGAAATCGGCCGTGCCCTTCCTAAGGAACCATCCCGGCATTTGCCTGAAGCGATTTAGGGAAATCATTGAAAACCTAAATCAGGATGGTCGGGCGCGGGATTGCACCGTCGTCCTCCCGAATGCACACACAAACAGGTGTTACTTATGTGAAGAACGCCGTTCTTGGAGTCCAGAAATTAAATATACTTTCTAATTGTGTCATCTTTCAGTGGATTATATCGTACGAGTCTTCGATGTGGAAAACGAATGTCAAGTGAATTTAGCGAGGCAACGCCGACCTACACCCGGAAGTAAATGCACTATCAGAGTGTTGACAAATACTTGCTACGACGCTGCCATTTCTAGGCTCTCTGACGAGGCAGCTCTTCAGCGAAATGCTTGCCGTGATTCTCCGATACGGTTCTTCAGAGTGGAGACGCGCGCGCACGTTTGGCTTTTATGCGGCGTTCTCCCCTGATGGTTTCTGACGTCGCCTTGTGGGCTATGTATACATATGAGACATTCAATTATCATTAATCCACAATCATACAAGTTTCAGCTTCCGGCGTGGAAGAAGGCTGTTGACGCCGACATTATATCATTTCAACGTAGGGAAAGCAAAACGGATAATTCAATGTTTCTCATTCAACACAAAGCATGTGAGATAATTTTCCGTAACGTTCATAATCATCTAAAAATACAAACGAAGTAAAAATACACCGGAAGCTTATTCGAATTGAATATAACGCTTTGCACCTCGATGTCGAATTTGTCCACTTGCAATCTTTTGCAGCATACACATAGAATGTCATGATTACCACGAGAATGAAGAAATATGTTGGTAAGGATGGAAGCAAGAAGAGACGCAGTCAACAAATATTCTATTCCTCATGGCATACATTTCATTTGACACGTAAGAAGAGGTAAAGCGGGAATTTACTTTCGTTAACACGAAAGATATGCCGCACATATTGATAACGAGGAAGTCTGCGTCTTCATACGTTTCCTCCTTGAAATCTGTATGCTCTATTATATACTAAGTAGTCCGATCATTGTTTCAGTAATGTTACCCTCTTGTTTGACCCCGTAACGATGAACAGATTCCAAATGCATGTCTCCCTTCCTGGGTTGTTTTTTGTGTTTTATTGCTTGGAATTCCTGAAGCAGACCACTGTGCCTTCCCCCCTCGTGGGTTAGGTCTCAAAACTAAACCGCTTTGTATCCAATGGCATAATTTATTCAGACAGCATCAGCATAAGACTATCAAACAAAGCCTTCCATTTACAGTTGCAGCACTCTAACCAGCACTGACCAAAGTGTAATCCACGGTCATGGTCCTAAATTACCAGCTGTCTGCTGCTGTGGCAAAGTCCGTACTACGCTTTCGATTCCGCAGCACCATTTTATCTGGTAACACTGTGTAGTTGCACAGTTGTGCTACCAGGTCTGTCCTCACACTGTCAACTTTACGTATCTCACTTCTCCTGTAGCGTAGATCACGAGGAGCCGATGTAAATGAGTGTATTCTGCATGACGTAACATTCAGTATTCCCTTCTTTCATAGCCACTCTTCATGTGCATCGATACCAAATAGGAATGCGAAAACTCTTGCGAGTGAGAGAATGACAATAACAATCGTAACAAGAACAAGCAAATAATGAATGATGTTTATTCCAACGCAGAACGAGAATGGCTTTAAATATAAAAATCTGTATCTATATCTATATCCATATCTATTGATGTTTGAGTTGGCACAATGCAAATATATTCTTAGCATTTAGTTACTGAATTTAGTTCTGGATGTTTGCAGAGAAAAGGAAAAGTCGGTACTTCTCGCTAGTGTAATATAATGTGAACCAGCAACTACCCTTTCCTTAGAACACGACTCAAGCAGGTCCTCAAGTAGGTAGCAAGGCACTACTGCATTCTGTTCCCTGACATTGCTCTGATGACGGTTAATGCAGATAGTTCCGATTATGAAATACAAAACGTATTGCAGATTAGTTCCTAGGATAGTAACATTAAATTTGCGTTGTAGACGGCACATGAACGTGACGCCTATCCATATTACTCATCAATATAAAAAGACAATATTTTGGGAATTTAGCAGGATTACTCAAAATGAATTCTGAAATTGGGTGACTGACTGCACAGGTGCTAAACGTCGTCAAGAGTATACGATGTCCTAATCGCATTAGGAATATGAAGATCGTCTTCGACAGCTCGCAACTTTCACATTGCTATCTCCACCCTACTCCAGACAGCCCTCGGTGGAGTTGCACTACGTTTCCGATGTTATGGAAGGCCTTCAAACCGACAACACACCACATATTGAAAAATACAAGCGAATTCTCTTGCAGCGTAAGCTTATTGTAACTAATCTAAAAATTATTGGAGAGGAACATTGTCCTATTCAAAAAAAGTAAAATGTTACACACTGTTGACGTCAAACGGACATTATCTATGTCCTGTCTTGTGTCCTACTCATCTATAATATCAAGTGTACTATGAAAATGATTATATATAATGGATGATAGGGTAATGCATTGATACCAGATGGCGGGGGCCGGCCGGTGTGGCCGTGCGGTTCTAGGCGCTTCAGTCTGGAACCGCGTGACCGCTACGGTCGC
Organism: Schistocerca nitens; assembly: GCF_023898315.1. Lineage (NCBI taxonomy): Eukaryota > Metazoa > Arthropoda > Insecta > Orthoptera > Acrididae > Schistocerca > Schistocerca nitens. The sequence goes on along the minus strand of NC_064615.1, from coordinate 696,392,755 downwards.
AGGTTCGAATCCTGCCTCGGGCATGGATGTGAGTGATGTCCTTAGGTTAGTTAGGTTTAAGTAGTTCTAAGTTCTAGGGGACTGATGACCTTAGAAGTTAAGTCCCATAGTGCTCAGAGCCATTTGAACTATTTAACACAAAATGACATTAAAAATTAAAGTTATTCACGAGCAGCTAGTTGAGAATATGTATGAACATTAAATGACACGACGAACTGAAATAATATGACGAAGAGTTCAGCGCTCACTGGGAATAGAGCCCCACACATATCGTTGTTGACTACACACAAAGAGACGTCAGCTACCGAATTTTTATCCACCAGCTGCTCAGAATAGCATCTTGAACTTACAGTCATCTCGCAAATAGTTCTGTGTCTCACTGGGAGTTAAAAACGTCAGATATCGTTAGAGTTGACAACGAATGAAAATACATTAAAAATCAAAATTATTATCCACCAGCAGATAGGTGTTCTCATGATAGAGCTTGATAATACATAATTAAATCTTTAGTGCCGGGCCAGCATTCGATCCCATTCACGCGTAATATGTGAAGGTGTTGAGGAATCTGCAGTTCTGAACAAACAACAAATTGTAGTCGAGCTGTATTGCCACGAAGGGATCAAATTCCGCGTTAAGGGCGGTCTGAGTTGCATTCCCAGTTTAGAACCAATTTTTTCGACATACAGAAGCTCAAATAAAAGATGGAATAAGTGTCCTGTGACCATACATAGCGTTTGTGTCGTCACTTGAAATAAATAACTAGTATAAGAAAGGTTACTGGTGATAGAGTTTCTACATGTCGCCACTCCAGACTTTTTTGTGGTTCAACCTACCGTCTACTTGGTAAAGAAGGAATATCATCTTTAATGTGAATTTTCAGACCACGCAGCCAATATATCTCCTTCACTTGGTGTATCCAGGAGAGAATGGAATCTGTCTCTCCCTATCTAAAATCATTGACGGAAGTGGGAATCGAACCCAGACCATAGGTATAACAACCTACCATCCGTCCAACAGACCACGAAATCCTCTTCTCTGCGAGTCATTTTTCTATCGTAACGCAGTTGCGCCACACTGGATGAGAATTCTGACACACAGGCTCCCTGTAGTAATTTGCAGCATGTTCAGTAAATTCATTTACTTGGTTGACCGAATCACCATGAACTAGCTGCCTCGGCTACCCAGTGCATACATTCGACTATTTTGTAATCACAGAAATAAAATCACGTAACTGCCACCTACACACAACTGCCAACAGTGTAGGATGCAGAAGTTTAAATAGGAAGTGTTCCTTTCCACTAGAGCTATTCTATTGCGCTATCTGTTACTAGAAAACGTCGTTCAGTCCAAAAGAAAAGCTGTAACTGTTTGTCTCTCAGAAGTCAAGACCTGGCCATATGCATAATCTCACAGTGCTCTGGAATCCAAAAGTTCTGGAGGAATAGTTGCCGAGCTCTGGAGCTGCTGTAGCTACGTGTCAGCTTGTAGCATAGATAAGATGTCGCGAGTTCGAATACATTCAGTGCTACATTTTTTAAAACGCGATTCTGCTCTCTGCTGAAGGTATCAATCTAATGGAACTTTGAACATAATTCCCTTCACTTCTCAACCCAAAGTAGTCGCATGTGGAAAAAGGGCTAACTACTGTGACATTTTGTTCTATTCAGGTTTAATAGACAGCAGGCAGCAGATGCATCTCGAAGATGTGCAGGGAGAGCGCATCGTGCCATAATATGTCAGAAAAGTATTTTCTACATTAGCCGTCGTGTGGTAGTGATATTTTATTCTTCTTCAAACTTTGTTTGACAGCTTTAACTCAGAACAAGTTTTCTACATGCATGTAATCAATAAACTGCATGTGCATTGTCAGACTGTCATAGGTAACATCAGAGAATTCGCATATATCGTTGATGTTTAATTTCTCTCTCATGTTTACTATTGTTTTAACAACACTAAATGAAACCTTACGAAAATTGTGCACTGTATTATAAGAAATGAAATAAAACTAACCATGATAACCTTACGACGAAAGTATCTGTACACAAGCATGCCTCTATCGACACGAATTAGTAAAATACTACTCACTTAGATTTTGATTGGGTCTGTGTTTAATTGGTATGCTGTGTCATACTCAAGAGGTATGCAAATGTGGCATTTCATAAATATAGTTACGTATTCCTAGAAACCCAAAATTCGCTTGGCAGCAGCGGAAAGAGGCCTTACCTGTTGTGCAGCATTGTAAGTTTTTCAACATTGCACTATGAGCTGAAAGCATTTTCTTGCGATTTCCTTATTGATGTTTGATCTGACTGCTTGTAGCTCTTTCACAGAAGGGATAAAAACGTTACAGTCAGTGAGACTGGAACTGCGAACCGCAACAGACGCTTTTTCACAGGTCAGCACGTTACCACAGAGCTGGCGAGGAGGTGTGGGTCTTAGCTTCCTATTACGAAGGCAATAGTAACTAGAACTCGTAAACCGCTATTTGAAGGTCGAGATTAGTTGTGGTTTCCACCTGCAACGACTTTCCTGGGCTGAAAACCGTAAATTTTCAATCTTTTGTTACCCTTCAAGCGATAATAACTCAGATTATTCAATGGAAATGACAGGTAAAATCAAGTGAACTTTGAGGCTTAATTCCGTGCACACCAGGAAGTAACTCGCCGATCACAGAGTTGCCAAACATACGTTGCCTTGTTGCCAAATCTCAGTTACAGTACCAGCAGGAAGAAGACGAACCGATGTGATCCTACAGCGGTCTGGGAAGTGTCCATAGCTGGTGTCTCCAAGTCGCGGCTGCTACGGCCTGGAATACGTAATGCGTCTGATTCGCTTTCTGTAACTAGGTTTAGGGACTGGAGCGTAGTTACTAATAATACTCAGAACTGACTGCAAACTGAGCATCATAAATCAGTAACTCTCACTGTTGTTTTTATATTTCTTTCGTAAGTGTACTCAAAACTAAGAAAGTCATTCACAGGCGTTTTCGTGCCTCCCCGATAGTCGAGCACGACATACAAATAAAAATAAAAAAGAATGTGTGTGTGTGTGTTTGTGTGTGTGTGTGTGTGTGTGAGAGAGAGAGAGATAAATAAAAAGCAATGAGAGAGAGTGTAAAAAATTGTTGTAAAGAAATTGAATCATGGTATTTAAAGAAATCTTTCATTAAAATGACACGTTCCACATCATTACGAAATGTCGTATTCATGATCTATGGAACAAGAGTTAATCTAATGTAATCTAATCTAATCTAATCACATCATATTGATGATTAGCCATGAAGAGTCATGAATTACCGAAATTTTGGCCAATACCAGTAACCAAATCTAAACTTGAAAATAAAAGACGACAATTTTTGTAATAAACCGTGACTCCTATCAAGACCCTTTCGTCCCTGTTATCTAACCACGAAAGATGTCTGATATACCTCCATTCTGACGTAACAAAGTGTGCATGCATTTAAAGATGAAGTGCATGATGTGAAGTTCTGTGACGGAGCTACGAACCCAACACGTAATCCGATTGTTAGCTAAGAAAAATCAAATGTTACGTATCGGTTTTTCTTACGAGCCGCTAGGTGTCTGAATCTAAAATAAGGATACAAACTTTTGTGCCTAAGCGACAATCGAACTGCACACCTACCGTGCATCCACGAATATAGCTTAAGTATCAGTTGCTTACTCATGAACAGTAAGATGTGTGCGTGTTTGACCAGAAATAACGACACCTGTTGCGATTGTTGGAAACACATGAACAGACATTGAAATTGCGCGTTAATTTTCACTAGCAGGTGGGTGTGCACTTGATAAAGCTAGAAATGAAATTATGAATATTTTTGTACTGGATCAGGTTTCAGACCCACATACTTACCTTTGGAGGAGACCTAGAGAAGATTGCAGTCTTGGGAAAAGGAACGAAATGACTGAACTATACTGTTCCGAGAGATTCAGATCCTCGAAAGAGGAGATACGAATTCGAATCACAGCCCAGCACCAAATTTTTAAACGTCTCTAGTTCAATCAAGTACAAGTAAAATAAGAGCCCTGTCCCTTTAAATGGCTATCGGTTCATCAAATAAAATAAAATTTCCTAATGTAAGTAAGCTTACTGGCGACTGTATTTCTGTTTACCATGACTTCCGCTGTGTCATTTCCCAACGTAAACCGGCTCTTCCCAGTTGGTAATGAAGGAACGTGATGTTTAATGCGGATTCTGGATTATAACGTCTTTCTCTTGAGGTTACCAGAGGTAAAATAAATCTGTTTGTGCCTCTTAAAAGTAAATGCCTGAACCCACGCATTGCACCTGTGATAGCTCGTTCCACCATACCATTGTGGCCACATTACCCAGCCCCAAGAGTGTGCTGTAACGGATGATGTGCTTAGCTTACAAAATTAGTCACGGTGGAAAAAATGCGAGTCTATTAAATGGTCAAGTAGAAGCAAGCTTCTGACGCAGAGATTATGCTATTCTCATGTCAGCAGGATGTAAAGACTCTTCTAGGCATCATAGGCTGGATGTGAAGCCATTTCGATTTTTCACAAACTCAGCAAATTTCTTAGTTCGAGAAAATCCACTGTGAAGTGTGAAGTTGCCGGATAATTCGATTATTACTGTTATTATTACTATAATTTTATTCATACCGCTGCTGTAACACAAGTGCTTGAACATCATTTAATGCCTTTTGGTCACTATAGAAGTAGTTTCCCAAGAACAGGTTCTTTCCCTGTCTACGGAATCCTTTTCATGTTAATATCAAACACCAGCAATTACTCGTAGATTACTTTAAAACTAAAGTAATTGACGAAGACGTTACTTGGTAACAAAAACGCACTGCCTTTCTTCATTTACTTTCGCCTAGAAATGGCTATCGAGTACTGACAAACCAAAAGGCAAGAGATCTTAGTGCCTTCCGATATACGTTGCTGTTAGTTCTTCCACATGATTTGGTCGACATGACCTGTTTCAAGTTGTGTATGACAGACAGTGTTTTAGAAAATCTATTGTTTCCTTTTGAAATAAACAGAAGTATTTTCGTTCTAAGCTGTCCAAGTACAAAATTTTCGCAATATTAGTTCAAATTTAATATTCGCTTCTATAATGTAGGAACGTATTTCACAGTCGCAAAACTCGCATCCGAAACGTTGACCTTACACTTAGTCGCTGACCATACATTCTAGCTCAGACACCAGTTTAAATAACTTAATGTAGCGAAGACTGTTTGCCAGTGCTCTTTCTCACCGGAAAATACGCAATTCACTCATTTGGCTCCATAAGTACACTGTAACAGTAATTTCTGTGTGAAATTTGTCAGTAAGCTTTTGCCTTCCAACCGGCAAAATACGGCAGAGTACGGCCGGTAAACAATTCACAAACCACGATTTAGTGCCAATAAGACGATTTCTTTAAACATTGTCGAAGCTGAGGGAATTTAGTTTCTGCTTAAATCGTCTTAAGCAGAAACGTTCACAGATATCTCAAATAGGAAAAAGCTGAATATCCAGGTACGAAGGTTGTAAAACAAACTTCCCACAGTTTGTGTCAGGTTGATCTTTTCGTCTGATAACACTGCTTAAGTATTTTGTCTAAGAGGTATCACAAGTAGTATCCCTGTAGCTGTGGGAATTATTGGTTGAAAACGAGTTTAACACCAATGGGTACAGTGCTGCTAAATTTTCACAATTATTATCAACCTAAGTCTGAGTTCATCCACAAACTGAGGCGTATTTATAATATTGGAGCTAGACTGTGTATCCTTGTCTTTCTTGAGTGGTCATTGGAAGGCATTTACACACACGTATACAATACTATGAATACTTCGAACGCTATGGTTAACGTTGCTCTCGTAAACTACTTTTTTTTTAAATTCTTCTGGGTCTTCAGCGTGCAATAAGTGTTGTAGATACAGTCTCAGACCAAAAAATTGACCGCCGAGTCGTTCACGTAAGGTGGACAATACAGTCGTGCTCCTCTCAGAATTCTATGTCTGGCAATATCCTCGATCTAGCAACATGTAGACTGCGGCACTTCCCAGAGGAAGTCTTGACTCCAGTCTTAGTACATTACTCTTGACTACGACCGTAGTCTTGAGGTAAAACGCGAGACCAGCTAATATGATATTGTAGATTAGCTTGAATTACACTCATAGCTTCAGCACCGAGAGAAAAGGGGCGATAAAAATTTTGTCGATATGTGCTGTCGGTCGCCAGACGTCATATTAGCTGGTCTCGCGTTTTACCTGAAGACTACGGTCGTGTTCCAGCAGCGGTATGAATAAAATGATAGTAATAATAACAGTAATAATCGAATTATCCGGCAACTTCACACTTCACAGTGGATTTTCTCGAACTAAGAAATTTGCTGAGTTTGTGAAAAATCGAAATGGCTTCACATCCAGCCTATGATGCCTAGAAGAGTCTTTACATCCTGCTGACATGAGAATAGCATAATCTCTGCGTCAGAAGCTTGCTTCTACTTGACCATTTAATAGACTCGCATTTTTTCCACCGTGACTAATTTTGTAAGCTAAGCACATCATCCGTTACAGCACACTCTTGGGGCTGGGTAATGTGGCCACAATGGTATGGTGGAACGAGCTATCACAGGTGTAATGCGTGGGTTCAGGCATTTACTTTTAAGAGGCACAAACAGATTTATTTTACCTCTGGTAACCTCAAGAGAAAGACGTTATAATCCAGAATCCGCATTAAACATCACGTTCCTTCATTACCAACTGGGAAGAGCCGGTTTACGTTGGGAAATGACACAGCGGAAGTCATGGTAAACAGAAATACAGTCGCCAGTAAGCTTACTTACATTAGGAAATTTTATTTTATTTGATGAACCGATAGCCATTTAAAGGGACAGGGCTCTTATTTTACTTGTACTTGATTGAACTAGAGACGTTTAAAAATTTGGTGCTGGGCTGTGATTCGAATTCGTATCTCCTCTTTCGAGGATCTGAATCTCTCGGAACAGTATAGTTCAGTCATTTCGTTCCTTTTCCCAAGACTGCAATCTTCTCTAGGTCTCCTCCAAAGGTAAGTATGTGGGTCTGAAACCTGATCCAGTACAAAATATTCATAATATCATTTCTAGCTTTATCAAGTGCACACCCACCTGCTAGTGAAAATTAACGCGCAATTTCAATGTCTGTTCATGTGTTTCCAACAATCGCAACAGGTGTCGTTATTTCTGGTCAAACACGCACACATCTTACTGTTCATGAGTAAGCAACTGATACTTAAGCTATATTCGTGGATGCACGGTAGGTGTGCAGTTCGATTGTCGCTTAGGCACAAAAGTTTGTATCCGTATTTTAGATTCAGACACCTAGCGGCTCGTAAGAAAAACCGATACGTAACATTTGATTTTTCTTAGCTAACAATCGGATTACGTGTTGGGTTCGTAGCTCCGTCACAGAACTTCACATCATGCACTTCATCTTTAAATGCATGCACACTTTGTTACGTCAGAATGGAGGTATATCAGACATCTTTCGTGGTTAGATAACAGGGACGAAAGGGTCTTGATAGGAGTCACGGTTTATTACAAAAATTGTCGTCTTTTATTTTCAAGTTTAGATTTGGTTACTGGTATTGGCCAAAATTTCGGTAATTCATGACTCTTCATGGCTAATCATCAATATGATGTGATTAGATTAGATTAGATTACATTAGATTAACTCTTGTTCCATAGATCATGAATACGACATTTCGTAATGATGTGGAACGTGTCATTTTAATGAAAGATTTCTTTAAATACCATGATTCAATTTCTTTACAACAATTTTTTACACTCTCTCTCATTGCTTTTTATTTATCTCTCTCTCTCTCTCTCACACACACACACACACAAACACACACACACACATTCTTTTTTATTTTTATTTGTATGTCGTGCTCGACTATCGGGGAGGCACGAAAACGCCTGTGAATGACTTTCTTAGTTTTGAGTACACTTACGAAAGAAATATAAAAACAACAGTGAGAGTTACTGATTTATGATGCTCAGTTTGCAGTCAGTTCTGAGTATTATTAGTAACTACGCTCCAGTCCCTAAACCTAGTTACAGAAAGCGAATCAGACGCATTACGTATTCCAGGCCGTAGCAGCCGCGACTTGGAGACACCAGCTATGGTCACTTCCCAGACCGCTGTAGGATCACATCGGTTCGTCTTCTTCCTGCTGGTACTGTAACTGAGATTTGGCAACAAGGCAACGTATGTTTGGCAACTCTGTGATCGGCGAGTTACTTCCTGGTGTGCACGGAATTAAGCCTCAAAGTTCACTTGATTTTACCTGTCATTTCCATTGAATAATCTGAGTTATTATCGCTTGAAGGGTAACAAAAGATTGAAAATTTACGGTTTTCAGCCCAGGAAAGTCGTTGCAGGTGGAAACCACAACTAATCTCGACCTTCAAATAGCGGTTTACGAGTTCTAGTTACTATTGCCTTCGTAATAGGAAGCTAAGACCCACACCTCCTCGCCAGCTCTGTGGTAACGTGCTGACCTGTGAAAAAGCGTCTGTTGCGGTTCGCAGTTCCAGTCTCACTGACTGTAACGTTTTTATCCCTTCTGTGAAAGAGCTACAAGCAGTCAGATCAAACATCAATAAGGAAATCGCAAGAAAATGCTTTCAGCTCATAGTGCAATGTTGAAAAACTTACAATGCTGCACAACAGGTAAGGCCTCTTTCCGCTGCTGCCAAGCGAATTTTGGGTTTCTAGGAATACGTAACTATATTTATGAAATGCCACATTTGCATACCTCTTGAGTATGACACAGCATACCAATTAAACACAGACCCAATCAAAATCTAAGTGAGTAGTATTTTACTAATTCGTGTCGATAGAGGCATGCTTGTGTACAGATACTTTCGTCGTAAGGTTATCATGGTTAGTTTTATTTCATTTCTTATAATACAGTGCACAATTTTCGTAAGGTTTCCTTTAGTGTTGTTAAAACAATAGTAAACATGAGAGAGAAATTAAACATCAACGATATATGCGAATTCTCTGATGTTACCTATGACAGTCTGACAATGCACATGCAGTTTATTGATTACATGCATGTAGAAAACTTGTTCTGACTTAAAGCTGTCAAACAAAGTTTGAAGAAGAATAAAATATCACTACCACACGACGGCTAATGTAGAAAATACTTTTCTGACATATTATGGCACGATGCGCTCTCCATGCACATCTTCGAGATGCATCTGCTGCCTGCTGTCTATTAAACCTGAATAGAACAAAATGTCACAGTAGTTAGCCCTTTTCCACATGCGACTACTTTGGGTTGAGAAGTGAAGGGAATTATGTTCAAAGTTCCATTAGATTGATACCTTCAGCAGAGAGCAGAATCGCGTTTTAAAAAATGTAGCACTGAATGTATTCGAACTCGCGACATCTTATCTATGCTACAAGCTGACACGTAGCTACAGCAGCTCCAGAGCTCGGCAACTATTCCTCCAGAACTTTTGGATTCCAGAGCACTGTGAGATTATGCATATGGCCAGGTCTTGACTTCTGAGAGACAAACAGTTACAGCTTTTCTTTTGGACTGAACGACGTTTTCTAGTAACAGATAGCGCAATAGAATAGCTCTAGTGGAAAGGAACACTTCCTATTTAAACTTCTGCATCCTACACTGTTGGCAGTTGTGTGTAGGTGGCAGTTACGTGATTTTATTTCTGTGATTACAAAATAGTCGAATGTATGCACTGGGTAGCCGAGGCAGCTAGTTCATGGTGATTCGGTCAACCAAGTAAATGAATTTACTGAACATGCTGCAAATTACTACAGGGAGCCTGTGTGTCAGAATTCTCATCCAGTGTGGCGCAACTGCGTTACGATAGAAAAATGACTCGCAGAGAAGAGGATTTCGTGGTCTGTTGGACGGATGGTAGGTTGTTATACCTATGGTCTGGGTTCGATTCCCACTTCCGTCAATGATTTTAGATAGGGAGAGACAGATTCCATTCTCTCCTGGATACACCAAGTGAAGGAGATATAATGGCTGCGTGGTCTGAAAATTCACATTAAAGATGATATTCCTTCTTTACCAAGTAGACGGTAGGTTGAACCACAAAAAAGTCTGGAGTGGCGACATGTAGAAACTCTATCACCAGTAACCTTTCTTATACTAGTTATTTATTTCAAGTGACGACACAAACGCTATGTATGGTCACAGGACACTTATTCCATCTTTTATTTGAGCTTCTGTATGTCGAAAAAATTGGTTCTAAACTGGGAATGCAACTCAGACCGCCCTTAACGCGGAATTTGATCCCTTCGTGGCAATACAGCTCGACTACAATTTGTTGTTTGTTCAGAACTGCAGATTCCTCAACACCTTCACATATTACGCGTGAATGGGATCGAATGCTGGCCCGGCACTAAAGATTTAATTATGTATTATCAAGCTCTATCATGAGAACACCTATCTGCTGGTGGATAATAATTTTGATTTTTAATGTATTTTCATTCGTTGTCAACTCTAACGATATCTGACGTTTTTAACTCCCAGTGAGACACAGAACTATTTGCGAGATGACTGTAAGTTCAAGATGCTATTCTGAGCAGCTGGTGGATAAAAATTCGGTAGCTGACGTCTCTTTGTGTGTAGTCAACAACGATATGTGTGGGGCTCTATTCCCAGTGAGCGCTGAACTCTTCGTCATATTATTTCAGTTCGTCGTGTCATTTAATGTTCATACATATTCTCAACTAGCTGCTCGTGAATAACTTTAATTTTTAATGTCATTTTGTGTTAAATAGTTCAAATGGCTCTGAGCACTATGGGACTTAACTTCTAAGGTCATCAGTCCCCTAGAACTTAGAACTACTTAAACCTAACTAACCTAAGGACATCACTCACATCCATGCCCGAGGCAGGATTCGAACCTGCGACCGTAGCGGTCACGCGGTTCCAGACTGAAGCGCCTAGAACCGCACGGCCACACCGGCCGGCCCCCGCCATCTGGTATCAATGCATTACCCTATCATCCATTATATATAATCATTTTCATAGTACACTTGATATTATAGATGAGTAGGACACAAGACAGGACATAGATAATGTCCGTTTGACGTCAACAGTGTGTAACATTTTACTTTTTTTGAATAGGACAATGTTCCTCTCCAATAATTTTTAGATTAGTTACAATAAGCTTACGCTGCAAGAGAATTCGCTTGTATTTTTCAATATGTGGTGTGTTGTCGGTTTGAAGGCCTTCCATAACATCGGAAACGTAGTGCAACTCCACCGAGGGCTGTCTGGAGTAGGGTGGAGATAGCAATGTGAAAGTTGCGAGCTGTCGAAGACGATCTTCATATTCCTAATGCGATTAGGACATCGTATACTCTTGACGACGTTTAGCACCTGTGCAGTCAGTTACCCAATTTCAGAATTCATTTTGAGTAATCCTGCTAAATTCCCAAAATATTGTCTTTTTATACTGATGAGTAATATGGATAGGCGTCACGTTCATGTGCCGTCTACAACGCAAATTTAATGTTACTATCCTAGGAACTAACCTGCAATACGTTTTGTATTTCATAATCGGAACTATCTGCATTAACCGTCATCAGAGCAATGTCAGGGAACAGAATGCAGTAGTGCCTTGCTACCTACTTGAGGACCTGCTTGAGTCGTGTTCTAAGGAAAGGGTAGTTGCTGGTTCACATTATATTACACTAGCGAGAAGTACCGACTTTTCCTTTTCTCTGCAAACATCCAGAACTAAATTCAGTAACTAAATGCTAAGAATATATTTGCATTGTGCCAACTCAAACATCAATAGATATGGATATAGATATAGATACAGATTTTTATATTTAAAGCCATTCTCGTTCTGCGTTGGAATAAACATCATTCATTATTTGCTTGTTCTTGTTACGATTGTTATTGTCATTCTCTCACTCGCAAGAGTTTTCGCATTCCTATTTGGTATCGATGCACATGAAGAGTGACTATGAAAGAAGGGAATACTGAATGTTACGTCATGCAGAATACACTCATTTACTTCGGCTCCTCGTGATCTACGCTACAGGAGAAGTGAGATACGTAAAGTTGACAGTGTGAGGACAGACCTGGTAGCACAACTGTGCAACTACACAGTGTTACCAGATAAAATGGTGCTGCGGAATCGAAAGTGTAGTACGGACTTTGCCACAGCAGCAGACAGCTGGTAATTTAGGACCATGACCGTGGATTACACTTTGGTCAGTGCTGGTTAGAGTGCTGCAACTGTAAATGGAAGGCTTTGTTTGATAGTCTTATGCTGATGCTGTCTGAATAAATTATGCCATTGGATACAAAGCGGTTTAGTTTTGAGACCTAACCCACGAGGGGGGAAGGCACAGTGGTCTGCTTCAGGAATTCCAAGCAATAAAACACAAAAAACAACCCAGGAAGGGAGACATGCATTTGGAATCTGTTCATCGTTACGGGGTCAAACAAGAGGGTAACATTACTGAAACAATGATCGGACTACTTAGTATATAATAGAGCATACAGATTTCAAGGAGGAAACGTATGAAGACGCAGACTTCCTCGTTATCAATATGTGCGGCATATCTTTCGTGTTAACGAAAGTAAATTCCCGCTTTACCTCTTCTTACGTGTCAAATGAAATGAATGCCATGAGGAATAGAATATTTGTTGACTGCGTCTCTTCTTGCTTCCATCCTTACCAACATATTTCTTCATTCTCGTGGTAATCATGACATTCTATGTGTATGCTGCAAAAGATTGCAAGTGGACAAATTCGACATCGAGGTGCAAAGCGTTATATTCAATTCGAATAAGCTTCCGGTGTATTTTTACTTCGTTTGTATTTTTAGATGATTATGAACGTTACGGAAAATTATCTCACATGCTTTGTGTTGAATGAGAAACATTGAATTATCCGTTTTGCTTTCCCTACGTTGAAATGATAATGTCGGCGTCAACAGCCTTCTTCCACGCCGGAAGCTGAAACTTGTATGATTGTGGATTAATAATAATTGAATGTCTCATATGTATACATAGCCCACAAGGCGACGTCAGAAACCATCAGGGGAGAACGCCGCATAAAAGCCAAACGTGCGCGCGCGTCTCCACTCTGAAGAACCGTATCGGAGAATCACGGCAAGCATTTCGCTGAAGAGCTGCCTCGTCAGAGAGCCTAGAAATGGCAGCGTCGTAGCAAGTATTTGTCAACACTCTGATAGTGCATTTACTTCCGGGTGTAGGTCGGCGTTGCCTCGCTAAATTCACTTGACATTCGTTTTCCACATCGAAGACTCGTACGATATAATCCACTGAAAGATGACACAATTAGAAAGTATATTTAATTTCTGGACTCCAAGAACGGCGTTCTTCACATAAGTAACACCTGTTTGTGTGTGCATTCGGGAGGACGACGGTGCAATCCCGCACCCGGCCATCCTGATTTAGGTTTTCAATGATTTCCCTAAATCGCTTCAGGCAAATGCCGGGATGGTTCCTTAGGAAGGGCACGGCCGATTTCCTTCCCCATCCTTCCCTAATCCGAGCTTGTGCTCCGTCTCTAATGACATCGTTGTCGACGGGACGTTAAAACAGTAATCTCCACCTCCTCTGTTCGTGTGTTTAAGGTTGTGTTTTGACTCTCAGGCAACATCGCAGTGACTATATTCCGCCTCTGGCCGCCAGTGTGTCGTTAGCTCAGAGGTTCCCTTGTGCGTTGCAGTGCTTGTACTATAAGACATAGCAGTTCGAATCACGGTAGAAGCCGCTGACTACAACCTTTTATTTTCCATTTTAATTAATGGAGTTGCAAACTGCTAGTAAAAATTTCTTATGCGAAATCTGAAGAATGCCTTTAAACATCAATCTTCGTCCGATTTCGACTTAGTAAATTCAGTTAATATCATGGATTTCTGCTTTGCAAATTCCAAGGTGCTTCACTGTAAAATAGACCCTGAAAAGATTCAAACCGACTGTCAACGATATAAATTTGAGCTTTGTTCGTCATATAGGTCTAACACGTCAGAAGGTTGTTTATGAAGTGCACATGTTCATTAATATAGTTCCCTTCTTCTAAATTTTTGCAATAGCATTTAACTGTAGACGTTTTCTAACACCGGCGTTAGCAATTCCTTTCCGTTCTCTGAAACCTTCAAAACGACAAATTTTTCTGGTTTAAATCTGATGACCTTAACTATCACTTCCGATCAACAATAAATACTTCATGAACCCATACATGGAACTCCAAATGTGCAGTGTTCCTGCACTGCTACAGAGCATGCATTGCAAGGTATTCACACAGTTTATCGCATAGACTTACCATATGGAATGAAACAAGAACTGTAATACACTTTACACCACAGACGCTCACTCTGGCTTGACGAAAACATCCAAACATTGACCAAAAGTTGCACAAATAATTGAGTTTGAAAGGAAAAGAAACGAGGTATGAAGCATTTATAAATTCATCGAATGTAGTGAGGTGGTTTAATTTCGTCCCAGTCTATAAAATTAATTTCGGGCCATACTCAGCTCTTGCCGACTAATGTAATATAATACCCGCCTACTAATCAGGGCGTCTGTCTCCGTTGCTTTTGAGCGTGAATGGAAATTGTAGAAATTTTCTGTGGAGCAGCATTTAATAATAAAGCGTTTTAAATCATCAAAAGCGATGAGCGGTAGCAGGCGCTTTCGATAAAGAACGGGGGAGTGCAGCGCCGCTGCTGTCGCCACGGCCGCTGCCAGTAGCCAGCAAATGGATCCCGGAGCTTTGCCGCATACGGCGTCCAGAGGAGGACAGTCTGCAGGAAATCTGCCGCAAAATCGTTACTGGATAAAATTTTGATATCGGTGTGTCACAAAGCGAAATAGATTGAATCTGCGCTACCATTACATTCACGTCTTCAGCATTCAGACAGAAGAGGCTATAAAAATATTTTATGCCAGCTGCTCTCGATCCACTGACATTATGAACAGAAACAACGCACGCTACCGCTAGACCACAGGCGTAATCAGCCTAGAGTTTCTCTATCATGGGACAAGTTTTCCTCCAGGAAGTGCCGCAGTCTACAGTGTTGCCAGATTGTGCAGATAACCGGACTTAGAGAATTAGCGAGTTGGCCAGTTTTTTTGTCCCATGTCGCGATCGGCGCGGACTTAGCCTCTGAAGCGGCCGGCCGCCGGTCAAGTTTTATGTCAAAGAGTGTACAGTCAGACAGATGTTCACCAATTATGGATTAAAGTTACGTATTTCACCATCTGCGTCCGTTTTTCTAAGTTCTAATTTCCTTGTCATTTTCCAGACCTCACGCCAGCCTGCGTGAGCTTAAACGCGTGTCTTTCGGCTTCCTCCAAACCCCGTGAATTGGCTCCTGCCAATTCACAACACTGAGCACTATGGGACTTAACATCGGAGGTCATCAGTCACCTAGAACTTAGAACTACTTAAACCTAACTAACCTAAGGACATCACATACATCCATGCCCGAGGTAGGATTCGAACCTGCGACCGTAGCGGCCACGCGGTTCCAGACTGAAGCGCCTAGAACCGCTCTTCCACAGCGGCCGGCTCACTGAATTCGTAAGGGATTTTAGACAAAGTTATTTCATTTACAAGTTTGCTTCATCGAGAAGTGAATTAACTGATTTAAATTCCACGGTGCCAATATTCTGATAGCCTTGTATTAGTGCTTATTTAGTTTTTGTAACATGCCATCTGCAGCAGACAAAAACAAAGGGATGCAAAGTCTAAGGGTAGACTTACCAACGGACAGTGAGATCTAGATATGTTATCACCTTCATTATGATCAGTTTTCAATCCACCATGACCGCCAAACTTTCATCTTCCTTAAAGTACCGAAATTTTTTTTTCTCATAAACTCTTTTTTAAATTTCGTCATCTTTGGAGTTAGTAATGGTTCAAATGGCTCTGAGCACTATGGGACTTAACATCTATGGTCATCAGTCCCCTAGAACTTAGAACTACTTAAACCTAACTAACCTAAGGACATCACACACGTCCATGCCCGAGGCAGGATTCGAATTTGCGACCGTAGCGGCCACGCGGCTCCGGACTGAGCGCCTAGAACCGCTAGACTACCGCGGCCGGCTTGGAGTTAGTAAGAGCGTACAGGGAGAACATTAATAAAACCGAGAAAGTGCAGCGACAGGTTCGTGACTCGAAATGGAGGAGAAAGGTCCCGTGAACAAATGTCCGGAAATGGAGGATGTGTATGCAATGACAACAAATCGTCCCAGAATACAGTTCAGAGCTGCATCGCATCCACGTCACAACACATGTGAAGTGTGGTGTCCATGGGATGCATGCAATGTAGATTGGTGATGCCAGTTCTGGTAAAGGCTGCTTAGTCCGTAAAGAGGACTGATGACAGAAATCACATAAATGAGATGGTCGGGTGCAAAAACCATCAACAAAATCCTTCCCGTAGAGGGAAATTTGCTGCTGGTAATCCCTGCACTCGTTGCAGGTGATAAGGATAGTAGCTGTTGTAATGAGGCTACACATAATCGTTCGTTGGCTTAAACTATGTTGGAACGCCGCTTGCCTAAAACTTGTACCAAGGTTCATCTCAAAACACTGTAGAATCCGATCCTCCAAATCTGGTACCCACAATCTGCCGCCTCCTTGCACATTCATCTGTCTGAAAGGTTCCATGATTACAAAACCCCACAAAAAGGGCTTGAAATACTGTGTAATGTGGTTATTATCTGTGAGGGTACGTGTTCTGCTATAGATGTGGTGCTTCTTGATCGTTTCCATCTTCTTGACCGTAACCAAACACAATCTCGGCTTGTTCCCGACATGAATACCAGATCATTCTCCTGCTTACAGTACACTGCATCAATCACGCAGCATGCAACACAAGGCCTGTAGTCAGAGGAACTAGCATTCATCAGCGCTATCTACATCGTCAACGCTGTATTTCCAGACACATGTGTACAGAATTTTTGTCCTGAATTTCCAGTCAGAAATCCGTCCCTGCAGTTTGTGGCTTTATTAATGTTCACCCTGTATTATTGTACCACTATGGTGGGTCGTCTACCTTGTCTATTGTGGTGTGTTAACAATGCTGTCCGTAGTAACTTATCCCCACTCCTAGTTCCTTACTAATTGTTAGATCTACTCATGCGCTTACGCTGTTTCATTATACTTTGGTAACCCTATACTCACCTAACTGGAAGTCCCATTTTTCCTGCCATAGTCCTTCACTAATTCTGTTTGTATCTTATTTCTACCTATTGCGGGCTTTCAAACAATAGTGAATGAAATGATGTTGGCCCTCAACTACGTACCCTCTGACTCAGTGATGAAATATTAAAGATTTGTCTGGTTTCGTTGTCTAGGGGCTGGGATATGTAGTTGCAGCATTACAAGCCAAATACTGCTGAGGCTACACTATACAACATGAATGTACAGATGAATCGAATGGTCTAAGGTTCCTGTCACTCAGCAATTGCGAATGTAACGTAGAAATTTGTAAATGAAAGATTGAAATTCAATAAAATCTGCAGATACTATCTTAATGACTTTAAACGATGAGTACGATAGTAGAAGTACTTTTCAGAATGCGGTATATTTCTGCAAAACACTTATTGCTGGCGATGGTCCAGCAATAAAATAAAATATAAGTTGAATAACAGGGAAACAATAGATTCCTACTGCACGTAATTAGTTATGAACAACAACATACTCGCGAGATATTGACTTTTAAACACACACTACGTCTTCACTGTAGAAGCCACAGAAATCTCACAAGCGCACAAGTCAGCACTCCAAAGTATTTCTATCTGCCGCGATCACGCGCAAACCACTCCGCACTCTCCAAGTCTCTCCTGTCCTGTCGTCCTCCTGTCACGCCGCCCTGTTCAGAACTCCCCCTCCATTCACTTCTGTGGTCACCTCCCTTAGTAACGAGCGCCGTGATTTTCGATAGCGCTCCCGTCACGTCTCCAAGCCAACGCACACTCACAAACATTTTGAAACACATTCGAAATACTGTATTTACGTTTAAATAACTTGAAATAAAATAAATATTCCTACTGCTCGGCCATAAACAAGCTCTAACACGTAAATACATAAACAAATCAAAGGAATAGCAAGAAAATGTAGGTCACTAGCCTAATGTCTCTGTGATTTCTAAAACACAGTAAATTTTGACTAATTTGTTCACGAATAGTATATCTCGGATACAAATAAGGACATAGACGAATAAATATATTTATAGGCATGGTGCTACCGTTTTTTCGTGTAACTGTGTAGTACCTATGGCCTGACGCGATCGATAGTAATTGGCCACTTTCTCCAATAACTTATGTACTATTCGAGTTATATGTCGGTAATGTGTAGCAATTTAGGTTTACACTAATAGCTTTCTAAAGACATGTCGATCGACAAAATCGGATGAACCGTTTAGATTTTGGAAATTCGTTGCTGGGTGTTACTTGTATAATTTATAGTCAGCTACTAAACTTTCATAAAGATATTGAAAATGTGATTACACCATCAGATAGGGTGGATAGCAATGTGCAGCTGTTTGCTGATGATGCTGTGGTGTACAGCACCAGTCATTGAGTGACTGTAGGAGGATACAAGATGACTTGGACAGGATTTGTGATTGGTGTAAAGAATGGCAGCTATTTCTAAATATAGATAAATGTAAATTAATGCAGATGAATAGGAAAAAGAATCCCATAATGTTTGAATACTCCATTAGTAGTGTAGCGCTTGACACAGTCACGTCGATTAAATATTTGGGAGTAACATTGCAGAGCGATATGAAGTGGTACAAGCATGTAATGGCAGTTGTGGGGAAGGCGGATAGTCATCTTCGGTTCATTGGTAGAATTTTGGGAAGATGTGGTTCATCTGTAAAGGAGACCGCTTATAAAACACTGATACGACCTATTCTTGAGTATTGAGTACTGCTCGAGCGTTTGGGATCCATATCAGGTCGGATTGAGGGAGGACATAGAAGCAATTCAGAGGCGGGCTGCTAGATTTGTTACTGGTAGGTTTGATCATCACGCGAGTGTTACGGAAATGCTCCAGGAACTCGGGTGGGAGTCTCTGGAGGAAAGAAGGCGTTCTTTTCGTGAATCGCTACTGAGGAAATTTAGAGAACCAGCATTTGAGGCTGACTGCAGTACAATTTTACTGCCGCCAACTTATATTTCGCCGAAAGACCACAAAGATAAGAGAGATTAGGGCTCGTACAGAGGCATATAGGCAGTCATTTTTCCCTCGTTCTGTTTGGGAGTGGAACAGGGAGAGAAGATGCTAGTTGTGGTACGAGGTACCCTCCGCCACGCACCGTATGGTGGATTGTGGAGTATGTATGTAGATGTAGAATCGTCGTGCAAATAATGGTAACACACACCTTTCTTTTCGAGGTATTATGGTTCCACTGGCTACTATTAATTTCTATACGAACTGTGACATGTCTGCCATGATGGTTTCACAAAGTCCGCCATATTTGGCACTATCGGCATTCAAGTCTCTTTCATCGACACAGCTTCACTATGGAGTTCCCAGCCACGCGATCCCTGGACCTTGGCTAACATTCGGCACCGCTGGCGAACCGCGGCCTGCCGATAGACCCCAGCGCGGCCACGCCAACTCCAAACTCCGTTACCTCACACTATGCATTTCTCTTTTCACCTTTGAAGCTCGCACTTTAACCTCTTTATATTTCTACTGGGACCGAGCGAGGTGGCGCAGTGGTAAGACACTGGACTCGCATTCGGGAGGACGACGGTTCAATCCCGCGTCCGGCCATCCTGATTTAGGTTTTCCGTGATTTCCCTAAATCACTCCAGGCAAATGCCGGGATGGTTCCTCTGAAAGGGCACGGCCGACTTCCTTCCCCATCCTTCCGTAATCCGATGAGACCGATGACCACGCTGTCTGGTCTCCTTCCCCAAAAACCAATATTTCTACTGGGAGCTATACTGTCTGTGGCAGCCAGCTTCGTAGAAACGAATTATGCAGCAGACCATTCAACCATCTTAAAACTCCACTAAAGTGAAAGAATGTGCCTGAAAGGAGTAACCACAACGGCCCTTGGCTAGCATTACATGCGAAGTACTGGGGTACGTTAGCGTCTACCGAGCGAGGTGGCGCAGTGGTTAAACACTGGACTCGCATTCGGGAGGACGACAGTTCAATCCCGCGTCCGGCCATCCTGATTTAGGTTTTCCGAGATTTCCGTAAATCGCTCCAGGCAAATGCTGGGATGGTTCCTTTGAAAGGGCACGGCCAACTTCCTTCCCCGTCCTTCCCTAATGATGAGATCGATGACCTCGATGTCTGGTCTCCTTCCCCAAAACAACCCAACCCGTTAGCATCTCAGTTAATGAGGCCAGTGAATATCGTATTGTTTTTCAGTTATCGGGTACAGTAACACAGATGATGTGTGTATGCTGCTTTGTAAATGATCTTTATAAAGAGCCTGCTGTCCCTTCTTACGTGAAGGTTTGTTTTTTCCTGTCTCCCATATATCCCGCCGCCGATAGTGTCGCAGTTAACGTTGCTTTATGCCGTATAAAGGACTCGCTTGCACAACGTGATCGATTGATCCATCGGCCGTTAAGCTTCGGATTACCGCCCTCCGGTTAACGCACGCCGCAGCATAATCCCCGAGCGGTTCGTTAGCCGTGCCGCAGTGTTGCGCTGCACGCTCCGGATGCCGGCAGGGCGCGCAGTGCCGGGGGCCTCGGGCTTGCACAGTCTTCTTCACTCCAGATGTTTGCGCAGCTGTTAGACAAGACTCCTGCGGCCTGAACAAACATCAGCCGGCCGCTGTCGCGCGACGGCAGCGCCCGCGGCGGTCGCTACGGCAAACACGGACGCCTCCGTGTCCGCTGAGGCACCCTCTGGACTGTGCCGGAGTTTGCTGTGGACGCTACAGCTACAACTAGCTCGGACTGAAAAAGCATCGCACAAAACCTGGAATACCTAATGTTTTAAAGTTGTAATAATTTAAATGGGAGTTTTAAACTTGATATGTAATTACTAACGGCACATCAAGTTTTACACGTTGGCAAGGTCAGAGCAACCATTACATCCAGTCAATACTAACAAGGAAACCTCCCCATCGCACCGCCCTCAGATTTAGTTATAAGTTGGCAGAGTGGATAGGCCTTGAAAAACTGGACACAGATCAATCGAGAAAACAGAAGAAGTTATGTGGAACTATGAAAAAAATAAGCAAAATATACAAACTGGGTAGTGCATGCGCACGATAGGCAACAGCAAGGATAATATGAGCCCAAAAAGTGTTTAGATGTAGCGTCCCCATACTTCGGCGCATTTACCTCGCATCGGACGGACAGATAATAATTGTCTGAAAATAAAAAATTAAAACTCTTCACTCGAGGAAAGACTTGACTCAAGGACCTCTCGTTTCTCAGCTGCTCACTATAACCACGGGACGACGGCGCTCCTGAGCTCGTATTATCCTTGATGTTGCCTATCTTGCGCATGGACTACTCAGTTTGTATAGCCGGCCGCGGTGGTCTCGCGGTTCTAGGCGCGCAGTCCGGAACCGTGCGACTGCTACGGTCGCAGGTTCGAATCCTGCCTCGGGCATGGATGTGTGTGATGTCCTTAGATTAGTTAGGTTTAAGTAGTTCTAAGTTCTAGGGGACTTATGACCACAGCAATTGAGTCCCATAGTGCTCAGAGCCATTTGAACCATTTTTTCAGTTTGTATATTTGGCATATTTTTTTCGTAGTTCCACACAACTTCTTCCTGTTTTCTCGATTGATCTGAGTTCAGTTTTTCAAGGCCTGTCCACTGTGCCAACTTATAACTAAATCTGAGGGGGTTTCGATGGGGAGGTTCCCTTGTAAGAAAGAGCATTTTATAAATCCAGACAATTCAACTCAGATCACAGATTCTGACAGTTGATGAATTTACAGATCGATTGACCGCAATCACGGGTCGATTATATTCATAATGTAGCGTACGCGAATCATTGATAAATTGAAGTTCAGAAGACTTACATACAACTAGCTTTCATAATTTCACTTGTATATAAGCAAATAAAAGACCACTTACCTGCAGATCTTCTGACCATAGAGCATCGCAATTCGTCCCTAAAGCAGGTGCTTTCAATAGAAAATGTAATACAGTTGGGAACACTGGGAAGGCCACAGTCTCTTAACAGATAAGCAGTAAATCAATGGAAAAATAATACCGACTATTCAAAAAACGAGTATCAATTTTAGGTAACCTTGTTACAGCAAAGGACGATATCAGTCCATGGTTTTGGATTACTCTTCGGGTACTTTCCTTCACAGAAAGAAAAATAAGCAAACAGATTAGAAATAAAGGTTTCTCCAGCCCCTAGAGAGTCTTAACGAGTGGAAGGTAAGAAAACATTTTAAGAAATCGACAAAAGATACTATTGTTCCGTGAGAGAGGAGAGACTTGAATACGGAGCGCGCTAAACACGGCAACCCTTACCCCTTCAGCATCTGTGAGTGTTACCGACAGCTCACAAAGCGAGCAGTGAGTGCACGTAACTGCAATGGCGCAAACACGTGCATTCTTGCGCGGCCTCGAATGGAATTGTACTGATGTGATTTTACAGAGGAGCGATTCTAGTGCAATGGAATCCATGTTAACTACATGAGATGCCGATTTCCACACTAACGATTTAACAACGTCATCATGAATCTGCTAGCGACTGAACTGCTTCTGAAGGCTTCTTAAGTGTGGGCTCTGAGAACGTTGTCTTGTCTGTTTTATTGTCTCGAATGGAATACAGTGGAGTGGCTCACTTCAAAATAAAATAGTTCCTTAAGCTACCCCTATGGTGTGTAGCAACCCCAGCGGCTTTTGACTGTAGAGGTAAGGGAAGAGCCATTTAGTTGGTCGTTTTGCGGCGGCACCACGAGGGCGACCCCGATAAAAACCACCATCTTCTTTCGCGATGGTGATGTTTTTACTAATATTTGCCTATTATGCCATCCAACTCGTCGAATATTCATACAATTGGCTCTTGTACGACTGCATGACTGAAAATATTATTAGTCACTTAAGTATTCTCCCTTTGTCAGAGGTTGGACGACATTAGCTGAGGTTTGTCTACCTGTGGTTGATACACTTGGAAAAATCTCAGGTTCACAACACTAAACAAACACATAAACTTATTACATGAAATCGTTTCCAGTAAATCAATTCCGGGCCAATTTTTGAAACTACCAAGGTTTAGGGGAAATATTGGACTGTCTGGTATTATGACAGAATAAATATGTAATTACTACAAATAACTTTTGTTGAAAATTACAATATGGCGGTGGCTGTTAGGAAAAACCGTTAATGTTAATTTTTTTTTTTGTGACCCACGGTCGGGAACATTATTTCCGTGTGTTCACCTTGGCGCTACATGGACACTCCTCGTCCGCATAATAAAGACTTAACAGGGGTAGTACAGCGCAGCTATCCTGTAGGATTGACAACGCCTACTACCACTGTAGTTGTGGTAGTATGTTTCAACAGGTTATTAAAAAGCTGGAAACATGGTGCTATGGGTGAGTCTCAGGTTCACTAATGTCGTCACATTCGTCAGATTACATTGGCGTAGCAGTCCATCGCCATGTTAGAAAGCAACATTGTGTTAACTCCATTACCGTCGTGTCAGACTCGTGGATACCAGACTTACCACTAATTCCGTTTCGTGATGCCGTCCTTAGACGCTGGAGCAGAGGGCATGCATGCCTGGGGTAGACGCTACACTCTATCGATGCGTTGTTAATCAAGGGAAACCACGTATTAAGATGATTCTACTCGTGGCATCAATTTATTGAAATACCCCCCCCCCCCCACCCTACCCCACTCACCTTCCATGTGTTAGCATCCTACACATGGCATGTGTGCAAGAGCTGCAACGTCGCAGTGGCTAAGTCATAACTTAAGTGAGGTTAAATAGCTCAAAAGATAGTATACATATATCTATAATGTCTACTCATACGCCTAAGCTTTTGTCAAGTATCACTATGTACAGTATCACGCTCGGACCACTGGATCCAATAATATGCTGTGACGTAGACTGTAGAAGTATTTCACCGCAAAAAATTACGTGTATTTCATCACATATAGGTATGTGTTTGCATCACGTAATATACAACTAAGAGATGTAGAGTCAGAATCATGATGTATTGTTGACGTTTTCGGCTCTTGCTTTCGTCAGCGACGTTCTGTATGTACAACCTTTAAAACTCTGATGGCAGTTAACAACCCCATACTGTCACTGGATACTTTTACCCCGTGTGCATTCGAAATTCGAACGCTTTTCTTTGTTTCTCCTAGTCAGCCACGGTAGTTAATTCGTCTGCTGCCGTCTTGTCGTACCAGTTTACCATTCTGTAGGCAGAGTAAGCGAACTTCAGTACCAATACTTTTTGTTCTAAGAGTCTCCAGTTTGTAAGAGGGCTATTTCAACTTATAATCTAACACTGTAGATTATCTGTTCACCATAATGGAAAGGCTGCCTTAGATTTTAATTATATGCTGAAGAATATTGCTAAATTAAGTTAAAACTTCACTAGCTGTTTCTTGCCTGTAACTGTCCCATTCTGTCCCAGTATATTCATACAGTAATTTCGGTGGAACACTTGTAGTAGTACAAGAACACTGACGCTGCCACAGTCATGGTCACAGGAGAATTTCTATGAAGATAAGAATTTACTTAAACGCAAGAAATGAACAGACAGTTTGGAAAAGACTACAGCCAAGATTCTTCGTACATAGCCTTACCTTACCTAAAAACAATACACACATCGCATACTGTCGACATCTGCAGTGTCGTGTAGCTCTCTGCAGTACAATAAACAAGTAAATAAAAATTAGGGCAAGAAGTTATACGAAATACAATCACTTGTAACGAGCCACAGGAGAACACCATCCTTTACAGAAAAATACTCAGAAAATGACCCTCAACAGCATCCGAAATATTGTTGGTGGAATTTGATTTCAGTGCCTATATCGTTTATAGTTTAACGCACTGCACCTGTCCTCTCTGTGCTTCATGTAACATCCTACCGATTACCATGTTTTGTAGCTTTGTCAAAAAAAATTTGTACACACAGGGGGTTTCATTTGAAACAATTAGTAATGAATCTTTAATAAAGTGGCTGACCCCTGTATAATCCCATTTGTTTTTATTTCTCCACCAGAAAATGTCCATTATAACCTCGCCAAGTTCACATCGGATTAATTTAACCTGCATACATCGCATCTCCTCCCCCCATGGACCATAGACATTGCCGTTGGTGGGGAGGCTTGCGTGCCTCAGCGATACAGATAGCCGTACCGTAGGTGCAGCCACAACGGAGGGGTATCTGTAGAGAGGCCAGACAAACGTGTGGTTTCTGAAGAGGGGCAGCAGCCTCTTCATTAGGTACAGGGACCACGGCCTTGTTGTGCTGGTACTGCGAACGGCTGAAAGCAAGGGGAAACTACAGCCGTAATTTTTTCCCGAGGGCATGCAGCTTTACTGTATGGTCAGATGATGATGGCGTCATCTTGGTCCCTGCAGATGACGAAAAAGTTGAAGAAATGTATGATGAGATAAAGAAATTATTCAGATAGTGTAGGGAGAAGAAAATTTAATAATCATGGGTGACTGGAATTCGATAGTAGGAAAGGGAAGAGAAGGAAACATTGTAGGTGAATACGCATTGGGGTTAAGAAATGAAAGAGGAAACCGCCTGGTAGAATTTTGCACAGAGCATAACCTAATCATAGCTAACACTTGGTTCAAGAATCATAATAGAAGGTTGTATATATGGAAGAAGCCTGGAGATACTGACAGGTTTCAGATAGATTATATAATGGTAAGACAGAGACTTAGGAACCAGGTTTTAAATTGTAAGACATTTCCAGGGGCCGACGTAGACTCTGAGCACAATCTATTGGTTATGAACTGTAGATTAAAACTGAAGAAACTGCAAAAATGTGGGAATATAAGGACATGGGACCTGGATAAACTGACTAAACCAGAGGTTGTACAGATTTTCAGGGAGAGCATAAGGGAACAATTGACAGGTATGTGGGAAAGCAATACAGTAGAAGAATGGTTAGCTTTGAGGGATCAAGTAGTGAAGGCAGCAGAGGATCAAGTAAGTAAAAAGACGAGGGCTAGTAGAAATCCTTGGGTAACAGAAGATATATTGAATGTAATTGATGAAAGGAAAAAATATATAAAAACAGTACATCGAGCAGGCAAAAAGGAATAGAAACGCCTCAAAAATGAGATCGACAGGAAGTGCAAAATGGCTAAGCAGGCATGGCTAGAGGACAAATGTAAGGATGTAGAGGCTTATCACACTAGGGGTAACAGAGGTACTGCCTAGAGGAAAATTAAAGAGACCTTTGGAGAAAAGAGAACCACTTGCATGAATATCTAGAGCTGAGATGGAAACCCAGTTCTAAGCAAAGAAGAGAAAGCATAATGGTGGAAGAAGTATATAGAGGGTGTATACAAGGGCGATGTACTTGAGGGCAATATTATGGAAATGGAAGAGGATGTAGATGAAAATGAAATGGGAGATATGATACTGCGTGAAGAGTTTGACAGAGCACTGAAAGACGTAAGTCGAAACAAAGCCCTAGGAGTAGGGAGTAGACAACATTCTATTAGAACTACTTACAGCCTTGGGAGAGCCAGTCCTGACAAAACTCTACCACCTGGTGAGCAAAATGTATGGGACAGGCGAAATACTCTCAGACTTTAAGAAGAATATAATAATTCCAATCCCAAAGAAAGCAAGTGTTGACAAGATGTGAAAATTACCGAACTATCAGTTTTATAAGTCACGGCTGCAATCTACTAACGCGAATCCTTTACAGACGAGATGAAGCAGCTCACACACGATAGAGTAGCATGGAGAGCTGTATCAAAACAGTGTCAGTACTGAAGACCACCACAACAACAACAACAACAACATCGTATCTCTGATGAGTTCACATTCCAACTGTCTCACCGCAAAACTACATGGCAAGTGTTTGCAAACTATACTCTCTAACATCTGAGGCCCAAGAAATATTAAAATTTCTCGTATAGTTTCGTTACAGTGGTTAGTATCTTATCACTGCAGTCTGTTTAAGTATTTATATTTTTCTTGTTCAGGTGATATTCATGCAAAGGTAAATAAAACCAGAATTCATTATTTTGACTTAAGTTGCATCGACGTTAACAATTTTCATGAAAAATGTTCTGAGTCATATGAATTTTAATTATTTTATTTTACAAATCATAATTGGTCACAAGAGTGACAAAGTCATTTTATGTTGATTTAAGAGAATACGGAATTTAGAAAAAAAATGTGTTAAACTGACAATGAAGTGGTAGCTTTTTTAACAGTACAAAATATGAAATATTGAGCAAATCATGGTATGAAAGATGTCAGTTAATACATTCAGGTTCAAATAAATGGCATGAAAATTTTCTGAAAATGTCACCTCTCTTGACAAAAGTGTGTGAATAAATAAGGCATTTTTTTGAACAAATTAAATTACAATTAACATACATTATTAAATATGCGCAATGCTGCTTCTTTACCGTCTACAACAATACTCATCCTCCAGAGTCCTGACGAGAGTCGCGACCAGAGCACACAGCCGACGCATGCCGACTCCCTACTACCGTATCCGACAGACTACTACTGCAGACTCGCGCAGACTAGCGCGGACAAGCAACAACTAACAATAAACTACTCTCTGGTCAGAGATTGTGTCATGCCTCGCCCATCGCCGGCGAAGCATACACCTTATACCTTTCGCGGGCAAGTGCTCTACCATCTACTTTTTTTTAAATCTCATTTTGTTCGCTTGTTTTCGTTGCATCTGCTAGGGGCGGACGTCGTAAGACATCCATTTAAGTACGGTGTTGATCGATTAACTCAGTTTCCTTTTTTTTATTATTATTACAGATGGTAACTAACCCTCTGACCGAACACACTGAGCTGCCGTGTCGGCATTATGAATTGTATACGCTACCCCTACACCACAGCTAGCTATTATAGCGTCTGAGCTGCCCAAGCTCGACTCACGACCCGTCCTCACAGCCTCAAATCTTCCAGTATCTCGTCTCGTACATTCCAAACTTCACAGAAGCTCTCCTGCGAACCTAGCAGAACTAGAACTCCTGGAAGAAAGGATTTGTGAAGACACGGCTTAGCTACAGCCTGGAGGATGTTTCCAGAAAGAGGTTTTCACTCTGCAGCGGAGTGTGCTCTGATACGAAACTTCCTGGCAGATTAAATCTGTGTGCCGGACCGAGACTCAAACTCGGGACCTTTGCCTTTCGCGGGCAAGTGCTCTACCGTCCCGGTCCGGCACACACTTTTAATTTGCCAGGAAGTTTCCTATCAGCGCACACCCCGTTTTAAAGCGAAAATTTCATTCTGCAGCTACACATTGTCATATGGTGTCCATAGTTTCCGGTGTACGGGACCGGTAAACCAGCAACCTTCAGGCAATACTTCGTTACAGTATTCCTATGTATCGTTTCTGTCTGTGCACATAACTATTTCTGTAAAGTATTTTTCCAAATGTCTACCGCACTGACATAATAAGCCCGCCGAGATGGCCGAGCGGTTCTAGGCACTACAATCTGGATCCGCGTGACCGCTACGGTCGCAGGTTCGAATCCAGCCTCGGGCATGGATGTGTGTGATGTCCTTAGGTTAGTTAGGTTTAATTAATTCTAAGTTCCGGGGGACTGATGACCTCAGATGTTGAGTCCCATAGTGCTCAGAGCCATTTTGTACGGAGTGATGTATAATGGAACTACCATATACGTCCAGCTGTGGATAAGGCCAGTGATGTGCTCAAATTTGTTGCAATAACGCTAAGGAACATGCGATGGAGGTCTCTCACAGAACCACTTTTCAGTTTTCTAGTGCTATTCAAATAACGATAAAGATAGGGAACATTCATAGAAGAAATGCACAATTCGACACGGTTTATTTTATAGACGGAGAGAGTTAAAGAACTGAACTTCAGTGTTATAGTGATAAGGGATTCGTTTAAGGGTGAGCCTACAGCATATACCATAATGACCACCATGCTAAAATTGGGGTATCTGGCTTTAAACAGCGAGTTCCAACAACTTTTTTCCCCGTTTACTATCTGCGAATGGAACTGGGAAGTCGTGGTCGGTGGCGGTGGAGAGGGTGGGAAGGGGGGGGGGGGGGAGGGTATAGGTCTAGTATGCTTTATACCCAATATACATCACCAGACGGTGTGCGGTGGAGGACTTTCCGATTGTGAATACAGATGTTGATTTTGCGGATTTTTGCCTCTAACTTAATTTCATTATTATTGTTACTATTTGTTGGAGAAGTACTGGGAGATGAAGAAGCTTGCACAGGATAGAATAGCATGGAGAGCTGCATCAAACTAGTCTTAGGACTGAAGATAACAACAACAACCATATGTGTCTACACCGCCCGTCCAAAAAGTTCAGAGACTGTTTTTAACACTGGCGTAGAAGCGACGACAGCTCTGTGACCACGGCGGCAGCTTGAACAACATTCAACAACATACGTTGTTTTCCATATTCCAGTTGTGAGCAGATACAGAGGTTCAGCGTTCTTGTTCCACAAATCGTAACGGAGCGACATCACTAAATCAAGTGTTCAATTTATTTTCTAGAATGTTTCGAAAATGCGAGAAGTTTATCACAAACTTTGTCCGGCTCACTTTCATTCTCGATCGAAAACAATAATGCTTCAACGCCTGTCGAGATTTCATTTAAATGCAAGAGATGAATAGTTCTCGTCTGGAAAAAAATCTAGTGTAGCTAATACGAACCAACCACAGAACCATAAAATGAAGAAATTTATGTGAAGATACAACGGTTTGACGATATAACCGACATCCGAGTCAGTGTGACGCTCGATCTGAACAATGTCTCAAAGTAGGATTTTTCTGGCACTTTCACATGGTCGTATGAACACTTTTTGTGTTGTAATACAGTAGGGAGGGAAAGGGGGGGGGGGGAAGAATTCGTAGTACACTTGAAGCATCAAAATCATTATCTCAACTTTTTGATGCTGTTTGTTAACTGAGGCTCGAAACTTTTTGAATTGAAAGGGAGCGTTATAGTTTAATCTGGTTTGAATATTTCAGTCTGTATATAAATTTAATTAATTAATTAATTTATTTTATTGCTTTACTTACAACAGCCTACTTGTTTACATACACTCCTGGAAATTGAAATAAGAACACCGTGAATTCATTGTCCCAGGAAGGGGAAACTTTATTGACACATTCCTGGGGTCAGATACATCACATGATCACACTGACAGAACCACAGGCACATAGACACAGGCAACAGAGCATGCACAATGTCGGCACTAGTACAGTGTATATCCACCTTTCGCAGCAATGCAGGCTGCTATTCTCCCATGGAGACGATCGTAGAGATGCTGGATGTAGTCCTGTGGAACGGCTTGCCATGCCATTTCCACCTGGCGCCTCAGTTGGACCAGCGTTCGTGCTGGACGTGCAGACCGCGTGAGACGACGCTTCATCCAGTCTCAAACATGCTCAATGGGGGACAGATCCGGAGATCTTGCTGGCCAGGGTAGTTGACTTACACCTTCTAGAGCACGTTGGGTGGCACGGGATACTGAAACGTCCCCTTATAACAATTTTACACGACTGTGCTTAACCTGACACACAATATTTATAGCGCAACGCAATCTGACTTTCAAAAAAATCCCTACAAAAGAATGGCCCTGACTAACATTAACCTATACGTCTCACAAATCACTTACCTCACAAAAATCTTGGTTACTCCCACTACTGCAATACAGCGAGCGCCACTACTGCCAGCTAAATAAAAGATTCAAACTATGGAAGGCACTAACTACTGATAGGGATAGTTAGCAAATGAAAGATATTAATAGAGAACAAAGAATGTATTTACCTTGATATCATCATATATATAGCAGTTCATGACAAATTACAAAACTCCGCCATCTGTCTCCCCACATCCACCACTGCTGGCGGCTCACCTCCAACTGCCCAACGCTACGCGCTGTTCGCAGCCAGCTGCCTAACACTACAATGGCGAGTATTACAACAATGCAAACTGGCCACAGGCTGCACACAGCACAGCCAGTGATTTTCATACAGAGGTGGCGTTACCAATAAAACAACCTAAACAGCCTACTTACATAGCCCCCATGCTACCCACAAAAAATTTTACAAATTTTTTTTGGGCACTGGCCAATACATATTTGTTAAAATTTTTTTTCACAATTACAATAACAAAGAAATCAAATGCACACACTTATTGATACAATGTTGGTCAAAAGCTAAAATTTTCTCACAGTCCATAAATACAGTCCTGATCGTTCATGACGGTAAAATAGCAGTGTTTTTCTCAAAGTCTGAGCAGTAAAAAAAAATGCACAGGGAAGTAGTGGATTTCCATGCAGTCTTGAAGAAGTAGCGTTGTCCTTCCAACGGAAAGACAGTGCTGACTCGACATGCAGACAGGTAATGGGCCACAACAGAGAAAACCCACAGCAGAGTCAGTCGAAGTTTTGAAGAGTATTGGTGGGTAGGTCATCACAGAGCAGACCCACTGTAGTCCTGGTAGAGATTGGGGTATTGGTGGGCCACCAGAGGTGCAGACCCACTGCAGGCCTTGTAGAAATAATGGTACTGATGGATCATCAAAGATGTAGACCCACTGTAGTCCTTGTAGAGATTACGGTACTGGTGGGCCAGCAGCCATCTGTTGTGACTGTGCAGGTGCACAATCACCATCAAAGAGTCTTGCGGAGAATATAGCAAGTCCATAAACCACCACTTGTGCACTCACAAAGTTTTTTAATTGTCCTTAGAACCAGCAATGCTGTTATCCAGTCCCTTGCTGAATTATTAACACACGTGCAAACACTAACAGTCCCTACTTCTCACATATTGTCCATATACTATGACCAACAAAAACGTGTGCAGTGAAATGTACAAGTTACTTAATTTGATGACCTGGTGTCAATTACAATTTTATAACATAAGAATACAATTACAAAGATACAAAATACATCATTAAAAACATAATAGTACAGATAACATTTGTAGTACAGGCTTTACAAAAGAATAAAAATGTATACATCAGTGTTACATAAATAATGACATAAGCACATACATAAAAGATCAGAATAACCCTCGAAACATCAACTTCACACATGAGCAACAAAACAGAACAGATAAATAATGTCTAACATCTTTACAAAGAAAATAACATATTATAAATGCAAATTATATTTGAGGATAACAGTATTCCTCATCATAGTGAATGTAGCTTAGTACTAGAACAGAAAAAATTCTATGAAACTACACAAAGACAGGAAGAAAACAAATACACAAGGGTACACAAACACATAGTGGGATAACACAAAAGGAAAGGACAGGGTTTGTTTTCAGTGTATCATTTGGTACTGCAGTCCAACGCAAAACTTCATTCTGTAGATCTTTCATCTTATTTCAACCTTTGCTTCCACCAAAAAAAATCCTATTCAAGCGTGCTTTCTGTATATATATGTTCACATATTTCTTACCTCATTATTTATTTTCCATTATCTTACTTCATCATTTATTTCCAAGAAAATCCTACCTAAACCTGTTGTCCCTAAACCCTACTTTTTTTGGTTCATATCCTCTTTCAAAATACTGTTTTGGCCAAACCATTTTCTTAAAGATTTTCAATGTATTTCTTCCAATTCATCATAGTTAGTTTCGTATATAGTCTACCCCCCCTTAAGCTAACTTAAATCTACTGAGCTCAGATATATATACCAAGGGACGAGGCAATGCAGCATCACATAAAACAAGTAATATAAACAGCAATGAAAAAAAAACGCAGATTTGCGAAGCAAGCAGCATTAAGAAATTAGCAAAGCAATTGTAATATTACAACTAATCTAAGGCAATGTGCAGCAAACAATAAAAATAAATCATTAGTAAAACTGGCTTAACAGAATAACACAAAGTCAAATTCAATAACACTATGCCTGGCAAACAGCAGCAACTTATACCTAAACATGACATAGCTCAAGCAGAAAAAATATTACAGTAAAAATGGCCATGTTTAAAACTTACGTCACATCTTAACACTAGAGTGATGCATCACAAAAACTTACTCTACGAAAAAAAAATTTACCAAGTAGTTGAAAAGAAAATTATGTATGCAGTTCCTGTTATTAGTCCCTTCTTATTGTTCTTTCCATTCCAAGAGCTCCTTTTTCGAAGAATGTGGGTCATAAAATAATTATTTAATAGATCTGTTGACAGAAAGTGTCCACATTAGCAAATGAATTTTTTTATTTTTATTTTTTTATTTTTTTTTAAATATAAAACCCATGCTGCAACACAGCTGGAAACTAGATATCAAATGAAATAAGCAACTATGAAAGGCAAAGCATAAAAATATCAGTCAATAATGTGACATTTCATAAGTTAGTAGAAAAATCTATCAACTAGAGAGACAGTAGTCATAATCAGGTGTATAGACATAAAAATATTTCTCGTCATTTCATTAGGCATCCAGTGTAATCATATGTTTTCAAGTTCGACCGTGTCGTTTTTACAATGCTTTCTACAAAGGAATGTCAGAAGCGAGGTTAATGGCCTCTTTTTTTTCTCCACCTAATGGCTTTTTCTCCGGGCGGCTGGCCCAGCTGCGCGCCACAACGCATTACATCAAGGTCACTTACCTTTCTTAACGAAATATTTACGACAGCAGTTTTCGCTACAGCGACAGTCTCATATAAAAATATTTCACAGGTCAAGAATTAGCGTTGCAAATCTGTAGAAACAAAATCCTATAAATATAAGTGTCCAAAAAAAAATATTCGTCAGCATTGTGATACATTCACGCATTTACACACATTTCATAATTCTAAAAGTACGATTCTCGGTTTCCAACATACGTCTTCACAAGGCAGAGTTCCTAACCGCTACTCATTACTCCTTACCTTATTACACATATACAAATTCGTCGACGCTTTTTTAATATTTCATTACATGAAATACGTAGCATAATCAAATTCCTCATATAGCATCAGCTTCTTGACCATAAACATACCTCAGCAGCATAATACACATCGTCGTCGTAAAAATAACATCATAACACCTCAGTCAAATCTCAAAATCGTCGTAGCTTCCTCCAATAATATCAAAACTTTAAAAAAAATTCTCTGCTCATTTCAATAGTGTCATCTACCTCAAACGTACTTTAAAATCATGATCCCATACCAAATATATCATTCAAAGCTCTCATAGTATCACAATGGTTCTGAAAAAATATGAACAGTTCACAAAGTACTGACAAAATGCAATTTCATACGTATGAAGTTATTCAACTGTGTAATTACGTAAACATCTGTCACTGATGTAGTAAAATAAATGTTTGTCTCTCTCAGGTAAATAATCAGATAGCTGTGTAATTCTGTGTTAGAGAAATATGGTACCGAAGTGTAAAGTTGTATAAGCAAATACCATATTAGCTAGGGCTCCTTGTGCGTGCCAAACACATGGTACACACAGTAAACATGTACCCCCCTGAGGATACGTGTCCTGTAGCGCTAAACTGTGCGTCATGTTGTAAGATAATCTCTGTGGAAGTCTCGTAGTTATCGTCCTCCGAAAGCTAAGTTCTGCAGAAGTCAATGTACTTACCTGATGATACACAAAAGTGAAATGCTTTGCGTATAGATATCTTAGTTATTACGCTTATTGTTGTGATGAAGAAAGTACTGTGCTGTATCATATTGTTGTGCTACAGAAAAGGCTGCCTCATTGTTGCTATACCACAAAAGTTACTACTAAAACATGTTTTACTTTCCAGAAGAATTCAGAAAAACTGTGCAGATATAAAACAGATACACCGCAAAAGCAACAAGGTGAATTGTGTCACACATTAGTAGCGTCGTGATAAAATCGTTTAGCTGTCACATAAACTAACCACTGTGTCCTCTGGGATCTCACAGAAAGTACTTTAAATCCAGAATTTTTTTTAAGTAAACCAAAATATTGCATGAAAATCTCATTAGCAGTACTGGTAAATGTTCTAAGTATGTGAGCCTTATAGTCGTTACGTAATCGTGCAACAAACAAGCAAGAATGTACACACACAATAACACTGTGTCGTCTGTTCACTATAACAATGCATTCGTAATTTCTGCTTGGTTCTTGACTGTATATTTAACTTCAAACATTGTTGCTTGTTAACAGATTCTAAATCTGACATGCATACTAGTAATGTAAAGTGAAAAATTTTATGGCAAAGACTAAGTTAAAAAGCAGATCATCTCTCAATAAACGGTTTTACATGTGAAATGTGGTGTAAACCTTTACTCTTCCTACTACGCAGAGTTTCAACTTCAACGCAATTATCATGCGGTATACGTCGGATTCTGTAAGGTCCATTGTAAACTAGAAAGAATTTGTGACTCAAGTGTTTCTTCTTATGTGACAATGAATGAGCTTTAATGAGAACTTTCTGACCAATATACAATTTCTTTGCATTTGCTTTACCGTGTAGTTTTCTCCTTTTGTCTGCTGCAGATTTTATATTTTTAAGAGCCAAATCAATTATGTCTTTGTGTCGAAGTATACGTGTATTCGGGAAAGATACAAGCTCTCTGATTCTGTTCGGTGGTTCTTCATTCTTCAGTACAAGAGTAGGTGGTAAAGCAGTGGAATCATGAGGCATTTCATTCAGCACGTTTTGAAATAAGTGTAAATATCTGTCCCAATGCTGATGCTTTCTGTGACAATAAAGTCTGCAAAGCTTATTGATTTCTTTCATAATCCGTTCGGAGGGGTTACAATGTGGTGAGTACAATGAAATAAAAACTGG
The DNA here is from genome assembly GCF_023898315.1 of Schistocerca nitens. Classification (NCBI taxonomy): domain Eukaryota; kingdom Metazoa; phylum Arthropoda; class Insecta; order Orthoptera; family Acrididae; genus Schistocerca; species Schistocerca nitens. The sequence continues at coordinate 696,356,855 of NC_064615.1, read as the reverse complement.
TTTGATTTTATGGTTGCGAAGCATGCGTGACCAAAGAGCAGATCAGAATTGCGGTCCGTTATCTGAAATGACTTTAGCAACGTGGCCAACTTCACGTAAGAAATTTTTAACAAAGGCGTTGGATACAGATCGTCCAGTGGCTTTACGTAACGGAGTGAAAGAAACAAATTTGGAAGTAAGTTCAACAGCGACTAGAACGTACGAAAATCCATTCGATGTTCTGACAATGGGTCCCAATAGATCAACTGCAGCAAATTCTTTTAATTTAGAAGGAATAATAGGAAACAACGGAGCACGATGTGAGACAGTAGATGGTTTCGCCTTTTGACAAAGTTTACAAATAGACAAGACTCTTCGAATTCTCTTTTCCATATTGTTAAAATAACAAGTCGTTCGAAGAATATGATAACATTTTCGTGGACCAAAATGTGCGTAGCTGAAATGAATGTACCAAATGAGCTTATTAACAAAATCGTCAGGAATGCAAAGTACCCATAGCTTGTCATCAACAGTGCAGCATTTGAACAGTATGTTGTTTCTAACCAGATAATAATGCCGAATCTGAGTGTGTGTCTTTTCATGCCATTTACTTTTGATGTCTTTCCAAATCGGATCTTTATCTTGTTCATGAGCAATGTCCCTTAAAGATGTGGTGATGAAGTTTTCAAAGGCGACTTTCTGAATGTAAAGAATACTGAAATTTTTCTGAATGTTGCCTTCTGTGTTACTTTTCTCAAGCCCAGCCGGTGCGCGTGACAGCGCGTCCGCAACAATGTTCTCCTTGCCGGGAATGTAGACTATTGTGAAGCGGAATTCTTGCAGAAACAATGCCCAACGTTTTAACCTGTCATGATTTAATTTTGAAGACGTAAGAAATTGTAATGCACGATGATCACTGTATACTTTTACGTGCTTACCAGAAAGAAAGAAACGGAATTTGTTAAACGCCCAAACGATAGCTAAAGCTTCTAATTCAGTAACGGAATAATTTTTTTCAGATTTTGTTAGCACTCGGCTAGCAAAAGCAATGGTTTTCTGAACAGTAGTGTCATTTTCTGTGGCTTCTTGAAATAAATGGGCACCAAGACCGACTTTAGAAGAATCCGTGCTAAGGCAGAAATCTTGTGACAGATCTGGATGAGCTAGTATTGGCGCGTTAAGTAGCGATTCTTTCAAAGAATTGAATTCCAACTGTGCTTGTTCGTCCCAGTTCCAAATAGTATTTTTTTCAGTGAGAGAACAAAGTTTTGGTGTAACAAGGATTTGCATATTCAGAAAACGACGGTAAAAATTTACGAGACCTAGAAAACTGCGGTCTTTTTGTGGATGGAACTGGAATGGCTCTGATTGCTTCTAACTTTTCAGGATCCGGCTGAATGCCTTCAGAAGAAATAATATGTCCTAAAAACCTCACCTTTGACCTACCGAATTCAGACTTTTCCAAGTTAACTGTAATTCCAGATTCTGCAAAAATACGTAACAAACTGTTGAGGATGCGATTATGTTGTTCCCATGAAGCTTCTGCTATTAGAATATCGTCCACATATAAGGTGATGTGACGTTTTAAGAACTCAGGTAATATGGAATTTAGCCCGCGAATGAATGCTGCTGAAGAAATGTTCAAACCAAAAGGAAGTTTCCGAAACTGATAACAAACGCCGAAACAAAGGAAAGCTGTGTATTTTCTACATTCTGGATGAAGTTGGATCTGATAAAAGCTGGATCTGAGATCAATGGAAGACAGCACTTTTACACCATTAAAATTTTGAAGAAGTTCTTCCAACGTTTGCGGCCTGTCTGTTTCAGGAATAATGATCGTATTGATTTGTCTCGAATCTAAGACAAGCCTGATCGATCCATTTTTCTTCTCAACAACATGTAATGGATTGTTGTATGAGCTTACTGCAGGCTCAATAATGCCCCCGTCAAGCATAGATTGTATTTCTGTTCTAACACGGTCCCTATAATGTGCTGGAATTACGTATGGTCTAACACAAAATTTAGTATGCTCACGAACACGAAATTGGTATTGAAATCCCTTGATTGTTCCTGTTTTGTGAGTAAAAACTGTGGAATGTGCTTGTAAAATCTCAAAAAGGTCCTGCCTATCAGTGTCATTACAATTCTCAATTGTTTGAATTTTATTCTGAATTAACTCATTAATTTCAAATATGCCGTCGATATCATCCCTGTCAGTGCTTGCAGAGTGATTGTTAGTGTCTAGTTCCGTAGAAAATTCCGAACTGCTCTCTAACAGAAGGTAAAGCCGATTAATTTCCTCGTCATGGTTTGAGAGCCAATCTTCAAATTTCAAAGCTATTGGCTTACCTTCTTTTTCTAAGGTTATTTCAGCATCGTGGAAGCTTAAGATTGCTTTGTATTCATTCAAAAAGTCTACTCCCAATATAATTTCCGTCGACAATAATGGAACAATGAGAAAGTTCATAGAGAAGCTGTGGCTTTGGCAAAAGAATTCTAAGTTGGTTTGTTGGCGTACATCTACACTTTTTCCAAAGATTGCACCTTGTAATTTAATCTTACGTAACGGAAGTGTGGGGCAATCGTTCGATTTGTTGCATTTGCTAAAAGCTGTTTCACTAATTACTGAAATGGGACTGCCAGAGTCAAGTACTGCCGTAAATTTTACGTCATTTACTGTAATGTGAATCACAGGATATGCAATGTTGCTATGTTTTATGTCGTGTTCTTGGAGTAAGATGTCCCTAATGTCTTCCATTTTTACGTAATTACTAGCTACGGCAGCTGCGTCGTTAGTCTCATATGAACGTTTTGTGGCTGCCTGCGGTATGAGTCATTGCCTATTGTCTCTTTGTTGGCGCGCGTCGTTATTGGGATTTGGAGACCTAACTTCTACAAATTCACCGTAACGAGAGGGCCCTGCCCTGTTTAAGGGGATACGGAATCGGATTTTGGGTTAAAAAATCGAATTTTTTTTATCGGCGTATTATATTCTGCCATGTTTCCTCTTTAAAATGACGTATCATACATAGCTCTACTACAATTATAACTATTTTATTTTTATATATTTGTGAGATCGGGTATTGCGCTTTAGTTATACACGTCTCTCGTGGCTGACCATGAACTTTTTGGCAGTACCTTTAAAGTGACATGAATTCAAATATCCCGGTTTCCAGCGACTATTTATACACTAGTTGCCCGAAAATGTTTCTCTCTGGTTTCCTCAAGTTACTCTTTGACTTTGTAGCGGGACTGTTTTGTAAACAGTGTGATATAAGAAAGTAGTTGTTGTTGAGTTATTTCGTATTTAGTGCTTCATTTTTCGCAGTGAAAATGCCTAGAGCTAAAGCAAAAGTATTTAAAAAGCGTGTGAACTGGCAAAAGAAAAGAAATAATGATTCATTAGCAAAGCAAAGCAGTTCATCATCATCACTGTTGGAAAATGTGAATCCACTTATTACTGATTTGCCGAACGAACTTACACCAAATGAAAACAGTGCTTCTCATAAAAAACTAAGAGATTTGGAAGAGAAATATAATTTACTTGATAGAGGGAATGAAGTTTTTGAACTCATTGATACGAATATATTGTGTGAAGCTCTTGAAAACAGTTTGTGCTGCAAAAAATGTCTCTGAAAGTAGAATCCCATGTTGGCCTGGCTGCCCAGTTTAATTTAATATGCAGTGTTTGTAAATACAGCTGTAAGTTTCCAAGTTCGGTTTCAGTAACTGTAAATAATGGATACAAGAAAACTGAACTTTATAGTGTAAATATTAGGTTAGTTTATGGATTGCGAGCAATTGGTAAGGGCAAAGCAGCTGGTGATATGCTATGTGGTGTTCTAAATCTTCCAAGTGCACCTTCAAAGTTTGAAGCTTACAATTATGTACTAGGATCTGCAGTTGAAGATGTAGCACAGAAGTCAATGCAGGTTGCTGTGGAAGAAGCAGTGGAAGAAAATGACGGCAGTCGTGACCTCACAGTGGCGTTTGATGGCACGTGGCAGAAAAGGGGCCACACCTCCAACAATGGTGTTGTAACAGCAACTAGTGTTGATACTGGCACGGTTATTGATGTTGCAATAATGTCTAAATACTGTAGGTGCACAGGCAGGCTGAAAAATGAACACAGTGATGACTGTATTGCTAATTATTATGGTAGTAGTGGTGGCATGGAGGTTGCTGGGGTGAAGAAAATTTTTCATCGCTCTTGTGCCCCAAAGGTGAAAACAGCTGGTGTAAATACAATAGGGGACTAACAACAGGAGAGAAATACATTCACCACCACAGTCTACCATCAGCCATCATGGCAGAAATAAAGCCCATTTTCAGAGATCTGGCTGACAGAAGTCTTCTGATGAAATGTCTTCACGGAAAAACGCAGAACCCCAACGAGTGCTTGAATAGTGTGATATGGCATCGTCTCCCAAAAACAGTGTTTGTCGGAATTAATACACTACATTTTGGTGTGTATGATGCTGTGGCAACCTTCAATCTTGGAAATATAACTAAATGCCAGGTCCTTCAAAAGTTGGGTATGTGTGTTGGTTCCCGTACAGTACGTGCTATGTTCTTTTTAGATCAGCACAGACTAAGGCATGCTGATAATATAATCAAGACATTAGTGAAAAAAGCAAGACAGGTGCAGAGGGGTGCCAAAAGAAGACTTGAAGATGATTATGAAGACTGTGAAGGGGGTATTAGCTACGGATCAGGAATGTTTTAATCTTCTTTCTCCGTTTCCCGTAAGTTTACTTTTTACTTCATCTAGGAACATTATCTCAGGTACTGGTCAACCTAGAAGTCTGAAATTTTTATGACGTAGTGACATAGGTCCCTATTACATACTGAAACAACGATTTTTTAATTACTTGATTTACAAAAGACTTAGGGGTGATAGTCTAGTAAAAAGCGATGGAAAAAATTTACTTAAAAATAAATGTACAATATCTCTGTAAGAAAATACTTTGACAATAAACTGTTGTTTCAGTATTGTTGTAACATATGAATGCACATACAGTAAAATTTTTACCTCTCTGTCTCCAGTAGTTTGTGAGAAAATGTTCCCTATAGTAGGCATATATTAACATTGCGGGGATAGGTGATTCCGTATCCCCTAAAATCCCGCCAGTTCTGATGCAATTCAGGTCTGTCATTACCATCATATCGTCTGTCGTTATGTCGGTAGTTTCTGTGGTTCCTTTCTTGTCGATTAAGTGGTGGAGAATTTCTCCCTGAATCGTAACTGTGCGTTGAACTGTTGCGTCTGAAATTACTCTGTCTCCCTTGATAATAATAGTTCTGATTACCATGTTGTCTGTTTCTATGGTTATCTCCGTCATATTCATTACTACGGAAATGCGATATTTCTCTGTAACTATTATTCTGCCAGCGGTTGTCATAAGGGTGGTGTCTGTTTTGGTCACGATTTGTGTTGTGAGAATAGCCTTGTCGTGTCCATTTATTATTTCTGTCATCACGGAAATGTGACGGATGTGACCTGTAACTGTTGTGCTCCTGTTCTCGCGTTCCGCGATTGTCAGTGTCAATTTCTAATTCTTGTAAGAGTCCCTGAAAAGCTTCAATGTCGTCTTTGCAACGTCCTGCTAAAATAATATGCCGTAAATGTTCAGGCAGTTTGATTAAGCAAATGCGGATGAGTTCTGAGGGGCTGTATGGGTTTGAAAGATACTGATTCTTGTGTAACATGTCTTCAAAATATTTCATAATACTGGAAAATTCAGATTGTTCGAAACGTTTCATCATTATGATGCTATGTTTTACTCGGTCTTGTGTGGCTTGAGACCAATATGCTAAGAGGAAGGCATGATAAAAATCTCCTTCACTGTGACAATCGTGAATGACCGAACGCATTCTTACAGCTGGTTCATTCTCTAAATAGCCACACATAAATTCTAATCTGTGTTCTAACGGCCAGTTGGGGGGAAAACAATGAGAGAATTGATGGAGCCACGCTTGTGGATGAATGTCGTTGGCAGAATTTTTAAACGTTTTGAATTTACGTGTAGTAATGAACAGCTTATAGTCAAAGTCATCGTGTCGGTGAGTAGCATATCGGTCATTGTTAGGTCGTGTCGGCCGTTCCATCTCAAAATTCGGTGCACATTGCCAATTTCTTTCATAACTTCCGAAATGCCCTGTGTTCTTATTTTGTGGCTGTTCCATATTTCCAAGTCCCTCTTCCCGTATTGGGGCGCGAGTGTCCTCTGAAATACGTAATTCTTGTACTACTTGTGCCAACTGATCTTGCACTTCCCGGATTTCTCTTTTGTACTGTGTATTGATTTGATTTTGATTTTGTTTGAATTTTCTAATTTGTTCATACTCTTCAGTGTCAGTGAAGGCTACAGGTGTTGTGTCATTCAGATCATCATCTACCTTTGTAGATAAGTTAGTGAACTGATCTGAAAGTTCGGCTACTTTATCCGATAGTGTACTTATTTCCTCAGTGTGTTTTTCTGAACCAAGTTTCAGAGTATCTACTGTGTCCTTTAAGTTTTCCTGAGTTTTTGCAAGTTGCGTAACCGAATCGGTAGATGCAACTGAGTCAAATTTAGCTTGCAAGGTCTCATGATTTTCATGAACAGTAGTTTGCAGTTCTTTTATGGCTGCTTCGTGATTCTGTAATGCATTTGCATGCCGCGAAAAAATAGGTTGAAAATGCTCACAAATTTGTGTTTGTACGTCATTACAGGCTTTTTGACATTTCGATTCAATGTTATGTAACTCAGTAGTTAAATCTTCACGTGTTTGTTCAAGAGTTTGTTCCAATGAGTCTAACTTTTGTAGCTGTTGCTGTGTTTGTCTCTGATTTTGTTCCATTTGTTTCTGATTTTGTTCAATTGTGTCTAATTTTTGAAGCTTTTGCTGTGTTTGTCCCATTTGCTGTATTAATTGTAATAACAATGCACTGGTGTCTGGAACATGTTCCTCAGTGCTTTTCGGCAGTGCATTTGCACCGGCAACATTCACATTTTGACAAGCAGAAAATGTGTCTTGACTTATTTGAGAAAACGGTGAGGACCCAAATCCTGAATACACAGCATTTCCGAGATTGTTTCCTGTCATTTCGGATTCCTGAGGCGAGCTGTCGCCGACCGATCGATCGATAATGCTTCCCTGTTCTCTAATTGTTTCGCTGTCTACACCATTGTTTGCCACCCGCTCCATTTCCCTATGCACAGTTACCAAATTACTACTTTGAATATTAGTTAATTCATCACACGGTGGCGCTAACACACTGCTTTCGTCTTCGCTGTCATTTCTCAATTTACTTGGGAGCCTAGTGTTACGTCTTTCACACGCCATTATTGTCACAGTATTTCACACGGCAACACAGAAAAACACAATTTGAAGAGCAAAAATAAGAGAACACATTAACATAACACTGAAAATAATATCTAGTTAATTGCAGCTGCGAAATACTTGGTGCAAATCTACATGCATGCCACAACTATTTTACTATACAACAATGAAAAACTACAACTACAATGGAGATTCTCTCTACAATTACGCGCTAGCAATAATCAAAAGCTACACTAATCACACAAACTACAAGGAAAAAAATCAGAAGATTCCAGTGAGGTATCCTCGGCTAAGGGTAGACATATGAAACGTCCCCTTATAACAATTTTACACGACTGTGCTTAACCTGACACACAATATTTATAGCGCAACGCAATCTGACTTTCAAAAAAATCCCTACAAAAGAATGGCCCTGACTAACATTAACCTATACGTCTCACAAATCACTTACCTCACAAAAATCTTGGTTACTCCCACTACTGCATTACAGCGAGCGCCACTACTGCCAGCTAAATAAAAGATTCAAACTATGGAAGGCACTAACTACTGATAGGGATAGTTAGCAAATGAAAGATATTAATAGAGAACAAAGAATGTATTTACCTTGATATCATCATATATATAGCAGTTCATGACAAATTACAAAACTCCGCCATCTGTCTCCCCACATCCACCACTGCTGGCGGCTCACCTCCAACTGCCCAACGCTACGCGCTGTTCGCAGCCAGCTGCCTAACACTACAATGGCGAGTATTACAACAATGCAAACTGGCCACAGGCTGCACACAGCACAGCCAGTGATTTTCATACAGAGGTGGCGTTACCAATAAAACAACCTAAACAGCCTACTTACAATACATGCGGACGTGCATTGTCCTGTTGGAACAGCAAGTTCCCTTGCCGGTCTATTAATGGTAGAACGATGGGTTCGATGACGGTTTGGATGTACCGTGCACTATTCAGTGTCCCCTCGACGATCACCAGTGGTGTACGGCCAGTGTAGGAGATCGCTCCCCACACCATGATGCCGGGTGTTGGCCCTGTGTGCCTCGGTCGTATGCAGTCCTGATTGTGGCGCTCACCTGCACGGCGCCAAACACGCATACGACCATCATTGGCACCAAGGCAGAAGCGACTCTCATCGCTGAAGACGACACGTCTCCATTCGTCCCTCCATTCACGCCTGTCGCGACACCACTGGAGGCGGGCTGCACGATGTTGGGGCGTGAGCGGAAGACGGCCTAACGGTGTGCGGGACCGTAGCCCAGCTTCATGGAGACGGTTGCGAATGGTCCTCGCCGATACCCCAGGAGCAACAGTGTCCCTAATTTGCTGGGAAGTGGCGGTGCGGTCCCCTACGGCACTGCGTAGGATCCTACGGTCTTGGCGTGCATCCGTGCGTCGCTGCGGTCCGGTCCCAGGTCGACGGGCACGTGCACCTTCCGCCGACCACTGGCGACAACATCGATGTACTGTGGAGACCTCACGCCCCACGTGTTGAGCAATTCGGCGGTACGTCCACCCGGCCTCCCGCATGCCCACTATACGCCCTCGCTCAAAGTCCGTCAACTGCACATACGGTTCACGTCCACGCTGTCGCGGCATGCTACCAGTGTTAAAGACTGCGATGGAGCTCCGTATGCCACGGCAAACTGGCTGACACTGACGGCGGCGGTGCACAAATGCTGCGCAGCTAGCGCCATTCGACGGCCAACACCGCGGTTCCTGGTGTGTCCGCTGTGCCGTGCGTGTGATCATTGCTTGTACAGCCCTCTCGCAGTGTCCGGAGCAAGTATGGTGGGTCTGACACACCGGTGTCAATGTGTTCTTTTTTCCATTTCCAGGAGTGTATTTTGGCTTGTTTCCGAAGAAAGGACTGTAGTCATACCCTACTCATCAACATCAGTTTCTATGAGAAATAAAGGAACTTTGATTTAATTGTCCACAACTTAAAGTGCTCATATCTCTTTTACAAGTAATGCTTGTGTTGCTGATGTTTACTTTAAAAATTAAGAACATAATTTAGGAATGGTGAACGATCCACTAAAATGTAGGGGATGTGACGATGACAGTCTTGGCCTGCTGCAATAAATACTAAGAAATCATAAATTTTTCAAGTTGCTTCAGCCTTCTCAGGCGATCACTGGCGACTCTTATAAAACAGACGTATAACTGCATTTACTGAAAGACATTTAGCTAAGATTGTTATGTTATGAATGACCGCCTTAAAAGTATTCAGCACATAGGTCTCCGTTGTTGATTGTTAATACACTTTGAAGTACCATTCTGCATGACACAAGAATTTATTTGCTAAATTACAATACATGTTCTCAGAACAATGACCTGTCACTTTCAGTTCATGCCCAACACACTACTTGATTCATATCCATGACTGATAGAAAATAGTGAAAGTCTCAGCTTCTATCGAAGCTCTCTGACCTTTCCTTAGACAGTACTGTACAAACCGAAAAGCTAACGGATATAAAAATCCACAGCAATTGACAGTAGAGTTCAGCAATCCGGTTTCGATACACCAGGAAGACCCGGGTACGTTCTACAAATAATCCGTTTAAGTCAACCGTTTCCATCAATCTCTTCATTTATTTCTTGTGTACAGTACTATGGTTGATGTACTGAGGCTTCAAGTTCGAAAGCAAGGTACATATAATTTACGGAGCTACATTGCAAGCTAAAACAGATAAGCCTTACGTCTTCAAAAAAGGACAACTATCCAATAAAATTAACTGTACAAATTTCCAACTTCACTTTCAGCCACACAGGAACGAAATGTGAAGTGCTTATTTAGGACTATGAATTAACATTAACGATAGTTTATTTGTGACATATTTTGCATCTTCTCCAAACAATATTCTTTCACAGGCAAGACACAATTTTTCGTACAGACTTCTTAGTGCAATGTAACTATCGTAACGGAACCTTCATAACTCAGAAGTTAAATAACTTTTCAGCAAAGCTTATTTAAAATTTTACGGAAATATTTTGAATTAAAATAAGAATATATTAGTTATGTCGCGGGTAATAACCGTCTTCCGGTGTGTTCATTTCTTTGTGGATATTTGTCAATGCGCGGTTACTGTTCAAATGGTTCAAATGCCTCTAAGCACCATGGGACTTAACATCTGAGGTCATCAGTCCTCTACACTTAGAACTACGTAAACCTAACTTACCTAAGGACATCACACACATCCATGCCCGAGGCAGGATTCGAACCTGCGGTTACTGTGTCAACAGTGGCAAACATGTTCGATATCAACTGGAAACCACTGAAGTCCATTATTCATCAAACTTCTTCATGAGTTACCTGATATTCACACAGTTTACAATGTGAAATGACTATCATTATTTTGTAATACAGAACGCCAGTCACAATATCTTTACGGATAAATGTGTAATACATTTGATCAAAACTTAAATGGTTGAAATCCTATCCGGCCCAGCCTGTTTCCTATATTTTCCAAAAACCGATGAATTAAATTTCAGGATAGTTCCTCTGAATGTTTCTGTCGACTAGCCTTCTAACTCCTTTCCCTGCCAGTATTTGGTCCATCTTTAACGGCCTTGTTGTCAGCAGGATGATCAGTCGTAATCTTTCTTTTCTTTTTGTTTTGCCGTTCCATTTCTATGCCTTCTAAGACACCAGTTAGCGTCCATTTTGTGATGTTGGTCAGCAGTCATGTTACGCTGTCCGTGGCTGTAACTGTTCACTGATGCTTCTGTTAGACCTACAAAGTTCGGTAGATTTCACATGTGTGTCTAAAAGCATCATACATCTCATTGCGAGTGTGGGCTGTCCGTCGAATGTAATTTTGGGCTGAAGGACCACAGAGGTTATGAAGCTGATAGGAGGACTGTGCACATACCAAACGTGGCAAACATCTCCGTTCCGCCTTGATTGGAGAATGTAGAGAGTTTCAGTAGGTGTCGAGAAAGGAATATTTCCAGATGAAGATAAATGGTAGCGACTTGTCTTACTAAAAGTTAGTCTTGCACAACAAGGCAGATTTCGCATTACTTTATGTTTGAATAAACTGTTGTTGATTAAAAAAATTTCATCATAATCCTGACGCTGATAGTTCATGTCCTCATTGTAAATGTTCTCATTATTACATAATTTAAGATGTTATTACTGTCGACAACAGACAGTGTATTCTATTCAGGGGGCTGTATGGGCTTAATGATGTAGCTGTGGCTTCATGGTTCACTACTGGTTAAATACACGTATACAATATATGGTGTAAGTGAAAGCAAGTGAGGAAGAAGAGAGAAGAAAATATATGTCAGACCCTAAATTTGCTGATGACTCTGCCTTTCTGGAAAAGTCGTAGATGACCTGTCAGATAGGTCACATAACACAGAACGTGTCATAAGGAGAAAAGGCTATGTGAAGGTAATGAATAGAGGGAGAATATAGAATGAAAGGAAACAGAACGCCTTCAGGCACAAATACATGCTTCATTTCGATTTCTAAGGTTTCGTCTTCAGCTGCTTCATCAGTTAACATCGTTTTTTGAAAACGGCCTATTATTACTGTTCCTGTTTAGTACATAGGTATACAACTATGTGCACATTGTGACTACAAATTTTACAAAACTAAGACAAAGACGAAAATATACTATTTCAAGTAGTGGTTTCACGAACTTCTTAAGCGTGGTATATATACGTACACTACTGGCCATTAAAATTGCTACACCAAGTGGAAATGCAGATGATAAACGGGTATTCATTAGACAAATATATTTTACTATAAGTGACTTGTGATTACATTTTCACGCAATTTGGGTGCATAGATCCTGAGAAATCAGTACCTAGAACAACCACTTCTAGCAGTAATAACGGCCTTGATACGCTTGGGCTTTGAGGCAAACAGAGCTTGGACGGCCTGTACAGGTACAGGTGCCCATGCAGTTTCAACACGATACCACAGTTCATCAAGAGTGGTGACTGGCGTATTGTGACGAGCCAGTTGTTCGGCCACCATTGACCAGACGTTTTCAATTGGTGAGAGATCTGGAGAACGTGCTGGCCAGGGCAGCAGTCGAACATTTTCTGTATCCAGAAAGGCCCGTACAGAACCTGAAACATGCGGTCGTGCATTATCCTACTGAAATGTAGGGTTTCTCAGCGGTCGAATGAAGGCTAGAGCCACGGGTCGTAACACATCTGAAATGTAACGTCCACTGTTCAAAGTGCCATCAATGCGAACAAGAGGTGACCGAGACGTGTAACCAGTGGCACCCCATACCGTCACACCGGGTGATACGCCAGTATTGCGATGACAAATACACGCTTCCAATGTGCATTCACCGTGATGTCGCCAAACACGGATGCGACCATGATGATGCTGTAAACAGAACCTGGATTCATCCGAAGAAATGACGTTTTGCCATTCGTGCACGAAGGTTCGTCGTTGAGTACACCATCGCAGGCGCTCGCTCCTCTCTGCGAAGCAGCGTCAAGGGTAATAGCAGCCATGGTCTCCGAGCTGATAGTCCATGCTGCTGCAAACGTCGTTGAACTGTTCGTGCAGATGGTTGTTGTCTTGCAAACGTCCCCATCTGTTGGCTCAGGGATCGAGACGTGGCTGCACGATCCGTTACAGCCATGCGGAGAAGATGCCTGTCATGTCAACTGCTAGTGATACTAGGCCATTGGGATCCAGCACGGCGTTCCGTATTACCCTCCTGAACCCACAGATTCCATATTCCGCTAACAGTCATTGGATTTCGACAAACACGAGCAATAATGTCGCTATACGATAAACCGCAATCGTGAAGGCTACAAGCCGACCTTTATCAAAGTCGGACACGTGATGGTACGCATTTCTCCTCCTTACACGAGGCATCACAACAACGTTTCACCAGACAACGCCGGTCAGCTGCTGTTTGTGTATGAGAAATCGGTTGGAAACTATTCTCATGTCAGCACGTTGTAGGTGTTGTCACCGGCGCCAACCTTGTGTGAATGCTCTGAGAATCTAATCATCTGTATATCACAGCATCTTCTTCCTGCCGGTTAAATTTCGCGTCTGTAGCACGTCATATTCGTGGTGTAGTAATTTTAATGGCCAGTAGTGTATGTGTTACTTGAGACAATTATATATATATCTTGAGACAATTAAAAATCTCGAATATGATGCATTGAAGGAAAATATGCTCTAGGTGAAAACTTAATATTAGCAAAGGGGATATCTGTCTGTGCTGCTACTTGCCACCCCCTCTACATACCTCCTGCTTAGTAGGGGTCTACTTTGTATTTTCAAAGGTAAACCCCCATTTTATCGTATATTCGGATCCTACAACATAAAACACATACGGTTAATTCTAACCATATTTTCCCATTCACAGTAGATAGCGATGTAATCAACAAATGTCAAGTGTGCTTGTTTTTGGAAATAGAAACCGATGCATTCGAATCTACATTTCGTTTACAATGTAAATGTAGACCTATATACTGCAAAGGTTGATACTGATGTTCAAACTTTGCTATAGTGTTGCAGATGTGATTGTACAGTACAAATACCTGTAATATGCAATTCATTGACATTTATGTCAAACAATAAACGTGTATGGTAATGCATTTTTCTGTTCCCTATGGGGTGCATTATAGTGAGTCTGAAGACCATCGGATTCAGGTGGTCGTCATCGAACCCTGCGATCAGGGCGACTGATTTCGGCGTGTGTTCTCCAGTCACTATAACTCTCGCGCTGGCCGCTAAGCAACTACTGGCAGAATACAAAACCACAACTATTGTTATAACATGAGACGCCCATGCAGTGATAATGACAGGCACAGCAGCCATGAATGCTCACCAGAATCAAACACCTCATATGTGAGAAGCTAGGAGACTCGCTTAAATCAAACACCCCACTGGTGAGATGGAAGCGGACTCATCGATACTAAGCGTCCCATTGGAAACAGAATACTATTACATCCACGTCATTCATCTCATATACAAATTGAAATACATGAAACAGTTGTGAAGGATTTTAGGAGTATTACCTGTATACAGCTGCTAAGATGGTATGGAGGCCAGTATCAGAGAAGTATAAAAACTGACCATGAGGAGAGAAACGACATTGGTAAAAAAATTTATTTCTCACGTCTGTTACTTTGCAATTAAACTTATATTTATAGTATGTAACAGGCCAACGGCCTGGCCGCAGTGGTAACACCGGTTCCCATCAGATCGCTGAAGTCAAGCGCTGTCGGGTTGGGATAGCACTTGGATGGGTGACCATCCGGTCTGCCGAGCGCTGTTGGCAAGCGGGGTGCACTCATCCCTTGTGAGGCAAACTGAGGAGCTACTTGATTGAGAAGTAGCGGCTCTGGTCTCGTAAACCGACATATGGTCAGCAGAGCGGTGTGCTGACTACGTGCCCCTCCATATCCACATCCAGTGACACCTATGGGCGAGGAAGTAATGGCGATTAGTCTGTACCTTTGGGCCTTCCAAGGCCTGTTCGTACAGAGTTTATTTTAGTTGGTTTTAGTATGTAACAGAATTTTATTCACATAAAGTCTGTGGTACAGTTACATAATCCACCAGCAGGAAGAAACTGACATGATTCAATAGACGACTACTCAAAGAGCAGAATTGCAATAACATGAGACTTGTTCAACAATCACACAATCTCATCCACTTATCAATAGAAAATTTAATTCTGCGTGAATGAACCAATCTTTATATACGGAGAGTACTCACTGAAGATTACGAGTCTAATGTCTCTTGGTGGCTGTAGCAAGTATTCACTTTTCTCCAATGAAGGTAACAGGAGGATCCTTGTACCATTTTAATAATATTCTATAAGGCAGCACAAAAGAAGTGACATCAGAATTACTGAGTAGCATGTTCAGTGGTGATGTAACGTGTGTTTTGTAGGTGCGGCGCGGCGGCGATGAGGAGGTAGCCGGCGCGGCGGGATGCGGCGGGTGTGCGCCACGGGGCTCGTCCTGCTGCTCACCCTCACAGGTCTGCCAACCTCTGCATGCCACTGCTACTGCTGCTGCCAACTGCTGCTCTCTATCGTTCTTTCCAATTGTCAAATTAACGTGTCACAGTACTTCAGCAGCTGTCTGAAAAGTAAACACTCACGGAAATAGAAACTGTTGCACCTTGAAGCTCTAGTCCCCAATTATCAGACTTCATTTCCATTGTATTCAAAACTTATTTCCATCATAAACGTCAGTCTTAGTACATTCCTTAATTCATTTTCTCATGCAAACAGACTAAAAATGTTGCTTTCACGATTTGCTTGCCATAGGCTACCTGAAATATTTTCTGTCATGTCTCTTCTTTTCTCTTTCCTTCGTTGGGGACCACAATCATGTACAAACTTTTGTATGGATTTTTCTCTCTGTACTACTATTCAGTTATTTCACAGAATCGTTATGTCGGATTTGTCGCCATTATCAAGAACACAATGAACTGAAAAACAATAAAAAGTACATATCATACAAAATATGGCCTAATGTTGAGAACATCACTTACATACCACAAGATGCCCAACATGATAAGATGACATGTCGTCGTCGAAATAACATATGTGTACTTATAAGTCAGTCATCATATTACAGGATATGAACACAGATCAAAATACGTAATTCGGCTGATAGTGTGCACGGCAAACGAACCTTAACATACCGTATTGCATATATGACAGCTGACACAGTGCTTGACCTGCATGCATCATGTCCACACATGAACTAACATTAACATTTGTCAAAAAAACTTTACAAATCGTTATGAAGTTGTATCATAGTTTGAATCATATAATCTTTGGATTTCCCAAGGCAGTACTGGGAAAGCAAAACGAGACTATTGGTTTTTCATAGTGTTTAACATGCACTTATAATACATGCACATACTAAATGCTTACAACGGAAGAATACAAAACTCCGTTCTCAGAATGTAAATATGACCATTTTAAGATATGTTACAAAACGTGATACTGAAAGAAATCACATAGATGCAATGCCATAAGATCGCAGTCTACTCAATCCAGATGATATGCATAAAGGAAATGCATACACGCGACTCTTCACAAGACTCTTGCGAATGACAAGAAGCACCACAAAACTCAGAAACCAACACACCTGCAAAACCCTGAGTGCAGAACACACTTAATGATGTTCCTTACGCATTCCCAGAAAGAAGACAGTGTTTATAATATATTATTTAAAACATGATTGTACTGAAGAGGGACGGTGGAAAGGTGGATGGGGTGGGGGATAAAAGGGCAGTGGATAAGGGTGTGGGTGGAGTAGGAGATGGAGGTGGAGGTGGAGGAGAGAAGGTGGAATGGGGAAGGCTAGGAAGGAACGAAAATGGTACACTGGCATGTTACACTACATACATTATCATGTACTGCAGTATTACTAGAAACTAATTAATTTTATATTAATGTTGTCTTACTAATTACATCATGAGAAGATTAGAAGTACACATAGTAGATTCTACGTACATCAGCAGAAATGAGAACAGTGAGGAACTAAACATTAGGACTGGTGAAGACACATTAGATGAAGCTAAGGTATTCTGCAACCTAGGCCGTAAAATAACCCACGATGGATGTAGGAAGGAGGACGTCAAAAGCAGACTAACGCTTGAGAAAAGGCACTACTAGCAAAGATAGGTCTACAGTATCAAACATAGGTCTTAATTTGAGGAAGAAATTTCTGAATATATACATATGGAACACAGTTTTGTATGGAAGTGTCATGGACTGTGGGAAAACTAGACAGAAGAGACTCAAAGCATCTGAGATGTGGTACTATAGAATAATGTTGAAAATTAGGGGGACTGAAAGGTAAGGAAGGAGGAGGTTCTCCACAGAATAGGTGAGGGAACGAATACATGGAAAATATTGACAAGAAGGAATGACAGGATGGTAGGACATCAGTTAAGACATGAGGGAATAACTACTGTAGTACTAGAGGGAGCTGTAGAGGGTAAGAACTGAAGAGGTAGACAGAGACTGGAATACACATGGCAAATAACTGAGGAGGAAGGTTAAGAGTGCTACTTAGAGTTGAAGATGTTGGCACAGCAGAGGAATTCGTGGTGAGCTGCATCAGAGCTGTCAGACGACTGATAACTCAAAAAAATGCGTTCTTAAAATAAAATATATGTTGTACAAATAATAATTATTTAACTATAAAATAACATGTTTTTAAAATGAAGTAAAATGTATAATGTAAACTAATTTCTCCCAGCCCCATATAGGTTCCTAATAGCATACACATATTTCTGAAAATTCATGATGCAGATTTGTAATAGCTACGAAAATACTTGTAACACTTATAACGGAAAACATGGCATGTATATGATAGGTATTATTATAAGGGAAAATATTCATCCTTCAGTTATATATTCTATGCATTTCCTAAAAAAAAAAAAGCAGGAAAGAAAAACGAAATATCCTCCGAGAAACAGCAGAGAATGAAACGAATCAGTCATGCATCGTTATCAAATTTTGAGCTATGTAGGTAGTTCCAAGTCTCCAGCTCATTATTTTTAAATCAGTTACGAAATTTCTATCAAACAGAAAAAAGACAGAAGAACAAAATAACCCCTGCCACACACCAGACATGAAGCAAATTACTATTCTATTGTCATCCTGTTCTGAACTATATTGATAGTCTGAAGACTCTAGCTTATTGAGAAGTTAATTTGAAGTCAGTTGCAAAATTTGATGAGTGCAGTCAGACAGATATAAAAGTGAAGTACCCTTGGCTACACTTCCATACAAGAAAGAGAGTTAATATTGCACTGTCTTGCAGTTTTAAGATATTTTGAGTGTTTCAAGTCTCTAGGTCATAAGGAAGTTAGTTCAAAATAATTTCAGAATTTGTATCAAACAGACAAGAAACTGTCATAACAGAAAGCTGTTAATAAAAGAAGAATATTTAGCAAAAACTGTTAGAAACTTATTAAAGATTAAAAATTAGGTAAATTATTGGATTAAGACCACCTACCGAATAGCTGGTATGTCCACTTTGGCACGAATAACAGCGGCAAGGTGTCGTGACATAGAAGCCATGAGGCCTTAGTAGGTTACTGAAGAGACGTGGTACTGTAGCTGCACATGCAAATCACCTACTTCGCATAAATTCCAGAGAGGGAGGGGATGAGCTCTGATGCTACATTGAATCATGTCGCAGATTTGTTCAATCGGGTTCAGACCTTCGAGTTGGCAGACCAGCACATCGCCACTACATTCCTCGGACCACTCAGCTACTCTCCTGGCCTTGTGACACGGCGGATTATCTTGTTGAAAATGCTACTGCCATCAGGAAACATGATCGTTATGAAGAGGTGTATGTGTCTGTAACCAGTGCACAATAATCCTTGGCCATCATGGTGTCTTGCCCAAGATCCAGTGGACCCACAATAACGTGTCCTGCAGTACGGGTGTCAAGGAGTTGTACCCCTAGTAGATGGTGAATTTGTGCCCTGCCGTCTTCATAATGGAAAAGGGATTCATCAGACCATGCAATGCTTTGCTATTATCCATAGCGGGTGGTTACATATCCATTTAATTCATAGATGCCGATGTTGCAGTGTTAACATTGGCACATGCTTGTGTCGTCGGCTGTGGAGGCTCTTTGTTAGGTGTGTTCAGTGCTCTGTGTGTTCACGCACACTTGTACTCTTCGCAGCATTAAAGTCTCATGTTAATTCTGTCACAATTCCGAGCCTGTCTTGTTTTACCAGTCTGACCAGACTACGACGTACGATCCTTTTAATGAAGATGGCCGCCTAACCCAATTGTGTCTCGATGTTGTTTCACATTGGGTTCACCAGTTGTTGATGACACTCGCTACAATACTCCTTTAACACCACACAGGCTGCGCACTTTCCGAAATCGTCATGTCGAGCATGTGAACCATCACAATCTACCTTCAGTAAAACTCAGATGGATTGTGTGCCTGCACCATTCTACACACGGAAAGCATGCTCAATGATACTACATGCATCGTGTGTGTGTCTGACTAGCAGACATTCCTCAACAGGTGACGCTGCTATCGCCTGGGCAGTTTTACATCGGTTCTAGGTTGGTGGTCATAAAGTTGTGGCTGATCAGTGTACGCTTATAGTGTGGAGACACTACGTTGGTACTGACATAACCTATATGGCTCATCTAAATTCATGAATACATTCACAGTTTCATTGGTGTCAATACTTAGACAATATAATTAATGGGTGTTTGTAGCCCTGAAGTTAAAGTAGAAGAAAATTGGGGGTGTTATAGGGTTGGAGTTGGTGAAGGAGGAAGGGAGACTGGAAGGGGAACAAGTGAAGCAGGAAGGACGGAACACTGATATTTTACGTTATAAGGAGGTGCACCACAAAAAAGTGACATTGTTGGGGGCACAGCTTGTGTAGTACGCATTTCTGCCACTAGGTGTAGTATAGCGAACTTATTGCCAGTTCAGTGCCTCCTGTGTTGCCGACCTCACCTGTTCTGTTCATGTGTAGTGACTGTTTTTGCTAGTGCTTTTTTGTTCTTGTTTCGCTTTTCATGATGGGAAGTTTAAGTGAACAATGTGCAGCTGTGAAATTTTGTTTTATGCTAGGTAAAAATGCTACTGAAACTGTTTTAGTGCTGAAAACAGCGTACAAGAATGACACTATGGTAAAAAATCAAGTGTATAGCTGATTTTCTCGATGTAAAAATGGCGGTATGTCGATTGATGACAAACCTCGTTCTTAACGACCATCAAGTACCCAAATCATAGAAACATTGAAAATATTTGAGAGCTTGTGAATCAAATATTTTATTTGGAAGTTTTATGAAGATTGCGCAACAGTGATCGTCAAAAAAGGCACGATTTGTGCCAGACAGGGGACTGGTTCTTCCACCACGACAATGCACCAGCACGCAAAGCCATCTTTGTTACACAGTTTTTGGCTAAAAATGGCGTGGTTCCGCTGCCCCACATATTACTTGCCTGACCTGGCTCTGTGCGACTTTTTTTTATTTCCACACATGGAAAGGGTCATGGAAGGACACCGATTTGACGACATTGAAGATGTCAAGAAAAAATGAGGGAGAAGCTCCAGCTATTTCTAAAGATGACTACAGAAAATGTTTCAATTAGTGGAAGCACCAGTAAGACAAATGTATTAGCTTTAATGGCGAGTTTCTGATAGGGATAGGGTTGTTTTGTAAACAGTTTGAAAATAAATAAAAAAATGAATCCGGTTCATTTTCAGTATCCCCTCGTATATACATAAACATATACTGTAGTAATACCATTCAGCTTCACATTATTGTGGTCTTAATAATACCATCAATTGGAGATCTGAAACATATATGAGCATTATATACATTCTTAAACTAAAATACCTACACACTCATTTTGTAAGTAATAATATAAGAAAATCTATCAAAACTTACTGGAAAAAGCCTTATGAAGGAGATACTCAGAGATGAAAGTGGAGTGAAGGAGGGAGGGTGGAAGGGGGAAAGGGAGGAATGTTCTGAAGTTGGTATATTAACAGGCTGCATGATGTACATAACCATATACAGAAGTATTACATAAAAATTCTCTAATTTTATATTAATGTTGTTGTACTAATGAGACCATGGATACATCTGAAGCAAATATGATAGGTTTTATGCACTGTCTTGAGATATCATTTTAATAAATTGAATTTACAAATAATAAATAATAAAATGTATTAAAATTATTTGACAGTTTCTAAATATTAAAAGTTAGTAGAAATAGATAGGTCCTATGAGACATATGCTTGAATTGTGGGGATAGTATACTAGTACTGAATTCTTAATTCAGGCATACAGGCATGGTTTGGTGGTATCGCTAAGCAAATAATGTGAACCTGGCATTACAACAGGGTCAATGTTTGTAGCCCAGTAGCTAAAACAAAAGAAAATTGGCTGTCACCATAAATTGTCAACATATATTAAATTTTACATTAATATGGTCCTAATATAGCGCCATAGTATAGAAAACTGCAGCATATAAAAATATTTATATACACTCACGACATACCCTACCAATACTTTTAGTTTTAAATCTTTTGGCTGGTGAAAAATCTTTATAGTGTCCTAAAAGATATATGATTCTATTAAAGATAAAAAGATGATAAATTAACACTTCTCTAATGATGTATAAGGATGCTGTTCTAGTTGATTATTTAGTAGATCATGCAGAGAGTTAATCACACAGGTATGTATTTCCATTTCCTCTAACATATTCATATTCTTGTTTTCATGTAGTATATGCACAAGCAAAAAGTCACATCACCCTCTTTCACATGGTGGTTATTCTCCTGTAATAACTTTGTGAATGCTGAAATACATCTCTCTGTTTCAAAACAAGTTCTTTAAACCTATGGCGAGAAGAGCACAAAATCTTTTCAATATACTACACGTCACATGTGTCATATATAATCTTGTAGAGAGTGGATCTTCTCATAGCGCTGGTTTTATTTATTCTGTGACTAAGGATGTTGCCTAAGTTTTTATTGGTGTAGAAACCTACTCAG
This sequence comes from Schistocerca nitens, assembly GCF_023898315.1. Taxonomy (NCBI): domain Eukaryota; kingdom Metazoa; phylum Arthropoda; class Insecta; order Orthoptera; family Acrididae; genus Schistocerca; species Schistocerca nitens. Next base: position 696,335,017 of record NC_064615.1, on the reverse strand, counting down.
GCATTTGTTCTATCAAATGTTTTAGCAGTTTTGTTTGATGCAGTGCCTACGTATGGAAGGCTAAAAAATGTGTACTTATTCACTTGTCTGTCGACTCTTATTGGGGTAATTTCCACAATATCAATGCCATATTATCACTAAATTTCTTTTCATATAATATTGTGACTATATCTGGCATATAGCCATTGTTGACTGCAAAATTTGCAGTTCTGTCTCAGTCTCTTCACTGTTCAGTGGACGACTGGTGTACCAGTGTACTTCATTGTTGTAGGAAGCATTTTAATGTTTACTTTGATGACTAGATCTGTTATTAATTAAACAGTCAGTAGTTGATAGTTTCTGGAAAATTCCTATCTTGAATCTGTTGCTGGTATTAACAATTTTTAAGTCAAGGAAATTAATGGTTTTGGTAAATTGCATTTTTTGATTGACACTATTCAGATCATAATGCATTGATTCTATTTCAGTCATAGAGCCTTCAACAAGGGTACTCAGCCATCATTGTCTCTTTTATAGTAACAATTTCTTAGCTTAAATATTAAAAATAAAAATAAAAAATTACTCACAGATTATTTACAAATACGTGAACCAATGAATGCTGTTGTGCATATTTTTCTCCTTGGAAAGTTGGATTGCTGCACAGTAGAAGAAAATGGAATTACAAATAAAGTTAATAGAACAGCGTGTAGGTAGATGCAAAAATAATTACCAACAAATACTTAGGATTTCAGAATCATTAAAACATCAAGGAGAAACTGAGAACAAATCAGACAATCAGTTCACAGACAGATAAGGCAACAAGATTTTTTAATTAGGAAGGAAATAGTTTAAAAAGCTAAGATAGTACAGTTTTCTTGGTAAAGCAAGATTAATACACTAAGTAAAGTCCTCCCAGATGTTTTAAGAAAAAGCTCAAGTATTGTAATTTCATTCTCTTGATAAGGAGCCTAGAGAATGTATTGGTATGAATCTGAGCACTCCAAAACGTAGGGTCTTATCAAAAATATGTAGAGTGTGTTCCGAATTAGACCACTGTTAATTCCTAAACAGCCCTGCATATAATTTAGGTAAAAACCTAGATGGACTGCTTAAAGAATACTACAGGTATCAAAAACGATGTTAAGTTCGTAACTGACAAGATGTAGCACAAGGAATGAAAGCTCTGTGTATACTGGACAGTGGTATACTAATCCCATCTCATTATCTCATTTGATACAGGTAATGTGCATACAAATACACAAAAAACTGAGATCTTTGAGTTAATATTGGGAACCCAGGAAACTGTTATTGTTGACCGTGCCCAATAAATGTTTTATTTTGTAAGGAGAAATTTATGCACGAGAGGGTCGTTTGGCTGTGGGTAGCTGTCTGTTGCGGACCTTGGCTGACATTTTTATAAATAACTTTGAAGTACGATTTTCTTAAAGAATTTGAATATTCATACTGCAAGTGTTTGTTACTATAAAATATGTGCTGATGACTCAATAGTCATATACTTGTAACACGTAATGTTTTAAAATTATTCTAGTCCATACGGAGAGAAGCCATGACTGTACGCTTAAAATGCAAAGATTGCGCCAATCACCATTTCTGGTAGCTGATCACAATGCACTTGTTTATTATAAAGTAAGCAGATGGGAATTAAGTTTGATGGTATACATATCATCACTCCATGAAACTGAACTGGTTTTTGTGGTTATGTACGCTTAAAATGTAAGCAATGGGCCAGTTATTATTTCTATTGGTTAATCACAACACCCTTCTCTATTGTAAAGCAAGTGGACGGGAATTCAATTTGATGCTACACATATGATCACTCCACGAAAAAGACAAACCCACTTTGTTGGCAAAATACAAATGATTTTCGCATATTGTTCCTGTAGTCAAGCAATCTGCCAACACATCACGCGATTTCTTTCCTGGTTACATTATTTTTCACTGAGAACATTCGCTGTTTGTACGAATTCCATGCAATACCACCTTTCTGAAAGTGAAACACGAATCTCCCAGGCCGCATCGCAGTATCCAGTTACTCCTGTCGAGCAGCGCCGGATCTATGATATTTCCGAACCAGGGGGAAAAACTTGATAGTAGCGCCCCCCCCCCCTCTTTCCCGTCCTTGAGCGGCCGAGCGGTCGAGATAGGACGTTAAAATTTCTTAAAAGCTCGTTTTCCAAAAATATGTTCATTTTGTAGTACACATCTTTCTGAGAGAAATTTGCTATATAAAAGATATATGTTAGAGGAACTGTAAGACATTTTATTTGGTGTTAAGTGTGCCAAAGTGCAGTGCCACGCCTCTTCACACATCATTCTTCTATCGCACGACAATTTGTTTCGCTGTCTGGAACACAAAGATGTTTATTTTGCAATGGAAGCCATGAAACCTATATTCAGGCAGAGGATATGAAAATGTCCTGTAGCGCCTCTCCTGCTTCGAGGCGGCCGGTCTGACAGCCCACCCGCCTTGGAAAAACTTATAGTTAATACTGGCTGGGACTATTTGTAACGGGGAGAACTAACTCTCCAGAAAATTATCACTCTTTATTACCTAGTAGCTAATACGTTTCTAATTGGTGTGACATAAAATTAAATATAAGAAACATAAAACCAGTAAAGACGAGAGACAAGTTAGATAGTACACAATTCTTCAATCCTCCGGTTCCAACATTTTTTTCATATAATTTTGCTACAGCTTTACAAGGCATGCTTTCTTTTCTGGGAAAGAATCTATTACCTCATAAAAGTTCGTCAAACGTTTTGCTGCATGAAAAACCAAACTGCCGTTGTCTAATACTGAAAAAACTGTTAATGCAAATATACCAAAGACTGATGTGGTTTCTCGGTTTGATTACGTCTATTTTGTCTGCTAGATAAAAGCGAAATAAGCGAGACTACTTCGATCAATTTACTCATCTCATTTGCATAAATAACACGACAGACTATAATTCACGAAGTACCAATATCAAATGTCAATTAGACCTACTGCAAATAAAAAGTTTGATGTTAGGAAATAGTTTCACATCTCATTCAAACGCTCCAGTTTCTCAAGCATGAGATCGAAAAGTAGCAATACAAAATTTTTGTATAAATTTGAAATCGGCATATTCTTCGTTATAATTTGTATGATGTCCTCATTTCTTCTCATTCCTCTACTAACGAACAATCTTGTCATCACTAATTCTGTAGCTATTCCTGCCATTGTCAAAACTTATTCTCCAGTTAACTTCGTGATCCCTACCATAACACCAATTTAGCTAAAGCCGCATTTATTCTCCGTTTCCGCGTTATTACGTGTTCATACAACGGGTTTTTTGAAATATTTCGAGTATACGAGTAGAACTTAAGTGGTTGCTAACCGTTTACTGTACAACTGGCCCTTAGTAATGTAGCGATCTGGAAAAAATTTTCTGTCAAATTTCATTTTCTTGGATACGTCGATAAGATTAATACGTAATCTTTCTTACCTGTTATTCCAGTTAACCGTTTATTTCCATTGTGGTAGTCTGAATCTATGCATTTCGCTAATAACTGTAATTACTCTGATCATTCGCGCACCCAATCAACCTCATAAACCACGAGAGACTGGCAAAGCTTTTCATCTCTAGATGCGACAGGATTCCCCTAGAAGAGACTTAACGTACACTAAGGAGGCATCAAAAATCAACTTACGATTAGTTCAGAAATAAAGTTAGAATGTGTTCAAAAATGTTCAAAAACCATCACGGGCGCGTTTCAAAATCATATGAATAATCAATAGACCAACGTGCGCTGGATGCTAGGCGCTTTGTGAAACAAGTCTTTTTTTTCTCAAGAATACGAATTTGGTGCCCCCTGAAATTGAAATTGCTACCCGGGGCAGATAACCCGGTTTCCGCCCATTCCCTTCCCCTAGATCCGGGCCTGCTGTCGAGTCCTCTGTAGTGAAACATAGTTGCAGATCGTTGGCTCCCTGAAGATACCTGGAACTCGTTTCACGGCGAACCATTGTTGGTTGTGTGGATCGTTGCAGCATTGACTTAAATTGTTTACAGCGTATGAAATATGTAGTGTTGTCACTTGTGTACGATATAGCAGACACTCTGTCTCTTGTTTGTAGTGTGTGTTGTCTCTTGTTTCAGTATAATTTTTATCAGATTTTGTGCTTACTTCAATGGAAGTTCGAACAGGTGTGCAGTTTGAAATTCCAAAATGGTACTTCACTTATTTATCTCTTTTGGTCTACTTAATCACACATGTTTAACGATTTCTAGTCAAGTCCTAGTTCGTGCCAATTCATTGGTTTCATTCACCAAAATCTTTCATGAAGACGTTTCTAGTTTGTTTCGTTGATAACCAGCAAAAATTAATTTATCACGTACACACACTGTAAGGAATAATATTATAAATTTCTCAACAAAGTAGTACACATAGAGTTCCATTCTTTACTTTTTGAGCCCTATTTCAAACAGCATATAGCTCAACTTCAGATTTCACTGTCCTGCTTCAAACCATATAGACACTTACGTAGCAAACGCATCTGTGTGCTTTCTGAGCACATCGCTGGATGTGACACATAGATTTCGATATAAGTGTCCTCCAGAAATGCACTTACTGCATCCATCTGCTCCATGTCTAGGCTGTATTCTTCGGGTGAAGCAGACAGTTATTCAGCCGAAGTGTACCTAGTGTAGACTTCATCAGAATCAGCAACTTTTCTTTGAACACTTCACTTAACCACTAATGTTTGGTTATACCAAGTTGTTTCTCTCTTCTCATTTGTATTCTTCTTAAATTTCTAATTACAGGGTAGTAATTTGTTCTCTTGTGGGAGATCTGTCAACGGCCAACTTCTGTTTTTCATTAAGAAGTCATATAGTTCACCAATCGCTTTTTTTCCACGGACCACCACGAGCAGATGATAAATCTTCTTCAATAGTATGAGGATCATTCAAATGTAGCCTTCCATCATTATTGTCTGATTGTCGTTTAACAACATCACTAATACTAGTCGTACAAGTATCATCTGTAGAAAGCGAGGGCCACAGGAAACAAACTCTAACCTTTTAGCGGTCCTCTATGAATTTTTCGAATCCAGTTTCGACCTTATGGACGTTGGCTGAGGATTGTGCGGTTGGCGTAAAGATATGGGACGTCAGATCGCAGCTCCGAAGTGAATGCTTTTTGGTACCAGGGGAGAGTTTTGTGTTTGTTGTCAGTGGAGATTGAAAAAGACTCACGATTTTGGCAGAATTCTCTGTTGGAGGGAACCCTCGTGATTGGAACGCAGTGATTCGTATTTCTGTGACTGGCCACTGGCGCCTTTTAGCGGCACAGAATAGGTGGGGCATAAGTCAGAGCCGCAAGGAAAGCAGATCCGGGTATGAAATTAAAAGTGTGCGCATCAAATTTGGGCAAGGATGCAATGGTGTTCTGATCGATTTCGCGTGGCAGTGTGGTAGAGACTGCGTAATCTTGGAGTCCCGAAAGGTTGCTAACGACTGTGTGTTTGTGAAGAGCCAGCTCATATGCAGCACACTGATCGGTGCAGCAAGGTCCGATGAGCATAAATCGCAGCACATGCTGAGCAGGTCAAGTTGATTTCACACTTGTGGTATCCAGGAGGATCGCCTGCCTCATCTCCTTTCGTAGTGGTAATGAATGTGTGGACTTCTGGATATTAGTCACCAACTTCCGGTCACTGTTCTGATCGAGAATACCAGGATTAAATAGTTGTCAGTTATCGTTGGAGTTTGTGGGACAGTAAATTCTTAAGAGGGGAAGAAATAATTTAACTAAGAGAGGAGTGACACTATTTTCTATTTAATCATCATACAAATTTGGACAGATATAATTGTCACTGGTTTTTTGACTGTACATTTTATTTGTTGTTCCCGTAAATGTGCTTATGGATAAACGAAAATATTAAATTAAATCATTGTCTCTGTTCGGTCCCATCACTTACATTAAATTGTAGACTTTTACTCTGTGTCTAGGAAGATACTAGTCATCGGGTCAAAATAATATCCAACACTCTACTCCCGTCAGATAGCGTTAGTAGTGGGAATTTTCCTCCTTAAGATGTACCCCTAAGGCCATAATTTTCGCGTTATCCATTTAAGTTCGTGCACAAAAATTTAGTGGTTACTTCTTAAAGAGTTTCTACGCCGCGGAGGTTTGCAATGAACTCGTAAAATCTGCATTCACTTTGCGTTTATTTAGCAAAATACAAATTATTTGTCAGTGCCGCCGAAGACAGACAGGCGTTCCCTCCATTTTTTGTATGTCGCACGCATCATACTTAAAATTTACTTGGCATCTGTTTATGATCATTGCACTAACTGTCTAAAGATTACCAATAAGTTTTGGTACATATGATTCATCTCTTATCTGAATTCTGTTTTAGTCACCATTCAGTGTCAAACTGACACTTCTCATACTTTCTACAAGAAGCGTTGTCTTACTAGCAACAGTTGTGATAGATATCAGTAGGCTTCGTACATCACACATCCACCCACAATTTGTTTTGTACACTCAGGAATCTCCACGTACATACGACCGGGTTCATTGAATGAGAAGAATTATAAAACCTACGATGGAAGTTTTATCTTTTTAGATTTACTTGTTTTGTTTTTTCTCCAGTACTCAGCATTGTCTTGCGATGTGACCATATTAGTTGTAACTGATAAAACCATGACCCCTTATTCCTCTTTGCTGTATTCTGCTTGGGTGACTGTTGCCCTTGAAAATGAATTTTTCCTGTTAAAATTGTGATCTCCCCGAGTCTGTTACTTCTGATAAAAGCTTTCTTTTTATAGGGCCTGTAATGAATTTTATTCCTGGGCTTTCGGTTCTCATTATCATTGTTTGTATGATTAAGGGGAACCTGCCAACATTACTGGTCTGAACCACTCATCTTTGAAGTAAGATTTAACGTGTCTTAATTTATGAGTGGTTTACATGATATGCTCATATAATCTTTATTGCTTTTTGACAGTTCCACGGTCGTGGTAAAAACCCTCAGTAGTGCAACTGGTCTGTTTAAACAACCGTTATCGAGAGCTTGCTCCACTTTCTGCCAGATCTACTTAGCTGTCAGTGCATCGTGTAGTGCACGTAATTGATTCACTTGTGTTGACTTCCTTCTTGAATTTGTGTTGGTACCAAAGTCATGACTTGACTTAACTCCTTTGGCCCCTATGGGGGCATAAGGCACCCAGGAGAACTCGCCATCCGTCTTTGGCCATTTGCCTCAGTTCTGCCCAGATCTTGCCAACTATTTTTGCTTCTCTTTCCAATGTCCTCTTCCATGTGCCCATAAGTTCCTTGTTCCCTCGAGATTCCCTGCCAGTGTTTTTCCCTCAATGGATCCATCTGGTTTTCTCAATGTGTGTCCCAACCACCCCCACTTTTTCTCTCTCTGGTCTTCTATAGGTATCTGGTTTGTTATTCTCCTCATTACACACTTTTCCTGGCCACCAGATATTCATGATGGGTCGGAGACATCTATTTATAAAGGTTTATAACTTGGATGTTATCTTTTCATCCATTTTCCAGCTTCCACTGGCGTACAGAAGGACAGCCTTTACATTTGTATCAAAAATATGAATTTTTGTTTTGTACCTGATATGTCTATTTCTCCATATTTGATACAATTGTATGAAGGCAGCATTTGCCTTTTTAATGCGGTTTTTCACTTCATCTCCAGCCCCACCATCTTCCGTCACTATAATGCCCAGATACAGGAAAGAGTCGACAGTCTCCACCCGCTGCTCCCCTGTTAACAGTGGCACCTCCATGTTGCCTGAATTTACTCTAATTTTCTGTGTTTTGCCTATATTTATCTTGAGGCCAGCTGTTTCTGCTTCTTCTTTCAGCAAGTTTAATTCAGCTTGCATATCAGTCAGCCTTTGAGCTAATAAAACCATATAATCTGCAAAATCCAAATCCTCCAGACGTTCATGGAGCCCCACTGGAATTCTCGACTCCTGCCTGCTGTGACTGTTCTCATAACTGAGCCTAGAATAAGTAGAAAAAGTGTTTGTGATAAAATGCAACTCTGCCGGACTCCAGCTGTTACTTTTATGGATTCCGTCATATTTCACTTGTGGAGTATGCAACATTTGTAGCCACCACATAGGCCTTTAATTATGTTTAAGGTCTTATGTTGTACACCATACTTCCGCAACACCTGCCAGAACAGTTTGTGTTTCACGGAATCGAAGGCCTTTTGAAAATCAATGAGTGCCAGGTACGTGGTTGCTTGGAACTCTTTGCTTCGCTCTAAAATGATCCTAAGAGTGTTAATAAGAACATCACTTGTGCCCTAAAATAGGCCTGTTCTTTACGCAGTCACCTATCAAGAGACTTTTCAATTCGGTTTAAAATAATTCTGGCGATGGCCTTACTGGACACTGACAGCAATGTAACACCACGCCAGTGGTTACAGTCTGACAAATTTCCCTTTTTTGGTAGCTTTACCACCAAACCATTTTTCTGCTCCTTTGGAGCTTTCTCTTCAAGTCAAATGTACTTCAGCAAGGGATGGAGCATTTCAGCAGTACATTCAATATCGGCTTTTAAGAGCTCGTGCTATGTTGTCTAGGCCTGGAACCTTTGCAATCTTTAGGGTTTTCAAAGCAATCCTAATTTCGTCCATTGTGGGGCACTGCAGATTTATATCTTAATCTTCTTCGACTTACTCTGGAACATCTCTTACCTGTTCTCCTTGGCTGTCTTCACAATTTTACAGTTCCTTGAAGTGCTCCTCCCTTCTCTGTAGCTGTGCCTGCTGGGTTGTAAGCATCAACACATCCTTGCTCTTATCTGGTCCTTCACGTCTGAAGTTCTTAATTGACAACCTTTTGGTTATGTTATAGAGCTCTTTTGAATTTCCTTGTCTTGCTGCCTCTTCTGCTAACTTTGCTTACTCGTCTATCCGCTTCCTTTTATCTCGACGTAGCCATGTTTTCACTTTTCTCTTCGCCTCTCTACTGCCTTTTTGCCCTACGTAGGAAACACTTCCAACACGATCGGTCGTATTTTACGGAAATACCATGTGAAATGTGTTTTCCGACCTCCATCTAAAATTAAAGTGCTTTTGAGTTGTGTTAAGGATGATCTTGGTTTTCGTGAGGCGGGTGTATATCGCATTCCTTGTAGCTGCGGCATGGCATATTTTGGTCCAACTATCAGGACCGTGGAGGACCGACATACTGAGCGTAAACGGCGCACACAATTACAGCAGCCAAGTAGATCTGCTATTGCCGAACATTGCTTGGATACTGGTCACCACATGTTATATATTACACCTAGATATTGACATGCACGTCCAGCTATTGGGACAGTATCATTAAGGAGGCAGTTGAGATCAAATAAGCGAGCAACCTCGTTAACAGGGATGGAGGTTTATGTTTCAACTCTGTTTGGAATCCGGCTTTCTCCCTTGTCAAAAAACAGAGGGACAGAGTCAATCCTACCTCACCTGCGAGTTCGTAGTCTATCGACACCTCTGTCTTTGGTCATCTTTGGTGGCACTAGAGTTCAGTGTGTGTGTTTTATCTTTCCTGCATCAGCCCGAGAACCGAGGCTTTAAATCTGCATGTACGTCACCTGTCTATTGCAGTTTGCCTTAAAATGACGGGGTGTTCTCCCGCCGAAATATCTGCGGTCGCTGAAAGTGTTACGTGGCTGAATTCCCGGAAGTTATTTGAAAGTTGTATACGCCAGGAGAAACTCAGGTCTCAAAATGAACCCTGCTGGGTTGTCCATAGATCCGTAAGAGTACGAGAGGATGAAGATGTCTTCTGAACAGCATGTTGCTAGGCGTCCCAAATATGCTCAGTAATGTTCATGTCTGTGGAGTTTGATGGCCAGCGGGAGTTTTCAAACTCAGACGATTGTTCCTGGAGCCACTCTGTAGCAATTCTGGGCGTGTGGGAGGTCGCATCGTCCTGCTGGAACTACCGAAGTCCGTCGGAATGCATAATGGATATGAATGGATGCAAGTGATCATACAGGATGCTTACGTACGTGTCACCAGTCAGAGTCGTATCTAGACGTATCAGGAGTCACTCCAACTGCACACGCTCCACACCATTACAGAGCCTCCACCAGCTTCAACAGTCCTCTGCTGACATGCAGAGTCCATGGAGTCGTGAGCTTGTCTCCATATCCGTACACGTCCATCCGCTAGATACAATTTGAAACGAAACTCGTCCGAGCAGCTAACGTGTTTCCAGTCCAATGTCGGTGCTGGAAGACCCAGGCGAGGCGTAAAGCTTTGTGTCGTGCAGTCATCAAGGTTCGTTGAAAGATTCGCACGCTGACACTTGTTGATGGCCCAACATTGAAATCTGCGGCAATTTGTGGAAGAGTTGCACATATGTTACGTCGATCGATTCTCTTCAGTCGTCGTTGGTCCCGTTCTTGCAAGATCGTTTTCCGGCCCCAGCAGTGTCGGAGATTTGATGTTTTACCGGATTCATGATATTCACGGTACAGTCGTGACCCACTTCATCCCTACCTCGTAGATGCTGTATCCCATTCCACGCGCGCCGACTATAACACCACGTTAAAACTCACTTAACTCTTGATAACTTGCCATTGCAGCAGCAGTAACCAATATAACAACTGCGCCATACATTTGATGAACCATGGACCTTGCCGTTGGTGGGGAGGCTTGCGTGCCTCAGCGTTACAGATAGCCGTACCGTAGGTACAACCACAACGGAGGGGTATCTGTTGAGAGGCCAGACAAACGTGTGGTTCCTGAAGAGGGGCAGCAGCCATTTCAGTAGTTGCAAGGGCAACAGTCTGGATGATTGACTGATCTGGCCTTGTAACAATAACCAAAACGGCCTTGCTGTGCTGGTACTGCGAACGGCTGAAAGCAAGGGGAAACTACGGCCGTAATTTTTCCCGAGGGCATGCAGCTTTACTGTATGATTAAATGATGATGGCGTCCTCTTGGGTAAATATTCCGGAGGTAAAATAGTCCCCCATTCGGATCTCCGGGCGGGGACTAATCAAGAGGATTTCGTTATCAGGAGAAAGAAAACTGGTGTTCTACGGATCGGAGCGTGGAATGTCAGATCCCTTAATCGGGCAGGTAGGTTAGAAAATTTAAAAAGGGAAATGGATAGGTTAAAGTTAGATATAGTGGGAATTAGTGAAGTTCGGTGGCAGGAGGAACAAGACTTCTGTTCAGGTGACTACAGGTTTATCAACACAAAGTCAAATAGGGGTAATGCAGGAGTAGGTTTAATAATGAATAGGAAAATAGGAATGCGGGTAAGCTTCTACAAACAGCATAGTGAACGCATTATTGTGGCCAAGATAGATACGAAGCCCACACCTACTACAGTAGTACAAGTTTATATGCCAACTAGCTCTGCAGATGACGAATAAATTGAAGAAATGTATGATGAAATAAAAGAAATTATTCAGATAGTGAAGGGAGACGAAAATTTAATAGTCATGGGTGACTGGAATTCGAGTGTAGGAAAAGGGAGAGAAGGTAACGTAGTAGGTGAATATGGATTGGGGCTAAGAAATGAAAGAGGAAGCCGCCTGGTAGAATTTTGCACAGAGCACAACTTAATCATAGCTAACACTTGGTTTAAGAATCATGATAGAAGGTTGTATACATGGAAGAACCCTGGAGATACTAAAAGGTATCAGATAGATTATATAATGGTAAGACACAGATTTAGGAACCAGGTTTTAAATTGTAAGACATTTCCAGGGGCAGATGTGGACTCTGACCACAATCTATTGGTTATGAACTGTAGATTAAACCTGAAGAAACTGCAAAAAGGTAGGAATTTAAGGAGATGGGACCTGGATAAACTGACTAAACCAGAGGTTGTACAGAGTTTCAGGGAGAGCATAAGGGAACAATTGACAGGAATGGGGGAAAGAAATACAGTAGAAGAAGAATGGGTAGCTTTGAGGGATGAAGTAGTGAAGGCAGCAGAGGATCACATAGATAAAAAGACGAGGGCTAGTAGAAATCCTTGGGTAACAGAAGAAATATTGAATTTAATTGATGAAAGGTGAAAATATAAAAATGCAGTAAATGAATCAGGCATAAAGGAATACAAACGTCTCAAAAATGAGATCGACAGGAGGTGCAAAATGGCTAAGCAGGGATGGCTAGGGGACAAATGTAAGGCTGTAGAGGCTTATCTCACTAGGGGTAAGATAGATACTGCCTACAGGAAAATTAAAGAGACCTTTGGAGATAAGAGAACGACTTGTATGAATATCAAGAGCTCAGATGGAAACCCAGTTCTAAGGAAAGAAGGGAAAGCAGAAAGGTGGAAGGAGTATATAGAGGGACTATACAAGGGCGATGTACTTGAGGACAATATTATGGAAATGGAAGAGGATGTAGATGAAGATGAAATGGGAGATACGATACTGCGTGAAGAGTTTGACAGAGCACTGAAACACCTGAGTCGAAACAAGGCCCCCGGAGTAGACAACATTCCATTGGAACTACTGACAGCCTTGGGAGACCCAGTCCTGACAAAACTCTACCATCTCGTGAGCAAGATGTATGAAACAGGTGAAATACCCTCAGACTTCAAGAAGAATATAATAATTCCAATCCCAAAGAAAGCAGGCGTTGACAGATGTGAAAATTACCGGACAATCAGTTTAATAAGCCACAGCTGCAAAATACTAACACGAATTATTTACAGACGAATGGAAAAACTAGTAGAAGCCGGCCTCGGGGAAGATCAGTTTGGATTTCGTAGAAATACTGGAACACGTGAGGCAATACTGACCTTACGACTTATCTTAGACGAAAGATTAAGGAAAGGCAAACCTACGTTTCTAGCATTTGTAGACTTAGAGAAAGCTTTTGACAATGTTGACTGGAATACTCTCTTTCAAATTCTAAAGGTGGCAGGGGTAAAATACAGGGAGCGAAAGGCTATTTACAATTTGTACAGAAACCAGATGGCAGTTATAAGAGTCGAGGGACATGAAAGGGAAGCAGCAGTTGGGAAGGGAGTAAGACAGGGTTGTAGCCTCTCCCCGATGTTATTCAATCTGTATATTGAGCAAGCAGTAAAGGAAACAAAAGAAAAATTTGGAGTAGGTATTAAAATCCATGGAGAAGAAATAAAAACTTTGAGGTTCGCCGATGACATTGTAATTCTGTCAGAGACAGCAAAGGTCTTGGAAGAGCAGTTGAACGGAATGGATGGTGTCTTGAAAGGAGGATATAAGATGAACATCAACAAAAGCAAAACGAGGATAATGGAATGTAATCGAATTGGTTCAAAATGGCTCTGAGCACTATGGGACTTAACTTCTAAGGTCATCAGTCCCCTAGAACTTAGAACTACTTAAACCTAACTAACCTAAGGACATCACACACATCCATGCCCGAGGCAGGATTCGAACCTGCGACCGTAGCGGTCTCGCGGTTCCATACTGTAGCGCCTTTAACCGCTTGGCCACCCCGGCCGGCGAATGTAATCGAATTAATTCGGGTGACGTTGAGGGTATTAGATTAGGAAATGAGACACTTAAAGTAGTAAAGGAGTTTTGCTATTTGGGGAGCAAAATAACTGATGATGGTCGAAGTAGAGAGGATATAAAATGTAGACTGGCAATGGCAAGGAAAGCGTTTCTGAAGAAGAGAAATTTGTTAACATCGAGTATAGATGTGTCAGGAAGTCGTTTCTGAAAGTATGTGTATGGAGTGTAGCCATGTATGGAAGTGAAACAGGGACGATAAGTAGTTTGGACAGGAAGGGAATAGAAGCTTTCGAAATGTGGTGCTACAGGAGAATACTGAAGATTTTATGGGTAGATCACATAACTAATGAGGAGGTGTTGAATAGGATTGGGGAGAGAGAAGTTTGTGGCACAACTTGACCAGAAGAAGGGATCGGTTGGTAGGACATGTTCTGAGGCATCAAGGGATCACCAATTTAGTATTGGAGAGCATCGTGGAGGGTAAAAATCGTAGGGGGAGACCAAGAGATGAATACACTAAGCAGATTCAGAAGGATGTAGGTTGCAGTAGGTACTGGGAGATGAAGAAGCTTGCACAGGATAGAATAGCATGGAGAGCTGCATCAAACCAGTCTCAGGACTGAAGACCACAACAACAACAACACATAGGCGTTGCCGACGCAGCGCCCTATTCTGCCTGTTTACGTATCTCTGTATTTAAATACGCATGACTATACCAGTTTCTTTGGCGCTTTAGTGTATAATTACAGTAACCGCACTTAAAGTTGACCAACTTCAGCGGAGCATATGAAGTATAGAGGTAAAGCTGATAAACTGCTGCGCGATGTCGGGACGCGAGAAGGGAGATGTTTTCGAGATAAGATACGGCACTACGCGCCATGCACTCATCAGTTACTGTGAGAAAAATAAGACGTATAACTAACAAGGTTTCGTGAATGGGGGTTATACAGAGTCTCATCTTGAAATGTGGCACTTACTCGTTGGAAAGAATATGAAAAAAAATAAGATGATGATGATTAGTGTTATAGGGCGCACAACAGCGAGGTTATCAGCGCCCGTTCCCAAAAGATATGTTGACGAGTGCAGCCAAGATCTGTTAAACAAGGATCAATTCAGAGCCGATCTATGCGAGAATTGTAAATGCTCAAATTTCAAGATTTTACACAGCACATCAAAACAGGTAGATAAAACTAAAAATAAAATACCAGTACAAAACAGGTAAAAATAATCAACTGTGGCTGGGTGACCACTTAAAATAATGGGTGACCAAACCACTTTACAACACATTAAGATCTCACTCCCAACAGTTTGGGAAGAGGTCCTGACATCACACAAAAACGTAAAACTATAGCCACACTCGCCTCATTATAATTTAAAATAGAGGGCAGGTCTGGTGGGAAACTTAAATCTTCCCTCAAACTCGCATATAAAACACACTCAGTTAAAATATGTCTTATCGAAAATAAGGCTGTTGTAATAAAATTTTTAACGTGGCTGTACTTCACCAACGGTACACGTAGAAACTTGAATAACTTTAAAACAACAGCCATCCAGTTGCAGGATTAATTCTAACCCTTTACCGTGTGTCCTTCAGCATGGTTTCGATAAATATTAATTTGTCTTCTTGAGAAGGGAAATGGACCTCTGAAAACACCTATTGGCATAAACGAATGTTGAAGCCGTAGGGCTTTTGTAATACCAGGCAATCAGGAATGCCACAACTGTTAGATCGCTGACTTTGGCTGTCATGGCATAAAAAAGTAGTCGCCTCCAAGTATTTCGATTGCTTCCGATATGCAACAAGCAGCGTCTTGGTACAATTGGCCAGCTTCTCGTGCAGGTATTGTACAATACGTTTGTTTCTCATTCCGCATTGCGAAACAAATGTGACAAAATTTTCTGTTAATTATTGATTTGAGTGTTATTTTATTAACCCCGGAGGAAAATTATGACAGACCACCTTCTATGCCTAAAAATTTACGATCACCAAAGCAAGTATTAAGTAAAGAAAAAAATATGCAAACATTTTAAACTTTTTGGTTGGAGCATCCTGAGTTTAAGTCTTGGCTAAAGAGCTGTAACAAGGGAGTTACAAACGTTTACTGTAAAATCTGTAGTTGTGATCTTTCGTGCGGAATGTCTGAACTAAAGAGACACAAAAAGTGCGAAGATCTCTAAGCAGAAGCCTTGTTATATCAAAATTTTTAAACATGTCATCATTTTTAAGCAAAATTCAGGATCATACCTTTAAGGTGTTATAAATGGAACTAAAAATGTGCAGATTTCATGCAAAAATGACATACGTATTGCACTAGTTAATAATTTTGTATCACTAAAGGGAAGCTTGTGTCCAGAGTCGTGATATTCAGAAGATGTCCTCTAGGAAAGAAAAATTCGACAAATATTTTACATCAAGCCACAGGATCGACCCATAAACAAGAAGTTACTGACAACATGAAGAAAAAGTGCTCTAATATAATTGTCTCGAATGAAAAACAGTCCACAGTTGCACTATGCACCATGGACTAGTGCTAAGTATTATGAGACAGCCTGCATCATTCAAAACAAACTGTGACCATGGGTGGCGAGCGTGCAATACTACCTGCAAGTTAATGCTTGAACATTAAATCTCAAAGAAAAAATCAAAATTAGACAGATATTAATTACATATACAATAGCTTCTATAGGACGTTCTGTAGGCCAATGTGACGATGGAACCACTTTAAAGTTAGCGTTATTAGGTAGTTCATAAAATTATTTTCTACCACTTTATAAGTAATTGAAAGATGTACTGGAACATTTTTGTTTTATAAAGAGGTTCTCTGAAACGTAATGCTAACTTTATTATTAGAATACATAGCAAGTACATTAAAATATTGAGATGAAATGGGGTGGTGTTCATTGGTATCGGTCTCTTTAGGGAATTATTTTTCTCTGTCTTTTTCCATTTTTCTGTGTCACAGGGGATCACTTAAGTTTTTATGATTTATGAAATGAGAAAAGTGATCAGTACCTGAGGTTTTATTAACGAGACGCATCACATTGCCGACTATGGTAGGTTATGATCTTGCCTGTATTCGGCTGTTATCAAAGAATGCACTATACAATGTATATGTATAATCAATCGCTGGGCAGAGTACGAGGAGGGGTCAGTAAGAGGTGAAGCTCTGGAGGTGAGTGCGGTCACAGACAGAGAGCGTGCTGCTGCATGACTAGCCATCGCTCACAGACTGGGGCAGAGTGTGGTCTCTGGACTGGAGGCGGCGTGGCCAGTACTGTGACGGGATTCTTGTCCAGTGGTGGCAGCGCCACTGGCCTAGGTCACCGTGCATTGGTCTGGAATGCACCCACCACGAATGATGAACACTTGAGTTGGTGATCGACTGCGTTGCCAGGTTCGAATCCTGCCTCGGGCATGGATGTGTGTGATGTCCTTAGGTTAGTTAGGTTTAAGTAGTTCTAAGTTCTATGGGACTGATGACAACAGCAGTTAAGTCCCATTGTGCTCAGAGCCATTTTTTTTTACTGCGTTGCGTAAGCAAATTATACGTTAACCTTGCGAATTATCGGAAGGCGGAGTGAAGTTTTGAACCAAGAATCTCGGTATTATGTCACACCAGTAGCAAGTGTTCGTGACCAAAAATGAAATTGAATTGTATTAGGGACGTGTTTCCGTACAAGCGTAACCTACCTGCCGGTGCACCCAGTCTACTTATAACTAAAATCGGTAGAAAGACGAGCTGCTGCACACTGTGGAACGTATTCACTACTACACCTAATTAATGTTAAGATCGGAGGGAGACGATACAAGAACTGCCGAGAACTTGACCGGTCGAAAAGGGAACATGTATATGAAGAAGTCAGCTTCATTTTTTTGTTGTATAGGTTAAGGCTAAAGGCAGACTGCATGTCTGCATGTATGAGAATTGTCATTAACAATAAAAGTACTTATTCAACAAGACATACTCTGTTTTAAGCTCATTTATTTATAGAAAATTTCAACTTGTATTTTTTTAAACATTGGATATATCAGTTTAATAAAATTTTAATTATGAAAGGGTTTTAATGCTTGTGAAGATAACTGGTTTAATGTGATCGAATTCATGCACATGCAATTTCAAGCAATTTTTAGTAGTTTATCACGCAGTCTGCACGGTCAAATGTTAGTGCAATTCGTGAGGTATCAAATGAAATTCATTAAATGTTTTGAGCACCAAAATTGACGTGATACAGCAATGTGTAACTGTTCAGCAACGTTGTATTTATCTCGGGCTGCTAAGTTCCAGATGAAGTGTTTAAAAGTGTTTCCTTCACAATCAATCATAATGCGGTACGTTGCGCTTCCGGTAATCTATGTCTCCTCCCATGTCATGGTAGCAGTACTACCAACAGAAGAATCCTGTCACAATACTGGCCGTTTCGCCTCCAGTCCCAGAGTCAAAAAAAGCTTCAAATGGCTCTAAGCACTATGGGACTTCAATTCTGCTGTCATCAGTCCCCTACAACTTAGAACTACTTAAACCTAAGTAACCTAAGGACATCACACACATCCATGCCCGAGACAGGATTCGAACCTGCGACCGTAGCGGTCGTGCGTTTCCAGACTGTAGCGCCTAGAACCGCTCGGCCACTCCGACCGGCAGAGTCCACTCAGTGGGCGGCTAGTCTCGCAGCGGCAAGCTCTCTGTCGTTGGCAGTATTTACTTCCAGGCCGTAGTTCACCTCTTTGATAACAGTCAATGATGTCTCGAACATAATTAGCGGAATCGATAAAGTGACACGGCTCAATTAATTATTGATATTACTATCGTGCTAACAGTCAATGATTTTATATTATTTTATTATTTTTTTGTCGCTGATGAAACATAATTCTTCGAAAGTTTCTACATTACTATAATTACTGATAAACCACTGATTTCATCTGGTGTAGAGAGCTTATGGACTATTGTACGAGGGGCATTCAACAACTAATGCAACACAAGTTTTTTTTTTTTTCCTTGTCAGCCAGTTTAGTTTGACAAAAATGCGGAATTTGTTGTGGGACATGGTAGAATATTCGTGCTTCTGCCTCTATAGTTTCATGAAGCTCCGATAGATGACTACTCTATATGTAGCAGCTGTCATTGAATTTCTTTCGGCGGAAAACCAGAGCATGGCAGACATTCATAGGCGCTCGCAGAATATCTAGGGAGATTCGGCAGTGAACAAAAGCACGATGAGTTGCTGGGCGAGTTGTATCTCTCCCAATCACAACGAGTTCAGCCAAACCTGTCCGATCTCCCGCCTGCTGGACATCAGCACATAGCTGTGGCGTGTACAATGTTGGAAAGTGCGGGGACACTCTCATTCGACGTGACACCTCGCTGGAGAACTGGAGGTCTTGGCTGGTGGTAATGACACACTTGTCCACCGTTTGGGGTACTGAAAAGTGTGCTCGTGTTGGGTTCCTTGCCGCCTAACAGAAGATCACAAAGAGCGTCTCATTGGTCCAATGGAGGATGCACTTCGCTGGAAACAGTGAGTGGATGATTCGGCGGTTATTAATGCCTCCCAGTAAGACTGCGTAAGGCCGTCGCATTGAACCGAAATTATGTTGAAAAATATGAATTTAAGCCAAAAGATTGGGAAATGATATGGTGTATTCGAATCCCGATTAAAACTAACCTGGTTTCAGAAAAAAAAATGTGTTGCATTACTTATGGAAAATTCCTCGTAAGAAATACCGGGTGATCAAAAAGTCAGTATAAATTTGAAAACTTAATAAACCAAGGAATAATGTAGATAGAGAGGTAAAAAATGACACACATGCTTGGAATGACATGGGGTTTTCTTAGAACAAAAAAACAAAGTTCACAAAATGTCCGACAGATGGATCTGGACAGCAGAACGTCAGTGACTGCGCATGACAATCGTGTATAAAAGGAGCTGTAATGAGAGAGAGAGAGAATCAGATGCGCCAGCAATCGTAGCATGTTGACAAGGTCACGATATGGGTTGGATTTACTACATCTACCGTTATCGGGCCTTTTTTCTTATAGGAAATGCGTGATTCTGGTTTTGTAACTGCTACCGTGACGGGTGGGAGGTACGCCGATATGTTACAGAATCGCATCATCCCCAGCCTGGCTGATAAATACCTGCTGGAACGTACGATGTTTATGCAGGATGGCTCCACCCCATATTGCTAGACGCGTGAAAGATCTCTTGCGCGCGTCGTTTGGTGATGATCGTGTACTCAGCCGCCACTTTCGTCATGCTTGGCCTCCCATGTCCCAAGACCTCAGTCCGTGCGATTATTGGCTTTGGGGTTACCTGAAGTCGCAAGTGTATCGTGATCGACCGGCATTTCCAGAGTTGCTGAAAGGCAACATCCGACGCCAATGCCTCACCATAACTCCGACCATCTTTACAGTGCTGTTCATAACATTATTCCTCGACTACAGCTATTGTTGAGGAATGATGGTGGACATATCGAGCATTTCCTGAAAGGAACTTCTACTTTGCTTTGTCGTATTTTGTTATGCTACTTATTGCTATTCTGATCAGATGAAGCGCCATCTGTCGGATATTTTGTGAACCTTTTTTTTTGTTCTAATAAAACCCCATGTCATTCCAGGCATGTTTGTCAATTTGTACCTCTCTATCTACATTATTCCGTGATTTATTCAGTTTTAAAATTTATACTGACTTTTTGATCACCCGGTATATGTAATTGTGAAGGGTAAAACGTGAGTGACAAAAATGTGACCAAAAGTGCAGCCATGTGACGGCCGCGGTGTTCACTCGCCACCTCGTGTTGTGTTCCAGTGGCGGTGAGCTCTCCGGCGCCGCAGGGTCAGCACGGACAGCCGCAGGCTGGCTCCCCGTCGACGCCCAACCCGGGCGGCGGCGGCCCCATCATCCGCAGGGGCCGCGTCTGGCGCGAGTGGCGCCGCGGAGACCCCACGCTCATCAACAGCCTCTGGAAGAGCAAGACGCCGCTCGGTGCGTACAGTCCACGGCGACACAGACACAGGGATAAATGGCGGCCAACAAATCACAAGGAATGCATTACTCTTTGACGGGTCATTGGAGACCACAGGCCCTTAATCCCAAATCTATCCGCTTACAATCTATTAATATTTTATTGGTTGAGCTCGGACTGACCCGGTGCAATGGGTCGGATCCCAAGCGGCATTCTCTACTTCAGAATAAATCTACACGAATCATAAAAATGGATATACGTAAGTATGTTTACAGGGTGGTCCATTGATCGTGACCGGGGCAAATATCTCACGAAATAAGCGTCAAACGAAAAAACTACAAAGAACCAAACTTGTGTAGCTTGAAGGGGGAAACCAGATGGCGCTATGGTTGGCCCGCTAGATGGCGCTGCGTTTTTTAAAAATAGGAACCCCCATTTTTAATTACATATTCGTGTAGTACGTAAAGAAATATGAATGTTTTAGTTGGACCACTTTTTTCGCTTTGTGATAGACGGCGCTGTAATAGTCACAAACATACTGCTCACATTCTTAGACGAACAGTTGGTAACAGGTAAGTTTTCTAAATTAAAATACAGAACGTAGATACGTTTGAAAATTTTATTTCGGTTGTTTCAATGTGATACATGTACCTTTCTGACCCTATCATTTCTGAAAACGTATGCTGTTACAACGTGATTACCTGTAAAAAACACATTATTGCAATAAGTGCTCAAAATGATGTCCGTCAACCTCAATGCATTTGGCAATAAGTGTAACGACATTCCTCTCAACAGCGAGTAGTTCGCCTTCCGTAATGTTCGCACTTGCATTGACAATGCGCCGACGCATGTTGTCAGGCGTTGTCGGTGGATCACAATAGCAAACATCCTTCAACTTTCCCCACCGAAAGAAATCCGGGGACGTCAGATCCGGTGAACGTGTGGGCCATGAAATGGTGCTTCGACGACCAATCCACCTGTCATGAAATATGCTGTTCAATGCCGCTTCAACCGCACGCGAGGTTCTCGCTTCCCGCGCCCGGGTTCCCGGGTTCCCGGGTTCGATTCCCGGCGGGGTCAGGGATTTTCTCTGCCTCCTGATGACTGGGTGTTGTGTGATGTCCTTAGGTTAGTTAGGCTTAAGTAGTTCTAAGTTCTAGGGGACTGATGACCATAGATGTTATGTCCCATTGTGCTCAGAGCCATTTGAACCATTTTGAACCGCACGCGAGCTACGTGCCGGACATTCATCATGTTGGAAGTACATCGCCATTCTGTCATGCAGTGAAACATCTTGTAGTAACATCGGTAGAACATTACATAGGAAATTAGCATACACTGCACCATTTGTATTGCCATAGATAAAATGGAGGCAAATTATCCTTCCTCCCAATAATGCCGCACCACACATTAACCCGCCAAGGTTGCTCATGTTCCACGTGTCACAGCCATCGTGGACTTTCCGTTGCCCAAATAATGCATATTATGCCGGTTTGCGTTACCGCTGTTGGTGAATGATGCTTCGTCGCTAAATAGAACGCGTGCAAAAAATCTGTCATAGTCGCGTAATTTCTGTACACGACGTTCAAAGTCGTCGCCATGCAATTCCTGGTGCATAGAAACATCGCACGGGTGCAATCGATGTTCCTGTAGCATTCTCAAAACCAACGTTTTTGAGATTCCCGATACTCGCGCAATTTGTCTGCTACTGATGTGCGGATTAGCCGCGACAGCAGCTAAAACACCTACTTGGGCATCATCATTTGTTGTAGTTCGTGGTTGACGTTTCACATGTGGCTGAACACTTCCTGTTTCTTTAAATAACGTAACTATCCGGCGAATGGTCCGGACACTTGGATGATGTCGTCCAGGATACCTAGCAGCATACATAGCACACGTCCGTTGGGCATTTTGATCACAATATCGACCTTTTCCGCAAATGGTAAACGGTTCATTTTAAGACGGTTAATGTATCACGAAGCAAATACCGTCTGCTCTGGCGGAATGTTACGGGATACCACGTACTTATACGTTTGTGACTATTACAGCGCCATCCATCACAAAGCGAAAAAAGTGGCCCAACTAAACCATTCATATTCCTTTACGTACTACACGAATATGTAATAAAAATGGAAGTTCCTGTTTAAAAAAACGCAGTTGACATCCGTTTGACCTATGGCAGCGCCATCTAGCTGGCCAACCATAACGCCATCTGGTTTACTCCTTCTAGCTAGACGAGTTTCGTTCTTTGTAGTTTTTTCGTTTGATGCTTATTTCGTGAGATATTTGGCCCGGTCACTATGAATGGTCCACTCTGTATATATCCCACATCTGTCAAAGCAATGGACTGATTCCATCCAAACTCGTTAGACATATCCTTTACTGTCTGGAAAGAATCACTGTAAAATTCTGAACCACCCATCTATCAGCGGCTTGGAGGTGAAACATCAGTGTAGCCCACATAGTGAGAATATCCACAACTTAGTCACCCAGTATTAAAAAATAAGGGCACTTAGAGACTTGCAACAAACTTTACTTATAATTTGAAATCTTTATTAAACATTTTTTCGCTGACAACATGACGAAAGGAAGAAATTTTCTCTCTCACAACTTTTTCGCTGTTCATGCAGTAAAACATCCACATGAAGCATGACGTTTCTGCTTATTACTTCTTTACAACTGTTTATATTTGTCACATTTTTCCGTACAATATTCACATTCCCCAGTGAATGTACCAGAAAAATTACATATCTGTGTGACTCTTAGTTCAGGAGATATGACGTCGTAAACGCTGAATGCGTAAAAAATTACCACGTCATGACTGACATCTAAATTTCTGACTTCGTTGTTACTAAAGCTATTCACAACACTTTTCACAAACAGTATCCCCATTTGCCGCTGAACGAATCTACAAAAGTATATCATTTTGCTACACACAGGTCAGGAGATTTGACGTCACCAACACTGAGATGAGTGAGAAACTGCCCAGTCATGCATGACCTTTCAATTTATGACTTCTTTACTACATCTATTCACAATACATTTGGCAGGCAGTAGGCACATGTACCACTCAACGCATCTGCAAAATTATATCATGGTACAGCATATAGTTTAAGGAGATACGGTGTCTTGAATATTAAGCTGCGTGAAAATGAAACTGCAGGACGCCATTTGCTAGACATAGAGCTGAAATACGTGTACAAATACTCGTGAAATAATTTAAATATGTGTGAAATATATTTTAAATTCACTTAGGGAACAAATCCATGGGTAGAAAGCTCATTCTAAACCCATGGAACATTTTCAATCAAATTTGGTACACTTATGACTTACAATCTTGTTATAAAATAGAGACAGAAGGGAGGAAGAGGAGATGGACATAGAAAGAGGATGAGATAGACATAGACAGGGGAAGGAAGAGACAAGCAGAGATATGGGGAGGAGGAAAATGGACACATGAAGTGGAGAAGAGGGACAGAGGGGAACGGAGGAGATGGACACAGAAAGGAAAGGTGAAGAAATCAACTGGGAGAGTGGGAGGCCAAGATGGACAGAGAGAGGGAGAGGAAGACGGAGAGAGATGAAGGAAGAGGCTGACAAAGAAAGGGGGAGGAGGAAATGGAATTAGAGGGGCAGGACGAGAAGAAAAGTGGGGTGAGGAGTAGATTGAATCAGAGGTGGGAGGAGTAAATGGACAGAGAGGTGCAGGATGAGACTGATAGAGGATGGGGGTGGTGGAGATTGACAGAGGGAAGGGTGGAGAGGACGGACAGGGAAAAGGGAAGACGGATAGAAAGAGGAGGGAAGAGAGGTGGATAAAGCGGGAGTGGACAGGAAAAAATAGGAGTGGGAGGGCGATAGAAAGGGGAGGTAAGATGAGGGACAATGATAAGGGGCAAGAGGAGATGAAGAAGAAGTAGATGGACAAAGAGAAGAGGGAGGAGGGGACGGACTAATAGAAGAATGGAATAAATAAATAGCCAGGCAACACCAGGTTTCTCAGATAATAATAACTGAAGAAATACACTGCGCAGCACATTAAAGAATCACTTCTTCGAAACCCACTAACTGTCTCCCATTGCGATGCATAATTTTAAAATTTCGTTCAGATTGGCGTACAAACTTCCTCTCTAAGAGCGCAAAAGTGTGGTGCCCTGAGTCGTCATCTTCGAGCCCGACGTTGCTTCAGACTGCAAGATGTCGACATACGAGAACAAAGGCAAACTCGGAAGCTCATGTGACGTGTAAGTTGGGTTAGTGAATTCACATCGGCATCAGATTTTAGCACTATTCTGCCCAGCACCAGCGCGGACTTATTGCACTATGGGATGGTCTCAATACCCTTCTTACTCCTTCTTTCGACGCCTATGCGATGCGGACCAGAACTGCGACGCGCGGCGCTGAAATCACCATGTTTTCTTATGGATGGCCGAGGAAAACACTATGGACACAGCGCCACTCAGATAGATACGATTAGGCCTCAGGCAGTGGCATAAATGGTGTCAATCAAACCATGCCATCCTTTAGGATGTCGATTCCCACACATTTCGCGATCAAAACAAAACAAACAAAAAAAAAAACTATGAGCAACAGAAGGCCGTTCTCGACAACCTTTGATACTACAAATATCCCCGGACGTTTCAACGCTTCTCTAAGGACATTCTGGGGCTGCATCTCGTTTGGACGGGATCATAGCCATTTGAAGTACAGCGTGACAGTAATTTTTGCTCTGGTGTACAGATTGCAATCACCAGTGACCGTTGAAAAGCACTCGACGAAATTTGAATATGATTCGAAGCAGCAAAAGGTGCTTACGAATTTTCAGCCCTCTTTTTCATGTGCTCCTGCTGCTTGATCGCGGTAGCGTTTTGACACTGACACTTGCATAAATAGGACGGGCAGCGATTGCGGTAGCGTTTGACATTGACACTTGCATGAATGGAACGGGAGATGGTCTCTCTTAGAAGCACACAGTTCTACAACAACCTTGTGGCACCCACCCTCGTTTCTTGACAGTTGTGAAAATTTACCTGTAAAGTAGTGCTAGGGGCCTAGAGGCAACTCTTTCACATCAATATTATTACAGATGTGTGCCTGCAGATGCCTTGGACTGTTTCACAGATTGTCTCTGTAAAGGCATACTTTTAAAAATCTCAATGTAGGTGGGTGTCAACGGTCTTGCCGCAATGCATACCCCGGTTCCCGTGAGATCGCCGAAGTTAAGCGCTGTTGGGCGTGGCCGGCACTTGGATTGGTGACCATCCCGCCGCCATGCGCTGTTGCCATTTTTCGGGGTGCACTCAGCCACATGACGCAATTGAGGAGCTACTCGACCGAATAGTAGCGGCTTCGGTCAAGAATACCATCATAACGACCGGGAGAGCGGTGTGCTGACCCCACGCCCATCCTATCCGCATCCTCCTCGGAGGATGACACATTGGTCGGATGGTCCCGGTAGGCCACTCGTGGCCTGAAGACGGAGTGAGTGCAACGTAGGTGGTCAGGTACAACTGAAGCTGCTCTTGAGCCGTGGGGTTCTTATGAAGGACATTTCGCCCTTTTATTCACGCAGTGTCAACGTCACACACTTCGTCTCCCCCCAACCACTGTTCCCTTGATCACGGAGCAGGAAGGCGTGAAACACCACTCTGTGTCGCTTCATAACACGTTAAAATATTGTAGAACTGTTTACAGCAGTCTCTTTTTTTTCTCATCAGTCTACTGACTGGTTTGATGCGGCCCGCTACGAATTCCTTTCCTGTGCTAACCCCTTCACCTCAGAGTAGCACTTGCAACTTACGTCCTCAATTATTTGCTTGACGTATTCCAATCTCTGTCTTCCTCTACAGTTTTTGCCCTCTACAGCTCCCTCTAGTACCATGGAAATCATTCCCTCATGTCTTAGCAGATGTCCTATCATCCTGTCCCTTCTCCTTATCAGTGTTTTCCACATATTCCTTTCCTCTCCGATTCTGCGTAGAACCTTCTCATTCCTTACCTTATCAGTCCACCTAATTTTCAACATTCGTCTATAGCACCACATCTCAAATGCTTCGATTCTGTTCTGTTCCGGTTTTCCCACAGTCCATGTTGCACTACCATACAATGCTGTACTCCACACGTACATCCTCAGAAATTTCTTCCTTAAATTAAGGCCGGTATTTGATATTAGTAGACTTCTCTTGGCCAGAAATGCCTTTTGTGCCATAGCGAGTCTGCTTTTGATGTCCTCCTTGCTCCGTCCGTCATTGGTTATTTTACTGCCTAGGTAGCAGAATTCCTTAACTTCATTGACTTCGTGACCATCCATCCTGATGTTAAGTTTCTCGCTGTTCTCATTTCTACTACTTCTCATTACCTTCGTCTTTCTCCGGTTTACTCTCGAACCATAATGTGTACTCATTACACTGTTCATTCCGTTCAGCAGATCATTTAATTCTTCTTCACTTTCACTCAGGTTAGCAATGTCATCAGCGAATCGTATCATTGATACCCTTTCACCTTGTATTTTAATTCCACTCCTGAACCTTTCTTTTATTTCCATCATTGCTTCCTCGATGTTCAGATTGAAGAGTAGGGGCGAAAGGCTACAGCCTTGTCTTACACCCTTCTTAATACGAGCACTTCGTTCTTGATCGTCCACTCTTATTATTCTTGGTTGTTGTACATATTGTATATGACCCGTCTCTCCCTATAGCTTACCCCTACTTTTTTCAGAATCTCGAACAGCTTACACCATTTTATATAGTGGAACGCTTTTTCCAGGTCGACAAATCCTATGAAAGTGTCTTGATTTTTCTTTAGCCTTGCTTCCATTATTAGCCGTAATGTCAGAATTGCCTCTCTCGTCCCTTTACTTTTCCTAAAGCCAATCTGATCGTCACCTAGCGCATTCTCAATTTTCTTGTCCATTCTTCTGTATATTATTCTTGTAAGCAGCTTCGATGCATGAGCTGTTAAGCTGATTGTGCGATGATTCTCGCACTTGTCAGCTCTTGCCGTCTTCGGAATTGTGTGGATGATGCTTTTCCGAAAGTCAGATGGTATGCCGCCAAACTCATATATTCTACGCACCAACGTGAATAGTCATTTTGTTGCCACTTCCCCCAATGATTTTAGAAATTCCGATGGAATGTTATCTATCCCTTCTGCCTTATTTGACCGTAAGTCCTCCAAAGCTCTTTTCAATTCTGATTCTAATACTGGATCCCATATCTCTTCTAAATCGACTCCTGTTTCTTCTTCTATCACATCAGACAAATCTTCACCCTCATAGAGGCTTTCAATTTATTCTTTCCACCTATCTGCTCTCTCCTCTGCATTTAACAGTGGAATTCCCGTTGCACTCTTAATGTTACCACCGTTGCTTTTAATGTCACCAAAGGTTGTTTTGACTTTCCTGTATGCTGAGTCTGTCCTTCCGACAATCATATCTTTTTCGATGTCTTCACATTTTTCCTGCAGCCATTTCGTCTTAGCTTCCCTGCACTTCCTATATATTTCATTCCTCAGCTGTCCCTAGTGGCTCTGACATATACACAAGATCAATATTATAGCCACGATGCACTCCAAATATGTGCGATAACGTTTAATGGGGATGCAGCCCCACAAAGACCCTAGGTGGGCTGAAACGTCCGGAGGTGTCAGCAGTGTCTAATGTTGCTGGATCGTCGTCCTGTTGTTCACTGGACTGCAATTTGTCGTTTCCGACCGCGAAACGGTTGGAAATCAATGCTGAGGGGGAAGGGATTGTTTCACTGATGTCGTTTATGACACTCCCTGAAGCCTGTTCTTGTCAATTCTGAGCGACAGAGGGTGTGAATTGTTTCCTTTGGTCACCCATAAGACTAGCGCTTGGATTTCAACGCCGGGCGTCGCGGTTCTGAGCTCCATCGCAGAGGCGTCGATAGGAGGGGTGAAATGTGTGTAAGAGGGGGAGTGGGGCAACCTTCCTATCGTGTGACACATCCACAGTGACGATGCTCAGAAATGTAGTGCATTTTGGTGTCAGTGTGACATCATTAACCCACCCTACCCCTCACGTGAACTTCTGGGCTCTGGACTTCGCATGTGTGGACACCTTGCTGTGTTGCCGAGGGTGCTCTCAGAGAGCCACAGTTTTGCACCACTACAGAAGAAGGTTGTGAGTACCTATGAGGCAGATTTGAAATTCCTACGACGTAATGGGACATAATTTCGGGGTTTCTAAAAGTATTGTCCAATGTAAATGTGGGCCTGCGGGGAGAAACTAAATATACAGAGTCAGTCACTAACTACTGCAACCTAGAATAACTCCGAAAGTATGATAGGAGTTGAAAAGTTTGTGGGACGTAAGTTGCATAGGACAACGGGGGTCATAATGTGACGTTGATTTTTTATTGCTTGGTGCGTCGCGTAAGAAAAAGAAATGCATATTTGTGGTAAGGTCTTATGGGACCAAACTGCTGAGGTCATCGGTCCCTAAGCTTATGCACTACTTAAACTAACTTACGCTAAGGACGTCACACACACCCATGCCCGTGGGAGGACTCGAACCTCCGAAATGGGGAGCCGTTCGGGCCGTGACAAGACGCCTCAGACCGTGGGCATACCCTGCGCGGCGGGTCGCGTAAGAGATATGAAGGTTAACTTTGTTTCTTTAAATGGGATGCTATAGTTTGGTACTTATTTTCTGAAAGCGGCTATTGAGACGAAACCAATGATGTGGAACAGTAAGGTCGTTCAAGGTCAACGAATGTCACAAAAGTGGCATGAACGTCCATTTACAGAAGGTGTTCTAAGTGATGGCCATTGGTGTCAATGCTGCGCTGCAGTTTTCTTATCTTGGATTGAGTGGTATTCGTTATCACTTCGGCACTTACCGAAGCACATGCTCTGACGGTTCTCTCTAGTATATCATGCAAATAGGAAATATTCGCCGAATGCTTGCCATTGACACGTAAAAACCATTCGACGATTTCGCAATACAACACTAATAGAAACATTAAAACTAGTACCGTCGAATCAAGCGAATATGTATGACGTATTCCTTCGAAGAACAAGTCGATAGGCTTCTCATTTACAAAGAATGTCAACGAAATTCAGTGAGAGCGAGAAAATTACAGCTGAAACATATCCTCAACGTACTCAACCTACACGTCGTACATTTAAATATTTGTATGATAAATTGAGAACAACTTGACCTTTAAAGCATCGGAAACATATCCGGCAAAGGAAAGTTATTAAGGAGGAAATGGAAACTGGTACTCTTGCTACTGTGGTTCGTGATCCTTGTGTTAGTTCGGATCAAATCGCAGAGGAATCTGGCAAGAACCATAGAAGTGCGCTTCGTGTTCTGCATCGCCGTGAATATCATCCTCACCATATCACTCTCCACCAAGAATTAAGTGGTACGGATTGTATTCGTCGCATTGAATTCTGCCAATGGGCTCAACTTCAGATTCAGAGGGATGACACATTTAAAAATTGGATTTTATTTTATTTACAGACGAGGCTACATTCACAAACCGTGGAAATGTTAATTTGTATAACATGCCTTATTGGGCAACTGAAAATCCATGTTGGCTGCGGCAAAAAATGGTATTCCAATGAAATAAACACCCTTAGCTGCTTACAGGCGTTGACATATGTCAACGGGGACAGATGAAAATGTGTGCCCCGACCGGGACTCGAACCTGGGATCTCCTGTTTACATGGCAGACGCTCTATCCATCTCTCTCTCTCTCTCTCTCTCTCTCTATATATATATATATATATATATATATATATATATATATATATATTCTCTATATATATATATATATATATATATATATATATATATATATATATATATATATAAAATCATTTTGTTCGCTTCCGTTCGTTGTATCTACTCGGGGCGGACTTCGTAAGACATCCGTTTAAGTTCGTTGATGATCGATTAACTCAGTTTTTTATTACAGAGGGCACGCAACCCTCTAACCGAACACGCTGAGCTACCGTGCCGCCATCTCAGAGCCACCGAGGACACAGAGGATAGCGCTACTGCAGGGATTTATCTCTGCCACGCCTCCCGCGAAACCCACATTCTCAACATATAGCCCCGCACTACATTCGTAGTGCCCCCGCTCATTATACTCTTTACTCGCGGCACGTTGCCGATTCCCGTAAGAGTTCGGGCACTGTTTGTGCATTCGCACAGAAGAAGAAGATGGTCAAGTGTCCGGTGAGCCTGAAATATATACTAGGATGGTATCTGTTCTTTCGGACATGTCCGAAAGAACAGATACCATCGGTGACCATGTAGCTCGTTAGAATGAAATTACAATGAAATGAACACCCTTAGCTGCATACAGGCATTGACATACGTCAACGGGGACGGATGAAAATGTGTGCTGCATGGTCACCGATGGTATCTGTTCTTTCGGACATGTCCGAAAGAACAAAAAAAAATGGTTCAAATGGCTCGCAGCACTACTGGACTTAACTTCTGAGGTCATCAGTCCCGTAGAACTTAGAACTACTTAAACCTAACTAACCTAAGGACATCACACACATCCATGCCCGAGGCAGGATTCGAACCTGTGACCGTAGCAGTTGCGCGGTTCCAGGCTATAGCGCCTACAACTGCTAGGCCACTCCGGCCGGCCCGAAAGAACATCTTAGTATAAGGTATATATACAAAAAATGGTAGTCGGTGAATGCATGATATGGGATTCTGGAGGACAGAATTATAGGCCCCTATTTCATCGAAGGAAGTCTTAATGGTAGCAAGTACACCACATTCCTGCAAGTAACATAAGGTCTGTTATTGGAAGAAATACCTTTAGGAACAAGGAACAGAATGTGGTATCAACACGATACGTGTCCAGCAAATTTTTCGCTGACGGCTAGAAATGAAGTGCAGAGACATTTCCTAAATCGTTGGATGGACGACGACATGTGTCGTGCGTGACCAGCTCGTTCGGCAGATTTGACGCCTCTGGATTTTTTTCGTGTGAGGATTCTCTATAAAGATATTCCAACTACACCTGAAGATTTGCGACAGACAATTGGCAGAGCATGAGCTTCGATACGTGCTAATGTGACAAGGAATACCTACTCAATCCATGATAAGAAGATTGCAGCACTGCGTTGATACCAATGATCACCACTTCGTACACCTTCTGTAAATGGACGTTCATGCCACCTTTGTGACCTTCGTTGACCTGGAAAGAGCTTACTGTTCCACACCGTTGGATTCGTTTCGATAACCGCTATCAGAAAATAAGTACCAAACTATGGCAACATTAACAAGAAAAGTTGACCTTCATGTCTCTGACGTGACCCCACCTAGCAACAGAAAACCAACGTAACTTCCTGGAAGATTAAAACTGTGTGCCTGACCGAGACTCGAACTCGAGACCTTTGCCTTTCGCGGGCAAGTGATCTACCAACTGAGCTACCCAAACACGACTCACGCCCCGTCCTCACAGCTTTACGTCTGCCAGTACCTCGTCTCCTACCTTCCAAACTTAACAGAAGCTCTCCAGCGAACCTTGCAGAACTAGCACTCCTGAAAGAAAGGATCTTGCGGAGACATGGCTTAGCTGGTTGCTCAGTTGGTAGAGCACTTGTCCGTGAAAGACAAAGGTCCTAAGTTCGAGTCTCGGTGCGGCACACAGTTTTAATCTACCAGGAAGTTTCACATCAGCGCACACTCCGCTGCAGAGTGAGAATCTCATTCAAAAAAAAAAAAAAACGTCATAATATGGCCCCAGTTGCCCCATGCAAACTTTTGTCCCACAACCTTTTCAGCTACTATCACACTTTCGGAGTTATTCTGGGCGGCAACAGTTAGTGACTCACTGTGTATGCCGTGGTGAGTATGGGATTACAGAGGTGTGTGCGTGTGCTGCTGGTTGCAGGCAACGCTGAGCCGTACATCGTGCTGGCGCTGCTGATCGGCTTCGTGACGGTGGTGATCGGCTGCTGGCTGTCGGACAACTGCTGGTCGCCGGAGCCGGAGCAGCTGGTGACGCTGGCATAGCAGCAGAAGCAGCCGCACAAGGCGCCGCCGCCGCTGCTGCGCCTGCCCTGCTGCCCGCCGCGGCCCCTGGCGCTCATCGTGCTCACGTCGACGGCGCCGCCGGCCCCGCCGCCGCCGGGGGCTGTGCCCGTGCCGGTGCTCTGCTGCAGCGCGCCCTGCGCCTGCACCAACCCCGTCTAGGGCGGCGCGACTGCAGCCTCTTAGAGGCTCAACTCCCAGCACACGAAGCGCGGGAGACACGTGTATTTCTGGTAGCATGTAGTGCCGCGCCTGGGCCACACTGTGTCACAAACCGTGAACCTCGACAGTCCGACACCAGAGCTAGTTTGCTTCGTTGTGAAACTGACGTAAGCTTCTCTGATTGTGGTATGTCACAGTAAGCGCTATGAGGAGCACTTTGAAGCAAAAACGCTGGTCGGAGGAAATATTTAGCTTTCTTAGAGTTTCAGCGGGAAACTAAAGCCGACTACCAGCATATACGAGAATTTTCAATGAATGAAAGCCGAAGTGAAGCTATAGGAAACGGCATACATTGTGTATGAAAAGTAGATGCTCTGATGAGCACAGTCAACAAACTGGAGAGATGAGTAACACCTATCCCGTGGTCAGACAGGTAGTTAATGTAAATACGTGAAACTGCTCGAAGTCACAGTATGTGCTGTTGCAATAGTTGAGAGAAGTGTAGGCCACTATTGCAGCATATACTGTAAAGTGATGCTAATCAATGCAGTAACAATTTTTGAACACGAGAATAAGATTACCCATTTATTAAATGCAGTAATGCGTTTCTGATTTTAAGGAGAAGATCATTGTATGTTCGTAAAGTGAACACTGGAAGTACCTTTGGATATATCTTTCATTATACGGAAGGAACGTCATCTGACAAAATGTGACGTATCGCCTTGAGGTATGAGTAGTGGCATCAAAACAAAGCTGACATGATACACACCGAGGAAGCTCGAAATAAAAATGTATCCAACTCTTGGGAAAGAAATATGAGGTATTAAGGAAGTGTATTAGATGCCGAAGAGGGGGACGACAGTACAATCAGAATCACATTGTATAAATCGTGAAATGTAAGAGCAGTGCTTATTTGTTTATTGTTCGGCTATAGCAATAGTGTTGAACATTTTCGCGTGAAATTAATGCTCTATAACTGCACAGCATTGTTACAATGAAGCTGATTTCCTTGTTATAGAGATGCTGGTGGATTAAAGTACCGAAATTAAGTTACTTTGAGGCTACTGTGACACTACAATCCACATTAAATATTTACCACTAAAATACTTAAGAATCTTCATACAAAGTAGACCGTTCACTCCTAAAAAGTTATTGCTGTGGCCTGTTGTGCAAGCTACTCACTTTGTTAACACTGATTAAAACGCGTCACATGAAAGCTAAAGCAAGTGCGTGCTGAGACCCATGCATCACAAGGTAAACGTTATTACTCTCAGCGTTTTGTTTTCGGTCTGCTTTACAAGTGATCTTCCATCACTGAATTTTACTTTTCGACCAGCTTTGTGTCATCCCACCAGTAATTCCAGAAGATCTGTCCAACGTATTTTTTATAGTGTTTGCTGACTGAAAAAATAGGATGATAATTCAAAGTATTGCAGTTAAAGATATCATTTGAATACATATTGTAGGATGGAATAGCTAATTGTCTTCAAATACGTTTCACATTGTCAGAAAAGCATCAATTTATTTTCTGTTTTTAAACACGAAGGAAACGTGCATACATGATTGCTTGCTATGCAATCGAAATTGCCCAACACGTTAGAGGTGGAGACGTTAGTCCGAATGAAGAGTGTTCTTTTCAGGTCCACACTACCCTTGCATCCAACATTCATTAATGGCAGAGAGCCTTTCAAAAGTTACGTACACGAAACAATTCGCCACGAGAATCTCTCTCTGCGTAGGAGAATCACTAATCGGGACACAGATATAGCAAGTAACCCAGGGCTTTAATTGATGACGACTGCAACAAACTATCTGGGATCAATGTGTTATTACACTTTTGTGTGTTTTGTATGTATTAGTGTTTTGTATGTATAAAATAGAATAAGCTTTGTAGATGATCTCGTAAAATCGTACTGTGGGCCGATCACCAATAACGATGATAGCTATTTACTATCGTCAGTAATGCTGCGAGGTGTTTGATAAAGAAAGGCCTCAACATTCCGTACATTTAGACCGTGATTAAAAGTATTTATTTTGAGAATGCTATATGCTTAATGACAGTAACAGCAAAGAATATTTCTGTCTATGGAGCATAAACGTAATCAGTGTGAGCGAAAAGTAATGTTAGTTAACAGATCCTGAAGTCAGAGGCCTAACAGAAATTTTAGCAATTAAAAAAAAGAGAAAGGAACATTTTCTTTTGTATAATGTATTCGCTTGGTGCAGGGCAAATGAAACGCAAAGAAAAATGTTTCCTTTCCCCTGCACTTCTGATTTTCAGGGTAAATATAATTCCTGTGACAGTTATTTTAGCTATTATGTAACCTGTGTAGTACGAGCTCTGCAAGGCATCTGTTCTTTAGACAGACTCCTTCGTTCCACGATAGATGATGTCATTTGTCATCATCATTAATTGCTGTGTTTGTATATCAATATATAGATAGATGTGAAAAGTTATAGATGTGATGTGAAAAAAATTTTCGTTTTCGCATGAGATCCATGTAAATGTGCACTCTGAATTTGATATTCATATATACCTTATGTGTCTCGATGTTCTTTATTATTCTTTGTGTGGAATGTTTGTCTGAGATCGTATTTTATATGTCAAATGAATGTGTATCTTAAACTTTATTATAAAATTATTTCATGTGTCAAATGTCATTTCATTTTGATTGGCCCCTGCAAATATCTCAATGTTTTGTTTGTAAATTAATGTGGACAGGAGTCTGTATGGAAGATGGTACTCTGTTTCAACTTCATTTATTCCCAAGGTTTTACATTTTGTGTCTCTGGTACTCATACCTGTTACACCATACATATTCTGACGACAATTTTAGCAGGGGGTGTGCTTGTCACTGGCT
Organism: Schistocerca nitens; assembly: GCF_023898315.1. NCBI lineage: Eukaryota > Metazoa > Arthropoda > Insecta > Orthoptera > Acrididae > Schistocerca > Schistocerca nitens. Next base: position 696,299,526 of record NC_064615.1, on the reverse strand, counting down.
TCTTTAAAAGACAATTTCAGTAATTTTATTTATCTAAGGTGCAGTCACTTATGCTTTCTGCATGGATACTTGCTTCAGTGATCACTAACACTGCATTAAAACTAACAGAAGGCCTAAAATGTATTGTCTAAATTTCTGATTCTATCGTAACTCAGTAAAATAAAATAGCGCTCTAAAGTAAGAAAAATGTCTGAAATTAATTAATTAAAACTCATAAATGAAAAGTTTACTTGTTTGGAACATTGCATATGAAGTATGTTAAGACTGAGAAAGTAATAAAATACCTAAATAAAATTTTTAAACTAGAGTTGTAAACAGATCTATAACTATTTTCTTACTGTCTTTTTTGTCAAAAGGCTACATACATTTTTGCAGTTTCTGCAATGAATGAAAGAAACTTTCTTCTGTGACATAAATCTATATCTTTGTGGATGTAATGAGTCATTGGTCTCGTGTTCAAATGCAGTGTTTACATGTAAGACAGATATGTAAAGGAAAATATATGTAAATGTACATTAATTTTAACACTGACTTTATAACAAAGAAAATCACTTAACAACATTACTAGTTATGTTTTCTGCAAGAATGTCACCTAAATGTTCAGTGAAATAAATTGAGGAAAGCGTTGTATATAAAACAATGATTATTTGCTCAATACACCAGTAATAATCTAAAAAATGAGTCTTTTTAAATTTTTCCTTCAGTCTCCCATGTACCAATAAAAAGTTGCTGAAAGAAATTACCATTAAATTATATTATTCTTCTACTAAATCGACCACACAGTCAAAGAACAAAACAGAAAAATATGCAGAAACACTATGCAAAATAGGTAAGGGATATTAAAAGTGATGTCAGATTCCGAAAAAGTGAGAGCCATTTTTAAGTTATCATCCAGAATTAAAATTAAATGTTTATGATCGGGCAGAAAAAGTGAAGAAATCGGCTGACCCTTTGAATTATTTCCATTCAGTGGTGCTCTTCAGAAGGGGGTATAAATTTTCTGCCTTCAATTAACTGTTCTACTAATGTTTTTAAGAATGGTGAAAAGTTTTTCTAAAGCCCTAGAAAAACAAACGTCTAGAAGTCAGCTAATTACCATAGCGCACCAACAATAAAGTGTCTATTGAATTATCAGTGAATGTATCCAGATGTAAAAAAGTCATCATGACACAACTTAAAATAGGAATGTATCGTCACCACATATATTTATATTTTCAGTCTGTCACAAATATAGTTGCGGCGTGTGTTTCTGTCCGTAAGAGCGGCAGGCATAACAGTGACAACCTACCGGTATATTCATTTAAATTATAAGAAGAAGCTAACGGGTCGCCAACAATCATAGATCATTAAAAGTACTACTTGACCGCCTAAGTAGCATCAGCCATCGTGGGGAACCAATTACTGGACAGTTAAATACTAGTAGAATGTTCCAAACAAACTGTGACCTTGATTCCACTAGACCTGTTTTTCTTAAACTAATTCCCACGAAACCATTGGGTCTCGTCAAACATGTGCCTTTCTTCTTAACATTAAAGAATGTAACTTAAAAAATTACGCCACAATAAAATTTACAAAAACGACAGAATAATGACTAACCATCATTTGCACTCGTTTGTCTGAACAGTCGATAACTAAGTGACACGGATACCGAATAAGGTTGTCTTTATCGCCTGAGCGCTAGACGTCACATTCGTACTCGTTGGTACATTTACAACTATATATTTGCAAGAATTAGGGTTCTCAGTAGATGTACACAAAAAATAAATACTGCAACAGACTTGATGCCAAACCTATCACAACAACCGAGCTTTGTTTCATAAACCTTAATATCAAGTGCATCGACGAGAATAAGAAGACGTTCATTGATATCATTAATATTTAAATATGGAAGTAATGCTTCATTGTGGTATTTTAAATATAAATTTCTTTAAGAACTCTTAGGTTAATTTTGAAACAACTTTCGAAACAAATAAATGATATTTGAAATAATTGTCGGTTTTGATACAAATAATCCATTTACAGGGGTTTCAGATATAAGTGAATATTATAAGGGGTTCCAGTTCCTTGAAAGTTTAAGAAACCATGCACTAGTATACTGATCACAGAATAAACATAGATCAAACCCAGTGTAGTTGTTGAATAATAGGAAAACATTTTTGTTAACGTGTGACAAACACAGGGTGTTTGGAAACTCTCGTTGGACTTCTAGGACTTGTAAAGATGAGTGAATACATAATTTCTTGAATAGGAACCAATGTCCGGACAGTTTCAGTTCAGATATTTAAATCATGCACTTCAGCTTCATGTGTGACGCAGTACAGTTATTAGGTAACAATTCGGAAGTAACCATAAAAAACACTCATTATCACCTACCTAATCATATTTGTTTGTGTTAAAACAAAACATTACATGTTTACATTACTCCAGAACAAAATAGAACCAGGATACTGTTCGTACAGAACAGTATTGCTGCATTACAACAGCGGCTCGATGTGGCGACCATCAACGTTGTTTCGTTATGTTTCCTTTGGAATAGTTACCTAATAAATTAACGTGCGTCACGCTCAGCTCAGCTCCTCAAGCCGAAGTGGATGTGTTAACCATGGGAAGTGAAACCGTTGTAAAACGGAACCGTACTTTTCCGGACACGAATTCCTATTCAAAATATTATGTACTCACTCCGCTCTACAATTCTTAGAATTCTGTAACGAGACTATCCGAATATTGCTTCACCAACCACTGGGAATGTATGGACACTACAGACTATTCACACTGCAATACCAATATGAGCAACGAGTTGACACAAAAAAAACTTCGAATAATTGGTTCAAATGGCTCTAAGCACTATGGGACTTAACATCTGAGGTCATCAGTCACGTCTTAGAACTACTTAAACCAAACTAACCTAAGGACGTCACACACATCCATGCCCGAGGCATGGAACTATTCCCAACATAATATATACAAATCTTCTCTAACTCTGTGGACTAAACGTCTTGCCTAGTTACACGCCTTCCTCCTATCTTTTCCTGTGTGTAAGCTCCACAGCTCGTTGCGATACACATCCATTCTTTCTCAAGTTCGTCTCCAACTGACGAAAAATGTCTGATCTATCGCCTCTTTTGGCACATGCAGAGCGGTTCAGCTTACAAATGAGGGCAAATCTTATCTCCGAACACTTTTTGTACACTATGATTTTACTGTATTCATTTTTTCACTACTAACCAACAGGTCCTACTAAAATGTGCAGTATCAGCCACAGCTCAGATATTAAATACAAAACAACGGGCAATGACAGTGAAAAATTTTGACGCAAAAAGTCACCTTCAGTTTACCAAACACCTTTTCAAAAAGCAAAAAAGAGCAGAGGTTCACGGCACGCTTCTGCCCTTGGTGAGAAAAAGTGATATTCAGGGCGGAATAATCAGTAATAATCGATGAAAAGAGAAATCAGAAGACAGTTGAAAGCTTGGTTACAAACTAATCATTTGCATCCACAGAAAAAGTAAACTTAATTGAAAAAAGTGTTATGAAGATCTCTATGTTAGCAAGATATTCCGGATCAGTCCTCCATTCGGATCTCTGGAAACGGGTTGTCTATCAGTGAGGTGAACATGAGGAAATCATTGAGAAACTAATTAAACGGTAACAGGCTACAAGTCGGACCGTTAATGTCGGAAGTTTGAATGTAGCAGGGATGCTATAAAATCTGAAAAAAAAAAACAAAAACGTGAAACTTCAGTCTGGATACAGGAGTCAGAGAAGGGAAATCGAAAGGAGACAAGATTTCAGGCGTACGAGCTCACACGGTTATTCATTAGAACCTCTGCATTTCAAAAGACGACTGTGAGAAAAGTACAAGACACACAGAAAAATGACGCTTATAGGAAAGCTTCCGGGCAGATTAAACCTGTGTGGCGGACCGAGTTCGAATCTCCGTCCGGCACACAGTTTTAATAGGCAAGGAAGTTTCATATCAGCGCACAATCCACTGCAGAGTGAAAATCTCATTCTGGAGATGCTTATAGTCTTAGGAGTATCTCTCCAAATCTCGATTTGTGCTACGCACCCGTTGTCGTAGAGCTAGAGACTCGCGTGTGAGAACGTGGCTTCTAGTGGAACGAAGCGTGCGACTTTGTCCTTGAATTTGCTAAAGATGAATCATTTTTGAAAATTCAGCCAAGGTTTCGCAAGAAATATCAAGGCATGCCTCCGACATACTGAACAGTCCACGATGGTACAGAACGTTTCGTAAGACTGACTACTTGTGTGGTGCGAAGAACCGGCCGATCGAGGCCGTCAGTAGAGAAGGTGGAACGTGTGCCGGAATCTTTCGTCAGAAGCCCAAAGAAACTGATGACAAGTGCGAGGAGAGGACTGCAGATACCGCAGTCGAATGTCTGTGGCACATAAGACCCACCTGTAATTGGGGAACACATTCGTGATTAACGTGAAATTAACGCCTTCTGTGTCATGTCCTCTTCAAAAATTAATGGACCAATTTTCTTTGTGGAGAAAATTGTGAATAATTTGCTGTGCCTGTGCATGCTACAGTAGTGGCCTATGTGACAACTCAGCAAGACATCGGAGACTTCGTTTTGCAATAAGACTGTGATACACAACACCCCTCATTTCCGACGTTCGTGACTACCTCAGTGCCGAATTGGCATAGCGTTGAATCAGGCGTGATTACTATCATGATTCTTCTATTCGTCAGTGGCCTCCATGGTTACCTGAGTTAACTCCATATGATTAATATTTCTGGCGTTATGTCAAATATCAAGTGTTCCTGCCTTTACAGCCGTATAGTTTGGAAGAGCTGCCAGGATGGATAATAAATGCAGACGCTAATTCCACCGTGTCGTTTCGCGACGTTTGATGCATCATCAACGGAGCCCATATTGAGCACTCGTGATGCGCTTTAAAAATCTGAAGAGATGAACTGCCCACTATAATGTGTGTCTTTTCTGTAACTCTTAGAGTTTTCGCGCAGTTGTCTTCTCAAACTCCAGAGTTAATTATGAACCAGAAATCTGCTGACAAAAAAAAAAAAAAAAAAAAAAAAAAAAAAAGCGACGCACCACTACGGAGTTACGCAAATTTGTCAAAAATTGATATTCATATTCTTGAAAAAGTTGTTAGAGAATGGAGAAAAGCAGGTGCACCAGCACACAGACTGTGACCAAGACGTAAGGGCATAGATTAGACTGTTTAGCATTTGCTAATGACATGGCACTGATCGCACAAGACATTACCGATGCACAGAAAAAGCGAGAATTATTACAAGAGCAGGCAGCAAAAATAGGATTACAAATTTCATTTGAAAAAGCAAAATTTATGACTGACATCAAAGACGCTCCTTCTCATCTCAAAATTGGTAATAACTACATCTCTCGAGTAAAAGAATTTAAATATTTAGGTGAATGGATTGCAGAAAATTGTAATGAAAAGAAATCTGTCAGATCAAGAATCCAGAAAATGGAGACGGCGTTTCAGTTAACAAAAAAACATTTACAACACAAAGAGTGTGTTGTGGAACTGCAAAATACGACACTACACAACAGTAATTAAACCCGAAGCTCTCTACGCATCTGAGACACTAAAGCTTTAACACAGAACATTAAAAGAGGAATTAGAAGTGAAAGAACGTAAAATAATGAGGAAAATCCTAGGACCAAGAACTAAAGATGGTGTGCACATTCCAAAACCCAATGCAGAAATATAAAAAAATATCTCCAAAATGACAGAGCGCATGAGATGAATCCAATTCATGGGGCACTTAGAAAGAATAGACTCAAACAGGTTAACGCACAAAATCCATACATTTTTAGCCGGTCGGGCTGGCCAAGTGGTTCTAGGCGCTACAGCCTGGAACCGCGCGACCGCTACGATCGCAGGTTCGAATCCTGACTCGGGCATGGATGTGTTTGATGTCCTTAGGATAGTTAGGTTTAAGTAGTTGTAAGTTCTAGGGGACTGGTGACCTCAGAAGTTAAGTCCCATAGTGCTCAGAGCCATTTTAACCATTTTAACGATACATTTTTAAAGAACAAAACTACAATACCGAACTGGTACAAATAAACGGAAAAAGACCTGAGAGAATTAGGGTCTCCAAATCTACATGATAGAGATGAAATCCGAAAAATCACAAACACACGGGGTTTTCAGGAAGAACAGAGAAAAACTAACCGACATACGTGGTCTACGCAACGAAAGTTAGCCCGTTCGTTGTTTATGAAGGAATACTGGGTGAAAAGGAAGGCCAACAAATGTTGATTACGCGTGGTCCTAAGTGATCCATCCGCGAAGAAGAAGAAGATACAGGTATCGACGAAAAATGCTAAATTGTAAACTTTGGTGGCCGATGGATGAATGTATGACGCTATAGTCCAATATCACCGTACGGCTAGTAAGGATTGTAAACAGGTGACATGTCGATAACAGGCCATTAACTCTTTGCGAATTTCTGTCCGTGCATTCAGCTGCACGGTAACTATGGCTCGCAGACAGGGTCATTTGCACCCTACGTCCTCAATTATTTGATGGCTCTATTCCAATTTCTATTATCCAATACAGTTTTCACCCTTTACAGCTCCCTCTAGTACCATGAAGGTTATTAACACATTTCCTGTCACCCTGTCACTTCTTCTCAGCAGTGTTTTCCAAATGTTACTTTCTTCACTGATTCTCATCAATCTATCAAATTTTCAACATATTCTTGCAGCGTAGCAACTGAAATGCTTCGATTCTCTTCTGTTGCGTCTTTCCCTATGCCCATGTTTCAGTCCCACACAATGCTGTGCTCAAAACGTAAAATTTCTTCCTCAACTGAAAGCATATGTTTGGTACTAGTTGCCATCTCTTGGCAAGAAATTCCCTCTGTCCCCGTTCTAATATATTGTTTATGTCCTTCTTGCTTCGTCCGTCGCGGGGTATTTTGCTTCCGAGGTAACTGCGTCTACTTCGTCGTCATCAATCTTGATGTCAAGTTTCTCACTGATCCCATTTCTGCTGCTTTTCCTAGCTTTAATCTCTTTATTTTTTACTCCCAATCCATATCCTAATTAGACTCTACATTCCATGCAACAGCTCCTGTAATTCTTCCCCACTTTCATAGAGGATGCCAATGTCATCAGTGAATCTTATCATTGATATCCTCTGATCTCCTTATCAAAACTTTTTCCAATGAGATCTAAAGATTCAGAGAGAGGTACCTTAGTAAATAGCGACACTACATCAAAGCTAACTAATAGATCGGAGGTGTTCAGTTTCAAAGATTTTAATTTGCCAACAAAATCTACAGAGTTCCTTATATGATGATCACATTTTCCCACAAGCGGCCTCAACAGTGACGCCAGGTGCTTGGCACAATCATAGTTGGGAGAACCAATATTCTGCCGGCCGCGGTGGTCTAGCGGTTCTGGCGCTGCAGTCCGGAACTGCGGGACTGCTACGGTCGCAGGTTCGAATCCTGCCTCTGGCATGGGTGTGTGTGATGTCCTTAGGTTGGTTAGGTTTAAGTAGTTCTAAGTTATAGGGGACTTATGACCTAAGATGTTGAGTCCCATAGTGCTCAGAGCCATTTGAACCATTTTGAGAACCAATATTGCTCACAATAGGACGTAGAGGAACGTCTTTCTTATGGATCTTTGGGAGTCCATAAAGCCTTGGAGGCACTGCACCACTTGGTTTCAGTCTTCGTATGACGTCCGGTGGAAATGGGGAGGCATTCAAAAGCGACGCCGTCTTCCTTACCACCTTGTTGGTGGGGTCCTTACTAATCTTCCGGTACATACTATAATTGAGTAAGCTGTATATCTTATTATGATAGTCGTCACGTGGCATTAAATTAACATCACTGGCGCCTTGTTTATCTGTGGCCGCATGCGCAGTGGCGCGGTCCGCGAGTTTAAAAGGATGGAGCGAGCGCTGGAGCGTCAGTCGTACGGCTCTCTCTGAAGATGGCTGAAAGGTATACAGCCGAAATATTAGAAGAAGAAGCAGAATTTATGCGGCTGCATTCCCGAAACCTAATGGAGCAGTCTTTGCGCCGCGAAAACCTGAAGATTCACATCAAGTACCTCTTCGGGGAGGAGATGGTTTTATGTGTTCGACGTTTTGACAAGCTACGACATTTGAGAGCGAGATTATTGAGCTCTTTAAGTTTTTTACTGAGGTGCCGTGACCATGGCATAATTCCGAAGTTTGCCAGGTTAGTACATTTTATAAAATCGACTTCCATGAATAAGATTTTAATTAAAGCTGGTTCTGCTATTGTTAAGGAGAGGATCCGATTTACACGAAGGAAGCTGGATCTTGTTTCTCAAGAACTTTATCGTCTGCACCTGAAGATGTCTGTGGAGTTACCCAGCAACTCTTGGAACTGGATAGAGGGTACAACATGGGCCAAATCAGACTGGGTTTGTGAGGTAGCGACATCAAGACAGACTGCAAAGTTCAGCCGACTTGAGCCATCTCCACAGCAAAAAAGTATCATTCGACGCTCCGTCATTAATATGACGGGTAGAGTTTTGGACGATGCTACGATCTTGGTCTTAACAAAGGACTGAATTTTGCACCCACGCCAAAGGTTTTGCCTATACCTGCATTCATCAGTGCCGTTGAAGAAGCTGTTCGACCACTCTCTACGGATTCTGCAGATGAAATAAGACGCGAAACTTGTCGAGCTGTTATGAAGGCTCGCCCACAAAGAAGCAATATATCTGTGGCAGAGAGGACTGCACTACGTATGCTCCGCCAAGATACTGAAACGGTGGTTCTCCCTGCTGATAAAGGTAATGCCACTGTTTTAATGCCACGTGACGACTATCATGATAAGATATACAGCTTACTGAATGATAGTATGTACCGGAAGATCAGTAAGGACCCCACCAACAAGATGGTAAGGAAGACGGCGTCGCTTTTGAATGCCTCCCCATTTCCACCGGAAGTCATACGAAGACTGAAACCAATTGGTGCAGTGCCTCCAAGGCTTTATGGACTCCCAAAGATCCATAAGACGTTCCTCTACGTCCTATTGTGAGCAGTATTGGTTCTCCCAACTATGATTGTGCCAAGCACCTGGCGTCACTGTTGAGGCCGCTTGTGGGAAAATGTGATCATCATATAAGGAACTATGCAGATTTTGTTGGCAAATTAAAATCTTTGAAACTGAACACCTCCGATCTATTAGTTAGCTTTGATGTAGTGTCGCTATTTACTAAGGTACCTCTCTCTGAATCTTTTGATCTCATTGGAAAAAGTTTTGATAAGGAGATTTTAGCTTTGTTTCACCATGTGATGACCTCCACATACTTTTTATGTAATAACGACTTTTTTGAACAGACTGACGGTGTTGCCATGGGTAGTCCTTTGTCACCCTTGGTGGCCAATTTATTTATGGAGGACTTCGAGGAGAAGGCCCTGGAGACTGCTAGTTTGAAGCCTACAGTTTTTTGGAGGTACGTTGATGATACCTTTGTAGTGTGGCCCCATGGCGAGGACAAACTGCAGGACTTCTTAAACCATCTGAATTCCATCCATGGACAAATTCAGTTTACAATGGAAGTGTAAAAGGAGGGATGTCTTCCATTTTTGGATGTCTCGGTTCGGCGCAAAGAAGATGGCACTTTGGGTCATGCAGTATATCGGAAACCGACCCATACGGACTTATATTTACATGCAAATAGTTGTCACCATCCTTCGCAGACGAGTAGTGTTCTAAGAACTTTGGTACACCGAGCACACGTCATATCTGATGAAAGTAGTTTAAAAGACGAACTTTTACATCTGAAGAGAGTTTTTGAGGACAACGGGTATTCTCCACAACAGATACGTAAGGCACTACAAATAAAACCTAAGGTGTCCGTAAGGAATGCAGAAGATGACGAGGAAACATTTAAATCCATGGCTTTCCTGCCGTATGTGGGAAGCCGTTCATCCAAAATAGGACGGATCCTCACTAAACATAAAGTAAAAGTGATTTTTCGTCCACCGGCGAAGACGGCTGCACTCCTGGGTTCCGTTAAAGATGACTTACTACTCCGCAAGCCTGGAGTTTACAAGATACCATGTGAATGTGGCCTTTCATATATCGGACAAACGAATCGTACAGTCCAAGAGAGGTGTACGGAACATCGCAAGTACACTCGACTCTTACAACCCAGTAAATCGGCAGTGGCAGAGCATTGTATTGATTCTGGTCACTCTATGGAATATGAAAATGTCGAAATTCTGACTTCTGTTTCATCTTTCTGGGACTCCGTAGTAAAAGAGGCCATTGAAATCCGCTTGACGAAGAATTTAATTAATTGAGACAGAGGTTTCACATTAGATAAATCATGGAATCCGGCACCTTCAATATTGAACTTACAAAGACGTCGCTACAGTTCAGCTCCCAGTAATACATCGATCTCCCAGCATGGATCGAATGCGCAGCCACAGACGTAACTCATACATATTGTACGTCTTTGCCGCCGATTAACATCACTGGCGCCTTGTTTATCTGTGGCCGCATGCGCAGTGGCGCGGTCCGCGAGTTTAAAAGGATGGAGCGAGCGCTGGAGCGTCAGTCGTACGGCTCTCTCTGAAGATGGCTGAAAGGTATACAGCCGAAATATTAGAAGAAGAAGCAGAATTTATGCGGCTACATTCCCGAAACCTAATGGAGCAGTCTTTGCGCCGCGAAAACCTGAAGATTCACATCAAGTACCTCTTCGGGGAGGAGATGGTTTTATGTGTTCGACGTTTTGACAAGCTACGACATTTGAGAGCGAGATTATTGAGCTCTTTAAGTTTTTTACTGAGGTGCCGTGACCATGGCATAATTCCGAAGTTTGCCAGGTTAGTACATTTTATAAAATCGGCTTCCATGAATAAGATTTTAATTAAAGCTGGTTCTGCTATTGTTAAGGAGAGGATCCGATTTACACGAAGGAAGCTGGATCTTGTTTCTCAAGAACTTTATCGTCTGCACCTGAAGATGTCTGTGGAGTTACCCAGCAACTCTTGGAACTGGATTGAGGGTACAACATGGGCCAAATCAGACTGGGTTCGTGAGGTAGCGACATCAAGACAGACTGCAAAGTTCAGCCGACTTGAGCCATCTCCACAGCAAAAAAGTATCATTCGACGCTCCGTCATTAATATGACGGGTAGAGTTTTGGACGATGCTACGATCTTGGTCTTAACAAAGGACTGAATTTTGCACCCACGCCAAAGGTTTTGCCTATACCTGCATTCATCAGTGCCGTTGAAGAAGCTGTTCGACCACTCTCTACGGATTCTGCAGATGAAATAAGACGCGAAACTTGTCGAGCTGTTATGAAGGCTCGCCCACAAAGAAGCAATATATCTGTGGCAGAGAGGACTGCACTACGTATGCTCCGCCAAGATACTGAAACGGTGGTTCTCCCTGCTGATAAAGGTAATGCCACTGTTTTAATGCCACGTGACGACTATCATGATAAGATATACAGCCTACTGAATGATAGTATGTACCGGAAGATCAGTAAGGACCCCACCAACAAGGTGGTAAGGAAGACGGCGTCGCTTTTGAATGCCTCCCCATTTCCACCGGAAGTCATACGAAGACTGAAACCAAGTGGTGCAGTGCCTCCAAGGCTTTATGGACTGCCAAAGATCCGTAAGACGTTCCTCTACGTCCTATTGTGAGCAGTATTGGTTCTCCCAACTATGATTGTGCCAAGCACCTGGCGTCACTATTGAGGCCGCTTGTGGGAAAATGTGATCATCATATAAGGAACTCTGCAGATTTTGTTGGCAAATTAAAATCTTTGAAACTGAACACCTCCGATCTATTAGTTAGCTTTGATGTAGTGTCGCTATTTACTAAGGTACCTCTCTCTGAATCTTTTGATCTCATTGGAAAAAGTTTTGATAGGAGATTTTAGCTTTGTTTCACCATGTGATGACCTCCACATACTTTTTATGTAATAACGACTTTTTTGAACAGACTGACGGTGTTGCCATGGGTAGTCCTTTGTCACCCTTGGTGGCCAATTTATTTATGGAGGACTTCGAGGAGAAGGCCCTGGAGACTGCTAGTTTGAAGCCTACAGTTTTTTGGAGGTACGTTGATGATACCTTTGTAGTGTGGCCCCATGGCGAGGACAAACTGCAGGACTTCTTAAATCATCTGAATTCCATCCATGGACAAATTCAGTTTACAATGGAAGTGGAAAAGGAGGGATGTCTTCCATTTTTGGATGTCTCGGTTCGGCGCAAAGAAGATGGCACTTTGGGTCATGCAGTATATCGGAAACCGACCCATACGGACTTATATTTACATGCAAATAGTTGTCACCATCCTTCGCAGACGAGTAGTGTTCTAAGAACTTTGGTACACCGAGCACGTCATATCTGATGAAAGTAGTTTAAAAGACGAACGTTTACATCTGAAGAGAGTTTTTGAGGACAACGGGTATTCTCCACAACAGATACGTAAGGCACTACAAATAAAACCTAAGGTGTCCGTAAGGAATGCAGAAGATGACGAGGAAACATTTAAATCCATGGCTTTCCTACCGTATGTGGGAAGCCTTTCATCCAAAATAGGACGGATCCTCACTAAACATAAAGTAAAAGTGATTTTTCGTCCACCGGCGAAGACGGCTGCACTCCTGGGTTCCGTTAAAGAGGACTTACTACTCCGCAAGCCTGGAGTTTACGAGATACCATGTGAATGTGGCCTTTCATATATCGGACAAACGAATCGTACAGTCCAAGAGAGGTGTACGGAACATCGCAGGTACAATCGGCTCTTACAACCCAGTAAATCGGCTGTGGCAGAGCATTGTATTGATTCTGGTCACTCTATGGTATATGAAAATGTCGAAATTCTGACTTCTGTTTCATCTTTCTGGGACTCCGTAGTAAAAGAGGCCATTGAAATCCGCTTGACGAAGAATTTAATTAATAGAGACAGCGGTTTCACATTAGATAAATCATGGAATCCGGCACTTTCAATATTGAACTTACAAAGACGTCGCTACAGTTCAGCTCCCAGTAATACATCGATCTCCCAGCATGGATCGAATGCGCAGCCACAGACGTAACTCATACATATTGTACGTCTTTGCCGCCGATTAACATCACTGGCGCCTTGTTTATCTGTGGCCGCATGCGCAGTGACGCGGTCCGCGAGTTTAAAAGGATGGAGCGAGCGCTGGAGCGGCAGTCGTACGGCTCTCTCTGAAGATGGCTGAAAAGTATACAGCCGAAATATTAGAAGAAGAAGCAGAGTTTATACGGCTGCATTCCCAAAACCTAATGGAGCAGTCTTTGCGCCGTGAAAACCTGAAGATTCACACCACAATCATTATTAAATTTTGGCCTTTGTTGTGGTAGGGTTGTTAGACAGCCCAACGACACAACAGACAATTGAGAGATCGAAGAGAGCCGCAAGTAAGGACTGAATTCCACACTTGTAATCTGACTCGCAGTTACCCACAGAACCATAAGGTGAACAATCAGCGTGCTTTAATTCAAGAAACATTAGAAACAATGAGTTTGTGCAGCACCGTATACACTCTTCTCCGAAAGAAATTTTCAGTTATTTGGGTTGACTGCTTTACAAGATGGCTAGAGCTTTTAATACTGTTAAAATATGGAACTTATTCTCTATTAAAGAGATCAGGTATAGGAGATATAGACAATGATTTGGAATACACATGCTCGTAAGTTCGTTAAATTATAACGAGATTTATTACTGTGAGAAAAGCTGATTTGTTTAAGGATTTTCGAAGCTATGATACATTAATTAGATTCTAAATGTGGTTGCATGAATCTGGCAGCGCTGCTGCAGTCGCTGATGGGATAGAGGAATCTACCATCGTCTGAGACCTGCTGTGTCGGTCTGTCGTGGCTGCCTCGTTAACACGACTAGTGAACGTAACGGCCCGTAGTTTAGACCCCTCTCCGTCGTCACCGTATAGTTACGTGCTACCACGTCCGAGAAAAGTGTTTGCTGTTGCTGACCAAACCTAACGCGATCGCAAAGAAGGCAAAAATTTACTTTCTGATTAAACAAGTGATAACTGCAGTTTGAAATAAGGTGACTCACCAGTCAGGAGGAAAACGACGTCTGGACAGGTGAATACAGTGTTATAAATACAAAATCAAATAGAGGTAACGCAGGAGTAGGTTTAATAATGAATTAAAAAAATAGGAGTGCGGGTAAGCTACTATGAACAGCGTAGTGAACGCATGATTGTAGCCAAGATAGACATGAAGTTCACGCCTACCACATTAGTACAAATTTATAAGCCACCTACTTCCGCAGACGACGAAGGGACTGAAGAAATGTATTATGAGATACAAGAAATTATCCAGATAGTGAAGGGAGACGAAAACGAAATATTCATGGGTGACTGGAATTCGATAGTAGGAAAAGGGAGAGAAGGAAACATAGATGAATATGTATTGGGGGTAAGAAATGGAAGAGGATGCCGCCTGGTAGAATTTTGCACAGGGCTAAACTTAATCATAGCTGACACTTGGTTTAAGTATCATGAAAGAAGGTTGTATACGCGAAGAGGCCTGGAGATTATGTATTGGTAAGAAAGTGGTTTAGGAACCAGGTTTTAAATCATAAGACAATGGTTCAAATGGCTCTGAGCGCTATGGGACTTAACATCTGAGGTGAGACAGATTATGTAATGGTAAGACAGTGGTTTAGGAACCAGGTGTTAAATCATAAGACAATGGTTCAAATGGCTCTGAGCACTATGGGAGTTAATATCTGAGGTCATCAGTCCCCAAGAACTTAGAACTACTTAAACCTAACTAACCTAAGGACATCACACACATCCATCCCCGAGGCAGGATTCGAACCTGCGACCATAGTGGTCGCCCGGTTCCAGACTGAATCGCCTAGAACCGCTCGGCTACACCGGCCGGCTCATAAGACATTTCCAGGGGCAGATGTGGATTTTGACCACAATCTGTTGGTTATGAACTGTAGATAAAAACTGAAGAAACTTCAATAAGGTGGGAATTTAAGGAGACGGGACCTGTATAAACTGAAAGAACGAGATGATGTAGAGAGTTTCGAGAGAGCATTAGGGAACGATTGCAAGGAACAGGTGAATGAAATACAGTAGAAAAAGAACGGGTAGCATTGAGAGATGAAACAGTAAATGGAACACAGGATCAAGTAGATAAAAAGACAAGGGCTAGCACAGATCCTTGGGCAACAGAAGAGATTTTTTTTTGGTCATCAGTCTACTGACTGGTTTGATGCGGCCCGCCACGAATTCCTTTCCTGTGCTAACCTCTTCATCTCAGAGTAGCACTTGCAACCTACGTCCTCAAATATTTGCTTGACGTATTCCAATCTCTGTCTTCCTCTACAGTTTTTGCCCTCTACAGCTCCCTCTAGTACCATGGAAGTCATTCCCTCATGTCTTAGCAGATGTCCTATCATCCTGTCCCTTCTCCTTATCAGTGTTTTCCACATATTCCTTTCCTCTCCGATTCTGCATAGAACCTCCTCATTCCTTACCTTACCAGTCCACCTAATTTTCAACATTCGTCTATAGTACCACATCTCAAATGCTTCGATTCTGTTCTGTTCCGGTTTTCCACAGTCCATGTTTCACTAGCATACAATGCTGTACTTCAGACGTACATCCTCAAAAATTTCTTCCTCAAATTAAGGCCGGTATTTGATATTAGTAGACTTCTCTTGGCCAGAAATGCCTTTTTTGCCATAGTGAGTCTGCTTTTGATGTCCTCCTTGCTCCGTCCGTCATTGGTTATTTTACTGCCTAGGTAGCAGAATTTCTTAACTTCATTGACTTCGTGACCATCAATCCTGATGTTAAGTTTCTCGCTGTTCTCATTTCTACTACTTCTCATTACCTTCGTCTTTCTCCGACCTACTCTCAAACCATACTGTGTACTCATTAGACTGTTCATTCCGTTCAGCAGATCATTTAATTCTTCTTCACTTTCATTCAGGATAGCAATGGCATCAGCGAATCGTATCATTGATATCCTTTCACCTTGTGATTTAATTCCACTCCTGAACCTTTCTTTATTTCCATCATGGCTTCCTCGATGTTCAGATTGAAGAGTAGGGGCGAAAGGCTACAGCCTTGTTTTACACCCTTCTTAATACGAGCACTTCGTTCTTGATCGTCCACTCTTATTATTCTTGGTTGTTGTACATATTGTATATGACCCGTCTCTCCCTATAGCTTACCCCTACTTTTTTCAGAATCTCGAACAGCTTGCACCATTTTATATTGTCGAACGCTTTTTCCAGGTCGACAAAACGTATGAAAGTGTCTTGATTTTTCTTTAGCCTTGCATCCATTATTAGCCGTAATGTCAGAATTGCCTCTCTCGTCCCTTTACTTTTCCTAAAGCCAAACTGATCGTCACCTAGCGCATTCTCAATTTTCTTTTCCATTCTTCCGAATATTATTCTCGTAAGCAGCTTCGATGCATGAGCTGCTAAGCTGATTGTGCGATAATTCTCGCACTTGTCAGCTCTTGCCGTCTTCGGAATTGTGTGGATGATGATTTTCCGAAAGTCAGATGGTATGTCGCCAGACTCAAATATTCTACACACCAACGTGAATAGTCGTCTTGTTGCCACTTCCCCCAATGATTTTAGAAATTCTAATGGAATGTTATCCATCCCTTCTGCCTTATTTGACCGTAAGTCCTCCAAAGCTCTTTTAAATTCCGATTCTAATACTGGATCCCCTATCTCTTCTAAATCGACTCCTGTTTCTTCTTCTATCACATCAGACAAATCTTCACCCTCATAGAGGCTTTCAATGTATTCTTTCCACCTACCTGCTCTCTCCTCTGCATTTAACAGTGGAATTCCCGTTGCACTCTTAATGTTACCACCGTTGCTTTTAATGTCACCAAAGGTTGTTTTGACTTTCCTGTATGCTGAGTCTGTCCTTCCGACAATCATATCTTTTTCGATGTCTTCACATTTTTTCTGCAGCCATTTCGTCTTCGCTTCCCAACACTTCCTGTTTATTTCATTCCTCAGCGACTTATATTTCTGTATTCCTGATTTTCCCGGAACATGTTTGTACTTCCTCCTTGCATCAATCTACTGAAGTATTTCCTGGTGTTACCCATGGTTTCTTCGCAGCTACCTTCTTTGTACCTATGTTTTCTTTCCCAACTTCTGTGATGGCCCTGTTTAGAGATGTCCATTGTCTTCAACTGTACTGGCTACTGCGCTATTCCTTATTGCTGTATCTATAGCGTTAGAGAACTTCAAACGTATCTCGTCATTCCTTAGTACTTCCGTATCCCACTTCTTTGCGTATTGATTCTTCCTGACTAATGTCTTGAACTTCAGCCTACTCTTCATCACTACTATATTGTGATCTGAGTCTATATCTGCTCCTGGGTACGCCTTACAGTCCAGTAAATGATTTCGGAATCTCTGTCTGACCATGATGTAATCTAATTGAAATCTACCCGTATCTCCCGGCCTTTTCCAAGTATACCTCCTCCTCTTGTGATTCTTGAACAGGGTATTCGCTATTACTAGCTGAAACTTGTTACAGAACTCAATTAGTCTTTCTCCTCTTTCATTACTTGTCCCAAGCCCATATTCTCCTGTAACCTTTTCTTCTACTCCTTCCCCTACAACTGCATTCCAGTCGCCCATGACTATTAGGTTTTCGTCCCCCTTTACATACTGCATTACCCTTTCAATATCCTCATACACTTTCTCTATCTGTTCATCTTCACCTTGCGACGTCGGCATGTATACCTGAACTATCGTTGTCGGTGTTGGTCTCCTGTCGATTCTGATTAGAACAACCCGATCACTGAACTCTTCACAGTAACACACCCTCTGCCCTACCTTCCTATTCGTAACGAATCCTACACCTGTTATACCATTATCTGCTGCTGTTGATATTATCCGATAGTCATCTGACCAGAAATCCCTGTCATCCTTCCACTTCACTTCACTGACCCCTACTATATCTAGATTGAGCCTTTGCATTTCCCTTTTCAGATTTTCTAGTTTCCCTACCACGTTCAAGCTTCTGTCATTCCACGCCCCGACTCGTACAACGTTATCGTTTCGTTGATTATTCAATCTTTTTCTCATGGTAACCTCCCCCTTGGCAGTCCCCTCCCGGAGATCCGAATGGGGGACTATTCCGGAATCTTTTGCCAATGGAGAGATCATCATGACACTTCTTCAATTACAAGCCACATGTCCTGTGGATACACGTTACGTGTCTTTAATGCAGTGGTTTCCATTGCCTTCTGCATCCTCATGTCGTTGATCATTGCTGATTCTTCCGCCTTTAGGTGCAATTTATCACCCCTAGGACAAGAGAGTGCCCTGAACCTCTATCCGCTCCTCCGTCCCCTTTGACAAGGCCGTTAGCAGAATGAGGCTGACTTCTTATGCCGGAAGTCTTCGGCCGCCAATGCTGATTATTTATCAAAACTTAGGCAGTGGCGGGGATCGAACCCGGGACCGAAGACGTTTTGATTATGAATCAAAGACGCTACCCCTAGACCACGGGTACAAGAGAAGAATGATACTGTATTTAATTGATGAAAGGAGAAAATATAAAAATACTGTAAATGAAGCAGGCAAAAAGGAACACAAAACATCTCAAAAATGAGATCGAGAGGAAGGGCGAAACGGCTAAGCAGGGGTGGCTAGAGGACAAATGTAAGGATGTAGAGGCATATATCACTAGGGATAAGGTAGATACTGCCTACAGGGAAATTATACAGACGTTTGGAGAAAACGGAACCGCTTGTATGAATATCATCAGCACAGATGGAAAACCAGTTTTAAGCAAAGAAGGGAAGTCAGAAAGGTGGAAGAAGTATACAGAGCATCTATAAAACGGCGATGTACTTGAGGGCAATATTATGAAAATGAATGAGAACGTAGGTGAAGATGAAATGATACATATTATACTGCGTGAAGAATTTCACAGAGCACTGAAAGACCTAAGTCGAAACAAGGTCCCTGAAGTATTCAATTAGAGCTACTGATAGCCTTGGGAGAGCCAGCCCTGACAGAACTCTTCCATCTCTTGGGCAAAAGCCTGCCACGGTGGCCGTGCGGTTCTGGCGCTGCAGTCCGGAACCGCGGGACTGCTACGGTCGCAGGTTCGAATCCTGCCTCGGGCATGGGTGTGTGTGATGTCCTTAGGTTAGTTAGGTTTAAGTAGTTCTAAGTTGTAGGGGACTTATGACCTAAGATGTTGAATCCCATAGTGCTCAGAGCCATTTCTTTTTTTGTGAGCAAAATATATGAGACAGGCGAAATACCCTCAGACTTAAAGAAGAATATAATAATTCCAATACCAATGAAAGCAGGTGTTGGCAGGTGTGAAAATTACCAAACTATCAGTTTAATAAATCACTACTGCAAAATACTGACATGAATTCTTCACAGACGAATGGAAAAACTGGTAGAAGCCAACTTGGGGGAAGATCAGTCAGGCAATGCTAATCCTACGATATACATTAGAAGATTGATTAATAAAAGGCAACCCTACGTTTCTAGCATTTGTAGACTTAGAGAAAGCTTTTGACAATGTTCATCGGAATACTCTCTTTCAAACTCAGAAGGTGGCAGAGGTTCAAACAATTAGTACAGAACCCAAATGACAGTTATAAGAGTCGAGGGGCGTGAAAGGGAAGCAGTGGTTGGGTAGTGAGACAGGGTTGTAGCCTATCCCTTATGTTATTCAACCTATACATTGAGCAACCAGTGAAGGAAATAATATTAAAAAAATTGGAGTAGGAATTAAAATCTGTGTAGAAGAAATAAAAACTTTGAGGTTTTCCGATGACATTGTAATTCTGCTAGAGACAGCAAAGGACCTGGAAGAGCAGCTGAACGGAATGGACAGTGTCTTGAAAGGAGGCTATAAGATGAACATCAACAAAAGCGAAGCGAGGGTAATATAGTCTAACTAAATTAGGTGATGCCGAGGGAATCAGAATAGGAAATGAGACACTTAAAGTAGTAGATGAGTTTTGCCATTTGGGTAGCAAAATAACTGATGATTGTCCAAGTAGGGAGGATAAAAAATGTAGACTGGCAATGGCAAGGAAAGCGTTCCCGAAGAAGAGAAATTTCTTAACATCGAGTATAGATTTAAGTACCAGGAAATCTTTTGTCGAAGTATTTGTATGAATTGTAGCCATGTATGGATGTGAAAAATGGACGGTAAATAGTTTCGACGAGATCAGAATAGAAGCTTTCGGAATGTGGCGCTACAGAAGAATGCTGAAGATTAGATGGGTGGATCACGTAAATAATGAGGAGGTACTGAACGGATTTCTGAGAAGCGGGGCCGGCCGAAGTGGCCGTGCGGTTAAAGGCGCTGCAGTCTGGAACCGCAAGACCGCTACGGTCGCAGGTTCGAATCCTGCCTCGGGCATGGATGTTTGTGATGTCCTTAGGTTAGTTAGGTTTAACTAGTTCTAAGTTCTAGGGGACTAATGACCTCAGCAGTTAAGTCCCATAGTGCTCAGAGCCATTTGAACCATTTTTGAGAAGCGGGATTTGTAGAACAACTTGTCTAGGAGAAGGTATCGGTTGGTAGGACATATTCTGGGGTATCAAGGGGTCACCAATTTGGTATTTGAGGGCAGCGTGGAGGGTAAAAGTCGTAGAGGGAGACCAAGAGATGAGTGCACTGTTCCGAAGGATGTAGGGTGCAGTAGTTACTTGGAAATGAATAAGCTTGCGCAGGATAGAGTAGCACGTAGAGTTTCAGCAAACCAGTCTCTGGACTGAAGACCACAACAAGACCAACGACTCGTCAGTATTACAATGATCTGAAGTCTGCTCCTGTGAACTGCCTCTGTAACATAGGCCGAGAGTGAAGAAAGCGAGTAGGAGCAGGAGAGGTGAAGCACTTCGTTACTGCATGTAACTTTAACATTTTTAATATAGTCAAGAACACAATTAAATATAAAATGAATACATAACTTTGGCTAGGATGAGCACGTAGGTGTGAAGCTGTAGTCCATGTCCGATTCTGTGAAGTTAGGATGACTGTTCTGTATAACCTCAAAACGTCCAACTTTAACTGAATGTAACTAATACAAAGTCTCAATAGCAAGCTAGCCCACTCGGTAGTAGAAGCGATGTTGCCAGGCTGTCTGCTCTTGATGAAATGGCCAGAAATCCAGACGGCACTCACTGATCTCCACAGCGTCGGCCAGAGGGCGCTGAGGTCTGCGTAGTTAGTATTCTCTCGTAGTGCCAACTTACGAGAGCGTGCACCTACTATCGACGCCACATGAAGAGTGTTGGTGCAACGTAGACAGAAATTCCAGAACCTTCGATAATACAGTTGACGCTTTAAATACGATAGTAAGAGCTTAACGTCTCACACAAAAATTCAAAGGGGTTCATCGGGTTCTATCATTGACACATTCTATTCATGCATTGTCAAGATTAGCTTCCAACGGGAAAGTAAACGAAGCGTGTTTAGTAAGAAGGCGGAATTTGTTACTAATCAAGCATGCACGTAAAGAAAACATATGAATTATATAGTCCGTGGACGATATATCTTACGTTTAATACGTTACCAAACTTCAGGCATCATACAATTACATGGTAGCATTTTAGAGGCTCTTCTGTTATTATAAGATAAAATTAGCGATACTGTAAACATTTCAGCGCTGCACAAGCTGTCACTATATCAATAGCTTATAAGGACTGTAATGTAAGGCGAAATGGGTGCATGAAAAAGGCGCAGAAATCGGAAAAGAAACGATCAATAGAACGACGGACTCAGGATATGAAAAATCAAAACAACGTTCGGTGAAATTAACAGCAGGGATGGTAACGTTAAGAGTGCAGGGGCAATTCCGCCGTTTAAGGCTGAGGGAAGAGCTGTAGGTGGAAAGAGTTCATTGAGGAGGACCTCTGTGAGGAGAAAGACTATCCTGATGACATAATAGAAGAAGAAAGTCGATATAGAAGCGATAGCGGATTCGGTACTAGAATCAGAATTTAAGAGCTTTGGAAGGCTTAAGATCAAAAATGGCAGAAGGCGTAGATAACATTTCATTAGAACGTTTAAAATCAATTGAGGAAGTGGAAAAAAAGCGACTATTCAATACGACTCTGGTGATACAACGTCTGGCTTTCGGAAAAACATTATCCACATAACACTGGAGATAGTGAGAATTACCTCACAAACAGCTTAACAGCTCATGCATCCATGTTGCCGACAAACATAATATACAGAAGAATGGAAAAGAAATCGAAGTATGTGTTAGATGACGATCAGTTTAGCTTTAGGAAAGGTAAAGATATCAGAGAGGCACTCCTGACACTGTGGTTGGTGGAAGCAAGACTGAAGAAAAATCAAGACACATTAGTAGTATATGCCAATCTGGAAAAAGCTTTCGACAATGTCAGATGGTGCAAGATGTTCGTCGTCCAGAGTGGCCGAGCGGTTCTAGGCGCTACAGTCTGGAAGCGCGCGACCGCTACGGTGGCAGGTTCGAATCCTGCCTCGGGCAAGGGTGTGTGTGATGTCCTTAGGTTAGTTAGGTTTAAGTCGTTCTAAGTTCTAGGGGACTGATGACCTCAGCAGTTAAGTCCCATAGTGCTCAGAGCCATTTGAACCATTTTTTGCAAGATGTTCGAAACTCTGAGAAAAATAAGATTAAGTTGTAGGGAACGACGGGTAATATACAAGAGCCAAGAGAGAAAACTAAGAGTGGAAGACATAGAACGAAGTGATGTGATTAAAAAGGGTTTAAGACAGGGATGTAGTATTTCGCCCCTACCGTTCAATCTATACACCAAAAAGCAACTACGGAAAAATTAAAGGTTCAAGAGCGAAATTAAAATTGACAATGAAGGACAACAATGATAATATTCGATAATGACATTGCTAAACCCAATGAAAGTGAAGAAGAATTACAGGATCTGCTGAATGGAATTAACAGTCTAATCAGTACAGAATATGGAGTGAAAGTAAATCGAAGAAAGACGAAAGTAATCAATAGTTGCAGTAAAAAAGGAACAGGAAGGAACTAGATATCAGGACAGATGATCACGGGGTATATGGAGTTAAGGAAATCTTCTAGATAAGCGGCAAAACAATTCATGACGGACGGAGTAAGGACATTCTAAGGAGACTAGCACTTTCAAGAAGGAATTCCTGGCCAAGTTACCTAGTATAATACTTAGCCCTTAATTTGAGGAGAAATTACTTGGAATGTTTATTTGGAGCACAGCATTGTATGGTAGTGAAACGTGGACTGAGAGAAAATGGGAACAGAAGAGAATCCAAGCATTTGAAATGTGGTGTTATGGACCAGTGTCGAAAATTAGGTACACTTATAGGGTAACGAATGAACAGGTTCTGCGCAGAATCTGAGAGGAAAGGAATATGTGGAAAGCACTGTCAAGAATGAGGAACACGATGATAAGACATCTGCTAAGACATGGTGCTAGAGGGGGCTATAGAGGGTAAAAATTCTAGAGAAAGACAGAGATTGGAACGCATCCAGTATATGAGGACGTAGGTTGCAAATACTACTCTGAGTTGAAGAGGTTGGCAGAAGAGAGGAATTCGTTGCAGGCTGCGGGCCGCATCAAACCAGTCACAAGCCAGAAGACTGGTCACCAAAAAACAAAAAAACAAAAACAAAAACATTATAGCGGGTGTTCAATATTCACTGTCACACTAGAAACGGATTTGTAAATTCAGTGCAACTATAGATTTCCATCGCTTAAGGAGAGATAGTTCATAAGGGACATCTGCTGGTCATTTCCGGTCACCAGTCTTTACTAATGTGAAGAGCAGCGCCACAGTGAAATGATGAAATTAGAAGGGGCCCTGTAAAGAGACGATGGTTAGAAACTGAAAATAATAAAGAATGATTGGATAGATCGTGCAAATGTAAAGAGGGAACTATTTCCCAGAAATTTAATAGACACAAGAGACAGTATGAGAAGGTAAATTCTGACATAAATACAACAGCGTTACTCGCTGTTAAAAGGAGAATAAAACTAACACATAGAAGCTCAATTTAGGAAATGAAATTAACATACGAACTGAATCTACTGATGATGTATCTTTTAACTAGACAATGGAGATTTGAACAGTGTGTAAAGCATAACGAGCAGTAGTGAAATACAGTAACAGCATGCGAGGTAAAGTTTTAATTATCAACACGAAAATATGGCTTTACGTCATTATTTTTCTTTTTTTTTTTTTTTTGTTTGAAGGTAAATGTCAGAGTTCCTGGTATACATTGCAATCCCCCCGTCATGGAACCGTATGTGATGCCAGAATAGCCAAAACAAGCAGGCGAATCCCATCTCCGCTTCACTAATGTGCAGTGCCTGTATATTCTGAATCCTCTAGCGGATATTGTGGCGCAGGGATTTCATTTCTTGCCAGGACTACTATATACACCTGGAAACAAAATAAAATAAAATAATCACGTTACTTTATTTTTGGAGGCGTCAAGTAAAATCTTTCTGGTTTTCACTAAGAGTAGGAATGTTTCCAGCTGTTGTTATCATTGATATTGTTTTACCCTGAGTCTGAATGACAGACCTGAACCTATCTTATATGTCTGTTACTGCTTCTTCCATCCTTTTCCCCTTTTTAATCCGCGCAGCCGGCCGGAGTGGCCGTGCGGTTCTAGGCGTTACTGTCTGGAACTGCGCGACCGCTACGGTCGCAGGTTAGAAGCCTGCCTCAGGCATGGATCTGTGTGATGTCCTTAGGTTAGTTAGGTTTAAGTAGTTCTAAGTTCTAGGGGACTGTTGACCTCAGTAGTTAAGTCCCATAGTGCTCAGTGCCATTTGAAACATTAATCCGCGCACTTCATTCTTGGTCTTCCCATCTTATTCTTCCACAGATTTTTAGACAACATAGTTGTGTGGAGATAACAGCGATTAATTTACTTATAATTAATTATTCAAAATGACAATCACAATCGGTTATTTATTTTGTTACCAACCGGTTTCAATCAGCGATGGGGTCATCTTCAGGGCAATTTACACCATTTGGTCGCTTGCTGGAGTCGTCACCCAGCCTGTCCACGGTTGGTAACTATCTCTAGGTATTTATTTTGCTGCAAACCGGTTTCAACCCGCGATGGGGTCATCTTCAGGGCAATTTACACTATTTGGTGGCTCGCAGGAGTCGTCACCCTGCCTGTCCACGGTTGGTAACTATCTCTAGGTATTTATTTTGCTGAAAACCGGTTTCAACCCGCGATGGGGTCATCTTCAGGGCAATTTACACTATTTGGTCGCTCGCAGGAGTCGTCACCCTGCCTGTGCACGGGCAGGGTGACGACTCCTGCGAGCGACCAAATAGTGTAAATTGCTCTGAAGATGACCCCATCGCGGGTTGAAACCGGTTTGCGGCAAAATAAATAATGCGATTGTGACTGTCAGTTTGAATAATTGATTATTCTTCCACGATTACTATTGATGTTGTAAAACGTTTTTTTTAATGTTTATTTGGATTGCAAAATAAGTAAAATAATGATTTTCTCTCATTGAGGCGGGGTCCTTATGTCGAAATGTGTTTTCTTTTCCGAGGAAGGCAAAATAAAGATGATGATTGCCTGAATAACAGGAGCTGCCGTCTGAAGTCCATTCTAAATCCGGGAGTTCGATACGACGAGCGAGTCACCGCGTTTGTTACTGTCGGTGTTGTTCTGCTCAGAAGAGATTTGCCTCCGCTTCCGCTGAGGACTGTTTTTCCGGCAAGACGATTCTTTCGAAGTATATCTTCCACGGCTCTGTCTCCTTCCCCTGCTGCTCTGCTTATCTCTACGCTAAACGCCTTTACTGGAACGACAATAGCGTCTGAAACCGAAGACCCCCGGGATACGCGCACGGAGAAGTCCGGTCAGATTTCCATTCGAGATACCATCCTCCACCCGACCTCAGCGGCAGCACGGAATAGGATACACACAATACTATCTCCTCTGGCAAGACAAGTTTATCGTATTCGAAGAACCGGAACAGGGATGTGCCAACAAAACTGGGTAAAAAGCGTTCGATTTGTATAAATAATTTCTGGAAATTGATGAAGAAGGCTGTCCGTTTTCTCAAATTGTATTTCTCAGTTCAAAAGCAAGGCATTCTGAGTAACTCTTATTGCCAGGAACGATTCATTTATTTCCCCGTAGAAACACTAGCTCAATTACACGGTTACGTCACAGTTATCTTCCGTGCAGATAAAATGGTGGCCGTAGTTCTATAACAAATTAAAAAAGGAAGTAACACATATGTGCATTTTATTTATTTATTTATTTTGTGCGAATCAGTCTGGTGCTGATGACGGATCGTTGTGTAAGATAGCACACCTCAGAACATCTTTACACCTATCAGCCCTTTGCTGTAGCAAATAAGATACTGTTGGTGATATACCAGCGTGTGAACGTGTTAATGTAAGACAAAATTTTCTTGCAGTGAAAACTAACATAAAAGTAACTCCTGCCGTTGCGATGTGACGCAGTGCTAAATCACTGGGCTGGTACTGAGGATCCCAGGTCAAATACCAGTCCAGCCTTCCCGATGTAGCTTTCCCACGATTTCCCTAATGAATTCTTCGAAAGCCGATTACCTCTCATCATTCTGACCTCGTCGTCTACGCAACGTTTAACTTTATTCTGCGTGCAGTTGTTGCTGCTGCAGCTTCGTAGATGTAATTAATATATCAAATAAGAACAGTCAGCTGATAATCACTGAGAACTCTTGCTAACAGCTGTCATAGGTGCTGTTAAATGGTCGTAAGGTATATAAGCACTATAAACGTCTCTTAGTATTGATGATAAATGCGACCAGCACTAAAACGCTCTGTATTTCATATAGAGAGAAGTGGTATGGAGTATTATTCAGGAAGAACTCGTAACACATCCGCAGACCTTTCCGTTGCGATCTGACAGTACTGGTCTTTTAAAGCTTCGTACGAGCAACTGAGATAAGTATGGGTATAGTGCGCTATGTTTCTAATCTTAGATAACGTTGTTGGGAACATCAATCTGTCAGTTAAGAAAAATTAGTAAAAAACAGTCCCGATACCACAGTCGTTTATTGAAAGTATGTCGGGTTTCGGCCTCTATTAGATGTCATCTTCAGGTAACGGACCATCCGGCTGTCGATATGGTGATGGGAACAGCTGTACTGACCCCACCACAGCTGTTCCGGGTGTCATAATCGTCAGACGGATGGTGCGTTGACTGAAGATGGCCTCTACTAGAGGCCGAAACCGTCCATTGTTTTAATAAACGACTGTGCGATCGTGACTCAGAGGGCAACGTGGGTGTAGTGACTGTCGACCATGCAAGACTCGGTGTTCGGAACATACGAATCTTCGAGCTGCCGTTTGAAGATCCGGCTGCGCTGCGGCCTAAGGAGGAAGTACTAAGTCACGGGGCAGAAAAGTGGCATACGTTCGAGACATATCCTGTTCTGAATGGAGTGAGTCAGGTGCGAATCGAACTGCGCAAACACATCCCGTCATATGTGATTATTTACTCAACCGCGCACTTGTTTAGGGTGCTGGCAGGAAGAGCATGTACGCTCTGAATGCCTGCAGAGGCTCCACGTGCAGACACTTCGCCTCCATCGCTACCGACGACGCTGCCTATTACATACGTTGAGGCAGCGAGGAGCGTGACTGACGCTGACGTTCTTTCTTACCGACCCCCGCAGGCCAGGCTTCCAAACCAACGACGACGCAGCCTCCATCGGAACCGTCGACGTGCTCGACAGCAGCGACCACGTCTGCAGTCCTGCATTGTGATTAAGTAGACCACTAGAAGATCGATTCGAGCTCAAACACGGAGCTGCGGCAAGTGCCTACTGTTTATCGTGTTTCTCAGTATAACGGCTCTTCTTCTTGATGATTTGGTTTGATTTGTACTTGGCCTCGGCTAAAACTCGGCGACATTCGGTAGAGTGTTGAGATCGTTATCAAGTTACGAAGACGACGTTACATAAAATAACAGTGCTGAACCGAAATGTCGACGTGCGTGAGATATTTATTTCACCAAGAATCGTAATTAATCGTTCGTAATCGATGTTTCACTGATTAATGAAGAAATATTAGTGATAAAACCAATACAGTCACATCCACAACTAATTCCCTACAAGCTGGTCGTAGTTTAAAGTATCTAAGAAATCGTAACAGTGGCCTTGTTATTTGAGTCAAAGATTCTACATAAGCGCCGAGTGCTACAGTCAAATATAATCGCTACGCGTAATTATTACTCGGGAGTTTCATGTCAATAATTTAATAGAATTTTAAATCCCGAATGCACGACTTGGCACGACAGGGTGTTTTATTGCGCGATATCAGTCACTTCCTAACCGAGCCTTGAGAAGAAAACTTTCTCAGGTGTTGGGGGGATTAAAATTATATTCTTTGGACCTATCACTGAAGTTCCATAAACCATTGGCTATTATGAATGAAAATTGTCTATCAGTGTGCGTTGCCTAAATCACTGTCCAAGTAACGTTTAGTTCAATTATCTAGTTAAAAGTTCACTTAATTCTAGTAGGTAAAAGTCCTCCGTTCGAATTCTAATGCCGTGATATTTGAAGTCAGAAGATCGTATTACTGCGTCATAATAGATCGCAATTATTCAATCTCAAAAACAATCTAAGCGCGCCTACATGTACGAGCATTCAAATATATGACCTGCTTCGGCTAACTCTCGTAACGTAGGGACAATGCATTGAATTATACTTAGTCATTATTCACGAATCCCAAAGAGTACTTACATGGAGTATTCTTTGGGATCGTTGGTTCTACTTTGCGAATGTTAATTTATGCTAATTTTGCGATTTATTACGATTTTGATTTTAATTTTGCTGAAATTTAATCTTTCTTTCGTACATTGCTAAATTGTCAAGTCTTGGATTCCTGATTTAATTACTTTTTATTGTCCTAATAATAGTGATAAATGGAACTTCGTTCGGTTATTCACTTTTCTGGGAATTTGGGACTTGGGGGGAAATCTTTCGGGTATTGGGAGCTAATTTTTTATTTTTATTTCTCGTCCGAGGAAGTGGCATTACATCAGGAAACGGATACGCTTTCCCGCAAGCAGAAGCTGCCCAAACGACGAAAGAAGAGGACGGTGGCCGCAGCAAATGCTTCGCGAGATGGTGACACGTTGCACGAATACCAGGAAAATTCCTCTGAGGCCTGGACTGTGGATCTCACCCCAACGGTTCCTGGTTCGCTTCTGGCAACGTCCGCCAAAGGACAAAGACAAGTTGACGATGCTCAGCCCACCGACGAGCCCCTTGGCGATTTGGCGGCTAAGGCACCAGATGAACGTCATGCGTCGCCTTACTTACCACACCTCCAGCTTGGTGCTTGGGCGTCCTAGATGGAAAGAATGGTGTCAGACTCGAACTGATGCTCGTGGCTGGCAGATCGTCGGACGGACATCTTGTCTCTCAAGATCAGTAATATATATGGTGAGGGTGACAGGGACGGTTAGACGGGCGACGTGGCGGTTACTGGCTTAACGACTTTAGGATACGTCATCTACTACCCTATGACCCAGGTGTATCGGATAGGTACAGTCAATGTCAACGGCATTAGTTCCACGATCAGAACCCAGCTGTTAAAGGACATTATTCTGGCAGCGGACATTGATATCGTGTTTCTTCGAGAGGTACGTCGTGATCTGCGCCTGGATGTTTATGGATACGCGTCTTACGTCAATACAACTTCTGTGGTGGTACGGGCATACTACTAAGCGATGGCATAGAACAACAGATATCCAGTATTTGCATCAGCTGTAAGTGTTGCGCTCACCATCGGCGCAGTCTGACTTGTGAACGTGGTACTGCAAACTCTTACTCTCCTCAGGTAGTTCCATTGTTTCAAGGCGCCACAGAGCACTTAGTGGTGGGCGGGGACTTACGCGTCTTACGCCGTGAGGATCAGATCCCTCATCTTGTCCCATGTCCCGCCCTTTCATGCTACGATCAGGGACCACGCTTTGCGTGATACATGGACACTAATCCACGGTGACCGACGCGGATATAAACACTTCATGAGCCACTAGGCCAGCAGGTTGGACAGGATTTACGTCTCCAGAGGTCTTCGGGCAGCGACTGTCGGTGTCGATCTATGGCCCATTGCTTTCAGCGACCATCAGGCCATCTGCGCAGTGACTCTGCCACAACAACAGAAGAGACTTGCAGTGCAGCCGTCACTGATACCTGGCACAAATGTGAGCGACGGCGTCATACATGAGATTCCACGACACGATGGTGGACACACTGCGCCAAACCAGCTCTTCGCCGCACGCTCACGGCGTATGAACAACAAAGGGCGCTTTGGCTCCGATCGACCTCTGAGTTTTACTACACGGTGTTGCTAGAACTAGCGTCGCAACATCTTTCATCAGAGCGCGAAACGAACGTCCACCGGACACAGACATGGCTTCTGTAGATCACGGCTGACAGATGGGACGGCACGTGAGTTCGAGTGAGACTGCAAGATTCCATCCCAGATGAACGTGCTTCTCCTTATCACATCGTCAGAGAACGGAGATATCGAAAGACGCGACTCATCACGGCAGTTACTTCGGCGGATGGGCAACGTTTAAAGACACACTCAGCCATCTCCCGTGTCCTCACAGATTATTACCGCTCTCTCTATCTAGCAGGTCAACCGCCTGACAATGACGTTGAGGACATCCTGCATGACGGCACATTTTTGGAGGGCGTCACGTGGAAAGAAATGTGCATGGCACTGTAGAGGGGTGCGAGAAACAAACCCCTGGACCGACACGATGGACGAAGTTTGGCAGCAGATGTGCTGCGAAGTATGGATACAGACTTTCGCCCCCCCCCCACCTCCATTCCCGAATTCTTGGAGGGCATGATCATCCCTGTGCCAAAACCAAACGGGGGTGCGGACCGCAGGACTTCCGGCCATTGACATTAGTGAATTCGGATTACAAACTGTTCGTCCAGATACTTGGTGCTAACCTCCTCGCTATTGTCAAAGATGGCATTCATGCCGACCAAACACGTCTCGGAGGTGGCAATAATATACCCATGGCGTTAAGCTCTTATAGTGATTGGCGGCACTAATATCGGCATGCTGCTTAGAAGGCGCTGATCTAGACCACGCATTTGACCGAGTTGAGCACTATGTCTTACATTTCTGTTACTGATAAATCAGATATGTACAGTATTTAACAATAATTTTCTGAGCATTGCTGATGAATTGAAAAAAAAAATTTTTTTCTACGTGGAATTCCGAGATTGATGTCAAATGGTTCAAATGGCTCTGAGCACTATGGGACTCAACTGCTGAGGTCATTAGTCCCCTAGAACTTAGAACTAGTTAAACCTAACTAACCTAAGGACATCACAAACATCCATGCCCGAGGCAGGATTCGAACCTGCGACCGTAGCGGTCTTGCGGTTCCAGACTGCAGCGCCTTAACCGCATGGCCACCTCGGCCGGCGATTGATGTCAGAAATACTCCTCTGTGATACAGACAAGGGGGA
Organism: Schistocerca nitens; assembly: GCF_023898315.1. Classification (NCBI taxonomy): domain Eukaryota; kingdom Metazoa; phylum Arthropoda; class Insecta; order Orthoptera; family Acrididae; genus Schistocerca; species Schistocerca nitens. The sequence goes on along the minus strand of NC_064615.1, from coordinate 696,267,989 downwards.
GATAGTGTCAGTAATTAAATCACTAAAGACTAAGGACTCTCATGGATATGATGGAGTGCCTAGCAGAATATTAAAATACTGCGCTGCACATGTCAACCCTGTGTTTAGCCATAATTGTAATTTTTCCTTTAGGAATGGTCAGTTTCCTAAACAATTTAAGTATTCAGTAGTAAAGCCGCTTTATGAAAATGGGATAATGTAGACAATTTTATACGTACTTCTATGCCATCAGTGTTTGCTAAAGTTATTGAAAAGGCTGTGTCTGTGAGGATTATATATCATTTTATATCACACGATTTGCTATCACATGTACAGTTCGGCTTCGGAACTCGTTTAACAACAGAAAATGCTATATTCTCTTCTCTCTGTGAGGTACTGGATAGGTTAAACAAAAGATTTCGAATGCTAGTCATATTTTTTTATTTAACTAAGGCGTTTGATTGTGTTGATCACAAAACATTGCTCCAGAAGTGGGACCATTACGGAATATGGGGAGTTGCTCACAATTGGTTCACCTCTTACTTTAGCAACAGATGGCAAAATCTCATTATTCACAGTGCTGAGAATGGCTGTGACGTGGCGTCTGAGTGGGGTATGGTCAAGTGGGTGGTGCCCCAGTGATCAGTGTTGGGGATGCCCCTGTTCCTTATTTATATAAATGATATGTCCTCTAGTAGAAGAAGGGACTGTACCCAATATCGGCAGGTGTGGTTCTCCGTCTCATCTACGGAGTCCCTTTGTTCCTGGTCAATGGCTACTGCTCGCCACCGTTCACTGTTCAGCACTCAGTCGCCCTATGCACTTCATGGCCTACGACAGCGTTTGCAGGGCATTCGCCTCCGCAATGTGCATTTTGAATGTTGTGCCTACGTGGATGATTGACTTGATCATGCCGGTAAATTTCTTCAACGTTTACCTCGCTCCGAAACTTAATCATTACACACACGTTCTCCCAAGGGTCGCTACGGTAGCTGTCAAGTTTCAGGCGGCCTTAGGTCATTCGTCAGCGATGGTAGGGTGTTCAAGAACGTTTACGAGACACTAACGTTGCCCACACATGCAGACGGCACTGGAATGATAAACGTCCACAATAGGACGCGCGCTCTCTTTCTGCGAACGAAGCATCGCCTACTTTCTTCGGACAAGGACACCCTCCCTGGTACTCTGATCGAGGAGGTGGCAACTCGATCCCTCCGGCCGCCGATTCCTGTTGGAATATCGCGCTGGCAGAGTGCCACATCGCACCCGTATGGTCGACATGAGCTATCTGTTGGATTTCCTACTGACCTCACGGGCTCCTATAACCAGGACTTGTAGCGCACTTTCAACGGACATTGCCTGCTAATATGATTGAGAGCCGACACCCGGCGGTTGGGTGTCGGCTGGCCTGGAGTAACATACACTCGCCTTTCCTTCCCACCGCGATGATGACGCTATGATACCCGATAACGACTGAAAAATTCTCCAGCCGGCAACACGTACACATCATACGCCTTGCCGAAGGTCCTCTCTGCCCCAGACGTGCCACTGTCGTCAGCGGCATGCACCGTTTCGTTTATGGGACGGCTGCCGACTGCTGGCTCCTCACAGGGGAATGGTGGCATTGTTACTGCGACGGACGCCGCAGTCCGTAGAGGCGACCGAACTGATCCATCCAGACTTCACTTACTTCCCTGCTACTCGTCATAACGGCACGGTGTGGGTTAGGATTTTGGCACACTCATACTTTTTTAGTGAGAGCGCTGCAGGACTGTTAGATTTTTGGCACTATTTAACGAGCAACTACACGGTTTTATGGCGCAAGGCGTCGTATGGTTCGCTCTGTGTAAACTACTTGGGGTCGTTGTTTACGCGCCCTCAACACCATTGGGGGTGTACCGGATGTTGTACCGGATGTCAGAACATATTGTGATATAGCACATGATGGATTGATGAGAGACATCAACTGTAATTATTGGGTGTTTCACCCTAGCTGAACGAGAAGACGACGTGGACATCTCGCCATCTGGCTGCTGTGGACACCCCCGGAAGAAGGTTAAAAAATACAGACAAAAAATTGCAAATAAAAACGTAATAACAAAAAATGAAGAAATCAGATATAATGAAAGTATTGTACCCTTTCGTTTATTTTTTTCTTTTTTCAGCAAAACGATCAGCGGCGTATTTCATTTTTGTTCGTTGATGGAGCCTCAAGTGGTGGCAAACAACAGTCCTAGTTAGCTTTAGATTTTAGGGTGAAAGCGGCGATGGCACTAACATCGTGTTTGTTTTTATGTTAGATAGGTTTTTGGCGGTAATATGGGTGAAGTCTAAATATTATTTAAAAAATGTAAAATAAAAAGATCTTGAAAGGTGTGCCTCGAAAAATTTAGGTCACGGAATAGAAAAAAAAGGATAGCGTTTCTAATTAGTGACCAAAACGTCCTCTGTCCCGGGTCCGAAACCCGTCACCGCTTAAATTTTGATTAGTAATTAGCACTCGCGGCCGAAGACTTCCGGCGTAACATCCATCATTCTGCCAACAGCCTTGTCAAAGAGGGCGGAGGAGCGGGCAGAGATTCAGAGCACTCTCATGTCCTTGAGGTGGGAAACTGCCCCTAAGGTGGAAGAATCAATAATGATTAATGGAGTGAGGATGAAGAAGGCAATGGAAACTACTGCATTAAAAACACATAACGTATATCTCTAGGGCATGTGCGATGTAATTGAAAAAGTGTCATGATGATCTCTCCATTGGCGAAAGATTCCGGAATAGTCTCCCATTCGGATCTCCTGCAGCGGACTGCCAAGGAGGAACTGACGACGAGGAAACGATCGAATAAACAACTAAATGATAACTTTCTACGAGTAGGAGCGTGGAATGTCAGAAGCTTGAACACGGTAAGGAAGCTAAAAAATCTGAAAAGTGAAACGTAAAGGTTCTGTATGTATATAGTAGGGATCAGTGAAATGGAAATAAGACAGGGATTTCTGGTCATATGAGTATAGGGTAATATCAACAGCAGCAGAAAGTAGTATAATGGGAACGGGACTCGCTATGAATAGGAAGGTAGACAGAGAGTGTGTACCGTGAACAATTCAGCGTTAGGGTTGTCCTTCTCAGAGTGGACAGTAAACTCCCACAGACAACAATCGTTACACATGCCGACGTCGCATACTAAAGATGAAGAGATTATATGAGGATACTGAAAGGGTAGTATAATACGTAAAGGGAGATGATAATTCGATAATCAAGGAGGACGGGAATGCAGTTGAAGGGTATAACACTACCGTCTGCTACTGCTATACGAAAACCTTAAAGTTGGAGGCAGATCGTAAAACAGAATTATCTTGTTTCAGCAGTTATGGTATAAAGCAACAGAGCAATCTTACCCCCTGAAAGCAATTTTGTTGTGTTGACCGCAATGAACCTAACGGAGGTGGCTTATCGGAAGTGAAAGTCAGAATTACGTAAATATTTAAACAGTAACAAACAAATTTTACTTATCCACACTGTTCAAAGAATAAAGAAACGGTCGCCAGCCTAATTGGGCGTAAGAATGAGTAACATTCTTGTTCAAGAAACCGAAAATAAGTAACTTCAACCGGCAAACACAGCCTTTACTTTGTCACACGGGAGTGCAATGAATTCTGGCACCTGCATATGTTAACGTTAAGGTTGGAGCTGACAGTTAGAGCAGAATAAACTATTTGCATAAATATAATAGATAACGATACACACTGTTACCATCAGGGCTTAGTTAAATGAATGGTCTCAATAATATTACTATTAATATTCACTGTAGAATCACAAATTGGACATAGATTCAATATTACTTTTCAAACATATTCCTATCAGACATGAAATATGGATATGGTTCACAGCAAAATTAGTTTTTGTGCATAGATTAAGTCTCTCACTACTAAACTCCTTTCTACTTAGAATGAAAATTAAATGGAGTTTACTAACAAATTACTACTCACTGTCTTTTGAATAGAGAAGTTACTGTTTTCATAGATAGTGGTCTTTCTATTAATCGTTATCTAGCATGAGCACAATAGACAAACTGTGAATCCTGTTACACCATTAATATGCACTTTTAATAAACAATAGGAACCCTTGTACGGAACTTCACAGTAATAGCAAGAGTAATTGAAACTTTCTATAATTAAGTAACTTTGAGCATTTGGATTACTTTCAATTGGGGGGGGGGGGGGGGGGGGCATTAATCTTGACCACTGTAATAGAGAAAAATAAACGCCCTTTCATTACATTAGTGAAACAAGTACTTAACAAGCATGAACATGTAACTCTCAACAGTTGCAGTTCTGAACTTTTACTGCAGTGAGACAACAAAATTGAGATATTTGTAAGATCCTTTCAACACACAATATTAAATTTAGCACACTCTATTGCCATATTAATTTTAATATGCTTTCAATAAAGAACACAGTGTGGGAGGGACCCTAAGTGGATATCTGACTGAGGATAAATCACGGTAGGTACAAGAGTTCAGTCAAAATTTACCTTATATTTGAGTACACTATAATGTCCTATGAGCTGATCCTTCACTGTACATTATCATAGTTCTTCTGTTCCATTACAGTGATTGCACAATGTGGTGGCGAGTGCGTGTTGATAGGTGGATTCGCAAGTAGAATTGCTGGACTCTGTCATTTCTTGGTGGCGATGATGCATATCAATTCCAACATAATTCCAGCTAGTTACTGCATCCATCTGAGGCTTTGGCACATTGGAAAACTACACAAAAAGCCCCTCTCGGCACCAGCACAATTAACAACCTTTTCGTGAGCTCCACAACCTTTTCGTGAGCTGCTGGTGGTTCAGTAGCTCATCCCCGACTGACTCTTGGTTCCACCTTTCTATCCATACCAACCACATTTTGAGCGCGCTGTATGCTTCCGTTCCGGAGGGGAACCACAACGCCTTTTACATACAAAATAACTAAGAACCCTAAGTGAAGGTGAGCAGTTTACACAACATCAACCAAACATATTAAACAAAACAGAACATTTGCACATATTGACATTTCTGCGAAAAATTATTTAAACAAAATTGTTCAACCTGAAAGATAACCAAAGAGATTATGTGAGAAATACAAAACATATCATTTGCTCTTATTACAGAGATTACACTTCTTTACAGTATCGAATTACTCATACACTAATTACAGAAGTTCAACGATGGGATATTGAACCAAACAGAAAGCTAAATGAATTAACAAAAGGTATGTAGTGTGTAAGCTACGAGGTTACAAGGGGAAGTATTAGAAGGAAAGGTAGCAAGAGAATATTGGCTTGGGACAAAGAATGAAGACTAATTGAGTTCTGTGATAAATTTCAGCTATTAATAACGAAACTCTGTTCAAGAATAACAAGAGGAGGAGGTATACTTGGAAAAGGCCAGGTGATACGGGACGATTTCAGTTAGATTACAGCACAGTCAGACAGAGATTTCGAAATCATATACTGGATTGTAAGGTGTACCCAGGAGCAGATATAGACTCAGATCACAATGCAGTAGTGATGAAGAGTAGGCTGAAGTTTAAGAGTTTAGTCAGGAAGAATCAATACGCAAGAGAAGTGGGATACGGATCTATTAAGGAATGAGATTACCTTGTAGGTGGGGCAGCCACAGCTAAGAGTATTCATCTAGACATAATTTTTAGAATTTTAATGTACTCAAGTTTTAGGGTTTATTCAGTGTACTCTGCCGTAACATGTATTTAGTTGCCCTGGCATATATGCACTTGATGTTCCTCTTTTACACTCTGGCTTCAATATGACTTAGGGACGTTGTTAACGAAAAATGTCTGCTGTCGCTATTATATAGATATTCTATTGATGGTTAAAAAAGTTTCTGTACTTTTTATCCGAATATTCTTTGTTCTCATTCACAATTCGTGTAATCGGCGAAAGACCACCAATCATTCGGTCGAGCCGCCACTTCATCAGTGTATGCGCGAGGCGTCCGCAGGTAAACTGTTTACTTTCTTTCCGTCAGTATGACAGAGCACGTGACCGCATCCCCTCCAAGCGGTTCCATATAGATAGGAAAAGCGGTAAGCGTGTGTCTCAGGTTCTGCTTTTATTCCATTAGCTATTTACTTGGCGATTTTGTCTAGGTAGGGCATCCCTCCACTGTGTGGCAACCACTTCTTGGTTTTTCATTCTCGCCTAAAATCAGGTATTAATTTTATTCATTTGTTTTCTTCATACCAATAGATCACTACGATACGATTTGTTTTGGACCCATCCGCCATATTGGAATTTAGCAGTTTTTAACCCGTGACCTACCGTCTTTTAGCGGTGTTTTGTATTTGAAAGACAACGAATGTTGGAAAAAAGATTCGGAGCATTTCGGCTGTAATGTGAGTGATAACATTTTCATATTCTCATGTAAAAGTTTTTAATATTTTTTAAAAACTTAATTTACCACACTAGTGTATGTGACAGGGTTGTTATTCATTCTGGGTATACTGTTATACAGATGTCACTTGAAGATATGGCTTTATCGCTACGAAACCTGTAATGGTACAGTAATGAAGGATCAAAATACAGCTGAAGCGATTATTAATACCCAAGATGAATGACGAGATGGCTTGAAATTCTCCAAGACTGTAGATACAGCAGTAAGGAATAGCTCAGTTGGCAGTACAGTTTAAGAGGAATGGACATCTCTAAAGCGGGCAATCACAGAACTTGCAAAGAAAACGTAGATACAACGAAGCTAAATGCGAAGAAACTACGGGTTACAGAAGAAATACTTCAGTTGATTGATAGAAGAAGGAAGTATAAGAAAAGTTCAGGGAAATTCAGGAGTACAGGAATACAAGTCCCTGAGGAATAAAATAAACAGGAAGTGCAGGGAAGCTAAGACGAAATGGCTGCATGAAAAATGTGATGAAATCGAAAAAGAAACGATTGTCGGAAGAACTGACTCAGCATATAGGAAAGCCAAAACATTATACCGTGAAGTCAAAAGCAAGGGTGGTAACATTTAGAGTGCAACAGCAATTCCACTGTTAAATGCAGAGGAGAGAGCAGACAGGTGGAAAGAGGTCTTTATGTTGGGGGAAGAGTAGTGTGATATGGTAGAAGAAGAAACAGGAGTCGATTTAGAGGAGATATGGGGTCCAGTATTAGAACCAGAATTTTAAAGAGCCTTGGAAGACTTAAGATCAAATAAGACAGAAGGAATAGATAACATTCCATCAGAATTTCTAAAATCATTGGGAACAAAACAACTATTCACGTTGATGTGTAGAATGTAAAAGTCTGTCGATATACCATATGACTTTCGGAAAAATATCATCCACATAATTCCGAAGACTGAAAGAGCCGATAACTGCTGGAATTATCGCACAATGAGCTTCACATCTAATGCATACAAGTTTCTGACAAGAATAATATACTGAAGAACGCAAAATATGGTTAAGGATGTGTTAGATGATGATCCGTTTGGCTTTAGGAAAGGTAAAGGCACAAGTGCGGCAATCCTGACGTTGCGGTTTATAATGGAAGCAAAATTAAAGAAAAATCAAGACACGTTCATAGGATTTGTTGACCTAGAATAAGCGCTCTTCAATGTGAAATGGTGCAACATGTACAAAATTTTGAGAAAAATAGAGGCACAAGAGTAAAGAGGGAATAATGACAGTGGACAACAAAGAACGAAAAGGGTGTAAGATAATGATGTAGTCTTTCGCCCCTACTGTTCAAAGTGTACAGTGAAGAAGCAATCATACAAATAAAAGAAAGGTTCAGGTGCGAAATTAAAATTCAAGGAGAAATGATGTCAATGACACGATTTGCTGATGACATTGCTATCCTAGGTGAAAGTGAAGATGAATTACAAGATCAGCTAAACGGAATGAATAATCTAATGGTTACAGAATATGGACTGAGAGTATATCGAAAGAAGATGAAAGTGATGAGAAGCAGCAGAAATGAGAACAGCAAGAAACTTTGGGATTGATAGTCACGAAGTAGATGAAGTTAAGGAATTCTACCACCCAGGCAGTTAAATAACCAATGACGGACGGAGCACAGGCAGAGAGGGCATTCCTGGCCAAGAGAAGTCTACTAGTATAAAAAAAGGCCTTAATATTAGGAAGGAATTTCTGAAAATGTACGTCTGGAGCACCGCACTGTATGGTAGTGAAACGTGGACTGAGGGAAAACCGGAACAGAAGAGAATCGAAGCATTTGAGATGTGGTGCTACAGGCGAATGTTGAAAATTAAGTGGAATGATAAGGTAAGGAACTAGGAGGTTATCCACAGAATCAGAGAGGAAAGGAATATATGGGAAACACTGACAAAGAGAATAGGTAGGATGACAGGATCACTGTTAAGACATCAGAGAGAGCTGTAGAGGGCAAACACTGTAGAGGAAGACGGAGAATGGAATACATCCAGTAAATAATTGAGGACTTACGCTGAGATGAAAAGGCTGAAGGAGAGGAATTCGTGGCGGACCGCATCAAAATAGTGAGAGGACTGATGACTCGAAAAATAAAAAGGGTTCAACCGGCGTGGTCACGTTCCCAGACGAGGCGCAGCAGGCGATGTCGTGCTGTTAGCATCGGCACTCGCTGCAGTCATCTGCTGCAATAGCCTATTAATGCCAAATTTCGCACCACTGTCCTGACGGATAAGTTCATTGTACGTGCAAAATCGATTCCTGCGGTTATTTCACATAGTGTTGCTTGTCTGTTAGTACTGACAACCCTATGCTCACGGCGCTACCCTCGGTCGTTAAGCGAAGACCATCTGCCACCGTGTCGTCAGTGGTGAGAGGTAATACCGGAAATTTAATATTCTCGGCACACTCCTGACACTGTGGATATTGGAATTCTGAATTCCCCAAAAATTTCCGAAACACAATGTCGCATGCGTCTAGCTCCAACTACCATACCGCTTTCAAACTCTATGAATTCCCTTTCGTGTGGCCAAAATCACGTCGGAAGCTTGTCACGTGAATCACCTGAGTACAAATGACCAGTAGTAGGATAAACGGAAAGGTCTTAGACATTAAGGCAGTGTTCTCTGAACGAATGTAAAATTAGAGAGATTCGAGCGCTCGGGGGCTTTCCGGCAGTCGTTCTTGCCGCGAACCATACGCGACTGGAACACGAAAGGAAGGCAATGACAGTGGCACGTAAAGTGCCCTCCGCCACACACCGTTGGATGGCTTGCGGAGTATAAATGTAGATGTAGATGTAGATGCATTGTTGTTATATACCCTGTGTACGCGATGCTGGTGCCTGCTGCATATGTCCACATCGGGATTCCATGACTTTAGTCACCTCAACCTCAGTGTTTTACCCGATCTGAGACAGAAAACGACTTGTTTGTACTGAAATAATTTGGTTGTTAGCTTGTACACTGTGTTAAGAATAAAATGACAAATACTTTCATTTGCAAACAAATACAAATTACACTATTTTTATTTAGTCTTAATCAGTGTTTAAGACTGAGACTTGCAATCTAAATGAAAAAAATTCTTTGTAGTAATGGGGGAGATTCAATGATACGTCGAAGAAGAGGAGCTAGCTGAATGGCTGCCCCCTTTGAATGTGGACACAAACGAAGATAAAGAATTCGACATTATCAGATCACAGAGTTAGTGGTAATTTAAAAATCTAATAGCAGGAGAAACCTACACGTGATACCAGTAGTAGGATAAACGGAAATGTCTTAGATATTAAGGCAGTTTTCTCTGAACGAACTGTTTTTTCTGTCAAGAAGTTCGCACATCAGATACTAGAGCTATCGATTCTAAAATAATTTCCCATATTTGAAGTCTTTTTGAAGTACTCCCAGCAACAGACGACGGGGAGAAGCAGAAACGCAATCCTAGGATCGTAACGGACCGTTATAGTCTGGAGGAAAGTGTAAACTTTCCCTGTGAAATTAAGATGGATAAGTCTGGTATTCGAGCTTAACAGTTTAACAAATCAAGCACTTTTCCTATATACGTATCTTGCACAGGCATCATTAATATTAGACAAATGAATTTATAATGTGTGTGGAACCTAACAGTAATTTTGCCCTGGCTATGTACGCAGATAGTGTAGAGCGGGTACTATGGAATATTGGCAGGAAGAGCGCAACTTCCACCATTCACTGCACAGTATTTAACAGTTTATATGCAGTAATAATACCCTCTGAGCGGTCCATTCAGATTGGTAACATTGTAATGTTTCACAGTAGCGATGGATTATTCTCTACTACAAATAATGAGAGGCAGAAACTTTATCTTAATTAATGAATTTTAAATTAGAGTCATATAGGAGTTCAGTTGTTTCATGTTGGGTGCAACAAAGGAGTATGCAATTACGAGGTAATTCGACGTTAATGTCAATTGTTTCACTGGCCTCTTAACGTTTGTTTTGAAGAGTCGTGCTGACATTGAGACTGTGAGCCGGTAGAACAATTCAGCATCTGATAGGAGCATACTCTTGTAGTTAATGAACCGATAAATGTAGTATATGCAACTGCTACTGTCTAGGAAGGCGAACTGCCTCTCGTTCCACGACGGAGAGCAGCTAATTCCTTTCTCTGAAGCAACCCTAAGTGAACCCCATATTTCGCTTTTCTATCTGCTTTTAATTTGTCTTAAGGTATATGCTGAATAACTAGAGAATGTTTTTTTCAATACGATGTCCATCATTTGAATGGATGCTTTTTGTAGTGGCATATCAGCCAGCTCTAGCAACTAAACAGTGATTCGATGCACCATATACCGTTTTTTTAAGCAGCCAGATAGTCCAAACGAACTTGGCTTAGGCTAGGTGAAGTAGCTAAGGGAGGCCAGCCATATTGTACTCAGAGCGAATAAATATGTCATTGTATGGGTTTCGGTAAGTTACAGCAGACGCTGTAACGGATTTCGGGTGTACACAAGGATTTTTAAAATTTGTAACTACCTAATTATGATCTAGATGTCACAGTGGAGCGAGCAGCCCGTGTATTGCTTCCGTCTCTACTTTACCCCTGTGAGTGCTTGTTTGGTTTTCCTTCAGTGCTGTGTGTGTGTCTGTGCTTGTGACATCGTGTTTCGTCTAGCAGCATTTGTTATTAGTGTGTCTCTTCTGGCCGTGGCGTCAGCTCACTCCATCGTGCATACCATGTTACTCAAGAACATTCCGCTAAATGTACTGTAAGTTCCAGTTCCAAATTCACGCGTCATATTCAGTCCGGGTCAAATGAGATTCGCGACTGTCTTGCTGACAAGATTCGGGTCACTACAGAACGACTTACACTGATTCAGATTCTTAAAAGTTTTTTGTCACGTTTCTTGATCCACTTCAATTACGCATGTAACTTTCGCATCATGGTTCCCAAATTTCCTCTATTCATCGCCATGGAATTACTAGTATGGTTATTCCTGGTAACGAGGAAGTGGAAAACACAAATTTCAGGATTTTTATCTTTCGTCTAAAGTTTATAACACTTTTCTATCCCAGCATAGCAGCATGCCATCGCCGAAGGCCCGCACCAGAATTTTGACTACTTATGGCTAATACATTACCTGGAGGTCTTAAATAAACGCCCGCATCTCGTGGTCGTGCGGTAGCGTTCTCGCTTCCCACGCCCGGGTTCCCGGGTTCGATTCCCGGCGGGGTCAGGGATTTTCTCTGCCTCGTGATGGCTGGGTGTTGTGTGCTGTCCTTAGGTTAGTTAGGTTTAAGTAGTTCTAAGTTCTAGGGGACTTATGACCACAGCAGTTGAGTCCCATAGTGCTCAGAGCCATTTGAACCATTTTCTTAAATAAACTGAAGTTGCCTAAAAAAAAGGCGAAAGGAGTTTTCGCAACCTAGACTATTTTTTCTTCTGCTTTTCTTAAGGAGATGTTGCTTCCATATGGTGAAATACGGAGGATACGACAGGAACAGTGGTCCATCATCATCGATTGTAGCGCTATAGCGACATTCGTTCGGTGGAAATTCGTGTAAAACGGAATACCCCTCTCACTTACAGATGTGTTGATATCCTGTTCATATTACTTAAACAGGACAAGTAGGGACCTGCTATATTTATAATGAAAGTGGCAACGTTCGCTGAAATTGTGCTTGTCGAATGGTTGTCTTAAAATCTACTTATTAACAACATCGTAAGTTTACTTTCGCAGACGGTATTTCTCAGCAGAAGGACAACATGTCTTCGCAAATTACTGAGGAACAACGGCAGGCACTGCCTGACAACTCTAGAGATTTCCTACTGTCACATTCGCACCTTGACATTGCAAATGTAGTTGCCACACCGCTCGCTGTTAGGGTGTGGAGATCCCGTTTATATAGTGCGCTTCAGCTGGCAAACTTTTTCTTCCATTTATCCACAATGTTACTGACCGAATTGGGAAAGCTCTGGCCAACTTTCGTGTTGAAACAATCTTTAGCATCACCAAGGAGATTAGTGAATGTTTAAGATCGGCGAAAAATATACGACAACCTTTCGCAAGCCGTGGGGTGTACAAAATTCCGTGTAGTTGGGCAGGAGGGGGGGGGGGGGGGGCGGGAGAGAGAGGTTTATACTGCAAGAGTGAAAATAAGTGTAAATATCCGCCTAAACGAACACTACAGGAACTGTCGTCTGGGGCACACGGACAAACCGGCTGTAGTGGAATATGTTTTTGAGTCGATAGATGGAGGACGGTGATTCCTCAGATGAATCCCCATTCCCTTCCGCATCCACCTGGAACGATCCCGTCAGAGGACGCCTCTCTTATCAGAAGACCCCCGAGTTTCAGTCTACTAATAAAACTGGAGATACTGTAAATGATCAGACTGATTCCCGCATTCCTCCGCCACCTCCTCGCGGTTTCACTGAGATCGAGAACGTTTCTTCGGAACAGTCTGAAGATGGTGATAATATAGGGCCACACAGCATCTAGACGGACTCGCCAACCATACCTGAGCCCATACGTCGATTACATGCTTCTCCCACCCCTTCTCGAGGAGTCTGTGCAACACGTCCCTAACGATAGTTTAAAGGGCGACACGGCAGTGCAGGAAACACTAACCGATAGCTTAAAAGTTGAACTGGCTGCTTGAGTCAGTCAACAGAAATCACAGCGCCTACATTTTTACTCTGAATGTAAGCAGAAACGGTTCTAGACTCCGTTTCGAGCGATGCGCCAATAAATGACTAGGGGCTGATGTCATGCTTTTGCATGAAGTTTTGTTTCATCAGTTTCTCTTCCCAAGTTTTCTGCGTTTTCTTATGTGTCCCCTCAACATTCTACTGGAACTGCGTTGTTTCATAGGGGGGCTTACCAGTAACTAATATCGATGGTCGGTGCATAGGGTGTATGTTATACAAATGGTAGTGGTGGTGGTGGTTAGTGTTTAACGTCCCGTCGACAACGAGGTCATTAGAGACGGAGCGCAGGCTCGGGTTAGGGAAGGATTGGGAAGGAAATCGGCCGTGCCCTTTCAAAGGAACCATCCCGGCATTTGCCTGAAACGATTTATGGAAATCACGGAAAACCTAAATCAGGATGGCTGGAGACGGGATTGAACCGTCGTCCTCCCGAATATACAAATGGTTCAAATGGCTCTGAGCACTATGGGACTTGTCTTCAGTCCCCTAGAACTTAGAACTACTTAAACCAAACTAACCTAAGGACATCACACACATCCTTGCCCGAGGCAGGATTCAAACCTGCGACCGTAGCGGTCGCGCGGTTCCTGACTGTAGCGCCTAGAACCGCTCGGCCACCCCGGCCGGTGTACGTTATACAATCTTGCTTTTAATTTTTCTTTATGCCCCATTTGGATCTGGCTGTTCTTAGGATCTTTCGCTTTCATACAAGAAAGAAATTGTATATTTATTTCTTAAAAACCCGCAGAGAGTTCCGCTACTTGGTGATTTTAACTGATTGCTGAGTCCTGTAGACCAGACCCACAATTCCGACCCACAATTTCGATTTCGACAGGGAACTTAATGATTTGTGGGGTGATTGCGATGCATGGATCTGCAAATATCGTACCCTCCTCGAAATTGCCTGTATACGACGCTTGGATCTGCGGATATACGCTCGTCAAGTATACGTACTTAACATCTGATTTCAGCAGTACGCTTGACCGATATTTTTTTTTTTTTTGGTTCATTATTTAGGTAACTATTGGCGGTAGAAGTTATACCCGCAAGCTTCGCTGATCATTGTGCCTAGCTGGGACTTCCAGTGCACCTCTAGCATTCCTCTTAGGCGACGGAGAAGGTAATCACAGCACCAAGAAGGAACTGTGAGACATAAATGAAAGTAGGTAAGCGTGCTTTTACATCTCTGAGATAATGTCTGTTCATATCTCGCACAAGTCGCAAGAAATTGATGCTAGTAGTGCCACTACGAGGGTGCAAATCAGGTTCGCTTCAAATACACGCTTTAACCGCCATGAGCGTTAGCTACCTTTGAGATTGGACGTGGTGAATTGATGTTGGTCAAGAATGCTTTTCAGGTGGAAAAGACGCCATTGTCAACACCTCACTGAGTTTGAACGAGATCGAGTAATAGGGCTACGAGGAGCTAGAAGTTCCTTCTGTGATATTGAAGAAAGATTTGGCCGAAATGTAGGTCAAAAGAAGACTGGGCTCCGGATGGTCGTGTGGCGACAACCGGGAGGGACCACCAAAGTGTTCGGCGTATTCCTCTGGCGTATCGTACTGAATCTGCCGCAGTAGTCTAAGCAGCAGTTGGCGTCGCAGTGATACAACGAACTGTTGCAAATCGGTTACTTCAAGGACAGGTCCGAGCGTGCATTTCACAGAGCCCAAGTCACTGCCATTTGCGACTTCAATAGTGGCAAGCTAGAGCTTATTGGTGAGCACAGTGGAGGTTCGTTGTGTTTTCTGATGAAAGCTCTTTCTGTCTCGGTGCCAGCGATGACCGAGTGTAGTTTAGAGGGAAGCCGCCTGAGGGCCTCCAGCCGCCCTGTCTTCGTGCTAGACACACAGGACCTACACCTGCAGCTATGGCCTGGGGTACTATTTCGTGTAATAGCAGGACAATCCCACACCCCATTAGTGCACATTTGTACCTCAGTCTAGTGATTCGGCCCGTTGTGCTGCCATTCATGAACAACATTCCAGGAGGTGGCTGATTCCACTAGCTCTGAGCACTATGGGACCTAACTGCTATGGTCATCGGTCCCCTAGAACTTAGAACTACTTAAACCTAAATGTCATTAGTCCCCTAGAACTTAGAACTACTTAAACCTAATTAACCTAAGGACATCACACACATCCATGCCCGAGGCAGGATTCGAACCTGGAACCGTAGTGCCAGCCAGAGTGGCCGTGCGGTTCTAGGCGCTACAGTCTGCAACCGCGAGACCGCTGCGGTCGCAGGTTCGAATCCTGCCTCGAGCATGGATGTGTGTGGTGTCCTTAGGTTAGTTAGGTTTAAGTAGTTATAAGTTCTAGGGACTGATGACCTCAGAAGTTAAGTCGCATAGTGCTCAGAGCCATTTGAACCATTTTTTTGCGACAGTAGCGGTCGCGCGGTTCCAGACTTTAGCGCCTAGAACCGCTCGGCCACACCGGCCGGCCTTCCAGGAGGTGTTTACCAAATGAATAACGCTCTCACACACCGCTGTTGGAACCGAACATGCTCTACAGGGTGTCGATATTTTGCCGTTGCCTGCTCGATGACGACATCTCCAATCGAGCACGTACGGGAAATCATTGGACGACAAATCCAGCGTCATCCATAACTAGCTTTAACAGTCCCTGTACTGACCGACCAAGTGGAATAGGCAATTAACTCCGTACCACAAACTGACACCCGGCACCCGTACCACAAAATGGGTGCATGTTTGCATGCTTGCGTTCATTTCTGGTGGTTACGCTGGCTATTAATGTACCAGCACTTCACATTTGCAATGTTTTATCTCGCGCTTGTATTCTGCACTGCACTGTTAATCACTCAAATTTGTAACCTAGACAAATGTATTAACGAAATTTCAGTAATCTACATTAATTATGTTTTGGTGTTGTGATACCTCTTTCTTCAGTGTATATTACATTTAGATCTTTCTGTCGACAATATTATTAATGAAGTATGTGATCACAGTCACCGTTCCAATGGACAATATCCTTCTATTTAGACTCTTGATAATCTTTATGGAACAAATTCTCGACGGGAGAGACTAGAAAACAGATGTGGTAGCTGCCTGCGATTCTCCTTTTCCAATATGGTTATCGTATCTGAGAGGCTTCTGAAATAGTTTCATTCCTATACGCTGCTTATTAGTGATACGCGAGAGGGGTCACTTTAAAACCCTGTCTCAGGAGTCAAAACAAGACTGCCGACCCTTATTTCGACTGACTTGAGAACGTAGTAGTGTAGAGGATTGATCCGGATAAACCAGTAACTGTTTCTGGCTAAATTTCCAGACCGATACGCCGCGTAATTTCTCTCGAGTGCACCACGTAGCTTCGTATTACTCTGGTCGTGGCCGTGAATTTGATTTCGCACTATGCCATGGAAGCTCCGAGACACGGACGAAAGAAGCGTTTTACGATATCCAACAAACGCCTGCGCTACTATCTCAAATACCATCAAACATGAAATTCGGCCAATATCGGTAAGTTTACTTGTGTGCTTGAACGCTATAGTCTTCAGAAAACTATCTGGTGAAGCTACTCAAATCTCCACAACCTACATCACTTTCCATAAAAAGTCATGGTTCTGTTTGTAGAGGATGGCGCCAAACCGTTAGAACACCGCTGTGGTTTTATACTGACAGCTATCATAATCGTGCGCAGACCTCAAAATTTGCAAATATCATTAAAAAGATTTATGTTTTCTAAGTCATCAGTCTCCTGACTAATTTGATGCATCCCGCCACGAATTCCTCTCGTGTGCCAACTTTTCATCTCAGTGTGTCAGCAGCAAATTACGTTCTCAATTATTTGCTGGATGTATTAGAAGCTTTGTCTTCCATTACAGTATTAATCCTCTAGAGCCTCCTGTAGCACCATGGAAGTTATTCCCTGATGTCTTAATACATGTCCTCCCATCCTGCCTCTCTTCTTGTCAGTGTTGTCTATGTATTCTTTCCTCGCCGAATATGCGTATAATTCCCTCGTTCATTAACTTATCAATCCTCCGAATTTTCAACATTCATCTGTAGCTTCACTTCTTAAACGCTTCGATTCTCTTCTGCTCTGGTTTTCCCACAGCACATTTCACTACCATACAATGCCATCATACAATATTAATCTCATTCTAGCAACTTTTTTTATTTATATCATTGATCTTTCAATGTGTAGATAGAACAGAAGAGGTGAAATATTACATTCCTGTCTTGCCCTCTTTGCTCCGACCGTCATGGGTTATTTTTCTGCCTAGGCAGAAAAATAGCTTCGTGCCCATCAGTCCTGATCTTAAGTTTCTGTCAGTTCTCATTACTTTCGCCTTTCTTCAGATTTCTCTCAACCAATATTCTGTGCTAATTAGACTGTTCATACCATTGAGCAGTCCTCTAATTCTTCACTTTCACTGAGGATAGCAATGCAATCGGTAAACCTTATCTTCGATATCTTTTCACCTTGAATTTTAATTCCACTCTTGAATGTTTCTTTCGTAGTTGCTTCTTCAGTGTATAGATTGAACAGTAGGGGTGAAAGACTACTTCATTGAAACTCCCTGGCGGATTAAAACTGTATGCCGGACCGAGGCTCGAACTCGGTATCTTTGTCTTTCGCGGGCAAGTGCTCTACCAACTGGGCTACCCAAGCTTGTCTCAAGACCCGTCCTCACAGCTTTAATTCCGCCTGTGCCTCGATTCCCACCTTCCAAACTTCACAGAAGCTTTTCTGCGAACCTTGCAGAACTAGCACTCCTCAGCTGGTGGACCACTTGCCAGCGATAGGCAAAGGTGCCTAGTTCGAGTCTTGGTCCGGCATAAAAATCTGCCAGGAACTTTCATATCAGCGCACACTACTCTGCAGAGTGAAAATTTCATGGGTCTGATAATTATGGGACCTAACAGCTGAAGTCATCAGTCCCCTAGAACTTAGAACTACTTAAACCTAACTAACCTAAGGACATCACACACACTCATACCCGAGGCAGGGTCCGAACCTGCGCCCTTAGCGGTCGCGCGGTTCCAGACTGAAGCGCCTAGAACCGCTCGGCCATTCCGGCCGGTGTGAAAATTTCATTCTGGAAAACATCCCCCAGGCTGTGGCTAAGCCATGGCTCCGCAATATCCTTTCTTCCAGTAGTGCTAGTTCTACAAGGTTCGCAGCAGAGCTTCTGTGAAGTCTGAAAGGTGGGAGGCGAGTTACTGGCGGAATGAAAGCTGTGAGGACGGGTCGTGAATCGTGCTTGGATATCTCAGTTGGCAGGGCACTTGCCCGCGAAAGGCAAAGGTCCCGAGTTCGAGTCTCGGTCCGGCACACAGTTTTCATCTCCCAGGAATTTTCATATCAGCGCACACTCCGATGCAAAGTGAAAATTTCTTTCTAGACTACATCCTTGTATTATACTCTTTTTGATCTGAACACTTCGTATACTACTTCCACTATAATTGTTCCTTCTTCGTCATTGTACATATTGTATATTACCTGTCATTCCATGTAACCTACTCCTATTTTTCTCAGCAATTCGAACATCCTGCATCATTTTACATTGTGGAACTCTTTTTCAGCTTGACAGGTCATATGACTGTGTGTTCATTTTTCTTTAGTCTTGCTTTTATTATCAGCCATAACAATGGAATTGCCTCTTTGGTATCTTTACCTTTCCAAAAGTCAAACTGATCGTCATCTAATACATCTTCAGCTTTTTTTCCGTTCTTCTGTACATTGTTCTTGTCAGCAACTCGGATTCACTAGCTGTTAAGCTGTTTGTGTGATAATTCTCGCACTTGTCGGCTCTTGCGATCTTCAGAATTTTGTGGATGATGTTTCCGCGAAAGTCTGATAGTATATCGCCAGACTCATACATACTACACGCCAACGTGAACAGTCGTTTTGTTGCCACTTTGAAAACTGTTTACTTCAGTATTAATAATCATAATTGTTCTGGTGAAACACAAACGGAAATGTATAAAGTTACATCTCTTACAATATTACTATTCTGATTGAAACAAAAAACTAAAATTTATTACCCTTCCTATAAATCTAGAAGTATCAAATTCTCTTGTATCTGACTGCGGTTATAAAAATAATTTCTAACATCTCTGAAAATTAGTACAATAAGTCTCCTGAATGCAACAGACAACTTACCTCGCCTTCCCACTGCAGTTGCGTTAATATTCTCCAGCAAAATAAGAAAAGAAATACTGCGATCCATGCGGAGAGCAATACATGCTCATAACTACTGATACGACTACTCTCATTTTAATATACAGAAAATGAACGGGGGAGGAGGAGTTTGGTCAACAAGCCTTCCTGAAAACTGACAATTTCAATACTGAGAAACATTACTCCGACCTTTCGTTTAGTTTCACAGTTTGCTTAGCAACAACTTTAATTATTCCACAATGTCTATAATCAGCACTCACGGACCTCATCTCAACAAAGATGTGAATATTGTCTCAATGTGTGCATACACAAATCTGACAAGATCTCTCCAGTATGCAAGTAAGCGACAACAACGTGCAGCACAAAGGTAAAGTGCCAAAAATCCTCAGTTAACACGAAAGTCTTCTCCGGTGCTACTAGCACGGTCACTGCAGGTTGCGACCTCATATGTCGCGCGACTTCTCTGCACTGCAGGCTGCGTCCGACAACCACCAACAACTGTTCACTCACTACCACTTGCGATAATAACGTCTCAGGCTCAGAGTTTGTGTATACACGTCCCAGCAGAATCAGTGGCCAACTTCCCAAATAAATATTACCGTCCAGCTTTCATAACCCCCACCCTCACTTTCAATAACTTTGTGGGAGTGATTCTTGACCAACACAGGGCCAAAGAGCAAACGCAAAATTCTTACATAACGAAACAGAGAAAAAATACCGCCAGATGCTTTACAAAAGTGGTAAAATCCATAAACATAAACATAATATTCCATGAGTTACGTGCATAATAGGATACTGATAAGCTGTCCAATGTAGTCAAGGCAAATAATATACAAGTACCATCTTATGAATGTAAGCACTCATATCCAAATAACATTGACAGTACTTCATTTGATAGGATAACAAAATGTTATTTATAGTTCTCCAAAAGCTTTGTAGATACAATAGTACATAGAAATGCAAATAATGCAAAGAGATAGAGAAAATAAATATACAAGTATCATTGTGCAGGTAAGCACTCATATCTACATGACGTTGGCATTAGTGCATGTGACAAGAGAACAAAACGTTATTTACAGTTCTTCAAGAGAGTAAAAAGCTTCCTTCAGTTGTGTAGATATAAATATTACATAGAATTGCAAATAGCTCAAGAGAGAGAAAAGAAATGTACAAGTAATCACTCATGTCTGCATGACATTGGCGGTAGTACATTTGGTAAGATAATGAAACGTTATTTACAGTTCTTCAAGAGAGTAAAGGCTCAACCGGCATTAGAAAACAAGGTAAAGAAACTCATGTTCTTGGTGCAGCAGTCTCAGGGACAACTCAATCAAAACAATCAAAACAATAAGTTCATTTAATCCCACATCTATGGTATATATTTAAGCCAAAATATATGTGCGTATACACGCAATTCCTTCTTATACATTATAAGGGACTTGAGCTCCAGTCAACATACGTAAATAAAGAATGTCATTTCTTATTACTATAGAGTCAGTTCGGTTTTCATAACTTATTACACTTTCAGTCGTTAAGTATTTGGTCAGTGATTATCACAAGTTCTTCCTTTTTATTACAGTATAAATTCACACTACAGTATTAATTCATACTAACTTTTACATGATGACCATCGAACAGAAAACAGCAAATAGCATCACAAGCTCAATATCGTCAGATGTCAGATATTAACTTGTCTGTGTGAGGAGTCAGAATTGTATGGCTATACGTAATTAATTACAATAGTAAAATAAATACAACACTCGAAAGACATACCTTATAAGGCAGCTAATAATGACTAACTTAGTCTAAGACGAAACACAGGAAAGATTTATCCTCGACCTGTTCAGTAGGTGAAAGAAATGGTTTGTTAACCGAAAATGAAGCAAATAACTTCTCTTGAGCTTCAGTATTGCTTAGTGCCAATGTTAATTAAAAATAAAATTGTCTACTTCCACTGTATTACCATCTTGTCAGGCCATGCTTAGTAAATTCAAAGTACATATCTTCAGACAACTCAAATTTTAGATCATCATTGTGCATTAAAATTCCTTAGTAAGTAGATTGACACCAGAAGATACATTACAGATATACAGATTAGTTGAAGAGTATGAAACAGTGCTGAAAGCTAAAGCAAGAAAAAGCTACAAAAGTAAATGAATTAATATGTTTAGATCTGGTAACTGGACCGAAAATGTCAACAGCAGCTAATTCTCTTAGTTTCACAGGAATGATAGGTAATAGTGATGTTCCGTGAGTAACGGTAGGTGGTTTTGCCTTTTGGCTCACTTTGCAATCTGTCAAGGCCGTACGAATTCGCTTTACCATACTCTCGAAATAATATATATCCGGTAATTTCTGAAAACATTTCTTAGCACCAACCTGTACTTAACTGAGATGTGTGCACCAAATGAGTTTGTTGACGAGTTCGTCTTGTATGCAAAAAACCGAAATAGGATTGTCAGGACATCTACGGTAAATAAAATGTTGTTACGTAGAAGGTAAAACTGTCTCATCACTCTGTTTGATTTGCTTTGCCATTTCTCCTTTATGTCTTTCTAGATTGGATCTTTCTTCTGTTCGTGAGCAATATCACATAATGAAGATGAAATAAAGTTTTCAGAGGCTACTTTTTGCATATATAAGAACATTATTATTATTGTTATTATTATTATTTTTGCAATCTTCCTCATTACTCTATTACTCTGGACTAAACCAACAGTGCACGAGAAAATGTATCAGCAATAATGTTTTCTGAACGAAAGGTGTAAATTACAGTAAAACTTAATTTCTTGAAGGCACAAAGCCCAACGTCTTAAACGATCATGATTTAGTAGAACTGCCACAAGATACTGTAGTTACCTGTAATTTGTATGTATCTTACTGTGTTTACCTTGTAGAAAGTTACGAAATTTATCAAATTCCCAGATTGTGGCTAATGCTTCGAGCTGTGTGACAGTTTCTTTCAGCTTTAGCTAAGACTTGGCTGGCAAAAGCTATACTTTTTTGTATAAGTATTCAATTCTCTACAATTTCTTGAAACAAGTGCACACTAAGACCACATTTTGAGCTATCCGTCGAAAGGCAGAAACCAAGAGATAAATCAAGGTGTGATAGTATGGGTGCATTAAGTAGTGCAGTTTTCAGATCATCATATTTGGTCTGGGCGACATCATCCCAGTCCCGAACTGTTTTCTTATCTGTGAGTTGACATGGTCTAGGTTAGACAAGCTCTCTAAGCTGATTTTCAATTGATTTCAGTTTTCTCGATAGGGTGAGATACCTTTCGTAGAGACAACGTGGCCAAGATATTTAATTTGCGTCTTACCAAATTCTGATTGTTCTAAATTGACTGTAATGGCATGCTCAAGATATGTCTGTAAAAGCATCTTTAATAGTTCGCTCTGTACTTGACTGTATTCTTTCGACGAATTTTTTGCGATCAAAATGTCGTCAACATAGGTGGTTATCCTATATTTCAAATGCTTTGGTAAGATAGTATTGAGACCTAGGATAAATGCAGCTGATGAAAAATGGAGACCAAATAGAGTTTTCGAAATTACTAGCAGTTTCCTAAACAGAGAAAGACTGTATATTTTCTAAACTCTGAATGTAATTCGATTTGCCAAAAGCCAGCTCGAAAACCTGAAGATGATGATAAGCTGTCTGGAATCGAGAACAATTATAACAGAATCATCATAATTTTTAACAATGTATAACGGGCTGTTGTATGAACTCACAGCATACTCAATTAATCCATGATCTAGCATCCATTCTATCTCCAGTTTGAGTTTTTCTCTACATGTCAACGAAAAAAAAACGTGGTACAAAATAATTATTATCTTTCTTAGCTTCAAATTCATAAAGAAAGTTTCGTACAGTTCCTGTCTTGTGAGAAAAGATGTGAGAAAAAATGTGATTTTAATACTTCGAATAATTCTTGTGCCTCTGTATCAGAATCTACATAATCTGTGAGAACTTCCTTTTTAATGAACTGTCTGTGCTAATAGGCTTTGCAGCTCCACAATGAAATGTTGTTACCTCGCTCGTGCAACCGTCAGACAAATTCATTGAGCGTTGTGCCTCGAGTGGAAAGAGAAAACGGAAACAGTTCACATCTTCATCTTTCCTCTTCAACCATCCTTGAAACTTAAGCGTTACCGATACATGATTTACTTGTAAGATTGCTTCAGCATCGTAAAAATTTAACATCCCTTTATAATCATGTAGGTACCCTACACCCAAAATTGCTTTTGCAGACAAAAAAGGAACTATCAGAAAACTCGCAGAAAACTTGTGTCCATGACACATGAAAACTATCAAAGTTTGATTACATACATCTACAATCTTTCCTTCCATCATTGCTTTCAGATTAGTTCTTAATAATGGCAACGTTGGAGAGACAGATGACTGAGCACATTTACTAAACATTGTCTCAGGAAGCACAATAACTGCGCCATCAGAATCAGGTACAGCAGAAAGCAACTGCAACGGTCCGTTTGCAGGCGCGGCTGGTAGTCGTTGTTGAGTCGTTAGTTACTAAGAGGCCGTGGTCCAACAGTAGAAATCCTTCTTCCTGACGTTTCGCTGCCAACTGCGAACAACGTCTTCCGAGGTGAGCTGACGACTGGCTGCTAGGGTGCGGAGATCCTGTTTGTATAGTGCGCTTCGGCTGGGAAACTTTTTTATTCCATTTATCCACAATATTAATGACCGAATTCGGAAAGTTCTGGCCAACTTCTGTGTTGAAACAATATTTACAACCACCAAGGAGATTAGTGAATGTTTAAGATCGGCGAAAAATATACGACAAACTTTCGCAATCCATGGAGTGTACAAAATTACGTGTAGTTGAGGACAGGGGTGGGGGAGATTTATAATGGAAGAATGAAAAGAAGTGTAAATAACCGCCTAACCGAACACTAAAGGAACTGTCGTCTGGGACACACCGACAAACCGGCTGTAGTGGAACATGTTTTTGAAGACTGTGATCATGAAAGAAAATTTAATGCGACGAGCGTGCTAGCTGAGACATCGCATTATTACGCACGTATCTACAGAGAAGCAATAAAGGTTTATAAACAACACAATAATTTTAACTGAAAAGAAGAAGGCTTAAAGTTAGATACGATTTGGCGGTCGACTTTGTTCCAACGATGTGACAATCGATTACTTTCGATCGAGAGTAATGACATTTCTCAGAGATAGTTTCACTGTCGACAGAACGTGACGAGTGATGGCGCTCTATATAAACGAGACCTCAACGGCTGGCAATGTCGGGAGACGCTGCCTTCAGGTGGCAACGAAACGTCAGGAGGAAGAATTTCTTCAGTTCGTCCATGGCCTCTTAGCCCAGAGGTTTTAGTTAGAGAAGACACCGGCCGTGAAAGCCAACACATTGTGACCATTGTTGTGTCGGTTTGTTTTGCTTGTTGTTGTTGCGTGGGTTGGGCGGTCTGATTTCTACAGGTGCACCATGCTCAGAATTCCAATTATTACGATCACGCCATTTAGGTTTGATCTGTCTTCATACTTATTTGGTGTTACATAACTGTTATTAGTATTATTGCCCCGTGGACACAGTGTCCTGATTTCTACAAGCAGAGCACCATGTTCGGAATCAAAATCCGTGCGATCACGCCAATGTCGATTTACTCTGTCATTACCATTGCGTTTAATAATGTCTTAATTGCCTAGACGTCTATGTTCACGCTGTTCGCTATCTCTTTTCCTGTACTTAAAATTCCGACGGTTACGGAAATCATTTCTCGAGCATCTGTACTGCATCTGTACTCATGTCTCATATCACGCCCGTTTTCGTCGCGTCTCTCATCATACTGTTCAAGCAAATTCCATCTACGTTTTCCGTTACGCCGCTGACGGTGATTTTCCCAATACTGTATATTATTGTTGCTGTGTGTGTGATCATTATTGTCAGGTATAAGTTCTTGAAAATGATCTTGAAAAAGCTTCCAAGTCATCCCTACAACTTCCTGCCAAAACTATGTGGCGTAATCTGATAGGTAGTTTAGTCAAACAAATGCAGATTGATTCCGACGACAGTACAAGAAATTTAAATACCTGTTCATGAGCATCACGTCTACAAAGTACTGCACAGTAGATGAAAAGTTCGATTGATTATAATTTTGCATCATAATAACATTATGCTTCAAGTGATCTTGGGTTATTTCAGACCAGTAAGCGAACAAAAATGCGTGATAATCTCCGTACGTGTGACACTCATGTGCTATCGATCTCATTTTCGTCGAAAGTTCTCCTTCGAGATAACTGAGAATGAATCCAGTTCTGTGGTCAATTGGTCATGTTGGTGGCAAGGAATAGTCAGTGTTGTAGCCGCTCCGTTGGGTGAAATTCATTGCCAGCATTGCAAAAATTTTAAATTTTCTAACTGTGAGAAAATGTTTGTAATCAAAGTCATTGTTTTTCTGAACAGATGAGGTTTCTCTCGTACCGCAACTCGCATTCCCGTCGTTGTGGAAACATGTAACTCACCCGGGTGAAGTAATCAGATTTTTCAAAATGAATGCAGTCAATGTGATTTCCAACATAATAAGTGAACCTACTGGTATCGTTATCGCAATCGATCTTTTCCTCGATTTTGGCATGCTGTTCCTGTACCTTTCTCACGAAACGTTAATTTTGCTGGTTATTCGTCATCTTTTAATTTACTGATTGACAACTGAAACATTTGACACTTCGTTTAGCAACGATACCATGTAAAAATTGGCAATCGCACGGCTCAACGGGTTACCCATGGCAACACCATCCACTTTCTCATAAAACTCCTCATCCCAATGAAAGTGCCTAGATGTGACACAGTGTCTAAACAGAGCGGTCAAATCTTCAGGGAAATTGCCAATTTTTACATGGAGTAATTTGAAGAATTAGCGTTGAATAAAGCAAATAAGAAACCATGTCGTTGGTATAGTTATGTAGACGACACATTCGTGGTTTGGACACACGGCAAAAAAGGCTTACACGAATGTTTTGATTATCTTAACAGCATAAACACTAAAATTCAGTTTACCATTGAAGTGGAAAAAGACCAGGCTATTTCGTTTCTCGATGTGTTAGTCATGAGACAGACCGATGGCAGTCTAAAACATAAAGTGTTTCGGGAGAACACACATACTTACATAAGAACTCCAATCATCACCCACAACAAAAAACAGGTGTAATCAAAAGTTTAGTGGACAGGGCAAAACGGATTTGTTCGCCGGAACATCTGGATACGGAACTGAATCATCTGAAACAGGCCTTCGAAAAGAATTGGTACTCAAACAAAGAAATTAATAGAGTTTTAAGACCTAATTACAGCAGGCCAAAGGACAAGGATGGTACACAGCAATGGAAGAACACGGTGTCTTTACCTTTCATCATTAAGGTTACAGATCGAATCGGCAAAATTTTGCTGTAACATAAAGTGAAACCGGTATTCAAACCTACCAGAAAAATCGGACAAGTACTTCGTTCTGTTAAAGATACAAGGCCACCGTTATCATCTAGCGGTGTGTATGAAATTCCGTGTATTTGTGACAAGGTCTATATTGGTACTACGAAAAGAAATGTGAATACGAGGGTAAAGGAGCATAAAAGTCTTTGCCGACTGGGAAAAATAGATAAATCGGCCGTTGCGGAACATGCACTTCAGTCAGGTGACAATGTAGTTAAGTTTTCTGAAACTACAGTTTTAACTGCTACCACGAACTACACTCCTGGAAATGGAAAAAAAGAACACATTGACACCGGTGTGTCAGACCCACCATACTTGCTCCGGACACTGCGAGAGGGCTGTACAAGCAATGATCACACGCACGGCACAGCGGACACACCAGGAACCGCGGTGTTGGCCGTCGAATGGCGCTAGCTGCGCAGCATTTGTGCACCGCCGCCGTCAGTGTCAGCCAGTTTGCCGTGGCATACGGAGCTCCATCGCAGTCTTTAACACTGGTAGCATGCCGCGACAGCGTGGACGTGAACCGTATGTGCAGTTGACGGACTTTGAGCGAGGGCGTATAGTGGGCATGCGGGATGCCGGGTGGACGTACCGCCGAATTGCTCAACACGTGGGGCGTGAGGTCTCCACAGTACATCGATGTTGTCGCCAGTGGTCGGAAGGTGCACGTGCCCGTCGACCTGGAACCGGACCGCAGCGACGCACGGATGCACGCCAAGACCGTAGGATCCTACGCAGTGCCGTAGGGGACCGCACCGCCACTTCCCAGCAAATTAGGGACACTGTTGCTCCTGGGGTATCGGCGAGGACCATTCGCAACCGTCTCCATGAAGCTGGGCTACGGTCCCGCACACCGTTAGGCCGTCTTCCGCTCACGCCCCAACATCGTGCAGCCCGCCTCCAGTGGTGTCGCGACAGGCGTGAATGGAGGGACGAATGGAGACGTGTCGTCTTCAGCGATGAGAGTCGCTTCTGCCTTGGTGCCAATGATGGTCGTATGCGTGTTTGGCGCCGTGTAGGTGAGCGCCACAATCAGGACTGCATACGACCGAGGCACACAGGGCCAACACCCGGCATCATGGTGTGGGGAGCGATCTCCTACACTGGCCGTACACCACTGCTGATCGTCGAGGGGACACTGAATAGTGCACGGTACATCCAAACCGTCATCGAACCCATCGTTCTACCATTCCTAGACCGGCAAGGGAACTTGCTGTTCCAACAGGACAATGCACGTCCGCATGTATCCCGTGCCACCCAACGTGCTCTAGAAGGTGTAAGTCAACTACCCTGGCCAGCAAGATCTCCGGATCTGTCCCCCATTGAGCATGTTTGGGACTGGATGAAGCGTCGTCTCACGCGGTCTGCACGTCCAGCACGAACGCTGGTCCAACTGAGGCGCCAGGTGGAAATGGCATGGCAAGCCGTTCCACAGGACTACATCCAGCATCTCTACGATCGTCTCCATGGGAGAATAGCAGCCTGCATTGCTGCGAAAGGTGGATATACACTGTACTAGTGCCGACATTGTGCATGCTCTGTTGCCTGTGTCTATGTGCCTGTGGTTCTGTCAGTATATGGAAATGCCGTGTGGCTAGGGCCTCCCGTCGGGTAGACCGTTCGCCTGGTGCAAGTCTTTCGAGTTGACGCCACTTCGGCGACTTGCGTGTCGATGGGGATGAAATGATGATGAAAGACACACAACACCCAGTCATCACGAGGCAGAGAAAATCCCTGGCCCCGCCGGGAATCGAACCCGGGACCCCGTGCGCGGGAAGCGAGAACGCTACCGCAAGACCACGGGCTGCGGACGTTCTGTCAGTGTGATCATGTGATGTATCTGACCCCAGGAATGTGTCAATAAAGTTTCCCCTTCCTGGGACAATGAATTCACGGTGTTCTTATTTCAATTTCCAGGAGTGTAATATCCACGACTGTATAGGGAGGCTATTGAAATTTATAACCATGAAGATAATTTTAACAGAAAAGAAGAGGCCTTGAAATTAAGCGAGATATGGACAGTGGCGTTACAGAATCGATAAGTGATTTTTATTTATGACGGCTTATTATCGATAGTTACATTTTATCTTTGACTAGTTTTCTCTCTGCTGCTATGTGCAAGCTAGACCACGCCCACTTTCCTCGGTATTTAGGCCGCTCTCCGACGCCCGACTCGTCAGTCGACAGGACTCAGCAGGACCAGCCATACCTCTGAAGATGTCCAATGTAGTATTGGACGAAACGTTAGGAATAGAAGAATTCCATGGACCACGGCCATATAACCCGGAAGAATTATCAGCAACACTAAATAGAGATAGCTAATGAAGAGGCTACGTTGCGTCGGCTAACGAAGTGCCTGACGTTGAAGCTGCCATCGAAGTAGACCCGCCACGAGTCGGGCGAGGAGCTTATGTCGTCT
This sequence comes from Schistocerca nitens, assembly GCF_023898315.1. NCBI lineage: Eukaryota > Metazoa > Arthropoda > Insecta > Orthoptera > Acrididae > Schistocerca > Schistocerca nitens. The sequence goes on along the minus strand of NC_064615.1, from coordinate 696,238,835 downwards.
TCACCAAGGGACCGCTGCTGTCACGTTGTCGTCCTGGAGGGAGGTCGGTCAGCATGCGATTGATTAACCTTTTCTCACAGCCTTATGTTCTCTATCGTTCCCGACTGACATGTGGGGCGCTGACTTTACACCGTAACATACATCCCCCCCCCCCCCCGCCACCACAAAAAAGCGACTGACTATCGTCGTATATGGAGCAACACAACAGGAGGAGGCAGGAGCGTGGACACTCTGAAGGACCGGAAGTTGTGGCTCGATGGTCGATGGGACGTCAGACTTCCTGTCGTACCCCGCCATCTGGCCTTCGCACTGGCGGAAACCTCCTGAGGCCCAGACCAAGATGTAGAAAGCTTCGGCTGTTATGGCGTGTGAGAGTCCAGCTCCATCGGTAGGAAGAGAGGAGGCGCCGGCGGCAAAGGCTCCGTCGCCATGGGGTCGTCCCGCGGTGTCGTGATGATACCCTCTGGCGGCTGCTGTGGCCGCGCTGTCCTCGGGATCCGTGAATCTGGGGGAAGAGATACCGAGGGATCACCGTGCACATGGCAGTGGTGAATTAGATTGTGATGTCGGCCTTGCTGTCCGTCTGGGCCTGAAATGAGATAGATACATGCGCTAAGTCGAGGAATGATATCGCCTCGCTCCCACCGTCTGCTGCAGCTAAAAACCCTCAAAAACACAATATTATGCGGCGCGAAGCGATTCTCTTGCGGCATTCCTTCGACACCGGATTCTGAGGAGGGTGGATCAGGTGGAGCAGTGTCCGATGGCGGCGCCGTGAACCAATTCTGCCGGCGATGGTCCATTTAGCGCGTGCTAACGATAGGAGGCGAGAGACAGTTGCAAACTGCTTGATACCGGGTGTTTCCGGTGCGAAGTTTGGCCATTTGCTGGTTGAAGATTCTGACAAAACGTTCCGCTTCGCCGTTTGAGCGTGGATGGAACGGTGCACTAGTTACATGCTGACTGCCTTTGAGTTCACAGAATCTTTCAAATGGATTCGACGTGAACTGAGGGCCGTTACCCGACACAATGACTTCAGGCAAATATTCGAGGCAAAAGATAGAGGACAACGCCTAAATTGTGCTACGTGACGTTGTTGAGTTCACTGGCGTAGCTAAAGGAAACTTGCTATAAGAGTCTACCGCAAACAGCTAACGAATGTTCCATTCCGCACATGCGGGACACGGTGACGTCATCTGTTATATTTGGGTGTCCATATCCTGCTAATTACAGTGTCGGCGAGCTAACTGTTTCGTACGACAATCCCCCAGTGTTCTTTGGTGAAGTAACTGCAGCACTTATGTTTGCAAAACCTTGAGGATCAACGCACGTGACTATCGACTGTCATTTTGAACAAGAATCAATTACACTTTGCTGTATAGCGAGGCTATGCCGACGTGCAAAGTATCGGTGCACTACATAGTTCGTTATGCTATGCAATGAGCGAGGCCAAAATGTGCGAATGTATTTTAACAAAATGTTCAAATCTGAATCAGCTGCCGTGGCTTGTGGAATTTTCCTATAGTTGAGAGGAAAGCACTGAAGCAATTCAGAATCGTCAACATCGATGTAACAACAATATGCAGCAGAAGCGTCGCAGTCTCTATCAGGGAGATGTTGAGCTGTCGGACGATACACAATTTCTTACTGAATATTGAGACAACAACAAAGCCCTTCCTTGCAATTTTTGGACAATTCGTACAGGAACCGGCTTCATCGGATGAAACAAGCACTGCAAAGGCTTAAGATTCGTTACTAAATAGAATTTTCTGTCATACAAATAGTGGTGGAATTAGGTGACACCATACACAATAGCCAAAGTCTCTTGTGAAAAGTTACAGTGAGCTTTGGACAACACTTTTGATGAGAAATCAATAGGCCTGTCTTTATCACCAAATACGTGTGAAAGAGCTGCACCGATTCCGTAAGAGGAAGCGCCAACTTGCAACACAACTGGTTTGTTAGGATCAAAGTGAACCAAGCATCGATCACTGAGCAATACATCTTTAAATTTTGGAAAACCTTTTTGGCACTCACCTGTCCATGCAAAGGGGGTGTTCTTGCTACGCAAGCGATGGAATGGGGCTGCGATTTGTGCAGCATTCGGTACGAACTGAGTATAATAGTCATTTTCCCTAAGACTTACTGCAGTTCTGTTACATTGCGAGGAACTAACAGTTCACGGATGGCTAACAAATGTGACTGAAAAGATTGTACACCTTGACTATTTATAACATGACTCAGATACTGCAACTCTGATTTTAGGAAGTTGACACTTTAGTCCTGCATCAGATAACGCAAATTTGCAATGTGTTCTTCAGCTGTGCGTCCTGCAACGACAATATCTCCCAAAGAGTTTGAACAGTTTGGTACTTGAGCAGTAAGCTACAAATGCCGTTGTCAAATGGCGGATGCGGAAGCATTGCCAAAAGACAAATGCAAATATTTAAGCAAGCCCAAATAAGTGTTCACAACACACACGGTCTGAGATTCTTTCTCTAGTATTATCTGAAGATATGCGTCACGCGAATCAATTTTTGTAAAGTAGTTACGAGCGCCTAATCCGTCCATGAGATCCTCTCGGCGTGGCAATGGATAAGTATCAATCGCAGTTTGTGGGTCGACGGTAGACTTAAAGTCATCACAGAGGCGAATGCGACCTGAAGGTTTGCGGAGCATAACCAGTGGACTCACCCACTGACCAGCTAATATGGGCCCAAAGCTTCGTTATCTTGCAAGTCTTTAAGTTCAGCAGCCACATTGTCCCGTAATGCAATGGGAACAGTTCTGGCCCGGCTACATTTCGGCTGAGCATTGTCCTTTGTAGTAATATGTGCGACAAAATTATTAGCTTTGCCTAAACCTTCAGAAAAGTGTTCAGGGAATTCTTTCAGCAAGCTAGCTACACTGCCTTTGGCAGTCACGGACAACACATTGTCCTGCATTTGAAAGCCAAACAAATCAACCGAATCAAGATGAAATATGTCCTGACAATCGCGTGATTGTAGCACAGTGAAAGTCACAGTCAGTGTATGATAGGGATACATGGCATGCAAAGTACATTTTCCGAGAACGGTAATATCTTGTCCATTATAAGCCGTCAAGTGTGTGCTATTTTAGAGGCGTGGGGAACCTAACAGTTCATATGTGTTACGATTCAACAATGTAACAAAGAACTCGTGTCCAACTGAAATTTCACGTGTTTTCTACTGAGATACAAACTAACAAAATGTTTGTAGGACTGGCGTAGCACTGAAGAAACTGTTTGCTGTCTACTTTTGCTGATGCCTGCTATAGGCTTTGATTACACTGCATTGATTACATGGGCATTGTGACTCGATTTTTGTGAGTGGGAGGAATTCTTATGTTTATTCCGTTGCAGACATACAGATTGTACGTGACCTTTCTTCCCACAACCATAACATTGTGCTATTCTGGACGGGGAATCTTGGCGTTTGTGCCGTGAATAGCACCGAGGGCATGACTTAACTCTATTCACTGATCTAGCCACCTGTATAGAGAGCTGTTTACACGGCTTGGTACGTGTTTGCTGTTGCTGCCTACCGGGACAGTCGTGGGCAATCGGGCATGGATGTTTGTGATGTCCTTAGGTTAGTTCGGTTTAACTAGTTCTAAGTTCTAGGGGACTAATGACCTCAGCAGTTGAGTCCCATAGTGCTCAGAGCCATTTTTTGAGTCGTGGGCAAAAAACGTCTCAACCCGACAAATTGGTGGCTACTCAAATTTATCGGCCGCCGCGGCACCTGAATCATACTGATCTATAATTTGCACTGTCGTATTGTCCTCCTGGAGGAAGGGCAGTCAGTGTGCGATGGGCTGACCTCTTCTGACAGCCTTCCTGCCGTTCCCGACTGACGTGCTGCTGCTGACTTTATACCTTAACACTTACATTGAATTAGTATGCAAAGTTGTTTCTCTTATGTAGCAGAGGTTAAGTACAGGGAGCGAAAAGATACATAAAACTTGCAGTTATGAGTGTGTAAGGGAATGAAAGCGAAGCAGCAACTGTGAAGGGAGTCAGACAGCATTGTCATCTCTTGAGAATATTATTCGGTACGTCCACGGAACAAGCAGAAAAGAAAGAAATGAAGGAGAAATTAGGAAATGGATTGAAGTTAATGAAGAATAAATAAAAAAAATTGAGATTTGCCGATCACAGCCCAATACTGTCACGGACGACAAAGGACTTGTAAGACTTGTTGTTGTTGTGGTCTTCAGTCCTGAGACTGGTTTGATGCAGCTCTCCATGCTACTCTATCCTGTGCAAGATTCTTCATCTCCCAGTACCTACTGCAGCCTACATCCTTCTGAATCTGCTTAGTGTATTCATCTCTTGGTCTCCCTCTACGATTTTTACCCTCCACGCTACCCTCCAGTACTAAATTGGTGATCCCTTGACGGCTCAGAACATGTCCTACCAACCGATCCCTTCGTCTAGTCAAGTTGTGCCACAAACTCGTCTTCTCCCCAATTCTATTCAATACCTCCTCATTAGTTATGTGATCTACCCATCGAATCATGAGCATTCTTCTGTAGTATCACATTTCGAAAGCTTTTACTCTCTTCTTGTCTAAACTATTTATCCTCCATGTTTCACTTCCATACATGGCTACACTCTATACAAATACTTTCAGAAACGACTTCCTGACACTTACATCAATACTCGATGTTAACAAATTTCTCTTCTTTAGAAACGCTTCCCTTCCCACTGCCAGTCTACATTTTATTTCCTCTCTACTTCGACCATCATCAGTTATTTTGCTCCCTAAATAGCAAAATTCCTTTACTACTTTAAGTGTCTCATTTCCTAATCTAATTCCCTCAGCATCACCCGACTTAATTCGACTACATTCCATTATCCTCGTTTTGCTTTTTTTGATGTTCATCTTATACCCTCCTTTCAAGACACTGTCCATTCCGTTCAGCTGCTCTTGCAAGTCATTTACTGTCTCTGACAGAATTACAACGTCATCGGCGAACCTCAAAATGTTTATTTCTTCTCCATGGATTTTAATGCCTACTCCGAACTTTTCTTTTGTTTCCTTTACTGCTTGCTCAATATACAGATTGAATAACATCGGGGAGAGGCTACAACCCTGTCTCACTCCCTTCCCAACCACTGGATCATGTCTTGAAAACAGGTTATAATATGAATGTTAATTAAATTAAAACACGGCTAGTGGAATGTAATCAGGTTAAATCAGGAAATGGTGATACAATTGGGAAATAAGACTACAAACAATTGATGAGGTTTACTTTGTATGCAGCGAAATAACTTACAGTGGCCGAAGTAGGACGGATATAAAAGTTTTGCTGGGATAACAAGAAAAGTACTCCTGAATGAGAGATATTTGTTAGCACAGAATGTAACTTCAAGGGTTATAAAGTCTTTTATGAAGTGAAACATGGACGATAAACCTTTTAAATAAGAAGGTAATAGCACTTGCAGGACAGTGCTGAAAATTAAATGGACAGATCGAGTAAGTGATGAGGAGATACTAAACCTTATTAAGGAAAAATAAATTTATGGCTTAACTTGACTAAAAGAAGGGATCGATTGACAGGATACCTCTTAAAGCAGTAAGAAATCTTCAACTCGGTAATAAGGGGAAATATGGGATTTTGGGGGGGGGGGGGGGGGAGAATAGATGTTGAGGAAGGGAACCAGGTCTTCAATACAATAAGCAGGTTCCAGTGGATGTAGAGACTCACACAGGTTTGACTAGCGTAGAGAGTTGCCGGATTGTCTTCGGGCTGAAGACACTCCAGCAATTACCTTCATTAATAAATCCATATCATCATGTGCTTATGAAACATTCCTCACCCTTTTTACATTTGTTGAAAATTAAATTTCATATATCTTTCTTTAAATTAAGAGTAACATTAAAATCCTATTACTCTAACCGTGCAGGGTAGCTGCTCGGTCTAGGACGCCTTGCCACGGTTCGCACAGTTGCCCCCGTCTGAGGTTCGAGTCCTCCCTCTGCCGTAGGTATGTGTGTCGTCCTCAACGTAAGTTAGATTAAATAGTGTGTAAGCCTAGGGATCGATGATCTCAGCAATTACCACAAATTTTCCCTGTTACTCTAATTAAGGAAACTATAAAGTAAAAGAAAGTATGTAACAGCGTAGTAATAGGGTCCATAGCCAAACTTTTGCGTGATGAATACAAACCACTGCAGCTGTTGTAAATCATTTATTAAAGATCTGATCTGGTTCGTAATTTTAAATTACATCATCAGGAACAAATATGAATACAAAGAAGAGAGAGAACGTAAATAACATTTCGCAAAGACAGTATCACAGTGATAAAAAGTGTCCATAACACTGAGCACTTACAATAAATGGTCAAGCCAGTTTTACAGTTCGATCCCAACCCTTTCTTTAGAACAGTCATGGATATGGAATCTATGGAAAAACGGGACGAGAGGAAAGGTTGTAAAAGAGTACCGAAAAGAGGGTTATGTAATTTAAAATTACGAAACCGATCGTACCTTTAATAAAGGATTTACAATAGATGCTGCGGTTTTTATTCAACAAGCATAAGAGGAAGTAGCTATTCGTAAAATATAATTGCAGATAAAAGACTAATTGTGAGTAATTTGAATGAAAGATAACTGCTCGGCAATATATATCTGAGAATAAGTGGTGTGAAATGTAGACAGAACTAAATTATCAGACCTCTTGACGAGGAGTATTCTCATACTACGAAAAACTCAATAACGAGAACGGACTAACCGGAAATCGTGATTAATTCACTGTTATATCTCTTTGAGGTACAGAACTGCGTTCCATTTTACGGAAGCATTGCATATAGAAATATTAGCTTTCGAACTAGGTCTGTAATTTAGTCTTCATTTAAGTAACACAATGCAGGGTGGAACGCCGTTCACAAATATCCGGGAGTTAGCCTTGCGTGTTGGAATACGCAATGAACAAGACGACTGTGGCAGACGAGACAAAAGATAGGGGCGAAGGTACAGCAAGAAGAGCTGAAAATTAAAAGAAGACAATGAACGAAATATCTCTTCTGTCATGCCATACCCTTCTCGTGCCCCACTGCGCAGCATTTTTTCCATGAATACTGTAGCGTTTGAAAACGAGGTAATATAATATATTTGGATAAACCAAAAGGAAGATCGTGTGTGTGGTAGTGTTTGAAAAAAAGAAAGGACCGAAATTTTGCTGTTTTCATTTACTTCTTATACGACAGTTATTTTATAACAAGATGCCAGTATATGCTCGTCTTACTATCATCAAACGACTGTTGTTTAGCAGGTCGTTTGACGTTTTGCCAGCACGAGTGGCTAGCGTCGTCAAGGATTTACACTCCATTTCTAGTGGCGGGTAAATCTTTGACGATGCTAGCGAATGACGTTTGTTAGAGTCCATAAAAAATGACTATCGGCGGAAGATATCTTCCTTTAAATTATTAATATAAAATCCTGTTACTCTAGCCGTGCAGGGTAGCTGCTCGGTCTAACACGCCTTGCCACGGTTCGCGCAGCTGCCCCGTTGGAGGTTCGAGTCCTCCCTAAAGGGTTGTAGCCTCTCCCCGATGCTATTCAATCTGTATATTGAGCAAGCAGTAAAGGAAACAAAAGGAAAGTTCGGAGTAGGTATTAAAAGCCATGGAGAAGAAATAAAAACTTTGAGGTTCGCCGATGACATTGTAATTCTGTCAGAGACAGCAAAGGACCTGGAAGAGCAGCAACATTTAACACGTCAACAAGTGGCCGCGAAAGCAGCAACGAGAATAAAAACGTTTTAACACGGGCTCTTAGAGACAATGAAATGTCGATCTTAACTTATTTCCTTCGCTGCATATTGGTGCAATACTGTCTCTGCCACTCTAACGCGATAAATAACAATATTCCTCAATTGGTTCAAATGGCTCTGAGCACTATGGGACTTAACTTCTGAGGTCATCAGTCCCCTAGAACTATTTAAACCTAACTAACCTAAGGACATCACACACATCCATGCCCGAGGCAGGATTCGAACCTGCGACCGTAGCGGTCGCGCGGTTAGAGACTGAAGCGCGGTCCGCATCTCGTGGTCGTGCGGTAGCGTTCTCGCTTCCCACGCCCGGGTTCCCGGGTTCGATTCCCGGCGGGGTCAGGGATTTTCTCTGCCTCGTGATGACTGGGTGTTGTGTGACGTCCTTAGGTTAGTTAGGTTTAAGTAGTTCTAAGTTCTAGGGGACTGATGACCATAGATGTTAAGTCCCATAGTGCTCAGAGCCATTTGAACCATTTGAACTGAAGCGCGTAGAACCGATCGGCCACACTGGCCGGCTATTCCTCAATTGTCTTTTATATGTACAGGTAGAGAGGGGGTAAATTATTTGGGCATTACCAAGCAACATCAGACTAAAAACTATGCTTACAGCATGATATATTCCACACAACAGTGTGGGTCAAGCAACGTGTAAGGGCCTCCCTAATTCGAGCTTCACGCAACCACAGTAGTTAGGGGCGTGACTTTCCCAGATGTGGAGTCCACACGTGAATTGGAAAAAGCGCTATCGCGGATTTTGTCATTGTACCAGGATACAAAACTGTCAGTAATCCTTTTGTGAATCCTATAGCAGATTCATCTGGTTGGAAAACAAAATCTCCTCATATCCTACAGGGTTGTAGCCTCTCCCCGATGCTATTCAATCTGTATATTGAGCAAGCAGTAAAGGAAACAAAAGGAAAGTTCGGAGTAGGTACTAAAATCGATGGAGAAGAAATAAACATTTTGAGGTTCGCCGATGACATTGTAATTCTGTTAGAGACAGCAAAGGACTTGAAAGAGCAATTGAAAGAAATGGACAGTGTCTTGAAAGGAGGATATAAGATGAACAGCAACAAAAAAACGAGGCTAATGGAATGTAGTCGAGTTAACTCGGGTGATGCTGAGGGAATTAGATTAGGGAATGAGACACTTAAAGTAGTGAAGGAGTCTTGCTATTTGGGGAGAAAAATAACTGATGATGGTCGAAGTAGAGAGGATATAAAATGTAGACTGGCAATGGCAGGGAAAGCGTTTCTGAAGAAGAGAAATTTGTTAACATCGAGTATAGATTTAAGTGTCAGGAAGTCGTTTCTGAGATTATTTGTATGGAGTGTAGCAATGTATGGAAGTGAAACATGGACGATAAATAGTTTGGACAAGTAGAGAATAGAAGCTTTCGAAATGTTGTGCTACAGAAGAATGCTGAAGCTTAGATGGGTAGATCACATAACTAATGAGGAGGTAATGAACACAATTGGGGAGGGGTTTGTGCACAACTTGACTAGAAGAAGGGATCAGTTGGTAGGACATGTTGTGAGGCATCAGGCGATCACCAATTTAGTGTTGGAGTGCAGCGTGGAGGGTAAAAATCGTAGAGGGAAATCAAGAGATGAATACACTAAACAGATTCAGAAGGATGTAGGCTGCAGTAGGTACTGGGAGATAAAGAAGCTTGCACAGGATAGAGTAGCTTGGAGAGCTGCATCAAACCAGTCTCAGGACTGAAGACCACAACAACAACAACATCCTACAAAACGCCAAACAATTTTTTTTTTCTAATACTCATATCATGAAATCGGTATTTCTGTTCCGTTTTCAGTTAAAGGAAGAAGTAAATTTCCAAGGTTTTACTTCTTGTTTTTATTTCTAATATACCTCGGGCACTAAACACAGCGAAATTTCTAATATTATTTGTATGAAGATGCTTCAAAAACAGAAGTCAGACAGGTCAAACCACTCCTTCGCCCTTGCTGCGCTTCCTGTTCAACCGGAAAAAAATCCGGTTCTGCTACAAAAGTGGCACTGAATCTCTACGTCCGACAAAGCCGCACCGTAACGTGTAAATCAAACGTTGCCTACAAATTTTGGTTATGTTTCTTATGTTCTGCTCCTCTGGGTAACGCGGGGAGGATTCAACCAGTTGTTACTGGGAGTAGCTTCCTGTTCTGAAGGAGCGTACATTCATCACGCTGCCTAACAACTGCGAGGCTTCCTTTATCCAACAATATTACAAATTCATTTCTCTTTATACGTAACCACTAATCTGTTGACTCAAGCGGAACAAGCGTCCGGATTTTTCAGCAGTGCTCCACCGACGCAAAAGGCAGCCTCGTGAGGCTAGCTACACGCTTGGCAGTAACATTCCCCTCGTTGCGGGCGCCGAGTCGTAACGATCGGAAAATTACAGCACTGGGTGTGTGTCAGGCGGCGAGCAGGCCGGCCATTAGCCATGCCTAATTAAGCGGCAGCAGCCGTGGCGACGCGACGGGATGGCCATGAAATAAGGGCAGAGCTCCTCGGCAGCGCCGCTTATCTGGAATGAGCATCTGAGGCCACGCCGGCCTCTGTCATGGCGCCACACTCCCCACACCACACAGCTTGTTAGTGCCAGACCTCTCCTTTTACCAATACATTCATTTTGGCCCAAACAGACTTGATGATTCGAGGCATGCAGCCTTGGGACGGTAGGTCGTCACCAGCTTGACGTTGAGAAGTATTGAGGAAATTTGATGATTATCTGCACCACTGGCCATTAAAATTGCTACACAATGAAGAAATTCCGATGATAAACGGGTATTCATTGGACAAATATATTATACTAGAACTGACATGTGATTATATTTTCACGCAATTTGGGTGCATAGATCCTGAGAAATCAGTACCCAGAACAACCACCTCTGGCCGTAATAACGTCCTTGATACGCCTGGGCATTGAGTCAAACAGAGCTTGGATGGCGTGTACAGGTACAGCTGCCCATGCAGCTTCAACACGATACCACAGTTCATCAAGAGTAGTGACTGGCTTATTGTGACGAGCCAGTTTCTCAGCCACCATTGACCAGAAGTTTTCAATTGGTGAGAGATCTGGAGAATGTGCTGGCCAGGGCAGCAGTAGAAAATTTTCTGTATTCAGGAAGGCCCGTACAGGGCCTGCACCATGCGGTCATGGATTATCCTGATGAAATGTAGGGTTTCGCAGGGATCGAATGAGGGGTAGAGCCACGGGTCGTAACACATCTGAAATGTAACGTTCACTGTTCAAAGTGCCGTCAACGCGAACAAGAGGTGACCGTGACATCTAACCAATTGCACCCCCATAGCATCACGCCGGGTGATACGCCAGCTTGGCGATGACGAACATACGCTGCCAGTTCACCGCGATGTCGCCAAACACGGATGCGTCCATCATGATGCTGTAAACAGAACCTGGATACATCCGAAAAAATGACGTTTTGCCATTCGTGCACCCAGGTTCGTCGTTGAGTATACCATCGCAGGCGCTCCTGTCTGTGATGCAGCGTCAAGGGTAACCGCAGCCATGGTCTCTGAGCTGATAGTTCATGCTGCTGCAAACGTCGTCAAACTATTTCGTGCAGATGGTTGTTGTCTTTTGAACGTCCCCATCTGTTGAGTCAGGGATCGAGACGTAGCTGCACGATCCGTTACAGCCATGAGGATAAGATGCCTGTCATCTCGACTGCTAGTGGTACGAGGCCGTTGGGATCCAGCACGGCGTTCCGTATTACCCTTCTGAACCCACCGATTCCATATTCTGCTAACAGTCATTGGATCTCGACCAACGCGAGCAGCAATGTCCCGATACGATAAACCGCAATCGCGATAGGCTACAAACCGACCTTTATCAAAGTCGGAAACGTGATGGTACGCATTTCTCCTCCTTACACGAGGCATCACAACAACCAGGCTAAGCCGATCAACTGCTGTTTGTGTATGAGAAATCGGTCGGAATCTTTCCTCATGTCAGCACGTTGTAGGTGTCGCCACCGACGCCAACCTTGTTTGAATGCTCTGAAAAGCTAATCATTTGCATATCACAGCATCTTCTTTCTGTCGATTAAATTTCGAGTCTGTAGCCCATCCTCTTCGTGGTGTAGCAATTTTAATAGCCAGTAGTGTATTTTGTCCGTCTCAGTTCCGTGAACACACATTTTCTGCTACTATGGTTACTGGTGTCTGGCTGACACGGTCTTTCTCAAACTACAGACCTAAAAACGACAAAGTACATGTTGTACAACAATGTTTACATACAGCATGCATGTCCGAATTATGGGTACGAGGGGCATTCGGAATGTAAGGTTCGATCGGTCGCGAAATGAAAACCTCCGTGAAAATGTCAAAAAAAATGTTCAAATGTGCGGGATATCTTATGGGACTTAACTGCTAAGGTCATCAGTCCCTAAGCTTACACATTACTTAACCTAAATTATCCTAAGGAAAAACACACACACCCATGCCCGAGGGAGGACTCGAGCCTCCGCCGAAACCAGCCGCACAGTCCATGACTTTAGCGCCGCAGACCGCACGGCTTCCGAGAAAATCAAAAGAGTCTTATTTGCAACAGTTATCTACACCTTCCAGCTACTTCTCTGCGTAATCGCCGCTCCGACATAGACATTTGTCTTAGTGTCGTACCAAGCCTGGCCATAAAAGACAGCCGCCTGTGCTTCCCGCCAGTTCTCTACGTTGGTCTACGGCTCGCTGTCTGCGCGAAAATGTCGTATTCATAGTCAGTGGTGAGTGTGAGCAGAGATGAAATTCTGGGTGAGCCAATTACGGTCTCTATTGTGGATGATCAAACACTTACCATCGAAAACGCTGCAGGAATATCTTCACTGTCCCTGCAGAGTGTCGAGGAGAATTGTCACGCAGAAGAGAATACATGACAATTACATTAAATTGGTTGCATGAAATCAGGCAAAACCCCTCCCCAGGACTTCGTCCTTGGCGGGAGACATTATTTTCAATACATCTTTACGTGCTCACTGAGCGCTTAGGACTGAAAAGGGTGACGTGATGCGGTCTATGGGCATACTAGAGACTCTTCCCAACACATCTGTGCTAAGCTTCAGCGAATTTTCACTGTGGATTCCATTTCGCGCCCGATCGGACCTTACTTTCCGAATAGCCCTCGTACTGATATTCTTGTAGATGTACCTTGTTATTAACCGTAACTCCTCACACAATATGGTGCCATAAGGCAGGAATAGCTTCTGAACGACGCAACAAAACTGACGAAGATGCTGTAATCGACAGAACAAGTTAATAAATGTCACCCTCACAAATATATACGTAGCCCATATGGTTCCCTATTAATTTTGTAAGTTGATACCGCACCCACTGTCACATACTAATAACATTTTTAGAAAGTAAGCAAATATCGATTTTACATTACAGGAAATGTTAACAATTTTGTTTTATAAACTATCATAGCGTTCAAATGAAACGTAGACAGCTAGGAGATGACGACATAGTGCGCCTTTCTATACACAACCAAAGGTCAGTACGAAAAATCACTATATTCCGCACAGGCAGTTACTGCTAAAATCCGAAGAATGCTATTTTTATTAATGTTATCCACATACTGTACTTTCTAAAGAAATAAAATGAGGTACATCTTTTTTCAAATAATATTGTTTATGTAACCTTTGGTAACAAACCCACAGTTACACAATAAATAAACATTACACAGCGCCATATTAACATCATGGTGAAGGAACGGAGACTTTGGTGGTCGAATATCTAGTTATTATGTAGTGGAACGAGTGAAAATTGATAACAGATAAAAGAAATGTAAGCTTTGGTGACCGATGGATGAATCTGTGTGAAGTCGCAGCGCCACTTCGCCTTACAGCTGGAAATTATAGTAAAAGGGGACATGTTCATACCAGGGCATAAAATCTTTTGGGAATTCTTTGCTGTGTACTCAGTTGGACAGTAACTCCTCATATGCCTCGCGTAAACAACACACGCAAATGTCAGAATTTGAGAAAGAACGCTTAGTTGGGCTCCAAGAAGCCAGTGGGAGTAATTGGCAAATCGCTAGACATTTGCATAAAAGAGATGCTACTTTCGACTTTGTTGGCTGGCATGGGTGAACCACGACTGAACACACTGTCAAGAGGGAAACGGTTGACCTAGAGAGAGACGACAATGTTAAACAACGGTTCAAATGTCTCTAAGCACTTTAGTACTTAACATAAGAGGTCATCAGTCCCCTAGACTTAGAACTTAGGAAACCTAACTAACCTAAGGACATCACACACATCCAAGCCCGAGGCAGGATTCGAACCTGCGACCGTAGCAACTGAAGCACCTATAACTTCTCGGCCACAGCGGCCGAAGACAGAATGTGAGGACCGAGCAGTCGTGAGAGAGGCACTCACATTCCCGGTTTGAACATTATCATTGATACGACGTGCTACTGGTGCTTCAGTAACGACAAAGACCATTAATAGACGGTTCACAGAAATTAGGCTGAGCTCACGGCACGCCTTCCGCGACTACCATTGACGTCTGTACACCAACAAGCCAGTCTTCAGTGACGTTGTGGACGTTCGGCCTGGAATCTCATTGCCTTTCTTTCTGTTGCTCAAGTACTGCTGCCTGTTGTTATATAGCAGGTCGAACATCTTGTGATTTTACATGTTATGTCATGCAGATTCAGTTTTATTACTAGTGCATTTTTCTGAGAATTTTCCAAAAGGATAAAGTAAAATTCAAATGAAGAAGTACAAATTTGTACATACAAATTTGTTTAAACTTGTTGATAACTCAAGTAATGATATGAAATAAGATACATAATAGGTTGTGAATGTACTTTAAAATTCCAAATTTATTTAATGGAAGAAATAAGAGATGCCAATTTCACTTACAAGAGGAGGCCACAACGTTTGGAACGCGGATTTACTGTAAACTTCGTACATTAGTAGTACTCCATGAGGACAACAAAACGTGCAAGCAGTAGCTCGTACTTCTCAAGCGTTAATGAGAAAATCGTAAGATAATTTCGGTCGTCAAATATATACCTGTGCGAGGCCCTTTTAAACATGAAGCGGCGGCAGCTAGTGATCTTTAACAATTTATGAGTTATTTGAAAAACAGTCGTAACAACCTAGCAAGATAAAATTTTTCACACACAGCCTGAAGGGCTAGTACAAAAAGCAAAGACGGAAATACAACAAATTCTGAAAGTAAAATTCCAAAAGGGCTGATTTTAAGGGACAGCAAAACAGCAACCATGATGATTAAAAAAAGTTTCAACCAACAACCGCTAACGCCTGAAGGGCTGATTCCAGCAACAAATAGCAAACTGCAACCACTAATGCCTGAACGACTGATTTTAAGAAATAGAACTACAACCAATGATGCCTGAATGACTAAAGAAATGCAATTAAAAACTCAATAATTAACTAGTACTTGAAAAGTTAATTTTGAAACAAGCGTGAAGGGCTATGTTAAACACACGCTATTTGGCAACAAGGTATTTGACTGAATAATTAACAAGACACTTTAAACAGAAGCAGAATGTTTAACTAAGGAATCACAGTAACAGGTAGACTTTCCACAGATCATAATTACAATCGGTAATAAAATAACTGCAGTCTTGGTCCTCAACTCTAAATTAGTGCAAGCTGCTTCACATTTCGCTCATACATGACGTGGCCGATACACTACAGCCGGCTCGTAAATCACCAGTATAGCGTCGGAGTGTCCACAAGTCCAGAACAGACTAAAACATTCAGATACCAGCCGGTGCTGATAAATAAATACAATAATAACTAAAATGAGAACCTAAACTGAATTATGCTGATCCCACGCTAATAAGCTGGCGCCGCAAGGAACATTTTGTTACTGAAATACAATTTTGAGGCCCCTGCCGCCAGTTAAACGAACGGACTTGAGATACCAATACCCCAGACAAATCGTACACGCCTAACACTCTCTGCGTGAAGTTGTTAAAGAAACAGAGCATAAAATGTCTTAATATATGGAGGGACAGATTGAGCCGACAAAGCGAGCAGATCAATTAGTACAGCCAGGCAATTCAAACTGCGTAACGACTAACTAGAACGGCTGGCGATAGCGGAAGAGTCTTTATGAGGTGGGACACAGTTTCGTAGCAGTCTGCAGAAGCAAATAATAATTAAACTCACCGTAGCAGCAGCCTGCTGACTTCAATGCTGATTTAGCAAAACCGGAATGAATAGCCCCTAACGAATGCCGCTTGTCCGTGTCACAGTCTGAAACCGCGCTGCTGCTACGGTCGCTGGTTCGAATCCTGCCTCGGGCATGGATGTGTGTGATGTCCTTAGGTTAGTTAGGTTTAAGTAGTTCTAAGTTCTAGGGGACTGATGACCTCAGATGTTAAGTCCCATAGTGCCTAGAGCCATTTGAACCATTTGTACATTTATGATGTAAACAAATTTACAGTTTACGGAACTGTTTATACAGGGTGAAGTGAAACTGTTGATATGAGTCTAGAACGGACTATAATGAAATATTGAACTAATGGTCAGAAAAGCGTGTTTATTACGTTGTGGACATACATAGCGTACAGGGCATAACAACAACGTAGCTCAAAGTAAGTGTTCAAAGCGACGACCACCAGTCTCAGTGCGTGTAGTGGACAGCGCATGCCGTTCTGCTGCACCCTCGCGAAGATCCCTGGTGTCGGTAGTATACTGGAAAATGCAGCGGGTGACAAAGACCGTATACCCCTGTCGTGCTTGCTAGGCTCCAAGCTGCATGGCTCTTGGTACAACAGACGCCAGGGATCTTTGAGAGAGTGCGGCAGAACTGCATGGGTCGTTGGCAAGCATGCAACGAGACAGGCGGCCGTCACTACGTTGTTGTTATGCGGTGCGCGCTGTGTATGTCCACAACACAATAAATACGCATATCCGACGATTGGTTCTCTACCTCCATATAATCGGTTATGGACTCACTGTCACTTGTTTCAATTTGGACCAAAAAGTTCGAAACACCCCGTATTTTTGTACATTGTTGGACACTCTCAGGCCACTTACATAGTTGCTAGCAAGGGGACACGGTGTATTGGACATGCAGACGACTGGCTGACAACGCTGCTATGCAAAAAAAGTCGTATCATTGAAATATTTTAAGTACGCTGTACGCTGTGTTGTTCGCCTGCAGTAACGTAAAATTTACAGCCAACCGCACATTAACCACGTCGTACAACTTTTTGTGACTGATGACCAAAGAAAATTCGTATTTCCCTCGGTTCGACTAATTTTTGAAAGTGTACGACACTTCTTAGCACTTCTCGTAAGTAATTATAATTGTCTTTCGACATGATTGCTCTTTTACCGTATTAACAATGCCATGCCCAAATAACTTGTATAGTTGTGATTCCTATTATTACCAAAAGTCATTCGGTTCTCCATGACACGATAGATATAGCCACCAGAATGACAACTGCTGGATCTTATCGTTCGCATAGATCAGAAGTTTGGAAGTTCCTCCTGTCCGTAGCGCAGCGGTAGCGTTACCGCCTACCAGGCAAGGAGCTCCGGGTTCGATTCCCGGCAGGTGTCTGGGTGTTGTGTGTCCTTCATCATCCTTGACATGCAAGTCGCCGAAGTGCAGTCAACTAAAAAAGGCTTACAATACGGCGGCCGATCGCCGAAGAGGATATCCCGGCCAATAAATGCCATACGATCATTTCATTTTTCATAAGAAAATACTGGCTGTATCTTAAATTTAGATCGTAACGAACTATCTCTTGTCGGTGAAAATAACTGTGATAGTTCTTTCTACTGTAATTTTACACGTAGGGCCTAATAGCAGTCTTTGTACTTCGGGGCAACAGAGAGCTCTCGTTATGAATGGATGTAAGTACAATAAGAAGCCGCAGTGATATATTAGACGCCACACAAAAATACAACAGCGCTAGCTGAAAGCACCCATGCATCCACCATCGACCCATCTCTTGATTAAAAGCGCCTGTAATACGGAGCTCTCCCAACAAAAAGGGGTAAGATAAAGCAGAGCGCAAATAGCCCAGAGGAAAATGCAGGCCTTCTCGCTAAGGTGCGAATAACAGATTCAAGGTAAAGCGGGTGAATTGCTGTGATGTGCGGTGCACCTCCTGTTTGACATTAAAGCAATAGTTAATGGCAATGACGATAACTGACAGCGGATGGTTACCGTACTGTTCATACCAGACAGATTATTAGTTTAAATGTTACCAAATCTTAATTTCTGTCTACGTGCAAATAATTATTACATTACACTCGTATTTTCCTCTTTGCTCAAAAACGGTGACTGTCTGTGGAGCAAGAGAAAAACGATTTCTGCTTAGTACACAAATTCATAGCAGTCTCTTCTGATGCGTAACACAGGTTACCGTAAGACCTGTCCTCCTACAAATTACTAAGAATCATCCGTCGAAACTCCTTAAGCTGCTGTTTGAGGCACCAAACGATGTCTCAAATGAAGGTGTGAAAGAAACAATATTCATTCATTTGACCCACTTTGAGGTGACAAAAGTCATGAAGTATTTCCTAATATTGTGTCGAACCACATTTCGCCTGGCGTAATCCAGTAACTCGACGTGGCATAGACTCAACAAGTCGTTAGAACTCTTCTGTAGAAATATTGACCCATGGTGCCTCTACAGCAGTCCATAATTCCAGAAGTCACCGGTGCAGGGTTTTGTGTACGAATTGACCCCTCGATTACGTCCCATGTCGAGTGAGCTGGGTGGCAAAATCATTCCCTCGAAGTGACCAGAATGTTGTTCAAACCAATCGCGAACAATTGTGGCCCACTGAGATGGTACACTGTGCATGGTAGATGGTGTACCCAGTCCATCCCATCTAAACACATCCCACAGCATTACAGAGCTACCAGCAGCCTGCACAGTGCCATGTGGACAATTTGGCTCCACAGCTTCGTGGCGCCGGTAGTCTGCATCACTCTCGAATCCTGCCATCAGCTCGTACCAACTGACCAGTGCATGGTTTTCCAGCCGGCCGCTGTGACCGAGCAGTTCTAGGCACTTCAGTCCGGAACCGCGCTGCTGCTCCGGTCGCAGGTCCGAATCCTGCCTTGGGCATGGATGTCCTTAGGTTAGTTAGGTCTAGGGGACTACTGACATCAGATGTTAAGTCCCATAGTGCTTAGCTTAGAGCCATAGTTTTCCAGGATCTAGTTCGCATCCCCCCCCCTTCGAGATAGTCACGAGTCCAAGAGAGGCACAGCAGGTGACGTGCTGTTAGCAAAGGCACTCACGTCGGTCGTCTGCTGCCACAGCCCGAATTCGTTACACTGGGGAGTTCCTTCGTACCACCCACATCGATTTGATCGATTTGTGCTGTTCCCTCGGAGTTTTGCCTGTGTATTGACAATGACAACTCTAAGTAAACACCACTAATGTTGGTCAAGTGAAGGTCATCTGCCACTGCGTTGTCCGTGGTGAGAGGTAATGCCTGAAATTTGGTATTCTCGGTCACTGTGGATAGTGGAATACTGAATTTATTAACCATTCCCGAAATGGAATGTCCCATATGTGTATCTCCAACTATCATTCCGCGTTCAAAATCTGTTAGTTCCCATCGTACAGCCATAATCAAGTCGGAAACCTTTTGACGTGAATCACCTGACCGCAAATGACAGCTGCGTCATTGCACTGCCCTTTAATACAATGTGTACGCGATACTGCCGCCATCTGTATATGTGCATATTGCTATTCCATGACATTCTTCATCTCGGTGTGCAATGAGAGTCGTCGGTATCGTTTTCAGTTCCTATTGTCTCTTTATCAGCTGAACATTGATCGTAAATTCATTAAATTTTGTCACAACTATGCGTTCTCCATTGGCTAAACTGTATTCAACGTTCAGGTATCTTATCAACATGACAATAATGTAGCACGTCGTACTTCATGAAAGTACGTTAGTACAGATAAATCACAGTTAAATGTGACAGTGAGAAATGTGGTTCTCGTTTAGGAACGTAGATTCGTTTTGAATAGTCAACTAGTCCCCTGGGCGTAAGTAATCGACTATCGCAACACACACGGCATTATCTACACTGGAAGCAAGGACAACCGCGAACACGCAGAAATGCCGCAACCGTCGTGGCCTGGACTCGACTAACGTCTGAAATAGTGGTGGAGGGAACTGTCATCATGAATCCTGCGGGGTTATCCATAAATCTGTAAGAGTGCGAGGGGGTGTAGATCACTTCTGATCAGCACGTTACATCCCGTATATGCTAAAAAATGTTCAAGTCTGGGGAGTTCGGTTGCCAGAGGAAGGGTTTAAATTCAGAAGATCTTTCTTGGAGCCACTCTCTTGCAAGTCTTGACCTGTGGTTTGTAGCATTGTCCTTCTAGAATCGACCAAGTCCGTCGGAATGCGCAATGGACATCAATGGGTGCAGGTGTTCAGACAGGATGCTTACGTACGTGTCACCTGTCAGAGTCGTATCTAGACGTATCACGGGTCCCACATCACTCCAACTGAACACACCCCACACCATTGCAGAGCCTCCACCAGCTTGAACAGTCCCCTGCTGACATGCAGGGTCCTTGCATTCGTGAGGTTGTCTCAGTACCGGTACACGTCCATCCGCTCGATACAATTTGAAACGAGACTCGTTTGAGAAGGCAACATGTTCACAACTATCAACAGTCCCATTTCGGTGTTGACTGACCAAGGCGAGACGTAAAGCTTTGTGTCGTGCAGTCATCAAGGGTACACGAATGGGCCTTCGGCCCCGAAAGCCCGTGCCAATGATGTTTCGTTGTTTGTTTCGCACGCTGACACTTGTTGATGACCCAGCATTGAAACCTGCAGCAATTTGCGGAATTGTTGCACTTCTGCCACGTTGAACGATTCTCTTCAGTCGGCGTTGGTCCCGTCCTTGCAGGATCCTCTTCCAGCAGCAGCGATGTCGGAGATTTGATGTTTTACCGGATTCCTGTTATTCACAGTACACTCGTGAAATGGTTCTACGGGAGGATCCCCACTTCATCGCTACCTCGGA
Organism: Schistocerca nitens; assembly: GCF_023898315.1. Classification (NCBI taxonomy): domain Eukaryota; kingdom Metazoa; phylum Arthropoda; class Insecta; order Orthoptera; family Acrididae; genus Schistocerca; species Schistocerca nitens. Next base: position 696,218,000 of record NC_064615.1, on the reverse strand, counting down.
GATCGGTGTCCCATCGCTCGTGCGCCGACTATAACACCACGTTTAAACTTAAATCTTGAAAACATGACATTATATGAGTAGTAACCGATCTAACAACTACGTCAGACACTTGTTGTCTTATATAGGCGTTGCCGACCTCAGCGCCGTATTCTGCCTGTTTACGTATCTCTGTATTTGATTATGCATGCCTATACCAGTTCCTGCGGCGCTTCAGTGTATAAAGTTAATAAGCACTTTAAGACAAATTGTTGCAACAAGATAATATAAAAATGAAATCTTTTATTCGTGATTAATAAGTTAACTTCGTAAAATATAGGTATGAAGCTTGGTATCCATGTTCCCCTTTTGGCTAGGATAGTTAAAAGATTATTTTATATTGTATTGTAACAAATAAGCCCTCGGTCACAAATATTAAGTCAAAATTGACCTGGTTTCGACGCTACTATGCGCGTCATCTTTAGAATTAGACTAACTGTACTAAAACATTAGGTATATAGTACATTAATAAAATTAAAGTTTGTACTGACTCGAAAAGATGCAGTACTTACAAGTCACATATTAAAAAAGATCTGAGCCGGAACACTTGTGAGATGGCGAGCCGCTAAGGGCTGCTCGTACTGTGAACAAGGGTTGCAACAAGACTGAGGTGCCCACTTTAGGAAGTGTGGGCAAGTAAACATGGTTTTGCTACGAGCGCCATCTAGTAGCCGCAGAAACAACAAATTAGACATATGAAATTGTGATGCAGCTGATTCAGGAATAACGTAAGCATTAATAATAACAGGATGAAGTTACATATTTATCTGCTTTAAATAGAGATACATTTTGTAACGTAAAAACGTTAGTTATGACATACAAGGAAACAGCAAAGATGAGACAGGAAAACAACATTTCGGTAAACTGCATGAGGAAATCTGAATCAAAGATCAAGCAATGGCTTTATACAGTCAAACAAGTTTTTATTTCGCAGCTGCAGCTGTTCGTTGAGAATGAGGCCATCATGACGAGTGAGATGTTTGAATATCTCCAATTCCTCTAAGACATCTAACCTACGCCCCTTCTTTTCGGTATGCGGAGTATTGTTATCGTCCTATGGCTTTAGGCACGTGTCCAGCAATTAAGAGATGATCGGCAAAGGATGAATTTAGGGGACTGGTCCCGTTCTTTCTCAAAAGATGTTCTTTATATCTGATGGTGAAATCACGTCCGGTTTGCCCTATATAATAGGAGGAGCAGGTATCGCAGATGATCTTATAAACGCCAGAACTTTCTGTAGGGGAGCGAGTGGATTTCAAATTATGAATCAAATTTCTCTTTAGATTATTATTAGTAGAGAAGGCAACATTGCAGTTGTATTTGTTGCGAAGCATGCGCTGAATCTGATAAGAAATGGGTCCTATGAAAGGAATAGAAAAACGTTTTTTTGGGTTAATTTCAGTGCATGAGGTGTTGAGCGTGGTAGTTCTTGCAGTTTTCTTTTTCAGGATATCGTCCACTATGTTAGGCGTATATTCATTATCGACTGCTATGGTTTTAAGTAGATTAATCTCCTCATTAAACTTTTCTGTTGAAAGTTGTATGGAGGTGGCTCGGTGGACAGCAGAGTGAGAAAAGGCCATTTTTTGAGACTGTGGATGAAAAGAGGAAGCAGGCACGATTTGGTCAGTATACGTTTCTTTTCGAAAAATATAGAAAGTGATGTTATTGTCTTCTATTGTAAGCGTCAAATCTAAATAATTTAATTGGCGGTTATCGTTTTCGAGTTCAATAGCGAAAGAAATTTTTTCATGGAGGTCGTTAAAAAGTTTAAATATATGATCAATTCTATCGGCGGGTCCGTTATAGATGACTAGAATATCATCAACGTATCTTGTGTAAGAAAGGATACCTAGTGAAGCGGCTGTGACACGGTTAAACAGCTTTTTTCCCAAGGAATTGATAAAGATGTCGGCGAGGATGCCGGCTAAAGGGTTGCCCATAGCAAGCCCATCAGACTGCTGGTACAGTTGTCCGTTGAATTCAAAGTAGTTGTACTTGACGACGACTATTTTATATTAAGATTTTCCAGAAGTAATAAGTTTTAGCGCAAAACTGGTATGTAATGTCAGAATCTGGTAGACCGGGTTCTACACGATATTGAAACCAGACCTAGTACAAGGTCTAGGCAACTGGCTCGCCAACATTATGTAAACCAAAGTACAATTAAAGTACAATTTTGTGTATCCTGCATGACAATGTCCACCTGCTTAGCAGGGTGGTTACGTGCTTGCCTCCCATGCAGCAGTCCCGGGTTCGATTCCCGACCAGGTTGGAGATTTTCTCCGCCTTTGGACTAGGAATTATGTTGTCCTCATCACCGGCACGCAAGTCGCCCAATGCGGCGTCGACTGAAATAAGACTTGCACTCGGCGGCCGAACGTGCCCGAATTGCGGGCACGGTGGCTCAGCGTGTTCGGTCAGAGGGTTAGCTGCTCTCTGTAACAAAAAAAGTGAGTTAATCGATCAACAACGAACTTAAAAGGATGTCTTACGACGTCCGCCCCGAGCAGATGCAATGAACAAAAGCGAAAAAAATGAGATTAAAAAAAAATCCGGCCTGCACCAACAACGCCATACGCTCATTTTTCTTAGGATACCTCATTCATCCCTGTACGATTAGTATGTGCTGATAAAAAAGGGATGTTGATTTGAGAAACAATATAGATGATTTACGAAATTTGTGTGTTGTTGTCACTTATCTGTATGAGTTACGTTAAAATTGGTTTGTCACTGTCCCTATATGCTCGCCCCTCTCCTCTTTTCATTCCGCTCCCACTAAGCCTCAGACATGTGATTTATTGAAGTACGTTTGATTATGCACCTGCGACTGTTGTTATTAGTTTTGCTGGTTGGATTTTGCTTCTACTATCTTTGCATCTTTTCTAATATAATTTTTATAACTAATTTGTCCTTCAGTCTTTAACGCAGAAAAGCCTGTAATGCCACTACAACCGTGTCACCCGGTGCCAAACATTGTCACGAACGTCAGGATGCTATTATGTGGCATAATAGTATGTAATGAGGAGTTTTGTGTTGTCTGTGTGCTTAATTGCGAATGATTTAAGGCCGACCGATGTGGCCGTGCGGTTCTAGGCGCTTCAGTCTGGAAACGCGTGACCGCTACGGTCGCAGCTTCGAATCCTGCCTCGGGCATGGACGTGTGTGATGTCCTTAGGTTAGTTAGGTTTAAGTAGTTCTAAGTTCTAGGGGACTGGTGACCACAGATGTTAAGTCCTATAGTGCTCGGAGCCATTTGAACCATTTTTTTGAATGATTTAAGTATTTTCACTCGTATGTCATGTACTCGTTGCGCTTTTATTTTCATAACAATTATGTCTCATTTTGGCAGATGACTGATGATGGGCAACCCCTGAAACACGTCAGCTAATATAATTTTTACAAGTGATGCATTGGTTTCAGTGACGTAATGAAGAAGTGACATGAGACGTGTCCAAAAGTTACGTAATAGTCGCAGAGTTCCTGTGCGACTTTAATGAAATGTTAGCTCCCTGTGGCTCTTCTTCTATCTATCTACGAAGGCGAATGTGTGTTGCCGCTCAGGGCGGTTCAGAGTAATCGGCACGTCGTGCCAACTGCCCGGCGAACTGAGGCGAGATACGTTTCCCGCCCGTCTGGCACGCCTCAAAACGATTCTCCCTGGGAACCAATCCGGGTGTCGGAATTTATACCCACCTCACGAGTTATTTATGGTGCCCGTGGTGGTCGATCGCTCACCCCAACGGCCAATAAATACAGACCGCGTCGCGTCGCGTGCCTTATCTAATTCCGACTCGTCCCCAGGGTTGGCTCCACCCTCTCACCTTCTTTTTCTTCTCCTTCCCCACTATCTTCGACCGGCGTCTGCTCCTCTACCCCGAGCCTGCGAGTAAAGCAAAGAGCTGCTCCGTTAATAGGGGCACAAACTTGCTAAGGCAGTGATCTCAACTCGTCATTCTGCTTCCCTGCAATGCAGAAAGTGTCTTACATCATTGTCCAGTGATAGTTCCAGAAACTCCAACCACTGCCGAGTAAAAGAACAGACTATTTCTCCATCTTTAGCAACTACTTTGTATTAATTCATTCTTTATCATCAATAGAATTTTGTTATAATTCTCTCTTTCGTAACTCAGGTACAGCCTATTAAGTACTCTCAGAAAAACGTGTTTCACAGTATGAAATTTTGGCAAAGTCAGCGACTTTTCGTATATATAATAATAAACCGTAACATTCTAAATCGGCCGGCCGTTGTGGCCGAGCGGTTCTAGGCGCTTCAGTCTGGAACCACGCGACCGCTACGATCGCAGGTTCGCATCCTGCCTCGGGCATGGCTGTGTGTGATGTCCTTAGGTTAGTTAGGTTTAAGTAGTTCTAAGGTCTAGGGGACTGATGACCTCAGATGTTAAGTCCCATAGTGCTCAGAGCCATTTGAACCACTCTAAATCGTAATATATTTTCTTAGAATTCATGGTGAGGTATTTCGTTTGTAACATCCATCATCACATCACAAGTAACTTACTCATACCACATGAGGAACCGGCGCTCGGAACCATCGCACACACGGCAAAATGACCACTTCAGGCGGCCAAAATTGATTTTCACACTTATAGATTAGGTCTAAACGTCTTTGTACTCTTCACCTCAGGTAACTGGTCCATCGCACTGCCGTAAAATATCCTTAGTTATGTTGATAATAAAGGCGTGCGAGGGTCTGACAAGCAAGTTGCATTCGAAAATCGAAAGTATTATAACGTGAATTTTTTGATCATCTCATACGAATATCTCAATATTTGTCATGGAGGAGGAAGCCACAGGTGTGTTCATTAAATAGACAACGTACAATTCATTTTTTTACCCCTGTTAATAGTAAATGACGATTTTATAAAAACAATTTTTTCCTTAGACATTCAAAAAAAGTTCCGCTTAGTACCGCTTTCTGTCCTAAATATTTACACTTGTGCATTTGTTGACTATTAGTATTGTAAATTCTAGGAACTCAAACCAATGCATTGTGAGACCAGGCTCTTTTCTTTAGAGGTAGTCGGAGTGGACCAAGTCACTCGGAATTAAATATGAGGAAAATGGATCTAGTTTCAGTGTTAAAAAAGGAGAACTGTTACAAACTGTCACAGTCTAAGTGTATAGAACGATTAACGACTCACATATTGCATAAATTTAGTGAATATAAACAGTCAAAAGATAGTGTATGTAAAATTAAGTCAATTTTAAAAGTTTTTGTCTCAAAATTGCTACAAAAGTGGAAAAAGTCCAATTGGAATATGGAAAGGTTTACCAAATCCAATTGAGAATGGTTGGAAAACGACTTGGTCTTGCCAGTTCTACGAACTACAACCACGTGAAAAAACCGAGAGGAAGACGTGGAAAATCTTTTGAAGAGAGCTCTCAACGATCCAAACGAAGAATAGTGCAACAACTTATTGCTGGGTCGACCCCAGAGCTTTTGTGTACTTCTGCTCAAAGCAGCCTTAGTAAGAGTGGAAAAAGAACAGCTGCACAAGTAGTAACCTTAGCCTTAACCACAAGCCCTCGCAGATACAAACGTATGAAACACAGTCACGAAAAGCCATCATTTTCGGTTATGAAGCCTTACTCACCCGAAGAAGCCTTAGCGCTCATTATTGACTCTAACATGGGAAAAGAAGATTATATCCATTGGCAAAAAGGTGCGAAATCTCGAGGCGTGAACATTTATCCACCTTATAATGTCATAGCACAAACAAAGAAGCAATGTTACCCAAGTAACATAACAATCACGGAGACCGAGGTGCAAATGGCAGTTCAAGATATTTTGGACCACAGAATCAAAAGACTCGTTCATGTACAGCAGGATGTACTTGTGTTACACCACCATCACACTGCAAACTCAGCGATAGAAGTCATCTATAAATGGGGCCTTGACGGTAGTGGCGGACATACCATTTACAAACAATGTGTCGTCAACGACTCACTGTATGGAGATACCAACATAATTCTATGTACTATGGTTCCATAGCAAATGTCAGAGGTCACAACGAATGGTAGACAGATTTTCTGGCAAAACCCGAGTCCTTCTTCGTCGAGATACAATCGCATCATTCGCCTGCTGATTGAAAGGAGACAAAGGAATCAGTAAAACTCCATTACGAAGCAACTGAGGAACAAATATCAAGTTTGCAGCCTACTGAGGTGACTCTCGGGGATAAATCTTACACATTTAAACATCGTGCTGTATGTACAATGACGGACGGAGAAACGTGTAATGTGCTCACAGACACTTCGTCAACACAAGCGTGTAATGTGTGCAAGGCAACACACAAAGAACTCAACAACCTTGACTTACTTTTGCAAAAACAATATTCTACGACTAGTTCATTTATGTTTGGAATATCTGTTTTACACTCATACCTTAGATGTTACGAGTACTTGTTGCGTTTATCACATAAATTGGAACTGAAGCAGTGGCAAGCAAGAGGTAAAGAAGCCAAAGAAAATATAAAAAGAAAAAAAGAAGAAATAACCACTAAATTCTATCATGAAATGGGATTAGTGGTAGACCAGCCCATGCAAGGAGGAGGTAACTCCAATGACTTGAATACTGCAAGAAAATTTTCTGCAGAGCCCACGAAGTCTGCAACCATAACAGGTCTAGAACCCGAAATTATTCAAAGATTTTCAAACATCCTAAGCGTTTTGTCTTGCGGATTTAATGTTAATTACAGTAATTATAAAAACTATGGCCTCGAAACAGCAAACATCTGTTTAGAAACGTACAAGTGGTACATAATGAGTGCATCTGTGCACAAGCCACTAATACATGGTGCAGACATAAGAAAGGAACTACTTTTGCCTATGGGGCTTTTTTCAGAAGACGTCTTGGAATCTAGTCAGAAAGAATAGAAATGTTTAAGACTTTTCCATGCAAGGAAAACTTCAAGAATACATACCAATACCGATAATGTCCATTGGATGCTGATAGCTTCAGATCCTATCATTGCGTCCAAGAGGAGGAGGCACATTAAAAAAAGAAAACCCTTTCCTAAGGATGTGCTGTTAATGTTAGAAGAACCTGTTGTGAAAATGCTTGAATATAATGGTGACGAAGAACCCATGGATGATGATGATGATGTTGATGATGGTGATAATGACGATGACGACGACGATGACGACGATGACGACGACGGAACAATGGATGATTATGATGAGAGATACTGTCTTACTGTCTGTAAACTTTAAGTAAAATATACTAATTTGATTTTAATTCTACTTTTTCATTTTTAGCTACCTATAAATCACCTTTTAGGTTGGTAGGTACTTTCAGAATCTTGTCAGGTCTGAATACACATCAAACCTAAGGTCAGAAGCCTTTCTAACTATAAATTCACATATTATTTAACATATTTGTATTTTGGCCGCCTAAAGTGGTCATTTTGCCGTGTGTGCGCCGTGTAGTATCAAAAGGTAGCGGTCACCGGTATTTTTATTGTGCGTAGTTTCACTGTGAAACGACATATAAACCAGAAACTGTTCTGCGTTTGAGACACTGTTTAAGGGGAAGTAGTTCTCATTATTCATGCAGAGTCGAATTCACGTTCATCCACGCGGTGGGGGTGATTCACTGTTCTAACTGTTGTACACAATGCACACCCCGTGATGTTCCCTATTCGGAAATTTATACAGCTTCTCCTACCGTTTGAGGTTGTAACAGCTGATGCGTACATCTTTATTTGCACCTGTTGCTGGAGATCACATTGATTCCTCCACCAACAACACATATGAAATCATTAATTTCGCTGATGATTGTGTCCATGAAATGCCTCACATTCTTTGACAGGGTAGGAGGTTACTGACTTCCGATCACATGGTAATTCATCCAGCAGCTGAGCATGTCACTCGTCAGATCAGCAATATGTAGGTTCCACAACTCCATCGGTGAGAAAAAGAAGTGACTCCAGGCATTCTTGGCAGTGGCTACAGGCAGAATCATAAATGATTATCTTGTTTAGTACAAACCTGGCTTTAAGTAATGATTTGCGGTACGCAGATTGTAGTTCTAAAGACCCATCGGTACTAACAACCGAAACGGATTTTTTCTGAACTGTATGATCTCAAGAAAAGAAAAGAAAAACAAAATTTTCACAAATCGGAAAACACAAGAAGACTGACCTGCAGCTGTAATCTGAAAGTCAAAGCAGGCAGGAATTCTGCATCTACATAAACATAAATACGAAGTCATTGTACAGTGCATGGCACGAGGTACATCATACCAATATTACAGATTGCGTGGCCTACTCCATTCAAGTAATGAGCGACGGAAAAATGACTGTATAACTCCGTAAGTGCCCTAATCTCTCATCTTATTCTGATGATCCCGTGCGAGATTTACGAAGATGCCAGCAGAATGGTCGGGCAGTTTTATTCTATACCTGTTCCCTACATTTTCGCACCAGATTTAGCAAGAATTACGTCGTCCATCCTTCAAGAACTCGCATGTAAGTCAGGTGAGTACCTCAGTTACACCTTCGTATGGGCTAAACCGACCTGCCAGGGCCCCAGGAGTCCGTGTCCCCATTCGACACCCGTTGCCACACCCACTCGACAAGGACTCCAAACGCCGAAACAATTCTGAGTACTGGAGGTGCCTTTAGGGGTCAATAGCCACAAGGGAACATCACCCACCACAACACTACTGATCATCTATGTGGTCAACCTAAAATACATGGGTTTGCACACTAAGCACTGTCAAGGATTAAATACAAGACAAATCTACGATACTAAAGTCTCAGCTTTAAAACAACTTATCAAACTTCGTCGCAATCAAAGAGCTGATTTGGTCAAAGTCACCATCATTATCGGATCTATACAGGGCGACTGAGAAGTAATAGAGCTGGACGACAGCAAATGTCAACAAGAAGTCTACAACAATATCCTGTATCACGATTAGTCAGGAAATTTAAAAAATGAATCTGGATTTTGATGTAATTATTTAGTTAATATGCGTTAGTAATTTTTCTGTCTTTATGAGCATTCTTGCCTAATTGATAATTGTCTCACTATGAGGATGAAAGTTGTTAATTAATATACAACATTTGCTTTGGAAACAGACGTTCCACAGCTACACTGCTTTCATGTCATTTAGGGGAACAGCGGTAAGTATAGGCCGGTAGGTAAGATGGTCCACTTGGAGTTTATCGGCTACCGTAAAGCGTTTCTGTCACAAGTAAATTTTATTTCTTTTTGAGCGTCGCAGCTGGTGACTGGTGTAATTTTCAGCATCGGTTTATACTTTTAAATGTATGAAGAAATATTTTAATACTAGTATAAAAATTTTCGCAGTCTAATGTGTACTATATCGTAATAATTCCCCTCTTTCAAGCCGATTTCTGCTTGCACCGTGTTTTAACTTTCAGTTTCAGCATGGTAGTATGTGCCAATCAGTAATACAGGGTGAACATTAATGAAACCGACAAACTGCAGGGTCGGTTTCCTGATTGTAAATGGAGGAATTAGGTCCTATGAACATGCCTCCGGAAAAGGACAGTGTGCGTGGAACGATAAAAAATCGTAACAGAACATAGTGAAGAGCTGCAGCGCATCCACGTCACAACAGATTTTCAAAGTTGCCTCCATGGGATTACATGTGACAGGGACAGTAGCGGTGAAATGAAATAAGCGTATGGCAATGTTGGTTGAAGCCCCGTTCGGGGAAGTTCGGCCGCCGAGTGCAAGTCTTATTTCAGTCGACGCCATAATGGGCGACTTGCGTGTCGGTGATGAGGAAGAAATGATGATGAAGACAACACAATTCCTAGTCCAAGTGAGGAGAAACTCTCCAACCCGGCCGGTAATCGAACCCGGACCTGCTGCATGGGAAGCAAGCACGTAACCACCTTGCTAAGCAGGTCGACATTGTCATGCAGGATTCACATAATCGTACTTTGGCTTACACCATGTTGGCGAGCCCCTTGCCTGGATCTTATACTAGGGCTAGTTTCAATATCGTGTAGAACCCGGTCCTCCGTGATTTCCCTAAATCACTCCAGGCAAATGCCGGGATGATTCCTCTGAAAGGGCACGGCCAACTTCCTTCCCCATCCTTCCCTAATCCGATGAGACCGATGACCACGCTGTCTGGTCTCCTTCCCCAAGCAACCAACCAACCAACCCGGTCCTCCAGATATCGTGTACACACAGTTCGCCACCTACCTGCACGTTCATCTCTCTGAAAGAACCCATGATCACCCAAACGCCCAAAAAGGGCTTGAAATATTGTGTGATATGGATGTGAGGATACTTTCTTTGGTACAGCCGTGCTGCGTCTCGGTTTGTTCCTGACATGAATGTCGGACTTTTCTGCTGCTTAAGGTACGCTGCGTCAGTCACACAGCTTGCAACACGCAGGGAACACACGGCACGTAGTCAGAGGAATTGTCATTCGTCACCGCCGTCTACCTTGGCAACGATGCATTTCCAGACCCACATTCGTAGGCCTTTTTTCCCACCATTTCCAGTCAGGATTGTGTCCTGCAGTTTGTCAGCATTATTAATGTTCACCCTCGAAGCGTCACTCCACAAGTTTAATGCGTTGTGTCGGCTTCAATCGACCAACAGGTAAAGGGTTATTAAACCAGCTGTTGTTTTTTAAATTACCTTATAATATACAGGCTAATTCAGATCCCCTCTACCACTGGGTTGTATACAGTCCACGACACTTTCAAACCCCACATGTGAGATTTTCGTGTTCTCTTGCTCGCTATGCACAAATTATCAGTACCACCGGAAAAATGAAAAGAACCTTTTTGTAGGAAATTTAATGTAGTTACATTTTATATTGATATGTTTTCGAATTATTAAAAGAAACACCGTTGTAGCTCATTCTTGTACGTTCGTTTTGAATAATTCGGAAACCACAGCCTCTGCTGAAAAGGTATCCCAGTATAAAATTTAACTTTATTAAATTTCTTACATAAAGGTCCTGCTCATTTTATCTAGAGGACTAATAGTTCATACATAGTGCGAGAAAGAGTCTGAAAATCTTGCAAATGGTATTTGAAGGTGTTTTGGGTTGCATAAAACCCAGTGGTTGGGTTAGCTGAGTCACCGTGTATAACCAGATTAATTTGTTTATGATTCACAAAAGCCTTATTTCTTTAGAAATCCACATTTTTCTGTGTGGCCCTTACTACCCGTCGCTTAACATCTCAAAAATGTTGTTCTTATTGTGTGTCGTTTCAGTTATAAGTCTTTTTTACCGTTCTCCAAGTAAAGGTTTTGAGCAGGTATACCTTATTTTCAATCAGCGACAGAAGTTAACATCAATTTAGGCTGAGGTGGCCAACAGAAGTCGACATTCACTTATTTACCCCGCATTCTTGTTACCAGTTTCGCTCTTAGCTTCATTTTCACGCAATCATACCTGCCCTGAAATTGCGGTTACGACTCGGAAGCTAGTACTAAGAATGAAAGATAAAAATATTGCCTGAAAAAAAAGAAAGAAAGAAGAACTGAAGCACCCAAAAGGTGAGGAGATTAGTAAATGAAACGTCAAAGCGTGAGTGGATATGTGACGTTATTTAGTGATTAGAAAATCAAGTTAAGTTACAAAGAAGTTAACAGTCTGAGCCTATAACTCCTATCTCTCCAGCTAATTAGGCTTTCCTATATGACCGTGTACCTAAAATGCCTAATCTATGGGGAAAAGGCATCTACTTCGAAGAATACTGCAAAACCGAGAAAAATAGATGAAGCTATAACTGAATCGCCCTTGCTCTGTATTTTAACAATGACGATTAGAAACAAAGTTCGGTTAGCTTTATACATATTATTACGTAAACTAGTTTTTAATTAACAATAGTTAGTGGAAAATTTGAAAAAAAAGTTTTCAATGTATATCATTAATGAAAAGAACCAACGGTTTCAGTTCCTCACCGGAACAAGACTAATTAAATTGAAACCGAACCTCATACTCGTAAGCAATCTTAGTAGGAACAGTTACTGGCGCCATAACGTAGGAACAGGAGCTAACGCACACTTTCAAGTACTTCACACCACACATGTCAGAGTAGCCAGATAATAATAAAATAGCAAACACATACAACATATTATATTAATTTTCAAAGATCAATTAAAGTAAGATTGTTTAGTGGCTGTGGACAGAAACTTTTTGTTACATTACTCACCGTAATACTGACCGTCGTAATTGTAGCAAGCAGAAACATTATTTGAATTTAGTCATTGGTAAAGACTGTTGTTTACCTAACAGTTACTCTGATATTTCTCTGTAATAAAAGTTATACATTATGTCACAAGCTATAAATTAGAACAGTGCTTTCACAGTGAAATTCAGTGTTCAAGTTCTGTATAGTTGTGCTATCAATTTTTTGTTATGAAAGTTAGTCTGTTTTTAACAAATACTGGCTTTTGCATCATTTTATTTCTGACATTATTCTTACTACAGCCAAAGATTTCATTATTACGTTATTGGCCGAAAGATGTAAAAGGTATGTTTTGATAATCTAATAAATTAATGTTCACTTCCTTTTCAAATCATTTTCTGATTATCTCGGTTCATACAAAGGGATAGGATGGATACTACGTGGATGATGACTTGTGAAATTATCTACGTGACAATATGCATGAAAACAATGTTATTTAATCAATAAAATTCCAACCTGCTTGTCGGCCTATTACACTTCTAATTATAAAATTTGTAGATCTTTCTTCACTTCATGATGCGGTAGGTTTGTCGAGTGGCTTCATTAATCGGTAAAATAGGGCACTTGTTGATCTTCTCGCCATACCATAGCTAACAACAAGGGCCCACACTACTCTTGATGTTATGTGAATTACTCTTGTTGCATTTATATTGTGCCCAGTAAATGCCATAGTTTGCTGATATTAAACATCCGACAAACAAACCATTTCAGTTTTCATTGTTCCGCAGTTCAGAAATAGACTTTGTCTCCGCGCTTTTGACATACAGCGGCGAATACACACAACCAACGACACCTCGCGACTCCCAACTGCAACATTTTTGGCGCGCTCGCACGCCCGGCGGTAATGCATTTACAATTTATTACAGTCTTTAACAATATCTATTTCCTGACTAGGCCAACGTTTCTACTTAGACAAATGTTGACATTCCATGCCTATTCTCCTTCTTAAATAACAAACAGCATTTGTAGGTTGAGAACATACTCACAAGAACAATATTCAGTACAACTAATAAAATAAACTTCGTAAAACACGTATAAAATGTATGACCATCTACAGAGTTGTGGCGTTATAAACACACTTATCAGTATGACGTTTCAGTCACTCTCGCCAGGATGAATGAACTGGTTCAGTTGGGAAGGGTGTCATAGAGCTGTTGTATCTTCTCCTGAGGCAAGCTGGCCCACAAATGTTGTAACTGGTCCTCGATATCCTGGCACTGAGACAGAGTTAATGTATGATGTGAACCACAAATGTTCTATTGGTGACAAATCTGAAGACCTTTCTAGTCACGGGAGTACCTCATCATCTACAGATACATGTGTATGTCTGGACGAGCACTGACCTGCTGAAAAATGGCACCATGATACCGTGGCATGCGAGGTAACACATGAGGCCACAGGATGTCCGTGGTGTACCGCTGTGCATCACAATCCTCTCAGTCGCTATCAGTCCTGAAGTGAGGACACAACCGAAGGCTCCACACATCATAGCGCCAGTAGTAACACCGCCGTTCCTGTGTAAAGTATTGGAAGAATAGAAACTCTCCCCAAGTCACCGCCATAATTGCTGACGACGATCAGAAGCGCAGAACCGCGATTCATTGCTGAACACAGTAAGATACCATTCATTAGAAGCACATCTTTCCTGGCCACGGAAACCCTCCTGATGCACCTGTTTGTGTTGTGGTGTTAACGGCAGCCTACAAATGACGCGGTAATTTCATAGCCCAGGCTCTGACCGATGTTGCTGGATGACGCAGATTGTTACAGGAACTCCATAACTTGTTATCGGGTAGCAGGCGCAGACGTGAAGGGGTTGTGTCGAGATCGGTGCACGGTACGGCAATCCTCCATAGCGATGAACAGGCGTGACCTACCGGAACATGGACGACAAGTATGCCTGGCCTAACCTTCCCATGGAATCCAACAACAAGCCACTGTCACATCAGAATGCGTCCTAAACCTGAAAATTGTTTTATTTGGACAGACAGTCAAATTGAGAGCCACCATGTTATCCCTTCCAGACACCGTCAGGTGCTGATAACGCTGTCTCACACGTGTAATCTGCATCTCTTTGCGTTCACACTGACCATTAGACATCGGACGCTGGTCGGCCCATTATACACCCTACCAGGCCAGGTTACAATACTAAACATAAACAACAATAATGCACTCCGCTCGCCGTCCTACCTGTCGTAGGGAATTGCAAGTCTAGGCTGAAGGTTTTGTACATGAAGGAAGTTATATTGATATCCAAACATGTCTTCCGAGTACTTCACTTGTTTTTGTCACACAGTCTAAGTGAAAGAAAACTGTGTAGCCGTCAAATGTCTGTTTCCAAAAACAAAAACAAAAGGAAATACTTTTTTCAATTACCGACCAACCATTAAAATACTGCTTCAAAAGTTATGAAGATGATGAAGAAGGAAGTAAGAAATGTGGCGGTGGCTTAACATCAGTGGATGGAGTCACACTCTGCTTGTGAACGCACTGTAGCTTCACAGAGAAATATACGGTGAAGTTTAAGATCTTCAACCACAGATGGAAAGATGTGTGCATCTTTAGGCCAGAAGACAATGTGGTAGAATTTAATTTTCGATAGATACGCGGCCTTAAGGTAACTCTGGTAATGTTGAAGATAATGTGGAAGGGAGAAATATCGATGAGTACCTAAGAGGATTAATACGACTTTATCAACGAACATCTTGAGGTAGTTTCGTTCAGTTGGTAAGGAAAGAAGAAAAACATGTTGTGTTTAAATTACTGTCGTTAGAGACGAAGCACTGCTTCAGATGGTGCAAGTTCGTGAGAGGCAATCGGCAGTATCATACTCAAGTGAATCATCCCGGAATTCGCCCTAGCCATGAACTCACAAAATCTAAAGTGGATTTTAATTCTAGTCCTCCCCAATTTGAGTCCAATTTGCCAACTACTGCGCCATTTCACTCTGTAGGCAATGATACAAATTAATTACAAAGTATAAAGGAAATAAAGCAGGCTCTGTACTCAGTACAAACTTGTCCCTCTTCGATAACTTTTTGTCCGTTCAGTGCCATTTCCCATTAGTTTCTCTGTAACTTAGATCAGTGTTTTCTAGATTTCTTCCTAAACTGTAAACGTAACTTAATGCATCACTGTTTGGATTTCAAAAGGGCTATGCTACTGAGACTGCTGTTTACGCTTTCAGTGAGCATATTATCAAAATGTTTAATTCTGGAAGTGGCGACCTTCTGTGACACATTCAAAGATATCGATTCTGAAACTCGTAATATTGTATTAGAGGAATCGCATTTTTATGGGATACATAATTCATTTCATACCTTATTTGGTCTTCTTTAAGAGAAAGAAAGCAAAATGTTACACTAGGCTCTGCGAATAATTCACTGAGAAATGAATTTCTTGCACATGGGAAGAAATTACAATATGCACTGAAGTGGGTTCGACCATGCCCATTGTTCGTATTGTTGTTTGTTGGTAATCTACCATGTCGTCTGATTAAAGTTGCAAAATCGCATTTTACATTTGATATAAACGTTATTGTCAAGTCAAACAAAGAATCAGAGACATAATAGTAAATGATGTATGTGTAAAAGCTGTTATTTGAATTTGCATAGTTGGATTAAGTAGTTCAAGTATTTCCCTCCGAATTCGAGTAATTAAATATCTACAAAGAACTAATTTGATTTAAAACCAGTTTTAACTGTTATCTTGAGACTACTTTATGATGAAAATTGAAACTATAAACCAAAGCTTTGTAGAAGAATTGCTTAAACAGTTGGGTAACAACGTTTGTCATAAGAATATTATAGCTGTTGGCTTAAATCCGAATCCTAGTTTCATAAAGTTCTCCATACTACTGTATCCTGTGAAAACTTCTTCATCTCCGAATAACTACTGCCACTTAATCCTTCTGAATCTCCTAACAGTAGTCAGCTCCTGGTCTCCCTCTACAATTTTTACCCCCCTCGCTTCCTCCAATACTAAATTGGTGATCACTTAATGTTTCAGAATGTGTGTTACCAACCAATCCGTTCTTTTAGTTATGTTGTGCCACAAATTTCTTTTCTTCCCAATTCTGTTCAGCACATCATAGGTGCGTGATGTATAAGATCAATATAATGTTCAGCATCCTTCTGTAACACTACATTTCAAAAGCTTCTATTCTCTTTTTGTCTAACCTGTTTATCGTTCATGATTCACTTCCATACATGGCAATACTGCATAGAAATACTATCGGGAAAGATTTCTTAACACTTAGAATCTATATTCGATGTTAACAAATTTTTCTTCTTCAGTAAGTATCTACTGCTTTAAGTGTGTAGTTTCTCAGTCTTATTCACTCAAAATCAACTGATTTAATTCGAATACTTTGCATTATGCTTGTTGTGTTTTTGTTGATGTCCTCCTTACATCATCTTTTCAAGACACTGGCCATTCCATCAAACTGCTCTTATAAGTCATTTTATGTCTGTGGTAGAATTACAATGTCATCAGCAGACCCCCAAAGGTTTTATTTCTGCACCCAGAACTTTAATTTCGATTTCACATTTTTCTTTGATTTTCTCTATTGGATAACATCTAGGATAGTTTACAAACATGTCTCAAGCGCTTAACAACCACTGCTTCCTTTCCACCTCCGTCAACTGTTGTAACTGCCGTCTGGTTTCTGTACAAGTTGTAAATAGCCTTTCGCTCCCTGTATTTTACCCTGCTATCTTCAGAATTTCAAAGAGAGTATTCCAGTCAACATTGTCAAAAGCTTTCTCTAAGTCTACAAATGTTATAAACGTAGGTTTGCCTTCCTTCAACTATCTTCCAAGATAAGTCGTAGGATCAGTATTGCCTCATGTGTTCCTACATTTCTGCAGAACCCAAACAGATTTACCCGAGATCGGCTTTTACTAGTTTCTCCATTCTATTGTAAAGAATTCGTATTTTGTAACCATAACTTCTAAAACTGATAGTCCGGCACATCCTTTTTTTGGAACTTTAATTATTACAATTTTCTTGAAGTCTGAGTGTATTTCACCTGCCTCCTACATCTTGTATATCAGATCTACATCTATATCTCTACATGTACATGGACATTCTGCAAATCACATATAAGTTCCTGGCGGATGGTTCATCGAACCACCTTCAAATTCTCTATTATTCCAATCTCTGATTTCCCTTATTTGATCATGTTGATCATTTCTTCCTATGTAGGTAGGCGTCAACAAAATATTTTCGCATTCGGAGGAGAAAGTTGGTGATTGGAATTTCGTGAGATGATTCCTCCGCAACGAAAAACGCCTCTGTTTTAATGATGTCCATCCCAAACCCTTTATCATTTCAATGACACTCTCTCCACTACTTCATAATAGTACAAAACGTGCTGCTCTTCTTCGAACTTTTTCGATGTACTCCGTCAATCCTATCCGGTAAGGATCCTCTACCGCGAAGAAGTATTCTGAAAGAGGACGGACAAGTGTAGTGTAGGCAGTCTCCTTAGTGGATCTGTTACATTTTCTAAGTGTCCTGCCAATAAAACGCAGTCTTTGGTTAGATTTCACTACAATAATATCTATGTGCTCCTTCCATTTAAGTTGTTCGTAGTTGTAATTCCTAGGTATTCAATTGACTTTAGGGCCTTTAGATTAGACAGTTTTGTCGTGTTACGGAAGTTTAAAGGATTCCTTTTACCATTCATGTGGATGACTTCACACTTTTCATTATTTAGGGTCAATTGCCAATTGTCGCACCATACAAATATCTTTTCTAAATCGTTTTGCAATTTCTTTTGATCTTCTCATGACTTTACTAGTCGATAAACGAGAGCGTCACGTGCAAACAACCTAAGACGGCTGCTTGAATTGTCCCCCAAATCGTTTTTAATAGATAAGGAACAGCAAAGGCCTTATAACACTACCTTGGGGAACGCCAGAAGTCACTTCTGTTTTACTCGATGACTTTCCGGCAGTTACTGTGAACTGTGGCCTCTCTGACAGGAAATCACTAATCCAGTCAGATAACTGAGGCGATATTCCATAAGCATGCAATTTCACTACAACCTGATACTCCTCGGTACCTCAGTTTTGTGAGTGACTCTTCACTGAGATAAGAATGAATGGCTTGGACATAGATCTGTTCTCTATGTCTTATTCCACATGAGTAGCTGAATGGACAGCGGAGAATCCGAAGGAGGGGGGGGGGGTATGGAGAGGCGTGTTCTGTCTATACAAATAAATGCAAGACTCTCAGCTGGTAGAGCACTTGCCCTCGAAAGGCAAAGATCCCGATTTCGAGTCTCGGTCCAGCACACAGTTTTAATCTGCCAGGAAGTTTCATATCAGCGCACACTCCGCTGCAGAGTGAAAATCTCATTCTGGAAACATCCCCCAGGCTGTGGCTAAGCCATGTCTCCGCAATATCCTTTCTTTCAGGAGTGCCAGTTCTGCAAGGTTCACAGTAGAGCTTCTGTAAAATTTGGAAGGTAGGAGACGAGATACTGGCAAAAGTAAAGCTGTGAGGACGGGGCGTGAGTCATGCTTGGGTAGCTCAGTTGGTAGAGCACTTGCCCGCGAAAAGTAAAGGTCCCGAGTTCAAGTCTCGGTCCGGCACACAGTTTTAATCTGCCAGGAAGTTTCATGTCCCATAGTGCTTAGAGCCACTTGAACCATTTAGTAACTCTGCTTTGGCAGCACTGTCTTCGATAGTATCTCCATTGCTATCGCACAGAGAAGGCATAGATTGTGCCTTACCGCTAGCATGTTTCACATAAGACGAGAATCTCTTTGGATTTTCTGCCATGTATTTACACAAAGTTTCGTTGTAAAAATTATTATAAGCATCTCGCATTGAAGTCCGCGAAGTTCTGGGGCCTTGCTTCGACTTAGGTCTTTCAGTGCTTTGTCAAATTCATCTCACTGTATAATATCTCCCATCTCATCCTTATCCACGTCCTCTTCTATTTCTATAATACCGCCCACAAGTCCATCTTCCTTATGTACGTTCTCTGTATACGCCTTCCACTTTTAGCTTTCCTTTCTTTGCTTAGGACTGTTTCTTTTGCCATCTGAGGTCTTGGTATTCATACAGCCGCTGTATTTCTCCAAAGGCCTCTTTAACTTTCCTGTAGGCGATATCCATCTTTCCCCTGTTGAAATATACTTGTAAACCACTACATTTGTCATCTAACCATTCCTCCTTAGCCATTTTCTACTTAGTTTCAGTCTCATTATTATATGTTTCTATTACTCTCAGCCTGTTTCATTTGGTATATTTTTATGATTTATCCTTTCATCAGTAAATTCAATATCTCCTGTGTCATCCTCGCATTTCTAGCAAGCCTTTTTTTACCTGTTTCATCCTTGCTTCCATTACTATTTCACCTCTAAAAGCTACCAATTTGCTGTCCTAGTCAATCGTTACTCTCCCTGATAAAATCTCTGATTCTTTCAATTTATCTAGGTCCCATCTCCCTAATTTCCTACTTTTTTGCATTTCTTTAGTCTTAATGTAAAGTGCATAACCAACAAATTGTGACCACAGATCACATCTGCCCCTGGAAATGATTTACAGTTTGACATCTGGTTCTGAAATGTCTGTCTTGCCATTATGTAATGAATCTGAAACCTTCTGAGGTCTCCAGGACTCCTCGACGGATACAGCTTTCTTTCTTGATTCTCAAACCAATTGTTGGCGTGTTACCTCCCCGGAAATAAGAGCCAAATGTCATCTTCCCACAGTAACAAAACTCAATGATAACAAAAATGTGCAAAAATGCCAAGTCCCCACAAAATTAACGTTATGATCAACCTGATAAATTTTATAAGGTCATCTGCGCTGACCTTAGGCCCCGTGCAAATCTGATAAATTGATTCTGGCAGGAAAAGCATAGGAAGTATTGTTTCAATTGTAATGATTATTTTCTTAAAAAATTGCTTTTAGAACAAAATTATTATTGGGGCGATTCTTGAACAAATTAATTACTGTTAAGATACATTATATTATCAGATGAGCGCAATGCTGCTTCATTACCTTATTTAAAAATACACCTCGTCCTGAACATTGACCAGAGCCCCATGTCGACGCCCGCCGACTCCTCACACACAACTGCGACTGTCTCTCGCGCGCTACTACATGCTCTCGCGACTCGCTACGTACAACAACAGAACTGTCGCGCGGTCAAGCGCAGACTAGCAACGATAAATAACTCTCTGGTCAGAGATTCTGTCATGCCTCGCCATCGCTGCTACCGAGTACATATGCGTTTCAGGCGACTGTTAAATTATGCTCTGCGCAAAATTCTATCAAGTGGCTTCCTCTGTGATTTCTTTCCCCCAGTCCGTATTTACCTACAGTTATTCCTTCTCTACCCTTTTCCTACTGTAGAATTTCAGTCCTTCATCACTATTACATTTCCGTTTACGTGAATTATATGAATAGTTTCTTTTAACGTCATACATTTCTTCAGATTCTTCATTTCTGAAAAGCTAGTTGACATATAAGTTTGTACTAGTGTGATGGGTGTTGGCTTTATGTTTAATTGTTTCGATAACAATAATCAGCATAAAAATAAGTCCGTTGATAAATTTTGCATAATCTGGTTCATTGAGGCTGTATATGATTTTAGGTTAAATCTTTCGTCAGGCAACAAAAAAGTAACAATAATAATGAAGTAGTTCACAGATCTACATGTTGTAACTATCTGTTTAAGAATTTGAGAATGTCGAGCATCGACGTGGTGACCAAACCAAAAGTTCTACTGTCACCTCCGTACAACATGTTAGTGTTCGAACCAGGTGTCACAGGATGCAGGTTGCGATGTTGTCCATGGGTTTGGGTAGGATTACTCATTGACATGGTCCATCAGGAGACAGAAAGTGGACGAAAGCGATCGAAGGGTAGCGGTTTGTAAGGGCTGAGGGAGGAAAGTGCCAAGGCAAGCGCTAAGGGAAAAAAATCTCTGCGACAGAAGGACGGGTAGTAAGGGCAGTAGCAGCTTGCTAGGTGCGACAGTGCATGCAAGGTGTGGTTATGTTAGTGCGAGGTGTCGTGCCTCGTTACCCTTGTCGCTGCGGGTGCTCGTTGGAGATGGGTCAGTCCGTGAGCTGCAGCTGGGCTCCAGTGAATTCTCCTGAGCCTGCTGCGGCGGCTGCGTCCCTATAACAGTTCGAGGTCCGAGGTCGTCAAACATTAGTGGGCGATCGGCCATAGATCAGCTCACACTGTACGGTGTGTGTGTGGCTGGGCTGCATGTTGTGTACAGCACGGCTTTCCTGCGATTGCCTGTTTTTCGGCGGGTCGAGCAACTGGCGTTACCAGTAGTAACTGTGTTGCAGGGGCTCGCCAACACTGTTGTGTTAGCGTGCTATGGACCATAGATGTTTAGTTCCTTGCTAACCACTTTAAATTTATTTATAGTTGAAATGCGTTACTGAACTTCAGTAATTAAGATATTCATATACAATACAAGAAAGTAAAAGTTAGGTGCATTTATAGTAAATTTATCTTTACCGTGGAGAGTTATAAAACTGAAAATTTGCCCAATGTTATACTATGTCTTTACCAGAAAGTACGAATATAGTGTCTGACTTTTTCCTCCTTAAAAATTATTTCTCGACGATAGGTGAATTTTCAGGTAGAAATAAGGCAACAACACAAAACCGTGCCTGCCCGGCTAGCCGAGCGGTCTAACACGTTGCTTCCCGAACGGGAAGGCGTGCCGGTCCCCGGCACGAATCTGCACGGCGGATTAGTGTCGAGGACCGGTGTGCCGGCCACTCTGTGGATGACTTTTAAGGCGGTTTTCCACCTGCCTTGGCGGGTGCGGTCTGGTTCCCCATATTCCGCCTCAGTTACACTATGTCGGCGAATGCTGCGCAAAAATTGGTCTCCACGTACAGGTACAACATAAATACTCTACCACGGTGTGAGGTGGTAGGGTGGGGTGAGTGGACTGCTGTATCCTATTGTGGGGTTGTGTACCATTGAGGGCTACGCCGGGAACGAAGCCTCTCCGTCGTTTCTACGTCTCCAGTTCAATACAATGCAATACATTATACAAACCCGTAAAAGCATTATATTAAGTAATATAAAGAATTTTTTTAAGTATGTGCCTGACTTTTGTTTATTACCATGATTATATTCAGAGTAAGAGAGAACGAATATAGACTAACTTTGGAAAAGCTTTGACACTAAAGAGTAAAGCTTGTTTCTTTCTTGTAGTGCTGTGGCAATGACTGAATCGTGAATAACATGTACGAGTAACAAAAATGGTTCAAATGGCTCTGAGCACTATGGGACTTAACATCTGAGGTCATCAGTCCCCTAGAACTTAGAACTACTTAAACCTAACTAACCTAAGGACATCACACACATCCATGCCCGAGGCAGGATTCGAACCTGCGACCGTAGTGGTCACGTGGTTCCAGGCTGTAGCGCCTAGAACCGCTCGACCACCCCGGCCGGCTGTACGAGTAACAGTAAAATATTTATGTCAGAGCCACGTCGTCTTGAAAATTCCATATCTTGCATGCCAGCAAAAGGTCTGTTAGAGGCAGAAAAATGACTGCAGACATGAGGTGCTTTTTGAAGGCACACTGAACAACGCATGAAATATTCAGAGTGTAATACAGCCCAAACTGTTGACATTACTAACTCACGAAATTACATAGTGCCCACTTCCCACTTTTACCTGATGCGATGGACGTGTGGGTCAACATTTTCGTCCCATTGCTTCTGAATTACTAGCGACATCCCAACTACGTCAACAGCTTGGCACACTATCTCACAGCATAACATCCAACACATCTTTGATACGAAAAATATAATTCGTTTCATAGAATGCTGTGACAGATGTAACAATGAAATTCCAATTCATACATCCAGCGACAGCTGTGCCGTGTTACTTGTATTGGGTAATCATGAACGACCACATTCCAGCGACGGCGTCCTAATGTAAAGTGAGGAGTTCTCCCTCACTGATCCATACGGCTGTATAGCCGGCGCTTACGAGGTATTTGCTGCGACTGACAGCTATTGCAGCAGTATCGGAGAGGTTTATAGTTAAGACCGACAAAATCACATTTCATCCTTCATCGTTGGTACATGCATTGTTGTCTGATTACGACTTCATAAACTGAACCGGAAATGTGAGATGCAGGTACTAGATGACTGCTACTGTTCAAATTACAACTTTACCATCGTCCGCCGGATCAGATGAGAGTCCGGAAATATTCTTCTGCATCGACTACGGGTATCGTACTTACCTGTTGCTAAGACAGCAGTGACTAGCTGAAAAGTTTATATACCTCAGTAAATATGTGGACCAGTTTAAATGATATGGGTGACACGTAGATTCATGTAAGCTTTAAAGAAAGTTTGTTGCTAAAAATGAGTTTATATCGGGGCTGTTATTCAATAATAGGTAGAATTTGTCTTGATATAATCCGGTGCGCAATAAAATACCAGTGGTTAGTTCTGTGTAATTCTCAAGTTCATAGTCAAACTGTAACAGAGTTGCACCATGAATGCTGCACTCCTAATTTACAGTAATTCCGACAGAGTTTCATAATTTCATTCTCATTACCCAATTAGCTTCATTGTTCGTGGCAGCTATTCACTGCTTAACATGACTCATGGTTTTTAGTAAGTCACGAGCGAGATTAACTCCGAAAAATGTATAGCTAAGAACCTTAAGTGTGGACGATAGCAGCAGCCGCGAATGAGTTACCACCCAAACCACCTTACCGGACTGACCCGTCTCTGCCACATCCGCAAATCCAACTGGGTTGAAATGTAGTAGCTTCCTTCTTATATGCTGTCCTATGCCCCTGACTGTGACGTCACAAATCTGTATCTAAACTCGTATTACGACCGGTATAAACATTATTAAGTGAAGCATATTAGGTAAGAGTTATAAGCACTGTTCCATGAGCACCACAAAGACAAGAAAAACAAGACTGACTGGTTGATTCGACAGTAATTGGTACATGGGGTAAACATTAATGTCATCCATTACTTATAGTATAAAAGATACACATGTAGATCATTATACTGGTATTTCCGCAAACCGTCTACATCTTCATCTATTCTACACAAGTAATCGTATAGTATGTGGTGAAGGGTACGTCTAGTACCACTATATTGTCCCGCTCTATTTCCTGTTCTGTTCACGAATGGTGCTTGGGAAAAATGACAGCCAACAAAGCTCCGTGTGATATTTAATTTATTGAATTTTGTCGATGTGTTGAACAATATTCAAGAAACGGTCAAACGAGTGTTTTGTGAGCCCTTCTTTCGTAAATGAAATACGTTTCCTTAAGGTTCCCCCAATAAATCTCTATTTGTAATCTGCTTTTCCTACTATTTTTTTTTGTGGTCATTCCACGCTATGTAGCTACGGATGGTAACTCCTAGGTATTCCATGGTAGTTACTGTTCCCGTGAACTGATGCCAATAGTGTAATCGAACTGCAGTTTACCTCGGCACCTATATGTGTATATTTCGTTAGATTTATTTACGTTTAAGGTCAACTTTCAATCCCTCCATCTACCAGTGAACCTCTACAGGTCTTTCTGCATCCGCTACAGTATTCCGGCTTTAGAGAATGCCTACAAACAACAGCACCGTTGACGAATAGCCTCTCTGAGCCTACAGCGTTATCCGTTAGATCATTAATATAAATAACAAATAGTAGCTGAACTGTAACATGAACTAGGGCTTCTCCAGAAATTACCTTTACATTTATCGATTTAATTTCGTTAAGAACAATGTGTTGTTTTCCACCTGCAAGGAAGCCTGCATCCAGCTACAAATCCGTTACCAAATACACCTGTATTTTTTTCACTTAACGACGTTGTGGAACTGTATCAAATGCATTAATGAAGTCTTGGAACACGGTATCAACGTAAAGACTTTTGTCTACCACGCTCTGGGTTCCATGGACGAACAGTGTGAGCTGTCTCTCGCAAGATCTGTTACGAGGTTTCATCTTGATTTTTTTGTTGTTGATAACAACTTTATTAAACACAATATGTACATGCAGTTACATTTGAGTTATGCTTTCACCGGTTTCAGTGTGCTTAGTTGTAGAGTTCTCCTTTCACACTTCATTAACCGTTACTTGGGGCATGGTTCGTTGCAAAGTTTAGAGATGCTGTCCTGCTTGGCATCATAATGTAGTCCCTTTTGCCATATCTCCCCGTGGAAACAATGGGCGGTAAAACGCGTGTGAAGGCGACGGACCGAAAAGTTTGTTACTATCCGGGCACCTCTTTTAAATCCTGTTTCTAATACTGGATCCCCTTTCTCTTCCCTGTCGGTTCCTGTTTATCGTCTACCATATCTTCAGAGACGTCCTACCTCTCAGAGGGACGGTCAATGTTCTCTTCCCGTCTATCTGCCCTCTCCTCTGAACAGTGGAGTTCCCACTGCACTCTTAGTGTCACCACCCTTCCTTTTGATTTCAGCGATAGTTAATTTGACTTTTCTATATGCTGAGCCAGTCCTTTTGACAAAAATTTCTTTTTCGATTTCTTCAAATTCATCATGCAGCCATTTCACCCTAGCTTCCATGCCGTTATTGTTTAATTCATTCCAAAGTGACTTGTATTTCTGTATTCCTGAATTTCGCGAACATTTTTGTGCTTCGTTGTTTCGTCAATCAGGTGAAGTGCACTAATATCAGATCAACCATTCCTGTTTCAGATCTGCGAAGACGAATGTTCTCTGAGAATAATACGACTGATCGACATTCGATTTCGGCAGACAAATCATCAGTGATCTCAAAGAATGATTCCTCTAACCCAGAGTGAGCCAAACTCTGTTGCACGGATCAGTGATGTTCCGTGGTAAGACAATGAGTGCTCCACGAAAAGACATGGCACCTCGTACCTGTTGATCAGGTGTAAGGGGGCAGCCGTGACGCCAGTCCCCGCTTTCACCTTCCGGTCAGAGATATGCCAACTCATCACAGTCCACCACTCACCCTTGAGTGAGTACAAAGTGTTCAGACTATACGAATCGGAAGTCGCGCGAACAAAACGGTTTGCAGGGAATTACCGTGACACCAGGTCTTCCAATTTTCACCACTGGTGCCTAAAATCGCCGCAGCTTGGCGCTCTCCTCTCTAATTTGTGCCAACTATCCCAAGGCACCACCACCATCGGTCAGTTGTAACAGCGCTCCCTAAGAAAGAATACTTTCCTGCACTGAGTATGGTCTGGTACGTATCATAACGTTAAACCGGTCTTTGTTTTCCGCGGGCCGCCGTGGCCGTGTGGTTCTAGTCGCTTCAGACCGGAACCACGCGATTGCTACGATCGCAGGTTCGAATCGTGCCCCGGGCATGGATGTGTGTGATGTCGTTAGGTTAGTTAGGTTTAAGTAGTTCTAAGTTCTAGGGGAATGATGACCTCAGATGTTACGTCCCATAGTGCTCAGAGCCACTTGAACCATTTTTTTGTTTTCCTACTAAAAAAACATCGTGATGGAGAATTGTATATGTTATTTAACAGGAATACCTCATTACCACCCAGTTCATCGGAAGAACCTGCGCTTCTAAAATCCTTTTCCAAAGGTACTCACCTCGTACAACATTCACCTGCTACCATACTGTGGAAAGCCAAACATTAAAAAATGGCTCTAAACACTACGGGACTCAACATCTGAGGTCATCAGTCTCCTAGACATAGAACTACTTAAACCTAACTAACCTAAGGACATCACACACATCCATGCAGGATTCGAACCTGCGACCGCAGCAGCAGCGCGGTTCCGGACTGAAGCGCCTAAAACCGCTCGGTCGCAGAGGCCGGCGCCAAACGTTAACAAAAGTTTCCAAGCAGTGGCTTGTTGCGATTAAAGCGTTCCCTGGCAGGGCTAAAACAGTCTTACATACGAGGGTAAAGCCTTGTAATGTCTTGATCCCCAAGTGGAGCAATTGTTGTCTCTCCGGCACAGCAAGTTAGTATTTACCACAGGAACAGCGGTACTCACAGAAAAATCTCCATTTCGGCAAACTTCTTGGAACAGAGATTATATAGATCCATTAAATTTAATATCGGCTTTCAGTGTCACTGGAATACGGAGATACAACAATGTTAATTTTATTAATGTGTTAGAGAAAACAAGTTTGAGCTAGTAATAGCGAATACCCTGTTCAAGAATCACAAGAGGAGGAGGTATACTTGGAAAAGGCCGGGAGATACGGGAAGATTTCAATTAGATTACATCATGGTCAGACAGAGATTCCGAAATCAGATACTGGACTGTAAGGCGTACCCAGGAGCAGATATAGACTCAGATCACAATATAGTAGTGATGAAGAGTAGGCTGAAGTTCAAGACATTAGTCAGGAAGAATCAATACGCAAAGAAGTGGGATACGGAAGTACTAAGGAATGACGAGATACGTTTGAAGTTCTCTAACGCTATAGATACAGCAATAAGGAATAGCGCAGTAGGCAGTACAGTTGAAGAGGAATCGACAACTCTAAAAAGGGCCATCAGAGAAGTTGGGAAGGAAAACATAGGTATAAAGAAGGTAGCTGCGAAGAAACCAAAGGTAACAGAAGAAATACTTCAGTTGATTGATAAAAGGAAGAGGTACAAACATGTTCCGGGAAAATCAGGAATACAGAAATACAAGTCGCTGAGGAATGAAATAAATAGGAAGTGCAGGGAAGCTAAGACGAAATGGCTGCAGGAAAAATGTGAAGACATCGAAAAAGATATGATTGTCGGAAGGACAGACTCAGCATACAGGAAAGTCAAAACAACCTTTGGAGACATTAAAAGCAACGGTGGTAACATTAAGAGTGCAACGGGAATTCCACTGTTAAATGCAGAGGAGAGAGCAGATAGGTGGAAAGAATACATTGAAAGCCTCTATGAGGGTGAAGATTTGTCTGATGTGATAGAAGAAGAAACAGGAGTCGATTTAGAAGAGATAGGGGATCCAGTATTAGAATCGGAATTTAAAAGAGCTTTAGAGGACTTACGGTCAAATAAGGCAGAATGGATAGATAACATTCCATCAGAATTTCTAAAATCATTGGGGGAAGTGGCAACAAAACGACTATTCACGTTGGTGTGTAGAATATATGAGTCTGGCGACATACCATCTGACTTTCGGAAAAGCATCATCCACACAATTCCGAAGACGGCAAGAGCTGACAAGTGCGAGAATTATCGCACAATCAGCTTAACAGCTCATGAATCGAAGCTGCTTACAAGAATAATATACAGAAGAATGGAAAAGAAAATTGAGAATGCGCTAGGTGACGATCAGTTTGGCTTTAGGAAAAGTAAAGGGACGAGAGAGGCAATTCTGACGTTACGGCTAATAATGGAAGCAAGGATAAAGAAAAATCAAGACACTTTCATAGGATTTTTCGACCTGGAAAAAGCATTCGACTATACAAAATGGTGCAAGCTGTTCGAGATTCTGAAAAAAGTAGGGGTAAGTTATAGGGAGAGACGGGTCATATAAAATATGTACAACAACCAAGAGAGAATAATAAGAGTGGACGATAAAGAACGAAGTGCTCGTATTAAGAAGGGTATAAGAAAAGGCTGTAGTCTTTCGCCCCTAGTCTTCAATCTGTACATCGAGGAAGCAATGATGGAAATAAAAGAAAGGTTCAGGAGTGGAATTAAAATACAATGTGAAAGGATATCAGTGATACGATTCGCTGATGACATTGCTATCCTGAGTGAAAGTGAAGAAGAATTAAATGATCTGCTGAACGGAATGAACAGTCTAATGAGTACACAGTATGGTTTGAGAGTAGATCGGAGAAAGACGAAGGTAGTGAGACGTAGTAGAAATGAGAACAGCGAGAAACTGAACATCAGGATTGATGGTCACGCAGTCAATGAAGTTAAGGAATTCTGCTACCTAGGCAGTAAAATAACCAATGACGTACGGAGCAAGGAGGACATCAAAAGCAGACTCGCTATGGCAAAAAAGTCATTTCTGGCCAAGAGAAGTCTACTAATATCATATACCGGCCTTAATTTGAGGAAGAAATTTCTGAGGATGTACGTCTGGAGTACAGCATTTTATGGTAGTGAAACATGGACTGTGGGAAAACCGGAACAGTAGAGAATCGAAGCATTTGAGACGTGGTGATATAGACGAATGTTGAAAATTAGGTGGACTGATAAGGTAAGGAATGAGGAGGTTCTACGCAGAAACACTGATAAGGAGAAGGTACAGGATGATAGGACATCTGCTAAGACATGAGGGAATGACTTCCATGGTACTAGAGGGAGCTGTAGAGGGCAAAAACTGTAGAGGAAGACAGAGATTGGAATACGTGAAGCAAATAATTGAGGACGTAGGTTGCAAGTGCTACTCTGAGATGAAGAGGTTAGCACAGGAAAGGAATTCGTGGCGGGCCGCATCAAACCAGTCAGTAGACTGATGAGCAAAAGAAGAGAAAATGATAAAGATACCGCGGTCTGGAGCCTAATTGATATTTCTCTAGATGCCAACACAACAAAGCTTGCATCATAATACAGGGTGGAGCAAATAAAAATGACACGACGAGAGGATACTATTGGACGTGAATGTATGCATATAGCCACACCCCGTGACGAGCGCACCACATGTATGCGCGCCACGTGATCCACACCGGTTAAGAGCAAAGTGCGGGCTGCGTCGGTGTGAGTGGATCAGTGCAAAGGGGACGAATGTACTCACAGTGGAGCAGCGGGTGTTCGTTGTGGATAGTTACGTGAGAACAAAGTCGTGGCAACGGTATGATCAGTTGTTTGCTGAGAAGTTTAATGGTGTCAAAGTGCCAGCAAAGAGTGTCAAGCAACGCTTAGTCCGAAAATGGCGTAAAGGGGATCTGTTTTGAACAAGTTAAGTAACATTACGAAACGCACCCAGAATCTGTTGTTCGTGCATTAAAACCAACAGATACTCCTCGGTACCTCAGTTTTGTGAGTGACTCTTCACTGAGATACGAATGAATGGCTTGGACATAGATCTGTTCTCTATGTCTTATTCCACGTGAGTAGCTGAATGGACAGCGGAGAAACCGAAGGAGGGGGAGGGGGGAGGGGTGTAGAGAGGCGTGTACTGTCTATGCAAATGAATGCAAGACTCTCAGCTGGTAGAGCACTTGCCCGCGAAAGGCAAAGGTCCTGATTTCGAGTCTCGGTTCGGCACACAGTTTTAACCTGCCGGGAAGTTTCATATCAGCGCACACTCCACTGCAGAGTGAAAATATCCTTCTGGCTAAGCAATGTCTCCGCAATATCCTTTCTTTCAGGAGTGCTAGTTGTGCAAGTTTCGCAGAAGAGCTTCTGTAAAGTTTGGAAGGTAGGAGACGTGGTACTGGCAGAAGTAAAGTTGTGAGGACAGGGCGTGAGTCGTGCTTGGGTAGCTCAGCTGGTTGAGCACTTGCCCGCGAAAGGCAAAGGTCCCGAGTTCGAGTCTCGGTCCGGCACACAGTTTTAATCTGCCAGGAAGTTTCATATCAGCGCACACTGCGCTTCAGAGTGAAAATCTCATTCTGGAAATGCAGTTTGCTTTTTGCCATATGCGTTTCGCTTCTTTTTTTTGTGAAGCATTTTGAAACCATTTGTGGCAGTATTAACGGAGGTGGAAAAGACCTACAGTTACTGCGAACAGGATGGAGGAACGTTTTGTACACCCGGCTGATCCATGGAGAACATTTACAAAATCTTCACACCTGACAGAATTGTTAGCAGAGGTCAGTCTCGTCGCGGCCCCATCTCGCCACACAGGTCACCTGTTCTGTCAGTGTGCGATTACTTTGTATGGGGATCCCTCAAGCTTAAGGTGTATCGCAACAACCCTCGTAGTATTCAAAAACTGCAGCAGAACATTCCGGATGAGCCTGCAACAATTCCTCCAGACCAGATTCGATCTGCTTTCAGCAACTTACTAACCAGGGAACAAAAGTGACAAGAGATGAATGGTGGTCACTTTCACCATCTGCTATAGTCACTACTGTGTTTTCCTTCCAGTGCTGTGTTTCTTTCTACCCTGGAACTCTGTTCTCTGGGACATTTTCATTTGCGCCACCCTGTACATGCGTAGACCTCGTCAAAAAGACACCGCAAACAGCGGGCAGTTATTTATATCAGATTTCTGTGCATCCGGCAACATGCCTGAATTTAATGCCAAGGCATTTACCGCATGGAAGGAAGATCGTGTAGTCTGTATGTAACCGCAAATGTTCGTGTTGTATCAATTTATTGAATGCTGTACTTTTGTGAGAGACAGGATTTGCTGTCGTGTGAACTTGAGAGTGCTTTGCTCTTTGTTTCTGGTCTCGACAATAGGCATGATTTGGCTGGCTCCAGCATGTGCAGAGAGTGCAGTAACCTTAGGCAGTAGTATGCGTGAGAGTGGGTTGCTGTGCTGACGCATGTCTACCAGGCCGCACATGAATGCTGCGTTTATTGAGTAGCGTGGGCTATATTTGACTTCTAGGCTCTCTCTATTGTAGTGGTACAAGGTCATAAAGTAAAATTTAATAGCTGTGAGGAAAATCATTATTACTTGTGGCAGCCTCATTACTGATACCCTGGATTTATTCCTATAGTTTCCCAGAGGTTGAGTGTTATTAGTTCGTGCTGTGACCCCGAGCGCCGCGGTGGACGAATACAGCACCCGGTGTATTACTACTCCGCCCTCTGCGGTCGCTGGTAATACACCGGTTGCTGTATTCGTCCACCGCGGCGCTCGGTGTCACAGCACGAACTAATAACTCACGAAGATGGGCGTATGGGCCCGAAATCGGTCGCGTTCTAAAAAAAAAAAACCTTGCAACTGTGGTGGTATTTTCAACGTCTGGTGTAATGTTCAGCTGTGGATGTTCCTCCGACAGGATTGCCTATAGTTTCCGTAATTCCAATGAGCTAAACTTCTATTATCTAATATTTGAATAGTTTTAAACATGGCTGTTAGTGAGCAGCCAACCGGTTTCACATAAATGGTAGGTACGTTGACCTAGGTTTGGAGATCTACTGCGGGTGTCTTCATGAGAATGAAATTATGATTACATTGCCAAAAAAGAATTGTCAGAATTTAGAGGAGCTATGTACTTTTGACTTTAGCATAACTGCTCTAAATTCTGACCATTGCATTTCTGGCAATATAATTTTACGATTTATCATAATTTCATTCTGATGAAGACACCCCTAGTAGGTGTCGAAACCTAGGTCAATGTACCTACCAGTTAACCGCAATTGGTTGGCTGTATAATCCTACGTTGAAAATGTAATATTTAAATGTTCAAAATTGTTTTAGTATGTTATTAAAGCACTAACAGCACTGACGTAATGAAAATTATGGCATATTAAGTTGTTGTTTTAGAAATGAAGGTTCCAAAGACGTATTTCTGCAAATCGCCTGCCAGAGATAGTAGCAGTTGCTGGAAGGGGAACCTGCACGGACGTGATCTCTCAGAACCGCGAAGCTGCTGGATCACGATAGCGGAAAATGGCGTTTGCTTCCACCTCGTCTTAAATTACTACGTCTTTCCTCAAGATAGAAGTTGTTCCTCCATTAACGTATTTCCAAGTCTACATAATCATTTCTCATTACCACTGTCTCCATCTTCAGTAAAAAACAAACATGTTAACTTTTGTCGTACAAGAAATAGTACTTCGTTAACATAAATACACAAAAGTTACATTAATACTACACAGAGTTATAACAGCATCATACATTTACGTGCAGGATTACATAGGGGTACTTACGAACATATGTTCGGAGTCAGCATTTGTATAGAGAAAAATCACCAAAAAGATGAAGTGAATCAACATCAGCACGATACACGAGAAACAAGGGAAAGAATACTATTCGTATCGATGTTTGTCAACTACTGGAGCGCCTCGATTATTTTTGGGCGTTACCGCAGAAACTAGCTCTCCAGTGGCAGCAGTCCGAGGCAGCAGGTTGCAGCAACTGGGCTGTTTATGCAACACGAGGAGGGCTAGGCCAAGCACTGCAATAATGCAACGCAGTGGTAGAACGGAGATCTTGCAGGAGGAGCCAAGCTGCTACCAGAGCACCAGATCACAGATTTCTTGGTCAGAGCACGACTGGAAACAGTGTCAGAACAACAAGTGGGCAGCGAACCAATATAGATAACCGTTTAGTAATCAAAATATCCACGGGTGTATTGCCGGTCTACAGTGTCCAACGGGCACAATATTTCGGCGATCATACATGTCGCCATCATCAGGTGAACTGACGGACTGAGCTCCTGTGAACGTGCCGGCACGGAGATCCGTACGCTGTGGCTGCTGAGAGGGAACTGGGTTCGGTGGCGGCGGCGGCCGATTTAAATACCCTCCGCCCGCGGCGCGCTCCCTCCGCTGTCCGTGCCCCGCGCCACGGTCGCGCGGTGGAACAGATTGCGACGGCGTCTGAGATGACGTCGGAGTGATGGCTGCAGGTTTAGGCCTCCACCATCTCACATTCTGCTAGTGCCAGGTCGTCCTTCTAGGACTTGGTACTTCTCCAGCATTGGGTCGCCTCCTGTCCCACTCCCACAGCAAGTGGGCTCCTGTCGCAGAGGACAGCAAAATGAGATCACGGCGATACAGACATCCACCCTTAGATGCTGGTGCAGATGGCTAGGCACGACGAACCATCATCTTGTGTGGTGAGATCGACCACCACTGACAAACAAGCCATCGGTCTTCATGGCAGCTGGCTTCATCTGCGAGTGGTATATCCCGCTAACTGTGGTGCACGCTGCAGCTTCTGGCATCAGCGTTCCTGGTCACCAGTGTCATGGCTCGGAAGCCTTCAACTCACCGTTGGCATGAGCCCTCTTCGCACGTACTGTGAGGGGACGTGGTCACCTCCTCCGTAGGCAGCTAACAGTTTAGTCCCATGGATTTTAATAACACGTTTCGCCTTTTGATGCTGTTTGTCTAGCTACCAAAGGCCTGCTTCGCCGCCCGACCACGCCGCCCGATTCAACTCCTCATAGCAGTGGACCTAGGCCCATGCATCATTTCAGTGGGTGTCAGAAGTGCTGATGTCGACTTCAGTTTGACTGCAGTGGAGGTTAGAAGATCCAGCCTCCATGCACAATGACACTGGGCCTCTGCTTGCACTCTTTAAACGCAGGGTGACTTAGAAAATTGTCGATAATACTTATATGTGTGGAAGAGCTGGAATCCGTTGCGTGATTTATTGACCAACTCGCTCTAATATTTCATGCTATTCCGAACAGAGTTCCGTTACTAGGTCTTTAACAAAACTTTTATTGCACCCTCGAATACTGACAAATCATGTTCAATAGCAGCAAAACGATTATCAATGCGCTCGTTCGTCTCACACTGTGTCAAACTTCCTTCACGTCATTCTGGTTTGTTTCTGTCGTCACTAGATTTTCTGCTGTTATTGTGTCCACCCTAGTATTAATCTCTGCTAATCTTTGACCTTGTTCATCGAATTGTTAGGTAAGTACCTGTACATCCAGACGTCTATTAATCCTCTTATGTTCTTGCTTATTCTCATCGAATAGTGTACAGGGTGCTTCAAATGAATATACGTATTACAAAGTATTATTTTGTCCAAACTATCGATCGCTGCGCCTCGGCTCGGCTATTGGAGAGGGGAATACGTAGTCTAGTTTATATAAATAGCCGCTAGATGTCGTGTTCTGTTTTGCTTCGTAACCGTCATATGTTTAAAATGGCTACTCCGCGGAAGAAATCATTTTCTGTTCTCGAGTTTGCGAAGTGCAGTTCCGTTCAAAAAATGTTCAAATGTGTGTGAAACCTTATGGGACTTAACTGCTAAGGTCATCAGTCCCTAAGCTTACACACTACTTAACCTAAATTATCCTAAGGACAAACACACACACCCAAGCCCGAGGGAGGACTCGAACCCCCTCCGGGACAAGCCGCACAGTCCATGACTGCAGCGCCTAAGACCGCTCGGCTAATCCCGCGCAGCTGCAGTTCCGTGATTACAGTGCAAAGACGTTTCAGGTTCAGGTACCAAATTGATCCTGCGAATGGGTGGAACATTCGCAGATGGTATCGACAGTTTCTAAATGTAGGATGTGTAGGTAAAGGAAAGAGTCCTGGTCGCCCTCGTGTTCCTGAAGAAAATGTTGCACGAATTCAAACTGCTTTCCAACGTAGTCCTTCAAAATCAACTCGTCGTGCCAGTCGGGAGTTACAACTGCCTACATCAACAATTTGGCGTGTTTTGAGACGTCGGTTGGTTGTGAACCTGTGCAAGTTACAGCTCTTATAAGCTCTGCGTCCTGATGACAAACGCAAACGTGTGGCATTTTGTAACGATGTTATTGATGCTATTGACAATGACGACACTTTCGCACAATGCGTCGTGTCAGTGATGAAGCGACTTTCTATGTTAGTGGTCAGGTAAACAAACAAAATGTTTGAATTTGGTGCCTACAAAACCCACATGCAGCCATTCAACATGTACGAGCTTATCCCAAAGTCAATGTGTTTTGTGCGATATCCCGATCATCTGTTTACGGCTAATTCTTCTTTGATGGAAACACGGTTAACTGTCAGCAGTATCTCGCTATGTTACAAAACTGATTGTTTCCGAGACTACACGAACTCCATTTACCAACAAGACGGGGCACCCCCTCACTGGAATCGCCAAGTATGTGAATATCTGAATGAAACTGTACCGAACCGTTGGAATGGCCGTCAGGTAGCTGGCGACTTATCATGTCTCAGCTGGGCTCCACGGTCACCGGAATTGACACCCTTTGACTTCTTCCCGTGGGGTTTCGTTGAAGACAACGTTTATGTACCACCACTCCCACAGAACCTGGAAGAGTTGAAGAACCGGATCCGTACTGCCATAACATCAGTGACGAAGGACATGCTTGCCCGAGTATGGGAGGAATTTGAATCTCGATGTGATATTGTTGGTGTCGCTGATGAAGGAGATATTGAACATCTCTAATCTGAACTCGAGAGGTTCGTAAATATGTGTGTAAAGTTCATATTCGTATATCTTAAAGTTTAATAAATATATCCATTCCAAATACGTATATTCTTCTTGAAAGATCCTGTATTATATTGCATCTTCCTCTCAACGAATCATTTATTATGTGATCGTGTCATATTTTACAATAATTGCCTGAGAGCATCATTTTACGTAGGCGTTCGAACACCAGTATTGGGGGGGGGGGGGGGGGGGTCTCAAAGCTTGCAGGCGATGTGCCACTAGCGGAGCACGTCTTGCCGTCTGCACAGAACTGCCCCCTAGTGGTACAAAGACAGACTCAGCTGGCAAGGCCGCCTTGTTCCGATCTGTTTCGGCATCGCCTGTTTCTCTTCCCTCCCTAGAGCTACCCGCATCCAGCCCTCCGAGGCAGCATGCAGCTGTCACCTCTCCTGTCCGTTCACTCGCACCACTTGCCTCTACCGTCGCCTCGCAATCCATGATCGCAAAACTTTTTGCTCGCGCTCTTTACAACACTCATAACAACCACGACTGGCTAAAATACAACTCTACTTGATACACCAACCACTAAGAAGTTTATCCTGACTTACTGTCCTTAACATCTCTACACGAAAAAGTAGTGAAACAAGTTCCCCCCAAATATCACTGTAATAATCCCACAAATGAATACAGAAACATTACCCCAAAATTTGACAACAATTACAACCAACGAACAATTATGTTAATCTGAAAAGAAAAAGTGATGGAATAGTGAAAAGAGTGATTAATACATTTGATATGTCTGTCTACGTTACTGGAGGATCCGACTGTCCTGGATTTAATTCTGTCAGCGGTCGCCATGATGCAAGATTATCGTTGTTCCCGCTTGTCTTTCTTACTTGTGAACAATTCGAGCGACTAAGTTTTGTTCTGTCTCGAATCTGTCAAGGAGTCGTTGCCTGACTCTGGTGATTTAAGCTTGCATTGACAGTGATTCTCTCGCTGCCCTCCTCTACTCAGTGCTTGGCAAATAATCGTTAAGAGGACAGCCAGAATTATTT
Source organism: Schistocerca nitens (assembly GCF_023898315.1). Classification (NCBI taxonomy): domain Eukaryota; kingdom Metazoa; phylum Arthropoda; class Insecta; order Orthoptera; family Acrididae; genus Schistocerca; species Schistocerca nitens. The sequence goes on along the minus strand of NC_064615.1, from coordinate 696,180,766 downwards.
AATTCGTCATTACATTTCATGGAGATTAACTAAATCTATTTCGCAACGAACAACGCAAAAGATGGGGGGGGGGGGGGGGGAGGGGAGGAGCCCAAGCAACGAAAGAACGCAGATAACGAAAGCATCTGAACCGTTATCAGACGGGTTTACTCCCACATGGCATCTTTACTTTCATTAACTTCTGGTTTCGCATCACTATATTATCAAAGCTAATGTCAGGACTGAATTTGTTGGGTATGGGACAGTGGGTGGCATTGCTGTTCTATACACAGAAGATTGTTATCTAATATCAGCTTTACTAGCCGACACCCTGCTCTCAGTTCTGCACAGATTAACATTCAAGAAGTTAACAACGACATAATGCGCACTCTCTGTAAGCTAAATGGTCCCCTAATTATTATGTATGAACGGGGTGGAACATTACGTTGCTCTTGGGATTACCGTTTTCATGACAATTTCATAATAATGCCACACATGGACTGAATAACAACTACTATTTTAACACAATCTATTCAAAACGAATTTCGACGTCCCCCTCTAAAAAATGGTTCAAATGGCTCTGAGCACTATGGGACTTAACATCTGTGGTCATCAGTCCCCTAGAACTTAGAACTACTTAAACCTAACTAACCTAAGGACATCACACACATCCATGCCCGAGGCAGGATTCGAACCTGCGACCGTAGCAGTCCCGCGGTTCCGGACTGAGCGCCTAGAACCGCTAGACCACCGCGGCCGGTGTCCCCCTCTGATTTTGGGGGCAACAACTATGATACGATCTTATAGTGAGGGGTCGGATGCAACGCAAGCAGACACAAATTTGCCCAGTTAATATACAAAAATGAAATGCATGCTATTAAATCCTACCCATGAGCCCATGCAAAATCATCGTTGAAGTTCTACAAGAACGGTAGTATGGAATAACGATCCAAAGCTGGCATTTCATTAAAATCTTGTCGTCGCAAATAAATTTACTCACCATCATTGATCATTCTTGGATAGTATCAAATTTACACACGAAACACTCTCAATCCCTACTCCATATTTCCACAAGAACGATCCTTAACTCATAGATTGTGCAGCCAAGTCCACGTGGGATCTTGGAAGTCAATCAGTCCAAATTACTCACCAATTGCGATTGTTCTTGCATTTTATATTATAATTTCACAGGCTAAATTTAATTTAATTTAGGATGCTGGTGACTGCTTCTCCGAACAGTACTGCAGACGAGGCAACATGGAGAGGAAGACTAACAAAGAAAAAATAAATTAAATCAACTAACTTCACTCGCAATGTTTGTTAAATATTTCATAATATTCACACGCTCAATTGTAAGTACATTAAGGAAATAATTACTCTCTACTACACTGTTACAACCACATGTTTGAAGGCTGTACTAATGGAGAAGCCTATGCTACCAATAAAAGTCTTACAAGTTCTGGAATAGAATACAATGAAATAATTAAATATTTTCTAACTTAGAAACCAGCTGAAAAACTATTGTGGATGCTGAAGGCACCACAGGATCAACAACTTAAAATTGATTTTCAAAGCTCCTGATGCTCACATTAGAATCATGAATTCAAACTATCCAATACATTCGAGAAACAAAAAAAGGTGGTCCTAATCTAAGTCTAACTGTGGTAGTGCTGAAAAAGAACGGATTAGTGAGCTAAAGTATTATATACGTCAGCCTATAGTTAAATTAGAAAACTGCTTGACGGAGATCAGCACGGGTTCTGTCCTTACTCACAGCCATCCGAACCCAAATGAACAACTTTCCCAATCTGTCACTACAAGGAATTTTGGATACCTTTAGACGGAACAACCAGTTTCGTCTCAGTTCCCTTCCCTTTCCAGCTGACACTGTGAATCTGGTTCTGGGAGCTATGCAGGAAAGAGAGGATATCTGGTGTTTAATGACTGCCGATAAAGCTCTGTTTATGTTCTAACTTCTCAGACTTTCTCGCCGTGTTAATTTCACAAGACGTATGAGGGGAAAGTAATGTGTTGCCCGATTCTTCCATGAACTTAAGCGACGCCTAGGTATACTCTACTATTTCTTCTGTCATTTCCCGAAACAGTGCGTGTCATTCAATGTCCCTTGCTCCAAGCTTGAGAGCTGCGTGGTATACTACTCTAACATCGCCTTACTGTGTTTTGCCATTTCCTTCTTGTTCTATGCTTTCATTCATGTCCCTATTATCGCCCTCATTCGCGGTCCCGAACATAGTTTTCCATATTCTTCGTGCAGTAGCCAATCAGTATGCGGCACAACATCTACCACTTTCTGCATTTGCTCTCGAAACTCCTCATAAAACTTACGCGGTGTATTATACTCACTCAAAACATCTCTGTATACATATCCTGCCTTTCATTCCCATCGTAGTCCAACAAACATATCCCCTAACTTCACTCCTCGTCTCATTTGCCATCGATGCCTGGTGATCACGACATCTTATTCTCTGCTAAACAGCACTGCGCTTTGCAGATTCTCAGCCCGCAGTACCCCCACTTCGTCCTCGGCAAAGAAGTGAAGCAGCGCCACGACTAGAATCTCCTTCATCCTTATCCCCACGTACGGTGACCCAAGAACCGGAAATATAATCACTCTCCAGCTCAGATTCGAAAAGATAGGTTGTTACTGATCATGATTCTTACACATGTACGATCATGAACCTTAGCAATTCAAAACTCACACGCACAAAGTTTACTCTCAGCACAATCAGGTATCAGATTATTGAGCAGGCCATGGGGGCCTTGTGAGTGAGATAAGGTGTTAAATGGGACACAGAAAATTGTCAAGTAGGCACGGCTAGCAGGATGATAGTAGTTGGAATGTACATCAAGTTGTATGTTTTCACGAATACTAATCAACTGCTAATTAGAAAAAATTGGAAATTTGTGGTAAGTTCCTATGGGACCAAACCGCTGAGGTAATCGGACCTTAGGCTTATACACTACTTAATCTAACTTAAGCGCGCTTACGCTAAGGACAACACACACAGGAATGCCCGAGGGAGGTCTCTAACCTCCCGCGCGGCCTGTTGATTAAAGTAATAAGGATGAAAACTTGTAGTTTTAAGTAAGGATCTAAGAACTAAACATTGTAGGGTAATTCACGACCTCTTAATATGGTTCGAGCTAGTACTTAAGATCAAAAAATTGTAATTATTGTACATTATGTCCATGTATACTGAGTTCTGTTGCAGATTGCTCAAGGATAGGTACCTGAAACTGAGTCTTCCAGAGAGGGGAGTCCAGCAAACCAAATTTTTTGGTTTTGTGCGTTACCGTATAAACTAATAGTCCAGCCGCAGTAGCTCAAGGCATACAGAGGGCGCTAAAGCGACGGCATACTGGGTGCAACAGCGGGGCTATTTACACAGCACATGGCGGCGAAGCACTGCAATATTGCAATGCAATGGTAAAACTGAACTGGCGTAGAAAGAGCTACGCCATTTCCACCCACCAGGTCACGTACTTGTTGACATTGAAAGCAAGGCGTCAGCACGGCAATTCGGCCGAAAACCAGTGTGAATAATCATTAGTTTTAGCAGAGGGTAGAGATGTCTAACAGTGCGTACAGAGGCAAGAGGGCCATGTGAGACCACCACGTTGCTATGGGGCAGCAGACACTAAAATTCAGGCCTCCATCACCACACGTTGTGCTACGGCCACGTACAATCATTCGCTGGGGCGAGACCCACCGCCAGTGACTGGTTTCCTTTGAAGGCAATATGCCAGTCTTCATTGTCGCTGGACCCATCTGCGAGCAGCCGTTTCTCGCTAACTGGGGTGGACGCTGCTACATAAGCTTCTGGAGTCAGCCTTTCTGGGTGCCAATGTGACGGTTCGGTAAACTTTATTTCGCCGCCATCACATGTCATCTTCACCATGTGCTGTGAGTGGCATGTATGCCGTCTCCACCATGACGCTGAAAGTGTACTCACATGAATTTTAATGAAAAAAGTTTTAGCATTTGATGCTGTTTGTCTAATTTATCAGCGGCCTACTCCCTCAACAACAGAAGTGGTCCCACATCACGGACCGCTTCACTACCCAGGAGTCTCCTTTGCATACCTATGTAATGCTTAATCTTTGCTGTCTGGAAGCCATCCCGAAGACAATGTTGCAAATTTACGTCTGAACATGTTGATGTATTTTTTCCGGTCTTTATCCGATTTTCCTCAAAATTCTAAAATTATTATATTTGTAACGTGTTGCCACAAAGTTTTCAAAGCTTTATTACGATCTGTTATTAGCTACTTTGTTCAAATGGCTCTGAGCACTATGGGACTTAACATCTGAGGTCATCAGTCCCCTAGAACTTAGAACTACTTAAACCTAACTACCCTAAGGACATCACACACATCCATACCCGAGGCAGGCTTCGAACCCGCGACCGTAGCGGTCGCGCATTCCCGATTAAAGCGCCTAGAACCGCTCGGCCACACCGGCCGGCCAGCTACTTTGTACTGCATGTAATAGGCGGCGCGCGTAAACCAAATGCAAATCAATAAATATAATAAAACAATCTCTTGCAAGTATTCAAACTATCCATTATTATTCTCGACTGGAAATTCTTTTCATTTATTCTGTGTGCTATCGGATGATTTTTAACGTGTTGACCAGTTATATTTCATTTTTTCTCCAAATCGTTAATCGTATTGAGCGCTTCGTACTGTTTGTAAAAGCTTTAGACCGTACCCATTAGTAAGAGCTGTCGTTCTCATGAGCCAAGGACAGTTCTTCAGCCGCCTGATGGAGCTATTCCGGCGTGCATTGGCGCGGGCGGGGTGATGAAAGGAAGAGTGAACATATATAGTGAAAGGGAGGTTTATTCACTTACCAACATGCAGAGCGGAATTTGGCATTAGTTGGAGGCTAATGTCGTTTTTTCTTGTATTAAATTTATTCGGTTAACGAAAACTATAGCCGACGAGGACTGTTGAAGAAATCTCAGATTGTTTCCGCTGTTATTAACTTTATTATTACATTTTATAGAAGATATCTTAAATACTCGACTAGATTCTACAATCCGATGGCTACAAGTGTGTCTCAATGATGTGCTGGTTGCCCTGGGGAGAACTATATTTTTTCATATGCAATTACGAACAGTCCAATGAATTAAGACTTTTATTATTCTTGGAAGACATACGTAAAAATGTACAGAAAAAACAGTTATCACTCACAGAAATTATATTTAAAAACAATGTCGATGTGTTACTATTATTATTTGTTCTCTCTTAAAAATATTAGTAACTGTGAAACAGTCGACTGATTTTATATATTACTTACTCTGGTCTTGACCTTGAATGAAGATAGACGTGAGAGACATTGTAATTGTAAGTATGTTGCATTTTTGTTAAATGTATGTGTTTATTTACTCTTAAATTCTTTAGTTATGTATCTTTAGCATACCTGCATGTTGAGAAACTAACGATTTTTTTTTTTCAGAGTATCAGCAAGCGCAGAACAGCGTAAGCCTATGACTGATTGTTGTCGGCAATTTGCACGACAGCAGTGTCTTATTTGAATATTGCCAATATTAAACGGCACAGTGCCGCGCAATAAATTACAATGTTGGCATTTTAATTATGTGATTTAATCCCAGTGTCATTTTAATTTATTTTCAGAGATTAATTGTATTTTCCATTAAATTCTTGTGGTTGCCGCATAACGGCTATCTTTCATCTTAATGTAAATTCACAAAACTTAACTTACTCCGAAATGATGAGTGACAAATATGCCACACAATAATATTTGTCTACGTGGATTCTTGACGTTAAAGCAGTATTAATTTGAATGAAACTGCAATGCAAAAAGAATCTGAGATGTTTTGTCAACATACGAGCCAGTACGGTGCTTCACACCGCACTTAACGAGTTTCATAATGAGGGCATTAAGCCCTCAAATAATATTTCCATAACAGAAAGAACTGTGAAAGTTGACCGTGATAAGTTGTGTTGTCACTTTAGTGTGTGTGGCATCATTTTATGTGCAACTGTACATACACGTATATGTGCCTAGTAATCATACTGTTTAATGAACTGTGCATGCACACTAAAGTAAAGCATACCATCTGACGTACAAAACGGATACATACATAGATATTAAAAACAGCACAATGAGTGTGACAAAGTAAGTATAGAAATTACGTGATAAGCCACTTCTCTGAGGGAGTGTAACTATTTATTTACATTGCGAGTCGAGATGAGGTTTGCAAATTTCGTAAACACTGTCATCACCTCATACAGATGCTCTGTCAACGGCATCTTGCTGTTAGCGACCATTCCGTTCAAAATGCCTCGCTTCTTGATGTGGATAAAGAGGAGACAAGAGGTTGTGTTGGGCGAGCAAACTGGGTGTAACGATCGTTCATTTGATTCATTCACGATGCGCGGGGTCTCCTTAATAGGTATTCATGCGACATAACCTCGATCCTATACTGGTAACCGTTAATTGAGAAAGCTGTCTCAATATAAAGGGGCAGATGAATTATTGGCCTCTGACTGTGGAGAATTTCTCCCTTAATCGGATGTGCAGCTACCTGTCATATTTTTCAGGCGATGAATAGCGGTATGATCTACACTGAATTCAACTTTTTGGCATGCACAAATTTGGTTTCGCAGATTTTTCTCAAAGTTCGAGGCTTCATTGTGGAAAACCTACAAAAAATTTACTATTCAAATCATTGGCCATCGCTTGTCACTACTTTGTCCCAACACTCTGGCAGTGTTCGAAACGCATGGCGGAAGAACTGAGTGTCGTTCCAGGAGATCAGGCATCGATCCAATTTTGTACTTGTTAGTGTGACTGGAGGTGCTGATCAGCTAGACTATGTGCGACTGATAGAAAAAGGTGGTGGTCATAGGGATCAGTGTCTGGAGAATATGGCGTGTGTGGTAGGGAGTCCCATTTCAAAGATTCCGAGGATGTTTCGACGGGTTTTGCGACATGGGGTCGAGCACTGTCATGCTGAAACTTCACCTTTCCATGTCTGTCAGAGTATTGTGACCGATTGGCTTTCAGTGCTCGGCTCAAACGCATAAATTGCTTTCGATAGCCATCTCTTGTGGCTGTTTCCGTCGGTTTCAGTAGCTTGGAAAAACTTCTCTCTTCCACCGCCATCGACGTCAAAATCACCGATCTAGAACCATTGAAACCATTCTCTGCACGTTCTGTCCGTAATAAGTACCTCACCGTAGGTCTTATCCAGCATCTTATCGGCTTCAGCAGCAGGTTTCTTCACGTTAAATCAGAAAATTAAAATTTCGCGCAGGTGACGAGAACTAGACTCGTTTGTTGATACATTCAATTGAGAATAACTTTATGAGGCAAATACACATCAACTAATGTTTTGATGGCGTCATCTTTACAAATTCCTGAGCTTTTTGTGTGACTTGCGACCTACCACATGGAAAACCAGGTGCTGCTATTGCCACCTATTGCAAAACCGCGGAAGCAGTGTTGTAGGTCTAATAGATACTGCAATATATACTGGAATCAAAACATATAAATATTTTGAACCGGTTGCAAACTACTGTTTGGTACGCTGACCTAGGTTTCGATACTTACTAAGGGTGCCTTCATCAGAATGAAATTTTCATAAAACATAAAATTACATTCAGAAAAAGCAATGGTCAGAATTCAAAGCAGCTATCTTCGAGTAAAAAATAAAATAAAACGTTGCTGCCTTTGCCATGTGTGCCTGATTAAGAAAAACATTATTCACTTAAAGCGGATCTCGAGTACCTGTCCATTCATACTGGTGAAGGTATCCCACGACTGGTCTGTCAGTTCAAATTAAACCCGAAATAGTTCCTTCAAAATGGCCATTGCCGAGTTTTTCATGCTCTGTTTTCAGTTACCAATATGTCGGCGGAATGTTAGTCTTTATAAGCTTCTTTCAGTGTCCACTGTTATCTCTCTCTTTCTCTCTCTCTATTTTTGTATATCTTTTACTTCCCTTTCAAATTATGCACCAGAACTGCGTGAGAAAGCCGAGGGAACATCTCGACTCTAAAGGTTAACAAAGACATTTTGCGCCTCTGTATTGTACGAGGTCTGGAATTTCAAGTTAGTCTCTCAGGGTGGAAACTGATGAAAAGAATATGAGTAACTGGCGGCAGAGGTTCAAAAAGGTTCCGAGCGCTATGGAGTGCAATAGGAGCACTGGAGCAAATGGAAACGCATAATGAATATTCATGGAGGGAACGCGAATAATAAAGTGGGCGTGAGCCGCTCGCATTTCGTCGAAATAATTGTTTCAGCCTTGCGTGGGACGTAACTGCCAGCTTAACGGATACAGATAACCCAATCCGCGCCCGGCGCACAGTATGTGATTGTTTCCGCGTCTCCATTATTTTACGTTCGCGTACGGTGGGCACACGGTCTCCACTAACGAACCACAAATCGAGGTTGCCCCACCTCGTTCGATGCAGCTTTAATTTGCTGGTTCCTCCAAAGGATTTGTTGATTTGTGAGGAATACTTAGGTGATACTATCTGTCGCTGAATTGTGGAACGCGTCTTATGCGATTTTTTTAAATAGATATATAATCATTGCTTAAAAATGAAATGAATGTCGGTAGCTAAGATCTTGTGAAAATTAGATCACTCTCTTTGTTCGTGAGATCTAGAAAAATGTAGATGTCTGTGTCCAGGTCGATGCCGTTTTCCTTTACTTCCTGCATTCGACTCAGTTACTCACTGTCGTTTAGTGAACAAATGTTCAAATGTGTGTGTGAATTCCTAAGGGACCAAACTGCTGCGGTCATCGGTCCCTAGACTTCCACAATACTGAAACTAACTTGTTGTTGTTGTTGTGATCTTCAGTCCTGAGACTGGTTTGATGCAGCTCTCGATGCTACTGTATCCTGTGCAATCTTCTTCATCTCCCAGTACCTACTGCAGCCTACATCCTTCTGAATCTGCTTGATGTATTCATCTCTTGGTCTCCCTCTACGATTTTTACCCTCCACGCTGCCCTCCAATGCTAAATTTGTGATCCCCTGATGCCTCAAAACATGTCCTACCAACCGATCCCTTCTTCTAGTCAAGTTGTGCCACAAACTTCTCTTCTCCCCAATCTTATTCAATACCTCATCATTAGTTACGTGATCTACCCACCTTATCTTCAGTATTCTTCTGTAGCACCACATTTCGAAAGCTTCTATTCTCTTCTTGTCCAAACTAGTTATCGTCCATGTTTCACTTCCATACATGGCTACACTCCACACAAATACTTTCAGAAACGACTTCCTGACACTTAAATCTATACTCGATGTTAATAAATTTCTCTTCTTCAGAAACGATTTCCTTGCCATTGCCAGTCTACATTTTATATCCTCTCTACTTCGACCATCATCAGCTATTTTACTCCCTAAATAGCAAAACTCCTTTACTACTTAGCGTGTCTCATTTCCTAATCTAATTCCTTCATCATCATCCGAATTAATTTGACTACATTCCATTACCCTCGTTTTGCTTTTGTTGATGTTCATCTTATATCCTCCTTTCAAGACACTGTCCATTCCGTCCAACTGCTCTTCCACGTCCTCTGCTGTCTCTGACAGAATTACAATGTCATTGGCAAACCTCAAAGTTTTTACTTCTTCTCCATGAATTTTAATACCGACTCCGAATTTTTCTTTTGTTTCCTTTGCTGCTTGCTCAATATACAGATTTAAAAACATCGGGGAGAGGCTAAAACCCTGTCTCACTCCTTTCCCAACCACTGCTTCCCTTTCATGCCCCTCGACTCTTATAACTGCCATCTGGTTTCTGTACAAATTGTAAATAGCCTTTCGCTCCCTGTATTTTACCCCTGCCACCTTCAGAATTTGAGAGTATTCCAGTTAACATTGTCAAAAGCTTTCTCTAAGTCTACAAATGCTAGAAACGTAGGTTTGCCTTTTCTTAATCTTTCTTCTAAGATAAGTCGCAAGGTTAGTATTGCCTCACGTGTTCCAACATTTCTATGGAATCCAAACTGATCTTCCCCGAGGTCCGCATCTACCAGTTTTTCCATTCGTCTGTAAAGAATTCGCGTTAGTATTTTGCAGCTGTGACTTATTAAACTGATTGTTCGGTAATTTTCACATCTGTCAACACCTGATTTCTTTGGGGTTGGAATTATTATATTCGTCTTGAAGTCTGAGGGTATTTCGCCTGTCTCATACATCTTGCTCACCAGATGGTAGAGTTTTCTCATGACTGGTTCTCCCAAGGCCATCAGTAGTTCTAATGGAATGTTGTCTACTCCCGGGGCCTTGTTTCGACTCAGGTCTTTCAGTGCTCTGTAAAACTCTTCACGCAGTATCTTATCTCCCATTTCGTCTTCGTCTACATCCTCTTCCATTTCCATAATATTGTCCTCAAGTACATCGCCCTTGTATAAACCCTCTATATACTCCTTCCACCTATCTGCTTTCCCTTATTTGCTTAGAACTGGGTTGCCATCTGAGCTCTTGATATTCATACAAGTGGTTCTCTTCTCTCCAAAGGTCTCTTCAATTTTCCTGTAGGCAGTATCTATCTTACCCCTAGTGAGACAAGCCTCTATATCCTTACATTTGTCCTCTAGCCATCCCTGCTTAGCCATTTTGCACTTCCTGTCGATCTCATTTTTGAGACGTTTGTATTCCTTTTTGCCTGCTTCATTCACTGCATTTTTATATTTTCTCCTTTCATCAATTAAATTCAATATTTCTTCTGTTACCCAAGGATTTCTATTAGCCCTCGCCTTTTTACCTACTTGATTGTCTGCTTGCTTCACTACTTCATCCCTCAGAGCTACCCATTCTTCTTCTACTGTATTTCTTTCCCCCATTCCTGTCAATTGTCCCCTTATGCACTCCCTGAAACTCTCTACAACCTCTGGTTCTTTCAGTTTATCCAGGTCCCATCTCCTTAAAGTCCCACCTTTTTGCAGTTTCTTCAGTTTCAATCTGCAGTTCATAACCAATAGATTGTGGTCAGAATCCACATCTGCCCCTGGAAATGTCTTACAATTTAAAACCTGGTCCCTAAATCTCTGTCTTACCATTATATAATCTATCTGATACCTTTTAGTATCTCCAGGATTCTTCCAGGTAAACAACCTTCTTTTATGATTCTTGAACCAGGTGTTGCTATGATTAAGTTATGCTCTGTGCAAAATTCTACAAGGCGGCTTCCTCTTTCATTTCTTCCCCCCAATCCATATTCACCTACTATGTTTCCTTCTCTCCCTTTTCCTACTAACGAATTCCAGTCACCCATGATTATTAAATTTTCGTCTCCCTTCACTACCTGAATAATTTCTTTTATCTCGTCATACATTTCTTCAATTTCTTCATCATCTGCAGAGCTAGTTGGCATATAAACTTGTACTACTGTAGTGGGCGTGGGCTTCGTGTCTATCTTGGCCACAATAATGCGTTCACTATGCTGTTTGTAGTAGGTAACCCGGACTCCTATTTTTTTTTATTCATTATTAAACCTACTCCTGCATTACCCCTATTTGATTTTGTATTTATAACCGTGTATTCACCTGACCAAAAGTCTTGTTCCTCCTGCCACTATATCTAACTTTAACCAATCCATTTCCCTTTTTAAATTTTCTAACCTACCTGCCCGATTAAGGGATCTGACATTCCTCGCTCCGATCCGTAGAACGCCAGTTTTCTTTCTCCTGATAATGACGTCCTCTTGAGTAGTCCCCGCCCGGAGATCCGAATGGGGGACTATTTTACCTCCGGAATATTTTACCCAAGAGGACACCATCATCATTTAATCATACAGTAAAGCTGCATGTCCTCGGGAAAAATTACGGCTGTAGTTTCCCCTTGCTTTCAGCCGTTCGCAGTACCAGCACAGCAAGGCCATTTTGGTTAATGTTACAAGGCCAGATCAGTCGATCATCCAGACTGTTGCCCCTGCAACTACTGAAAAGGCTGCTGCCCCTCTTCAGGAACCACATGTTTGTCTGGTCTCTCAACAGATATCCCTCCGTTGTGGTTGCACCTACGGTACGGCCATCTACTCGTATATCGCTGAGGCACGCAAGTCTCCCCACCGACGGCAAGGTCCATGGTTCATGGGGGGAGAAACTAACTTACGCTAAGAATAACACACACATCCATGCCCGAGGGAGGAATCGAACTTCCTGCAGGAGGTTAGTGAACAAAACAAGAGGCTCACGAATATCGGTATAGATTTGCGACTGGATTCTTGGCTTACTAGCAGGTAAAACTCAATACGTCGTTGTTCGAGGGACGAAATCATGAAATGGAAATGTAATTTCGGTAACTACCCAAGCGAGTTTTGTAGCACAGTTATTGTTTACAACATTCATAAATGATCTAGTTAAAAGCGACGGAATCTCCGAATGACTGTTCGCAGACAATGCTGTTGTTCATAGGAAGGTTGAAACGTTATCGAAATGAAGAGGATTGACGATTTGTGAGTTGTCAGTTGATGTGAATGGTAGTAATGTAACGATCTGAGTGTAAATAGGCGACACAATCCATTACTCTAAACACGTGGGGCTCCGCAACCGGGGCCAATCTCATTAGTATTCTTCAAGATGTATGGCGACAGCGTATTATAAAATAATTACAATTCTAAAATACCCAGTGTTTCAGCCGGGCTGCTGCTGCCTTCCTCAGGTCTTTGCCACGCAACAGGAGAGACGGCAGTACACCCAGAATGATTTTAATGGTGTATTCATTATTGTTCCATTACAATTTTATGGTAAGTTAGTGGAAACAGTAACCAACGTAGTTACCTATGTGTAACCGTCAGGAGATATCTAAAGAACGATCAAGTTAAACTGTTTGTAGGGAAAGAAATTCTCGCCTTAGATTTACGAGGAATCTTAAGGTAATGCAGTTCATACACATAGTGGCTCCCAACATGTTAGTTCGATCGATTCTTGAGTTTTTCTCATTAGTCTGTAAGCCTTAACGGGTTGGATTCGCCGAAGAGATAGAGAGAATGCGATTAAGAGCCGTGCGTTTCGTCGCGGGACCCCTGAGTAAGGACGAGAGCATTACGGAGATGCTAAAAAAACTCTAGTGGCAGACGCAACAAGAGAGGCATTGTGCATCAAGGAGAGGTTTACTGCTGAGGTATCGAAACCGTACGTTCCAAGAAGTGTCAGGTAGCATATCACTTCCTCCCACATACATCAAGCGAAATTACCACTACTATAAAATGAGAGAAATGAGAGATTAGACAGAGATGTAGTGACAGTCGCTCTTCAACACCACGATCCTCGAATGCAGCTGGAACGGAAGTCGGGAAATTGGCTACCCACCGTAAACTGGCTTGTTTATTGCAGTGCAGAGAAAATCAGAGATTCTCATTCGTGTCACAACAGAACTGGTTCAAATGGTTCAAATGGCTTTGAGCACTATGGGACTTAAGATCTGAGGTCGTCAGTTCCCTGGAACTTAGAACTACTTAAACATAACTAACCTAAGGACATCACACAGATCCATGCCCGAGGCAGGATTCGAGCCTGCAACCGTAGCGGGTGTACTGGGTGATTCAAAAAGTAAGAACAGATTTCAGTTGATCACTATCGGCAAACTATAAACTATAGAAACACATTGCTCTTGTCATTGAATAGAGGAATGGTCAAAGTTTTGACGACAGTCCTGCTCTGTTGTTTGTTTGTTAGCAACATAGCGAGTACAACATCAGACAAATAATTTCGTTTTCCGAATTTGCACGAAGTGGATCTATTGTTGAGGTGCAACGCGCATTCCGCCGTAGATTCAGCACAAGCAGATTTATGACTGGCATAAAAAATTCTTGGAAGTCTGTTGCTTATGCCAAGGAAGTAGCACTGCTCGGCCACGGATGTCTGATGAAAATGTTGAGCATATCCGTGATGCGTTCACACGGCGCCCTCGGATGGCCATAAGACTCAAACAACCGTGTGGTGTGTTCTGAAACGACGCCAGCATGTGAAGGGGAACAAGCTACAGTTACTCGTGGTGATCACAACAGAAGGTACGAATTTTGCATTTCACTTCTCCAGTATATGGCAGAGGATATTATTTATGAGAGATTCGTCTAATCTTATTGATCGATGTTTCGTCTATCGCATAAAATAAACTGACGTAATGTAAGAATTTGGGGGTCACGAAATCCTGGCGTCGTCATCGAACATTATTTGAGTCACCGAAACTGGTGTATCTTGTGCCGTGTCTGTTCTCATAGTTTATGGACCTTCCTTTTTTGTGGAGAAAACTGTGACAGATATATTATACCTAGACATGCTGCAAAACTGATTGTTTCTTCAAACTCAGTAAGATTCCAATGATTTCATTTTTATGCATACGCCGCCCTTTCTCACTTTCATCTTGAAGTGCGACGTTATCTTAACGGCACCATCCCACAACGCTGGCTTGGAAAAGGTAGAAAAGATCTTGTTAATTGCGCTTGGACTCCCAGATCAACATGCCTGATACCCTAAGATTTTTTTCTGTGGTCGTACGTGAAAGACAGAATCTTTGTCCCACTTATTGTAGCCACTCTTCAACCAGAGCCGAGAGATGTAATTGTTGAAGCCGTTGACTCGCCTTGGAAATGAAATGGTCGACTGTTTCGATTTTTCTCGAGCAATGCATGGTGCCCGAGTGTATGGTATAGAGTCTGTTCGAACATAAAACTTTGAATCTTCCTCTATTCAGTGACATCCACAACATATTTTTTTCGTACCTTCTCTGTAATAAACAACTGGAATCTATACTTTGTTTTTGAATCACCCGGCAGATGAATAGGAAGGCTCATATCACAATCATAAACTGGAAAGAGCCAAATTTTACTCAATATCTGAAATATCTTGTGCTCCGAAGATTTGTATTTATACAAAGACAGTAACTTGTTCTCGAAAGAACAGTTATTGTTGATGACCGTGCAGCTTTTCCCTGAAATAAATGATGACTAACTGACAACCTCAGCTGCTGATAGGTGTTGTTGTTATACCTCGATGTGGACAGCTGAAAATATCTATAAGGTACAATACATATGTAGAATTGTGGACAGTTGGGAATGTGAGTCTCACGGGAAGCGTGCAAGGGATAAATCCCTGCAGTCGCGCTATTCATCTGTGTCCTCGGTAGCTCAGATGGATAGAGCGTCTGCCATGTAAGCAGGAGATCCCGGGTTCGAGTCCCGGTCGGGGCACACATTTTCAGCTGTCCACATCGAGGTATAACAACAACACCTATCAGCAGCTGAGGTTGATTTGTATTTACTTGAACAAGAAACATACTGTACTGAAATCAGAGGAAAATGTTGGAATTGCTATTGATCGTCGGGTTTCACAGGTCAAGAGAGGCAAGCCAGAATCTGCAAAATGAGACTGAGATTAGTGAGAGAGGGAACAGTTAGCAACGAGGAGGACAGCAGGTGAGCGGTGGCATCTCGACGTGTAGATTATTTACTTTTTTACGGGAAATTTTAGAATTTACAAGGGCATCTATACTAATTCTAAAATAAAAGAAAATTTGACAAAGTGTCTGACAAAACCTCTCGTCGTCAGAGGTTGACGCAATACATGGTGAGCCGCATAGGGCACAGTTGAAGTCCCGACCTGCTCGGCAATTGCCGCCTGCGCGAATGACGTGTTTCTGCCGTGACAGCGCGCAAGTCGACGTATGGTGCAGAGTGACAACGTTAACGAGTGTGGTGCGTCACAGTGGGGCAGCCTCAAGTTGAAGCTAGCGCCGGGGCCGGGGTTGTCTTACAGGTTACGCGTAATTGTGATTATCTTGGGTAAGATTATTCTGTGCATTCCTTGCAGCAGTTCAGAGACAGCAAGTTCTTTAGATGGGATTTAATGATGAGGGTAAAATTATGTTGCGGGAAATTAATGGTGAGCGTTATGTTGCATGATCTCATGTTTTCCCTCGGCTGCCTCGAAAAATGTATGTAGGCCAGACTATCTGGACGGCATAGGAGAGATACACTGAGCATAAACGCTACACAGACAACGAACAGCCGACAAAGACCGCAGTGGCAGATCACTGCATCTCCCATGGACAAGCAAAGAATTATGGCGGTGCGAAGTTGTTGCAGCAATCAACCACCTTCTGGGACTGTATTCTAAAAGAGACTATAAAGATCCAACTGCACGATGAACTAATAAATAAATACAGTAGTTTTCAACTAAGTAATGCCTTGGACCCATCCTTGAACACAGCCAAGGCATAGCGGGAATCTGCGTGGAAATATGCTCCCGTCATGGCAGTTGAAGCCGGGAATGCGTCCAGTCGCACAACGACTGAAGAAATTGGATGGAGGCTCGACGTCGCTGTCCCCCCCCCCTTTCCCCCCCCAAATTCCTCAACACACTAGGAATGTAATCAGAGCCAGCCGGATGGTGGCTCGGAAGGGGGGGGGGGTGGGGGGTGGCAAGCGGTACAAAGGTGGGGCAAAGCTGAAAACTGTTTATTTTTCAACATCGCAGCAAATTAATTAATAGAGTAGAATCAGAATAAACTACTTAGAATCTTAGGACCAATAGAGAACTTTTCTCCGGGGCTGGCCATTCTCCCTCAGAGCTGGAAATGAAAAAAAAAGAACAGTCAGTCATCAAGAACAACTGAAGATGGCAAGAAAGTGTTTCTCCGCAATATTACGCTTTCTGGATGACGCCACTAAGCTCATTACCCAAGAAATATTCAAGAGGGCTATTTTGTTCATTCTGATACTCATTTCATTGTTTCATTTTGTGAAGTTTGTGAACGTGGCAAATTATAATGTGCATTTGAACGCTGGGGTATAGAATAATGAAATTTGATACTCTGTTATAAAATTTGGTTTGGTCATTGCGTATTGTAATTCTTGGGCCCGGCCATGTGTAAAACAATTCAGTTGTTTCTATTATTATTGGTATCGACCTTTTATTCTCTACGTCTTGTTCTTTCATTTTGAATTTTAATTATTCAAGGACAGATTTCCGTTATTCTGCATTATTTGGAAAACGTTAATTCTATTCATGAAAATCTGACTTGAAATTTGTTTAAATATTTCTTTAAGAGTTCTATATTTATAGTCAGCTGTGTCACTTGTTGCAAATTGATTTTAATGTGATTCAGTTCTGAGTAAATTATGTCTTCTGGTAAGTAACGTATACATCCCTGCCACCCCAAACACTTCGATTTCTCAGCCAGTTTTGCTGCTTAGCACATCGTATCAACACATACTTTACTCTAAAACATAAACGCAAATAAAATTTCCGGTTTTGGCTGGGACAATGCAGAACATTGTCTCAGAAATCAATTGAAATCATTCCAACCCTCCAGTCCCCATCAACGTTTTCGGTAACTTTCGTTGGTTATGAGGCGAATGTAGGAACTACGCGTTCCATTGTAAGGTACCCCTTATTTGCAGATAGGAGCGCATTTTGCTGTATTTCCAGTTTTTCTATATCACGTCTGTGAATGAATGTATCTGCGCTGCAGTACGTAAGGAGTAAGGAGCGAGCGGAAGGTTGCCACGCTGGCTAGCAGAGGCGGTTGGCCATCTGGGGCTTCAGAGCTAGTGGGCTGAGGTGCCGATGCATAAACCGCTCGTGACGTCAGCAAAGAGACACGTAGGGAAAGTACATTTATTCTGGCGTGAATAAAGTAACTATTATTAATAAATATTTGATAAAAAATGCTGCCTTTTGCAACTAAGACATCAGGATGAGTCTACGGTTCATAAATACTACCCTTCAGCAATTTTACAATGCCAGGAATCGTTGATGTTAATAAATAAATGAGTAACTTTCGCATAATTGAAGATGTGCGATCTTATACGAACTACGCCACATGAACGCTCAGGTTACAGACTGGACGCCATAGTCGGCAGACATCGATAGGATGTCTTTCGATCTAGTTATGCGGTAGACCATGCTCTGGTACCGTTAGTAGTTAGCTTATAATCAGTATGAACAAGTCCATTTTACGGTGTTTCTTAAATAAACACACCTTGATAACACCCAGTGTAAAAATTCATTGCTCAAAAACTTTTTCGCGCTTAATTACGCAAAACACAGACTGTATTATAGCACTTTCAGAAGCCGACGACGCTGATACGGCTCTGTAAGGAGAAGTAAGACTCGAGGGCATCGCCACATAACAGGAGGAAGAATTCCTAGGCAGCGGCTCTATAAGTCAGCTCAAGGATGGACCGGCTTAATCATAGCAAAATTCGGCTTTGAAAGCGTGGCCAGGTATAGTGGACCAGTTATACTGTACGCCCATTATATCATCATCTACGGACTCACAGGCTAAACGGAGACATTTCTGGAGGTTTAGTACGAGTAGGGGGTTCCTGAACCCTCCAAAGTATTCTAAAATGGGAACTCTACTGTCACAGTATAGCCCTGCTGCGATATTTGGCCAAAGAGAACTAAGTTCTACAACAAACCTGGGTTCGAAGTTTACAGCGACGACATTCTTGCACAGAACATTCTCAGTTTACTTGTAGGACGAAATGTGCTTAGAATTTCGAACTTTTGATGAAATCCTCCATCTATGCCGTCAGGAAAAACTGTTGTGGTTGCTGTTGTGGTAACCATTTGTATCCCACAGACGCCTTCTGAGGGACAGCGTTCGACATCATTGCATGTTGCTGCCAGAGCTTCTGCAGTAGCGTGCCAGTGCTGTCAAAGCTCACGAACAATTCAGTGAATTTCTCACATAGTATGACGTAACAGTGAACATACGAACATCAATCACATGGCTTATATGGGCTGTAAAAAATTACGACAGCAGCAGCCAAGAAGATCATTGTTCCCGATGAATATGATGGAGAACTTCACCAAAAGCTCGATGAATATATGAAAACATTAAAATATGAATATTTATCTGTTGACTCTCTGACGGAAAAGACAGCCGTGTTAACAGAACTGATTTGTAACTCTACATGCTCAAAACCAAACCATTGGATACATGATTGTCTGGACTCCCAAAAATGCATGATGCATGAGAGGGGCCTATAAGACTCCCGTCTCAGAAGAAATATCAAACGCTATTTATTAAGTCAGTTTTATCAGTTTATTATGGGTTTGGTGACTGAATGAATAAGAAAATAGTCTTATGATATTTTAACCCTTATTTTATTAAATGAAACACAGTAGCGCATATTAAGGTATACTTTTTTCGAAATTAAACAGCAAATATTCAGTTTTATTCAGAACACGCCAAAATTTCTGCTCATTAAAAACAAACAGTGTCAAATAATTGCACTTTGTTATCTGCAATTATTTGTTCGTGTTTGTTGCAGTTTCACCCATTGGTTCCGTTTAATCGACGGGGTCTCATGGTAGATATTTCTGGCGATCTTTCAGTTCCCACAGTCTGTGGCTGTCGGTGTGCACCTCCAAACAACAGCTTCTAGAATATTCGTTTGGATGTGTGGTTGTTGTCTCTCTTCTCCATGTGAGGATATATCATTTCTTGCTCTAGTTCATTGAGAAATATTCTTCTTTTATCGACTCTGCTTTCCATGTAGTTGGGATCTTGCTGTGAAAAAACACACAGGGAACTAATGGCTACAACAACCCTTCTTGACTCTCTTTTGTATGTGTATGTACAAGCCATCTAATAAGTAATTTTACTATAGAACAAAACAAATTCAGACATTTTTATATCTTTTCACCATGACACTGTGGTGCAGAAAAACAGCAGTAGGACACTTTTGTTTCTTTGCGAACACGTAATTTGCAATTGCCCCCCCATGAACCATGGACCTTGCCGTTGGTGGGGAGGCTTGCGTGCCTCAGCGATACAGATGGCCGTACCGTAGGTGCAACCACAACGGAGGGGTATCTGTTGAGAGGCCAGACAAACATGTGGTTCCTGAAGAGGAGCAGCAGCCTTTTCAGTAGTTGCAGGGGCAACAGTCTGGATGATTGACTGATCTGGCCATGTAACATTAACCAAAACGGCCTTGCTGTGCTGGTACTGCGAACGGCTGAAAGCAAGGGGAAACTACAGCCGTAAATTTTCCCGAGGACATGCAGCTTTACTGTATGATTAAATGAAGATGGCGTCCTCTTGGGTAAAATATTCCGGAGGTAAAATAGTCCCCCATTCGGATCTCCGGGCGGGGACTACTCAAGAGGACGTCGTTATCAGGAGAAAGAAAACTGGCGTTCTACGGATCGGAGGGTGGAATGTCAGATCCCTTAATCGGGCAGGTAGGTTAGAAAATTTTAAAGGGAAATGGATAGGTTAAAGTTAGATATAGTGGGAATTAGTGAAGTTCGGTGGCAGGTGGAACAAGACTTTTGGTCAGGTGATTACAGGGTTATAAATACAAAATCAAATAGGGGTAATGCAGGAGTAGCTTTAATAATGAATAAAAAAATAGGAGTGCGAGTTAGCTACTACAAACAGCATAGTGAACGCATTATTGTGGCCAAGATAGACACGAAGCCCATGCCTACTACAGTAGTACAAGTTTATATGCCAACTAGCTCTGCAGATGATGAAGAAATTGAAGAAATGTATGACGAGATAAAAGAAATTATTCAGGTAGTGAAGGGAGACGAAAATTTAATAGTCATGGGTGACTGGAATTCGTCAGTAGGAAAAGGGAGAGAAGGAAACATAGTAGGTGAATATGGATTGGGGGGAAGAAATGAAAGAGGAAGCCGCCTTGTAGAATTTTGCACAGAGCATAACTTAATCATAGCTAACACTTGGTTCAAGAATCATAAAAGAAGGTTGTACACCTGGAAGAATCCTGGAGATACTAAAAGGTATCAGATAGATTATATAATGGTAAGACAGAGATTTAGGAACCAGGTTTTAAATTGTAAGACATTTCCAGGGGCAGATGTGGATTCTGACCACAATCTATTGTTTAAGAACTGCAGATTGAAACTGAAGAAACTCCAAAAAGGTGGGAATATAAGGAGATGGGACCTGGATAAACTGAAAAAAACAGAGGTTGTAGAGAGTTTCAGGAAGAGCATAAGGGAACAATTGACAGGAATGGGGGAAAGAAATACAGTAGAAGAAGAATGGGTAGCGCTGAGGGATGAAGTAGTGAAGCAAGCAGACAATCAAGTAGGTAAAAAGGCGAGGGCTAATAGAAATCCTTGGGTAACAGAAGAAATATTGAATTTAATTGATGAAAGGAGAAAATATAAAAATTCAGTAAATGAAACAGGTAAAACGGAATACAAACGTCTCAAAAATGAGATCGACAGGAAGTGCAAAATGGCTAAGCAGGGATGGCTAGAGGACAAATGTAAGGATGTAGATGCTTATCTCACAAGGGGTAAGATAGATACTGCCTACAGGAAAATTGAAGAGACCTTTGGAGAGAAGAGAACCACTTGTATGAATATCAAGAGCTCAGATGGAAACCCAGTTCTAAGCAAAGAAGGGAAGGCAGAAAGGTGGAAGGAGTATATAGAGGCTTTATACAAGGGCGATGTACTTGAGGACAATATTATGGAAATGGAAGAGGATGTAGATGAAGATGAAATGGGAGATAAGATACTGCGTGAAGAGTTTGACAGAGCACTGAAAGACCTGAGTCGAAACAAGGCCCCGGGAGTAGACAACATTCCATTAGAACTACTGATGGCCTTGGGAGAACCAGTCATGACAAAACTCTACCATCTGGTAAGCAAGATGTATGAGACAGGCGAAATACCCACAGACTTCAAGAAGAATATAATAATTCCAATCCCAAAGAAAGCAGGTGTTGACAGATGGGAAAATTACCGAACTATCAGTTTAATAAGTCACAGCTGCAAAATACTAACGCGAATTCTTTACAGACGAATGGAAAAACTGGTAGAAGCGGACCTCGGGGAAGATCGGGTTGGATTCCGTAGAAATTTTGGAACACGAGAGGCAATACTAACCTTACGACTTATCTTAGAAGAAAGATTAAGAAAAGGCAAACCTACGTTTCTAGCATTTGTAGACTTAGAGAAAGCTTTTGACAACGTTAACTGGAATACTCCCTTTCAAATTCTGAAGGTGGCAGGGGTAAAATACAGGGAGCGAAAGGCTATTTACAATTTGTACAGAAACCAGATGGCAGTTATAAGAGTCGAGGGGCATGAAAGGGAAGCAGTGGTTGGGAAAGGAGTGAGACAGGGTTGTAGCCTCTCCCCGATGTTATTCAATCTGTATATTGAGCAAGCAGTAAAGGAAACAAAAGAAAAATTCGGAGTAGGTATTAAAATTCATGGAGAAGAAGTAAAAACATTGAGGTTCGCCGATGACATTGTAATTCTATCAGAGACAGCAAAGGACTTGGAAGAGCAGTTGAACGGAATGGACAGTGTCTTGAAAGGAGGATATAAGATGAACATCAACAAAAGCAAAACGAGGATAATGGAATGTAGTCAAATTAAATCGGGTGATGCTGAGGGGATTAGATTAGGAAATGAGACACTTAAAGTAGTAAAGGAGTTTTGCTATTTAGGGAGTAAAATAACTGATGATAGTCGAAGTAGAGAGGATATAAAATGTAGACTGGCAATGGCAAGAAAATCGTTTCTGAAGAAGAGAAATTTGTTAACATCAAGTATAGATTTAAGTGTCAGGAAGTCGTTTCTGAAAGTATTTGTATGGAGTGTAGCCATGTATGGAAGTGAAACCTGGACGATAACCAGTTTGGACAAGAAGAGAATAGAAGCTTTCGAAATGTGGTGCTACAGAAGAATGCTGAAGATAAGGTGGGTAGATCACGTAACTAATGAGGAGGTATTGTATAGGATTGGGGAGAAGAGATGTTTGTGGCAGAACTTGACTAGAAGAAGGGATCGGTTGGTAGGACATGTTTTGAGGCAACAAGGGATCACAAATTTAGCATTGGAGGGCAGCGTGGAGGGTAAAAATCGTAGAGGGAGACCAAGAGATGAATACACTAAGCAGATTCAGAAGGATGTAGGTTGCAGTAGGTACTGGGAGATGAAGAAGCTTGCACAGGATAGAGTAGCATGGAGAGCTGCATCAAACCAGTCTCAGGACTGAAGACCACAACAACAACAACAAAATTGTTTAGGGAAACAAATGAAGACATAACTTCTTTAGACTTGGAAACTTTCACTGCTGGTGGAATGTATTTATTTATTTATTAATTTTTTGTCTCAAAGTTCCCACTGCAGGTATCTTTTACTTCAACAGTTCTTTAAATATAGGAACACGCGACAACAATATTCATTGTAATATATATTGTGATTCCTTTTAGTGCCTTTGTTAGTGTCTTTACTGTAGAACAGCAAACACTTGTTTGTGTTGTTGATGTTCTTCAGGGGCATGCAGCCGGATTTTATCCTCCTAACGTCAAAATATTTCGATGGTCCAACTGGCCGCCATCTTCAGCGGAGGCTGCTGGTGCACAATCACAGTCTGAGATAACATTGGATACGGCAGCTCCATTTTACCCCAGGAACAAGTAGCTGGGAGTGCGTGAAAAGCGGATGGCCTGCCCTCTGCAAAACGAATCGCAGCGCCGCCGGCACTAGAAACTAACAAAAGCAGTGAATCGGAAAATATGATGAAGCGGGCAGAAAATCAGAACGTTCTTGTTTTACATCTAATAAAACAGGATTTCACATCTTGCTTAAGGGCAAAGTTTTATCTTTATTAATAACGCCACAGGATTATCATATTTCGATGGATTCCTTAAATACACAGTCCCTGTAACGGGAAGCCGGAGCACTAATTTGTATCTCTTCGAACGACATGCTACGCACTTCATTGCGATATTGTTCAGGAACGGCAGATTTTTCGGGCTGGAGCAAACGTATGTGTCGTTAATGATCTACACATCGGCCATGGACAGTACGAATACGCTGTCCAATATAAGCCTTTCCACAATAACATGGAGTTTTATGGACTCCAGATTTCTCAATCTCCAGTCGTTCTAATATTCTGTTTTCTGAGAATTGTTAATATTTTCGAAGAAATATTCTCCACAGAAAAAAGCAACTGTTTTTACAAATGGCAATTGTTAGTTCACATCGTCGTCCAAATTGGAAAGCACGAACAATCTGATGATCGGTAGAACCATTTGGCCTGAAAACAACGTTAAGATAAGCCAGATCATTCATCAAATTGTCAGAATCCGAAAAATCAATAGCGCTCTTGACCAATGTACGTAGAACTCCCATGAGTTGATGGGTGGATGACAAATAGATGTAGTGATCAGTACGCGTGGATTGACGGTACCGCAGTCCCAAAGTCCCACTTCTCTTTTTGTGTATTAAAACACGTCCAAATAAGATAATTTGCCGCCTTTTCCAATTTCCATCGCAGATTTGATGCGTGGATGAGGGCAGTTAATATGGTCTAAAAACCGATGAGGAGCTTCCATTCCATGTGGCCAAACGGTAAAAATGTCATCCACGTATCCCAAAAAACATATGGGTAGAAGAGAAGAAGTTTTGAGTGCGGTATCTTCAAAATCTTCCAACAAATAATTGCCGACAATAGACGAAAGAGGACTCCCCATAGTGACACCGTCAGTTTGTTTAAAAACGCGTCATGTAATAAATAATATGTCGATGTCAATACATGAAGACACAGCTCAGTAGTTTATCACCAAAAAGTGACAGATTAGCAACAAGGATTCCTCGAAAGGAACCTGAGTGAAAAGTCAATAAAAATTGAAACAACATCAAAACTAATTAGGTGAGATGTTCCATAGCACATAGACTTCAAGCGTTGAATAAAATCGGTGGAGTTGGTTATACAATGTTAACATCTTCCCGCGTGAGGTATAGGAGCAGAAGCAAGGTATTTGTACCAATCGTAAGTAAGAGCGCCCTGGTAAGTTTTGTCTCATCGGTATCAAGTAAATCATCTCTAGCTTACGAAGACGAAGTTTGGAGTACTTTGAATAAACTCGCTAGGTCTCTGAAGGGGCAAGTTGTTCATTAGTGGGGGCAGTGTTTTACTTCACTGAGTTCTGTCATCGGGATGCACCCTTTCATAGCAGTCTGCTCTAAAAAGTTCCGGAACGTAGCGAACTTCAGCCATGTTGTGACTGTAGCTCCTGGCTTCTCTGGTCAGTTTGTCAACGGATCTCAAGGCTCTTCGTAGACCTTAAGATTTGTTAAATGAAAATGTGGTGAAGTAAGTAATACTGGCGAAGTTATCGTGAAATAGCTCTGTGATCTGCACAAGAGATTCTATGTAAACCATCAATTATGAGTCCAAAAATTTACTCATTTTCTCAGAAGGAAGACTGTCAATTTTTCTCCCTTGATACTGGTAATTAGCCTACCTTCTAAAGTAGTAGAATGCACGATGTGCTCTTATGTTCTTTGTGAGATAAGTCCCACACTTTTTTAGGAGTGGCAGCTACAGTACTTCTTACTGGAACAGGAAAAATTTTCATGGTATTGTGTACTCGATTCTGCTGGATTGTGGCTATAACGGAATGAAGACGTCTGTGATCTGTCTCATCAGGTTCGTCACTGCTGGAAGACGGGCAGTATCTGAAAAGCTATCATTTTTCTGAGCAGAGAAGATTCAAACCACTCACAAATAGTTGATTAAAATTTTTGATCAGTTGTTCTGGTTTATTATGACATTCTTATGCTTCTAATAGACAATATGGTACTTTTGCTGCAAGTAAAGTATCTATCATAAGTATTCTGTTTATGAAACTAAACCGTACTCTCAGCGGAAACAATTTTGGCATATAGAAATACTCTTACCTTACAGAACAATGCTGGGTTATACAGGGTGTTACAAAAAGGTACGGCCAAACTTTCAGGAAACATTCCTCACACACAAAGAAAGAAAATATGTTATGTGGACATGTGTCCGGAAAAGCTTACTTTCCATGTTAGAGCTCATTTTATTACTTCTCTTCAAATCACATTAATCATGGAATGGAAACACACAGCATCAGAACGTACCAGCGTGACTTCAAACACTTTGTTACAGGAAATGTTCAAAATGTCCTCCGTTAGCGAGGATACATGCATCCACCCTCCGTCGCATGGAATCCCTGAGGCGCTGATGCAGCCCTGAAGAATGGCGTATTGTATCACAGCCGTCCACAATACGAGCACGAAGAGTCTCTACATTTGGTACCGGGGTTGCGTAGACAAGAGCTTTCAAATGCCCCCATAAATGAAAGTCAAGAGGGTTGAGGTCAGGAGAGCGTGCAGGCCATGGAATTTGACCGCATCTACCAATCCATCGGTCACCGAATCTGTTGTTGAGAAGTGTACGAACACTTCGACTGAAATGTGCAGGAGCTCCATCGTGCATGAACCACATGTTGTGTCGTACTTGTAAAGGCACATGTTCTAGCAGCACAGGTAGAGTATCCCGTATGAAATCATGATAGCGCGCTCTATTGAGCGTAGCTGGAAGAACATGCCCAATCAAGACATCACCAACAATGCCTGCCCAAACGTTCACAGAAAATCTGTGTTGATGACGTGACTGCACAATTGCGTGCGGATTCTCGTCAGCCCACACATGTTGATTGTGAAAATTTACAATTTGATCACGTTGGAATGAAGCCTCATCCGTAAAGAGAACATTTGCACTGAAATGAGGATTGACACACTGTTGGATGAATCATTCGTAGAAGTGTACCCGTGGAGGCCAATGAGCTGCTGATAGTGCCTGCACACGCTGTACATCGTACGGAAACAACTGGTTCTCCCGTAGCACTCTCCATACCGTGACGTGGTCAACGTTGCCTTGTACAGCAGCAACTTCTCTGACGCTGACATTGGGGTTATCGTCAACTGCACGAAGAATTGTCTCGTCCATTGCAGGTTCCTCGTCGTTCTAGGTTTTCCCCAGTCGCGAGTCATAGGCTGGAATGTTCCGTGCTCCCTAAGACGCCCATCAATTGCTTCGAACGTCTTCCTGTCGGGACACCTTCTTTCTGGAAATCTGTCTCGATACAAACGTATCGCGCCACGGCTATTGCCCCGTGCTAATCCATACATCAAATGGGCATCTGCGAACTCCGCAGTTGTAAACATTGCACTGACTGCAAAACCACGTTCGTGATGAACACTAACCTCTTGATGCTACGTACTGATGTGCTTGATGCTAGTACTGTAGAGCAATGAGTCGCATGTCAACACAAGCACCGAAGTCAACAATGCCTTCCTTCAATTGGGCCAACTGGCGGTGAATACTGACGAAACTAAAATGAGCTCTAACATGGAAATTAAGCGTTTCCGGACACATGTCCACATAACATCTTTTCTTTATTTGTGTGTGAGGAATGTTTCCTGAAAGTTTGGCCGTACCTTTTGTAATACCCTGTAGACTTCAGAGTACTTCTAACTTTTTAGCTATCATTTGTAGCTGGGCCCAACTGCTAATTTTTGTCAGTAATCTCCCTAAAATAATGTTAATAAATGAAAATAATTAATTTGGATTGTACAAATAGTGTTTTTTCCTACAGAAAATCAGTTGTATTTCCAAGGACTAAAAACTAAAATAAACACTTTTTAAGATAGTTTATCGATAAAATGAAAGGTTAGCGGGCCTCAAAAACACCTGTTACGCATCCACGGTTTAATGCAACGCCTTATTTGAGTACAGCGTGCAGATTTCGCTGAGATCAATATCGATACTCTCTCTGTGGTCAGGCGCAAGACACGACATACGTTGGTAGAGTATTAGTGTCTCTTGGTGCAAACAACTATTCTGAACTTTTCGCACACCTCAGAATTTCATTAAATTTGCCTGCATCTTTTTATTTTCGGATTCTGTTGGATAACATAACTTCGTTGTAGGGATGCGAGTCAGTCTCATACCTTTCTAGTTTTGCTCGTATGTTATTTCAAGAAGGGTGTGAA
Organism: Schistocerca nitens; assembly: GCF_023898315.1. Classification (NCBI taxonomy): domain Eukaryota; kingdom Metazoa; phylum Arthropoda; class Insecta; order Orthoptera; family Acrididae; genus Schistocerca; species Schistocerca nitens. Next base: position 696,152,956 of record NC_064615.1, on the reverse strand, counting down.
AGAAATCACGAATGTCGTGGCCTAATTTTAAGGCTGCCGGAGCAGTGCCTAGTTCCAGATTCCAAAGATCCTGTAAAGAACTTCAGGTCGTTGAAGGCTGTGTAAGAGACTGTTTCTGCCACTACACTACGAAGGAACGCACCAGAGCATCGCCAGAGACAGCTCCATAAGGTTGATCTCCCCTGAGGGGTTCTTCCAGGGCCGCAGTGCTAACTCTGATCAATTATTTCAGAACAGCTTCTTAATTAGCGGCTAATTGCTCACAAGATCCCTCGCTCTAGAACATTTTCTGCGTGCTTATTAAGCACTGAGCATCTCGATTAGTGCAACACCAACAGCTATTCATTAAGTTCAAACTCATGTTCATTCCTTGTTCCCACTTTTCATTTAAATATACTCGCTGCAACAAGTAACAGTTATTTGTACAAGAATACTTACGTAAAGTAGTCTTGTTTTAACCTTACTCCAGCAGTGTACAAAGCAACGTATTTATGAGGGATTTCATTATTTCATTGAGCATATCGTGAATTTTCTCCCGAGACATCTAAATCTTTTTTAAAGTACTGATCGGCATTTTGACTCTGTGAGGAAAACATCATCAAACGTATCAACTTTTCATTTGTGTGGTAGCGAATAATTAGCAACGGCGAATTTTGCCGATTTTGTCTCTTCAGAAAGTTATCTGAGTCGAATCGCCATACTACTTCCAGTCGTCCAAAATAATGTTGCGGGAATTTTGAATTAGAGATGTGAATTTTTGAAGTTACGGGCATACGACAACCCATTTTCTTTGTGCTAATTTGTTATTTAATGGTGTAAATTCTAGTCAATTTCTTACTAGCATTTCAATTAGGCTGATATTGTAGCCACTAGCTACCACATTCTGCTTTAATACTCTAAGATATTTAGTTTCGTTAACTGGACTGAACTGCGTAACTTGCAAATGAAGTGTATGTCGTATATAGAGCCTGGTAGGATGTCTCACTTGCGATGGCGTCTGTTGCTGAAGGGATTTTAAGTGGTAGGGAGCTTAGATGTGTCAGTGGTAAGATGCTGAAAACTAAGAAGACAATCATTTTCTACATATTTCTTTTCCACAGAGAACAAATGAAGCATAAACAATGACGATTCATATTTACTTGCCGTGGAGTCCAATTTATCACAACAAACGAGACGAAAAATATTAAGCACCAAGAAAAACAACAACAAACTGACAAAACTTTAAAGTACCATCCTTTCTTTGTCCTTTTGTTTTTTATTCATAACAACGTAAAACCTTTGAACGTGATAAACGTTAGAAAAGTCGCCTCAGTGGATTTAGCAACTGTTTTGGCTACTTAGAAATCAATATTACAATGACCACGATACGCATCACACTTTAAACATTAAGAAAGGTTTCAAGTTAGCAGAATATCCAACTTGTGTATTGCCTTTAAAATAAGGAAGGGAGAAATAGCAAATCAACAAGCAGACGTAATTATTCACAAGGGCAACCAAGAACAAACTGAAACGTACGGCCTCACGGGGCTTGAGATCGGCCCACGTCACAAATATTTGCTCGAATCAATAGGGATCCTAAAACACACAGATAAGACATACATTAAATTTACGTGACAGATAAATAACAAATAGCACATGGAACTCACGTCATGGCAGAGAGGGCACAAAACTGTGCCCGTTCCGTCCACAAATACTTAATGTTAACAAAGTAAAATTTACATGACAAAATAAATTACAACATGCACAGAGGGCTATTAAAGTTGATTGAGGAATCCAAAGAAAATAACAGGATATTTGACCTACGAGTACTTAAACTTAACTGACAATGAAAATGTAGAAATATTACAACATAGAAAATACACGCACCAGTAATGCAAATAAAGGCAAATCTTTCTAGATCACCTACTCACAAAAGAGCACTAGGTAAAATGCTACCCCTCTTGCAGTTGAATCAACGTTTAAATCTGGCACGTCTTTATTCGCAGGATGCTGATCCACATTAAGGGCGTTGGCAAAAATAACTGCCAGTAGCATAACCAGACAAGATTATGACAAGAACACCAACAGAAACTAATTAGCTAAAGCAGAGTTGTTATCATGAATCACGGCGGACGCTTTACGCAAACAAGTTGTGGCACTGACCGTTGTTCCTCAATCAGACCTAAAAGGAACAAGAACGGTGTATATGTTCACTAACCAAAGCGGCAGGAAACAAGCCTCGTCGAACTCCAAAGTGGGGCCCGCTACCGGAAGGGTAGCGACGACTATCTAGTAAGCGTAAGCACGCTCTCACAAGGGAACCTCCCCATCGCACCCCTCTCAGATTTAGTTATAAGTTGGCACAGTGGAAAGGCCTTGAAAAACTGAACACAGATCAATCGAGAAAACAGGAAGAAGTTGTGTGGAACTATGAAAAAATAAGCAAAATATACAAACTGAGTAGTCCACGTGCTAGATAAGCAACATCAAGGCCAATTAGAGTTTAGTAGCTCCGTGGTCCCGTGGTTAGCGTGAGCAGCTGCGGAACGAGAGGTCCTCGGTTCAAGTCTTCCACCAAGTGAAAATTTTAATTTTTTATTTTCAGTTTGTGTCAGACTCTTATGTTTTCATCGCTTTTTTGGGAGTGATTATCACATCCACAAGAAAACCTAAATCGGGCAAGGTAGAAAAATCTTTTTACCCATTCGCCAAGTGTACAAGTTAGGTGGGTCGAAAACATATTCCTGTCATGTGACGCACATGCCGTCACCAGTGTCGTATAGAGTATATCAGACGTATTTTCCTGTGGAGGAATCGGTTCACCTATGACCTTGCGATCAAATGTTTTCTGTTCCCATTGGAGAGGCTCGTCCTTTCGTCTACTAATCGCACGGTTTTGCGGTGCGGTCGCAAAACACAGACACTAAACTTATTACAGTGAACAGAGACGTCAATGAACGAACGGACTGATCATAACTTTGCGAAAATAAAATTATAAGTCGACGGAAGACTTGAACCAAGGACCTCTCGGTCCGCAGCTACGCACGCTAACCACGGGACCACGGAGCTCCTTGACTTCCACTGTCCTTGACGTTGCCTATCTTAGCATTAACTACTCAGTTTGTATATTTTACTAATTTTTTTCATAGTTCCACACATTTTCTTCCTGTTTTCTCGATTGATCTGTGTTCAGTTTTTCAAGGCCTATCCACTGTGCCAAGTTATAACTAAATCTGTGGGGGGTGCGATGGGGAGGTTCCCTTGTCAGAAGTAAACATCTGCCATCCACAGGCGATGGACGGACTAGCACGGCTACCCGTTTTAGGCCACAATCCAGAGAGTTTTGCTGTTTTTCTCTCAACCCCCAGTAGACTCATAAAGTGAGCTGCGCGTGGGTTTAAATAGCGTACGAATGCTACAAGACCACCACCTACCGATACATCAGAGAAGCCGTAGCTACTTAATGATACTCAAAGAAGTTCCACCCACATGCTCAGAGTTCGTGCCTGTAGGTATTTGTTTGGATTTTTGTGTCCTGCAAGTTTATAATATTGTGTTTTTATGTTTTACCTTTGAATTGGAGTTTGGATGTTCTACGTTGACTGTGTTCGTGAACTGGGTAATCACTTTCGTCTACTTCAAATGATTTCATTATAGTATGTCTTTTATTAAATGGCGCGATCGGGAATGTTTCGTTGTTCCTACTGCAGGTGCGAACACGACCACAGCAGTGCTTGAATACTGTTTAAATAGAAGTGCAGCATGAGAAGTTGGTAGACTATATGTCCCTATGAAAAATTCTTTTTTCTATACAGTTAATCGTACGAAGGAAACACGATCTCGTATTTGTGAAGAAGTGTTCTCAACATAATGTGGAAAAAAGTGTGATTGACGCTAACAGATCGGTGAATTACCAAAAATGGTCACGTTAAAGCAATTGTCACGTTAAAGCAATTCTTAACATAGTGCACTGACCACATTTCTGTTTACATATTAATGAAGGAATTGATATGAATATCTTGTACTTCAACGGGCACTGATAACCTCGCTGTTGTGCGCCCTAAAACACTAATAATCTTGTACTTCAATCTCTAGATACAGCACTTCGAGACAATCGTATAAGTTCCTGGTGTCACCTGGAGAGACAGTATTGCATGCTACTTTCACGTGCAATCGCAACTCTGCGGGCGATGTTGCCTGTAACGGAGCTCGATCAGAACATCTCCCCTTCATGTCGTACATACTATTCCGTGAGGGACAGATGAGGCCCCTGTTGGACGAGGGATTTGATGAACATATTACAGAGCGCGTTCAGAAATTGGATAAGTGTGTAAGGGCCACTTTGTTGATAGAAGAGTACTTTTCCCTGACGCGATAGGAACGAATACTAAGCCGGTGGATCTAGGCGCTTCAGCCTGGAACCGCGCGACCGCTACGGTCGCAGGTTCGAATCCTGCCTCGGGCATGGATGTGTGTGATGTTCTTACATTAGTTAGGTTTAAGCAGTTCTAAGTTCTAGGGGACTGATGACCTCAGATGTTAAGTGCCATAGTGCTCAGTGCCACTTGAACCATTTTGAACTAAGCCGGTTGGATGAATTTCTGTACCTATTACGCAATTCCTCATTTAGTAGGAAAAATATACTCCAAGCACGTCTAACTCAAAGACCAGTCCGCGCCAAACAACTTCCAACTCGAATATGAATCTCTGTCTTGACGATGGCATCTCAGAGTTAACCAAAGTATTTCATTACGAGAACCGTTACAGATTTCATCATGCGAGACTGCTTCAGACCGCACTTTATTATAGTCGACTAATGAAACAACGTACTGTACATGATCGATTTCCGAATAGACATTCCAAATTACATGCCTGGGAACACAATCACGTCAGTACCAATTCAAAGAAACACGTCCAGGCACGGATATCCGATAGCGTCTGGTATCCACTTTTCCTCGTAGGTACACTTCATATTAACTCTTCGAAATTAAAATATTTTTACAACGTATCTTAAACCCAAACTATCCATGGAGTGTACCAACAATTGAGCTCACATATAACACCTAATTGTAAACTTGTGCGCGCCGAAAGAGGAAAAGTCTTTGAAAAACAAGACAACAACGACAATATTCTTACTGCCACTTGACACTTTGTGAAATTACCTGACATACTTCAGGAAAATTCCGTTCAAAACTGACTCACGAAGAGGTAACTCTGCATCTGATAGGAGATCGAAACCCCTCATGATCGTAAATAACTCCTCACATCAGTAGACACTTCCAAAGAAAGATATACTTTCACATAGTATAATCACAATCAACAGCTATATATTACTACATATTGAGCAGATTGTTTAATTTCTTGCTTGACATAAGAAAATCCGAAAATCCCCTTTTCTTGAAATTTCCATGTCGGTCACCAATTTCTTGTTTACAACTACGAGGAGACTTCAAAAAGTAAATTACACATTATTATGGCAGGCTAAGTAACTTTTGTTGAATGTTGTACTACACTCCAAAGTGACACAGATACATCGCATTGTTTTTTCAACATAGGGACGAAGTCTCTATGAACAATGGTCGGAAAGTTGTACCAATCGTCCAAATCGCTACGACAGAAACCCACTCCCTGGTCATGGAGTCACTCGAGATTGAAAGTTCCCATCGTTGGAAAATCAGCGATTGCTGCGAATCAGCTCTCGACTGCCTAGACATTGTCGTCTGTGGTCTATGTTGAAGGCCTTGCTTCCCGATCAACTTCGCCCAGTCTGTGCTGTTTTGGTCAAATTCTTGACGCCATTTCACTACGGGTGGAGTCGATATTGCATTTATTCCATAAACGGCCAGAATTTCACGGTGATTCTGTGCTTTGTATTGTTGCACATATAACACTCCTAACTGCTACTGCTATATCTTAACCTCAAAACTGGGGGCAGTTTACAAAACAGAATTATTTTGTTATAGCTATTATGGTATAAAGCAACAGAGCAGCGTTACCCTCTGAGAGGAATTTTTGTTAAGTTGACCGTGTTGTTCCTAACGGAAGTGGCTTATCGGAAATGAAAGTCAGAATTACGTAAATATTTGAATAGTACCAAACTAAATTTTGCCTATTTGCACTGTTCAACGGATGAAGAAAACGGCCGCCAGCCTAACTAGGCAAGAGAATGATTAACATTCTCGTTTTAGAAAGTAGGTATAAGTTACTATAACGGACAAACACAACCTAGACTTGGCCACACGCGAGTGCAATGAACTCTGACACACATATGTTTTAAGATTGAAGCTAACAACTGGAGCAGCACAAACTATTTGCAAAATTATAACACGTACAGGAAAACACTATCACTTTCAAGGCTTACACAAACTGAGTGGTCTTTATACTGTTAATATGCACACAAGAGAGACAAACACTTAGTAATCATGAGTACATAATTTCCTACTATGCAATTTTCCACCTTTACTACCATGAGACATAAAATTAATATTACTGTAAGATACTGACTCACTTTCTACGATTAACAACAGGTAGTAATGTGATCATTTACTAAGCAAAACGTTATAAGCCTCAGTCTTGAGAAATTTTAATTTGAATTTGGCAACAACACATTAATAATCAGTTTTACTAGGAAAATTACTTCGGCAAGCATCATTAACTTTAACTCACTCTCTTACCACATTAACTTTACTCTGTCCAATAGGCATTAATTAGCAAACTGAGTTTTAACGTACTTTCAATAAGGACACTCGGTAATCACTTTAGTTCAAAAGGAGAGGACCCTGAGAGGTGTTATGATGAGGAGAAAAGTCAAGGTAGGTACATAAATTCAGATATAAATTACCTTATATTTCATCACAATAACACATCCATTAAGCTGATCCTTCACTGTACATCGTTACCGTGTTACGTTGCAATGATTGCGCAATGTGGTGGCAACTGCATGTTGGTAGGTGGAATTGCAGGCAGAATTGCTGGAATCTGTCATTTCTTGGTGGCGATGATAGATACAAACTCCAGAATAGCCCAGCTATTTATCCATCCATCCGAGGCATTGGAAAATAACAGAAAAGCCTCTCTCGAAACCAGCACTATGCAACTTTTATACGGCAGTGCACGGACTCGTAGCTCATCTCTGACTGACTGCTCGTCCCCGACTGGTTGCTCGTCCCCGACTGACTATCAGTTTCACCTTTGCCACCTAGGCCAACCACAATTTGCGCGCGCTACACAGTTCCGTTCCCGAGGGGAACCACTACACCGTTTACATACAGAATAACTAAGAGCCCTAAGTGAAGGTCAGCAGTTTACATAACAGCAAACAAACACATTAAATAAAATAGAACATTTTCACATATTGACACTTCTAAAAAAAATTATTCACACAAAATTACAATTATATACAGTAAGTTTTGTTCCCTCCAAATGGGACAAAGAATTTTAAATTACAGATACACTACTTTGCATAGAATCAAATCACGACATCAAAGGCTTGACAAAGAAAAGATTACACAATTTTATGTTATCGATTCAAACACATTTACAGACGATCAACAATGTAACATTAAATAAAGCAAAAAAAAAAAAAAAACATACAGCATAAGAGCTGTGGTGTTACACACACAATGAGCATAGCGTGGAACAACATGTGTACCTTACCTTTGTGAAGTTCCCTCACATCTCTTGCTGTTGACAGAGAGATGTTGCATGCAGAGGAAGGAAATATATTAATAATCATTACTTGATCTAATATAGTAAGATCTTTTGATGAAAAAAAACGTGTTCACGTGCTACATATCAAACAAATCAATCCAGACAAAGCGTTATTATTTCTTGGTAGCTTGGTAGATGCTTTCAAAGAGGAAGACCCACCAGTCTTTCTTCTGCTTTGCAAAGAAATTGCTATCAGAAGGCCGGGAGCATACTTTTTCGTCCGGGCCGCGTGCGACCAACGGAGTGCTAGTTTGTGTGGTGGTGTGGTGACATTGTAGACCACGTTCCCTAAAGTTTTGTGCAGGAGGTCATTGAGAGTTATGCACCAGTAGTTGATAATCTCCGTTGTATACTGGACTTACGAACCACTGTCGGCAGGACCATGGAAAAAAATCTTTCTTCGACGCAATACATAACCATGTTCCACAATCCATGAAGTTGTATCTTTCGCTATTCGAAAGGGACCGACCTGAAAGGTATTTTGTGAACACATCTAAATATATAAAGTAGGAAAGCGTTCTAAGAAATATTTATTGTCGAGTGCTGTGCCCAGAGAAATTAACATACTTATGTAAAGTAGGTGGAAGAAAGCTATCTTGTTAGTAGAACAGCTAAAGGAAGGGTTAGGATGAGTTTCTTCCATGTCTTCCATGTCCATGTGAGCTAAACATGGCTAACAGTACAAACTGTGGGATCTAGAGTGATAAATGTTGATGGTGTAACAATTATTTGTGAACATAGAGGCGCTGCTGTTTCAACTTTAGATGGGTTTAGAAAGCGCTTCTTGGCGGGGCCTTTTCAGTTAATAATAAATTTATTAAACACAATTTTCTTTCTATCAATCTTTTGTGCTTCTGCATTTATGTTAAACTGAAAATCGCACCTAGATTTCATTTCTTTTTTTCTGTTTCTTCACTTCTCAGAAAAAGCTCTTTCACTTAAGCCGATAACTCGGCGAAGAGCGTTAACAATAATTTTGGTGTTTAGTCAGTTAAAACAAAGCGAAGTACCACAACACCTCAATATCGAGCGCGATGCAAAGAGATAACAAGCACACTATCCTGGTCAACTAAGGCGGCACTGTGGTCCACAAAACTTTGAAACAGAAGACAGATACTTTAGCTTACTTAGTGGAAAAGACATTACTCTACTTAAAATATCCCAAATCCGGAAAGAGTTATTCTTGTACCCGGTGTACACAGTGCATTCACATTAATGAGACTTCCACCTACGTGACTACTCACAGATGACAGGTGGCAGCGCTAGCAGATGTTCAAAATTGGTTCAAATGGCTCTGAACACTATGCGACTTAACTTCTGAGGTCATCAGTCGCCTAGAACTTAGAACAAATTAAACGTTGTAACCTCCACGCTGAATTTTAAATAATAACAATAATTAAATGTAAATGGGAATAGAGCCAAGTGTAACCTTCCCGTGAAAATATGAAAATGAAAAGAATTGAATAGAATTGCAAATAGTGCCAAATGTTAGCTTCCCACAGTAATAAAACTCAATGATAATAAAAATGTGCAAAAATGTTAAGTCCCCACAAAATTAACGTTATGGTGAACCTGATAAATTTTATAAGGGCAGCTGCGCTGACCTTAGGCCCTGTGCAATAATTAATCTGATAAATTGATTGTGGGAGGAAAAGCATAGGAAATATTGTTTCAATTGGAATGATTCTTTTCTTAAAAACGATTGCTTTGAAAACAAAATTATTATTTGGGCATTTCTTGAACAAATTAATTACAATTAACAGATGTTATTGGCTGAGCGCAATGCTGCTTCATTACCTTTGATAACAATATACCTCGTCCTGAATCGTGACCAGAGACCCATGTCGACGCCCGCCGACTCCTCACACACGACTACTGTCTCGCGCGCGCTACTAGCACTGACTGAGTGCAACTAGCAACAGAACTCTCGCGCGGTAAAGCGCAGACTAGCAACGATAAATAACTCTCTGGTCAGAGATTCTGTCATGCCTCGCCATCGCTGGTACATATGAGACGTACGCGTTTCAACGTTAACTAACCTAAGGACAGCACACACATCCATGCCCGAGGCAGGATTCGAACCTGCGACCGTAGTGGTCGCTCGGTTCCAGACTGTAGCGCCTAGAACCGCACGGCCACTCCGGCCGGCCAGCTGTGGTGGGTATGTAAGGGGTGTGTGTGTGTGGGGGGGCGGGGGGTAGGCGGCGGTGGGAAAACAATGTATTCGTAGTCGTAATTAGGAAAGGGAGCGATTTATCTGACGACCAACAGCGAATGTTCATTGGCTTTCGCACCAAGAGATAAAGCAGTTTCCGAAACTGCTAAGATTGTAAACTGTCGGGGCGCCTCTTTGGTTAAATTATACCGTGCATGGCAAAAAGGCTCTATCTAAATCCGACGCCGAGCAACCGCGGTACAGCATGGGACATATATTACAGCTGCGGAGATGTGTACGGGCGAATAGAAGTGCTATTATTGAGAAACTGACTGCTCAAATGAACCAACAGTGTCTCCTGAACGACCGTTCAGCCAACGTTGCTGCATATGGGCCTCCGCCGTAGGTTGTTGTTTCATGCACCCGTACTGACTGCTGTTCATCGGCGACGAAGACTAGAATCTGCACGCCAGATCAACAACTGGACGTCCACTGAGCGGGACAGGTGGCCTTTCCAGAAGAACAACGTTTTACGCTCGCCATTGCGTACGGCGTGAAACATCTCAAAGTAAACACCATTCATGCTTTATGGGCTGGGAAACGTTTTGGAAATTGTTGAAAATTTGTGGTGAGGCGTTGTGGGACCAAACAGCTGAGGTCATCGGTCTCTAAGCTTACACACTACTTAATGTAACTTAAACTAACTTACACTAAGGACAACACACACGCCCATGCCCAAGGGAGTATTCCAACCTCCGACGGGGGGAGTCGCAGGGACCGTGACAAGGCGCCCTAGACGGCTCAGCTACCCCGCGCGGCGAGGACGATTTCGTGGTATTCTCTGGGTGATCTCGTTTTCTCGAAGGCGCAATGGATCAACACAAGTATGCATCTGTCCTTTGGCATCGCGTCCACCTCTACATGCAGTTTGTTTTGCCTCAGCACAGCGGCACCTCCCAGCAGGACAAAGCGACGTGTCATTCAGCTGGGAGTGCACGTGCATAGCTCGAAGAGCAGCAGATGAGTTTACCGTACTGCCCTGGCCACCAAGCTCCCCAGATTTAAGCCTAACGGAGAATCGATGGGACCACATCGATCAGGCTGTTCGCGCCATGGATCTTCAAGTGAGATACCTAGTGCAGCTGGCCACGACACTAGAGGCGGTATGGTTCCACATCTCTGTCTACCTCATTGACTCTCTTCCTGTACGTGTCGCAGCGTTCCACACTACAACAGGTGGTTATTCAGGCTTTTGACAGGTGGTCGCATTAATGCGACTGGACAGTGTAGATGTTTGTGCCAATACAAAATTCCAGTTTTTTCGAATTACCTGCCCGCCGCCCAACGCGCTTGATAATTAGCTGATAAATGATGTCACTAGTTTTAACCGAAACTCAAAAGTTACTCATTGCCATTGATGTCTGTCATAATCGCTTCTATAAACGCTCTGTTATTCTTTAGCAGTCAGTTTAGATAAAGTATCACACCGATTAACGTAAATGTAAAAATATGTCGCCTGCCTTTTTGTCGGTGTTTATCATTACTTGCAGGTCTCTCTGTGAGCTGAATGGCTTGTTTTGAGTGGTGCGCTGACGTGCAGCTTCGTATCAGCAATAGCACGTGGATGGAAAGAAAAGCTATGAAAAGTGTAGTCAGAGAACAGTAACAGCATATTAAGCACCTTCTCTCCCTTCGTAATAATAATAATTGGCACTAGGGTGGTAATGAGGAACTGTTTTATGCGGCGACAGCAGTGCATACCCTCAGTTAATTATACGAACTCTGTAATTCGTTTGAGTCTACTCTGTATATTAAGAAAGTGCCATGGTTGAAATAACGGACGTCTCTGTAAACAAGATAGAAAAGGCTCCTAAGGCAAAAAAGTGATGAGAAGTAGTAAAAATGGAAGGCCAAGGAAGAAAACGTCACCTTAAGATGTGTGTAAGGCATGGTTGCGGCGTATCACCACTTCAATTTGAAACTCAAAGAAACAGTGAATGAAGTAATAAAAATTTCGTGACAGGCCAATGGGAACAGTCATTAATGCTAAGGTTCGTAGACAATATAACTCCCTGACTAGCCAGAAATGGCGTGTTAGAGTAAACGTCGACAAGTGCGAAGCCGTTCTGTTCACTAGAAGACCGAAGCAACTGCGCAAACACCGCTACTGCAGACCAATAACCCTACATGCACGTCCAATACGTTTCCGCGAGAAAGTCAAATACCTCGGTGTCTGGCTGGACCGGAAATTACTCTGGGGGGACCACATACAACACATGACCAACCGAGCTAGCGCGAGGCTCAAACAGCTCTATCCTATGCTCAACAGGCGTAGCACACTGAACAGAATGGTGTCGAGGTCCATGTACATGACACTTATCCGACCCCTGATGACGTACGCAGCTCCTGTCTGGGGATACGCTGCGCCTACACGCCTGCGCCGTCTGCAGCTCATACAAAACAAAGTACTCAAAATCATAAGCAATGCTCCACGATACACACGCATCGCGGACCTTCACCGGGAATACCGACTTGAGACTCTCACGGAGGTAATCCACAAACTCACCACAAGACTATACAGAAACTCCAGACATTCGCAGAACCCGTTTATTCTGAATCTGGGGAACTACGACCACAACCATAGATGGAAACATAAAAGACCAAAAGACATACTTGTAAGGGCATAACATCTGTGACCAAGCATACGCAAACATAACGGCACAGGTGAGCCCCTGTTAATCAGACGCCATTACTGGATATCCAGCTGAAATATACTGCCGAATAACTGGCACCACACAGGGAAGCCGTACCGTACACTGCATGCAAACAAGCTCCACACATCCCCCAGACAGTGAGACGATCTATGGCCGATCTCCCACTACTGTATAACGATCTTGATTGTTCCAGGAATGTAGCAGCTGCAGCCACTGGGACACATCGCCATCGCTTGTCACGGTAATGATGCATGATACCCATACTAACAAATCCAACCTCGCATGAGCTATCGCAGCTAGTAAGCCACTACTGCTCTTACTACCCATCCCACTGTCGCAGAGGTTTTTTTCCCACGGCACGAGCCATGGCACTTTTTTCCCTCTGCTCTTCAAATCGCTACCCTCACTCGCGTTTCGTCCACTATCTATCACCTGATGGACCGTGTTAATGCGTAGTCTTACCCACACGCACGGACAACATCAGAGCCCAGCATCCTGTGATCCACTTACTAGATAACTAACATGTTTACGGAGGTGACAGTAGAACTTTTGGTTTAGTCACCACGCTGGTGCGGGCGTGGAGGGGCCCCATTTCTATCCCTGACTAGATATACGGAATACTTAGTTTTGTTGACTGGAATGGACAGCAGCAGTGGACTTAGATCAGAACACAGCTTAACGATGTATAGAAAGAAAGATGGTGGTGAAAAAGAGTAGAATACATGGAAATGACGACCTATTTAAAATCTACACTATAAATGAGAAAGCAGCACGGGAAACGAAAGAATTCTCGTATGTAGCAAGTAATGTTGTGTTAGATGGTCGAGGCAAGGAAGATACCAGAAGTAGATTTCCACAGTCGAAGAAGGCTGTCTTCGACATAAAACTTCCGCTAGTCTCAGCTACTGATACGGAAAAGAACAAGTTCTTGAAACAGTACGTCTAAAGCGTAGAATTGCATGGAAATTAAATATGGAACAGCATAAATCTGGAGAAAAGCTGGAAACATTTGGAACGGATGCTCTGGGAGAAATAGATTAAGTGGCACAGATGATATAAGATATCAAGTAATGCTGAAAATAGCAGGTGAAAAAAAAAGTCAATGAAAGGCACATGTCCCAAGAACGGGAATGGTAGTAAGACATTTAGTACGTCATCCAGTAACAGTTAACTTGGCGCTGAAAGGACCAGTAGCGGGGAAGAATAGTAGAGATAAACAAAGACAATAACACAAGAACCAGATTATAGATAATGTTAGCAGGTACGCAGATACGTAAAAGTTAATAGCTGAGAAGAACTCTGAGTGGTAGTACACAGCCAATGAAAACTAATGACGTGAAATATCGTGATCAGTGTCGGCCATTCACAAGGAAACTGAAATGGCAGGTAGCATGGAGCCCGGAGTGGTAACGCGCTGAAATCAAAATATATAAAATTAACAAAGATATTTTGCATTTATTTGCCAGAGTGGCATTCGAACAATATAAACAATAATGAACAATTGAATTCCTGAGAAAGATAATATTTCAGTTAGCACAGAACTGTATGTGAATGTAGACTTTCTCGGCGTATGCTACAGTCAAAAGTCCTCTCGTTGGCAGGTCGCTTCGAAGAATATTATAATCGTTGTCTCCAAACAGAGTTATTTTTGCTGAAGATGACGAGTATGACACTCTTCGAAACGTCGCTGTAATTTAAAACTGCCACCCAGCTGGAAAACTCAGGACTCTTCATCAACTTAGAATTATTTTGCCTTCCTCCAGAAAAGGTTTTACCAAAGCACCCACAAAACTATTATTAAACCATAGAATCAGAATCTAATTTCAGGTTCTTCTTTTACGCATTTCAGCAAAATTTTGAATTGTTGGACATAAGTGTTTAAAAGCCCATATAGATTGACAGAATCAGTATCAACAGAATTTACAATTTTTATGAAAGAGCTGAAAACAAATATACGAAGGTTATTCGGAAAGTAAGGAACGGACGGTCGCGAAATGGAAACCACAGTGAAAATTCGTTGACTTCTGCACAGGTGTATTGGGCAGTGTCTCTAGTATGCCCATCGATCGCATTCTTTCTAGTTCTGAGCACGCAGGGAGCACCTATAACAATGGTGTCTCCCGCGAAGTACGAGGGCCTGTTGGGAAATGTCGCCTGAGGCAATGCAGAAAACATTATATAACTGTCGTGCGTTTTATTCTTCAAGACAATTCTCAGCCGCATTCCGTAGGGGCAATGAAGATCCTCCTGCATAGTTTTCAGTTGGAAATGTTTGATTACGCACAATACAGCCCGTAATCGTCTCCCTCTGAGTTTTATCTCTGCTCACATGAACCGCTGGCTATGAAGACAACATTTTGACACAGACAACGAGCTGTAGGCCAGCGTAGAGAATTGGCGGAAGGCACTGGCGGTTGCCTTCTATAACGAGGGTATCGGAAAGTTCGTACACCGCTACGGCAAACGTCTAAGTTGGATCGGCCACTATGGAGATAAGTAGCTGGAAGTTTTAGATAACTGTTGCAAATAAAACAGTTTTGATTTTCACTGTGGTTTGCATTTCGCGACCTATCGTTTATTACTTTCCGAATAGCAGTCGTATTTGGTAAAATATCAAGCGTTGACATAAGGTGTCCAACTAGAGCGTAGCTCAACATCGTCCGCTCGTATCATTCCTCTCAGATAAGGTACTCTAAAACGCAGGGCATAAATTAAAACCACTTAGCCACAAGGTGACAAAAGCCGGAATCAGTAACAGATCGCATAGCAAAAGATCTCTTAAGTTTATTTCAGCCCTTAACTATAACAAAATAAGTTTTTATATTTCTGCTACGTAATACAGAATTTCTAAAAAAAATTGTCATTTTAACACAAGAGTGTGTAAAAAGGAACAAACAGTTCAAAATATTAATCTTTCACGGCAGTTTTAACTCATGGGCCTTTAAAAAGGAAACACAAATTAAAATGGGTAATTCCCTTTATATGAAACCATTATTGCACCTTCAGCAGAAAAGTTTCATTTTAGCAGGATATTTCTTTTTACAAATGCGTTGTAGAAATAACACGGACATGTTCTTATAACTTGGAATACTGACCAAAATTGAGAGCTAAGACAAATATAACATTTGAAAGATGCATGTTGTTGTGAAACTAATACGATTTTAACGTAATAGGGACAGTTTATGTGAAATGTAGATTTTAAACTGGTTCATCATCTATATCTAATCTTCCATGTCAGCTCCCTTGGCTGTTTCTGTGAAAATCATGATGAACAATTAAACCACTGCCTATACAGTAATAATCTAAAGACGTGCAGTGAAAACGAGTTGTTAGGGAGCAGGTGGCGGATGGGTTGCCTGGAGGAGACATGTGGTACTCTAATACTTGGTACATAGTCCGATTACAGCGTATTTATTTGCGTGGCGTGAAAATAGGTTCCCTTCTCTTTCTATTAATATAAGACGTGGGAGAGAAGTAACTTTAGGAACTCTTGGAGCTGCTTTTTCATAAGTGATGAATGGTAGTCTAAATTACAAAGTGAAACTTGATTTCTTAAAGCACAATTACCTCGCTGAACAAGGTCAGACTCCCAAACAATAATTACACAAATAAAGAAAGCCTTACACACAATAGAACGTGCCCTCACACAACGGCTCAGTGAATATGTAGGGAAAGCACTCACTTGGGAAGGAAAATAAGGAAGTCATGACGAATAATAAAGGAAAACATTACTCTTGCATCTTCGCAGACGCATCTGAAACACTCGCTTCTCTGCTAATAATCGTTTACTTCTGCAGTACGGGTGACAGAGTAAAGGGAAACCCGACCTGGTGCAGAACTGGATGACTTTCATTTACTGAATACGAAATCATTACGACGTGCGAGAACGACATCAAATGCCTCCCTAATATGACTGCGTAGCCAAACGTAAAGCAACACAAAGCTGACATGATGTAACACTTTGCTACCACGAGCAACATAAGCGCTCCTGCGGTCACGTCCGTGTACCCACCTACGGCAGGTAGACGACGCCAAGTGCCAACCGAGAACTGCCGCGAACTCACTTCCACAAGTGAAGCCATTCCCCTTCTCTTAGGAGAAACAACATTCGCAAAATTTAAAGGTGACTAGTGAATCTCTCTGCCTTCTATTGACACTTCTTGATCCTTGATTGAAACTACCTCTATCCCTCTCGTCTCCATCCCCACGCTCCCACGAGCACGGGTCCTTTGTTGAAAAGAAAGACGAGGAGGTGACGGTTAGGTTTTGAAACAACCAGTCGTCCTCTTATCTCTCGCTCAGCCTCAGTTCGTCCTAGTTGTCGCCAAACCAGGAGACTGTCTCATGCAGTGAGAGTAGAGGTCCGTTAAATTTGAAACACTCTAATCATGGTCCGTTTGTGGCCCCCCGTTTGGCTCTGTGTCACGCTCCGAGACTCTCTCTCTCTCATCCTAACCGATGTCCTGATTAGAGTAGAGGGAGAAAATTTTCGTCTGATTCTGAATACGCCAATTATTCTCTCGTTTGTAGCACCGTGTCTGACTGTCTCAAGATTCGTGTCTCCCTGTCATATCCTAATCGACGCTCTGTTTTGACTGGCGAGGGAAAGTTTTCGATAAACTTTGAAATCCAAATCGACGGTCCCGCCAACTGTGGCCTCTTTCCTTCCTGTGACATCATGGCACACTGATTATCAACTACTCATACAATCATTCAACGACATTTAAGTGTTGAAAAAGGAAACTTAAAGTAGCATCCGTAGCAGTAAATGAAATAAAAACGTGTAGGCTGTCCCAACTGCCTTCTAGCGGTTTTACTGCAGTCTTGTCAGCGTAAAAACTTAGCATGGCATACAGAATACGGTGGAACAAACATGACTTGCCAGTGCCACGTTTTTTCAGGCACAATTCGTTAATCTGTATGAAATGAACTGACAATCACGCTTCACCGTCGGTACTCAAAGGTAGAAATCGTTATAAGCGAGATCCCAAACTAAATTTCTATGACAAGGACTCGTTCGAACAAAAGGGTTTTCGCAAATGTGAACCAGCACTTTAGTCACACATAGTGAAATGTGCTCACCGTTTTCTTTCTACGATGAACCTTGGCAGTATTGTACTAGGCATTCACAAACAGAAACAAGAGAGCAACATATGACTCTGAAGACAAGAATACAACTGCCAAAAGAATTAATATAGTAATGACTTACCTCAAAATAATTTGAGATAAAAATCGTAATAATAAATACAATGTCAACCTCTAAAATTTAAAATTCAAGCGGTTTAAAATAAAATAACAACATCACCAGTCAGATTAGATAGAGCAGTTAACGCACCTAAACTATACGTTTTTACAACAGACGACTGTGAAGACGTGAACCTCCCACCACGAAGGTACAGTTTTCACAATTACGGAGCGCCATCCATAACACGATGAATTGGATCTCCAAGCCTGGTTGCCATTCAACATACGCAACAGCAAGCAAAATTCTCCCAGCAGAGCTACTCACTGATCATTTTGATGCCTCAGGTGGGATCCGGCGAACCCATCGTTATGATAGGGAGATGTATAATGAGCGCTAAGTATCGATAGCAACGCACGCACGGCTCAGAAATATCACGAAACGTGCCTTGACCTGGAATGCTGGATAGGGACTTCAACTCCACTCCAACAATTTCGGATTTTATGTTTTAATTATTGCATCACCCAAGATCATGATGATTCTACCTTGATCTCATCACGGTGTTGGGAGCATTCCATTTACTGAAACAAGTATCGTATATAGAGGCGTCCCCCGCCATGTTTTTTCAACTGTATGTGAAGGGTAACCTTAGGAACTACTGTTGGGGTTTTGATATGATTTTACTAATAGACAGACTGATTCACAAGGAAGGTTGTGTATACAATTTATTACCCCTATGTCAGTCGTCCAGCCATGGATACTTAGTGCCACATGTGCAAAGCCGGAGCATGTCACTAAGTCATATACAATGACGGAAAAATTCCCAACACCAGGTTATAATTAATGTAGTGTAATGAAATTTCTGGAATACATTTGGCTATGTGACAAATTTAAATGAGTAACGTTGCAAGATGACAGATTAATGTAGGAACGAGAAAAGCCAATTCGGATGTGAATAGCCGATGTAACCGCCAAAATATTGAATACAAGGATGCACACTTGAATGCATTGTGTCGTGCAGGTCCGGACTGTCTGTTTTTGGGATGTAGTTCCATGCCTATTGCACTTGGTCAGTCAATGCAGGGACGATTGGTGCTGTTTGTGGATGACGCTGCAGTTGTCATCCAATGATGTTCCATGCGTGCTTGATCGGAGATTCTTGATTGGAGACAGATCTGAGGACCGAGCAGGCCAAGGGAACGTGTTGACACACTATAGAGCATGTTGGGTTGGAACAGTGGTATGTGGACTGGCGTTACCCTGTTGGAAAACGCTCGCTGGTATGCTGTTCTTGAATGGCGGCGCAACAGGTCGAATCAGCAGACTGACGTACATATTTGTAGTCAGAGAGCGTTCGATAACAACGACAGTGTTCCTGTCTCATACGAAATAGCACCCCATGCCATAACTCCAGGTGTACATCAATGTGTCTAGGCTGCAGACAGGTTGGTTCGATTGTAACCGCTGCACGGCCATTACTGGCTCCGAGGCATAACCAGCTTTCATAGGAAAACACAACAGACCTCCGCCCTCCAATGAGCTCTCGCTTGACACTACAGAAGTCGTAAACGGCGGTTGTTTTGGGCCAGTGGGATGTGCACTATAGGTCAGAGGTCATCTGGCTCGGAGCTGTCTTGAAGTAACTGATTGTATCATTTCATTGTGTCACTGTGGTGCCAACTTCTGCTCTAACTGTGCTACAGAGTATGGGGCGGTACGCATACGTCGAATACAATGGTCTTCCCTCTGGCTAGTGCCGTGTGGCCATCCGGAGCCGGGTTTTCTTGCGACTGTTCCTTCCCGCGATCACCGCTGCCAGCAATCGTGTACACTGGCCACATTCCTGTCAAGTCCTTCTGCACTATCGCGGAAGGAAAATTCAGCTTCTCGCAGCGTTATTATACGACCTCTTCCAAGCTGTTGATAATTGTGTCTTCGCCATCTTAAAGCCATTATGGACTAACATCAACTCACTACCTCCAACCTCAATAGTAACTAACGCTGAGGACCGTTACAGCACGTATTTAAAGCAAACCTGATTTCTAACCTCATACTGGTGCTTCTAGGGCCACTCTTATGTGACTGACGCAAAATTTGAATACACATCTTCCATCAAACGTAGAAACAAATCTACCAACTTTCGTGTATCTTGCTCAACTCCTTAATTGTGTTGGAATTTTTCTTCAGTGTATTACATTTTACTTACGTATTTCTCAGCGTTTAGCAAAGCTGACTTGCAGTACGAGATGAGATAAAACAAAGAAACAGTAGTTCGTCAGTGAAAAGTTCTCGTTTGCGAGAGTATTCATAGTCACAGCTTACGGTTTTGCTAATATTTGTTCCACTGTGCAGCTCGGTGATGCACTGCTCTGCTGGAGTAAAACTACCTTTGATTAAAACATGCATCTAAAATACCTGCATGTGCTTCCACGGCTTGCAAAGCATTGCTGCGGTGAGCTGCACCTGGTCAGGTACTCAGCGGCGTGTGTACATTTCATCATCGTCATACTTCACCCGGCGCACTCTCGTTACACCACTGTTGTCGTCTGAAGAGGCAACTATATCGTTTGCTTATGCTTTACTTAGTGCCATTACGAGAATTATGTTGACTGATAAACAGTAAGTTCCCTTGTTTCAAAGCGTCTGTTGTCATTATCACACACACACACACACACACACACACACAAATTGAGCGAGAGAACGAGAGCCAACAACAGATCTACACCAATCCCAGAACTAAGTGACACTTGTTTGATGGATTTCTTCTTCTTTATTCATCAGTCTTCTCACTGGGCTTGATGCGGCCGCTACGAGTCCCTCTCCTGTGCCAACCTCTTCATCTCAGGACTAGCAACCGCCGTCCTCAATTATTTTCTGGGTGTATCCAATCCCTGCCGCCCTCCACAGTTTTTGCCATGTAATGTTCCCTCTAGTACCATGGAAGTCATTCCCTGATGTCTCAGGAGATGTGCTATCACCCTGTCCCTTCTCCTTGTCACTATTTTCCACATATCTCTTTCTTCTCTGATTCTGCGCAGAATCTCCTCATTCCTTACTTTTCATGGATTCTGGGTAACTATTATGTGTTTAATGTGGTAAACATTTTGCATGCAAATGGCTGCACAGCCGAAACAGCGCAATATAAAAAATGAAACGAAAATGGATATAAAAAATAAAAGTAAAATGGACATAAAATACAGGGAAGTAATTTCTTTCAAGTAATACGTAAGAACTATGTTACGAAGCAGTCACGGTGAAGAAAATCCTGTACGACATCAGGTTACATTAATGGTAGAATAACTCGCTGCGTCCTGACAGTTCGACTGATGACCCTGTAGTTTAGTCTCTTTATCTCCTAACCAACCAACCAACCTACCTTCACGACAGTTCCATTCATCGTGCCACATTTCACCACTGTTCGACCATTCTGTCGGTTTCTTTCGCGTTACCTATGCCAGCTTTCAGCTTACATTTCTTGAAACTTTCGTGATTCTTGCTTGTACACTGGTTTACATGTAATTTTTGCCCCTTGTTCATATTTATAGTTTCACTTATTAGTATTACCTTCTAAACTTTCGAAAGGGCCTCCGTACTGTTTCCTCTAACCATCAGTGAATCTCTGTTAACACATTATACAATAAACAAAGAGTCGAGACACCGTCACTTAACTCTTGAGTAAAAACGATTCAAACAAATCCGGCACTGGAGAAAACTGAATTTATTTTTCCAGATAAAGCCCGCGAATACCACAGACATGTGGTAATTCCGTATATTCAGCATATCCCAGTAGAGTGTGTGGTGAAGGGCCATCTACCGCCCATACTGGGTCACTCACCTGTCAGCTCCGTAGAGGTAGCCGGTGATGCCTGCTCCGTGGCAGACGTTCGTTCGTACGAATCAGCTATTTGCTAGCAGCGCGCCACTTCAGCCGAGAAGTGTTATTACCGCCCAGGCAACGAAACTCTGCTTTAAGTTTAAATGCCGAATTTGCCACATTCCAGTGCTTCACACAATACTTTCATAACGTAAGAAGGTAGCATCAATGTCAAGTGCAGCAATCTTACTTATAGAGATACGAAAATTAGACGCAGATTTTAAGTCCGACATTAACCAGTCACTTATTGTGAAATACGACGGGCCTTAAATAAGTAATAAAACATATCTTCTTTCTCAGCCAATTTCAGTTGAAAAAAATGCGTAATTTGTTATGGGACATCGTGCAATATTACAGCTCGAGCCCCTAGTTTCATGAAGTTCCCACAGGTGGTGGCACTTACAAAATGGCGTATGTAGCGGAGGTGCGTTCCAGACAGAATACTGTCGTTGAGTTTCTATTGGCGGAAACCCAGAGCAACCCACAGATAATCCTAGGCGACTTCAGAACGTCTACACAGATATGACAGTGAATAAAAGCACGGTGAGTTGTTGAGGAAGGTGTCTTGTCATCATCGCAACAAGGTCGCGAATGCCTGTCCGAGATCCAGCGTGACAGCCGGCCACAAACAACTGTGACTTCTGTAATGTTGGAACGTACGGACACTCTCATTCCAGGTGATAGACGGATGATAATTAAACACTTCGCGGCACAACTGAACGTCTTTATTGGTAGTGCTGATACACTCGTCCACCAATTGGGGTATTCGAACGTCTCGATAAAGAGCAGTGAAGGATCATCTGTGCGGAACTGTTGGCGCTTTACGAGTCTGACAGTTTTCTGTTCAAAATCATCACAGGCGATGAAACATGGAAATGAAATGAAATTTGTGTGAAATCTTATGGCACTTAACTGCTAAGGTAATCAGTCCCTAAGCTTACACACTACGTAACCTACATTATTTATAAGGACAAACACACACACCCATGCCCGAGGGAGAACTCGAACCTCCGCCGCGACCAGCCGCACAGTCCATGACTGCAGCGCCCAAGACCGCTCGGCTAATCCCGCGCGGCTGATGAAACATGGGTTCATCGCTTCGAACCGGAGATAAACTGGCTATCCATGGGGTGGCGGAACACAACATCTCCTCCGAAGAAAAAGCAGAAAAGCCTTCTCCATGACAAACAAGGTCACACACAAGTCTGTCTACCCTAGAAGAGCTTACAAAAATTCTTTGGACTGTTCTCCCCTATCCCGCATATAACACGCAATCCGTAACTTCCAGATTGTATGTGTTTGGCCCAATGAAAAATGCACTCCACGCGAAGCAGTAAGTGGCTGGTGGAGGGTGACCGATGCAACGTGATGGTGGCTCCGACGTCGACCATTAGAGTGTTACCATGCGGGCATATAGGCCCTTCCAGTGAGATGGCGTAAGCCGGCCGCTGGGGGCCGAGCGGTTCTAGGCGCTTCAGTCGGGAACTGCACGACCGCTACGGTCGCAGGTTCGAATCCTGCCTCGGGAATGGATGTGTGTGATGTCCTTAGGTTAGTTAGGTTTAAGCAGTTCTAAGTTCTAGGGGACTGATGACCTCAGATATTAAGTCCCATAGTGCTCAGAGCCATTTGAACCATTTGAGATGGCGTAAGGTTATCGCATGGAACGAAGATTGTGTTGTAAAGTATAATTTTGTACCCAAAAGAGTAGGGAATAATATAGTGTATTGGAATCCAGGGGAAAACAAACTCGCTTTCAGAAAAAAAAATGTGTTGCATTACTTATTGAACGCATTTCGTAACTGTTAGCCAGCCATTTGTAATAAGTCTGACGGTATATCTAGCTTTTCACTTTACACTAACGAAAAAAAGGTTTTTCTTTAAATTTATAGATTTTAAGTTTCTTTGTCATTAACT
Source organism: Schistocerca nitens (assembly GCF_023898315.1). Classification (NCBI taxonomy): domain Eukaryota; kingdom Metazoa; phylum Arthropoda; class Insecta; order Orthoptera; family Acrididae; genus Schistocerca; species Schistocerca nitens. Next base: position 696,129,425 of record NC_064615.1, on the reverse strand, counting down.
TCATATTTCTTAATAAATTTGTTTTCTTATTGATTGTGTGGAAGTATAAATATAACGTAAACGTCACTTGTGAATTGTTGTGAATAACTGAGTGTAATATGAGACCGAGGAGCATGTATCTGGACTGGATCAGTGAGTGATACACAACAAGGAAATTTGTTATTTGTATTACGCCAGTTTACGGTATTGGGGAAACAAGAAACATACGCCGGATTTGAATTTTATGAAGAAAACTGAATTAATTTTCTACGAGTGGGTTTTCAGAAGCTTATTATTTAATGAATTGATCTAAAGAAATGTTAATAATGCAATTATTTCAAGGTAGATGACATGGAACAATGAGGTTTAGAATAGCAAGCTGACTGCTTATGATGAATCCTACCCAATCAAAAGAGAGCACATAGTTTGTATGGCGAGAGAGAAAGAGCGTTCTGGAGGCTACACGATTCGGAGTTCGGACATCATGGCGATCAGACGCGTTAGCACTGAGCTCTTAAAATACGTTCAAGAGTTGACTGATCGTGGTCTTAAAAAGATCGTAGAGCGTCGGAAACTAATATTGGGGAAATGTGATGTCAAATGTGCAAATTATGGATTTTCTATGTGAATTGTGACTTTCTTGAATAATTTAAATCCGTATGGCGTACTGTAGAAATCGTAATCCAGAACTGAAAGTTCAAAGTGATCAATTTGTAGCGTACTGAGCGGACAGTCAGACAATTCTATGTTTTTTTTATTTTTTTTTTTATACCGTGTTAAGGTGAATGCCATAAGCTGTCTATTAAGAGTGACTGCCCATACGTGTGAACGTCTTATTTGAACTGCAAAACAGTATAGACTTGATAGTTGAAAGAAGATTCAGGAGTGACAATATAGAAGCTTGGCAAACCAAAACATTTCATGCACCTTGTTGCTACGTTTATCGCGTCTCTGCGACAGCTTCTCTAGACGAGAAGCTCTGTTCTCAGCACCAGGGAAAGCGTGTGCTGCAGAAGAAGATAACCGAAAGCTGGGTGGACCATTTTTTTATAAGCAATATACCGCACCGCCACAAACATTGCCACTCAACTGCAAGCACAAAGCACAGACTCCCGTAGCTGTCTGGTCGAAGAGATCGTCCCCATCCTGCTGTTACAGACATGCATGAGGAGCAGGCTTGACGGGAATTGCTGACAACGCCCACCTGAGAAGGCAGTTCTTAGGCCACACACTGTCTGCTTCTTGGAATACTGCACTTCATGATCATATGCTGATGCGCCAGAGGATTATGACCGGTGCCCACCGTGACGTTGGATGCCGCCTTGTGGGGCTGCGGGCACGTGAAGCCGTAGCAAAAGTATGTCTGACGGATGGTATGTAGGCCTAGAAACTGTGAAGAACGCAGTAAAAGTGTAACCTGTTGGAAGTAATGTTACACCTCATAGAAAATGTTGTGATATGATGCCTACAAGGTCCGAATGATTTCCATTGAAGATGGTCACACAGTAGCCGAAATCTATTTCAGTCGTTATGAGCGATACTGTCACTTATCCAAAATTTATTGACAAGAATGCGGTCCTGGCGCACATGGTTCCCAATAGAATTAGACATTAATAAGTGCTACTCTGAGAAAAATTGATGGCGGGCCGCATCAAACCAGTCAAAGACTGATGATTAAAAGTATGTAAGCGGAGTAGACACGGATGGGGCACCACTCTAGCCAAGATATGGGCTGCAAATAGGGAAATCCATCAAGATGAGCGACTTTGACAAAGGGCAGATTATTATTACTGATACACCCTGCTAAACCCACAGGTCCGGCCGTTGTGGCCGAGCGGTTCTAGGCGCTACAGTCTGGAAACGCGCGACCGCTACGGCGGCAGGTTCGAATTCTACCTCGGGAATGGGTGTGTGTGTGATGTCCTTAGGTTAGTTAGGTTTAAGTATTTCTAAGTTGTAGGGGACTGATGACCTCAGCAGTTAAGTCCCATAGTGCTCAGAGCCATTTGAACCATTTGAAACCCACAGTTGTGGAAAGGGGCCAAATAAGCGGCTGTCAGTTACATTCGAACATACGATCTTTGATTTGATCAAACATCACAACAGCCAACAAAAATTAAAAAAAAAGAACATAGATTTAGTTTTGGAACTTAATAAGCGGCTGAATGTGCGATACAATCTCATGACTTAAGGGCAAGACCACTTTAATTTAAAAAAAAGGCTGAAAGCCAATAACTTAAAGCTCATCCAAAATCAGAAATTTAAAAGGCAAAGCCTTATCTTAAAACAGTTTCTTAATTAGGCTGAAGGCCCAAACCATCTGACGCCTTAAGGGCAATAGAAACCTTAATCTAAAAATCGGCTAGAAGCCAGACAAGTACAAACAACAAAAACAAACAAGAAAAGGCAGTACACCCAAGGGCACTCAGAAGTTCCGAGGGTCAGCCTGGAATTCAAACACTAACTCTCACTTAGGTGAGGCAGGCAGTCGGCCCAACCATTGTCGATTCGACGACAACCCAACCGATAGACAGTCAAAGGACCGACTGACAAGATAAACTGCACTCCACCCGACCAGCGCACAACTGGGAGTTCAATGGAACAACGTAGAAGGTATTGGCGCCCACAAACAATTATACATTAAGCTGTCAAACTACACATCATGCTGGACAGCGACACGATGAGGAAGATACACTGCCTGAATTTACGTCAACGGCCAGGGCAGGTGACCGGAACGTTAACGGCCACAAGGCAGAAGATTCCGCTGGTGCACTTCAATTCAAATAACGAAGCACATTTAAATCCCACTGGAGGGTGGCTAAAATTTGCCAACTTGAAAACAGACGTTGTTGCTCGGGGGAATATCCCAACAGCCGGCAACGAACGACACAATGTTAACAGTCGTGATTAAGTCAAAAGTCATCTTCCATGTCCAGGATCGGTGTGCCACGAACCTCGTAGCAATCGGAACAGCACCACACACTCCGACACTGCATAGAGGCCGCCGGCGGGCCCAGCCAGACCACGTGCCATGGAGATTTCCTCGCTGTTCCACGCCAACCGACCGACTCCCCAGGCCCGGATATGGTGAAGGACCAAACATACGTCGGCCGATGAGACGAAAAACCGACCAACCAACAGTCGTCCCGCTTCAATCTTCCTCCGTCAGACAGAGCGTGTGTGTCGCCAGCGGTCGAAGAGCACTGGCTGTACGCTCCTCGCCGGCACTCCGTCCCCGACTTCACTGCTGCTGCGTCCCGACTGCACTGCTGGTCCGTCTTCAACTGACTAGTCAGACACACGACGACCCGGAAATACTATCGGTCGCTCCAGAGATGGTACGACAGTGCGCTTATCGATACGCGCTGCTGCTGCTGCTCATGGGCAAGTGAGGCAGGAAGTTAGTGATGCCAATAAATGGAATAAGAAAACGAGGCGGCAGTCCAGTAATAGAAGACGACAAACAGTAAATGGCGTGAAAGTGAGCCGTGCACAGATCAGACCCTGTGAACGAGTGTCTCGAGAACGGCAAAGCTAACCGAAAGTTCACGTGCTACTGGCCTGAGCATATACGGAAAGAGGTAGAAGGACGGTTAATCTACCACTAAGTGCTAAATGGTTGGACGTCCACGACTCTTCACAGAACATGGATTTCGGAGGCTTGTCTGCTCTGTAAAGTAGGGTAGATAATGATCTGTGGCATCTGTGCTGGAAGAGCACAATGCTGGTGCACAAACAAGTATTCCGAAGCACACCGTCCATCGTACATTGTTGCACATGGGAGCTCCGCATCAGTCCACCCCCATATGTTCACATCTTGAGCCAATGACATCGCCAATTACGGTTGCAGTTGGTGCGGGACCATCAGGATTCGACCGTCGATCAATGGAAGCGTGTCGGCTCTTCGGGTGAATCACATTTTTCAACAACAGGTCCACGGTTGCCTCCACAGACGCCAACATCGAGGTGAACGGCGGCTCGAAACGCACAGAGAGCCACGGACACAGGCCGGTGGGAACATTATTATGCTATGGGAGACATACTCCTGTGCTCCCATGGGACCTGTGGTAGTAATTGAAAACACGCTGACAACTGCCAACCATCTTCATCCCTTCGTACTTGATGTCTTCCCGAAAGGCGGTGTCATCTTTCAACATTATCATTGCCCTTGTCTCGGAGCCAGAACAATACACAGAATTATAGTGAACTCATGTTGGCGTCTCGGCAACCAAATTAACCTAATGCAATTCCTACGGAACCCTTCTGCGTCGCTATCGGGCGCCATCACAGCGTACGCAAATCACGGGCCCCTTATTTACGCGAATTACATGGCTTGTGCGTAGACATCTAATACCACATACTTCCACAAACCTACCAACAAACTGTCGGGTCCTTGACACGCCGAATCATTGATGTATTTCGTTTCAAACACGGACAAAGAGGCTATTCAGCAGGTGGTGAAAATATTTCCGCCCACCAGTGCACTATGTGTAGCAGACTGTCTATAGCAGTCAGCTACGGCGTATCAACACGCTCGCGGGTCCGTCGTGCATGCCGCCTGCGGGGCGAGGCTCAGCCTGTTTTGGCTTTATTGGGTCCTTCTTGGAAGTATCCGGCACAGCTCGCCATTTCATGTACAGTGTGATTACAATTAAAATTAAACTTTGAAGCTGCTGTAGAAACAACAAGACTGGCCAGAATGACGTCAAATTGCAACGGAATATTATCGGAGCAGGGGCAACACGTATGGTAGAAGAAAAATAAATAATTACAACATTTAGCAATAGATAGCGCTGTAAGCATCATACGTTAATAGTGGTCGACCGCAAATGACAAATGAATCATACAACGATGACTAAGGTGTACCTTTTACGTTAAACAATCTGTACCACTCAGTGTTGATGGGTGTAAAAGTGTGATACTGTTAGTTACGTAAGCCTATCCACCACGACAAGGTCAAGTCACATCGGATGGGAAAAGCCGGTTTCTAATTGTCCTCAGGCCAAAAACCGCATAAAAAGCATCAATCACATCTGTTTTTAATTGTCCTCAGGCCAAAAACCGCAAAAAAATCAATAAAAATCAAATCGTTCATTAATTTCCGAGTGCCTGGTGCAAAAAATGTTCAGTATGCTGTCCACCGTTTTCTGCAACAAATTCAAATCGAGAAACAGCATGTTCCACAACTGATCGAAGTGTTAACGGTGTCACGTTCAGAATGTGTTGAGTATTGTGTGCCTTCAATGTACCTAAGATTGCAATCGGAACCCTGAACACATCTTTCAATAGCGCCACAGCCAGAAGTCACACAGATTAAGATCAAGTGATCGGGAAGGCCAGGCTGTAGGAAAGTGGCGCTGATAACCCTAGCATTTACGAAATGGCGCTTCAGCTGCTGCTTAACTGGACTTGAAATGTGCGGGGGTGCGCCATCTTGCATAAAAATGATCCCAGACACACATCCACGCTGTTGGAGAACTGAAATGACGTGATTGCGCAATAGACACTCAAAGCGTTTACCAGTGACGGTACTGGTAACGGGACCGGAAGCACTTGTCTCGTCGAAAAAATGTGTCCGTATGATAAATGATGCCGTAACCCCACACCACAAAGTGACATTTTCAGGAGGAAGTGGTACTGGTTGGTTTGCGTGTGGATTTTCCGTTGCCCATATTCGACAATTCTGTGTATTGACATATCCTGCCAGATGGAAGTGGGCTTCCTCTGTCCACAAAATCTTTCACGGCCAATCATTGTCTACTTCAATGTAACTAAGAAATTCCAAAGCAAAGGTCTCTCTTGGCAGGTCAACAGGAAGCAACTCGTGCACATGGGTAATTTTGAGTAGATAGTGACACAGTTCGGTGGAGATTCAATTCTACGTTCACTTCCCACTTGGACAGCAGTGACGGGGCAATGCTTCTTGCACTAGTGTATGCGGGACACTAAAACTGCTGATAACTGCTTGCGTGGGCCACATAGTATATATTTATACATCACTTTGCGAATGATTCGGTTCATCGGATCGTTTTTTAACTTGCGGTACGCAGTATCAGTTACTGTTGTCGCATCTTCTTGAGGTAATCTACAGAATTCATAACAACTGTAGTATTCTCGTTATCTAATGTCGTCACAACAATACTTTCGTTTCTCTTGAGTTCATTAATAGCTTTCCTTTCTTGCGCCGATACATAGATTTTGGGTGGTTTCGTTTTCCATAAAATTCTTGACCCATCTTATCGGCCTGCACATTCGGAAGACAAAACAAGGATGCTTCAACAGGAATTCTCTTAACTGTAGTTGCGAAATTCAGGCTTTTGCCCAGAACTGAAACAGCTGCTTTATCAATTACCTTTGATTAGAGATTCATCACAACTCGTTTTGGATGTATAATGGAGTCTTTCTTCGTCACTTTATCCGTTAGTTTCTCGAACTTCTTTTTTTCTTTCATAGCACTGGAGACAGAAAATCTTGCTGAATGATTAAACGTTATTCTGCCCTTTTTATCCCAGTCTTGTAGTGAGAGAGCCGCCGTCAGTGAAAAGTGCAAAGCAATTAAAACGGAGCTAACGTAAGTCAAGAGCTTCATGGGATTCACAATTTCGTTAACGGAAAGATTGACGTGCATTTGAACATTTATATTATGAATAATGTAATTATAAGAATTTGTCCGTCTATAACATAAATATATGTTTAAAGGAACATCATTTATGATATTCATTATATTCATTGCTCACTCAAAGATATGATAGAATTTATGTAATACTGCCAATTTTGAACCACGAATTGGTGCATTATGTGTTGTTAATAAATTAGGTGTCATATGTTGACACGCCTTGAAAGGGTAATTATTGTGCTTTGACCCTTGAGCGTATTGTTTCTGTCAGGGACAATCATTCTTCTACACAGACATTTCTCGAGCCCAGGAATTGAACCCGGCACTCCTCCTACATCAAGCAAGTTTCCTAGCGACGAGTTATTGGACCAGTTATAAGTGTACAGTGTTTGCTTTCAAGCGCTGGTATACGTTTAGCAGGGTCCTCTCTCTGTTGGTGAGCAGCCCCTTTGCTGTTCTGCTTAGGCAGGCCTTTCGACATATGAGGTATCCGGGATTAACTAACGTCAACGGAGGACACAGTGCATGGGCCACCTGGTATATACACTGATGAGCCAAAGAAACAGGTACACCAGCCTCATATCGTGCAGGGCCCCCGCGAGCTCGCAGAAGTGCCGCAACACTACGTGGCATGGAATCGACTAATGTCTGAAGTAATGCTGGAGGGAATTGACACCATGAATCCTACAGGTCTGTCCATAAATCCGTATGAGTACGAGGGTATGGAGATCTCTTCTGAAAAGCAGTGGCACCTGGAACATTCTTCCGAGTTTAAACACTTCCGCTAGCCACCTCCCCAGACATGAACATTACCTCTTCTGTCACTGTCTCTCTCATCTTTGTTATCACAGAGATATACAGTGTCATTATCACTGGTTCTCACCTTGTTACATTTCCTCCCCCTGCGCTCCCCCTAGCACTGTGTCCTTCACTCTTTTTTTTTTTTTTTTTTGGCACTCTTGTGTCGTTGACAACTATGTTCTCTTTCTCCCACACTGTCATAGTCTCCTTCGCTTTTTCTGTAACACAACCACTGTCTTCTGTCTTCCAGTATTTATTACTTTTCCATCCTTTTGCCACAGCCAGTGTATTGTTCTCTCTCAGTAGAGAAAAAGAAATATGTTCATGTGCCAGAAGCATAAAGGTGCTAAGGAACATAGAATTAGGCAGCTGGTACTCCCATTCTCCCATCCCCCCCCCCCCCCAAGAACCACGGACATTGCCGATGGTGGGGAGGCTTGCGTGCCTCAGCGATACAGATAGCCGTACCGTAGGTGCAACCACAACGGAGGGGTATCTGTTGAGAGGCCAGACAAACGTGTGGTTCCTGAAGAGGGGCAGCAGCCTTTTCAGTAGTTTCAGGGGCAACAGTCTGGATGATTGACTGATCTGGCCTTGTAACACTAGCCAAAACGGCCTTGCTGTGCTGGTACTGCGAACGGCTTAAAGCAAGGGGAAACTACAGCCGTAATTTTTCCCGAGGGAATGCAGCTTTACTATATGGTTTAATAATGATGGCGTCCTCTTGGGTAAAATATTCCGGAGATAAAATAGTACCCCATTCGGATCTCCGGGCGGGGACTACTCAGGAGGACGTCGTTATCAGGAGAAAGAAAAATGGCGTTCTACGGATCGGAGCGTGGAATGTCAGATCCCTTAATTGAGCAGGTAGTTTATAAAATTTAAAAAGGAAAATGGTTGGTTTAAAGTTAGATATAGTAGGAATTAGTGAAGTTCGCTGGCAGGAGGAACAAGACTTTTGGTCAGGCGGATACAGGGTTATAAATATAAAATCAAAAAGGGTAATGCAGGAGTAGGTTTAATAATGAATAAAAAAAGGAGTGCGGGTAAGCTACTACAAACAACATAGTGAACGCATTATTGTGGCCAAGATAGACACGAAGCCCACGCCTACTACAGTGGTGCAAGTTTATATGCCAACTAGCTCTGCAGATGACGAAGAAATTAAAGAAATGTATGATGAAATAAAAAAAAATGATTCAGATAGTGAAGGGGATGCAAATTTAATAGTCATGGGTGACTGGAATTCGGTTGTAGGAAAAGGGACAGAAGGAAACGTAGTAGATAAATATGGATTGGGGCTAAGAAATGAAAGAGGAAGCCGCCTGGTAGAATTTTGCACACAGCACAATTTAATCATAGCTAACACTTGGTTCAAGAATCATAAAAGAAGGTTGCATACATGGAAGAATCCTGGTGATACTTATAGGTTTCAGATAGATTATATAACGGTAAGGCAGAGATTTAGGAACCAGGTTTTAAATTGTAAGACATTTCCAGGGGCAGATGTGGACTCTGACCACAATCTATTGGTTATGAACTGTAGATTAAAACTGAAGAAACTGCAAAAAGGTGGGAATGTAAGGAGATAGGACCTGGATGAACTGACTAAACCAGAGGTTATACGGAGTTTCAGGGAGAGCATAAGGGAACAATTGACAGGAATGGGAGAAAGAAATACAGTAGAAGAAGAGTGGGTAGCTTTGAGAGATGAAGTAGTGAAGGCCGCAGAGGATCAAATTGGTAAAAAGACGAGGGCTAGTAGAAATCCTTGGGTAACAGAAGAAATATTGAATTTAATTGATGAAAGGAGAAAATATAAAAATGCAGTAAATGAAGCAGGCAAAAAGTATAACAAACGTCTCAAAAATGAGATCGACAGGAAGTGCAAAATGGCTAAGCAGGCATGGCTAGAGGACAAATGTAAGGATGTAGAGGCTTATCTCACTAGGGGTAAGATAGATACTGCCTACAGGAAAATTAGAGAGACCTTTGAAGAAAAGAAAACCACTTGTATGAATATCAAGAGCTCAGATGGAAACCCATTTCTAAACAAAGAACGGAAAGCAGAAAGGCGGAAGGAATATGTAGAGGGTCTATACAAGGGTGATGTACTTGAGGACAATATTATGGAAATGGAAGAGGATGTAGATGAAGATGAAGTGGGAGAGACGATACCGCGCGAAGAGTTTGACAGAGCACTGAAAGACATGAGTCGAAACAAGGCCCCAGGAGTAGACAACATTCCATTAGAACTACTGAGGGCCTTGGGAGAACCAGTCCATCTGTGGAGCAAGATGTAAGGTGAAATACCCTCGGACTTCAAGAAGAATATAATAATTCCAATCCCAAAGAAAGCAGGTGCTGACAGATGTGAAAATTACCGAACAATCAGTTTAATAAGTCACGGATGCAAAATGCTAACGAGAATTCTTTACAGACGAATGAAAAAACTAGTAGAAGCCGATCTCGGGGAAGATCAGTTTGGATTCCGTAGAAATATAGGAACTCGTGAGGCAATACTGACCCTACGACTTATCTTACAAGCTAGATTAAGTAAAGGCAAACCTACGTTTCTAGCATTTGTAGACTTAGGGAAAGCTTTTGACAATGTTGACTGGAATACTCTCTTTCAAATTCTGAAGTTGGCAGGGGTAAAATACAGGGAGCGAAAGGCTATTTACAATTTGTACAGAAACCAGATGGCAGTTATAAGAGTCGAGGGACATGAAAGGGAAGCGGTGGTTGGGAAGGGAGTGAGACAGGGTTGTAGCCTCTCCCCGATGTTATTCAATCTGTATATTGAGCAAGCATTGAAGGAAACAAAAGAAAAATTCGGAGTAGGTATTAAAATCCATGGTGAAGAAATAGATACTTTGAGGTTCGCCGATGACATTGTAATTCTGTCAGAGACAGCAAAGGACATGGAAGAGCAGTTGAACGGAGTGTCTTGAAAGGAGGGTATAAAATGAACATCAACAAAAGCAAAACGAGGATACTGGAATGTAGTCGAATTAATGCAGGTGATGCTGAGGGAATTAGATTAGGAAATGGGACACGCTAAGTAGTAAAGGAGTTTTGCCATTTGGGGAGCAAAATAACTGATGATCGTCGAAGCAGAGAGGATATAAAATGTAGACTGGCAATGGCAAGGAAAGCGTTTCTGAAGAAGAAAAATTTGTTAACTTCGAGTATAGATTTAAATGTCAGGAAGTCGTTTCTGAAAGTATTTGTATGGAGTGTAGCCAAGTATGGAAGTGAAACATGGATGATAAATACACTCCTGGAAATTGAAATAAGAACACCGTGAATTCATTGTCCCAGGAAGGGGAAACTTTATTGACACATTCCTGGGGTCAGATACATCACATGATCACACTGACAGAACCACAGGCACATAGACACAGGCAACAGAGCATGCACAATGTCGGCACTAGTACAGTGTATATCCACCTTTCGCAGCAATGCAGGCTGCTATTCTCCCATGGAGACGATCGTAGAGATGCTGGATGTAGTCCTGTGGAACGGCTTGCCATGCCATTTCCACCTGGCGCCTCAGTTGGACCAGCGTTCGTGCTGGACGTGCAGACCGCGTGAGACGACGCTTCATCCAGTCCCAAACATGCTCAATGGGGGACAGATCTGGAGATCTTGCTGGCCAGGGTAGTTGACTTACACCTTCTAGAGCACGTTGGGTGGCACGGGATACATGCGGACGTGCATTGTCCTGTTGGAACAGCAAGTTCCCTTGCCGGTCTAGGAATGGTAGAACGATGGGTTCGATGACGGTTTGGATGTACCGTGCACTATTCAGTGTCCCCTCGATGATCACCAGTGGTGTACGGCCAGTGTAGGAGATCGCTCCCCACACCATGATGCCGGGTGTTGGCCCTGTGTGCCTCGGTCGTATGCAGTCCTGATTGTGGCGCTCACCTGCACGGCGCCAAACACGCATACGACCATCATTGGCACCAAGGCAGAAGCGACTCTCATCGCTGAAGACGACACGTCTCCATTCGTCCCTCCATTCACGCCTGTCGCGACACCACTGGAGGCGGGCTGCACGATGTTGGGGCGTGAGCGGAAGACGGCCAAACGGTTTGCGGGATCGTAGCCTAGCTTCATGGAGACGGTTGTGAATGGTCCTCGCCGATACCCCAGGAGCAACAGTGTCCCTAATTTGCTGGGAAGTGGCGGTGCGGTCCCATACGGCACTGCGTAGGATCCTACGGTCTTGGCGTGCATCCGTGCGTCGCTGCGGTCCGGTTCCAGGTCGACGGGCACGTGCACCTTCCGCCGACCACTGGCGACAACATCGATGTACTGTGGAGACCTCACGCCCCACGTGTTGAGCAATTCGGCGGCACGTCCACCCGGCCTCCCGCATGCCCACTATACGCCCTCGCTCAAAGTCCGTCAACTGCACATACGGTTCACGTCCACGCTGTCGCGGCATGCTACCAGTGTTAAAGACTGCGATGGAGCTCCGTATGCCACGGCAAACTGGCTGACACTGACGGCGGCGGTGCACAAATGCTGCGCAGCTAGCGCCATTCGACGGCCAACACCGCGGTTCCTGGTGTGTCCGCTGTGCTGTGCGTGTGATCATTGCTTGTACAGCCCTCTCGCAGTGTCCGGAGCAAGTATGGTGGGTCTGACACACCGGTGTCAATGTGTTCCTTTTTCCATTTCCAGGAGTGTAGTTTAGACAAGAAGAGGATAGAAGCGTTCGAAATGTGGTGCTACAGGAGAATGCTGAAGATTAGATGGGTATATCACATAACTAATGAGGAGATATTGAATAGAATTGGGGAGAAGAGGAGCTTGTGGCACAACTTGACTAGAACAAGGGATCGGTTGGTAGGACATGTTCTGAGACATCGAAGGATCACCAATTTAGTACTGGAGGGCAGCGTGGAGGGTAAAAATAGTAGAGGGAGGCCAAGACATGAATACACTAAGCAGACTCAGAAGCATGTAGGCTGCAGTAGGTACTGGGAGATGAAGAACCTTGCACAGGATAGAGTAGCATAGAGAGCTGCATCAGACCAGTCTCAGGACTGAAGACTACAACAACAACAACTCCCATTCTAAGAACCTTTTGAATAAACAGAAACATATTCGCATTTTTTGTTCTCCCTTAGAAGCATTTTTCCTCTGGACCCTTTCTTTTGCTGCTGCAGCAGTTATATAACTCATATAAAGAGAGATATAATTGTCAGTAAAATTTAGATTGTTCACTCATGTTAAACTGAAATAACGCAAAACTGATTTTAGACCTCAGAACGGAATTTTGCGTGGAATAATAATTTGCGTGTGATTCGGTACTACAACATTATGTTCCAAGGTGACAACGGAGACATTTGATTGCATATATCTCGATGCGAATTTTAGGTGTAGAAGCAGAATAAATCTGAACTTCTGTATCTAGGAAAATGATAACGATAACATCTGGAGCTTAGGAATACATCGTAAAAATTTTAGCCATTTGATGTGCATAGTCATCTTGGAATCTTCGACTTGGTTTTGGTTCGCTGATGACGGCCAGACATAGTAAGGAATCCTTTTTCTGGTAGTTTCCAAGGAACCGCCCATGAGCTAATAATGTCTCCCTCAGTCCCATCGGGCGGCCGGTGTGGCCGAGCGGTTCTAGGAGTTTCAGTCTGGAACTGTGCGACCGCTACGGTCGTAGGTTCGAATCCTGCCTCGGGCATCGATGTGTGTGATGTCCTTAGGTTAGTTAGGTTTAAGTAGTTCTAGGGACTGATGACCTCAGATGTTAAGTCCCATAGTGCTCAGAGCCAACCATGAGTCCCATCAAGCCCACCGCAGACCACATCAAATGCAAAATGAACCATCCGATTTGCCCCAAGCAGGAGGACGTATGTAATATTCACATGTTGACCCTGTACTATAGGATAGGGACACCAAGACTATTCTTCTGTTGTGTAGACATATGCTCCCGAGCCCAAGCAAGGTTCAGAAAACTTGACCCTACCAAAATACAGCCCGAGATATGAGCACCCCCAGCCCCACACCTTTTAGACGTAGGTGGTTCTCATCCGCACAGCGCTTCTTTCCAGATGAAAAGTGATGTGTGTACCATGTTTGGTTAAAAACAATCGAGCAGTTAAGTAAGAGATCTTGAACGCATATACATACATTTTTATGTGCCTAAATTCTCAGCGTTTCTCCACACATCTGATGCTTCCAAAACCGTAGCAAAACACTCCCCGTCTCTTCCAATAGTCAAGATATTCAGGAGTGGTTCAGAAACTATGCTCGCGAAATATGAAATTTCGTGGCCCAGGAAGGCCGTCCCTTTTAATTAATTTACACAAAGCACCCATTTGAATAGCGGGGCCCACTGGCGCGCTTGCATTCTGCCTGAGTAAGAGCGGCATTCTGTTCTCCTCTCTTTGTGTGTTTTCCCACGTGTGCGCGGCCGTGCAATACTTGTTATTTCCGTAAATGTCACGTATACATATTTCCCAGTGTTATGCATAAATGTGAAATAACACACAAGAGTTGCCCGTTCTGCGGAATGCTCATAAAGCGATAAAAAATAAACAACTGCACGCGAGGTCCGAATAAAAGGTACCCGAATAAAAGGTACAAATATATTTTAAAAGGTGCACAAGTATTCTCATGGTTCTTTGTTCGTATGACATCGTCTACCTCAGAGATTTGAATATCGACATGGTTATTTTGTAACTGAAATAATTCGATTATTTGACCAAGGAAGTTTGTTATTTGAACTGAAACTTAATAGCAGTATCACGAACGATTTGAGTATTACAACGTTGACTTGAATCTTCTTCTGTGTTTTGCTTCTATATAGCCATTTGAAGCCCTTCAACTTCTGAATAGAAGCGTTTAAATTTGTAAGTACAATAAATAATTAGATAAATCTAGTTTCATGCGGCCTGTTGCTGTCGTTGGAAATTTGCTGTCAGATAAGCACTACATCAGCGTTGTTGCTAACCTACTTATTAATTGTCAAGTTCCGGTTACTTCTCATTCTCCATTTGGCTTAAAATTTATTTTGTGTTGAATGTCGTCAAATAATAATCTGAGAGCTATTTCACAGAATGTTCTAGCTTGTGTCATGGTTTTGTTCCACAGTTAGTTTCAACATAAGTGGAATTTCGTATGCAAAATGTTTTAATTGGAATGAAATGCGCAAAGAGTAAATTGAGAAAGAGGAAGAAGACTGCATCAGTATGAGTGGACATACAAAAGATTACGGTAGCGCTTCTTCAAGTCATGGTATGCGATGCAGTATCCCAATGGAACTTGGTGATACACATGCCTCAAGAGACGGCTGCCGGCTATTTTGGTCTTGCGGCAGAACAACGAGAAGAACAACATGATCATGGTATAGCATGAGCACAATGTATGACTGGCAGATTGCAGTGGTTGTGGACAGCGTTTTCCGTATGTGATCAGCCATGTTCGATAAGATTTCGCATATTCAAAATGGTTCAAATGGCTCTGAGCACTATGGGACTTAACATCTTAGGTCATCAGTCCCCTAGAACTTAGAACTACTTAAACCTAACTAACCTAAGGACATCACACACATCCATGCCCGAGGCAGAATTCGAACCTGCGACCGTAGCAGTCCCGCGTTTCGCATATTCCTACAAAGCAAGTAACACAGCGAACATGACACGCTTGAGAAAGCTGGCATCTATCCCTTACCACAGTACTCACTGAAACGACATTCTAGAAATAATTTTGATCGAGAAATTACTTACGTAATTTTGCTGAAGCAATAGGTGATCAAATGTCTTTAACAGTTAGTTCTCCCTGTACATGGTACACTCTAAGACATCAAAACCACCCACTACGAAGGAATTAACCGAAAGGGACGGAAATCGGTAGATGTGATGTACACGTACCAGCAAACAAATGATTACAGTTTCAAAAACTGAAGAGTTATTCAAGAGAGAGAGCTTCACAAAATGATCAGGTCAATAGAGCGTAGGTCCATCACTGATCATGATGCAAGTAGTTATTTGGCTTGGCATTGATTAATAATAGTTGTTGAATGTCATCCTGTGAGATTTCATGACGAATTCTATGTAAATGTCGCATTTGAGCGTTAAAGTCCGGAGCTGGTTGGAGGGCCCTGCTCCAAACGTTTTCAACTGCGAAGAGATCCGACCACCTTTGTGGTCCAAGTTGTGTTTGGCAAGCACGAAGGCAAGCAGTAGAAACTGTCTCCGTGAGCGCGCGGGCATTATCTTGCTGAAACATAAACCCGCGATGACTTTCCATGAAGAGCAACGAAGCGGGGCCTTCAGCGTATGGATACACTGTATAGGTGCCGCGGATGACAGTCAAAGGGGTCCCGCTACGGAATCAAATGGCACCCTCCAGATCATCACTCCCGGTTGTCGGGCAGTCTGGCGGGCGTCAAACAGTTGGTATCCCACCGTTCTCCAGGACGTCTCCAGACGCATCTTCGGCCTGGAATCTCATTCACTGGAGTGTAATTGTCTTCAGTCCCGCTTCCAAGTGACCCCCGATGACCAGCTAATATGTGTCTGTAGGCGTCCCGGATAGCGGCGGGATACGAGCCAGACTGTTGCTCGCCATACGGCCCGACAACCAGGGCTGATGGACAGGGGTGTCGTTTCAATTCAGGGCAGGGCCTCTTTGGTTGTCATCCATAGCACAGCGGTACGTCACAGTATTATATGCCCAGTTTTGATGTCCCTTAAGGCAAACCATAATGGGTTTACATGTAAGCAAGATAATGTTTGTCCGCACACGGCATGAGTTTCTACCGCTTGTTTCTACTGCTTGTCTTCTTGTTTGCCAAACCCTGCCTTGGCCAGCAAGTTCACTGGATCTCCCCCCAATTGATCACGTTTGAGCATTACCCAGGGCCCTCCAACGAGCTCGTCATTTTGACCATGTAACGGATCAACGGGACGGAAGTTGATACGATGTACCTTAGGTAGACATACAACAACTCTTTGAACTAATACCTAGCCCAATAACTGTTTGCCTAAGGGCCAGAAGTGGACCGACGCGTTACTTAAGTTCTCAATGTGTGATGCTCTTTCTCTTCACTAAATCATCCAGTTTTTCTGAAACTGTAATCACTTTCCTGCACACGGAATCACTTCCGTGGTGTGTCAAATTTTTGTTTGTCTTAGAGTGTAAAACACTACAGAACGGATTTGGAGTCGTGTCTAGAACGAATTTGGAATCACTCCTGGATGGTTGTTGCTAGCACGAACCTTTTACTTGTTGTACTCGGCCTTGCAAGAAGAATAGAGACCATTTCATACTTTCATTAATTTTGTTACATAAGTAGAAAAACAGTCACATGGATTTGTCACACTTATTGTAGTGGATTGTAGCTATGATGAATTGAGGTACGATGAAAGTTAGTGGTAATGTCAACGTAACATTCCATTTATTATATATGGAGGAAGATAGTTGTAATCCAAGAAGCTTGTCTGAAATTAGAAAAATGAAAGCAGAGGTTTCGATCCCAGTGTCATCTTGGCTGCTACAGTGGGGCAGATCTGACGAGAGATCCGAGCCCTAATATTCACTAAGGTGGAAGCCTGAATTCTACACACATAGACAACACCACTGCCAGCCGCGATGCAGACTGCTCCAACAACATCTCGACTACACACTCGCACTTGCCCAAGCTACGAGGCGGTTGTTGTTCGACACTGTCTTCACCAACACGCCCTGCAAGGATCAAACGTCCACTAAACTAATCCTACATGTTCTGACTGAACTGCAACCGAGGCGAAGTGCCCCAAGACACACTATTACTTCAGACAGAAAGTCAAGATTTTCTTCACTTTTCAGTCTAACTAAACACTTCGACGGACACAAAATTACCGCTCTCCGGCGAAAGATAACGGCACGGTGAACTTCAAAATGCTTATCGTGCCGCTAAGCACTGTGCTGTTGAAATCGAGGTTTGGGTTGAGATCAGCTTTAATTTTCCGTCTCGCCGTAAACGGAATACAACCGTTAAAAAACAAATGTAGTTAAAAATTACTTGTTGTCGATGTTGTTGTTGTTGTGGTCTTCAGTCCTGAGACTGGTTTGATGCAGCTCTCCATGCTACTCTATCCTGTGCAAGCTTCTTCATCTCCCAGTACCTACTGCAACTTACATCCTTCTGAATCTGCTTAGTGTATTCATCTCTTGGTCTCCCCCTACGATTTTTACCCTCCACGCTGCCCTCCAATACTAAATTGGTGATCCCTTGATGCCTCAGAACATGTCCTACCAACCGATCCCTTCTTCTGGTCAAGTTGTGCCACAAACTCCTCTTCTCCCCAATCCTATTCAGTACCTCCTCATTAGTTACGTGATCTACCCATCTAATATTCAGCATTCTTCTGTAGCACCACATTTCGAAAGCTTCTATTCTCTTCTTGTCCAAACTATTTACCTTCCATGTTCACTTCCATACATGGCTACACTCCATACAAATACTTTCAGAAAAGACTTCCTGACACTTAAATCTGTATTCGATGTTAACAAATTTCTCTTCTTCAGAAACGCTTTCCTTGCCATTGCCAGTCTACATTTTATATCCTCTCTACTTCGACGATCATCAGTTATTTTGCTCCCCAAATAGCAAAACTCCTTTACTACTTTAAGTGTCTCATTTCCTAATCTAATACCCTCAACATCACCCGATTTAATTCGACTACATTCCATTATCCTCGTTTTGCTTTTGTTGATGTTCATCTTATATCCTCCCTTCAAGACACCATCCATTCCGTTCAACTGCTCTTCCAAGTCCTTTGCTGTCTCTGACAGAATTACAATGTCATCGGCAAACCTCAAAGTTTTTATTTCTTCTCCATGGATTTTAATACCTACTCCGAATTTTTCTTTTGTTTCCTTTACTGCTTGCTCAATATACAGATTGAATAACATCGGGGAGAGGCTACAACCCTGTCTTACTCCCTTCCCAACCACTGCTTCCCTTTCATGTCCCTCGACTCTTATAACTGCCATCTGGTTTGTGTACAAATTGTAAATAGCCTTTCGCTCCCTGTATTTTACCCCTGCCACCTTTAGAATTTGAAAGAGAGTATTCCATTCAACATTGTCAAAAGATTTCTCTAAGTCTACCAATGCTAGAAACGTAGGTTTGCCTTTCGTTAATCTTTCTTCTAAGATAAGTCGTAAGGTCAGTATTGCCTGATGTGTTCCAGTATTTCTACGGAATCCAAACTGATCTTCCCCGACGTCGGCTTCTACTAGTTTTTCCATTCGTCTGTAAAGAATTCGCGTTAGTATTTTGCAGCCGTGGCTTATTAAACTGATAGTTCGGTAATTTTCTTTAATTCCCTCCGAGCAAGTAATAAAGGTATCGGACAAACGAAACTAACAGAAAGTTAATAAGTATATAGAGATGTTCACTAAAGCGCTGTAAAATGTGACTCTCTAGGAGGACGTTTCGCAGTTAGGTGAAGTAAGAATTCCCCAGGTAGTCAGTACGAGACAAATGGGGCATTAGTATGTGTGTGATGTAGTAAAGTCCCAAGCATAATCTTCTGGGAGCATATATACTCAGTATGATAGAGATACAGTCTCAGTTGTTATAAGTATAATTTTGTTAGTTTTACATCGGCAACTGCTAATGTGTAGCCAAGATGTCGTTGGGACCATCAGGTCGTTCGTCAGATCCTCCCCATCACATCAGTTCGATACCTTTCCTTTTGTTCTCTACTTTCAAACAAGCATCTAGGATATCTACGATTAAAGTTTTCATCCTCATTCTGTAATAAATGGAAATATGTGTTGACATCGCCAGTATCTTTTATCGTACTTCACTCCCACATAGCTGCAACCCAACATAACAATCCACCATAACAGACAATACATCTGTTTTGTGTGACAGAAGTTATGTAAAAATGGGTATTTATTAGCACTAAACAAACGCATCTATTTTTCTTCCAAACATGGTTTAAATCAAGAGAAATGGTTGTACTCAGTTATTAGCAGCAACAAACATCGATAGCCGAGTCCAAAGCATTATTGTAGCGTTTTGTATTGGAATAATGAAATACTGACGCCATTCTATCAACTACTGCAAAAGTAGAAGAATGTACGTTACTTCTCGATCAAAATAGATCCAAATAACTTTGTGATTGATGTTTCAGTTAGCGCAGCATGCTCGCTGTGATTTATTTATTTACTCGTTTCCAGAACATAATATATATATATATATATATATATATATATATATATATATATATAAGGTTTATAATTTATATAAAAAACAGCTACCAGCCACATGTATGGTTTAAAAAGTTTTATTATCTTCAGACCATGACCGGTTTCGGATTTTCCTTTACAAATCCATCTTCAGATGGCAGATTACACGCATTCTTAGTTGGACCTAGTTTTGTTTGTGTTATTCGTTTGCTGCACTGGGAAAGAAAAGAAAATTTTTGTTGTCATATCGATAATGGTATTTTTACGAAAGATTTACTTCTTTTACAAGATCAAATTGCTCATGAGATGGTTTTTATAAACATTAGTAAACTTGCAAGTTAGTGTACTTACGAGCTGTGTAGTTCTGCCTGACGAAATATTCGTGCGTTTATGTTTTCGAACGCAAGCTTCATACACTTTTCAATATGCACTATGTGAGTGCTATTCCAGTCAATGGGCGTCACTTTTAACCTCATCATTTTAATTTCACACGCAGCACACACGAATAACGTTTACAAAACGTGGCCCAGCTTCACATTACAACCAAGAAACAACGTTTGCAAAGAGCTTACAGTCATAACAATGTTAACTTACAGATGCTGTATGGTCGATATGGGTACAGTAAAATATCTCTTTGCTATTGTATGAAATTAATCTAAAATGGAATAAATAAAATTATATAGAAATAAGATTACAAACATTATATGTAGTACAGAATTACTGTGTGTTACTAATTAGTTGTTACAATAGTAGGAGATAAATTCAATATATGACATAATATGCAATGCACATGTTTTCATTATGCGATTTTTTTATTTTTTTCAATGACATATAAGCAGTTTTTTGGGGCCTGTATACTGAATGTTTTTGATGGAATATTAGGCTTAAGTTATTTTAAAAAAAGTGAAAGCATCTTCAAAGTTATTTAGGAAGGGGGTGTTAACTGACTCTGTCTGTTCATTCAAAATGAGATCAGGGAACCTGTTTTTATGTGTATGAATCTCAATCTCCTCTAGGAGATTTAATGTGAAACCTTTGTCTTTGAGGTGTAATATCTGCAGATTGTTTTCTATATTCTCAACTGTATGATTGTTTTCTGCAAGATGGGTGGCAAATGCAGATTTGCTTAGGTTTTTCAGACGTAGGGCATCAAGGTGTTCCTTGAATCTTGTTTCAAAAGCTCTACCTGTTTGGCCAATGTAGAATTTAGGACAGTTGTTACACTTGAGTTTATAAATTCCAGATCTTTTATGGGGTTTGCTATTGTGTGGGAGTGAGTGTATGACTCTTTGTTGGAGTTTGTTATTGGTAGAGAAATATATATATATATATATATATATATATATATATATATATACATATATATATATATATATATATATATATATATATATATATATATATAGCCGACAGACAGCAATTTACAAACAATATAAGTACATTTTAAATTCCGTATGACATCGATTTCCAAACAGTGTAAGTACATTATTAAATTCCATATGACATCCAAAACTCCGCCGTTTGAACTGCTGTATCATTGGCGATAACCAGATCGTCGATTGGCATGGGACTCGGAGGTTTATACATTCGCATAGTTCATCTCCTGGAGAGAAACTTCTTTTCTTGAAATTGACCTTGCATCGGGATACACCAGTTCTCAGTCTGTTGAGGACCTTGCATGTTTTATATGGGAGGTGACGTCCTTTAGCAAGCTGTTCTTTAGGGTTGTTCCAGTACCTCTCTGATGGTGAGTTACACCAAAGCTATATTCGACGATTTGAAGGTGAGGTTAAAAGTGGTTCTGTTGAACGGAGGAAACTCTTTCTTGATCTTAATCTTGGTTTTCACATCCGAACAAGGGGTGTCTTGGATCTGTCTCCTGTGTCCGCTTCTTTTTTGCTGTTGGTGTTCTTCTTCTGATATATGGACGTGCTATGCCCTTGAGATGACATATTTTATTAATAGGGGTTGCCCGCAAGCAGCCAGTGACAAAGCGTCCTGTTTCATTAACGGCAATGTCCACTTGTTTGGCATGGTTGGAGTTCTGCCACACGGGTTCCTTTGAAAGGGCACGGCCGACTTCCTTCCCCGTCCTTCCTTAATCCAATGAGACCGATGACCTCGCTGTCTGGTCTCCTTCCCCAAACAACCCAACCCCAACTCCACACGGGTACTGCATATTCAGCAGCGGAGAAGCATAAGGACAATGCAGATATGTGAAAACATCTGGTTGTGCGCCCCAATTGTTACCTGTCAGTTTCCGAATGATGTTGTTCCTAGCAAATACTTTCATTTTTGTATCCTTGCAGTGCACTTTGAAAGTGAGGCAACGGTCTAGCTTTACTCCCAGGTATTGTGGGGTATCGCAGTTGGTCAGTTGTTGTCCTCCAGGTTATGTTTGGGTTCCTTCTAGGCTCTCTGTTCCGTAAATGGAAAGCACAAACTTGTGTTTTAGAGGGATTTGGTTTCAGGTAATTGTGATCATAATAGAAAGACAGTGTCTGATGACCTGTAGTTAGTTTTTCTTCCACCACCTCAAAGGTTCTTCCTTGTGCAGCAACTGCTGTTCCATCTGCATAGATGAAAGATCTTGTGACAGGTTCAATTCGTTGGTACTATATAACAATGGGGCTAACACACTTCCTTGTGGAATGCCATTAAGTGTATTCTCCAACGGCTTCTTTTGTTTTGTAGAGTTACAAAGAAGCGTCTATTGTGTAATAGGCACGTCATAAATTGTGTCAGATGATAGTCTTTGGTAACAGCATTGGTCTTTCCTAATAACTTCTTATGGTTGATGGTGTCATACGCGGCAGTGAGGTCGACGAATGCAACGCCAGTTATCTGTTTACGTTCGTAACCGCTGTGATACTTGTTTTGTAGGAACTGCGGAAGCTTATCGAACATGGCTGACTACATGTAAAATGTGTTGCAACGTGGCAGTCATATATAAAACGACACGCTATAAAGAAATTATCCGAATGGGACGGAAAACGGTAGACGTGATATACATGAGCAAGCAAACAATTTATTACAGTTTCAGAAAAACTAGATGATCTATTCACGCGAAAGAGCTTCACAACTTGAGCCGTAGAAAGTCTCGCTGTGTGCGGGCGGGTATCATCTTGCTGACATGTAAGACCAGTTTGGCATGCCATCAGGGGAACAAAATCGGGGATAGAATATCGCGGTCGTACTGCTGTGCTGTGTTGGTCCCGAGGATGACAAACAGAGGGGTCCCGCTATGAAACAAAGCGGCACCCCAGACCACCACTCCTGGCTGTCGTGCTGCTTGGTGGGCGATGGTACGTTGCCACTGCCTTCGCTGGTTGGTGACGCTCTATTTGAAGCGGCACTCATCACAGAAGACACTACTACTCCAACCAATGGGATACCACAGCGAATGTGCCCGACACCATTGGAAACTGGCTTGTTGGTGTACAGAGATCAATGGTAGTTGGCGCAAGGGGCGTCGTGAGCTCAGCGCCATTTCTGTGAGCCGCCTATTAATGATCCTTGTGGTCACTGAAGCATCAGTTGCACGACGGATGGATTCCTGCCAACATCGCTCCTATCCAAACGTCGAACGATTTGCCGATTACTCCACCCGGCAACTTTGAGCCCAACTACACGTCCTCTCTCAAACGCTAACATCTGCGTATAATGTTCAAGCGTCTCTCTGCGAGGCATAGTTACTGTCCGATTGAGTACACGGAATGAAATCCGCGAACACTTTATGTCCTGGTTTCGAAATGTCGCCTGTTTATTATCCTTGCCAGCTGCGTGGTGAAATTCCGCTGCAGTGTCACACAATCATCCATTTGCCACAAAAGTATACAGTTTGGGATTTTTGATGCATTCATCGTTTGAACGTTCATCATAACTCGAAGTTAGCGCTATGGTGCATGTCGTAGATACATAGTGATGGAAGGTACTTACTTTTGTTTAGACTCGTGTCCAAACAATTACGAGTATTACAAGACGTAAAAATTCTATGCCGCTACCAAGCGCGTGAACTCGTTTAAAATCCACGTATTTTTGGCCGAGGTGTCCTCGGCCCATGTCAAGAGGTGAATGTTTTCTTTGGTTGATGCTGCCGTCCGTATATTGGTGCCCTCTCCAAACCCATACAAGGTAGTGTTTTGGTTGAGCGCCGTCCGCATCCGCTTCAACCTACCGATGGCCGGTTCCCAGGCCACGCTTCACTGTAGGCCGCAGTCTTTACTGAAGTAATTGTCATAAATTTTATCCCAATCCCCTCTTTAACTATGCTGTCCCAGGTCCTACTAGTCCGTATAATAACTGATGTCTCTTGGACTGCAATACCATACCCGTTTTCTAGAGCACTGAGTTTTTTAGGATGCCGAAAACGAAACCATCTTTCGTGTTATTCACTACGCTATTATTTAGTACGCACAGTCTGTCCGATGTAAAACTATCCACAACCACACAACATATTATATACTCCTGGCATTCTGAGGCCTACATAGACTTTCACAGGCCTCGTGAGTTGCGGCCGGCCGAAGTGGCCGCGCGGTTCTGGCGCTGCAGTCTGGAACCGCGAGACCGCTACGGTCGCAGGTTCGAATCCTGCCTCGGGCATGGATGTGTGTGATGTCCTTAGGTTAGTTAGGTTTAAGTAGTTCTAAGTTCTAGGGGACTGATGACCATAGAAGTTAAGTCCCATAGTGCTCAGAGCCATTTGAACCATTTGAACCTCGTGAGTTGCCGAATTTTCGTTGGAGCACTGAAACAGAATGGATTTTATGTCTCTTTAGGAGCTGTCCAATCCTTCCTGTTAAAGGTGCACAGAATGGCAAAAGCACAAGCTTCCAGAATGATTAGAACGATGCCGGAGTCTCTCAAGAGGTCTACACGTGAAGAGAATGCCAATAAGAATCTCCTCCCTTTGGCACCTCGACCACATATATTGTATGGCCTTCCAACGATTCACTAGAAAAACACATATCTGCGTCCCAGCCTGAGCACCATTGAATCGCTGACTTACAGAATCGCGAAACATCTGCCCAGCCTCCTTACTCCTCATGTTGATCTCTGTGTGCGCTGCATCAAGAATACGACCGACTTCATCAGTCGAATTAAATGCATTCGTCTTGGAGGAGGAGATATTATGGTAAGCTTTGATGTAGTGTCAATATTCTGCCACGCCTTCACCCAGGATTCCATAGATCTCCTCTCCGAGTTACTTGTCGATGTTGTTGTCGATTTATTTAAGCACACTCTATCGTCAACGTATTTATTGTCTGATGGTGAATATCTTAATCAGACGGATGGTATCGCTGTGGAGAGCCCATTAGCTCCATTTGTAGCCAACTTGTTTGTCGAACATTTTGAGGACATCGCCCTGGACACAGCGCCTGTAAAGCCTAGTTGCTTTCTGTGATACGTCGACGACACGTTCGTTGTGTGGCATCATGGATGTGAAATTCTTGGACAATATCAACAATGTCCACAACAACATGAAGATCACGGTGGAGGCAGATACCTATGGTGGCTTGCCTTTCCGTGACGTCCTTGTCCGCCATACAGCAAATGGGTGTCTCAGCCACAGTGATTACCGGAGACCCACTCATACGGACCGACATCTACACGCTAACAGCTATAGCCATCCGTCGCAGTAATGTTCTGTTGTGAGGATCTTGGTTCATCGAGTGAAAGCCTTCTCAGACGCTGAAAACCTGCCTGAAGGAACTGAGCCACTTACCGGAAAAATATTAAAGGACCAGCAACCATCTTTCCGAAAACACTGAATCAGAAGGACATATAAGTTGAACCGAAGAAGTTTGCGTCTTTGCCGTTCTTTGACTCAGGGAAGATTAGCCGGCTCCTAAATAGATGTTGAATTGATACTGTCTTCAGAGCTCCAACAAAAATTCGACA
This sequence comes from Schistocerca nitens, assembly GCF_023898315.1. Classification (NCBI taxonomy): domain Eukaryota; kingdom Metazoa; phylum Arthropoda; class Insecta; order Orthoptera; family Acrididae; genus Schistocerca; species Schistocerca nitens. The sequence continues at coordinate 696,103,909 of NC_064615.1, read as the reverse complement.
ATTCATGAGGCCGGAAAAACGATGTAGGCCTCAGAACGCCAGGAGTAGAGGTAGGGGTGCAAATATGGAAGCGTGTGGGTAATATTGTCACGTCTAGTATCTGGGCTGCAAAGTGCTGGCCTCTAGCGGGGCAGCCAAAATTGTTGCTATAGTTCTTATTTGTCACCGTAGAGGGTTATCAGTCAGTTGAGCAACAGACGCCGTGAAAGTGATGCAATTTACGTTCGCACATTTTCTAAACTTTTCCGAGGTAAGTTGTGGTATTATATTTATCTACATACTTTGTAGTTCTCTTTATTTACGTCTGATAGCTTATAAAGGAAGATACATAGAAGGTTTTAGCAGTCCTTTGTCAACCTCAAATAGATATGAAACTTCCTGGCAGATTAAAACTGTGTGCCCGACCGAGACTCGAACTCGGGACCTTTGCCTTTCGCGGGCAAGTGCTCTACCAACTGAGCTACCGAAGCACGACTCACGCCCGGTACCCACAGCTTTATTTCTGCCAGTACCTCGTCTCCTACCTTCCAAACTTTACAGAAGCTCTCCTGCGAAAGGCAAAGGTCCCGAGTTCGAGTCTCGGTCGGGCACACAGTTTTAATCTGCCAGGAAGTTTCATATCAGCCCACACTCCGCTGCAGAGTGAAAATCTCATTATCAAATAGATAGTTGCTTCATGCAATCTACCGAAATTTAAAATGGTCATTGTGTAGGTAATGTGGAAGCATACATACGATGGCATTGTGGAAACGTCTCCACAACACCAACATGAAATACATTACTTCTAATACGTTTGGCGTCTGTTTCTAGATGTCACAAGAACTAACTGGTCGGAAACCAAGAGCTATTGTGAAGAAATGGGATGCTGAAAAGATGATTAAGGCTATAATAGCTTTAAGGGAAAAGCAGATGGGGTTAAGAAGAGCAGTAGAAGCTTTCAGTGTACCTCAGACGACACTTCAGAGGTTTGTGCATAGTGATATGTCACCTGAAGAATGTGTTTCTTCGAGACTTGGACGTAAGCCTGTACTACCGGATGATATTGAGAAACAGTTGTTACAGTATCTCAGTGAAATGGATAATCGCTTCTATGGCCTTACCAGATTAGATGTCAGGAGAATGGCATATCAGCTAGCGGAAAGAAATAATATTAATCATTCTTTTACTTCAAATGATGCAGGTAGAGCTCGGTTTGATCTTTTTCTTAGAAGACACAGACATAACCTCACAATCCACAAACCTATGGGTACCTCATTCTCGAGAGCAAACGGGTTCAACAAAGAACCTGTAGACAAGTTGTTTGACATTTTGAAAGCTGAGTACAGTAAACACTCCTATAGTGCTGATTGTGTGTACAATGTGGACGAGACTGGGCTCTCTGTCGTCCAGAGCAGAATACCGCATATAATTGGACTGGAAGGTAAGCCGGCCGCGGTGGCCGAGCGGTTCTGGGCCCGTCAGTCCGGAACCGCGTGACTGCTACGGTCGCAGGTTCGAATCCTGCCTCTGGCATGGATGCGTGTGATGTCCTTAGGATAGTTAGGTTTAAGTAGTTCTAAGTTCTAGAGGACTGATGACCTCAGAGCCATTTGAACCATTTTGAACCACTGAAAGGTAAACGTCAAGTAGGTGCCCTCATCAGAAGTGCCATCAGCAGAGCGAGGATCTCTGCTGACTGTCATATGCTGTATGAGTGCTGGCGATACTTTTATACCACCAATGATGATCTCCCCCAGGAAGAACTGGATTGATATTCTACTGAAAGGAGCACCACCTGGAACAATTGGTAAATGCCATCCTTCAGGCTGGATTCAAACTGAGCTGTTCTCCAAGTGGTTTGACCACTTCATATCTAAGGCACATCCCTCAAAAGAATCTCATGTGTTGTTAATTCTTGATGTTGTTAATTCTTGATGCCAGAAACCTTCAAGTTATACAACGTCCTAGGGAGAACCATGTTACAATCGTGAGCATCCCGCCTCACACCTTCCTTATAACTCAGCCACTTGATAAGACCTGTATGGGCACTCTAAAAACCTATTACGAAGAGTATGTTCGCCAATGGTTACGGCACAGCAGCCGGCACTTAGGACCATATGACATATCTGAGTTGTTTGGGAAAGCCTACCTAATGTGCCAGATTGGCTCTATTGCTGCAGAAGGATTTTTAGGAGACTGCAATTTTCTCATGTGACAGAACTGTTATTTCAGAAATCAACTTTATAGCTGCCACATCGGTTTTAGATGAGGCCAGAACTCTAAGAGGAACTTACGAGAATCCAGCATCTCTAGGTGTCTTGTCAGACAAGAAGACACTCAGAAAGCATTCAGACCTGTGACAACTGACAGCCCAAGTGAAGATGGCCAAAGAGAAAGCAGAAGGTCAACATCGTCATCAAATACCTCATCAAACACGTGTGTGTCTCCACAAGATATCATTCCACTCCCTCCTCCAAAGAAAAAAGTGGTTCAAATGCCTCTGAGCACTATGGGACTTAACATCTGTGGTCATCAATCCCCTAGAACTTAGAACTACGTAAACCTAACTAAGGACACCACACACATCCATGCCCGAGGCAGGATTCGAACCTGCGACCGTAGCGGTCACGAGGTTCCAGACTGAAGCGCCTAGAACCGCACTGCCACACCGTCCGGCCTCCTCCAAAGAGGACGGTTTCCAACAGAGGTCGTAAGCCAGGTTCATCAGCTGTTTTGACACGTTCGCCTCATAAAACACGCCTTGAAGACTCCTTACTGCCTTCCTAAGGCACCTGCCAAAAGCAAGACAAAACGTGAAGCTCCTGCTAGAAAACCATGCAGAACACAGCTTAAATTATCTGAGGATTCAGATGAAGATCCCAATGCACCAACTGTCTCTTCAGGCGAGTCAGATTATGATCTCCCAGTTGGAAAAGAAAAACTTACTGAAGAAGATGCCATTTGTATTTTTTGTGGAGTCACATTTTCCAGAGACGTTCGGGAAGAATTGTGGATTAAGTGTGTAGTGTGTGAGGAGTGGAGCCACTCTTTGTGTGCCGGAAATGAAGGAGATATTTACATATGCGATTTTTGCAAGTGAACTTCGCTTATAAAGCATTTTTCTGTTACAGTTGCGTTTAAAAATATCTGAGTGTAATTTAAATTTAAAAAAAAATAAAATAGTTTCTAACATGTAGAACAGTTTTTGTTTGAAGTAGTCAGTTTCACACAATTTTAAGGCGTTTCCACATCGCCCGCACTTCTTGAAAAATTAATGAGTTGTTGTGCAAGCAGAAAATGTTTTTTTAATTTTTAACATATTTAGTTTTTGTGTTTCATAATATTACATTCATTGCTAAAACATTATGAATTAGCCTTGGCTAATTTTTGGAGCTGAAGGAGAAGTAAACATTTCTTTTATACAGCAAAAACAAACTGGGTTTCCACATTTACACCCCTACCTCTATATAAAATACCGTGTGAGTGTGGACAGCTTTATGTCGGACAGACTGCGTACTGTTGAATAGCACTGTGTGGAACACGAAAGATGCTTTCCCCTTCGGTACCCTTAGAAATCAGCGGTAACGGACATGCTCTAGAAAACGGACATCTTAATCTTATTGTAGAAGTTATTACGTGGTTCAAATGGCTCTAAGCACGATGGGACTTAACATCTGAGGTCATCAGTCACCTAGACTTAGAACTACTTAAACCTACCTAACCTACGGACATCACACACATCCATATCTGAGGCAGGATTCTAACCTGCGACCGTAGCAGCCACGAGTTTCCAGACTGAAGCGCCTAGAACCGCTCGGTCACAGCGGCCGGCCTTATTACATGGGCTATTCGTTTCTGGGACTGCCTAATTAAAGAAGCAATCGAGATGAAAGTTCGTGACAACACTCTCAGTGTAGACGGCGGCCTACAGTTAAGCACGACTTGAGATCCGACCGTCAGTAGGTTGAAGCGGGTACGGCGAGCGCTGAACGAAAACCCTAGATTGTGTGGCGTTGAAGTAGGGACCAGTGACGTCACATAAGGCACCGTGACTGCATAAGGATGGTAGCAGCAACCAAAAAACACTGACCAGTTGACAGTGATCAAGGAGTACTCGGCAGAAAAATAGTGAATTTTATACCACCTGAGGCAGTTGGAAGCCGGAGAGAATATTATCAGTACATATCGCCGCGAAACCATGCATTCATATATTGTTAGATGTAGCCTACAATATCTATAGCCAAAATACCTAGTACGATGTAGTAAATAGGTAGCTACAATTTTTTCTCGTTGCAAGTGTTAATAACTACAATTAGAAGCAATAACAATCCGTCCAAAATACAGTGACGTAGTATTATGCTCTTAAGGAGAGAAGTGTTGGATTCTGCACCACCAGAGAACGTTAACATTGTGAGACTATCCGCCAGGGATTTCTTTTCTGTCTACTTCACTACATATTTTTACGTTTCCAATTCAGTTTATGTAATGATACAAACAGAGAATATCCTAATTGAATTGGAGCAATGAGCTAGGACAAACATTTGCTTTCCGAGAAAATAAGTTCACTGAATTAGTAATAAGTACACAGTGAGATTTTGCAGTTACTTTTTTCTAGTCGCCACATCACATGGGACACATATTTGAGGTTGTCATTGGTTTATCAACCTTTAAAATTGCCGTAGTTGGTATAAGTTTTATCTGAAAAGAAAACGATTTTTAATGCTACACTGATGAAAATTAAAATCTGGACGCTCTGGGCCTAAAACTAGTGTACCTTCCACGTAAAAATTAAATTTTTCTGAAGGCACATAATTATTAGGTGACTGTGGTGTGGCAATTTACTCGTCACAAAAACAGTAACTTCGATCGTGGAGGAAAGTATTAGCGTAGGACAAATACAATTTTTATTGTAACTTAGTGGATGTGAGTTTCCTCTTAATTTCCTACAGTTTCTATAATCCCTTGCCTATGGTTACTGATTTTTCTAGAGGTCGTATTATTCTGATGTTCCATAAAGCTTACAGTATATCGATAATTTTTTTTTTTTTTTTTTTTTTTTTTTTTTTTTTTTTTTTGCATGGGGATGTTTGTCGAAGAACACAGGGAAATGAAATTCCTTAAGCATATAATAGATTCGGAATGGCGGAAATACCTGATATGCAAGAATGAGAGACCACAGCTGTGTACGAAACGAGCTAGCCACCTTGATGTACTGCTGATACGTGCTTGGCTTGAAAATGTATCTTATTCGTGCAGCGAAGTAATTCACTTTTTGCATATGTAATTTTCTCAAAGCCTTGCGTAGGAATACCCGACAGAATTCGATAGAGATATTTCTTTTACTTGAAAGTATACGGCTGCTCTTTAATGGTACCACAGTGGCATCACTAATTGAAATTCGTGGAGCTATATACAATTCTCTCTGTACGGTCAGTTTGACATTCGGTTAAGTTCTGTCCATTGGAAGGTATAAATGTAACTGCAGGATTTGATGTGAGTACTTGCTATAAACGCTAATGGTTCTCTTCTCCTGCTGCTGCTGCTGCTGCTCTGCTGCTGTTGGTGTTTGTGTTTGTGTGTGTGTGTGTGTGTGTGTGTGTGTGTGTGTGTACGCGTGCGTGTAGGTGCGCGCGCCCGCGCTCGCACGTTCACGCGCGTGCGTTAGAGGGAGAGATACATACAGAGTTCATTCTGACTAGTGTCAAACCGTAAACAATAGCCACTGAGGTACACGTGTGTATGTACTTTTAGAATACCGTGTCAGAATTTACAAATAGCAGGCTGAATGGGCAAGTTAGAGCGTTCACAAACTGTGAATACTACAACAGCAGAATAACCGTTAGTGCAGTCTGTTTGTTGCCCCTTTCATGGTTAATAAATGAATTCTCGGGTAGCTGCAATATTGTTCTGTGCTGTAAGGTCGAGAGGTCAAAGCAGTACTTACTGGACTCTACTAAATGCTTCTCGGAGCCCCAAACTCCCAACATCTTACTAATGCAATTCATCTAGCTACGCGAAGCAAAAGAGGACTCTGTTCCGCACAAGTTCTAGTGCCTATTGGTGACAAGAAAATCAATACATCACATGGCCAAAACTCAACAGAATCCATTGAATGTTGCGTATATGAAGTCACGATAGTAAAATAAGCATAGGCAATGCTTTTTAGCGTTACGCATGTTTAAGCGAGCTAGTCGACCGCTCGGTTTTGATATCAGGATTAGACGAATTTTTTGCGCGGCCGAATGCTATCGGGCCCAGGGAACAGGGTTCCTCGCGGCCACCGTGGCTGGTTGACCGGTTTCGCCCCAGGCGAGCTCAGGTGCAGAAACAATGACCGTGTCGCCGGAAATGGCTAAATCCTAAAGTTGCAAATTTGGGCGGCTGATGTTAGCATTGACTTTTGTGACACCCGAATGAAGCCCAAAACCCAATTAGGAAAGACCATCATGATATAAAGTAGGGAAAAGTCATCCTGACAGGTACGACAACTTTGTCGATGATATAACACCAGAAAGTCTTGATAAACACCAACATTAAGCATTACAGAGTGTGTTTTGGTAGAAAGGAAACATCTAAGTAATAATTGCAAATTAATACCATGAAAGTTAAGTCCAAAGAAATGTCGGTCAGAGATAAGTTCATTGTGGAAGATAGTTGTAAACGCAACGAAGAAATTCAGTGCGTCTACAACACTCATTCACGGAAAAAGTAAGTAGCTTGCTACCTATCGTGCTATCAAGTCACGCGAGAGCAGCTCTTGCCACAGTTGAGCGAACGGAGCGCGACGAGATTGTTTTACTTTCAAGAATCGTTGTTGGATGACGTAGACACACGGATTTTGTGAACTGATATTCATACTAGAGACTTGAACCGAGATAGTATGCTGACTGTGTATATCAAGTTATTGGACTTTATTAACGGAAGTAGGCAATATCGGACTCAACATTAATACACTCCTGGAAATTGAAATAAGAACACCGTGAATTCATTGTCCCAGGAAGGGGAAACTTTATTGACACATTCCTGGGGTCAGATACATCACATGATCACACTGACAGAACCACAGGCACATAGACACAGGCAACAGAGCATGCACAATGTCGGCACTAGTACAGTGTATATCCACCTTTCGCAGCAATGCAGGTTGCTATTCTCCCATGGAGACGATCGTAGAGATGCTGGATGTAGTCCTGTGGAACGGCTTGCCATGCCATTTCCACCTGGCGCCTCAGTTGGACCAGCGTTCGTGCTGGACGTGCAGACCGCGTGAGACGACGCTTCATCCAGTCCCAAACATGCTCAATGGGGGACAGATCCGGAGATCTTGCTGGCCAGGGTAGTTGACTTACACCTTCTAGAGCACGTTGGGTGGCACGGGATACATGCGGACGTGCATTGTCCTGTTGGAACAGCAAGTTCCCTTGCCGGTCTAGGAATGGTAGAACGATGGGTTCGATGACGGTTTGTATGTACCGTGCACTATTCAGTGTCCCCTCGACGATCACCAGTGGTGTACGGCCAGTGTAGGAGATCGCTCCCCACACCATGATGCCGGGTGTTGGCCCTGTGTGCCTCGGTCGTATGCAGTCCTGATTGTGGCGCTCACGTGCACGGCGCCAAACACGCATACGACTATCACTGGCACCAAGGCAGAAGCGACTCTCATCGCTGAAGACGACACGTCTCCATCCGTCCCTCCATTCACGCCTGTCGCGACACCACTGGAGGCGGGCTGCACGATGTTGGGGCGTGAGCGGAAGACGGCCTAACGGTGTGCGGGACTGTAGTCCAGCTTCATGGAGACGGTTGCGAATGGTCCTCGCCGATACCCCAGGAGCAACAGTGTCCCTAATTTGCTGGGAAGTGGCGGTGCGGTCCCCTACGGCACTGCGTAGGATCCTACGGTCTTGGCGTGCATCCGTGCGTCGCTGCGGTCCGGTCCCAGGTCGACGGGCACGTGCACCTTCCGCCGACCACTGGCGACAACATCGATGTACTGCTCACGCCCCACGTGTTGAGCAATTCGGCGGTACGTCCACCCGGCCTCCCGCATGCCCACTATACGCCCTCGCTCAAAGTCCGTCAACTGCACATACGGTTCACGTCCACGCTGTCTCGGCATGCTACCAGTGTTAAAGACTGCGATGGAGCTCCGTATGCCACGGCAAACTGGCTGACACTGACGGCGGCGGTGCACAAATGCTGCGCAGCTAGCACCATTCGACGGCCAACACCGCGGTTCCTGGTGTGTCCGCTGTGCCGTGCGTGTGATCATTGCTTGTACAGCCCTCTCGCAGTGTCCGGAGCAAGTATGGTGGGTCTGACACACCGGTGTCAATGTGTTCTTTTTTCCATTTCCAGGAGTGTATAAGTGAACTTATAGAAAGGAATGGACAAAGTTTCAAAAGACTAAAATACACGTTTAGTCTCGAGTAGGAGACACTGACACGTATACATGAAGAAGATACAATTACGCCGAAGGTTAAAGCTGTCGTAATTGTCACGATACTTGAAACTAAGAGAACTGCCAGTGCTAATTAACCGTGTGTGCGTGTGGCGTGATGTTTATAAAGTATTTAGCGAACAGGAACAATAAAGTTGTTCATCAAAAGTGGAAATTGAACGTGTCGCCTTCATCATTCAGTGAATATTTGGTAATTGCTCATCAAAAGTTAATGATCAATGACTTATCTTGGAAGTAATTTCGTGGACTGTTAGTTGTGACAAGCAAGGTTTGGACATACATAATATTACGAAGCAAGTAATTAAGACATTGTTAAAGGGTATCTGTGGACTCGCGTCATATACAGCGAACAATTTAACTTAGCAAAGAACAAACAACGACCAATACGACCTGCAATTGAACTTTTTCCTCGCTTTTGGTGATGTGGACGATGCACATGAGGGAAGATTCATCAATTAATACACTAAGGTGTTAACCGGGAACATAATAATTCAACTTCAAACCATAAGAGACAAGCAGAGTGCGCAGTTCGCATTAATAAGGAAACTGTGCGGACTCGCAATCAAACTTTAATCATTACGCGAGGAACGATTTCTTAAGAGCTTTTTCAGATCTTGTCTCTCGTTAACCGACGGAGATATCCATCATCGCGCATCGTGTCTCGTCTCCACCGACCGAGTTGTAGCAGTAACAGCTCCACACCGTCGACAACACAAGCACGCGGCGGGGAGGGTACGTTACACTTTGTACAAAATACGCTTCAGGGAATAATGGAGTGACAGACACTCTTGTAGATGGCCATGTTACAGCTCATTGTGATTCTACAATAGCTCACATCAAATATTAATGCACATATGAATACATTTGCGATCTCATAAAAATGAGGCGCGTCCAGTGGCGCATCAGTATCTCAATACCTTTAAAACTACAGAACAGAATATCTCACAGCGAATAAACATTTTCACAATGGCCATCTGAATTAACAACTTTTAATTGCTTCATACGATTTCAACAAACGCGATCTCAGATTATAGCATTGCCCTGAAGCTATCATCCCTGAAAACTACATATCTATTTTATTTATTTATCGACGAAGACTTTTATACAAGTGTTTGTCAGAAAATCGTAATCTCCACATTTACACAGAACATGAATACAACATGAACATCTTATATTTTATCGTACCTTAGTTTTCATTTAATAAATAGTTTACTTTTTCGCCAATTTTTTAAATGTTGACTGCAAGTGCTACTAAAAAACTAGGTTAATTTAAAAGTAATCAGTCACATGTGTTAGCGAATACCACAATTCAAAAGAGTGCCAGAATACACTTCTGTCAAACAGGCATAAATTATTTTTAAGCAGTTTTAGCAACGATCTGTTGCCATTTCAAGTAAGCGCGCTTGCGCAAGAATGCTGGTTTATTCATTTATGAACCAATTATTACTTACATTTATTGTAATGTTTATGACATTTCTTTATTTAAATGTTGTTGTAACATATTAATTAGCCATGATGAATCAAATCATGTCTGTAGAGGTTGAGGACGATGCATTTTTGGCGGGGAGCACTGCTGGAGAGTGAGACTTTTCGACTGAAGAGCACGAGGGAATGATTCTGGACGTTTGCTGAAGAGTTCTGGAAGAAGGCAGACCTGCCTACAGAAACGTGAGCGATTCAGCCATACAGGTGATTGTTTCTGAACAGTTAACGGCCCTTACAACACAATTTTTTTAACGGACTTTATATTTCGAGAAGTCTGAATGTACTCCAGAGGAGAAATTCTGCCGATTGATTCACGTAACTGTGAGTAGACAGAGCATTAGTTACTGTTCTTCGTATCGCATATGTTCATCTGATAATCATCACGTTGAACTCTGAACTATTTTGATGTGGACAATCTTTCGTGTATTACACTACTAGCCATTAAAATTGCTACACCAAGAAGAAATGCAGATGATCAACATGTATTCATTGGACAAATATATTATACTAGAACTGACATGTGATTAAATTTTCACGCAATTTGGGTGCATAGATCCTGTGAAATCAGTACCCAGAACAACCACCTCTGGCGGTAATAACGGCCTTGATACGCCTGGGAATTGACTCAAACAGAGCTTGGATGGCGTGTACAGGTACAGCTGCCCATGCAGCTTCAACACGATACCACAGTTCATCAAGAGTAGTGACTGGCGTATTGTGACGAGCCAGTTGCTCGGCCACCATTCACCAACTCAGCCCTCTTTAACTCACAAGTATTCAGTAACATTTAAAAAGCGAGAGAAATGGAAAAACCCAACTAGCTTACAGTTTGCGTCTCTCCCGGGAGCAAGCAGATAGGTAAATAACAAGCACTGGTAATCAACCGGTGACGTTGGACACACGATAAACTTAGCGAGTTCTATCTAAACTGCACATCAGTCAGTCATGCAAACAAAGCGCTCTAAGGATTCAATTAAAGCCGCACGCATACGATGTTAAGAATGATAGGCACGCATACGCTCTTAAGAATTATATCACATCATGTATACGTATAAATACTACAACCTCCGCGAGGCAACAAGATTCTAATCGTAGCTGAGAGGCCACCTTTTCCTTATACTACCAAGAAGTGAAAGATCAGCATAAGACTTGTAATACCTCAGCCTCCAAAATACTAATCTTCATTCTTTTCACGTACTGCCCGAGACACCAAGAGCGAAGGCCGAAGAAAATAATATCTTGCACTTAAGGCGACGTGTAACAAAGCCACGGTGCCAGTTTTAGGATGATGACGAGAGCAAAAGCACTGCCAGGCCCGGAACAACACGGTCCGCAACTGCCGAGCTGCATGTCGCGGTACAGGCCTTCACAAACTGTCTCTCCAGATCCCGGTTCGACTCCAACGACCCAGCCTAACCCGTTTCTAGGGACTTCCTGTCCTGACCGTCGTTCGACGGTCGGCCAGACTCTGATTTCGGTGGAAAATCGACCCTGAGCGAGCCGCCACGGCTCAAGGGGATCATTTGGATATATGACAATGCTTGTGAACATGCTTGAGAGTCAAACTCAAGACGCATACGGATCCAACTCCTTATAGCACCGATTTAGTGCCCAGTGACTACCACCTGTACATCCGAAACGAACACCCAGCCCCTTTGCAACACAGCAAAGCCTAAAAGCATTGGGGCAGGGAACACAGATGGACAAAAGATATGCACTAAAACTTAGATGGAACGATAAAATCACCCCTCACGTATAAAACGTAAAGCTAAATCAGCCGATGAGGCGGACGGGCGGGGGGGGGGGGGCTAAAATGGCTCTGAGCACTATGGGACTTAACATCTATGGTCATCAGTCCCCTAGAACTTAGAACTACTTAAACCTAACTAACCTAAGGACAGCACACAACACCCAGCCATCACGAGGCAGAGAAAATCCCTGACCCCGCCGAGAATCGAACCCGGGAACCCGGGCGTGGGAAGCGAGAACGCTACCGCACGACCACGAGATGCGGGCGGGGGGGGGGGGGGAGAAACAGAGAGAGAGAGAGACAGAGAGAGAGAGAGAGAGAAGAGAGGGCTTGTGTTTTGACAGGAATTTCAGGAATTTCTCAGGTATCTGTATCAGTGTGTTTTCACTGGAAGTTACTGAAGAGACAAGGGGATGGAGGAGGGGATTCGAGGGACGAGCGGCGGGGAGATTGCTTCTCCCGGTGCCCTCTGTCGGTGGTATTGTGAACTAACTCAGGCAGTATCTGCACAGCAGGGAAAGCTCAAAGAGCAGCTGCTTCCACTGACCTTGTATGGAAAGAGTGTGTTTGGGAGCAAAACAGGAAGGGAGTTTGGTGTCAAAGGGAAGAGGGCACCTGATGCTTTGTTCATGAATTAAGTAGCGAGTGGCCAGAGGTCTGACATTCCCGCAGTCCCTGATGAATGTTCAACGCGCGTGCGTCCGCGACCCTGTCATCAACCAATAGTGCACTAAGAAGCAAGTGCATGCAATCGGAAAGCTGTTTTCAGCAGATACGTTTAGCGCCATATAATAGTGTAATTATGTGCTGTGAGTGTTATATGTCGACGGTATCCATTGCGCGATCAGATAAAGTCGCCAATTGTTTGAATGTTCCACACATTGTCTTGTGTCTCATAAATTGCTTAAATTAACAATATTCCATACGTTGCAATATATTGCTGGGACATTCAATCAATCAAAAGTGTTTTAATATTTTCAGAAGGGGTGGGGAACGAAGGGACTGTGGGATCGAATCTCAGTGGGGGTAGTAAGGATTTTGACCTAAATGTGTCAGGAAAATGCATGAGGTCATGAGAGTGGACGTGTTATTTCCCACCAATTTCTGATCATTTTATAAATTAGTCAACTAATTAGATACCGAAAGCGGTATAGGATTTCCAGGAGGGGGAGGGGGGAAGGCTGGTGATTTACCAGAGAGAGGCAGTGACATTGAAAAGCCACTTAACGGAACAACAGATTAAGGAGGAGTATAGATTTAGAAACTGAAGAGTATGTTAGGGGAGGGTGGAAGGGGTGACATGGAATAGAACAATAAGTTATGGAGGGATTAAAATTTGACAATCATGCAGAGTGGAGTCATGTCCCCATTCCATCTTGAACAAATGTCGCAACAATTCAGAGTGTGGTAGTGCCGCCATTACCCTACTACATGTGAAACTATATTGTAAAAGCTTCTAAACTCAAACTACGTATATTGTAAAAGCATCTAAACTCATATTTCTATGTGTCTGGTTGGTATCTGAGAAAAATATGTAAAACCTATTGTGATATCGAAATACATAAATCTCGGTGCAGGGCAACAGAACTGTGTTAAAATTAAATTTTGAACTGAAATATGCGGAGCTCACCTGACACAATGCGAAACACAGTCTAGCCAGTACATCAAACAATTCGCCTGTGACGGACCAATCCGTTTTCATGAAATGTGTGTATGCTATCTGATTGCAAAACAAATTACTAAGATTAAAATGTTGGCCCTGTACATTGTTAATCTGTATCTTTAGTCTCGCAAACAATAGCTGTACCAGAGCTTTTAGTATAATTACAAAGGAAATGAACATAAAATCTGATGCATCTGACCGTTTGTTAAAACTGCTTGAAAATTCACAAGACACCTCTTTACTGACACCTTCCCCTCCTATTAATCCTCTGACTTAATATATTATTATCACAAATAATACTCTGATAATCACTGTGCCCTACAAAGGGCATGGATTTTGATGATCATTAAATTTGTTGGCTTACCTGTGCAAGCGGAATTCTCGTCTGTCTGCTTCCTTTTACTGTTAAGATAATGATGGAACTGTCAAAATCAGATTTAGTTTGCCGTACTTGGGATGTGCAACGCAACTGTACAAAAACATTTGTACAGATAAAGAATGGAAAATGAGGAACTAAACTTAACGACAGATAATTGAGAACAAGAGTGCAAGTTAAGCTACGCTTCATTAAGCATTTTCATAAGGTTAGACATGTTAGCAAAATATTCAATAATAATTTTCCTGTACACAATCAATTTCCTTGACATTTTTTCAGTTATAAGACCAAATCATATCTTGCATTATAAATTTTCTACACCAAACTCCAGACATACGCAATGTTCTAACAATGAGAAACTACACAACTACAAATAAAAAAAAACTGGATTATCTTACACATTTTTTCCACAATTCCTCCATTGATATTGTAGAATTCCACCTACGCAGTATTTTTCATCAAAAGGTATCATTGCAAAATCATTTCTAAATACAGCTGTCTCCACCACACAGCAGTCCAGTTTCCACCCTTCTGGAACCAAGTACAATGGTCTAGGGGTAGCGTCTTTGATTCATAATCAAAACGTCTTGGGTCCCGGGTTCGATCCCCGCCACTGCCTAAATTTTGATAAATAATCAGCATTGGCGGCCGAAGACTTCCGGCATAAGAAGTCAGCCTCATTCTGCCAACGGCCTTGTCAAAGAGGGCGGAGGAGTGGATAGAGGTTCAGGGCACTCTCTCGTCCTAGGGGTGGGAAATTGCCCCTAAAGGCGGAAAAATCAGCAATGACCAACGACATGAGGATGCAGAAGGCAATGGAAACCACTGCATTAAAGACACGTAACGTGTATCCACAGGACATGTCGCCTGTAATTGAAGAAGTGTCATGATGATCTCTCCATTGGCAAAAGATTCCGGAATAGTCCCCCATTCGGATCTCCGGGAGGGGACTGCCAAGGGGGAGGTTACCATGAGAAAAAGATTGAATAATCAACGATAGGATAACGTTCTACGAGTCGGGGAGTGGAATGTCAGAAGCTTGAACGTGGTAGGGAAACTAGAAAATCTGAAAAGGGAAATGCAAAGTCTCAATCTAGATATGGGGGGGGGGGGGGGGGGGGTCAGTGAAGTGAAGTGGAAGGAAGACAAGGATTTCTGGTCAGATGAGTATCGGGTAATATCAACAGCAGCAGATAATGGTATAACAGGTGTAGGATTCGTTATGAATAGGAAGGTAGGGCAGAGGGCGTGTTACTGTGAACAGTTCAGTGACTGGGTTGTTCTAATCAGAATCGACAGCAGACCAACACCGACATCGATAGTTCAGGTATACATGCCGGCGTCGCAAGCTGAAGATGAACAGATAGAGAAAGTGTATGAGGATATTGAAAGGGTAATGCAGTATGTAAAGGGGGACGAAAATCTAATAGTCATGGGCGACTGGAATGCAGTTGTAGGGGAAGGAGTAGAAGAAAAGGTTACAGGAGAAAATAGGCTTGGGACGAGGAATGAAAGAGGAGAAAGACTAATTGAGTTCTGTAACACGTTTCAGCTAGTAATAGCAAATACCCTATTCAAGAATCACAAGAGGAGGAGGTATACTTGGAAAAGGCCGGGAGATACGGGAAGATTTCAATTAGAGTACATCATGGTCAGACAGGGATTCCGAAATCAGATACTGGATTGTAAGGCGTACCCAGGAGCAGATATAGACTCAGATCACAATATAGTAGTGATGAAGAGTAGGCTGAAGTTCAAGACATTAGTCAGGAAGAATCAATACACAAAGAAGTGGGATACGGAAGTACTAAGGAATGACGAGATACGTTTGAAGTTCTCTAACGCTATAGATACAGCAATAAGGAATAGCGCAGTAGGCAGTACAGTTGAAGAGGAATGGACATCTCTAAAAAGGGCCATCACAAAAGTTGGGAAGGGAAACATAGGTACAAAGAAGGTAGCTGCGAAGAAACCATGGGTAACAGAAGAAATACTTCACTTGATTGATGAAAGGAGGAAGTACAAACACGTTCCGGGAAAATCAGGAATACAGAAATACAAGTCGCTGAGGAATGAAATAAATAGGAAGTGCATGGAAGATAAGACGACATGGCTGCAGGAAAAATGTGAAGAC
The DNA here is from genome assembly GCF_023898315.1 of Schistocerca nitens. Taxonomy (NCBI): domain Eukaryota; kingdom Metazoa; phylum Arthropoda; class Insecta; order Orthoptera; family Acrididae; genus Schistocerca; species Schistocerca nitens. Next base: position 696,088,058 of record NC_064615.1, on the reverse strand, counting down.
ATCGAAAATAATATGATTGTCGGAAGGACAGACACAGCATACAGGAGAGTCAAAACAACCTTTGGTGACATTAAATGCAACGGTGGTAACATTAAGAGTGCAACAGGAATTCCACTGTTAAATGCAGAGGAGAGAGCAGATAGGTGGAAAGAATAAATTGAAAGCCTCTATAAGGGTGAAGATTTGTCTGATATGATAGAAGAAGAAACAGGAGTCGATTTAGAAGAGATAGGGGATCCAGTATTAGAATCGGAATTTAAAAGAGCTTTGGAGGACTTACGGTCAAATAAGGCAGAATGGATAGATAACATTCCATCAGAATTTCTAAAATCATTGGGAGAAGTGGAAACAAAACGACTATTCACGTTGGTGTGTAGAATATATGAGTCTGGCGACATACCATCTGACTTTCGGAAAAGCATCATCCACACAATTCCGAAGACGGCAAGAGCTGACAAGTGCGAGAATTATCGCGCAATCAGCTTAACACCTCATGCATCGAAGCTGCTTACAAGAATAACATACAGAAGAATGGAAAAGAAAATTGAGAAAGCCCTAGGTGACGATCAGTTTGGCTTTAGGAAAAGTAAAGGGACGAGAGAGGCAATTCTGACGTTACGGCTAATAATGGAAGCAAGGCTAAAGAAAAATCAAGACACTTTCATAGGATTTGTCGACCTGGAAAAAGGTTCCACTATATAAAATGGTGTAAGCTGTTCGAGATTCTGAAAAAAGTAGGAGTAAGCTATAGGGAGAGACAGGTCATATACAATATGTACAACAACCAAGAGGGAATAATAAGAGTGGACGATCAAGAACGAAGTGCTCGTATTAAGAAGGGTATAAGACAAGGCTGTAGCCTTTCGCCCCCACTCTTCAATCTGTACATCGAGGAAGCAATGATGGAAATAAAAGAAAGGTTCAGGAGTGGAATTAAAATACAAGGTGAAAGGATATCAATGATACGATTCGCTGATGACATTGCTATCCTGAGTGAAAGTGAAGAAGAATTAAATGATCTGCTTAACCGGATGAACAGTCTAATGAGTACACAGTATGGTTTGAGAGTAAATCAGAGAAAGACGAAGGTAATGAGAAGTAGTAGAAATGAGAACAGCGAGAAACTTAACATCAGGACTGATGGTCACGAAGTCAAAGAAGTTAAGGAATTGTGCTACCTAGGCAGTAAAATAACCAATGACGGACGGAGCAAGGAGGACATCAAACGCAGACTCGCTATGGCAAAATAGGCATTTCTGGCCAAGAGAAGTCTACTAATATCAAATACCGGCCTTAATTTGAGGAAGAAATTTCTGAGGATGTACGTCTGGAGTACAGCATTGTATGGTAGTGAAACATGGACTGTGGGAAAACTGGAACAGAAGAGAATCGAAGCATTTGAGATGTGGTGCTATAGAGGAATGTTGGAAATTAGGTGGACTGATAACCTAAGGTTGAGGAGGTTCTACGCAGAATCGGAGAGGAAAGGAATATGTGGAAAACACTGATAAGGAAAAGGGACAGGATGATAGGACATCTGCTAAGACATGAGTGAATGACTTCCATGGTACTAAAGGGAGCTGTAGAGGGCAAAAACTGTAGAGGAAGACAGAGATTGGAATACGTCAAGGAAATAATTGAGGACGTAGGCAGCAAGATGAAGAGGTTAGCACAGGAAAGGAATTCGTGGCTGGCCTCATCAAATCAGTCAGTACACTAATGAAAAAAAAACATTGGCAGACTGTCTAACACACACTGACTGCTTCTTTGGATAAGTAAACCTAGCCCGTCTGACCAAGGGCTGTGGTCTCAGGAAAAGATTTACAAAGAATATGTTTTTTTTACTTTATTTTAATTTTAAAAGCTGTGCAACAGGCAGGCTGTCAGCAGCATTCTACGCTGCTCTTCAGCCATAGAATACACAATGAGAAAAAAAAACAGTAAGAATATACATAAGTTACAGAGCGGTGGGCAATAAAACAGTAGACACATAAAGACAAACACGGAGCCATTCACACTCGACGATAATCCACAAGGCAAACTGTGGATACGACGCACAAACACTGAAGATGGCGATGGCACAGGTGAACGATAGAGTGCGACGGTGAACACTGAACACTAAAGACGACGGCACACACGAGACAGTGATGGCGATGATCTCTGGTGCGCGAAAGTCAACGTAACGTGTGCGAGTCTGGGGACCTGACAAGAAAGGAGAAGGGGGGGGTGGGAGAGGGAGAGGGTAGAGCAGAGATGCCATAGGCAGAAGGAAAGGAGGAAGGGGGAGGGGAAGCCCGGGGGAAGAAGGATGTACGAAGAGGGATGGGGGAAAAGGAGAGAGAAGGGAGGGAGGGTGCCTAAAGGAAAGAAGTGGGGGGGGGCAGGATCAAAGTTGATAGGTGGGGTAGATGGAGGGGAGGAGGACATCATCAGGGAGGGGGAGCTGGCGGAAGCCACCTTGGGAGAGGGTAAGGAGGGTGGAGAGATGGTGGCCGGTTGGGACGTGGGAATACAGGCGCGGGAGCGGGCAGGGTGGGAGAGGATGGGCAAGATATGCAGGTGAGGTGGATCGAGTTTGCGGGAGGTGTACAGGATCCATATCCGTTCAAGGAAAAGGAGGAGGTGGGGGAACAGAATGAGATCGTACAGGATCCGCGTGAGGGAAGGGAGACCGATGCGATAGGCGAGGCGGAGAGCATGGTGTTCAAGGATTTGAAGGGATTTATAAAAGGTGGGGTGGCGGAGATCCAGGCCGGATGGGCGTAACAAAGGATAGGGCGGATGAGGGATTTATAGGTGTGGAGGATGGTGGAGGGGTCCAGACCCCACGCACAGCCAGAAAGGAGCTTGAGGAGATGAAGTCGGGAGCGTGCCTTGGCTTGGATTGTCTGGAAATGGGGAGTCCAGGAGAGGCGACGCTCGAGGGTGACGCCAAGGTACTTAAGGGTGGGAGTGAGGGCGATAGGACGGCCATAGATGGTGAGATAGAAATCAAGGAGGCGGAAGGAAGGGGTGGTTTTGCCTACAATGATCGCCTAGGTTTTGGAGGGATTGACCTTGCTGAAGACCGAGGTAAGGCTGATGGGACAGTAGGAGGAGACAGAGGACGGCGGTTTGCCAGGTTTAAGGAACATCAGGATATGGGAGGTTTTCCACAGGTCGGGGTAGTAACCGGTGGATAGGACTACATTGTAGAGCCTGGCCAGAGTGGAGAGGAAAGCGACAGGAGCTTCACGAAGGTGACGGTAGGTGACACGATCGTGACCAGGAGCGGTGTTGCGTTTTGTGCGGAGTGTAGCAATGAGATCCTGTGTAGTGATAGGGGCAGTGAGTTCCGTGTGTACAATGTTGCCCAAGTACTGGAAACCAGGTGGGAGGGGAGGGACAGAGGTGTCCGTTCGATCGCGGACATCCGGGAGGAGGGAGTAATCGAACTGGGGATCATTGGGGATGGAAAACACATCGGAGAGGCATGAGGCAAAGTGATTGGCCTTACTAAGGGTGTCAGGGATGGGGTGATCATCATGGAGAAGAGGATAATAGGGGGAGGGTTTAGTTCCGGTAAGGTGACGGAAGGCTGACCAGAACTTGGACGAGTTGATAGGTAAGGTAGCATTTAAATGGTTGCATGTCTGTCGCCAGTCCCGGCGTTTCTTAGCCACGAGCAAATTACGAATGTGTCACTGGAGTTGCCGGTGGCGTCGTAGTGTGTCCGGGTCACGCGTGTGGAGGAAGGCACGGTAGAGATGGTGGGATTCATGGAGGAGGACGGCCTGTGGGGGTAAGGTAGGACGATGGGGGTGGATGGCGACAGTAGGGATGTGGGCCTCCATGGCCTCAGACAAGGTCTGCTGGAGAAAGGAGGCGGCATGGGTTACATCGTCAGGGTGGTGGTAGGTGAGGGGGTGGCTATCGACCTGAGTGGAGAGGGTATCCCGGTAGGCATTCCAGTTGGCACGGGAATAGGCATGGACGGACTTAGGGGGAGGGTCATGACGAGGGTCAGGACGAGGGCGACGACCGTCTGAAATGGTGAGGAGGACAGGGAGATGGTCGCTACCAATAGGCTCCAGGACATCCACCGTTATGCGGCCAAGGAGGTTGGGGAAGGCAAGGATGACATCAGGAGTGGAGTTGGATTCGGAACGGATGTGCTGGGGGATGGGGAGGAGGTCGCCTTGAAGGGAGGAGAGGAACCGATGCCACCACCGTAACTGGGCGGCGGAACGACTATGGATGTTGAGGTCGGCGGCGATCACGTAGGAGGAGAAGGTACAGTCAATGTGGGAGAGGAAGTCGAAGGGAAGAGGGGCGTTAGGGCGGACATAGATGGTGGCGCAGGTAACGGTAAGGCCGGGGAAGAAGAGACTAAGGAGCAGGTGTTCGGTGGGGGCGGGAAGGAGAGGTTGGAGCCGAACGGGGATCTGGCGGTGGTGACCTAAGGCAACTCCGCCACGCGCAATCGGGAGGGGATTATCGGAGCGGTGGAGGAGATAGGGCGAAGTGTGGACGGTGTGGTGGCGTTGGAGGAAGGTTTCATGGAGGAGGAAGGCATCCATGCAGTGGGTGGCAAGCGTGTGTAGGAAGAGGTTCTTGTTGGCGGGAAGGGAGCAGATATTGTTGAAACGGATAAGGTGCTGCCGCGCCATGTTAGGGATTTAGACAAGTAGGTGGCGTACATTTTGAGTTGGAAAATGGAACGGGCAGCGAGGGATATCTGTTGGAGAGCGTGGGGGTGCTGAAAAGGATGAACATTGTGAATGACGATGGTGAGGAATCTGATGATATCCTCAGCGGTAGAGGGTGGGCGAAGGGAATTGCCAGGAGGGGTGGGGGCGTCCAGAGGACGGACAGGGACGGTGAGTTCAGGAGTGGTCAGAGGGGGCCGGGCTTTACACTTTTGGGAGTAGATGGGATGGGGGAGATCGCAGGTATTGCAGGAGGGAGGGGATTGAAGGTTAGGGCACTGCTGGAGGAAGTGTGCTTGCCTACAATGCGGGCAGGTGGGGGCCTCGCGGCACTCGGCTGTTGGATGTGCGTTATAGTGCAGGCACCTCTGGCAGTGCAGGGATTGAGGAGGGGAATGGGAGGGGTCGACCTTCTAGCGCTGGTTGAAGAGGAGGGCACCCTCCTTCAGGAGACAGTCAATGGAGGGGGCGTCCCCGGAGAAAACCTGCATAAGGCGGGTGGGTCCGGCCAAGTTGAAAATGCGGCGGACTGCCCACACCTCCAGCGTGGGATGCGCCTTGAGCTCCGACAACACCTCCTCCTCAGTGATAGTCTGACTAAGCCGAGTGATCACAGCGGTGAGGGTCAGCAGGCGACGCGGGGGTTGGCGGGTAGGAGACAGAGAAGGAGCAGGGGTGAGGGACCTGTTGGGGCCAAAACTGGTGATGGGGAGGCGGGAGAGGATGTCAGTATGGAGGGTTGGGCTGGGGGAGGAGATGAGAACGGAATCCCGTCTGGGAGTGAGGGGCACGAGGGAAGTGTTGGCGGAGGAGGAGGGAGAGATTCTGGGCCTCTAGAAGGGAAGGATCGGGACGGGAGAGGAGGTATTTGTATAAAGAGGGGGGCAGGAGGAGGAGGCGGAGGCAGAGGGAGCAGGGCCAGGCAGGGAGACATCCATGGCATCCTGTGGAGGGGAAGGAGGACGGGGCGGGGACTTTTTGGGAGGGGAGGAGGGGGTGGTGCCACTAGGGCGTTTAACCGCCGCAGAATGGTGGGTGGTGATATGAGGGATGGGAGCTATAGGGAGGTGGCGGGAAGAGGCAGGTCCCGGCGTGGACGCAGCAGTCGGCGCCGGAGATGGTGACGGTGAAGGCGACGGCGACAGCGACGGCGACGGTGGTGGCGGTGATGGCGAAGGCGATGGGGAGAGTTGGGCATGGGCAGTGGCCCGACAGGCCACCACCCTAGCTGGAGCTGCAGTGACAGGCTGGGGGAGTGGGGGGAAAGGATCAGAGGGAGAGGAGCGGGAGGAAGAAGCTGGAGAGGGGGCAACAAAGAGCGAGGGCTAAGGGAGAGTGAGAAGAGGCGGGATGGAAAGAGGGGGGTGTGACTGGGCACACCATGTTATGGTGGTGGTGGCGTAGGAGGGGGAAGTATAAACTACGCCTGTGGTGGTAGTGGTGGTGGGGGCTGACATGACGACAGGGAGAAACAAAAACGCACAAGACGAAAAAGAAAGGACAAAAACTGGGGACAGACGAAGACGAAGACGGAGGAAGACGAAGACGGACGAAGACCAGAGTCCCACGCTGCTGGCGCTGGCGCTGACGGCGACGACAGGTGGCAGGAATGCCACAGCTGCTGCTGCTGCCGCTGCCGCTGCCGCGGACGGGGCCGGGGCCGCTGCTGCTGCTGCTGTTGCTGCCGCTGGGCTGGCTGGCTGGCGGGACCGCTGCTGCTGCAGGAGGGCTGGCTGGCTGGCTGATGCCGGCTGGACCGTTGCCGCTGCTGCTGTTGCTGTTGTTGGCCGGGACCGCTGCTGCTGGCCGGGACCGGGACTGCTGCTGCTGGCTGGCTGGCTGGCTGGCTGGCACCTGAAAAACCTAGCACTTCGATTAATGCTGGAATGGCACAATCGAAGGCCGGTAACCTTGCGGAGTACCACCGGAGATGTCGTACAAAGAATTTGGTTATATCGATAATATATTCACAGTTCCATACACACTTACCTTGAGAGCTTTATGAGAATGGTAGCAAAATCACCAAAGTAAAGAGTCATCAAGGACTCGCGAAAACTAAGCCCATTTCGCCATCAAACACCACTGGCCATTAAAATTGCTACACCACGAAGATGACGTGTTACAGACGCGAAATTTAACCGACAGGAAGAAGAAGCTGTGATATGCAAATGATTAGCTTTTCAGAGCATTGACACAAGCTTGGCGCCGGTGGCGACACCTGCAACGTGCTGACACGAGGAAAGCATCAAACCGATTTCTCATACACAAACAGCAGTTGACTGTCGTTGCCTGGTGAAACATTGTTGTGATGTCTCGTGTAAGGAGGAGAAATGCTTACCATCACGTTTCCGACTTTGATAAAGGTCGGATTGTAGCCTATCGCGATTGCGGTTTATCGTATCGCGACAATGCTGCTCGCGTTGGTCGAGATCCAACGACTGTTAGAAGAATATGGAATCGGTGGGTTAAGGAGGGTAATACGGAACGTTGTGCTCGATCCCAACGGCGTCGTATCACTAGCAGTCGAGATGACAGGCATCTTATCCGCATGGGTGTAACGGATCGTGCAGTCACGTCTCGATCCCTGAGTCAACAGATGGGGACGTTTGCAAGACAACAACCATCTGCACGAACAGTTCTACGACGTTTGCAGCAGCATGGACTATCAGCTCGGAGACCATGGCTGCGGTTACCCTTGACGCTGCATCACAAACAGTAGTGCCTGCGATGGTGTACTCAACGACGAACCTGGGTGCACGAATGGCAAAACGTCATTTTCCGGATGAATCCAGGTTCTGTTTACAGCCTCATGATGGTCGCATCCGTGTTTGGCGACATCGCGGTGAACGCACATTGGAAGCGTATATTCGTCATCGCTATACTGGAGTATCACCCGGCGTGATGGTATGGGGTGCCATTGGTTACACGTCTCGGTCACCTCTTGTTCGCATTGACGGCACACCAGTGGAAGTTACATTTCAGATATATTACGACCCGTGGCTCTACCCTTCATTCGATCCCTGCGAAACCCTACATTTCAGCAGGATAAGGTACGACCGAATGTTGCAGGTCCTGTACGGGCCTTTCTGGATACAGAAAATGTTTGACTGCTGCCCTGGCCAGCACATTCTCCAGATCTCTCACCAATTGAAAACGTCTGGTCAGTAGTGGCCGAGCAAAAAATTACAAATATGTGTGAAATCTTATGTGACTTAACTGCTAAGGTCATCAGTCCCTAAGCTTGCACACTACTTAACGTATATTATCCTAAGGACAAACACACACACACATGGCCGACGGAGGTCTCTAACCTTCGCCGGGATCAGCCGCACAGTCCGTGCCTGCAGCGCCTGAGACCGCTCGGCTAATCTCGCGCGGCCTGGCCGAGCAACTGGCTCGTCACAATACGCCAGTCACTAATCTTGATGAACTGTGGTATCGTGTTGAAGCTGCATGGGCAGCTGTACCTGTACACGCCATCCAAGTTCTGTTTGACTCAATGCACAGGCGTATCAAGGCCGTTATTACGGCCAGAGGTGGTTGTTCTGAGTACTGATTTCTCAACATCTATGCACCCAAATTGCGTGAAAATGTAATCACATGTCAGTTCTAGTATAATATATTTGTCCAATGAATACCCGTTTATCATCTGCATTTCTTCTTGGTGTAGCAGTTGTAATGGCCAGTAGTGTACATATACCCTTTGCAAACATGTAGGGCACTGTACAGCGCATAGCGGAGGGTATATCGTACCAGTAATTGCAGTATTTTGTCCTATTCAATTCATATCGTGAGCAAGAAAAAATAAAAACTTTATATGCTTTTGATTCTAGTGATCCCTACCCTAGATATGCTCTGACAGCAGCGTATTTTTCCTGAGAACTCTGTCGTCTAATTTCAGAGGAAGCGCATTTAAATTCTTCGAGAATTTCTGTTATTTTTGAGTCGTCCGTGCTTACGATATGTAATCGAAAGTGCAGTTTAGCCTCTTTGGCTGTAGCAAAGCATCGGCCTGCTTAGCGTCAATCAAGGGGCCACACACGCGGTCTGCCGCTTAGGCTTACATCCATCTCGTATGAGCTCGGTTCCAATTGTTCCTCACAGATAAAGAAATATGACCATCCAAAAGTAGCTCCTAGCGCTTGTGTGGGACATGAACGCTACAAGCATCTGCCGAAACTGAGTAGCAATTTGAGCTCATGTCTACACTGCCAATCTGTCTAATACATTCCTGAAAAATACGATGCTCGGATCTGGTGGAAGACGACTTTGATTCAATATCTGCTGCGTCGTATCTACAGAAATTACACGCAGCGTTGACTGGTTGAGCAGTATGGACTTACATGGTGCGCACCTTAACGTGTAGATCCTACGTGGATCTATTTGGAGTTATCTGCTGTGATGTGGTGTGCTTATACCGTGCATGTTAGGCTTCAGTTAACCCCAGTGATATTAAGAGGCGTTTACTGGTACTTATGCTGATAAACTTACCATAACCTTACTATCATTTCTTCCTGTTGCCATTATGCTCTTCCCCCTAATGTGTACACAGCGCAAAGGCAAGTTAAATTAGTTGAAGCTGTGTACGCGTTCTGGTTCGAATTTTAGTGATAATTGTTGGTGTAATCTGAAAGCACGGCATGAACTTTGTTAATAGTCTCTGTCTGCTCACGATAAAAATATTATTTACTGTGCGAGAGCTCAGTTTACAATTTAAGAGTATTAATTACGCATGCTTAGCCACACAGTTATAAATATATTACTCGTTCTTTCATTAAAAATTTTATTTATAGATGTTTTATCGTTACCTGAATCGTTCTTTAATGGTGGCTCACTGTGTGTTCTGCGCTGATAACTAAATGACCGTTCTTGTTCGGTTTATTACTCTGCAGTATTTGCTTATGGAAATGTTTTTCTTTCTGTAGATGGGCTTGCTTAACGTATCTCGGAACTACAGCTTAAAAGTGGTCAGAGAAAATTTCAGCGTCAGAGCGCAGCCGACCTCTGGGGTTGCCGGGTCAGGCAGCCTCATCCACCCAGCCGCTGGCCACGCCGCTCTGAGTCCAAGGTTCGACACCACAAGGCTACTCAGAGAACCCAGTGAAGCCTTCTCGTAGGCAAAGCTCGCACATGACCATCAGGGACGACCGCCGACTCTACACTGATGCAAAGACGCCACAGATCGGCGTCTAGCTGCGTCCTTCGGAAGAGGCCTCGCACCTGAATCGTCTGTACCTTAATGAATAATAGAGTTTTCCTAAAGTGTGTCTCACTCTGCCACGGATGCCTTCACCACCTACTGACTCCTGTAGTTCCTGTCAGCCCGCTGAACTCACAACGCCTATTTGGGACAGCAGCTCATAGTGGTCTCATCATTCTGGATTACTACAAACGTGTTGTGCTCAAGATGTTCTCACTAATCTTGTGGTCTAATACTATCCGGATCTTTCATTTTGATTCAGCCGTTATCACACTTTTATCAACATTCAAAGTAGCAGAAATTCATTACACTAAGCGCCGGCCGCTGTGGCCGATCGGTTCTAAACGCTACGGTCGCAGGTTCGAATCCTTCCTCGGTCATGGACGTGTGTGATGTCCTTAGGTTAGTTAGGTTTAAGTAGTTTTAAGTTCTAGGTGACTGATGACCTCATATGTTAAGTCCCACAGTGCTCAGAGCTATTTGAACCATCTGAATTACACTAAGCGGAAATCTTCTCTTCCACAGAGATGTAGAAACTTCTGATTGATGAGCCTTCGAAACATAAGGCCTGTGATGGTCTGGCTACTGTGAACGAGAGTTATGAAACGCTAATGCTCGAAACCACTCATACATGAATGTGGAGGCCGGTGGCTTGTACTCAGAGTGAAATAATAGCATTAATTGTGTCTTATTCCTTTGTAGAATGAGAGGTATCGAATACTGCGGAAATCATCCTCATCATGTGTTTCGCTCCACAGATTGTGCTTCCCATTGACAGACGGAAACCCACCACAAATGTTTCGCAGAGTCAGCGATCACCATTAACTGTGCGTAGTTCGCCATTGTAATTTAGCTGGTTTTCCAACCAGAATTCCATTTACATCCAATTATTTATTACATCGTATTCTTAATTTCATTTATTAACTGCAGTAGTTAACATCAAAGTTCTATCTACCTTTTGTAAATTGAATAAAATATTGACATCCTTTGTAAGATGATTTATTATGTCCCAAGCGCTTACGTATACATGAGTTCCCAGAAGGATTGATCGTTATACAGAGGTGTGACAGAAACCATCATTCGAAACAAAAATGTTCGGCAAACATGTGCTCCAAAATGCATACCTAAGGAGCTATGAGCACTTATTCAGAAGAAATGTGTTTCACAATTACAAAGATGAACAAGAACTCATAGCTCTTAAGGTATGCTCTTTAGAGCTCATTTTTACTGTACATTTTTTCATTGTTTTGCACCATACTACTACCGCTAAAATATGGAAAACAAAGAACTAGAAGTAGAAGAACATCGTTTCACAATATCCAATATGAAGAAGTGGTCATAGCGCTTAAGATATGCACATGTTTACAAGACTTTTCTGCTTCGAATTATTGTTTCTGTTACACCCTTGAATATTGATCATTACCCCTGGGACATCATGTATATAAATAAACACGTTACTAGTTTCGGCGAACAGCTACTATCATTCAAAAGTCCTTCCCACAGAATATGTGAACGAACTTAGGCGCTTCCACGAACATGAAGCCAATCAAAATATTTTAATGGATGTACCTCGTGTCGTTACATGGTGATGTTGGTAATATGTCAGTGCCCTAAAAGAAAAAAAAAAAAGAAAAAAGCAAAACAAAAAAACATTTCATAAAATAAATTTTGACAATTTACAACAGACTTGAAGTTGTGGAATATAGGAGACCAGCAAACTAATGGCTGTGTACACAGGACCTTGTCAGGAGAGGAGAAGCAATGTTTTTCGCACAGAGCTGACAAGAGGCATACTGATCTTAAAATCGATCACGTCAGACAATGTCGTTTCTTATATATATAAGACAGAAGAATGAAGGAGACTTGACAGCAAAATTCAAAAATGAAAGAACATTGGACAAAGAAGACGACCATAATAAACTAAGCATAAATTAACACGAAAATTTGAGTTCTCCGATTTCAGTTTTCACGCTTTAGCATAGAATATTCATAATTCAAAAATAGGGGTATTATCTCTGCTTACAACACGATTTTTGAGCATAGTTTCATAAAATTAGAATCAAAGGGAGAATGCCAGTGATTTTTTGTCGTATTCAAATACCCGTCACTTTACGAGAAAATCAGCGAATGGTGAAAGGACAGAATTTTCTTTCATTGGGTTTGCAGAACTAGCACTCCTGGAAGAAAGGATATAGCGGCGACGTGGCTGAGGCACAGCGTTACGGGATGTTACCAGAATGATATTTTGACTCTGCAGCGGAGTGTGCGCTGATATGAAACTTCTGCATGGTTCGCAGAAGAGCTTATGTGATATTTGGAGGGTAGGAGATGAGATAATGCCAGAATTGAAGCTGTGAGGTGCTTGGGTAGCTCAGTCAGTAGATCAATTGCCCACAATAGGCAAAGGTCCCGAGTTCGCGTCTCGGTCAAGCACACAGTGTTTATCTGTCGGGATGTTTTATAACAGCGAACACTCCGCTGTAGAGCGAAAATCTCATTCCGGTTTAGACCGATTCGGCAATAAAATTCTACTTTTAACGAAATCGATAACTTGTAAAACTTCATTCGCTGATACTCTGTAACAGGAGACGCACCCAGAATCTGTCAGGGCAGCAAATACAACTATCAGATCAACTCTCTAAGACGAGGAGCCAAAAGTGTGCACAATGATTTTGACGATAAACTTGTCTACGGAATCCGCAGATTGGAAATATAAGCACTGTGTACAGACTGAGAATCTCCTGCCGCTGTTACGCAGACCGGCTGGAATTTCCAATGTGTATGTTGCGTTTGCAGATACCAGGAATCCGGTGGAGCTGATTGAACGCTCTAAAGAGACCCGAGCTCGCTCTCGCGCTGGTTCCTCTTCTTTTGTCGTGATGATCATTCCTCTCCGTTTTTCCAAGAGAATGTTTTCGCAGTCGGAGGAGACCACTGGTAACTGAAAGTGCATGAGAAGATCCCTTCGCAACAAGAAACGTCTTTGTTTTAATGATTGCCGCTCCAATTCACGTATCATGCCTGTGTCATTATCTCCCCTATTTCGCGATTATACAAAACGAGCTTCCCTTCTGTATATTTTTTTCGATGTCATCCGTCAGTCAGTCCCACATGATGCGGATCACACACCGCACAGCAATACTCCAAAATAGGTGGACAAGCGTGGGTTAAGCAGTCTCTTTAGTAGACCTGTTGCACCTTCTAAGTGTTATGCTAATGAATCGCAGTCTTTGGTCTGCTCTACCCACAACATTTTTATGTGATCGTTCCAATTTAGTTTATTTGTAATTGTAATCCCTACGCATTTAGTTTTTACAGCCTTCAAATTTGTGTGACTTATTGCGTAATCGAAATTTAGCGGATTACTTTTATTACTCATGTGAATAACTTCACACTTTTCTTTTTCAGTGTCAATTGCCAGTTTTCGAACCTTGCAAATATCTTACCTAAACCATTTTGCAATTCGGTTTGGTCATCTGAAGACTTTACAAGACGGTAAATGACAGCATCATCTGCAAACTATCTAAGACGGCTACTCAGATTGTCCCATATGTCGTCGATATAGATCAGGGAAAATATAGGGCCTATAACACTTCCTTGACGAACGCCGGTCATTACTTCTGTTTTACTCGATGACTTTCCATCTATTATCACGAACTGCGATCTTTCCGACTGGAAATCAAGAATCCGGACGCACAGCTGAGGCGGTTTTCCATAGGCAAGCAGTGTAGTTGGAAGACGCTTGTGAGGAACGGTGTTGAAAGCCTTCTGGAAATCTAAAAATATGGAATCAGATTGACATCCCTTGTCAATAGCACTCATTACTTCATGAGTATAAAGAGCTAGTAGTGTTTCACAAGAACGATATTTTCTGAATCCCTGCTTTGCGTCAATAAATCGTTTTCTTCGAGGTAATTCATAATGTTGTTGTTGTTGTGGTCTTCAGTCCTGAGACTGGTTTGATGCAGCTCTCCATGCTACTCTATCCTATGCAAGCTTCTTCATCTCCCAGTACTTACTGCAACCTACATCCTTCTGAATCTGCTTAGTGTATTCATCTCTTGGTCTCCCTCTACGATTTTTACCCTCCACGCTGATCTCCAATGCTAAATTTGTGATTCCTTGATGCCTCAAAACATGACCTACCAAACCGATCCCTTCTTCTAGTCACATTGTGCCACAAACTTCTCTTCTCCCCAATCCTATTCAATACCTCCTCATTAGTTACGTGATCTACCCACCTTATCTTCAGCATTCTTCTGTAGCACCACATTTCGAAAGCTTCTATTCTCTTCTTGTCCAAACTAGTTATCGTCCGTGTTGCACTTCCATACATGGCTACACTCCATACAAATATTTTCAGAAACGACTTTCTGACACTCAAATCTATTCTCGATGTTAACAATTTTTTCTTCTTCAGAAACGATTTCCTTGCCATTGCCAGTCTACATTTTATATCCTCTCTACTTCGACCATCATCAGTTATTTTACTCCCTAAATAGCAAAACTCCTTTACTACTTTAAGTGCCTCATTTTCTAATCTAATTCCCTCAGCATCACCCGATTTAATTTGACTACATTCCATTGTCCTCGTTTTGCTTTTGTTGATGTTCATCTTATATCCTCCTTTCAAGACACTGTCCATTCCGTTCAACAGCTCTTCCAAGTCCTTTGCTGTCTCTGACACAATTACAATGTCATCGGCGAACATCAAAGTTTTTACTTGTTCTCCATGAATTTTAATACCTACCCCGAATTTTTCTTTTGTTTCCTTTACTGCTTGCTCAATATACAGATTGAATAACATCGGGGAGAGGCTACAACCCTGTCTCACTCCTTTCCCAACCACTGCTTCCCTTTCATGCCCCTCGACTCTTATAACTGCCATCTGGTTTCTGTACAAATTGTAAATAGCCTTTCGCTCCCTGTATTTTACCCCTGCCACCTTCAGAATTTGAAAGAGAGTATTCCAGTTAACATTGTCAAAAGCTTTCTCTAAGTCTACAAATGCTAGAAATGTAGGTTTGCCTTTTCTTAATCTTTCTTCTAAGATAAGTCGTAAGGTTAGTATTGCCTCACGTGTTCCAACATTTCTACGGAATCCAAACTGATCTTCCCCGAGGTCCACTTCTACCAGTTTTTCCATTCGTCTGTAAAGAATTCGCCTTAGTATTTTATAGCTGTGACTTATTAAACTGATAGTTCGGTAATTTTCACATCTGTCAACACCTGCTGTCTTTGGGATTGGAATTATTATATTCTTCTTGAAGTCTGACGGTATTTCGCCTGTCTCATACATCTTGCTCACCAGATGATAGAATTTTGTCATGACTGGCTCTCCCAAGGCCATCTGTAGTTCTAATGGAATGTTGTCTACTCCCGGGGCCTTGTTTCGGCTCATGTCTTTCAGTGCTCTGTCAAACTCTTCACGCAGTATCGTATCTCCCATTTCGTCTTCATCTACATCCTCTTCCATTTCCATAATATTGTCCTCAAGGACATTGCCCTTGTATAGACCCTCTATATACTCTTTCCACCTTTCTGCCTTCCCTTCTTTGCTTAGAACTGGGTTGCCATCTGAGCTCTTGATATTCATACAAGTGGTTCTCTTCTCTCCAAAGGTCTCTTTAATTTTCCTGTAGGCAGTATCTATCTTACCTCTAGTGAGACAAGCCTCTACATCCTTACATTTGTCCTCTAGCCATCCCTGCTTAGCCATTTTGCACTTCCTGTCGATCTCATTTGTGAGACGTTTGTATTCCTTTTGCCTGCTTCATTTACTGCATTTTTATATTTTCTCCTTTCATCAATTAAATTCAATAGTTCTTCTGTTACCCAAGGATTTCTATTAGCCCTCGTCTTTTTACCTACTTGATCGTCAGCTGCCTTCACTACTTCATCCCTCAGAGCTACCCATGTTTCTTCTACTGTATTTCTTTCCCCCATTCCTGTCTATTGTTCCCTCATGCTGTCCCTGAAACTCTCTACAACCTCTGGTACTTTCAGTTTAACCCAGTCCCATCTCCTTAAATTCCCACCTGTTTACAGTTTCTTCAGTTTCAATCTGCAGTTCATAACCAATACATTGTGGTCAGAATCCACATCTGCCCCTGGAAATATCTTACAATTTAAAACCTGGTTCCTAAATCTCTGTCTTACCATTATATAATCTATCTGATACCTTTTAGTATCTCCAGAATTCTTCCAGGTATACAACCTTCTTTTATGATTCTTGAACCAAGTGTTAGTTATGATTATGTAATGCTCTGTGCCAAATTCTACAAAGCGGCTTCCTCTTCCATTTCTTCCCCCCAATCCATATTCACCTACTATGTTTCCTTCACTCCCTTTTCCTACTGACGAATTCCAGTCACCCATGACTATTAAATTTTCGTCTCCTTTCACTATCTGAATAATTTCTTTTATCTCGTCATACATTTCATCTATTTCTTCATCATCTGCAGAGCTAGTTGGCATATAAACTTGTACTCCTGTAGTGGGCGTGGGCTACGTGTCTATCTTGGCCATAATAATGCGTTCACTATGCTTTTTGTAGTAGCTAACCCGGACTCCTATTTTTTTATTCATTATTAAACCTACTCCTGCATTACCCCTATTTGATTTTGTATTTATAACCATGTATTCACCTGACCAAATGTCTTGTTCCTACTGCCACCGAACTTCACTAATTCCCACTATATCTAACTTTAACCTAAGCATTTCCCTTTTTAAATTTTCTAACCCACCTGCCCGATTAAGGGATCTGACATTCCACCCTCCGTTCCGTAGAACGCCAGTTTTCTTTCTCCTGCTAACGACGTCCTCCTGAGTAGTCCCCTCCCGGAGATCCGAATGGGGGACTATTTTACCTCCGGAATATTTTACCCAAGAGGACGCCATCATCATTTAATCACACAGTAAAGCTGCGTGTCCTCGGGAAAAAATACGGCTGTAGTTTCCCAGCACAGCAAGGCCGTTTTGGTTAATGTTACAAGGCCAGATCAGTCAATCATCCAGACTGTTGCCCCTGCAACTACTGAAAAGGCTGCTGCCTCTCTTCAGGAACCACATGTTTGTCTGGCCTCTCAACAGATACCCCTCCGTTGTGGTTGCACCTACGGTACGGTCGTCTGTATCGCTGAGGCACGCAAGCCTCCCCACCAACGGCAAGGTCCATGGTTCATGGGGGGAGGAATTCATAATGTTCGAACATATTATACGCTCCAAAACCCTAATGGAAATCGACGTTAGTGATATGGGCCTGAAATCCAGCGGATTACTTCTACTTCCCTTTTTGGGTATTTGTGTGACTTGAGCAATTTTCCAGTCTTTACGGACAGATCTATCTGTGAGGGAGCGCTTGTAAGTAATTGCTGAATAAAATGGTTCAAATGGCTCTAAGCACTAAGGGACTTAACTTCTGAGGTCAACAGTCCCCTAGAACTTAGAACTACTTAAACCTAACTAAGCTAAGGACATCGCACACATCCATGCCCGAGGCAGGATTCGAACCTGCGACCGTAGCGGTCGCGCAGCTCCAGACTATAGCGCCTAGAACCGCTGGGTCACTTCGGTCGGCAATTGCTGAATACAGAGTTGTTGTATCAACATACTCTGAAAGGAATCGTATACGATCTGGACCGGACTCTTGGCATTATTAAGTGATTTAAGCTGCTTTTCTACATAGTGGATATCTACTTCTTTGTTTCTCATCTCGGCAGTTGATTGGAATTCAGGAATATTTACTTCGTCTTCTTTTTAAGGAGTTTCGGAAAGCCGTGTTTAATAACTGCTTTAATGACACTGTCATCAGTGACTTCACCGTTGTTATTGCGCAGTGAAGGTAATGCTACTGGTGTGGTTTATGTATGACCAGAATCTCTTTGGGTTTTTTGCCAGAAATATGAGAGGTGCACCTGAGATAAACATAATCTTCTTAGTTAAGATTCAAGTACCAAAACTCCACATGACCCTAACAGAACGGAAAAGCAAGCTACTGTACTAGAGCCTGGGTACAATAATGTTAAACAAGTCACCATGATTGTAGCCTCGTGTTCAGTTTCCTATGACAGCAGGAGCACTCTTGCACTTATTCCATGTACCGTGATTGCAAATTTGTACGTCAGTCTGATGATTTGATATGTTTCTTTCAGTCTGATGATTTGATATGTGTCTTTCATGAACAGCATTCCAGTGGGTGTTTTTCCCAACAGGATAACGCACTCCCATATACCGATGCTGGAACCCAAGATTCTCTACAGAGTGTCGTCACGTTACCTTGGCGTACTCGATCACCAGAATTGCCTCCAAATGAGCTCATATGGGATATCATCAGACGAGAACTGCAGCGTCATCGACAACCAGTATTGACCGGCCCTGTATAGACTGAGCAACAGGCATGGAACCCCATCCTAAAAACTGACATCGGGCAACACTACATCAAGAGGCATGCACGTTTCCATGCTTGCATTCACATTCTTTCTGTTACACCGATTGTTAATGTACCAGCATTTCACATTTTCAATGGCTTATCTCGCGTTTACATTAAGCTGTGGTCTTGCAAAGTTGGTCACTTGAATATGTTACCTAAAGAAATGTATTACCGAAACTTCATTACTCTACATTAATTATTTTTGGTGGTGCGATTTCTTTCTGTCAATATATAAAGTAAGAAAACCCTCTATACAATATTCGCCTTGAGCAATACAACAAGTATGAATGAATATAGAGGGTATTCTATTACAATGAAATAGTCCATTAAATGGAATAGTATAAACAACTCAGGATGTAAATTGTCATCGCAGGGAACCGAGAGTTAATTCCTCTGTATCCGAAGCACTAGGTTCACAAGAATCATACACGTGCCACGATGGCGCAAATTAACAGAGAGTGCTCAGTCGCACGACGGCCCACATGTTGCGGTGGGTGAGCGGCGCACCGTATCGCATGTTGCTGCCGGCCCCTGGCAGTTCCGCTTTCCCGGCGTACATAAACTACGAGCCGACGCCTCGGGCTGGCGGCTGCGCGGCGCGCACCAGACGCTGAGGCTGAATTATTCTGCGGGCCGGGTGCGCCTCCACGGGCCGTCCCACTCCGGCAATTCACTAGCAGACAGCAGGCACACCCTGTCTCGTCAAACACACCTCATTCCGCCTTGACCCTCTGTGACGCGATGTTAGCGCTGTGAACCCTTAAACGTAGTAAGTCCATCGGACAAGAAATTTGTCTCGCTCGGGAGGCTGTAATATTGGTAATTTTCGCCTCACAAACATTAGTATACGCTCAATAGTCAACGCCTGATGGCCTGAAGTTATCTAACAGTTGTAATGTAAAAGAAATGAACCGTCGCACAGCAGCGACAGAATCTATTACTCTCTATCTTTGCCGCTCCTGCTGTAAAACTCTATGTACACGTATTGATTAATGATATGAAAAGAATTCTGTTGCTTCAGGACAAACGAGGCCCTGAGCGCTTCACCTTTTGCTGTTTCTATTCCATGAAAGGTGGACGCGGACTTGCTGCATTCCGCGGTCTCTGTTTTACAATTTGTGGGAAATATTCTGTCAGTGTGCTAATCGTCATCTCAGTCAGAGAACTTATATGTTTAAGTAATTAATTACGAGCAGGAAACATCAAGAGGACATTAGTCTCACGTATTGCCTATTATGTGCAAAGCTTTTTTTTTTCAGCACGCACCAGCTATTGTAACTGTAATAAAAAAGGTATGTAGCATTAAAAAAACGTGTATTATGTATGAAGTGTGCTTATTTAAACAAATTATCTCCATCTCCTCATTATTTGAATGTTAATCATTTTGTATCAGTTTATCTCCAGAACTTACGATCACGCTGATGGACCGAACGCAGCTTTGACGCAGGAGGAACATTATTGTTTCCCTATCATATCTGATTCAATCCTTTTTCATTGTGTACTGGTTTTCTTTTAAAGCCAGTAAATCTTTTGGTCCGTTAGTGTCGATCCGGGTATGACAGCATCACGGTCATGAAAACGCGCGGAAATGGTAATGTTGCTTCCTATCAATCTCAAATAAATTAATCTGCTGCTCTATTCCCAAAGAATGTCAGGAAGTTAAAAAATATTTATCAGGTGAAATAATCATTACATTGACTTATCATAAGACAATATAACCAATCTCTGATTCTGTTCCCAAGTTACACACAAAATTTCATTATATCTTCAACACTATATCTTTTATAACACTACAAGGCAGCACGATAATACAGTGTAACATCGCCTCTCACCTCGATATATTCATGTAGGCTGTAGTACAGTAACGAAGAGTTTACAAGTTTTTTTTTTTTTTTCAGGTATGCCTTATCCATGTTGCAAAACGTGTGCATGAACTCGGGCGTGAGCGTGTGTGTGTGTGTGTGTGTGTGTGTGTGTGTGTGTGTGTGTGTGTGTGTGTGTGTGTGTGTGTGTGTGTGTCAGACTGAACAACTACCGTGAGACTTTAAAGAAAGCCCTAAACTATTGGGTTAGTGCATAATCTCGTAGCGTTTTTCCATGAGTTTAGTAAGCACAAGAGATAAACATAACAGAGACTTAAGTCATTAATAATATATTGTCCTTTACTGTTTAGAATAGTCTTCCAACGTTTAGCTAACTTTTCGATTCCGAGATTTCCGCGTCTGTAGAAATAACGTTGTTTTGAGGCGAAGAACTCGTCGAACCATGTTTGCAGCACATTCTCATCGGACAAGGAAGTTCCTTGAAGATTGTGCAATAGACAACGGGAAACATAGAAGTCCGAGTGCATAAAAATCAGGTAATGTGGCTACAGAATGGCTTCCCAACCCTCCTCCTTCCCAACCCTCCTCCTGTATAGAGTTTTTTGTCTAGCACGCTGTGGGGTGCGTTACCGTGAAGTAGCATCACTTCATTCAGTCTTACTCGTCGTTGTTCTGTGCCTCCGTCTGTAAGACGTTCAGATGTTGACTGTTGAGACGTGAAGTCAGCGCCGGTACGCCAGTCGGGAACGAAGGAGAAGAGACCGCTGTGAGAAGCAGTCGGCCAATCGCACGCTGACCGACCTCCCTCCAGGACGACAACGCGACAGCAGCGGCCCCTGTGTGAAGAATACATAAGCGCCGCGCCCAACTGGTGGGAGCCCACTTCCATAGCAGCTTCAACATTAGCCAATTCACTAGTACTCTCTACGTAGCACAGACCTGAGTTTGTCTATTCTGAAGAAGACTGATTATTTTTTATGTCGCCCTTTGCTTGCGATACATCTATCAAAGTTGAGCAATTGTGTCGTGTGTTATTATAGTAAAACTCATTAATTATAGTTGTTTGTTTGTATGGCGAACCGAGTATGCAGGATTCCTAGACACAATACTGACAATAAATATCAGCAGTATTGATTACAATCCAGGGAAGAAATTGGTAGCACACCACGCCGTCGTTCTCCTACCAGATGTATAACATCTTTCGCGGAAGCGCGCAGGTCTTTGTAGGGGGGGTTTCGACTTTGCTCTTTCCCCTTATGTTAGCATAAAGACAATGTCTCCCGTCACAAGCAAGGATAAAGTATAGCGATGGTCGGTGTTGTACATCAGACAATTCATGCCAAAGTAGCAGAGATGCACATACAGGGGAGAGGCAAAGTAATCTGAACAGTGGTCATAATGGGATGTTTGTGTTTGACGTTCAACAACACAGTAAGTCACGTGTTGTGCTGGACAGTGCGTGTTCGCTACAGACTAGACATCAGTGCAGGTTGTTTAAGAGTAGAGCAAACTTCGTATCTGCATTCAGAGGCCGAGGTCTACGTGCAATGAAAGACCTAACAGTTCCAAAAAGGTCAGATTGTGGGGGCCCGATTAGCAGGAGCATCAGTGGGTGAGACAGCCAACTTATTGAACGCTTCAAGAGCAACTGTTTCAATAGTCATGACAGCCTACACAAAACATGGAAAGACATAATCGTGTGAACATAATAGTGGGCGCAAATCAAAACTAAATGACAGAGATCGTTGTAAGGTAACAAGAATTGTGTCGAAACAACACAAAACAATGGTGTCTGAAGTGACTGCTGAGCTCAACAGCCATCTTCGTGACCCTTTATCTAACGACACTGTCCACCGAGAACTCCAAAAAGCAGATATTCATGGACGATCTGGTACACCGAAACCATTAGTGACGACAACCAACGCAAAGGAGTGTAAAAAATGGTGTCACGATCATAAATCTAGGACGGCTGATCAGTGGAAACACGTCATACTGTCCGAAGAGTCAACGTTTTCATTATTTCCAATACAGCGCCGGGTTTACATCTGGAGAACGCCAAAATAAGCCTACAATCCTGATTGATTCCAACGGTTAAGCATGGAGGTGGAAGTGTGATGGTGTGGGCAGCCATATCATGGCATTCTGCTGGTCCCATCATTACTCTCAAAGGCCATGTTACACCCAACGGCTATATGAACATTTCGGGTGATCATGTGCACCCCGTAATTCAAATGTTGTTCCCAAAAACGATGCCACATTTCAGGATGATAATGCACCGATTCAGACAGCCAAGATAGTGGAATCGTGTTATGAAGAGCATGCAAGTGAACTGCTGCAGCGTCTTCCCTGGCCACCACTGTCCCCGGACTTGAACATTATCGAACCCTTGTGGGCGGTATTGGAGTGCAGACTCCGGAGCAGATTTCCGCCTCCCTCGTCACTATAGGACTTATAAGACGTTCTGATCGAAGGGTGGCACAATATTCCACTGGAGACTATACAGTCATCATATGCCAGTATTCCAAGAAGAATCTGAACTGTGTTACGGGAAAATGGGGGTCCAACCTCTTATTAATAAACCACTCCCAGGTACATACAGATGTTCACATTATTTTGCCTATCTCATGTACGGCCAAATGCTGATATTTGTGATTCTGACTTAGAGCATACGAGAAGCATAAATTCAATTTTTGAGCCATTCCCAGTGCAGACAAATGTCGCACGGTGGTGCGATGATCACTGTTCATCACATTTGCCAGTTCTTGCGTGCACTGACGTGGATGATTGTGGATTAATGCTATTAAATGGTCTTCGTCAAACCCCTAAGGTCTTCATGAACACGGAGAGTCACTAACGTCTGAACGATCCTCCTTAAACGAGAAAACCAGTTTCTCCGTAGTTTGTCTGGTGCCATTATTCCCATATGCAGGGGCAATTCTTTCTGGCTGCCTCCGCTGCTGTCACCCCTACACCGCTTTCAAACAGAAAAACATGTGGGAAATGTTCCAATATCTCCACTCGACACTCCATTTCTAGCTTCCACAGCTCCACTCATTATCTACAGATGATAAAATAACAATATGTAAACTCAAATAGCAACAGAACTACAAAATAAATGGCAATCGATAAATAAATCCATAGAAACCGAAATGTCAACAAACAAAACGAAACTTAGGCATCACTCTAATATCAAGCTACGCTCTAATATGTGAACATTATACCACAGGAAATCTTCTTACGACCACGAATATTTAACGAAAACAGACACACACGCTGACTTAATGTAGGAAACAGGAATGAATTTCACATGGCTAACTGTTAAAAAATTAAACACTAATTTTCGAACAAGAAACTAGCCAAAACTTGTTTACACGCCAAACAGTGACACTAAAGGTTTTTCTTCTGATCAGCACTCACTGAATCTAGACTTTAAATAATAATTAAATCAATAATTACTTGAACCACTAAGATGCGAACAGAACTTGAGAACATGATCGTCTAATACTGCTGATAGAGAGCCCCTCGAAATTATGTTCCTCGAAATGTCTCAATAACAGACTCGATCACTATACAGTGCATTAAGAAATCGGCAGCCTTCCACAACAGCAGCTGACGACTTACCTTTTCCCATTTGAAACCCAGCGGCATGTCAAGAAACAGTATTTATTGCTGATATATTGCAACTGCAGAATGTAATTAATTAACTACTCACATCATATTTGCGTATGTACGTCATAAAGCTGGTGACAACAGATGTTAAGTAGCAGCTGTATTAAACAAAGATAATAAATGAAATGCGCAAAATAATTCAAACTAAACATGTGTCATACGCCCTTTCGCACCCCAACGTTTTATTCTTCGTCTTAGATTCATATTTCTCCCTCCTGTAAACATTGTGTAGCACCTGTCTTCCTCTATAGGTTGCATCCATTTTCCTGAGAATGTCCCACAACGTGCATCATTTTACATCGAATTTCTTTTATAGGTCGACAAATCCCATGGACGGGTCTTGATTTTCCTTAAGTTTCACTTCCATTATAAAGATTGACGTCAGAATTTCCTCTCTTTTACCTTTACCATACGAAATAGTACGGCACTTTGGCGTCAGCATAACTGGCGCCAGGCCACTACAACTAAAATTAAATTATATTTTTCAGTACCTACATCTCTTAAGAGGTTTTTGTGCAGACTACCCATAATGAAATAATAGACATTCATTGTAAACTTTTTCTGAAACAGTACAAAATCGAATTTAGAATGAGAATCTTTAAACTGGCACCGTCACAGACAGTCACAACCCGGCACGGTTAGGCGCCCTAAAAGGATCAGACAACAGGAGGAGCCACAGACAAGGGTAGAAGGGCAACTAAGATTACATTTCAAATAAACAGAGCCCCGAACAACTTGTTTTAACCATAAGGCTACAATCCTGTAAAATCTTAAATCGCGGCATGGTACATATTCACATAAATATGAACAAAGGGACTGGACACTGAGCTTGGCTCGCCATAAACGGCCACAAATACATCAAACTTCCGAGTTTTTTAAATTCAGTCTCATTAACAAAATTTCAATATGCTTCCAGAAGACCTCTATCTCAAACGGTGGTCATCATAATAAATGTATTGCAAATAATGAAAAAGTTTAATAAATATGTACTCGAGTTTTCACAACTATAAGAAATTCAGGACAGCAATGGCCAGCAGTGCAGTAAAATGTACACTGATTTGGTTAACCACAAATGAAACATGCCGTGTAACAGACCTCCATTGGCAACTGTCTTCATGAATTAAACTACTTAATGGAACAGGTATTAAACCCACAGCACAGTGCGATGTAACAATTCCAAAATCTGATTCAGACTGCACAGCAGCTTTAAAGTTTAAGAAACAAATGAACTTTTCTAAGCTACAAAGGTGTTCTAATCAGTATGCCTATAATGTGAGAACCACATACTTCTTACGATTACGATATCCAGAGTTTGGAACTGGATTACTCTCCAAAATGGTATAACAATATTTTAACTGCTCCTACTAAGTACAGTGCAATTTAAAACAAACACTAACACTCAACAGCTTGGCCTCAGTTCGTATTCAAACGTTAGTTAGGAAATACGAAACACGCAAAACTATTTTCATATACCTTGCGTTGTATTCACCCAAACTGCAACTTCTGCCAAAACACAAACACAAGCAGAATCGATTACCATTTACATCTGTAGCGTTTCCTAAAAAGCAGTAAAATAAGCTTCTACAGCAGGTTCTACAGCCAGTCTAAAATTGAATCACATGCTGGAAAACCACATAAGGACTACAGCTTCAAGTTACACACACAACAGTACTGCTGACCAGATCAATTTTAGACTTGAAATAGCCTAATGGACTAACACATTCACATTCCTGATACAGCCAGCTGACATAAAAAAAGCACCAAATCCAGAGCAAGGCGTTCCTCTGAGCAGCACTGCACGGTACATCCCAGTAACCACGCAGGTGACTCGTTATGCGATCCGAGGGAGCCAACCCCCTAAAACCCACTACCTCAGCCACTCCACAACAACTGGCCACACTTGAACTCAGTATTCAGTATTGCTGCTCACTTCCTGGTGCCTGGCCGAGCCGGCACACCTGCCTCCGGCCCGCCCGAACACTGTCGGCTGAAACCTCCTTCCACTCTCCATACACGCCCTCTTTTTCCCCCTACGTGGCTCTCAATCAAAGATAATGATTTCCGTTAGAAATCAATATCGATAGGAGCCCGAAAGGCTCACATACATTCGCTTAAGAGATCTTACGCAGTTTCTTGAACATTGTAGAAACTTTAAACCAGCCCGCTCTAATACCTGACCTAGCCAAACTGCCTCCCTAAGATATCAGAACAGACACAATAGAGATTGTAAACTCGAAATGTAACAACATGTTGTTCCAAAAACCCCATAGCATTTCTCACTGGCTGCAGCCTAAACCGATCCCCAAATAAACGAAATTCTTCGCGAAGATACCAAGAGATTGCTCAAAGAACGTATTTCGAATAATTGAAACTGACTGTTGCTGAGACACACAAATCATTGCAAAAACAACTCAAGATTAAAAAATGCCATTATATTGTCAGCGAAAAGCGTAATAGTAATGAAAGGAGACTTCCAAGGTAAAGTCATTCATTGAGGACTACATATCGTACAGCTATCAAATTGCAGATATGCTACTACATTTCACATACTGTTTTAAATGGCCCAGGCAGTTTTATTCCATTAAGGTCGAGTACTGTAGTGTGCCAGTCGAGGTGCAATCAGGTGCCTGAGCAGCCATCTAAGGACGTACGGACACCACCCAGTGAACATTGTTAGGTCGTAGTGTACGCAGCACACGCATCATGGATATGTAGAAGAAAAAACGACTCTTTCTTACAGACATTTTTGAAATAAACGTCCTGCTTCACAGAGTGAACATCCATTCTACGAACAATTCTCTAGACTGAGGCCAATCCACATGCCCGCGGAGTGGCCGCGCGGTTTGGGGCGTCATGCCGCAGACTGCGCGGCCCCTCCCGCCGGAGGTTCGAGTCCTCCCTCGGGCTTGGGTGTGTGTGTTGTTCTCAGCATAAGTTAGTTTAAGCAGTGTGTAAGTCTAGGGACCGATGACCTAAGCAGTTTGGTCCCTTAGGAATACACACACATTCGAACATTTTTGAACCATATGCCCGCAATATCCTTTCTTCCAAAAGTGCTAGACCAGGAAGTTTCGCTGGAGAGCTTCTGTAATGAGGTACTGGCGAAAGTAAAGCTGCGAGGATCAGGCGTGAGTTGTGCTTGAATGGCTCAGTTAAGTAGACCTCTTGCCCGCGAAAAGCAAAGATCCCAATTTCGATTCCCGGTCCAACAGACTTTTAAGATGAGGTACTGGCGAAATTAAAGCTGCGAGGATCAGACATGAGTTGTGCTTGAATGCCTCAGTTAAGTAGACCTCTTGCCTGCGAAAAGCTAAGATCCCAATTTCGATTCCCGGTCCAACAGACTTTTAAGATGCCAGAAAGTTTCTTCCCGGTTTATGTCCACAGTACCTCGATTGATCGATTGAGTTGGCTTCTAGATCTTGGTTCGAGAAATGCACCTGAAACATCAGAGACTCATCTACCATCTGAACCACACTCTCTAAACAGGGGTGACTAAACGATTCATTGTGACGTCGGTGCGTAACATTTTATGAAAATAGACCAAATCGTGACTCAACGAACTACATTTCACACCTTCGGTCAGCTAGTGTCCAGTCTCTGGGTGATTCAGCCAAATGCAGAAGTGCAGCTTGCGAGGTACTTGATTTCAGATGTCTCGTTGCATGCAGTTCTCGTCGCATTTTTGCTCGGAAGCTGGTTAACATGGACATTCATTCAGAAGGAAGGAAGGAAGGAAGGAAGGAAGGAAGAAAGATAGATTAGAGTTTAACGTCCTGTCAATAGCGCAGCCATCACAGGCGGAGTATAAGTTTGGATTACGAAAGGATGGGCAGGAAAATCGGCCATGTCCTTTTCGAAGGGATCATCGGGGAATTTACCTGAGTCGTATAGTGAAATCACAGAAAACATAATCCTAGATCACCAGGCGAGGATCTGAAGCTTAGTTTTCCTGAATACGAATCAAATGTGACCTGCATTCACTTACAATATGAATTATGGAGGCGCACGTAAATTAATGTCATTGATAATGTGCGTCACTAGACTCCAGTTCCTTTCGGTTACATTGTTACATCAACAAATGGGCAACTTTATGCACGCTGTGGTCTAGGCCGCACGCAACACGGTAGCTCTCTTCTGCCATTTCGGTTCACTGCACTGATTCCATACACACTACCCGCACGTACACACCACATCACCCCCACGACCTACGCCAGCGTTGGAGCTCTCCCACGACCGCCTGACAGCTGTTCTGTACCATCTACACCGCTCAAAAGTGAACACTGTCCACTTTTTTAAGGATTGATTAATATTTTTTCTGGTATGATATTCATTTTTGCATTTGTATTTACTTATTACATATGTAGTATGGCTGGCTACCAATGATAGGCATGTGATAGCAGGTCAAACTATATCCAGCTGTTGACAGATTAAGATAAGTATTTTATGTTACTCACAGTTTATTCGTGCATATAAACTTAATTATCAGTGTCACGTAATTACTCAAACCCAACGAGCTGGAACATTTACAAATACAGTCGTGTCTAAAAATGAAACAGGTATTGCCTTCGCTTTTGTACGCCTGTGGATATCTTTTAACAGCATCATTTTACTAATTTATAGGATATTTAACCAGGTCGTATCTGGCTGTTCCAGTACGTTCTAGTGTAAAACGGAAAAGGAATTCTTGTGAATCTTATATTTACAACAGTACTACAGTTACCTTAAACATGGCTGCAAATCAGTAACTATATAAATTTGAAGAGGTTGAAAAACATCATCCAACCAGTTGCAAATCAAAGGTTTATTCAGCCCTTGGCTTAGGTTTCGATATTTCTAAAGATATCTTCTTCAGAAGGAATGGACATTGGTGGTAAATTACATTACTTGGCCTTCGTCTCTGGCATGATGAATACTTAGTTATGCAAATAGTCTTCTTTTCCTTTGATCTCCTGTTATAGTTTTACATTGACCAGAGCCTGTACCAGTGGGCGAAATCATCTGTGCATTTATTCTGACGTACGCCGAATGTAATCTTACTGCTGTATTAACCCGTGGCATGTGATATTTCTGGTTTTTATTTGAATTTTATATATGACAAGAGCGGCGCGGCTTCAGCTAATGCAATTTACCACCATGAGATGTAACAAGACCCACTCCTTCTGAAGAAGATATTTTTAGTAATATCGAAATCTAGGTCAAGGACTAAATAAACGTTTAGTTTTCAACCGGTTGGCTGATTTATTCAACCTATACTGCAGCTATAATAATAAAGTACAGCCGGCCGCGGTGGTCTAGCGGTTCTAGGCGCGCAGTCCAGAACCGCGCGACTGCTACGGTCGCAGGTTCGAATCCTGCCTCGGGCATGGACGTGTGTGATGTCCTTAGGTTAGTTAGGTTTAAGTAGTTCTAAGTTCTAGGGAACTGATGACCACAGATGTTAAGTCCCATAGTGCTCAGAGCCATTTTTGATAAAGTACAGAAAACATCACATAAAAATCTGCAACATTATTTCACTCGACAGTAGCATTTGTGCTGTCATGGTGCTTCCTGGCTGATTAAAAATGCCAAGCACTGTCTTTCGCTGACCTACTGAGCTATCAAGCCACTCCACACAGCTCTATTTCAACAAGTATCCCTCTCTTGTATTCCAAACTTCACAGACACTCTCCTGCCTACCTCACCGAACTATCGTTACAGGTAAATATCTAGTTTCGCAGATTCAGCACTGAAAGACAAGTCGCTGATAATTATCTAGCGAAGCCGTTTTTCGGACATAATCATGGCTGACGCCAGTGTGTTGTCATTAAGTTCTAGACTTAATGGAAAATTTTTCAAACAACTACTGAAAAAGGAAGTTATTTACAGCATCGTGTAGGAGAGAACTCCGACCGGGAGTTTTCTATGCACTCTGTGTATTAATTAATACAGAAACAGAAACAGGAACAAAAACGTGTATCCGGCACATAAAGAATCACTGAACAAGTTTAGAAGGTTGCGCAAATAAAAACACTGTTGATTGCCGTGTTCTTAACATCGCAGTATTGCTTGTAAATATCCTCATGCTCTCGCTAGTTTGCGAATCTATGTCACTAGTTCTTGGTGTTGGGGTCTTCAGTTCTAAGGCGATTGGCTTGATGCAATTCTCCACGGTAATCTACGTATCTTGTGCAAGACACTTTACGTCTACTTAACTATTGCAGCCTACATGCATTTGAACTTCCTTCTGAATTCCAGCCTCCCTCCACAGTGTTTACAGTCCCTCCTAACCCACACCCCTCCCTTTCCCATTGCTTCAGTCTACTGAGAATTGACGATTCCTTTAGCCCAGAGAATGTGTGCTATTAACCGATCTCCCTTTTACTCAAATTTTGCCACAATTTTCTTTTCTGCTCTATTCAATTCAGTATCTCTTCGTTAGCTACGCTATCTACCCATCTAATCTTCAGCTTTATTCTGTAGCACCACATTTCAATAACTTCTATTCCTTTCTTGTTTCAACTGTTACTAATGACACTGACACGACTTAAAATAGGAAATCTATTAAATAAATTTTTAGTGCGACAGTGAGTAATATAACTTAGGCTGAATAAGCGGGAGTCTCCGCTTTTAGGTTTATTGCAACTAACCAAAAGCCTTTCGCACTTTGTCGAAAAATGAAAAATAATCTGAAGAGATACATAGAATAAAGGAAAATCAAACATCCTCCTCCATTGTCCACTGAGAAACAACATTGCTATTTGCCTTGGAATAATGAACCGCCTTAAGGTGAACTTTATCGATAAGTTACATCATTCGCGAAGATGCAAGAGCGCAGTCTCATGTTTTGTGTGGCATCACTTGGCGGCAGTTCTGCTTTGTCAACACAGATACTCCATTGATAAATAAAGAGGATACAAGCCCTAAAAGTAAATAAGAGTTAAAGAAATTGACAAACTTTCAAGCTCATTAGGTCACAGAGGCTTTTTCTTTTATTGGGCGAGCAACCAGAAATGAAAGGAATCTGTCCTGCAGCGAAGTTAATAAACTTTCAAGGTCATTAGGTCACAGAGGGTTTTTTATTCTACTGGGCGAGCAATCAGCAGGGGACTGCAGAGAGTGCCCCTGATGGAGCTATGAATGTTTAAAGGCAAGCTTCACACGATGGCTTTGAAAATTGCACTGCTTTCCGGGCCGGAAAATTGGACTTCCTGTACGCTCTCGCAGCAGTCAACCGCAGAGCCAACTTCGTATTTACGTAGATCCTCCAATGTTTCAGGATGTCTCTGAAAACAGACACTGGGCTGATTTTCTTCAGGTTTCGCCAACACATTGTGAGCCACAAGGGTATTTTTTTAAACCTAATAACAGATCAGTAGATGACACTGCCATTAAAAATCATTTTATCGCTCAAGAATTTATTTTTCGAAAATTATGTACTTATTTTTTTATGATTATTCAGTTTTTTTATCGAATTCAATAAAGAAGTATTCCGTAATCTTTGAAATACACAAGTATCAGCTTCTATGAAAATTAATTCTCAGCGAGTTTAATTTCCAAGATGGGCACAAAAAAAGTGTAAGGCAGGTAAGGATCCAGAGTAAATAGCGAGGGATGTACTTTGACCATAATTATTTTGTCAAGTCCGGGCCCAACACACCTTTTCTACGAAGTTTCACAACAGCTTACGCACTCTGCATAGGTTTCAGTTCACGTAACCACAAATTATAATGTCAGAATACAATAATTTTAATGTATTTAGTTCTCATTTGCACATGTATACTATTTTCAAATTAAAATACATTACAGGAAATGGTTCATGCATTTCTTCATCCTCTTCGTCGTGAAAGATGACATGACTGTGTTCATAATAATTGAAATTGGGGAAGATAACGATCATGAGTTAGAGAAAATTTAGTGAGCGTTGTAAGTTTTAGGCAGAATCCAAGTTTAGTTGGGAGTGGGAAATCTGTTTTAAGATTTTTAATTATTAGTGGCTACAAACCTCAATTAATGTGACCCCATATGCTTCGTGGGGCTTCCGTAAATGGTCCGCTTTATTTGCCCATGTGAACGATATCCTTTTTGATCCTGCTCATAAAGCACAGTTGCCCGCCAATGAAAAAACATATTTCTGTTTATTCTGCAGCATCAGTTAGTCCATTATTATGATGTTATGGCTTCTGCTCTATTATTTTTTATTACACCGCTGAAAAATGTCATATAATTACCATTCCTCTCTCCATGTTTCACTCAAAACAGTAGTATCCAATCCTCTTTATTCTTAGGCATCGTTACACATTGAACTGTGATCTTAAATTTTCCAAGATCTAATTGTCATTGTCCTTTCCGTTTGTCTTGTTCGTTGCAGCTGTTTATTCAACCGTTTGAAACTTTTGACTAGGATTTTTTGGAGATCAGAATAATGAGGTGTAGGTCCGTCGTTTCAATCCCCAACCTGGATTACGGGGTTTACAGTCAGCTTTTACGCCCCTATGGAATTAGGTTCAACCACGCCTTTAGAAATCCCAATCCCCTTTGCTTCGAAAGGTTGAGGAAAGACATTAGAAAGACTCTGACCACAAATGATCCAGTAGCACCGGGGTCGACAAAACATTCGACGATCTTTGGAAAAACAATGGGAAAGAATAAAGAAATGATCCGTATCAAAGTAAGCGAACGAAAAGATCGGATCAATACAGGACACCATCGAGTAAGAACTCCTCTTGCCGTCAAGATGACAGACCGCCGCCCCTTTACCCCTGTGACTCTGCTAGTCCACGAGTCGTTATTCCGCTACGTTTGTTTCATCCCGCCATTTTCCCGTCGGAGGGGTAATCAACTTTTGTGGTATCAGCTAGGGGATTTGTGATCTTTATAGATGGATCTACATAATCTCAATGATAAGAGGTACACTGCGTCTAGGATAATTATCCCCTGAACAAACTGAAAGGGAGAGAGTCTGGATCTGGTACCAGTAGGAAGCTGGTCGTATAAGACTCAATTAGTGGCGTAACTTCCAGTCTCGAAATGAGAAGTTTATATCAATTTAGCAATTTTCGAGCTGTGCTATTCAGCATGATACAATAACAGCGACATGGAGGTAGCCCACACTGGGGATGGATAATTTTTGCCGTTCATGTATATTTATGGGATTATATATCAGGTAAGCTTCTAATCATTCATCCTCGGAAATTGTCTTAAAGTTAGCATTGTATTAAGCCAATGAGCAGGCTGGCAGGCATCATTGTTCGGAACCTGTAACCGAAGAGACCTGCTTAATTCTCACTATAAAAGGTTGCATACAGAAGGGAAATAATCGGATAAAAGAAGTCGCTCGGGTTCTGGGTGTCAACTGAAAAACAGCTATAGACGGAACACGAATTGTGTTCGGTTGTTCGCTTCTGAACAGTCCGTCACCAAACTCGACGTCTGCAGATGGTCTAGTGGCTACATTGCTGCCTCTGTATCACTGTGTCCTGGGTTCGATTCTCGGACGGTTGGGGATTCTATCTGCCCGGGGACTGGTTGTCTGTGTTGTCCCATCATTTCATCATTATTATTATCATTTGTAATAGTGTATAGATTGGATTGTGAGAAAACTGGACTGCGTAAGAACTGGAACTTTGTACGAGTGCTGATGTTCGAGCAGTTGATAGTCCCAAAAAACAAACATCATCATCACCATAATCAACTGTTTCTTCTCTGAAATAGATGTAAAATACGTAAAAAGTAGATCCATTAAATGGTAAGGAGACAAGTTGGTTGTTCTGTGAAATAAAGAGCTCAACAGATTATAGTAATATAGCTAACAATTATCCAGAAAAATATACAGAGTTATCCAACTTACATCTGCTCAGCTAGATATACCATGAACAAGAGACAAGACAGCAAGACGGTGGCAAATGAACAGAACTCTCATTTATTTTAGGTGCTTTATATTTACCAGCTATACAGCTTCTGGAACTAATGGCGCACGATAACGTACTTTGGTTCCGCAGTGAATATTGTCTTTCATTATAGGGATTTTTACATATAAATTGTCGTTCTGTTGTTATCATCAGAACATCTATTAAATGAGAAGAGTTCAGTTTTTAACATACGTGCATTCTAAGACATAACAACTTTCTAGAACATTCCTCGATCTGCTGGCAGCGTTATTTGTAATTAGTACAGCATTTGATCCTCCATGAAGTGCACAAGCCCTAATACATCTCTTACACCCATGAACCAAAACACAGGCCACAAGAATATTAAGTCATAAAATTAAATTTTGCTTTTTATGCCATTTCTGGCATGACAGCACACTCAGCCCTGCAGCTATACTCTGCTAGTACTGAAATACTTTAGCAAGCAGGTGTCTAGGACTGGTAAGGTGGTAGACCACGAAAATGTAACACGTTGTCCAGAAACAAGGAACAGTTACTAAATAAAAAAATTTCCAAGCTGCTATTAAAAATTTCTTTTAACATGTAGAGTTGACAAGTTCGGTAAAATGCACCCACAAATATTTAACATCTGAAATTTACATTTTAATTAGAAACTGTGTGACAGTGTAAACCTTGATCTCAGGTACTTCTTCCACAACATAAATCCAATACAGCACGTGTTCCCAAGAGCGTGGATCAAGCATCAAAAACAATATTTAATTAACAGTTCAGTTAATATCTGTACAGAACAGGCAACAACTATAAAACGTTGTGGACCAGAGCAATATTATCTGTCTGCTTATAAATTATAAAGTAAAATGCAGATCTTAGCAAAAGACACAATAGCAGTGTACTATCATGCTCAAAAGCATCTGAACGAAATGAATTGCGTTTCGTCCGATTTTCAAGCAACCAACATAACGTAATTTTCTTGCAGGTCCTCTAATCTCGTTTCAGTATAGTCATTGGACTGTATAAAGTGGTTACCCCAAGCGACCAGTAGAAAACACTGCTCTGTATGGAGATAATTCAAAATATAATGTAATACAAGGATCTACAAACATCAGGGAACACCTGAGTCAGTCCATGACGCTTGTAAACTCATATTTATTACAGGAATTGAGGTTTGGAAAGCGTTACTATTCTCATTAGTACCTGACATAAATAATGACCGTGACTCTAACACATGAGTCATTCTTGTATTCCTGCCCTCTAAAAGATTTTCCAACTATCTATTAACCGTCGTTCACTTGACAAGTGCTTTTGCATAAACTTGTTAATGAACTAACCACTTAGGAAAACCAGGATTAACTTCGTCAAGCGCTCTGTCAAAGCCTTGCCATCAACAACGTATCGCTAGCAAATTCACTTTATCCATGATGGCACGTTGGTCTATGCGCAGTTCGAAAACCATCTACCAGAATCGTTAACAAACACAAACTTCTATTCAAAATGTGAGTTATTGATATATTGTGAGACTAGACCACAGCACTAATCTTAATTGCTGACTAAACATAAAAAGACATGATATAGCACATTATTAGCCAGTATCAGTTAGCAAATTAAACGATGAAAATTTTTGTATTGGATCGGGCCTGCCATCCAAAAATTGTTGTCTCTGTTAACTAACCACAAAAGATGTTAAATTTTGGTTTCATTTCCAGCTAACAAACTTGAAATGACGTAATACAAAGGGCGTTCACAAAGTTTTGCATAGTCGTCTCTCATTTTTTTTATTTTTTGCAGGAGGAGAACAAAATTTTTTGTGAACATATTTAGAACACTTAGCTATACGTTGAGCCTACTCAATGTAGCTGCTATCAGCTGTGACGCATCTGGACCAACGTTATTTCCATGATGTAAATGCAGATTGGTATAATTCTGGGGATTGACTTTTACACCATCCCTAGACACAGGAAATAAGGTCTTTCTCACTACCAAGTATTATACAGCGCAGGTGGGCCTTCACACAATCAAAGAGGTAAAAATAAGACGAAGCCAAGTCCGGACTGTAGGGAGGATTAGGAACAATTTTGCAACCCATTTTCCTGATTTTCTCCTGCGTCATAAGAGCTGTATGGGGTCTGGAATTGTCATGGTGTAACCTGATAAGCTGACCCTGTATCTGTGATATGTGACAAGTCGCAGCTTGTCCAATGAGAAATAGTAACGGTCCCGGTTAATTGTGGAGCCAGGTTCCCCAAAAAGTCAATGAAAATGACACCATACTGATTCCAGAAGAAGGAAGCCATCACCTTTCGGCCTGCTGTTCGTGAAAATCTTGGTTTCTTCTTCCGAGGGGAACCCGGATGACGCCACTTCATGGATTAGGTTTTGCTCTCAGGTTCGGACAAAAACAACCATGTTTCATCCTGGGTAGCGACGCCGTCAAAACACTGTTTCCACCCTTCGGTAAAGGTCTTCATGAGACCCTCGCGCACATTCTTCATCATCGTTTTCATTTCTCTTGTCAATAATCTAGGCATCCGTCGTGCACAGACTTTTATGTATTCTAGTGATTGTACCAGTGAAACCACACCATCCAATGACAAATGAGTCATTTCAGCAAGCTGTCGTGTCGTCACACAACAGTCATTTTCGACGATTTGGTCAATTGTCTCCTTATTCACATCACTCACTGCTGTCGATGGTCTACCGCATCGTGGATTGTCCAGTAGAGAGAAATCACCTTCTTCAAACCTCTGCAACTACCGCTGGATACTGCTGCGATCCACTGTGTCCTCCCCATAAACAGGCAGCAACTTCCTGTGAATCGATGTGGCAGAGTCATTGCCGGTCTTTAAGAGGAACTCTTATCACCGACAGTTGTCGCAACCTGACATCTACTTCACGGTCCATTATGGCTCACCTGTAAATAAAAGAAAATACTTTTATACACCAATTTATAGCTAAATATAGCAGGGATGTTCACAAAAAAGAAAATTAGAGACGACTGTGCAAAACGTTTTGAACGTTTGAAACTGCAGTGACGAGAAAAATGAATAATTTATGTTTACCAGTATTCTAACCAGCGCCTATCGCCGTTGCTTTCTAGCCAAGAATGGACATTAAACCTAGATTTTTTTCTTTTTTTTTCACCAGAATCGAGAGGTGCGCATGTTTGAACTAGACGTGACGTGACGAGGAGTACAATGATAGAAGGGTATCGACCCTCGCAAATATAGTTGTTGACCACATATGAAGACACGTTAAATATCGAATTCTTTTTCATCAGTAGCTAGCAGTAGCATTTTTCAACATCAAATAATGTGACGAAAAGGTCTGTGTTTTTCTGGGCGTCGAAACAGACACGTGCTGTTATTGACAACGAATGAAGAGAAGTTAAAATTCAAAATAAATTTCCATCATCAGGCTAGTATTCGAGCAGTAATGCTTGCACTGCGAAGACACAGCGGAAGCCCTCAAAAGTCGACACATTCCTAAAATTCGAAAAGTGTTATCTATGTGTGTAATTTGTAAGTAGGCTGTTTATGTTTTCTTATTGGCAACATTACGTAGCGGTCTGTGTGAGAATCACTGGCTGTGCTGTGTGCAGTCTGTGGCTGGTTTGCATTGTTGTCTGCCATTGTAGTGTTGGGCAGCGGCAGCTGGATGTGAACAGCGCATAGCGTTGCGCAGTTGGAGGTGAGCCGCCAGCAGTTGTGGATGTGGGGAGAGAGATGGCGGAGTTTTGTAATTTGTCATGAACTGCTATATATATTATGACTAAATACAGTGTTTGTTCTCTATTAATATCTTTCATTTGCTAACTATCCCTATCAGTAGTTAGTGGCTTCCATAGTTTGAATCTTTTATTTAGCTGGCAGTAGTGGCGCCCGCTGTATTGCAGTAGTTCGAGTAACCAAGATTTTTGTGAGGTAAGCGATTTGTGAAACGCATAGGTTAATATTAGTCAGGGCCATTCTTTCGTAGGGATTTTTTGAAAGTCAGATTGTGTTGCGCTAAAAATATTGTGTGTCAGTTAAAGCACAGTCTTGTAAAATTGTTCAAAAAGGGGACGTTTCATATGTCGACCCTTAGCCGAGGATACCTCACTGGAATCTTCTGATTTTTTTTTGTAGTTTGTGTAAATAGTGTAGCTACTGTTTATTGCTAGCACGTAATTGTAGAGAGAATTTCCTTTGTAGTTGTAGTTTTTCATTGTTGTACACAGTTGTGGCATGCATTTAGATTTGCACCAAGTATTTCGCAGCTGCGCTTGCAATTAACTAGATATTATTTTCAGTGTTATGTTAATGTGTTCTCTTATATTTGCTCTTCAAATTGTGCTTTTCTGTGTTATCGTGTGATATATTGTGACAATAATGCCGTGTGAAAAACGTAACACTAGGCTCCAAAGTAAACTGAGAAATAATAGTGGCGACGAGCGTAGCTTGCCAGCACCACTGTGTAATGAATTAACAGACGTTCAAAGTAGTAATTTGGTAACTGTGCATAGGGAAATGGAGCGGGCTACAAACAATGGCGTAGACAGTGAAACAGGTAGTGAACAGGGAAGCATTATCGATCGATCGCTCGGCAACAGCTCGCCTCAGGAATCCGAAATGACAGGACACAATTTTGCAAATACTGTAGATTCAGGTTTTGCGTCCTCACCGTTTTCTCAAATAAGTCAAGACACATTTTCTGCTTGTCAAAATGTGAATGTTGCCGGTGCAAATTCACTGCCGAAAAGCACTGAGGAACATGTTTCAGACACCAGTGCATTGTTATTACAATTAATGCAACAAATGGGACAAAAGCTTGAAAAGTTAGACACAATGGAACAAAATCAGAGACAAACACAGCAACAGTTAGACACAATGGAACAAAATCAGAGACAAACACAGCAAAAGCTTCAAAAGTTAGACACAATGGAACAAAATCAGAGACAAACACAGCAAAAGCTTCAAAAGTTAGACACAATGGAACAAAATCTTCGGAAGTTAGACACCACACTTGAACAAACACGTGAAGATTTAACTACTGAATTACATAACATTGAATCGAAATGTCAAAAAGTCTGTAATGACGTAAAAACACAAATTTGTGAGCATTTTCAACCTATTTTTTCGCGGCATGAAAATGCATTACAGAATCACGAAGCAGCCATAAAAGAACTGCAAACCATTGTTCATGAAAATCATGAGACCTTGTCGGCTAAAATTGACTCAGTTGCATCTACCGATTCGGTTACGCAACTTGCAAAAACTCAAGAAAACTTAAAGGACACAGTAGATTCGATTTCAACACAAATGGACACTCTGAAACTTGGTTCAGAAAAACACACTGAGGAAATGTGTTCACTATCGGAGAAAGTAGCCGAACTTTCGGAACAGTTCACTAACTTACCTACGAAGGTAGATGATAATCTGAACGACACAAAACCGGTAGTCTTTAATGACACGGAAGAGTGCGAACAAATTAGGAAATTCAAACAAAATCAGAATCAAATTAATACGCAACACCAAAGAGAAATCCGGGAAGTACAAGATCAGCTGACTCAGGTAATACAAGAATTACGTATTTCAGAGGCCACTCGCGCTCCAATACGGGAAGAGGGACTTAGAAATACGGAACAACCACAAAATAATAACATAGGACACTTCAGAAATTATGAAAGAAATTGGCAAGGCACACCGAATTTTGAGATGGAACCGTCGAAACGACGTAACAATGACCGACATGCGACTCGCCGACATGATGATTTGGACTATAATCTGTTCATTACTACACGTAAATTCAAAACATTTAAGAATTCTGGCAACGACATTCATCCACAAGCATGGCTCCATCAATTCTCTCATTGTTTTCCTCCCAACTGGTCGTTAGAACACAGATTAGAATTTATGTGTGGCTACTTAGAGAATGAACCAGCTGTAAGAATGCGATCGGTCATTCACGATTGTCACAGTGAAGGAGAATTTTATCATGCCTTCCTCTCAGCATATTGGTCTCAAGCTACACAAGGGCAAGTAAAACATAGCATCATAATGATGAAACATTTCGAACAATCCGAATTTTCCAGTCTTGTGAAATATTTTGAAGACATGTTGCACAAGAATCAGTACCTGTCAAACCCATACAGCCCCTCAGAACTCATCCGCATTTGCTTAATCAAATTACCTGAACATTTACGACACATTATTTTGGCAGGACGTTGCAAAGACGACATTGAAGCATTTCAAGGACTCTTACAAGAATTAGAAATTGACACTAACAATCGCGGAACGCGAAAACAGGAACACAACAATTACAGGTCACATCCGTCGCAATTCCGCGATGAAAGAAATAATAACTGGACACGACAAGGTTATTATTACAACGCAAATCGTGAACAAAACAGACACCACCCATATGACAACCACTGTCAGAGTAACAATAGTTACAGAGAAAGATCGCATTTCCGTAGTAATGAATATGACAGAGATTACCTTAGAAACAGACAATATGGGAACCAAAACAATTATTATCAAGGGAGACAGAATAACTTCAGACGCAACAGTTCAGCGCGCAGTTACGATTCAGGAATAAATTCTTTACCACATGACTGACAAGAAAGAAATTATGAAATCTACCGACATGACGACCGACGAGATAACCATAACGACAGACCTGAATTTCATCAGAACTGGCGGGATTCAAACAGAGCAGGGCACTTTCGACAACGTGAATTTGTAGAAGCTAGGTCTCCTAATCCCAATAACGACGCGCGCCAATAAAGGAACGGACAATGACTCGCACCGCAGGCAGCCACCTGCGCCGGCTGGCTCAGAGAAAAATAACGCAGACGCTAACCTTCAAAAAAGATTTAGCATTCCTTACCGACGTATAAAACATGACAATTGCTTTTCAGTTGAAAGTCTGCGTACTAGGAAGAGTAAAGGTTTACACCACATTTCACATGTAAAACCGTTTATTGAAAGATAATCTGCTTTTTAACTTTGTCTTTGCCATAAAACTTTTCACTTCACATTTCTAGTATGCTTTGTCAGACTTAGAAACTGTTACCATGCAACAATGTTTGAATTTAAATATCCAATCAAGAACCAAGAGAACTTATTTGAACAGAAATTACGAATGCATTATTATTGTGAACAGATGACACAGTGTTATTGTGTGTGTGCATTCTTGCTTGTTTTTTGTACGATTAGGTAACGACTATAAGGCTCACATACTTAGAACATTTACCACTACTGCTAATGAGATTTTATTGCAACATTTTGGTTTATTTGAAAATACATTCTGAATTTAAAGTGCTTTCTGAGAGATACCAGATGACACAGAGGTTAGTTTATGTGACAGCTACACGATTTTATCACGACGCTACTAATGAGTGACAATTTACAATGTTGCTTTTGCGGTGTTTCTGTTTTATATCCACACAGTTTTTCTGCATTATTCTGGAAAGTAAAACATGTTTTAGTAGCAACTTTTGTGGTATAGCAACAATGAGACAGCCTTTTTCATGGCACAACATTACGTTACTGTACAGTACTTTCTCCATCACGCCAATAAGCATAATAACTAAGATATCTATACTCAAAGCATTTCACTTTTGTTTATCATGAGGTAAGTACATTGACTTCTCCAGAACTTAGCTTTCGGAGGACGATAACTACGACCCTTCCACAGAGATTATCTTACAACAAGACGCACAGTTTAGTGCTACAGGACACGTATTTTAGTGATTAATTTTGTACTTAAAACATTTATATTTAATGATTTTTGAATTACAATGATACAAAGGTTTTCCATGATACATTTCATTCCATTGCTGTAATCTATAACACCTGAGGGTATAATTACATTAATCCTCAGGGGGGTACACGTTTACTTTGTGTACCATGTGTTTGGCAAGCACAAGGAGCCCTAGCTAATATGGTATTTGCTTATACAACTTTACACATCGGTACCATATTTCTCTAACACACAAATTACAGAGCTATCTGATCATTTAACTGAGAGAGACAAACGTTTTTACTATGGCAGTGACAGATGTTTACGTAATTACACCGTTGGATAACTTCACACTTACGAAATTGTATTTTGTCTGTACTTTGTGAACTGTTCATATTTTTTCGGAACCATTGTGATACTATGAGAGCTTTGAATGATGTATTTGGTATGGGATCATGATTTTTAAAGTACATTTGAGGTAGATGACACTTTTGACATGAGCAGAGAATTTTTTTAGGTTTTGAAATTATTGAAGGAAGCTACGACGATTTTGAGATTTGGATGAGGTTTTATGATGATATGATAACGATGTGTATTACGCTGTTGCGGTATGTTTATGATCAATAAGCTGATGCTGTATGAGTTATTTGATTATGCTACGTATCTGTGATGATGAAATATTGAAGAAGTGTCGACGAATAGGTAAGAAATAATGAGTAGTGGTTAGGGACGCTGATTTGTGAAAAAGGTTGTTGGTAACCAAGAATCGTACTTTAAGAGTTATGAAATGTGTGTATATGCATGAATGTATCACAATGCCGACGAAAACGTTTTGAACACTGTTATATTCATAGGATTTTGTATCTACACATTTGCAACGAAAATTCTCGACCTCTGAAATTTTTTATATGAGACTGCCACTGTAGCGGAAACTGCTGTCGTAAATATTTCCGTTAGAAAGTTAAGTGACCACCTGCACGTAATGCGTTTTGGACGCCCAGCTGAGAGGTAGACGTCTGACAAAAGAAAGCCATTAGGTGCAAAAAAAAAAAAAAGGGGAGGCCATTATCCTCGCTATTGACATTCCTTTGTAGAAAGCATCGCAAATACGACACTCTCAAACTTGAAAACATATGATTATACTGTGGAGCTCTTAATTTATGATATTTACTAAAATGCCTAATGAAACGATGAGAAACATTTCATGGCTATTGTCTTGCTTGTTGAGAGAAATGCCATATGGCTTGCTTTATGTATTTATTTACTCATTTTGTTTAATATCTAGTTTCTAGCGGCACTGCAGCATTGGTTAAAATAAAATTTTATAGATGTACTAATATAACTATTTTCTGTCTACAGATCGAGTAAATAATAATTTAAAAAAAAAAAATGAGGGAGAACAAAAAGACATTTACCTTCACAGGAACTGCATTCATAATTTTCTTTTCAAGTACTTGGTAACTTTTTTGGTAGAATAACTTCTTGTGGTGCACCACTTTAATTACATAGACATTAAGATGCGATTATACATTACCTTTATCTGCATTGTTGTCTTTAGTGTACTATTTTTTCTGCTTGAGCTTTGTCATGCTTAGGTATACGTTATAGCATTTACTGCAGCTGTTTGCCAGGCATAGTGCTACTGAATTTTAATTTGTGTTACTCTGCTAAGCCAGCTTACTACTGATTTATTTTTCTTGTTTGCTGCTCATTGCCTTATATTAGTTGTAATTTATGCTGCTTGCTTTGCCTTTTGTATTTTTTATCATTGCTGTTTGTGTTAATTGTTTTGTGCTGCTGCATTGCCTCGTTCCTTAGTTTAGTATCTAAGCTCAGTAGATTTAAGTTAGCTTAGCAGGGGTAGACTATATAAGAGAATAAGTTGCGATGAAATGCATTGAGAAGTCATACGAAAAAAGTACAGAAAGCAGGTATAGATAGAACTTTCTGGAAATAATGAAGAACGAAGGGAGATCTCCGAGAAGTAAAGAAAGTTTTGTCTGCAAAATACTGCAGTAAAAGAAACCCTGTCCTTTCCTTGTATTATCCCACTATGTGTTTGTGTACTCTTGTATATTTGTGTTT
This sequence comes from Schistocerca nitens, assembly GCF_023898315.1. NCBI lineage: Eukaryota > Metazoa > Arthropoda > Insecta > Orthoptera > Acrididae > Schistocerca > Schistocerca nitens. The sequence goes on along the minus strand of NC_064615.1, from coordinate 696,044,574 downwards.
TTCCTGTCTTTATGTGTTTAGCTGATGTTGTTCTGTTGTAGAATTTTTCTAATACTGTGTTATTTACTTTGTAAAGATGTTTAGACATTATTTATTCTGTTTTGTTTTCATGCTCATGTGTGAAGTTGATGTTTCGAAAGTCATTCTGATCTTTTATGTATGTACTCATGTCATAATTCCTGTAACACTGATGTATATGTTATTTCGATTCTTTTGTAAAGCCTGTACTACAAATGTTCTCTGTATTGTTATGTTCTTTAATGATGTATTTTGTACCTCTGTAATTGTATTCTTATGTTATAAAATTGTGATTGACACCAGTTCATCAAATTACGTAACTTGTAAGTTACATTTCACTGCACACGTTTCTGTTGGTCATAGTATATGGACAATATGTGAGAAGTAGGGACTGTTAGTGTTCGCACGTGTGTTAATAATTCAGCAAGGGACTGGATAACAGCATTGCTGGTTCTAAGGACAATTTCAAAAACTTTGTGAGTGCACAAGTGGTGGTTTATGGACTTGCTATATTGTCCACAAGACTCTTCGATGGTGATTGTGCACCTGCACAGTTGCAACAGATGGCTGCTGGCCGTCTCTACAAGGACTACAGTGGGTCTGCATCTTTGATGACCCAACAATACCATTATTTCTACAAGGACTACAGTGGGTCTACACTTTTGCTGACTCACCAGTACCATTATTTCTACAAGGACTGCAGTGGGTCTGCACCTATGGTGGCCCACCAATACCATACTCTCTACCAGGACTACAGTGGGTCTGCTCTGTGATGACCTACCTACCAATATTCTTCAAAACGTCGAATGACTCTGCTGTGGGTTTGCTCTGTTGTGGCCAATTACCTGTCAGCATATCAAGAGTCAGCACTGTATTTCCGTTGGAAGGACAACACTACTTCTTCAAGACTGCATGGAAATTCACTGCTTCCATGTGCATTGTCTTTTACTGCTCAGACTTTGAGAAAAGAAACGGCAGTTTCACTGTGATGAATGATCAGGACTGTCTTTATGGACTGTGAGAAAATTTTAGCTTTTGACCAACATTGTATTAATAAGTGTGTGCATTTGATATTTTTCTTACTGTAATTATGAAAATTTTTTTCAAATCTGTATTGGCCAGTCCCCAAAACAATTTGTAAAATTTTTTGTGGGGAGTATGGGGGCTATGTAAGTAGGCTGTTTATGTTTTCTTATTGGCAACGTTACGTAGCGGTCTGTGTGAGAATCACTGGCTGTGCTGTGTGCAGTCTGTGGCTGGTTTGCATTGTTGTCTGCCATTGTGGTGTTGGGCAGCGGCAGCTGGATGTGAACAGCGCATAGCGTTGCGCAGTTGGAGGTGAGCCGCCAGCAGTGGTGGATGTGGGGAGAGAGATGGCGGAGTTTTGTAATTTGTCATGAACTGCTATATATATTATGACTAAATACAGTGTTTGTTCTCTATTAATATCTTTCATTTGCTAACTATCCCTATAAGTAGTTAGTGGCTTCCATAGTTTGAATCTTTTATTTAGCTGGCAGTAGTGGCGCCCGCTGTATTGCAGTAGTTCGAGTAACCAAGATTTTTGTGAGGTAAGCGATTTGTGAAACGCATAGGTTAATGTTAGTCAGGGCCATTCTTTCGTAGGGATTTTTTGAAAGTCAGATTGCGTTGCGCTAAAAATATTGTGTGTCAGTTAAAGCACAGTCTTGGAAAATTGTTCAAAAAGGGGACGTTTCAAATTCAACAGAAACAACACACATTACGAGCAGGTGAGATTAAATGGATGGCCATAATCTTCACAGGTGTCATTTATTTTGTTTTGTTTTGGATAATAAGTTATCAGAATATTATTTGTGAAATATTCATGAGTAATTGTTAGAATTCACTGCTAAGTCAAGTTTAAATGAATTGCCCAATCACCTCAAGTTCTGAAACAATAAGAAATTCAAGAAGCAGCTTGCTGGGGCGCTTACAGTAAGCGATCCAAAGCTATACCTGGGGATACGATACGACGGTATGGATGATGAGACGGTCTCAGACCTGTACAGACTGTCCAGAAGGTGTAGCTGTATAGCGTTAAAATACGGAGATCCATTAATAGTGTGCGTTGTCAACAAGGTAATTATTCAAAGTTCCTGAATAACGTGTCAACGTCATCTACACACAACAGTCCCCTAATACTGAGCATGTCTTTTTTCCCTCTTTTATACGGTAGCTAGCGGTACAAGTCTACTTATCGCTAAAAATTTCTTTGTTTTCGTGTTTCGGTAGAGGCTCATCACCACAACGTCATTTAAAAAGACTTGAGTTATCGTTTTGATGACGACAGTATCCGAAAAGAGATGATAAATAATAACATATATGAGGGAAATTCAATAATTCTAGAGAAAAATGGGTGTAGAAATGAAAACGCTTGTAGGGGGATTTTTTTACTGTCATGGTCTTCGATTTTCGTCACTGAGTATAGCTGAAAAAATTGTTCTGTCTATAATTACAATATTGCATTTAACAGTGCCGTGAGTACTTAAATTTCACACATTAGTTGGACAACAATTGGAGATCTGATTTGTTTTCCTTTTTGGCTTACTGAAGATGATAAACTAGCCAAAATCTGTTCTCGAACACTTTTATATTGTGGTGGAAGTTGTATAAACTGCAGAAATTGATTGTAAGTGGGCAGAACAGTACGCAGCCGTCCGAAACTCAGTAATTCGCGAGGAGAGTCCTGGCTGGTCAGAAAAGGTGATGACTTAGTGGCTGGAAACCTGTTTTGGCGACATTACTCGTGAAGATCAACGTGATATACGTGAACATACCGCAAAAATAATTCCAGAGATGTTGGCATAGTTCATAACCTTACTATCAACAAGCTCAAGAAGGAAGTGCACGGTTGGCCCCGAAAGAGTTAGTGCAACATCAAAATGAATCAAGACTCCAAGCTTACAGACTTAAAGGAACGCTACGAAATGGATTGTGATACTTCTCTAAACAAGATTTAGTGTGTGATGAAACTTCGATTCACCATTTTAAACCAGAGACCAAAAGACAAAGTATGGAACATTGTTTTAAGGGAAAGTGGCTCAAACAATGAGTGAAAGACTTCTTTGCATCATTTATAAAAAAAAAAACCTAGTTCATTGTGGGAAGAGGCATATAAATATTGCTGGCATTATGTTGAGAAGCAGTAAAAACCTCGTTTGTAAAAATATACTGGTTTCTTCTACATCAGTATGTCTCTTTAATTATTGAATGTCCCTTGTATTAAACGATCTACAAAGGTAATCAGAAACCATTCTTTTGTATCACCCCATATCAACCTTAATTCAGCATCATTGTTAACACTGAAATCATGTGGCACGGCACTGTATTCAGGGATTTTGTATGACGTTCTGTTGGTGGACAGTGCCCCAAACGCGTAAACAGATAAATTTTTGACAACTGGATTGTTGTTGTTAGTGATCGATTAAGGCCGTGAGAAGCTAATTTTCAGTATACGCATTGTGGTTACAGGTTCCTGTGCCACTTTATGTTACACCTGACACTCATACTTGTTAATCACAGCAGTGTACCGTATGCTTACACCTTCCTGTGGAAGATTTAATATCTCCCGCTTCTGATCGACACTTCGTTGTGGAAGTGATACGAGTAACAGGTTGCCACATTACTGCGCACCCGCACTACTCCTTTCCGCAGTTCGGCTGTGGATTTCTCATAAACTATGATTCTGAACGCAGGCTAATGTTCTGTTATGTGAATATACAGGCTGGTGCAATTAAAAGTGGCCAGTCCATCTTTGACGTCGAATGCAATATTTCGAATTCTCAAATAAGCAGTTACAACAATAGACAGTGTTATGCACTAATCGATTGTTACCATTTTTCGGTCAGCATTACAGCGTATTTCATCAGAGAAGTTAGATATTTCTCTTTGCGGTTTGCAAAATGGCGTTCTCGATAGAATAAATATTTGAAATTAGGGAAGCATATCGAAAACAGGTTCTATTAAGAAAACCGTAAAAATTTTCGGTGTCAAGGATACGGATGAAGGACTATCAGCAAAGAGAGCGATACAGAGTCTGTATAAAAATTGGTGCACCTACGGATCTGTACAAAATGTATAACTACAAAGAAGTCCTATAGTTCTCACATCGGAAGTTATTTGCAGACATTCGCCGAAGAATTATTCAGAGCCCAAAGAAGTCTACACGAAAACTGGCCCAACAGGTGTATGTAAGTTAGAGGAGTTACGAGCTGATATTGAAAAGTCTTAATTGGAAGCCCTAACGCGTGATGGTTGTGCAGCAGTTATGGGAGAACGACAGTCAGAAACTTGTAAATTACTGAATGTGACTTTTGAATAACATCAGTGATGGTTTGTTAGACCTTTTCCATTACCTCAAGAGTCGTGAAGCATGGTTCCATTTTTCTGGTCACGAGAATTTGCATCACACGAGGACCTGGGCATCGGAGAACCAGCAACCACTCCATGGTGAAAAAGTCGACGTTTGTTGCGGTGTAAAAGAAATACGCATCATTGGACCGATATTTTTGACACTACCCTCAGCATGGTCGCATATATGAAAATTTATGTTAGATTCTGTCTTAGAAAAACTGCCAAAAGCCGAGATGCTGGCCGATTTCGGTGTTTTACAATCCTAGAAATATTGCGACACTATCCTTACCATGGGAACGGCTCAGTCCAAAAATTTTTCATAAGACTTTTCATCTTTGTCAGTTATCATGACGCAGTTATATCGTCATGATACAATTACACATGTAAACATATAATAACACAATTACATAGATCACAGGCTACTTTACTTACATTTGCAATGTTTCTATAGTTTTATACCTACTCAGATAATTGTAAGTATCATGTTGAATCTACATAAACTCAGTGATGTATTCTGTAGATGTGCTGAATGAAGCCCGCCCTCAGGATGATATCTGTTAGCCAAGACATCTAGTAATATTTGAGTAGCAGCACTAGAGTGAAACTTTGAGGGCCATACAAAAATAGGTTCATGCCATTGGAAAATATGAGACTTGGAAACGTCACAAAATTTTTTGGCAGCTCTGTAACCGTCGACTTCCTATTACAAATAGAGTTAAATTATCCTTCCAAATTCATTGGTTATTTTCTTGTAATTTTTATGAAACGTTCTAAACGTAATAAGTGACAATGAGAAAATATAATTTGTGAGTGCAAGAAAGTCATTTTACTCGTAAATGGCTACAGTATCTCTTACATTTCGCTTTGTGAACAATACAGTATTCTTTCGACCTTAACTGCTACTACAGCACTGAGAGAATGTTTTGCGCATCGGCGCTCCGCTAGCTCTGTGATGTTAAGTTTGTTTGTCGATGCGAATTCCACTTTTACTATAATGTGTTGCATTGCTGAAAATATGGTGCATGTAAAGTCATTTGTATTGTCCCTTCTCTAAGGCAGCAGGAAAGGACCAGAATGAAATTCAGTAGCACCGTCTTAAGAAAATCTCTCAGTTCGTACTGCAGTTTTTGTTTAGACTGAACTGGCTTCTTTTTATAATCATCAGCTGAATGTTAGAATGTGCCAAACTTAATTAATTATTGCTATAATATTTTTGTTGCTGTTGTTATTTGTTCGGTTTTAGAAACTCTTACGTCCCTTGTTTTCGCTACTTTTTGAATGTTGAGTTATAAAGAAGGAACCATTTCATTTTCACCTCATTTTATATTATCCTTTACCTTTTCTGTTCACTTAATTTTCAGCGTAGAAGGAGAATAAATAGTCATAATAGCTGAGAACAAGGAGCTGGTAGTCTAGGTATAAATCTACAATCATTTATGGTGAGTTATAACTGTAAAGATAAAGTAATTCACGTCGCACCCTGTTCCCTGGCTGTATAACAAGCAAATGCACTCACACCACCAGAACGCCACGGCGCAGCCTTGAATAGTTTTCTCTTGCTTCATCTGTTTGTTTCCATAGGATTAGCTAAAAATAGGAGGAAAGGTTTCATGCCACTGAGATTATGATGCATTTGTAACGAAGTATGAAAAGGTTGAAATACTGCGTTCTTCTGGCTTTTGGGTCAAAATCCCAGTGTTATTGATTAATAGTTACTTATAAGACGTATGACACTGAGAACAAATCTCAGATCCCCTGGCAACCATGATATAGATTGTTGCTTGAGTATCCGTAGTTGCCTGCTATGAGGATACCGAACTGCATTGTAAAATTTAATCTACAAGCCTGGAGGAACAAGTTGGTGAAGAAGAAACTCTTTCCGTAGTTGAAATGTGATTTCACTTAACAACGAGACGAGCTGCGAGAGCTTCAGCGAATTGAAAGAGCTTGGAGCTCATGGTACTTAAAATGGATGCAATCATTTGTATACTGCCAATAATGATAAGATGCTATATTTGTCGTCTGTTCTCTAGTTCATATGAGGATTTTCCGCGGATTATTGTAACATTCAATGTGGGGGAGTTACTCGATAGAAAACGACTGTATTTCAAAATTCGAACGTTGAATATTTATTACGTCAGCAACAATTTTGGAAAAACATTTTATAGATTACGTACGTTTCGAAGAAGACATAATGTTGTGAGTAGTCTTCATGGGTTTGCCGCGGTATCACGTTGTGCAAATTCCACAATATACCTAGCCACAAGCAAGGTTGAACCACTTGAAGATGTCGGACAGTTGCTCCGAGGAAATTTTGTGGAATTTGCATAACGTGTGCCCGCATCTCGTGGTCGTGCGGTAGCGTTCTCGCTTCCCACGCCCGGGTTCCCGGGTTGGATTCCCGGCGGGGTCAGGGATTTTCTCTGCCTCGTGATGGCTGGGTGTTGTGTGCTGTCCTTAGGTTAGTTAGGTTTAAGTAGTTCTAAGTTCTAGGGGACTGATGACCATAGATGTTAAGTCCCATAGTGCTCAGAGCCATTTGAACCATTTTTTGCATAACGTGACCCGGCGGCAAACCAGTGAAGACTACTTACAACACATCCGCCGGGAAAGCTTGAAGAGTCACAAGACATAATGTTCTTTATAAAGAAAATAATAAGTGCTTCCAAATAACGTACAGCAGCACTAGAGCAAGTTTTATGAACGCGCGTTTTTAGGACATAAACCTTCGATTATTTCTATAGACTGTTTCCAAACAAATTATTTATAACTTAGTTTTCACTCAAGTCACAGTTACGTCATGAACAAAAACAAATACAATTAAAAGCTTATTACAGTCTCTGAAGCTACCAAATAAATCACTGTACCTAATTTATGCAAGGACGATTTGTTTACTTCAATATTATTATGAAGTGATTTTGTTCAAGAAAGTTTTATTGGATTACAGATGCTGTGCAATATATAAAGATTTGTATATAGTCAATTATGGGGCTTTCTGTCACGTTTCTAGAATAACTTCATTTTATAGTAACCAACACTATCGAAGCAGTTAAATTGTACTACACTCCTGGAAATGGAAAAAAGAACACATTGACACCGGTGTGTCAGACCCACCATACTTGCTCCGGACACTGCGAGAGGGCTGTACAAGCAATGATCACACGCACGGCACAGCGGACGCACCAGGAACCGCGGTGTTGGCCGTCAAATGGCGCTAGCTGCGCAGCATTTGTGCACCGCCGCCGTCAGTGTCAGCCAGTTTGCCGTGGCATACGGAGCTCCATCGCAGTCTTTAACACTGGTAGCATGCCGCGACAGCGTGGACGTGAACCGTATGTGCAGTTGACGGACTTTGAGCGAGGGCGTATAGTGGGCATGCGGGAGGCCGGGTGGACGTACCGCCGAATTGCTCAACACGTGGGGCGTGAGGTCTCCACAGTACATCGATGTTGTCGCCAGTGGTCGGCGGAAGGTGCACGTGCCCGTCGACCTGGGACCGGACCGCAGCGACGCACGGATGCACGCCAAGACCGTAGGATCCTACGCAGTGCCGTAGGGGACCGCACCGCCACTTCCCAGCAAATTAGGGACACTGTTGCTCCTGGGGTATCGGCGAGGACCATTCGCAACCGTCTCCATGAAGCTGGGCTACAGTCCCGCACACCGTTAGGCCGTCTTCCGCTCACGCCCCAACATCGTGCAGCCCGCCTCCAGTGGTGTCGCGACAGGCGTGAATGGAGGGACGAATGGAGACGTGTCGTCTTCAGCGATGAGAGTCGCTTCTGCCTTGGTGCCAATGATGGTCGTATGCGTGTTTGGCGCCGTGCAGGTGAGCGCCACAATCAGGACTGCATACGACCGAGGCACACAGGGCCAACACCCGGCATCATGGTGTGGGGAGCGATCTCCTACACTGGCCGTACACCACTGGTGATCGTCGAGGGGACACTGAATAGTGCACGGTACATCCAAACCGTCATCGAACCCATCGTTCTACCATTCCTAGACCGGCAAGGGAACTTGCTGTTCCAACAGGATAATGCACGTCCGCATGTATCCCGTGCCACCCAACGTGCTCTAGAAGGTGTAAGTCAACTACCCTGGCCAGCAAGATCTCCGGATCTGTCCCCCATTGAGCATGTTTGGGACTGGATGAAGCGTCGTCTCACGCGGTCTGCACGTCCAGCACGAACGCTGGTCCAACTGAGGCGCCAGGTGGAAATGGCATGGCAAGCCGTTCCACAGGACTACATCCAGCATCTCTACGACCGTCTCCATGGGAGAATAGCAGCCTGCATTGCTGCGAAAGGTGGATATACACTGTACTAGTGCCGACATTGTGCATGCTCTGTTGCCTGTGTCTATGTGCCTGTGGTTCTGTCAATGTGATCATGTGATGTATCTGACCCCAGGAATGTGTCAATAAAGTTTCCCCTTCCTGGGACAACGAATTCACGGTGTTCTTATTTCAATTTCCAGGAGTGTATATAAGTGTGTAATCAGCACTGGAGCAGAATAAAGCCAATGTATCATCGGTCACAACTCTACGATAGTTAACACAATAGGTACTGTGTGATAGTATTCGGTTCATTTTGTTGCTTTGAACCGCACAATTTTGTCTACTACTCCATTTGATTGCCCCCCCCCCCCCCGACTAATCTGACCACTCTGTACGGCAGACAAATAATTATGACTAACTGGGTCATTAGCTGGTACCACATCCGGTTATGGGGCTCCGTTCAGAGCATATTAACAGGACATAGTGATACTTCAGTATCGAATGTGTTCAGCAGGCTACTGTAATCCAGTACCATTGACACTACATAGCCACCTTCAAGTAATTTATGGATGCTTTGTAGGTTAAATAACTTCCCGTGAATTTACCTTTCTATAAACTGCTGGTGTAATGATAATATGTTTCTCTCAGAAGTGATGATGTATACAGGGCTCCCATGTCCGTGTGTTTACTTTCCATTATGTCGTACTGGAAACGATAGCATAGCGTTTATTACTGCGTTTTGCCTTGAGAGACAGGGAAATGCTCCCAGTTGAGGAGAGAAGGGAGAACGAATTTCGTCTTGGAGATTTAGAGAAACGCCAAATAAATTTACTGTTTTATAATTACCCTTTGAAAATGAAAATGAAACGTAATTACTAAGAAAATACCGAAGTGACCTGGCGTTCATGTGTTAGAGGTTGGCATTTTAAAAACAGGTATGAAAAGGTCAAGAACTAATGAGCATCATAATACCTTAAGCGACTTAGAAAAATTAAAGTGAACTTAAATTTGTTTGGTCAGAAAGGAATCTGAAGCGTCGTTTCCAACTAACACCATTGTTTTACTAAAGACGCACGTCTGTCGGTGAGAAGAAGTGGGTATATATAAACGGAAGCTTTATATATTATCTTTTAAGTGCAATATTGTGCACTTTTATAAGAAAAATTAAAATTAGTAAAAGATACTGAAACGAAATTTTACGAAACGGTAGCTATGCCACTCTTACGCTTAGAAGTGAGATAGTGATTCCAATGAAAGACGAATGTTGTTCTTTACACGCAGCGGAAATGATTCTGTACACCAGAAATGATGTGTTGCAGAAGAAGGGCGAGTTAACAAAAGACGACACAGAAAGGTATGATTAACGAGGAAATTACTATAATAAATTTTACGACAACACGAACACTATTCTAGCGTAAAATAACACGCACACAATTATAGAGTAAAATACATCAACAATTCCATTAAGATGATCAGGGAGGGAATGAAAAAACTGAAGCCATGAACGTGAAGTAGCATCAGGTGTACAGACCAGTACGCGACGAAAGAATTACAACGCCAACAACAAGAGCAACAACGAGATCCTCTGCTAAAGATATAGGGCGCAAAAATATTTCTGTAACCATACAAATTATTATGTTTCGCGGTAGGCAGCCCTTACCATCTATAGTAATATTGACTGTAAGTGATATTGTTTGCTGAGTCATCAAGCGAAGGTGTGTGTGTGTGTGTGTGTGCGTGTGTGTGTGTGTGTGTGTGTAGGTGAGTGAGCGGGTGGATCGTGAGCAATCAAGGTGCGGCCAGCGCTAGTTTATAACTGCCCACCCTGCTTATCGCACCTGCATGCGTGGAAGTCGTGTGAGTTTAGGAACTGCCCCGTAGAAGGTTTAACAGTTTCGCCACACACCGAACCTCTCCGTTGCACAAAGAACAAAGTCTCTAGCCGACAGATTCGCAACGATAAGGTTCTGGTTGAAAGAATCTGTCATAAGGTAAAGCTGCAACGCACAATTACACTTGTGTTTTGTGATGTTATGTTACACACGTATTGTTAGACGAAATTTACGTTTTTGTACTAATTTTAAAGCACAGGATTTAATGCTTAAGGAAGTTTTTTCGATTAAGTCTCTCCTGATTTCCTAGAAATAAATTAAATCACTGAAGTGCAAGTCCTATCCTATGCTGACATGAAATATATTACGCACATAAGATAAAATCGAGAGACATGTTCGTTGAGACCTGTTGAGAAGTTAAATTTGAACATCTTATTGAAAAGTTAGTGTCGTTATTGTTTCCTATCCTGGTCTTGCAACACTTCCAGATTTAAAACAGTCTACTTTATTGATTGAGCTCTCACAAAACTTGACAAGTTACGTAAAACGCACTCCAGAAATTCTATGTAGATCTCTACTATTTACAGGTATGTATTTATTGATTTGAAAATATTTAACTATAGGAGAAGCGCTCAGAAGGTTTGGGGGGAGGAGGGGGGGAGGCGCAAATGGGGGAAATTATTCTGCAGCGAATTGACTCCTAGGCCATACTTTGAAGACTTTTGTGATTTGTGACATCAAACTGGAACAATGGATTCCAGTTCTTTTAATTACATATGACCAGTGACGTTGAAACAAATACACACGCAGTTCTGAATATTTTCAACTAACGAGATATCCTTTATTCCACATTGTACCGAAACTACAAAAATTTTCAGGTGATCGAAGAAATTTTGCGTGTTTATTTCTTGGACGCTACATTTGAGATTGAGAGTCGTATAGCAAACTTTGGGTCAGGAGCAGAAGTTCGCTGTCGTGTACCTGATCACATTTTACGGCATTACGCCTGCCTGGTTGCAGCAGTGGGTGTTAATACGAATCACTATGGCAACTGACGCAGCTACAAAACATTCCTTTCGTCCGGCGTGTTTGCAGGTAACAGCTGAGTTTTACATGCTTCCAGTCTCATAAGCCCTTATCTTACTGGGTTTATTTAGAAAGCTGCTTTAATCATCTCATTGCAGACGGGGAACTTCTCATATGCACAATAATTTAGGTACATGTAACTTTATTATCCAACCCAGAATTTTCAAAAGAGCTCACTGTGTCAGCCTTGACATTCCTATAGCACTTCCATCAAGCTTTTCTTGTGACTTGGATTTTTCCGAAAAGCTTACTATCAAATAAGGCAAATGGTAGGTAAAATTTCTTCGGTATTTCTAACACGTTGGGGGAAAAGGCAACCAATCGGTTATTTACGCTACTTTGTAAACATACCATCAGACATTCGGAAAAGTATCAACCACACTAGACATCAACGCCAGAAAATTGTGGAGACTGCCACACAGTCTGCTTAACAGTTCAAGCATCGAAGCTGCTGAAAATACAGAAGAATATTGATGGTCTGTAAAACGTTTTTAGGAATAGGCAAAGGCCTCAGAGAAGCAGCTCTGACGCAGTGCTTGATGTCTGAAGTAAGGCTTAAGAAAAGTCAAGACAGGTGCATAGGATATACTGACCTAGGAAAAGCATTCGACAGTGAAAAATGTTGCAAGAGGTTCGAAATTCTCAGGAAAACAGGTGTAAGCTTTAAGGTAAGACAGGTGAAATGCATTATGTGTAAGAAATAAAAGATGAACCTAAGAATGAAATACCATTATCGTTGTGTTAGGATTAGAAACATAGTAAGACATGACTATATATTCAACGTATACGTCGAAGAAACAATGGCAGAAATCAAAGTTTTGGTGTCGGATTAAAATTAAGGGTGAAAAAATACCAATGATACTCACTGATGTTTTTTCTGTCCTAGATGAAATTGAGTAAGAACAGAAGGATCTGTTGTATGAAATGAACCGTCTAGTTAGCACAGAATCGGACTGACGGTGAACGGAAAATAACGAGGAACAACAGAAGTAGGACTGACGTTGAACTTAACATCAAAATTGGGGACTACGAGATAGGCAACGTGAAAGAATTCTACTACTTTGGAAGCAAAAATAACATTTCACATACGAGACAACAAGGACATCAAAAACAGACTAGTATAGGCAAAGTCGGCATTCTTGGCCAAAATAAATCAAATAGTATCAGAAATTTGCTTTGAGGACTAAGTGTTTGCAAATGTACATTTGGAGCAACGAACTGTATGAAATGAATCATGGACTTTAAATCCGAAAAAAACAATCAATCTTTTGAGACTTGGGGCTATAGAAGGATGTTGAAAATTATCTGGGCGTATTAGAAAGGATGTTCACCGAAGAGTTAGAGAGGAAAGGAACGTATGGAAAGCACTGACAAGACGAAGCGTCAGGGCGACAGGACATGTCTTAACACATTAAGGAATAACTTCCATGGTACGTGAGGAACCTGTAGAGGATGAAAGGTGTAGAGGAAGACAAAGATGGGAATTTACCCAAAAAACAACTATTGGCCCTAAATGAAAGTACTGCTATGAAACACTTGGCGCACGAGAGAAATTCGTGGTCAGTCTCGCAACCAGTCAGAAAGAGGCTGAAAAAGTGTTGATGGTTGTAGGTCGTTGACACATCTGCACAGTAGCGCCAGAACATTTAGAAAACAATCGTAAACCCAAGTCGGAGAAAGGCAGAAAAACGTAGTATATCTGTATTTTTGTTTGTCTTTTTTACTCATAACTCTTAAGGAATTTTAATTTGTTTTTGCTTTCAATTTGTGTCATCATAATCTGTTATCAGTTATTAGGTCCTCTTGTTTGGTCTTACACGAATTTGCTTCAGGGCTCTTACGTAACATGATGACGGCTCTATTTTATGTACATAAAGCACCATTATCTTAAAAAATGAGTATTGAATGCAATTTCTTTCTCGATTGAGAGCACTGAGTTTACGACGTTCGCAACGTAATGCGACGAAGTCGCCATTTGGAACATGTTTGGCCGGGTGGAGTCCTATGAAGTATTGAAGAACTTTATGATGTCCGTGAATCTGTCCAGTTCATTTAATATAAAAGTCTTCATCGTCAACCCTTGACTACACAATAAATTAATAACGAAATCAAAGATGATGTAGTAGCGCCTTCCGTGAATAGTGATAACGTTGGTGGCAAAGGTGAAACGACATTCACAGTGTCCCTGTCTCCATCTGGATGTTTTACTGAAGACATACTCCCCCCCCCCCCCTGTTTCCATGCATTTTTGTTGTATATCCTTTTTGGTGATTGTGTCTCAGTTGCTTGAAGTGTGGACTAGGATCTGTGTCTACTCAATCGATATCTTTTTGTCTCTCATCCAAGTGCGCGTATAAATTGGAAAGTGTGACAACATGTATATGGGCTACGGACTGTGCGCCGAAGCGGCCATTTTATAGCGAGAGAACAGAAAAACGCCCGTGATGGAAACAAGGAAACTGCAGCTGACAACTCGTCGTTGGTGCGAAACTTTTTAGGTTTAATACTTTTTCAGATTGACCAAGATAGCCATCCACGTCTTACAAGGATTTTTAACACCATTACATTACACTTTTTCTCTTCATGCGTATGCTACATTTTGGTTTAAAATTTCCCTAATTTTTTTACACTGTCGGATTGTTAGTGCCTGGAGAGAAGTCGACAACAGCTTATGACTTTTGAGCAGATTTTATTGAAAAAGTAATTAGTAATTGTTGCGCTCCGGCAGGAAAATAAAAGTTCGTACTTCGAATCTGAAACTGATATTCTGTCACACAACAAGGGGACTCAGTAACGTTGACTCGATCTAAATGAGTAGGTAATGAACCGTGACTGAATGTCACTCTTATTAGCAATGTTATTCTTCTTCTGTGTCTGTTATGCGATGTAATACTAGTGCTACAAGAAATTCCATTTGAGAGAAATCAACGGAAGTGATTGTTAATGATTTAACAAAGATTTATTAAGTGGTTCTCTGAAAATGGTCTCCCCCAAAATTTATAAAGAAAACATACTATATTCAGTTCTGTTTAACACAAACACAATAACTGATGTAGCACATGAATAGGAGTCAGTAAATAGGGTAGGATGCCCCAAAAGTTTGGATGCACATATTGATGAAAACTTGAAATTCAAGAACCACATTACTCAGCTGCCCAAATAAACAAGTTCAGATACTTTTACTCTCCGCGTAATTGCTAGTTTTGGAAACAAATGAATTAACATCATGACATATTTTGCATCTTTCCACACGGTAATATCCTATGGATTAACTTTCCGTGATAGCTCACCACGTAGAAAGTACTGATGGCACAAAAGCGAGCAATAATAAATGCGATAATCCTCGAAGGTCATGTAGGTACCTATTCAAGGAGCTTGGCATTTTAACTGCGGTGTTACAATGCACATAAGTGCCAGTTAAATTCGCCATAAATAATCCATCATAATTTGAGAAAAACAGTGACGTTCGTACATACAACACTGTAGGGAAGTTAATCTTTAGTAGCCATTATTAAATCTTCAAGCATTGAAAAAAAGAAGACGAAACTTGTTTTTAAGTGTAAATATATGAGTAGGACTTGGGAACAATTTCGTTAATGCTAACAAGAATCAAGTATGCATACCTTTGCCCACGTCATTTCGATCAAAGAATCGTTCAAATGATCTAGCGAACATGTAAGTAACTAATTTAGCTGATTAGTACGAGGAGACGGGTGTGATAAAACATATAGCTGCCATTTTGTGTCTTAAATTTGTTTTCTTCAGAATTATCTTATTGGGGATTACTTTACTTGAGTATTCCCTGTTTCAAGTTATTCTTCATCTCTGAAACGAGGACAGCAATGAACTGACGATCCAAAATTGGACAGGCAAAGCCAATAAATATTCAGGTTCACTAATGTTTACAAAACATTCTGCATTTCTTACCTAAAAGCCTGTTTCGCGGAAGCGTTTCATATAAAATTAATTGTATATTTATTTCACCATGTTACAAATTTCAGTCAAGTATTACCTGAGTACCAACAGTGTTTCGATCTAACCGAACCATCATATGGAAATATGCTGCAGTGAAAGTTAAAAAAAAAGACATATGTTGGCATCATATGCTGGAAAAATTGTTTGTACTCTGGTCTGAAGATGTTCATCATAGGCTGAAATTCATAACCGGATCTAAAACCTGCGGTCCATAACTGGAACAGATATGTAAATATTCTTTCCTGGATTTGTGCAATTTTGCAGTATTTCGCAACTCGTTAAATCTCTATATCTTGCTGCACACTTTCTGCGTACAGACAATAACTGAATATGAGGGACAGCTGTTGTATCACTGCAGCTTATCTTCTATAGAAAAACATGCAAGAAGCGTTTCGAGATTGTCAATAACATTCGTTATAAACGCATCGTCCTCTAAACAGGGAAGAGCAGTTAGTATCAAGTATCAGATGGACTGCCCAAATGACAGTTGCCTAGTTAGAGAAAAAATACATAAACAGGTAAACCTCATTTAAAATTTTTATTTCAAACCCATTTGAAATACATCTTCCTTCCAATGTTTTAATTAAAAGCGAACTGCCTGTAAGTAAGGTTCGCGTTTCGAGAAATACCGCGTTAATTGGAATATCGGAGAACGCACGAACACCGTGGTGGAGAAGGGCGTTATATTATCAGATGAGTTCCCATTTTATGCAGCGAATCTGCTGTGAGTGAGCTTTGCACGAGGGCGAGTTAATAAGTATTTTAAACATTGGTTCAGAATGTTAACTAGTCACATTTGTCTGTATTACTTCCACCACACGAACTGTTATTTCGGGGACAGCGACTAATTAATAATTCACAGATAACAATAACGGTGTTTCAATAGTGACGCATTATAACATCCATTTCTCGGTCCGTCGGTCGTACTATAATCATCATGTACATTATTTCGTGTTTGCATTTTAAATTGTGTTCATGGGATGGGCATGAGATGTGTATTTAGCAGCTAGCGTTGTCATAACAATATTAAAGTTTTGTTTTGCATTGATTGTAAAGTGCTCTTGCTAGCTACAGAAGTATGCACATGCAAAATATGTAGTTAAAATTTAATTGTGGCACTAATTTACCGCATGCGTCTGATACCAAATATTCTTACATTCCTCTATAATCCATTTTCCACACTGGCATACATATTCTGAAGGCGTGGGCTCAAATCCATGACCGTTCATACAGAATTAAGTTTTCCTTGCATTCCCTAAATCGACTGACGATGTTTCCATCGGAACAGACACGGAATATAAGCAATATCCAGTCTCTTTCTCCATCCCTATCTCGTGTTCGACTGGAAGTAAAACTGACTCCTCTCCACAGACTTCTACACCATTATCACTAGAAAAAAACTGATGTTGTTCGGTTCTCTATCCGGTGAAGCCTTTCGATTTGACGCCACTTAGGCGGTTTGCATGACTACTTACGCACATTTTCCACGTAGCTTCTCGATTGCCTCACGATCCAGAGTGGATCCGCTTCTAGACTTTCCATCACAAAAAAATATCAGAAGAAGATGCTTTTTAAGAGGATCAAGCTATGGAGTCCCCTTCAGACAGCCGGCCGCGGTGGTCTAGCGGTTCTGGCGCTGCCGTCCGGAACCGCGGGACTGCTACGGTCGCAGGTTCGAATCCTGCCTCGGGCATGGGTGTGTGTGATGTCCTTAGGTTAGTTAGGTTTAAGTAGTTCTAAGTTCTAGGGGACTTATGACCTAAGATGTTGAGTCCCATAGTGCTCAGAGCCATTTGAACCATTTGAACCCCTTCAGACAAGGTGCAAGTGAAATTACTCAAGAACTTTCGACTTCACAACTTCGTATGTTTCATTTGTCACGTGGCTGATCGAGGTAACGCAGTGGTGAGACACTAGAACAGCATTCGAGAGGAACGGGATTCAGGTTTCGACGTGCCCGTCAGATCTGGTTATTTGTGGGTTCCGTAAATCGCAGAAGACAATGGTCGGGGCTCTTTCTAAAATTTTGAAAATGTCTTATTATACAGGTTGTCCCAGGAGGAATCGTCAGTATTCAGGGATATGACAGAAACGAACATACGAAGCAAAAAAATGTCGTAAACATTGACTCTAAAATGCGTACCTTAAGATCTATGAGCACTTTTTCTCTTCATTACTGCGTAACACATTTCTACTGAAAAATTGCTCGTAACTCTTAAGATACGCTATTTAGAGTCCAACTTTATTGGACTTTTTTGGTTCGAATGATCGTTCCTGTCATATCCCTGAATGCTGACCACTCCTGACACACCTTGCTTATGCATGATGTTCGGAAACTATTCATTCAGATTGATATAGAAGGTAGAGAGCATCAAAACAAATATATTTTGTAAAGGTACGTACGGTCCCTGACGGTAATTACTGTTGCTAAGGAGGTTTTCACAGAAGGTTGTTTAGTACGCCAATTACAACAATGCCAATCACAGGAACTTCTCGAATGTGTAACCGTTCGTCTGTATGCACGTAGTACATCGCCGGACCATTGACTGTCGTGTTCGTTCTACGATTCCTGGCACTTCCGCAATGGTACCAGCGTGGACGGCAATTGTAGTGACGAGGTTTCTTTCTATTTCCACAACAGTTTCCTGCATGAGCTGCTTCATACGGTCTCAGAGGAAGATATACAACATGCGAGGTCAGGTGATCTGGCAGGGTGGCGTAGTGATTAACTGATGTGCCTAGTGATCAGGAGACCTGGCTTGAATCCCGGCCTTGGTACAGATTTTCACTCATCGCTTCAGTCTGCATATCCTGAAAGAAGTTACGTCAGGTTTGTATCCAATATATTTTCATTGTGTGTGGACTTGCGAACAATCTGTTCTAGGTAGGTCTGAGAGAACGCATTTAGTAATGGTTTGCACGCCCATCAATTAGAAAACTATAATTTTCCCAAATGATTCTACGGCGATTAAAATTACTCCTAACCATGACAGTATGGTTGGGAAACTTATCCTTAAGCCTTCCGGTTAAATCTGAAGGATTGTTTATTTGTGGTACAGCATCAGATTACAGCTTCTTCAAGAAAGGGTCCGTTGGTGCAGGGAGCATGTTGGTTGGGTCAATAAAATTTTTCTGGGGTCGTGACCGCATGGTCAAACTGTAAGACTACCGACGTTCCGTTCACTGTTGCAAGTGACCTTCCTCAGTGAGTAAATAAAAACTCCCTGAAGAAGGTCACTTGAAAAAGTGACCGAAACGTCGGTAGTTTTACATACTGACCATGTGGTCACGAACCCAGAAAAATTTTATTGACTGTTACAATGGCCGCGGAAGTCTGCGCTTACGTGTTGGTTGGGGTCAATCCACAGTGGTCTATAGTGATATTCTCCGACGAATCTTGTTTCACTGTGGCAAATGACTCTTGCCACCAATTAGTGCGGAGAGAAAAGGGAACACGTTACACACCGTACCATGTTCATGGACGTCATCGGTGTGGCTTACGCGCTGTAGCGTGGGAAGGCATTGTGTACAGTGGCCGGACACCGCTTAACACCTTTGCGCGATGTAGCGCTACAGCACAGTTACCCCAGGGAAAATATTCTGGATCATGTCCGTCTGTTTAGTGGTGCGGTAGATCCCGACTTTCTGTTTATGGACGACAGTGCTCGGGCTCACAGGATTGTTGAGGTGTCGGACACACTGAATAGTGAAAATACTGAACGTCTGAACGTATAGTATGGCCTGCGTACTCCCCGGATCAAACCTCTGTAGAGCACGCTTTGGATGGACATGTTGTCCTCATGAAATTTTTGCTGGACGTCAGACATGATGGAGGAGAATGGTGACCATATAATAGGTGATTATCGTAGGTAGGTACCTTGTACATTTCTCTGCTTGCTCAGTATCTGGGGAGGCAATTCCAGTTCACTGTTAGAGCTAATCCCATTGTGCAGGTTTCAGATACCCAGTATGTAAGCTATACGACTGTGGAATAGGAGAAATGTCGGATGGCCGATACAAGGATCCGGATACAAATGTATGTCCATCCTTGATACTAAATCTTGTCCAGACAATTTCGAGTGTGGTTTCAATTTCGGTGGATCCGAGTTTCTTATCTACTCAATATTCCTTTTATCGTTAGCCTAGCATTTCGGTATACGGTTAAACTTTCCCCAAATAAGTTAATCGGCAATCCATCCTGTCTATAACTAGCACTTTAAGCATTTAAATAGGTAGTCCCTGGGTAACAAATAGGGAAACCGCGAGATTTTGATCAGAGACAAAGCCGGTGATACCGTATATAGCCTTTGTCTTTTAGCTAATTGAAATTTAAAACGGTATATACAGTCGATAAAAAAAGCACTCGATGAGTCGTTACTGTTCAAACTACAGTTAATATACTCCAAAAACTTTTTCCCCTGTGCTGGGTGTTGTGAGTTGCCGTATGTACAGGACGTACTTGGTCATTAACGTGAGCTCAACAGCTTTTACGAGCGCTCAGATGTAGGACGTATCGTTACTCTGAGATGGCTGTTGCTGTTGAGGAATGCTGCATTACGGAACAGCTGAGGTCGCATAACTTTAGATGGCACAGTAACCCAGCTCAGCGTTCGTCCGTCCGGTACGGCTCTCCGAATGCTTGCTGGAAATGGGCCTCGCCACAGTATAGTGGTGGCCAGCGGTGGGTACATTAAAACACGAGACGACATAGCCAATGGCAGCGTGTAGTGTCTCTGCTATACAATGGACCGTAACAAAAGCCACAAACATACTTCATCTTCCTGCGGCATTCAGAACCTTCCATTCCTTTTAACTATAACACAGTGCAAATATGGTCGAATATTAGTATACATCCACATACTCTCCTTTCATTATCTTATTTGTCCATTGATTCTGCCGAGCGTGCTGACAATGTGAGACACATGATTTCAAAATTCTTAGACTATGCGCTATGATGTTGTCCTCTGCCAAACGCTTCATGTAAGGTTACTGAACAACATTCTTCCAGAAGCCTCCTAAAAGTGTGTAATAATTTCGCTTAGAATAGTATTCAAGAATTTGAGCTGCGATAACCTCTGGAGAAGTAACTTGATTATGAGAGAAAGCCAACATAACGTGATGTATCACACATCGTTTCGTTGACGAAGTTAAAGTTGTTTGTATTTCGATGCTTTTATAGTTTCTGAATTATTTGTATCGTGTTCAAAGCTTGAGATAAGCGTAATACAGTGGTCGTTCTGCTCTGAATCATTTTAAAGATTATTACATTATCTAGAATTGCAGTGGGACGGGAATCCTCGGCGGCAATGCTAGGTGAACCATCACCGGCACTATTAAAGGACACATAGAGAACCTCAATCAAGAAGACTGGAGGTACTGTGTAGTATCTATCCCAATAAAAAATACTAATGACAATTTTACCAATGCTACAGGAGATGAAAAATGTAATGGGTTAGTGACGTGCACATTACAGACGGCGGTACTACTGTGTACATAAGATATATATAAGGGGGGTGCATGTGTGCAGCTATCATCTGATTCATGTGAAAAGGGTTCCGACGTTATTATAGCCGCACAACGGGAATTAACAGACTTTGAACGCAGAATAGTAGTGTGGGCTAGACGCATGGAACACTCCATTTCCGAAATCGTTAATCAATTCAATACTCCGAGATCCTCAGCGTCAGGAGTGTGCGAAGAGTATCAGATTTCAAGCATTACCTGCCACCACTGCCAACGCAATGGCCGTTGACCTTAACGACGGACCACAGCGGCGTTTGTGTAGAGTGGTCAGTGCTAACAGGCAAGAAACCGCAGGCATCAATGTGAGTCATGCGATGAACCTACCCATTAGGACAGTGTTGCAGAAGTTGACGTTAATAGGCTGTGGCTGCAGACGACCGAAGAGTGTGCCGTTGCTAACAGCACAACATCGTGCACAGCGCCTCTCCTGGGGTCGTAACAAATTTGGTTGGACCCTAGATGAATAGAATACCGTGACCTCGTCTGATGAGTCCTGATTTCAGAGTTGATGGCAGCGTTCGAGTGTGGTGCAGACCACACGAAGCCATGGACATAAGGCCGGCCGGTGTGGCCGAGCGGTTCTAGGCGCTACAGTCTGGAACCGCGAGACCGCTACCGTCGCAGGTTCGACTCCTGCCTCGGGCATGGATGTGTGTGATGTCCTTAGGTCAGTTAGGTTTAAGTAGTTCTAAGTTCTAGGGGACTGATTACCTCAGATGTTAATTCCCATAGTGCTCAGAGCCATTTGAACCAACTGAATCATCCAGTAATATTCCGTACTATCAAATTGTACCAAACAGTGTTACGCAGCATCAAAACACCACCATGTTCCTCCAGACCCTCTAATCTACATCAGAGCAAGACGATGAAATATCTAATTTGCTCCTTTCAGTGCATGTTGGTACAGCTGGATTTGTCAATCTGCCGTCTCACAGGCCCGTGCCAGTGAAAGTACCTGGGTATGGATGTGACACGCAGATCGACGCAGTCTTTGCCGCTTGCTGTTGACTCGCAAGGTTCTCTAAGCTCAGCAATAAAGCAACTCCCACGTGGAGTGCTTGACGGAGAATGTGACTTACAAAGAGGAACGGAAGGTATGAGTCCGACCTGTTTCAGTATCTATCATTTTAATACATATCTGTGTCTTTATTTTACCATCTGTGGCTGCTCAGCCACGTCGCACATTCCGGACGCGCACTACGGTAGTTGGCAGTTAGGTTGGAATTTCGGCAACTCCTACTGGAGCCGCTTCCCTTCTTGAGGCGACCGCGTGGCGAATACCTACTCAGTGCACTGACAACTGTCACCAGTTGTCGGCTGCCTGCAGGGCTCGCGTTCTCAGACACACCCACCAAATGCGCCCTGTGTGTATGCCAACTAACAACACCCCGCTTAGAGGAGAATGTATTGCAGTATATGTCAACTGCAGTTTGAACAGTAAAGACTCATAGAGATTTTTTTTTTTTTTTTGTCCAGCGTACACGCCGTTTTAAATCTCATTCATCTAGAAGACAATAAGACCATGATATGGTATCATCAACTTTTCTTGTATATGATCAAAAGCACTCGGTTTCTCTTTTTGCGACCCAGGGACCAATTATTTAAATGCTTAAAGTGCTAGTTGTACACAGAGCGGCTTATCGATTAACAGTGAGTGCTAACGTGAGGATGGGGAGACAGGACAGCTATCCAATTACAAAAATTTGCATGTCGTATCAATGATTAAATAAAATATGTAGCCACTACAAGAGGTATCCGAGAAGCGAGAACATTACTGGAAAAAAGCAACAGACTAATATGCTTACAGTGTTTCAAAAAGCCTGGCAATGGTTTTTTGAAACTGTTGTGTAGTTTACCAAAAACACAATACTACGCAGTTTTCACAATGAATCTCTAAGTGGCTACAGATTATAACCGGTGTTCCACAAGATTCAAAGTTTCGAACACTCCTGTCCTTGGAATGATTTCGCTGCCCCTACCTATTTGATATATACAACCTGCAGTACCTTCAAGTAACACGGGAAAGAGTTTCATATACACTTGCTCCTTACGCACAAAGTACTAGTCCCACAGCAAAAATGAACAGTATATTGCATAGGAAATTTATTCTGGTTAAATCTTGTATGGGGATACGCTGGAAGCCACGCTTTTTGAGTATTCAAGAAAAGCGCATTTGAAGGTCACTTTTGTCTGTTTCACTCAAATAATTCGTAAACTACGGCCTCAAGCGGAAACGTATCCTTGTACAGAATTTAGCTGGATTAAATTTCATACAAATACGTCCTTTTAATTTTTTCTGTAGGGGTAATAGTTTGCATGAAGGGAGTGAGAGCGTATGAAACTTTTGTGTGAGGTATTTGAAGGTGCTGTATTTTGCATAAAACCCATGGGCATGGCCAGCTCAATCAACCTGTGTATAAGTGACTGGTAGAGCAGAATTTGTGATATTTCCTGATGCGTCATAATCAAGAACAACAGATTTGCGACAAAAGTAGGAACAAAATACGTGAAAACTAGAAAAATTGCTGACTCGATCTCGGAAAATGGGGTATCACTTAACTTAGAAAACATGTATTTCATTCTCTTCTCTATAACGTACAATATATCAAAATAACCGTAAAGTACAGAGGAACTGAAGGCTGAACATTCCTACGAATATATATTGAACAGAAATTGAAATTCCACTAGTCCTACTCAACATTATGTCAACATCCAATAGGTGATTTTGGTGATTTAAGTGTCATACAAAATAATTTTCCATGTCAATTCTGAATATGTTGTTGTTGTCGTCTTCAGTCCTGAGACTGGTTTGATGCAGCTCTCCATGCTACTCTATCCAGTGCAAGCTATTTCATATCCCAGTACTTACTGCAGCCTACATCCTTCTGAATCTGCTTATTGTATTCATCTCTTGGTCTCCCTCTACGATTTTTACCCTCCACGCTGCACTCCAATACTAAATTTGTGATCCCTCGATGCTTCAGAACATGTCCTACGAACTGATCCCTTCTTCTAGTGAAGTTGTGCCACAAAGTCCTCTTCTCCCCAATTCTATTCAATACCTCCTCATTAGTTATGTGATCTACTCAGCTAAGGTTCAGCATTCTACTGTAGCACAACATTTCCAAAGCTTCTATTCTCTTCTTGTCCGAACTATGTATCGTCCATGTTTCACTTCCATACATGGCTACACTCCATACATACAAATACTTTCAGAAACGACTTCCTGACACTTAAATCTATACTCGATGTTAACAAATTTCTCTTCTTCAGAAACGCTTTCCTTGCCATTGCCAGTCTACATTTTATATCCTCTCCACTTCGACCAACATCAGTTACTTTGCTACCCAAATAGCAAAACTCCTTTACTACTTCAAGTGTCTCATTCCCTAATCTAATTCCCTCAGCATCACCCGACTTAACTCGACTACATTCCATTATCCTCGTTTTTCTTTTGTTGATGTTCATCTTGTATCCTCGTTTCGAGACACTGTCCATACCGTTCAACTGCTCTTCCATGTCCCTTGCTGTCTCTGACACAATTACAATGTCATCGGCGAACCTCAAAGTTTTTATTTCTTCTCCATGGCTTTTAATACCTATTCCGAACTTTTCTTTTGTTTCCTTTACTGCTTGCTCAATATACAGATTGAATAACATCGTGGAGAGGCTACAACCCTGTCTCACTCCCTTCCCATCAACTGCTTCCCTTTCATGTCCCTCGAGTCTTATAACTGCCATCTGGTTTCTGTACAAATTGTAAATAGCCTTTCGTTCCCTGTATTTTACCCCTGTAACCTTCAGAATTTGAAAGAGAGTATTCCAGTCAACATTGTCAAAATCTTTCCCTAAATCTACAAATGCTTGAAACGTAGGTTTGCCTTTCCTTAATCTAGCTTCTAAGATAAGTCGTAGGGTCAGTATTGCCTCACGTGTTCCTATATTTCTACGGAATCCAAATTGATCGTCCCCGAGGTCGGCTTCTACCAGTTTTTCCATTAGTCTGTAAAGAATTCGCGTTAGTATTTTGCAACCGCGATTTATTAAACTGATAGTTCGGTAATTCTCACATCTGTCAACACATGCTTTCTTTCGAATTGGAATTATTACATTCTTCTTGAAGTCCGAGGCTATTTCGCCTGTCTCATACATTTTGCTCACCAGATGGTAGAGTTCTGTCAGGACTGCCTCTCCCAAGGCTGTCAGTAATTGTAATGGAATGTTGTCTACTCCCGAGGCCTTGTTTCGACTTAGATCTTTCAGTGCTCTGTCAGCCTCTTCACGCAGTATCATATCTCCCATTTCATCTTCATCTGCTCCTCTTCCATTTCCATAAATCAAGTACCTCGCCCTCGTATAGACCCTCTATATACTCCTTCCACCTTTCTGCTTTCCCTTCTTTACTTAGAACTGGGTTTCCATCTGAGCTCTTGATGTTCATGCAAGTGGTTCTCTTTCCTCCAAAGGTATCTTTAATTTTCGTGTAGGCAGTATCTATCTTACCCCTAGTGAGATAAGCCTCTACATCCTTACATTTATCCTCTAGCCATGCCTGCTTAGCCATTTTGCACTTCCTGTCGATCTCATTTTTGAGACGATGTATTCCTTTTTGCCTGCTACATTTACTGCATTTTTACACTCCTGGAAATGGAAAAAAGAACACATTGACACCGGTGTGTCAGACCCACCATACTTGCTCCGGACACTGCGAGAGGGCTGTACAAGCAATGATCACACGCACGGCACAGCGGACGCACCAGGAACCGCGGTGTTGGCCGTCAAATGGCGCTAGCTGCGCAGCATTTGTGCACCGCCGCCGTCAGTGTCAGCCAGTTTGCCGTGGCATACGGAGCTCCATCGCAGTCTTTAACACTGGTAGCATGCCGCGACAGCGTGGACGTGAACCGTATGTGCAGTTGACGGACTTTGAGCGAGGGCGTATAGTGGGCATGCGGGAGGCCGGGTGGACGTACCGCCGAATTGCTCAACACGTGGGGCGTGAGGTCTCCACAGTACATCGATGTTGTCGCCAGTGGTCGGCGGAAGGTGCACGTGCCCGTCGACCTGGGACCGAACCGCAGCGACGCACGGATGCACGCCAAGACCGTAGGATCCTACGCAGTGCCGTAGGGGACCGCACCGCCACTTCCCAGCAAATTAGGGACACTGTTGCTCCTGGGGTATCGGCGAGGACCATTCGCAACCGTCTCCATGAAGCTGGGCTACGGTCCCGCACACCGTTAGGCCGTCTTCCGCTCACGCCCCAACATCGTGCAGCCCGCCTCCAGTGGTGTGTGTCGCGACAGGCGTGAATGGAGGGACGAATGGAGACGTGTCGTCTTCAGAGATGAGAGTCGCTTCTGCCTTGGTGCCAATGACGGTCGTATGCGTGTTTGGCGCCGTGCAGGTGAGCGCCACAATCAGGACTGCATACGACCGAGGCACACAGGGCCAACACCCGGCATTATGGTGTGGGGAGCGATCCCCTACACTGGCCGTACACCACTGGTGATCGTCGAGGGGACACTGAATAGTGCACGGTACATCCAAACCGTCATCGAACCCATCGTTCTACCATTCCTAGACCGGCAAGGGAACTTGCTGTTCCAACAGGACAATGCACGTCCGCATGTATCCCGTGCCACCCAACGTGCTCTAGAAGGTGTAAGTCAACTACCCTGGCCAGCAAGATCTCCGGATCTGTCCCCCATTGAGCATGTTTGGGACTGGATGAAGCGTCGTCTCACGCGGTCTGCACGTCCAGCACGAACGCTGGTCCAACTGAGGCGCCAGGTGGAAATGGCATGGCAAGCCGTTCCACAGGACTACATCCAGCATCTCTACGATCGTCTCCATGGGAGAATAGCAGCCTGCATTGCTGCGAAAGGTGGATATACACTGTACTAGTGCCGACATTGTGCATGCTCTGTTGCCTGTGTCTATGTGCCTGTGGTTCTGTCAGTGTGATCATGTGATGTATCTGACCCCAGGAATGTGTCAATAAAGTTCCAGGTGTGTATATTTTCTCCTTTCATCAATTAAATTCAATATTTCTTCTGTCACCCAAGGATTTCTACTAGCACTCATTTTTTTACCCACTTGATCCTCTGCTGCTTTCACTACTTCATACCTCAAAGCTACCCATTCTTCTTCTACTGTATTTCTTCCCCCCATTCTTGTCAATTGTTCCCTTATGCTCTCCCTGTAACTCTGTACAACCTCTGGTTTATGCAGGTCCCATCTCCTTAAATACTGAATATAAACATAACACATTCATTACACAGAAACTTACAGTAAGTGAAATATCTAATGTCTGCTCTCGAACTCGATTAGGTAATTTTTTTAAAAATGCAAGAATTATTTAGAATCTTTTTAAATTCCACAGTAAATTAATATGTATATTTATTACCAAAGAACGGTCTCTTTTTCATCAATTTAGGGAGTTTTAATGTCTGCTTTTCTTCTAAAAGGCAATGCTGCATCTCTATTATTTTGTTGCAGCATTATTTGGGTCTCTTATTAATGCACTTAAGGATAATGTGTCATTTACCAAAGTAGTTTTTTCGGCTCCAGGTCCTTCGCTCTTTCTATCTGAACAAAAATATGTCACATAACTATGTCTGAAAACATACACTACTGGCCATTAAAATTGCTACACCACGAATATTACGTGCTACTGACGCGAAATTTAACCGACAGGAAGAAGATGCTGTGATATGCAAATGATTAGCTTTTCAGAGCATTCACAAAAGTTTGGTGCCGGTGGCGACACCTGCAACGTGCTAACATTAGGAAAGTTTCCAACCGATTTCTCATACACAAACAGCAGTTGACCGGCGTTGCCTAGGGACAAGTTGTTGTGATGCCTCGTGTAAGGAGAAGAAATGCGTACCATCACGTTTCCGACTTTGATAAAGGTCGGATTGTAGCCCATCGCCATTGCGGTTTATCGTATCGTGACATTGCTGCTCACGTTGGTCAAGATTCAATGACTGTTAACAGAATATGGAATCGGTGGGTTCAGGATGGTAATACGGAACGCAGTGCTGGATCCCAACGGCCTCGTATCACTAGAAGTCGAGATGACAGGCATCTTATCCGCATGGCTGTAACGGATCGTGCAGCCACATCTCGATCCCTGAGTCAACAGATATGGACGTTTGCAAGACAATAACAGCCTGCACGAACAGTTCGACGATGTTTGCAGCACCATGGACTATCAGCTCGGACACCTTGGCTGGGGTTACCATTGACGCTGCATCATAGACAGGAGCGCCTGCGATGGTGTACTCAACGACGAACCTGGATGCATGAATGGCAAAACTCATTTTTTCGGATAAATCCAGATTCTGTTCACACCATCATCATGGTCGCATCCGTGTTTGGCGACATCGCGGTGAACGTACATTGGAAGCATGTATTCGTCATCGCCATACTGGCGTATCACCCGGCGTGATGGTACAGGGTGCCATTGGTTGCACGTCTCGGTCACCTCTTGTTCGCACTGACGGCACCTTGAACAGTGGACATTACGTTTCGGATATGTTACGACCCGTGGCTCTACCGTTTAATCGATCCCTGCGAAACCCTACTTTTGAGCAGGATAATGCACGACCGCGTGTTTCGGGTCCTGTACGGGCCTTTCTGGATACAGAAAATGTTCCACTGCTGCCCTGGCCAGATCCCTCACCAATTGAAAACATCTGGTCAATGGTGGCCGAGCATCTGGCTCATCACAATACGCCAGTCACTAATCTTGATGAACTGTGGTATCGTGTTGAAACTGCATGGGCAGCTGTACCTGTACACGCCAACCAAGCTCCGTTTGACTCAATGCCCAGGCGTATCAAGGCCGTTATTACAGCCAGAGGTGGTTCTTCTGGGTACTGATTTTTTAGGATTTATGCACCCAAATTGCTTGAAAATGTAATCACATGACAGTTCTAGAATATTATATCTGTCCAATGAATATGCGTTTATCATCTGCATTTCTTCTTGGTGTAGCAGTTTTAATGGTCAGTAGTGTATTTGATGACTATATTCGGAGAAAAGAAATACGTTGCCTTTATAATGATGATTCCAAAATGTGAATATGTCCAAGTAAAACTCTTTCCCGCACATATATTTATTGTATGGATGTGCAGATTCCCAAAAAATCGTTAAATCTAGAGAAGACTCATGAAAAAATTGGAGCAAATCTATGTTAAATTTCATTGAGACAAAAAAGGCGCACCATGAAGGAATTGTCCAAATGGGGCGTATATAGTTAGATCTAATGCACATATACAGATAAAGAAATGTTTACAATTTAAGAAAAATTGGATGATTGATTCAAGATAAATAGCTTCACAACTTGAGCAAGTCAATAACGCGTTGGTACACCTACGACACTTATGCTAGCTTTTATTCGGCTTAGCGTTGGTTCATAAATTTGTTGTATGTCCTCCTGAGGGTTGTCGTACCATATTCTGTCCAATTGGCGCTTTAGATCGTCAGGAACCCGAGCTGGTAGGAGGACACTTTCCATAATACTCCAAACATTCTCAACTGGAGAGACATCCGGAGCTTGCTGGACGACGTAGGGTATGGCGAGCAAGTAGACGTGGAATAGGACCTCTCTCCGTGTGTGGGCGTGAATTATCCTGCTGAAATGTAAGCACAACGTGGCTTACCATGAAGGGAAACAGAAAGGGGTTTAGAATATTGTCGAAGTACCGCTGTGCTGTAGGGTTACCGCGGATGAAAACCAAAGGGTTCCTGCTATGAAATGAAAAAACCACACCGACCATCACTCCTGTTTGTTATTCGTATGGTAGGTGATAGCAAGGCTGGTATCCCACCGCTGTCTGGGGCATCTACTGAAGGTCTTCATTAAGTTCGAAGCGGGAGTGAAAACTGACGAGTCCTGTTTCGAACAGAGCCCAGATGGCCAGCAAGACGTGTCTTGGGACGCCTCGAATAACGGTGGGATACCAAACTGACCGTCGTCCGCCATAGGCCAGACAGCCAGGACTGGTGTTCTGTGGAGCCATCCTGGTCTTACATTTCAGCAAAGTAATGTCCGCCATCACACGACGAGAGTTTCTACCACTTGTCTTCCTGCTTACCAGATTCAGCCGTGGCCAGAAAGATCTCTGGGTCTCTCCCCAGTTGCGAACATATGGAGCAGTATGGGAAGGGTCCTCCGACGAGCTCGGGATTTCGACGATCTAACTATGAAATTGGATAGAATGTGGCAGGATGTCCATCAGGAGCAAATCCAACAACTCTGTCAATCAATGACGAGCAGAATAACTGCTCCCACGAGGGGCATAGGTGGATCAGTGCGGTACTGCCTTGTTCAATATGTGAAGCTCTTTCTCTTGAAGATGTTATGTCATTTTTCTGAAACTGAAATCTCATTTCTTTTTCTGTGTGGTTTCCGTCTTATTCGGATAGTTCCCTCGTGTTGAATATTGTTCATTTTTCTTTTTTTTTTTTAGAGCATATACTATTCGTTAATAATTCTTCGAAATTATCAACTTCACACGAATAACTCATTCTATATTTAATAGTATACAAATCTTGACAAGTGGTACTAACTGCAAAACATTTCTCATACACTATGTGATCAAAAGTATCCGGAAACCTGGCTGAAAGTGACTTACAAGTTCGTGGCGCCCTCCATCTCTAATGCTGGAATTTAATATTTTGTTGGCCCACCCTTAACCTTGATGACAGCTTCCACTCTCGCAGGCATACGTTCAGTCAGGTGCTGGGAGGTTTCTTCGGGAATAGCAGCTCTCTCTTCACGGAGTGCTGCACTGAGGAGAGATGTCGATGACGGTCGGTGAAGCCTGGCACGAAGTCGGCATTCCAAAACATCCCAAAGGTGTTCTATAGGATGGAGGTGAGGACTCTGCGCAGGTCAGTCCATTACAGGGTTGTTATTGTCGTGTAACCACTCCGCCACAGGCCGTGAGTTATGTACAGGTGCTCGATAGTACTGAAAGGTGCAATCGCCATGCCCGAATTGCTCTTCAACAATGGGGAGCAAGAAGGTGCTCAAAATGTCAGTGTAGGCCTGTGCTGTGATAGGGGCACGCAAAACAATAAGGAGTGCAAGCCCCCTTCATGAAAAACACGACCACACCATAACACCACCGTCTTCGTATTTTACTGTGGGCACTGCACATGCTGGCAGACGACGTTCACTGGGCATTCGCCATACCCGTACCTCGTAAAAAAAAAAAAAAAAAAAAAATGGTTCAAATGGCTCTGAGCACTATGGGACTCAACTTCTGAGGTCATCAGTCCCCTAGAAACTTAGAACTACCTAAACACAACTATTTCAAGATCCTTGGATCTGGTTTCCATTACTAGCTGGGATGGAAATGTTCTCTGTTCGGGGATTGAGTATTTGTGTTATACTCATCATTTCATCTGATCGTTATCGATGTGCAGGTCGCCGAAATGGCACCAAATAGAAAGACGTGCAGCATGTAGCCGAACTAACCCAGATGGGGTCTCCATGCCCGAGGCAGGATTCGGATCTGAGACCGTAGCGGTCTCGTGGTTCCAGACTGTAGCGCCAAGAACCGCACGGCCACTCCGGCCGGCATACCTTGTCATCGGATCACCACATTGTGTACCGTGATTCATCACTCCACGCAACATTTTTCCACTGTTCAGTCGTCCAGTGTTTACGCTCATTTCACCAAGCGAGGCGTCGTTTGGCATTTACCGACGTGATGTGTAGCTTATGAACAGCCGCCCGACCATGAAATCGAAGTTTCCTCACCTACCTCCTAACGATCATAGTACCTGCAGTGAATCCTGATGCACTTTGGAATTCCAGAGAGATGGTCTGGATATTACACATTACGAGCCTCTTCAACTGTCGGTGGTTTCTGTCAGTCAACAGACGAGGTCGGCCTGCACGCTCTTGTGCTGTACGTGCCGCTTCACGTTTCCACTTCACTATCAATATGAAACAGTGAACCTAGGGATATTTAGGAGTGTGTAAATCCCACGTACAGACGTTTGACACAAGTGACACCCAATCACCTGACCACGTTCGAAGTCCGTGAGTTCCGCGGAAAGCCCCATTCTGCTCTCTCACCATGTCTAATGACCACTGAGGTCGCTTATATGGAGTACCTGGCATTAGGTGGCTACACAATGCACCTAATATGAAAACTTTTGTATTTGGGGGTGTCCGGATACTTAGCACAACACACAAAAAAATTTGAAGATCAACACAGATGCACGACACCGTGTACTGTCTAAATAAAGATTGCTATCGAGATATATTGCATATGAATTATGCAGTGAGAATGAACTGATCATATGTCGCCATTAGCCAGGAGACCCCATCTGGGTTAGTTCGGCTACATGCTGCACGTCTTTCTATTTGGTGCCATTTCGGCGACCTGCACATCGATAACGATCAGATGAAATGATGAGTATAACACAAATACTCAATCCCCGAACAGAGAACATTTCCATCCCAGCTAGTAATGGAAACCAGATCCAAGGATCTTGAAATAGGAATAGCAAAAATGGTTCAAATGGCTCTGAGCACTATGGGACTTAACATCTTAGGTCATCAGTCCCCTAGAACTTAGAACTAGTTAAACCTAACTAACCTAAGGACATCACACACATCCATGCCCGAGGCAGGATTCGAACCTGCGACCGTAGCAGTCGCGCGGTTCCGGACTGCGCGCCTAGAACCGCGAGACCACCGCGGCCGGCAAGGAATAGCAACTACAGCCTACAACTACGGACAATTTTTCTGTCACCCTTCTGTCCACTTTGTAAAAGCGTTTGATTTGTCGACTTGTAACGTAATCACGTTCGTAAACCATCGGAAAAATGACTGTAAGTGCTATTTAGATATTTTCAGTGTACGCCGATCTCCTGGGAGTGGTAAATAATTCGCGACCATTCAACAATGGTGGCGACAGAGATGGTCACACAGAAACCTCTGTATGAAATATATAGAAATCTACGAGACCTCTACACTCTCACAATCATCTGTTTCCCCCAGGTATTTTCAAAACTCTCTGTAGCAGAAGCTGGGTACTATGAAACGCCTAGGTGCTTGAACTACACCCGTTACCTAGGATTGTCCTGATGGAGAAAGAGACAGGTGCTCCATTTCATGTATACAAAAATGTAGATGATCATTATCAACCGCATCCACTTTATGTTATTGAAGCATTGTCCGATTCTCGCAAACAACTCGCAATTTTTTCGGTGACAAAAGTAACTGAACATAGAGTTCAACTACAGTGGAGGAAAAATAAATTGTGCGGAAAAAGCGAGAGGAGTGTCAGTCAAATTTCTTTCCATT
This sequence comes from Schistocerca nitens, assembly GCF_023898315.1. NCBI lineage: Eukaryota > Metazoa > Arthropoda > Insecta > Orthoptera > Acrididae > Schistocerca > Schistocerca nitens. The sequence goes on along the minus strand of NC_064615.1, from coordinate 696,011,150 downwards.
AGAAATCTGTCACTCTCTTGGATCTAAAACATTCGAGTGCTTTTTTTTAAACCAGACTCTTTGAAGAAGTCTTACTACTAACAGCTTGAATCCAGACAGTTTCATGGTCAGCAAAATTATTCCCAGAACTAAACATCTTTTAATTTACACTCGGTGATCAACAGAACACGAGATGCGAACTCATTCTGCTCCAGTTCGCCGCTCCACCTATAAATAGGCTATGTGAAGCCCTACGCTCTTCTTTTTGCCAACGACCAAACGAACGACCCGTACCCCACTTGACCTCTTGAGAGCGCGCCGACAGGCCTCTCCAGAACCTACTCTCGGAACTCTCGTGTCCTCTCCGTCGTCCAGAGCGACGTGCAGAGGAGATCCCGTTGCTCAAACGAACTCTCCCGACCTGCGCTTCAGACAGGAATTCGGAACACTGGTACCACGGTTTTGGTTGTCACACGCAGATTTATCTACTCATAGGGTTCCGTTCTTCTTCTGCCTTCTTTCAAATTCGTCCTGAGGCATTCATATTCAAAAGATTTCGTCCTGAATATTCCTGTGATTTTTGTAAACAGGATGTTATTCAATCTACATACACCAGCTCGAATTCAAAAAGCACTGTAAGTTTCACTGTAGCTAGGGAGCTCATGTTGTTGTTGTGGTCTTCAGTCCCGAGACTGGTTTGATGCAGCTCTCCATGCTACTCTATCCTGTGCAAGCTTCTTCATCTCCCAGTACCTACTGCAACCTACATCATTCTGAATCTGCTTAGTGTATTCATCTCTTGGTCTCCCTCTACGATTTTTACCCTCCACGCTGCCCACCATTACTAAGTTGGTGATCCGTCGATGTCTCAGAACATGTCCTACCAACCGATCCCTTCTTCTAGTCAAGTTGTGCCACAAGCTCCCCTTCTCCCCAATTCTATTCAACACCTCCTCGTTAATTATGTGATCTACCCATCCAATCTTCAGCATTCTTCTGTAGCACCACATTTCGAAAGCTTCTATTCTATTCTTGTCTAAACTATTTATCGTCCACGTTTCACTTCCATACATGGCTACACTCCATACAAATACTTTCAGAAACGACTTCCTGACATTTAAATCTATATTCGATGTTAACAAATTTTTCTTCTTCAGAAACGCTTTCCTTCCCATTGCCAGTCTACATTTTATATCCTCCCTACTTCGACCATCATCAGTTATTTTGCTCCCCAAATAGCAAAATTCCTTTACTACTTTGTCTCATTTCGTAATCTAATTCCCTCAGCATCACCCGACTTAATTCGACTACATTCCATTATCCTCGTTTTGCTTTTGTTGATGTTCATCTTATACCCTCTTTTCAAGACACTGTCCATTCCGTTCAACTGCTCTTCCAAGTCCTTTGCTGTCTCTGACACAATTATAATGTCATCGGCGAACCTCAAAGTTTTTATTTCTTCTCCATGGATTTTAATACCTACTCCGAACTTTTCTTTTGTTTCCTTTATTGCTTGCTCAATATACAGATTGAATAACATCGTGGAGAGGCTACAACCCTGTCTCACTCCCTTCCCAACCACTGCTTCCCTTTCATGCCCCTCGACTCTTATAACTGCCATCTGCTTTCTGTACAAATTGTAAATAGCCTTTCGCTCCCTGTATTTTACCCCTGCCACCTTCAGAATTTGAAAGAGAGTATTCCAATCAACATTGTCAAAAGCTTTCTCTAAGTCTACAAATGCTAGAAACGTAGGTTTGACTTTCCGTAATCTTTCTTCTGAGATAAGTCGTAGGGTCAGTATTGCCTCACGTGTTCCAACATTTCTACGGAATCCAAATTGATCTTCCCCGATGTTGGCTTCTATCAGTTTTTCCATTAGTCTGTAAAGAATTCGCGTTAGTATTTTGCAGCTGTGACTTATTAAACTGATAGCTCGGTAATTTTCACATCTGTCAACACCTGCGTTCTTTGGAATTGGAATTATTATATTCTTCTTGAAGTCTGAGGGTATTTCGCCTAGCGGAAACTTAGTTTTACCTTTTTGTTCGCTTTATTACGAATGCATCTTCATTTACTATATTTATCTCATTTTATTTTGAGTTGTCAGTCTTTTGAGTGGTTTGATACTGTCCGCCGAGATTTACTCTTCATCTCAGAGCATCACATGTTCCCAATTACGTGTTGAATACATTCCTCCTAGTACCATGGCCGCTTTTGTCTACAATCTTAACAGTTTCAGTATTATCGTGTCGCTTCCTCCTGTCAGCGTTTTATACATATTCTCTTATTGAGTCCACGGACAACTTTCTCACTTCATCAGTCCACCTAATTTTCAACATCCTTCTGTAGCATACCACCTAAAACTCATGGGGTCTCTTCTTTTCGGGTTTACCCACATTTCACCATTCACGGCCATAAAATGATGCATTCCAGACATTCGTTCTTCAAAGGCACATGTGTCAGGCTACCAGACATCTTTAACGATAAATGTCTTTTTGACTGTCTAACCAGTCTCTTACCTCTTCCCAGCATAATCCGTCATGAGTAAATTTGGTTACAGCGTAGCAGAATTCATTTACTTCATCTACGTTGTGATCATCAATTTTGATGTTAAGCTTATCGCTAATTCCATTTGGTTTAGTCTCAACCTCTAGTGCGTTATCATCATATTCCTCATTCCGTTCAATAGGTCCGGCAATTCCTCCGCATTTTCACAAAATAAAGTCACTGACATCCTTTCACCCTGAATGTTAAATCAACTCCTGAAACGTTCTTTTCCGACATTATTACATCGACGTACAAACTGAACGGTAAGGGAAGAGAGACTGCATCCCTTCCCTGTACCATTTTTTTATCCGAGCACTTCGTTCTTCGCCTTCCATTGTTACTGCTACCTCTTTGTTCTTGTACACAATGTTCATTACACTTCTTCCGCTATAGCTCATGTCTAAGTCTCGGAGAATTGCGAAAACCTTTAACCACTTTACAAAATCGAATGCCTATTAATTCCAATAAAAGTGTCTATTTTTTAAAAGTCTTGTTCACATTGTCAAGCAAAACTACAAAATTTCTTGTGTGGTGCCTTTATTTTTCCTAAAGCCAAACATATCAGCTTCGCTTTACACGGTGACATGTTGCTGAAAGTCCACGAAGCTCCGAACATACGCAATTGGTACGCAATTGGAACATACGCAATAGGTTTTGCTATAAGTGAGTGACCTGGAAACTACGTAAGTAACAGAACCCTGTACTCTCTATATACTTAACTGATCGGACGGATAGGATGAGTAGCAGTCCGCAACAGTTCGCTGCGGACGTTGTGGTGCACGGATAGTACCGTCGTTTAGTGACTATGGTAGGATACAGTATGACTTAGAAAGAATTAGTTTTTTCGTTTAATGAATGAGAACTTCCACTACATGTAGATAGATTTTAGTTAATGCAGATACTAAACTAAAGTCCTCCCGAACAGGCCATGAAGGCCCAACGGTACCGACTGGCCGCCGTGTCATCCTCACCACATAGTCGTCACTGGATCAGTATATGGAGGGGCATATGGTCAGCACACCGCACTCCCGGCCGTATGTCAGTATCCGAGACCGGAATCGCTACTTCTCAATCAAGTAGCTCCTCAGTTTGCCTCACCAAGACTGAGTGCACCCTGCTTGCCAACAGCGCTCGGCAGACCGGATGGTCACCCATCCAAATGCTAGACCAGACCGACAGCGCTTAACTTCGGTGATCTGACGGGAACCAGTGTCACCACTGAGGAAACGCCGTTGGAAGTTAATGCAGATGACGAGCAAAAACAATACTGTAACGCAGAATACAGTGGTTTGCTGCTTGACTCAGTAACGACGATTAAATATCTTGGCGTTGCACTGCAATGGAACATGTAACGGAACTAGTGCGTAAGGTCCGCAGTAGGGAATGCAGATGGACGGATTCGGTATCATGGAAGAATTTTGGGAGAGTGCCCCCATTCTTGAGTACTGCTCGACTCTTTTGTATCTTCATTAGTTAGGATTAAAGGAAAACAACGAATCAATTCAGAGGTGTGCTGCTTTATTGGTTACCTATAGGCTAGATCAAACCGCGAGTCTTGCGGAAATGCTTCATGAACTCAAATGGGAATCCATATAGGGAAGAATACACCCCTTTCGCGAAACACTATTCAGAGAATTGGCATTTGCGGCTGACTGCAGAACGATTCCTCTGCCGCCAACTTACACTATGTGACCAAAAGTATACGGAAACCTGCCTAAAAATGACTTACCCTTCATCGGTAATGCCGGAATTCAGTATGGTATTGCCCCACCCTTTAACCCTGATAACAGTTTCCACTGTAGGAGGCATAGGTTCAATCAAGTGCTGGAAGGTTTCTTGGGGAATGGCAGTTCCTTCTTCACGGAGTGCTGCACTGAGGAGAGGTATCGATGTCGGTCGGTGAGGCCTCGGCGCTAATACCGTCCCAAAGGTGTTCTATAGGATTGAGGTGAGGACTCTGTGCATGCCAGTCCATTACAGGGATGTTATTGTCGTGTAACACCTGCGCCACAGGCTGTGCATTATGAACAGGTGATTAAAACATCAATGTAGGCTTGTGCTGTGATAGTGCCACACAAAGCAATAAGGGGTGCAAGCCCCCTTCATGAAAAACACGACCACACCATAACACCACCACCTCCGAATTTCACTGTTGGCACTACACACGCTGGCAGTTGACGTTAACCAGGTATTCGCCGTACCCACACCCCGCCATCGGATCCCCACATTGTGTACCGTGATTCTTCACTCCACGCAACATTTTTCCATTGTTCAATGGTCCAGTGTTTATGATCCTTAAACCAAGTGAGGCGTCGTTTGGCATTTACCGACGTAATGTGTAGCTTATGAACAGCTGCCCAACCATGAAATCCAAGTTTTCTCACCTCCCGCCTAACTGTCATAGTACTTGCAGTGAATCCTGATGTAGTTTGGAATTCCTGAGCGATGGTCTGGATAGATGTCTGCCTGTTACACGTTACAACCCTCTTCAACTGTCGGCGGTCTCCGTCAGTTAACAAACGAGATCAGCCTGTACGCTTTTGTGCTGTACGTTTCCCTTCACGTTTCCACTTCACTAACAAATAGGAAACAGTGGACCTAGGGATATTTTAGAGCGTGGAAATCTCGCGTACAGACGTATGACACAAATGGCACCCAATCACCTAACCACGTTCGAAGTCCGTGAGCTCCACGGAGCGCCCCATTTTGCTCTCTCATGATGCCTCATGATTACTGAGGTCGCTGATATGGAGCACCTGGCAGTAGGTGGCGGCACAATGCACCTAATATGAGAAACATATGTTTTCCGGAGTGTCAGGACACTTTTGATCACATAGTGTACATTTCGCTAAACACACGAAGCAAGATAAGGGCAATGAAGGCTCTTACGAATAGTTTCCTTCAGTCCATTTGCGAGTACAACAAGAAAGGTGTCAGTGTCCACACTTTTTGTGTCTGCACAGTAAGTGTACTAATGTGTGCAAACTTAGCTTACCACTTAGCATACTAATGGACAAATCATCTGAACTGTCTTCTCAAGCCCAGGGTTTTAAACAGACATTCTAAATAAATATGAACCTTGCCCCGTAAGGGAGCTAATATTAAGTGCGGATCGTAACAAAAATCATTAGAATTGCTGCTGTCACTTAACTAGAACGCATCAATTAATAAATATGAAAGCTTGGGATCTATTCTAGAAAGACAAAACAGCTATTCCCTTTTTTCTACATATAATTTATCAAATGTGCGTTCAGGGGTCAAGTGATACAAAACAATCATGTTCAGTTACTTTCAACACTCAATAACTAAATTTTTAACTGTTGGACATATTGAATTGGCGATTATTAAATTCGTTATCTCTGCATATCAAAAAAATTTTGTCACAGTAAAGAATGATTTAAAATATTCATCAGCTCATTTACATCTACGTTATCATAGCTGGTCAATGCACTGAGTTGGTAGAGACTAAATTTACTTTTTGAACCAATGAATAAGAACTCTCATGTACTCAATGTCAGGGTAGGTTAGTAAAAGCGTATGCAAGTTGGAGTGAGCAAAATTTCAGCTCGACATTTACCGCGGCCTAATGCTTGATGGTACTTTATCAAGCAGCAGCTGCAACAGTGTTGTCTCTGTGCTGGATCTGAAACGCTAATTCCCTATTCTGGCCTTGACTGAATTCACTCAGTCTCAGCTTTCCTGTATTCCATAGCACCTTAATCTTTCCCTAGTCGAAATAATGACTATTGCACACTCGCTAAGGGTTAGAGCGACGTGCACAATTCCCACAGGAACAACTACTTGTTTGCTATCTGTCGCTAGAATACATGAAGCGTATCGTCCACACTTCGCAGAAAGCACAGCTCTCAACGCCCTCACTATTTTCCACACACTTGTGCGGTCTGCCACGAGATGAGAGGGCAATCTAGCAGCTTTAGTTCTGAAATTGCTTTTATATAATGGGGATCTCCCCACTGCATCGTGTCTGCATTGCCCAGTATGGCTTCAGCCAATCGCCGTCTCGCTAGAGGTGACGTTTATTTTTCTTGCTGGGTCGCAGCCTAGCCCCGTTAATGCTGTGCATCCACTTATCCAAGGTCCCGGCCGCATTTACATTAAAAGGAATAATGTATTGTTCTGGCCTTATCCCTTTCTGCCCCGAATCTCGCCTTTCTTTTGTTAGGTGGGGTTTTCTGATACCATTGACGACCTGCTCAGTTCGGCTCCAAAATGCGTTTCACTTTAAGTTGATTATGAATGCCCCTGTCCATATATTGTTAGATATTGTTTTCTTAGTTTTCGGTACATGAGATTACTGCAAGTGGCTTTTGTTGATATAATTTTTTTGAGGATCTTTTACTGTATCGTACTGTCGTCATGGGTCAAGCTGAAGTAAGGTCACTAAAATCTGGGAGCCTTACAAAGGGAATGACAAGGTATCCTCCGCCATGCTTCAAATGATGGCTTGCAGAATGTATATGAAAATGTAGCTGGAGATAGTTATCCTGTAACTGAACCTGACATTAATTTCTACTCGTCTAGATATTATAGTAGTCCGTGACGTTGATGTATGGTTGTTATGCTGATTGTGTGATATTTCTCACAGTTGTCTGCCCTCACATCACTCGATATTGTGTGGGTTATATATTTCCAAAAGGTTGATCGTCTGTCCCCAGTCTCTGTTAAACTCTAATACTGAATCATTTGTGTCTTCCAAATCGACTCCTGTATCATATTGAACACATGCAAAAAGAATAAATAAATAAATAAATAAATAAATAAATCTACTTGAGTTACTCTTTCCTTTGATGTATTATTCATTGTCCGTCGAATAAATACTACAAAGTCGCAAAACCCATATATTCATTTTGAAGCACCCTGTGTAGTACGATAATACTACCATCAAGGAGCCGCTTAAGGAGGAGTAATGTGGCGCACAAAAGAGAGGCAGTGAATAAAATAGGCTCAGTAGCGTACATTGTGGGATGGGACCTGTCCTACGGCGCGCAGCTCGAGTGCCGGAGGTAAGGGGCTTTCCCGGGCTCTGCAGCGGCGGCGGACGTAAGCTGCGAGGGATGAGCACACAGCGGCAATCGCCTGTCGCACAACCCACGCAGTCCACCGGTCTAGCAGTCTGCGAGGCTGTTCTAATGCAGTATCGCTGGTGCTCTGGGTCCTCCGCCTTGGGTTGGAAAGCAGCTCTTTTGCTGTGAGAGGCCCTGACACTTCCTTCCAAAAATGTGTGCATTCTTCCACAAGGATGATGAATCTCGGTGAATACAACTTTCGGATCTGCGTGCTGAACATTTTACTTTCCGTTTTGAAACTAATGTAAGACTATTGATATTTGAGAAATTCAACGGGATACTGCCGATAAATGCCTATTCTCTCTGCGGAAAAAGTTTTAGACATTACTTTTAGATTAATAGTAGCATCAAACATACTTCTGTCTTATACACAGATCGACAACGAGTTTCCAGAGAGAATGCTCTCTTCATGAAGTTGTAAAACTTAGTTCATACAGTCAAAACATTAAAAGATCTGCAGTAATAATAACTGTGGTGTTCATGATATGTAATAAAACAGACAGGACTATGGGGCCTTGTCTTACATTAAACAAATGTCGGTAGCCATCCCATTTCAAACCGCACACAACATCAGAGACCCTATTCTGTGTCTTTCGGCCGCTCTGCCGATCGAATAGGTAGGCTTGCTTACTGAGCTGCGTTGTTTTGGAATGAGAGCCCCCACGTTAATCGGTCAGCATTTCGGAAGCGATGCCATACGGTTCTAGCGAACCGAGACGTTGCTGTATTAGCTCATGCCCACTGCACCGTGCACAGCGGCACATTCCCGAAGCGGTTGCCAGCTGACACAGGCATGCTATTCTTCGCAGTGCCGGAAAGTATAGTACGTAATACTGTTTCAAATTTGGCTGATCACGTATTTCGATGCATGCGTCATAACGATAGCATATTTGACAGTGTTCTGGAAACTGTCATAAATGTCATACATCATTTTATTTTCATTCACATCGACATCGTGTTTTGGATTTTATGCTTCTGAATATGAGCTACAAATGATGTGTACTACCTCACTGTACAAATACATCTATAAAAAACACCTGATAAATTCGTTATATTTTGTGGTTTCTGTCCTTCCTTAGTTGCTTCAGAGTTCATAGAGGTATGTTCCGTCTGTGCAACTAATTGACGGCAGTTTGTTTATTGACATACAAAAAAATGGTTCAAATGGCTCTGAGCACTATGGGACTTAAATGCTGAGGTCATCAGTCCCCTAGAACTTAGAATTACTTAAACCTAACTAACCTAAGGACATCACACACATCCACGGCCGAGGCAGGATTCGAACCTGCGACCGTAGCGGTCGCGCGGTTCCAGACTTTAGCGCCTAGAACCGCTCGGCCACCCCGGCCGGCTTGACATACAGGTTTCGATTCTTTTGATTGTGAAGATGCTTCACAAATAAAAGAAGCGAAACGCATATGGCAATGCTTGACAAATCAAAGAAGCGAAACGCGTATGGCAGTAAACAAACTGCCTTCAATTCGTTGCATAGACGGAACATATGTTTATGAACCCGAAAATTTGTTTAAGAGAGGGTCACAGAATAAGAAGTTGCAAGGAATATGGTTGTAACTCGCTCCTAGAGATCCGAATGGTGATGCCTCCCATTGTGACGCTTTATGGAGGTCCAGGAATTGTTAACTGACATCTACCTAGTATTAATGTGCAACTGCGGCTGTTGGCTCAACCATAACTGCCAGTGTGATGTTATTCGGTATTATCTCATGATCGTTGCAATTATTATTGTTGTAAAGCTCCACGATGTCTTTTCAGTTAATTTTGCTGTTATCGGACTACCAGACTCGAGTATAGGAGCTTTACATTTATAACACGCTTCGTTACAAAATAAACCTGGCCATATGCCGAATACGAACACGCGTGTCCCTTATACTTTCTATATAATAGAGTTACTCAGTTCAGAAATGGAAAATGTCGCTTTTCAATAATAGCAATGCAAGTCATTTTACTTTGTTTTATTGTCCTTTAGTATGTAACATTTCTCTAACAATGACTACAGTCATCCATCCCGCGTTAATAGTTATGCTTGTTTCACATTCACGTTGAATAAACCGTTCCTACCTTGCGTTTCCACACTAATAAAGCGTTACCACCGATCACGGAAGCCTTCTCGTTTAAATTCTGCTATCATTATGCTTCTCCACGAATAATACTGTATCACAAACACAACACTGTTTCAACCTTAAATCTCATTAACTGATCCACGCATCTGTCCGCGAAATAACTGATCTACTCTAACATTTTTCTCCTAAGAACGAACTTAACCCTTTGAACGATTGGTTATACTTCCTAGAAAATTCTTAATACAGATTTATCCGCGATCCGCCTACCCGCGACCCCTCCACGCCGAAGCAAACAACGACTCTCTTCACACACTGGGAACATGCGCTGCTGCCATTATAAAGCAGGAAAATGCTCCTTCCACGCAAAAACCGTGCTCAGCAGTCGTGCACGATAAGCATGGAATACAATATCGGTACTCTACAACATTAATTACAGCAGTACTCCTTACATTGTTCGTAAGTGTTTCAGTGTTTTAACTTCATGAGTTAAGTTTTACAACCTGATAATGAGAATATTGTCTCTGGGAAGGCGTTATTGACCTTGTATAGGGCAAAAATACTGTTCAATCCTACCGAACATTACTGTAAAAATTTAACAATCATTAAATCACATTTGTAATGGATAATATTAAATTTTACCGCTCCGTGGGTTTTGAGGTAGTTACAAGTCGAGAAGTAAATCGTACAACTTCGGATGTCAGAATACATCTTCAACTAAGTGGAGGACTCATTCTTGTGCTACCATAAAGTGACAGGAAAATCAACTGAAAATTACATCTCGGAGACTGGACGGCGACGTGAATTTTATTGCTATACATCTTCTATTATGAGACAAAACATTACGACTACTTGACAAAAAAAATTAAGTTTTTTCTGCTTTGGGAAACTGAAATAACTGAATGGCGACAGACGAACATTTGTGCCGCACCAGGATTCGAACCTGGATTTCCTGCTTTACGGGAGCGGTCACCTTCACTGCTTCAGCTGTCTCAGCGTGTATGTCTTCCGACCCACATCTCCATATGCCGTATACTACAGAGTAGTGTCCCCCGTCCATTATTCCCCTTAACTCAGCGTGTATGTCTTCCGACCCACATCTCCATATGCCGTATACTACAGAGTAGTGTCCCCCGTCCATTATTCCCCTTAACTCACAGACCTACTATATTGTCGCAAGAAATCGGACGGTACAGTCCATCTGCAATGGAAGATCGACATGCTGTCAAATGCATATATTATGCAGGGTGATACAAAATTAAGTGTACGCAGTTCGTGGGTGTAACGTATCCATCAAAATAAGAGTAAAACGTTAAATATTGTCTGAAATTGCTTCATTTGGTGAGACTCTGAGATGCTCTCTCACCTCCAGACTGAAATGTGTACCATCGACATTAGTCGATATGCAGGCGAACACGACACGTCAAAAGCCTTTACTGGCCCATGATGTGATGCCTACCACATTATGCAGCATAATTCGGAAAAAAGCAACTTCAGATGGAACTTTAACAATTTACTATTTTTTTGCATACATTACATCCACGATGTGTGTACAGTCACTTTTGGATCACCATGAGTAGGTAACACATGTCCGAAAGGCACCAAATATATACAGGGTGAGTCAGGAGGGAAGGTACATGCTTTGAGGGGTGATTGTATTCGTGATGCATGCTCTATTCCGAATGGTTTCCGAGACAGATGACATTTAATATCAATTTTGTATGTTTTTCTTGAATAACTCGAAAACCTCATCCTCCATCGAAAATATGTCACGGTACAAAATTAAACTATATTAAATTTCTTAGAAGAAAGGTCCTATTCATTTTTTCTCTAGAGCTAATGGTTTGTGCGAAGAGAGAGCGAGAATGTTGAAAAACTCATTCGACGCGCATGCACTGTAGCTTACGTAGTTTTTGTATGCTAGTTTGAGGTAGCATATTGAGGTAGCAAGTTAAGACGAACAGTTTGATACGAAACATTTGTGATCTATCAAGTCGGGAAACTACCTCAAATTGGCCTACATTCGTAATAGGGCATATATCCATATGAAGTTTTTTGTTCAGAACCACTAATACTATCACCCATCAAAGCATGTACTTTTCTTCTTAACTCACCCTGTATAATAAGGGAGAAGACGGCCGATGACTGTTCACCTCGAACTCTTCCGGGAATCGCCGAAATGCAGCGAGTAATGAGGACAATGGGTAAAGGCCACTACATTCGTACTGTGGGATAGGTTGAGAATTTGGATCTGACTAGAGGCGTGCTAGGGTAATCCGTGCATTTGTGATGACCACTGTCTGGATGGAGCAGTGGTCAGGGCATCTGCCTTGTATGTAGGAGACCTGGGTTCGAAACATGGTCGGGCACAAATTTTCAGTCGTCCCCATTGATTTAAATTAATGTCCCTCGCAGCCAATGTATGAAATTTCTTTGTGTCTATTTCATTGTGAGTACTGCCTAACGCGAACCTGAATGCAGCCTTGTGATGCTGTGTGCGTGCAACGCGATGAGGAAAGTGTATGAGAGGACCAAATGAATTAGAAATCATTATATCGGCGATAAGGCCGCAAATATTGATGTTGAAATAGGTCAGATTGTTAAGGTCTGGCGCCTGGAAACGAGCATCTTGGGAACGGCGAAGATGCGCGGCTGTGCTCGTGCTTTCATAGCGAGCGTCCATGGAAACTGAATAACGAAGATACCACGAGTAGCTAACAAGACGTTGGAAATCCATGCCTCAGAACAATAATTGGAGGTTGGACGTTTGCCGACTCCGTAAAGCAGAAAAGGCTGTGATCTAGGTCGTCAGAGTACAGTGTCGCTAGACGTAGCAGTCTGTCGGAGCAAACGGTTCACTACATGACGTTGCACATGCGGCTCCGCAGCGAACGACCCCTACGTCTTCCCATGTTGACCCAACTACATTGTATTGGGTACTGAATTATCGAGATTGGAGCGACAGTCGACGACAACGGGTCGTCTGAATCACATTTCTGCCGGCCGTTGTGGCCGATCGGTTCTAGATGATTCAGTCCTGACCAGCACTGCTGCTACGGTCGCAGGTTCGAATCCTGCCTCGGGCATGGATGTGTGTGATGTCCTTAGGTTAGTTAGGTTTAAGTAGTTCTAAGTCTAGAGGACTGATGACCTCAGACGTTGAGTCCCATAGTGCTTAGAGCTGTTTGAATTTGAATCACATTCCTTGTTACATCAGATGACTGATCGCGTCCGCATAGATCGTCATCCAGGTGAAGGGCTGCTCGAAATATGCAATGCGCTGCGGAAGATAAAAAGATGGAAAGGAGTCATAAAGAATTAGCGTATGGCTCAGCTCAGATTTGTCACATTTGCCAGGTAACACGTAAGGGGATATAAAACACACAGACCATTCTCATTTCACCGGTGCATACCGAGGCACAGCTGATACCAGATGGAATGTTAACTACAGGCCTCTTAATGCAGCGGCCGCCGTATTCCACAACCTTAGAAATTATGACGGGGTTTTGCTTGATCGCGAACAAAACATGGGGTGATAGTTAAATTAACATAATTTCACGTTTCTATTCTGGTATCAAATATGGAGAAATATAAAACTTCTGTTAAAAATATAGCAGTATTGCATCAAGAGCGGTACTGCAATATAAATTTCCGATTTATTGATTAGCTTAATTTTTTGATGTGCCCCGTCGAAAACAGTGCTTCTTACCAAAAATACGATGAACGCAGGGTACTGAGAACACATTTTTCGGTTGATCGAGATTTTAATCTAGTTAATTAGAAGGCTGTTCATCCGTATGAGTATGTGAACAACGAATCGAATGGAAGCTCGTCTATAGCCAGCTGAAAACTCTGAAGTTTACTAGCCAACGAAACAATTACAGAAGCCAAGCGACAGAGAGCTTGCAGTCTACGAAATGCGTTCAAGTGTAGAAAACTTAAGATTATTCTGATTTATATCAGGAAATTGTTGTGCCACTTCTTCCCGGTGTATTCGAAAACTTCCATGGTCTTTGGATTAAGACGTATGAACTTGACCCTGCCTTTCACATTAGATCACCTGAAGTGGCATGGGATGCTCTACCAAAAATTATTACTGCGGAATTGGAAGTTATGACCGACAATGGGCAGTTATGAGAGGTGTTCAATAAGTAATGCAACACATATTTTGCTTGGCCAGTTTCTGTCGTGAAAATGGAGAATTTCTTAAGAGACTTCGTGGAATATTCCTGATTCTGCTGCAATAGTTTCATGAAGTTCTGATAGGTGGCGGTGCTATACGTAGCTTTCAAAATTGCGCCTGTACTGGACGTGAGTTCTAAGCAAAGAGCTGCCACTGAGTTTCTTTTGACGGAAAACCAGAGCACCACAGATATTCATAAGCGCTTGCAGAATGTCTGCTCTCATTCGACGTGATTGATGGGTCACAACCAAACATGTCACTGCTCAGCTGGACGTCTCTGCTGGTAGGGCTGTCACACTTGTCCAGCAGTTGGGGCTCTCATGCCGATGTGCCTACTGTGTCCATAGCCGCCTAACAGAAGACTACAGAAAACAACGAAGGATTATCTGTGCAGAATTGCTTGCGCGTTACGAGGCTGATTGTAACAATTTTTGTCAAACATCGTCAAAGGCGATCACATATCGTTTCATCGTATCGAAAAGGTAGCAAAATGGCAATCCATAGGTTGGTGATACACCACCGCAACTCCGAGGAAAGAGTTCAAGGCGGCGCCCTCGGCCGTTAAATTCCTGGCGACGGTCTTCGGGGCCTGTAGGGGTTTTTCTACTTGATGTCTTCAAATGGTTCAAATGGCTCTGAGCACTATGGGACTCAACTTCTGAGGTCATTAGTCCCCTAGAACTTAGAACTAGTTAAACCTAATGTGGTGTGCGTACTGTAAGACGTTCAGGTTATTTGACTTGTCGCCCGAACGAAGTAGGCGAGTGTCAGCAATATGTCTCGTGGTCTTATCGTGGCGTGTTTATGTTCTGCCGTTAGCTCAGACGATAGAAATTCCACTTGCACGCTTAGAGTATCAGATTGACGGTGACAACTTTAAACAGAACTTGATTAATTTTCACACACATTTATTAAAATAATAACGAATATAGAATTATTTAACTTGATTCTGGATGCTATTTACAATTGAAAATCTGAAGTTCCTTTGGTCTTGGTACGTTAATCTTATTCTCACATATCTCTGATACTTGACAAAGTGTCTATTCATTTATCTTCATGGCTACGTACAGGAATATGGTAATCTTATTAGGCGCAGACTGAAACTTGAATACAGACTGGTACAGACAAATGCAGACTAATGCAGACTGGTGCAGACAAATGCAGACTGACTAATCGGAGGTCTGGACACTCGTTATAATACCTCGCGCGTTCAGGTATCACTGCGCGAGTGTGATCCGCGAGGAGAAAAGGTTCTACGTTAGCAGCAATCTCATTGGCTGCGTTACATATTAACACGCGGATCGGCGGAAGCAGAATTTGGTCCGTCTTTATGGCAGCGCCATCTCGTAGTGCGGAGATGGACGAGCGCTGCGCCTGCGCTGTTGTGCTTAGCGAGGAGCGCTGACTACGCGGAACTATGTACACAACACCAAACTAACCAAAGGACGTCACACACATCGTCCGTCCCCGGTAGCTGAGTGGTCAGCGTGACAGAATGTCAATCCTAAGGTCCCGGGTTCGATTCCCGGCTGGGTCGGATAGTTTCTCCGCTCAGGGACTGGGTGTTGTGTTGTCCTAATCATCATCAATTCATCCCCATCGACGCGCAGGTCGCCGAAGTGGCGTCAAATCGAAAGACCTGCACCAGGCGACCGGTCTACCCGACGGGAGGCCCTAGCCACACGGCATTTCATTTCATTTCATCACACACATCCATGCACGAGGCAGGATTCGAATCTGCGACCGTAGCGGTCTCGCGGTTCCAGACTGCAGCGCCTAGAACCACCTTGCCACTTCGGCCGGCTTGATGTCTTCCCCCACAGTACAACATTCGATTCTGAAGCGTATTGTGCTACCTTTATGAAACTGAATAAACGACGTCGGGTGTTCATCGCCACGAACGACCGAACTTTTTCTTCTCCATGAGAACGCTAACTCTCACACAGGTCCGCGCACCCGAGTGTATCTCACAAAACTTTATTGGATTGTTCTTCCTTATTCACTCTACAGTCTAGATGGTTCAAATGGCTCTGAATACTATGTGACTTAACATCTGAGGTCATCAGTCCCCTAGAACTTAAAAGTACTTAAACCTAAGGGCATCACACACATCCATGCCCGAGGCAGGATTCGAACCAGCGACCATGACAGTTGCACGGTTCCGAACTGAAGCGCCTAGAACCGCTCGGTCACCGTGGCTGGATCTCGCGCCTTCAATCTGTTTGGCCCAATCAAGGATGCACTCCGCCGGAAGCAGTACGTGAATGTTAGGGATGTTACTGGTGTAGCAAGGCGTTGCCTCCGACGTCGATCAATAGAGTAGTACTGTGCAGGTATACAGGCCCTCCCAGTAAGGCGGTGAAACGGTGTCGCACTGAGCGGAGGTTATGTTGAGGGACAGTGGTTTGTAGCCAAAAGAGTGGGGAATAATATGATGTATTGGAATCCTGGATAAAACCAATCTGCTTTCATGAAAAAGTGGATCATTACATATTGAACGTCCTTCGTACAGCCGGCTGGGGTGGCCGAGCGTTTCTAGGCGCTACAGTCTGGAACCGCGAGACCTCTACCGTCGCAGGTTCGAATCCTGCCTCGGGCATGGATGTGTGTGACGTCGTTAGGTTAGTTAGGTTTAAGTAGTTCTAAGTTCTAGGGGACTGATGACCTCAGCAGTTAAGTCCCATAGAGCTCAGAGCCATTTGAACCATTTTCCTTCGTACAATGTGTTGAGCGTGGTATTGTTCGCTGCTCACATACACAAGCAGCTGTAAACAATAAGTACGTTATGCAGTATAATGTAAATCTTAAAGTTAACAGTCTGTACAGCTGGGCCCTGATGTAATACCTGACACTTTCTAATATGGATCTCTGCTGACGGGTTTGACCTACGGAGCATACATGATGGTTCAGATATAGCCCACATTATAGGGGTGGATATGGGGTACCCAGAAAATTTACGCGAACTTTATTTTGATCCACCTTTATGTTCACGGAAAATTGTACTAACGCCTATCATCAAGAAGCCGGGAGATACAAAGAAACTCATTTCCACATTATACGGTAAGAAAAAGTATGTGACTTACAGTAGAAATTTAAAGCAGTGTCTTAAGAGTAATTATATGTTAAGGAAAATTCACCGCAAATTGTCATTCCATCAAGCTGCCTTGATGAAACAGTATGTACTAACGCTGAGACACATACGAAGGCAAAGAACAATGTCGAAAAAATTTCTTCAAACTCAAGATTTGTAGTGTTTTCAGTATAGCATCAAAAATGTGCGAAGGAAAGTGATGAGATGCTAATAACGAGATTGGGTGGTACAGAGCAGCTGCTCTCACTGCATGACTGAAATTTAAGCGCATGCCATATTTAGTTGCAGTTGATGGATCAGGCTTAATGTTATCTTTGATAATCCTATAGCGATAGAAATGGCTATTTTGAATATATACAAGACGTTGCTTGTAGTTTTTCATAGTGACTACACGATGAAAAAGTTTGGGTAAGAAAATGTAAAAATGTGTTGCACAGACTTGGTTAGTCTAATACACCACGTAACAACCACAAATATTTATTTTCGTGTTAAACGTCATAGACACGTGGTTTAACACATAGACTTATAATTACAGAACATGCTATACAGCAATAAAAGGAAACTGAGTTTAATGGAAGATGAATTATTAGGAGAGATTTTTACAAAATTCATAGGACTGGGGTGAAAAATGTACGCTCCCGAAATAGAAGCACCGTATCGAATATCTATGCCGCTTACAGGGTTATACCAGAAGGTAGACGGAAGTGTGTGTTGAGTAATCGTGATAGACGGTCATTGAAGAGGCGTGTGACAAAAAGAGGGCGACAGCAGCGCTTCGAAAATGTGAACGTCACTGAATATAAAGATCATAGTATGTACAGCAGTGAATGTAGAAACCATGTATGTAAAAAAACTATTTTTTTATGAACCTTATGTCGAGAAAACTTTCGGTTTGAATTTTTTTCGTTCCCCTTCCTCTATAATACATTGTTTTAGCTTCGTGCAACTTAATATCAGTCAATTAATAGGCATCGTCTCCCTTTTAGCACATCTGGCTGGGCTGTGTGTTATCAGATACCTGGGATATGAGGAGATAACTGGTTCACTACGCTTTAATCAAGTATTGACGTTCATAACATGTTTTTCACATGCGTGTGTGTGTGTTTTACTAACGACTGAGACCTAGCATTTTTTTTCTTTTTGACATGGCATAAACAATTCAAGACCATACTTTTCTCAGAATGACACTAAATTCAGGTGTGTGTGTGTGTGTGTGTGTGTGTGTGTGAGGGAGGGAGAAAGAGAGAGAGAGAGAGATAGAGAGAAATGAAGATGACAATCACTGGTCCACCTAATATTATGTGAGGGCTGATGTTAATCACCATTGTAAATTGTCCTCAGCAAGGCAGATGGTGAAAGCTATTTATTGCCTGGAAATGCATATATTCGATGATGTGTCACCACAAGCACAATTTGTGACATTTGTTTTTCTCTCGTATTGGGGGCCAGTTGATACATTTTCAGGGAAAGCTAATAAATTTTTGGCACAAGTTGACATGTTTTTGGGACAACTTGATTCTTTCTCAGGGAAAGTTAATACATTTTTGACGTCACGTTGACAAACTCTTGGTGCAAGTTTATGCATTTTTGGCGGTAAATTGATACATTTTTGAGAAAATTTGATACATTTTTGGGGCAAGTCGGTACATTTGGAAAGGGGAACATTAATATACACTCTTGGAATTTGAAATAAGAACACCGTGAATTCATTGTCCCAGGAAGGGGAAACTTTATTGACACATTCCCGGGGTCAGATACATCACATGACCACACTGACAGAACCACAGGCACATAGACACAGGCAACAGAGCATGCACAATGTCGGCACTAGTACAGTGTATATCCACCTTTCGCAGCAATGCAGGCTGCTATTCTCCCATGGAGACGATCGTAGAGATGCTGGATGTAGTCCTGTGGAACGGCTTGCCATGCCATTTCCACCTGGCGCCTCAGTTGGACCAGCGTTCGTGCTGGACGTGCAGACCGCGTGAGACGACGCTTCATCCAGTCCCAAACATGCTCAATGGGGGACAGATCCGGAGATCTTGCTGGCCAGGGTAGTTGACTTACACCTTCTAGAGCACGTTGGGTGGCACGGGATACATGCGGACGTGCATTGTCCTGTTGGAACAGCAAGTTCCCTTGCCGGTCTAGGAATGGTAGAACGATGGGTTCGATGACGGTTTGGATGTACCGTGCACTATTCAGTGTCCCCTCGACGATCACCAGTGGTGTACGCCCAGTGTAGGAGATCGCTCCCCACACCATGATGCCGGGTGTTGGCCCTGTGTGCCTCGGTCGTATGCAGTCCTGATTGTGGCGCTCACCTGCACGGCGCCAAACACGCATACGACCATCATTGGCACCAAGGCAGAAGCGACTCTCATCGCTGAAGACGACACGTCTCCATTCGTCCCTCCATTCACGCCTGTCGCGACACCACTGGAGGCGGGCTGCACGATGTTGGGGTGTGAGCGGAAGACGGCCTAATGGTGTGCGGGACCGTAGCCCAGCTTCATGGAGACGGTTGCGAATGGTCCTCGCCGATACCCCGGGAGCAACAGTGTCCCTAATTTGCTGGGAAGTGGCGGTGCGGTCCCCTACGGCACTGCGTAGGATCCTACGGTCTTGGCGTGCATCCGTGCTTCGCTGCGGTCCGGTCCCAGGTCGACGGGCACGTGCACCTTCCGCCGACCACTGGCGACAACATCGATGTACTGTGGAGACCTCACGCCCCACGTGTTGAACAATTCGGCGGTACGTCCACCCGGCCTCCCGCATGCCCACTATACGCCCTCGCTCAAAGTCCGTCAACTGCACATACGGGTCACGTCCACGCTGTCGCGGCATGCTACCAGTGTTAAAGACTGCGATGGAGCTCCGTATGCCACGGCAAACTGGCTGACACTGACGGCGGCGGTGCACAAATGCTGCGCAGCTAGCGCCATTCGACGGCCAACACCGCGGTTCCTGGTGTGTCCGCTGTGCCGTGCGTGTGATCATTGCTTGTACAGCCCTCTCGCAGTGTCCGGAGCAAGTATGGTGGGTCTGACACACCGGTGTCAATGTGTTCTTTTTTCCATTTCCAGGAGTGTAGTTTCGAGTCCAGCTTATACACTTTATGTGGGTGCACACTGTAAAATAATTACATATAATATTTCCAAATCTGCCACATCGTCATCATTAGTAAAGTTCATTTCAGATTTCCTCTGGTTTTTCTCTGGAGTATAAATCAAACAATTTCCACACTATCATTTTTCAGCATGGTACAAAATGCATAGCATTGGCATGTAAAATAGTTTTAATTAATGTAAGTTACACACTTGACACAATTTTTTGGATAATTTGTGTGTGTGTGTGTGTGTGTGTGTGTGTGTGTGTGTGTGTCTGTACTTACAAAAGTGCTTTGATTAAAAATCAAATACTTTTCAGTATTGCGCCCAAAGAAGCTTTTGGGAAGAATATAGTATAATTAGACGCTTTTCAACATAACGAAAACATAAAAAAGTGTGTGCGTGTGAGTGTGTGTGTGTGTGTGTGTGTGTGTGTGTGAACAAACATAATTTTTGATAAATAGAGCTGGGGATACTTTTAAACATGGCAAGCTTCTGTAAAATATACATACTGGACTGTGATTGGCTGAAAAATATTTCCCTATCAGCACCATCTTGTAACTTAAAGCACTGTAATTAGCTGTTTTGTTTTTAATGGATGCTATAGAAAGTATTTGCTAATCCCATCTTTGTTTTGTTTTAATATTCTTACAACAGGTACACTGGGATTATGCTATCTTATATTTTAAGCGTAATCGTTGGCTGTTTCATTTTTAATTGATGCTAAAATAATTTTCTGACATTGTAATTCTTAAGTTTCTTTTTAAATTTCCCACCCCATTTAATTTTTAAATTTCCCACTAACTGCCATCTTGATTACCTCATTCCCCTTGGATATCGGCATGCCATTTACCGTGCGTGTAGGAAACCCGATAGGAAAAGGAAAAGTGCGCTGGAATGTCCACTTTCGGAAAAAAATAACAAAAATAAAGTCACTAATTACCTACCTATGCCACTTCGTTTCCTTTCACCTTTTCTTGACCTTACCCATGTTTTCATAGAATTAGCACGTCGACACGGATTTGGCAATGTTAGTGGCCAGATGCCATTCCTGTTGCCACCTCTTGCTCCCCAGGATGAAATTTGTTACTTCAACTTTCCACATGTAGTGTTCTCTCAAGTCAAAGCGTGTGTATGTCTATGAAATGTTTAGGAATCGTGTAACTGAGGTAGGACATGGGTACCAGCCCGGTTTTCACCGATTTGGATGTGGCAAACCACTTAAAAACCGCATCCAGGATGGTCATCTTACCAGCCATAGTAGTCAAAGCACGGGCGGATTCTGTCTGGAGCCGGCTGACCTCCCAGAAATGGGGTAGTGGCGCGCTAACCTGCGCGCCTTTCCGGGATACATAGTACTACTGAACGTTTTGTCAGGGTCTAAGAGTTTCTCACTTATCATTTCGACATGTACCATCGGATCTTTCTCTTTGTTGTGGGCATATTGACATTAATTTTGATTGTATTGCAATTGATTAGAAATACCGTCCAAAACGTGCTGGATTTCCTTAGAATCATCCAACAACGATACTTTCCCGCTGCCAGTAACATCGCCAGTATCGGAGTAGTCTGTCAGCACGCTTCCTTGGGCAGCAGCCCATACTACTTTCGTTGCTGTTGAAAGTGCGCCATCCGTACAAGCATTGGGCTCTGTCAATCGCAAGCTCTAGGAGTATCACATCTTCACATATTTGTAAGGACACTGCATATTATTGTGTATCGGTTGACACATTTA
This sequence comes from Schistocerca nitens, assembly GCF_023898315.1. Classification (NCBI taxonomy): domain Eukaryota; kingdom Metazoa; phylum Arthropoda; class Insecta; order Orthoptera; family Acrididae; genus Schistocerca; species Schistocerca nitens. The sequence continues at coordinate 695,989,334 of NC_064615.1, read as the reverse complement.
AAAGCAGTACACCAGCAATCACTTTTTGGGAATCTAGGGCGTTGGAAGCAGCTTTCGGAGGCTCAGTGTTTAAGAGGCAGAATACGGCTTCCGAGGTTCGATCCCCGATCACTACTAGGATTTCTGTCTGACATCTACCATTTTTCTCCCCTCTGGCACTTTTCGTTACTGTGAGAAATGCCTCATAGCACATTGATTCAGAGATACGTTAAACAGTAGTTACCCCTATAAACGACTTGGTGAATCATTTCAAAGGTAGGAAGAACGCAAAAAAAGGACCACGCCTATAAGTAAAGCATAGTAATGTTAAAACAAACGTTCGGGGTGATGGTAGCTTCAGCAGTTTGGATGACAAGATCTATTTCTTTGTCTCCGTAAAATATTTACATGTTATCCGTGTGTTTTCCACCAATGGCATTTCCTGAGAAAATTCTGGTAGTCTGTGAGAAGCTTATTTTCCTCTGCTCACGTCAAATACGAGCTGCATCTGTTTGCGACCATAGGTCTTCACAGTTACTGTTGTTTTAAGATTTGATAATAGCTGTAAAGCCGAAACTGCATATACAGGGTTATTACAAATGACTGAAGCGATTTCACAGCTCTACAATAACTTTATTATTTGAGATATTTTCACAATGCTTTGCACACACATACAAAAACTCAGAAAGTTTTTTTAGGCATTCACAAATGTTCGATATGTGCCCCTTTAGTGATTCGGCAGACATCAAGCCGATAATCAAGTTCTTCCCACACTCGGCGCAGCATGTCCCCATCAATGAGTTCGAAAGCATCGTTAATTCGAGCTCGCAGTTCTGGCACGTTTCTTGGTAGAGGAGGTTTACACACTGAATCTTTCACATAACCCCACAGAAAGAAATCGCATGGGGTTAAGTCGGGAGAGCGTGGAGGCCATGAAATGAATTGTTGATCATGATCTCCACCACGACCGATCCATCGGTTTTCCAATCTCCTGTTTAAGAAATGCTTCTGCTTTAGCCTTTTCCGTAAGATTTTCCAAACCGTCGGCTGTGGTACGTTAAGCTCCCTGCTTGCTTTATTCGTCGACTTCCGCGGGCTACGCATGAAACTTGCCCGCACGCGTTCAACCGTTTCTTCGCTCACTGCAGGCCGACCCGTTGATTTCCCCTTACAGAGGCATCCAGAAGCTTTAAACTGCGCATACCATCGCCGAATGGAGTTAGCAGTTGGTGGATCTTTGTTGAACTTCGTCCTGAAGTGTCGTTGCACTGTTATGACTGACTGATGTGAGTGCATTTCAAGCACGACATACGCTTTCTCGGCTCCTGTCGCCATTTTGTCTCACTGCGCTCTCGAGCGCTCTGGCGGCAGAAACCTGATGTGCGGCTTCAGCCGAACAAAACTTTATGAGTTTTTCTACGTATTTGTAGTGTGTCGTGACCATATGTCAATGAATGGAGCTACAGTGAATTTATTGAATCGCTTCAATTTTTTGTAATAGCCCTGTATACACAAACAAAATAAAATTTCAGCAAGACTTACTTCCATGATTTATTTTGATAGCGAGGTCACCGGTATGCTTAAGTTAAAAAGAGTGTCATCATTTCAAGATCTACATTCGTTTGTTTTGGGTTCATCGTTCTACATTAATCATCATGCTAAAATCAATCACTTCGCCACCTTACTTCAACAACTGACAAACGTATGTACAGAAGAGGGGTAAAGAAAATTGTAGATATGTTTGGATAAAGTAAAGGTAAAAGCGCCAGAGAGACATTTCTGACGTACTTGATAATTGAACCAAGCCTTAAGGAAAATCGAGACATTTTCATTGTATATGTCAACCTGTAATAGCGTTCGACTTTGTAAAATAATGCAACGTATTCTAAATTCTCAGAAAAATAGGTATAAGATATAGAGGAAGACGATTAATACGCTATGTGTACATGAAACAAGGGGGAACCGAAGGGGAAGACGATGTAGTAGAATTAAAAGTTGATGGAAAAGAGGGATGCCGTTCAACCTGTATATCGAAGAAGCAATTACGAATCATAAAAGAAGAATTTCGGAGTGGAATTAATATTCAGGATATGAGTGATAAGATTCGCTAATGTCATTGCCATCATCAGTGAAAGCTAAGAATAATTAGACGAGCTGTCGAATAGAATTATCAGTTTGATCAACACAGGATATGGGTAGAGCGTAAACTAAATAAATACGGAAGTAGTGAGATTAGAAGTTAACTTGACATTTAAAATTGGAGATCACTAAATGGACGAAGGGAAGCAATTCTTCTACCGTCGAGGCAAAATTCCGTACGATGGAAGGTGTAAGAAGTAGACTAGGTGCTCAAAGAGAGCATTCCTAGCTATAAGAACTCTGCTGGTATGAAATTTAGACCTTAAAAAGAGGAAGAAAGTTTTGGAAGTTGTCGTGTAGAACACAGCATTGTATAAAAGTGGATCGTGAACTGTGAGGAAAGCGGAATAGTAGAGAATCAAAGCATCTGAGACATGATAGTACAGAAAAGTGTTGATAGTTACGTGGATCGATACGGCAGGAAAGTAGATGTTTATTTTTTAAAGCAAAATATGAGGAATCCGATAATACCCGGATAAAACGCTTCACTCAGAAAGACGCAGCTTCAAAAAGAGGCAGTTATAGTGTTATATTAAGGAAACAGAGTGACTACAAGAAATTCTTTAAGCTTCCGAAAAGTTTTCACGTAAGCGAAAGATGTTGTGCTAACAAATAAGAATTTAGTCGCTGATCTGTAGGTATCTTTACATTTTATTACAAAACTTCCGTGAACTGTTTTAACTATAACTTATGTGTGCATACGAAGAAAATCACGAAATATATCAGGACACCGACTGAAGGTGCGGTTTTAAATAAGGCGAAACCCGTCTGGGTGCACAAGTAAAATGAAAAAGTTAATCTGCAGCATGTAAAACCGCTACGGTTTTTCTTAAATTACAGCCTTTCGTAACCAGCGGAGCTACAATGGTCGATAATTCCTGTCATCAGGTCTGATCGTCGTCAGGAGTTACGAAACGCTTCCATCGCGTGTGGTTTTCGGGCTAGCTGTTTGAAGTAATTAGCTGCTATCTCATTTAGTATTACTCCACAAGACTGTTTATTCTTATCGAGGGTAATGTAGTAATTTTCCAGTCGATACTAAACAAATTTAAGTCACCTCTAATAGCACCCCGTATAAAGGTATTTTCATACAGATCTATTGATTTCCCCACCCCCAGTTTAAGATGGTAGAGTGGGAAGTTAAATTTCAGACAGGTGCATTGTGTTCTGACAAATAATAACGTCCAGAGGAAGCACTTCGTGTGCCCCTGTTTCTCAGATCCTCTCGTTGCACGGCCAGTGTCACAGCAAAAAGGAAGGGTGATTTTCTGCATGTTGTAGATGTTTTGTCACCTATAGCACCTGCCAATTGCCTGCAACGCCGAAATTGGTTAATCGTGTCAAATGCAGTACATAAAAATACTTACAGATAATGCAATGATAGCCGGAGTGCAATGATGTCTGTAACCTTCAGAAAAGGAGGAAACTTTTATAGGCTGTTCAGTTCCCACGTGTAGTTTATTGGAATTCCGAACTTCCAAGCAAGGTGATTTCATGTATTATTCACATTATTAGTCAGAAAAATATCTGTTACATAATTAACAAATCAGTTCAAGTAGACAAAATGTCAGGCTTTATTTTGAAATGAAACTGAGGAAAAGCACTGTCCATTTGAATTACTTGAGACGCAGACTGGAAACATGAATGGTCTGGGTGAACTACTCGCTGCCAGTGTCTTTTTCAAATATCTGCTTCATCCATTATTGCTAAGTGTAAACGCGACTATCTTACTTTCACACGAATTTGTGTTGAGCTCCATACGTGAGTAGTTGACAGTGTTATATATGATACTTCTGGTTCTATGAGAGTGTTCTCAGGTGTGTTAACACATAAAGTTATAATTAAGAATGAGAAACAAAACTAGAGAATTGCAGCTATAAAACTGTTAAGAAAACTACAAAATTAATTTTGATTCCATCTGAGACATAGCTATTGTATCGTGTCAGCCTTCAACGCAATTTATTCATGAGAGATTCCACATGCGTGGCAGCGAGCGACTACTTGTAGGCCGCCGCCAGGATTTTTGTTCCGACGGCTTGCCTTATAGGAACGAGAATTTTCGATACCTCCTGAATTATTTTTTATTTCCAGCTGTTACAGATCATTCGTTATTTCATCGATCACCCAAAACGCTGATTTATCCACTACAAAAGAAGCTGTAGGTACTTTCAGGCCGCTAATTACGTTGAAATCGAACAAAGTATATTTGTTCCTTTGGTTTTGTATAACACAAGATTTTTCTAAGTGTACTTGAAGCCTGTTGTCCACAACACGCAGTAAGTTCAATGTAGACAATAATTTCGCTCTAGTTGCTGCAACGTTTCTGCATTTCATTGAAAATTTTCGTCCATCATTAAACATTCTGAACCGAAAATCAGATGGGTGAGAAGACGAAAAACGGCCGTCTCTGATCCAGAATAATTAATTTTTACACGGCAATCACGCTGTATCTTTCTAGCAATCAAGTATACTCTGTCTTAGTAACAAAGAACAGTTCTTTCCGATGTCATTTTGTAACCCTTTCTAGGAGAATCAAAACACATTCTCATATCTGGAGATTCTGTCGATGTTATTGCACTTTTATTACGGCATACAGTCGATTCGGAAATATCTCACGGTTTTGCATCTGCTGCTACGAGCGAAATTTGTAATATTCCTGACCAGTTCTCTATTGGCTATATCGCTAAAAATCCTGCTGTACGTTCGATACGAAAAATTCAGTTTTAGAACGTCATATCGCCCTTTTTGCACACCGACTGGTGTAGCGCAACATTTAGGCTCTTGCTCCTCCATTACACTCACGACAAAATACCAATTGCCGGCCGCGGTGGTCTAGTGGTTCTAAGCGCTACAGTCTGGAACCGCAAGACCGCTACTGTCGCAGGTTCGAATCCTGCCTCGAGCATGGATGTGTGTGATGTCCTTAGGTTAGTTAGGTTTAAGTAGTTCTAAGTTCTAGGGGACTGATGACCACAGAAGTTAAGTCCCATAGTGCTCAGAGCCATTTGAACCATTTTTTGAAAATACCAATTAGCTTCTCACGGAACATAAACCACAGGTTAACATACGATATCGCAAAGGAACACAGAACATACATCTGGCGCTGACCTCCTTCGCTGCTAGTAGGCGTGTGAAAAACAATGCTATGATATATTCACAGAGTTTCACGTCTGAAGATGTCATGCAGTGGGTATAAACTTGGTCTAACTATTTTCGTGACGGCTGCTACAGTGCCTGTTTGACATTGTGAAATTCCGCTAGCAATTCTGAGACGATCACCACTGCACATTTTTTCTTATGTTTACAAGTGATTCTGAATACAATAATTAGTCTGGCACGAATCTTTGGTAAAAATATGCAAAACCAATGAGCCGTTTCAATTTCTTCCTCTTACAAGGAGGAGGAAAATTAGCTATTGCTCTAAGTTTAGCACTGTCCGGTAACATATTGTGTGAAGAGACTAGAAGACCAAAGAACTCAATTTTTTGAGTCTGAACACCGGTTTTTTTCGGGCTGGCAGTAACTTGACCTGCAAACATTTTTTAAAAATCTTTTGTATCACATCAATATGATCTGACCATGTTTGTGTTGCCATCAGCAAACCATCCACAGGTACTGGAATGGGGACAGTGCTGTGGGGACTGGGCTGTTGTTCAGCTTAGAGGATCTCCGCATATTACAGAAAGGGCGTCAGGATGTAAGGTAAACACAGGACACCAGGCAGCGCAGCTCTGGACGAAACGTTAGGAGCTGAAGAGTTTCGTGGACCACGACCTTACATCCCGGAAGGTTTACCAGAAGATATGTCATCCGGTCGTGAAAGCCTTCATACTACAACACCAGGCAAAAATGGGTATTGTAGTTGTAAACTGTAGTAGCTGTGTTAGGAAAGAACCAGAGCTACAAGTGCTAATGGAAAGCACAGAACCTCGAAAGTTATAGATGGTGAAAGCTGGTTAAAGCCGAAAACGAGTTCCATCGAAATTTTTACAATGGACCTAACGGTCTTCAAAGGATAAATTAAATACAGCTGGTTGTGGTTGTTTATTGCTGTCAGCAGCAGTTTATCTTGTAGTCAAATTGAAGTACACAGTTCCTGTGAATTAGTGTTGGTAGTGTTTATACTTGACAGTAGGATGAAACTAAAATTCGTTCCTTTTACCACCCCACCCCTCTCCACATGACACACAAATACACAGATACTAAAGTTGCTGGACAGTTCAAAGAAAATTTAAGACTCCTTTCAAATAGGTACCCCTTTCACGTAATTATGGTTGGTGGTCACTTCAGTCTACCCTAGAGATATTGGCGCTAGTTTTCCGGTGTCTGGTATGGGATGTTTGTGTGGACCTGTTGGTCTGAAAACTTAACGAACACTTAATGTTTTAAGGGGCGTGAGCACGCCGTCTATTTGCGCTTTCATTATTACGTGTATGTTTGGATCGTGTTTGGTTGTGGCTTTGTTGCGTTTGATGTAATGCAATAAAAGAATGACTCCAAGAGCCACTTTTATTTTAATTTTGTTTTTAATGTATGGACGTGTCCGGTTCATTAGTAACTGGGAGTGTGTTCGCTTTTGATTTCTCTGCATGAAGTATCTTTTGGGCCCACAGTTCGGTTACACTATTGTACCGCTACACAGTGTAATTTAATGGTGCAGGGATGTAAGAGATGAATTAAGCGTTTCCTCTGGGACGTATATAGACGCACTCGACGTTTCTCACGTTTGCATATCTTATTACCTGGATTCCCATTATTATGGAATCTTTGGAGTTCTTTGTCTTGTTCTTGTGTTTAATAAGCGCATGTTCCTGGCTTTAGTCTGCTGGATTTTCATATGGGCTTTTCTTAGTTTATGGTCCAATACGCATAATTGCACACATGTGGCTACTGATTTTACACATTGACTCTTACTAGGTTACTCATTATAGCCTACTGTTACATGTAAGTAGTGGATGTGCCACGTGTGATGTTTCTCGGCAATAGTTTGTCGATATATATATCATGAATACCGCTTTTAACCCTGTGGCTATATATTGAGGATGACTGTTAGGTATATATGTGACTGCGATCGCTTTGCTGGATTAACTCTTTGTATGTGTTGGTTCCTCTCAAGTCCATTACGTCCTTCCAATGTAAGTTAGATGCAAATTTTTTCTGTGTGGATAACAATACCATATTTTTATTGTTATTTTATAATGTAATTTATCTCTTCCTATTTGTAAACTATTATTTATGTTGCATTTTCTCTCTTAATCTTTTGTCATATTATGTATGTTTCCATGTGCAGGGGTCTGAAGATGATACCATGTGGTGTCGAAACTGGTAGGATGTTTTAAAAAGAATAAACGACGTCAGATTCAAATACAGCCACAGGCTTTGCCATCATTATTTAGGTACTATATAGAGAACAATTTGCAACTAAATTTGTTAGTTGAACTTATGGGACAGATGAACATACTGCAAGAGAGATTGACAGTAATGTTAAGGCCGCAGTCAATCCTGTCTCAGCTATGCACGATTGTTCACCAAAGGCAGTGAAAAACAAACTGCAAATGATGAAGAAAACAACTGGTCGTGATACCATTAACTAACTAAATGATCATTTAAATAAATAATATGCCAAAGTCAGATAGATGGTGCAAGAATTACACACCAACCTGAGAGAACATGATCAGCGGAACCATTGTAAAGTCAAATGCAGCGTGAGCATTATCAGCTGTGTCAGTTGAAGAGAACGTATTAAAGCAACGACAATTTCAGACTTCACTGGACAAGAGGAGTATTCAACCCATAGTTTTCATCTGAGCGTTCCGCCGTGTGTTGATGTTCAGAGGATAAGCTTTGTTAGTGGATACATGCATGAAGATACTAGACTCTGGGCTACAGAGGCTGCGGAATACTGTGGGACTTATGATAACTTTTAGAGCACATTTTTGGTCAAATACTGGTCGAATGGCAGTTAAGGGCACCCCAGGAGAAAAGTTTTCAATCCAAAACCCTTCAACTTGAGGCAAGGAAGCTTGAGATGTTACTTAGAGAAGTACACCAATAGGACGCAAAACAGCAATAAGCCATTGTCACAAAGCGAAGTTGTCTTTTGATGAGCACAAGAAATTTAACCCATGTATCAGATTCGAACTTGGAGAACTTTATGTCGGTCCTCGAATCCATGGATCTGATACATGAAGACACCAATACTACAATAGGCCAAGCAACAAATCAGCTAACTATTGTGAGTACTAGCAATGGATTGGGATACAACACACTCGGTAATTAACACGGAGGCTACTACAATCATCAACTGAATCCTAAATGTGAACAAAGAGGTAGTAGCTGTAACAACAACTACGACAACAGAAGGCTCTGAGCACTATGGGACTTAACTTCTGAGGCCATCAGTCCCTTAGAACTTAGAGCTACTTAAACCTAACCAACCTAAGGACAACACACACACCCATGCCCGTGGCAGGATTGGCACCTGCGACCGTAGCGGTCGCGCGGTTCCAGACTGTAGCGCCTAGAACCGCTCGGCCACTCCCGCCGGCCTACGACAACACTTGAAACAAAAAGAAAAGAGAAGACCACTAATGTAACTGAGGTCATATGCCACCAAATAACAATAATAACTGCTTCGGAAACAGGCAGCGGGAAAGGCACAATCACTGTGACTTGAGAAATCAAAAGTTGGTGACAGTAACAATCGTTAGATGGTCAACAGACAGGAAAACTAGACAACCACATCTAGACCAGAAATGTTGGTTGTGGTATGGGGTAGGGGCTGTTAGAAAGGTAAACATAGTGAGATACAGTGGCGGTGCAGATATTTTGCAGGAACTGAAATCTAATATTAACAATTGAAGCATCGACTGCTTGACTGTTACGCAATCCGCGTCCAACGCGGGACAGCGACCCTACCTGTCTCGTTTATAGTAAACATAGGCTCAGCTGTAAATGTTGTGTCCCCATATTTATTTAAGGGAATTTGCGAGTAAGTAGCAGTTCCAACATTACCTGTTAATAATTGTTGAATCATGGGTGCGGTTGTCACCGGATAAAAAAATGTTAAAGTGCAGACCTAGATGTGGTGCGACAGGGTTCACAGTTATCGATAGTTCCATGGTGGATTGCATTATCATCACTGAATTCATTACAGGAAACGACAAAGTTCGACTTTTTTTTCAAGAAAACGTTATTGTGTAGTAAAGAGTGGTCTTCTTTCAGTGGATTAACAAAAACGATGATGTCCATCAGAAAAATAGCCAAGGTAGCAAGGTAAAGCGGATAACTAGTGAGACACACAAAACAAACAGACTGTGGTGTGAAGTTAATGTCGTCCCTTACGAGAAGGAGTGCATAGAGTTGGTGGTTGCAGAGTCAACTCTTTGACCAGAAGCTGATGCTCTGACTTATTAGATATACTACATGAATATCACGCAGATGTGCCTGAGAAGACTAGAGCAATACAAGGTTGTCAGTACCATCTGTCCGCAGCTCGTGGTCTTGCGGTAGCGTTCTCGGTAGCGTTCTGGGGGTCCCGTGTTTGATTCCCGGCTGGGTCAGGGATTTTCTCTGCCTCGTGATGACTGGGTGTTGTGTGTTCTTCATCAACATTGACTCACAAGTGGCGTCAGCTAAAAAGGACTTACAATACGGTGGCCGAACTTCCCCGCATGGAGCCTCCCGGCCAACAATGCCATACGATCATTTCATTTCAGTACCATCTAAATGTTATGCTACGCAAAACTTTCTGCCACATTTCGTATCGCTATTGATAGATTAGAAAGATATTTGACTGGGATGTCATAGAACCATCAGACAGCCCTCCATTTCATGCAGCAGCGAAACCCAGTGGAAACGTCCATTTCCTTATAGACGCAAGAGCTATCAGTCAGATCATTGTGGCTGCCCGAATGAGATGTGAGAATATAACTGATACAAAAATTCCACTGAGTAAATTACCTGGTAAGTACTGAGCCTTTTTCCTCATATTGGCAAATAACCCCGGACCTGGGTATATACACAGTTTTTATACTTGCTGGGAGGAGTTACTCGTTTATTTTGTTGCCTTCTGGTCTTTATGTGAGTGGAGGAGACTTCATTCATGGCAGCACTTGCCTCTGTTCTTGAATCTACATCTGAACTACCTTACAGTTCAGGAATAAGTGCCCAGCAAAGATATTTCTCTATCCTTTCAAAGGGAAGTGGAAGAAACGAACACTTGAACTTTTCTGCGCAAGTTCTGATTTCCCTTTTTTTTATTACAGTTAACTCCCTGTTCAGGTGGGCGCCTAGAAAATACTTTCGCGCTCAGAGGACAAAGCTGGTGATTCAAGTTTGATGAAAATATTCTGCTACAACCCAAAAAGCCCTTTTGTAATGATTGTCATCCCAATACACATATTTTATCTGTAGCACTCTTTCTTCTTATATCGAAAAAATACAAAATGATTCCCACTTTTTTGAGCTCTTTCGGTGTCATCCATCACCCTATCTGATGAGGATTCCATATTGCACAGCATTGATCTATAAGAAACAGACTGTAGGCAGTCTCTTTAGTTGACTTTTAGCATCTTCTAAGTGTTCCGTCAATAAAACACAGTCTTTTGCTTGCTTTCCCCACAACATTAATTGCGTGATCATTCCAGTTTAAGTTATTCATTATCATAATCCCTATATATTTAGTTGAATGAATAACATTAGATTTGTGTGATTTGTCATGTAAGCAAAATCTAACTAATATTCTTCAGTAAGCACGTACTTTCCCTTACTTAGGTCGTTTGCCACTTTCCGCACCATACGGATCTCATATCCAACACATTTTGCAACTTGCATTGATCTTCGAATGGCCTTACTAGATGGTAAATGACATCATCATCTGTAAGCAATCTAAGAGGGCTGCTCAGCTTGTCTCCAAAAAAATTAAAGGTCTGTAGATTAGGAAAATTAGGGGACTTATAACACTTTTTTTGGGTAAAACCAAACATCACTTCTGTTTTACTCAGTGACTTCCCGTCTCTTACCGTAACCTTTGCAACAGGAATTGACGAATATAGTCAAACAACTAAGACGATACTGTGTATGCACCCAACTTGATCAGGAGTTATTTGTGTGAGGTGTTCTCGTAAACCTTCTGGAAATCTAAAAATACTGAATCAATTTGAGCTCTCCTATCGATAGCCCTCATTATTTCATGTAAACGAGGAGCAAGTTGTGTTTCACAATAACGATATTTTATGAATCCATGTTGCCTATTTATCAGTAAATCGTTTTCTTCGAGGTCATTCATAAATTTCAAACATAGTATATGCTCCAAAATCATACCGTAGATCGACGTTAGTGACATGGATCTATAATTAAACGGTTTACTCCTTTTTCCTTTCTTGAGTATGGATGTGACTTGTGGAATTTACCTCTCTTTAGATGTATAACTCTAGCAAGCTGTTGTATATGACTGCTTCGTATGGAGCTGTTGTGTCAGAATATTCTCAAAGGTAAGCAACTTGAAAACCATCTGAATAGCAGGCCTTGACTTTATTAAGTGATTTAAGCTAATTCGTTACACCGAGGGTATCTACTTCTCTCATGCCGGCAACTGTTCTTAATTTGGTAACATTTACTTCGTCTTCTTTGCCAAAGGAATTTTTGGGAAACCTCGTTTAATACCTCTGATTGGGTTAGGTGGTCGTCAGTAACATTACAATTTCTATAGTGTAGTGATGTGTTTGGCCACTGGTTAAATTTACATACGACCAGAATATCTTTTTAAATTCTGCCAGATTTCAAGACAGGGTTTCGCTGTGAAAATAGTTACCAAGTACCTCACATTAAGATATGCAGCAGTGTTTTTATCTGCTTTGTGTACCGTGGAGGATCAGTAGCATCTCATATTAATTTCTTTGGTTTATAGGATGTTTCACAATTCACGTCACACACCTGCAGAGGCTGTAGAAGGAACTTACTAGATCAAGTTTTATAAAGGAACTCATGTCCATCTAAGTCATCCAACGACGAACGGAGCGTGGAAGCTACAGGCGCCGCCAGCTGTAAATATATGTATACACGGGGTTATACAATGCTGATGTTACAAACTTCCAAGAATGATGGAGGATAAATGTACCAATTTGAGGTAAGTGTCCCTATTTCGGAAACAAACGGGTCGGAAGTTACAAGCGAAAATCGTTCTGATATCTCTGACAGTGGAATACTCATACATGCACGGGTACTGTTGTTGCTAAGAATTTAGGGCATGCAACTTTCAGAAGTGGTAGTATGGACTAAAAAAGGAAATGATGTCTAGTTAACATGGTCCGTAAAATTCATACCTTATGAGTAATGAGCATTTGTTCACTAGATGAGTTGTGTTTCACACTAACGAAGATGAAGAAGTGGCTATAGTTCTTCAGGTGGGAATTTAGAGCCCGTTGTTCAAAACAATTTTCGAAGGAAGCCTTCAATACGATCTCGGACGACATTTTATGGCTACCATCGACTTTAAACATTCATTTGCGCTAATATCTCTAGGGTAGATGGAAGTGACCACCAGCTATAATTATATGATTTGGGTACCTGTTTGAAACAGTTTTCTTTGAACAGTTGAGCAACCGTAACATCTGTGTTTGTGTGTGTGGGGGGGAGGGGGGGAGGCGGTGGGGGTTGGTAAAAAGAACCCATTATTAATTTACTTCTGTTGTCAAGTGTAATCTCCAACCACACTAATTCACAGGAACTGTCTACTTCAAGTTCATTATAAGATACACAACTGCTGACAGCGATAAGCAATTCACTACCAACTGTATTTAATTCATCCTTTCTGAAGACCGTTAGTACTTTATAAAAATTTCGACGCAGCTTGTCTACAGCTTTAGCCAGCTTTCACTAACTATTACGACTTGAGGTTCAGTGCTTTCTGTTAGCACTTGGAGCTCTGGTTCTTTCCCAAAAGAGTACTGCACTTTACAACTACATTACCGATTGTTGCTAACTGTCCTGTGTTTACCCTGCACCCTGTAGCCCTTTCTGTGATATCCCGAGAGCCTCTAACCTGAACAACTGGCCAGTCCCCACAACACAGCCCCCGCTCCCCTCCCCCTTCCACTACATGTGGATGATTTGCTGATGGCAACGAAAACTCGGTCAAGCCATATCGATCTGATACAAAAGAATTTTAAAAATAATTTTGTAGGCCAAGTTACTGCCAACCTGCAAAAACCGATGTTCAGACATTAAAAAAAGTTAAGTTCCCTTGTCATCTTGTCTCATCTTACATTATGTTACCGGACAGTGCAAAACTTAGAGCAGCAGCTAATTTTCCTACTCCTTGCATGAGGAAGAAATTGATTCATTGGTCTTGCATATTTTTACCAAAGATTCGTGCCAGACCAATAATAATATTCAGAATCATTTGTTAAGGAAAAATGTGCGGTTGTGGTAGTCTCAGAATTTCCACCAGAATTTTACAACATCAAACAGGCACTGTAGCAGCGTGTACGCGTCCTGCTGCAGTCACATGTTAATCTTGTCAGAGGTTTCTTTTGCTATATTGGTTTGCGAAACGAAAAATACCTTCCAGTGGAGTTTGGATGTCGGAGACTGCCTTCACAAATGCAGCTTGAGTTTCGAAAACTTCCTTCACCAATGCCGCTTGCTTTTCGGAAATTCCTTGCCTTGATAGCATAGCATACTGCTTTCCTGAGATAGCTTCTTCTACTTTTCCGACACAACTTCAGCCTGGTTGAGTGGAGTGAACACTGTCCGAGGATTTCGTTTTCGGGATAATTTCAACAATGGATCTTTCTGTTGTCCACTCTGAACAGTTGGATCAAAATTTTTAGTGCTTGCAACAGTCCTTGTCTGTTTTGTAAAGTCTACCACAACAAGAATGGGAAAAATCACTAACTTTTAGATAAACAGCAACTAATTGTCCTATAAAACACATATTTAATTGCATGTTATTACCTAAATTAAGATCTACCACCCTCGGTCCCGAGCCGGCCGAAGTGGCCGTGCGGTTAAAGGCGCTGCAGTCTGGAACCGCAAGACCGCTACGGTCACAGGTTCGAATCCTGCCTCGGGCATGGATGTTTGTGATGTCCTTAGGTTAGTTAGGTTTAACTAGTTCTAAGTTCTAGGGGGCTAATGACCTCAGCAGTTGAGTCCCATAGTGCTCAGAGCCATTTTTTTGAACCTCGGTCCCGAGTTATAAGCCCGCCACTGCTTAGATGTTGAATAAAAATCAGCAGCAATGGCCAAACAGGCCGGAGGTGAAGAAAGAGGCTTAGAGCGATCGCTTGCACATGGTGCGGGAAACTACCAAAAGGTATCAGCAATGATCAACGGCATGAGAATGCAGAAGACAATGAAAACTACAGCACTAGAGACGCATAATGTGTATCCACAGGACATGTGGCCTGTAATAGAAAAAATTGCATGACGATGCCTCCACTGACAAAAGATACCGGACTAACATCTCCGGAAGGGGACTGCCAAGGGGGGGGAGGTGACCATGATAAAAAGACTGGATAAACAACGAAAGTTGGGTCGTGGAATGTCAGAAGTTTGAATGTGGTAGGGAAACTATAAAGTCTGAAACAGAAAATGCTAAGGCTCAATCTAAATATAGTGGGTATCAGTCAAGGCTCCGACATGGTAATTGGATGCCTCTATAGGCCCCCTGGCTCAGCAGCTGTTGTGGCTGAGCACCTGAAGGATAATTTGGAAAATATTTCGAGTAGTTTTCCCCATCATGTTACAGTTCTGGGTGGCGATTTTAATATGCCGGATATAGACTGGGAGACTCAAACATTCATAACGGGTGGCATGGACAAGAAATCCAGTGAAATTTTTTAAAGTGCTTTATCTGAAAACTACCTTGAGCAGTTAAACAGAGAACCGACTCGTGACGATAACATATTAGACCTTCTGGTGACAAACAGACCCGAACTAGTTGAAACAGTTAACGCAGAACAGGGAATCAGTGATCATAAAGCGGTTACTGCATCGATGATTTCAGCCGTATATAGAAATATTAAAAAAGGTAGGAAGATTTTTCTGTTTAGCAGAAGTGACAAAAAGCAGATTTCAGGGTACCTGTCGGCTCAACACAAAAGTTTTGTCTCAAGACAGATAGTGTTGAGGATCAGTGGACAAAGTTCAAAACCATCGTACAATATGCGTTAGATGAGTATGTGCCAAGCAAGATCGTAAAAGATGGAAAAGAGCCACCGGGGTACAACAACCGAGTTAGAAAACTGCTGCGGAAGCAAAGGGAACTTCACAGCAAACATAAACATAGCCAAAGCCTTGCAGACAAACAAAAATTACGCGAAGCGAAATGTAGTGCGAGGAGGGCTATGCGAGAGGCGTTCAATGAATTCGAAAGTAAAGTTCTATGTACTGACTTGGCAGATAATCCTAAGAAATTTTGGTCTTATGTCAAAGCGGTAGGTGATCAAAACAAAATGTCCAGACACTCTGTGATCAAAATGGTACTGAAACAGAGGAGGACAGACTAAAGGCCGAAATACTAAATATCTTTTTCCAAAGCTGTTTCACAGAGGAAGACTGCACTGTAGTTCCTTCTCTGGATTGTCGCACAGATGACAAAATGGTAGATATCGAAATAGACGACAGAGGGACAGAGAAACAATTAAAATCGCTCAAAAGAGGAAAAGCCGCTGGACCTGATGGGATACCAGTTCGTTTTTACACAGAGTACGCGAAGGAACTTGCCCCCCTTCTTGCAGCGGTGTACCGTAGGTCTCTAGAAGAGCGTAGTGTTCCAAAGGGTTGGAAAAGGGCACAGGTCATCCCCGTTTTCAAGAAGGGACGTCGAACAGATGTGCAGAACTATAGACCTATATCTCTAACGTCGATCAGTTATAGAATTTTGGAACACGTATTATGTTCGAGTATAACGACTTTTCTGGAGACTAGAAATCTACTCTGCAGGAATCAGCATGGGTTTCGAAAAAGACGATCGTGTGAAACCCAGCTCGCGGTATTCGTCCACGAGACTCAGAGGGCCATAGACACGGGTTCCCAGGTGGATGCCGTGTTTCTTGACTTCTGCAAGGCGTTCGATACAGTTCCCCACAGTCGTTTAATGAACAAAGTAAGAGCATATGGACTATCAGACTAATTGTGTGATTGGATTGAAGAGTTCTTAGATAACAGAACGCAGCATGTCATTCTCAATGGAGAGAAGTCTTCCGAAGTAAGAGTGACTTCATGTGTGCCGCAGGGGAGTGTTGTAGGACCGTTGCTATTCACAATATACATAAATGACTTTGTGGATGACATCGGAAGTTCACTGAGGCTTTTTGCGGATGCTGTTGTGGTATATCGAGAGGCTGTAACAATGGAAAATTGTACTGAAATGCAGGAGGATCTGCAGCGAATTAACGCATGGTGCAGGGAATGGCAATTGAATCTCAATGTAGGCATGTGTAATGTGCTGCGAATACATAGAAAGAAAGATCCCTTATCATTTAGCTACAAAATAGCAGGTCAGCAACTAGAAGCAGTTAATTCCATAAATTATCTGGGAGTACGCATTAGGAGTGATTTAAAATCGAATGATCATATAAAGTTGTTCGTTGGTAAAGCAGATGCCAGACTGAGATTCATAGGAAGAATCCTAAGGAAATGCAATCCGAAAACAAAGGAAGTAGGATACAGTATGCTTGTTCGCCCACTGCTTGAATACTGCTCAGCAGTGTGGGATCAGTACCAGATAGGGTTGATAGAGGAGATAGAGAATATCCAACGGAGAGCAGCACGCTTCATTACAGGATCATTTAGAAATCGCGAAAGCATTACGGAGATGATAGATAAACTCCAGTGGAAGAATCTGCAGGAGAGACGCTCAGTAGCTCGGTACGGGCTTTTGTTGAAATTTCGAGAACATACCTTCACCGAGGAGTCAAGCAGTATATTGCTCTCGCGAAGAGACCATGAGGATAAAATCAGAGAGATTAGAGCCCACACAGAGGCATACCGACAATCGTTCTTTCCATGAACAATACGAGTCTGGAATAGAAGGGAGAACCGATAGAGGTACTCAAGGTACACTCCGCCACACAGCGTCAGGTGGCTTGCGGAGTATGGATGTAGATGTAGGTGTAGATGTAGAGAGGACAAGGCTTTCTGATAAAATGAGTGTAGGGTAATGCCAATAGCAGAGGAAAATTATATAGTTGGAATAGGATTCGTTATGACTAGGAAGATAGTTCAGATCGTGAGTCATCGTAACGGTTCAGTGAAAAGGGTTGTTCTCATCAGAATCGATAACAAACCAACACCGACAAAGTTAGTTGAGGGATACATGCCGAGGTCGCAAGATGAAGATGTAGACAGATGAGGAGAGGAGAATCCAGTTGTCATCGGGATTTGGAATGCGGTTGTAGGGGAATACTTAGAAGAAAGGTGTTGTGTACATAGTTCCGCGTAGTCAGCACGTACACAACATTCCCACTAGAGCGCGCCCCGCTAAGCACAACAGCGCAGGCGCAGCGCTCGTCCGTCTCCGTACTACGAGATGGTGCTGCCATAGAGACGGACCAAATGCTGCTTCCGCCGATCCGCGTATTAATTTGTAACGCAGCCAATGAGATTGCTGCTAACGTAGAACCTTTTCTCCTCACGGATCACACTCGCACAGTGATACATGAACGCGTGAGGTATTATAACGAGTGTACAGACCTCTGATTAGTCAGTCTACATTTGTCTGTACCAGTCTATAGTTAAGTTTCAGTCTGCGCCTAATAATATTACCATATTCCTGTACATAGACATGAAGATAAATGCATAGACACTTTTGTCAAGTATCAGAGATATTTGTGAGAATAAGATTAACATACGAATACCAAAGGAACTTCAGATTGTCAATTGTAAATAGCATCCAGAACCAAGTTGAGTAATTTTTATGCTTGTTGTTATTTTAATAAATGTGTGTGAAAATTAATCAAGTTCTGTTTAAAGTTCATCACCATCAATCTGCTACTCTAAGCATGCCAGTGGCATTTCTATCGTCTGACCTAATGGCAGAAGGTAAACACGCCACAATAAGACCACGAGACATATTGCTGACACTCGCCTACTTCGTTAGAGCGACAAGTCAAATAATCTGATGGTGTGTGTACTGAAGGTCTTACAGTACGCACACCACAAAAGGTTACAGGAGCATATGAGCTTGGTACTAGGAATGGGAGAGGGGAAAGACTAACTGACTTCTGCAATAAATAACAGTCGGTAATAGCGAATTCTCTGTACAACACTCAGAAGAGGAGGAGGTATACTTGTAAAAGATTACATCATTGTCAGGAAGAGATCCCGAAATCAGATACTGGATTTTAAGGCGTACCCAGGAGCAAATATAGAGTCAGATCACAATGTAGTAGTGATGATGAGTAATCTGAAGTTTAAGAGACCAGTCAGGAAAAATCATTATAAAGAAGTCGGATACGGAAATACCAACTAAAGAACACATACGCGTGAAATTCTCAAGAGATATACGAGGACTGTTCAGAAAGTAATGTTCAAACGGTCACGAAATGTATACAAGGTGAAACACAAAAAAATTGTGTTCATAACATTTAGCTACACCTTCCAACTGCCTCTCTAAGTATACGCCGATCCAACTTTGACATTTGTCGTGGCGTTGTACAAACTTTCCAGTACCCTCGTCACAGAAAGCAGCCGCCTGTGTTTTCTTTCAATTCTCTACGCTGGTCTTTCTTTTGTTGTTTGTGCCAAAATGTTGTCTTCGTAGCCAGCGATTCATGTGAGCAGAGATGGAACTCGGAGGGAGATAAGCAAGGGCTGTATTGTGGGTGATCAAACACTTCCCACCGAAAACGCTGCAGGAGCGTCTTCATTACACCTGCAGAATGCGGCTGAAAATTGTCTTGAAGAAAGAAACACATGAATATTATGTTCTGTGGGCTGCACAGCATCACATATTTGGCGAGAGACACTCTTGTTTAAGGAATTTCTGCGTGATCACTTTGTGCTCTGAACTGAAAGCGATGGACAGTCACACTAAAGACACTGCCTAACACATTTGTCCAAAGTTCCATCGGATCTTCACAGTGGTTTCCATTTAGCGCCAGATCGGACCTTACTTTCCGAATACGCCTCGTATACACTGCGATAAGGAATAGCTCAGTAGGCAGTTGAGTTTAAGAGGAATGGAAATCTCTGAAAAGAGCAAATAAGAAGTTTCAAAGAAGGTAACAGCGAAGTAACCACAAGTAACAGAATAAATACTTCAGTTAATGGCTGCAAGAAAGAAAGATGAAGAAATCGAAAAAGAGATGATTGGTGCAAGGGCTGACTCAGCATATAGAAAAGTCAAAAACGCCTTCGGTGAAATAAAAGGCAAGGGTATTAATGTTAAGATTGCAGTGGGAATTCCACTGGTAAATGCAGAAGATAGAGGGGATAGATGGAGAGAATACACTAAAGGCTTGTATGAGGGAGAGGACCGGTCTAACGACGTGACAGAAGGAGAAAAAGAGATGATATAGAAGACACAGGGGATCCAGTATTAGAATTAGAAGTACAGAAAATTTAAGACTGAATAAGGCAGAAGATGAAGGTAACATTTCATTAGAATTTCTAAAATCATCTGGAGAACAAAGCGACTCTTCAAGTTGTTGTGTAGAGTGTATGAGCCTGGCGTTATACCATCTGATTTCCCGAGAAATATCATCCACACATTTCCGAAGACTGTAAGAGCCAAGTGCTAGATTTATCGCAAAATCAGCTTAACAGCTCATGCATCAAAGCTGCTGACAGGAATAATACACATAAGAATAAAAAAGAAAGCTGGGAATCCGTTAGAATGACGATCAGTTCGTCTTTAGGAAAGATAAAGGCATCAGACTGGCGTAGTGTTTGATAATGGTAGCAAGACTGAAGAAAATTCAAAACACGTTCACATGATTTATCGACCTGGAAAAGCGATCGATTATGACCAGTGGTGCAAGGTGTTCCAAATTCTGAGAAAAATTTGGGTAAGCTGTACGGATAAACTAAAAATGCAATATGTACCAGAGGTACCAGAGCCAAGAGGGGCCAATAAGAGTGGAAGACCAAGAACGAAGTGTCGGATTAAAAATGGTGTAAGACAGGGATCTAGTCTTTCGCCCCTACGTTGCAATGTATCCATTGAAGAAGCAATGACGGAAATAAAAGGAAGGTTCAAGAGTTGAATGAAAATTCAAGGTGAAAGGATATAAATGATAAGATACGCTCATCACATTGCTGTCCTCAGCGAAACTGAAGAAGATTGGAATGAACAGTCTAATGACTACAGAATATGGTTTTGGAGTGAATCGAAGAAAGACGAAGAAACTAAG
Organism: Schistocerca nitens; assembly: GCF_023898315.1. NCBI lineage: Eukaryota > Metazoa > Arthropoda > Insecta > Orthoptera > Acrididae > Schistocerca > Schistocerca nitens. The sequence continues at coordinate 695,968,854 of NC_064615.1, read as the reverse complement.
AAGAAACGAAAATGAGAACAGTGAGAAGCTTAACATCATGATTAATGATCACGAAGTAGATGAAGTTAAGGAACTCTGCTATCTAGACAGCAAAATAACTCATGGTGGACGTTGCAAGGAGAACATAAAAAGCAGACTAGCACTGGCGGAAAGGGGATTCGTGGCCAAGAGAAGTCTACTACTATCAATCATTGGCCATAATATGAGGAAGACATTTCTGAGAACATTTGGAGTACGTTCCGAACGCAGCAATGTATGATTGTGAAACATGGACTGTTAGAAAATGGGAAAAGAAGAGAATCGAAGTACTTGATATGTGGTGCTACAGAAGAATGTTGAAAATTAGGTGGACTGTTAAGATAAGGGGTGAGGAGTTTCTGACGAGGTACACGGAAAACACTGACAAGAAGAAGGGACAGTATGGTAGGACATGTTAAGACATCATGGAATAACTTCCACGGCACTAGAGGGAGATTTAGAGGGTAAAAATTGTAGAGGACGGCAGAGATTGGAATATACTTGGCAAATAATTGAGGGCATAGGTTTCGAGTCTGTGACAGATCATGGAAATAAGCAAGAGTATTTATTCTGACGGTTGTAGCCCCACCGACGAAATCCTCGATTGTGGGGATTCTTCCTCTTACTAATTTTCCAATTCTCCTCCACTCATAGTTATAAACATTTAACAGAAGAGTACAAAATTTGTAGTACAATACGTTCATTAATACAATGAATTTTTTTCTGTTTGTAAGTCCTGGACTACGGGAGACAGTTCAATTATCTCTCTTCCTAGTAAAAATTCCAATCTTTAATGTGAAAAAAAATCTTTCTGTACTCTTTTTTCAGTTTCATTTGTACGCTTTGCTACCTTCAAACCTCCTCAGATTTCATGCCTAGCGATGTATCGTGCTGAGTGTAATGCACGTACGATTTGCTCAGCTGATTTTTAATAACGAGATTTTTATTTACTAGAAGCAATGAATTAATAAACTCCTAAGGTGCAGGGCCTAGTCCGCAAAATTAACAGGGAAAAAAGTACTATACCACTCGTTAATGTGCAACGATGAAATAGATGTTATAGTTTCATACCTAAAAATTAATATTTATGTGAAATGATTCTCACCAGTTTGCAATATATGCTCTTTCAGACCATATGTTACAATAGCACGCCAATTATAATCGTGCTGATATATCTAACTGCAAGATACAAAGTGGCTGGACCACTGGACCAGGCATTTATTACCGTACACTGGTTTTCTATATATACCGCTAGATGAAAGAGTTCTTTCATCAATTCTCATTCGACTAAGAAGTTCGGAATAGTTGAAGTGGGAGACAGCTATATCAATACGAGCACATAGTTCCTAGCTGTTAGCACCCACAACAGCAAGACTCGCTCGTTTGAGACATTATAAAGGCTGTCGTGCATTTTTTCGAATGTTGCGATATGGCAGATAAATGGACGGTACGTCGCAGGAATGTGATGAAATACACGTCACGTAGATTTCAGGGATCAGGAAATGTAAACACCAAAAATAAGTCATTGAACATTTAATTAATTTCAAAAAGACACGCGCGAAATCACGATTTTCAGAGGTCATATCTCACATTCTATTGATCACACAGAAGAAGTCAATATTTTTATATAGCCCCTGGCCAAGTGACAATTTGTATGTCTATCGGAAGAACGGACATACTGTAGCTAACCTGTACGGCCAATTTTAAAAGTTACACGCTTCCTCCAGTCTAGACAAATTGAGCACTCCGGTTGGTTCCATTGCGTTAGATGTAGTTTGATGTGTTTTTTTTTTTTGTTTTCTTTTTTTTGTTTTGACATCATGACATGCCACCGAGATCCAGGCGTTCAAAGTTACCATGCTTATGCAGAAAACAGCAAAAATCAGTTTTTCGCCGTTTTTGTACCGTAGGGCGCCAGTATCTGAGTAACTAACAGTAACACATAGCTCAAATTTTAACTGAGCATTTTTAAACATTTATCGAGGAATTAAATTTTCCCAATTTCGAAAATCTGCGCCCCTTTCCAAGATATAGCCACAAAAACCATTATTTGTTTGGGGTACTTATACAATTCCTATTCATGGCAAATCGTTGAAATGTTTACTGTATATTTTTCAGATGATGTTCTCGGGGACCCTTGAAACATTTTTCGTCACCATCATCCATTACAGAGATCCAGAAGTAAAATTTACCGTACTTGTGTACGTAAACTATGCACGTAATACTGTATAGGACCTGGGGTGTAAAAGTACTTTTATCTGGCGTGGTGAACAATGAAAATGAAACTTGAGGATCTTTAGGTGACGATCAGTCTGGCTTTAGGAACAGTAAAGGCACCAGTAGCAATTCTGACATTGCGCTGCATAATGGAAAGAAGAATGAAGAAAAATCGACACTTTCATTGGATTTGGCCACGTTGAAGAAGCGTTCGACAATGTAAAATGGTGAACGACATTCGAAATTCTGACGAAAATAGTGGTAAGCTATGGGGAAAGATGGCTAATATACAATACGTACAAGGATCAAAAATAAGACTGGAAGGTCAAGAACGAAGTGCTTGGATTTAAAAGGGTGAAAAAGAGGGCTATGGTCTTTCGCACCTACTGTTCAATCTAAACATTGAAGAAGCAATGACGGAACTAAAAGAAAGCTTCAAGAGAGAGATTAAAATTCAAAGTGAAGGGATATCAGTTATAAGATCGTCAATGAAAGTCAAGGTTAATTACAGGATATGTTGACTGAAATGAACAGGCTAATGCCTACAGAATATGGAACGAATGTAGATCGAAGAATTATCAAAGTAATGGGAAGTAGCAGAAATAAGAACACCAGTGAAGTTATCAGATTGGTGGTCACGAACAACATGAAAATAAGGAATTCTGCTATCTAGGCAGTAAAATAACCATTTATAGACGGACATCAGAAGCAGACTAGCACTGGCAAAAAGGGTATTCCTGGCCAAGAGAAGTGTATTGGTATCAAACGTAGGTCTTACTCTCAGAAAGAAATTTCTGAGAGTGTACGTTTGGAGCACAGCATTGTATGGAAGTGAAACGTGGATTGTGGGAAAAACCTGAACAGAAGATAATCGAAGCATTTGAGATGAGGTGCTGCAGACGAATGTTGAAAATTAGGTGGACTGCGAAGGTAAGGAATGAGAAAGTTCTCTGTAGAATCGGTGAGGAAAGGAATAAGCGAAAAACACTCACAAGATGAAGGGACTGGACGATAGGACATCTGTTAAGACAACAGGGAATGACTTACATGACAGTATAGAGAGCTGTAGATGGTAAAAACTGTAGAGGAAGAGGACGATTGCAATACACGCAGAAAAAATTCAAGACGTAAGTTGTAAGGGCTACTCTGAGATGAGAAGGTTGACACAGGAGCGGAGTTCGTGGTGGGACGCGTTAAATTAGTCAAAAGACTGATGACTCAAAAAAATAGCGTTTTTTCACCATGAAAACTTTATGACGCGCTCTCTCTGTTTCATAGGCGCTTCACACCCTCATGAATATATCCCTAGTGCTACTGCAGTGACAAAAACTTAGCTACACAGGGTCTTAACATGCCTGAAAAGAACTAAAACTGACCGCCAAAAATTTTATAAATCTAAACAGACTGTAAATTCAGTAAAATACTTCTAATAACGTTACTACTGATTTAAGATACAAATCACAAGCCTGGCAGTTTCAATGAATTGCGATTGACGTGCAAAGTATCCGGAAATAAAGTCAAACTAATGATTTTGTGTTAACCTTATGTTTTGCGTAGTTATTTGTTGTTCGTATGTGGCAAAGTGTGTATATTTGTGGACGTATATAAATTAACTGTCAGAACTTTGGTTCAAATGGCTCAGAGCACTATGGGACTTAGCTTCTGAAGTCATCAGTCCCCTAGAACTTAGAACTACTTAAACCTAACTAACCTAAGGACATCACCCGAGGCAGGATTCGAATTGCGACTGTAGCGGTCGCGCTGTTACAAACTGTAGCGCCTAGAACCACTCGGCTGTAACGGCCGGCTATCAGAACTTTACTGACCTATAGAATTAGTTGTATATAAGCAGCACACTCTGGTGCAGCAGGAAGAAGTGCGTAACTAGCAGAAAAATGCTCCTGCAGAAGCACGAAAAAAGGCGAAACGTTCCTCTTAGAAAAATTCTGTCAGAAAAGTGAGGAACCGGCAGTCAAAATCCCCATTCCACTTTCCTCACCAAATATGTTGGCATGCGAAAACATATGCGCTTTCCTGTGCTGAAAGAGAGTAGAAGAGTGACAGTGGCCGCGGAAGAGAAAGGATACATTGTCACTGGGAGACAAAGAAAGAGGAGGCAGTGAGGGTGGGAGAGGGAAAGTGGCAGTGAGTAGGAAAGAGAGATGGATGAAGGCAATAACAGTGGAAGCCAACTGGAGAGGAGATAGTGGGAGCTGGTAGCAGTAAAAGAGAAATAGAGATGGGAGGAGATGGAAGGAGTGAGAATAAAAGAGAGAGAGGAGAACAGTGGAAATGTAAAACAGAGATGAGAGGAGACTATACAGTTATAGTCCTGGTGTATCTGGATCACTCTTGTCCAGAGAACTTTAACATTTAGGTGTACAGTAGAGTGCATTTTGGACCGAAATTTTAAACACGTGGCTATAGGTTTTTGAGTTGCCAAGGTATGGTGGAGACAGTGGCAGTGAGAAAGAGAGGAGGCAGTGATAGTAGGCTATATGTGCTTAAATCTTAAATCAATGGAAGAAAGACGAGACGGTGAGAGAATATATATATATATATATATATATATATATATATATATATATATATATATATATATATATATATGCTGAGTCTAAAGGCTTAACTACCAAGAGAGACCGGATAAAAGAATTTAGAATGTTCTGTGTTAAAATAGCGCGAATGTGTTCGCATGCCAAAATTTTTGTTATTAAGGTGGAATGCGGATTGAGGAAGCCGTTGGCCGACTTTTTATGTCGGAGTCTTTTAAAGAGGAACAAGTTCGCCTTCTTCGTGCTGCGACAGGTTCATTTTTCCTCAGTATTTTACAAGTTTCGTTTGTCATTTCGTTTAGCTGTGCGTACATTGCCAAGTTTAGAATACCAAATATGTGCTGTGCCTTACACAATAAGGAGGTAGTAGATCGAAAACCAAAGAACTCATTCCACTCACAGTTATTTTGACTATATAGGTAGTACGAGAAGGAGGTAGCAGATCGAAAACCAAAGAACTCATTCCAGTCACAATTATTGTTACTATATAAGTAGTACGAGCGCCAGTGTGTGGAAAAGAAAGTGATTATTATCCACAGATCATGGACACATGTAAAGAAACGTACTCAAGAAGAACGGTAAAACCTAATAACGGTTATCTATATGAAAACGGAAATTTGACTTAACGATCAGAACTTAAAGCAGACTAAATTATGGTCAGATTGTTGGCACTATAAGTACGATTGTGCCTGTAATATGTTTTTAGTTAGTTTTCGCTCTGTGCAGCCAGTTGCCACTGGAAGTTTTGACTGAAGGAGCAACTGGTTTGAGTGCTCATCCGTAATGCTTCATGTAAGACATTAAGAGCAGTGTAATCTCACTTAGCGTTTGCTAACAGCGCGTGAGAAATGGCTCGATGTAAACTGAATTACGCGGCAGCCACATTTCAGAGCTGCGTGGGCTTCATCATAAATCATCTACATCTGGGTGGAAAGCACTACGATGGGAGAGTTTGCTAACATTAAATCTGGTTGACCTGAATACGAAGTCGGTAGAACAAAGAATGAGAATAATAAACTTTTAGAGGCCGTCTAAATCATTATAATCAAATCTCATCCGTCTACCTCCTTTCTGTGCTCCATTCTCTTTCTCTTCCCTCAATCAAGATGAGAATATCGTCGAGCTATCGGAAAAGTTTGGAGCTTAAGAAGTCTGCAGATCCCATCTCTCAACGGCTATTACCCGAAAAGACGACGCTGCAGATATTAAATTCTAATAATAAAATTGCTCTCCCATTCGGGGCTACACAAGTAAGAAATTATTTAACTTTTTCTTCTGTCATAAGCGTTAGTCACCACTTCAGGTAATCACAGATATTGATTTATGCTTACAGCCACCGTGTCGTATAGAAAGAATGTCATTTAACACTGTCGTAATACTAACGAACTCCTTTCCTTTATAGGAAAAGGCCACAAGTTCGAGAATAAGCTTGCACAGAGCTTTTATCTGCTAGGATGTTTCATAACAGATTATTTTCTGATGGTAATTGGAAAAAGCCTAAGCACTTGTCACGTAAACAAGTCCTACCAGTCATTTAATAAGCTTTGGTAGCTGCACAATTTCGCAAGATCACCACCTGAAAGAGCTGTTGTAGAACTTATCCTTGAAATGAATAGCCAAAATCTTCTTTTTAAGTTCAAAATTTTAATGAAATTTATCCATGTTTAATCACGTCTTCAAAAATCTGCCGATTTTGAGTAGGTCTCTTACAGCCTCTAATGTGTACAAACAAGTAGTTAGTGTGGGCAAATGCGGAGCTTAATTGTTATTATCTCGTCAAATGGTAAAAGAGCAAAAAGTACAGATGAACTGATCCAAAGTTGCTTTACATGCCATTAGGCAGAGAAAAAGTCACAGAAACATTCTGACAGTCATAAATGATTCTTCAGCATGAAGGTAGGGGTTACACCAACGGTTCCCAAGGCTTTTCTAGAATACAGACTAGCTAACTCGAAGTAATGTCACATGAAGACTAAGCGCAGAATAAGCGAGAGCGTAGGCTGACTAAAGATGGTGTGAGGTCCGGCCTTATAACGACTCGCTCCATGATATTAATGAACATCGTTAATTAATAATAATTTACTGATTATATACGTCACAGAGTTCATATTTTATCGGTCATTGATTTTTTTGTTTTATTTTGTTTGAACATGAATTCGCGCCGGCCGGGGTGGCCGAGCGGTTCTAGGCGCTACAGTCTGGAACCGCGTGACCGCTACGTCGCAGGTTCGAATCCTGCCTCGGGCATGGATGTGTGTGATGTCCTTAGGTTAGTTAGGTTTAAGTAGTTCTAAGTTTTAGGGGACTAATGACCTCAGAAGTTAAGTCCCAAAGTGCTCAGAGCCATTTGAACCATTATTTCGCATGAGGAGTATCTATTAAAATATGCAGTACTAATTCATGCCTACGCAATGGGAATCCTGGGTTTACGACTATGGGATCCGTCTTGTATGTTAAAATTTATTTATTGAAAATTTAGTAATTTCTAACTAACGTCTCTTTCTCGTCAATATGGGTGTCACTGGATTTAGAAAAATCAGGTGATCAATGGTATATTAAGAGATACTGAAAATTTACAGTAGTTTAGCTAAAACTGGCACAGAAATTTTGGAGCAGGTGAAATCTTTAGTTAACAATATTTTAAACTAATTATGTTTGGATTATTATAAATAATTTTCTGGAAAGAATAAAAGTAACACTTTGATTTGGTAGTGTCTTCCCTTCTAATTTACCTGCTAGCTCATAAGATTTTCCCAATAGCTAGATGTACAAATGTGGGAGAGGTACTGAACAGAATTGGGTAGACAAGAAATATGTGGCATAACTTGACCAAAAGAAGGGGAATTGGGGAGACAAAGAATCTGTGGCATAACTTGACCAAAGGACTGGATCGGTTGATAGGACACATCGTGAGACATGAAGGGATCGCCTACTTAGTGTTGGAGGGAAGTGTGGGTGGTAATAGTGGAGGGAGGACAAAGGGACGAGTACAGTAAGAACATTCAGAAAGTTGTAGATTGCAGCAGTTAAAGTACAGTAAGAATATTCAGAAAGATGTAGATTGCAGCAGTTATTCGAAGACGAAGAGGTTCACACAAAGTTGAACAGCATGAAACCAGTTTACAGATTGAGGACCGCAACAGTAGATGTATGAAACTTTGTAACTGTAATAATTTTTTAGTGCGATCTTTTCTGACGAAACTAATTACTTCATTGCAATCAGATCAACAAACTAAATTATCTGAACAATAACATTTTGTAAGTGTGGGTGGGGAGGGATTTGTTTCTACCATTAACATCGGAATTTCGGAAAGGTAGCTAGTGAAAGTTTTATACAGACCGTAATACATGAAATAGGCGTGCATACGAAGTAGGATGGCGGGTGTCAACTTGCTTTGTCACATTCTCAGCCCTCCGATGAACCTGGTGTGAAACATTGCCGGCCTCAGAGACGAATAAAAACTATTTCAGTTTTGGATTCCAAATATACCTAAACCACATGTCCCATTTTTTAATTGATGTATCCAATTACTAGTTAACTGCAAACAGCTTCTATAAATTGTCTCTCGCACTATTGGTACTCAGGACCAATAGACAAATTAGAGGCCACGTACACAAAAGTGACCAAAATTCTGAAAAACGTTTTATTGGATCTTCATTTAGTGCAGGGTACTGAAATTTTAATCCCTAAATATTACGTTCCAATTTCACTCGTAGGTGTGATAAGAATAATAACTAACAAATGCTTGCTTTGTTGCTCTGTATTTCTTTATATTATTTATTCTTAAGGTGTTTTCTTCCAGTTTTATACAGTCACAATGTGATAAATATTTCGCTGTTTGGCATGTCCAGAACTTTCACAAAAGTGGGTGCGTGGAAAAACCCAAAATCCTAATGAAAACCATGCCCCAGGACAATATTTGTTGCTGAAAAAGCTGCAACAAATTATGCGTGTTTAGTTTTTAACTGCGCTAATCTTGTCAGACTGTGGGCTTTACATAGGCTAGGATTTGATCCAGAGCTTTCATACTGCCGATATTGAAGGAAATCGGTAACAGGAGAACCAATGCCACTGACATTAATGTTACTCAGTTTGAAAGTCAGGTTAATCTAAGAGGAATGCAAAGCAAACACTCCTTTAGGATGAAGAGAGGAATGCATATGTTTTGTACTAGTCCATCGAGATAAGGTAAGGCCTTTGATTCAGGTTTCCCGTAACTTACGTTTTTGCAACTTAATGTACCTTTTCCTCAAAAATTACTGACGTTATAGTACTTAAATTTGGCATGCTATTAGTCAATACCATGGTGAAAAGTTCTGTGGAATAAGTTTTCATTATCACAATGGTAAGGCATTTGTATAAGAGAAAAGCCCTAAGATTTGGTAAATTATTCTTTTTATTTGAGAGAAATTTGGAAAGCTGTAGAAAACCAGTGAAATAAGATCTGTTCCAGAGAGTCTTGTAATAATAGTATACCAAACTTTGTGCAGAAATACATTAACATCCTTCGTACAAATATTTCAAGAAAGAAACATTTCTACTCACCTTGTTGAAAATATTTCAGTTGTTTGTAATTAAAAACGTAATAAACATGAAAACGTGTATGTGTTTTCTCATGTAACATTGCTTAACAACTGTGCCAAATTTAGTTACATTGGCTTAAAATTTTGGACATTATAAGTATTGCAACTTCGTATACATTCCCCCTTAAAACTCTCCGAAGGCGAGAAGGTGTTGCTGTCTCAAAAGTAATTTCCGTAATTGCTGTTACACATATGCCGATGTGAGGTAAAATATAATTTCAGAATCCACAGGCAGCATTACGTCACGACTAAAAGTGTGCCTGCTGATATTGCTCCACACGTTTTCCTTGTTTATGTAAGAGTGTCTTCGTACATTACATTGCTTACTATGCGTAACCCTCATACACCGACACCGGTAATCGTTCCTCCTCATGCTGTTTCTCATTTGTGTTATTAAAATTCTCATAGTAAGCAATGGAATGTAAGCAATGGAATGGACGAAGACGCTCTTACATAAACAAGGAAAACGTGTGGAGCAATATCAGCAAGCACACTTTTAGTCGAGACCTGAGGCTGCCTGGCCCAAGGATTCTGAAATTAAATTTTGCCTCAGATCGGCATATTGTATGGTTGAGCGAACTAATGTTTGTTGGTGCCTTCAGACTTCTTGGTTGTATCGGTCTATAACCACATTATTTAGGATGTTTCTTAATGTGGTTCGCTTAGTTAACAGACACTGCCCTTTGCACCGACATTTACACTCTAAAGAAAACAAAAATTGATGTACCTGTCTAGACAAAGAAAAGACGGTTTCAGAAAAATTTAGTGATTTGTTCAAGAGAAAGAGTTTCACAAATTGAGCATGTCAATTGAGCCGTGGCGACTGACACTGGTTATTCTCCACTTGCGTCGCTGATATCGACCCTCGTCTGGTCGTGTATCTCTGACTGTTCTGCCTTTGGTCTTCCGGTTTAGCGCGTGGCCGAGCTCTCTCTCGCTGGTCGGCATTCAACGAGCCAACATGTTTTGAAGGCAGTCTTTAGTCTCTATTCGCCGTGCCTGGGCCCCGCCGTCCTAACGTTTTGCCACGCGCCGGGTGTACAGTGATGATTAGTCGACGCGTTTGCGTGAGAAACGGTGGCGGGTCCGTCATCTCAGGCTGGACATCTTCTCATCGCGTAACTGGAAGCATTAAGTTACGTGTGATTGTGGCATATTTTATCTGCCGGAGATCAGCTAAGGATGGTTCTGAATAAGAGAGTGTTAAACTGAACTTACGAGGTCTAAGGCTTTCAAGTGTTGTTTGCTGCTTGTTTCAAAGGTTCCTTGCAGTGTCAATTTTATGAAGCATGTTAATTAGTGTGCTCTTCGCCCAGTCTTGGTTATAGACTTTCTTTTAAGACGAAGGGCAGAGTTTTGTAAGTCAGTGCAATTTTAATTCTTTTATTCGGTAAATGTCTCACTTTGGTTGTCAGTTACGTTACAGATAGTCGCGTAGTTAGTAGCCTTGCCTGATCTTGAAAAAGCTGCCGCGTGAAATAATTGCTGTTTGCAGAAATGGTCTGCTATGTGGGGCCGATGGGGTTTGTCGCCTTGGCGGGCAGGCTAACATCGTGTGTGTGTGTGTGTGTGTGTGTGTGTGTGTGTGTGTGTGCGCGTGTGCGTGCGGCGTGTTTCCTGCCCTGGTTTGCAGCCTGATCATCTTCGAAATTACTTGGAGGTTCCTTTCTGCTCGTTTGTTCCGAGTACCGCCGTGCATAATCCGTGCTTCCATCCTATAGTTGAATATCTGGCCTGTACGTCGGGGCGGACGAGATCTTTTTATAAGTAACTCAAAGTGAATCATTAGTGTTGTGTAAATTTTAATTACGTAAGCAATGAATTTAATGGTGGGCTTATGGTGCTGACTGTCTGTGATCCTTTTGCATCAGATCTAATTTAATTATTATGTTTAAAATATTGTTTGTTATAATAATTCATGGCAGACGGTTAAAGTCAGCTGTACATTCTCTTAAGAGGACAAAGGTCCGAACTGGTTCAAATGGTTCAAATGGCTCTGAGCACTATGGGACTCAACTGCTGTGGTCATAAGTCCCCTAGAACTTAGAACTACTTAAACCTAACTAACCTAAGGACAGCACACAATACCCAGCCATCACGAGGCAGAGAAAATCCCTGACCCCGCCGGGAATCGAACCCGGGAACCCGGGAATCCGGGCGTGGGAAGCGAGAACGCTACCGCACGACCACGAGATGCGGGCCAAAGGTCCGAATTAAATTTAATGTCATTCAGATTTGTAACTAGGTAACAAGGAAATTTCTTCTTTAGTGTTAATTAAAATTATGTGCCAAGCACAAGTTTGTACACCGGCAAACGTCTCTAGCTTCCTATCTCCTTTCAGTAGCTGCGGTTAAATTGCAATTTTGATTTTACTAGCTCGTAACTTGAGCAGTCACACAGCTCATCAATAACGAGATGGTCCACCTCTGGCCCTTATGGAAGAGGTTACTCTGCATTGATTAACAGACTTGCTGGATCTTCTGCTGAGGAATATGCGCCAAATTCTGTCCTACTGGTGCCCTGCATCGTTATACCCTGTGCTGATTTGACTCCCTGCCCGTAATGCTCCGAGCGTTCTCAGTTGGGGAGAGATCCGGCGGCCTTACAGATCAAGTTAGGGTTTGGTAAACACGAAGACGAGCAGTGGAAATTCTCGCCGTCTGCGAAAGGGCATTAAATTGCTGAAATGTAAGCCCAGGGTGGCATGCCATTAAGGGCAATAATACGGAGCGGAGAATAACTTTGACGTACTGCTGTGCTGCAAGGGTGCCGCGGTGGACAACCAAAATGGTCCTGATATGAAATGGAATGGTACACCATAACATCACTCCTAGTTGTTGGATGGTATGGTGGGCGACAGTCACGTTGGTTTCCCACCGCTCCCCTGGGAGTCACCAGACTTGTCTTTGCTGGTCATCGGGGCCTCATTAACTGGAGTTGAATCTTGTTCAGTGACGAGCCCGAATGACCAGCGAAGACGTATCGGGACAGTGGTCAACGACCAACCTGCATGTAGCCCTAAATATGGCACGACAACCAGGTGTGATGGTCTGGGGTGCCATTTCATTTCATATGATTATCATCGGCGACAACCTTACAGCACAGTCGACGATATTCTACAGCCCGTTGAGTCGCCGTTAATGACAAGCCATCCTGGGCTTACATTTCAGCAACAGAATGCCAGTTCCCACTCGGTGAGAGTTTCTACTGCTTGTATTAGTTCTTATCAAACACTACCTTGGCCAGATAGGTCGCCTGTTCTCTCTCCAGTTAAGAACTTTGGAAAATTATGGACAGGGATTTTGACGACCTAAAGTGCCATCAGGACAAAATTTGTCATGATATCACTAAGCAGGACGTGCAACAACTCGTCGATCAATGTCAAACCGAAGAACTGCTTGCATAAGGTCCACAGGTGGACTGGTGCCCTATTGACGTGCTCAGTTTATGAAGCTCTTTCTCTGGAATAAATCATACAGTTTTTTTGAAATTGTAGTCATTTATTCGTCTGTACATGTACATCACATCTAACGATTTACGTCCCATTCTGATAATTTCTACTTAGTAAGGCGTTCTCTCTTTCTCTCTCTCTCTCTCTTTGTTTATTTATTTATTTATTTATTTGTCTTAGGGTGTATAAGACGTTGACCACTTTCATGTCCGTTTATAGTTGGTCGTATTAGTTTTAATACATTGCACGCCAACAATCTAATGCATTATCTTCTCTTACACATTTCTTTGGATTGAGTATTTCTCCGGGATATTACAGTTTTAATGTTTCAAATGGCGCTCCTCAACTTCACAGAAGTCCTCCTTGGTGGCTGTGCGGTCAGGGCGGCGGATTACTAAGTGAAGGGGTACGGGTTCGCTTCCTCGCCAGGCCGGAGATCTTCTCCGTTTAGAGACTGGGTGCTCTGTTGTACTTATTTCGTCATAATTGATATTATTACTGAGATGGCTGAATGGACCGGGCTCGAAACCAGGTAAAAAATGAAAAAAAAACTTTACAAAATCCAAGCAAATGCAAATAATAAAGAAAATAGACCATGCAGCAGAAAATACTTCGAGAACTCAAATGGGGTTTCCTGGAGGGAAGGCGAGGAACGTTACTGAGAAAACCTGGAGAAACAGCATTTAAATCTGACTGCAGAACGAATCTACTGCGACCAACGAACATTTCGCGTAAGGGTCATGAACATAAAATAATAGAAATTAGGGCTGCTAGTCGTTTTTCCATTACTCGTCTTTGCAAGTGGAACAGGAAAGGAAATGACTAGTAGTGGTACAACGTACGCTCCGCCACGCACCGTACTATGGGTTGCACAGTATGTGTCTAGAAGCAGACATGGGTGTATAAAACCTCATATACAGGAAAAATGATGCCATTAACATTCAGTTGACATACTGGGAGGTAAGCCCAAAGTGGCTAGGAATAGGGAAAGTGATTTAGTCATATCGCACATGATAGTAAGTCATGATATCCCTCTTGATTGATTGCGACCATGAGTAAATACTCGATACTAGAGAAATGAGAAACATAACCCAACCCCAAAAAGTTCTACGCTGGTAAGATCTGGTGAGCATCGGAGACAAAAATATCCACCATTTAATAATCCCAAGTTAACTGAACTATAAATCGGCCGCTCCGAAACTTCATTACGGACTGTGCGTAGCGCCGCACGTTTATCTTAATACCGCTGTACTGATGACTGGGCAGCAAAGGAAAGATGGCCTTCGCTGAAGACGTTCCAGTATCAGTAGCGAGACGGCCAGTTGCTTATCGCCCTCTGCCTTCCTCCAGCTCCGCGTCTCATCAGTGCGGAAAGTACCGATTTCGGTGCACAACCCAAGTCCTTGCTGTCGAATGGACCAACCAACCTCTCTATAACCCGGCCAGTGACTGGACAGACTCCGTTGCTTCTCTCCTTGTGTGCTACGGTTCCAAACAAGCCCCAGAGTGCATCGAAGCATTGGCTCAAGAGCTACTACCAATGAAAAGATTTACAGTAACAGTTCAACTCCCATCTACTCAATCTATAAGAAAAAGTCAATCAGAAACGTTCCAGAAAATAGCGAAAACACTCCCAAATAAGAGGGTGTTCTGAAAAACAATGCTTCCAAATTTTTATCTGAAAATTTTTAAGGCTTTTTAAATAAAATAAACGTTAGTAACATTCTACATGTTTATTCTTCATTTCTACAAATTTGAGGTTCTCTGCCGCTAGAGGGCTTCGAATTGCAGCGTGTCATGTGGAGGTGTCTAGCGTAACTAAGTTTATGCGTCAGTGATAAGTTTGGGAACAGGACACAAGGCTGCTGGAGTGGGATGGCGAGCCGCAGTTGGAGGACACAGTACAAAAAAGACATTTATTTGACAAAATCGAGATGCAAACACTGATAACAGAACAGTTACAGATAATGCTGTCATAAGCAACCACTGGTATACTCATGGGTACAGAATTACTTAAAACAAAAATTTAAAGAAAATTCATCCATTTAAGCAAACAATAGTTGATAAACAACCTTACGACCCAAAACATCAATAAAACAGTATTACTGTTACATAGAGTTAATTTCACAATTAACATTATAAAACTTAACTATTGATGAAAGTTGAATGAACGAATCTCGACCCAGGCAAATGATGAGCCCTTCCAAATGTCAAAATGTTAACACAGTTTCTAACAAACGAGGGTTCAAATTATTCAAATGCAACTTGTCTTAACAGCAACAATCTCTATCACAATCGCGTAACTTGATTAATAACCAACGACTCTGCAGCTTACAGACAGAAAAAATGACAGCAAATATCGGGTGCTCATTATTCAGTGCAACAGCCTGAAAAGACTAGACACAAATTAGCACAGTATTAACGGTTGACGTTCGACATCGGCCGCTCATCTGAATTTCGTGCGCGAGACCCGACCGGAAACAACATCCATCAAGGGTTGTACACTGACAACAGCTTCTGTAACACACACAAAACCATCATTAATATACAGTTCACTTAAACAAATCGCCACAAGCGTACAATACGGGACCATCAAGGTAGAAAACAAGTGGAGATAAGATTCGGTTCTAAGTTACTTAAATTCTGTACAGCGTAATAAACTGCATTTACAATTGATGTTACTTCTACCATTAAGGCAGCTTGAATCAAATTAATATTCATCAAATTTTTTCTGCCTTTGTTGTGAAATACCTTTACCCATTGTATTCTTCCCTCCACCATTTTGTAACAGAATTAGTTCTCTGTAATAGAATTGTTATCTCCTACACTCTAAATTTACTTGCAGTATCACTCTGCTACTTAAATGTTTTACTGATAATTTTATATTTAATGTATACCTCCAAAGTTAGTGCATTTACTGCTGACTTACGCGCATATATATATAGCGTCCACTGCATTCCAATTTTTCCTTATCCCTTAAGCTTCCGTAGTGTTAATGCGGAAGTTTCTCTTTTTAGTGACGTTGCTTTAGCTCATATTTGCTCTTCTTTACCCATGCATTTGTACACAGTGGTCCTTTGTAAACAGAACTCTAGCTTCGGGATGGTGAATTTACGCATAGTGTTATTTTTCTCAAAAATTGTATTAGATGTTTTATATGTAATGCATACCTGTAAATTTATTGCTTTATTAGTAGCCTTGTAGAAGAAATTTTCATTCTACTTTCATGTAAAATGCTGTTACTTAAGACAAGCAAGGCTTAGTTCTTACGCATATGTATTTAGCACCATCTGCATGTACCTCTGTACAGTTGGCCTTCGTCTTTGGCATGGTGAATAATTATGTTATGCCAATATTTCGTTCTTTGGACTCCTGTTATAATTTTATGTACACAAGAGCCTTTACGAGTGGTCAAATACATTTACGCATTTATTCTGACGTACTTTGAGTGAAATCTGGCTGCTTTCTTAAGCCATAGTATGTTTTTTTTCCCTTTATTGATTTTCAATTCCCAACGAAGGGAATGCCTGGCAGCAGCTTAGTACGCTGCTCTACAGCCTACAGACTTTTTTAAAAACGGAAGAAGAAAAGAAACAAGAAAAACAGACGATAAAACGGTGACTTAAAGTGTAAAATGGCGGAAAAATGCGGAAAGTTAAAACAGAAAGAAAAGGGGTTGGCAATGTTAATAAAATACACAGGAGTCAGACAAGTAACATAGTAGACACACAATTTAAAATAAAAAGAACGTGGCGACAGTCTGATTTCTGTTCGCAAGAGATAAAAAATCACACCCAGCGACAGTATGATGGCCGTTCGCAACACTTCCCAAAAGACACACAACACGGAACAGTGGCATGTAAAGTGCCCTCCGCCACATACCGTTGGGTGGCTTGCGGAGTATAAATGTAGATGTAGATAGAACACTCACTGTAAAACACTCACTGTAAAACACTGCATGAAAATGGCGGCACAAAGATGACACTCCCGAGCCAAGGGCAGATGGGGGGGGGGGGAGACCTGGAGGAGGGGGAAAAACAAGGAGGGAGGAGAGGAAAAAACAAAAAAGGGGGGACCAAGGAGGGGGAGGACTCTTAAAGGGGGAGAGGGGCTGGGCAGATGTGAGAGGGAATGAGAAAAGGCAGAGGAGGCAAATGCAAAAGGACTCGGGGGAGAGAAGGGGGCAGAAAGAGGGGAGGTGGGGAAAAAAGAGGATGGAAGGGGGGTGGGAGCCCGGGAAAAGGACAGAGGAAAGGAGGGGGAATGAGGATCAGAGTTGATAGGAGGGATAAATGGAGGGAGAGAGGGCATCATCCGGCAGGAGGAGTTGATGGAAGCCACCTTGGGAAAGGAGATGAAGGGTGTAGAGATGGAGAGTAGGGGGGACACAACAGTGAAGACGTGGCAGGGAGTGGGGATGGGAGAGGAAAGGAGCAACGAGGGGGTGAGGAGGATCAAGGCGGCGGGAGGTGTATAGGATGCAGATATGTTCGAGGAATAGGAGCAGATGGGGGAAAGGAATGAGGTCATAGAGGATCCACGTGGGGGACAGGAGGTGTATACAGAAGGTGAGGTGGAGTGCATGGCGCTTAAGGATCTGGAGGGACTTATAGAATTTGGGGGAGGCAGATATCCAGGCGGGACTGGGATAACAGAGGATGGGACAGATTAAGGATTTGTAGGTGTGGAGGATGGTAGAGAGGTGCAACCCCCATGTCTGGCCAGAGAGGAGTTTGAGGAGTCAGAGGCGATTTTGGGTTTTGGATTGGATGGAGCGGAGATGAGGGATCCAGGCGAGGTGACGGCCAATGTTGAGGCCAAGGTAGGTGAGGGTGGGGGTGAGGCGGACAGGACGGGCGCAGACAGTAAGGGATAAATCCAGGAGCCAGAAGGAGCGAGTGGCACAACCTATGATGATTGCCTGGGTCTTGGAAGGATTGATTTTCACGAGCCACTAGTTACACCATGCAGCAAAAAGGTCAAGGTGATTCTGGAGAAGGTGTTGGGACTGTTGGAGGGTAGGAGCGAGGGCAAGGAATGCGGTGTCATCGGCATATTGCAAGAGGTGTACCGAAGGGGGGGGGGGGTTGGGTCATATCTACCATGTACAGGAGGTAGAGGAGAGGGGAAGAGGGGAGAGGACAGAGCCCTGGGGCACACCTGCAGGGGGTAGAAGGTGTGGGAATTGGCATAATGGATGGTAATATAGGAGGGGCGGTGGGAGAGGAAGGAGGCCATCAGACGGATGTAGTTGATAGTAAGGGTGAAGTTTTCGAGTTCAAACAGGAGACTGGGATGCCAGACATGGTTGTAGGCCTTTTCGAGGTCGAGGGAGACAAAAATGGCTGAGCGACGGGAGTTAAGCTGGAGGGAGAGGAGATGAGTGAGGCAGAGGAGTTGGTCATCAGCAGAGAAGGAAGGTCGAAAGCCACATTGGATGTTGGGGAGGAGGTGATTTTGACAGAGGTGGTGATGGATGCGCCGGGAAAGGATGGATTCCAAGAGCTTGCCGAACACCGATGTGAGACAGATGGGACGATAGGAGGGGCATCAGATGGAGGCTTGTTGGTTTTGGAGAACAGGATATGGGAGGTTTTCCACAGGTCGGGATAGAAGTCAGTGGCAAGGATGACATTGTAGAGGGTGGCAAGGACTTAAAGGAATTAGGGAGGGCACTGTTTGAGGTGGCTGTAGGTAATGCAGTCGTGGCCGGGAGCAGTGTAGTGTTTAGTGCGGAGTGTGAGACTGATGTCCTGTGTAGTGATGGGAGTGTTCAGTTCAGATGGTGGTGTGTGGCCCAAGTACTGGAAGCTAGGAGCAAGGGGAGGAACAGAGGTATTCGTACGGTCCATGACGTCAGGAAAGAGAGAATAATCAAAGTGGGGATCATCTGGGATGGAAAAAACATCTGAGAGGTGAGAGGCAAAGTGGTTGGCCTTACTGAGGTTGTCAGAAAAGGGACGGTCGTCAAGGAGGAGAGGGTACTGGAGGGGGTTCCCAGTAAGGCGGTGGAAAGCAGACCAATACTTGGAAGAGTTTATGGAGAGCGTGGTGTTGAGTTGTGTACATGTCTGCCGACGGGCACGGCGTTTCTTCGCAGTAAGCAGGTTGCGGAAGTGTCGTTGTAATTGCCGGTGGCGGGTAAATGTATCCCGGTCACGAGTGCAGAGAAAAGAGCGGTAGAGTTGGCGGGACTCTCAAAGGAGAAGGACGGCCTGTGGAGGCAGGGTGGGGTGGTGAGAGTGGATGTAAGCCATAGTATGTAATGTTTCTGGTTTTTATATCAATTTTATATATTTCCAGAGTCGCTCGGCTTCAACTAATGCAATTTACCACCATGTGATGTAACAAGGCTTACCTCACAAATATTTTTCTATGATTAATATTTTCTTAGGTATGCTACAATCCCCCCCCCCCCATGAACCATGGAACTTGCCGTTGGTGGGGAGGCTTGCGTGCCTGAGCAATACAGACAGCCGTACCGTAGGTGCAACCACAACGGAGGGGTATCTGTTGAGAGGCCAGACAAACGTGTGGTTCCTGAAGAGGGGCAGCTGCCTTTTCAGTAGTCGCAGGGGCAACAGTCTGGATGATTGACTGATCTGGCCCTGTAACAATAACCAAAACGGCCTTGCTGTGCTGGTACTGCGAATGGCTGAAAGCAAGGGGAAACTACAGCCGTAATTTTTCCCGAGGGCATGTTATGGTTAAATGATGATGGCGTCCTATTGGGTAAAATATTCAGGAGGTAAAACAGTCCCCCATTCGGACCTCCAGGTGGGGACTACTCAGGAGGACGTCGTTAGCAGGAGAAAGAAAACTGGCGTTCTACGGATCGGAGGGTGGAATGTCAGGTCCCTTAATCGAGCAGGTAGGTTAGAAAATTTAAAAAGGCAAATGGATAGGTTAATGTTAGATATAGTGGGAATAAGTGAAGTTCGGTGGCAGGAGGAACAAGACTATTGGTCAGGTGAATACAGTGTTATAAATACAAAATCAAATAGGGGTAATGCAGGAGTCGGTTTAATAACGAATAAAAAAATAGTACGGGTAAGCTACTACAAACAGCATAGTGAACGCATTATTGTGGACAAGATAGACACGAAGCCCACGCCTACTACAGTAGTCAAGTTTATATGCCAACTAGCTCTGCGGATGATGAAGAAATGGATGAAATGAATGATGAGATAAAAGAAATTATTAAGGTAGTGAAAGGGGACGAAAATTTAATAGTCATGGGTGACTGGAATTCGAGAGTAGGAAAATGGAAAGAAGGAAACACAGTGGGTGAATATGGATTGGGGGAGAGAATTGAAAGAGGAAGGCGTCTGGTAGAATTTTGCACAAGGCATAACATACTCATTGGTTCAAGAATCAAAACAGAAGGTTATATACATGGAAGAATCGCGGAGATACTAAAAGGTATCAGATAGATTATATAATGGTAAGACAGAGATTTAGGAACCAGGTTTTAAATTGTAAGACATTTCCAGGGGGAGATGTGGACTCTGACCACAATCTATTGGTTATGAACTGTAGATTAAAACTGAAGAAACTGCAAAAGGTCGGAATTTAAGGGCATGGGACCTGGATAAACTGACCAAACTAGAGGTTGTACAGAGTTTCAGGGAGAGCATAAGGGAACAATTGACAGCAATGGGGGAAAGAGGTACAGTAGAAGAAGAATGGGTAGCTCTGAGGGATGAAGTAGTGAAGGCAGCAAAGGATAAAATAGGTAAAAAGACGAGGGCTAGTAGAACTCCTTGGGTAACAGAAGATATATTGAATTTAATTGATGAAAGGATAAAATAAAAAAATGCAATAAATGAAGCAGGCAAAAAGGAATACAAACGTCTCAAAAATGAGATCGACAGGAAGTGCGAAATGGCTACGCAGGGATGGCTAGAGGACAAATGTAAGGATGTAGAGGCTTATATCACTAGGGGTAAGATAGATACTGCCTACAGGAAAATTAAAGAGACCTTTGGAGAAAAGAGAACCACTTGTATGAATATCAAGGGCTCAGATGGAAACCCAGTTCTAACCAAAGAAGGGAAAGCAGAAAGGTGGAAGGAGTATATAGACGGACTATACAAGGGTGATGTTCTTGAGGACAATATTATGGAGATGGAAGAGGATGTAGATGAAGATGAAATGGGAGATACTGCGTGAAGAATTTGATGGAGCACTGAAAGACCTAAGTGGAAACAAGGCCCCGGGAGTAGACAACATTCTATTAGAACTACTGACGATCCTGGGAGAGCCAGTCCTGACAAAACTCTACCATCTGGTGAGCAAGATGTATGCGACAGGCGAAATACCCTCAGACTTCAAGAAGAATACAATAATTCCAATCCCAAAGAAAGCAGGTGTTGACAGACGTGAAAATTACCGAACTATCTGTTTAATAACTCACAGCTGCAAAATACTAACACAAATTCTTTACAGACGAATGGAAAAACTAGTACAAGCCAACCTCGGGGAAGATTAGTTTGGATTCAGTAGAAATGTAGAAACACGGGAGGCAATACTGACCTTACGACTTACCTTAGAAGAAAGATTAAGGAAAGGCAAACCTACGTTTCAAGCATTTGTAGACTTAGAGAAAGCTTTTGACAATGTTGACTGGAATACTCTCTTTCAAATTCTAATGGTGGCAAGGGTAAAATACAGGGAGCGAAAGGCTATTTACAATTTGTACAGAAAGCAGATGGCAGTTATAAGAGTGGAGGGACATGAAAGGGAAGCAGCGATTGAGAAGGGAGTGAGACAGGGTTGTAGCCTCTCCCCGATGTTATTCAATCTGTATATTGAGCAAGCAGTAAAGGAAACAAAAGAAAAATTCGGAGTAGGTATTAAAATCCACGGAGAAGAAATAAAAACTTTGAGGTTCGCCGACGACATTGTAATTCTGTCAGAGACAGCAGAGGACTTGGAAGAGCAGTTGAACGGAATGGACAGTGTCTTGAAAGGAGGATATAAGATGAACATCAACAAAAGCAAAACGAGGATAATGGAATGTAGTCGAATAAAGTCGGGTGATGCTGAGGGAATTAGATTAGGAAATGAGACACTTAAAGTAGTAAAGGAGTTTTGCTATTTGGGGAGCAAAATAACTGATGATGGTCGAAGTAGAGTAGATATAAAATGTAGACTGGCAATGGCAAGGAAAGCGTTTATGAAGAAGAGAAGTTTGTTGACATCGAGTATAGATTTAAATGTCAGGAAGTCGTTTCTGAAAGTATTCGTATGGAGTGTAGCCATGTATGGAAGTGAAACATGGACGATAAATAGTTTGTACAGGAAGAGAATAGAAGCTTTCGAAATGTGGTGCTACAGAAGAGCGCTGAAGATTAGATGGGTAGATTACATAACTAATGAGGAGATATTGATTAGATTTGGGGAGAAGTGGAGTTTGTGGCACAACTTGACTAGAAGAAGGGACCAGTTGGTAGGACATGTTCTGAGGCATCAAGGTATCAGAAATTTTGCATTGGAGGGCAGCGTGGAGGGAAAAAATTGTAGAGGGAGACCAAGAGATGAATACACTAAGCAGATTCAGAAGGATGTAGGTTACAGTAGGTACTGGGAGATGAAGAAACTTGCACATGATAGGGTAGCATGGAGAGCTGCATCGAACCAGTCTCAGGACTGAAGACCACAACAACAACATGCTAAAATAGTTGCTAACAGTTTATACACGGTGGTCTATTGATCGTAACTGCGTCAAATATCTCACGAAATAAGCATCAATCGAAAAAACTACAAAGAACGAAACTTGTCTAGCTTGAAGGGGGGAAACCAGATGGCGCTATGGTTGGCCCACTAGATGGCGCTGCCATAGGTCAAACGGATATCAACTGCGTTTTTTAAATAGGAAACCCCATTTTTTATTACATATTCGTGTAGTACGTAAAGAAATATGAATGTTTTAGTTGGACCACTTTTTTCGCTTTGTGATAGATGGCGCTGTAATAAGTCACAAACACGTGGCTCACAATTTTAGACGAACAGTTGGTAACATGTAGGTTTTTTAAAAATTAAAATATAGACAGTAGGTACTTTTGAACATTTTATTTCGGTTATTCCAATGTGATACACGTAACTTTGTGAACTTATCATTTCTGAGAACGCTTGCTGTTACAGCTTGATTACCTATAAATACCATATTAATGAAATAAATGCTCAAAATGATGTCCGTCAACCTCAATGCATTTGGCAATACGCGTGAAATGTGCATTCTTATACGACAACTATCCAAGGAGTTCCACCCAATAATATCCAAACAGCAGACTCTATACACAATTTATTAAATTACCAATACTAAACTCCTTTAAATAACAACAAATTCATATAACTTACAAAACATAACAAATGGTTAAAGAGTGATCTTTAAAAAAAACAATAACGGCGCGTGCCACCATTAAATCAGGAACCTTTTACAATAGTGCTTTTAGAGTTTATCCAAAAGACAAAATCCAATAATAAGTTAACTTGGCATTACAATTTAAAATGATTTATATATAAAACTTTACGATAATGGCGCTTGGTACCATAAAATGAAAGAAGCGCAGCACACAACCAATAAATATAATAACAAAATAATTTGATACAACCAAAGGGCGCGGGCAACTCCCAACGCAATCACAGAAGAGCGATCTCTCAACACTTCGGAGCCTTCCCACTAGAAACGGTCGCCGAAATAAACCGCTGACAGCTCCCCGACATGCCTCCCACAACTGCCCATCACTTACGCACCTTGGTTATGTTCTGCAACACACGACAGATAATATCAACACAAGATAAAATTCAAAATACAGTATAATATCCCGACAGCACATGATAACCACAGTGCCGTTAACTCTGGCGCTCTTAAGTACCGGAAGCCAACGCACAAATCTCAAACAATTCTCGCTTCCTAAAACGAAACAATAAAAGCCAAGCGCACATGGATACTCAAACCAAAGTCTTATAAGTGCCCTAACGACGCCAAACGCGACTATTCCACCAAGTTAATAATAACACAATAAAAAAAAAAAATACAGAACATACCGGCCGGCCGGAGTGGCCGAGCGGTTAAAGGCGCTACAGTCTGGAACCGCACGACCGCTACGGTCGCAGGTTCGAATCCTGCCTCGGGCATGGATGTGTGTGATGTCCTTAGGTTACTTCGGTTTAAGTAGTTCTAAGTTCTAGGGGACTTCTGACCACAGCAGTTGAGTCCCATAGTGCTCAGAGCCATTTGAACCAACAGAACATACCACTAAATGTTTTTACACAACCAAATTGACTGGGTCGTGTTGTTCAGGTCCCAGAAGACCACATACACCAAGCAGCAGTAATTCACTATGTATATACTGTACAAAACCGCCCTTCGTAGGTAGACTTTACCTAACACCTCGACTGCCAAATGTACCATACATGAACGCAACTCCGGGCAGGACTCCAGTTGAGCAAATAAATTAGTACCAACAGATATCGTAACGAGCTCCACACACACAGCAAAAACTTCCAACAACACGGTCCCACATCAGAAAAGTTCAGAAACCACTGCTGGAGCTTCCATGGGAAAATCTGAAGAGCCAACCGAGCCCACACCCTAACCTGGAAGACGACTCCAAAATTCAGCAACTAGTTGTCTCCGGGCCAGAATATCACAGGACCCCACCGGACAGGCAGAAAGGCAGAAAGAACAAATACGCCGACTCCAATTAATCACCATCGCATGGCCAGCACAGCGGCGAGTCGCCTACGCCCAGACCACTCTGCTCATATTGCGATGCACAACCGCCTTAGCGTTAGTCACTAGCAGGTCAGGCAGAGCGAACTTCACGTTCCGGCCAGTCCCCGGAAAACCAACTACCCGCTCGATTTCGGCCGGCCACCGCAAACACACGCCAGCGACGTCATAGCGGATCGCCACCAGAGCGCCACCCGCACCAGGACAGCGAACTAGAATCGATAACAGTGCGCGCTCTGAACAAGATGATAGGTTAGCGGAGCGCGCCATATCAACGTGTAACGACATTACACTCAACAGCGAGTATTCGCCTTCCGTAATGTCCTCACTTGCATTGACAATGCGCTGACGCATGTTGTCAGGCGTTGTCGGTGGATCACTATAGCAAATATCCTTCAGCTCTCCCCACAGAATGAAATCCGGGGACGTCAGATCCGGTGAACGTGCGGGTCATGGTATGGTGCTTCGACGACCAATCCACCTGTCATGAAATATGCTACTCAATACCGCTTCAACCGTACGCGCGCTATGTGCCGGACATCCATCATGTTGTAAGTATATCGCCATTCTGTCATCCAGTGAAACATCTTGTAGTAACCGCGGTAGAACATTACGTAGGAAATCAGCATACATTGCACCATTTAGATTGCCATCGATAAAATGGGGGCCAATTACCCTTTCTCCCATAATGCCGCATCATACATTAATCCGCCAAGGTCGCTGATTTTTCACTTTTCGCAGCCATTGTGGATTTTCCGTTGCCCAATAGTGCATATTATGCCGGTTTATGTCACCGCTGTTGGTGAATGACGCTTCGTCGCTAAATAGAACGCATGCAAAAAATCTGTCATCGTCCCGTAATTTCTCTTGTGCCCACTGGCAGAACTGTACACGACGTTCAAAGTCGTCGCCATGCAATTCCTGGTGCATAGAAATATGGTACGGGTCCAATCGATGTTGATGTAGCATTCCCAACACCGAAGTTTTTGAGATTCCCGATACTCGCGCAATTTGTCTGCTACTGATGTGCGGATTAGCCGCGACAGCAGCTAAAACACCCACTTGGGCATCATCATTTGTTACAAGTCATGATCGACGTTTCACATGTGGCTGAACACTTCCTGTTTCTTTAAATATCGTAACTATCCGGCGAATGGTCCGGACACTTGGATGATGTCGTCCAGGATACCGAGCAGCATACACAGCAAACGCCCGTTGGGCATTTTGATCACAATAGCCATACATCAACACGATATCGACTTTTTCGGCAATTGGTAAACGGTTCATTTTAACACGGGTAATGTATCACGACGCAAATACCGTCCGCATTGGCGGAATGTTACGTGATACCACGTACTTATACGTTTGTGACTATTGCAGCGCCATCTGTCCCAAAGCGGAAAAAGCGGTCCAACTAAAGTATTCATATTTCCTTACGAACTACACGAAAATGTAATAAAAATGGTGGTTCCTATTTTAAAAAAACGCAGTTGATATCCGTTTGACCTATGGCAGCGCCATCTAGCGGGCCAACCATAGCGCCACCTGGTTTCCCCCTTCAAGCTAGACAAGTTTCGTTCTTTGTAGCTTTTTTCGTTTGACGCTTATTTCGTAAGAAATTTGGCCCGATCACTATCAATGGACCATCCTGTGTACATTTTTCTGGCCCAATCTCTCTGGAGAAGATATTTTTATAAATATAGAAACCTATGTCAAGGGCTTAAATAAGCCTTTAGTTTGCAACTGGCTGACTAATTTTTTCGACCTCTTCATATTCATTAAAGATGCATCTGCAGACCGACTCAGTGCTTTGACGTTGAAAACCAACACACCGTTTTAAAACTAAGAATACCTCCCTTTGACGCCACAAGGTTTTCAACAATCCACAACCACCCACCGGCAGAAAGTGGCACAGCAAAATCCAACTTAAAATCCAACCTTTAACACGCATGCTGGAAATTCATTGACAAATCGTGAGAGTAGATATTCACTCAGATAAGATACAAATTTATCGAATATAGGCCACTACTGACAGCAATCAAGACCTAGTAGTAAAATCAGCCGGGGCACAAGTCAATTAATTCCACTTGCGATTAACGCTGGTGCAAACTCAACACTCAAGCGATTGAGCAGAGCACCCCCCGAATAAACAGAGTGGCCATTCGGAGCAATCGCAGTTAGAAAACGATCCACCAGGCAGATAACTCATCATTTGAAAATTAACCCAGGAAGCTGCAGTAGATATACAAGCTAGGCCAAACTCCGGGAGTCTCGACTCAGCACAAAGGCGGAACGACTCTTGGACACAGTCTTTGTTTACTGTAGCCACACCCAGCTCCGCTCGCCAACAGCCATTGGCACCGCAATGACACCTGTGTGGCAAAGTAGTACACCGTGCGCCAACTGATCCGCTGCGATGTGTCGTGCACACCAGATGCGTATATATATATATATATATATATATATATATATATATATATATATATATATATATATATATATTTTACGATGCTGACGCTGATTTTGAGTTTAGCATTTGACGATGCCACTATGGATCCAGTATATTAGGACACGTTTTTGTAAAATTAATCTGTAGATGGGCATTATAGACCGAAACCGGTAGTCTGATAACAAAATATTTCTGACCATAGACGTGAAGGCAATTCTATATTCGTGTCACTGTTCAATTCACGACCATGTCGCAGCTTGAGAAATTATCTATGTGGTAGTTCCAACATAAGTTGTTTGTAATTGTAATTCCTAGGTATTTATTCGAATTGACCATCGAAGAACTCACTATGATAGTGATGAAGCAGTGCGAACAGAGATGAGATCGTGGCTCCATTGACAAATTCACTCTGCAGTGACGGTATCGTCAAACTGGTCTCACATTGGAGGAAATGTGTTCGTCGCCAGGTTGACTATATTGAGGATTAATTATGCTGTCATGATGAATAAAGGAACAGAATGTTAATAATGTCAGTTTTATTTAAGAAGCCTTAAGAGCTTTCGCATAAAAAATTCAGAGGCATTACTTCTCAGCTCATTCTCGTATGTTCTCAGGCTCTCTGCTCGGATTACACTTGCCGCTCCAAAAAGCAGAGGAAAAATATGTAGTTCTCAGTGCTCTTCACTTAGAACGTTGGAAAGATGTTGTCTGTTCAAAACAGTCCTTCATTCACATTACCGAGACTCGCCTATTTTTAGCCACAGAGTGGATTTTGTGTTCCCTCTCCCCGTAGACCGTCATCTGGAAAGACATTAAATTCCTCGTATTGTCTGCAGTCGCATTTCCAGGGAAAATCTCTGCCATGTGGCCCTTAACTCTATTGTTTCGCTAGCGGTCCCCCCGCTAACTCTAAAGTCCTGGCGCCCGTCACACAGAGTTCGACGCAGACCGACTTTTCGGCTGTGGTCTCCCGCTGTGTTACAGAGGGCCAGTCTTCGTGGAAGGTGCACTACGGCTCTAAACACCTCCCCATTCCATTGAGAACGGGTGCCGGATAAAGCTTCCCAGAAGACATGAATCATGTATTGCGAAAGCGATGCACAAGACGTATTCACGGTGAAACTACATCAATAGAGAATTGAGAGAACCAACTGCAGATGAAACTCACAATCACTCATTAGCTCCACGAATCAAACTGATGTTATTAAAATTAACTGATGCTCAAATTAGTATTACTTAAAAAAATAAATGAGAAATATTAGAGGAGGAAATCCAGCCCCAGGTTAAAGCCTGTCAACTTCATTGATTTCCTCAACAACGCTCACATACTGTGTGAAGTTTTGTGTATGTTGCATAAAATTTTAAGATAGCTCTGTTCGGATCCGTGCTCTGTTAGAGCCTCAAACACAGCAGGGTGAAAGTGTTTCCAAAATGTATAAAGGCAAGGCAAACAGGTAGATATACTTACTTGTTTTACCAATTATTTCACATGGAATGTATGGATTTTTCAGTGTACTAATCCCCGTGCAGAACCCAGCTTCGTCTGTGAGGTGAGTTAGTTCAAGTGTAGTGTCCAATATCGTAGTCAAAATTCTAGTGAACACTTTGTACGCTATGGACAGAAGGCTGATAGGCAGGTAGTTCATTACACCTCTAGTACTACCTTTCTTAAGTATTAGGACTACCTTTGCTTATTCCAGTCTCTTAGCTTTATAGTTTCTTCATCCATCAGCTTGAAAATATCTACTGAGAGACCATCCCACCTCAAGAAGTTCCTTTTTTATCGTCTTGTGTACGGCCTGTTGACATCAAAGGTGAGTATTTCTGGGATTTGTGAGACAGAAGCAACAGGAAGCTCAAGATAGGCAGAAATGTTTCACGACGACTCAAAGAGGCCAGATCACCTAGTGACTGAATTGGCTGATGATGATGATCTGGCCGACTAAAAGCACAGTTACGATCCCTGGCAAGTATTAGTCGACCGAAATATTACTGCGCCTGGGAGTGAGGGTGTTTCGACCGGCTTGTCGCGAGTCAGCGCATTATCGGGGTTGATAGTATAGGCGCATCTGACATGAAATAATTGACAATTCGATACGTTTGTCCTAGTCACCACTGTAGAGGAGAGTCAGGCAAAGTGTTTATGGTGGACAAAATGACTATTGGGGTTCTTGGGGCTGGAAAGTGCTCTCATGGCGCGGGGAATACCTAAACTTACTCTCCATGGAGGGCCCACTCCATTATGAAATCTAGCCTGTTTGCTGTGCCTGTCCTCATAGTTACAATAATTTTTGGCGATTTTATAAATCTTGATGAAAGGTAAGTGGTGAGTTCGTGTATTTATTCTAGAGAGGGAAAGGGATTGACGTCTTTTCAATGGAAACATGTTGGAAGTGTCGTGTCCTGATTCCATAGTCTTACTTTAGCTATTAAAATTTTGAAATTTAGAACATGCTATTAGAGGGTATGAGATTTTGTGTAATGGCGCCAATGAGCGGTAAGAGGCCATCTCGGCGGTGGCGTCTGTCCAATTTGTGTGTGCTTGTGTGTGTGTGTGTGTGGGGGGGGGGGGGATGTAAAGGCAGCGGTCGAAATATGGGCTCCGCGATAATACTTGCAGGAAGTCCTTATAAGAAGGACCTAGAACAAGCAAATAAGGAAAGAGAAGAAAAAGAAGAAAAAACGGAAAGCAGCAGAGGAGAAGAAAGGTGGTAAAAGCAGAGTGCGAATAGCAAGAAACTCAATCCTAAATGAGGTCTTTGTGACGCAACTATAAAGACAAACAACCATATTCTGCCAAGAAACATTTTCGAATTTAAGGCCAGATTATTTAGCGCCAACCGTGCTCCATCCTAACCCATGAACTCTGTACAGGATTTGAGGAATAGAGTTTGACTTCTATTTGTGAAAAATCTAAAGAATTAGTTTCCAATCATAATTTACAATAACATATATTTAGTTCTTTGTTAAAACAGTTTTTACCGCTTATATTTTAGTTTAAGACTAAGCGGCCTCTTTGCCCGTTAATGTCGGGCAAAGTGTTTGTCTTGCTTCTGTGTCAAACCTGAATTGTTTAAACTAGTTAATTTGATCGTAAGGAAATTAAACTATTCGATATCATACATCAAAATTAGAAAGATTATAATTACTCATTTCTATGCATTTTCGTCTGTTGCTACTCAGCATAATGCCACCACGTGTTTCTGAAAACGGCCAAGGGCAATAATATTGTGGTTGAGTGGTACAATGTTTGGAAACGGGGTTGTAAAACTGTAGTTAAATGGCACCGAAAAATGTCACTCTTTCGGTTCATTTATCTGTGTGATTTAAAGGGGGGCGGGGGGTGCACATTGAGGGGAGGGGGAGGAGGGACATTCTTGGTCTAAGAAAACGATACCGAACTTCGAGGGGCTATAAAAAGTATTTCGAGAAAAATGTTGCGAGTATTAACCACGTCCAGAAACATCATAAAACGATGCTTCAGAGCTTTGACGTTATGCGGATTAACGCCTGCCAGTCGATGACCCTTCGTTAGAGAATGACAGTTTTGGCGATGACATGAGTTTGTCCAATGACGGACTGGAACACCAGAAAATGATCCCAATCGCATTCATTACGTTATATGCTTCGAACACATGACAGCCGTAACAAAAACACTGTGGAGCATACAAACTTACCTTACCTGCTGGAGGTATGGCCCAGCATTAGACGTTGAACACAGCAACGTCGACGCTCTGTGGCCTTGTATGACGTTTCCAGTCATGCGTTACTATCTTAGATTTGCTGTATCCCCTCGCATTTTATCGGCATCGTTTTGTTTCGTCCCCTTTGCGTTGTGTATGGTACAATGCACGTTGCGTCTGTTTTGAATATCCTTCCCCTTTTCCTCTAGAAGCGATATCGGTGAACCTAGTACTTCATTTTGCGACTTCTTTACGGTTACTCCATATCCCATTGTTCATTGTTATTATCATATTTTTTATTTCTTGGAAAGGAAGTAAACTTTCTTAATTTGCTTCATAATTAGTAAATATATTTTCAGAATGCTAATCTTTAAATTTCATTGAATTTAGTGATCTTAAGTGTAAACCGCAGATATGCATTAAGTTCTGATATTTAATTTTGTGTTTGTCACTCTTCGAGATGGGTGTCTGTTTAACCAGACACTTTTTATTGTTTCTTCAATACGATTCTCTCGCTAGAACATTCTCCTTACTGCAGTGTCATCACTGCGTGTCTCTTTAGCTTTACCTTTCAGGTCAACGTGGGGCAGTTTTTTCTACATCTTATGCGCCAAATTTTTTCCCTTGTTTTAGGCGCCTCACCGTTCTTATTGAGTTATTGGCCCTGTCTTTTGCACTGATATTTGCTTTCAATTGCTCGTCAATATAAGTCGATCTAGCTCAATTGTAATTTTAGTTTCCCACCTTTCTACCAGAGAGTCAGTTGCACTTTCAAGGAAACGTTACCAAATCGACCTTAAAGGAGAAAGAAAGAACACTTGCAGGATGATAGTACACAGTATCAGTATGCATTTACGTCCTTCTGGAAGTACAGCTTTTAAACTTTCACGCGCACCGGTTCTTTATCACTCACTTCAGCCCACTATCACTCACTTCACCCCAATGCAGAGTCCTAGTGCCCGAACGCGAAGTACTGTACAACGGAGTGAGTAACAAACTAAAGTGACTCCTAACAGGTCTCGGAAGGATTAACAGTAGCAACCGACCGCCGTGACACTCTCGGCAGTTAGGCGTCGTTGGTTGTGGATGTGGATGAACACTTGGTCAGCACACCGCTCTCCCGGCCGTTGTCAGCTTTCGGGAGCTGAGTCGCTCTTCCCAGACAAGTAATTCTTCAACTGGGCTCTGGGCTCACGATGGCTTGCACACAGCGCTCGGCAGAACCGGCAGTCACCCATACAAATACTAGCCAAGCCCGATAGCGCTTAAGTTCAGTGATATGACGGGAACCGATGTTACCACTGCTTCAAGGCTTTTGGCGGAGTGAAGAAGAGATTGGTGAAATATTGGTTTGATACAGGTAACATGCTTTATTCCTTGTGACAATGTTCGCGGTTTCTAGCCTGTAGCTGGTGTCTGAGATCACATTGCTTTGAATATTTTTATGTTTGTGATTCACAAATACAGTGTAAATTAATGAAGTGAATTAGTGTGTCATTAAGGAATTGGCGTTGCGCTATTCAATTATTTACACTGCTTTTGCTTTCAGAGCTGGCAGTGTTAATGTGGAGCACATTTGCAGGATATGCCTTATTCTTCGACGCGATTTGTATGAATAAATTTTAAGTCTAAAATAATTAATGCCATTTTATATCAAATCTTCAATTGGTTAGGTTCCTTAATTTTGATTTTGAGGCGTATATAAGCCTGCAGTGTATCAATACGAGAATATCGTTAAAATGGTCTTGAACGTAAAAGTGGGTGAGAGTGATATATTGGTTACTTTTATTACTTTACCATTTTCCGTGTAAAATAACATGTGTTCTCGAACAGGATTTCAAAACACGCCGTGAAGACGAGACCATCCCGTCCCCTCCATTTCCCTCGCCTTCAACATCCCGCGAAGAGGAGGGTTCCGGCTTTCAGTCGCCTGTACAGTACCTCACGCTCGGGCGCTAGGCCGCTGCAGTGTGGTGAGCTGAGTGATAAAGAACCGGTGCGCGCCAGAGTTTAGAAGCTGTGCGTTCAGGAGGTTAGACCTGCGTACTATCAAAATTGTTGCCCAAATCTTCGCGTGTGAACCAAAGCTTGGGTTGATATCTTGCACGTACGCGTTCTTATCCTTTAAATACGGTCAAGCAGGTGATGTTAGAGTTATAAATTGTGTTAATTAGGCAAATCTTCCATCATTTTTCTCTCTAACTGCAGTACTGTTGATTGCCGATCATCTTCTTAGTTCTCTTGGTGCTTAACTGAAAGTCATTCCCTCAGATGAGGAAAAGTAATCTTTCGTAGTAACATACTACTAAATTCTCCGTGAAGAGAAATGTTTCAGAAGAACATACCCAATGATTACTACAATTGCCTTCAAGTGTGCTTCGGGAATATTGGAGAATACGAGGGGCAGTTGGCAACTAAGGTATCCTAGCGTTCTTCTGCAGCACTTGAAATGCGATTAGATGCTAACATTAATGTGACTGGGTTTCAAGAATCTTCCGAAATGTCACTTGTTTGTAGGGCTCCGTTGCGAGTTAATGCAAACAGAATGGCATCCCAGATTTCGCCAATAGCTCTATTTAGAACAAATTGGCGTTCAAACCTTAAATATGACTGATAGCAGAAATAACCAATAGGAGCTTCAGCTGTTTTTTCATGGCTGACAATCATTCAGTGGAGTGTATTAAAAGATGAAATCAACTTCCTTTGGCGATGTCTGTTGAAACGTTGCATTTGAGCTAGAGTATGGTAATTCACCCTTGAATGATTGAAAAGCTACCAAGTTCTCATACAATGTGTTCATCAGCATGAGAACTATCACGGGAACTAAAATCTATGAATTACATTTTCGTGTGGCTCTTCCGAACTGATTCTGGAACTGATGGAAAGATCTTGAAGCTATTCCAAAAGTTGGACCGACAAAGTCATTCCGACGCTATAACCTGAATATGGGCGTTCCAGAATATTTCTGCGTAATGTAGAAGTACAGAAGTACCTAAAGCTGTGTAATGTGTAGTGCAGCTACCGTTTTATGGGAAAATCTGTGAGAATATGTTGTGGAGTACACAACTGACATCGGTAACTGGCGAGAGTAGGGTGTTTAATTCGGCTCTAACAACTAAGATGTTGAATTATTGTGAGACAGGTCAGTGAGACCGTCCTGTGCAGTGAAAATGCCCAACTCAGGCTTGCCGGCCGAAGTGGCCGTGCGGTTAAAGGCGCTGCAGTCTGGAACCGCAAGACCGCTACGGTCGCAGGTTCGAATCCTGCCTCGGGCATGGATGTTTGTGATGTCCTTAGGTTAGTTAGGTTTAACTAGTTCTAAGTTCTAGGGGACTAATGACCTCAGCAGTTGAGTCCCATAGTGCTCAGAGCCATTTGAACCATTTGAACCAACTCAGGCTTGGGGATTTCTCGACCAGCGGGTTCCGGTGATATTGGTGAGAAAGTGACTAAAAGCGACACAATGGGGTAACAGTTCGCTGCTGTCTTGTACAAGTAGCTGTTATTTTCTTAGCAGTTCCATTCTTAGCTCACAGTTCTACCTGGCGAGAGAACCACATACAGCTGCCAGCGCCAGTCGAGAGTTCTAGTGTTCACTGACGCACCAACATCTAGCACCACTTCTGCCATCCGGACTTAAAGAAAAACGGGCCTTCTGAGCTCACTGCAGCAGTAAGTTCACTTCTCCCCAGAGCGTAGCAGGACACATCCCTCTGCATAACAGCCGTCCTCCAGCAACACGATGAGCGCTCATCCACGCTACACACGAACAGCCACCAGCAAGCAGTCATCCACCGCAGAGCTGGCTACCACAGCAAGATAGCCGATCATGTTTTATGCGCTGTTGGTGCAGGCGCTTCTTGTGTGACTCGCGCAACGGGGTCATGTGGCACGCGTCAACAAAGCAGTTTGGGCACATTGCAGATTGCTGGCCAGAACCTAGCCGGCATCTAGATGGCCAACCGAGCCTCTTTCCGTGGAGTGGTGACGTGGTCACTACCTCACACTGATGCAGCATTAATGAACGAGTAGAAAATAAATATTAACTCTGATAACCTCGTCTTTCTGGGCCTTCAGTGGCATTCTACCCCGCCTCACCCGTCCGCAATTTCCCTCCATGTCCGGCGTCGGCTAGAGTTCGCGTCAGAAGAGGTGGCCTCGCCTTCAGTAGCTGCAGATAGTTTATCAACCACACAGCACTCTTAGGAAGAAGTGTAGGGATTATTCGCAAAATTTTGCCGACAGGGTAAGGAATGTTAATGTACTTAAATACTCACATGAGTTGGGGGGAGAATGATGAAGCAAATGAAATTTTCCTGCAGAAATAAAGTGGGAAATACCACTTTGAGGGTCAAACTGGATCACCCCGTTTCACTCCTTAATATTTACCAGAAGTGAACCCACCTATGGACATGACATATACGAGGGTTGCAACTTTAATAGTGGCAACTATTTATTAAAGGCTCGTAAAAAATATATACGTGTTTGAAAGTTTTACTAACCTTCAGAGTAGTCAACAGCATTGTATATAACCCATTGTCAGCTTTGTGGAAGTCGAAGGATACTCTAAGAAGTGCCAGTTGTGTTGACAGTTCGAGTGGCGCGGTCTATTGCCCGACGAATTTGCAGCAGTTCTGGAGTGAATGCCGTGAAGTGTTTCCTTCAGTTTACAAATCGTGTTGAACTCACGAGGCCCTAAGTCAGGGGAGTGCAATAGGTAGTATAGCACTTAGCAGCCCCATCAGTCGAACAAATCAGTAACAACTTGCACTGTACGTTTTTGCTTATTGTCCTGCAAAATGATGGTCAGGTCCTGCAGAAAGTGTAATCACTTCTGTCTCTAAGCTGGTCGTAGGCTGAGTTCAAAAAATGCACAGCAATAGGCCGCGCCGCTCGAACTGTCAACACAACAGGCCCTGCTGAGAGTATCCTACGAATTAGTCATCGTCGGCAACGGGTTGTACACAATGCTGGTGACAACTCTGAAGGTCAGTAAAACTTTGAAACACGTATCTATTTTTTACTAGCTGTAAATAAATAGGAGCCACTATTAGAGTTCCAATCCTCGTATTTCCGCTCACACGTGCCATGCTACCAGAACAGTCAGTTAACAAACCTGACCAGTACTTGAAGGTCTATGCAGAGGCGGCACAGACCAGGTGTAAAAGTATAGCATTCCTAAGAGAGTCACCATTGGACATATGAAGGAGGGTGTGGTCAGGTACTTCTAAGATCCCCATTATGCAATTAGATTAACAATGGGATATGAGGGGATTGATGTCTCAGAACGGGTACGTGATAGGCGCTAGTGCTCTGTACACAGTTGTTATAGATGCGGAATTGTAGTGTCGCCAGGATCAGCTGAACAGAGGGTAATATCTACCAGCTACACGATTTTCGTGAAGGTATTGAAGGTTGACAGGAAGAAAATAATCAGACAGTATTCGTTTGAGGAGGCCCACGTCCGCCAAAAGGCGTTCCCCTCAGATGGAAGGAGTACATATGCAGCGGTGATATTTGCAATAGTAGATGTCGTAAGGGGAAGTTTTTGTTTGTTGGAAACGGTTTCCTTTCACGTTCAAGCGTCTCCCTTCCCAAAAAAAAGTAGCCTGTCCTGTGATAGTGAACTTCATCAGGAGAGACGCATCCCTTCCGTTGCTTCGACTTGGAGAGTCAGTGTTTGTCACATTTACACCATTACGTGGCCTGCTCTCGAGAAAGTAGTGGAAATTACACAAGTACACACTGCTAACCAGACTAACACGATGAAGGATAGCAGATGAGGAAATTTTACCGAATGTGCATCTATAGTACAGTAAGACATATAAAGAAGTGACAAAAGTCATCGGATAGCGATAATCACGTACACAAATTGGAGTAGTGTCGCAAACACATGCCATAAAACGGCAGTTCACTGGCGAAGCTGTAATTTGAACTCATGTGATTCATGCGGGAAGGTTTACGGCGTTGTTATGGCCGCACCAGGGGAATTAACAGACTTTGAACGCGGAATGATAGCTGGAGCTAGACGCATGGGACATTCCATTTCGAAGATTGTTAGGGAATTCAGTATTCCGAAATCCATTATGTCAAGAATATGTCGAGAACACCAAATTTTAGGCAAAGCTTAGGTCACCACGGACAACGCAGTGGCCGACGGCCTTCACTTAAGGACCGAGAGCAGTCATTGCTAACAGACATCCTACAATGCATGAACGAACCGTAGAAACAGTGGGACGTAAGGTGAACGTATCCTCTATGACGGTGCGGCTAAATTTGGCTTAAATGTGCTATGGCACGGGGGGGGGGGGGGGGGAACAAACGCGAATTCCTTTGCCAGCGGCTCTCCTGGGCTCGTGACCATATCGGTTGGATTCTAGGTGGCCAGAAAACCGTAGCCTTCTCAGATGAATACCGATTTCCGTTGCTAAGAGCTTATGGTAGGGTTCGAGTGTGGCGTAGACTCCTTGAAGCCATGGACCCAGGTTGTCAACAAGGCACCTTGTACGCTGATAGTGGCTCCATAATGGTCTGTGCTGTGTTTACATGGAATGGACTGAATGCTTTGTTCCAGCTAAACCGAACGTTGACGGGAAACAGTTATGTTCGGCTATATAGAGACCATTTTACACCATTCATGGACTTCATGTTCCCAAACAACGATGGAATTTTTATGAACAACAATGCACCATCTTACCAGGCCACAATTTTGTTGGTTTAAATAACATTCTGAAAAATTGGAGAGAATGATTGGGTCGCCCGCCGACATGAAGCCTATAGAACACTTGTGAGGATCAATCGAGAGGTCAGTTCCTGCATAAAATCCTGCACTGCCAAAACTCTGGCAGTTATGCACTGCTATAGAGGCACCAGAACTCAATATTTCTGCGGGGTACTTCCAACGACTAATTGAGTCCATGCTACGTTCGGTCGCTGCACTACGTCGGGCAAAAGCAGGTGTAATACGATATCAGGAGGTACTCCATAACTTCTGTCAACTCAGTGACATCAGTACATGTGACTTGGGGGTAAACTGGGTGCCACCTCTGGCAGTAACAATGGTTCTATCCAGACTGGATATGGAATCAAACTAAGCCTGGATGACAGATACGGGGAAGTCATTCCATTCCGCTTCATCTCTGTACTAGAGATCAACATAGTAACTGGGCATTGTTGGCGTGCCAGTCTCTTAGCTCCCTATGATCAGATGATTTCAGTCGGTAAGAGATCTGGAAAACGTGCTTTTCATGCCATCACCCTAATACCCTCTTTGACAAGATAGGATAGCAGAGGAACATGCGATTTTTCGTTACCTTGTTGAAAGGTAACTTCCCAGAAACGCTGGGCATAGGTCACGGCCACCGTCCTTAATCCTTAGGCCAGCTAAGCGATCCCATACTGATTGACAGCACCCAGTACCATCACATCTCATAAATGGCTCATATGATCATGCTCAGTGATGATGCAAGTCTAACAAGTTTCGTTCTCGTAGGACCTTTCAGACACAGAAACGTCCGTCGTGGTGCTAGCCACAGAACTATGACTCTGAAAAGACGACTTGGTGCCACTTCTGTGCCCAGTGTTACCGTTTGGCACACCACTGTTGGCACGCATCTCTCTGCTTCTGTGCAAATGAATCCGCAACACGCAACAGTGGTCGTCGTACTGACTATACGTCGAGATCTAACCGTTATTACATACATATGACCGTACACGGCCAGGCGCATAATATTTTTATGCTCTGTGGCGCCAGCCAAGAGAAACTCCCTTCAGATCCTGCACGTCGTTGAGTATGGCCCTCTAGAAGACATCGATTTCATATTTGCGTGATCGCTGTGGTATTACAAGCAACAAGAGCAGCAGAGCAGCAATATTTTCGGGTGACAAACCACAGACGCGGTAGGTCATGACAATGGCGCTGCCGACTTCCCACGCACTTAAAGACGTTTCTCCCTCTTTCGCGAGGCATAACGCTGTCTTCCCACAAACTAAGAATATTCAAGAGCAATCTCTGACTTAGAAGCTTCCTGGGTAATCTTCCCTTGAATGGGGAATGTGCATGGCGTTATTTCTACCGACTTTAATCTTACCTACTCTGTGACGTTGGACTGAAATGTAAATCATTTGCATATCCATGCAAGGTGTTGCAGTTTTTGTCTACAGTCCTCAATGGTTTTGAAATTTGAATATCTACCATTGTAGAAAAACACAGCATTGCATGTCTATTGACCACTGTCCATGACAGTGATAGTAATAGGATTTCGACATACAATGTGGCCTTCACAGTAAGAGATGGGATGTGAATGACAGTGGAACGACGAAAGAGAGTTGAAGAGGAAAGTTTAGGACTCACAGAAATCTCAGGCAGATGACTGAGTTCCTGCGTTATATAAAGAAGGATTCTTTTTATCGATCTGCAATTAATGCGACTATACGAGGGGTGGACAAAAATATGGAAACAAATGTAGATGCTAGCCAAGCTTGCATGCTGCCCTGTTGCATCTGACAGCAGGCGGCACGTGTGCAGTGTCCTCAATACGTTTCAGATGTCAGTCGTGCTCACAACAGCGTTCTGTGTAGTTTTGAATACGTTATGTTAGATGCAAGTGATTCGAAAGGGGGGAAATTGTTGATGCTCGAATGGCAAGTCCTTCCGTAAACCAATGTAGCCGAACTGTTTGGTGTTTCAGGAGGCCCCGTATTAAAGACTTATAACTCATACAGGGAAAGAGGAAAAATATTTTCGTCTAAATCACAGCGCGGACGAAAACGTGTGTCGAGTGATCGTGGCACAAGGTCACTGGACAGGACTCTGACCAAAAACAAAAGGACGGCAGCTGTCGCTAAAGAACTGAATGCTGCACTCGCGGACCCAGTGAGCGCCAAAACAACACGCAGAGATGATGCTAAGAAGATTTCGCTGACAGCTGTTAAAGTTGATGTTTTATTGATAATCAACCGGTTTCGCGGCTTAAAGCCGCATCGTAAGGTGCAAAAACGTTAAAAGGTCAAAGGTGTACCCATCGCTCCTAGTCAAGAAAAATTATTCAGTGAATATCGTCTGCATTGCCCGCCCGGTTAGCCGTGCAGTCTAACGCACGGCTTTCCGTGCCAGTCCCCGGCACGAATCCGCCCGGCGCATCCGCCCCGGCAAATCCGCCCGGCGGATTAGTGTCGAGGTCCGGTGTGCCGGCCAGTCTGTGGATGGTTCTTAAGGCGGTTTTCCATCTGCCTTGGCGAATGCGTGCTGGTTCCCCTTATTCCGCCCCAGTTACACTATGTCGGCAATTGCTGCGCAAACACTTTCTCCACGTACACGTGCACCATAATTACTCTACTACGCAAACATTGGAGTTCCACTCGTTTGGTGTGAGACGTTCCCGGGATGGTCCACTGGGGGCCGAAACGCACAATAACCTTGGATTCGGTGTGGGGCGGCGGTGGGGTGAGTGGACTCCTGTAGCCCGTTGTAGGGTTGTGTACCACTGCGGGCTACGGCGGGGACGAAGCCTCTCCGTCGTTTCTAGATCCCAAGTTATATACAATACAATTGCCTGCATTACACTGGACAACGAAGTGTGAGAAAGATGTGTGCATTAATCACGTCTTTGTCACTCTTCGTTCGCCAATGTAAAGTAGAGAATATTCTCTAAATTATATACCTTGACAATTGAAGACATGAAGTCTGTATATGAGTCCACGATCATTTAATTTTTAGCACTTTTATTTACACAAGTCCGTCTTGATAACATATATTTTACACTTTATGATCGGATTCGGCTTATCACCATTTTCAGATCGTTAAAATATTCTCATTTAAGTCATCTTCAGTTTAAACATGTTTCAATATTTTAACGATCTGAAGATGGCGATGAGCCGAAACCGGTCATAAAGTGTATAGAAATACGTGTGATCAACACGGACTTGTGAAAATAAAATGCCGGCCGGGGTGGCCGAGCGGTTCTAGGCGTTACAGTCTGGAACCGCGCGACCGCTACGGTCGCAGGTTCGAATCCTGCTTCGGGCATGGATGTGTGTGACGTCCTTAGGTTAGTTAGGTTTAAGTAGTTCTAAGTTCTAGGGGACTGATGACCTCAGATGTTAAGTCCCATAGTGCTCAGAGCCATTTTGAAAATAAAATATACCTTGAGTAGTTGCGGCTGGTACACCTATGACCCTTTTAACATTGTTACATCTGATGATGCGGCTTTAGGTTGCGAAAACGAATGTGTATAAATAAAACACTAATTTTAGCAGTTATCTGCGGAATTCTTCTTAATATCATGGCTATCATCAGTTGCAAACGTCCAGAGTATACAATACTTAGTAACACGAAGAGAGTTCCATAAGCAGGGACTTCCAGGGCCAGCCCTAATTCCAGAACCACTCGACAGTGGTGTAAACGCCTGTAACAGGAAACCGTGGGTTGCGGAGCCGTAAAATCTGGACTATGGACCAATGGAAGAAAGTCATTTGGTCGACTGAGTATTCTTTCACACTTCTGACCCAGTTTACGTCGCAAGAGTGAAACAAGTCAGCGGTTCAGTAATAATGTGGGTGGCCATCTCACAGTTTTCCACCGACCGCATGGTTACTCTGCAAGACAGCGTCACTGCCAAGTATTTGTGACCATTTTCGCCGATCGGGTCCATCCCATGTTAGAATGTTCGCTCCCCAATTGCGATGGTGTGATCCCAGAGGTCAGGGCCGCTGTTCACATAGCTCGCATCGTTCAGGACTGGTCTTCCGAGCTCGAAGTGGATTGCCACATCTCTCCTGTCTACCACACTCACCAGATCTCAACAATATTGAGCCTTTGTGGGCTACGTTGGTGAGAAGAGTGTGTGACCGCTATCCATCTCCATTATCGTTACCCGAACTTTCCACTGTTTAGCTGGAAGACTGGTAGAAGATTCAGTGTTTATCTATTCCGAGACGACAGGAAGCTGTTTTGAATGTCAACCGTTTCCCTGCTCCCTGCGACCTTTGTAAACAATCACATCGACGCATATCGAATTAATATCATTAAAAGAATTCGACTCCACAGCGGCTGTCAGATTGAAAGCTGTTCGTTATTTATATATCTCTTCGATAAATTTATCTTTCCCTGAATTCAAACTGTAATAAATAACTACATTTCTTAAAACAGGTTAATTGTCGTTCAAGATAATTCTACCTCCCTCTTCCTTCAGGGGATGTTGGTAAGACGTCAGCAGTCTATCAGATAAACAGCTTAGTCACTGCATGGTTGTGGTGGATTCCTCTGACGATCACACAGACTCCCATATCGATGACATAGTAATAAGCACCCCTGGCGTAAAAAAAACAACTGAAGGAGTTGAAAACAAGTGAGTCGCCATATCCGGATTGAATCTCATTTCGACTTTACAAAAAGTACTCTACGGTATTGGTCCCTTACTTAGCTTGCATTTATCGGGAATCTTCGCCCACCAAAAAATCCAAGTGACTGTGAAAAAGCGCAGGTCACTCCGGTATATAAGAAGGGTAACAGAACGGTCCTGCAAAATTACAGACGAACATCCTTAACATCTACTTGTTGCAAAATTGTGGAATATGTCCTGAATTCGAATGTAATAAAGTTCCTACAGACCCATAGGTTTATGTCCCCTAATCAACGCGGTCTTAAAAACTCAGCTTGTCCTTTTGTCACATGATATCGTGCTAACCATGGATGAAAGGCAACAGACACGTTTCATTTTCCTAGATTTTCGAAAAGCGTTTCTCACGACGCCCCACTGCAGACTATTAAATAAGGTACTAGAATACGTAATACACTACTGGCCATTAAAATTGCTACACCACGAAGATGACGTACTACAGACGAGAAATTTAACCGACGGGAAGAAGATGCTGTGATATGCAAATGATTAGGTTTTCAGAGCATTCACACAAGGTTGGCGCCGGTGGCGACACCTACAACGTGCTGACATGAGGAAAGTTTCCAACCGATTTTTCATACACAAGCAGCAGTTGACCGGCGTTGCCTGGTGAAACGTCATTGTGATGCCTCGTGTAAGGAGGAGAAATGCGTACCATAACGTTTCCGACCTTGATAAAGGTCAGATTGTAGCCTATCGCGATTGCGGTTTATCGTATCGCGACATTACTGCTCGCGTTGGTCGAGATCCAATGACTGTTAGCAGAATATGGAATCGGTGGGTTCAGGAGGGTAATACGGAACGCAGTGCTGGATCCCAACGGCCTCGTATCACCAGCAGTCGAGATGACAAGCATCTTATCCGCATGGCTGTAACGGATCGAGCAGCCACGTCTCGACCCCTGAGTCAACAGATGGGGACGTACCCAAGAAAACAACCATCTGAACGAACAGTTCGACGACGTTTGCAGGAGGATGGACTATCAGATCGGAGACCATAGCTGCGGTTACCCTTGACGCTGCATCAGAAACAGGAGCGCCTGCGATGGTGTACTCAACGACGAACCTGGGTGCACGAATGGCAAAACGTCATTTTCTCAGATGAATCCAGGTTTTGTTTACAGCAGCATGATGGTCGCATCCGTGTTTGGCGACATCGCGGTGAACGCGCATTGGAAGCGTGTATTCGTCATTGCCATACTGGCGTATCACCCGGCGTGATGGTAAGGGGTGCCATTGGTTACACGCCTCGGTCACGTCTTGTTCGAATTGACGGCACTTTGAACAGTGGACGTTACATTTCAGACGTGTTACGACCCGTGGCTCTACCGTTTAATCGATCCCTGCGAAACTCTACATTTCAGCAGGATAATGCACGACCACATGTTGCAGGTCCTGTACAGGCCTTTCTGGATACAGAAAATGTTCGACTGCTGCCCTGGCCAGCACATTCTCCAGATCTCTCACCAATTGAAAACGTCTGGTCAATGGTGGCCGGGCAACTGACTCGTCACAATACGCCAGTCACTACTCTTGATGAACTGTGGTATCGTGTTGAAGCTGCATGGGCAGCTGTACCTGTATACGCCATCCAAGCTCTGTTTGACTCAATGCCCAGGCGTATCAAGGCCGTTATTACGGCCAGAGGTGGTTGTTCTGGGTACTGATTTCTCGGGTTCTATGCACCCAAATATTCCCGGAGGCATATAGGCACTCATTTTCCCTCACACTATTTTCGAATGGAACAGGAAAGGAAATGAATAGTAGTGGTACAGGGCACCCTCCGCCACGCACCGTACGGTGGCTTGCGGTGAATGAATGTAGATGTAGATTGTTTATGGGCTGATCAGTTAGAAATTCTATGGCTTACATTTTTAACTTAGCTAGTCAGTATCACGGACGAACCTTGCACATTCAGTGGACGATTTATCTAGCTACGAGACGAGAGCCGGCCGAAGTGGCCATGCGGTTAAAGGCGCTGCAGTCTGGAACCGCAAGACCGCTACGGTCGCAGGTTCGAATCCTGCCTCGGGCATGGATGTTTGTGATGTCCTTAGGTTAGTTAGGTTTAACTAGTTCTAAGTTCTAGGGGACTAATGACCTCAGCAGTTGAGTCCCATAGTGCTCAGAGCCATTTGAACCATTTTGAACGAGACGAGATGTCCAAAATGTGTGTGAAATCTTATGGGACTTAACTGCTAAGGTCATCAGTCCCTAAGTTTACACACTACTTAACCTAAATTATTCTAAGGACAAACACACACACCCATGCCCGAGGGAGGACGTGAATCTCCGCCGGGACCAGCCGCACATTCCATGACTGCAGCGCCTGAGACCGCACGGCTAATCCCGCGCGGCGAGACGAGATGCGGCAAGCAAAACATCGTCCAGTGTGCTAACTTAAGTAGCATTAGTTGATTGTTCCGTCGTTTCATGATAGTATAT
This sequence comes from Schistocerca nitens, assembly GCF_023898315.1. Taxonomy (NCBI): domain Eukaryota; kingdom Metazoa; phylum Arthropoda; class Insecta; order Orthoptera; family Acrididae; genus Schistocerca; species Schistocerca nitens. Next base: position 695,924,313 of record NC_064615.1, on the reverse strand, counting down.
TCTACACGTTATGAATGGAAATACACACCAAACTGGTGTAACATTCTATTTATGTTTCTCCCTGATGATGGCATCATAGCCGGAAACCAGTTTGAAATAAATAATACGCTAGTGTTGTGTATGTTTTCATTCAAATTGTGATCAGCTAATGATGTAACATAGCACAATTACGATCACTTCATTGTCAGTGTAAGTAGGCACAAAATTAAGACGCCTCCCTTTCGCGTAGTGAGTCTGCCTGAGCTTTCAGCTGGAAATACAGAGGCCTTAGGTCAAATCAAGATTCCTCCTTTCATGATAACGAGGTGTGTTGTTAAGTACTCAAGTCTAATACTGCAACTTGCTTTCTGAAAATTGTGCTTTCTTAAAACCTAATCTGATGCTATTTCATCGGCTTCTCTGCTATGGTACAAAATGTGACACGCGAGGTTGCTACTGATGTTTTTGGGTCATAAGAAGAAATTTAGAGGTGTGGTAGTAGAGATGTTGCATTGCAACTGCCAGTGGAACATCGTACACGTGGCGTGGAGAGGAATGTTTTCTGAGAGTATGTTAGTAATTAGATTCTTTAAAAAATGGTCTTAATTCCTTCTTGAATGATAACAGAGGTGGACGCAGCTCTTGTTACCCTGAAATAAAGAACAAAGGGCGACTTAATGGCTTATGCGAGCAAATATTCGGAAAACTGGGAAGAAGCTCCTAATGGAGAGAAAGTAAACTCATTTATACGGATGAATGAGAAAGAAACGTCCCGAATTTTTTTTGAGGAGCCGTAGCAGTTTCCCATTCAGCTTCGTTAAAACCGTTGTCTGTGAAGGAAAGTTCTTGCAGAAACGTTTCTTTCGCCAAGGTCGTTTGATGTAACTTTTCTGCGCTGTATTTTCACAGAAAAACCACTACCTTCTACCCGTTACAAGCTTAGGAATAACAAAGCTAAAACACACACACACACACAGACAGACAGAGAGAGAGAGAGAGACAGGTACACATACACAGGGAGACAGGGAGAGATGGGGAAAGGGAGAGTTTCACGTGGGTACGTACGATGGATGAAGAAGGACTAATTTCTAAAGGGTACGGCTGAAATAATATTCCCCAACATACTTAAATGTCTCTTAACTTACTCGTAGGGGTGTTTCCTTCTTCTGTATGAGATCGAAGTTTGCTAAAACTTGCCTCAGAAATCAATGCATCAGCAATATAAAATGTTTTTGATGGTCCCATAGCGTCAGTATCAGTAAGAACGATAGACGGCGCCGCTGAAGCCACCTTAATGCATTGTTTCCATTTCACGGTAACTTACATCGCTTCAGTGCCCTTGTAGCAACAAGCTTAATACGATTTTCTGTATCATCGATCTACTATGTGTACCTCTCGTAGCCGGCCGGTGTGACCGAGCGGTTCTAGGCGCTTCAGTCTGGAACCGCGCGACCGCTACGGTCGCAGGTTCGAACCCTGCCTCGGGTATGGATGTGTCTGATGTCCTTAGGTTAGTTAGGTTTAAGAAGTTCTAAGTTCTAGGGGACTGATGACCTCAGATGTTAAAGCCCATATTGCTCAGAGCCATTTTTTTTTTTTTTTGTACCTCGTTTCCGAAAACCGCCACCATCATTTGCTGAAGTCAGCAGTAAGTGTGAAACTTAGATTAAAACTGTGTGCCGAACCGAGACTCGAAGTCGAGACATTTGCCTTTTTTGGGCAAGTTCAAAATGGTTCAAATGGCTCTGAGCACTATGGGACTTAACATCTGAGGTCATCAGTCGCCTAGAACTTAGAACTACTTAAACTAACTAACCTAAGGACATCACAAACATCCATGCCCGAGGCAGGATTCGAACCTGCGACCGTAGCAATGGCTCTGAGCACTATGGGACTCAACTGCTGAGGTTATTAGTCCCCTAGAACTTATAACTAGTTAAACCTAACTAACCTAAGGACATCACACACATCCATGCCCGAGGCAGGATTCGAACCTGCGACCGTAGCGGTCTCGCGGTTCCGGACTGATGCGCCTAGAACCGCACGGCCACCGTGGCCGGCTTGGGCAAGTGCTCTACCAATTGAGCTACCCAAGCACAACTGACAACCCGCCCCCATAGCTCAATTCTGGCAGTACATCGTTTCCCACCTTCCAAACTTCATTCTGGGAACGATAAGCGTATTTGTTGTTTTATTTTAAACTGTTTTTATATATAGCACAGCCACCAAAATTATGTCCTATAGTCAAAAACACATTTAGTTAGTTACTGTTTTGACGTGAAAACATCTATTGATTCGTCTGTCTAACTGTCTAGCGTGGCAAATTACCGTCAGATTTAAATCTTAAATAACTACGAGGAGAATACCTGAACAATGATAGAGATCACACGGACAGATCACGTACATACGTTTTTGTCGCGCAGTATTTGTTTTACCTTTGACGTCAACGTATCATATTAAGTGTCTGCGCGTGACTGGTACGAATTGTCTTCTGTTAAGCTATACCGTAGGTGCAGCGTGGAAACGCGTTTAGCTAAGACACTTATTTGGTTGTCACGGTCAAGAGCTGGCCACTTTTTCAGTAAAGAGATTTGTTTGACAATAGCGTGGATAAACACGTGCTCATAGCTCTTGAGGCATGAATTTTAGCCGGCCGGTGTGGCCGTGCGGTTCTAGGCACTTCAGTCTGGAACCGCGTGACCGCTACGGTCGCAGGTTCGAATCCTGCCTCGGGCGTGGATGTGTGTGATGTCCTTAGGTTAGTTAGGTTTAAGTAGATCTAAGTTCTAGGGGACTGATGACCTCAGATATTAAGTCCCATACTGGTCAGAGCCATTTGAACCATGAATTTTAGAGCTCACATTGATACCTTCACCCTTCTCCATCATCCCTGAAAGTTTGTAACATCATCACGGAATGTAACGGAGAAAGGTGTCGCGGAATAGAGAGCCGCAGTACATTTCTGCACAAACGTGTCGTAGATCATATGACAGAAGTCGACAAACGAGTCGAGTTGAAGAATACTGTGGAAACAGCACTACATTAGTAGAATGGTTCAAATGGCTCTGAGCACTATGGGACTTAACTTCTGAGGTCATCAGTCCCCTAGAACTTAGAACTACTTAATCCTAATTAACCTAAGGACATCACACACACCCATGCCCGAGGCAGGATTCGAACCTGTGACCGTAGCGGTCGCGCGGTTCCAGACTATAGCGCCTACATTAGTAGACACTATCGTGTTGGAAATAGAGAGTTACTGTTGTTCATCGCTTTCCGTGTTGATATATAAGCACCACCATTCTGGCCACAGACAAGAGAATAGGGCCCGACCGATTTCCGGGTCATCTGTCAGGCAAAGGTGTCATGTGGGCGCAGTATGAGGGGGGGGGGGGGGATTTAGCCCACCGCACTCAAGGGCACTCTCGGGTTAGCAGACCTGGTACCACTACCACTCGGACTTCTTCAACTGGCATCACGAGACTGAGTGCTGCTCAGTCCTAGACTCAAGGAAAAATCTCTGGTTGCATTTTCTCATATTGAGAAATCTGAGGGAGCGATCTGTTTTACTTAGTAAAAGCTTTTAAAACCAAGGCCGCGTAAGTATTTCTTTTTTTACAATAACCGGATTCGACAGTCGTTGCTGTCATGCACACATCTTCAATTTTCTTTTTATGAAACGTGTTAATTCTGTGCTGAAACGTCACGTGAAGTCATGTTCGCTGATAAAATTTAGTACATTGTACAAAAGGTTTCTCGTAAATAAAACTTGAAATTGAAATTTGTGGTAAGGTCTTATGGGACCAAACTGCTTAGGTCATCGGTCCCTAACCTTACGCACTACTTAATTTAACTTAAACTAACTTACGCTAAGGACGACACACACACACATGCCCGAGGGAGGACTCGACCTCCGACGGAGAAAGCCGCGCGGACCGTGACAAGACGCCTGAGACCGCGTGACTACACCGCGCGGCCAATGAAACATGTAAATTCAACACGGTCCTTATTCACATGGCCATATACACGCATATAGCGCGCACAGAGGATTGTTTTGTCGGTCGTAGCAATCATCTGTGAGATCTAAATTTATGGATGTGGCCATTTGCAAGACGTTTTTTTTTTATTTTAAATGTTTTAATTTTGAAAAACCTGGGTATAATGTAGCACATTATACACAGACTTGTCAAAAATAAAACATCCATATGTATAGCTCGCGCAGATGAGGATAAATTGTGCTACATTTTATTTAGTAACATGACAACTTGGTGTTACTTTCCATCTCAGACTGAACACGTTTTTTTGAAGATGTGTTGATGATAACAACGTCTATCGATACTGGTTGTTGCAAATAAAGAAATATTTATGCGATCTTTGGTTTAGAAAGTTTTCACCAAAAATCTCTGGCAGTACGGGAATGGAACGTCTACGCATACATTAAGCTTACAGGTTAATATTCCGAGTGTGCACTCTACGTTGTGATATAGATCTTATCCCACAAGAATTTTACTATATTATTTGAAAAATAATTACATGTGCCTATACTTCCCCACAAGAATTTTGCTTTGGTGTATCAGGTGTTGTAAAACAAATGACTTATTTGCATTCAATAACACTTCCACTGTCTCGAGGCTTTTCACTCCAGTGAATAGATTGTCAGAGCCTTTTATAACTGTTCATTTCAATCTCTTTCGTGCGAAAGGACATTTCAAAAAAATACAAGATTATTAAGAGAGAATCAGGGAGAAAGTCACAGGAAATTACTCTGTTTCTTCGGCAGAGAACATGGGCATTATGAAAGGCAGTTCGTCTGTAGAATTTCGTTAAGAATTTTTTTTTCAGTAAGGGAGAAATTCAGTTCAGGTAGTTCAGAAAGGAAATGAAAGTACAAAGAAGGTCTGTTACTGAAAATAATTTGATAAATTACCATTTTTGTCATGTCTCTTTCAGAAGTAAAGAAAATGTTATGAGCATCATGAGGACCTGACCGAATTCAAAGAGTGTCTAATTTTTGGTCTCCATTTGGATGGCAGGTCGAATCGTACAATACTCAGATATGTTAGGTATTCGGATGCGATAGTAGCCCGATGTCAGGCTGCTTGGAAACGTGATTGCAGGCATAATCATCTCCAATGTTCCGGTCGACAGCGTCTGGCCACAAGAAGAGAAGATCGCCGTGCTGTACACCAGGCACGTTATAACTCCCTCACACCCACGCCTGCCATTCAGGAGTAAGAGGCTGACACCTTACAGCATTCTATGTCATCCCGAGCCATTGATTGGAGACTAGCAGCAGCAGGAATAGGGTACTACCGTCCCATGCGTACGTTGATATTAACGTCACATCACAAACTACTGAATCTGTGATAGTGCTGCAACCAGGAAGCACGGAGTGCTGATGAAAGGCGTCGGATTGTGTTCATTGATGAATCATGATTCCGCACTATCTCGGATTACCATTTTCGCAGCGTATGGCGGCGCGTCGGAAGAGGTCCCGTTCTTCTGTTTCTGACCATAATATTAATACATGAACACGGAAATTTAAGTACCGACTCTTAACATTAATTGTACAAGAAGGCGAATGATGCTTATATAATTCGAAAAGTACATTGCTACACATGTGCACAGAGAAAAAATAACGTGTGTATGTAGCCTTTAGGAGTGCGAAAAGGTAGTAGAAGCTTTCAGATGCATAACACTGGTGTGACATTCTCTATCACGCACTAAAATCTGCAATACCTGAAGATCGAAGACTGAAGAACTACCAACCTCTGCCCTGCGCACTAATCAGGTGCTATGGTAGTGGAAATGCCGTGTGGCAAGGGCCTCCCGTCGGGTAGACCGTTCGCCTGGTGCAAGTCTTTCGAGTTGACGCCACTTCGGCGACTTTCGTGTCGATGGACATCAAATGATGATGATAAGGACAACACAACACCCAGTCCCTGAGCGCAGAAAATCTCCGACCCAGCCGGGAATCGTACCGGGCCGTTAGGTATGACATTCCGTCACGCTGACCACTCAGCTACCACAGGCGGACAGGTGATATGGCAGAAATGACACACGGAAGTGGGGCTTTCATTTTTACATGGTTTATTTGCAGTAAAACATGCATACCGGACAGCAGCATTGCACCAATTGCTAGGTTGATGATGCTGTAAGAAGTGAAAATCGAGATATGGTAGAAAAGATGTCTGAAAATAACGAATATTGGCATCGTTATTTCCCTAACTTTTCTGTAAGAGTAACTGTGTGGTCATTTGCCACTATTAACATAAAATTTGAAGTGAGTTCCTAATTTTTTTCCTTTTTCATTTTGAATAACAACGACTTCCGACCTCCCTTATTATGCGGAAACTATATTTGTTTTGGGATATGCTTAGAAGGAGAATGCAGAGGGGTCCGAGTGAAAGACGCACTGCAAGACACACAGTAGTAATCTGGACATTTATAATGGTAATGCATCTGTTTCATTAAGCGATCATAATACTAATACGTAAGAACCCAAAATTGTAGCATTGATTTTTAAAATTAACTATATAAGGAGGCCAATGAAACTTACCTAATTCCAAAGGAACTTTGCCGCAGATGTGCACAAAAGGAAAAAAAAAAATCATGTATATATATAGCCATTAAGAGAGACACGCACAGTCATGAGAAAGGTTTTCCTTTCTCTGACATTGCTACCAACTTCCACAAAACGTAACGATCAAGTGCTATAGTAGAAACGGCACACAAAAGTAACAACGTTTCGTGAAGGTGCATTTTAGGGACGTCCATGTTTAAATATTGCAGATAATTCATCTACAGTAACACACGTATCAGGACAGGTACAGTGCAGCGACTGCTATGTCGTTGATGTTGTGAACATTGCAAACCAAACGTAGTGACGAAGCTGTCGGGTACAACAAACGTTGTTCATTGGCGTCGCTTTTTCACTTACTTTGGTCTAAGACTACACGAAACTAACTCTGTTCGTTTGTCGCCATCACCACAAAATGTAGAGTGTTCCTGATTTTCAATACTTTCATTCTGTGTAGCGACAACGTCCTTGTATTGTATTTTATTGAACTGTGGACCTAGAAACGACGGAGAGGCTTCGTCCCCGCCGTAGCCCTCAGTGGTTGACAACCCCACAGCAGGCTACAGCAGTCCACTCACCCCACCGCCGCCCCACACCGAACCCAGGGTTATTGTGCGGTTCGGCCCCCAGTGGATCTGCTGGGAACGTCTCACACCACACGAGTGTAACCCCAAATGTTTGCGTGGCAGAGTAATTATGGTGCACGCGTACTTGGAGACAGTGTTCGCGCAGCAATCCCCGACGTAGTGTAACTGAGGCGGAATAAGGGGAACCAGTCCGAAGTCGCCGAGGCAGATGGAAAACCGCTTTAAAAACTATCCACAGACTGGCCGGCACACGGGACCTCGACACTAATCCACCGGGGGGATTCGTGCCGGGGTCCTGCAAGTCTTCCCGCCCCGAAAGCAGTGTGTTAAACCCCACGACGAACTGGGCGGGTACAACGTCCTTTATTATAAGGTCACTATATTTGTTTTAGGCTATGCCCCGAAGAAGAATATTAACGGACGCACTGAAAGAAAAAGATCTAGAGGGACAAAGTGTAGAGAAAGTAATAGGAATAATGCAGATGTTGATAATTCTATTGTCGTTCTGAGAGATATATTTAAATATGTACTGAACATAATTTCAAATAATTTGGAAATTTTAATAGCGGTTTCATGCATTTACAAAGCAGATATTGTAATGCCTAGAATTTCCATCTGAAGTGACTTTACGCTTTAGAACTGCATTCACTTTATGTTGTCCTAAGGGAAAAATTAATCTGCCGCGATTAACACAAAATTTATTTTTCGATGCAGTGTATCAAAGACTCCCTTCAAATGATCGAACAATTGAAAATAAGGAGTTATTTCTACAATACAAGTAGTTATAATGTAGTGTTTGCCACGGATCAGTTCTGCGGTTAAAATTTCAGACACTTTGAGATACATGACAGATGAAGTCCACCGAAGCAGCTGATCGAATTTCAACCACAGGCGTTACTAGTTATTATTACTCTGCGAGCAGTTCTGATGTCATCTCTGCCACTGGCAGTAAGCCAGTTATAATGGTTGCGCGTAAAGCTTGTTTCAGCAGAGGATACAGCGGCTCTGTGACGCCCTTCCCAACCGGATCAGTGCACGCATCCAGGTCAGAGAAGGTGCACCGTCATACTGATAGGTGGGCTCATACTGCCAAGCTCTTTGTGAAGTCGCTTTTGAAATCACCTTAATAATATCACCCACCCTCTCAACCAGTGGAGTTTCACTTCTTTTCCTCCTCACATCTTGGATGGCTCACTTTTCTTGTCAGGCGGTGTAGCTCAAATATTGTATCCCACAGTTGTTTCCATTCCGTCATGAATATTACTGCCGTTTCACGTGTAAATTAGTAGGTCCACGTCCTTGATAACTTCAGCACACAATTAAAGATCGAGTTGATTGGTTGTATAGCACAACAAATATGCAAGAGGACCATAGAAACCGAATAGTCGGTCTACAAGTGTTATTTTTTCTGAATTAACGTTTCTTGCCTGGAAATCGGATAAATATTTCCAAAATGTCTTCGCTGCAGAAATAGCTTTTCGTACAGTTGCGATTACGTAGAAGTTGCAGCCCGGCAAGCATTTCCCGTAGTGATTGGGACCGGGCTATTTCCCGCTGGAGCAGACGCGGCTGTCTGGCATCGGGTCCTTCCGCTGGCGAGCTTAACAGCCTCCCAGGACGAGCTACTTCGCATCGATTTATGGCGCTGGTGATTGCGCCGTAACAAAGTTGGTCCCGGAACACCAGCTTTGCGCTCATCTCGCCGGGACACGTAAACACCAAACCCCGCAGCTAAGTCTGCGTCACGCGGTGCCGCAATCCAGTCACACGCCTTCATTACCACTCTATGAGCTCAGTAATACTACGTCATACATAAACTGTTCTCCCACCTACACTGTAGACTGGTGTTTCACCCGCGTGAGATATTCTACAAGAGGCGCTTCTCAACAGGCAGTTTCCCTTACCTAGAGCACAATGACGAAAGACAGTAACCAAAAATTATAATTTAAGAATAATGAAGAAAGAAGATACTCATAAACATTTTTTGGAAGGGTGAGGAAAGCAATGTAACCATAACAAATCTGCCAAACATATTGTTAACAAAGTTATGATTGCAGAAAGACACATAAAAACATATCTGCACTAGGAAATCTCTTGCACAACAGCAGAACAATTATAATAATTTAGCACTGAGTACCTCACGTGCCTCGTGAAGTAGTAGTGGATATCGGAACTTACCAAACATTCATCTGTTAGGGCACCATGATATAGGCAATGTCGTGCCTGAATAGGAAGTGTGGGCGAACAACATTCTATTAGAACTACTGATAGCCTTGGGAGAGCCAACCCTGACAAAACTCTTCCATCTGGTGAGCAAGATGTATGAGACAGGAGAAATACCCTCAGACTTCAAGAAGAATATAATAATTCCAACCCAAAGGAAGCAGGTGTTTACAGATGTGAAAATTACCGAAGTTTAATAAGCCACGGCTGCAAAATACTAACACGAATTCTTTACAGGCGAATGGAAAAAGTGATAGAAGCCAACCTCGGGGAAGATCAGTTCGGATTCCGTAGAAATGTTGGAACACGGGAGGCAATACTGACCTTACGACTTATCTTAGAAAATAGATTAAGGAAAGGCAAACCTACGTTTCTACCATGCTTAGAGAAAGATTTTGACAATCTTGACTGGAATACTCTCTTTCAAATTCTGAAGATGGCAGGGGTAAAATACAGGGAGCGAAAGGCTATTTACAATTTGTACAGAAACCAGATGGCAGTTATAAGAGTCGAGGGGCATGAAAGGGAAGCAGTGGTTGGGAAGGAAGTGAGACAGGCTTATAGCCTATCCCCGATGTTATTCAATCTGTATATTGCGCAAGCAGTAAAGGAAACAAAAGAAAAACTTGGAGTAGGTATTAAAATCCATGGAGAAGAAGTAAAAACTTTGAGGTTCGCCGATGTCATTGTGATTCTGTCAGAGATAGCAAAGGACCTGGAAGAGCAGCTGAACGGAATGGACAGTGTCTTGAAAGGAGGATATAAGATGAACATCAACAAAAGCAAAATGAGGATAATGGAATGTATTCGAATTAATCGGGCGATGCTGGGGGAATTAGATTAGGAAATGAGACACTTAAAGTAGTAAATGAGTTTTGCTATTTGGGGAGCAAAATAACTGATGATGGTCGAAGTAGAGAGGATATAAAATGTAGACTGGCAATGGCAAGGAAAGCGTTTCTGAATAAGAGAATTTGTTAACATCGAGTATAGATTTAAGTGTCAGGAAGTCTATTCTGAAAGTATTTATATGGTATGTAGCCATGTATGGAAGTGAAACGTGGACGATAAATAGTTTGGACAGGAAGAGAATAGAAGCTTTCGAAATGTGGTGCTACAGAAGAATGCTGAAGATTAGATGGGTACATCACATAACTAATGAGGAGGTATTGAATAGAATTGGGGAGTAGAAAAATTTGTGGTACATCTTGACTTGAAGAAGGAATCGGTTGGTAGGGCGTATTCTGAGGCATCAATGGATCTGCAATTTAGTGTTGGTGGGCAGCACGGAGGGTAAAAATCGTAGAGGGAGACCAAGAGACGAATATACTAAGCAGATTCAGAAGGATGTAGGCTGCATTAGGTACTGGGAGATGAAGAAGCTTGCACAGGATAGAATAGCATGGAGAGCTGCGTCAAAACATTCTCTGGACTGAAGACTACAACAACAACATACAGTACCATAACTCTTTACTTCATTTTACAGGCTGGTTCCCTTACCTAGAATGGTTCAAATGGCTCTGAGAACTACGGGACTTAACTTCTAAGATCATCAGTCCTCTAGAACTTAGAACTACATAGACCTAACTAACCTAAAGACATCACACACATCCATGCCCGAGGCAGGATTCGAACCTGCGACCGTAGCGGTCGCGCGGTTCCGGTTGTAGCGCCTAGAATCGCTCGGCCCGTAACCTAGAACACAATGACAAAAGTCAGTAACCCAAAATCATAATTTAAGAATAATGAAGGAAGAAGATATTCATAAACATTTTTTTGGAAGGGTGAGGAAAGCAGTCTAACCACAAGAATTCTGCCAAACCAGGTTAAAGAAGGTATCATCACCAACACATACCACTTGTTTTATATTTTTACATCCATTTAGTTCACCACTTTTTCCTTATCCTAGGCTTGCGTTTTCGAAATGATTTTCTCTGCATTCTGGCGTATTTTGACGTGACTTTCGACCTCTTGGACGGTTGAATATTTTTATTACAACTGGAGAGCGTTGGGTTGTCTACTGGTTATCGCTTGAAAGTATGTTCTGAAATAAATGTGAGTACATAATTTTACTATATAGTTTCGTATACAGTTCAACTGCATTTTAACCAAAGCAGGTCAGCTTTCAGCATCTCCAAAAAGACATCCCAAGGGATGAAAGCAACCGAATAAATTTTGGCCAAGAACTTCCCATAAATTACTCCTTCAAGGTACACATTAAATTCAGTCCCGGTAAGAACACAATAAGAATAATAAACTAAAGACCATTTTTTATCTCCTTCCCAGTGTGACAGTTCAATGTAATTCATTTACTTATTGCATTATTCATTCTGAAAAGTAAGTCTCATGTATCTGCCTAGTAACCATATGTAAAATTTACGATATGTCTACATTTGAGAGAAAAAAGAAAAAAAAATCATTTTACTGACCTTCACGGTATCTCAGTTATCATTTTGTGTATTCTTGTCAGTCGCTACCCCACAAGATACATAAGTACCTATGTAAAATTTTAAAACGGTCATTGCATGCCTTTAAAACAAAAGAAACGAACTAGTGTGACTCATTCCGGCTGATAAGCCAACACTTTCCCTATCAGACTTCGCAGCTTTTAGCTGAGCGGGCCAACCTGGTGGTGGCGTAATTCTGCTGTGTCGGCCGGAAAAGTGCTGATGCGACGTGTCGGAACCTACCAACCCGGTGCAGTAGAATTTTTATCTCAAGCCGCCATACAGGGGCCCCTCTATGCGACTGGAGTCGCCGCCATATCAAAATAGGACCGGGACGAATGTGTATAAATAATAATTAAACGGCAGCGCAGTCAGCTGCTGCCCACGTCGATAGGTCAGGTCATCATGTCTTTCCCGGAAGTAACAGCTGGCGTGCACTGTTTTGGTTTCGAGGGGCGGAGGGTGACAGCCGGGGGTGTGGGGGAGGGGGCGTGTTGCGAATCCACGTCCTCCTGTCCTGACGCTAGCTCACCTGCTCAAAATGATGTCACCATTTTTAATATCCCGCGTCTGTAAGGGACTGGAAACGATGTTCTTTATCGTGATACCATACCAGAGGTTGCAGTGATGTCGACATTCTGTTCCACCCACTGTGCATAGATTTTCCGTAACTTCAGATGTTCTGTCATGATGGCGTGAGCGGTACCGTGACTGATGCTCGACATGAGCCAAATGTCTTCCATTGTCCGCCGTCGGTCATTTCTGACGGCACCATCCACAGCTGCAATGACAACAGTAATGGTACGATGACCCTGTCTTGGCCGACTGCTGTCTTTCAATGACAGCCTACCTTCCCGAATCTCATTCCTAGTAGACACAAGTACATGTGACATACTGTGTTCAGCATACGCAACAAACAATCGCTCGTGAATTTCGCTTCCTGACACATCTTGCACGCTCGAAAACCGCACTACACCTCGCTCTTCCTCCTCACCAGCCTCCATAGCGAAGTCGGAATTACACATGACTCCCTAATAACACGTCAAGCAAATTTAACAAAAAACTGGCACAGTTAGGGTGTTCTTTCCTGATACTCAATAGAGGGAAGTTCTACATTACATACATTCGTACACACACACACACACACACATACACACACACACACACACACACACACACACACACACACACACATATATATATATATATATATATATATATATATATATATATATATATATATATATATATATATATATATATATATATATATACACCTGCGTTATCAAACGTCGGCCCCATGCTCGTTACATAGTCTCGTTGTCATTTGACTGCCCCTCAAAAAAATGTGTACTAAATAAGTGAAATTTCGAAGTTACAGAGACACAAATACTGGTCCTCTTTTTCGGAATTACATGACACTTCAATAAAATATGGAAAGAAATATACCACATTAGTATTCCAGTATTCACACATCATACCAAGTTAAGCAGTAGCAAATTCTACATTTATGTGGCGATAGTGTACCAATTAGTTTATAATAACGAAACACGTGTTGTGGCAAAAATTAGAAATTTCTCCTATTTGCACAAGTTAATTTAAAATACCTTCATAAAATATAAGTACCGGTTGATTATAACTAAACTTTTCCAATTTAAGACGTTATAACACGGAAACTAATTACCGTACGACTGCCAAACTTGGTAGCATTAATGTCTATAATATTGGGTGCATGATTTCCATGCGTTACAGCCACCAGGTGTTGTCATCAGTCATCGCGATTGATAGTCGCAGTGCACTTGTTGACGTGTCAGCATGAGCTTGGACAAAAGAAGCAGACCAGTATTGGTGAAGCTCTTTTATCAAAAGAACAGTGATGCTGCAGCTGCACATCGAGAATATCGCCGGCTGAAAGGATTACGGAAGGGTCTCCTTTCCCCACTTGCTGTACAGGGCATGGTGAAGAATTTCGAATCAAGTGGAGACCTGGGCGTGTCTCCGCGAACATGCCGACGACCGGTTGCACCGCAAGTGGTTCATCAAATATTTGTTGCTATGGCTGACAACGCTGCGCGCAATTCCCAATCGTCAGGAAGTGCGCGTGCTGTGTCAGTACAGTTGAACATCATGTGGTCCATTGTACGGAAGGTGCTTCGGGCCATTCTCATATGGCACCAGTACAAGATCCATATTGTACAGCAGCTTGCACCACAGGACGCAATGTTGATAGTAAGCAAACGGTTCTGCAAGGCAGGTTTAAGACACCACGCACAGACGAGGAAGCATGACATGGCGCGCATTATAAACAATTGTGAAGACGGTTGTGAAGTAATCAGGCACTGCATAGGGCTCTGATGTGCAATTACCAACCTGTTGATTTCAGTTACAGCAGCGCTCTGCAACCTGTATGTGTGGGCGTAAGTGGGCTTGAAGAAGCTGGCGCTGTAATTATTAAGAAACACTCCACTCGTCCCCTCAGCTGGGCCACGTCAGAGGTATAAGGAAGGAGTATAAATAAGGGATCACAGGGTCTCAAAGCTAGCTGTCGCGCAACCATTCTGTCCAGGTATGGAAACAAAGAGAATTACGATTGTTCAAGTTGCAGGCCACCCACGACGACCACCTGGTCCACAATGGACCATCTGGTAATGAATCTCGATGGCTAGCCAGCCCTATGAATCAAGTGTCAAGCTCCATTGTAGAGATGCGCCTCAACCGTGGCAAGATGGGTCCAAAACTTGGCTCTGCATGGGTTCAGGAGGCAGGAGAGCGGCCAGCTTCCACTGTCTCGTGGTAGTAGAGTCTCAGTAGCTCCAGTCGCCAGTGCAGGGTGGCTCGGTCGGTGATTGAGGGCAGCCTCGAGACTGGGAGGCCGCGAGCTAACGCCCCTTCTGCGCCCTTGCAGACGGTCCCTTACAGTCCATGGGCTTGTAAGGTTGTTCATGCGTTCCCCCACATCCAGCACTAAGGTTTGGCGAGACAGTTGTTTTGATGAGATGGTGGATGAGGCAGTGACATTCGATGTGTCTCTGGAGGTATCAGCTCAGCACACTGCGGTGTGGTAAATGTAAATGTCGTGTGTCTAGGGCCTCCCGTCGGGTAGACTGTTCGCCGTGTGCAAGTCTTTCGATGAGGATGAAATGATGAAATGATGATGATTAGGACAGCACAACACCCAGTCCCTGAGCGGAGAAAATCTCTGACCCAGCCGGGAGTCGAACCCGGGCCCTTATGGGTGACATTCTGACGCGCTGACCACTCATCAACCGGGGGCGGACTTGCGGTGTGGTGAGTCTAGTTTTATTTAAGTTTTTTTTTCTCTTTTGCTCTCGGTGTCAATCGTGCGAGTTAGGTTACGTGACATTTAGTGTTACTTTTGCGAAGCTGCAGGAACCCTTGAACTTACATTTATTTAGAGGTAATGGTGGGCATAATGTAGTGCCAGTGAGTTATCTATTTCGTAATTTGCCTGGACACAGTTTGACGTGTACGAGAGCTGTAGCGGCTACTTTTCCTGTGTGTAGAAGAACTGGTTCAAAAATGGTTCAAATGGCTCTGAGCACTACGCGACTTAACTTCTGAGGTCATCAGTCGCCTAGAACTTAGAACTTATTAAACCGAACTAACCTAAGGACATCACACACATCCATGCCCGAGGTAGGATTCGAACGTGCGACCGTAGCGGTCGCTCGGTTCCAGACTGTAGCGCCTGAAGAACTGGTCATCTGGCTAGTAGCTGTACTGATTGTAGATTAATTTGAGATTCAATTCTTGAGTGCGGGATGGTTAAACGGGAGTGTGTGATATTTTTTAAACAATTGAATTAAGGTAAAAGTAGAACACGCCAAATGGTGGAAACACGTGCTACTATCACAACCGCAGAAGCGATTGCTGCCATGCATCAGCGAGTTCACTTATTAACAAAGGAACTGGATTACGAGAGGCAGAGTGGAACTTAAGCAGAACTAGAAACTGGAAAAACGAGTCAGATTCAGCCGCAATTTGAGTCAGACGAAAATATGTCAAAACCGAGAGTACCTTCTGTTCCATTTGACCTGGCAGTGGTCGCATTAATTAACCTCTTCTCGGGCAAGGCAACGCAGGGTGTGACATTTTTTATCAAGCATGTTAGGGACAATGCGGAACTCCGCGGATGGTCAGACGAAGTAACCCTCCATGGTGCTAGTATTTTTGCAGGGAACGCCAAAGCATTCGATGTATACCAGGAGCCCTTGACTAGAACGTAAACGTTTCAAGAGTGGCCGCTGGACTGTGCTAGTGGTACCAAAAGAGTAATAATGCGCAGTTGTTCCGCGAACTAAGTATCTTTTCAATGGAGCGCAACGACTCTGTGGAGGCATTCTTGGATAGAATACATATATACAGACCCAGAATGCAGAAGCTAATAGCATGCTGTTGCAGAAGCTGGAAAATATAGCAGTGGACGTTTTCCTACGTGGTATAGCCGCGGAGATGTCACGGAGGGTACGAATGAAAAATTCGGAGGACTTCGCGTCAGCGCTGAGGATTGCAAGACATACAGAGAAGGTGGATACTGCAACAAAGCAAACAGTTGACCACTGTGTGTTCGCTGGTGAAATCAGCTGTCATATATGTGGGCGGGAGGGCCATATAAGGAGACAATGTACACAACCGGAGTGCTGTGCTTGTGGCAGAGTGGGCCGCCGGGCATCTGATAGTGGAAGTAGGAAAGGTGGGAAGCACTGGCAAGGAAAGCAGCTGTTAAACGCAAACGGGCTTGCGTCAACTATCAGAAAGCAGTTCCAAAGACTTAAAACTGTACAAGTTAGTGCACAGACGGAATGCTGCTTATTGGGTTCGGTAAGTGTCAGGAAAGAGAGATTTTTTGTAGCCACAGGGGGGCATGTGTCCATTATCTGTCTGGACTTCGTGGAAAAGACGAGACAGGGACACCAAAGTACAGGTTATGTGACGTTGGCGATAATAGTGCTGAAACACTGACTACTGCAGTACCGAATGATGACTGACTGTTGACTGTTAGTGTTTAACGTCCCGTCGACAACGAGGTCATTGGAGAGCAAGCTCGGGTTAGGGAAGGATTGGCAAGGAAATCGGCCGTGCCCTTTCAAAGGAACCATCCCGGCATTTGCCTGAAACGATTTAGGGAAATCACGGAAAACCTAAATCGGGATGGCCGGAGACGGGATTGAACCGTCGTCCTCCAAAATGCGAGTCCAGTGTGCTAACCACTGCGCCACCTCGCTCGGTACCGAATGATGTTGATGATGTTTGGTTTGTAAGGCTCTCAACTGTGCGTCAGTGCCTGTAAAAAGACCCAGTTTTCACACTTTCAAATTTTTACACAATCCAATCCACACACTATCACGAATGATAATGATTAGGATGAAATGATGAGAACAACACAGATACCCAGTCCCCGGGCATTTTGGCCGAGAATCGAACCCGAGACCCCGTCATCCAGCGGCAGTAACGCTAGTCAATAGACCACGAGCTGCGGACAGGTAGTACTGGAGATTTTGGTTGGGAATACTAAGTTCAGCTAACGCATGGAGGTATTGTCGTGTATAGGAAAAGGTTTTTCAGTGATTCTCGGGCTAGACCTTCTCGACAAACATCATGCTAAGTTTGACCTTTTTCAACACACAGTAGAACTCAGTGGGACTTCATTACAATGGGGGTAAACAGTTGCAACTCAGACAATGCCGCAAGGTTCACCTGTCATGAGGGGTGAGACCAACTGAATTGCGCATGTTTTCAGTAGAAATCGAAGCATAAAATACCAACATATTTGGGGAAAATAGTGTGGATTTCAATGGATACCGATTTGCCAAGAGAAACATTACATGCTGTTCAACACTCTTAAGCAATGAAATGTAGAGTTGGGAAGATCGCAGTGTTTTATCCGCAGGAGTTTGGAGCATGAGAATGACGTAAATGAGGAACAGATGGTTCCAGTTTGTGTGGATAACGTTGGCAGAGGGAAAGTGGCTCTGTCAAAGGATACAGTAATAGCCACGCTGGGAATCTTGAAAGATAAAGACTTCGATAGGTCGAGTCTAGAGGAAAGCAGCAAGCAAACCGTTGACATTGGAAGTAAAGTGGTTCACTTGAAGAGTAGTGACTGGAGGTCTACGGAAAACTTGTTGAGTTTTAGTGATTTAGTTTTTTACAGACGGAAGTTTACCAGTAATCCTGGTGATACATCATCATATACCGACAGTAGATAGCACACCAATTTATGGAAAGCCATACTATGTAGCAAGGAAACTTCAGCTATTAGTAGAAGATTTTATTGACCAACAACTATGGAATGGCATCATAGAACCGAATGATAGCCGCTGGCGTGCGAATATAGTGGTCGTACCAAAGAAGCTGGTGGGCTTAACAAGGAAATATAGATTTTGCTGTGACTTCAGATATCCAAATGCACGAACTATTTAGGATGCTTATCCAATTCCAAACGTCACAGAAACCTTAGATAATCTGGGACAGTGTCAATTCTCAGGACAAGGTACTATCAATTACAACTGGCGCATACGGATAGGCCAAAAATAGCATTTACAGCACTGTTTACCATTTTCATTACGAACGCATGGAGTTTGGAGTAAAGAACTCATCGACAAATTTTCAGCGTTTGTTGGATGGGGTACTGAGAGGATTAAATTCAAAAACTTGTATGGTGTATCAGGATGACATAAACGTAATTTCAAAGGATTTACTGGAACATGGGACGTTTGGAGGATGTCTTTGATGACTATGATCCATAGTTCTTGCGCAAACTCGAGTAAACTATCTGGGACACGTGATTAGTGAACGTCACGTACAGACCGATCCTCGTCTTATAGGCGCAGATCATAACGTTCCGACACCATAAAAATCTGAGCAGGTACAGTCGTTCAGCGGACTCCGTAATTATTATAGATGGTTCGTAAGGGATTTTGCAAAAATTCCAGAGCCTTGAACCAGCAGCTGAAATATGAGGCAAAATACCATTGGTCGCAGGGATGTCAACTGTCATTTCAAAAATTAAAGGAAATGTTAGTTTGATATCGAATATTAGTTTTTCCGGATTTCGAGAAAGAGTTTATCACTTCATGTCAGGCTTCAAATATTTCAGTCGGTTGTGCTTTGGGACAGATGGTGTATGGTCAAGAACATCCGCTAGCTTACACTTCGAGGCAGTAAAGCAATGTGAGGAGTAACTACTCAACGACTGAGATGTTAGCGATCCTGTATGGTATAAGATTTCGCTGTTACCTCTATGGTAGCAAGTTTAAGGTCAAGCCTCACTGATATGGCTGCTTCGTTTGAAAGATCCGGCTAGTAGGCTAACTCAGTGAGCGCTTAAGCTTAATGAATTAGAGTACTAGGTAACCCATAAGCAAGGAAGACGGCATGCAAGCACGGATGCATTAAGAGATATTGAGTACGTTAAGGAAAAAAACGTGGAAGAGCGCCAGGAGGCACAGGCAATGGATAAGGAGTGCCATGCATGTAACTCACAGCCACATTTTGTTATTCATCAGGGTTTGCTGGGCAGAACGACGAGGTGTGGACCACATGTGCGTTTCCAGCAGTTTTTGAGAAGGAAGTTTTGAAGAAAACTCATGACCATATGTTTTCAGGTCACGGATGGCGACGTGCGACGGATATATGTGTAGCAGAGCAGTTTTGGTGGAGGAAGAAGAAGCTAGAGGTGGAGCGGCATGTAAGGGATTGTGTCCCACGTGGTAAAAGGGGCGACATTGCGCATCAGAAAGTGCCGTTGTAATGGTAACTAGAAGTGTCCAATCCATCTTCTATATTGTAGATGGAAGTCCTCCGACTATTTAACAAAACACCTGCAGGGAGTAGGTATGTTCACAAGACCGTCGGTCATTTCTCTCGATTTTTGACAACGGTACCGACGCCAGACCAGCGGGCCAGTACCGTGGCACAGGCGTTAGTAAACAACTAGATATTGCAGCTTTGGATACCTGATACTATAACTACGGATCAAGGTACGAACTTTGTCACAGATTTAATGAAACAACTTCGCTGCGTGTAGCATATATGGGAGCTAAAGACGAGTTCATTTCATCCACAGATAAATGGGAGAACCCAACACGTGCACAAGACAATGCAAAAATGTTGAGTTATTGCGTTAATCCCAGGTACGATGATAGGGGCATCTATCTTCCTTTGTCTTATGCGCCTATAATTCGAAGAAGGTCCATACTGCAATGGGCTTTAAGATGACGTCTCCGTATGACGTCTTGGCTTCTATATGAGGACAGTGTGGTGAGGCGGTAAGGATGTTTGCCAGAAGAATAAGGGAAGTTCGGAGGAAAGTACAGGAGGTGAACACGAAGGTGTTAGAATGACAGGACCAGTCAAAGAGATGCATAGCGAAACTGCCTTATTAATGAGTGGGACAGTGGTGACGGTCACTAATCCGCATACACCAAAGAGAAAACAAAGAAATTTGGAACTAACAAGGGAACCTCCCCATCGCACCCCCCTCAGATTTAGTTATAAGTTGGCACAGTGGATAGGCCTTGAAAAACTGAACACAGATCAATCGAGAAAAAAGGAAGAAGTTGTGTGGAACTATGAAAAAAATATGCAAAATATACAAACTGAGTAGTCCATGCGAAGATAGGCAACATTAAGGATTATCCGAAACCAGGAGAGCCGTGGTCCCGTGATTAGCGTGTGCAGCTGCGGAACGAGAGGTACTTGGTTCAAGTCTTACTTCGAGCGTAAAATTTTATTTTTTATTTTCAGACAATTATCAAAGTTCAGGCACTCACACATAATCAAATTCGCTCTCCAAAATTCCAGGACATGTTCAGATTTGCTTCGACATATGCAGGATTTGACGGTCTACACACGGAAAAATTTGAAAACGTTAAAAACATGTTTTGACAGAGCACAGGGAAAATTGTGTGACTGTGAAACCGTTGGATTCATTTGTTGCAGTTTATGTGACAAACGCTAATGTTTTCATCACTTTTTTGGGAGTAATTCTCACATCCACAAGAAAACCTAAATCGGGCAATGTAGAAGAATCTTTTTACCCATTCGCCAAGTGTACAAGCTATGTGGGTCGACAACATATTCCTGTCGTGTGACGCACATGCCCTCACCAGTGTCGTATAGAATATATCAGACGTGTTTTCCTGTGGAGGAATCGGTTGACCTATGACCTTGCGATTTCGGAGAGGCACCTCCTTTCGTCTACTAATCGCACGGTTTTGCGGTGCAGTCGCAAAACACAGACACTAAACTTATTACAGTGAACACAGACGTCAATGAACGAATGGACAGATCATAATTTTGCGAAAATAAAGAAAAAATTTTCACTTGAGGGGAGACTTGAACCAAGGACCTCTCGTTTCGCAGCTGCACACGCTAACCACGGGACCTTTTTTTTACGCTACCCTTTTTTCCTTTTTTATTTTTTTTTATTTTTTTATTTTATTTTATTTTATTTTGTTTTATTGTTTGTTTGTTTTACATCGTGGTCATCAGCGCCTCTATAGGTTCCAGTCTTTCCATTTCCAATCTCGCCACTACCCGAATGATGATTAGATGATGAGGACAATACACACACCCAATCCCCGGGCGGAAAAAATCCCCGATCCGGCCGGGAATCGAACCCGGGACCCTGTAATGCAGAGGCAGCAGCGCTAGCCACTAGACCATTTTCTTTTATTTTTTAAATTTTTTTTAACAGTAAGGAACTGAAAACTAGTAAGTGCACTCTTTGCGTCGAGTTGGGGACGCACATAACTAAAACCATGCTAATAGTTGTAGAAAAAGGCATAAAGAAAGAGAACAAAGTGCGGGGCGAAGGAAACCATGAAACAAAACTGAAGGGTGGAATCCATACCACCATTAACCAGTGCTACATCTTGCACCGGATGGGAAAACTAAAACTGCGAAGACCTTTTCGCACCGGGGACAAAAAGAGGAAATGGGGCAAATACTGCTACAGAGTGTGAGGGTTCACAACGAAACTCTCCATCTGCTGTATCATCCAGGTAAGACTTCTCGTAATGATGAAAGTAGATCCCACGTTGTACCGTGTAGTGTTCTATCATCGTATTGTAATTTTAGCTTCTCTTACCCGTGATGTTCCAGCTACGTGGAGGGTCGTGGAACGCACTCCACAAACAATTGGAAAAATGTTGTCGATACTTAGGGTTACGGAGGATCTTGCAATGTCGTTCCTGCAAATAGTTCCAAAAGTCTAAAGTGTCCTTAGTGCTGTCTTGAAACAAATAATGCACTGCATGTCCACGAAGCCACGTCATTGCATTAGTTTTAGTGCGTGGGTAATACGTTTCATCCGGGAATAAGATAGTCTTGGGGTCGATACGATTCGGCGTTACCCGAAGGAAGTATGCTGACATTTGCCTCACTAAGTGCCACACTGCCTTAGACTCGCCACAGCTAAGACGGTGTTCATTGTCGTCTTGAACGCCACAGCTCGTGCACGTGGCTGAGTCTACCATTTGGATCGCATGTAGCCTTGATCTGGTCACCTGCTTACCGTTGACAGTGATATACCACGTCGCCGTGACGTCAGTGTCCAGTGTTACGTGGTGAATTGTCCTCCACACTACTCGCCAGTTGACGTTCGGGTACTTCCTCTCCACGACGTCATCGGGTCGTCCACGTTGCAGGACCCTATAAACCGTCTTTGCCGTCGCCAGTTGAGTCGCTGGTAAGGCAAGTCGAACGTAACTGAGTTCGAGGTAAAAGACACCGATGTAGAAGAGCGAGGAGGGGACGTGGTGTATCGGCACAGGCGGCAACAGGGAGGGCGGTTCTAGTTCTTCTATTAACAAACTGGTCAGACTGTCCGGACGGCGGTTCCATAGTTTGACTAATGTGCTCACAAATAGGGCGACCGCTCTGTCATAAACGTGATAAAGGCCAAGCCCTCCCCGATCCGGGGGAAGGGTGAGAGTCTCATATTTGATCTTGAAAAGCATTCCTGAACTCATGAAGGACCCAAAAGCCGCAAGTATACGGCGAGCTAACATCACCGGTATGGGTAATATCTGGGCGATGTGCGGAATGCGTGACGCTAAATGTGTGTTAACATACTGGGTCCGTTGGACGATGTCCAGGGCTCGTAGGCGGTTGTTGGCAATGCCAGTCCGAACATTCCGTGAAAGCCGTCGAAAGTTGTGAGCAGCGGTCCATCGTATATCGTCTGTAAAGTCAATGCCGAGACATTTCAAACTATCTCTGAGCTGTAAGGGGGTGACACTGTTCTCAGACAATCCGACCCCGATGTTCATCGCCACCGATTTTGCGACGTTGATACGACTACCAGTGGCCATGCCATATTTCGTTATCCAATTTAGTGCGCTAGCGGTGTCGTCACCGTTGCGGATGACAATCACTAGGTCGTCAACGTACGCTTTACACCGGAAAGTGTGGCCTCGTAACGTCATACCCGTTAGTCGTTGGCGCAGGCCTCAGAGGAGAGGTTCCATGGCCACTGCGTAAAGTAAAGTGGACAGAGGACACCCTTGGCGTATCGATCGAGAAATGGTGAGGGGCTGCGAAGGTCGGCCGTTGACGATCACCTTGGACGTCGCGCCACGGAGTAGTCGCATGACGACAGTGACGAATGGCTGTGGGTACCGCATATGTTGGAGGACCGCTTCCAAATAGTTGTGGTCCACTCGGTCGAAAGCTTGACTAAAATCGATTGCCGCCAGTGCACCCTTCAGACGACATGCCCTCGCCAGTGAGATCAAGTCACGATATTCACTGAGTGCTGTTTGAATATTATTGTCGCCTCCTAATTACGTTTGATCGGGTGAGATAACATTTCGTAGGGTCTGGCGTATCCGCGCCGCCAACAGTCGAGAAAAGATCTTAAAGTCGCAGTTCAATAGCGTCAACGGGCGGTAGTCCTGCAGTCGTGATCCACCGGACGGTTTGTGAATAGGAATAATCATCCCTTCCACAAGGGCCGCAGGGAGCGGCACGTCCGGGGATAGGAGTTCGTGACAGATGTCCGTCCATCTGGAGGCTAAAATATATTGAAAAGTCCGGTAAAATTCCAAGGGGAGGCCATCAGGACCCGGAGACTTGTTGACAGCTCCTTTTCTAATGGCGTCGATCACTTCTTCTTCTGTAATTTCTTCCATTAAGGTCGCTTCCATTGCCGGGGTGATGGTGCCGTAAATCGTCTGAGAGACGTCCTCCAGTGCTGTCAGGTCAGGGGTCTGAGCGGAATAGAGTTGGGAATAATGATTGTAGAACGCTGTGTTTATGTCTTGTTGCGTGGTGAGGCGATGACCGTCCTCCGTGTCGATGAGGCGTATCAGCGCTCGTTGGCGTCGTTTACGTTCACGAAGGACGTGGAACATTGACGGGCGTTCGCTCGGTATCCGATCCTGCGTCCTCGAGCGGATGACTACCCCCTCTAGGTAGCGTCGCATATGAGCGAGGATCTGAGCCTTAGCACGGTGGACCGCCGTTTGTCGTTCCGGAGACGGCGCCATAGCATCGCAGTCGCGTAGGACCCGGAAGTAAAAGTCGAGTGTATGTCTTCGCCAAGTAGCGTGGTTACGACCGTAGGTTATCAACGTTCGCCTCAGTGCCGGTTTGGCGCAGTCCAACCACCAGCGGATCGTTGTGGGATATGCACGGAGGCGATTTTCACACGAATGCCACGTATCCTCAACGGCTTGGCGGCAATCCGGGTACGACAGGTGAGCGATGTTTAATTTCCACGGGCTGCGGCTTCTCCACACTTGTTGCCGCCGCAGGGTGACGGCACAAACGTAGGCTGAGTGGTCCGAGAATGCTGCAGGCCACAGTTCCGCATCCTGTGTTCCAGCGGCGAGAGAGCGTGAGACATAAATCCGATCGATACGACTGGAAGAGTGACTTGTGAAGTGCGTGAATCCCGGTCGGTGGCCGTGAAGATGTTCCCAAGTGTCCACCATCTGCAGGTCTCGAATTAGCGTCCCGAGTTCCGGGCACGGATTATGTCGTGGGAATTGATCTCTGGGCGCCAGTACGCAATTGTAGTCACCTCCAAACACCAGATGGTCGTGACGGCCTTGGAAGAGCGGGGCGACGTCTTCCGCAAAGAATCGTGAACGTTCGCGACGTTTGTCCGTCCCGGAAGGTGCGTAGATTTTGATAAGGCGGACACCCAGTACTGTGAGTGCCATTCCTCTTGCCCCAGGCAGAAACAGGACATCGTCCGCCACTATCCCTTCCCGAAGAAGTACAGCGACACCGCTGCCTGTTGGGGAAGCTGGAGAGACGCAAGCATCGTAACCGTACATGCCTGGGAAGTCGTCGACGTACACTTCCTGGAGAAGGGCTATGTCGATGGAAGCAGAGTTCAACATATCCTGAAGCAAGGATAACTTAGCGAGCGTCCGTATAGTGTTGATGTTTATAGTTGCAACGTGATAAGTTTGAGGTCTATCCACAGCATCCGTGTTGGCCATCAATACCCTGGTAAGGCTGTCTCGTCACTGTAACTGACGGCGGGAAAGGATCAACACTGGTGGGGTAAATTTCCCCCCCGTGTCGTCCGACACGATGGGCAAGGAGTGTTCCTCATAGTCGTCCGCCCAGTCGCCATGAAACACCATCGGCTGTTGGTGGCTGTTAGTGGCTGCTGCGGCACTCGGCGCTGACTCCATCGGCTCTGCTGGCTGGGAATCGGCAGCGGTTGTCTGCTTGTGATCCTGCTGTGCTGTGGGGTCTGAGGGGCTGAAGCCGTCACCACGGCGATCTGTTGAGCTTGAAGTTACAGCGGCCTCTGTACCGCCGGTACCGTCGTCGGAATTTCCACAGTCCATGTCAGACGATCGCTGCAAACACTCGTCCGATGGAGCACGCCACCGTCTCTTGTGTTTTCGCGGGGAACGCTGTTTACGGACGTGTGTTTCAGTATCTGAATGTGGCTGGATTTCGTCAGCTGCTCCGATGTCTGGAAGAAAAGCCGATGTCGGCACAACCCGTGGGTCAATGTCCATCCTGGCATCCACGCCTTCTTGCAAGGTCGGTCGGTGATTATCTTCAGGTGGGGGCGCCGTTGTAGAGGCCGGATCGAGTACTGCAGAAGCCATTTTGGTCTCTCCATCGGGGGCGGCTATCGGACTAATGTCGTCAGCATCGGAAAAGGTTGCTGCCCGTGTAACTTCGGCGTAATGGAGAGGAAGGGTCGTCACCGTAGAAGGAGTCATAGATTCACCTGTCGGGATTTGGGTAAGCCGTCGTCGGAGACAATCCGACCGGACGTGCCCTACTTGGCCACAACCAGAGCAAGTGCGTGGCTGACCGTCATACATAATGATCGCCCTACATCCGCCGATGACAAGATATTACGGAACATGTTTGGTCAGTTCAATTTTAATCTGTCGTACCCCGTTAAGAACGGGGTACGTTGTAAAGGTGGTCCATTTTTCGGCCATATGGCTGGCACTTTGCCGTAAGGCTGGAAAGCCGCGGTGACTACGTCCGGTGGTACTTCGAAAGGGAGTTCGAAGACGCGTATCGTACGGAGGCCAAGCCCCGCGTGATCGATAGAGACCGCCCCAAAATGGCCATCAGAATGTTTGAATTTAAGATCGTTCGCATGTGCGTTCACGATTCTGTTGCACACCTCGTCACTTACTAGCTTGACGTAGACAACACTGCTCGTGATAGAGAGATGGATACCAATTATGTCTCGCGGGTCAATTTTAACGTCGTCACGTAGAAAACGTTCCACTTCAAAAGCTCGCGGTCGTGCATGATCGGTTTGAAAACTGATCTTGATGGTGGTTTGTCTGTATGAATGTGCCATGTTGCGTCGGTAGTGATGGACTCTAAACTAGCAACAACGCAGTAGTAAACAACTACGGGCACTCGCGACCGCGCGGACGGGACGTAAAGAAGACGTCCTCGCCGCAGCGCTGCGGAAAGCAGACTTGGACCTCGGAGCTCCTGAGTTCAGAGCATCCTTGGTGTTGACGCCTATCTTCGCATGGACTACTCATTTTGTATATTTTGCTTATTTTTTCATAGTTCCACACAACTTCTTCCTGGTTTCTCGATTGATCTGTGTTCAGTTTTCCAAGGCCTATCCACTGTGCCAACTTATAACTATATCTGAGGGGGATGCGATGGGGAGGTTCCCTTGTAAGTACTACGGATTTTACCGGGACGTGGAAATGGCCTCACCAGTCAACTTGAACATACAATTCCCCCCTAAACGTCTGTTATACACGTAACTCTCATAAAGCCATTTAAAGGAATGACAGACGGGATACTGCATTTATCGGAAGTACACAGGAGGAGAAAGTTACAAGGGGCAAAAAGAAGAGTCCTGGAATTGGTGAGCAACGTAAGAGGTATGTGCGTCGTACAGTTTAAGTTCGCATAAGTAAGTTGTGGATTCTAATTTGTTGAGGAGTTTTCGGGTTAGTGTATCGGGAATTGTCTATTTTTATTTCCATACGGATATTTGTTTCTCTTTTGTGGGTTGTTAGATTTGGTCATGTTATTATTCTTGATATTCCTTTTATATGTTGTGCGGAAGGAGGGAACATTATGATCCAGTGGCCAGGTACGGACTGATATGTAAACATCTGAATCGAGTTAGTTTCTGGGTTAAATGAATGGGACGAATTGTGGGAAGGAGCTTCTGCCAGTTCGAACATATTTCCAGCGGATGCGAGCATATTTATTACACTCAGGATTCACGCCGGAAACTGTACGGTTCAGTTAGTACGAAGGACGAAGGTTGGCAAGGAAAGTGGAATCATTATAAGTGTCATACCTTGTGAGCTAACCGGGAGAGACTTTCGGCTTCTGGCTACGCTCACGGGCTCAACTGCTACGACACTGTCACAGAATATGTTGTATCGGATGGAAGGATCTCAGACCCGTTCAAAGTTTAACCTATTTAAATAACACACTCAACCCATAAATTATGCAGTCATTGGACTAACAGAATAGAAGCAAGGGAGAATTTCAATGGAACAAATGTGACTGCATACACACAATATTCAAGACCTCTTTGACTAATGACACTTCACTCCAGTACGTTTTGACCTTCCTTCAGAGAAAGGAACACCAGCTCATAGGGGAGTCATGAAGCTCATGCGAGACGATATCCGTAGCCAAACAATTTCTTTGTACACGCAGCTACAAGTTGTTACTGTCAGTCTTTCTCTGCCCATTTGCAAATTTTTTCTTTGTAATAACTACATAATCCTGTCCTCTGATCTCCCCGCTCAGCTCCCTCACCCCTTTGTGCTACTCGGCGACTTCAAGGCCCACCATCCCATTTGGGGCTCTCTGAGAAGCTGCCCAGGAGGTTCTCTCCTGGCACACATTCTCAGCTAGCTTACTCTCATTTCTCTCAACATTGGTGAACCCACATTTCTTTCAGACTCCACGCACACCTTCTCGCACCTGGATCTCTCGTTCTGCACTGCACAGCTTTTCCACCGTCCAGAGTGCACCATCCTCTCATACTCGAGCAACCGTTTCCTGTGCGTAATTCGTCTACTAACTCATATTCCATCTGTGTGAAAGACTAACTTGCAGCTCTCTAATGCCGATTGGAGCCTCTACTCTTCACTGGCAGCCTTCGAAGAACAACGTTTCCACAGCAGTGATGGTCATTTAGAGCACCTGAAACATCCCCTTTTGAACAATTATACACGTGACTGGGCTTTAACTGACACACAGTATTTTTAGCGCAACGCAATCTGACTTTCAAAAAAATCCCTACAAAAGAATGGCCCTGACTAACATTATACCTTTTACAAATCACTTACCTCACAAAAATCTTCGCTACTCAAACTACTGCAATACAGCGAGCGCCACTACTGCCAGCTAAATAAAAGATTCAAAGTACTGAAGGCACTAACTACTGATAGGCATAGTTAGCAAATGAAAGATTTTAATAGAGAACAAACAATGTATTTACCTTAATAATGTTGAAAACTCATAATATACATAACAGATCATTGTATATCTTACAAATTTCCAAACTCCGCCATCTCTCTCCCCACATCCACCACTGCTGGCGGCTCACCTCCAACTGCGCAACGCTACGCGCTGTTAACAGCCAGCTGTCGCTGCCCAACACTACAATGGCAGACAACAATGCAAACTAGCCACAGACTGCACACAGCACAGCCAGTGATTTTCATACAGAGGTGGCGTTACCAATAAAAAAACCTAAACAGCCTGTTTACATAGCCCCCATGCTCCCCACAAAAAATTTTCCCTGGCTTTGCTGTATGCAGTCTGTGGCTAGTTTGCATTGTTGTCTGCCATTGTAGTGTTGGGCAGCTATGAAACGCTCCCTTAGAAAAATTATACAGGACTGTGCTTAAACCTGCCACACAATATTTTTTTAGCGCAACGCAATCTGACTTTCAATAATCCCTACAAAAGAATGGCCGTCTAATATTAACCTATACGTTTCACAAATAACTTACCTCACAAAAATCTTCGTTAGTCGAACTACTGCAATACAGCGAGCGCCACTACTGCCAGCTAAATAAAAGATTCAAACTACGGAAGGCACTAACTACTGATAGGGATAGTTAGCAAATGAAAGATATTCATAGAGAACAAACAATGTATTTACCTTAATAGTCATAATATATATAGCAGTTCATGACAAATTACAAAACTCCGCCATCTCTCTCCCCACATCCACCACTGCTGGCGGCTCACCTCCAACTGCGCAACGCTACGTGCTGTTCACATCCAGCTGCCGCTGCCCAACACTACAATGGCAGGCAACAATGGAAACTAGCCACAGACCGCACACAGCACAGCCAGTGATTTTTATACAGAGGTGGCGTTACCAATAAAAAAACCTAAACAGCCTACTTACATAGCCCCCACGCTCCCCACAAAAAATTTTACAAATTGTTTTGGGCAGTGGCCAATAATGATTTGATAAATTTTTTTTATAATTACAATAACAAAGATATCAGATGCACACACTTATTGATACATTGTTGGTCAAAAGCTAAACTTTCTCACAGTCTGAGCAGTAAAAGAAAATGCACATGCAAGTAGTGGATTTCCATGGAGTCTTGAAGAAGTAGTGTTGTCCTTCCAACGAAAAGACAGTGCTGACTCTTGACATGCAGATAGGTAATGGTCCACAACAGAGCAAACCCACAGCAGAGTCAGTCGAAATTTTGAACAGTATTGATAGGTAGGTCATCACAGAGCAGACCCCCTGTAGTCCTGGTAGAGATTACGGTATTGGTGGGCCACCAGAGGTGCAGACCCACTGCAGTCCTTGTAGAGATGGCCAGCAGCCATCTGTTGTCACTCTGCAGGTGCACAATCACCATTGAAGAGTCTTGCGGATAATATAGCAAGTCCATAACCACCACTTGTGCACTCACAAAGTTTTTGGAATTGTCCTTAGAACCAGCAATGCTGTTATCCAGTCCCTTGCTGAATTATTAACACACGAGCAAACATTATCAGTCCCTACTTCTCACATATTGTCCATATACTATGACCAACAGAAACGTGTGCAGTGAAATGTAACTTACAAGTTACTTAATTTGATGAACTGGTGTCAATTACAATATTATAACATAAGAATACAATTACAAAGGTACAAAATACATCATTAAAGAACATAACGATACAGATAACATTTGTGGTATAGGCTTTACAAAAGAATCGAACTAACATATACATCAGTGTTACAGGAATTATGACATAAGTAAATACATAAAAGATCAGAATAACTTTTGGAACATCAACTTTACACATGAGCATTAAAACAAAACAGAATAAATAATGTCTAAGCATATTTACAAGGTAAATAACATATTATTAATGCCAATTATATTTGAGGATAACAGTATTCCTCATCATAGTGAATGTAGCTTAGTATTAGAAGAAGAAAAAATTCTATGAAACTACACAGAGACAGGAAGAAAACAAATACACAATGGTACACAAACACATAGTGCGATAACACAAAAGGAAAGGACAGGGTTTGTTTTCAGTGTAACATTTGGTACTGCAGTCCAACCCAAAACTTCATTCGATAGATCTTTCGTCTTATTTCGATATTTGCTCCAGCCAAAAAAATCCTATCCAAGCATGCTTTCTGTATTTTTCTCGTATAACCTCTCAGTGCATTTCTTCAAATTTATCGCAACTCATTCTCTTATAGGCTACCCCCTCTTAAGGTAACTTAACTCTACTGAGCTCAGATGCTAAACTAAGGGACGAGGCAATGCAGCAGCACAAAACAATTAACACGAACAGCAATGACAAAAAAATTCAAATTGGCAAAGTAAGCAACAATATTACAACTAATACAAGGCAATGAGCAGCAAACAAGAAAAATAAATCAGTAGTAAACTGACTTAGCAGAGTAACACAAAGTCAAATACAGTAACACTATGCCTGGCAAACAGTAGCAGCAAATGCTATAACTAATACCTAAGCATGGCAAAGTTCAAGCAGAAAAAATATTACACTAAAGACAACAATGCAGAAAAAGGGAAATGTCTATTCACATCTTAATATCTATGTCATTAAAGTGGTGCACCGCAAAAACTAATTCTACAAAAAATTACCAAGTACTTGAAAAGAAAATTATATATGCAGTTATTGTTATCCGTCCCTTCTTATTGTTCTTTTCATTCCAAGAGCACCTTTTTCGAAGAATGTGGATCATAAAATAGTTATTTAATAGATCTGTTGACAGAAAGTGTTCACATTAGCAAATGCATCTAAGTTTATTTTATAAAACTAATGCTGCAACACAGCTGGAAACCAGATATCAAATGAAATAAGCAACTATGTACAAAGTAAAGCATAAGAACATCATTCAGTAGTCATGAGGCATGAACATACCTCAGCAGCATAATACACATCGTCGTCGTAATAATATCATAACACCTCAGTCAAATCTCAAAAACGTCGTAGCTTTCTACAATAATTTCAAAACCTAAAGAAAATTCTCTGCTCATTTCAGTAGTGTCATCTACCTCAAACGTACTTTAAAAATCATGATCCCATACCAAATACATCATTCAAAGCTCTCATAGTATCACAATGGTTCTGAAAATTATGAAGGGTTCACACAGTACACACAAAATAAAATTTCATAAGTGTGAAGTTATCCAGCTGTGTAATTGCGTAAACATCTGTCACTGACGTAGAAAAAAAATGTTTGTCTCTCTCAGTTAAATGATCAGATAGCTGTGTAATTCTGTGTTAGAGAAATATGGTACCGATGTGTAAAGTTGTATAAGCAAATACTGTGGTGTCACCGCCAGACACCACACTTGCTAGGTGGTAGCTTAAATCGGCCGCGGTCCATTAGTACATGTCGGACCCGCGTGTCGCCACTGTCAGGATCGCAGACCGAGCGCCACCACACGGCAGGTCTAGAGAGACGTACGAGCACTCGCCCCAGTTGTACGACGACGTTGCTAGCGACTACACTGACGAAGCCTTTCTCTCATTTGCCGAGAGACAGTTAGAATAGCCTTCAGCTAAGTTAATGGCTACGACCTAGCAAGGCGCTATTTGTACCATAGCATGCATCTCAAGAAAGTCTCACTTGTATCATCAAGAATGCTGTATACCAAAGGACGATATAAAAGTTAAGTGTTCTAGTAGCTACGTTATTTCCTTTATCACATTCATCACGTATCCTGTTCCAGACTTCGCGCCAGTCGGCGCGTGTGTACGTGTGCCCTCTCGGCTACCCGTCTCTGTGGACTGGCTGGCTTGTCAGTCCACTACAAATACCATATTAGCTAGGGCTCCTTGTGTTTGCCACACACATGGTACACAAAGTAAGCGTGTACCCCCCTGAGGATTAATGTAATTATACCCTCAGGTGTTACAGATTACAGCAATGGAATGAAATGTATCACGGAAAACCCTTGTATCATTGCACTTCAAATATCTTAAAAAAAATAAATGTTTTAAGTGCGAAATTAATCACTCAAATACGTGTACTGTAGCGCTAAACTGTGTGTCATGTTGTAAGATACCTCTGTGGAAGTCTTGTAGTTATCGTCCTCCGAAAGCTAAGTTCTGCAGAAGTCAATGTACTTACCTCATGATAAACAAAAGTGAAATGCTTTGTGTATAGATATCGTAGTTATTACGCTTATTGTTGTGATGAAGAAAGTCCTGTACTGTAACGTATTGTTATGCCACGAAAAAGGCTGTCTCATTGTTGCTATACCACAAAAGTTACTACTAAAACATGTTTTTCTTTCCAGAAGAATTCAGAAAACTGTGCAGATATAAAACAGATACACCGCAAAAGCAACATTGTAAATTGTCACTCATTAGTAACGTCGTGATAAAAATCGTGTAGCTGTCACATAAACTAACCTCTGTGTCATCTGGTATCTCTCAGAAAGTACTTTAAATCCAGAATGTATTTTCAAGTAAACCAAAATGTTGCATTAAAATCTCATTAGCAGTGCCGGTAAATGTTCTAAGAACGTGAGCCTTATAGTTGTTACGTAGTCGTGCAACTAACAAGCAAGAATGTACAAATAACAACACTGTGTCGTCTGTTCACTATGACAATGCATTCGTAATTTCTGTTGAAATAAGTTCTCTTGGTTCTTGACTGGATATTTAACTTCAAACATTGTTGCATGGTAACAGTTTCTAAGTCTGACAATGCATACTAGGAATGTGAAGTGAAAAGTTTTATGGCAAAGACAAAGTTTAAAAAGCAGATTATCTTTCAATAAACGGTTTTACATGTGAAATGTGGTGCAATCCTTTACTCTTCATAGTACTCAGATTTTCAACTTGAATGCAGTTATCATGCGGTATACGTCGGTAAAGAATACTGGAATTTTTCTCAAGGTTAGCGCCTATGTTATTTTTCTCTGAGCCAGCCGGCGCATGCGGCTGCCTGCGGTGCGAGTCATTGTCTGTCCCTTTGTTGGCGCGCATCGTTATTGGGATTAGGAGACCTAACTTCTACAAATTCACCTTGCCGAGAAGGCCCTGCCCTGTTTAAATCCCGCCAGTTCTGATGCAATTCAGGTCTGTCGTTACGAATATATCGTCTGTCGTCATGTCGGTAGATTCCGTAGTTTCTTTCTTGTCGGCCATGTGGTGGAGAATTTCTTCCTGAATCGTAACTGCGCGCTGAACTGTTGCGTCTGAAGTTATTCTGTCTCCCTTGATAATAATTGTTTTGGTTCCCATATTGTCTGTTTCTATGGTAATCTCTATCATATTCATTACTATGGAAGTGCGATCTTTCTCTGTACCTATTATTCTGCCAACGGTTGTCATATGGGTGGTGTCTTTTTTGGTCACGATTTGTGTTGTGAGAATAGCCTTGTCGTGTCCAGTTATTATTTCTGTCGTCACGGAATTGTGACGGATGTGACCTGTAATTGTTGTGTTTCTGTTTTCGGGTTCCGCGATTGTCAGTGTCAATTTCTAATTCTTGTAACAGTCCCTGAAAAGCTTCAATGTCGTATTTGCAACGTCCTGCCAAAATAATTTGTCGTAAATGTTCAGGCAATTTGATTAAGCACATGCGGATGAGTTCTGAGGGGCTGTATGGGTTTGACAGGTACTGATTGTTGTGCAACATGTCTTCAAAATATTTCACAAGACTGGAAAATTCAGATTGTTCGAAATGTTTCATCATTATGATGCTATGTTTTACTCGGTCTTGTGTGGCTTGAGACCAATATGCTGAGAGGAAGGCATGATAAAACTCTCCTTCACTGTGGCAATCGTGAATGACCGACCGCATTCTTACAGCTGGTTCATTCTCTAAGTAGCCACACATAAATTCTAATCTGTGCTCTAATGACCAGTTGGGAGGAAAACAATGAGAGAATTGATGAAGCCACGCTTGTGGATGAATGTCGTTGCCGGAATTCTTAAATGTTTTGAATTTACGTGAAGTAATGAACAGCTTATAGTCAAAATCATCATGTCGGCGAGTCGCATGTCGGTCATTGTTACGTCGTTTCGGCGGTTCCATCTCAAAATTCGGTGTGCCTTGCCAATTTCTTTCATAATTTCCGAAGTGTCCTGTGTTATTATTTTGTGGTTGTTCCGTATTTCTAAGTCCCTCTTCCCGTATTGGAGCGCGAATGGCCTCTGAAATACGTAATTCTTGTACTACCTGAGTCAGCTGATCTTGTACTTCCCGGATTTCTCTTTGGTGTTGCGTATTAATTTGATTCTGATCTTGTTTGAATTTCCTAATTTGTTCGCACTCTTCTGTGTCATTAAAGACTACCGGTTTTGTGTCGTTCAGATTATCATCTACCTTCGTAGATAAGTTAGTGAACTGATCCGAAAGTTCGGCTACTTTCTCCGATAGTGAACACACTTCCTCAGTGTGTCTTTCTGAACCAAGTTTCAGAGTGTCCATTTGTGTTGAAATCGAATCTACTGTGTCCTTCAAGTTTTCCTGAGTTTTTGCAAGTTGCGTAACCGAAACTGTGGATGCAACTGAGTCAATTTTAGCCGACAAGGTCTCATGATTTTCATGAACAATGGTTTGCAGTTCTTTTATGGCTGCTTCGTGATTCTGTAATGCATTTTCATGCCGCGAAAAAATAGGTTTAAAATGCTCACAAATTTGTGTTTTTACGTCATTACAGATTTTTTGACATTTCGATTCAAAGTTATGTAACTCAGTAGTTAAATCTTCACGTGTTTTTTCAAGTGTGGTGTGTAACTTTTGAAGCTTTTGCTGTGTTTGTCTCTGATTTTGTTCCATTGTGTCTAACTTTTGAAGATTTTGTTCCATTCTGTCTAACTTTTGAAGATTTTGTCCCATTTGTTTCTGATTTTGTTCAAGTGTTGTGTCTAACTTTTGTAGCCTTTGTCCCATTTGTTGCATTAATTGTAATAACAATGCACTGGTGTCTGAAACATGTTCCTCAGTGCTTTCAGGCAGTGAAGTTGCACCGGCAACATTCATATTTTGACAAGCAGAAAATGTGTCTTGACTCATTTGAGAAAACGGTGAGAACCCAAAACCTGAGTCTACAGTATTTGCAATATTGTGCTCTGTCATTCCCGATTCCTGAGGCGAGCTGTTGCCGACCGATGGATCGATAATGCTTCCCTGTTCACTACCTGTTTCACTGTCTACACCATTATTTGACACCCGCTCCATTTCCCCATGCACAGTTACCAAATTACTACTTTGAATGTCTGTTAATTCATTACACAGCGGTGCTGATAAGCTACGCTCGTCGTCACTATTATTTCTCAGTTTACTTTGGAGCCTAGTGTTACGTTTTTCACACGCCATTATTGTCACAATGTTTCACACAACAACACAGAAAAACACAGTTTGAAGAGCAAAAATAAGAGAACACATTAACATAGCACTGAAAATAATATCTAGTTAATTGCAAGCGCAGCTGCGAAATACTTGGTGCAAATTTACATGCGTGCCACACCTGTTTTACTGTACAACAATGAAAGACTGCAACTACAAAGGAGATTCTCTCTACAATTACGCGCTAGCAATAAAAAAAATCTACACTAATTACACAAACTACAAGAAAAAATCAGAAGATTCCAGTGAGATATCCTCGGCTAAGGGTCGACATATGAAACATCCCCTTTTGAACAATTATACACGTGACTGGGCTTTAACTGACACACAGTATTTTTAGCGCAACGCAATCTGACTTTCAAAAAAATCCCTACAAAAGAATGGCCCTGACTAACATTAAACTATACCTTTTACAAATCACTTACCTCACAAAAATCTTCGCTACTCAAGCTACTGCAATATAGCAAGCGCCACTACTGCCAGCTAAATAAAAGATTAAAAATACTGAAGGCACTAACTACTGATAGGCATAGTTAGCAAATGAAAGATTTTAATAGAGAACAAACAATGTAATTACCTTAATAATGTTGAAAACTCATAATATACATAACAGATCATTGTATATCTTACAAATTTCCAAACTCCGCCATCTCTCTCCCCACATCCACCACTGCTGGCGGCTCACCTCCAACAGCGCAACGCTACGCGCTGTTAACAGCCATCTGTCGCAGCCCAACACTACAATGGCAGACAACAATGCAAACTAGCCACAGACTGCACACAGCACAGCCAGTGATTTTCATACAGAGGTGGCGTTACCAATAAAAAAACCTAAACAGCCTACTTACACACCTTACGAATGTTATACTTACCGCCTCAGAATATTCCGTAGCCCGAACCTCTTCCCTACTGCAACGTGTCCCAGTCTCCTGATGGACTAAGGAACGCCACAACACGATTCGCGAGCGGAGAATATGGAATGATACACTACTGTTTTTACTATGTGGGAGCTCGAACATTCTCATCACGATCCTCCGCTCCAGGAGCGGACAACATTCAAATATTGCAGCACCAATCTCTTGACGGCAAGCACTTTCTCCTTCGTAAGCTTAATCGCTTCTGGACGGATGCCGCGTTTCCCTGTCGTTACTGTGAATCAAATGTAGTCCCCATGCCAAAGCCTGGTAGGAAAAATATCTTCCATCCAGCCTCCGCCTAATTTCCCTCACTAGCTGTGTCAGCAGGGTGATGGAATGCATGATCATTGGTGATCTGAGTCTCGGAATTTGCTTCCAAATGAACAATGTGGTTTTCGTAAGCCCCACACTGCAGTTTATCATCTCGTCACCCTTTCAACCCCCATTATGATCAATTATCTGCGGAAATGTCAGACTGTAGCTGTCTTTGATTTGGAGAATGCTTACGATGCCTGCTGGAGGACGGGAATCCTCCCTACAATGCCAACGTGGGGCTTCCAAGGCTTCATGCTCCTTTTTTATTCAGCTGATTCCAAGGTTAATGTGGGTTTGGCCCTGTCGAACATTTCACCCTATCACAGACT
This sequence comes from Schistocerca nitens, assembly GCF_023898315.1. Lineage (NCBI taxonomy): Eukaryota > Metazoa > Arthropoda > Insecta > Orthoptera > Acrididae > Schistocerca > Schistocerca nitens. The sequence goes on along the minus strand of NC_064615.1, from coordinate 695,886,605 downwards.
GTGCCCCACATATCAGGCTCTCTTTTCCTCTACTGCAGCTGTCAACGGACCTGTTTACTTGAGCGACGATTTCAGTGATGTCTCGACCATCTTTACCCTGGAGCGTCAAAAGCGGCGTTCACTTTTTCACTGAAAAAACTGTCAGAACTTCTGGTGGCGTAAGGAGTTTCTTCCACTGTCCTTACATGTGGGTCATGTTCCTCTTCAGTCTGTCGAAACAACCAAATTCTTTGGGCTCACGCTCGATAGGAAATTCTGTTGGCTTTCCCACGTATCTTACCCAGCAGCAAGCTGTACCCGATCTCTAAATATCATACGTGTTTCAAACAGTACCTCATGTGGAGCAGATCGAAAAATCCTCCTGCCCTTATACCAGTCCATTGTCCGCTCAAGAATGGACTATGGGGGTCCTGATTACTCATCTCTACCACCGTCTATTTTCCACCGTCTCAACACAGTCTACCATCAGGAATTACATCTCGCCACTAGTGCTTGCTACACTAGTCCAGTTATGAGTCTCTATGCAGACGCTACCGAACTACCATTGTCACAGCGACGTGATTTTTTTCTCAGCGATACACATGCCGTCTGTCCTCTATACCCAACCATCCATCCTATGCGTCATTTTTTTTATGACTCCCTTGACCGCCAAAACAGAGTAAGTGCTACTTTTTTTTTTGCCTCCCTGCGTTCACTTTCGTATACTGCTTCCTTGGCTTAACCTTACTTTACCTGCCACGTGAGAGCCCTCTACCGCTATGGTTTCGTGCAAAGGTCCACATTCGTCTTGGACTTATTCGCTTCCCAAGGACACTACTCCAGATTCGCCCTATCGCTGTAAGTTTCTCGAACTTTGTGCGCGCATTGGAGACAGCACCTTCACTGATGGCTCTAACACCGACTGTGGTGTCGGAGGCGCCTTTGTCATTTGCAACAATCATTTTAGAATGGTTCAAATGGTTCTGAGCACTATGGGACTTAACATCTGAGGTCATCAGTCCCCTAGACTTAGAACTACTTAAACCTAACTAAGCTAAGGACACTACACACATCCACCTCAGAGGCAGATTCGAACCTGCCACCGTAGCAGGAGCGCGATTCCGGAATGAAATGCCTAGAACCGCTCGGCTACAACGGCCGGCAATCATTTTAGATATCGGCTTCTACACCAGTGCTTGGTTTCTATTACATAGCTTTCCGCCGTGTTTGAGGTGACATAGTACATCCGATGACACAGGCTTCTAGTTTGTGTATTATGTTTCGACTGACTTATTGGTCTCCAGAGCCTCTGTGTACTGTACACTTACCACGCCCAAGTACAACGAAGCATGTGAAGCTGTTGATGGAGGCAACGTGATGTTCATGTGGGTCCCTGGTTGCGACGGAGTGTCGGGGAATGTGGCTGATGATGGTGCTGCCAATGCTACTTTCCGACTACCTAAGCCTTTTAACTATTTGTTCCTTCAGATGATCTCTGTGTCGCTGCACTTAAGAACATCGTACCCGAGCACTGGTCTTCTCAATATGTATAGTAAGGATAGAACCCAATGGGTGTAGGTGGTGCTGGTTTGAGACGGAATACGCTAAAACTTAGACGTCACTAAAAACATTCATTTAAATACGACCATTAGCACATTCCAAGAACATTTGAGCACTGTACTTGCTTCATTAAGCTAATTTTCATCCAGAAATTACCAAGCTTCTTTAGTACAATTAAAACACTGGGGCAAGTCAAACACAAATGATCATAACTTCAGTCATGCTTCAGCAACTAGTATATAACCAGTTCCGCTTATCTAAACATTTACTGAAATGGAATATGCATAAATCTCCAGTAACAACGATCCTACGTTCGCCTTTTTCTCTACCAAACTTCGTTAGTTACACGTTCTTCAGAAATTTTACGATTATTCAGATTCCTCAAAACCTTAAACAATTGACACTACAGGATAAACATTTATAACAGAGAATATTTCTTTCACATTTAGTTAAAGTAGTAACTCCCGGATCTTGTAGTCCTACAAACACGCTTACTCCCTCCCCTTACTGACAAAAAGTGACAAGGATTGAGGTAACGGCCACGGATTGTGACACCAGAATAATTCACAGCGCGCTTAGCATAGTAAAGAAATGGACGGAATGCCGCTCATAAACTAAGAATAAGTAAATAGATATATTTATCGACTGACAAGAAATTGTGAAACGGCCATACGCCACCAACAACTTTTAACAGGCAACTTGTCACTGCATTTTATCAAGAATTTAGCGTACGGAGTCAAGCCACACGATTACAAGCACTCTCTATCTCACACTCAGTGCTCTGTGGGCTCAAAATTTAGCATGCATAAATACAACTTTTTAAACTAAACCAAACCAGGTATAAGAAAATGCCAACAAGTAAACATCAATGAATACCACACTCCCAGGCTGAGCCCATGCCTGAAGTTTAGTGGCACAAGCTAAGAAATTCATCAAATACAGTTAGCCTCGCGGCTATTCAGTTTTCTATGTCACATGTAAATTCAAAAATCCCAGAAACTCCGCAATTCCTATTCCATGGTCTAAGGCGCTGCAGTCATGGACTGTGCGGCTGATTCCGGCGGAGGTTCGAGTCCTCCCTCGGGCATGGGTATGAGTGTTTGTCCTTAGGATAATTTAGGTTAAGTAGTGTGTAAGCTTAGGGACTGATGACCTTAGCAGAGCAGTTAAGTCCCATAAGATTTCACACACATTTGAACGTGTTTTCGCCGGCCGAATTGGCCGTGCGGTTAAAGGCGCTGCAGTCTGGAACCGCAAGACCGCTACGGTCGCAGGTTCGAATCCTGCCTCGGGCATGGATGTTTGTGATGTCCTTAGGTTAGTTAGGTTTAACTAGTTCTAAGTTCTAGGGGACTAATGACCTCAGCAGTTGAGTCCCATAGCGCTCAGAGCCATTTGAACCATTTTTTTGAACATGTTTTCCTATTTCATACCTCGTCACGGCACAGTCTCTCCTTTATTCCGGGCAATTTTTCCCTAATACTGACCAAAAGCATGCTGAAGATTCCACCACCGAACCACTGCTGTGCACCTGAATCCTCGACGAACGCATCTTCTCCACTCGGTGGTCAAAACTCAAGACCGGAGTTCCGCCGCTGGCCACCGTAACGCCCTCGTTCAGGCGCGGACGGCGCAGACTCGAGCAGCAGAGGCGTGATGCTGTTCAGTCACTAACCGCGGCGGGATATATAAGAGGTGGTGCGGAGGGTGACGTTGATAGCGGGGAAGTAAACACCTCCGAACGACTTGGACCACTTCCTGCTGCCCCCCTCGTCGTGAGTAGACACTTTCAGCTCAGCTGTGTATTGAACACTGTCGTTTCAGTTACCATCATTTGTTAAGAAGAGACCCCACATCACTCTTTGCTTGCTGGAAGCAACCATTGACCCAACGCCGATTTTATATTATCAGATGTTTTAACAGATACAGCACGAATTGTAGATCGCGTTTTAATTTTTATTCGTCGTAGTAATCTAGCGAAGGAAATTTAACTTTTATTTTAACATCCTCCTCAAAGGGAAACTGATCTTTTTAGCGATCCCTTTCCTTCAGTCGATTAGGCTCCGAGTATTTCGATTTAAACTTCATCTGGTAACTGACCATTTAAAGTTACAACACGGGCGCTTATGACAGCTTTTTCCCGCCCTAAGACAACAACATTACGACGCCTGAGGTCGGGGGATCACGACAGTAAGGACATGGAAACACGTTGCCAGTGTGTGTGTGTGTGTGTGTGTGTGTGTGTGTGTGTGGAATCGAATCTTATGGGGCTTAACTGCTAAGGTCATCAGTCCCTAAGCTTACACACTACTTAACCTATATTATCCTAAGGACACACACACACACCCATGCCCGAGGGAGGACTCGAACCTCCGCCGGGACCAGCCGCACAGTCCACGACACACGTTCCCAGTAACATCCAACATTTTAAGCTATTGCTAACATCACAAAGCTACAAGTTTAACGATTATCCTCTCAAGACAAGACAGACTGCATAAAACGTTTCAGTGAAACCTTTGTCTTATTTTTCTAAAGAACTGCACCAATTTAACAGCAAACCCAAACCGAATTGTTTCAACCAAATTACTTGTCGGTGATGCAACAGCGGTGCGTCAATCACCTACAAAGGTCCACTGGAAACTGCCCTATCTTCCTTTTACGGGCGCATGTTCATCCTGATTCACTAGTGAGCTAGCTAGACACTTATATCTCACGAAACGGGAGTTCCACCCTCTGTGAGTGGCCAGTGTCTCTGGCTTTAGCCCAAACTGTGCTACGGTTATGTTGGCGCTACAAACCTACGACTCTATGAAAAACTCAGACTGCACTGGAGCAGAATTCGTTTCATTCAGTATGCGGACACAAGCACACCTGCAGAATGCGGCTGAAAATTGTCTTGAAGAAAGAAACACATGAATATTATGTTCTGTGGGCTGCACAGCATCACATATTTGGCGAGAGACACTCTTGTTTAAGGAATTTCTGCGTGATCACTTTGTGCTCTGAACTGAAAGCGATGGACAGTCACACTAAAGACACTGCCTAACACATTTGTCCAAAGTTCCATCGGATCTTCACAGTGGTTTCCATTTAGCGCCAGATCGGACCTTACTTTCCGAATACGCCTCGTATACACTGCGATAAGGAATAGCTCAGTAGGCAGTTGAGTTTAAGAGGAATGGAAATCTCTGAAAAGAGCAAATAAGAAGTTTCAAAGAAGGTAACAGCGAAGTAACCACAAGTAACAGAATAAATACTTCAGTTAATGGCTGCAAGAAAGAAAGATGAAGAAATCGAAAAAGAGATGATTGGTGCAAGGGCTGACTCAGCATATAGAAAAGTCAAAAACGCCTTCGGTGAAATAAAAGGCAAGGGTATTAATGTTAAGATTGCAGTGGGAATTCCACTGGTAAATGCAGAAGATAGAGGGGATAGATGGAGAGAATACACTAAAGGCTTGTATGAGGGAGAGGACCGGTCTAACGACGTGACAGAAGGAGAAACAGAGATGATATAGAAGACACAGGGGATCCAGTATTAGAATTAGAAGTACAGAAAATTTAAGACTGAATAAGGCAGAAGATGAAGGTAACATTTCATTAGAATTTCTAAAATCATCTGGAGAACAAAGCGACTCTTCAAGTTGTTGTGTAGAGTGTATGAGCCTGGCGTTATACCATCTGATTTCCCGAGAAATATCATCCACACATTTCCGAAGACTGTAAGAGCCAAGTGCTAGATTTATCGCAAAATCAGCTTAACAGCTCATGCATCAAAGCTGCTGACAGGAATAATACACATAAGAATAAAAAAGAAAGCTGGGAATCCGTTAGAATGACGATCAGTTCGTCTTTAGGAAAGATAAAGGCATCAGACTGGCGTAGTGTTTGATAATGGTAGCAAGACTGAAGAAAATTCAAAACACGTTCACATGATTTATCGACCTGGAAAAGCGATCGATTATGACCAGTGGTGCAAGGTGTTCCAAATTCTGAGAAAAATTTGGGTAAGCTGTACGGATAAACTAAAAATGCAATATGTACCAGAGGTACCAGAGCCAAGAGGGGCCAATAAGAGTGGAAGACCAAGAACGAAGTGTCGGATTAAAAATGGTGTAAGACAGGGATCTAGTCTTTCGCCCCTACGTTGCAATGTATCCATTGAAGAAGCAATGACGGAAATAAAAGGAAGGTTCAAGAGTTGAATGAAAATTCAAGGTGAAAGGATATAAATGATAAGATACGCTCATCACATTGCTGTCCTCAGCGAAACTGAAGAAGATTGGAATGAACAGTCTAATGACTACAGAATATGGTTTTGGAGTGAATCGAAGAAAGACGAAGAAACTAAGAAGAAACGAAAATGAGAACAGTGAGAAGCTTAACATCATGATTAATGATCACGAAGTAGATGAAGTTAAGGAACTCTGCTATCTAGACAGCAAAATAACTCATGGTGGACGTTGCAAGGAGAACATAAAAAGCAGACTAGCACTGGCGGAAAGGGGATTCGTGGCCAAGAGAAGTCTACTACTATCAATCATTGGCCATAATATGAGGAAGACATTTCTGAGAACATTTGGAGTACGTTCCGAACGCAGCAATGTATGATTGTGAAACATGGACTGTTAGAAAATGGGAAAAGAAGAGAATCGAAGTACTTGATATGTGGTGCTACAGAAGAATGTTGAAAATTAGGTGGACTGTTAAGATAAGGGGTGAGGAGTTTCTGACGAGGTACACGGAAAACACTGACAAGAAGAAGGGACAGTATGGTAGGACATGTTAAGACATCATGGAATAACTTCCACGGCACTAGAGGGAGATTTAGAGGGTAAAAATTGTAGAGGACGGCAGAGATTGGAATATACTTGGCAAATAATTGAGGACATAGGTTTCGAGTCTGTGACAGATCATGGAAATAAGCAAGAGTATTTATTCTGACGGTTGTAGCCCCACCGACGAAATCCTCGATTGTGGGGATTCTTCCTCTTACTAATTTTCCAATTCTCCTCCACTCATAGTTATAAACATTTAACAGAAGAGTACAAAATTTGTAGTACAATACGTTCATTAATACAATGAATTTTTTTCTGTTTGTAAGTCCTGGACTACGGGAGACAGTTCAATTATCTCTCTTCCTAGTAAAAATTCCAATCTTTAATGTGAAAAAAAATCTTTCTGTACTCTTTTTTCAGTTTCATTTGTACGCTTTGCTACCTTCAAACCTCCTCAGATTTCATGCCTAGCGATGTATCGTGCTGAGTGTAATGCACGTACGATTTGCTCAGCTGATTTTTAATAACGAGATTTTTATTTACTAGAAGCAATGAATTAATAAACTCCTAAGGTGCAGGGCCTAGTCCGCAAAATTAACAGGGAAAAAAGTACTATACCACTCGTTAATGTGCAACGATGAAACAGATTTTATAGTTTCATACCTAAAAATTAATATTTATGTGAAATGATTCTCACCAGTTTGCAATATATGCTCTTTCAGACCATATGTTACAATAGCACGCCAATTATAATCGTGCTGATATATCTAACTGCAAGATACAAAGTGGCTGGACCACTGGACCAGGCATTTATTACCGTACACTGGTTTTCTATATATACCGCTAGATGAAAGTGTTCTTTCATCAATTCTCATTCGACTAAGAAGTTCGGAATAGTTGAAGTGGGAGACAGCTATATCAATACGAGCACATAGTTCCTAGCTGTTAGCACCCACAACAGCAAGACTCGCTCGTTTGAGACATTATAAAGGCTGTCGTGCATTTTTTCGAATGTTGCGATATGGCAGATAAATGGACGGTACGTCGCAGGAATGTGATGAAATACACGTCACGTAGATTTCAGGGATCAGGAAATGTAAACACCAAAAATAAGTCATTGAACATTTAATTAATTTCAAAAAGACACGCGCGAAATCACGATTTTCAGAGGTCATATCTCACATTCTATTGATCACACAGAAGAAGTCAATATTTTTATATAGCCCCTGGCCAAGTGACAATTTGTATGTCTATCGGAAGAACGGACATACTGTAGCTAACCTGTACGGCCAATTTTAAAAGTTACACGCTTCCTCCAGTCTAGACAAATTGAGCACTCCGGTTGGTTCCATTGCGTTAGATGTAGTTTGATGTGTTTTTGTTTTTTTTTCTTTTTTTTGTTTTGACATCATGACATGCCACCGAGATCCAGGCGTTCAAAGTTACCATGCTTATGCAGAAAACAGCAAAAATCAGTTTTTCGCCGTTTTTGTACCGTAGGGCGCCAGTATCTGAGTAACTAACAGTAACACATAGCTCAAATTTTAACTGAGCATTTTTAAACATTTATCGAGGAATTAAATTTTCCCAATTTCGAAAATCTGCGCCCCTTTCCAAGATATAGCCACAAAAACCATTATTTGTTTGGGGTACTTATACAATTCCTATTCATGGCAAATCGTTGAAATGTTTACTGTATATTTTTCAGATGATGTTCTCGGGGACCCTTGAAACATTTTTCGTCACCATCATCCATTACAGAGATCCAGAAGTAAAATTTACCGTACTTGTGTACGTAAACTATGCACGTAATACTGTATAGGACCTGGGGTGTAAAAGTACTTTTATCTGGCGTGGTGAACAATGAAAATGAAACTTGAGGATCTTTAGGTGACGATCAGTCTGGCTTTAGGAACAGTAAAGGCACCAGTAGCAATTCTGACATTGCGCTGCATAATGGAAAGAAGAATGAAGAAAAATCGACACTTTCATTGGATTTGGCCACGTTGAAGAAGCGTTCGACAATGTAAAATGGTGAACGACATTCGAAATTCTGACGAAAATAGTGGTAAGCTATGGGGAAAGATGGCTAATATACAATACGTACAAGGATCAAAAATAAGACTGGAAGGTCAAGAACGAAGTGCTTGGATTTAAAAGGGTGAAAAAGAGGGCTATGGTCTTTCGCACCTACTGTTCAATCTAAACATTGAAGAAGCAATGACGGAACTAAAAGAAAGCTTCAAGAGAGAGATTAAAATTCAAAGTGAAGGGATATCAGTTATAAGATCGTCAATGAAAGTCAAGGTTAATTACAGGATATGTTGACTGAAATGAACAGGCTAATGCCTACAGAATATGGAACGAAAGTAAATCGAAAAATTATCAAAGTAATGGGAAGTAGCAGAAATAAGAACACCAGTGAAGTTATCAGATTGGTGGTCACGAACAACATGAAAATAAGGAATTCTGCTATCTAGGCAGTAAAATAACCATTTATAGACGGACATCAGAAGCAGACTAGCACTGGCAAAAAGGGTATTCCTGGCCAAGAGAAGTGTATTGGTATCAAACGTAGGTCTTACTCTCAGAAAGAAATTTCTGAGAGTGTACGTTTGGAGCACAGCATTGTATGGAAGTGAAACGTGGATTGTGGGAAAAACCTGAACAGAAGATAATCGAAGCATTTGAGATGAGGTGCTGCAGACGAATGTTGAAAATTAGGTGGACTGCGAAGGTAAGGAATGAGAAAGTTCTCTGTAGAATCGGTGAGGAAAGGAATAAGCGAAAAACACTCACAAGATGAAGGGACTGGACGATAGGACATCTGTTAAGACAACAGGGAATGACTTACATGACAGTATAGAGAGCTGTAGATGGTAAAAACTGTAGAGGAAGAGGACGATTGCAATACACGCAGAAAAAATTCAAGACGTAAGTTGTAAGGGCTACTCTGAGATGAGAAGGTTGACACAGGAGCGGAGTTCGTGGTGGGACGCGTTAAATTAGTCAAAAGACTGATGACTCAAAAAAATAGCGTTTTTTCACCATGAAAACTTTATGACGCGCTCTCTCTGTTTCATAGGCGCTTCACACCCTCATGAATATATCCCAAGTGCTACTGCAGTGACAAAAACTTAGCTACACAGGGTCTTAACATGCCTGAAAAGAACTAAAACTGACCGCCAAAAATTTTATAAATCTAAACAGACTGTAAATTCAGTAAAATACTTCTAATAACGTTACTACTGATTTAAGATACAAATCACAAGCCTGGCAGTTTCAATGAATTGCGATTGACGTGCAAAGTATCCGGAAATAAAGTCAAACTAATGATTTTGTGTTAACCTTATGTTTTGCGTAGTTATTTGTTGTTCGTATGTGGCAAAGTGTGTATATTTGTGGACGTATATAAATTAACTGTCAGAACTTTGGTTCAAATGGCTCAGAGCACTATGGGACTTAGCTTCTGAAGTCATCAGTCCCCTAGAACTTAGAACTACTTAAACCTAACTAACCTAAGGACATCACCCGAGGCAGGATTCGAATTGCGACTGTAGCGGTCGCGCTGTTACAAACTGTAGCGCCTAGAACCACTCGGCTGTAACGGCCGGCTATCAGAACTTTACTGACCTATAGAATTAGTTGTATATAAGCAGCACACTCTGGTGCAGCAGGAAGAAGTGCGTAACTAGCAGAAAAATGCTCCTGCAGAAGCACGAAAAAAGGCGAAACGTTCCTCTTAGAAAAATTCTGTCAGAAAAGTGAGGAACCGGCAGTCAAAATCCCCATTCCACTTTCCTCACCAAATATGTTGGCATGCGAAAACATATGCGCTTTCCTGTGCTGAAAGAGAGTAGAAGAGTGACAGTGGCCGCGGAAGAGAAAGGATACATTGTCACTGGGAGACAAAGAAAGAGGAGGCAGTGAGGGTGGGAGAGGGAAAGTGGCAGTGAGTAGGAAAGAGAGATGGATGAAGGCAATAACAGTGGAAGCCAACTGGAGAGGAGATAGTGGGAGCTGGTAGCAGTAAAAGAGAAATAGAGATGGGAGGAGATGGAAGGAGTGAGAATAAAAGAGAGAGAGGAGAACAGTGGAAATGTAAAACAGAGATGAGAGGAGACTATACAGTTATAGTCCTGGTGTATCTGGATCACTCTTGTCCAGAGAACTTTAACATTTAGGTGTACAGTAGAGTGCATTTTGGACCGAAATTTTAAACACGTGGCTATAGGTTTTTGAGTTGCCAAGGTATGGTGGAGACAGTGGCAGTGAGAAAGAGAGGAGGCAGTGATAGTAGGCTATATGTGCTTAAATCTTAAATCAATGGAAGAAAGACGAGACGGTGAGAGAATATATATATATATATATATATATATATATATATATATATATATATATATATGCTGAGTCTAAAGGCTTAACTACCAAGAGAGACCGGATAAAAGAATTTAGAATGTTCTGTGTTAAAATAGCGCGAATGTGTTCGCATGCCAAAATTTTTGTTATTAAGGTGGAATGCGGATTGAGGAAGCCGTTGGCCGACTTTTTATGTCGGAGTCTTTTAAAGAGGAACAAGTTCGCCTTCTTCGTGCTGCGACAGGTTCATTTTTCCTCAGTATTTTACAAGTTTCGTTTGTCATTTCGTTTAGCTGTGCGTACATTGCCAAGTTTAGAATACCAAATATGTGCTGTGCCTTACACAATAAGGAGGTAGTAGATCGAAAACCAAAGAACTCATTCCACTCACAGTTATTTTGACTATATAGGTAGTACGAGAAGGAGGTAGCAGACCGAAAACCAAAGAACTCATTCCAGTCACAATTATTGTTACTATATAAGTAGTACGAGCGCCAGTGTGTGGAAAAGAAAGTGATTATTATCCACAGATCATGGACACATGTAAAGAAACGTACTCAAGAAGAACGGTAAAACCTAATAACGGTTATCTATATGAAAACGGAAATTTGACTTAACGATCAGAACTTAAAGCAGACTAAATTATGGTCAGATTGTTGGCACTATAAGTACGATTGTGCCTGTAATATGTTTTTAGTTAGTTTTCGCTCTGTGCAGCCAGTTGCCACTGGAAGTTTTGACTGAAGGAGCAACTGGTTTGAGTGCTCATCCGTAATGCTTCATGTAAGACATTAAGAGCAGTGTAATCTCACTTAGCGTTTGCTAACAGCGCGTGAGAAATGGCTCGATGTAAACTGAATTACGCGGCAGCCACATTTCAGAGCTGCGTGGGCTTCATCATAAATCATCTACATCTGGGTGGAAAGCACTACGATGGGAGAGTTTGCTAACATTAAATCTGGTTGACCTGAATACGAAGTCGGTAGAACAAAGAATGAGAATAATAAACTTTTAGAGGCCGTCTAAATCATTATAATCAAATCTCATCCGTCTACCTCCTTTCTGTGCTCCATTCTCTTTCTCTTCCCTCAATCAAGATGAGAATATCGTCGAGCTATCGGAAAAGTTTGGAGCTTAAGAAGTCTGCAGATCCCATCTCTCAACGGCTATTACCCGAAAAGACGACGCTGCAGATATTAAATTCTAATAATAAAATTGCTCTCCCATTCGGGGCTACACAAGTAAGAAATTATTTAACTTTTTCTTCTGTCATAAGCGTTAGTCACCACTTCAGGTAATCACAGATATTGATTTATGCTTACAGCCACCGTGTCGTATAGAAAGAATGTCATTTAATACTGTCGTAATACTAACGAACTCCTTTCCTTTATAGGAAAAGGCCACAAGTTCGAGAATAAGCTTGCACAGAGCTTTTATCTGCTAGGATGTTTCATAACAGATTATTTTCTGATGGTAATTGGAAAAAGCCTAAGCACTTGTCACGTAAACAAGTCCTACCAGTCATTTAATAAGCTTTGGTAGCTGCACAATTTCGCAAGATCACCACCTGAAAGAGCTGTTGTAGAACTTATCCTTGAAATGAATAGCCAAAATCTTCTTTTTAAGTTCAAAATTTTAATGAAATTTATCCATGTTTAATCACGTCTTCAAAAATCTGCCGATTTTGAGTAGGTCTCTTACAGCCTCTAATGTGTACAAACAAGTAGTTAGTGTGGGCAAATGCGGAGCTTAATTGTTATTATCTCGTCAAATGGTAAAAGAGCAAAAAGTACAGATGAACTGATCCAAAGTTGCTTTACATGCCATTAGGCAGAGAAAAAGTCACAGAAACATTCTGACAGTCATAAACATTATCAAATGATCCGACCCACGTGTTTTGAAGTGCTTTGCTCATAACTATAAACAATGATTCTTCAGCATGAAGGTAGGGGTTACACCAACGGTTCCCAAGGCTTTTCTAGAATACAGACTAGCTAACTCGAAGTAATGTCACATGAAGACTAAGCGCAGAATAAGCGAGAGCGTAGGCTGACTAAAGATGGTGTGAGGTCCGGCCTTATAACGACTCGCTCCATGATATTAATGAACATCGTTAATTAATAATAATTTACTGATTATATACGTCACAGAGTTCATATTTTATCGGTCATTGATTTTTTTGTTTTATTTTGTTTGAACATGAATTCGCGCCGGCCGGGGTGGCCGAGCGGTTCTAGGCGCTACAGTCTGGAACCGCGTGACCGCTACGTCGCAGGTTCGAATCCTGCCTCGGGCATGGATGTGTGTGATGTCCTTAGGTTAGTTAGGTTTAAGTAGTTCTAAGTTTTAGGGGACTAATGACCTCAGAAGTTAAGTCCCAAAGTGCTCAGAGCCATTTGAACCATTATTTCGCATGAGGAGTATCTATTAAAATATGCAGTACTAATTCATGCCTACGCAATGGGAATCCTGGGTTTACGACTATGGGATCCGTCTTGTATGTTAAAATTTATTTATTGAAAATTTAGTAATTTCTAACTAACGTCTCTTTCTCGTCAATATGGGTGTCACTGGATTTAGAAAAATCAGGTGATCAATGGTATATTAAGAGATACTGAAAATTTACAGTAGTTTAGCTAAAACTGGCATAGAAATTTTGGAGCAGGTGAAATCTTTAGTTAACAATATTTTAAACTAATTATGTTTGGATTATTATAAATAATTTTCTGGAAAGAATAAAAGTAACACTTTGATTTGGTAGTGTCTTCCCTTCTAATTTACCTGCTAGCTCATAAGATTTTCCCAATAGCTAGATGTACAAATGTGGGAGAGGTACTGAACAGAATTGGGTAGACAAGAAATATGTGGCATAACTTGACCAAAAGAAGGGGAATTGGGGAGACAAAGAATCTGTGGCATAACTTGACCAAAGGACTGGATCGGTTGATAGGACACATCGTGAGACATGAAGGGATCGCCTACTTAGTGTTGGAGGGAAGTGTGGGTGGTAATAGTGGAGGGAGGACAAAGGGACGAGTACAGTAAGAACATTCAGAAAGATGTAGATTGCAGCAGTTAAAGTACAGTAAGAATATTCAGAAAGATGTAGATTGCAGCAGTTATTCGAAGACGAAGAGGTTCACACAAAGTTGAACAGCATGAAACCAGTTTACAGATTGAGGACCGCAACAGTAGATGTATGAAACTTTGTAACTGTAATAATTTTTTAGTGCGATCTTTTCTGACGAAACTAATTACTTCATTGCAATCAGATCAACAAACTAAATTATCTGAACAATAACATTTTGTAAGTGTGGGTGGGGAGGGATTTGTTTCTACCATTAACATCGGAATTTCGGAAAGGTAGCTAGTGAAAGTTTTATACAGACCGTAATACATGAAATAGGCGTGCATACGAAGTAGGATGGCGGGTGTCAACTTGCTTTGTCACATTCTCAGCCCTCCGATGAACCTGGTGTGAAACATTGCCGGCCTCAGAGACGAATAAAAACTATTTCAGTTTTGGATTCCAAATATACCTAAACCACATGTCCCATTTTTTAATTGATGTATCCAATTACTAGTTAACTGCAAACAGCTTCTATAAATTGTCTCTCGCACTATTGGTACTCAGGACCAATAGACAAATTAGAGGCCACGTACACAAAAGTGACCAAAATTCTGAAAAACGTTTTATTGGATCTTCATTTAGTGCAGGGTACTGAAATTTTAATCCCTAAATATTACGTTCCAATTTCACTCGTAGGTGTGATAAGAATAATAACTAACAAATGCTTGCTTTGTTGCTCTGTATTTCTTTATATTATTTATTCTTAAGGTGTTTTCTTCCAGTTTTATACAGTCACAATGTGATAAATATTTCGCTGTTTGGCATGTCCAGAACTTTCACAAAAGTGGGTGCGTGGAAAAACCCAAAATCCTAATGAAAACCATGCCCCAGGACAATATTTGTTGCTGAAAAAGCTGCAACAAATTATGCGTGTTTAGTTTTTAACTGTGCTAATCTTGTCAGACTGTGGGCTTTACATAGGCTAGGATTTGATCCAGAGCTTTCATACTGCCGATATTGAAGGAAATCGGTAACAGGAGAACCAATGCCACTGACATTAATGTTACTCAGTTTGAAAGTCAGGTTAATCTAAGAGGAATGCAAAGCAAACACTCCTTTAGGATGAAGAGAGGAATGCATATGTTTTGTACTAGTCCATCGAGATAAGGTAAGGCCTTTGATTCAGGTTTCCCGTAACTTACGTTTTTGCAACTTAATGTACCTTTTCCTCAAAAATTACTGACGTTATAGTACTTAAATTTGGCATGCTATTAGTCAATACCATGGTGAAAAGTTCTGTGGAATAAGTTTTCATTATCACAATGGTAAGGCATTTGTATAAGAGAAAAGCCCTAAGATTTGGTAAATTATTCTTTTTATTTGAGAGAAATTTGGAAAGCTGTAGAAAACCAGTGAAATAAGATCTGTTCCAGAGAGTCTTGTAATAATAGTATACCAAACTTTGTGCAGAAATACATTAACATCCTTCGTACAAATATTTCAAGAAAGAAACATTTCTACTCACCTTGTTGAAAATATTTCAGTTGTTTGTAATTAAAAACGTAATAAACATGAAAACGTGTATGTGTTTTCTCATGTAACATTGCTTAACAACTGTGCCAAATTTAGTTACATTGGCTTAAAATTTTGGACATTATAAGTATTGCAACTTCGTATACATTCCCCCTTAAAACTCTCCGAAGGCGAGAAGGTGTTGCTGTCTCAAAAGTAATTTCCGTAATTGCTGTTACACATATGCCGATGTGAGGTAAAATATAATTTCAGAATCCACAGGCAGCATTACGTCACGACTAAAAGTGTGCCTGCTGATATTGCTCCACACGTTTTCCTTGTTTATGTAAGAGTGTCTTCGTACATTACATTGCTTACTATGCGTAACCCTCATACACCGACACCGGTAATCGTTCCTCCTCATGCTGTTTCTCATTTGTGTTATTAAAATTCTCATAGTAAGCAATGGAATGTAAGCAGTGGAATGGACGAAGACGCTCTTACATAAACAAGGAAAACGTGTGGAGCAATATCAGCAAGCACACTTTTAGTCGAGACCTGAGGCTGCCTGGCCCAAGGATTCTGAAATTAAATTTTGCCTCAGATCGGCATATTGTATGGTTGAGCGAACTAATGTTTGTTGGTGCCTTCAGACTTCTTGGTTGTATCGGTCTATAACCACATTATTTAGGATGTTTCTTAATGTGGTTCGCTTAGTTAACAGACACTGCCCTTTGCACCGACATTTACACTCTAAAGAAAACAAAAATTGATGTACCTGTCTAGACAAAGAAAAGACGGTTTCAGAAAAATTTAGTGATTTGTTCAAGAGAAAGAGTTTCACAAATTGAGCATGTCAATTGAGCCGTGGCGACTGACACTGGTTATTCTCCACTTGCGTCGCTGATATCGACCCTCGTCTGGTCGTGTATCTCTGACTGTTCTGCCTTTGGTCTTCCGGTTTAGCGCGTGGCCGAGCTCTCTCTCGCTGGTCGGCATTCAACGAGCCAACATGTTTTGAAGGCAGTCTTTAGTCTCTATTCGCCGTGCCTGGGCCCCGCCGTCCTAACGTTTTGCCACGCGCCGGGTGTACAGTGATGATTAGTCGACGCGTTTGCGTGAGAAACGGTGGCGGGTCCGTCATCTCAGGCTGGACATCTTCTCATCGCGTAACTGGAAGCATTAAGTTACGTGTGATTGTGGCATATTTTATCTGCCGGAGATCAGCTAAGGATGGTTCTGAATAAGAGAGTGTTAAACTGAACTTACGAGGTCTAAGGCTTTCAAGTGTTGTTTGCTGCTTGTTTCAAAGGTTCCTTGCAGTGTCAATTTTATGAAGCATGTTAATTAGTGTGCTCTTCGCCCAGTCTTGGTTATAGACTTTCTTTTAAGACGAAGGGCAGAGTTTTGTAAGTCAGTGCAATTTTAATTCTTTTATTCGGTAAATGTCTCACTTTGGTTGTCAGTTACGTTACAGATAGTCGCGTAGTTAGTAGCCTTGCCTGATCTTGAAAAAGCTGCCGCGTGAAATAATTGCTGTTTGCAGAAATGGTCTGCTATGTGGGGCCGATGGGGTTTGTCGCCTTGGCGGGCAGGCTAACATCGTGTGTGTGTGTGTGTGTGTGTGTGTGTGTGTGTGTGTGTGCGCGTGTGCGTGCGGCGTGTTTCCTGCCCTGGTTTGCAGCCTGATCATCTTCGAAATTACTTGGAGGTTCCTTTCTGCTCGTTTGTTCCGAGTACCGCCGTGCATAATCCGTGCTTCCATCCTATAGTTGAATATCTGGCCTGTACGTCGGGGCGGACGAGATCTTTTTATAAGTAACTCAAAGTGAATCATTAGTGTTGTGTAAATTTTAATTACGTAAGCAATGAATTTAATGGTGGGCTTATGGTGCTGACTGTCTGTGATCCTTTTGCATCAGATCTAATTTAATTATTATGTTTAAAATATTGTTTGTTATAATAATTCATGGCAGACGGTTAAAGTCAGCTGTACATTCTCTTAAGAGGACAAAGGTCCGAACTGGTTCAAATGGTTCAAATGGCTCTGAGCACTATGGGACTCAACTGCTGTGGTCATAAGTCCCCTAGAACTTAGAACTACTTAAACCTAACTAACCTAAGGACAGCACACAATACCCAGCCATCACGAGGCAGAGAAAATCCCTGACCCCGCCGGGAATCGAACCCGGGAACCCGGGAATCCGGGCGTGGGAAGCGAGAACGCTACCGCACGACCACGAGATGCGGGCCAAAGGTCCGAATTAAATTTAATGTCATTCAGATTTGTAACTAGGTAACAAGGAAATTTCTTCTTTAGTGTTAATTAAAATTATGTGCCAAGCACAAGTTTGTACACCGGCAAACGTCTCTAGCTTCCTATCTCCTTTCAGTAGCTGCGGTTAAATTGCAATTTTGATTTTACTAGCTCGTAACTTGAGCAGTCACACAGCTCATCAATAACGAGATGGTCCACCTCTGGCCCTTATGGAAGAGGTTACTCTGCATTGATTAACAGACTTGCTGGATCTTCTGCTGAGGAATATGCGCCAAATTCTGTCCTACTGGTGCCCTGCATCGTTATACCCTGTGCTGATTTGACTCCCTGCCCGTAATGCTCCGAGCGTTCTCAGTTGGGGAGAGATCCGGCGGCCTTACAGATCAAGTTAGGGTTTGGTAAACACGAAGACGAGCAGTGAAAATTCTCGCCGTCTGCGAAAGGGCATTAAATTGCTGAAATGTAAGCCCAGGGTGGCATGCCATTAAGGGCAATAATACGGAGCGGAGAATAACTTTGACGTACTGCTGTGCTGCAAGGGTGCCGCGGTGGACAACCAAAATGGTCCTGATATGAAATGGAATGGTACACCATAACATCACTCCTAGTTGTTGGATAGTATGGTGGGCGACAGTCACGTTGGTTTCCCACCGCACCCCTGGGAGTCACCAGACTTGTCTTTGCTGGTCATCGGGGCCTCATTAACTTGAGTTGAATCTTGTTCAGTGACGAGCCCGAATGACCAGCGAAGACGTATCGGGACAGTGGTCAACTACCAACCTGAATGTAGCCCTAAATATGGCACGACAACCAGGTGTGATGGTCTGGGGTGCCATTTCATTTCATATGATTATCATCGGCGACAACCTTACAGCACAGTCGACGATATTCTACAGCCCGTTGAGTCGCCGTTAATGACAAGCCATCCTGGGCTTACATTTCAGCAACAGAATGCCAGTTCCCACTCGGTGAGAGTTTCTACTGCTTGTATTCGTTCTTACCAAACACTACCTTGGCCAGATAGGTCGCCTGTTCTCTCTCCAGTTAAGAACTTTGGAATATTATGGACAGGGATTTTGACGACCTAAAGTGCCATCAGGACAAAATTTGTCATGATATCACTAAGCAGGACGTGCAACAACTCGTCGATCAACGTCAAACCGAAGAACTGCTTGCATAGGGTCCACAGGTGGACTAGTGCCCTATTGACGTGCTCAGTTTATGAAGCTCTTTCTCTTGAATAAATCATACAGTTTTTTTGAAATTGTAGTCATTTATTCGTCTGTACATGTACATCACATCTAACGATTTACGTCCCATTCTGATAATTTCTACTTAGTAAGGCGTTCTCTCTCTCTTTTTGTTTGTTTATTTATTTATTTGTTTGTCTTAGGGTGTATAAGACGTTGACCACTTTCATGTCCGTTTATAGTTGGTCGTATTAGTTTTAATACATTGCACGCCAATCAATCTAATGCATTATCTTCTCTTCCACATTTCTTTGGATTGAGTAATTCTCCGGGATATTACAGTTTTAATGTTTCAAATGGCGCTCCTCAACTTCACAGAAGTCCTCCTTGGTGGCTGTGCGGTCAGAGCGGCGGATTACTAAGTGAAGGGGTACGGGTTCGCTTCCTGGCCAGGTCGGAGATCTTCTCCGTTTAGAGACTGGGTGCTCTGTTGTACTTACATTCGTCATAACTGATATTATTACTGAGATGGCTGAATGGACCGGCCTCGAAACCAAGTAAAAAATGAAAAAAAGCTTTACAAAATCCAAGCAAATGCAAATAATAAAGAAAATAGACCATGCAGCAGACAATACTTCGAGAACTCAAATGGGGTTTCCTGGAGGGAAGGCGAGGAACGTTACTGAGAAAACCTGGAGAGACAGCATTTAAATCTGACTGCAGTACGAATCTACTGCGACCAACGAACATTTCGCGTAAGGGTCATGAATATAAAATAATAGCAATTAGGGCTGCTAGTCGTTTTTCCATTACTCGTCTTTGCAAGTGGAACAGGAAAGGAAATGACTAGTAATGGTACAACGTACGCTCCACCACGCACCGTACTATGGGTTGCACAGTATGTGTCTAGAAGAAGACATGGGTGTATAATACCTCATATACAGGAAAAATGATGCCATTAACATTCAGTTGACATACTGGGAGGTAAGCCCAAAGTGGCTAGGAATAGGGAAAGTGATTTTGTCATATCGCACATGATAGTAAGTCATGATATCCCTCTTGATTGATTGCGACCATGAGTAAATACTCGATACTAGAGAAATGAGAAACATAACCCAACCCCAAAAAGTTCTACGCTGGTTAGATCTGGTGAGCATCGTAGACAAAAATATCCACCATTTAATAATCCCAAGTTAACTGAACTATAAATCGGCCGCTCCGAAACTTCATTACGGACTCTGTGCGTAGCGCCGCACGTTTATCTTAGTACCGCTGTACTGATGACTAGGCAGCAAAGGAAAGATAGCCTTCGCTGAAGACGTTCCAGCATCAGTAGCGAGACGGCCAGTTGTTTATCGCCCTCTGCCTTCCTCCAGCTCCGCGTCTCACCAGTGCGGAAAGTACCGATTTCGGTGCACAACCCAAGTCCTTGCTGGCGAATGGACCAACCAACCTCTCTATAACCCGGCCAGTGACTGGACAGACTCCGTTGCTTCTCTCCTTGTGTGCTACGGTTCAAAAAAATGGTTCAAATGGCTCTGAGCACTATGGGACTCAACTGCTGTGGTCATAAGTCCCCTAGAACTTAGAACTACTTAAACCTAACTAACCTAAGGACAGCACACAACACCCAGCCATCACGAGGCAGAGAAAATCCCTGACCCCGCCGGGAATCGAACCCGGGAACCCGGGCGTGGGAAGCGAGAACGCTACCGCACGACCACGAGATGCGGGCTGCTACTGTTCCAAACAAGCCCCAGAGTGCATCGAAGCATTGGCTCAAGAGCTACTACCAATGAAAAGATTTACAGTAACAGTTCAACTCCCATCTACTCAATCTATAAGAAAAAGTCAATCAGAAACGTTCCAGAAAATAGCGAAAACACTCCCAAATAAGAGGGTGTTCTGAAAAACAATGCTTCCAAATTTTTATCTGAAAATTTTTAAGGCTTTTTAAATAAAATAAACGTTAGTAACATTCTACATGTTTATTCTTCATTTCTACAAATTTGAGGTTCTCTGCCGCTAGAGGGCTTCGAATTGCAGCGTGTCATGTGGAGGTGTCTAGCGTAACTAAGTTTATGCGTCAGTGATAAGTTTGGGAACAGGACACAAGGCTGCTGGAGTGGGATGCCGAGCCGCAGTTGGAGGACACAGTACAAAAAAGATATTTATTTGACAAAATCAAGATGCAAACACTGATAACAGAACAGTTACAGATAATGCTATCATAAGCAACCAGTGGTATACTCATGGGTACAGAATTACTTAAAACAAAAATTTAAAGAAAATTCATCCATTTAAGCAAACAATAGTTGAAGGCGTGCACGATAAACAACCTTACGACCCAAAACATCAATAAAACAGTATTACTGTTACATGGAATTAATTTCACAATTAACATTATAAAACTTAACTATTGATGAAAGTTGAATGAACGAATCTCGACCCACGCAAATGATGAGCCCTTCCAAATGTCAAAATGTTAACACAGTTTCCAACAAACGAGGGTTCAAATTATTCAAATGCAAATTGTCCTAACAGCAAGAATCTCTATCACAATTGCGTAATTTGATTAATAACCAACGACTCTGCAGCTTACAGACAGAAAAAATGACAGCAAATATCGGGTGCTCATTATTCAGTGCAACAGCCTGAAAAGACTAGACACAAATTAGCACAGTATTAACGGTTGACGTTCGACATCGGCCGCTCATCTGAATTTCGTGCGCGAGACCCGACCGGAAACAACATCCATCAAGGGTTGTACACTGACAACAGCTTCTGTAACACACACAAAACCATCATTAATATACAGTTCACTTAAGCAAATCGCCACAAGCGTACAATACGGGACCATGAAGGTAGAAAACAAGTGGAGATAAGATTCGGTTCTAAGTTACTTAAATTCTGTATAGCGTAATAAACTGTAGTTACAATTGATGTTACTTCTACCATTAAGGCAGCTTGAATCAAATTAATATTCATCAAATTTTTTCTGCCTTTGTTGTGAAATACCTTTATCCATTGTATTCTTCCCTCCACCATTTTGTAACAGAATTAGTTCTCTGTAACAGAATTGTTATCTCCTACACTCTAACTTTACTTGCAGTATCACTCTGCTACTTAAATGTTTTACTGATCATTTTATATTTAATGTATACCTCCAAAGTTAGTGCATTTACTACTGGCTTACGCGCATATATATATATATATATATATATATATATATATATATATATATATATATATATATATATATAGCGTCCACTGCATTCCAATGTTTCTTTATCCC
Organism: Schistocerca nitens; assembly: GCF_023898315.1. Classification (NCBI taxonomy): domain Eukaryota; kingdom Metazoa; phylum Arthropoda; class Insecta; order Orthoptera; family Acrididae; genus Schistocerca; species Schistocerca nitens. The sequence goes on along the minus strand of NC_064615.1, from coordinate 695,864,585 downwards.
TTAAGCTTCCGTAGTGTTAATGCGGAAGTTTCTCTTTTTAGTGACGTTGCTTTAGCTCATATTTGCTCTTCTTTACCCATGCATTTGTACACAGTGGTCCTTTGTAAACAGAACTCTAGCTTCTGGATGGTGAATTTACGCATAGTGTTACTTTCTCAAAAATTGTATTAGATGTTTTATATGTAATGCATACCTGTAAATTTATTGCTTTATTAGTAGCCTTGTAGAAGAAATTTTCATTCTACTTTCATGTAAAATGCTGTTACTTAAGACAAGCAAGGCTTAGTTCTTACGCATATGTATTTAGCGCCATCTGCATGTACCTCCGTACAGTTGGCCTTCGTCTTTGGAATGGTGAATAATTATGTTATGCCAATATTTCGTTCTTTGGACTCCTGTTATAATTTTATGTACACGAGAGCCTTTACGAGTGGTCAAATACATTTACGCATTTATTCTGACGTACTTTGAGTGTAATCTGGCTGCTTTCTTAAGCCATAGTATGTTTTTTTTCCCTTAGGGAACGCCTGGCAGCAGCTTAGTACGCTGCTCTACAGCCTACAGACTTTTTTAAAAACGGAAGAAGAAAAGAAACAAGAAAAACAGACGATAAAACGGTGACTTAAAGTGTAAAATGGCGGAAAAATGCGGAAAGTTAAAACAGATAGAAAAGGGGTTGGCAATCTTAATAAAATACACAGGAGTCAGACAAGTAACATAGTAGACACACAATTTAAAAAAAAAAGAACGTGGCGACAGTCTGATTTCTGTTCGCAAGAGATAAAAAATCACACCCAGCGACAGTATGTTGGCCGTTCGCAACACTTCCCAAAAGACACAACACGGAACAGTGGCACGTAAAGTGCCCTCCGTCACACACCGTTGGGTGGCTTGCGGAGTATAAATGTAGATGTAGATAGAACACTCACTGTAAAACACAGCATGAAAATGGCGCCACAAAGATGACACTCCCGAGCCAAGGGCAGATGGGGGGGGGACCTGAAGGAGGGGGAAAAACAAGGAGGGAGGAGAGGAAAAAAAAGGGGGGACCAAGGAGGGGGAGGACTCTTAAGGGGGGAGAGGGGCCGGGCAGATGCGAGACGGAATGAGAAAAGGCAGAGGAGGCAAATGCAAAAGGGACTCGGGGGAGAGAAGGGGGCAGAAAGAGGGGAGGTGGGGAAAAAAGAAGATGGAAGGGGGGGAGGGAGCCTGGGAAAAGGACAGAGGAAAGGAGGGGGAATGAGGATCAGAGTTGATAGGAGGGATAAATGGAGGGAGAAAGGGCATCATCCGGCAGGAGGAGTTGATGGAAGCCACCTTGGGAAAGGAGATGAAGGGTGTAGAGATGGAGAGTAGGGTGGACACAACAGTGAAGACGTGGCAGGGGGTGGGGATGGGAGAGGAATGGAGCAACGAGGGGGTGACGGGGATCAAGGCGGCAGGAGGTGTAGAGGATGCAGATATGTTCGAGGAATAGGAACAGATGGGGGAAAGGAATGAGGTCATAGAGGATCCACGTGGGGGACGGGAGGTGTATACAGAAGGTGAGGTGGAGTGCATGGCGCTCAAGAATCTGGAGGGACTTTTAGAATTTGGGGGAGGCAGATATCCAGGTGGGACTGGGATAACAGAGGATGGGATGGATTAAGGATTTGTAGGTGTGGAGGATGGTAGAGAGGTGCAACCCACATGTCTGGCCAGAGAGGAGTTTGAGGAGTCAGAGGCGATTTTGGGCTTTGGATTAGATGGAGCGGAGATGAGGGATCCAGGCGAGGTGACGGCCAATGTTGAGGCCAAGTTAGGTGAGGGTGGGGGTGAGGCAGACAGGACGGGCGCAGACAATAAGGGGTAAATCCAGGAGCCGGAAGGAGCGAGTGGCACAACCTACGATGATTGCCTGGGTCTTGGAAGGATTGATTTTCACGAGCCACTGGTTACACCATGCAGCAAAAAGGTCAAGGTGATTCTGGAGAAGGCGTTGGGACTGTTGGAGGGTAGGAGCGAGGGCAAGGAATGCGGTGTCATCGGCATATTGCAAGAGGTGTACAGAAGGGGGGGGGTTGGGTCATATCTACCATGTACAGGAGGTAGAGCAGAGGGTAGAGGACAGAGCCCTGGGGCACACCTGCAGGGGGTAGAAGGTGTGGGAATTGGCATAATGGATGGTAATATAGGAGGGGCGGTGGGAGAGGAAGGAGGCCATCAGACGGATGTAGTTGATAGGAAGGGTGAAGGTTTCGAGTTTAAACAGGAGACCGGGATGCCAGACATGGTCGTAGGCCTGTTTGAGGTCGAGGGAGACAAAAATGGCTGAGCGATGGGAGTTAAGCTGGAGGGAGAGGAGATGAGTGAGGCAGAGGAGTTGGTCATCAGCAGAGAAGGAAGGTCGAAAGCGACATTGGATGTTGGGGAGGAGGTGGTTTTGACAGAGGTGGTGATGGATGCGCCGGGAAAGGATGGATTCCAAGAGCTTGCCAAACACCGATGTGAGACAGATGGGACGATAGGAGGGGCATCAGATGGAAGCTTGTTGGTTTTGGAGAACATCAGGATATGGGAGGTTTTCCACAGGTCGGGATAGAAGCCAGTGGCAAGGATGACATTGTAGAGGGTGGCAAGGACTTAAAGGAATTAGGGAGGGCACTGTTTGAGGTGGCTGTAGGTAATGCAGTCGTGGCCAGGAGCAGTGTAGTGTTTAGTGCAGAGTGTGAGGCTGATGTCCTGTGTAGTGATGGGAGTGTTCAGTTCAGATGGTGGTGTGTGGCCCAAGTACTGGAAGCTAGGAGCAAGGGGAGGAATAGAGGTATTCGTACGGTCCATGACGTCAGGGAAGAGGGAATAATCAATGTTGGGATCATCTGGGATGGAAAAAACATCTGAGAGGTGAGAGGCAAAGTGGTTGGCCTTACTGAGGTTGTCAGGAAAGGGACGGTCGTCAAGGAGGAGAGGGTACTGGGGGGGGTTCCCAGTAAGGCGGTGGAAAGCAGACCAATACTTGGAAGAGTTTATGGGGAGCGTGGTGTTGAGTTGTGTACATGTCTGGCGACGGGCACGGCGTTTCTTCGCAGTAAGCAGGTTGCAGATGTGTCGTTGTAATTGCCGGTGGCGGGTAAATGTATCCCGGTCACGAGTGCGGAGAAAAGAGCGGTAGAGGCGGCGGGACTCTCAAAGGAGAAGGACGGCCTGTGGAGGCAGGGCGGGGTGGTGAGAGTGGATGTAAGCCATAGTATGTGATGTTTCTGGTTTTTATATCAATTTTATATATTGCCAGAGTCGCTCGGCTTCAACTAATGCAATTTACCACCATGTGATGTAACAAGTGAGTAGGCTTACCTCACAAATATTTTTCTATGATTAATATTTTCTTAGGTATGCTAAAATCCCCCCCATCAACCATGGAACTTTCCGTTGGTGGGGAGGCTTGCGTGCCTGAGCAATACAGACACCCATACCGTAGGTGCAACCACAACGGAGGGGTATCTGTTGAGAGGCCAGACAAACGTGTGGTTCCTGAAGAGGGGCAGCTGCCTTTTCAGTAGTCGCAGGGGCAACAGTCTGGATGATTGACTGATCTGGCCCTGTAACAATAACCAAATCGGCCTTGCTGTGCTGGTACTGCGAATGGCTGAAAGCAAGGGGAAACTACAGCCGTAATTTTTCCCGAGGGCATGTTATGGTTAAATGATGATGGCGTCCTCTTGGGTAAAATATTCAGGAGGTAAAACAGTCCCCCATTCGGACCTCCGGGTGGGGACTACTCAGGAGGACGTCGTTAGCAGGAGAAAGAAAACTGGCGTTCTACGGATCGGAGGGTGGAATGTCAGGTCCCTTAATCGAGCAGGTAGGTTAGAAAATTTAAAAAGGGAAATGGATAGGTTAATGTTAGATATAGTGGGAATAAGTGAAGTTCGGTGGCAGGAGGAACAAGACTATTGGTCAGGTGAATACAGGGTTATAAATACAAAATCAAATAGGGGTAATGCAGGAGTGGGTTTAATAACGAATAAAAAAAATAGGAGTACGGGTAAGCTACTACAAACAGCATAGTGAACGCATTATTGTGAACAAGATAGACACGAAGCCCACGCCTACTACAGTAGTACAAGTTTATATGTCAACTAGCTCTGCAGATGATGAATAAATGGATGAAATGAATGATGAGATAAAAGAAATTATTAAGGTAGTGAACGGGGACGAAAATTTATTAGTCATGGGTGACTGGAATTCGAGAGTAGGAAAAGGGAGAGAAGGAAACATAGTGGGTGAATATGGATTGGGGGAGAGAAATGAAAGAGGGAGCCGTATGGTAGAATTATGCACAAGACATAACATACTCATTGGTTCAAGAATCAAAAAAGAAGGTTATATACATGGAAGAATCGTGGAGATACTAAAAGGTATCAGATGGATTATATAATGGTAAGACAGAGATTTAGGAACCAGGTTTTAAATTGTAAGACATTTCCAGGGGCAGATGTGGACTCTGACCACAATCTATTGGTTATGAACTGTAGATTAAAACTGAACAAAATGCAAAAGGTCGGAATTTAAGGGCATGGGACCTGGATAAACTGACTAGAGGTTGTACAGAGTTTCAGGGAGAGCATAAGGGAACAATTGACAGCAATGGGGGAAAGAGGTACAGTAGAAGAAGAATGGGTAGCTCTGAGGGATGAAGTAGTGAAGGCAGCAGAGGATAAAATAGGTAAAAAGACGAGGGCTAGTAGAACTCCTTGGGTAACAGAAGATATATTGAATTTAATTGATGAAAGGATAAAATATAAAAATGCAGTAAATGAAGCAGGCAAAAAGGAATACAAACGTCTCAAAAATGAGATCGACAGGAAGTGCGAAATGGCTAAGCAGGGATGGCTAGAGGACAAATGTAAGGATGTAGAGGCTTATCTCACTAGGGGTAAGATAGATACTGCCTACAGGAAAATTAAAGAGACCTTTGGAGAAAAGAGAACCACTTGTATGAATATCAAGGGCTCAGATGGAAACCCAGTTCTAACCAAAGAAGGGAAAGCAGAAAGGTGGAAGGAGTATGTAGACGGACTATACAGGGGTGATGTTCTTGAGGACAATATTATGGAGATGGAAGAGGATGTAGATGAAGATGAAATGGGAGATACTGCGTGAAGAATTTGATGGAGCACTGAAAGACCTAAGTCGAAACAAGGCCCCGGGAGTAGACAACATTCTATTGGAACTACTGACGATCCTGGGAGAGCCAGTCCTGACAAAACTCTACCATCTGGTGAGCAAGATGTATGAGACAGGCGAAATACCCTCAGACTTCAAGAAGAATACAATAATTCCAATCCCAAAGAAAGCATGTGTTGACAGACGTGAAAATTACCGAACTATCAGTTCAATAAGTCACAGCTGCAAAATACTAACACAAATTCTTTACAGACGAATGGAAAAACTAGTAGAAGCCAACCTCGGGGAAGATTAGTTTGGATTCAGTAGAAATGCTGGAACACGGGAGGCAATACTGACCTTACGACTTACCTTAGAAGAAAGATTAAGGAAAGCAAACCTACGTTTCAAGCATATGTAGACTTAGAGAAAGCTTTTGACAATATGGACTGGAATACTCTCTTTCAAATTCTAAAGGTGGCAAGGGTAAAATACAGGGAGCGAAAGGCTATTTACAATTTGTACAGAAACCAGATGGCAGTTATAAGAGTGGAGGGACATGAAAGGGAATCAGCGATTGGGAAGGGAGTGAGACAGGGTTGTAGCCTCTTCCCGATGTTATTCAATCTGTATATTGAGCAAGCAGTAAAGGATACAAAAGAAAAATTCGGAGTAGGTATTAAAATCCACGGAGAAGAAATAAAAACTTTGAGGTTCGCCGACGACATTGTAATTCTGTCAGAGACAGCAAAGGACTTGGAAGAGCAGTTGAACGGAATAGACAGTGTCTTGAAAGGAGGATATAAGATGAACATCAACAAAAGCAAAATGAGAATAATGGAATGTATTCGAATATAGTCGGGTGATGCTGAGGGAATTAGATTAGGAAATGAGACACTTAAAGTAGTAAAGGAGTTTTTCTATTTGGGGAGCAAAATAACTGATGATGGTCGAAGTAGAGTAGATATAAAATGTAGACTGTCAATGGCAAGGAAAGCGTTTATGAAGAAGAGAAATTTGTTGACATCGAGTATAGATTTAAATGTCAGGAGGTCGTTTCTGAAAGTATTCGTATGGAGTGTAGCCATGTATGGAAGTGAAACATGGACGATAAATAGTTTGGACAGGAAGAGAATAGAAGCTTTCGAAATGTGGTGCTACAGAAGAGTGCTGAAGATTAGATGGGTAGACTACATAACTAATGAGGAGATATTGATTAGATTTGGGGAGAAGTGGAGTTTGTGGCACAACTTGACTAGAAGAAGGAACCAGTTGGTAGGACATGTTCTGAGGCATCAAGGTATCAGAAATTTAGCATTGGAGGGCAGCGTGGAGGGAAAAAATCGTAGAGGGAGACCAAGAGATGAATACACTAAGCAGATTCAGAAGGATGTAGGTTACAGTAGGTACTGGGAGATGAAGAAACTTGCACATGATAGGGTAGCATGGAGAGCTGCATCAAACCAGTCTCAGGACTGAAGACCACAACAACAACATGCTAAAATAGTTGCTAACAGTTTATACACGGTGGTCTATTGATCGTAACTGCGCCAAATATCTCACGAAATAAGCATCAATCGAAAAAACTACAAAGAACGAAACTTGTTTAGCTTGAAGGGGGGAAACCAGATGGCGCTATGTTTGGCCCACTAGATGGCGCTGCCATAGGTCAAACGGATATCAACTGCGTTTTTTAAATAGGAAACCCCATTTTTTATTACATATTCGTGTAGTACGTAAAGAAATATTAATGTTTTAGTTGGACCACTTTTTTCGCTTTGTGATAGATGGCGCTATAATATGTCACAAACACGTGGCTCACAATTTTAGACGAACAGTTGGTAACATGTAGGTTATTTAAAAATTAAAATATAGACAGTAGGTACTTTTGAACATTTTATTTCGGTTATTCCAATGTGATACACGTAACTTTGTGAACTTATCATTTCTGAGAACGCATGCTGTTACAGCTTGATTACCTATAAATACCATATTAATGAAATAAATGCTCAAAATGATGTCCGTCAACCTCAATGCATTTGGCAATAGGTGTGAAATGTGCATTCTTATACGACAACTATCCAAGGAGTTCCACCCAATAATATCCAAACAGCAGACTCTATACACAATTTATTACATTACCAATACTAAACTCCTTTAAATAACAACAAATTCATGTAACTTACAAAACTTAACAAATGGTTAAAGAGTGAGCTTTAAAAAAAAAACAATAACGGCGCGTGCCACCATTAAATCAGGAACCTTTTACAATAGTGCTTTTAGAGTTTATCCAAAAGACAAAATCCAATAATAAGTTAACTTGGCATTACAATTTAAAATGATTTATATATAAAACTTTACGATAATGGCGCTTGGTACCATAAAATGAAAGAAGCGCAGCACACAACCAATAAATATAATAACAAAATAATTTGATACAACCAAAGGGCGCGGGCAGCTCCCAACGCAATCACAGAAGAGCGAGCTCTCAACACTTCGGAGCCTTCCCACTACAAACGGTCCCCGAAATAAACCGCTGGGAGCTCCCCGACATGCCTCCCACAACTGCCCATCACTTACGCACCTTGGTTATGTTCTTCAACACACGACAGATAATATCAACACAAGATAAAAATCAAAATACAGTATAACATCCCGACAGCACATGATAACCACAGTGCCGTTAACTCTGGCGCTCTTAAGTACCGGAAGCCAACACACAAATCTCAAACAATTCTCGCTTCCTAAAACGAAACAATAAAAGCCAAGCGCACATGGATACTCAAACCAAAGTCTTATAAGTGCCTTAACGACGCCAAACGCGACTATTCCACCAAGTTAATAATAACACAATAAAAAAATACAGAACATACCACTAAATGATTTTACACAACCAAATTGACTGGGTCGTGTTGTTCAGGTCCCAGAAGACCACATACACCAAGCAGCAGTAATTCACTATGTATATACTGTACAAAACCGCCCTTCGTAGGTAGACTTTACCTAACACCTCGACTGCCAAATGTACCATACATGAACGCAACTCCGGGCAGGACTCCAGTTGAGCAAATAAATTAGTACCAACAGATATCGTAACGAGCTCCACACACACAGCAAAAAGTTCCAACAACACGGTCCCACATCAGAAAAGTTCAGAAACCACTGCTGGAGCTTCCATGGGAAAATCTGAAGAGCCAACCGAGCCCACACCCTAACCTGGAAGACGACTCCAAAATTCAGCAACTAGTTGTCTCCGGGCCAGAATATCACAGGACCCCACCGGACAGGCAGAAAGGCAGAAAGAACAAATACGCCGACTCCAATTAATCACCATCGCATGGCCAGCACAGCGGCGAGTCGCCTACGCCCAGACCACTCTGCTCATATTGCGATGCACAACCGCCTTAGCGTTAGTCACTAGCAGGTCAGGCAGAGCGAACTTCACGTTCCGGCCAGTCCCCGGAAAACCAACTACCCGCTCGATTTCGGCCGGCCACCGCAAACACACGCCAGCGACGTCATAGCGGATCGCCACCAGAGCGCCACCCGCACCAGGACAGCGAACTATAATCGATTACAGTGCGCGCTCTGAACAAGATGATAGGTTAGCGGAGCGCGCCATATCAACGTGTAACGACATTACACTCAACAGCGAGTATTCGCCTTCCGTAATGTCCTCACTTGCATTGACAATGCGCTGACGCATGTTGTCAGGCGTTGTCGGTGGATCACGATAGCAAATATCCTTCACCTCTCCCCACAGAATGAAATCCGGGGACGTCAGATCCGGTGAACGTGCGGGTCATGGTATGGTGCTTCGACGACCAATCCACCTGTCATGAAATATGCTATTCAGTACCGCTTCAACCGTACGCGCGCTATGTGCCGGACATCCATCATGTTGGAAGTATATCGCCATTCTGTCATGCAGTCAAATATCTTGTAGTAACAGCGGTAGAACATTACGTAGGAAATCAGTATACATTGCACCATTTAGATTGACGTCGATAAAATGGGGGCCAATTACCCTTTCTCCCATAATGCCGCATCATATATTAACCCGCCAAGGTCGCTGATTTTTCACTTTTCGCAGCCATTGTGGATTTTCCGTTGCCCAATAGTGCATATTATGCCGGTTTATGTCACCGCTGTTGGTGAATGACGCTTCGTCGCTAAATAGAACGCATGCAAAAAAATCTGTCATCGTCCCGTAATTTCTCTTGTGCACACTGGCAGAACTGTACACGACGTTCAAAGTCGTCGCCATGCAATTCCTGGTGCATCGAAACATGGTACGGGTCCAATCGATGTTGATGTAGCATTCACAACACCGAAGTTTTTGAGATTCCCGATACTCGCGCAATTTGTCTGCTACTGATGTGCGGATTAGCCGCGACAGCAGCTAAAACACCCACTTGGGCATCATCATTTGTTACAAGTCGTGATCGACGTTTCACATGTGGCTTGAACACTTCCTGTTTCTTTAAATAACGTAACTATCCGGCGAATGGTCCGGACACTTGGATGATGTCGTCCAGGATACCGAGCAGCATACACAGCAAACGCCTGTTGGGCATTTTGATCAAAATAGCCATACATGAACACGATATCGACTTTTTCGGCAATTGGTAAACGGTTCATTTTAACACGGGTAATGTATCACGATGCAAATACCGTCCGCACTGGCGGAATGTTACGTGATACCACGTACTTATACGTTTGTGACTATTGCAGCGCCATCTGTCCCAAAGCGGAAAAAGTGGTCCAACTAAAGCATTCATATTTCCTTACGAACTACACGAAAATGTAATAAAAATGGGGGTTCCTATTTTAAAAAAACGCAGTTGATATCCGTTTGACCTATGGCAGCGCCATCTAGCGGGCCAACCATAGCGCCACCTGGTTTCCGCCTTCAAGCTAGACAAGTTTCGTTCTTTGTAGTTTTTTTCGTTTGACGCTTATTTCGTAAGATATTTGGCCCGATCACTATCAATGGACCATCCTGTGTACATTTTTCTGGCCCAATCTCTCTGGAGAAGATATTTTTATAAATATAGAAACCTATGTCAAGGGCTTAAATAAGCCTTTAGTTTGCAACTGGTTGACTGATTTTTTCGACCTCTTCATATTCATTAAAGATGCATCTGCAGACCGACTCAGTGCTTTGACGTTGAAAACCAACACACCGTTTTAAAACTAAGAATACCTCCCTTTGACGGCACAAGGTTTTCAACAATCCACAACCACCCACCGGCAGAAAGTGGCACAGCAAAATCCAACTTAAAATCCAACCTTTAACACGCATGCTGGAAATTCATTGACAAATCGTGAGAGTAGATATTCACTCAGACAAGATACAAATTTGCCGAATATAGGCCATTACTGACAGCAATCAAGACCTAGAAGTAAAATCAGCCGGGGCACAAGTCAATTAATTCCACTTGCGATTAACGCTGATGCAAACTCAACACTCAAGCGATTGAGCAGAGCACCCCCCGAATAAACAGAGTGGCCATTCGGAGCAATCGCAGTTAGAAAACGATCCACCAGGCAGATAACTCATCATTTGAAAATTAACCCAGGAAGCTGCAGTAGATGTACAAGCTAGGCCAAACTCCGGGAGTCTCGTCTCAGCACAAAGGCGGAACGACTCTTGGACACAGTCTTTGTTTACTGCAGCCACACCCAGCTCCGCTCGCCAACAGCCATTGGCACCGCAATGACACCTGTGTGGCAAAGTAGTACACCGTGCGCCAACTGATCCGCTGCGATGTGTCGTGCACATCAGTTCCGTACTCCTTCCTCCTGCAGAGCGCCGGGCCCCGTATATTAAGGGGGCGCTCGCCAACCAGCGCGCCGCAAAGCATTTCGTTTACACAGAGAAAATACCGCAGAGCTTTGAGAAGTCCTGCTGACAAGATGACTCTTGTATATATATATATATATATATATATATATATATATATATATATATATATATATATATATTTGACGATGCTGACGCTGATTTTGAGTTTTGCATTTGACGATGCTGACGCTGATTTTGAGTTTAGCATTTGACGATGCCACTATGGATCCAGTATATTAGGACACGTTTTTGTAAAATTAATCTGTAGATGGGAATTATAGACCGAAACCGGTAGTCCGATAACAAAATATTTCTGACCATAGACGTGAAGGCAATTCTATATTCGTGTCACTGTTCAATTCACGACCATGTCGCAGCTTGAGAAATTATCTATGTGGTAGTTCCAACATAAGTTGTTTGTAATTGTAATTCCTAGGTATTTATTCGAATTGACCATCGAAGAACTCACTATGATAGTGATGAAGCAGTGCGAACAGAGATGAGATCGTGGCTCCATTGACAAATTCAAACACTCTGCAGTGACGGTATCGTCAAACTGGTCTCACATTGGAAGAAATGTGTTCGTCGCCAGGTTGACTATATTGAGGATTAATTATGCTGTCATGATAAATAAAGGAACAGAATGTTAATAATGTCAGTTTTATTTAAGAAGCCTTAAGAGCTTTCGCATAAAAAATTCAGAGGCATTACTTCTCAGCTCATTCTCGTATGTTCTCAGGCTCTCTGCTCGGATTACACTTGCCGCTCCAAAATGCAGAGGAAAAATATGTAGTTCTCAGTGCTCTCCGCAGCTCGTGGTCGTGCGGTAGCGTTCTCGCTTCCCACACCCGGGTTCCCGGGTTCGATTCCCGGCGGGGCGAGGGATTTTCTCTGCCTCGTGATGACTGGGTGTTGTGTGATGTCCTTAGGTTAGTTAGGTTTAAGTAGTTCTAAGTTCTTGGGGACTGATGACCATAGATGTTAAGTCCCATAGTGCTCAGAGCCATTTGAACCATTTTTCTCAGTGCTCTTCACTTAGAACGTTGGAAAGATGTTGCCTGTTCAAAACAGTCCTTCATTCACATTACCGAGACTCGCCTATTTTTAGCCACAGAGTGGATTTTGTGTTCCCTCTCCCCGTAGACCGTCATCTGGAAAGACATTAAATTCCTCGTATTGTCTGCAGTCGCATTTCCAGAGAAAATCTCTGCCATGTGGCCTTTAACTCTATTGTTTCGCTAGCGGTCCCCCCCGCTAACTCTAAAGTCCTGGCGCCCGTCACACAGAGTTCGAAGGAGACCGACTTTTCGGCTGTGCTCTCCCGCTGGGTTACAGAGGGCCAGTCTTCGTGGAAGGTACACTACGGCTCCAAACACTTCCCCGTTCCATTGAGAACGGCTGCCAGATAAAGCTTTCCAGAAGACATGAATCATGTATTGCGAAAGCGATGCACAAGACGTATTCGCGGTGAAACTACATCAATAGAGAATTGAGAGAACCAACTGCAGATGAAACTCACAATCACTCATTAGCTCCACGAATCAAACTGATGTTATTAAAATTAACTGAAGCTCAAATTAGTATTACTTAAAAAAATAAATGAGAAATATTAGAGGAGGAAATCCAGCCCCAGGTTAAAGCCTGTCAACTTCATTGATTTCCTCAACAACGCTCACATACTGTGTGAAGTTTAGTGTATGTTGCATAAAATTTTAAGATAGCTCTGTTCGGCTCCGTGCTCTGTTAGAGCCTCAAACACAGCAGGGTGAAAGTGTTTCCAAAATGTATAAAGGCAAGGCAAACAGGTAGATGTACTTACTTGTATTACCAATTATTTCACGTGGAATGTATGGAATTTTCAGTGTACTAATCCCCGTGCAGAACCCAGCTTCGTCTGTGAGGTGAGTTAGTTCAAGTGTAGTGTCCAATCCCGTAGTCAAAATTCTAGTGAACACTTTGTACGCCATGGCCAGAAGGCTGATAGGCAGGTAGTTCATTACACCTCTAGTACTACCTTTCTTAAGTATTAGGACTACCTTTGCTTATTCCAGTCTCTTAGCTTTATAGTTTCTTCATCCATCAGCTTGAAAATATCTACTGAGAGACCATCCTACCTCAAGAAGTTCCTTTTTTATCGTCTTGTGTATGGCCTGTTCACATCAAAGGTGAGTATTTCTGGGATTTGTGAGGCAGAAGCAACAGGAAGCTCAAGATAGGCAGAAATGTTTCACGCCGACTCAAAGAGGTCACATCACCTAGTGACTGAATTGGCTGATGATGATGATCTGGCCGACTAAAAGCACAGTTACGATCCCTGGCAAGTATTAGTCGACCGAAATATTACTGCGCCTGGGAGTGAGGGTGTTTCGACCGGCTTGTCGCGAGTCAGCGCATTATCGGGGTTGATAGTATAAGCGCATCTGACATGAAATAATTGACAATTCGATACGTTTGTCCTAGTCACCACTGTAGAGGAGAGTCAGGCAAAGTGTTTATGGCGGACAAAATGGCTATTGGGGTTCTTGGGGCTGGAAAGTGCTCTCATGGCGCGGGGAATACCTTAACTTACTCTCCATGGAGGGCCCACTCCCATTATGAAATCTAGCCTGTTTGCTGTGCCTGTCCTCATACTTACAATAATTTTTGCCGATTTTATAAATCTTGATGAAAGGTAAGTGGTGAGTTCGTGTATTTATTCTAGAGAGGGAAAGGGATTGACGTCTTTTCAATGGAAACATGTTGGAAGTGTCTTGTCCTGATTCCATAGTCTTACTTTAGCTATTAAAATTTTGAAATTTAGAACATGCTATTAGAGGGTATGAGATTTTGTGTAATGGCGCCAATGAGCGGTAAGAGGCCATCTCGGCGGTGGCGTCTGTCCAATTTGTGTGTGCTTGTGTGTGTGTGTGTGTGGGGGGGGGGGGGATGTAAAGGCAGCGGTCGAAATATGGGCTCCGCGATAATACTTGCAGGAAGTCCTTATAAGAAGGACCTAGAACAAGCAAATAAGGAAAGAAGAAAAAGAAGAAAAAACGGAAAGCAGCAGAGCAGAAGAAAGGCGGTAAAAGCAGAGTGCGAATAGCAAGAAACTCAATCCTAGATGAGGTCTTTGTGACGCAACTATAAAGACAAACAAGCATATTCTGCCAAGAAACATTTTCGAATTTAAGGCCAGATTATTTAGCGCCAACCGTGCTCCATCCTAACCCATGAACTCTGTACAGGATTTGAGGAATAGAGTTTGACTTCTATTTGTGAAAAATCTAAAGAATTAGTTTCAAATCATAATTTACAATAACATATATTTAGTTCTTTGTTAAAACAGTTTTTACCGCTTATATTTTAGTTTAAGACTAAGCGGCCTCTTTGCCCGTTAATGTCGGGCAAAGTGTTTGTCTTGCTTCTGTGTCAAACCTGAATTGTTTAAAGTAGTTAATTTGATCGTAAGGAAATTAAACTATTCGATATCATACATCAAAATTAGAAAGATTATAATTAGTCATTTCTATGCATTTTCGTCTGTTGCTACTCAGCATAATGCCACCACGTCTTTCTGAAAACGGCCAAGGGCAATAATATTGTGGTTGAGTAGTACAATGTTTGGAAACGGGGTTGTAAAACTGTAGTTAAATGGCACCGAAAAATGTCACTCTTTCGGTTCATTTATCTGTGTGATTTAAAGGGGGGCGGGGGGTGCACATTGAGGGGAGGGGGAGGAGGGACATTCTTGGTCTAAGAAAACGATACCGAACTTCGAGGGGCTATAAAAAGTATTTCGAGAAAAATGTTGCGAGTATTAACCACGTCCAGAAACATCATAAAACGATGCTTCAGAGCTTTGACGTTATGCGGATTAACGCCTGCCACTCGATGACCCTTCGTTAGAGAATGACAGTTTTGGCGATGACATGAGTTTGTCCAATGACGGACTGGAACACCAGAAAATGATCCCAATCGCATTCATTACGTTATATGCTTCGAACACATGACAGCCGTAACAAAAACACTGTGGAGCATACAAACTCACCTTCCCTGCTGGAGGTATGGCCCAGCATTAGACGTTGAACACAGCAACGTCGACGCTCTGTGGCCTTGTATGACGTTTCCAGTCATGCGTTACTATCTTCGATTTGCTGTATCCCCTCGCATTTTATCGGCATCGTTTTGTTTAGTCCACTTTGCGTTGTGTATGGTACAATGCACGTTGCGTCTGTTTTCAATACCCTTCTCCTTTTCCTCTAGAAGCGATATCTGTGAACCTAGTACTTCATTTTGCGACTTCTTTACGGTTACTCCATATCCCATTGTTCATTGTTAGTATCATATTTTTTTATTTCTTGGAAAAGAAGTAAACTTTCTTAATTTGCTTCATAATTAGTAAATATCTTTTCAGAATGCTAATCTTTAAATTTCATTGAATTTAGTGATCTTAAGTGTAAACCGCAGATATGCATTAAGTTCTGATATTTAATTTTGTGTTTGTCACTCTTCGAGATGGATGTCTGTTTAACCAGACACTTTTTATTGTGTATTCAATACGATTCTCTCGCTAGAACATTCTCCTTACTGCAGTGTCATCACCGCGTGTATCTTTAGCTTTACCTTTCAGGTCAACGTGGGGCAGTTTTTTCTACATCTTATGCGCCAAATTTTTTCCCTTGTTATAGGCGCCTCACCGTTCTTATTGAGTTATTGGCCCTGTCTTTTGCACTGATATTTGCTTTCAATTGCTCGTCAATATATGTCGATCTAGCTCAATTGTAATTTTAGTTTCCCACCTTTCTACCAGAGAGTCAGTTGTACTTTCAAGGAAACGTTACCAAATCGACCTTAAAGGAGAAAGAAAGAACACTTGCAGGATGATAGTACACAGTATCAGTATGCATTTACGTCCTTCTGGAAGTACAGCTTTTAAACTTTCACGCGCACCGGTTCCTTATCACTCACTTCAGCCCACTATCACTCACTTCACCCCAATGCAGAGGCCTAGTGCCCGAACGCGAAGTACTGTACAACGGAGTGAGTAACAAACTAAAGTGACTCCTAACAGGTCTCGGAAGGATTAACAGTAGCAACCGACCGCCGTGACACTCTCGGCAGTTAGGCGTCGTTGGATGTGGATGTGGATGAACACTTGGTCAGCACACCGCTCTCCCGGCCGTTGTCAGCTTTCGGGAGCTGAGTCGCTCTTCTCAGACAAGTAATTCTTCAACTGGGCTCTGGGCTCACGATGGCTTGCAAACAGCGCCCGGCAGAACCGGCAGTCACCCATACAAATACTAGCCAAGCCCGATAGCGCTTAAGTTCAGTGATATGACGGGAACCGATCTTACCACTGCTTCAAGGCTTTTGGCGGAGTGAGGAAGAGACTGGTGAAATATTGGTTTGATACAGGTAACATGCTTTATTCCTTGTGACAATGTTCGCGGTTTCTAGCCTGTAGCTGGTGTCTGAGATCACATTGCTTTGAATATTTTTATGTTTGTGATTCACAAATACAGTGTAAATTAATGAAGTGAGTTAGTGTGTCATTAAGGAAGTAGCGTTGCGCTATTGAATTCTTTACACTGCTTTTGCTTTCAGAGCTGGCAGTGTTAATGTGGAGCACATTTGCAGGATATGCCTTATTCTTCGACGCGATTTGTATGAATAAATTTTAAGTCTAAAATAATTAATGCCACTTTATATCAAATCTTCAATTGGTTAGGTTAATTAATTTTGATTTTGAGGCGTATATAAGGCTGCAGTGTATCAATACGAGAATATCGTTAAAATGGTCTTGAACGTAAAAGTGGGTGAGAGTGATATATTGGTTACTTACAGGGTGTTTCAAAAATGACCGGTATATTTGAAACGGCAATAAAAACTAAACGAGCAGCCATAGAAATGCACCGTTTATTGCAATATGCTTGGGACAACAGTACATTTTCAGGCGGACAAACTTTCGAAATTACAGTAGTTACAATTTTCAAAAACAGATGGCGCTGCAAGTGATGTGAAAGATATAGAAGACAACGCAGTCTGTGGGTGCGCCATTCTGTACGTCGTCTTTCTGCTGTAAGCGTGTGGTGTTCACAACGTGCAAGTGTGCTGTGGACAACATGGTTTATTCCTTAGAACAGAGGATTTTTCTGGTGTTGGAATTCCTCCGCCTAGAACACAGTGTTGTTGCAACAAGACGAAGTTGTCAACGGAGGTTTAATGTAACCAAAGGACCGAAAAGCGATACAATAAAGGATCTGTTTGCAAAATTTCAACGGACTGGGAACGTGACGGATGAACGTGCTGGAAAGGTAGGGCGACCGCGTACGGCAACCACAGAGGGCAACGGGCAGCTAGTGCAGCAGGTGATCCAACAGCGGCCTCGGGTTTCCTTTCGCCGTGTTGCAGCTGCGGTCCAAATGACGCCAACGTCCACGTATCGTCTCATGCGCCAGAGTTTACAACTCCTTCCATACAAAATTCAAACGCGGCAACCCCTCAGCGCCGCTACCATTGCTGCACGAGAGACATTCGCTAACGATATAGTGCACAGGATTGATGACGGCGATATGCATGTGGGCAGCATTTGGTTTACTGACGAAGCTTATTTTTACCTGGACGGCTTCGTCAATAAACAGAACTGGCGCATATGGGGAACCGAAAAGCCCCATGTTGCAGTCCCATCGTCCCTGCATCCTCAAAAAGTACTGGTCTGGACCGCCATTTCTTCCAAAGGAATCATTGGCCCATTTTTCAGATCCGAAACGATTACTGCAGCACGCTACCTGGACATTCTTCCTGAATTTGTGGCGGTACAAACTGCCGTAGACGACACTGCGAACACCTCGTGGTTTATGCAAGATGATGCCCGGCCACATCGCACGGCCGACGTCTTTAATTTCCTGAATGAATATTTCGATGATCGTGTGATTGCTTTGGGGTATCCGAAACATACAGGAGGCGGTGTGGATTGGCCTCCCTATTCGCCAGACATGAACCCCTGTGACTTCTTTCTGTGGGGACACTTGAAAGACCAGGTGTACCGCCAGAATCCAGAAACAATTGAACAGCTGAAGCAGTACATCTCATCTGCATGTGAAGCCATTCCGCCAGACACGTTGTCAAAGGTTTCGGGTAATTTCATTCAGAGACTACGCCATATTATTGCTACGCATGGTGGATATGTGGAAAATATCGTACTATAGAGTTTCCCAGACCGCAGCACCATCTGTTGTTGAAAATTGTAACTACTGTAATTTCGAAAGTTTGTCTGCCTGAAAATGTACTGTTGTCCCAAGCATATTGCAACAATCGGTGTATTTCTATCGCTGCTCGTTTAGTTTTTATTGCCGTTTCAAATATACCGGTCATTTTTGAAACACCCTGTATATTACTTTACCATTTTCCGTGTAAAATAACATGTGTCCTCGAACAGGATTTCAAAACACGCCGTGAAGACGAGACCATCCCGTCCCCTCCTTTTCGACTCGTACACGCTCAGTGAACATTCGCGCGCTGGAGATCATCGCCGTCAGTGTTTCGTGTGTGTGCCTTCGTTTGTGTTTAGTGTTGTTCGCCGTCACGCCACCACCGTTCACGTGCCGTCGCCATCATCCATGTTCTGTGCACCGTGTCGCCCAGTGTTAGTGATGTTTCTCGACCAGCGTGAACGGCTCCCTGTTTTTTTCAATTTTTAGTGTCTACATTTTTTGCCCACCGTTTTTACTGTCTACTCTGTGCCACCTTTATGTACTAATTGTTGTCAAACTCGAGGCTGAAGAGCGGCGTATTGTGCTGCTGACAGCCCGCCTTTATATAAGGTGTTTAAAATCACAATAAAGAAAAAAAAAACCTCCTTTTCCATCGCCTTCAGCATCCCGCGATGAGGAGGGTTCAGGCTGTCAGTCGCCTGTACAGACCTCACGCTCGGGCGCTAGGCCGCTGCAGTGTGATGAGGTGAGTGATAAAGAACCGGTGCGCGCCAGAGTTTAGAAGCTGTGCGTTCAGAAGGTTAGACCTGCGTACTATCAAAATTGTTGCCCAAATCTTCGCGTGTGAACCAAAGCTTGGGTTGATATCTTGCACGTACGCGTTCTTCTCCTTTAAATAAGGACAAGCAGGTGATGTTAGAGTTATAAATTGTGTTAATTAGGCAAATCTTCCATCATTTTTCTCTCTAACTGCAGTACTGTTGATTGCCGATCATCTTCTTAGTTTTCTTGGTGCTTAACTGAAAGTCATTCCCTCAGATGAGGAAAAGTAATCTTTCGTAGTAACATACATATAATGGCGACTACTATATTCTCCGTGAAGAGAAATGTTTCAGAAGAACATACCCAATGATTACTACAATTGCCTTCAAGTGTGCTTCGGGAATATTGGAGAATACGAGGGGCAGTTGGCAAGTAAGGTATCCTAGCGTTCTTCTGTAGCACTTGAACTGCGATTAGATGCTAACGTTAATGTGACTGGGTTTCAAGAATCTTCCGAAATTTCACTTGTTTGTAGGGCTCCATTGCGAGTTAATGCAAACAGAATGGCATCCCAGATTTCGCCAATAGCTCTATTTAGAACAAATTGGCGTTCAAAACCTTAAATACGACTGATAGCAGAAATAACCAATAAGAGCTTCAGCTGTTTTTTCATGGCTGACAATCATTCAGTGGAGTGTATTAAAAGATGAAATCAACTTCCTTTGGCGATGTCTGATGAAACGTTGCATTTGAGCTAGAGTATGGTAATTCACTCTTGAATGATTGAAAAGCTACCAAGTTCTCATACAATGTGTTCAGCAGCATGAGAACTATCACTGGAACTAAAATCTATGAATTACATTTTCGTGTGGCTCTTCCGAACTGATTCTGGAACTGATGGAAAGATCTTGAAGCTATTCCAAAAGTTGGACCGACAAAGTTATTCCGACGCTATAGCCTGAATATGAGCGTTCCAGAATATTTCTGCGTAATGTAGAAGTACAGAAATACCTAAAGCTGTGTAATGTGTAGTGCCGCTACCGTTTTATGGGAAAATCTGTGAGAATATGTTGTGGAGTACACAACTGACATGGGTAACTGGCGAGAGTAGGGTGTTTAATTCGGCTCTAACAACTAAGATGTTGAATTATTGTGAGACAGGTCAGTGAGACCGTCCTGTGCAGTGAAAACGACCAAATCAGGCTTGGGGATTTCTCGACCAGCGGATTCCGGTGATATTGGTGAGAAAGTGACTAAACGCGACACAATGGGGTAACAGTTCGCTGCTATCTTGTACAAGTAGCTGTTATTTTCTTAGCAGTTCCATTCTTAGCTCACAGTTCAACCAGGCGAGAGAACCACATACAGCTGCCAGCGCCAGTCAAGAGTTCTAGTGTTCACTGACGCACCAGCATCTAGCACGGCCTTCTGAGCTCACTGCAGCAGTAAGCTTCACTTCTCCCCAGAGCGTAGCAGGACGCATCCCTCTGCATAACAGCCGTCCTCCAGCAACACGATGAGCGCTCATCCACGCTACACACTAACAGCCACCAGCAAGCAGTCATCCACCGCAGAGCTGGCTACCACAGCAAGATAGCCGATCATGTTTTATGCGCTGTTGGTGCAGGCGCTTCTTGTGTGACTCGCGCAACGGGGTCATGTGGCACGCGTCAACAAAGCAGTTTGGGCACATTGCAGATTGCTGGCCAGAACCTAGCCGGCATCTAGGTGGCCAACCGAGCCTCTTCCCGTGGAGTGGGGACGTGGTCACTACCTCACACTGATGCAGCATTAATGAACGAGTAGAAAATAAATATTAACTCTGATAACCTCGTCTTTCTGGGCCTTCAGTGGCACTCTACCCCGCCTCACCCGTCCCCAATTTCCCTCCATGTCCGGCGTCGGCTAGAGTTCGCGTCAGAAGAAGTGGCCTCGCCTTCAGTAGCTGCAGATAGTTTATCAACCACACAGCACTCTTAGGAAGAAGTGTAGGGATTATTCGCAAGATTTTGCCGACAGGGTAAGGAATGTTAATGTACTTAAATACTCACATGAGTTGGGGGAGAATGATGAAGCAAATGAAATTTTCCTGCAGATATAAAGTGGGAAATACCACTTTGAGGGTCAAACTGGATCACCCCGTTTCGCTCCTTAATATTTACCAGAATTGAACCCTCCTATGGACATGACATATACGAGGGTTGCAACTTTAATAGTGGCAACTATTTATTAAAGGCTCGTAAAAAATATATACGTGTTTGAAAGTTTTACTAACCTTCAGAGTAGTCAACAGCATTGTATATAATCCATTGTCAGCTTTGTGGAAGTCGAAGGATACTCTAAGCAGTGCCAGTTGTGTTGACAGTTCGAGTGGCGCGGTCTATTGCCCGACGAATTTGTAGCAGTTCTGGAGTAAATGCCGTGAAGTGTTTCCTTCAGTTTAGAAATCGAGTTGAACTCACGAGGCCCTAAGTCAGGGGAGTGTAATAGGTAGTATAGCACTTAGCAGCCCCATCAGTCAAACAAATCAGTAACAACTTGCACTGTACGTGTTTGCTTATTGTCCTGCAAAATGATGGTCAGGTCCTGCAGAAAGTGTAATCACTTCTGTCTCTAAGCTGGTCGTAGGCTGAGTTCAAAAAATGAACAGCAATAGGCCGCGCCGCTCGAACTGTCAACACAACAGGCCCTGCTGAGAGTATCCTACGAATTAGTCATGGCCGGCAACGGGTTGTACACAATGCTGGTGACAACTCTGAAGGTCAGTAAAACTTTGAAACACGTATCTATTTTTTACTAGCTGTAAATAAATAGAAGCCATTATTAGAGTTCCAACCCTCGTATTTCCGCTCACACGTGTCATTCTACCAGAACAGTCAGTTAACAAACCTGACCAGTACTTGAAGGTCTATGCAGAGGCGGCACAGACCACGTGTAAATTAAAGTATAGCATTCCTAAGAGAGTCACCACTGGACATATGAAGGAGGGTGTGGTCAGGTACTTCTAAGATCGCCATTATGCAATTACATTAACAATGGTATATGAGGGGATTGATGTATCAGAACGGGTACGTGATAGGCGCTAGTGCTCTGTTCACAGTTGTTATAGATGTGGAGTGGTAGTGTCGCCAGGATCAGCTGAACAGAGGGTAATATCTACCAGCTACACGATTTTCGTGAAGGTATTGAAGGTTGACAGGAAGAACATAATCAGACAGTATGCGTTTGAGGAGGCCCATGTCCGCCAAAAGGCGTTCCCCTCAGATGGAAGGAGTACATATGCAGCGGTGACATTTGCAATAGTAGATGTCGTAAGGGGAAGTTTTTGTTTGTTGGAAACGGTTTCCTTTCACGTTCAAGCGTCTCCCTTCCCAAAAAAAAGTAGCCTGTCCTGTGATAGTGAACTTCAGCAGGACAGACGCATCCCTTCCGTTGCTTCAACTTGGAGAGTCAGTGTTTGTCACATTTACACCATTACGTGGCCTGCTCTCGAGAAAGTAGTGGAAATTACACAAGTACACACTGCTAACAAGACTAACACGATGAAGGATAGCAGATGAGGAAATTTTACCTAATGTGCATCTATAGTACAGTAAGACATATAATGAAGCGACAGAAGTCATCGGATAGCGATAATCACGTACACAAATTGGAGTAGTGTCGCAAACACATGCCATAAAACGGCAGTTCATTGGCGAAGCTGTAATTTGAACTCATGTGATTCATGCGGGAAGGTTTACGGCGTTGTTATGGCAGCACCAGGGGAATTAACAGACTTTGAACGCGGAACGATAGCTGGAGCTAGACGCATGGGACATTCCATTTCGAAGATTGTTAGGGAATTCAGTATTCCGAAATCCATTATGTCAAGAATATGTCGAGAACACCAAATTTTAGGCAAAGCTTAGGTCACCACGGACAACGCAGTGGCCGACGGCCTTCACTTAAGGACCGAGAGCAGTCATTGCTATCAGCCATCCAACAATGCGTGAACGAACCGTAGAAACAGTGGGACGTAAGGTGAACGTATCCTCTATGACGGTGCGGCTAAATTTGGCTTTAATGTGCTATGGCAGGGGGGGACAAACGCGAGTTCCTTTGCCAGCGGCTCTCCTGGGCTCGTGACCATATCGGTTGGATTCTAGGTGGCCAGAAAACCGTAGCCTTCTCAGATGAATACCGATTTCAGTTGCTAAGAGCTTATGGTAGGGTTCGAGTGTGGCGTAGACTCCTTGAAGCCATGGACCCAGGTTGTCAACAAGGCACCTTGTACGCTGATAGTGGCTCCATAATGGTCTGTGCTGTGTTTACATGGAATGGACTGAATGCTTTGTTCCAGCTAAACCGAACATTGACTGGAAACAGTTGTGTTCGACTACATAGAGACCATTTTACACCATTCATGGACTTCATGTTCCCAAACAACGATGGAATTTTTATGAACAACAATGCACCATCTTACCAGGCCACAATTTTGTTGGTCTAAATAACATTCTGAAAAACTGGAGAGAATGATTGGGTCGCCCGCCGACATGAAGCCTATAGAACACTTGTGAGGATCAATCGAGAGGTTAGTTCCTGCATAAAATCCTGCACTGCCAAAACTCTGGCAGTTATGCACTGCTATAGAGGCACCAGAACTCAATATTTCTGCGGGGTACTTCCAACGACTAATTGAGTCCATGCTACGTTCGGTCGCTGCACTACGTCGGGCAAAAGCAGGTGTAATACGATATCAGGAGGTACTCCATAACTTCTGTCAACTCAGTGACATCAGTACATGTGACTTGGGGGTAAACTGGGTGCCACCTCTGGCAGTAACAATGGTTCTATCCAGACTGGATATGGAATCAAACTAAGCCTGGATGACAGATACGGGGAAGTCATTCCATTCCGCTTCATCTCTGTACTAGAGATCAACATAGTAACTGGGCATTGTTGGCGTGCCAGTCTCTTAGCTCCCTATGATCAGATGATTTCAGTCGGTAAGAGATCTGGAAAACGTGCTTTTCATGCCATCACCCTAATACCCTCTTTGACAAGATAGGATAGCAGAGGAACATGCGATTTTTCGTTACCTTGTTGAAAGGTAACTTCCCAGAAACGCTGGGCATAGGTCACGGCCACCGTCCTTAATCCTTAGGCCAGCTAAGCGATCCCATACTGATTGACAGCACCCAGTACCATCACATCTCATAAATGGCTCATATGATCATGCTCAGTGATGATGCAAGTCTAACAAGTTTCGTTCTCGTAGGACCTTTCAGACACAGAAACGTCCGTCGTGGTGCTAGCCACAGAACTATGACTCTGAAAAGACGACTTGGTGCCACTTCTGTGCCCAGTGTTACCGTTTGGCACACCACTGTTGGCACGCATCTCTCTGCTTCTGTGCAAATGAATCCGCAACACGCAACAGTGGTCGTCGTACTGACTATACGTCGAGATCTAACCGTTATTACATACATATGACCGTACACGGCCAGGCGCATAATATTTTTATGCTCTGTGGCGCCAGCCAAGAGAAACTCCCTTCAGATCCTGCACGTCGTTGAGTATGGCCCTCTAGAAGACATCGATTTCATATTTGCGTGATCGCTGTGGTATTACAAGCAACAAGAGCAGCAGAGCAGCAATATTTTCGGGTGACAAACCACAGACGCGGTAGGTCATGACAATGGCGCTGCCGACTTCCCACGCACTTAAAGACGTTTCTCCCTCTTTCGCGAGGCATAACGCTGTCTTCCCACAAACTAAGAATATTCAAGAGCAATCTCTGACTTAGAAGCTTCCTGGGTAATCTTCCCTTGAATGGGGAATGTGCATGGCGTTATTTCTACCGACTTTAATCTTACCTACTCTGTGACGTTGGACTGAAATGTAAATCATTTGCATATCCATGCAAGGTGTTGCAGTTTTTGTCTACAGTCCTCAATGGTTTTGAAATTTGAATATCTACCATTGTAGAAAAACACAGCATTGCATGTCTATTGACCACTGTCCATGACAGTGATAGTAATAGGATTTCGACATACAATGTGGCCTTCACAGTAAGAGATGGGATGTGAATGACAGTGGAACGACGAAAGAGAGTTGAAGAGGAAAGTTTAGGACTCACAGAAATCTCAGGCAGATGACTGAGTTCCTGCGTTATATAAAGAAGGATTCTTTTTATCGATCTGCAATTAATGCGACTATACGAGGGGTGGACAAAAATATGGAAACAAATGTAGATGCTAGCCAAGCTTGCATGCTGCCCTGTTGCATCTGACAGCAGGCGGCACGTGTGCAGTGTCCTCAATACGTTTCAGATGTCAGTCGTGCTCACAACAGCGTTCTGTGTAGTTTTGAATACGTTATGTTAGATGCAAGTGATTCGAAAGGGGGGAAATTGTTGATGCTCGAATGGCAAGTCCTTCCGTAAACCAATGTAGCCGAACTGTTTGGTGTTTCAGGAGGCCCCGTATTAAAGACTTATAACTCATACAGGGAAAGAGGAAAAATATTTTCGTCTAAATCACAGCGCGGACGAAAACGTGTGTCGAGTGATCGTGGCACAAGGTCACTGGACAGGACTCTGACCAAAAACAAAAGGACGGCAGCTGTCGCTAAAGAACTGAATGCTGCACTCGCGGACCCAGTGAGCGCCAAAACAACACGCAGAGATGATGCTAAGAAGATTTCGCTGACAGCTGTTAAAGTTGATGTTTTATTGATAATCAACCGGTTTCGCGGCTTAAAGCCGCATCGTAAGGTGCAAAAACGTTAAAAGGTCAAAGGTGTACCCATCGCTCCTAGTCAAGAAAAATTATTCAGTGAATATCGTCTGCATTGCCCGCCCGGTTAGCCGTGCAGTCTAACGCACGGCTTTCCGTGCCAGTCCCCGGCACGAATCCGCCCGGCGCATCCGCCCCGGCAAATCCGCCCGGCGGATTAGTGTCGAGGTCCGGTGTGCCGGCCAGTCTGTGGATGGTTCTTAAGGCGGTTTTCCATCTGCCTTGGCGAATGCGTGCTGGTTCCCCTTATTCCGCCCCAGTTACACTATGTCGGCAATTGCTGCGCAAACACTTTCTCCACGTACACGTGCACCATAATTACTCTACTACGCAAACATTGGAGTTCCACTCGTTTGGTGTGAGACGTTCCCGGGATGGTCCACTGGGGGCCGAAACGCACAATAACCTTGGATTCGGTGTGGGGCGGCGGTGGGGTGAGTGGACTCCTGTAGCCCGTTGTAGGGTTGTGTACCACTGCGGGCTACGGCGGGGACGAAGCCTCTCCGTCGTTTCTAGATCCCAAGTTATATACAATACAATTGCCTGCATTACACTGGACAACGAAGTGTGAGAAAGATGTGTGCATTAATCACGTCTTTGTCACTCTTCGTTCGCCAATGTAAAGTAGAGAATATTCTCTAAATTATATACCTTGACAATTGAAGACATGAAGTCTGTATATGAGTCCACGATCATTTAATTTTTAGCACTTTTATTTACACAAGTCCGTCTTGATAACATATATTTTACACTTTATGATCGGATTCGGCTTATCACCATTTTCAGATCGTTAAAATATTCTCATTTAAGTCATCTTCAGTTTAAACATGTTTCAATATTTTAACGATCTGAAGATGGCGATGAGCCGAAACCGGTCATAAAGTGTATAGAAATACGTGTGATCAACACGGACTTGTGAAAATAAAATGCCGGCCGGGGTGGCCGAGCGGTTCTAGGCGCTACAGTCTGGAACCGCGCGACCGCTACGGTCGCAGGTTCGAATCCTGCTTCGGGCATGGATGTGTGTGACGTCCTTAGGTTAGTTAGGTTTAAGTAGTTCTAAGTTCTAGGGGACTGATGACCTCAGATGTTAAGTCCCATAGTGCTCAGAGCCATTTTGAAAATAAAATATACCTTGAGTAGTTGCGGCTGGTACACCTATGACCCTTTTAACATTGTTACATCTGATGATGCGGCTTTAGGTTGCGAAAACGAATGTGTATAAATAAAACACTAATTTTAGCAGTTATCTGCGGAATTCTTCTTAATATCATGGCTATCATCAGTTGCAAACGTCCAGAGTATACAATACTTAGTAACACGAAGAGAGTTCCATAAGCAGGGACTTCCAGGGCCAGCCCTAATTCCAGAACCACTCGACAGTGGTGTAAACGCCTGTAACAGGAAACCGTGGGTTGCGGAGCCGTAAAATCTGGACTATGGACCAATGGAAGAAAGTCATTTGGTCGACTGAGTATTCTTTCACACTTCTGACCCAGTTTACGTCGCAAGAGTGAAACAAGTCAGCGGTTCAGTAATAATGTGGGTGGCCATCTCACAGTTTTCCACCGACCGCATGGTTACTCTGCAAGACAGCGTCACTGCCAAGTATTTGTGACCATTTTCGCCGATCGGGTCCATCCCATGTTAGAATGTTCGCTCCCCAATTGCGATGGTGTGATCCCAGAGGTCAGGGCCGCTGTTCACATAGCTCGCATCGTTCAGGACTGGTCTTCCGAGCTCGAAGTGGATTGCCACATCTCTCCTGTCTACCACACTCACCAGATCTCAACAATATTGAGCCTTTGTGGGCTACGTTGGTGAGAAGAGTGTGTGACCGCTATCCATCTCCATTATCGTTACCCGAACTTTCCACTGTTTAGCTGGAAGACTGGTAGAAGATTCAGTGTTTATCTATTCCGAGACGACAGGAAGCTGTTTTGAATGTCAACCGTTTCCCTGCTCCCTGCGACCTTTGTAAACAATCACATCGACGCATATCGAATTAATATCATTAAAAGAATTCGACTCCACAGCGGCTGTCAGATTGAAAGCTGTTCGTTATTTATATATCTCTTCGATAAATTTATCTTTCCCTGAATTCAAACTGTAATAAATAACTACATTTCTTAAAACAGGTTAATTGTCGTTCAAGATAATTCTACCTCCCTCTTCCTTCAGGGGATGTTGGTAAGACGTCAGCAGTCTATCAGATAAACAGCTTAGTCACTGCATGGTTGTGGTGGATTCCTCTGACGATCACACAGACTCCCATATCGATGACATAGTAATAAGCACCCCTGGCGTAAAAAAAACAACTGAAGGAGTTGAAAACAAGTGAGTCGCCATATCCGGATTGAATCTCATTTCGACTTTACAAAAAGTACTCTACGGTATTGGTCCCTTACTTAGCTTGCATTTATCGGGAATCTTCGCCCACCAAAAAATCCAAGTGACTGTGAAAAAGCGCAGGTCACTCCGGTATATAAGAAGGGTAACAGAACGGTCCTGCAAAATTACAGACGAACATCCTTAACATCTACTTGTTGCAAAATTGTGGAATATGTCCTGAATTCGAATGTAATAAAGTTCCTACAGACCCATAGGTTTATGTCCCCTAATCAACGCGGTCTTAAAAACTCAGCTTGTCCTTTTGTCACATGATATCGTGCTAACCATGGATGAAAGGCAACAGACACGTTTCATTTTCCTAGATTTTCGAAAAGCGTTTCTCACGACGCCCCACTGCAGACTATTAAATAAGGTACTAGAATACGTAATACACTACTGGCCATTAAAATTGCTACACCACGAAGATGACGTACTACAGACGAGAAATTTAACCGACGGGAAGAAGATGCTGTGATATGCAAATGATTAGGTTTTCAGAGCATTCACACAAGGTTGGCGCCGGTGGCGACACCTACAACGTGCTGACATGAGGAAAGTTTCCAACCGATTTTTCATACACAAGCAGCAGTTGACCGGCGTTGCCTGGTGAAACGTCATTGTGATGCCTCGTGTAAGGAGGAGAAATGCGTACCATAACGTTTCCGACCTTGATAAAGGTCGGATTGTAGCCTATCGCGATTGCGGTTTATCGTATCGCGACATTACTGCTCGCGCTGGTCGAGATCCAATGACTGTTAGCAGAATATGGAATCGGTGGGTTCAGGAGGGTAATACGGAACGCAGTGCTGGATCCCAACGGCCTCGTATCACCAGCAGTCGAGATGACAAGCATCTTAGCCGCATGGCTGTAACGGATCGAGCAGCCACGTCTCGACCCCTGAGTCAACAGATGGGGACGTACCCAAGAAAACAACCATCTGAACGAACAGTTCGACGACGTTTGCAGGAGGATGGACTATCAGATCGGAGACCATAGCTGCGGTTACCCTTGACGCTGCATCAGAAACAGGAGCGCCTGCGATGGTGTACTCAACGACGAACCTGGGTGCACGAATGGCAAAACGTCATTTTCTCAGATGAATCCAGGTTTTGTTTACAGCAGCATGATGGTCGCATCCGTGTTTGGCGACATCGCGGTGAACGCGCATTGGAAGCGTGTATTCGTCATTGCCATACTGGCGTATCACCCGGCGTGATGGTAAGGGGTGCCATTGGTTACACGCCTCGGTCACGTCTTGTTCGAATTGACGGCACTTTGAACAGTGGACGTTACATTTCAGACGTGTTACGACCCGTGGCTCTACCGTTTAATCGATCCCTGCGAAACTCTACATTTCAGCAGGATAATGCACGACCACATGTTGCAGGTCCTGTACAGGCCTTTCTGGATACAGAAAATGTTCGACTGCTGCCCTGGCCAGCACATTCTCCAGATCTCTCACCAATTGAAAACGTCTGGTCAATGGTGGCCGGGCAACTGACTCGTCACAATACGCCAGTCACTACTCTTGATGAACTGTGGTATCGTGTTGAAGCTGCATGGGCAGCTGTACCTGTATACGCCATCCAAGCTCTGTTTGACTCAATGCCCAGGCGTATCAAGGCCGTTATTACGGCCAGAGGTGGTTGTTCTGGGTACTGATTTCTCGGGTTCTATGCACCCAAATATTCCCGGAGGCATATAGGCACTCATTTTCCCTCACACTATTTTCGAATGGAACAGGAAAGGAAATGAATAGTAGTGGTACAGGGCACCCTCCGCCACGCACCGTACGGTGGCTTGCGGTGAATGAATGTAGATGTAGATTGTTTATGGGCTGATCAGTTAGAAATTCTATGGCTTACATTTTTAACTTAGCTAGTCAGTATCACGGACGAACCTTGCACATTCAGTGGACGATTTATCTAGCTACGAGACGAGAGCCGGCCGAAGTGGCCATGCGGTTAAAGGCGCTGCAGTCTGGAACCGCAAGACCGCTACGGTCGCAGGTTCGAATCCTGCCTCGGGCATGGATGTTTGTGATGTCCTTAGGTTAGTTAGGTTTAACTAGTTCTAAGTTCTAGGGGACTAATGACCTCAGCAGTTGAGTCCCATAGTGCTCAGAGCCATTTGAACCATTTTGAACGAGACGAGATGTCCAAAATGTGTGTGAAATCTTATGGGACTTAACTGCTAAGGTCATCAGTCCCTAAGTTTACACACTACTTAACCTAAATTATTCTAAGGACAAACACACACACCCATGCCCGAGGGAGGACGTGAATCTCCGCCGGGACCAGCCGCACATTCCATGACTGCAGCGCCTGAGACCGCACGGCTAATCCCGCGCGGCGAGACGAGATGCGGCAA
Organism: Schistocerca nitens; assembly: GCF_023898315.1. Lineage (NCBI taxonomy): Eukaryota > Metazoa > Arthropoda > Insecta > Orthoptera > Acrididae > Schistocerca > Schistocerca nitens. The sequence goes on along the minus strand of NC_064615.1, from coordinate 695,834,099 downwards.
GCAAAACATCGTCCAGTGTGCTAACTTAAGTAGCATTAGTTGATTGTTCCGTCGTTTCATGATAGTATATTCTACACGTTATGAATGGAAATACACACCAAACTGGTGTAACATTCTATTTATGTTTCTCCCTGATGATGGCATCATAGCCGGAAACCAGTTTGAAATAAATAATACGCTAGTGTTGTGTATGTTTTCATTCAAATTGTGATCAGCTAATGATGTAACATAGCACAATTACGATCACTTCATTGTCAGTGTAAGTAGGCACAAAATTAAGACGCCTCCCTTTCGCGTAGTGAGTCTGCCTGAGCTTTCAGCTGGAAATACAGAGGCCTTAGGTCAAATCAAGATTCCTCCTTTCATGATAACGAGGTGTGTTGTTAAGTACTCAAGTCTAATACTGCAACTTGCTTTCTGAAAATTGTGCTTTCTTAAAACCTAATCTGATGCTATTTCATCGGCTTCTCTGCTATGGTACAAAATGTGACACGCGAGGTTGCTACTGATGTTTTTGGGTCATAAGAAGAAATTTAGAGGTGTGGTAGTAGAGATGTTGCATTGCAACTGCCAGTGGAACATCGTACACGTGGCGTGGAGAGGAATGTTTTCTGAGAGTATGTTAGTAATTAGATTCTTTAAAAAATGGTCTTAATTCCTTCTTGAATGATAACAGAGGTGGACGCAGCTCTTGTTACCCTGAAATAAAGAACAAAGGGCGACTTAATGGCTTATGCGAGCAAATATTCGGAAAACTGGGAAGAAGCTCCTAATGGAGAGAAAGTAAACTCATTTATACGGATGAATGAGAAAGAAACGTCCCGAATTTTTTTTGAGGAGCCGTAGCAGTTTCCCATTCAGCTTCGTTAAAACCGTTGTCTGTGAAGGAAAGTTCTTGCAGAAACGTTTCTTTCGCCAAGGTCGTTTGATGTAACTTTTCTGCGCTGTATTTTCACAGAAAAACCACTACCTTCTACCCGTTACAAGCTTAGGAATAACAAAGCTAAAACACACACACACAGACAGACAGAGAGAGAGAGAGAGAGACAGGTACACATACACAGGGAGACAGGGAGAGATGGGGAAAGGGAGAGTTTCACGTGGGTACGTACGATGGATGAAGAAGGACTAATTTCTAAAGGGTACGGCTGAAATAATATTCCCCAACATACTTAAATGTCTCTTAACTTACTCGTAGGGGTGTTTCCTTCTTCTGTATGAGATCGAAGTTTGCTAAAACTTGCCTCAGAAATCAATGCATCAGCAATATAAAATGTTTTTGATCGTCCCATAGCGTCAGTATCAGTAAGAACGATAGACGGCGCCGCTGAAGCCACCTTAATGCATTGTTTCCATTTCACGGTAACTTACATCGCTTCAGTGCCCTTGTAGCAACAAGCTTAATACGATTTTCTGTATCATCGATCTACTATGTGTACCTCTCGTAGCCGGCCGGTGTGACCGAGCGGTTCTAGGCGCTTCAGTCTGGAACCGCGCGACCGCTACGGTCGCAGGTTCGAACCCTGCCTCGGGTATGGATGTGTCTGATGTCCTTAGGTTAGTTAGGTTTAAGAAGTTCTAAGTTCTAGGGGACTGATGACCTCAGATGTTAAAGCCCATATTGCTCAGAGCCATTTTTTTTTTTTGTACCTCGTTTCCGAAAACCGCCACCATCATTTGCTGAAGTCAGCAGTAAGTGTGAAACTTAGATTAAAACTGTGTGCCGAACCGAGACTCGAAGTCGAGACATTTGCCTTTTTTGGGCAAGTTCAAAATGGTTCAAATGGCTCTGAGCACTATGGGACTTAACATCTGAGGTCATCAGTCGCCTAGAACTTAGAACTACTTAAACTAACTAACCTAAGGACATCACAAACATCCATGCCCGAGGCAGGATTCGAACCTGCGACCGTAGCAATGGCTCTGAGCACTATGGGACTCAACTGCTGAGGTTATTAGTCCCCTAGAACTTATAACTAGTTAAACCTAACTAACCTAAGGACATCACACACATCCATGCCCGAGGCAGGACTCGAACCTGCGACCGTAGCGGTCTCGCGGTTCCGGACTGATGCGCCTAGAACCGCACGGCCACCGTGGCCGGCTTGGGCAAGTGCTCTACCAATTGAGCTACCCAAGCACAACTGACAACCCGCCCCCATAGCTCAATTCTGGCAGTACATCGTTTCCCACCTTCCAAACTTCATTCTGGGAACGATAAGCGTATTTGTTGTTTTATTTTAAACTGTTTTTATACATAGCACAGCCACCAAAATTATGTCCTATAGTCAAAAACACATTTAGTTAGTTACTGTTTTGACGTGAAAACATCTATTGATTCGTCTGTCTAACTGTCTAGCGTGGCAAATTACCGTCAGATTTAAATCTTAAATAACTACGAGGAGAATACCTGAACAATGATAGAGATCACACGGACAGATCACGTACATACGTTTTTGTCGCGCAGTATTTGTTTTACCTTTGACGTCAACGTATCATATTAAGTGTCTGCGCGTGACTGGTACGAATTGTCTTCTGTTAAGCTATACCGTAGGTGCAGCGTGGAAACGCGTTTAGCTAAGACACTTATTTGGTTGTCACGGTCAAGAGCTGGCCACTTTTTCAGTAAAGAGATTTGTTTGACAATAGCGTGGATAAACACGTGCTCATAGCTCTTGAGGCATGAATTTTAGCCGGCCGGTGTGGCCGTGCGGTTCTAGGCACTTCAGTCTGGAACCGCGTGACCGCTACGGTCGCAGGTTCGAATCCTGCCTCGGGCGTGGATGTGTGTGATGTCCTTAGGTTAGTTAGGTTTAAGTAGATCTAAGTTCTAGGGGACTGATGACCTCAGATATTAAGTCCCATAGTGGTCAGAGCCATTTGAACCATGAATTTTAGAGCTCACATTGATACCTTCACCCTTCTCCATCATCCCTGAAAGTTTGTAACATCATCACGGAATGTAACGGAGAAAGGTGTCGCGGAATAGAGAGCCGCAGTACATTTCTGCACAAACGTGTCGTAGATCATATGACAGAAGTCGACAAACGAGTCGAGTTGAAGAATACTGTGGAAACAGCACTACATTAGTAGAATGGTTCAAATGGCTCTGAGCACTATGGGACTTAACTTCTGAGGTCATCAGTCCCCTAGAACTTAGAACTACTTAATCCTAATTAACCTAAGGACATCACACACACCCATGCCCGAGGCAGGATTCGAACCTGTGACCGTAGCGGTCGCGCGGTTCCAGACTATAGCGCCTACATTAGTAGACACTATCGTGTTGGAAATAGAGAGTTACTGTTGTTCATCGCTTTCCGTGTTGATATATAAGCACCACCATTCTGGCCACAGACAAGAGAATAGGGCCCGACCGATTTCCGGGTCATCTGTCAGGCAAAGGTGTCATGTGGGCGCAGTATGAGGGGGGGGGGGGGGATTTAGCCCACCGCACTCAAGGGCACTCTCGGGTTAGCAGACCTGGTACCACTACCACTCGGACTTCTTCAACTGGCATCACGAGACTGAGTGCTGCTCAGTCCTAGACTCAAGGAAAAATCTCTGGTTGCATTTTCTCATATTGAGAAATCTGAGGGAGCGACCTGTTTTACTTAGTAAAAGCTTTTAAAACCAAGGCCGCGTAAGTATTTCTTTTTTTACAATAACCGGATTCGACAGTCGTTGCTGTCATGCACACATCTTCAATTTTCTTTTTATGAAACGTGTTAATTCTGTGCTGAAACGTCACGTGAAGTCATGTTCGCTGATAAAATTTAGTACATTGTACAAAAGGTTTCTCGTAAATAAAACTTGAAATTGAAATTTGTGGTAAGGTCTTATGGGACCAAACTGCTTAGGTCATCGGTTCCTAACCTTACGCACTACTTAATTTAACTTAAACTAACTTACGCTAAGGACGACACACACACACATGCCCGAGGGAGGACTCGACCTCCGACGGAGAAAGCCGCGCGGACCGTGACAAGACGCCTGAGACCGCGTGACTACACCGCGCGGCCAATGAAACATGTAAATTCAACACGGTCCTTATTCACATGGCCATATACACGCATATAGCGCGCACAGAGGATTGTTTTGTCGGTCGTAGCAATCATCTGTGAGATCTAAATTTATGGATGTGGCCATTTGCAAGACGTTTTTTTTTTATTTTAAATGTTTTAATTTTGAAAAACCTGGGTATAATGTAGCACATTATACACAGACTTGTCAAAAATAAAACATCCATATGTATAGCTCGCGCAGATGAGGATAAATTGTGCTACATTTTATTTAGTAACATGACAACTTGGTGTTACTTTCCATCTCAGACTGAACACGTTTTTTTGAAGATGTGTTGATGATAACAACGTCTATCGATACTGGTTGTTGCAAATAAAGAAATATTTATGCGATCTTTGGTTTAGAAAGTTTTCACCAAAAATCTCTGGCAGTACGGGAATGGAACGTCTACGCATACATTAAGCTTACAGGTTAATATTCCGAGTGTGCACTCTACGTTGTGATATAGATCTTATCCCACAAGAATTTTACTATATTATTTGAAAAATAATTACATGTGCCTATACTTCCCCACAAGAATTTTGCTTTGGTGTATCAGGTGTTGTAAAACAAATGACTTATTTGCATTCAATAACACTTCCACTGTCTCGAGGCTTTTCACTCCAGTGAATAGATTGTCAGAGCCTTTTATAACTGTTCATTTCAATCTCTTTCGTGCGAAAGGACATTTCAAAAAAATACAAGATTATTAAGAGAGAATCAGGGAGAAAGTCACAGGAAATTACTCTGTTTCTTCGGCAGAGAACATGGGCATTATGAAAGGCAGTTCGTCTGTAGAATTTCGTTAAGAATTTTTTTTTCAGTAAGGGAGAAATTCAGTTCAGGTAGTTCAGAAAGGAAATGAAAGTACAAAGAAGGTCTGTTACTGAAAATAATTTGATAAATTACCATTTTTGTCATGTCTCTTTCAGAAGTAAAGAAAATGTTATGAGCATCATGAGGACCTGACCGAATTCAAAGAGTGTCTAATTTTTGGTCTCCATTTGGATGGCAGGTCGAATCGTACAATACTCAGATATGTTAGGTATTCGGATGCGATAGTAGCCCGATGTCAGGCTGCTTGGAAACGTGATTGCAGGCATAATCATCTCCAATGTTCCGGTCGACAGCGTCTGGCCACAAGAAGAGAAGATCGCCGTGCTGTACACCAGGCACGTTATAACTCCCTCACACCCACGCCTGCCATTCAGGAGTAAGAGGCTGACACCTTACAGCATTCTATGTCATCCCGAGCCATTGATTGGAGACTAGCAGCAGCAGGAATAGGGTACTACCGTCCCATGCGTACGTTGATATTAACGTCACATCACAAACTACTGAATCTGTGATAGTGCTGCAACCAGGAAGCACGGAGTGCTGATGAAAGGCGTCGGATTGTGTTCATTGATGAATCATGATTCCGCACTATCTCGGATTACCATTTTCGCAGCGTATGGCGGCGCGTCGGAAGAGGTCCCGTTCTTCTGTTTCTGACCATAATATTAATACATGAACACGGAAATTTAAGTACCGACTCTTAACATTAATTGTACAAGAAGGCGAATGATGCTTATATAATTCGAAAAGTACATTGCTACACATGTGCACAGAGAAAAAATAACGTGTGTATGTAGCCTTTAGGAGTGCGAAAAGGTAGTAGAAGCTTTCAGATGCATAACACTGGTGTGACATTCTCTATCACGCACTAAAATCTGCAATACCTGAAGATCGAAGACTGAAGAACTACCAACCTCTGCCCTGCGCACTAATCAGGTGCTATGGTAGTGGAAATGCCGTGTGGCAAGGGCCTCCCGTCGGGTAGACCGTTCGCCTGGTGCAAGTCTTTCGAGTTGACGCCACTTCGGCGACTTTCGTGTCGATGGACATCAAATGATGATGATAAGGACAACACAACACCCAGTCCCTGAGCGCAGAAAATCTCCGACCCAGCCGGGAATCGTACCGGGCCGTTAGGTATGACATTCCGTCACGCTGACCACTCAGCTACCACAGGCGGACAGGTGATATGGCAGAAATGACACACGGAAGTGGGGCTTTCATTTTTACATGGTTTATTTGCAGTAAAACATGCATACCGGACAGCAGCATTGCACCAATTGCTAGGTTGATGATGCTGTAAGAAGTGAAAATCGAGATATGGTAGAAAAGATGTCTGAAAATAACGAATATTGGCATCGTTATTTCCCTAACTTTTCTGTAAGAGTAACTGTGTGGTCATTTGCCACTATTAACATAAAATTTGAAGTGAGTTCCTAATTTTTTTCCTTTTTCATTTTGAATAACAACGACTTCCGACCTCCCTTATTATGCGGAAACTATATTTGTTTTGGGATATGCTTAGAAGGAGAATGCAGAGGGGTCCGAGTGAAAGACGCACTGCAAGACACACAGTAGTAATCTGGACATTTATAATGGTAATGCATCTGTTTCATTAAGCGATCATAATACTAATACGTAAGAACCCAAAATTGTAGCATTGATTTTTAAAATTAACTATATAAGGAGGCCAATGAAACTTACCTAATTCCAAAGGAACTTTGCCGCAGATGTGCACAAAAGGAAAAAAAAAATCATGTATATATATAGCCATTAAGAGAGACACGCACAGTCATGAGAAAGGTTTTCCTTTCTCTGACATTGCTACCAACTTCCACAAAACGTAACGATCAAGTGCTATAGTAGAAACGGCACACAAAAGTAACAACGTTTCGTGAAGGTGCATTTTAGGGACGTCCATGTTTAAATATTGCAGATAATTCATCTACAGTAATACACGTATCAGGACAGGTACATTGCAGCGACTGCTATGTCGTTGATGTTGTGAACATTGCAAACCAAACGTAGTGACGAAGCTGTCGGGTACAACAAACGTTGTTCATTGACGTCGCTTCTTCACTTACTTTGGTCTAAGACTACACGAAACTAACTCTGTTCGTTTGTCGCCATCACCACAAAATGTAGAGTGTTCCTGATTTTCAATACTTTCATTCTGTGTAGCGACAACGTCCTTGTATTGTATTTTATTGAACTGTGGACCTAGAAACGACGGAGAGGCTTCGTCCCCGCCGTAGCCCTCAGTGGTTGACAACCCCACAGCAGGCTACAGCAGTCCACTCACCCCACCGCCGCCCCACACCGAACCCAGGGTTATTGTGCGGTTCGGCCCCCAGTGGATCTGCTGGGAACGTCTCACACCACACGAGTGTAACCCCAAATGTTTGCGTGGCAGAGTAATTATGGTGCACGCGTACTTGGAGACAGTGTTCGCGCAGCAATCCCCGACGTAGTGTAACTGAGGCGGAATAAGGGGAACCAGTCCGAAGTCGCCGAGGCAGATGGAAAACCGTTTTAAAAACCATCCACAGACTGGCCGGCACACGGGACCTCGACACTAATCCACCGGGGGGATTCGTGCCGGGGTCCTGCAAGTCTTCCCGCCCCGAAAGCAGTGTGTTAAACCCCACGACGAACTGGGCGGGTACAACGTCCTTTATTATAAGGTCACTATATTTGTTTTAGGCTATGCCCCGAAGAAGAATATTAACGGACGCACTGAAAGAAAAAGATCTAGAGGGACAAAGTGTAGAGAAAGTAATAGGAATAATGCAGATGTTGATAATTCTATTGTCGTTCTGAGAGATATATTTAAATATGTACTGAACATAATTTCAAATAATTTGGAAATTTTAATAGCGGTTTCATGCATTTACAAAGCAGATATTGTAATGCCTAGAATTTCCATCTGAAGTGACTTTACGCTTTAGAACTGCATTCACTTTATGTTGTCCTAAGGGAAAAATTAATCTGCCGCGATTAACACAAAATTTATTTTTCGATGCAGTGTATCAAAGACTCCCTTCAAATGATCGAACAATTGAAAATAAGGAGTTATTTCTACAATACAAGTAGTTATAATGTAGTGTTTGCCACGGATCAGTTCTGCGGTTAAAATTTCAGACACTTTGAGATACATGACAGATGAAGTCCACCGAAGCAGCTGATCGAATTTCAACCACAGGCGTTACTAGTTATTATTACTCTGCGAGCAGTTCTGATGTCATCTCTGCCACTGGCAGTAAGCCAGTTATAATGGTTGCGCGTAAAGCTTGTTTCAGCAGAGGATACAGCGGCTCTGTGACGCCCTTCCCAACCGGATCAGTGCACGCATCCAGGTCAGAGAAGGTGCACCGTCATACTGATAGGTGGGCTCATACTGCCAAGCTCTTTGTGAAGTCGCTTTTGAAATCACCTTAATAATATCACCCACCCTCTCAACCAGTGGAGTTTCACTTCTTTTCCTCCTCACATCTTGGATGGCTCACTTTTCTTGTCAGGCGGTGTAGCTCAAATATTGTATCCCACAGTTGTTTCCATTCCGTCATGAATATTACTGCCGTTTCACGTGTAAATTAGTAGGTCCACGTCCTTGATAACTTCAGCACACAATTAAAGATCGAGTTGATTGGTTGTATAGCACAACAAATATGCAAGAGGACCATAGAAACCGAATAGTCGGTCTACAAGTGTTATTTTTTCTGAATTAACGTTTCTTGCCTGGAAATCGGATAAATATTTCCAAAATGTCTTCGCTGCAGAAATAGCTTTTCGTACAGTTGCGATTACGTAGAAGTTGCAGCCCGGCAAGCATTTCCCGTAGTGATTGGGACCGGGCTATTTCCCGCTGGAGCAGACGCGGCAGTCTGGCATCGGGTCCTTCCGCTGGCGAGCTTAACAGCCTCCCAGGACGAGCTACTTCGCATCCATTTATGGCGCTGGTGATTGCGCCGTAACAAAGTTGGTCCCGGAACACCAGCTTTGCGCTCATCTCGCCGGGACACGTAAACACCAAACCCCGCAGCTAAGTCTGCGTCACGCGGTGCCGCAATCCAGTCACACGCCTTCATTACCACTCTATGAGCTCAGTAATACTACGTCATACATAAACTGTTCTCCCACCTACACTGTAGACTGGTGTTTCACCCGCGTGAGATATTCTACAAGAGGCGCTTCTCAACAGGCAGTTTCCCTTACCTAGAGCACAATGACGAAAGACAGTAACCAAAAATTATAATTTAAGAATAATGAAGAAAGAAGATACTCATAAACATTTTTTGGAAGGGTGAGGAAAGCAATGTAACCATAACAAATCTGCCAAACATATTGTTAACAAAGTTATGATTGCAGAAAGACACATAAAAACATATCTGCACTAGGAAATCTCTTGCACAACAGCAGAACAATTATAATAATTTAGCACTGAGTACCTCACGTGCCTCGTGAAGTAGTAGTGGATATCGGAACTTACCAAAAATTCATCTGTTAGGGCACCATGATATAGGCAATGTCGTGCCTGAATAGGAAGTGTGGGCGAACAACATTCTATTAGAACTACTGATAGCCTTGGGAGAGCCAACCCTGACAAAACTCTTCCATCTGGTGAGCAAGATGTATGAGACAGGAGAAATACCCTCAGACTTCAAGAAGAATATAATAATTCCAACCCAAAGGAAGCAGGTGTTTACAGATGTGAAAATTACCGAAGTTTAATAAGCCACGGCTGCAAAATACTAACACGAATTCTTTACAGGCGAATGGAAAAAGTGATAGAAGCCAACCTCGGGGAAGATCAGTTCGGATTCCGTAGAAATGTTGGAACACGGGAGGCAATACTGACCTTACGACTTATCTTAGAAAATAGATTAAGGAAAGGCAAACCTACGTTTCTACCATGCTTAGAGAAAGATTTTGACAATCTTGACTGGAATACTCTCTTTCAAATTCTGAAGATGGCAGGGGTAAAATACAGGGAGCGAAAGGCTATTTACAATTTGTACAGAAACCAGATGGCAGTTATAAGAGTCGAGGGGCATGAAAGGGAAGCAGTGGTTGGGAAGGAAGTGAGACAGGCTTATAGCCTATCCCCGATGTTATTCAATCTGTATATTGCGCAAGCAGTAAAGGAAACAAAAGAAAAACTTGGAGTAGGTATTAAAATCCATGGAGAAGAAGTAAAAACTTTGAGGTTCGCCGATGTCATTGTGATTCTGTCAGAGATAGCAAAGGACCTGGAAGAGCAGCTGAACGGAATGGACAGTGTCTTGAAAGGAGGATATAAGATGAACATCAACAAAAGCAAAATGAGGATAATGGAATGTATTCGAATTAATCGGGCGATGCTGGGGGAATTAGATTAGGAAATGAGACACTTAAAGTAGTAAATGAGTTTTGCTATTTGGGGAGCAAAATAACTGATGATGGTCGAAGTAGAGAGGATATAAAATGTAGACTGGCAATGGCAAGGAAAGCGTTTCTGAATAAGAGAATTTGTTAACATCGAGTATAGATTTAAGTGTCAGGAAGTCTATTCTGAAAGTATTTATATGGTATGTAGCCATGTATGGAAGTGAAACGTGGACGATAAATAGTTTGGACAGGAAGAGAATAGAAGCTTTCGAAATGTGGTGCTACAGAAGAATGCTGAAGATTAGATGGGTACATCACATAACTAATGAGGAGGTATTGAATAGAATTGGGGAGTAGAAAAATTTGTGGTACATCTTGACTTGAAGAAGGAATCGGTTGGTAGGGCGTATTCTGAGGCATCAATGGATCTGCAATTTAGTGTTGGTGGGCAGCACGGAGGGTAAAAATCGTAGAGGGAGACCAAGAGACGAATATACTAAGCAGATTCAGAAGGATGTAGGCTGCATTAGGTACTGGGAGATGAAGAAGCTTGCACAGGATAGAATAGCATGGAGAGCTGCGTCAAAACATTCTCTGGACTGAAGACTACAACAACAACATACAGTACCATAACTCTTTACTTCATTTTACAGGCTGGTTCCCTTACCTAGAATGGTTCAAATGGCTCTGAGAACTACGGGACTTAACTTCTAAGATCATCAGTCCTCTAGAACTTAGAACTACATAGACCTAACTAACCTAAAGACATCACACACATCCATGCCCGAGGCAGGATTCGAACCTGCGACCGTAGCGGTCGCGCGGTTCCGGTTGTAGCGCCTAGAATCGCTCGGCCCGTAACCTAGAACACAATGACAAAAGTCAGTAACCCAAAATCATAATTTAAGAATAATGAAGGAAGAAGATATTCATAAACATTTTTTTGGAAGGGTGAGGAAAGCAGTCTAACCACAAGAATTCTGCCAAACCAGGTTAAAGAAGGTATCATCACCAACACATACCACTTGTTTTATATTTTTACATCCATTTAGTTCACCACTTTTTCCTTATCCTAGGCTTGCGTTTTCGAAATGTTTTTCTCTGCATTCTGGCGTATTTTGACGTGACTTTCGACCTCTTGGACGGTTGAATATTTTTATTACAACTGGAGAGCGTTGGGTTGTCTACTGGTTATCGCTTGAAAGTATGTTCTGAAATAAATGTGAGTACATAATTTTACTATATAGTTTCGTATACAGTTCAACTGCATTTTAACCAAAGCAGGTCAGCTTTCAGCATCTCCAAAAAGACATCCCAAGGGATGAAAGCAACCGAATAAATTTTGGCCAAGAACTTCCCATAAATTACTCCTTCAAGGTACACATTAAATTCAGTCCCGGTAAGAACACAATAAGAATAATAAACTAAAGACCATTTTTTATCTCCTTCCCAGTGTGACAGTTCAATGTAATTCATTTACTTATTGCATTATTCATTCTGAAAAGTAAGTCTCATGTATCTGCCTAGTAACCATATGTAAAATTTACGATATGTCTACATTTGAGAGAAAAAAGAAAAAAAAAATCATTTTACTGACCTTCACGGTATCTCAGTTATCATTTTGTGTATTCTTGTCAGTCGCTACCCCACAAGATACATAAGTACCTATGTAAAATTTTAAAACGGTCATTGCATGCCTTTAAAACAAAAGAAACGAACTAGTGTGACTCATTCCGGCTGATAAGCCAACACTTTCCCTATCAGACTTCGCAGCTTTTAGCTGAGCGGGCCAACCTGGTGGTGGCGTAATTCTGCTGTGTCGGCCGGAAAAGTGCTGATGCGACGTGTCGGAACCTACCAACCCGGTGCAGTAGAATTTTTATCTCAAGCCGCCATACAGGGGCCCCTCTATGCGACTGGAGTCGCCGCCATATCAAAATAGGACCGGGACGAATGTGTATAAATAATAATTAAACGGCAGCGCAGTCAGCTGCTGCCCACGTCGATAGGTCAGGTCATCATGTCTTTCCCGGAAGTAACAGCTGGCGTGCACTGTTTTGGTTTCGAGGGGCGGAGGGTGACAGCCGGGGGTGTGGGGGAGGGGGGAGGAGGCGTGTTGCGAATCCACGTCCTCCTGTCCTGACGCTAGCTCACCTGCTCAAAATGATGTCACCATTTTTAATATCCCGCGTCTGTAAGGGACTGGAAACGATGTTCTTTATCGTGATACCATACCAGAGGTTGCAGTGATGTCGACATTCTGTTCCACCCACTGTGCATAGATTTTCCGTAACTTCAGATGTTCTGTCATGATGGCGTGAGCGGTACCGTGACTGATGCTCGACATGAGCCAAATGTCTTCCATTGTCCGCGGTCGGTCATTTCTGACGGCACCATCCACAGCTGCAATGACAACAGTAATGGTACGATGACCCTGTCTTGGCCGACTGCTGTCTTTCAATGACAGCCTACCTTCCCGAATCTCATTCCTAGTAGACACAAGTACATGTGACATACTGTGTTCAGCATACGCAACAAACAATCGCTCGTGAATTTCGCTTCCTGACACATCTTGCACGCTCGAAAACCGCACTACACCTCGCTCTTCCTCCTCACCAGCCTCCATAGCGAAGTCGGAATTACACATGACTCCCTAATAACACGTCAAGCAAATTTAACAAAAAACTGGCACAGTTAGGGTGTTCTTTCCTGATACTCAATAGAGGGAAGTTCTACATTACATACATTCGTACACACACACACACACACACACATACACACACACACACACACACACACACACACACACACATATATATATATATATATATATATATATATATATATATATATATATATATATATATACACCTGCGTTATCAAACGTCGGCCCCATGCTCGTTACATAGTCTCGTTTTCATTTGACTGCCCCTCAAAAAAATGTGTACTAAATAAGTGAAATTTCGAAGTTACAGAGACACAAATACTGGTCCTCTTTTTCGGAATTACATGACACTTCAATAAAATATGGAAAGAAATATACCACATTAGTATTCCAGTATTCACACATCATACCAAGTTAAGCAGTAGCAAATTCTACATTTATGTGGCGATAGTGTACCAATTAGTTTATAATAACGAAACACGTGTTGTGGCAAAAATTAGAAATTTCTCCTATTTGCACAAGTTAATTTAAAATACCTTCATAAAATATAAGTACCGGTTGATTATAACTAAACTTTTCCAATTTAAGACGTTATAACACGGAAACTAATTACCGTACGACTGCCAAACTTGGTAGCATTAATGTCTATAATATTGGGTGCATGATTTCCATGCGTTACAGCCACCAGGTGTTGTCATCAGTCATCGCGATTGATAGTCGCAGTGCACTTGTTGACGTGTCAGCATGAGCTTGGACAAAAGAAGCAGACCAGTATTGGTGAAGCTCTTTTATCAAAAGAACAGTGATGCTGCAGCTGCACATCGAGAATATCGCCGGCTGAAAGGATTACGGAAGGGTCTCCTTTCCCCACTTGCTGTACAGGGCATGGTGAAGAATTTCGAATCAAGTGGAGACCTGGGCGTGTCTCCGCGAACATGCCGACGACCGGTTGCACCGCAAGTGGTTCATCAAATATTTGTTGCTATGGCTGACAACGCTGCGCGCAATTCCCAATCGTCAGGAAGTGCGCGTGCTGTGTCAGTACAGTTGAACATCATGTGGTCCATTGTACGGAAGGTGCTTCGGGCCATTCTCATATGGCACCAGTACAAGATCCATATTGTACAGCAGCTTGCACCACAGGACGCAATGTTGATAGTAAGCAAACGGTTCTGCAAGGCAGGTTTAAGACACCACGCACAGACGAGGAAGCATGACATGGCGCGCATTATAAACAATTGTGAAGACGGTTGTGAAGTAATCAGGCACTGCATAGGGCTCTGATGTGCAATTACCAGCCGGCCGCGGTGGTCTCGCGGTTCTAGGCGCGCAGTCCGGAACCGTGGGACTGCTACGGTCGCAGGTTCGAATCCTGCCTCGGGCATGGATGTGTGTGATGTCTTTAGGTTAGTTAGGTTTAAGTAGTTCTAAGTTCTAGGGGACATAACCACAGCAGTTGAGTCCCATAGTGCTCAGCGCCATTTTTTGCAATTACCAACCTGTTGATTTCAGTTACAGCAGCGCTCTGCAACCTGTATGTGTGGGCGTAAGTGGGCTTGAAGAAGCTGGCGCTGTAATTATTAAGAAACACTCCACTCGTCCCCTCAGCTGGGCCACGTCAGAGGTATAAGGAAGGAGTATAAATAAGGGATCACAGGGTCTCAAAGCTAGCTGTCGCGCAACCATTCTGTCCAGGTATGGAAACAAAGAGAATTACGATTGTTCAAGTTGCAGGCCACCCACGACGACCACCTGGTCCACAATGGACCATCTGGTAATGAATCTCGATGGCTAGCCAGCCCTATGAATCAAGTGTCAAGCTCCATTGTAGAGATGCGCCTCAACCGTGGCAAGATGGGTCCAAAACTTGGCTCTGCATGGGTTCAGGAAGCAGGAGAGCGGCCAGCTTCCACTGTCTCGTGGTAGTAGAGTCTCAGTAGCTCCAGTCGCCAGTGCAGGGTGGCTCGGTCGGTGATTGAGGGCAGCCTCGAGACTGGGAGGCCGCGAGCTAACGCCCCTTCTGCGCCCTTGCAGACGGTCCCTTACAGTCCATGGGCTTGTAAGGTTGTTCATGCGTTCCCCCACATCCAGCACTAAGGTTTGGCGAGACAGTTGTTTTGATGAGATGGTGGATGAGGCAGTGACATTCGATGTGTCTCTGGAGGTATCAGCTCAGCACACTGCGGTGTGGTAAATGTAAATGTCGTGTGTCTAGGGCCTCCCGTCGGGTAGACTGTTCGCCGTGTGCAAGTCTTTCGATGAGGATGAAATGATGAAATGATGATGATTAGGACAGCACAACACCCAGTCCCTGAGCGGAGAAAATCTCTGACCCAGCCGGGAGTCGAACCCGGGCCCTTATGGGTGACATTCTGACGCGCTGACCACTCATCAACCGGGGGCGGACTTGCGGTGTGGTGAGTCTAGTTTTATTTAAGTTTTTTTTTCTCTTTTGCTCTCGGTGTCAATCGTGCGAGTTAGGTTACGTGACATTTAGTGTTACTTTTGCGAAGCTGCAGGAACCCTTGAACTTACATTTATTTAGAGGTAATGGTGGGCATAATGTAGTGCCAGTGAGTTATCTATTTCGTAATTTGCCTGGACACAGTTTGACGTGTACGAGAGCTGTAGCGGCTACTTTTCCTGTGTGTAGAAGAACTGGTTCAAAAATGGTTCAAATGGCTCTGAGCACTACGCGACTTAACTTCTGAGGTCATCAGTCGCCTAGAACTTAGAACTTATTAAACCGAACTAACCTAAGGACATCACACACATCCATGCCCGAGGTAGGATTCGAACGTGCGACCGTAGCGGTCGCTCGGTTCCAGACTGTAGCGCCTGAAGAACTGGTCATCTGGCTAGTAGCTGTACTGATTGTAGATTAATTTGAGATTCAATTCTTGAGTGCGGGATGGTTAAACGGGAGTGTGTGATATTTTTTAAACAATTGAATTAAGGTAAAAGTAGAACACGCCAAATGGTGGAAACACGTGCTACTATCACAACCGCAGAAGCGATTGCTGCCATGCATCAGCGAGTTCACTTATTAACAAAGGAACTGGATTACGAGAGGCAGAGTGGAACTTAAGCAGAACTAGAAACTGGAAAAACGAGTCAGATTCAGCCGCAATTTGAGTCAGACGAAAATATGTCAAAACCGAGAGTACCTTCTGTTCCATTTGACCTGGCAGTGGTCGCATTAATTAACCTCTTCTCGGGCAAGGCAACGCAGGGTGTGACATTTTTTATCAAGCATGTTAGGGACAATGCGGAACTCCGCGGATGGTCAGACGAAGTAACCCTCCATGGTGCTAGTATTTTTGCAGGGAACGCCAAAGCATTCGATGTATACCAGGAGCCCTTGACTAGAACGTAAACGTTTCAAGAGTGGCCGCTGGACTGTGCTAGTGGTACCAAAAGAGTAATAATGCGCAGTTGTTCCGCGAACGAAGTACCTTTTCAATGGAGCGCAACGACTCTGTGGAGGCATTCTTGGATAGAATACATATATACAGACCCAGAATGCAGAAGCTAATAGCATGCTGTTGCAGAAGCTGGAAAATATAGCAGTGGACGTTTTCCTACGTGGTATAGCCGCGGAGATGTCACGGAGGGTACGAATGAAAAATTCGGAGGACTTCGCGTCAGCGCTGAGGATTGCAAGACATACAGAGAAGGTGGATACTGCAACAAAGCAAACAGTTGACCACTGTGTGTTCGCTGGTGAAATCAGCTGTCATATATGTGGGCGGGAGGGCCATATAAGGAGACAATGTACACAACCGGAGTGCTGTGCTTGTGGCAGAGTGGGCCGCCGGGCATCTGATAGTGGAAGTAGGAAAGGTGGGAAGCACTGGCAAGGAAAGCAGCTGTTAAACGCAAACGGGCTTGCGTCAACTATCAGAAAGCAGTTCCAAAGACTTAAAACTGTACAAGTTAGTGCACAGACGGAATGCTGCTTATTGGGTTCGGTAAGTGTCAGGAAAGAGAGATTTTTTGTAGCCACAGGGGGGCATGTGTCCATTATCTGTCTGGACTTCGTGGAAAAGACGAGACAGGGACACCAAAGTACAGGTTATGTGACGTTGGCGATAATAGTGCTGAAACACTGACTACTGCAGTACCGAATGATGACTGACTGTTGACTGTTAGTGTTTAACGTCCCGTCGACAACGAGGTCATTGGAGAGCAAGCTCGGGTTAGGGAAGGATTGGCAAGGAAATCGGCCGTGCCCTTTCAAAGGAACCATCCCGGCATTTGCCTGAAACGATTTAGGGAAATCACGGAAAACCTAAATCGGGATGGCCGGAGACGGGATTGAACCGTCGTCCTCCAAAATGCGAGTCCAGTGTGCTAACCACTGCGCCACCTCGCTCGGTACCGAATGATGTTGATGATGTTTGGTTTGTAAGGCTCTCAACTGTGCGTCAGTGCCTGTAAAAAGACCCAGTTTTCACACTTTCAAATTTTTACACAATCCAATCCACACACTATCACGAATGATAATGATTAGGATGAAATGATGAGAACAACACAGATACCCAGTCCCCGGGCATTTTGGCCGAGAATCGAACCCGAGACCCCGTCATCCAGCGGCAGTAACGCTAGTCAATAGACCACGAGCTGCGGACAGGTAGTACTGGAGATTTTGGTTGGGAATACTAAGTTCAGCTAACGCATGGAGGTATTGTCGTGTATAGGAAAAGGTTTTTCAGTGATTCTCGGGCTAGACCTTCTCGACAAACATCATGCTAAGTTTGACCTTTTTCAACACACAGTAGAACTCAGTGGGACTTCATTACAATGGGGGTAAACAGTTGCAACTCAGACAATGCCGCAAGGTTCACCTGTCATGAGGGGTGAGACCAACTGAATTGCGCATGTTTTCAGTAGAAATCGAAGCATAAAATACCAACATATTTGGGGAAAATAGTGTGGATTTCAATGGATACCGATTTGCCAAGAGAAACATTACATGCTGTTCAACACTCTTAAGCAATGAAATGTAGAGTTGGGAAGATCGCAGTGTTTTATCCGCAGGAGTTTGGAGCATGAGAATGACGTAAATGAGGAACAGATGGTTCCAGTTTGTGTGGATAACGTTGGCAGAGGGAAAGTGGCTCTGTCAAAGGATACAGTAATAGCCACGCTGGGAATCTTGAAAGATAAAGACTTCGATAGGTCGAGTCTAGAGGAAAGCAGCAAGCAAACCGTTGACATTGGAAGTAAAGTGGTTCACTTGAAGAGTAGTGACTGGAGGTCTACGGAAAACTTGTTGAGTTTTAGTGATTTAGTTTTTTACAGACGGAAGTTTACCAGTAATCCTGGTGATACATCATCATATACCGACAGTAGATAGCACACCAATTTATGGAAAGCCATACTATGTAGCAAGGAAACTTCAGCTATTAGTAGAAGATTTTATTGACCAACAACTATGGAATGGCATCATAGAACCGAATGATAGCCGCTGGCGTGCGAATATAGTGGTCGTACCAAAGAAGCTGGTGGGCTTAACAAGGAAATATAGATTTTGCTGTGACTTCAGATATCCAAATGCACGAACTATTTAGGATGCTTATCCAATTCCAAACGTCACAGAAACCTTAGATAATCTGGGACAGTGTCAATTCTCAGGACAAGGTACTATCAAGTACAACTGGCGCATACGGATAGGCCAAAAATAGCATTTACAGCACTGTTTACCATTTTCATTACGAACGCATGGAGTTTGGAGTAAAGAACTCATCGACAAATTTTCAGCGTTTGTTGGATGGGGTACTGAGAGGATTAAATTCAAAAACTTGTATGGTGTATCAGGATGACATAAACGTAATTTCAAAGGATTTACTGGAACATGGGACGTTTGGAGGATGTCTTTGATGACTATGATCCATAGTTCTTGCGCAAACTCGAGTAAACTATCTGGGACACGTGATTAGTGAACGTCACGTACAGACCGATCCTCGTCTTATAGGCGCAGATCATAACGTTCCGACACCATAAAAATCTGAGCAGGTACAGTCGTTCAGCGGACTCCGTAATTATTATAGATGGTTCGTAAGGGATTTTGCAAAAATTCCAGAGCCTTGAACCAGCAGCTGAAATATGAGGCAAAATACCATTGGTCGCAGGGATGTCAACTGTCATTTCAAAAATTAAAGGAAATGTTAGTTTGATATCGAATATTAGTTTTTCCGGATTTCGAGAAAGAGTTTATCACTTCATGTCAGGCTTCAAATATTTCAGTCGGTTGTGCTTTGGGACAGATGGTGTATGGTCAAGAACATCCGCTAGCTTACACTTCGAGGCAGTAAAGCAATGTGAGGAGTAACTACTCAACGACTGAGATGTTAGCGATCGTGTATGGTATAAGATTTCGCTGTTACCTCTATGGTAGCAAGTTTAAGGTCAAGCCTCACTGATATGGCTGCTTCGTTTGAAAGATCCGGCTAGTAGGCTAACTCAGTGAGCGCTTAAGCTTAATGAATTAGAGTACTAGGTAACCCATAAGCAAGGAAGACGGCATGCAAGCACGGATGCATTAAGAGATATTGAGTACGTTAAGGAAAAAAACGTGGAAGAGCGCCAGGAGGCACAGGCAATGGATAAGGAGTGCCATGCATGTAACTCACAGCCACATTTTGTTATTCATCAGGGTTTGCTGGGCAGAACGACGAGGTGTGGACCACATGTGCGTTTCCAGCAGTTTTTGAGAAGGAAGTTTTGAAGAAAACTCATGACCATATGTTTTCAGGTCACGGATGGCGACGTGCGACGGATATATGTGTAGCAGAGCAGTTTTGGTGGAGGAAGAAGAAGCTAGAGGTGGAGCGGCATGTAAGGGATTGTGTCCCACGTGGTAAAAGGGGCGACATTGCGCATCAGAAAGTGCCGTTGTAATGGTAACTAGAAGTGTCCAATCCATCTTCTATATTGTAGATGGAAGTCCTCCGACTATTTAACAAAACACCTGCAGGGAGTAGGTATGTTCACAAGACCGTCGGTCATTTCTCTCGATTTTTGACAACGGTACCGACGCCAGACCAGCGGGCCAGTACCGTGGCACAGGCGTTAGTAAACAACTAGATATTGCAGCTTTGGATACCTGATACTATAACTACGGATCAAGGTACGAACTTTGTCACAGATTTAATGAAACAACTTCGCTGCGTGTAGCATATATGGGAGCTAAAGACGAGTTCATTTCATCCACAGATAAATGGGAGAACCCAACACGTGCACAAGACAATGCAAAAATGTTGAGTTATTGCGTTAATCCCAGGTACGATGATAGGGGCATCTATCTTCCTTTGTCTTATGCGCCTATAATTCGAAGAAGGTCCATACTGCAATGGGCTTTAAGATGACGTCTCCGTATGACGTCTTGGCTTCTATATGAGGACAGTGTGGTGAGGCGGTAAGGATGTTTGCCAGAAGAATAAGGGAAGTTCGGAGGAAAGTACAGGAGGTGAACACGAAGGTGTTAGAATGACAGGACCAGTCAAAGAGACGCATAGCGAAACTGCCTTATTAATGAGTGGGACAGTGGTGACGGTCACTAATCCGCATACACCAAAGAGAAAACAAAGAAATTTGGAACTAACAAGGGAACCTCCCCATCGCACCCCCCTCAGATTTAGTTATAAGTTGGCACAGTGGATAGGCCTTGAAAAACTGAACACAGATCAATCGAGAAAAAAGGAAGAAGTTGTGTGGAACTATGAAAAAAATATGCAAAATATACAAACTGAGTAGTCCATGCGAACATAGGCAACATTAAGGATTATCCGAAACCAGGAGAGCCGTGGTCCCGTGATTAGCGTGTGCAGCTGCGGAACGAGAGGTACTTGGTTCAAGTCTTACTTCGAGCGTAAAATTTTATTTTTTATTTTCAGACAATTATCAAAGTTCAGGCACTCACACATAATCAAATTCGCTCTCCAAAATTCCAGGACATGTTCAGATTTGCTTCGACATATGCAGGATTTGACGGTCTACACACGGAAAAATTTGAAAACGTTAAAAACATGTTTTGACAGAGCACAGGGAAAATTGTGTGACTGTGAAACCGTTGGATTCATTTGTTGCAGTTTATGTGACAAACGCTAATGTTTTCATCACTTTTTTGGGAGTAATTCTCACATCCACAAGAAAACCTAAATCGGGCAATGTAGAAGAATCTTTTTACCCATTCGCCAAGTGTACAAGCTATGTGGGTCGACAACATATTCCTGTCATGTGACGCACATGCCCTCACCAGTGTCGTATAGAATATATCAGACGTGTTTTCCTGTGGAGGAATCGGTTGACCTATGACCTTGCGATTTCGGAGAGGCACCTCCTTTCGTCTACTAATCGCACGGTTTTGCGGTGCAGTCGCAAAACACAGACACTAAACTTATTACAGTGAACACAGACGTCAATGAACGAATGGACAGATCATAATTTTGCGAAAATAAAGAAAAAATTTTCACTTGAGGGGAGACTTGAACCAAGGACCTCTCGTTTCGCAGCTGCACACGCTAACCACGGGACCTTTTTTTTACGCTACCCTTTTTTCCTTTTTTATTTTTTTATTTTTTTATTTTATTTTATTTTATTTTGTTTTATTGTTTGTTTGTTTTACATCGTGGTCATCAGCGCCTCTATAGGTTCCAGTCTTTCCATTTCCAATCTCGCCACTACCCGAATGATGATTAGATGATGAGGACAATACACACACCCAATCCCCGGG
This sequence comes from Schistocerca nitens, assembly GCF_023898315.1. NCBI lineage: Eukaryota > Metazoa > Arthropoda > Insecta > Orthoptera > Acrididae > Schistocerca > Schistocerca nitens. The sequence continues at coordinate 695,812,431 of NC_064615.1, read as the reverse complement.
CGGAAAAAATCCCCGATCCGGCCGGGAATCGAACCCGGGACCCTGTAATGCAGAGGCAGCAGCGCTAGCCACTAGACCATTTTCTTTTATTTTTTAAATTTTTTTTAACAGTAAGGAACTGAAAACTAGTAAGTGCACTCTTTGCGTCGAGTTGGGGACGCACATAACTAAAACCATGCTAATAGTTGTAGAAAAAGGCATAAAGAAAGAGAACAAAGTGCGGGGCGAAGGAAACCATGAAACAAAACTGAAGGGTGGAATCCATACCACCATTAACCAGTGCTACATCTTGCACCGGATGGGAAAACTAAAACTGCGAAGACCTTTTCGCACCGGGGACAAAAAGAGGAAATGGGGCAAATACTGCTACAGAGTGTGAGGGTTCACAACGAAACTCTCCATCTGCTGTATCATCCAGGTAAGACTTCTCGTAATGATGAAAGTAGATCCCACGTTGTACCGTGTAGTGTTCTATCATCGTATTGTAATTTTAGCTTCTCTTACCCGTGATGTTCCAGCTACGTGGAGGGTCGTGGAACGCACTCCACAAACAATTGGAAAAATGTTGTCGATACTTAGGGTTACGGAGGATCTTGCAATGTCGTTCCTGCAAATAGTTCCAAAAGTCTAAAGTGTCCTTAGTGCTGTCTTGAAACAAATAATGCACTGCATGTCCACGAAGCCACGTCATTGCATTAGTTTTAGTGCGTGGGTAATACGTTTCATCCGGGAATAAGATAGTCTTGGGGTCGATACGATTCGGCGTTACCCGAAGGAAGTATGCTGACATTTGCCTCACTAAGTGCCACACTGCCGTAGACTCGCCACAGCTAAGACGGTGTTCATTGTCGTCTTGAACGCCACAGCTCGTGCACGTGGCTGAGTCTACCATTTGGATCGCATGTAGCCTTGATCTGGTCACCTGCTTACCGTTGACAGTGATATACCACGTCGCCGTGACGTCAGTGTCCAGTGTTACGTGGTGAATTGTCCTCCACACTACTCGCCAGTTGACGTTCGGGTACTTCCTCTCCACGACGTCATCGGGTCGTCCACGTTGCAGGACCCTATAAACCGTCTTTGCCGTCGCCAGTTGAGTCGCTGGTAAGGCAAGTCGAACGTAACTGAGTTCGAGGTAAAAGACACCGATGTAGAAGAGCGAGGAGGGGACGTGGTGTATCGGCACAGGCGGCAACAGGGAGGGCGGTTCTAGTTCTTCTATTAACAAACTGGTCAGACTGTCCGGACGGCGGTTCCATAGTTTGACTAATGTGCTCACAAATAGGGCGACCGCTCTGTCATAAACGTGATAAAGGCCAAGCCCTCCCCGATCCGGGGGAAGGGTGAGAGTCTCATATTTGATCTTGAAAAGCATTCCTGAACTCATGAAGGACCCAAAAGCCGCAAGTATACGGCGAGCTAACATCACCGGTATAGGTAATATCTGGGCGATGTGCGGAATGCGTGACGCTAAATGTGTGTTAACATACTGGGTCCGTTGGACGATGTCCAGGGCTCGTAGGCGGTTGTTGGCAATGCCAGTCCGAACATTCCGTGAAAGCCGTCGAAAGTTGTGAGCAGCGGTCCATCGTATATCGTCTGTAAAGTCAATGCCGAGACATTTCAAACTATCTCTGAGCTGTAAGGGGGTGACACTGTTCTCAGACAATCCGACCCCGATGTTCATCGCCACCGATTTTGCGACGTTGATACGACTACCAGTGGCCATGCCATATTTCGTTATCCAATTTAGTGCGCTAGCGGTGTCGTCACCGTTGCGGATGACAATCACTAGGTCGTCAACGTACGCTTTACACCGGAAAGTGTGGCCTCGTAACGTCATACCCGTTAGTCGTTGGCGCAGGCCTCAGAGGAGAGGTTCCATGGCCACTGCGTAAAGTAAAGTGGACAGAGGACACCCTTGGCGTATCGATCGAGAAATGGTGAGGGGCTGCGAAGGTCGGCCGTTGACGATCACCTTGGACGTCGCGCCACGGAGTAGTCGCATGACGACAGTGACGAATGGCTGTGGGTACCGCATATGTTGGAGGACCGCTTCCAAATAGTTGTGGTCCACTCGGTCGAAAGCTTGACTAAAATCGATTGCCGCCAGTGCACCCTTCAGACGACATGCCCTCGCCAGTGAGATCAAGTCACGATATTCACTGAGTGCTGTTTGAATATTATTGTCGCCTCCTAATTACGTTTGATCGGGTGAGATAACATTTCGTAGGGTCTGGCGTATCCGCGCCGCCAACAGTCGAGAAAAGATCTTAAAGTCGCAGTTCAATAGCGTCAACGGGCGGTAGTCCTGCAGTCGTGAGCCACCGGACGGTTTGTGAATAGGAATAATCATCCCTTCCACAATGGCCGCAGGGAGCGGCACGTCCGGGGATAGGAGTTCGTGACAGATATCCGTCCATCTGGAGGCTAATATATATTGAAAAGTCCGGTAAAATTCCAAGGGGAGGCCATCAGGACCCGGAGACTTGTTGACAGCTCCTTTTCTAATGGCGTCGATCACTTCTTCTTCTGTAATTTCTTCCATTAAGGTCGCTTCCATTGCCGGGGTGATGGTGCCGTCAGGTCAGGGGTCTGAGCGGAATAGAGTTGGGAATAATGATTGTAGAACGCTGTGTTTATGTCTTGTTGCGTGGTGAGGCGATGACCGTCCTCCGTGTCGATGAGGCGTATCAGCGCTCGTTGGCGTCGTTTACGTTCACGAAGGACGTGGAACATTGACGGGCGTTCGCTCGGTATCCGATCCTGCGTCCTCGAGCGGATGACTACCCCCTCTAGGTAGCGTCGCATATGAGCGAGGATCTGAGCCTTAGCACGGTGGACCGCCGTTTGTCGTTCCGGAGACGGCGCCATAGCATCGCAGTCGCGTAGGACCCGGAAGTAAAAGTCGAGTGTATGTCTTCGCCAAGTAGCGTGGTTACGACCGTAGGTTATCAACGTTCGCCTCAGTGCCGGTTTGGCGCAGTCCAACCACCAGCGGATCGTTGTGGGATATGCACGGAGGCGATTTTCACACGAATGCCACGTATCCTCAACGGCTTGGCGGCAATCCGGGTACGACAGGTGAGCGATGTTTAATTTCCACGGGCTGCGGCTTCTCCACACTTGTTGCCGCCGCAGGGTGACGGCACAAACGTAGGCTGAGTGGTCCGAGAATGCTGCAGGCCACAGTTCCGCATCCTGTGTTCCAGCGGCGAGAGAGCGTGAGACATAAATCCGATCGATACGACTGGAAGAGTGACTTGTGAAGTGCGTGAATCCCGGTCGGTGGCCGTGAAGATGTTCCCAAGTGTCCACCATCTGCAGGTCTCGAATTAGCGTCCCGAGTTCCGGGCACGGATTATGTCGTGGGAATTGATCTCTGGGCGCCAGTACGCAATTGTAGTCACCTCCAAACACCAGATGTTCGTGACGGCCTTGGAAGAGCGGGGCGACGTCTTCCGCAAAGAATCGTGAACGTTCGCGACGTTTGTCCGTCCCGGAAGGTGCGTAGATTTTGATAAGGCGGACACCCAGTACTGTGAGTGCCATTCCTCTTGCCCCAGGCAGAAACAGGACATCGTCCGCCACTATCCCTTCCCGAAGAAGTACAGCGACACCGCTGCCTGTTGGGGAAGCTGGAGAGACGCAAGCATCGTAACCGTACATGCCTGGGAAGTCGTCGACGTACACTTCCTGGAGAAGGGCTATGTCGATGGAAGCAGAGTTCAACATATTCTGAAGCAAGGATAACTTAGCGAGCGTCCGTATAGTGTTGATGTTTATAGTTGCAACGTGATAAGTTTGAGGTCTATCCACAGCATCCGTGTTGGCCATCAATACCCTGGTAAGGCTGTCTCGTCACTGTAACTGACGGCGGGAAAGGATCAACACTGGTGGGGTAAATTTCCCCCCCGTGTCGTCCGACACGATGGGCAAGGAGTGTTCCTCATAGTCGTCCGCCCAGTCGCCATGAAACACCATCGGCTGTTGGTGGCTGTTAGTGGCTGCTGCGGCACTCGGCGCTGACTCCATCGGCTCTGCTGGCTGGGAATCGGCAGCGGTTGTCTGCTTGTGATCCTGCTGTGCTGTGGGGTCTGAGGGGCTGAAGCCGTCACCACGGCGATCTGTTGAGCTTGAAGTTACAGCGGCCTCTGTACCGCCGGTACCGTCGTCGGAATTTCCACAGTCCATGTCAGACGATCGCTGCAAACACTCGTCCGATGGAGCACGCCACCGTCTCTTGTGTTTTCGCGGGGAACGCTGTTTACGGACGTGTGTTTCAGTATCTGAATGTGGCTGGATTTCGTCAGCTGCTCCGATGTCTGGAAGAAAAGCCGATGTCGGCACAACCCGTGGGTCAATGTCCATCCTGGCATCCACGCCTTCTTGCAAGGTCGGTCGGTGATTATCTTCAGGTGGGGGCGCCGTTGTAGAGGCCGGATCGAGTACTGCAGAAGCCATTTTGGTCTCTCCATCGGGGGCGGCTATCGGACTAATGTCGTCAGCATCGGAAAAGGTTGCTGCCCGTGTAACTTCGGCGTAATGGAGAGGAAGGGTCGTCACCGTAGAAGGAGTCATAGATTCACCTGTCGGGATTTGGGTAAGCCGTCGTCGGAGACAATCCGACCGGACGTGCCCTACTTGGCCACAACCAGAGCAAGTGCGTGGCTGACCGTCATACATAATGATCGCCCTACATCCGCCGATGACAAGATATTACGGAACATGTTTGGTCAGTTCAATTTTAATCTGTCGTACCCCGTTAAGAACGGGGTACGTTGTAAAGGTGGTCCATTTTTCGGCCATATGGCTGGCACTTTGCCGTAAGGCTGGAAAGCCGCGGTGACTACGTCCGGTGGTACTTCGAAAGGGAGTTCGAAGACGCGTATCGTACGGAGGCCAAGCCCCGCGTGATCGATAGAGACCGCCCCAATATGGCCATCAGAATGTTTGAATTTAAGATCGTTCGCATGTGCGTTCACGATTCTGTTGCACACCTCGTCACTTACTAGCTTGACGTAGACAACACTGCTCGTGATAGAGAGATGGATACCAATTATGTCTCGCGGGTCAATTTTAACGTCGTCACGTAGAAAACGTTCCACTTCAAAAGCTCGCGGTCGTGCATGATCGGTTTGAAAACTGATCTTGATGGTGGTTTGTCTGTATGAATGTGCCATGTTGCGTCGGTAGTGATGGACTCTAAACTAGCAACAACGCAGTAGTAAACAACTACGGGCACTCGCGACCGCGCGGACGGGACGTAAAGAAGACGTCCTCGCCGCAGCGCTGCGGAAAGCAGACTTGGACCTCGGAGCTCCTGAGTTCAGAGCATCCTTGGTGTTGACGCCTATCTTCGCATGGACTACTCATTTTGTATATTTTGCTTATTTTTTCATAGTTCCACACAACTTCTTCCTGGTTTCTCGATTGATCTGTGTTCAGTTTTCCAAGGCCTATCCACTGTGCCAACTTATAACTATATCTGAGGGGGATGCGATGGGGAGGTTCCCTTGTAAGTACTACGGATTTTACCGGGACGTGGAAATGGCCTCACCAGTCAACTTGAACATACAATTCCCCCCTAAACGTCTGTTATACACGTAACTCTCATAAAGCCATTTAAAGGAATGACAGACGGGATACTGCATTTATCGGAAGTACACAGGAGGAGAAAGTTACAAGGGGCAAAAAGAAGAGTCCTGGAATTGGTGAGCAACGTAAGAGGTATGTGCGTCGTACAGTTTAAGTTCGCATAAGTAAGTTGTGGATTCTAATTTGTTGAGGAGTTTTCGGGTTAGTGTATCGGGAATTGTCTATTTTTATTTCCATACGGATATTTGTTTCTCTTTTGTGGGTTGTTAGATTTGGTCATGTTATTATTCTTGATATTCCTTTTATATGTTGTGCGGAAGGAGGGAACATTATGATCCAGTGGCCAGATACGGACTGATATGTAAACATCTGAAGCGAGTTAGTTTCTGGGTTAAATGAATGGGACGAATTGTGGGAAGGAGCTTCTGCCAGTTCGAACATATTTCCAGCGGATGCGAGCATATTTGTTACACTCAGGATTCACGCCGGAAACTGTACGGTTCAGTTAGTACGAAGGACGAAGGTTGGCAAGGAAAGTGGAATCATTATAAGTGTCATACCTCTCGAGCTAACCGGGAGAGACTTTCGGCTTCTGGCTACGCTCACGGGCTCAACTGCTACGACACTGTCACAGAATATGTTGTATCGGATGGAAGGATCTCAGACCCGTTCAAAGTTTAACCTATTTAAATAACACACTCAACCCATAAATTATGCAGTCATTGGACTAACAGAATAGAAGCAAGGGAGAATTTCAATGGAACAAATGTGACTGCATACACACAATATTCAAGACCTCTTTGACTAATGACACTTCACTCCAGTACGTTTTGACCTTCCTTCAGAGAAAGGAACACCAGCTCATAGGGGAGTCATGAAGCTCATGCGAGACGATATCCGTAGCCAAACAATTTCTTTGTACACGCAGCTACAAGTTGTTACTGTCAGTCTTTCTCTGCCCATTTGCAAATTTTTTCTTTGTAATAACTACATAATCCTGTCCTCTGATCTCCCCGCTCAGCTCCCTCACCCCTTTGTGCTACTCGGCGACTTCAAGGCCCACCATCCCATTTGGGGCTCTCTGAGAAGCTGCCCAGGAGGTTCTCTCCTGGCACACATTCTCAGCTAGCTTACTCTCATTTCTCTCAACATTGGTGAACCCACATTTCTTTCAGACTCCACGCACACCTTCTCGCACCTGGATCTCTCGTTCTGCACTGCACAGCTTTTCCACCGTCCAGAGTGCACCATCCTCTCATACTCGAGCAACCGTTTCCTGTGCGTAATTCGTCTACTAACTCATATTCCATCTGTGTGAAAGACTAACTTGCAGCTCTCTAATGCCGATTGGAGCCTCTACTCTTCACTGGCAGCCTTCGAAGAACAACGTTTCCACAGCAGTGATGGTCATTTAGAGCACCTGAAACATCCCCTTTTGAACAATTATACACGTGACTGGGCTTTAACTGACACACAGTATTTTTAGCGCAACGCAATCTGACTTTCAAAAAAATCCCTACAAAAGAATGGCCCTGACTAACATTATACCTTTCACAAATCACTTACCTCACAAAAATCTTCGCTACTCAAACTACTGCAATACAGCGAGCGCCACTACTGCCAGCTAAATAAAAGATTCAAAGTACTGAAGGCACTAACTACTGATAGGCATAGTTAGCAAATGAAAGATTTTAATAGAGAACAAACAATGTATTTACCTTAATAATGTTGAAAACTCATAATATACATAACAGATCATTATATATCTTACAAATTTCCAAACTCCGCCATCTCTCTCCCCACATCCACCACTGCTGGCGGCTCACCTCCAACTGCGCAACGCTACGCGCTGTTAACTGCCAGCTGTCGCTGCCCAACACTACAATGGCAGACAACAATGCAAACTAGCCACAGACTGCACACAGCACAGCCAGTGATTTTCATACAGAGGTGGCGTTACCAATAAAAAAACCTAAACAGCCTGCTTACATAGCCCCCATGCTCCCCACAAAAAATTTTCCCTGGCTTTGCTGTGTGCAGTCTGTGGCTAGTTTGCATTGTTGTCTGCCATTGTAGTGTTGGGCAGCTATGAAACGCTCCCTTAGAAAAATTATACAGGACTGTGCTTAAACCTGCCACACAATATTTTTTTAGCGCAACGCAATCTGACTTTCAATAATCCCTACAAAAGAATGGCCGTCTAATATTAACCTATACGTTTCACAAATAACTTACCTCACAAAAATCTTCGTTACTCGAACTACTGCAATACAGCGAGCGCCACTACTGCCAGCTAAATAAAAGATTCAAACTACGGAAGGCACTAACTACTGATAGGGATAGTTAGCAAATGAAAGATATTCATAGAGAACAAACAATGTATTTACCTTAATAGTCATAATATATATAGCAGTTCATGACAAATTACAAAACTCCGCCATCTCTCTCCCCACATCCACCACTGCTGGCGGCTCACCTCCAACTGCGCAACGCTACGTGCTGTTCACATCCAGCTGCCGCTGCCCAACACTACAATGGCAGGCAACAATGGAAACTAGCCACAGACCGCACACAGCACAGCCAGTGATTTTTATACAGAGGTGGCGTTACCAATAAAAAAACCTAAACAGCCTACTTACATAGCCCCCACGCTCCCCACAAAAAATTTTACAAATTGTTTTGGGCAGTGGCCAATAATGATTTGATAAATTTTTTTTATAATTACAATAACAAAGATATCAGATGCACACACTTATTGATACATTGTTGGTCAAAAGCTAAACTTTCTCACAGTCTGAGCAGTAAAAGAAAATGCACATGCAAGTAGTGGATTTCCATGGAGTCTTGAAGAAGTAGTGTTGTCCTTCCAACGAAAAGACAGTGCTGACTCTTGACATGCAGATAGGTAATGGTCCACAACAGAGCAAACCCACAGCAGAGTCAGTCGAAATTTTGAACAGTATTGATAGGTAGGTCATCACAGAGCAGACCCCCTGTAGTCCTGGTAGAGATTACGGTATTGGTGGGCCACCAGAGGTGCAGACCCACTGCAGTCCTTGTAGAAATGGCCAGCAGCCATCTGTTGTGACTGTGCAGGTGCACAATCACCATTGAAGAGTCTTGCGGATAATATAGCAAGTCCATAACCACCACTTGTGCACTCACAAAGTTTTTGGAATTGTCCTTAGAACCAGCAATGCTGTTATCCAGTCCCTTGCTGAATTATTAACACACGAGCAAACATTATCAGTCCCTACTTCTCACATATTGTCCATATACTATGACCAACAGAAACGTGTGCAGTGAAATGTAACTTACAAGTTACTTAATTTGATGAACTGGTGTCAATTACAATATTATAACATAAGAATACAATTACAAAGGTACAAAATACATCATTAAAGAACATAACGATACAGTTAACATTTGTGGTATAGGCTTTACAAAAGAATCGAACTAACATATACATCAGTGTTACAGGAATTATGACATAAGTAAATACATAAAAGATCAGAATAACTTTTGGAACATCAACTTTACACATGAGCATTAAAACAAAACAGAATAAATAATGTCTAAGCATATTTACAAGGTAAATCACATATTATTAATGCCAATTATATTTGAGGATAACAGTATTCCTCATCATAGTGAATGTAGCTTAGTATTAGAAGAAGAAAAAATTCTATGAAACTACACAGAGACAGGAAGAAAACAAATACACAATGGTACACAAACACATAGTGCGATAACACAAAAGGAAAGGACAGGGTTTGTTTTCAGTGTAACATTTGGTACTGCAGTCCAACCCAAAACTTCATTCGATAGATCTTTCGTCTTATTTCGATATTTGCTCCAGCCAAAAAAATCCTATCCAAGCATGCTTTCTGTATTTTTCTCGTATAACCTCTCAGTGCATTTCTTCAAATTTATCGCAACTCATTCTCTTATAGGCTACCCCCTCTTAAGGTAACTTAACTCTACTGAGCTCAGATGCTAAACTAAGGGACGAGGCAATGCAGCAGCACAAAACAATTAACACGAACAGCAATGACAAAAAAATTCAAATTGGCAAAGTAAGCAACAATATTACAACTAATACAAGGCAATGAGCAGCAAACAAGAAAAATAAATCAGTAGTAAACTGACTTAGCAGAGTAACACAAAGTCAAATACAGTAACACTATGCCTGGCAAACAGTAGCAGCAAATGCTATAACTAATACCTAAGCATGGCAAAGTTCAAGCAGAAAAAATATTACACTAAAGACAACAATGCAGAAAAAGGGAAATGTCTATTCACATCTTAATATCTATGTCATTAAAGTGGTGCACCACAAAAACTAATTCTACAAAAAATTACCAAGTACTTGAAAAGAAAATTATATATGCAGTTATTGTTATCCGTCCCTTCTTATTGTTCTTTTCATTCCAAGAGCACCTTTTTCGAAGAATGTGGATCATAAAATAGTTATTTAATAGATCTGTTGACAGAAAGTGTTCACATTAGCAAATGCATCTAAGTTTATTTTATAAAACTAATGCTGCAACACAGCTGGAAACCAGATATCAAATGAAATAAGCAACTATGTACAAAGTAAAGCATAAGAACATCATTCAGTAGTCATGAGGCATGAACATACCTCAGCAGCATAATACACATCGTCGTCGTAATAATATCATAACACCTCAGTCAAATCTCAAAAACGTCGTAGCTTTCTACAATAATTTCAAAACCTAAAGAAAATTCTCTGCTCATTTCAGTAGTGTCATCTACCTCAAACGTACTTTAAAAATCATGATCCCATACCAAATACATCATTCAAAGCTCTCATAGTATCACAATGGTTCTGAAAATTATGAAGGGTTCACACAGTACACACAAAATAAAATTTCATAAGTGTGAAGTTATCCAGCTGTGTAATTGCGTAAACATCTGTCACTGACGTAGAAAAAAAATGTTTGTCTCTCTCAGTTAAATGATCAGATAGCTGTGTAATTCTGTGTTAGAGAAATATGGTACCGATGTGTAAAGTTGTATAAGCAAATACTGTGGTGTCACCGCCAGACACCACACTTGCTAGGTGGTAGCTTAAATCGGCCGCGGTCCATTAGTACATGTCGGACCCGCGTGTCGCCACTGTCAGGATCGCAGACCGAGCGCCACCACACGGCAGGTCTAGAGAGACGTACGAGCACTCGCCCCAGTTGTACGACGACGTTGCTAGCGACTACACTGACGAAGCCTTTCTCTCATTTGCCGAGAGACAGTTAGAATAGCCTTCAGCTAAGTTAATGGCTACGACCTAGCAAGGCGCTATTTGTACCATAGCATGCATCTCAAGAAAGTCTCACTTGTATCATCAAGAATGCTGTATACCAAAGGACGATATAAAAGTTAAGTGTTCTAGTAGCTACGTTATTTCCTTTATCACATTCATCACGTATCCTGTTCCAGACTTCGCGCCAGTCGGCGCGTGTGTACGTGTGCCCTCTCGGCTACCCGTCTCTGTGGACTGGCTGGCTTGTCAGTCCACTACAAATACCATATTAGCTAGGGCTCCTTGTGTTTGCCACACACATGGTACACAAAGTAAGCGTGTACCCCCCTGAGGATTAATGTAATTATACCCTCAGGTGTTACAGATTACAGCAATGGAATGAAATGTATCACGGAAAACCCTTGTATCATTGCACTTCAAATATCTTAAAAAAAATAAATGTTTTAAGTGCGAAATTAATCACTCAAATACGTGTACTGTAGCGCTAAACTGTGTGTCATGTTGTAAGATACCTCTGTGGAAGTCTTGTAGTTATCGTCCTCCGAAAGCTAAGTTCTGCAGAAGTCAATGTACTTACCTCATGATAAACAAAAGTGAAATGCTTTGTGTATAGATATCGTAGTTATTACGCTTATTGTTGTGATGAAGAAAGTCCTGTACTGTAACGTATTGTTATGCCACGAAAAAGGCTGTCTCATTGTTGCTATACCACAAAAGTTACTACTAAAACATGTTTTTCTTTCCAGAAGAATTCAGAAAACTGTGCAGATATAAAACAGATACACCGCAAAAGCAACATTGTAAATTGTCACTCATTAGTAACGTCGTGATAAAAATCGTGTAGCTGTCACATAAACTAACCTCTGTGTCATCTGGTATCTCTCAGAAAGTACTTTAAATCCAGAATGTATTTTCAAGTAAACCAAAATGTTGCATTAAAATCTCATTAGCAGTGCCGGTAAATGTTCTAAGAACGTGAGCCTTATAGTTGTTACGTAGTCGTGCAACTAACAAGCAAGAATGTACAAATAACAACACTGTGTCGTCTGTTCACTATGACAATGCATTCGTAATTTCTGTTGAAATAAGTTCTCTTGGTTCTTGACTGGATATTTAACTTCAAACATTGTTGCATGGTAACAGTTTCTAAGTCTGACAATGCATACTAGGAATGTGAAGTGAAAAGTTTTATGGCAAAGACAAAGTTTAAAAAGCAGATTATCTTTCAATAAACGGTTTTACATGTGAAATGTGGTGCAATCCTTTACTCTTCATAGTACTCAGATTTTCAACTTGAATGCAGTTATCATGCGGTATACGTCGGTAAAGAATACTGGAATTTTTCTCAAGGTTAGCGCCTATGTTATTTTTCTCTGAGCCAGCCGGCGCATGCGGCTGCCTGCGGTGCGAGTCATTGTCTGTCCCTTTGTTGGCGCGCATCGTTATTGGGATTAGGAGACCTAACTTCTACAAATTCACCTTGCCGAGAAGGCCCTGCCCTGTTTAAATCCCGCCAGTTCTGATGCAATTCAGGTCTGTCGTTACGAATATATCGTCTGTCGTCATGTCGGTAGATTCCGTAGTTTCTTTCTTGTCGGCCATGTGGTGGAGAATTTCTTCCTGAATCGTAACTGCGCGCTGAACTGTTGCGTCTGAAGTTATTCTGTCTCCCTTGATAATAATTGTTTTGGTTCCCATATTGTCTGTTTCTATGGTAATCTCTATCATATTCATTACTATGGAAGTGCGATCTTTCTCTGTACCTATTATTCTGCCAACGGTTGTCATATGGGTGGTGTCTTTTTTGGTCACGATTTGTGTTGTGAGAATAGCCTTGTCGTGTCCAGTTATTATTTCTGTCGTCACGGAATTGTGACGGATGTGACCTGTAATTGTTGTGTTTCTGTTTTCGGGTTCCGCGATTGTCAGTGTCAATTTCTAATTCTTGTAACAGTCCCTGAAAAGCTTCAATGTCGTATTTGCAACGTCCTGCCAAAATAATTTGTCGTAAATGTTCAGGCAATTTGATTAAGCACATGCGGATGAGTTCTGAGGGGCTGTATGGGTTTGACAGGTACTGATTGTTGTGCAACATGTCTTCAAAATATTTCACAAGACTGGAAAATTCAGATTGTTCGAAATGTTTCATCATTATGATGCTATGTTTTACTCGGTCTTGTGTGGCTTGAGACCAATATGCTGAGAGGAAGGCATGATAAAACTCTCCTTCACTGTGGCAATCGTGAATGACCGACCGCATTCTTACAGCTGGTTCATTCTCTAAGTAGCCACACATAAATTCTAATCTGTGCTCTAATGACCAGTTGGGAGGAAAACAATGAGAGAATTGATGAAGCCACGCTTGTGGATGAATGTCGTTGCCGGAATTCTTAAATGTTTTGAATTTACGTGAAGTAATGAACAGCTTATAGTCAAAATCATCATGTCGGCGAGTCGCATGTCGGTCATTGTTACGTCGTTTCGGCGGTTCCATCTCAAAATTCGGTGTGCCTTGCCAATTTCTTTCATAATTTCCGAAGTGCCCTGTGTTATTATTTTGTGGTTGTTCCGTATTTCTAAGTCCCTCTTCCCGTATTGGAGCGCGAATGGCCTCTGAAATACGTAATTCTTGTACTACCTGAGTCAGCTGATCTTGTACTTCCCGGATTTCTCTTTGGTGTTGCGTATTAATTTGATTCTGATCTTGTTTGAATTTCCTAATTTGTTCGCACTCTTCTGTGTCATTAAAGACTACCGGTTTTGTGTCGTTCAGATTATCATCTACCTTCGTAGATAAGTTAGTGAACTGATCCGAAAGTTCGGCTACTTTCTCCGATAGTGAACACACTTCCTCAGTGTGTCTTTCTGAACCAAGTTTCAGAGTGTCCATTTGTGTTGAAATCGAATCTACTGTGTCCTTCAAGTTTTCCTGAGTTTTTGCAAGTTGCGTAACCGAAACTGTGGATGCAACTGAGTCAATTTTAGCCGACAAGGTCTCATGATTTTCATGAACAATGGTTTGCAGTTCTTTTATGGCTGCTTCGTGATTCTGTAATGCATTTTCATGCCGCGAAAAAATAGGTTTAAAATGCTCACAAATTTGTGTTTTTACGTCATTACAGATTTTTTGACATTTCGATTCAAAGTTATGTAACTCAGTAGTTAAATCTTCACGTGTTTTTTCAAGTGTGGTGTGTAACTTTTGAAGCTTTTGCTGTGTTTGTCTCTGATTTTGTTCCATTGTGTCTAACTTTTGAAGATTTTGTTCCATTCTGTCTAACTTTTGAAGATTTTGTCCCATTTGTTTCTGATTTTGTTCAAGTGTTGTGTCTAACTTTTGTAGCCTTTGTCCCATTTGTTGCATTAATTGTAATAACAATGCACTGGTGTCTGAAACATGTTCCTCAGTGCTTTCAGGCAGTGAAGTTGCACCGGCAACATTCATATTTTGACAAGCAGAAAATGTGTCTTGACTCATTTGAGAAAACGGTGAGAACCCAAAACCTGAGTCTACAGTATTTGCAATATTGTGCTCTGTCATTCCCGATTCCTGAGGCGAGCTGTTGCCGACCGATGGATCGATAATGCTTCCCTGTTCACTACCTGTTTCACTGTCTACACCATTATTTGACACCCGCTCCATTTCCCCATGCACAGTTACCAAATTACTACTTTGAATGTCTGTTAATTCATTACACAGCGGTGCTGATAAGCTACGCTCGTCGTCACTATTATTTCTCAGTTTACTTTGGAGCCTAGTGTTACGTTTTTCACACGCCATTATTGTCACAATGTTTCACACAACAACACAGAAAAACACAGTTTGAAGAGCAAAAATAAGAGAACACATTAACATAGCACTGAAAATAATATCTAGTTAATTGCAAGCGCAGCTGCGAAATACTTGGTGCAAATTTACATGCGTGCCACACCTGTTTTACTGTACAACAATGAAAGACTGCAACTACAAAGGAGATTCTCTCTACAATTACGCGCTAGCAATAAAAAAAATCTACACTAATTACACAAACTACAAGAAAAAATCAGAAGATTCCAGTGAGATATCCTCGGCTAAGGGTCGACATATGAAACATCCCCTTTTGAACAATTATACACGTGACTGGGCTTTAACTGACACACAGTATTTTTAGCGCAACGCAATCTGACTTTCAAAAAAATCCCTACAAAAGAATGGCCCTGACTAACATTAAACTATACCTTTTACAAATCACTTACCTCACAAAAATCTTCGCTACTCAAGCTACTGCAATATAGCAAGCGCCACTACTGCCAGCTAAATAAAAGATTAAAAATACTGAAGGCACTAACTACTGATAGGCATAGTTAGCAAATGAAAGATTTTAATAGAGAACAAACAATGTAATTACCTTAATAATGTTGAAAACTCATAATATACATAACAGATCATTGTATATCTTACAAATTTCCAAACTCCGCCATCTCTCTCCCCACATCCACCACTGCTGGCGGCTCACCTCCAACTGCGCAACGCTACGCGCTGTTAACAGCCATCTGTCGCAGCCCAACACTACAATGGCAGACAACAATGCAAACTAGCCACAGACTGCACACAGCACAGCCAGTGATTTTCATACAGAGGTGGCGTTACCAATAAAAAAACCTAAACAGCCTACTTACACACCTTACGAATGTTATACTTACCGCCTCAGAATATTCCGTAGCCCGAACCTCTTCCCTACTGCAACGTGTCCCAGTCTCCTGATGGACTAAGGAACGCCACAACACGATTCGCGAGCGGAGAATATGGAATGATACACTACTGTTTTTACTATGTGGGAGCTCGAACATTCTCATCACGATCCTCCGCTCCAGGAGCGGACAACATTCAAATATTGCAGCACCAATCTCTTGACGGCAAGCACTTTCTCCTTCGTAAGCTTAATCGCTTCTGGACGGATGCCGCGTTTCCCTGTCGTTACTGTGAATCAAATGTAGTCCCCATGCCAAAGCCTGGTAGGAAAAATATCTTCCATCCAGCCTCCGCCTAATTTCCCTCACTAGCTGTGTCAGCAGGGTGATGGAATGCATGATCATTGGTGATCTGAGTCTCGGAATTTGCTTCCAAATGAACAATGTGGTTTTCGTAAGCCCCACACTGCAGTTTATCATCTCGTCACCCTTTCAACCCCCATTATGATCAATTATCTGCGGAAATGTCAGACTGTAGCTGTCTTTGATTTGGAGAATGCTTACGATGCCTGCTGGAGGACGGGAATCCTCCCTACAATGCCAACGTGGGGCTTCCAAGGCTTCATGCTCCTTTTTTATTCAGCTGATTCCAAGGTTAATGTGGGTTTGGCCCTGTCGAACATTTCACCCTATCACAGACTGTGCCCCACATATCAGGCTCTCTTTTCCTCTACTGCAGCTGTCAACGGACCTGTTTACTTGAGCGACGATTTCAGTGATGTCTCGACCATCTTTACCCTGGAGCGTCAAAAGCGGCGTTCACTTTTTCACTGAAAAAACTGTCAGAACTTCTGGTGGCGTAAGGAGTTTCTTCCACTGTCCTTACATGTGGGTCATGTTCCTCTTCAGTCTGTCGAAACAACCAAATTCTTTGGGCTCACGCTCGATAGGAAATTCTGTTGGCTTTCCCACGTATCTTACCCAGCAGCAAGCTGTACCCGATCTCTAAATATCATACGTGTTTCAAACAGTACCTCATGTGGAGCAGATCGAAAAATCCTCCTGCCCTTATACCAGTCCATTGTCCGCTCAAGAATGGACTATGGGGGTCCTGATTACTCATCTCTACCACCGTCTATTTTCCACCGTCTCAACACAGTCTACCATCAGGAATTACATCTCGCCACTAGTGCTTGCTACACTAGTCCAGTTATGAGTCTCTATGCAGACGCTACCGAACTACCATTGTCACAGCGACGTGATTTTTTTCTCAGCGATACACATGCCGTCTGTCCTCTATACCCAACCATCCATCCTATGCGTCATTTTTTTTATGACTCCCTTGACCGCCAAAACAGAGTAAGTGCTACTTTTTTTTTTGCCTCCCTGCGTTCACTTTCGTATACTGCTTCCTTGGCTTAACCTTACTTTACCTGCCACGTGAGAGCCCTCTACCGCTATGGTTTCGTGCAAAGGTCCACATTCGTCTTGGACTTATTCGCTTCCCAAGGACACTACTCCAGATTCGCCCTATCGCTGTAAGTTTCTCGAACTTTGTGCGCGCATTGGAGACAGCACCTTCACTGATGGCTCTAACACCGACTGTGGTGTCGGAGGCGCCTTTGTCATTTGCAACAATCATTTTAGAATGGTTCAAATGGTTCTGAGCACTATGGGACTTAACATCTGAGGTCATCAGTCCCCTAGACTTAGAACTACTTAAACCTAACCAAGCTAAGGACACTACACACATCCACCTCAGAGGCAGATTCGAACCTGCCACCGTAGCAGGAGCGCGATTCCGGAATGAAATGCCTAGAACCGCTCGGCTACAACGGCCGGCAATCATTTTAGATATCGGCTTCTACACCAGTGCTTGGTTTCTATTACATAGCTTTCCGCCGTGTATGAGGTGACATAGTACATCCGATGACACAGGCTTCTAGTTTGTGTATTATGTTTCGACTGACTTATTGGTCTCCAGAGCCTCTGTGTACTGTACACTTACCACGCCCAAGTACAACGAAGCATGTGAAGCTGTTGATGGAGGCAACGTGATGTTCATGTGGGTCCCTGGTTGCGACGGAGTGTCGGGGAATGTGGCTGATGATGGTGCTGCCAATGCTACTTTCCGACTACCTAAGCCTTTTAACTATTTGTTCCTTCAGATGATCTCTGTGTCGCTGCACTTAAGAACATCGTACCCGAGCACTGGTCTTCTCAATATGTATAGCAAGGATAGAACCCAATGGGTGTAGGTGGAACTGGTTTGAGAAGGAATACGCCAAAACTTAGACGTCACTAAAAACATTCATTTAAATACGACCATTAGCACATTCCAAGAACATTTGAGCACTGTACTTGCTTCATTAAGCTAATTTTCATCCAGAAATTACCAAGCTTCTTTAGTACAATTAAAACACTGGGGCAAGTCAAACACAAATGATCATAACTTCAGTCATGCTTCAGCAACTAGTATATAACCAGTTCCGCTTATCTAAACATTTACTGAAATGGAATATGCATAAAGCTCCAGTAACAACGATCCTACGTTCGCCTTTTTCTCTACCAAACTTCGTTAGTTACACGTTCTTCAGAAATTTTACGATTATTCAGATTCCTCAAAACCTTAAACAATTGACACTACAGGATAAACATTTATAACAGAGAATATTTCTTTCACATTTAGTTAAAGTAGTAACTCCCGGATCTTGTAGTCCTACAAACACGCTTACTCCCTCCCCTTACTGACAAAAAGTGACAAGGATTGAGGTAACGGCCACGGATTGTGACACCAGAATAATTCACAGCGCGCTTAGCATAGTAAAGAAATGGACGGAATGCCGCTCATAAACTAAGAATAAGTAAATAGATATATTTATCGACTGACAAGAAATTGTGAAACGGCCATACGCCACCAACAACTTTTAACAGGCAACTTGTCACTGCATTTTATCAAGAATTTAGCGTACGGAGTCAAGCCACACGATTACAAGCACTCTCTATCTCACACTCAGTGCTCTGTGGGCTCAAAATTTAGCATGCATAAATACAACTTTTTAAACTAAACCAAACCAGGTATAAGAAAATGCCAACAAGTAAACATCAATGAATACCACACTCCCAGGCTGAGCCCATGCCTGAAGTTTAGTGGCACAAGCTAAGAAATTCATCAAATACAGTTAGCCTCGCGGCTATTCAGTTTTCTATGTCACATGTAAATTCAAAAATCCCAGAAACTCCGCAATTCCTATTCCATGGTCTAAGGCGCTGCAGTCATGGACTGTGCGGCTGATTCCGGCGGAGGTTCGAGTCCTCCCTCGGGCATGGGTATGAGTGTTTGTCCTTAGGATAATTTAGGTTAAGTAGTGTGTAAGCTTAGGGAGTGATGACCTTAGCAGAGCAGTTAAGTCCCATAAGATTTCACACACATTTGAACGTGTTTTCGCCGGCCGAATTGGCCGTGCGGTTAAAGGCGCTGCAGTCTGGAACCGCAAGACCGCTACGGTCGCAGGTTCGAATCCTGCCTCGGGCATGGATGTTTGTGATGTCCTTAGGTTAGTTAGGTTTAACTAGTTCTAAGTTCTAGGGGACTAATGACCTCAGCAGTTGAGTCCCATAGCGCTCAGAGCCATTTGAACCATTTTTTTGAACATGTTTTCCTATTTCATACCTCGTCACGGCACAGTCTCTCCTTTATTCCGGGCAATTTTTCCCTAATACTGACCAAAAGCATGCTGAAGATTCCACCACAGAACCACTGCTGTGCACCTGAATCCTCGACGAACACATCTTCTCCACTCGGTGGTCAAAACTCAAGACCGGAGTTCCGCCGCTGGCCACCGTAACGCCCTCGTTCAGGCGCGGACGGCGCAGACTCGAGCAGCAGAGGCGTGATGCTGTTCAGTCACTAACCGCGGCGGGATATATAAGAGGTGGTGCGGAGGGTGACGTTGATAGCGGGGAAGTAAACACCTCCGAACGACTTGGACCACTTCCTGCTGCCCCCCTCGTCGTGAGTAGACACTTTCAGCTCAGCTGTGTATTGAACACTGTCGTTTCAGTTACCATCATTTGTTAAGAAGAGACCCCACATCACTCTTTGCTTGCTGGAAGCAACCATTGACCCAACGCCGATTTTATATTATCAGATGTTTTAACAGATACAGCACGAATTGTAGATCGCGTTTTAATTTTTATTCGTCGTAGTAATCTAGCGAAGGAAATTTAACTTTTATTTTAGCATCCTCCTCAAAGGGAAACTGATCTTTTTAGCGATCCCTTTCCTTCAGTCGATTAGGCTCCGAGTATTTCGATTTAAACTTCATCTGGTAACTGACCATTTAAAGTTACAACACGGGCGCTTATGACAGCTTTTTCCCGCCCTAAGACAACAACATTACGACGCCTGAGGTCAGGGGATCACGACAGTAAGAACATGGAAACACGTTGCCAGTGTGTGTGTGTGTGTGTGTGTGTGTGGAATCGAATCTTATGGGACTTAACTGCTAAGGTCATCAGTCCCTAAGCTTACACACTACTTAACCTATATTATCCTAAGGACACACACACACACCCATGCCCGAGGGAGGACTCGAACCTCCGCCGGGACCAGCCGCACAGTCCACGACACACGTTCCCAGTAACATCCAACATTTTAAGCTATTGCTAACATCACAAAGCTACAAGTTTAACGATTATCCTCTCAAGACAAGACAGACTGCATAAAACGTTTCAGTGAAACCTTTGTCTTATTTTTCTAAAGAACTGCACCAATTTAACAGCAAACCCAAACCGAATTGTTTCAACCAAATTACTTGTCGGTGATGCAACAGCGGTGCGTCAATCACCTACAAAGGTCCACTGGAAACTGCCCTATCTTCCTTTTACGGGCGCATGTTCATCCTGATTCACTAGTGAGCTAGCTAGACACTTATATCTCACGAAACGGGAGTTCCACCCTCTGTGAGTGGCCAGTGTCTCTGGCTTTAGCCCAAACTGTGCTACGGTTATGTTGGCGCTACAAACCTACGACTCTATGAAAAACTCAGACTGCACTGGAGCAGAATTCGTTTCATTCAGTATGCGGACACAAGCACACCTGCAGAATGCGGCTGAAAATTGTCTTGAAGAAAGAAACACATGAATATTATGTTCTGTGGGCTGCACAGCATCACATATTTGGCGAGAGACACTCTTGTTTAAGGAATTTCTGCGTGATCACTTTGTGCTCTGAACTGAAAGCGATGGACAGTCACACTAAAGACACTGCCTAACACATTTGTCCAAAGTTCCATCGGATCTTCACAGTGGTTTCCATTTAGCGCCAGATCGGACCTTACTTTCCGAATACGCCTCGTATACACTGCGATAAGGAATAGCTCAGTAGGCAGTTGAGTTTAAGAGGAATGGAAATCTCTGAAAAGAGCAAATAAGAAGTTTCAAAGAAGGTAACAGCGAAGTAACCACAAGTAACAGAATAAATACTTCAGTTAATGGCTGCAAGAAAGAAAGATGAAGAAATCGAAAAAGAGATGATTGGTGCAAGGGCTGACTCAGCATATAGAAAAGTCAAAAACGCCTTCGGTGAAATAAAAGGCAAGGGTATTAATGTTAAGATTGCAGTGGGAATTCCACTGGTAAATGCAGAAGATAGAGGGGATAGATGGAGAGAATACACTAAAGGCTTGTATGAGGGAGAGGACCGGTCTAACGACGTGACAGAAGGAGAAACAGAGATGATATAGAAGACACAGGGGATCCAGTATTAGAATTAGAAGTACAGAAAATTTAAGACTGAATAAGGCAGAAGATGAAGGTAACATTTCATTAGAATTTCTAAAATCATCTGGAGAACAAAGCGACTCTTCAAGTTGTTGTGTAGAGTGTATGAGCCTGGCGTTATACCATCTGATTTCCCGAGAAATATCATCCACACATTTCCGAAGACTGTAAGAGCCAAGTGCTAGATTTATCGCAAAATCAGCTTAACAGCTCATGCATCAAAGCTGCTGACAGGAATAATACACATAAGAATAAAAAAGAAAGCTGGGAATCCGTTAGAATGACGATCAGTTCGTCTTTAGGAAAGATAAAGGCATCAGACTGGCGTAGTGTTTGATAATGGTAGCAAGACTGAAGAAAATTCAAAACACGTTCACATGATTTATCGACCTGGAAAAGCGATCGATTATGACCAGTGGTGCAAGGTGTTCCAAATTCTGAGAAAAATTTGGGTAAGCTGTACGGATAAACTAAAAATGCAATATGTACCAGAGGTACCAGAGCCAAGAGGGGCCAATAAGAGTGGAAGACCAAGAACGAAGTGTCGGATTAAAAATGGTGTAAGACAGGGATCTAGTCTTTCGCCCCTACGTTGCAATGTATCCATTGAAGAAGCAATGACGGAAATAAAAGGAAGGTTCAAGAGTTGAATGAAAATTCAAGGTGAAAGGATATAAATGATAAGATACGCTCATCACATTGCTGTCCTCAGCGAAACTGAAGAAGATTGGAATGAACAGTCTAATGACTACAGAATATGGTTTTGGAGTGAATCGAAGAAAGACGAAGAAACTAAGAAGAAACGAAAATGAGAACAGTGAGAAGCTTAACATCATGATTAATGATCACGAAGTAGATGAAGTTAAGGAACTCTGCTATCTAGACAGCAAAATAACTCATGGTGGACGTTGCAAGGAGAACATAAAAAGCAGACTAGCACTGGCGGAAAGGGGATTCGTGGCCAAGAGAAGTCTACTACTATCAATCATTGGCCATAATATGAGGAAGACATTTCTGAGAACATTTGGAGTACGTTCCGAACGCAGCAATGTATGATTGTGAAACATGGACTGTTAGAAAATGGGAAAAGAAGAGAATCGAAGTACTTGATATGTGGTGCTACAGAAGAATGTTGAAAATTAGGTGGACTGTTAAGATAAGGGGTGAGGAGTTTCTGACGAGGTACACGGAAAACACTGACAAGAAGAAGGGACAGTATGGTAGGACATGTTAAGACATCATGGAATAACTTCCACGGCACTAGAGGGAGATTTAGAGGGTAAAAATTGTAGAGGACGGCAGAGATTGGAATATACTTGGCAAATAATTGAGGACATAGGTTTCGAGTCTGTGACAGATCATGGAAATAAGCAAGAGTATTTATTCTGACGGTTGTAGCCCCACCGACGAAATCCTCGATTGTGGGGATTCTTCCTCTTACTAATTTTCCAATTCTCCTCCACTCATAGTTATAAACATTTAACAGAAGAGTACAAAATTTGTAGTACAATACGTTCATTAATACAATGAATTTTTTTCTGTTTGTAAGTCCTGGACTA
Source organism: Schistocerca nitens (assembly GCF_023898315.1). Taxonomy (NCBI): domain Eukaryota; kingdom Metazoa; phylum Arthropoda; class Insecta; order Orthoptera; family Acrididae; genus Schistocerca; species Schistocerca nitens. The sequence goes on along the minus strand of NC_064615.1, from coordinate 695,789,538 downwards.
CGGGAGACAGTTCAATTATCTCTCTTCCTAGTAAAAATTCCAATCTTTAATGTGAAAAAAAATCTTTCTGTACTCTTTTTTCAGTTTCATTTGTACGCTTTGCTACCTTCAAACCTCCTCAGATTTCATGCCTAGCGATGTATCGTGCTGAGTGTAATGCACGTACGATTTGCTCAGCTGATTTTTAATAACGAGATTTTTATTTACTAGAAGCAATGAATTAATAAACTCCTAAGGTGCAGGGCCTAGTCCGCAAAATTAACAGGGAAAAAAGTACTATACCACTCGTTAATGTGCAACGATGAAACAGATTTTATAGTTTCATACCTAAAAATTAATATTTATGTGAAATGATTCTCACCAGTTTGCAATATATGCTCTTTCAGACCATATGTTACAATAGCACGCCAATTATAATCGTGCTGATATATCTAACTGCAAGATACAAAGTGGCTGGACCACTGGACCAGGCATTTATTACCGTACACTGGTTTTCTATATATACCGCTAGATGAAAGTGTTCTTTCATCAATTCTCATTCGACTAAGAAGTTCGGAATAGTTGAAGTGGGAGACAGCTATATCAATACGAGCACATAGTTCCTAGCTGTTAGCACCCACAACAGCAAGACTCGCTCGTTTGAGACATTATAAAGGCTGTCGTGCATTTTTTCGAATGTTGCGATATGGCAGATAAATGGACGGTACGTCGCAGGAATGTGATGAAATACACGTCACGTAGATTTCAGGGATCAGGAAATGTAAACACCAAAAATAAGTCATTGAACATTTAATTAATTTCAAAAAGACACGCGCGAAATCACGATTTTCAGAGGTCATATCTCACATTCTATTGATCACACAGAAGAAGTCAATATTTTTATATAGCCCCTGGCCAAGTGACAATTTGTATGTCTATCGGAAGAACGGACATACTGTAGCTAACCTGTACGGCCAATTTTAAAAGTTACACGCTTCCTCCAGTCTAGACAAATTGAGCACTCCGGTTGGTTCCATTGCGTTAGATGTAGTTTGATGTGTTTTTTTTTTTTGTTTTCTTTTTTTTTGTTTTGACATCATGACATGCCACCGAGATCCAGGCGTTCAAAGTTACCATGCTTATGCAGAAAACAGCAAAAATCAGTTTTTCGCCGTTTTTGTACCGTAGGGCGCCAGTATCTGAGTAACTAACAGTAACACATAGCTCAAATTTTAACTGAGCATTTTTAAACATTTATCGAGGAATTAAATTTTCCCAATTTCGAAAATCTGCGCCCCTTTCCAAGATATAGCCACAAAAACCATTATTTGTTTGGGGTACTTATACAATTCCTATTCATGGCAAATCGTTGAAATGTTTACTGTATATTTTTCAGATGATGTTCTCGGGGACCCTTGAAACATTTTTCGTCACCATCATCCATTACAGAGATCCAGAAGTAAAATTTACCGTACTTGTGTACGTAAACTATGCACGTAATACTGTATAGGACCTGGGGTGTAAAAGTACTTTTATCTGGCGTGGTGAACAATGAAAATGAAACTTGAGGATCTTTAGGTGACGATCAGTCTGGCTTTAGGAACAGTAAAGGCACCAGTAGCAATTCTGACATTGCGCTGCATAATGGAAAGAAGAATGAAGAAAAATCGACACTTTCATTGGATTTGGCCACGTTGAAGAAGCGTTCGACAATGTAAAATGGTGAACGACATTCGAAATTCTGACGAAAATAGTGGTAAGCTATGGGGAAAGATGGCTAATATACAATACGTACAAGGATCAAAAATAAGACTGGAAGGTCAAGAACGAAGTGCTTGGATTTAAAAGGGTGAAAAAGAGGGCTATGGTCTTTCGCACCTACTGTTCAATCTAAACATTGAAGAAGCAATGACGGAACTAAAAGAAAGCTTCAAGAGAGAGATTAAAATTCAAAGTGAAGGGATATCAGTTATAAGATCGTCAATGAAAGTCAAGGTTAATTACAGGATATGTTGACTGAAATGAACAGGCTAATGCCTACAGAATATGGAACGAAAGTAAATCGAAGAATTATCAAAGTAATGGGAAGTAGCAGAAATAAGAACACCAGTGAAGTTATCAGATTGGTGGTCACGAACAACATGAAAATAAGGAATTCTGCTATCTAGGCAGTAAAATAACCATTTATAGACGGACATCAGAAGCAGACTAGCACTGGCAAAAAGGGTATTCCTGGCCAAGAGAAGTGTATTGGTATCAAACGTAGGTCTTACTCTCAGAAAGAAATTTCTGAGAGTGTACGTTTGGAGCACAGCATTGTATGGAAGTGAAACGTGGATTGTGGGAAAAACCTGAACAGAAGATAATCGAAGCATTTGAGATGAGGTGCTGCAGACGAATGTTGAAAATTAGGTGGACTGCGAAGGTAAGGAATGAGAAAGTTCTCTGTAGAATCGGTGAGGAAAGGAATAAGCGAAAAACACTCACAAGATGAAGGGACTGGACGATAGGACATCTGTTAAGACAACAGGGAATGACTTACATGACAGTATAGAGAGCTGTAGATGGTAAAAACTGTAGAGGAAGAGGACGATTGCAATACACGCAGAAAAAATTCAAGACGTAAGTTGTAAGGGCTACTCTGAGATGAGAAGGTTGACACAGGAGCGGAGTTCGTGGTGGGACGCGTTAAATTAGTCAAAAGACTGATGACTCAAAAAAATAGCGTTTTTTCACCATGAAAACTTTATGACGCGCTCTCTCTGTTTCATAGGCGCTTCACACCCTCATGAATATATCCCAAGTGCTACTGCAGTGACAAAAACGTAGCTACACAGGGTCTTAACATGCCTTAAAAGAACTAAAACTGACCGCCAAAAATTTTATAAATCTAAACAGACTGTAAATTCAGTAAAATACTTCTAATAACGTTACTACTGATTTAAGATACAAATCACAAGCCTGACAGTTTCAATGAATTGCGATTGACGTGCAAAGTATCCGGAAATAAAGTCAAACTAATGATTTTGTGTTAACCTTATGTTTTGCGTAGTTATTTGTTGTTCGTATGTGGCAAAGTGTGTATATTTGTGGACGTATATAAATTAACTGTCAGAACTTTGGTTCAAATGGCTCAGAGCACTATGGGACTTAGCTTCTGAAGTCATCAGTCCCCTAGAACTTAGAACTACTTAAACCTAACTAACCTAAGGACATCACCCGAGGCAGGATTCGAATTGCGACTGTAGCGGTCGCGCTGTTACAAACTGTAGCGCCTAGAACCACTCGGCTGTAACGGCCGGCTATCAGAACTTTACTGACCTATAGAATTAGTTGTATATAAGCAGCACACTCTGGTGCAGCAGGAAGAAGTGCGTAACTGGCAGAAAAATGCTCCTGCAGAAGCACGAAAAAAGGCGAAACGTTCCTCTTAGAAAAATTCTGTCAGAAAAGTGAGGAACCGGCAGTCAAAATCCCCATTCCACTTTCCTCACCAAATATGTTGGCATGCGAAAACATATGCGCTTTCCTGTGCTGAAAGAGAGTAGAAGAGTGACAGTGGCCGCGGAAGAGAAAGGATACATTGTCACTGGGAGACAAAGAAAGAGGAGGCAGTGAGGGTGGGAGAGGGAAAGTGGCAGTGAGTAGGAAAGAGAGATGGATGAAGGCAATAACAGTGGAAGCCAACTGGAGAGGAGATAGTGGGAGCTGGTAGCAGTAAAAGATAAATAGAGATGGGAGGAGATGGAAGGAGTGAGAATAAAAGAGAGAGAGGAGAACAGTGGAAATGTAAAACAGAGATGAGAGGAGACTATACAGTTATAGTCCTGGTGTATCTGGATCACTCTTGTCCAGAGAACTTTAACATTTAGGTGTACAGTAGAGTGCATTTTGGACCGAAATTTTAAACACGTGGCTATAGGTTTTTGAGTTGCCAAGGTATGGTGGAGACAGTGGCAGTGAGAAAGAGAGGAGGCAGTGATAGTAGGCTATATGTGCTTAAATCTTAAATCAATGGAAGAAAGACGAGACGGTGAGAGAATATATATATATATATATATATATATATATATATATATATATATATATATGCTGAGTCTAAAGGCTTAACTACCAAGAGAGACCGGATAAAAGAATTTAGAATGTTCTGTGTTAAAATAGCGCGAATGTGTTCGCATGCCAAAATTTTTGTTATTAAGGTGGAATGCGGATTGAGGAAGCCGTTGGCCGACTTTTTATGTCGGAGTCTTTTAAAGAGGAACAAGTTCGCCTTCTTCGTGCTGCGACAGGTTCATTTTTCCTCAGTATTTTACAAGTTTCGTTTGTCATTTCGTTTAGCTGTGCGTACATTGCCAAGTTTAGAATACCAAATATGTGCTGTGCCTTACACAATAAGGAGGTAGTAGATCGAAAACCAAAGAACTCATTCCACTCACAGTTATTTTGACTATATAGGTAGTACGAGAAGGAGGTAGCAGATCGAAAACCAAAGAACTCATTCCAGTCACAATTATTGTTACTATATAAGTAGTACGAGCGCCAGTGTGTGGAAAAGAAAGTGATTATTATCCACAGATCATGGACACATGTAAAGAAACGTACTCAAGAAGAACGGTAAAACCTAATAACGGTTATCTATATGAAAACGGAAATTTGACTTAACGATCAGAACTTAAAGCAGACTAAATTATGGTCAGATTGTTGGCACTATAAGTACGATTGTGCCTGTAATATGTTTTTAGTTAGTTTTCGCTCTGTGCAGCCAGTTGCCACTGGAAGTTTTGACTGAAGGAGCAACTGGTTTGAGTGCTCATCCGTAATGCTTCATGTAAGACATTAAGAGCAGTGTAATCTCACTTAGCGTTTGCTAACAGCGCGTGAGAAATGGCTCGATGTAAACTGAATTACGCGGCAGCCACATTTCAGAGCTGCGTGGGCTTCATCATAAATCATCTACATCTGGGTGGAAAGCACTACGATGGGAGAGTTTGCTAACATTAAATCTGGTTGACCTGAATACGAAGTCGGTAGAACAAAGAATGAGAATAATAAACTTTTAGAGGCCGTCTAAATCATTATAATCAAATCTCATCCGTCTACCTCCTTTCTGTGCTCCATTCTCTTTCTCTTCCCTCAATCAAGATGAGAATATCGTCGAGCTATCGGAAAAGTTTGGAGCTTAAGAAGTCTGCAGATCCCATCTCTCAACGGCTATTACCCGAAAAGACGACGCTGCAGATATTAAATTCTAATAATAAAATTGCTCTCCCATTCGGGGCTACACAAGTAAGAAATTATTTAACTTTTTCTTCTGTCATAAGCGTTAGTCACCACTTCAGGTAATCACAGATATTGATTTATGCTTACAGCCACCGTGTCGTATAGAAAGAATGTCATTTAACACTGTCGTAATACTAACGAACTCCTTTCCTTTATAGGAAAAGGCCACAAGTTCGAGAATAAGCTTGCACAGAGCTTTTATCTGCTAGGATGTTTCATAACAGATTATTTTCTGATGGTAATTGGAAAAAGCCTAAGCACTTGTCACGTAAACAAGTCCTACCAGTCATTTAATAAGCTTTGGTAGCTGCACAATTTCGCAAGATCACCACCTGAAAGAGCTGTTGTAGAACTTATCCTTGAAATGAATAGCCAAAATCTTCTTTTTAAGTTCAAAATTTTAATGAAATTTATCCATGTTTAATCACGTCTTCAAAAATCTGCCGATTTTGAGTAGGTCTCTTACAGCCTCTAATGTGTACAAACAAGTAGTTAGTGTGGGCAAATGCGGAGCTTAATTGTTATTATCTCGTCAAATGGTAAAAGAGCAAAAAGTACAGATGAACTGATCCAAAGTTGCTTTACATGCCATTAGGCAGAGAAAAAGTCACAGAAACATTCTGACAGTCATAAACATTATCAAATGATCCGACCCACGTGTTTTGAAGTGCTTTGCTCATAACTATAAACAATGATTCTTCAGCATGAAGGTAGGGGTTACACCAACGGTTCCCAAGGCTTTTCTAGAATACAGACTAGCTAACTCGAAGTAATGTCACATGAAGACTAAGCGCAGAATAAGCGAGAGCGTAGGCTGACTAAAGATGGTGTGAGGTCCGGCCTTATAACGACTCGCTCCATGATATTAATGAACATCGTTAATTAATAATAATTTACTGATTATATACGTCACAGAGTTCATATTTTATCGGTCATTGATTTTTTTGTTTTATTTTGTTTGAACATGAATTCGCGCCGGCCGGGGTGGCCGAGCGGTTCTAGGCGCTACAGTCTGGAACCGCGTGACCGCTACGTCGCAGGTTCGAATCCTGCCTCGGGCATGGATGTGTGTGATGTCCTTAGGTTAGTTAGGTTTAAGTAGTTCTAAGTTTTAGGGGACTAATGACCTCAGAAGTTAAGTCCCAAAGTGCTCAGAGCCATTTGAACCATTATTTCGCATGAGGAGTATCTATTAAAATATGCAGTACTAATTCATGCCTACGCAATGGGAATCCTGGGTTTACGACTATGGGATCCGTCTTGTATGTTAAAATTTATTTATTGAAAATTTAGTAATTTCTAACTAACGTCTCTTTCTCGTCAATATGGGTGTCACTGGATTTAGAAAAATCAGGTGATCAATGGTATATTAAGAGATACTGAAAATTTACAGTAGTTTAGCTAAAACTGGCATAGAAATTTTGGAGCAGGTGAAATCTTTAGTTAACAATATTTTAAACTAATTATGTTTGGATTATTATAAATAATTTTCTGGAAAGAATAAAAGTAACACTTTGATTTGGTAGTGTCTTCCCTTCTAATTTACCTGCTAGCTCATAAGATTTTCCCAATAGCTAGATGTACAAATGTGGGAGAGGTACTGAACAGAATTGGGTAGACAAGAAATATGTGGCATAACTTGACCAAAAGAAGGGGAATTGGGGAGACAAAGAATCTGTGGCATAACTTGACCAAAGGACTGGATCGGTTGATAGGACACATCGTGAGACATGAAGGGATCGCCTACTTAGTGTTGGAGGGAAGTGTGGGTGGTAATAGTGGAGGGAGGACAAAGGGACGAGTACAGTAAGAACATTCAGAAAGTTGTAGATTGCAGCAGTTAAAGTACAGTAAGAATATTCAGAAAGATGTAGATTGCAGCAGTTATTCGAAGACGAAGAGGTTCACACAAAGTTGAACAGCATGAAACCAGTTTACAGATTGAGGACCGCAACAGTAGATGTATGAAACTTTGTAACTGTAATAATTTTTTAGTGCGATCTTTTCTGACGAAACTAATTACTTCATTGCAATCAGATCAACAAACTAAATTATCTGAACAATAACATTTTGTAAGTGTGGGTGGGGAGGGATTTGTTTCTACCATTAACATCGGAATTTCGGAAAGGTAGCTAGTGAAAGTTTTATACAGACCGTAATACATGAAATAGGCGTGCATACGAAGTAGGATGGCGGGTGTCAACTTGCTTTGTCACATTCTCAGCCCTCCGATGAACCTGGTGTGAAACATTGCCGGCCTCAGAGACGAATAAAAACTATTTCAGTTTTGGATTCCAAATATACCTAAACCACATGTCCCATTTTTTAATTGATGTATCCAATTACTAGTTAACTGCAAACAGCTTCTATAAATTGTCTCTCGCACTATTGGTACTCAGGACCAATAGACAAATTAGAGGCCACGTACACAAAAGTGACCAAAATTCTGAAAAACGTTTTATTGGATCTTCATTTAGTGCAGGGTACTGAAATTTTAATCCCTAAATATTACGTTCCAATTTCACTCGTAGGTGTGATAAGAATAATAACTAACAAATGCTTGCTTTGTTGCTCTGTATTTCTTTATATTATTTATTCTTAAGGTGTTTTCTTCCAGTTTTATACAGTCACAATGTGATAAATATTTCGCTGTTTGGCATGTCCAGAACTTTCACAAAAGTGGGTGCGTGGAAAAACCCAAAATCCTAATGAAAACCATGCCCCAGGACAATATTTGTTGCTGAAAAAGCTGCAACAAATTATGCGTGTTTAGTTTTTAACTGTGCTAATCTTGTCAGACTGTGGGCTTTACATAGGCTAGGATTTGATCCAGAGCTTTCATACTGCCGATATTGAAGGAAATCGGTAACAGGAGAACCAATGCCACTGACATTAATGTTACTCAGTTTGAAAGTCAGGTTAATCTAAGAGGAATGCAAAGCAAACACTCCTTTAGGATGAAGAGAGGAATGCATATGTTTTGTACTAGTCCATCGAGATAAGGTAAGGCCTTTGATTCAGGTTTCCCGTAACTTACGTTTTTGCAACTTAATGTACCTTTTCCTCAAAAATTACTGACGTTATAGTACTTAAATTTGGAATGCTATTAGTCAATACCATGGTGAAAAGTTCTGTGGAATAAGTTTTCATTATCACAATGGTAAGGCATTTGTATAAGAGAAAAGCCCTAAGATTTGGTAAATTATTCTTTTTATTTGAGAGAAATTTGGAAAGCTGTAGAAAACCAGTGAAATAAGATCTGTTCCAGAGAGTCTTGTAATAATAGTATACCAAACTTTGTGCAGAAATACATTAACATCCTTCGTACAAATATTTCAAGAAAGAAACATTTCTACTCACCTTGTTGAAAATATTTCAGTTGTTTGTAATTAAAAACGTAATAAACATGAAAACGTGTATGTGTTTTCTCATGTAACATTGCTTAACAACTGTGCCAAATTTAGTTACATTGGCTTAAAATTTTGGACATTATAAGTATTGCAACTTCGTATACATTCCCCCTTAAAACTCTCCGAAGGCGAGAAGGTGTTGCTGTCTCAAAAGTAATTTCCGTAATTGCTGTTACACATATGCCGATGTGAGGTAAAATATAATTTCAGAATCCACAGGCAGCATTACGTCACGACTAAAAGTGTGCCTGCTGATATTGCTCCACACGTTTTCCTTGTTTATGTAAGAGTGTCTTCGTACATTACATTGCTTACTATGCGGAACCCTCATACACCGACACCGGTAATCGTTCCTCCTCATGCTGTTTCTCATTTGTGTTATTAAAATTCTCATAGTAAGCAATGGAATGTAAGCAGTGGAATGGACGAAGACGCTCTTACATAAACAAGGAAAACGTGTGGAGCAATATCAGCAAGCACACTTTTAGTCGAGACCTGAGGCTGCCTGGCCCAAGGATTCTGAAATTAAATTTTGCCTCAGATCGGCATATTGTATGGTTGAGCGAACTAATGTTTGTTGGTGCCTTCAGACTTCTTGGTTGTATCGGTCTATAACCACATTATTTAGGATGTTTCTTAATGTGGTTCGCTTAGTTAACAGACACTGCCCTTTGCACCGACATTTACACTCTAAAGAAAACAAAAATTGATGTACCTGTCTAGACAAAGAAAAGACGGTTTCAGAAAAATTTAGTGATTTGTTCAAGAGAAAGAGTTTCACAAATTGAGCATGTCAATTGAGCCGTGGCGACTGACACTGGTTATTCTCCACTTGCGTCGCTGATATCGACCCTCGTCTGGTCGTGTATCTCTGACTGTTCTGCCTTTGGTCTTCCGGTTTAGCGCGTGGCCGAGCTCTCTCTCGCTGGTCGGCATTCAACGAGCCAACATGTTTTGAAGGCAGTCTTTAGTCTCTATTCGCCGTGCCTGGGCCCCGCCGTCCTAACGTTTTGCCACGCGCCGGGTGTACAGTGATGATTAGTCGACGCGTTTGCGTGAGAAACGGTGGCGGGTCCGTCATCTCAGGCTGGACATCTTCTCATCGCGTAACTGGAAGCATTAAGTTACGTGTGATTGTGGCATATTTTATCTGCCGGAGATCAGCTAAGGATGGTTCTGAATAAGAGAGTGTTAAACTGAACTTACGAGGTCTAAGGCTTTCAAGTGTTGTTTGCTGCTTGTTTCAAAGGTTCCTTGCAGTGTCAATTTTATGAAGCATGTTAATTAGTGTGCTCTTCGCCCAGTCTTGGTTATAGACTTTCTTTTAAGACGAAGGGCAGAGTTTTGTAAGTCAGTGCAATTTTAATTCTTTTATTCGGTAAATGTCTCACTTTGGTTGTCAGTTACGTTACAGATAGTCGCGTAGTTAGTAGCCTTGCCTGATCTTGAAAAAGCTGAATCACGAGCTGCATTTGTCTGCCGCGTGAAATAATTGCTGTTTGCAGAAATGGTCTGCTATGTGGGGCCGATGGGGTTTGTCGCCTTGGCGGGCAGGCTAACATCGTGTGTGTGTGTGTGTGTGTGTGTGTGTGTGTGTGTGTGTGTGTGTGTGTGTGCGCGTGTGCGTGCGGCGTGTTTCCTGCCCTGGTTTGCAGCCTGATCATCTTCGAAATTACTTGGAGGTTCCTTTCTGCTCGTTTGTTCCGAGTACCGCCGTGCATAATCCGTGCTTCCATCCTATAGTTGAATATCTGGCCTGTACGTCGGGGCGGACGAGATCTTTTTATAAGTAACTCAAAGTGAATCATTAGTGTTGTGTAAATTTTAATTACGTAAGCAATGAATTTAATGGTGGGCTTATGGTGCTGACTGTCTGTGATCCTTTTGCATCAGATCTAATTTAATTATTATGTTTAAAATATTGTTTGTTATAATAATTCATGGCAGACGGTTAAAGTCAGCTGTACATTCTCTTAAGAGGACAAAGGTCCGAACTGGTTCAAATGGTTCAAATGGCTCTGAGCACTATGGGACTCAACTGCTGTGGTCATAAGTCCCCTAGAACTTAGAACTACTTAAACCTAACTAACCTAAGGACAGCACACAATACCCAGCCATCACGAGGCAGAGAAAATCCCTGACCCCGCCGGGAATCGAACCCGGGAACCCGGGAATCCGGGCGTGGGAAGCGAGAACGCTACCGCACGACCACGAGATGCGGGCCAAAGGTCCGAATTAAATTTAATGTCATTCAGATTTGTAACTAGGTAACAAGGAAATTTCTTCTTTAGTGTTAATTAAAATTATGTGCCAAGCACAAGTTTGTACACCGGCAAACGTCTCTAGCTTCCTATCTCCTTTCAGTAGCTGCGGTTAAATTGCAATTTTGATTTTACTAGCTCGTAACTTGAGCAGTCACACAGCTCATCAATAACGAGATGGTCCACCTCTGGCCCTTATGGAAGAGGTTACTCTGCATTGATTAACAGACTTGCTGGATCTTCTGCTGAGGAATATGCGCCAAATTCTGTCCTACTGGTGCCCTGCATCGTTATACCCTGTGCTGATTTGACTCCCTGCCCGTAATGCTCCGAGCGTTCTCAGTTGGGGAGAGATCCGGCGGCCTTACAGATCAAGTTAGGGTTTGGTAAACACGAAGACGAGCAGTGGAAATTCTCGCCGTCTGCGAAAGGGCATTAAATTGCTGAAATGTAAGCCCAGGGTGGCATGCCATTAAGGGAAATAATACGGAGCGGAGAATAACTTTGACGTACTGCTGTGCTGCAAGGGTGCCGCGGTGGACAACCAAAATGGTCCTGATATGAAATGGAATGGTACACCACACCATCACTCCTAGTTGTTGGATGGTATGGTGGGCGACAGTCACGTTGGTTTCCCACCGCTCCCCTGGGAGTCACCAGACTTGTCTTTGCTGGTCATCGGGGCCTCATTAACTTGAGTTGAATCTTGTTCAGTGACGAGCCCGAATGACCAGCGAAGACGTATCGGGACAGTGGTCAACTACCAACCTGAATGTAGCCCTAAATATGGCACGACAACCAGGTGTGATGGTCTGGGGTGCCATTTCATTTCATATGATTATCATCGGCGACAACCTTACAGCACAGTCGACGATATTCTACAGCCCGTTGAGTCGCCGTTAATGACAAGCCATCCTGGGCTTACATTTCAGCAACAGAATGCCAGTTCCCACTCGGTGAGAGTTTCTACTGCTTGTATTCGTTCTTACCAAACACTACCTTGGCCAGATAGGTCGCCTGTTCTCTCTCCAGTTAAGAACTTTGGAATATTATGGACAGGGATTTTGACGACCTAAAGTGCCATCAGGACAAAATTTGTCATGATATCACTAAGCAGGACGTGCAACAACTCGTCGATCAATGTCAAACCGAAGAACTGCTTGCATAGGGTCCACAGGTGGACTAGTGCCCTATTGACGTGCTCAGTTTATGAAGCTCTTTCTCTTGAATAAATCATACAGTTTTTTTGAAATTGTAGTCATTTATTCGTCTGTACATGTACATCACATCTAACGATTTACGTCCCATTCTGATAATTTCTACTTAGTAAGGCGTTCTCTCTCTCTTTTTGTTTATTTATTTATTTATTTATTTGTCTTAGGGTGTATATGACGTTGACCACTTTCATGTCCGTTTATAGTTGGTCGTATTAGTTTTAATACATTGCACGCCAATCAATCTAATGCATTATCTTCTCTTCCACATTTCTTTGGATTGAGTAATTCTCCGGGATATTACAGTTTTAATGTTTCAAATGGCGCTCCTCAACTTCACAGAAGTCCTCCTTGGTGGCTGTGCGATCAGAGCGGCGGATTACTAAGTGAAGGGGTACGGGTTCGCTTCCTGGCCAGGTCGGAGATCTTCTCCGTTTAGAGACTGGGTGCTCTGTTGTACTTACATTCGTCATAACTGATATTATTACTGAGATGGCTGAATGGACCGGCCTCGAAACCAAGTAAAAAATGAAAAAAAGCTTTACAAAATCCAAGCAAATGCAAATAATAAAGAAAATAGACCATGCAGCAGACAATACTTCGAGAACTCAAATCGGGTTTCCTGGAGGGAAGGCGAGGAACGTTACTGAGAAAACCTGGAGAGACAGCATTTAAATCTGACTGCAGAACGAATCTACTGCGACCAACGAACATTTCGCGTAAGGGTCATGAACATAAAATAATAGAAATTAGGGCTGCTAGTCGTTTTTCCATTACTCGTCTTTGCAAGTGGAACAGGAAAGGAAATGACTAGTAATGGTACAACGTACGCTCCACCACGCACCGTACTATGGGTTGCACAGTATGTGTCTAGAAGAAGACATGGGTGTATAATACCTCATATACAGGAAAAATGGTGCCATTAACATTCAGTTGACATACTGGGAGGTAAGCCCAAAGTGGCTAGGAATAGGGAAAGTGATTTTGTCATATCGCACATGATAGTAAGTCATGATATCCCTCTTGATTGATTGCGACCATGAGTAAATACTCGATACTAGAGAAATGAGAAACATAACCCAACCCCAAAAAGTTCTACGCTGGTAAGATCTGGTGAGCATCGGAGACAAAAATATCCACCATTTAATAATCCCAAGTTAACTGAACCATAAATCGGCCGCTCCGAAACTTCATTACGGACTCTGTGCGTAGCGCCGCACGTTTATCTTAGTACCGCTGTACTGATGACTAGGCAGCAAAGGAAAGATAGCCTTCGCTGAAGACGTTCCAGCATCAGTAGCGAGACGGCCAGTTGTTTATCGCCCTCTGCCTTCCTCCAGCTCCGCGTCTCACCAGTGCGGAAAGTACCGATTTCGGTGCACAACCCAAGTCCTTGCTGGCGAATGGACCAACCAACCTCTCTATAACCCGGCCAGTGACTGGACAGACTCCGTTGCTTCTCTCCTTGTGTGCTACGGTTCCAAAAAATGGTTCAAATGGCTCTGAGCACTATGGGACTCAACTGCTGTGGTCATAAGTCCCCTAGAACTTAGAACTACTTAAACCTAACTAACCTAAGGACAGCACACAACACCCAGCCATCACGAGGCAGAGAAAATCCCTGACCCCGCCGGGAATCGAACCCGGGAACCCGGGCGTGGGAAGCGAGAACGCTACCGCACGACCACGAGATGCGGGCTGCTACTGTTCCAAACAAGCCCCAGAGTGCATCGAAGCATTGGCTCAAGAGCTACTACCAATGAAAAGATTTACAGTAACAGTTCAACTCCCATCTACTCAATCTATAAGAAAAAGTCAATCAGAAACGTTCCAGAAAATAGCGAAAACACTCCCAAATAAGAGGGTGTTCTGAAAAACAATGCTTCCAAATTTTTATCTGAAAATTTTTAAGGCTTTTTAAATAAAATAAACGTTAGTAACATTCTACACGTTTATTCTTCATGTCTACAAATTTGAGGTTCTCTGCCGCTAGAGGACTTCGAATTGCAGCGTGTCATGTGGAGGTGTCTAGCGTAACTAAGTTTATGCGTCAGTGATAAGCTTGGGAACAGGACACAAGGTTGCTGGAGTGGGATGCCGAGCCGCAGTTGGAGGACACAGTACAAAAAAGATATTTATTTGACAAAATCGAGATGCAAACACTGATAACAGAACAGTTACAGATAATGCTATCATAAGCAACCAGTGGTATACTCATGGGTACAGAATTACTTAAAACAAAAATTTAAAGAAAATTCATCCATTTAAGCAAACAATAGTTGAAGGCGTGCACGATAAACAACCTTACGACCCAAAACATCAATAAAACAGTATTACTGTTACATGGAATTAATTTCACAATTAACATTAGAAAAATTAACTATTGATGAAAGTTGAATGAACGAATCTCGACCCAGGCAAATGATGAGCCCTTCCAAATGTCAAAATGTTAACACAGTTTCCAACAAACGAGGGTTCAAATTATTCAAATGCAAATTGTCTTAACAGCAAGAATCTCTATCACAATTGCGTAACTTGATTAATAACCAACGACTCTGCAGCTTACAGTGCAACAGCCTGAAAAGACTAGACACAAATTAGCACAGTATTAACGGTTCACGTTCGACATCGGCCGCTCATCTGAATTTCGTGCGCGAGACCCGACCGGAAACAACATCCATCAAGGGCTGTACACTGACAACAGCTTCTGTAACACACACAAAACCATCATTAATATACAGTTCACTTAAGCAAATCGCCACAAGCGTACAATACGGGACCATCAAGGTAGAAAACAAGTGGAGATAAGATTCGGTTCTAAGTTACTTAAATTCTGTATAGCGTAATAAACTGCAGTTGCAATTGATGTTACTTCTACCATTAAGGCAGCTTGAATCAAATTAATATTCATCAAATTTTTTCTGCCTTTGTTGTGAAATACCTTCATCCATTGTATTCTTCCCTCCACCATTTTGTAACAGAATTAGTTCTCTGTAATAGAATTGTTATCTCCTACACTCTAAATTTACTTGCAGTATCACTCTGCTACTTAAATGTTTTACTGATCATTTTATATTTAATGTATACCTCCAAAGTTAGTGCATTTACTACTGGCTTACGCGCATATATATATATATATATATATATATATATATATATATATATATATAGCGTCCACTGCATTCCAATGTTTCCTTATCCCTTAAGCTTCCGTAGTGTTAATGCGGAAGTTTCTCTTTTTAGTGACGTTGCTTTAGCTCATATTTGCTCTTCTTTTTACCCATGCATTTGTACACAGTGGTCCTTTGTAAACAGAACTCTAGCTTCTGGATGGTGAATTTACGCATAGTGTTACTTTCTCAAAAATTGTATTAGATGTTTTATATGTAATGCATACCTGTAAATTTATTGCTTTATTAGTAGCCTTGTAGAAGAAATTTTCATTCTACTTTCATGTAAAATGCTGTTACTTAAGACAAGCAAGGCTTAGTTCTTACGCATATGTATTTAGCGCCATCTGCATGTACCTCTGTACAGTTGGCCTTCGTCTTTGGCATGGTGAATAATTATGTTATGCCAATATTTCGTTCTTTGGACTCCTGTTATAATTTTATGTACACGAGAGCCTTTACGAGTGGTCAAATACATTTACGCATTTATTCTGACGTACTTTGAGTGTAATCTGGCTGCTTTCTTAAGCCATAGTATGTTTTTTTTCCCTTAGGGAACGCCTGGCAGCAGCTTAGTACGCTGCTCTACAGCCTACAGACTTTTTTAAAAACGGAAGAAGAAAAGAAACAAGAAAAACAGACGATAAAACGGTGACTTAAAGTGTAAAATGGCGGAAAAATGCGGAAAGTTAAAACAGATAGAAAAGGGGTTGGCAATGTTAATAAAATACACAGGAGTCAGACAAGTAACATAGTAGACACACAATTTAAAAAAAAAGAACGTGGCGACAGTCTGATTTCTGTTCGCAAGAGATAAAAAATCACACCCAGCGACAGTATGTTGGCCGTTCGCAACACTTCCCAAAAGACACAACACGGAACAGTGGCACGTAAAGTGCCCTCCGCCACACACCGTTGGGTGGCTTGCGGAGTATAAATGTAGATGTAGATAGAACACTCACTGTAAAACACTCACTGTAAAACACTGCATGAAAATGGCGGCACAAAGATGACACTCCCGAGCCAAGGGCAGATGGGGGGGGGACCTCGAGGAGGGGGAAAAACAAGGAGGGAGGAGAGGAAAAAAAAGGGGGGACCAAGGAGGGGGAGGACTCTTAAGGGGGGGAGGGGCCGGGCAGATGCGAGACGGAATGAGAAAAGGCAGAGGAGGCAAATGCAAAAGGACTCGGGGGAGAGAAGGGGGCAGAAAGAGGGGAGGTGGGGAAAAAAGAGGATGGAAGGGGGGGGGAGGGAGCCTGGGAAAAGGACAGAGGAAAGGAGGGGGAATGAGGATCAGAGTTGATAGGAGGGATAAATGGAGGGAGAAAGGGCATCATCCGGCAGGAGGAGTTGTTGGAAGCCACCTTGGGAAAGGAGATGAAGGGTGTAGAGATGGAGAGTAGGGGGGACACAACAGTGAAGACGTGGCAGGGGGTGGGGATGGGAGAGGAAAGGAGCAACGAGGGGGTGACGGGGATCAAGGCGGCGGGAGGTGTAGAGGATGCAGATATGTTCGAGGAATAGGAGCAGATGGGGGAAAGGAATGAGGTCATAGAAGATCCACGTGGGGGACAGGAGGTGTATACAGAAGGTGAGGTGGAGTGCATGGAGGGACTTATAGAATTTGGGGGAGGCAGATATCCAGGTGGGACTGGGATAACAGAGGATGGGATGGACTAAGGATTTGTAGGTGTGGAGGATGGTAGAGAGGTGCAACCCCCATGTCTGGCCAGAGAGGAGTTTGAGGAGTCAGAGGCGATTTTGGGCTTTGGATTAGATGGAGCGGAGATGAGGGATCCAGGCGAGGTGACGGCCAATGTTGAGGCCAAGGTAGGTGAGGGTGGGGGTGAGGCGGACAGGACGGGTGCAGACAGTAAGGGGTAAATCCAGGAGCCGGAAGGAGCGAGTGGCACAACCTACGATGATTGCCTGGGTCTTGGAAGGATTGATTTTCACGAGCCACTGGTTACACCATGCAGCAAAAAGGTCAAGGTGATTCTGGAGAAGGCGTTGGGACTGTTGGAGGGTAGGAGCGAGGGCAAGGAATGCGGTGTCATCGGCATATTGCAAGAGGTGTACAGAAGGGGGGGGGGGGTTGGGTCATATCTACCATGTACAGGAGGTAGAGCAGAGGGGAGAGGACAGAGCCCTGGGGCACACCTGCAGGGGGTAGAAGGTGTGGGAATTGGCATAATGGATGGTAATATAGGAGGGGCGGTGGGAGAGGAAGGAGGCCATCAGACGGATGTAGTTGATAGGAAGGGTGAAGGTTTCGAGTTTAAACAGGAGACCGGAATGCCAGACATGGTCGTAGGCCTGTTCGAGGTCGAGGGAGACAAAAATGGCTGAGCGATGGGAGTTAAGCTGGAGGGAGAGGAGATGAGTGAGGCAGAGGAGTTGGTCATCAGCAGAGAAGGAAGGTCGAAAGCCACATTGGATGTTGGGGAGGAGGTGGTTTTGACAGAGGTGGTGATGGATGCGCCGGGAAAGGATGGATTCCAAGAGCTTGCCGAACACCGATGTGAGACAGATGGGACGATAGGAGGGGCATCAGATGGAAGCTTGTTGGTTTTGGAGAACATCAGGATATGGGAGGTTTTCCACAGGTCGGGATAGAAGCCAGTGGCAAGGATGACATTGTAGAGGGTGGCAAGGACTTAAAGGAATTAGGGAGGGCACTGTTTGAGGTGGCTGTAGGTAATGCAGTCGTGGCCGGGAGCAGTGTAGTGTTTAGTGCGGAGTGTGAGACTGATGTCCTGTGTAGTGATGGGAGTGTTCAGTTCAGATGGTGGTGTGTGGCCCAAGTACTGGAAGCTAGGAGCAAGGGGAGGAACAGAGGTATTCGTACGGTCCATGACGTCAGGAAAGAGAGAATAATCAAAGTGGGGATCATCTGGGATGGAAAAAACATCTGAGAGGTGAGAGGCAAAGTGGTTGGCCTTACTGAGGTTGTCAGAAAAGGGACGGTCGTCAAGGAGGAGAGGGTACTGGAGGGGGTTCCCAGTAAGGCGGTGGAAAGCAGACCAATACTTGGAAGAGTTTATGGAGAGCGTGGTGTTGAGTTGTGTACATGTCTGCCGACGGGCACGGCGTTTCTTCGCAGTAAGCAGGTTGCGGAAGTGTCGTTGTAATTGCCGGTGGCGGGTAAATGTATCCCGGTCACGAGTGCAGAGAAAAGAGCGGTAGAGTTGGCGGGACTCTCAAAGGAGAAGGACGGCCTGTGGAGGCAGGGTGGGGTGGTGAGAGTGGATGTAAGCCATAGTATGTAATGTTTCTGGTTTTTATATCAATTTTATATATTGCCAGAGTCGCTCGGCTTCAACTAATGCAATTTACCACCATGTGATGTAACAAGGCTTACCTCACAAATATTTTTCTATGATTAATATTTTCTTAGGTATGCTACAATCCCCCCCCCCCCCCCATGAACCATGGAACTTGCCGTTGGTGGGGAGGTTTGCGTGCCTCAGCAATACCGTAGGTGCAACCACAACGGAGGGGTATCTGTTGAGAGGCCAGACAAACGTGTGGTTCCTGAAGAGGGGCAGCTGCCTTTTCAGTAGTCGCAGGGGCAACAGTCTGGATGATTGACTGATCTGGCCCTGTAACAATAACCACATCGGCCTTGCTGTGCTGGTACTGCGAATGGCTGAAAGCAAGGGGAAACTACAGCCGTAATTTTTCCCGAGGGCATGTTATGGTTAAATGATGATGGCGTCCTCTTGGGTAAAATATTCAGGAGGTAAAACAGTCCCCCATTCGGACTTCCGGGTGGGGACTACTCATGAGGACGTCGTTAGCAGGAGAAAGAAAACTGGCGTTCTACGGATCGGAGGGTGGAATGTCAGGTCCCTTAATCGAGCAGGTAGGTTAGAAAATTTAAAAAGGGAAATGGATAGGTTAATGTTAGATATAGTGGGAATAAGTGAAGTTCGGTGGCAGGAGGAACAAGACTATTGGTCAGGTGAATACAGGGTTATAAATACAAAATCAAATAGGGGTAATGCAGGAGTGGGTTTAATAACGAATAAAAAAATAGGAGTACGGGTAAGCTACTACAAACAGTATAGTGAACGCATTATTGTGGACAAGATGGACACGAAGCCCACGCCTACTACAGTAGTACAAGTTTATATGCCAACTAGCTCTGCAGATGATGAATAAATGGATGAAATGAATGATGAGATAAAAGAAATTATTAAGGTAGTGAAAGGGGACGAAAATTTAATAGTCATGGGTGACTGTAATTCGAGAGTAGGAAAAGGGAGAGAAGGAAACATAGTGGGTGAATATGGATTGGGGGAGAGAAATGAAAGAGGAAGCCGTATGGTAGAATTTTGCACAAGACATAACATACTCATTGGTTCACGAATCAAAAAAGAAGGTTATATACATGGAAGAATCGTGGAGATACTAAAAGGTATCAGATAGATTATATAATGGTAAGACAGAGATTTAGGAACCAGGTTTTAAATTGTAAGACATTTCCAGGGGCAGATGTGGACTCTGACCACAATCTATTGGTTATGAACTGTAGATTAAAACTGAAGAAACTGCAAAAGGTAGGAATTTAAGGGCATGGGACCTGGATAAACTGACTAAACTAGAGGTTGTACAGAGTTTCAAGGAGAGCATAAGGGAACAATTGACAGCAATGGGGGAAAGAGGTACAGTAGAAGAAGAATGGGTAGCTCTGAGGGATGAAGTAGTGAAGGCAGCAGAGGATAAAATAGGTAAAAAGACGAGGGCTAGTAGAACTCCTAGGGTAACAGAAGATATATTGAATTTAATTGATGAAAGGATAAAATATAAAAATGCAGTAAATGAAGCAGGCAAAAAGGAATACAAACGTCTCAAAAATGAGATCGACAGGAAGTGTGAAATGGCTAAGCAGGGATGGCTAGAGGACAAATGTAAGGATGTAGAGGCTTATCTCACTAGGGGTAAGATAGATACTGCCTACAGGAAAATTAAAGAGACCTTTGGAGAAAAGAGAACCACTTGTATGAATATCAAGGGCTCAGATGGAAACCCAGTTCTAACCAAAGAAGGGAAAGCAGAAAGGTGGAAGGAGTATGTAGACGGACTATACAAGGGTGATGTTCTTGAGGACAATATTATGGAGATGGAAGAGGATGTAGATGAAGATGAAATGGGAGATACTGCGTGAAGAATTTGATGGAGCACTGAAAGACCTAAGTCGAAACAAGGCCCCGGGAGTAGACAACATTCTATTGGAACTACTGACGATCCTGGGAGAGCCAGTCCTGACAAAACTCTACCATCTGGTGAGCAAGATGTATGAGACAGGCGAAATACCCTCAGACTTCAAGAAGAATACAATAATTCCAATCCCAAAGAAAGCATGTGTTGACAGACGTGAAAATTACCGAACTATCAGTTTAATAAGTCACAGCTGCAAAATACTAACACAAATTCTTTACAGACGAATGGAAAAACTAGTACAAGCCAACCTCGGGGAAGATTAGTTTGGATTCAGTAGAAATGTTGGAACACGGGAGGCAATACTGACCTTACGACTTACCTTAGAAGAAAGATTAAGGAAAGCAAACCTACGTTTCAAGCATATGTAGACTTAGAGAAAGCTTTTGACAATATTGACTGGAATACTCTCTTTCAAATTCTAAAGGTGGCAAGGGTAAAATACAGGGAGCGAAAGGCTATTTACAATTTGTACAGAAACCAGATGGCAGTTATAAGAGTGGAGGGACATGAAAGGGAATCAGCGATTGGGAAGGGAGTGAGACAGGGTTGTAGCCTCTCCCCGATGTTATTCAATCTGTATATTGAGCAAGCAGTAAAGGATACAAAAGAAAAATTCGGAGTAGGTATTAAAATCCACGGAGAAGAAATAAAAACTTTGAGGTTCGCCGACGACATTGTAATTCTGTCAGAGACAGCAAAGGACTTGGAAGAGCAGTTGAACGGAATGGACAGTGTTTTGAAAAGAGGGTACAAGATGAACATCAACAAAAGCAAAACGAGGATAATGGAATGTAGTCGAATTAAGTCGGGTGATGCTGAGGGAATTAGATTAGGAAATGAGACATTTAAAGTAGTAAAGGAGTTTTTCTATTTGGGGAGCAAAATAACTGATGATGGTCGAAGTAGAGTAGATATAAAATGTAGACTGTCAATGGCAAGGAAAGCGTTTATGAAGAAGAGAAATTTGTTGACATCGAGTATAGATTTAAATGTCAGGAGGTCGTTTCTGAAAGTATTCGTATGGAGTGTAGCCATGAATGGAAGTGAAACATGGACGATAAATAGTTTGGACAGGAAGAGAATAGAAACTTTCGAAATGTGGTGCTACAGAAGAATGCTGAAGATTAGATGGGTAGACTACATAACTAATGAGGAGATATTGATTAGATTTGGGGAGAAGTGGAGTTTGTGGCACAACTTGAGTAGAAGAAGGAACCAGTTGGTAGGACATGTTCTGAGGCATCAAGGTATCAGAAATTTAGCATTGGAGGGCAGCGTGGAGGGAAAAAATCGTAGAGGGAGACCAAGAGATGAATACACTAAGCAGATTCAGAAGGATGTAGGTTACAGTAGGTACTGGGAGATGAAGAAACTTGCACATGATAGGGTAGCATGGAGAGCTGCATCAAACCAGTCTCAGGACTGAAGACCACAACAACAACATGCTAAAATAGTTGCTAACAGTTTATACACGGTGGTCTATCGATCGTAACTGCGCCAAATATCTCACGAAATAAGCATCAATCGAAAAAACTACAAAGAACGAAACTTGTCTAGCTTGAGGGGGGGAAACCAGATGGCGCTATGTTTTGCCCACTAGATGGCGCTGCCATAGGTCAAACGGATATCAACTGCGTTTTTTAAATAGGAAACCCCATTTTTATTACATATTCGTGTAGTACGTAAAGAAATATGAATGTTTTAGTTGGACCACTTTTTTCGCTTTGTGATAGATGGCGCTATAATAAGTCACAAACACGTGGCTCACAATTTTAGACGAACAGTTGGTAACATGTAGGTTTTTTAAAAATTAAAATATAGACAGTAGGTACTTTTGAACATGTTATTTCGGTTATTCCAATGTGATACACGTAACTTTGTGAACTTATCATTTCTGAGAACGCATGCTGTTACAGCTTGATTACCTATAAATACCATATTAATGAAATAAATGCTCAAAATGATGTCCGTCAACCTCAATGCATTTGGCAATAGGTGTGAAATGTGCATTCTTATACGACAACTATCCAAGGAGTTCCACCCAATAATATCCAAACAGCAGACTCTATACACAATTTATTACATTACCAATACTAAACTCCTTTAAATAACAACAAATTCATGTAAATTACAAAACTTAACAAATGGTTAATGAGTGAGCTTTAAAAAAAACAATAACGGCGCGTGCCACCATTAAATCAGGAACCTTTTACAATAGTGCTTTTAGAGTTTATCCAAAAGACAAAATCCAATAATAAGTTAACTTGGCATTACAATTTAAAATGATTTATATAAAAAACTTTACGATAATGGCGCTTGGTACCATAAAATGAAAGAAGCGCAGCACACAACCTATAAATATAATAACAAAATAATTTGATACAACCAAAGGGCGCGGGCAACTCCCAACGCAATCACAGAGGAGCGAGCTCTCAACACTTCGGAGCCTTCCCACTAGAAACGGTCCCCCAAATAAACCGCTGGGAGCTCCCCGACATGCCTCCCACAACTGCCCATCACTTACGCACCTTGGTTATGTTCTGTAACACACGACAGATAATATCAACACAAGATAAAATTCAAAATACAGTATAACATCCCGACAGCACATGATAACCACAGTGCCGTTAACTCTGGCGCTCTTAAGTACCGGAAGCCAACACACAAATCTCAAACAATTCTCGCTTCCTAAAACGAAACAATAAAAGCCAAGCGCACATGGATACTCAAACCAAAGTCTTATAAGTGCCTTAACGGCGCCAAACGCGACTATTCCACCAAGTTAATAATAACACAATAAAAAAATACAGAACATACCACTAAATGTTTTTACACAACCAAATTGACTGGGTCGTGTTGTTCAGGTCCCAGAAGACCACATACACCAAGCAGCAGTAATTCACTATGTATATACTGTACAAAACCGCCCTTCGTAGGTAGACTTTACCTAACACCTCGACTGCCGCCCGCATCTCGTGGTCGTGCGGTAGTGTTCTCGCTTCCCACGCCCGGGTTCCCGGGTTCGATTCCCGGCGGGGTCAGGGATTTTCTCTGCCTCGTGATGGCTGGGTGTTGTGTGCTGTCCTTAGGTTAGTTAGGTTTAAGTAGTTCTAAGTTCTAGGGGACTTATGACCACAGCAGTTGAGTCCCATAGTGCTCAGAGCCATTTGAACCATTTTTGAACCTCGACTGCCAAATGTACCATACATGAACGCAACTCCGGGCAGGACTCCAGTTGAGCAAATAAATTAGTACCAACAGATATCGTAACGAGCTCCACACACACAGCAAAAAGTTCCAACAACACGGTCCCACATCAGAAAAGTTCAGAAACCACTGCTGGAGCTTCCATGGGAAAATCTGAAGAGCCAACAGAGCCCACACCCTAACCTGGAAGACGACTCCAAAATTCAGCAACTAGTTGTCTCCGGGCCAGAATATCACAGGGCCCCACCGGACAGGCAGAAAGGCAGAAAGAACAAATACGCCGACTCCAATTAATCACCATCGCATGGCCAGCACAGCGGCGAGTCGCCTACGCCCAGACCACTCTGCTCATATTGCGATGCACAACCGCCTTAGCGCTAGTCACTAGCAGGTCAGGCAGAGCGAACTTCACGTTCCGGCCAGTCCCCGGAAAACCAACTACCCGCTCGATTTCGGCCGGCCACCGCAAACACACGCCAGCGACGTCATAGCGGATCGCCACCAGAGCGCCACCCGCACCAGGACAGCGAACTATAATCGATTACAGTGCGCGCTCTGAACAAGATGATAGGTTAGCGGCGCGCGCCATATCAACGTGTAACGACATTCCACTCAACAGCGAGTATTCGCCTTCCGTAATGTTCTCACTTGCATTGACAATGCGCTGACGCATGTTGTCAGGCGTTGTCGGTGGATCACGATAGCAAATATCCTTCAGCTCTCCCCACAGAATGAAATCCGGGGACGTCAGATCCGGTGAACGTGCGGGTCATGGTATGGTGCTTCGACGACCAATCCACCTGTCATGAAATATGCTACTCAATACCGCTTCAACCGTACGCGCGCTATGTGCCGGACATCCATCATGTTGAAAGTATATCGCCATTCTGTCATGCAGTCAAACATCTTGTAGTAACAGCGGTAGAACATTACGTAGGAAATCAGCATACATTGCACCATTTAGATTGCCATCGATAAAATGGGAGCCAATTACCCTTTCTCCCATAATGCCGCATCATACATTAATCCGCCAAGGTCGCTGATTTTTCACTTTTCGCAGCCATTGTGGATTTTCCGTTGTCCAATAGTGCATATTATGCCGGTTTATGTCACCGCTGTTGGTGAATGACGCTTCGTCGCTAATAGAACGCATGCAAAAAATCTGTCATCATCCCGTAATTTCTCTTGTGCCCCCTGGCAGAACTGTACACGACGTTCAAAGTCGTCGCCATGCAATTCCTGGTGCATAGAAATATGGTACGGGTCCAATCGATGTTGATGTAGGATTCCCAACACCGAAGTTGTTGAGATTCCCGATACTCGCGCAATTTGTCTGCTACTGATGTGCGGATTAGCCGCGACAGCAGCTAAAACACCCACTTGGGCATCATCATTTGTTACAAGTCGTGATCGACGTTTCACATGTGGCTGAACACTTCCTGTTTCTTTAAATAACGTAACTATCCGGCGAATGGTCCGGACACTTGGATGATGTCGTCCAGGATACCGTGCAGCATTCACAGCAAACGCCCGTTGGGCATTTTGATCACAATAGCCATACATCAACACGATATCGACTTTTTCGGCAATTGGTAAACGGTTCATTTTAACACGGGTAATGTATCACGATGCAAATGCCGTCCGCACTGGCGGAATATTACGTGATACCACGTACTTATACGTTTGTGACTATTGTAGCGCCATCTGTCCCAAAGCGGAAAAAGTGGTCCAACTAAAGCATTCATATTTCCTTACGAACTACACGAAAATGTAATAAAAATGGGGGTTCCTTTTTTAAAAAAACGCAGTTGATATCCGTTTGACCTATGGCAGCGCCATCTAGCGGGCCAACCATAGCGCCACCTGGTTTCCCCTTCAAGCTAGACAAGTTTCATTCTTTGTAGTTTTTTTCGTTTGACGCTTATTTCGTAAGATATTTGGCCCGATCACTATCAATGGACGATCCTGTGTACATTTTTCTGGCCCAATCTCTCTGGAGAAGATATTTTTATAAATATAGAAACCTATGTCAAGGGCTTAAATAAGCCTTTAGTTTGCAACTGGTTGACTGATTTTTTCGACCTCTTCATATTCATTAAAGATGCATCTGCAGACCGACTCAGTGCTTTGACGTTGAAAACCAACACACAGTTTTAAAACTAAGAATACCTCCCTTTGACGGCACAAGGTTTTCAACAATCCACAACCACCCACCGGCAGAAAGTGGCACAGCAAAATCCAACTTAAAATCCAACCTTTAACACGCATGCTGGAAATTCATTGAAAAATCGTGAGAGTAGATATTCACTCAGATAAGATACAAATTTATCGAATATAGGCCACTACTGACAGCAATCAAGACCTAGTAGTAAAATCAGCCGGGGCACAAGTCAATTAATTCCACTTGCGATTAACGCTGACGCAAACTCAACACTCAAGCGATTGAGCAGAGCACCCCCCGAATAAACAGAGTGGCCATTGAGCAATCGCAGTTAGAAAACGATCCACCAGGCAGATAACTCATCATTTGAAAATTAACCCAGGAAGCTGCAAGCTAGGCCAAACTCCGGGAGTCTCGTCTCAGCACAAAGGCGGAACGACTCTTGGACACAGTCTTTGTTTACTGCAGCCACACCCAGCTCCGCTCGCCAACAGCCATTGGCAACGCAATGACACCTGTGTGGCAAAGTAGTACACCGTGCGCCAACTGATCCACTGCGATGTGTCGTGCACACCAGTTCCGTACTCCTTCCTCCTGCAGAGCGCCGGGCCCCGTATATTAAGCGGGCGCTCGCCAACCAGCGCGCCGCAAAGCATTTCGTTTACACAGAGAAAATACCGCAGAGCTTTGAGAAGTCCTGCTGACAAGATGACTCTTTGCTGACGCTGATTTTGAGTTTAGCACTTGACGATGCTGACGCTGATTTTGAGTTTAGAATTTGACGATGCCACTATGGATCCAGTATATTAGGACACGTTTTTGTAAAATTAATCTGTAGATGGGCATTATAGACCGAAACCGGTAGTCTGATAACAAAATATTTCTGACCATAGACGTGAAGGCAATTCTATATTCGTGTCACTGTTCAATTCACGACCACGTCGCAGCTTGAGAAATTATCTATGTGGTAGTTCCAACATAAGTTGTTTGTAATTGTAATTCCTAGGTATTTATTCGAATTGACCATCGAAGAACTATGATAGTGATGAAGCAGTGCGAACAGAGATGAGATCGTGGCTCCATTGACAAATTCAAACACTCTGCAGTGACGGTATCGTCAAACTGGTCTCACATTGGAAGAAATGTGTTCGTCGCCAGGTTGACTATATTGAGGATTAATTATGCTGTCATGATGAATAAAGGAACAGAATGTTAATAATGTCAGTTTTATTTAAGAAGCCTTAAGAGCTTTCGCATAAAAAATTCAGAGGCATTACTTCTCAGCTCATTCTCGTATGTTCTCAGGCTCTCTGCTCGGATTACACTTGCCGCTCCAAAAAGCAGAGGAAAAATATGTAGTTCTCAGTGCTGTCCGCAGCTCGTGGTCGTGCGGTAGCGTTCTCGCTTCCCACGTCCGGGTTCCCGGGTTCGATTCCCGGCGGGGCCAGGGATTTTCTCTGCCTCGTGATGACTGGGTGTTGTGTGATGTCCTTAGGTTAGTTAGGTTTAAGTAGTTCTAAGTTCTTGGGGACTGATGACCATAGATGTTAAGTCCCATAGTGCTCAGAGCCATTTGAACCATTTTTCTCAGTGCTCTTCACTTAGAACGTTGGAAAGATGTTGTCTGTTCAAAACAGTCCTTCATTCACATTACCGAGACTCGCCTATTTTTAGCCACAGAGTGGATTTTGTGTTCCCTCTCCCCGTAGACCGTCATCTGGAAAGAAATTAAATTCCTCGTATTGTCTGCAGTCGCATTTCCAGAGAAAATCTCTGCCATGTGGCCTTTAACTCTATTGTTTCGCTAGCGGTCCCCCCGCCAACTCTAAAGTCCTGGCGCCCGTCACACAGAGTTCGACGCAGACCGACTTTTCGGCTGTGGTCTCCCGCTGGGTTACAGAGGGCCAGTCTTCGTGGAAGGTACACTACGGCTCTAAACACCTCCCCATTCCATTGAGAACGGGTGCCGGATAAAGCTTCCCAGAAGACATGAATCATGTATTGCGAAAGCGATGCACAAGACGTATTCACGGTGAAACTACATCAATAGAGAATTGAGAGAACCAACTGCAGATGAAACTCACAATCACTCATTAGCTCCACGAATCAAACTGATGTTATTAAAATTAACTGAAGCTCAAATTAGTATTACTTAAAAAAATAAATGAGAAATATTAGAGGAGGAAATCCAGCCCCAGGTTGAAGCCTGTCAACTTCATTGATTTCCTCAACAACGCTCACATACTGTGTGAAGTTTTGCGTGCCGGCCGATGTGGCCGCGCGGTTCTGGCGCTGCAGTCTGGAACCGCGAGACCGCTACGGTCGCAGGTTCGAATCCTGCCTCGGGCATGGATGTTTGTGATGTCCTTAGGTTAGTTAGGTTTAACTAGTTCTAAGTTCTAGGGGACTAATGACCTCAGCAGTTGAGTCCCATAGTGCTCAGAGCCATTTGAACCATTTGAACCAACTCAGGCTTGGGGATTTCTCGACCAGCGGGTTCCGGTGATATTGGTGAGAAAGTGACTAAAAGCGACACAATGGGGTAACAGTTCGCTGCTGTCTTGTACAAGTAGCTGTTATTTTCTTAGCAGTTCCATTCTTAGCTCACAGTTCTACCTGGCGAGAGAACCACATACAGCTGCCAGCGCCAGTCGAGAGTTCTAGTGTTCACTGACGCACCAACATCTAGCACCACTTCTGCCATCCGGACTTACAGAAAAACGGGCCTTCTGAGCTCACTGCAGCAGTAAGTTCACTTCTCCCCAGAGCGTAGCAGGACGCATCCCTCTGCATAACAGCCGTCCTCCAGCAACACGATGAGCGCTCATCCACGCTACACACGAACAGCCACCAGCAAGCAGTCATCCACCGCAGAGCTGGCTACCACAGCAAGATAGCCGATCATGTTTTATGCGCTGTTGGTGCAGGCGCTTCTTGTGTGACTCGCGCAACGGGGTCATGTGGCACGCGTCAACAAAGCAGTTTGGGCACATTGCAGATTGCTGGCCAGAACCTAGCCGGCATCTAGATGGCCAACCGAGCCTCTTTCCGTGGAGTGGTGACGTGGTCACTACCTCACACTGATGCAGCATTAATGAACGAGTAGAAAATAAATATTAACTCTGATAACCTCGTCTTTCTGGGCCTTCAGTGGCATTCTACCCCGCCTCACCCGTCCGCAATTTCCCTCCATGTCCGGCGTCGGCTGGAGTTCGCGTCAGAAGAGGTGGCCTCGCCTTCAGTAGCTGCAGATAGTTTATCAACCACACAGCACTCTTAGGAAGAAGTGTAGGGATTATTCGCAAAATTTTGCCGACAGGGTAAGGAATGTTAATGTACTTAAATACTCACATGAGTTGGGGGGAGAATGATGAAGCAAATGAAATTTTCCTGCAGAAATAAAGTGGGAAATACCACTTTGAGGGTCAAACTGGATCACCCCGTTTCACTCCTTAATATTTACCAGAAGTGAACCCACCTATGGACATGACATATACGAGGGTTGCAACTTTAATAGTGGCAACTATTTATTAAAGGCTCGTAAAAAATATATACGTGTTTGAAAGTTTTACTAACCTTCAGAGTAGTCAACAGCATTGTATATAACCCATTGTCAGCTTTGTGGAAGTCGAAGGATACTCTAAGAAGTGCCAGTTGTGTTGACAGTTCGAGTGGCGCGGTCTATTGCCCGACGAATTTGCAGCAGTTCTGGAGTGAATGCCGTGAAGTGTTTCCTTCAGTTTACAAATCGTGTTGAACTCACGAGGCCCTAAGTCAGGGGAGTGCAATAGGTAGTATAGCACTTAGCAGCCCCATCAGTCGAACAAATCAGTAACAACTTGCACTGTACGTTTTTGCTTATTGTCCTGCAAAATGATGGTCAGGTCCTGCAGAAAGTGTAATCACTTCTGTCTCTAAGCTGGTCGTAGGCTGAGTTCAAAAAATGCACAGCAATAGGCCGCGCCGCTCGAACTGTCAACACAACAGGCCCTGCTGAGAGTATCCTACGAATTAGTCATCGTCGGCAACGGGTTGTACACAATGCTGGTGACAACTCTGAAGGTCAGTAAAACTTTGAAACACGTATCTATTTTTTACTAGCTGTAAATAAATAGAAGCCACTATTAGAGTTCCAATCCTCGTATTTCCGCTCACACGTGCCATGCTACCAGAACAGTCAGTTAACAAACCTGACCAGTACTTGAAGGTCTATGCAGAGGCGGCACAGACCAGGTGTAAAAGTATAGCATTCCTAAGAGAGTCACCATTGGACATATGAAGGAGGGTGTGGTCAGGTACTTCTAAGATCCCCATTATGCAATTAGATTAACAATGGGATATGAGGGGATTGATGTCTCAGAACGGGTACGTGATAGGCGCTAGTGCTCTGTACACAGTTGTTATAGATGTGGAGTTGTAGTGTCGCCAGTATCAGCTGAACAGAGGGTAATATCTACCAGCTACACGATTTTCGTGAAGGTATTGAAGGTTGACAGGAAGAAAATAATCAGACAGTATTCGTTTGAGGAGGCCCACGTCCGCCAAAAGGCGTTCCCCTCAGATGGAAGGAGTACATATGCAGCGGTGATATTTGCAATAGTAGATGTCGTAAGGGGAAGTTTTTGTTTGTTGGAAACGGTTTCCTTTCACGTTCAAGCGTCTCCCTTCCCAAAAAAAAGTAGCCTGTCCTGTGATAGTGAACTTCATCAGGAGAGACGCATCCCTTCCGTTGCTTCGACTTGGAGAGTCAGTGTTTGTCACATTTACACCATTACGTGGCCTGCTCTCGAGAAAGTAGTGGAAATTACACAAGTACACACTGCTAACAAGACTAACACGATGAAGGATAGCAGATGAGGAAATTTTACCGAATGTGCATCTATAGTACAGTAAGACATATAAAGAAGTGACAAAAGTCATCGGATAGCGATAATCACGTACACAAATTGGAGTAGTGTCGCAAACACATGCCATAAAACGGCAGTTCACTGGCGAAGCTGTAATTTGAACTCATGTGATTCATGCGGGAAGGTTTACGGCGTTGTTATGGCCGCACCAGGGGAATTAACAGACTTTGAACGCGGAATGATAGCTGGAGCTAGACGCATGGGACATTCCATTTCGAAGATTGTTAGGGAATTCAGTATTCCGAAATCCATTATGTCAAGAATATGTCGAGAACACCAAATTTTAGGCAAAGCTTAGGTCACCACGGACAACGCAGTGGCCGACGGCCTTCACTTAAGGACCGAGAGCAGTCATTGCTAACAGACATCCTACAATGCATGAACGAACCGTAGAAACAGTGGGACGTAAGGTGAACGTATCCTCTATGACGGTGCGGCTAAATTTGGCTTAAATGTGCTATGGCACGGGGGGGGGGGGGGGGAACAAACGCGAATTCCTTTGCCAGCGGCTCTCCTGGGCTCGTGACCATATCGGTTGGATTCTAGGTGGCCAGAAAACCGTAGCCTTCTCAGATGAATACCGATTTCCGTTGCTAAGAGCTTATGGTAGGGTTCGAGTGTGGCGTAGACTCCTTGAAGCCATGGACCCAGGTTGTCAACAAGGCACCTTGTACGCTGATAGTGGCTCCATAATGGTCTGTGCTGTGTTTACATGGAATGGACTGAATGCTTTGTTCCAGCTAAACCGAACGTTGACGGGAAACAGTTATGTTCGGCTATATAGAGACCATTTTACACCATTCATGGACTTCATGTTCCCAAACAACGATGGAATTTTTATGAACAACAATGCACCATCTTACCAGGCCACAATTTTGTTGGTTTAAATAACATTCTGAAAAATTGGAGAGAATGATTGGGTCGCCCGCCGACATGAAGCCTATAGAACACTTGTGAGGATCAATCGAGAGGTCAGTTCCTGCATAAAATCCTGCACTGCCAAAACTCTGGCAGTTATGCACTGCTATAGAGGCACCAGAACTCAATATTTCTGCGGGGTACTTCCAACGACTAATTGAGTCCATGCTACGTTCGGTCGCTGCACTACGTCGGGCAAAAGCAGGTGTAATACGATATCAGGAGGTACTCCATAACTTCTGTCAACTCAGTGACATCAGTACATGTGACTTGGGGGTAAACTGGGTGCCACCTCTGGCAGTAACAATGGTTCTATCCAGACTGGATATGGAATCAAACTAAGCCTGGATGACAGATACGGGGAAGTCATTCCATTCCGCTTCATCTCTGTACTAGAGATCAACATAGTAACTGGGCATTGTTGGCGTGCCAGTCTCTTAGCTCCCTATGATCAGATGATTTCAGTCGGTAAGAGATCTGGAAAACGTGCTTTTCATGCCATCACCCTAATACCCTCTTTGACAAGATAGGATAGCAGAGGAACATGCGATTTTTCGTTACCTTGTTGAAAGGTAACTTCCCAGAAACGCTGGGCATAGGTCACGGCCACCGTCCTTAATCCTTAGGCCAGCTAAGCGATCCCATACTGATTGACAGCACCCAGTACCATCACATCTCATAAATGGCTCATATGATCATGCTCAGTGATGATGCAAGTCTAACAAGTTTCGTTCTCGTAGGACCTTTCAGACACAGAAACGTCCGTCGTGGTGCTAGCCACAGAACTATGACTCTGAAAAGACGACTTGGTGCCACTTCTGTGCCCAGTGTTACCGTTTGGCACACCACTGTTGGCACGCATCTCTCTGCTTCTGTGCAAATGAATCCGCAACACGCAACAGTGGTCGTCGTACTGACTATACGTCGAGATCTAACCGTTATTACATACATATGACCGTACACGGCCAGGCGCATAATATTTTTATGCTCTGTGGCGCCAGCCAAGAGAAACTCCCTTCAGATCCTGCACGTCGTTGAGTATGGCCCTCTAGAAGACATCGATTTCATATTTGCGTGATCGCTGTGGTATTACAAGCAACAAGAGCAGCAGAGCAGCAATATTTTCGGGTGACAAACCACAGACGCGGTAGGTCATGACAATGGCGCTGCCGACTTCCCACGCACTTAAAGACGTTTCTCCCTCTTTCGCGAGGCATAACGCTGTCTTCCCACAAACTAAGAATATTCAAGAGCAATCTCTGACTTAGAAGCTTCCTGGGTAATCTTCCCTTGAATGGGGAATGTGCATGGCGTTATTTCTACCGACTTTAATCTTACCTACTCTGTGACGTTGGACTGAAATGTAAATCATTTGCATATCCATGCAAGGTGTTGCAGTTTTTGTCTACAGTCCTCAATGGTTTTGAAATTTGAATATCTACCATTGTAGAAAAACACAGCATTGCATGTCTATTGACCACTGTCCATGACAGTGATAGTAATAGGATTTCGACATACAATGTGGCCTTCACAGTAAGAGATGGGATGTGAATGACAGTGGAACGACGAAAGAGAGTTGAAGAGGAAAGTTTAGGACTCACAGAAATCTCAGGCAGATGACTGAGTTCCTGCGTTATATAAAGAAGGATTCTTTTTATCGATCTGCAATTAATGCGACTATACGAGGGGTGGACAAAAATATGGAAACAAATGTAGATGCTAGCCAAGCTTGCATGCTGCCCTGTTGCATCTGACAGCAGGCGGCACGTGTGCAGTGTCCTCAATACGTTTCAGATGTCAGTCGTGCTCACAACAGCGTTCTGTGTAGTTTTGAATACGTTATGTTAGATGCAAGTGGTTCGAAAGGGGGGAAATTGTTGATGCTCGAATGGCAAGTCCTTCCGTAAACCAATGTAGCCGAACTGTTTGGTGTTTCAGGAGGCCCCGTATTAAAGACTTATAACTCATACAGGGAAAGAGGAAAAATATTTTCGTCTAAATCACAGCGCGGACGAAAACGTGTGTCGAGTGATCGTGGCACAAGGTCACTGGACAGGACTCTGACCAAAAACAAAAGGACGGCAGCTGTCGCTAAAGAACTGAATGCTGCACTCGCGGACCCAGTGAGCGCCAAAACAACACGCAGAGATGATGCTAAGAAGATTTCGCTGACAGCTGTTAAAGTTGATGTTTTATTGATAATCAACCGGTTTCGCGGCTTAAAGCCGCATCGTAAGGTGCAAAAACGTTAAAAGGTCAAAGGTGTACCCATCGCTCCTAGTCAAGAAAAATTATTCAGTGAATATCGTCTGCATTGCCCGCCCGGTTAGCCGTGCAGTCTAACGCACGGCTTTCCGTGCCAGTCCCCGGCACGAATCCGCCCGGCGCATCCGCCCCGGCAAATCCGCCCGGCGGATTAGTGTCGAGGTCCGGTGTGCCGGCCAGTCTGTGGATGGTTCTTAAGGCGGTTTTCCATCTGCCTTGGCGAATGCGTGCTGGTTCCCCTTATTCCGCCCCAGTTACACTATGTCGGCAATTGCTGCGCAAACACTTTCTCCACGTACACGTGCACCATAATTACTCTACTACGCAAACATTGGAGTTCCACTCGTTTGGTGTGAGACGTTCCCGGGATGGTCCACTGGGGGCCGAAACGCACAATAACCTTGGATTCGGTGTGGGGCGGCGGTGGGGTGAGTGGACTCCTGTAGCCCGTTGTAGGGTTGTGTACCACTGCGGGCTACGGCGGGGACGAAGCCTCTCCGTCG
The DNA here is from genome assembly GCF_023898315.1 of Schistocerca nitens. NCBI lineage: Eukaryota > Metazoa > Arthropoda > Insecta > Orthoptera > Acrididae > Schistocerca > Schistocerca nitens. The sequence continues at coordinate 695,755,037 of NC_064615.1, read as the reverse complement.
TTTCTAGATCCCAAGTTATATACAATACAATTGCCTGCATTACACTGGACAACGAAGTGTGAGAAAGATGTGTGCATTAATCACGTCTTTGTCACTCTTCGTTCGCCAATGTAAAGTAGAGAATATTCTCTAAATTATATACCTTGACAATTGAAGACATGAAGTCTGTATATGAGTCCACGATCATTTAATTTTTAGCACTTTGAAAGGGTCCTGTAGCCACCTTTCATTGCCAACTCTCGTAGTGGTCAAGTCGGCAAAGAGGTTTCCGCTACCTGTAAGAAATCCACCTGCGTTAGGTTGGTGGCGGAAAGGGCATCCTGGGGTTTTCCGGTCCACGCGGAGCGTGGAAGAGGCTGGAGAAGCGGGAGGCAGTCTGCCGCCGGTACGGGAAGCGTACACAGCTGTGCTCCAGTCGAAGAAGGGTGAGTTGGACTGACCGCGTGGCGCGTTGTCGCATAGAGAGGGGAGCTTTTAGCTTTTGGTCTCGAATCTCGTCTTATAAAGATTTATTTGCTGGGTTGCAGCAGGGAATGCAAGGCTTTTGTAAACTTTCAGTTTGATTTCCAATGCAGTCTTGACTTTGATCCGTGAGAAGAACGCAGCACAAAGGAGTTGCATATGTTGAATTGCCCTCGGTTCAGTGTGAATGTTTATGTGCCTACAATTGTGTGTGTATGCTTCTAATCTTTTCCGGATCTTGGTAATTTTTGTGTATTTGTGAATTTTCTTTGTCTCATGTGATTAAAATTTGGCCACAGTCCATAGAAATTGTCTCCGCGGACCGAGTGGGCCCGCGAGTCTGTTATGAAACTGTCGTATTTCACAAGCAATTGTACATAGTTAGCATGCAACAGCAGGCTATAGATGCACTACATCAATGTTTTAAGGAATAAATAATTTTGCCTTCAATCTTATCTTGTGTACCGATGTTACGTCGCCATTACCTTCGCCATTTACCTTGTAGTTTTCCTTGTTGGCCCACCGATAGCGTTTCCATGTGCACAGGTGTAGTGATTAGTGTCCTTTTTTTTATCTGAAGCAAATGCTCTGGAAGAGATTGTGTTTTCACGAATCTTGCTGCAGGCTGCACTTACGCATGGTGTTCACGTCCTATTTACTTTACTCAATATTTGATTCACGGGAAGAATGCCTGGATCATATTAATAACTTCATCCCATTCTTTATCAATGACTTTACAATGAATGTTCTTTTGTGAGTTTTTATTATTAATAAATTAAGTAATTTTCCGACTCAGTGCTACCTCTTTTTGTCGTGTGGCTAGAGTTGGTGGCGACCCTATCTTTTATATTGATTTCAGTGTCAAGTAGCATTTTCTTATTCAAAGTGCGCGTGGCTCTTTTAGCTATCAGGATACATTCAAAGGGCGCTTCATGCTTCTTGCACATAGCGTCCTTATATTCACGCCACTTACACATGGCTTACCCTGCTCACGGATTTCGGTAAACCAGAGTTCTTCTGATGCGCAGTGAGGATTAGTTATTTTTGGTTGGAAGTGCTAATTGGTATATTGTCTTTCTGTGATACTGAATTTACGTGAATTTGTGATATAGGTGTGCATTTTCTTACATGTTTTATCTTGTATATGTATTTCTGTATAAATATTGTGATTTAGTATTCAATTGTGTTACAAGTTTGGGTTGATTCTTGTCCTGTGGCGTGTACCAGTGTCATATAGTAAATCTTGGGTGCTTTTTGGGGACTGTGAGTCCATTAGGAGACTTTGGCATTATTCTTGTTGTATTTTGGAGCACGGAGTAACTATCCTTATGATGGAGACGCGTAGCCGTTCAGGGAGCCGCGATCGGAAAAACCTGCCAGAAAATAACCCTGAACAAGGACGAGGTCAAAACGTCGAGTCCGACCAGGAACGAAACGCGGAAAACGCAAGTACAAGTGTTGTCCATCCTGAGCCCGCTGTAGTGATTTCGAATCATTCGATAGATGCAAATTCATTACAGGCTATGCTACGACAATTACTAGACAGTAATAGGAGACATATCGAGGAAGTGAATAAAAAACAAGCAGAAGAAAATAGGAGACATATCGAGGAAGTGAATAAAAAACAAGCAGAAGAAAATAGGAGATATAGCGAGGAAGTGAATAAAAAACAAGCAGAAGAAAATAGGAGATATAGCGAGGAAGTGAATAAAAAACAAGCAGAAGAAAATAGGAGATATAGCGAGGAAGTGAATAAAAAACAAGCAGAAGAAAATAGGAGGCATATCGAGGAAGCAAATAAAAGATTGACTAGTGAAATAGTACAGGGTGTTGGGGAGAAACTGGCGATCATTGACCAACGCATCTCTGCCTTAGAAGAGGGGCAGCAAGTCATTAGCAAGCAGGTGATGGAGCAAGAAGAAAGGTTCGCTGGGAATATACGTATACTAGCAGAACAATGCCAGAGTGAACGAGCGGCTCTTGAGTCCCGAGTAGGACAAAATTCCGCCAGGGATCTCCGCGCGTTAGCAGAACAATGCCAGAGTGACCACGCGGCTCTTGTGTGCCGAATAGAGTACAATGCGGCTAAGTGCCCGGTCCATATTAGCGCGCAGGTAGAAACCCTCAGCCAGGCGATAATAGCTCTCGAGCGAGAGCAAGGGCTTAAGCAAACACAACAAGACACGGCCCATCGAGAGATGCGAGAAGAAATAGCCAGGATCTCAGACGCAGTGGCGCGTAAGTCTGACAATAACAGGGAAACGATTACCTCGTCATCAGCGGATGCAGACGAAATACGGTCGATAACGAAATGTTCGCGTGGACAGTGTGAAATAAGAATAAAACAAAGAGGGGTTACCGAGGGAATATGTGAGCGCATGGCCCGTTTAGAACTTCACCTAAAAGGGTTAAAGGCCCATGAAGTTGAAAGAAATGAACGAAAGGGCCATTATTCCGACGATGATTCCGGGAACGATGGCGAATTTGATCATCGTTATGATCACGGATCTCGTACGAGGTGGGAACGGCGCGGATCCCCTCAGGAACGTTCGCCAAGGGAAACTCACGAAGTTGACTTTAAACATTTTCTGACCGTGAGGAAGTTTGAAGTCTTCCGTAACTCGGCTACGGGGATTCACCCGCGGGCCTGGTTACAGCAGTTCGAGTTCTTCCTCCCTCCTACGTGGCCCAATGCGCACAAGATAGAGTATATGTGCGGCTACCTCGAAGGTGAGCCAGCGGCGCGGATGAGGTCAATTGCACGCAGTTGCTACACTGTCGGGGAGTTTCGTCTACACTTCCTGTCGATCTATTGGTCAGTGGCAGCGCAGAGTCGTGTAAAACACGGACTCATTAAGCTACCAGAGTTAAACAGGTCGAAATTCTCCAGCCCTGTGCAGATGTTCGAGCACATGCTGCAGGCGAATGAACATCTTGACGATCCTTATGGACCTGCGGAAATTATTCGTATTTGCCTGGGAAAGTTTCCAATGCAGTTGCGGCACGTTATCCTTGCAGGACGATGTAAGGATGACGTAGAGAGTTTTCGCAATCTTCTTTTAGAGCTTCAGTGTGATGCGAATGGCACCACGCAGAATTACGGTCAGAGCGCCTACGAGCAGCGGCCGCGCGAGCGAAGCCGCAGCCGTAGAGACAGGTGGCACTCCAGACGCAACGGGTCGCCTCAGAGTTACAGGGCGCGCGAGCGTTGGCAGCGTCGCGATTCCTCACGGAACGCGGGCAGAACGAACGATGCCAATCGTCATCATTCGCCGAGAGTAAATCAAAGACACCCCCGGGAGTTTAGAAGATATGGTAATGAGCAGAGATATTGGAGTAATTATAGCGGACCTAGGAACGGTAGTCGCAACCGACCACAAAATAATTATCGAACAAGCGACAACAGGGGTGCTCTAAACAGTACGGGTGGTCCGCCAGTGGGTGTTGAAATTCGTTCCGCAAACCCGCTGCACAATCAGCCAAATACCTCTAATCAAAGGAATCAATGACTATTGGCTGACTCGGTTGGCGTCAACTTAATGAGGACCGGTGCTATTGATGATACTGATGTGCATTTGATAAAGGAAGACGTTATTATGGAAGATTTGTTGAGGGAGGGCCACAGTATTGTTGTGCCTGCGGTAAACCCAGTCGTGTCTGTTTAGTACATTTACAGTGTATATTTTCCAATGTTTTGATTCACTCTGGTGTGTTTAAAATTAAAGTGTATATGTTCTGTGAATTGTAAAGGGTCCCCCAATATATGCGTAGTTATTTCTTCTTGTCAGCAGAAAGGAGTAATGTTGTGCAGTTTCAAAACATCTGAATGTAAATGATTATGAGGCTCAGATCAAGTGTTTCCTATTACAGTAAGATGGCTTTTGTTTTTTGATGACTAAAAAGGTATCGGACGTATTGACGTGGCGAGGAATTGGACGTAAGGTAATTCTTGATGATAAATTACAGTTTTAGTGTTCTTATTCCCCTTAGGTGAGCATGATTCAGTGAGATTTTTCAAATGTACTGCGATGTTAAAGAAGCAACTTGGTGACTTGTAGGTGAAGGAGTTGTGTATGAAGGGAGATTAACAGTGTTTGATTTTCAGAGTTGCCATCTTATAAGATATTTGGAAAGTGTAACTTGCCGTCACATACTACTAGGTACGGTTGAGGACACCAGGGTGTGAAACCCCAGAAGATGTATATGGAAACAGCTTATTAACTCAAGCAACTTGATATTTAATAGAGAATCAGTGCGACTACCTCCAAGCTGAAATAACATGACGGTAGGTGAGGATCCCTGGGGACATGTGGTGAGTAAGTGTGTAATCATTATGAGTATCTTATGATAGCAGTAAGTTGGGTACTCATGGCGCTGGACAATGGATTTCTTTTGACAGTATTTTTTTATGTACTTATAGGACGAAGTGTTTATGTGTTTGCTAATAGGATAGGATGATTTTTATTGCCATTTTTATGCCCACTGACCTTTTGCATTAGGCTGATGAATAGATGTTGAAACATTTACCATTTCAGATGTGACTTGAATGAACCTTCTGTGTCTCATTAATCATAACTTTTATTATGCAATGTCCATAGAAAAGAAGTCTCGGAAATTTTTCACAGATCAGCAAACATGTTCTGCAAACCTTGGAGGAGCATTCAATGAACAACGATATGGGTATTGGTGTTGAAAGGAATATTTTGTTTATATGTGGGAATTGTAGTCGGGCTATATGGTGATGGTGACTAGTACGAGCTGTGTAGATTGTGCGTGAGAGCGTAGTTAGGAGCAGGTAGAGTTTTGTGTCTGTAGCTAGCAGCGGCGCCAAATCCTATCCAAATCCTGACCAAACCTTGTACAAGATCTACCCTGAATGATTGACAGCAGATGTAATGCTGGAACTATATTTTATAAAAAGGATTTTTTGTTTGTTTGAATATTGGTTATTTAATTTTCTTCGTTGTTCTTCTTATTAGTAATGTTAAGAAGGCCCTTTTTGTCAAGTTAATTTTGGGCACTATTCCATGTATTGATCAGGAGTGATAAACTCCGAAGATTTTGTGGTAATCTGTACACATGATATTTTGTAACGATCCCTGTGAGCGCAGTTCTTAAGTGGGTGCAAGGCCGCCTAGGGAGCCTCCGCCTCAGAAAGCACAGGGCTTGGTCCACCGGCAGGTGTTGCAGAACCCTGGTATCAACGGCGAAGCAGTGGTGCGGCGAGCGGTCACAGCTGTTTCCCCATCAGAGGGGAGGGGATGCTGGTCTTCCCCCAGGCGCAGGCTCACACCGAAGCCCGCAGGCGTGTCAACACGGCAGCGCCAGCTGATGGCCGGCGTTCCACCCCATGCGCTAGTCATCTGACAAGCGAAAGGGAAAGTATGACGCACACCAGGCGAGGCCGCCGATTCCTGAGCGCCGCTAGTCCAGACGGCTGCTGCGGTGAGGTAACGCCCACTGCCCGGAGGGACACGGGTCCCACCACTGACGCATCAGCTGAGACGGTGCAAAGAGGTGATAAGCGGGTCTCAAGCCCGACACCCGCACGAGTTTACGTCGACCTCGATGCGACGCAGAAGAGCGCGTGTCTCCCCATTGACACGACAGGAGACGGGGGCGTGTGTCGGTAAAACACATTCCTCCACAACACACGGACGACAACCGCCAAGCCGCCTTCTCGATGATGAGGCAAGGCCCACAAGTGGCGATGTCCTGCAAATCTGCAACGCCGAACCATCCCACAGTATGGACGCAGAGGGTGGAAACGGGCACGAGGCAACGTCGCGGGGTGCTGTCTAGGATGATCAACCTGGGTTACAACGGATGTTACAATCAACGCCGCTGCGAACTCCCCAGTTCAGTGTTGTGGTCCCCTAGTAGCTTATCCTCCAAGTCGCCTTTAGAAGAGACGCCCACCCCAGCACCTAAAGAGAATACCCAGTGAAACAACCATGTGACGAAACTGAAAAATGACAGCGTGTCAACGAGTTGATTTCTGGATGTGTTTTTGTACTCATGTCTTATTTTCCATAGGTGATTATTTACCAGCTGTCATACCATTTGGTTCATTAATGATTTTGTATCACTGTATTTGTCGTGAATATTGTATTTTGCACTTTCCCTTGCATGTTTTTATATATGTCAGCACCAGATGATACTGCTTTGGTTCGTGATAATGATTTTGCATCATTGTATTTGTTTATATATTTATATATATTATGTACCTGTTCACCTATGTCTCTATGTTAACTTTTGATAGTTGGTTAAGGCAATTTTAAAATAATATCTCATGGTTGTGGTCGTAGTAGGTCAGATGACATGATGTTAGCGTAGGATATCACGCTTAATTTAATTTGTTCTGTTTGCTTTGCGGACCGCATGAGGTCACAATTATTGACTAAGGTCAGATAAAGCTCACTTGGATATAAGAGATTAATCAACTCTTTTGTGCTGCTGTTTACTGTTGCAATTATTACTCGTTAGGGTATGTTTGCTTCGAAGACTGTTGGCGAATCTCCTAGCATGGCGAGAAAATTCGCGGCACTGTCTTCTCCGGGACGTTTGGGGTGATGAAAGGGTCCTGTAGCCACCTTTCATTGCCAACTCTCGTAGTGGTCAAGTCGGCAAAGAGGTTTCCGCTACCTGTAAGAAATCCACCTGCGTTAGGTTGGTGGCGGAAAGGGCATCCTGGGGTTTTCCGGTCCACGCGGAGCGTGGAAGAGGCTGGAGAAGCGGGAGGCAGTCTGCCGCCGGTACGGGAAGCGTACACAGCTGTGCTCCAGTCGAAGAAGGGTGAGTTGGACTGACCGCGTGGCGCGTTGTCGCATAGAGAGGGGAGCTTTTAGCTTTTGGTCTCGAATCTCGTCTTATAAAGATTTATTTGCTGGGTTGCAGCAGGGAATGCAAGGCTTTTGTAAACTTTCAGTTTGATTTCCAATGCAGTCTTGACTTTGATCCGTGAGAAGAACGCAGCACAAAGGAGTTGCATATGTTGAATTGCCGTCGGTTCAGTGTGAATGTTTATGTGCCTACAATTGTGTGTGTATGCTTCTAATCTTTTCCGGATCTTGGTAATTTTTGTGTATTTGTGAATTTTCTTTGTCTCATGTGATTAAAATTTGGCCACAGTCCATAGAAATTGTCTCCGCGGACCGAGTGGGCCCGCGAGTCTGTTATGAAACTGTCGTATTTCACAAGCAATTGTACATAGTTAGCATGCAACAGCAGGCTATAGATGCACTACATCAATGTTTTAAGGAATAAATAATTTTGCCTTCAATCTTATCTTGTGTACCGATGTTACGTCGCCATTACCTTCGCCATTTACCTTGTAGTTTTCCTTGTTGGCCCACCGATAGCGTTTCCATGTGCACAGGTGTAGTGATTAGTGTCCTTTTTTTTATCTGAAGCAAATGCTCTGGAAGAGATTGTGTTTTCACGAATCTTGCTGCAGGCTGCACTTACGCATGGTGTTCACGTCCTATTTACTTTACTCAATATTTGATTCACGGGAAGACTGCCTGGATCATATTAATAACTTCATCCCATTCTTTATCAATGACTTTACAATGAATGTTCTTTTGTGAGTTTTTATTATTAATAAATTAAGTAATTTTCCGACTCAGTGCTACCTCTTTTTGTCGTGTGGCTAGAGTTGGTGGCGACCCTATCTTTTATATTGATTTCAGTGTCAAGTAGCATTTTCTTATTCAAAGTGCGCGTGGCTCTTTTAGCTATCAGGATACATTCAAAGGGCGCTTCATGCTTCTTGCACATAGCGTCCTTATATTCACGCCACTTACAACTTTTATTTACACAAGTCCGTCTTGATAACATATATTTTACACTTTATGATCGGATTCGGCTTATCACCATTTTCAGATCGTTAAAATATTCTCATTTAAGTCATCTTCAGTTTAAACATGTTTCAATATTTTAACGATCTGAAGATGGCGATGAGCCGAAACCGGTCATAAAGTGTATAGAAATACGTGTGATCAACACGGACTTGTGAAAATAAAATGCCGGCCGGGGTGGCCGAGCGGTTCTAGGCGCTACAGTCTGGAACCGCGCGACCGCTACGGTCGCAGGTTCGAATCCTGCTTCGGGCATGGATGTGTGTGACGTCCTTAGGTTAGTTAGGTTTAAGTAGTTCTAAGTTCTAGGGGACTGATGACCTCAGATGTTAAGTCCCATAGTGCTCAGAGCCATTTTGAAAATAAAATATACCTTGAGTAGTTGCGGCTGGTACACCTATGACCCTTTTAACATTGTTACATCTGATGATGCGGCTTTAGGATGCGAAAACGAATGTGTATAAATAAAACACTAATTTTAGCAGTTATCTGCGGAATTCTTCTTAATATCATGGCTATCATCAGTTGCAAACGTCCAGAGTATACAATACTTAGTAACACGAAGAGAGTTCCATAAGCAGGGACTTCCAGGGCCAGCCCTAATTCCAGAACCACTCGACAGTGGTGTAAACGCCTGTAACAGGAAACCGTGGGTTGCGGAGCCGTAAAATCTGGACTATGGACCAATGGAAGAAAGTCATTTGGTCGACTGAGTATTCTTTCACACTTCTGACCCAGTTTACGTCGCAAGAGTGAAACAAGTCAGCGGTTCAGTAATAATGTGGGTGGCCATCTCACAGTTTTCCACCGTCCGCATGGTTACTCTGCAAGACAGCGTCACTGCCAAGTATTTGTGACCATTTTCGCCGATCGGGTCCATCCCATGTTAGAATGTTCGCTCCCCAATTGCGATGGTGTGATCCCAGAGGTCAGGGCCGCTGTTCACATAGCTCGCATCGTTCAGGACTGGTCTTCCGAGCTCGAAGTGGATTGCCACATCTCTCCTGTCTACCACACTCACCAGATCTCAACAATATTGAGCCTTTGTGGGCTACGTTGGTGAGAAGAGTGTGTGACCGCTATCCATCTCCATTATCGTTACCCGAACTTTCCACTGTTTAGCTGGAAGACTGGTAGAAGATTCAGTGTTTATCTATTCCGAGACGACAGGAAGCTGTTTTGAATGTCAACCGTTTCCCTGCTCCCTGCGACCTTTGTAAACAATCACATCGACGCATATCGAATTAATATCATTAAAAGAATTCGACTCCACAGCGGCTGTCAGATTGAAAGCTGTTCGTTATTTATATATCTCTTCGATAAATTTATCTTTCCCTGAATTCAAACTGTAATAAATAACTACATTTCTTAAAACAGGTTAATTGTCGTTCAAGATAATTCTACCTCCCTCTTCCTTCAGGGGATGTTGGTAAGACGTCAGCAGTCTATCAGATAAACAGCTTAGTCACTGCATGGTTGTGGTGGATTCCTCTGACGATCACACAGACTCCCATATCGATGACATAGTAATAAGCACCCCTGGCGTAAAAAAAACAACTGAAGGAGTTGAAAACAAGTGAGTCGCCATATCCGGATTGAATCTCATTTCGACTTTACAAAAAGTACTCTACGGTATTGGTCCCTTACTTAGCTTGCATTTATCGGGAATCTTCGCCCACCAAAAAATCCAAGTGACTGTGAAAAAGCGCAGGTCACTCCGGTATATAAGAAGGGTAACAGAACGGTCCTGCAAAATTACAGACGAACATCCTTAACATCTACTTGTTGCAAAATTGTGGAATATGTCCTGAATTCGAATGTAATAAAGTTCCTACAGACCCATAGGTTTATGTCCCCTAATCAACGCGGTCTTAAAAACTCAGCTTGTCCTTTTGTCACATGATATCGTGCTAACCATGGATGAAAGGCAACAGACACGTTTCATTTTCCTAGATTTTCGAAAAGCGTTTCTCACGACGCCCCACTGCAGACTATTAAATAAGGTACTAGAATACGTAATACACTACTGGCCATTAAAATTGCTACACCACGAAGATGACGTACTACAGACGAGAAATTTAACCGACGGGAAGAAGATGCTGTGATATGCAAATGATTAGGTTTTCAGAGCATTCACACAAGGTTGGCGCCGGTGGCGACACCTACAACGTGCTGACATGAGGAAAGTTTCCAACCGATTTTTCATACACAAGCAGCAGTTGACCGGCGTTGCCTGGTGAAACGTCATTGTGATGCCTCGTGTAAGGAGGAGAAATGCGTACCATAACGTTTCCGACCTTGATAAAGGTCGGATTGTAGCCTATCGCGATTGCGGTTTATCGTATCGCGACATTACTGCTCGCGCTGGTCGAGATCCAATGACTGTTAGCAGAATATGGAATCGGTGGGTTCAGGAGGGTAATACGGAACGCAGTGCTGGATCCCAACGGCCTCGTATCACCAGCAGTCGAGATGACAAGCATCTTAGCCGCATGGCTGTAACGGATCGAGCAGCCACGTCTCGACCCCTGAGTCAACAGATGGGGACGTACCCAAGAAAACAACCATCTGAACGAACAGTTCGACGACGTTTGCAGGAGGATGGACTATCAGATCGGAGACCATAGCTGCGGTTACCCTTGACGCTGCATCAGAAACAGGAGCGCCTGCGATGGTGTACTCAACGACGAACCTGGGTGCACGAATGGCAAAACGTCATTTTCTCAGATGAATCCAGGTTTTGTTTACAGCAGCATGATGGTCGCATCCGTGTTTGGCGACATCGCGGTGAACGCGCATTGGAAGCGTGTATTCGTCATTGCCATACTGGCGTATCACCCGGCGTGATGGTAAGGGGTGCCATTGGTTACACGCCTCGGTCACGTCTTGTTCGAATTGACGGCACTTTGAACAGTGGACGTTACATTTCAGACGTGTTACGACCCGTGGCTCTACCGTTTAATCGATCCCTGCGAAACTCTACATTTCAGCAGGATAATGCACGACCACATGTTGCAGGTCCTGTACAGGCCTTTCTGGATACAGAAAATGTTCGACTGCTGCCCTGGCCAGCACATTCTCCAGATCTCTCACCAATTGAAAACGTCTGGTCAATGGTGGCCGGGCAACTGACTCGTCACAATACGCCAGTCACTACTCTTGATGAACTGTGGTATCGTGTTGAAGCTGCATGGGCAGCTGTACCTGTATACGCCATCCAAGCTCTGTTTGACTCAATGCCCAGGCGTATCAAGGCCGTTATTACGGCCAGAGGTGGTTGTTCTGGGTACTGATTTCTCGGGTTCTATGCACCCAAATATTCCCGGAGGCATATAGGCACTCATTTTCCCTCACACTATTTTCGAATGGAACAGGAAAGGAAATGAATAGTAGTGGTACAGGGCACCCTCCGCCACGCACCGTACGGTGGCTTGCGGTGAATGAATGTAGATGTAGATTGTTTATGGGCTGATCAGTTAGAAATTCTATGGCTTACATTTTTAACTTAGCTAGTCAGTATCACGGACGAACCTTGCACATTCAGTGGACGATTTATCTAGCTACGAGACGAGAGCCGGCCGAAGTGGCCATGCGGTTAAAGGCGCTGCAGTCTGGAACCGCAAGACCGCTACGGTCGCAGGTTCGAATCCTGCCTCGGGCATGGATGTTTGTGATGTCCTTAGGTTAGTTAGGTTTAACTAGTTCTAAGTTCTAGGGGACTAATGACCTCAGCAGTTGAGTCCCATAGTGCTCAGAGCCATTTGAACCATTTTGAACGAGACGAGATGTCCAAAATGTGTGTGAAATCTTATGGGACTTAACTGCTAAGGTCATCAGTCCCTAAGTTGACACACTACTTAACCTAAATTATTCTAAGGACAAACACACACACCCATGCCCGAGGGAGGACGTGAATCTCCGCCGGGACCAGCCGCACATTCCATGACTGCAGCGCCTGAGACCGCACGGCTAATCCCGCGCGGCGAGACGAGATGCGGCAAGCAAAACATCGTCCAGTGTGCTAACTTAAGTAGCATTAGTTGATTGTTCCGTCGTTTCATGATAGTATATTCTACACGTTATGAATGGAAATACACACCAAACTGGTGTAACATTCTATTTATGTTTCTCCCTGATGATGGCATCATAGCCGGAAACCAGTTTGAAATAAATAATACGCTAGTGTTGTGTATGTTTTCATTCAAATTGTGATCAGCTAATGATGTAACATAGCACAATTACGATCACTTCATTGTCAGTGTAAGTAGGCACAAAATTAAGACGCCTCCCTTTCGCGTAGTGAGTCTGCCTGAGCTTTCAGCTGGAAATACAGAGGCCTTAGGTCAAATCAAGATTCCTCCTTTCATGATAACGAGGTGTGTTGTTAAGTACTCAAGTCTAATACTGCAACTTGCTTTCTGAAAATTGTGCTTTCTTAAAACCTAATCTGATGCTATTTCATCGGCTTCTCTGCTATGGTACAAAATGTGACACGCGAGGTTGCTACTGATGTTTTTGGGTCATAAGAAGAAATTTAGAGGTGTGGTAGTAGAGATGTTGCATTGCAACTGCCAGTGGAACATCGTACACGTGGCGTGGAGAGGAATGTTTTCTGAGAGTATGTTAGTAATTAGATTCTTTAAAAAATGGTCTTAATTCCTTCTTGAATGATAACAGAGGTGGACGCAGCTCTTGTTACCCTGAAATAAAGAACAAAGGGCGACTTAATGGCTTATGCGAGCAAATATTCGGAAAACTGGGAAGAAGCTCCTAATGGAGAGAAAGTAAACTCATTTATACGGATGAATGAGAAAGAAACGTCCCGAATTTTTTTTGAGGAGCCGTAGCAGTTTCCCATTCAGCTTCGTTAAAACCGTTGTCTGTGAAGGAAAGTTCTTGCAGAAACGTTTCTTTCGCCAAGGTCGTTTGATGTAACTTTTCTGCGCTGTATTTTCACAGAAAAACCACTACCTTCTACCCGTTACAAGCTTAGGAATAACAAAGCTAAAACACACACACACAGACAGACAGAGAGAGAGAGAGAGACAGGTACACATACACAGGGAGACAGGGAGAGATGGGGAAAGGGAGAGTTTCACGTGGGTACGTACGATGGATGAAGAAGGACTAATTTCTAAAGGGTACGGCTGAAATAATATTCCCCAACATACTTAAATGTCTCTTAACTTACTCGTAGGGGTGTTTCCTTCTTCTGTATGAGATCGAAGTTTGCTAAAACTTGCCTCAGAAATCAATGCATCAGCAATATAAAATGTTTTTGATGGTCCCATAGCGTCAGTATCAGTAAGAACGATAGACGGCGCCGCTGAAGCCACCTTAATGCATTGTTTCCATTTCACGGTAACTTACATCGCTTCAGTGCCCTTGTAGCAACAAGCTTAATACGATTTTCTGTATCATCGATCTACTATGTGTACCTCTCGTAGCCGGCCGGTGTGACCGAGCGGTTCTAGGCGCTTCAGTCTGGAACCGCGCGACCGCTACGGTCGCAGGTTCGAACCCTGCCTCGGGTATGGATGTGTCTGATGTCCTTAGGTTAGTTAGGTTTAAGAAGTTCTAAGTTCTAGGGGACTGATGACCTCAGATGTTAAAGCCCATATTGCTCAGAGCCATTTTTTTTTTTTTGTACCTCGTTTCCGAAAACCGCCACCATCATTTGCTGAAGTCAGCAGTAAGTGTGAAACTTAGATTAAAACTGTGTGCCGAACCGAGACTCGAAGTCGAGACATTTGCCTTTTTTGGGCAAGTTCAAAATGGTTCAAATGGCTCTGAGCACTATGGGACTTAACATCTGAGGTCATCAGTCGCCTAGAACTTAGAACTACTTAAACTAACTAACCTAAGGACATCACAAACATCCATGCCCGAGGCAGGATTCGAACCTGCGACCGTAGCAATGGCTCTGAGCACTATGGGACTCAACTGCTGAGGTTATTAGTCCCCTAGAACTTATAACTAGTTAAACCTAACTAACCTAAGGACATCACACACATCCATGCCCGAGGCAGGATTCGAACCTGCGACCGTAGCGGTCTCGCGGTTCCGGACTGATGCGCCTAGAACCGCACGGCCACCGTGGCCGGCTTGGGCAAGTGCTCTACCAATTGAGCTACCCAAGCACAACTGACAACCCGCCCCCATAGCTCAATTCTGGCAGTACATCGTTTCCCACCTTCCAAACTTCATTCTGGGAACGATAAGCGTATTTGTTGTTTTATTTTAAACTGTTTTTATATATAGCACAGCCACCAAAATTATGTCCTATAGTCAAAAACACATTTAGTTAGTTACTGTTTTGACGTGAAAACATCTATTGATTCGTCTGTCTAACTGTCTAGCGTGGCAAATTACCGTCAGATTTAAATCTTAAATAACTACGAGGAGAATGCCTGAACAATGATAGAGATCACACGGACAGATCACGTACATACGTTTTTGTCGCGCAGTATTTGTTTTACCTTTGACGTCAACGTATCATATTAAGTGTCTGCGCGTGACTGGTACGAATTGTCTTCTGTTAAGCTATACCGTAGGTGCAGCGTGGAAACGCGTTTAGCTAAGACACTTATTTGGTTGTCACGGTCAAGAGCTGGCCACTTTTTCAGTAAAGAGATTTGTTTGACAATAGCGTGGATAAACACGTGCTCATAGCTCTTGAGGCATGAATTTTAGCCGGCCGGTGTGGCCGTGCGGTTCTAGGCACTTCAGTCTGGAACCGCGTGACCGCTACGGTCGCAGGTTCGAATCCTGCCTCGGGCGTGGATGTGTGTGATGTCCTTAGGTTAGTTAGGTTTAAGTAGATCTAAGTTCTAGGGGACTGATGACCTCAGATATTAAGTCCCATAGTGGTCAGAGCCATTTGAACCATGAATTTTAGAGCTCACATTGATACCTTCACCCTTCTCCATCATCCCTGAAAGTTTGTAACATCATCACGGAATGTAACGGAGAAAGGTGTCGCGGAATAGAGAGCCGCAGTACATTTCTGCACAAACGTGTCGTAGATCATATGACAGAAGTCGACAAACGAGTCGAGTTGAAGAATACTGTGGAAACAGCACTACATTAGTAGAATGGTTCAAATGGCTCTGAGCACTATGGGACTTAACTTCTGAGGTCATCAGTCCCCTAGAACTTAGAACTACTTAATCCTAATTAACCTAAGGACATCACACACACCCATGCCCGAGGCAGGATTCGAACCTGTGACCGTAGCGGTCGCGCGGTTCCAGACTATAGCGCCTACATTAGTAGACACTATCGTGTTGGAAATAGAGAGTTACTGTTGTTCATCGCTTTCCGTGTTGATATATAAGCACCACCATTCTGGCCACAGACAAGAGAATAGGGCCCGACCGATTTCCGGGTCATCTGTCAGGCAAAGGTGTCATGTGGGCGCAGTATGAGGGGGGGGGGGGGGGGGGATTTAGCCCACCGCACTCAAGGGCACTCTCGGGTTAGCAGACCTGGTACCACTACCACACGGACTTCTTCAACTGGCATCACGAGACTGAGTGCTGCTCAGTCCTAGACTCAAGGAAAAATCTCTGGTTGCATTTTCTCATATTGAGAAATCTGAGGGAGCGACCTGTTTTACTTAGTAAAAGCTTTTAAAACCAAGGCCGCGTAAGTATTTCTTTTTTTACAATAACCGGATTCGACAGTCGTTGCTGTCATGCACACATCTTCAATTTTCTTTTTATGAAACGTGTTAATTCTGTGCTGAAACGTCACGTGAAGTCATGTTCGCTGATAAAATTTAGTACATTGTACAAAAGGTTTCTCGTAAATAAAACTTGAAATTGAAATTTGTGGTAAGGTCTTATGGGACCAAACTGCTTAGGTCATCGGTCCCTAACCTTACGCACTACTTAATTTAACTTAAACTAACTTACGCTAAGGACGACACACACACACATGCCCGAGGGAGGACTCGACCTCCGACGGAGAAAGCCGCGCAGACCGTGACAAGACGCCTGAGACCGCGTGACTACACCGCGCGGCCAATGAAACATGTAAATTCAACACGGGCCTTATTCACATGGCCATATACACGCATATAGCGCGCACAGAGGATTGTTTTGTCGGTCGTAGCAATCATCTGTGAGATCTAAATTTATGGATGTGGCCATTTGCAAGACGTTTTTTTTTTTATTTTAAATGTTTTAATTTTGAAAAACCTGGGTATAATGTAGCACATTATACACAGACTTGTCAAAAATAAAACATCCATATGTATAGCTCGCGCAGATGAGGATAAATTGTGCTACATTTTATTTAGTAACATGACAACTTGGTGTTACTTTCCATCTCAGACTGAACACGTTTTTTTGAAGATGTGTTGATGATAACAACGTCTATCGATACTGGTTGTTGCAAATAAAGAAATATTTATGCGATCTTTGGTTTAGAAAGTTTTCACCAAAAATCTCTGGCAGTACGGGAATGGAACGTCTACGCATACATTAAGCTTACAGGTTAATATTCCGAGTGTGCACTCTACGTTGTGATATAGATCTTATCCCACAAGAATTTTACTATATTATTTGAAAAATAATTACATGTGCCTATACTTCCCCACAAGAATTTTGCTTTGGTGTATCAGGTGTTGTAAAACAAATGACTTATTTGCATTCAATAACACTTCCACTGTCTCGAGGCTTTTCACTCCAGTGAATAGATTGTCAGAGCCTTTTATAACTGTTCATTTCAATCTCTTTCGTGCGAAAGGACATTTCAAAAAAATACAAGATTATTAAGAGAGAATCAGGGAGAAAGTCACAGGAAATTACTCTGTTTCTTCGGCAGAGAACATGGGCATTATGAAAGGCAGTTCGTCTGTAGAATTTCGTTAAGAATTTTTTTTTCAGTAAGGGAGAAATTCAGTTCAGGTAGTTCAGAAAGGAAATGAAAGTACAAAGAAGGTCTGTTACTGAAAATAATTTGATAAATTACCATTTTTGTCATGTCTCTTTCAGAAGTAAAGAAAATGTTATGAGCATCATGAGGACCTGACCGAATTCAAAGAGTGTCTAATTTTTGGTCTCCATTTGGATGGCAGGTCGAATCGTACAATACTCAGATATGTTAGGTATTCGGATGCGATAGTAGCCCGATGTCAGGCTGCTTGGAAACGTGATTGCAGGCATAATCATCTCCAATGTTCCGGTCGACAGCGTCTGGCCACAAGAAGAGAAGATCGCCGTGCTGTACACCAGGCACGTTATAACTCCCTCACACCCACGCCTGCCATTCAGGAGTAAGAGGCTGACACCTTACAGCATTCTATGTCATCCCGAGCCATTGATTGGAGACTAGCAGCAGCAGGAATAGGGTACTACCGTCCCATGCGTACGTTGATATTAACGTCACATCACAAACTACTGAATCTGTGATAGTGCTGCAACCAGGAAGCACGGAGTGCTGATGAAAGGCGTCGGATTGTGTTCATTGATGAATCATGATTCCGCACTATCTCGGATTACCATTTTCGCAGCGTATGGCGGCGCGTCGGAAGAGGTCCCGTTCTTCTGTTTCTGACCATAATATTAATACATGAACACGGAAATTTAAGTACCGACTCTTAACATTAATTGTACAAGAAGGCGAATGATGCTTATATAATTCGAAAAGTACATTGCTACACATGTGCACAGAGAAAAAATAACGTGTGTATGTAGCCTTTAGGAGTGCGAAAAGGTAGTAGAAGCTTTCAGATGCATAACACTGGTGTGACATTCTCTATCACGCACTAAAATCTGCAATACCTGAAGATCGAAGACTGAAGAACTACCAACCTCTGCCCTGCGCACTAATCAGGTGCTATGGTAGTGGAAATGCCGTGTGGCAAGGGCCTCCCGTCGGGTAGACCGTTCGCCTGGTGCAAGTCTTTCGAGTTGACGCCACTTCGGCGACTTTCGTGTCGATGGACATCAAATGATGATGATAAGGACAACACAACACCCAGTCCCTGAGCGCAGAAAATCTCCGACCCAGCCGGGAATCGTACCGGGCCGTTAGGTATGACATTCCGTCACGCTGACCACTCAGCTACCACAGGCGGACAGGTGATATGGCAGAAATGACACACGGAAGTGGGGCTTTCATTTTTACATGGTTTATTTGCAGTAAAACATGCATACCGGACAGCAGCATTGCACCAATTGCTAGGTTGATGATGCTGTAAGAAGTGAAAATCGAGATATGGTAGAAAAGATGTCTGAAAATAACGAATATTGGCATCGTTATTTCCCTAACTTTTCTGTAAGAGTAACTGTGTGGTCATTTGCCACTATTAACATAAAATTTGAAGTGAGTTCCTAATTTTTTTCCTTTTTCATTTTGAATAACAACGACTTCCGACCTCCCTTATTATGCGGAAACTATATTTGTTTTGGGATATGCTTAGAAGGAGAATGCAGAGGGGTCCGAGTGAAAGACGCACTGCAAGACACACAGTAGTAATCTGGACATTTATAATGGTAATGCATCTGTTTCATTAAGCGATCATAATACTAATACGTAAGAACCCAAAATTGTAGCATTGATTTTTAAAATTAACTATATAAGGAGGCCAATGAAACTTACCTAATTCCAAAGGAACTTTGCCGCAGATGTGCACAAAAGGAAAAAAAAAATCATGTATATATATAGCCATTAAGAGAGACACGCACAGTCATGAGAAAGGTTTTCCTTTCTCTGACATTGCTACCAACTTCCACAAAACGTAACGATCAAGTGCTATAGTAGAAACGGCACACAAAAGTAACAACGTTTCGTGAAGGTGCATTTTAGGGACGTCCATGTTTAAATATTGCAGATAATTCATCTACAGTAACACACGTATCAGGACAGGTACAGTGCAGCGACTGCTATGTCGTTGATGTTGTGAACATTGCAAACCAAACGTAGTGACGAAGCTGTCGGGTACAACAAACGTTGTTCATTGACGTCGCTTCTTCACTTACTTTGGTCTAAGACTACACGAAACTAACTCTGTTCGTTTGTCGCCATCACCACAAAATGTAGAGTGTTCCTGATTTTCAATACTTTCATTCTGTGTAGCGACAACGTCCTTGTATTGTATTTTATTGAACTGTGGACCTAGAAACGACGGAGAGGCTTCGTCCCCGCCGTAGCCCTCAGTGGTTGACAACCCCACAGCAGGCTACAGCAGTCCACTCACCCCACCGCCGCCCCACACCGAACCCAGGGTTATTGTGCGGTTCGGCCCCCAGTGGATCTGCTGGGAACGTCTCACACCACACGAGTGTAACCCCAAATGTTTGCGTGGCAGAGTAATTATGGTGCACGCGTACTTGGAGACAGTGTTCGCGCAGCAATCCCCGACGTAGTGTAACTGAGGCGGAATAAGGGGAACCAGTCCGAAGTCGCCGAGGCAGATGGAAAACCGTTTTAAAAACCATCCACAGACTGGCCGGCACACGGGACCTCGACACTAATCCACCGGGGGGATTCGTGCCGGGGTCCTGCAAGTCTTCCCGCCCCGAAAGCAGTGTGTTAAACCCCACGACGAACTGGGCGGGTACAACGTCCTTTATTATAAGGTCACTATATTTGTTTTAGGCTATGCCCCGAAGAAGAATATTAACGGACGCACTGAAAGAAAAAGATCTAGAGGGACAAAGTGTAGAGAAAGTAATAGGAATAATGCAGATGTTGATAATTCTATTGTCGTTCTGAGAGATATATTTAAATATGTACTGAACATAATTTCAAATAATTTGGAAATTTTAATAGCGGTTTCATGCATTTACAAAGCAGATATTGTAATGCCTAGCATTTCCATCTGAAGTGACTTTACGCTTTAGAACAGCATTCACTTTATGTTGTCCTAAGGGAAAAATTAATCTGCCGCGATTAACACAAAATTTATTTTTCGATGCAGTGTATCAAAGACTCCCTTGAAATGATCGAACAATTGAAAATAAGGAGTTATTTCTGCAATACAAGTAGTTATAATGTGTTGTTTGCCACGGATCAGTTCTGCGGTTAAAATTTCAGACACTTTGAGATACATGACAGATGAAGTCCACCGAAGCAGCTGATCGAATTTCAACCACAGGCGTTCCTAGTTATTATTACTCTGCCAGCAGTTCTGATGTCATCTCTCCCACTGGCAGTAAGCCAGTTATAATGGTTGCGTGTAAAGCTTGTTCCAGCAGAGGATACAGCGGCTCTATGACGCCCTTCCCAACCGGATCAGTGCACGCATCCAGGTCAGAGAAGGTGCACCGTCATACTGATAGGTGGGCTCATACTGCCAAGCTCTTTGTGAAGTCGCTTTTGAAATCACCTTAATAATATCACCCACCCTCTCAACCAGTGGAGTTTCACTTCTTTTCCTCCTCACATCTTGGATGGCTCACTTTTCTTGTCAGGCGGTGTAGCTCAAATATTGTATCCCACAGTTGTTTCCATTCCGTCATGAATATTACTGCCGTTTCACGTGTAAATTAGTAGGTCCACGTCCTTGATAACTTCAGCACACAAAGATCGAGTTGATTGGTTGTATAGCACAACAAATATGCAAGAGGACCATAGAAACCGAATAGTCGGTCTACAAGTGTTATTTTTTCTGAATTAACGTTTCTTGCCTGGAAATCGGATAAATATTTCCAAAATGTCTTCGCTGCAGAAATAGCTTTTCGTACAGTTGCGATTACGTAGAAGTTGCAGCCCGGCAAGCATTTCCCGTAGTGATTGGGACCGGGCTATTTCCCGCTGGAGCAGACGCGGCAGTCTGGCATCGGGTCCTTCCGCTGGCGAGCTTAACAGCCTCCCAGGACGAGCTACTTCGCATCGATTTATGGCGCTGGTGATTGCGCCGTAACAAAGTTGGTCCCGGAACACCAGCTTTGCGCTCATCTCGCCGGGACACGTAAACACCAAACCCCGCAGCTAAGTCTGCGTCACGCGGTGCCGCAGTCCAGTCACACGCCTTCATTACCACTCTATGAGCTCAGTAATACTACGTCATACATAAACTGTTCTCCCACCTCCACTGTAGACTGGTGTTTCACCCGCGTGAGATATTCTACAAGAGGCGCTTCTCAACAGGCAGTTTCCCTTACCTAGAACACAATGACGAAAGACAGTAACCAGAAAATTATAATTTAAGAGTAATGAAGAAAGATGATACTCATAAACATTTTTTGGAAGGGTGAGGAAAGCAATGTAACCATAACAAATCTGCCAAACATATTGTTAACAACGTTATGATTGCAGAAAGACACATAAAAACATATCTGCACTAGGAAATCTCTTGCACAACAGCAGAACAATTATAATAATTTAGCACTGAGTACCTCACGTGCCTCATGAAGTAGTAGTGGATATCGGAACTTACCAAAAATTCATCAGTTAGGGCACCATGATATAGGCAATGTCGTGCCTGAATAGGAAGTGTGGGCGAACAACATTCCATTAGAACTACTGATAGCCTTGGGAGAGCCGACCCTGACAAAACTCTTCCATCTGGTGAGCAAGATGTATGAGACAGGCGAAATACCATCAGACTTCAAGAAGAATATAATAATTCCAACCCAAAGGAAGCAGGTGTTTACAGATGTGAAAATTACCGAAGTTTAATAAGCCACGGCTGCAAAATACTAACACGAATTCTTTACAGGCGAATGGAAAAAGTGATAGAAGCCAACCTCGGGGAAGATCAGTTCGGATTCCGTAGAAATGTTGGAACACGTGAGGCAATACTGACCCTACGACTTATCTTAGAAAATAGATTAAGGAAAGGCAAACCTACGTTTCTACCATTTGTAGGCTTAGAGAAAGATTTTGACAATCTTGACTGGAATACTCTCTTTCAAATTCTGAAGGTGGCAGGGGTAAAATACAGGGAGCGAAAGGCTATTTACAATTTGTACAGAAACCAGATGCCAGTTATAAGAGTCGAGGGGCATGAAAGGGAACCAGTGGTTGGGAAGGAAGTGAGACAGGCTTATAGCCTATCCCCGATGTTATTCAATCTGTATATTGAGCAAGCAGTAAAGGAAACAAAAGAAAAACTTGGAGTAGGTATTAAAATCCATGGAGAAGAAGTAAAAACTTTGAGGTTCGCCGATGTCTTTGTGATTCTGTCAGAGATAGCAAAGGACCTGGAAGAGCAGCTGAACGGAATGGACAGTGTCTTGAAAGGAGGATATAAGATGAACATCAACAAAAGCAAAATGAGGATAATGGAATGTATTCGAATTAAATCGGGCGATGCTGGGGGAATTAGATTAGGAAATGAGACGCTTAAAGTAGTAAATGAGTTTTGCTATTTGGGAAGCAAAATAACTGATGATGGTCGAAGTAGAGAGGATATAAAATGTAGACTGGCAATGGCAAGGAAAGCGTTTCTGAATAAGAGAATTTGTTAACATCGAGTATAGATTTAAGTGTCAGGAAGTCTATTCTAAAAGTATTTATATGGTATGTAGCCATGTATGGAAGTGAAACGTGGACGATAAATAGTTTGGACAAGAAGAGAATAGAAGCTTTCGAAATGTGGTGCTACAGAAGAATGCTGAAGATTAGATGGGTACATCACATAACTAATGAGGAGGTATTGAATAGAATTGGGGAGTAGAAAATTTGTGGTACATCTTGACTTGAAGAAGGAATCGGTTGGTAGGGCGTATTCTGAGGCATCAATGGATCAGCAATTTAGTGTTGGTGGGCAGCACGGATGGTAAAAGTCGTAGAGGGAGACCGAGAGATGAATATACTAAGCAGATTCAGAAGGATGTAGGCTGCAGTAGGTACTGGGAGATGAAGAAGCTTGCACAGGATAGAATAGCATGGAGAGCTGCGTCAAAACATTCTCTGGACTGAAGACTACAACAACAACATACAGTACCATAACTCTTTACTTCATTTTACAGGCTGGTTCCCTTACCTAGAATGGTTCAAATGGCTCTGAGAACTACGGGACTTAACTTCTAAGATCATCAGTCCTCTAGAACTTAGAACTACATAGACCTAACTAACCTAAGGACATCACACACATCCATGCCCGAGGCAGGATTCGAACCTGCGACCATAGCGGTCGCGCGGTTCCGGTTGTAGCGCCTAGAATCGATCGGCCCGTAACCTAGAACACAATGACAAAGGTTAGTAACCCAAAATCATAATTTAAGAATAATGAAGGAAGGAGATATTCATAAACATTTTTTTGGAAGGGTGAGGAAAGCAGTCTAACCACAAGAATTCTGCCAAACCAGGTTAAAGAAAGTATCATCACCAACACATACCACTTGTTTTATATTTTTACATCCATTTAGTTCACCGCTTTTTCCTTATCCTAGGCTTGCGTTTTCGAAATGATTTTCTCTGCATTCTGGCGTATTTTGACGTGACTTTCGACCTCTTGGACGGTTGAATATTTCTTTTACGACTGGAGGGCGTTGGGTTGTCTACTGGTTATCGCTTGAAAGTATGTTCTGAAATAAATGTGAGTACATAATTTGACTATATAGTTTCGTATAAAGTTCAACTGCATTTTAACCAAAGCAGGTCAGCTTTCAGCATCTCCAAAAAGACATCCCAAGGGATGAAAGCTACCGAATAAATTTTGGCCAAGAACTTCCCATAAATTACTCCTTCAAGGTACACATTAAATTCAGTCCTGGTAAGAACACAATAAGAATAATAAACTAAAGACCATTTTTTATCTCCTTCCCAGTGTGACAGTTCAATGTAAGTCATTTACTTATTGCTTTATTCATTCTGAAAAGTAAGTCTCATGTATCTGCCTAGTAACCATATGTAAAATTTACGATATGTCTACATTTGAGAGAAAAAAGAAAAAAAATATCATTTTACTGACCTTCACGGTAGCTCAGTTATCATTTTGTGTATTCTTGTCAGTCGCTACCCCACAAGATACATAAGTACGTATGTAAAATTTTAAAACGATCATTGCATGCCTTTAAAACAAAAGAAACGAACTAGTGTGACTCATTCCGGCTGATAAGCCAACACCTTCCCTATCAGACTTCGCAGCTTTTAGCTGAGCGGGCCAACCTGGTGGTGGCGTAATTCTGCTGTGTCGGCCGGAAAAGTGCTGATGCGACGTGTCGGAACCTACCAACCCGGTGCAGTAGAATTTTTATCTCAAGCCGCCATACAGGGGCCCTTCTATGCGACTGGAGTCGCCGCCTTATCAAAATAGGACCGGGACGAATGAGTATAAATAATAATAAAACGGCAGCGCAGTCAGCTGCTGCCCACGTCCATAGGTCAGGTCATCATGTCCATCCCGGAAGTAACAGCTGGCGTGGACTGTTTTGGTTTCGAGGGGCGGAGGGTGACAGCCGGGGGTGTGGGGGAGGGGGCGTGTTGCGAATCCACGTCCTCCTGTCCTGACGCTAGCTCACCTGCTCAAAATGATGTCACCATTTTTAATATCCCGCGTCTGTAAGGGACTGGAAACGATGTTCTTTATCGTGATACCATACCAGAGGTTGCAGTGATGTCGACATTCTGTTCCACCCACTGTGCATAGATTTTCCGTAACTTCAGATGTTCTGTCATGATGGCGTGAGCGGTACCGTGACTGATGCTCGACATGAGCCAAATGTCTTCCATTGTCCGCGGTCGGTCATTTCTGACGGCACCATCCACAGCTGCAATGACAACAGTAATGGTACGATGACCCTGTCTTGGCCGACTGCTGTCTTTCAATGACAGCCTACCTTCCCGAATCTCATTCCTAGTAGACACAAGTACATGTGACATACTGTGTTCAGCATACGCAACAAACAATCGCTCGTGAATTTCGCTTCCTGACACATCTTGCACGCTCGAAAACCGCACTACACCTCGCTCTTCCTCTTCACCAGCCTCCATAGCGAAGTCGGAATTACACATGACTCCCTAATAACACGTCAAGCAAATTTAACAAAAAACTGGCACAGTTAGGGTGTTCTTTCCTGATACTCAATAGAGGGAAGTTCTACATTATAGACATACGTACACACACACACACACACATATATATATATATATATATATATATATATATAAACACCTGCGTTATCAAACGTCGGCCCCATGCTCGTTACATAGTCTCGTTTTCATTTGACTGCCCCTCAAAAAAATGTGTACTAAATAAGTGAAATTTCGAAGTTACAGAGACACAAATACTGGTCCTCTTTTTCGGAATTACATGACACTTCAATAAAATATGGAAAGAAATATACCACATTAGTATTCCAGTATTCACACATCATACCAAGTTAAGCAGTAGCAAATTCTACATTTATGTGGCGATAGTGTACCAATTAGTTTATAATAACGAAACACGTGTTGTGGCAAAAATTCGAAATTTCTCCTATTTGCACAAGTTAATTTAAAATACCTTCATAAAATATAAGTACCGGTTGATTATAACTAAACTTTTCCAATTTAAGACGTTATAACACGGAAACTAATTACCGTACGACTGCCAAACTTGGTAGCATTAATGTCTATAATATTGGGTGCATGATTTCCATGCGTTACAGCCACCAGGTGTTGTCATCAGTCATCGCGATTCATAGTCACAGTGCACTTGTTGACGTGTCAACATGAGCTTGGACAAAAGAAGCAGACAGTATTGGTGAAGCTCTTTCATCAAAAGAACAGTGATGCTGCAGCTGCACATCGAGAATATCGCCGGCTGAAAGGATTACGGAAGGGTCTCCTTTCCCCACTTGCTGTACAGGGCATGGTGAAGAATTTCGAATCAACTGGAGACCTGGGCGTGTCTCCGTGAACATGCCGACGACCGGTTGCACCGCAAGCGGTTAATCAAATATTTGTTGCTATGGTTGACAACGCTGCGCGCAATTCCCAATCGTCAGGAAGTGCGCGTGCTGTGTCACGACAGTTGAACATCATGTGGTCCACTGTACGGAAGGTGCTTCGGACCATTCTCATATGGCACCAGTACAAGATCCATATTGTACAGCAGCTTGCACCACAGGACGCAATGTTGATAGTAAGCAAACGGTTCTGCAAGGCAGGTTTAAGACACCACGCACAGACGAGGAAGCATGACATGGCGCACATTATAAACAATTGTGAAGACGGTTGTGAAGTAATCAGGCACTGCATAGGGCTCTGATGTGCAATTACCAGCCGGCCGCGGTGGTCTCGCGGTTCTAGGCGCGCAGTCCGGAACCGTGGGACTGCTACGGTCGCAGGTTCGAATCCTGCCTCGGGCATGGATGTGTGTGATGTCTTTAGGTTAGTTAGGTTTAAGTAGTTCTAAGTTCTAGGGGACTGATAACCACAGCAGTTGAGTCCCATAGTGCTCAGCGCCATTTTTTGCAATTACCAACCTGTTGATTTCAGTTACAGCAGCGCTCTGCAACCTGTATGTGTGGGCGTAAGTGGGCTTGAAAAAGCTGGCGCTGTAATTATTAAGAAACACTCCACTCGTCCCCTCAGCTGGGCCACGTCAGAGGTATAAGGAAGGAGTATAAAGAAGGGATCACAGGGTCTCAAAGCTAGCTGTCGCACAACCATTCTGTTCACGTATGGAAACAAAGAGAATTACGATTGTTCAAGTTGCAGGCCACCCACGACGACCACCTGGTCCACAATGGACCATCTGGTAATGAATCTCGATGGCTAGCCAGCCCTCTGAATCAAGTGTCAAGCTCCATTGTAGAGATGCGCCTCAACTGTGGCAAGATGGGTCCAAAACTTGGCTCTGCATGGGTTCAGGAGGCAGGAGAGCGGCCAGCTTCCACTGTGTCGTGGTAGTAGAGTCTCAGTAGCTCCAGTCGCCAGTGCAGGGTGGCTCGGTCGGTGATTGAGGGCAGCCTCGAGACTGGGAGGCCGCGAGCTAACGCCCCTTCTGCGCCCTTGCAGACGGTCCCTTACAGTCCATGGGCTTGTAAGGTTGTTCATATGTGTTCCCCCACGTCCAGCACTAAGGTTTGGCGAGACAGTTGTTTTGATGAGATGGTGGATGAGGCAGTGACATTCGATGTGTCTCTGGAGGTATCAGCTCAGCACACTGCGGTGTGGTAAATGTAAATGTCGTGTGTCTAGGGCCTCCCGTCGGGTAGACCGTTCGCCGTGTGCAAGTCTTTCGATGAGGATGAAATGATGAAATGATGATGATTAGGACAGCACAACACCCAGTCCCTGAGCGGAGAAAATCGCTGACCCAGCCGGGAATCGAACTCGGGCCCTTATGGGTGACATTCTGACGCGCTGACCACTCATCAACCGGGGGCGGACTTGCGGTGTGGTGAGTCTAGTTTTATTTAAGTTGTTTTTTTTCTCTTTTGCTCTCGGTGTCAATCGTGTGAGTTAGGTTACGTGACATTTAGTGTTACTTTTGCGAAGCTGCAGGAACCCTTGAACTTACATTTATTTAGAGGTAATGGTGGGCATAATGTAGTGCCAGTGAGTTATCTATTTCGTAATTTGCCTGGACACAGTTTGACGTGTACGAGAGCTGTAGCGGCTACTTTTCCTGTGTGTAGAAGAACTGGTTCAAAAATGGTTCAAATAGCTCTGAGCACTATGCGACTTAACTTCTGAGGTCATCAGTCGCCTAGAACTTAGAACTACTTAAACCTAACTAACCTAAGGACATCACACAGATCCATGCCCGAGGCAGGATTCGAACGTGCGATCGTAGCGGTCGCTCGGTTCCAGACTGTAGCGCCTGAAGAACTGGTCATCTGGCTAGTAGCTGTACTGATTGTAGATTAATTTGAGATTCAATTCTTGTGTGCGGGATGGTTAAACGGGAGTGTGTGATATTTTTTAAACAATTGAATTAAGGTAAAAGTAGAACACGCCAAATGGTGGAAACACGTGCTACTATCACAACCGCAGAAGCGATTGCTGCCATGCATCAGCGAGTTCACTTATTAACAAAGGAACTGGATTACGAGAGGCAGAGAAATTTGTAACTTAAGCGAGAACTAGAAACTGGAAAAACGAGTCAGATTCAGCCGCAATTTGAGTCAGACGAAAATATGTCAGAACTGAAAGTACCTTCTGTTCCATTTGACCTGGCAGTGGTCGCATTAATTAACCTCTTCTCGGGCAAGGCAACGCAGTGTGTGACATTTTTTATCAAGCATGTTAGGGACAATGCGGAACTCCGCGGATGGTCAGACGAAGTAACCCTCCATGGTGCTAGTATTTTTGCAGGGAACGCCAAAGCATTCGATGTATACCAGGAGCCCTTCACTAGAACGTAAACGTTTCAAGAGTGGCCGCTGGACTGTGCTAGTGGTACCAAAAGAGTAATAATGCGCAGTTGTTCCGCGAACGAAGTACCTTTTCAATGGAGCGCAACGACTCTGTGGAGGCATTCTCGGATAGAATACATATATACAGACCCAGAATGCAGAAGCTAATAGCATGCTGTTGCAGGAGCTGGAAAATAT
The DNA here is from genome assembly GCF_023898315.1 of Schistocerca nitens. NCBI lineage: Eukaryota > Metazoa > Arthropoda > Insecta > Orthoptera > Acrididae > Schistocerca > Schistocerca nitens. The sequence goes on along the minus strand of NC_064615.1, from coordinate 695,726,272 downwards.
AGCAGTGGACGTTTTCCTACGTGGTATAGCCGCAGAGATGTCACGGAGGGTACGAATGAAAAATTCGGAGGACTTCGCGTCAGCGCTGAGGATTGCAAGACATACAGAGAAGGTGGATACTGCAACAAAGCAAACAGTTGACCACTGTGTGTTCGCTGGTGAAATCAGCTGTCATATATGTGGGCGGGAGGGCCATATAAGGAGACAATGTACACAACCGGAGTGCTGTGCTTGTGGCAGAGTGGGCCGCCGGGCATCTGATAGTGGAAGTAGGAAAGGTGGGAAGCACTGGCAAGGAAAGCAGATGTTAAACGCAAACGGGCTTGCGTCAACTATCAGAAAGCAGTTCCAGAGACTTAAAACTGTACAAGTTAGTGCACAGACGGAATGCTGCTTAGTGGGTTCGGTAAGTGTCAGGAAAGAGAGATTTTTTGTAGCCACAGGGGGGCATGTGTCCATTATCTGTCTGGACTTCGTGGAAAAGACGAGACAGGGACACCAAAGTACAGGTTATGTGACGTTGGCGATAATAGTGCTGAATCACTGACTACTGCAGTACCGAATGATGACTGACTGTTGACTGTTAGTGTTTAACGTCCCGTCGACAACGAGGTCATTAGAGACGGAGCGCAAGCTCGGGTTAGGGAAGGATTGGCAAGGAAATCGGCCGTGCCCTTTCAAAGGAACCATCCCGGCATTTGCCTGAAACGATTTAGGGAAATCACGGAAAACCTACATCAGGATGGCCGGAGACGGGATTGAACCGTCGTCCTCCCGAATGCGAGTCCAGTGTGCTAACCACTGCGCCACCTCGCTCGGTACCGAATGATGATGATGATGTTTGGTTTGTAAGGCGCTCAACTGTGCGTCAGTGCCTGTAAAAAGACCCAATTTTCACACTTTCAAATTTTTACACAATCCAATCCACACACTGTCACGAATGATAATGATTAGGATGAAATGATGAGAACAACACAGACACCCAGTCCCCGGGCATTTAGGCCGAGGATCGAACCCGAGACCCCGTCATCCAGCGGCAGTAACGCTAGTCAATAGACCACGAGCTGCGGACAGGTAGTACTGGAGATTTTGGTTGGGAATACTAAGTTCAGCTAACGCATGGAGGTATTGTCGTGTATAGGAAAAGGTTTTTCAGTGATTCTCGGGCTAGACCTTCTCGACAAACATCATGCTAAGTTTGACCTTTTTCAACACACAGTAGAACTCAGTGGGACTTCATTACAATGGGGGTAAACAGTTGCAACTCAGACAATGCCGCAAGGTTCACCTGTCATGAGGGGTGAGACCAACTGAATTGCGCATGTTTTCAGTAGAAATCGAAGCATAAAATACCAACATATTTGGGGAAAATAGTGTGGATTTCAGTGGATACCGATTTGCCAAGAGAAACATTACATGCTGTTCAACACTCTTAAGCAATGAAATGTAGAGTTGGGAAGATCGCAGTGTTTTGTCCGCAGGAGTTTGGTGCATGAGAATGACGTAAATGAGGAACAGATGGTTCCAGTTTGTGTGGATAACGTTGGCAGAGGGAAAGTGGCTCTGTCAAAGGATACAGTAATAGCCACTCTGGGAATCTTGAAAGATAAAGACTTCGATAGGTCGAGTCTAGAGGAAAGCAGCAAGCAAACCGTTGACATTGGAAGTAAAGTGGTTCACTTGAAGAGTAGTGACTGGAGGTCTACGGAAAACTTGTTGAGTTTTAGTGATTTAGTTTTTTACAGACGGAAGTTTACCAGTAATTCTGGTGACACAACATCATATACCGACAGTAGATAGCACACCAATTTATGGAAAGCCATACTGTATAGCAAGGAAACTTCAGCTATTAGTAGAAGATTTTATTGACCAACAACTATGGAATGGCATCATAGAACCGAATGATAGCCGCTGGCGTGCGAATATAGTGGTCGTACCAAAGAAGCTGGTGGGCTTAACAAGGAAATATAGATTTTGCTGTGACTTCAGATATCCAAATGCACGAACTATTTAGGATGCTTATCCAATTCCAAACGTCACAGAAACCTTAGATAATCTGGGACAGTGTCAATTCTCAGGACAAGGTACTTTCAAGTACAACTGGCGCATACGGATAGGCCAAAAATAGCATTTACAGCACTGTTTACCATTTTCATTACGAACGCATGGAGTTTGGAGTAAAGAACTCATCGACAAATTTTCAGCGTTTGTTGGATGGGGTACTGAGAGGATTAAATTCAAAAACTCGTATGGTGTATCAGGATGACATAAATGTAATTTCTAAGGATTTACGGGAACATGGGACGTTTGGAGGATGTCTTTGATGACTATGATCCATAGTTCTTGCGCAAACTCGAGTAAACTATCTGGGACACGTGATTAGTGAACGTCACGTACAGACCGATCCTCGTCTTATAGGCGCAGATCATAACGTTCCGACACCATAAAAATCTGAGCAGGTACAGTCGTTCAGCGGACTCCGTAATTATTATAGATGGTTCGTAAGGGATTTTGCAAAAATTCCAGAGCCTTGAACCAGCAGCTGAAATATGAGGCAAAATACCATTGGTCGCAGGGATGTCAACTGTCATTTCAAAAATTAAAGGAAATGTTAGTTTGATATCGAATATTAGTTTTTCCGGATTTCGAGAAAGAGTTTATCACTTCATGTCAGGCTTCAAATATTTCAGTCGGTTGTGCTTTGGGACAGATGGTGTATGGTCAAGAACATCCGCTAGCTTACACTTCGAGGCAGTAAAGCAATGTGAGGAGTAACTACTCAACGACTGAGATGTTAGCGATCGTGTATGGTATAAGATTTCGCTGTTACCTCTATGGTAGCAAGTTTAAGGTCAAGCCTCACTGATATGGCTGCTTCGTTTGAAAGATCCGGCTAGTAGGCTAACTCAGTGAGCGCTTAAGCTTAATGAATTAGAGTACTAGGTAATCCATAAGCCAGGAAGACGGCATGCAAGCACGGATGCATTAAGAGATATTGAGTAAGTTAAGGAAAAAAACGTGGAAGAGCGCCAGGAGGCACAGGCAATGGATAAGGAGTGCCATGCATGTAACTCACAGCCACATTTTGTTATTCATCAGGGTTTGCTGGACAGAACGACGAGGTGTGGACCACATGTGCGTTTCCAGCAGTTTTTGAGAAGGAAGTTTTGAAGAAAACTCATGACCATATGTTTTCAGGTCACGGATGGCGACGTGCGACGGATATATGAGTAGCAGAGCAGTTTTGGTGGAGGAAGAAGAAGCTAGAGGTGGAGCGGCATGTAAGGGATTGTGTCCCACGTGGGAAAAGGGGCGACATTGCGCATCAGAAAGTGCTGTTGTAATGGTAACTAGAAGTGTCCAATCCATCTTCTATATTGGAGATGGAAGTCCTCCGACTGTTTAACAAAACACCTGCAGGGAGTAGGTATGTTCACATGACCGTCGGTCAGTTCTCTCGATTTTTGACAACCGTACCGACGCCAGACCAGCGGGCCAGTACCGTGGCACAGGCGTTAGTAAACAACTAGATATTGCAGCTTGGGATACCTGATACTATAACTACGGACCAAGGTACGAACTTTGTCGCAGATTTAATGAAACGACTTCGCTGCGTTTAGCATATATGGGAGCTAAAGACGAGTTCATTTCATCCACAGATCAATGGGAGAACCCAACACGTGCACAAGACAATGCAAAAATGTTGAGTTATTGCGTTAATCCCAGGTACGATGATAGAAGCATCTATCTTCCTTTGTCTTATGCGCCTATAATTCGAAGGTCCATACTGCAATGGGCTTTAAGATGACGTCTCCGTATGACGTCTTGGCTTCCATATGAGGACAGTGTGGTGAGGCGGTAAGGATGTTTGCCAGAAGAATAAGGGAAATTCGGAGGAAAGTACAGGAGGTGAACACGAAGGTGTTAGAATGACAGGACCAGTCAAAGAGACGCATAGCGAAACTGCCTTATTAATGAGTGGGACAGTGGTGACGGTCACTAATCCGCATACACCGAAGAGAAAACAAAGAAATTTGGAACTAAGAAGGGAACCTACCCATCGCACCCCCCTCAGATTTAGTTATAAGTTGGCACAGTGGATAGGCCTTGAAAAACTGAACACAGATCAATCGAGAAAACAGGAAGAAGTTGTGTGGAACTATGAAAAAAATAAGCAAAATATACAAACTGAGTAGTCCATGCGAAGATAGGCAACATTAAGGATTATCCGAAACCAGGAGCGCCGTGGTCCCGTGGTTAGCGTGTGCAGCTGCGGAACGAGAGGTACTTGGTTCAAGTCTTACTTCGAGCGTAAAATTTTATTTTTTATTTTCAGACAATTATCAAAGTTCAGGCACTCACACATAATCAAATTCGCTCTCCAAAATTCCAGGACATGTTCAGATTTGCTTCGACATATGCAGGATTTGACGGTCTACACACGGAAAAATTTGAAAACGTTAAAAACATGTTTTGACAGAGCACAGGGAAAATTGTGTGACTGTGAAACTGTTGGATTCATTTGTTGCAGTTTATGTGACAAACGCTAATGTTTTCATCACTTTTTTGGGAGTAATTCTCACATCCACAAGAAAACCTAAATCGGGCAATGTAGAAGAATCTTTTTACCCATTCGCCAAGTGTACAAGTTAGGTGGGTCGACAACATATTCCTGTCATGTGACGCACATGCCCTCACCAGTGTCGTATAGAATATATCAGACGTGTTTTCCTGTGGAGCAATCGGTTGACCTATGACCTTGCGATTTCGGAGAGGCACCTCCTTTCGTCTACTAATCGCACGGTTTTGCGGTGCAGTCGCAAAACACAGACACTAAACTTATTACAGTGAACAGAGACGTCAATGAACGAATGGACAGATCATAATTTTGCGAAAATAAAGAAAAATTGTTCACTTGAGGGGAGACTTGAACCAAGGACCTCTCGTTTCGCAGCTGCACACGATAACCACGGTAACTTTTTTTTACGCTACCTTTTTTTTCCTTTTTTATTTTTTTATTTTTTATTTTATTTTATTTTATTTTTTTGTTTGTTTGTTTTACATCGTGGTCATCAGCGCCTGTAGAGGTTCCAGTCTTTCCATTTCCAATCTCGCCACTACCCGAATGATGATTAGATGATGAGGACAATACACACACCCAATCCCCGGGCGGAAAAAATCCCCGATCCGGCCGGGAATCGAACCCGGGACCCTTTAATGCAGAGGCAGCAGCGCTAGCCACTAGACCTTTCTTTTATTTTTTTATTTTTTTTAACTGTAAGGAACTGAAAACTAGTAAGTGCACTCTTTGCGTCGAGTTGGGGACGCACATAACTAAAACCATGCTAATAGTTGTAGAAAAAGGCATAAAGAAAGAGAACACAGTGCGGGGCGAAGGAAACCATTAAACAAAACTGAAGGGTGGAATCCATACCACCATTAACCAGTGCTACATCTTGCACCGGATTGGAAAACTAAAACTGCGAAGACCTTTTCGCACCGGGGACAAAAAGAGGAAATGGGGCAAATACTGCTACAGAGTGTGAGGGTTCACAACGAAACTCTCCATCTGCTCTATCATCCAGGTATGACTTCTCGTAATGATGAAAGTAGATCCCACGTTGTACCGTGTAGTGTTCTATCATCGTATTGTAATTTTAGTTTCTCTTACCCGTGATGTTCCAGCTACGTGGAGGGTCGTGGAACGGACTCCACAAAAAATTGGAAAAAATATTGTCGATACTTAGGGTTACGGAGGATCTTGCAATGTCGTTCCTGCAAATAGTTCCAAAAGTCTAAAGTGTCCTTAGTGCCGTCTTGAAACAAATAATGCAATGCATGTCCACGAAGCCACGTCATTGCATTAGTTTTAGTGCGTGGGTAATACGTTTCATCCGGGAATAAGATAGTCTTGGGGTCGATACGATTCGGCGTTACCCGAAGGAAGTATGCTGACATTTGCCTCACTAAGTGCCACACTGCCGCAGACCCACCACAGCTAAGACGGTGTTCATCGTTGTCTTGAACGCCACAGCTCGTGCACGTGGTTGAGTCTACCATGTGGATCGCATGTAGCCTTGATCTGGTCACCTGCTTACCGTTGACAGTGATATACCACATCGCCGTGACGTCAGTGTCCAGTGTACGTGGTGAATTGTCCTCCACACTACTCGCCAGTTGACGTTCGGGTGCTTCCTCTCCACGACGTTATCGGGTCGTCCACGTTGCAGGACCCTATAAACCGTCTTTGCCGTCGCCAGTTGAGTCGCTGGTAAGGCAAGTCGAACGTAACTGAGTTCGAGGTAAAAGACACCGATGTAGAAGAGCGAGAAGGGACGTGGTGTATCGGCACAGGCGGCAACAGGGAGGGCGGTGCTAGTTCTTCTATTAACAAACTGGCCAGACTGTCCGGACGGATCAACACTGGTGGGGTAAATTTCCCCCCGTGTCGTCCGACACGATGAGCAAGGAGTGTTCCTCACAGTCGTCCGCCCAGTCGCCATGAGACACCATCGGCTGTTGGTGGCTGTTAGTGGCTGCTGCGGCACTCGGCGCTGACTCCATCGGCTCTGCTGGCTGGGAATCGGCAGCAGTTGTCTGCTTGTGATCCTGCTGTGCTGTGGGGTCTGAGCGGCTGAAGCCGTCACCACGGCGATCTGTTGAGTTTGAAGTTACAGCGGCCTCTGTACCGCCGGTACCGTCGTCGGAATTTCCACAGTCCATGTCAGACGATCGCTGCAAACACTCGTCCGATGGAGCACGCCGCCGTCTCTTGTGTTTTCGCGGGGAAAGTTGTTTACGGATGTGTGTTTCAGTATCTGAATGTGGCTGGATTTCGTCAGCTGCTCCGGTGTCTGGAAGAAAAGCCGCTGTCGGCACAACCCGTGGGCCAATGTCCATCCTGGCATCCACGCCTTCTTGCAAGGTCGGTCGGTGATTATCTTCAGGTGGGGGCGCCGTTGTAGAGGCCGGATCCAGTACTGCAGAAGCCATTTTGGTCTCTCCATCGGGGGCGGCTATCGGACTAATGTCGTCAGCATCGGAAAAGGTTGCTGCCCGTCACCGTAGAAGGAGTCATAGATTCACCTGTCGGGATTTGGGTAAGTCGTCGTCGGAGACAATCCGACCGGACGTGCCCTACTTGGCCACAACCAGAGCAAGTGCGTGGCTGACCGTCATACATAATGATCGCCCTACATCCGCCGATGACAAGATATTACGGAACATGTTTGGTCAGTTCAATTTTAATCTATCGTACCCCGTTAAGAACGGGGTACGTTGTAAAGGTGGTCCAGTTTTCGGCCATTTGGCTGATCACTTTGCCGTAAGGCTGGAAAGCCGCGGTGACTACGTCCGGTGGTACTTCGAAAGGGAGTTCGAAGACGCGTATCATACGGAGGCCAAGCCCCGCGTGATCGATAGAGACCGCCCCAAAATGGTCATCAGAATGTTTGAATTTAAGATCAATCGCATGTGCGCTCACGATTCTGTTGCACACCTCGTCACTTACTAGCTTGACGTAGACAACACTGCTCGTGATAGAGAGATGGATACCAATTATGTCTCGCGGGTCAATTTTAACGTCGTCACGTAGAAAACGTTCCACTTCAAAAGCTCGCGGTCGTGCATGATCGGTTTGAAAACTGATCTTGATGGTGGTCTGTCTGTATGAATGTGCCATGTTGCGTCGGTAGTGATGGACTCTAAACTAGCGACAACGCAGTAGTAAACAACTACGGGCACTCGCGACCGCGCGGACGGGACGTAAACAAGACGTCCTCGCCGCAGCGCTGCGGAAAGCAGACTTGGACCTCGGAGCTCCTGAGTTCAGAGCATCCTTGGTGTTGACACCTATCTTCGCATGGACTACACATTTTGTATATTTTGCTTTTTTTTCATAGTTCCACACAACTTCTTCCTGGTTTCTCGATTGATCTGTGTTCAGTTTTCCAAGGCGTATCCACTGTGCCAACTTCTAACTATATCTGAGGGGGGTGCGATGGGGAGGTTCCCTTGTAAGTACTACGGATTTTACCGGGTCGTGGAAATGACCTCACCAGTCAACTTGAACATACAATTCCCCACTAAAACGTCTGTTATACACGTAACTCTCATAAAGGCATTTAAAGGAATGACAGACGAGATACTGCATCTATCGGAACTACACAGGAGGAGAAAGTTACAAGGGGCAAAAAGAAGAGTCCTGGAATTGGTGAGCAACGTAAGGGGTATGTGCGTCGTACAGTTTAAGTTCGCATAAGTAAGTTGTGGATTCTAATTTGTTGGGGAGTTTTCGGGTTAGTGTATCGAGAATTGTCTATTTTTATTTCCATACGGACATTTGTTTCTCTTTTGTGGGTTGTTAGATTTGGTCATGTTATTATTCTTGATATTCCTTTTATATGTTGTGCGGAAGGAGGGAACATTATGATCCAGTGGCCAGGTACGGACTGATATGTAAACATCTGAAGCGAGTTAGTTTCTGGGTTAAATGAATGGGACGAATTGTGGGAAGGAGCTTCTGCCAGTTCGAACATATTTCCAGCGGATGCGAGCATATTTGTTACACTCAGGATTCACGCCGGAAACTGTACGGTTCAGTTAGTACGAAGGAGGAAGGTTGGTAAGGAAAGTGGAATCATTATAAGTGTCATACCTTGTGAGCTAACCGGGAGAGACTTTCGGCTTCTGGCTACGCTCACGGGCTCAACTGCTACGACACTGTCACAGAATATGTTGTATCGGATGGAAGGATCTCAGACCCGTTCAAAGTTTAACCTATTTAAATAACACACTCAACCCATAAATTATGCAGTCATTGGACTAACAGAATAGAAGCAAGGGAGAATTTCGATGGAACAAATGTGACTGCATACACACAATACTCAAGACCTCTTTGACCAATGACACTTCACTCCAGTACGTTTTGACCTTCCTTCAGAGAAAGGAACACCAGCTCATAGGGGAGTCATGAAGCTCATGCGAGACGACATCCGTAGCCAAACAATTTCTTTGTACACGCAGCTACAAGTTGTTACTGTCAGTCTTTCTCTGCCCATTTGCAAATTTTTTCTTTGTAATAACTACATAATCCTGTCCTCTGATCTCCCCGCTCAGCTCCCTCACCCCTTTGTGCTACTCGGCGACTTCAAGGCCCACCATCCCATTTGGGGCTCTCTGAGAAGCTGCCCAGGTGGTTCTCTCCTGGCACACATTCTCAGCTAGCTTACTCTCATTTCTCTCAACATTGGTGAACCCACAGTTCTTTCAGACTCCACGCACACTTTCTCGCACCTGGATCTCTCGTTCTGCACTGCACAGCTTTTCCACCGTCTAGAGTGCACCATCCTCTCATACTCGAGCAACCGTTTCCTGTGCGTAATTCGTCTACTAACTCATATTCCATCTGTGTGAAACACTAACTTGCAGCTCTCTAAAGCCGATTGGAGCCTCTACTCTTCACTGGCAGCCTTCGAAGAACAACGTTTCCACAGCAGTGATGGTCATTTAGAGCACCTTACGAATGTTATACTTACCGCCTCAGAATATTCCGTAGCCCGAACCTCTTTCCTACTGCAACGTGTCCCAGTCTCCTGATCGACTAAGGAACGCCACAACACGGTTCGCGAGCGGAGAATATGGAATGATACACTACTGTTTTTACTATGTGGGAGCTCGAACATTCTCATCACGATCCTCCGCTCCAGGAGCGGACAACATTCAAATATTGCAGCACCAATCTCTTGACGGCAAGCACTTTCTCCTTCGTAAGCTTAATCGCTTCTGGACGGATGCCGCGTTTCCCTGTCGTTACCGTGAATCAAATGTAGGCCCCATGCCAAAGCCTGGTAGGGAAAATATCTTCCATCCAGCCTCCGCCTAATTTCCCTCACTAGCTGTGTCAGCAGGGTGATGGAATGCATGATCATTGGTGATCTGAGTCTCGGAATTTGCTTCCAAATGAACAATGTGGTTTTCGTAAGCCCCACACTGCAGTTTATCATCTCGTCACTCTTTCAACCCCCATTATGAACAATTATCTGCGGAAATGTCAGACTGTAGCTGTCTTTGATTTGGAGAATGCTTACGATGCCTGCTGGAGGACGGGAATCCTCCCTACAATGCCAACGTGGGGCTTCCAAGGCTTCATGCTCCTTTGTTATTCAGCTGATTCCAAGGTTAATGTGGGTTTGGCACTGTCGAACATTTCACCCTATCACAGACTGTGCCCCACATATCAGGCTCTCTTTTCCTCTACTGCAGCTCTCAACGGACCTGTTTACTTGAGCGACGATTTCAGTGATGTCTCGACCATCTTTACCCTGGAGCGTCAAAAGCGGCATTCACTTTTTCACTGAAAAAACTGTCAGATTTTCTGGTGGCGTAAGGAGTTTCTTCCACCGTCCTTACATGTGGGTCATGTTCCTCTTCAGTCTGTCGAAACAACCAAATTCTTTGGGCTCACGCTCGATAGGAAATTCTGTTGGCCTTCCCACGTATCTTACCCAGCAGCAAGCTGTACCCGATCTCTAAATATCATACGTGTTTCAAACAGTACCTCATGTGGAGCAGATCGAAAATTCCTCCTGCCCTTATACCAGTCCATTGTCCGCTCAAGAATGGATTATCGGGGTCCTGATTACTCATCTCTACCACCGTCTATTTTCCACCGTCTCAACACAGTCTACCATCAGGAATTACATCTCGCCACTAGTGCTTGCTACACTAGCCCAGTTATGAGTCTCTATGCAGACGCTACCGAACTACCATTGTCACAGCGACGTGATTTTTTCCTCAGCGATACACATGCCGTCTGTCCTCTATACCCAACCATCCATCCTATGCGTCATTTTTTGATGACTCCCTTGACCTACTTTTTTGTTGCCTCCCTGGGTTCACTTTCGTATACTGCTTCCTTGGCTTAACCTTACTTTACCTGCCACGTGAGAGCCCTCTACCGCTATGGTTTCGTGCAAAGGTCCGCATACGTCTTGGACTTAATTCGCTTCCCAAGGACACTACTCCAGATTCGCCCTATCGCTGTAAGTTTCTCGAACTTTGTGCGCGCATTGGAGACAGCACCTTCACTGATAGCTCTAACACCGACTGTGGTGTCGGAGGCGCCTTTGTCATTTGCAACAAACATTTTAGAATGGTTCAAATGGTTCTGAGCACTATGGGACTTAACATCTGAGGTCATCAGTCCCCTAGACTTAGGACTACTTAAACCTAACTAAGCTAAGGACAGTACACACATCCACGTCAGAGGCAGGATTCGAACCTGCCACCGTAGCAGCAGCGCGATTCCGGAATGAAATGCCTAGAACCGCTCGGCCACAACGGCCGGCAAACATTTTAGATATCGGCTTCTATACCAGTGCTTGGTTTCTATTTCATAGCTTTCCGCCGTGTATGAGGTGACATAGTACATCCGATGACACAGGCTTCTCATTTGTGTATTATGTTTCGATTGACTTAGTGGCCTGCAGAGCCTCTGTGTACTATACATTTACCACGCCCAAGTACAAAGAAGCAAGTGAAGCTGTTGATGGAGCCAACGTGATGTTCATGTGGGTCCCTGGTCGCGTCGGAGTGTCGGGGAATGTGGCTGATGATGGTGCTGCCAATGCTACTTTCCGGCTACCTAAGCCTTTTAGCTATTTGTTCCTTCAGATGATCTCTGTGTCGCTGCACATAAGAACATCGTACCCGAGCACTGGTCTTCTCAATATGTATAGCAAGGATAGAACCCAATGGGTGTAGGTGGTGCTGGTTTGAGACGGAATACGCCAAAACTTAGACGTCACTAAAAACATTCATTTAAATACGACCATTAGCACATTCCAAGAACATTTGAGCACTGTACTTGCTTCATTAAGCTAATTTTCATCCAGAAATTACCAAGCTTCTTTAGTACATTTAAAACACTGGGGCAAGTCAAACACAGCAACTAGTATATAACCAGTTCCGCTTATCTAGGCATTTACTGAAATGGAATATGCATAAAGCTCCAGTAACAACCATCCTACGTTCGCCTTTTTCTCTACCAAACTTCGTTAGTTACACTTTCTTCAGAAATTTTACGATTATTCAGATTCCTCAAAAACTTAAACAATTAACACTACGGGATAAACATTTATACCAGAGAATATTTCTTTCACATTTAGTTAAAGTAGTAACTCCCGGATCTTGTAGTCCTACAAACACGCTTACTCCCTCGCCTTACTGACAAAAAGTGACAAGGATTGAGGTAACGGCCACGGATTGTGACACCAGAATAATTCACAGCGCGCTTAGCATAGTAAAGAAATGGACGGACTGCCGCTCATAAACTAAGAATAAGTAAATAGATATATTTATCGACTGACAAGAAATTGTGAAACGGCCATACGCCACCAACAACTTTTAACAGGCAACTTGTCAATGCATTTTATCAAGAATTTAGCGTATGGTGTCAAGCCACACGATTACAAGCACTCTCTATCTCACACTCAGTGCTATGTGGGCTCAAAATTTAGCATGCATAAATACAACTTTTTAAACTAAACCAAACCAGGTATAAGAAAATGCCAAAAAGTAAACATCAATGAATACCACACTCCCACGCTGAGCCCATGCCTGAAGTTTAATGGCACAAGTCATCAAATACAGTTAGACTCGTGGCTATTCAGTTTTCTATGTCACATGTAAATTCAAAAATCCCAGAAACTCCGCAATTCCTATTCCATAGTCTAAGGCGCTGCAGTCATGGACTGTGCGGCTGATTCCGGCGGAGGTTCGAGTCCTCCCTCGGGCATGGGTGTGAGTGTTTGTCCTTAGGATAATTTAGGTTAAGTAGTGTGTAACCTTAGGGACTGATGACCTTAGCAGAGCAGTTAAGTCCCATAAGATTTCACACCCATTTGAACATGTTTTCCTATTTCATACCTCGTCACGGCACAGTCTCTCCTTTATTCCGGGCAATTTTTCGTTAATACTGACCAAAGGCATGCTGAAGATTCCACCACAGAACCACTGCTGTGCACCCGAATCCTCGACGAACACATCTTCTCCACTCGGTGGTCAAAACTCAAGACCGGAGTTCCGCCGCTGGCCACCGTAACGCCCTCGTTCAGGCGCGGACGGCGCAGACTCGTGCAGCAGAGGCGTGATGCTGTTCAGTCACTAACCTCGGCAGGATATATAAGAGGTGGTGCGGAGGGTGACGTTGATAGCGGGGAAGTAAACACCTCCGAACGACTTGGACCACTTCCTGCTGCCCCCCTCGTCTGGAGTAGACACTTTCAGCTCAGCTTTGTATTGAGCACTGTCGTTTCAGTTACCATCATTTGTTAAGAAGAGACCCCACATCACTCTTTGCTTGCTGGAAGCAACCATTGACCCAACGCCGATTTTATATTATCAGATGTTTTAACAGATACAGCAAGAATTGTAGATCGCGTTTTAATTTTTATTCGTCGTAGTAATCTAGCGAAGGAAATTTAACTTTTATTTTAGCATCCTCCACAAAGGGAAACTGATCTTTTTAGCGATCCCTTTCCTTCAGTCGATTAGGCTCCGAGTATTTCGATTTAAACTTCATCTGGTAACTGACCATTTAAAGTTACGACACGGGTGCCTATGACAGCTGTTTCCCACCCTAAGACAACAACATTACGACGCCTGAGGTCGGGGGATCACGACAGTAAGAACATGGAAACACGTTGCCAGTGTGTCTGTGTGTGTGTGTGTGTGGAATCGAATCTTATGGGACTTAACTGCTAAGGTCATCAGTCCCTAAGCTTACACACTACTTAACCTATATTATCCTAAGGACACACACACACACACACCCATGCCCGAGGGAGGACTCGAACCTCCGTCGGGACCAGCCGCACAGTCCACGACACACGTTCCCAGTAACATCCACCATTTTAAGCTATTGCTAACATCACAAAGCTACAAGTTTAACGGTTATCCTCTCAAGATAAGACAAGACAGACTGCATAAAACGTTTCAGTGAAACCTTTGCCTTATTTTTCTAAAGAACTGCACCAATTTAACAGTAAACCCAAACCGAATTGTTTCAACCAAATTACTTGTCGGTGATGTAACAGCGGTGCGTCAATCACTTACAAAGGTCCACTGGAAACTGCCCTATCTTCCTTTTACGGACGCATGTTCATCCTGATTCTCTAGTGAGGGAGCTAGACACTTATATCTCACGAAACGGGAGTTCCACCCTCTTTGACTGGCCAGTGTCTCTGGCTTTAGCCCAAACTGTGCTACGGTTATGTTGGCGCTACAAACCTACGACTCTATGGAAAACTCAAGACTGCACTGGAGCAGAATTCGTTTCATTCAGTATGCGGACACAAGCACACAGTGAAAAGGTGAGAAGTGGAGCGGACTGTATAATAGGAAAAAAAAGAAAAAGCACAACCGCACTGTCCTTTTGCCGTAGGCCAAGGGTTGATGTGGCAGCGAAACATGAACTATGAGAAGTTAGTCGCTGTCAGCACATCAATGCACAAGCTGCACTTATTATTCATGAAATAGGTCCTATTGACCCATTTCAATGTCTACACGTGCGGAAAACTTCCTTTATCTTAGAGTAGGTTAATTTTCTTCCCTTCGTTGGCCATGTTTTGTGCTAAATCTGTCACTTGATGTTAAGCTTTAGTGACCTGTTAGGCAAAGATGGACTTGCTTCAGTTTTATAAACGAAAAGCAGCCACAGGTATGCAGAATCGTATATTGAAATTTTCAGTTATTTGGTGCCATCAGCTACAGTTAGGACTGTATATCACTCATTGTTGAGCTCGGTGATGCTTTTAATATTATGAATGGATTCGATTTATGTTGGGTTATTTGTGTAAAAGGTGATTGACAGTAGTTTCTCAGAAAAGGATTGCCTCTTTAGATGAAAGTTATTCAGATCATGGCGTCTTCAAATACTTTTGTGGTAGTTATGGTATGATGTTATTTGGTGTTTATTTGTCCTTATTATTGGTTACGTGGAAATTTATTTTAATATTTGGCTCATATATTAATTTTTAATTGTAACAATTATTTAAGAAGATGTTCTTAATTATATTTACTTCTCCGATTTGGTCAGGCGGCTGTGATGGGATTACGTGGCTTCTGCTGAGCATTGCTCTCTGGGAAGGCATCTTCTGCTCATCTGAGTGAGATGATGTCTTATTGACTGTGACGTATATCGTTTTCCTATATGAATTTCGAAACAAACTTCTGTCAACTGTGAGACCTACTTGTGCCGAGATCCAGGACTCCCTGGTGTTCAGCGGCGAAGATTATATTCTGGTGCATTTTATGAATTTACTTTATAAAAATTTCAATTTCTTTCTTTTGTACAGGGAAATGAAATTCATTTTTCAGCATTGCTATCATAGTTTTGTAATAACACAAAAGTTAACAAATAAATAAACTCATATATTTCTGGTCAAGTTAAAGTTTTGTGGTAAAGAAAGTTGTTTTTAATTGTTTCTACTGATTACTTAAGAAAATTCATGTGTAGAAGTTAGTGATTTGAGAAACGAAAAATTTGGCACGCAAATGATTATCATCTTGCACAGGGAAGCTGGTGAATTCAACTATAGCCCAAAAAACGTCATACTGACGAAATATAGATGTATTACACCATCTGAAGATGGGTGAAAGCCGAAAGCGCTTAAAACACACACAAAAAAATTTTTGCCTGTATTTCTTTAAGTGATACAGTCCACAGTCATCGATATCAAATACAATTAAGATGGATAAATGAATGTAAACAGCTTCAGGTGGATGTAACTTGCAGTAGTTATGCGGAGACGAATAAGCTTTCACAGGATAGACTAGCGTGGAGAAATGCGCCAAAAAGTCTTCAGACTGAAGACCACACAACAACACAAACCAGGATGATTGTAGTCAGAAGAGCAAAAAGAAACTTACACTCATAGACGGTGCAGTCGTGAGTTACCATAAAATATCACATCCAATCGGTGTTACACATTCACTACAGCACAAAAGCCCCCAGCAAATCTCCTGGACAGATAGATATTCAGCGATCATAGGCCCTGCAGACCACGCGCTGTTTCCACACTGCCTCCATTCCTTCTTGTTTAGTGCCCGGTTCCTCTAGGTGTCTTCAATTCCCGTGGCTGCTAGGTCCTTCGCCAGGTCGTCCATCCAGCGCTGCCTTGGTCGTCCGATGGGGCGCTTGGTGTTTGGTTTCCCTGCTAGAGCCATCTTCACCTGTCTCCCATCTGGCATACGGGCTACATGGCCCTCCCGTTGTATTCTTTTGCTCTTTATCTTCTGTAGGGTAGTTGGTTGCCGCATCAGAAGGTAGAATTCCTCGTTTTTCCTCCTCCTCCTTTCTCCGTTATCTAAACCTGGTCCCCATATCTTCCTCATTACTCTTCTTTCAAATATTAATGGTTTTTCACTTTCTGCCTTAGTCATGCTCCATGTTTCTGAACCGTACGTTACTGCTGGGTATATCACTGTGTTGTAGATTTCACTGAGATCGATTTAGAGCCAAGCGCCTCTGTGAGGAATGCATGCATTTCATCCCCATTGCTATTCTTTCATTGGTGTCCATTTTTACGTTGTTGTCCGTGGTAAACCAAGATCCCAAGTATTGGAACTGGTCTATTCTCTTGAACATCTTGCCATATAGCTCAAGAAATTCTACCTGCTCTTGTCTTCTGCCTAATTGCATGTACTCTGTTTTTTATCGATTCACTTTGAGCCCTACCTTCTGTGCATAATTGTCCATTTTCTGGTACATTTCTTTCAACTCGTGCTTTGATTCACTTAATAGTACTATGTCACCTGCATATGCTAGACAATTTATGTTACCGTCCATCTCTGCTCCAGCCCACTCCTGTTGCCGACACTTATTTATCACTTTCTCTAAGATGACACTAAACAGAACGCATGAGACAGCATACCTTTGTCTGAGGCCTGTCTCAATTTCGAATGTTTCTGATGTGGCTCCTCGGAAACATACTACTGCCTTTGACCCTTCCAAACAAGCCTGCACTGTTGCCGACACTCATTTATCACTTTCTCTAGGATGACACTAAACAGAACGCATGAGACAGCATACCCCTGTCTGAGGCCTGTCTCAATTTCGAATGTTTGTGATGTGGCTCCTCGGAAACATACTGCTGCCTTTGACCCTTCCATACAAGCCTGCACCATTCTCACTAGCTTCTCAGAGATTCTGAAGTCCCACATTGCATTGTATAGGCTATTCCTATGGATGCTGTCATATTCGCGTTGAAAATCGACGAACAGTCTGTATTTGTATTTATTCTGTTGACTTGGAGCTCGACAGTGAGTGAAGCTAACTGGCGAGCTACATCAGAATAACAAAGGGGAGGCCCGCTACCTCGGCCCTCCGGGGCGCGTGAATAGCCAGTGTGAAGCAGCGAGGCGGGGGACAATGCCAGGGGACCATAGTGGCGTCCGCACCGGCTACAAGCTGCAGGCTACAGACTACAGGCCCCGGCACAAAGGACCGGCCACGGGCCGACACCGACCGCTCCCGCCCCTTCTTTGTAGCCGGTGCGACGCAGGCTGCGTCACAGGCTGACTAAATGCCACCGGAGACACTTTGCACAGTTCACCCACGATTCAGCTGCTTCCTGCGAAAAGCCAATGTACAGCTATAGCTTCTAGGACGAATTTTGAAGGTAATAACCCACACAACACTTTTTTTCAGTTGCCTCTTTTGATGTTCATCCCCTTCTGTTATCGATTACTTAACAACGTCGTGTGCAATGTACAATATGCACCTAGACCCTGCCCATGATCGTCAGGAAAGGTTCCAAGATTATCGCCTGAAGACGATTAAGAAGTATTGAACGAAATATTCCGAAGCTACAGCGCCACAGTATCAAATCATCCACAACATTCACCACTTAGAAAACATTGTAACAACACAATTCGCACATTTTTTTACTTGAACATATGTAGGAGACTCAAATTATTTTCTTCTTATTCTTCGGTATTACTGCCTTATGGCAGGTTTCAACTAGACGCTCTCTATCGTGTCCAGTTATGAGCATCTTCCCTCAACTTTTTCTACGTATTCTAATGTCAACGTCAATATCTTGTGTCACCAGTGTATGCCACAGTGCTCGAGATTTATGAAGTGATGCATACTTTTCGAGAAATGACTTTTAAGCCTATGTGATAGCTGATAAACGAAAGACTTACTATTATATTATATTATGTTTTATTATTTTTATAAACAGTTTCCTGTAAAGAATAATCCATAACAAAAGGTAATACTACTAAAAGAATGTATTGGCACTGTATTGTCTGCGAATTTTTTTTCTTCTATTGTTCTTTATGATGTGTGAAGCGACTGATATCGAAGATAAGCTGAAGTCTGTTCTCTTAAATATCGTAAAAAATTTTCGTGTTGTGTGAGAGGCAAGTAATCTGAAATATAACGTACAATTTACTAAATGAGATTCTAGTGGACGGACTTTTATTTGTAACTAATAACTTACTATGAATGTTTTGGGTCCGCAGCAAACACGACAGCGGCCATTAGCGTCTGGCACAGCTATATTAACTGGTGAATAATACTGATACTATGAACAGTCAGAACGGTGTATTACTCTGACACTTAATCCAGCATAAAACGAATGGATGAGGTTATCTGTTTTCTATGAAAAATTACGTTGGTAAGAATACACAGTCCAAACTGTGTTTTGTCTGCTGCCATCACCTGAGCGAATGGAGCGGCAATTTCAAACTGCTTAAATAATCAGACATTAATTCTTTCGATCGGTATTACAATATTTGAACTCTGAGGACAAGAACCCACAAGAATTAATTATTTTTCTGTTCTAATAGTGAAAATAACGTTCAGTAGAACAATCTTAGACTTAACGTAAATGAAATAATTTTTGTACCTGGTGTGTAAAGATTAATTTTTCTCAGAGTAATTTCTTAGTGACTTTAAAAAAAATATATTTACGACACAAGTGATGTTATGGGAAGAGGTTGTGGTGTGATATGTTAATTATTTGGTGCACACATTTTAATGTCACTTATTGAATTAATGAAACAGCATTTCAGTAGTTATTTGTAGTGATAAGATATGACACAGTAATTCATTATAGTCCGGCTCAGCAGCACGTAAATAAAAATTATCAGAGATTATTTATTTCTTTTAAATAATAATGCTATTCTTGCTGCTACATTTTCATACGTTTTACAATAACACGTACAAACCACCACAACAACTTTTAACAAACAGAACAAAACCCATTACAGTATGTTCCTCCATTCGTAATATCGTAAATTATTCCAACTATCTTCCTACCTCTTCCTCTCATCTCTACATTTGCCTCTATAATTCTTTGTTGGAGACAATTCCAATGCAGCACTCAAGGTGATTCAGCTGCCACTACAGATAATATTCTGGCGTCCAAAAATCCCCTCGCGAAATTGTCATATGCTCTATCTCGCTACGCAGAAGCTATTAGTCCTACAGAAAAATTGAACAGGTCTTTTGGAGGAAATTTAATGTACTTAAATTTTATAATGGGATACGTTTTCGATACACGCTACAGTTTTCGAGCTATTCAAGAAAAACGAACAAAAGTGACCTCCAAACGCACCTCCACCCCCACTGTTGTTCATGACACTCCCTCCAACCACTGTACAAAAACTTCCGACTTACTCTAATTCCCGATACTGGAGCTGTTTTATTCTCTATTGGTAGGGCTATTACGCCACCGGCATAGTCAGCTATTCCCTTTAACATAGTTAATTTAAACGTATCTGTGAGCGTAATGACAGAAAAAAGACTTCTGTAAAAGTTACACTAAAAGTAATTACAATGACAGTTCGATCCAAATTTCGGAGTTTCATTGCCAGAAGGCTTGACGATTACAACGATGAAATTATTCATTTTGTGCTGTTAAAATTCACAGAACTGCAATGCTAAATTTACAGAAACGTTAATTTTACAAACTGTAAGTGCTGTACTAAGCTGGTGGCCTAATAAGGCCAGTCAATGAAGGCTAAAAAGGTCGAATTTTGGAAATAATTTATGCTGTTGCAAATTTTCGTAGAGTGGTAAGAGGGAGAGCCATGTGCAACATAATAGAAATTCTAACCGTTTGGGGCAGAGTGTGGAACTGGAGGAGTGTTTGAAGGTCATTTTTGTACATTTTTCTAGATAAACTTGAAAACCATCTCCTGTAGCGAGAACGTCAAAGTTTAACCACATTAGATTTCCTCCAAAAGACCATTTTTTTCCGTAAGACTAAAGTGAATTCAGGTGCACCCTGAGTACTTTACCAGCGACCAGATGCCTATCAGGTAAGGTAACTGGACCCAGAATTTTGATGATAGAGAATGGGCCTATCAAACGAGGAGGGAACTTCCCGAGCTCGAAACCATCCCTCACCCGACTGGCGTAGTAGTTCACGAAAACTTCATATCCTACCTTGCCCTGAAAGGCGCGTCTATTCCTATTATATCACCGTGCCTGGCGGCGGTGGGTTAACCGAATGTTATTCCTGGCCCGTTCTCAATTTTCCCTAAGATCTTCAGGAGTAACGAAAGAAGGCAGCAGGTCTTTGATATCCCACAAGGTGGACAGAGGGGAATTGGTGGGTTACGCGCAAACAAGAAAGCGGCATGAGCGCCGGAGCGTTATCGCTAACAAGAGCCTTAGGGGGTCGAAACCAGGTGAAGGTGTTGGTCAGATGTGCAATAGTTATAGTCGGTATGACACCACGGCTAGGGATTAACCACACAAATCCGAAAAATGCGTGACAACCACAAGAATATATCGGTTCCCCTTATTGGTACGAGGAAGAGGCCCTACATAATCGATAAAGAGTTTGTCTATAGGTTTCTCCTCGCGTTGTAATAAACCCTTCAGAGGACTATTACTAGGTTTAGCCTCCTTAAAGGCTTCACACTCACACACTAATCGCCTGGTATCCTGACACAACGTGGTCAAAGACTTTATAGAGGCCCAGATGTCCTCATATTAGAGAATTATGAAAAAAATAGAAAACGGGAGGCACCAGGTCCTGAGGCAAATAAATTTTCCCGGCTTCGTCAACGCGTTTACACAGTATGCCATTTCTGACGGAGTAGCCGCTAATCGCACCACCAGATAAGAGTTGTTTTCTTAATGGATCCCACAACTGATCTTGAACCTGTTTGGTTTTAAGGTCCACAAACAACTGGGGAACTTCAGCTAAAACGGTACACACAACTGGGTATCACTAATGCCCTTAGTATCGACAGCTCCCTCCTCCTGAAATATACAACTCAGGGCGTCGGCGAATTTGTTGTCAGATCCTCATATGTGTCGCACCTTGAGACAGGCCACCCACTTGGCAATTCCAACCAGTTTCCAGCCAACACTCAAATTAGGGCCTGCTAGTCCTTCTCGATATCAAACTCCCTATGCCCTAGATAGAACTGAAACTTCTCTAAAGCGAAAATCACAGCTAGCGCCCTGCGCTCATAAATGGAGTAGTTCATCTCGTGATCAGACAAACTTCTAGACGCGAAAGGTAATAGCGTCATATGCCTTGATCCTCCTGAATAGCACTGCAGCAACGCCGGCAATTGGGGCATCAGTTTAAACGATAAATCTTGTACCGAAAGTCGGGATGGCTAAGACCGGCGGGTTGGTAACAACAGTCTTGACAGCTTCAAACGCCGCCTGTTGGCTCTCACCACAAACAAATTTCTCCCCCTTCCTACGTAATTTATTCAGGGGAGCCGCAATCTGACAAAATCAGGAACAAAACGGCGAAAATAATTCACCACCCCAACAAATCTGGCTATCTCCTTTCTATTTAGACGCTGAGGAAATTAAATTGTCAAGAAGGACACCTGTATCCCAGAATGTATAATCTTAGACGACTTAAAAATGAACCCCGCATCCCGAAACTTTTACAGGACTTCCCTAGAATGGGATATAATCCTGAAACGACTGACTATAAATGACCACACATCAAGCCAATTAAAGACAAAAAAATCTTCAAGTCGTCCAGTATATGATCTAACAAACGAGACAAACCGCCACCCCAATGGACAAACCAAACGTCACCCGCTTGAACTCATAAAGGTTCCGATCAGTGCAGAACGCGCTGACATGTTTAGACTCCTCGGTAAGAGCAATCTGATAATAAGCTTGGTTGAAATCAAGCACCGTGAACCACTTAGCCCCCGAAAACCAGGTGACGCAATTGTGAAGATCCGGCAAGGGGACAGATTCTAAGACAACCTTTTTATTAAAAAATCTATAATCAACCACTGGCCTGTAGTGCTGACCCTTAGCTTTAGGAACGGAAAAATGATGACCCGTAGGGAGTTGTAGATGGCCTCCCCTTCAACATACTCACCAATTTCTGTCTCAAGATTTTAATTTTGGGTGTTGAGAGGCGATAAGGAGACTGAAGGACCGGAATATTGCCAGCCAAGCAAATGTGGCACTGCATGACGTTAGCGATCGCCAACTTATTAGAGAAAAAACTCGGGAAACTCCCTAATAAATTTAACAACTACTGGAGCTACGTTTTACCGAATCTTCCACATTTGCGCAACGGCAAAAACTAGGTGAAAACCGAAAAAGGAGCGGCTCTCAAACTCGAGAATTAATCCAGTTTTCTGAATAAAATCATCCCCGAGCAACAAATTGAGCACTAGGTCTTTAATAAGCAAGAGCGTAACTTGCCATGAGAAATTACAAGTGGACGAATTACCGCGCACATTGCCGACCAGAGGCAACTCTTGCCCATTGGTCACACAACATCCCTGAAGGCAGGGGCGCCCGGAAGATAATTTATGCAAATGCCCAAACTCCAATCCAAAAAGCAATTATAATTCAGCAAGGACAGGGAATTGCCAGAATCCAACACCGCGCACAAGGATTCTTATCCGAGATGGGCACAGATAAAAAGAAGGGCCGATCTGGAGGGAACTTGAACACGAGTGCATCATGGCGCACGCCTCCTACGGAAACAATCCCCCCCCCCCCCCCCCTCACCGCCCTTCTTCACCTGGCGTCATTTGCCGGGTCTAGGAGCTCTTGCTGTATGACTCTTACACACCAAGTGATCGCGGGCGCTGCACCAAAAACAACCTTCCCCAGAAAATGTGTTGGATTCTTGAGGAGCCCTATTAATTCTCGAGGTGGGTGGAGGAGTGCTCCCCATGCCTCCACTGCTCATCGGTAAATGAAAAGAATTCAATTGAATCAACCACTGTTTGCAATTCCCGGAAGCTAGTGGGGGTGGGGAGAAGAAAAGGCCAAGCGCGACCTATCCTCGGGACGCATCCCCTCTAGAATGTATGATACAGTATTGAGTTCCGAAACCGACCGCACTTGCTCGACATACTGGCTCAGCTGTTCGGATGGTGCCTGCACCCGCCAGTAATATTTGCCTTCAAGCTCGTTCCACATCTGCGGCGCGAGCTTCCTATCGACAATCTGTCCCGTTGGTTGTCCTATTGAGCCCTCCCGCTTCAGGACCTAAGACATAAAATCACTCAGAGTACCTTTCACCAAGGGGTAAAGTACTGCTAATATAAAATGGTGAGGTGTCCCCAGCGCATCCACATGAAATTCGAATCGCAGCAACAGCCACAAAAACTGCTGGACACGGCCCAATGGATCCGAAAGCTCTGAAATACCTTTGGGTAGGCACTTAATTGGTTTGGGTAGTCTAGCGAAATGATTAGCTAGAGGGCTACCTAAACTTGATCAAGGAATTCTTACTGCAGGTGTTCCTTATTCACATATCCGATTCCGGGGCAGCCCCTTGGATCCATATCAAGCTAGCACGCTGCGAACAATGGAATAAATTAATACAACGCTCCACAGACAGTAAGGAAACGATCACAGGAAATGATAGATGACCAGAGAAATAGTAGATATTTCTAACCACCCTCCCCTCCCCCCCATGTCAACAGAACACAATCATGCTCTGCTACCAGCTGAAACCTTCAATTATGGACAGAAGGATGTAAAGTGAAAGGTTAGGACCCATGTGACATTTCCTGTTACTACCTTGTTGACGTTAAATACCTCTGAAAAGGTAGCTCTTTGGAAATTACAATTTCAGTTAATTACAACACAGATTGAATAAAATACCAGATCTCCATGGCAGAGCAATAGAAACAGGTAAGCCTTGAGTAATAAGAGTTTCAGATAACCCAAATTATGAAATAGCTCTTGATTTAATTAAAAGGGAACAGATAGGCCTTCAATAATATCACCTTCAGTTAAGTAAAATTACCAAAGAGAAAACCGGCAGGCCTCCAATGATAACAGCTTCACTTAAGCAAAATTACCAAATACAAAACAGGCAGGCCTTCATAATAACAGCTTAAGTCAAGTAAATTTATCAAATAGATAATAGGCAGGCCTTCTTTAGTAACATCTTCAGTTAAGTAAAAGTACCAAACAGAAAACTGGAAACCTTTCTATTTACCAAATAGAAAACAAGCAGGCCTCCTTCAATAATAGCTTCATTAACTAAGACTACCAAACAGATAACAGGAAGACCTTCATGAATAACTGCTTAAGTAATCAAGAATTTGAATTGCCTCCTCACAAGAGGTGCATCAGAAGTCTTACACGCAAGGAACTCAAGACTACAGGAAACACGATGGCCAAGAAAGGTTACAAGGAGAGTAACGACCCTCCAATGCGCTTTTCGTTGAGGACAGACCGACAAAAGGAATATTGGGAGAGCAACGTTAATTAAGTGAAAGCAACAGTAACTACCCAAACAGTGTACCCGCGTCACTGCAAGATACTGCCTCTGCAAGGATGGCGAAACTCCAGAAAGAAAACTATGCTGCAAAACCCAGAACTAGCAGAACGATGACGTCTGCAATGCCTGAAGTTATCTCTAAAACGGCACCTGGTCGTTTTACAAGAGAAACATACTTATCTGGTGTTCGAAGACGTTTCGCAGGGAGGTCAGCTAAAACGCAACCATTTAGATACTGCGTGACGACGGGGAGCGGGGGACGTAGGGGTGGGGGAGGGGGGCGACCACAGCATAGGAGAAATCACAACGTTTTCGTTTTCCATATAGCCCATTTAAGTCATAGGCTCAGGAAACACCATCGGCGTACACAGTTTATGATATCGTGTTATCAACAATCAAGGCTGCTAATAAGGCGAGTACACCGTTACTTTGTTCTATATTTTTCCGAGCTTCCAAAGAGGAAGAGGTGTTAGTATTGTGTTATGCATAGCTTGGTGGTAAGTATTTCTAGAACAGAAAAAAGAAGGAAAAAACATAAAGTGAAAGTGTTATGTGGAATATTGGATGTTTTATAATAATAATAATTATTATTTATTTGTATAACATTTTTTATCAAACCCCTACTCTGTTTTATAAGTAATGTTTCAAGGTATAAAACGTATTGCATAACAGGTACTTTTTAGTGGCCTTTTTAAATAAGCGTATTTTTGCAATTTCTTTAATATCTTTTAGTAATTTATTGTACAGCTTTATTCCTTGGTAGAAAATGCTGTGTTGAGTTTTATATTTATTTTTTCTTGGTAGATGTAAGTTGAGTCTATCTTTTGTTGCATGGTCATGGAGAGAGCTGTTTGTGCAGTAATAACCAATGCTATTTTTGATGTGTACAAGTGGCTGGTAAATGTATTTACATTGAGCAGTTAAATCCCCAATGTTTTGAACAGATCTTTACAATGAGCTCGACTAGTATTTTTGGTTATTATTCTTATGGCTCTTTTCTGGAGTTTGAAAATTGTGCTCATATTTGGGCGTTTGTTGCCCAAAAAAACAATGCCATAGCTAAAAATTGAGTGTTTATATGAATAATGTGTAACTAAAAGACACTGCATGTTACACACTGATGACATGATTCTAAGGGCATAACATGCTGATGACATTCTGTTTGCATGCACCTTTGTGTGTTCACACCACCTCAACTGAGAATCAATATTCATTCCCAGAAATTTTGCATTTGTTACACAGTCTACAGAGGTGCCATCTACATTAAATTTGAAATTGTCATTTCTCCTAAGCAAACCGAAATTCTTGGCATTAGTTTTCTTTATGTTCAATATCACTTTATTGCTTATTGACGAATCATAAACTTTTATGAGAGTTTTATTTGCCTTCTCGACAAGGAGTTCTCTTGTTTTCTCAGCGACTATAATATTGCTGTTATCAGTGAGTAGAATTTTTTCACCATGAGTAACACTACTGGGAAAGTCATTGATGTGTATCAGGAATAGTATTGGTCCTAGTATGCAACCTTGCAGAACATCTATATTAATGTATTTTGGTTCTCATAAGCGTTTTACTTAATATTTAGATCTATTTGAAGTATGTGTTATCCCTACTCTTTGTATCCTATCTGCTAGGTATTATCGAAACCAGTCATTAGCTACCCCTCTTATTCCTAATGCTTCTAATTTAATTAATAGAATCCTGTGGTCGACTGTAACAAACGCCTTAGTAAGATCCAAAAACATGCCTGTGACACATTCATCTTTATCAAGAGTGTCAAGTACAACTTTTGTGAATTTTACTATGGCTGACACTGGGTTTTTGCCACTTTGGAAACCAAACTGTGATTCGCTTAAAAGATTGTATTTATTCATGTAATTCATTAATCTGTCTTTCTTAATTGCTTCTATTATTTTTGAGAGTGTTGACAGCAGGTAAATTGGCTAGTAATTTTCTATGTCTCCTGCATTGCCTTTCTTAAGCAAAGTACATCTCTTGCCTGTTTTAACTGCTCTGGAAATGTCCCTGATGTGAAGGTTCATTTATTATATTTGTTAAGGGGCCTTGTATAATCCCTATGCACTGTTTCAGTTCACACATTGGTACTTCATCTAAGCCTACTGACGTGTTATTTTTTAATTTTTGAACAGTATTAATGACTGCATTCTCTGTGGTTGGAAGTAACATCATTGTATTTAGTGCAACATTATTTACAGGTGTTATATTTGTTTTGGGGAATTTTTAGCTGTAACTTCTCTGCAATACTTGAGAAATGCTCGTTTGCATAGTTTTCTAAGTGTTGTGGATAATTTATTACCTTATCCCCCTCCCTTTGTAGTATGTTATTCTGCATTTGTTTGCCTCTCCTATTTCCTTTTTTATATCGTCCAAGACTGATGTGATTTTATTCTCTGCATTATATATTATTTTTCATTAAATGACTTTTTGCAGTAATCAGCACCTTCCTATTGATTGTTTTGTATCTATGATAGAAATTTAACAATTCTGGATCATTGTGAATCTTTTTCACAGAACTAATGTGTTTAAGTGTTTTGGAGGTCTTCTTAATACCTGATGTTATCCATCTGTTTTTGTGAGATGTTGATACAGACATGCATACTTTTGGAAATGCCTTTCAAAATTCAATTTAAATAATTTGGAGAATTTAGCGAATTTCATATTCGCATTGGTTTCCTTATACACTTCATCCCAGCTTTGTTTTTCTAGTTATTTTGAAAAATCTTTTATTTTGATTTCTGATGGATGTCGTTTGTAGACTTGTAGTTTAGGGGATGATTCGATGCCTGATTTTATTGTTGTTATTTGGCAGAGATGGTATGATAGTCTGAGATGTTTTACAGCTACATCACATTTTTCCCTGTCCATATTTGTGGCCACATGGTCAATTACTGGTGCAGTCATTGTAGTAACCCTTGTTGTACTATTGACCAATAGGGACATGCCAAAATTTTGAAGGATGTTTATGAAGTGCTGCTGGATTCATTTATGTAATTAGTGTTGATGTTAATGTCCCCACACAGAATTACATTAACCTTTGTACTTGAGACTTTATCCACAACTTCTGTTAATTTATTGAAAAAGTGTCCACATTACAACTGGGAGATCTATACACAAACAAAATGATTAATTTCTTTATGACATCAAGCCCTGTTAATTCAATAGCTGATATTTCAAAGTGTTTCTCTTCACTTACTGACTGAGGTAATGTCTTGATTTGAACTGTGTTCCTTTTCTGATATAAATGTATGATCCTCCACCCCTTGAAGTAGTTCAGCAGTAAGAGTTTGTCCTTTCATACAATGATAACACTGCATGTTGGATTTCTGTGTCTCTACTCCAGTGCTCAGTAATACAAAGTACTGTACAGTTCAAAGATTGGAGTTCAACTTCTAATAGTTTTATTTTAATTTTTATTGATTACATGTTCTGATGGAGGATTCTTAAGTTGTAAAATGCCCCATGTTACTCTTTCCAATGTATTGTTTTTCTTTGTGACATCTGGTATGTGTGATATTTGAAGTGTTAAAATCTGTCTCGTGAGTGATTGTTTCAGTATTTTTTAAACTGCTGGAGTACTCTTTGGGCAGGGGAACATGTTGTCTGGATTTATCCTAAAAAAGATCTACTTTTCCTACAATTGACTACAGGTATTTGACAATTGGTGGCCAGAGATCCATCCCCTATACTTTCATGAATCAGCTGTACCAATCTTCTCTTCCCAGTCATGTTTAGGTGTAGGCTATGGCTAGTGAAACCTCATTTGTTGATAGTCCTGACAGGCACCAGAGAAACATGAGCAAAGTTGGCTTTATTCAGAGCCATCCCTAACCCAACATTGATTCGCCTCCCAGCTCCATCTAGGTGAGGTCGATCATGACGCCGGAACAGCTCAACGAAGTGTACGTTGATGCCATGAGTCAGGGAACCTGTCTTGTCCAGGCCACCACCTATGTCATATGCCCCATCCTTGTCCAAACTGTTTCCCATTTCATTGTCCTCTTTTGTCAAGGCCGTACATATGGGCCCTAGGTCCTCTATCATATGACTTAGCCATGCACTTGGCTTGGAGATAGTGGTGGCCTGGTATGCTGCCCCTAAACTTTCCGTGGCTACTACCTAGCAGCAGCACTTTCTTCTTCCTAACACTTTGTACATTCCTAGGATTCTTGGCCTCGGTTGAAGTGTGCTGCACATTTCCTGCTCCTCATTCTACCTGAGGTTCTTCTCCACTTAACTCTGGTAGGCAGTGGTAGATACCTGTTTTTGGTGTTGATGATGAAACTGTCAGACCGCGTTCTCATTCTTCCTCTCCTCCCGCCATCTGCCAGTTCCCGACCACCCTCCTCCCTTGATCCTTATGAGTTTCTTCCCTGTTTCCTTTCCTGTTCCCCAATCAAAATGTTCCTACTGCATACTCTGCAGTTCCAGGAAAGAGCCTGTCCTGTTCTTCTAACGTTCTCCCCACTGCATCCCCGCCCAGTGCAAATATTTCCTACAAGACTGTCAACAAGTCCCTCTACTCACTACCCTATAACAGCTCCCACGCAAGACTGGCTGTGTGTAAACAAAAAACGACACAAAGGTCTTATGTGCGGTGGTTGTTGTTTTTGTGCTGATTCAGAGAAGAATGAATTTGTAATTCTAATTGCGTAGGCTTCCGCGGCCAGAGTCAGTTGACATAAAAGTTATCTGGGAATGGTACTACTGCTGCTGGAGAAATAAACATGAACAGGAAGGATGGACTCAGGCTTGCCCCATCTTGGCTGCCAGCAATCAGAGCGCAACAGACCGCACTGTCAGCACGAGGCACGAACACTACCGGCGGGTAACTGCCGCCGAGCCGCTACGTCCAGCAGTTGGTTAACAGCAGCAAACTACTCATTCGACGGTGACCACCAATCATGCTTCATAACAAAAAAGCCAATAAACAACAGAGGTCACGCTCTCCCTCCACCGCAATAACTTATTAAAATAAAGTTCCCTCTCCTTCTTCCTTAAGTGACCAATGTAAAAATGGTTCAAAATGCTCTGAGCACTATGGGACTTAACATCTATGGCCATCAGTCCCCTAGGCCTTAGAACTACTTAAACCTAACTAACCTAAAGGACATCACACAACACCCAGTCATCACGAGGCACAGAAAATCCCTGACCCCGCCGGGAATCGAACCCGGGAACCCGGGCGCGGGAAGCGAGAACGCTACCGCACGACCACGAGCTGCGGACTGACCAATGTAACTAACTACCTTTTTAAAATTATGACGTAATGGCATGCACAGTGAACAATAACAACAAACTATAAAGGACACTGCATACCTAGAACGCACCATTAGACCCAGAAGAAGGCCTCTGCAATCGTGGCCGAAACGTAGTTTTTTTTTCCCTCCAGCAGCAGTAGTTTTTTACATTATGACGCGGTACCATACCCAGAAACCTTTCATGTCAATTTTTAATTACTTTGCTTTTAGAGAATTTACGTTATCAGGCGTGTTTCCTCAGGTTTTTAAACGTTTATAACTCGGAAAATTTAGGCCTAAATGGCGTCTATCTAACTAGTAAACAATACGAAAATTGTTAGGTAAATACGATTTAGAAACGTTTAATTACACTTTTATTGTGACAATAGACACTGTTGAACTAATAGCTAACTTTCTAAACGAATTTTGCACTCTCAAGAAAACTAGAATATATACATATTTTTTTGTTGGTGTCAACAAAATTTCGGGTTATGTCGTGATTATCGGGACTTCAGCTAAAGAACAAGTTTTATTAAGAACAAGCTCTGCTGGGACGCTAATATTCAGATGTTTGACACGAACGGACACTGCAGCAAGTATACAAAACAAAGAAATTTAAAATTTGACACTATTTCCTCTTAATTAAGGTATTTTAGCGGACGAAGAAAATACCTGTGATTCACTCGGCGGCCTTCTTGATGCAGGCTGCTAGGCTGAATACCGTAACACCTACAAGTATCAAAAAGAAACGCAAACTATATCTACACTCCTGGAAGTGGAAAAAAGAACACATTGACACCGGTGTGTCAGACCCACCATACTTGCTCCGGACACTGCGATAGGGCTGTACAAGCAATGATCACACGCACGGCACAGCGGACACACCAGGAACCGCGGTGTTGGCCGTCGAATGGCGCTAGCTGCGCAGCATTTGTGCACCGCCGCCATCAGTGTCAGCCAGTTTGCCGTGGCATACGGAGCTCCATCGCAGTCTTTAACACTGGTAGCATGCCGCGACAGCGTGGACGTGAACCGTATGTCCAGTTGACGGACTTTGAGCGAGGGCGTATAGTGGGCATGCGGGAGGCCGGGTGGACGTACCGCCGAATTGCTCAACACGTGGGGCGTGAGGTCTCCACAGTACATCGATGTTGTCGCCAGTGGTCGGCGGAAGGTGCACGTGCCCGTCGACCTGGGACCGGACCGCAGCGACGCACGGATGCACGCCAAGACCGTAGGATCCTACGCAGTGCCGTAGGGGACCGCACCGCCACTTCCCAGCAAATTAGGGACACTGTTGCTCCTGGGGTATCGGCGAGGACCATTCGCAACCGTCTCCATGAAGCTGGGCTACGGTCCCGCACACCGTTAGGCCGTCTTCCGCTCACGCCCCAACATCGTGCAGCCCGCCTACAGTGGTGTCGCGACAGGCGTGAATGGAGGGACGAATGGAGACGTGTCGTCTTCAGCGATGAGAGTCGCTTCTGCCTTGGTGCCAATGATGGTCGTATGCGTGTTTGGCGCCGTGCAGGTGAGCGCCACAATCAGGACTGCATACGACCGAGGCACACAGGGCCAACACCCGGCATCATGGTGTGGGGAGCGATCTCCTACACTGGCCGTACACCACAGGTGATCGTCGAGGGGACACTGAATAGTGCACGGTACATCCAAACCGTCATCGAACCCATCGTTCTACCATTCCTAGACGGGCAAGGGAACTTGCTGTTCCAACAGGACAATGCACGTCCGCATGTATCCCGTGCCACCCAACGTGCTCTAGAAGGTGTAAGTCAACTACCCTGGCCAGCAAGATCTCCGGATCTGTCCCCCATTGACCATGTTTGGGACTGGATGAAGCATCGTCTCACGCGGTCTGCACGTCCAGCACGAACGCTGGTCCAACTGAGGCGCCAGGTGGAAATGGCATGGCAAGCCGTTCCACAGGACTACATCCAGCATCTCTACGATCGTCTCCATGGAAGAATAGCAGCCTGCATTGCTGCGAAAGGTGGATATACACTGTACTAGTGCCGACATTGTGCATGCTCTGTTGCCTGTGTCTATGTGCCTGTGGTTCTGTCAGTCTGATCATGTGATGTATCTGACCCCAGGAATGTGTCAATAAAGTTTCCCCTTCCTGGGACAATGAATTCACGGTGTTCTTATTTCAATTTCCAGGAGTGTATTTTTAAAAAAAGCTGACAAAAACGTTCTTTTTAAGAGACAGTCTTCACTCCTTCCGATATGATAATGTAAGCGTAGAAAAGTTGTGGAATGATTTCAAAGAGATAGTATCGACAGCAATTGAGGGATATATACTACATAAATTACTAAGTGATGGTACTGAAACCCCCATGGTACACAAAACGGGTCAGATCTCTGTTGCAGAAGCAGCGAAAAATGCATGCCAATTTTAAAAGAACGCAAAATCCGAAAGACTGGCAAAGTTTTGCAGAAGTTCGAAATATACTTCAATGCGAGATGCTTTTAATAAAATCCACAACGAAATTCTATCTCGAAATCTGTCAGAAAACGCAAAGAGATTCTGCTCATACATAAAGCACACCAATGGCAAGACGTAATCAATATCTTCACTGCGCGATAACAATGGTGAAGTCACTGATGACAGTGCCACTAAAGCAGAGTTATTAAACACGGTTTTACGAAACTCTTTCACCAAAGAAGACGACGTAAATATTCTTGAAGTCCAGTCAAGAACAACTGCCAAGATCAGAAACATAGAAGTAGATATCCTAGGTGTAACAAAGCAGCTTAATAAAGCCAAGGCCTCCTGTCCAGTTTGTATATCAGTCAGGTTCTTCTCAGAGTATGCTGATACAGTAGCTCCATATTTAGCAATTATATACAACTGCTCGCTCACAGAAAGATCCGCTCCTAAAGACTGAAAAATTGCTCAAGTCACACCAATACCCAAAAAGGGAAGTAGGAGTGATCCGCAGAAGTACAGGCCCATATCACTAACGTCGATATGCAGTAGGGTTTTAGAACATATACTGTATTCGAACATTATGAAGTACCTCGAAGAAAACCATTTATTAACAAATAGCATGGATTCGCAAAACATCGTTATTGGGGAACACAACCAGCTCTTTATGCTCATGAAGTAATGAGTGCTATCAACAGGGCATGTCACATTGATTCTATACTTTTAGATTTCCAGAACGCTTTCGACACCATTCCTCACAAGCGTCTTCTAACCAAACTGCGTGCCTATGGAATATCGCCTCGCTTGTGCGACTGGATTTGTGATTTCCTGTCAGAAAGATCACAGTTCGTAGTAATAAAAGTGTTATAGGCCTATAATGGAAGCAAGGCTAAAGAAAAATCAAGACACTTTCATAGGATTTGTCGACCTGGAAAAAGCGTTCGACAATATAAAATGGTGCAAGCTGTTCGAGATTCTGAAAAAAGTAGGGGTAAGCTATAGGGAGAGACGGGTCATATACAATATGTACAACAACCAAGAAGAGTGGACGATCAAGAACGAAGTGCTCGTATTAAGAAGGGTGTAATACAAGGCTGTAGCCTTTTGCCCCTACTCTTCAATCTGTACATCGAGGAAGCAATGATGGAAATAAAAGAAAGGTTCAGGAGTGGAATTAAAATACAAGGTGAAAGGATATCAATGATACGATTCGCTAATGACATTGCTATCCTGAGTGAAAGTGAAGAAGAATTAAATGATCTGCTGAACGGAATGAACAGTCTAATGAGTACACAGTATGGTTTGAGAGTAAATCAGAGAAAGACGAAGGTAATGAGGAGTAGTAGAAATGAGAACAGCGAGAAACTTAACATCAGGATTGATGGTCACGAAGTCAATGAAGGAATTCTGCTACCTAGGCAATAAAATAACCAATGAGGGACGGAGCAAGGAGGACATCAAAAGCAGACTCGCTATGGCAAAGAAGGCATTTCTGGCCAAGAGAAGTCTACTAATATCA
Source organism: Schistocerca nitens (assembly GCF_023898315.1). Lineage (NCBI taxonomy): Eukaryota > Metazoa > Arthropoda > Insecta > Orthoptera > Acrididae > Schistocerca > Schistocerca nitens. Next base: position 695,692,288 of record NC_064615.1, on the reverse strand, counting down.
AATACCGGCCTTAATTTGAGGAAGAAATTTCTGAGGATGTACGTCTGGAGTACAGCATTGTATGGTAGTGAAACATGGACTGTGGGAAAACCGGAACAGAAGAGAATCGAAGCATTTGAGATGAGGTGCTATAGACGAATGTTGAAAATTAGGTGGACTGATAAGGTAAGGAATAAGGAGGTTCTATACAGAATCGGAGAGGAAAGGAATATGTGGAAAACACTGATAAGGAGAAGGGACAGGATGATAGGACATCTGCTAAGACATGAGGGAATGACTTCCATGGTACTAGAGGGAGCTGTAGAGGGCAAAAACTGTAGAGGAAGACAGAGATTGGAATACGTGAAGCAAATAATTGAGGACGTAGGTTGTAAGTGCTACTCTGAGATGAAGAGGTTAGCACAGGAAAGGAATTCGTGGCGGGCCGCATCAAACCAGTCAGTAGACTGATGACCAAAAAAAAAAAAAAAAAGGCCTATATTGTTTCTGATCTACATCAACGGCATAGGAGAAATCTGAGTAGCCCGCGTAGATTATTTGCAGGAATGCTGCCATTTACCGTCTTGTAAAGTCTTCAGATGACCTAAACGGATTACAAAATATTTTAGATAAGATATCTGTATGGGGTGAAAAGTGACAATTTACCCTGAATAAAGAAAAGTGTGAAGTTACTCACATGAGTACGAAATAAATCCAATAAATTTCCATTACGCGATAAGTCACACAAATCTATCTCAAGGCTTTAAATTCAACTAAATACTTAGGGATTACAATTACAAATGACCTATATTGGAACGATCACATAGATTGTGTTGTGGATAGAGCAAATCAAAGACTGCGATTCATTGGCAGAACACTTAGAAGATGCAACAGGTCTACTAAAGAGAGTGCTTACACCACGATTGTCCGCCCTATTCTCACAGCGCTAAAGCATCCGCATCAGGTAGGACTGACGGATGACATCGAAAAAGTACCAAGAAGGGCAGCTCGTTTTTTATTATCTCGAAATAGGGGAGATAGTGCCACAGACATGATACGTGGATTGGAGTGGCAATCATGAAAACAAAGGCGTTTTTCGTCGCGACGTGATCTTCTCATGAATTTCAGTCACTCGTTTTCTCCTCCGATTTCGAAAACATTCTGTTGGTATTCACCTACATAGGGAGAAATGATCATCACGATAAAATAAGAGAAATCAGGGCTCGCAAAGAAAAATTTAAGTGCTCGTTTTTCTCGCGCGCCGTTCGAGAGTGGGACGGTAGAGAGACAGCTTGACGGTGGTTGATTGAACGATCTGCCAGCAGTTTTTTTTGTGTGAATTTCAGAGTAATCACGTAGATGTACAGTCGTGCTCAAAAGTATCCGAACGACCTGAATTCCATTTCACCTGATTCGCATGCAACACACATAACGCAGCTGTCCACCAGGTCCTCTAATCGCTCCTTGGTACAGTCGTTTGACTATTGAAAATGGCTCCAACAAGTCACCCCTAGAAAACTCGGCTCTGTAACGCAATAACTCAAAATGTAAAGTAATACCACGATACTATAAATATCAGGGAACACCTTATCACAGATATGACTGTCCTTAAGGCTTGTAAGCTCACATTTATTGCAATAAATGACATACCTGAGATGTTACCACTCTCATTATTACGTCAGATAGTTTATGCACCTAGTAAGTTCATCGTATTTATGATTCCTTCTTCAAAGTAACATACCGTACTTTTTATTTAACACAAAATGACATTAAAAATTTAAGTTATTCACGAGCAGCTAGTTGCGAATATGTATTAACTTCAAGTGACACGACGAACCGTCTCGTTCTGCATATGGATTCAAACCCAGGTCGTGCAGACTAATATTTCGTGACTGACGGAATCTAAAAGTCATTCCTGACTAGGCATACAGAAAGTGATATACCTCGATTTTAGACAGTATCAGTTAGCAAATATCAACTTTAAATTAAATAACGTAAAAATTTTTAACGGACGAGAATTCCTACACAGCATCTATTGCCCCTGTTAACCAACTACGAGAGATGTTAAATATTGCTTCTTCACAGGTAACTTACTTGAAATGCCGTGAGGTAAAGCTTTGTGTTGGACAGGGATTCGAACCCAGAACCTAATCGGATTGTTATCGAAGCACAATCTGTGACATATCGGATTTTCTCGGCAGTAGCTAGATGTATTAACTGAAACGACGAGACGAAACATTAATGTTTTGCTTCCCAGGACTCCAACCCGGAAGCTATCGCTGTTATATCCTAGAGAAAACGAACGTTAAATATGGGTTTGTTACATCAGCAGCGACATATGAGCATGTTTGAACTAGAAATAATATGACGAAGAGTTCACTGCTGACTGGGAATCGAACCCCACACATACCGTTGTTGACTACACACAAAGAGACGTCAGCTACCGAGTTTTTCTCCACCAGCAGCTCGGAAAAACATCCTTGAACTTACAGTGATCTCTCAAATAGTCCTGTGTCTCACTGGGAGTCAAAACCGTCAGATATCGTTAGTGTTGACAACGAGTGAAAATGCATTAAAAATCAAAATAATTATGCTAGAGCTTGATAATACATAATGAAAACTTTAGTGCCAGGCCAGCTTTCGAACCCATTCACGTGCAATATGTGGAGATGTTGAGGAATCTGCAGTTTTGAACAAACAACAAATTGCAGCTGTATTGTCACGAAGGGATCAAATTCTGCGTTAAGGGCGGTCTGAGTTCCATTCCAAGTTCGGAACCAATTTTATCGACGTACAGAAGCTCAAAAAAAAGATGGAATAAGGGTCTTGTGACGCTACATAGCGTTTGTTGCATCACTAGAAATAAATAACTAGTATAAGAAAGGTTACTGGTGATAGAGTTCCCACATTTCGCCACTCCTGACTTTATTGTGGTCCAACCTTACGTCTACTTGGTAGAGAAGGAATATCATGTTCAATGCGAAATCAACATAGGAACCTATCACCCATCCAACTGACCACTAACGCCTCTTCTGCATAACTCATTTTCTGTTATAACACCGGTGCGGCACACTCGATAAGAATTCTGACACACAGGCTCCCTGTAGTGGTTTGCAGCATGTTCAGTACATTCATTTACTTGGTTGACCTAATCGCCATGAACTAGCTGCCTCGGCTACTCAGTGCATACATTCGACTCTACCACGTAACTGCCACCTATACAGAACTTCCAACACTGCAGGATGCAGAAATTTAAATAGGAAGTGTTCCTTTCCAGTTGAGCTACTCTATTGCACTACCTGTTTGTTGAAAACGTCCTGCAGTGAAAAAGAAAAGCTGTAACTGTCTGTCTCTCAGAGGTCTAGATCCGGCCATATGGATTATATCACAGCGCTGTGGAGTGCGGTAGTTCTCGAGGAACTGTTGACGTCTGGAGGCGCTTTAGCTAGATGACAGCTAGTAGCGAGTTCTATTGCATTCGCTGCTAGATTTTTTACAACGCAATTCTCCTGTCTGCTGAAGTTACCACTTCACTTCTCAACCCAAAATAGCCACATGTGGAAAAAGGGCTCACTTCTGCGACACTTTGTTCTTTTCAGGTTTAATAGACGGCCAGGCAGCAGATGCATCTCGAAGCTTTTGTATTATGTATGGAGAGAGCGCATCGTGCCAAAATAGTCAGAAAAGTATTTTCTACATTAGCTGTCTTCTGGTAGTGGCATTTTATTCTTCTTCAAACCTTGTTTGACAGAACTCAGAACAAGTTTGCTACAGGCATGTAGTCAATAAACTGCATGGGCATTGTCAGACTGTCATAGATAACATCAGGGAATTCGCATATATCGTTGATGATTAATCTGTCTCTCATGTTTAATATTGTTTTAACAACACTAAAAGAAACCTTACGAAAATCGTGCACTGCATTGTAAGAAATGAAATAAAACCACCCACGATAACCTTACATAACCTTACGACGAAAGTCTCTTTGATAAAACTGAGTATCTGTACACAAGCGTGTATCAATCGGCACGAATTAGTAAAATACTACTCACTTAGATTTCGATTTGGTCTGCGTTTAATATGTATGCTGTGTCACAACTCAACAGGTATGCAAATGTGACATTTTTATAAATAAAGTTATGTATTCCTAGAAACCCAAAAATTGCTTGTGAGCAGCGGAACGAGGCGTTACCTGTTGTGTAGCATTGCAGGTTTTTCACCATTAAACTATGAGCTGAAAGTATTTTCTTGCGATTTCCTTATCGATGTTTGCTCTGACTGCTTGTAGTTCTTTCACAAAAGGAATAAAAACGTTACGCTCAGCGAGATTGGAACCGCGTACCATAACAGACGCTTTTTCAGAGATCAGCACGTCACCACATATATATACACTCCTGGAAATTGAAATAAGAACACTGTGAATTCATTGTCCCAGGAAGGGGAAACTTTATTGACACATTCCTGGGGTCAGATACATCACATGATCACACTGACAGAACCACAGGCACATAGACACAGGCAACAGAGCATGCACAATGTCGGCACTAGTACAGTGTATATCCACCTTTCGCAGCAATGCAGGCTGCTATTCTCCCATGGAGACGATCTAGAGATGCTGGATGTAGTCCTGTGGAACGGCTTGCCATGCCATTTCCACCTGGCGCCTCAGTTGGACCAGCGTTCGTGCTGGACGTGCAGACCGCGTGAGACGATGCTTCATCCAGTCCCAAACATGGTCAATGGGGGACAGATCCGGAGATCTTGCTGGCCAGGGTAGTTGACTTACACCTTCTAGAGCACGTTGGGTGGCACGGGATACATGCGGACGTGCATTGTCCTGTTGGAACAGCAAGTTCCCTTGCCCGTCTAGGAATGGTAGAACGATGGGTTTGATGACGGTTTGGATGTACCGTGCACTATTCAGTGCCCCTCGACGATAACCACTGGTGTACGGCCAGTGTAGGAGATCGCTCCCCACACCATGATGCCGGGTGTTGGCCCTGTGTGCCTCGGTCGTATGCAGTCCTGATTGTGGCGCTCACCTGCACGCCGCCAAACACGCATACGACCATCATTGGCACCAAGGCAGAAGCGACTCTCATCGCTGAAGACGACACGTCTCCATTCGTCCCTCCATTCACGCCTGTCGCGACACCACTGTAGGCGGGCTGCACGATGTTGGGGCGTGAGCGGAAGACGGCCTAACGGTGTGCGGGACCGTAGCCCAGCTTCATGGAGACGGTTGCGAATGGTCCTCGCCGATACCCCAGGAGCAACAGTGTCCCTAATTTGCTGGGAAGTGGCGGTGCGGTCCCCTACGGCACTGCGTAGGATCCTACGGTCTTGGCGTGCATCCGTGCGTCGCTGCGGTCCGGTCCCAGGTCGACGGGCACGTGCACCTTCCGCCGACCACTGGCGACAACATCGATGTACTGTGGAGACCTCACGCCCCACGTGTTGAGCAATTCGGCGGTACGTCCACCCGGCCTCCCGCATGCCCACTATACGCCCTCGCTCAAAGTCCGTCAACTGGACATACGGTTCACGTCCACGCTGTCGCGGCATGCTACCAGTGTTAAAGACTGCGATGGAGCTCCGTATGCCACGGCAAACTGGCTGACACTGATGGCGGCGGTGCACAAATGCTGCGCAGCTAGCGCCATTCGACGGCCAACACCGCGGTTCCTGGTGTCTCCGCTGTGCCGTGCGTGTGATCATTGCTTGCACAGCCCTCTCGCAGTGTCCGGAGCAAGTATGGTGGATCTGACGCACCGGTGTCAATGTGTTCTTTTTTCCATTTCCTGGAATATATATATATATATATATATATATATATATATATATATATATATATATATATATATATATATATTCTTTTAATCTATCACGTCTGCCCAACACGCAGAAGGTCCCCGGTTCGATTTCGGGCGGGAACACTTTTCGTCGCACTCAAGAAGAGACTTGCTACAATCTCTACTGTGATCATTTAAATCAATTTCAAACGTCCCACCACCAGGATGCAGATGGCTCAAATGATATATGAAACTCTTTCAGAACCGGCTACTTGGTTTTTGTGCTTACCTGGAGGGCTGGAAATGCGCGGAACAGCCACCGGCATGCCGGTAGTTGCCACACGTTTGTACAAAACGCAAGGGCTCGTCCGGGATTTGAACCCGGGACCTCCTGCACCCGAAGCAGGAATCATACCCTTTTTTATGCTTTTTTGTGCCTTCTTCGGCTAGCTTCTGCGCTCTATTGAAGTTTTATAAATATTTTATATTTTTATTCTTTTTTTATTTATATATTTTTATTTTTTTCATGTTTTTTTTTTTCGCATTCATATATCTCAGGCTCACAACCTCTCAAGCTCGTCTTCTCTTAGTAATGGCATGAATGTTTCCGTTTCGTACTGCATTTGGCGGTGTTTCAGTTTCCTGAAGGCGTGATTCAAAATTGTCATCTCTTAGCGTTGAAAGCATCTTCGCCGAGATTGCAGCCGTGCTGTTTTTGCAGTTATTGACTAAAAGTAACTGGGTACTATGTACTATTTTGTGTTCCTTGGTATGTTGGAGACAAAAAAAACAACTAGAGGGTTCACTTTCTGCATCGTAAATAATAATAGAAAAATAAAGTTCCGTATAGATGAAACGCGGATATCTAGAAAGAAATACTGCCTCGTCTGTGTTAAACTTCGTCAAATTAAACTATACAAGTCTTCCATGTAACGTTCAAATGGCTCTGAGCACTATGCGACTTAACTTCTGAGGTCATCAGTCGCCTAGAACTTAGAACTAATTAAACCTAACTAACCTAAGGACATCACACACATCCATGCCCGAGGCAGGATTCGAACCTGCGACCGTAGCGGTCACGCGGTTCCAGACTGCAGCGCCTTTAACCGCACGGCCACACCGGCCGGCCCCGGGTAACGTAAAAAACCATAAATAAATACTGGTTCCACAAGTTTGGCATCCAGTTAGCACGCTGCTTCTCTTTGACTTTAGGTGCACACATCGTACAACCTATGAAGCAATGCAGTCCTTAGAACTGACAAATAGATACCCTGATAATAGAAGAAAGAAAGAAATAAAGCAATGATCGTTCCCATTGGTTCGTACACTTAAAGCTCCCCATCATTCAAAGCAACGGTGAGAAAATTCTGAAACTTTTCTTTATACTTTCGTAATCGTTTGATCGTTTAATATTCGGCAATAAGATACATATGAAAATCAGAAAGTGTAGGCGTTTTAGTCGTCAGCATATAATATAGGTACTGTCCAATTAACCAGGTATAGCTATTATTTTTAGATTTCGGAAATAATTGCCGGTCCGGATGGAATATATCTTGCAGTTGTATTGTGGATGGCGTCGTTCTATTAATAAGAGCCAGTTTCATTCTCGTCCGATTCCAGATTTGCGTCTGATCTCAGCAGTGTAATATGTGTTGCAATGTTTCCACATTGCCACATGTGTCGCAAGACGGTGTAGGTCGTAACTGGATCTTACACAATTTCTCTCCCGTGGGCATCACCTCGTTCACAACATCATACCACACGGAACGAACTCGGGAACGAAGAAGAGGAGTGCTGACATTCATCCAAATTTGTCGCCAGTTCTTGTCAGGATACTTCAGTTCTATAGAGTTATTCTGCTGCCGATTCGTAAATACACTATAGACAGCCGCAGCGTTGAATGGTGGCAGGTGTTGATGAACATAGCTGGACTCCACGTAATATCAGCGAATATGAACGAGCTCGGGTTGGATAGGTCCAACATTTATCGGTGGCGTCATATCCGGTGGTCGTAACTGCTGGAATAGACGTGCCGTAAGACTTGTCTCACTACATCGTAAGATCCTTGACGTTCGAGCCAGAAAAATCGCTAAGCACTGCTAAGTCTTTAAGGGCTAGAGCATCTTTATACCGAGGTAAAGCGGTAGCCTTGAAAGCGACTTCAAAAATATTACCTCGCCAAATGTACCAGCCTTCAAGGGCTGAAATTCTGTTTGCAATATCAGTAGGAATAGGGAGAACAGCGGCAACATCGTAAATCTTGCTGAGAACATAATATTTGACGAAATGTGCTCTCTGAATCCTGTCTAAAGACCGCATATTGTGCTCTCGAATCAAGGCTCGAAGGACGTTAAGCTTCTGTTCCCAATTCACTCTCACCATTTCCCGTTGTTGATAAGGACGCTGATATCGTCCGCATACGCGTGACAGACTGTCTTTGTATTCAGCGTTCGAAGTCCCGGTAAGGTGACGCTAAACGTCTTCAGCAGTGGCTCTATAGCAAGGGCGAAAAGAGTCGTAGAAAGCGGGCACCCTTGTCGCAAACCTTGTTGAACTGGCACAGGGGCCGTTAACTTGCCGTTGAATTTCACGCGGGAAGACGTATTGCAGATACAGTTCCTTATTATCTGTACGAAATGCTGGTTGAAACCAATTTTTTCCAACGCTCTGAACAGAAATCCGTGGTTAGTCCTATCAAATGCCTTGTCGAAGTCAAAAAAGACTATTGCCAACGTGGTCTTGCATATCCAAGTCAAATATGCAATATCTCGGTATTCGCACAGGGCGTCTATCATTGAACGACCAGTGACCACATTCATGTGGTAAGAACCAAGTACTTTACTAAGGACTGGCTTAAGTCTGGCATTCATAATCCTAGTAAAGATTTTGAAATCTGCATTGAGTTGGGTGATTGGTCGTATGTTATTGAGTGAAGTCCCCTGTGACGGTTTGGATACTAAGACTATCATGTCCTCAGTGAACTGCGGTGGAAAAGCAGTATTCGTTAGCAATTCATTATACATGATGGTCAGTTCGTCGCCGAAAACATCCCAGTACCGAAGATAAAATTCAACCGGTAAACCGTCTGATCCTGCAGCTTTTCCTTTCGCCGCAGACGTAATGATTGATTTCACTTCGAAGTTAGTTATGTTTGCCAGGAGCTGTGCGTGGTCGTCCGGATCCACCGTCGCCGTAATGTTAGACAAAAAATCCTCTCCCGCCTCTACATCTGTGTCAGGCATTGAGTAAAGTTGCCGGAAATGATTCCGTATAAAAGTCTTAAGCGCGCCTTGCTCATGATAAACACGCCCGTCGCCATCTGTCAGTTGAGTAATGATTTTTTGTCTGCCTCTTTTAGCTTCCCGTATGACGTGGTACAAAGACGCTGACTCGTTAAAGGTGCCATCGAAAGCGCGTGCCCTGACTTGGGATCCTGCTAGAGTCTCACGAACCAAGGCGGTGATTTTGGCTTTGGTACGTTTAATGCGAAGGAGATTGCCAGGCACTGCAGAGGAATCGTTATACAACTGGCGGAGAGCGGTAAAATAAAACTCCAACGTCTGTTTCTTCCAGTACGCCTTAGCCCTGGCAAACTGACAAATACATTTCTTTATGTGCTGGTTCACTAGCTCCGTCCGCCAATGAACACGCTCCCTATATCTTTGTCGTCGCTCGAGGCACCACTGCCACGTGGCAAGTAGATCCTTCTTCAGGTCGCCATCGTCCAACACAGCGACGTTCAGTTGCCATACGCCTCGACCCAAAAAGGTTTTCTGCGAGACATGCCTAAGCATTATGTGATACGCACAGTGGTCGCTAAAATTAACAGGCCATATTTCACAATCCCTGGCAGCGCTTAAAATGTCTTTAGATACATAGAACCTATCCAGACGACCAGCAGAGGCAGCGGTAACGTAAGTATATCCGGTCACCTGCGGGCGAAGTGAGCACCAGGTATCTTTTAAGTCCAGCCCATCAATTAAATCTCGTAACTCCAAACAAAAATTAAAATTCGGACACTGGTCTTCTCTGCGTAAAACACAATTAAAATCGCCGCCCAATAAAATCTTCGAACAACCACAAGATAATAATTGCACAATTTCATCGCGATAAAAAACACTCCTGTCCCTTCGGCCTGTAGATCCAGTCGGAGCATAGACGTTGATCAAAAGCAAATCTGCGAATTCTACGACAATCCCTCTACCCGTTTCTAAAATCGCTCGATGTCTTCAAGCGATGCCCGCTTTAAACAAAATTGCAGTCCCTACCTCATCGCCAATATTTATGATGGCCTCACAACCTGTGATATTCCCTACCTTGGGCGTCACGACTTCTTGTAGGAAAACGATATCTATATCGGCGGCATACACATAGTCAGTTAAACATTTTAATTTTACATCAGATGTTATTCGATTCAAATTATCAGTTGCAATTTTATAATCCCGCATAAGAGATGATGCCATGTTAATGCGTATCGTCAGCCCAGGAAGGCTGCTGCTTGACCCCGGAGGGTGGGTGGTATCCATATATTCATCGGGTCCAGAACTCCAGAATGAGATTTTCACTCTGCAGCGGAATGTGCGCTGATATGAAACTTCCTGGCAGATTAAAACTGTGTGCCCGACCGAGACTGACTCGAACTCGGGACCCTTGCCTTTGCCTTGCCCGCGAAAGGCAAGGTTCCCGAGTTTGGGTCCAGAACTGTCAACATTCATCCCCATATCGGCCTCCTCCGAATGCTGCACGACCTGTACCCCGTCGTCTGTGACGATCCTCTCACATTCATCCGTCCTGAACTGCTTGATAGTACACTGCAATTTCTGTTCAAGAGTACGAGTTTCCTCTTCACTCTGCTTACGGACCGATTTCTTTTGTCGTCCTCGACTGGTTCGTTGTTGTCAGATGTCGCAGTGGTAGCGGTAGCTCCCGTGGGAGACTGTTCTTCGCCGGAAACTACGCTTACTGGAGAAGACACTTCAAGGGGATGGGAAACACTCGGCTGGTCCCCAGAGTCATGAGGTGGAAGACTCTCCACAGATGTTGGCATATGTGGATCGGAAAACCGAGGTGGAAATTCCACACGGACCACGCCAGCATCGGAAATGCGCGAATTTCCGGCTCCGTCGTTTGCATAGTTTACCACGTCAGTAGTAACGGACATTCGGCTCGCCGTAGCGTTGTTTACATCGGCGGAGGTCACGTCTGGCATAACCTCAGCTGCGTGCAGCGTTTCCGAGCTTACGGCAGACGGACCGACAAGGCTCTCGGCATACGTTGGCTTAGTGCCATCCTGCCCTGCTGCAAAGGCATCACGTTGTCGTAAAACACGACGAACTGGTTTAGCACGGCGACACGCGGCCTTCATATGTTCCGGAGAGCCACAAAGTACACATTTACGTGGTTGCCCTTCGTACATAACGAGTGCCCGGAAGCCTTGTGCCACAACATTCGACGGGATATGCTTGGACAGGTCAATTCGCGCAACCCTGACACCATTATCCACATGGACGTGCTTTAGTCCACTCCACTGCTCTTGGTGAATTTCCAATACGTTCCCATACTGGAAGAGACATTGCCGAATACGCTTAAGTTCAATTTCAAATGGTAGGTTAAATACACGGACCGTGGGCAGACCTAACCCAGCATGGTTAGTGCGACTGCTACGGTCGCAGGTTCGAATCCTGCCTCGGGCATGGATGTGTGTGATGTCCTTAGGTTAGTTAGGTTTAAGTAGTTCTAAGTTCTAGGGGACTTATGACCACAGCAGTTGAGTCCCATAGTGCTCAGAGCCATTTGAACCAACCAGCATGGTTAACGACAACTTTACAAATTTCACCATCAGAATTAACGAACTCGGCAGTACCCTTCGTTAAGTCCATTACACGTAAACAAGGCTCGTCATTAACAAGTTTTACGTAGACGGCATTCGCCAGAAAATCATATGAAAATCCTAAAACTTCCTCGTCTTTAAGACCCAATCTGTCGAAGAAGCAATCGACTAATTCGTGGACGTGTGGTCGGCCATAACCAAACGGGAAGTGGAAACGCAACGTGTAACGGCGTAACTGATCATCCATGGCAAATGCCATGATGTACTTACAAGGACCAACCAGCTGCAGGCGCCGGCAAACACGCGCGGAGCGAGCACTCCGGCAGGTCTGCACACGGCCGCTGCTGCGGCGGAACTGATATCACCATAGAGCTAGCGAAGATGGTGGTGGTTAGTGTTTAACGTCACGTCGACCACGAGGTCATTAGAGACGGAGCGCAAGCTCGGGTTAGGGAAGGATTGGGAAGGAAATCGGCCGTGCCCTTTCAAAGGGCCGGCCGAAGTGGCCGTGCGGTAAAGGCGCTGCAGTCCGGAACCGCAAGACCGCTACGGTCGCAGGTTCGAATCCTGCCTCGGGCATGGATGTTTGTGATGTCCTTAGGTTAGTTAGGTTTAACTAGTTCTAAGCTCTAGGGGACTAATGACCTCAGCAGTTGAGTCCCATAGTGCTCAGAGCCATTCGAACCATTTGAACCTTTCAAAGGAATCATCCCGGCATTTGCCTGCAACGATTTAGGGAAATCACGGAAAACCTAAATCAGGATGGCTGGAGACGGGATTGAACCGTCGTCCTCCCGAATGCGAGTCCAGTGTGCTAACCACTGCGCCACCTCGCTCGGTGCTAGCGAAGAGGTATGTGTTGTGCATTCCTCTTACGAGGCCAATAGTGACTAGAACTCGTAAACCGCTATTTAAAGGACGAGTTTAGTTGCGATTTCCACATGCAACGACCTTCCTGGGCTGAAAACCGTAAATTTACAATCTTTTGTTACAACTCAAGCGGTAATAACTCAGATATTTCAATGGAAATGACAGGAAGAATCAATTGAACTTTGAGGCTTACTTCCGTGCACACCAGGAAGTAACTCGTTGATCACAGAGTTGCCAATTGTGCCTTGCCTTTTTGCCAAATGTCAATTACAGTATTAGCAGGAAGAAGACGAACCGATGTGATCCAACAGCCGGCTGGGAAGTGACCATAACTGGCCTCTCAAAGAGGCGGCTGCTACGACCTGGAATACGTGATGCGTCTGATTCGCATTTCTGTAACTAGGTTTAGGGACTGGAGCGTAGTTACTAATAATACTCAGAACTGACTGCAAACTAAGCATCATAAATCAGTAATTCTCATAGTTGTTTTTATATTTCTTTCGTAACTGTACTCAAACCTAAGAAACTCATTCACGGACGTTTTCGTGCCTCGCCGATAGTCGAGCACACCAAACAAATATAAATAAAAAAGTATGTGTGTGTGTGTGTGTGTGTGTGTGTGTGTGTGTGTGTGTGTGTGTGTGAGAGAGAGAGAGAGAGAGAGAGAGGGGGGGGGGGGAGAGAGAGAGAGAGAGAGAGAGAGGGAGACAGAAAAAAGATAAAATAGAATGAGAGAGACAGTAAAAAAATTTTGTAAAGAAATTGAATACCAGTATGTAAAGAAATCTTTCATTAAAATAACACATTCCACATCATTTTGAACCATTTGTCATATTCATGATCTATGGAACAATTATTAATCTCATCTAATCTAATCATATGATATTGCTGACTAGCCGTGAAGAGTCATGAATTACCGAAATTTTCGCCAATACCAGTAACCAAATCTAAACTTCAAAATAAAAGACGACAATTTTTGTAATAACCCGGGACTCCTATCAAGACCCTTTCATCCCTGTTGACTAACAACGAAAGATGTCTGATATACCTCCATTCAGAAGTAACAAAGTGTGTATGCATGTAAAGATGAAGTGCATGACGGGGGTACAAACCTAACACGTAATCAAATTGTTAACTGAGAAAATCAAATGTTAAGTATCGGTTTTTCTTACCAGCTGCTAGGTGTTTGAATCTAAAATGAGGATACAAATTTTTGTGCCTGAGCGACAATCGAACCGCACTCCTATCGTTCTTCTTTATCGTCCACGAATATTGCTTAAGTATCAGTTGCTTACTCACCAACAGTAAGATGTGTGCGTGTTTGACCAGAAATTGTTGGTAACACATGAACAGACATTAAAAATACACGTTAATTTTCACTAGCAGGCCGGTGTGCACGAGATAGGGTTTGAAATGAAATTATGAATATTTTTGTTCTGGATCGGGAATCGGACGCACATACTTACCTTTGGAAGAGACCTAGAGAAGGTTGCAGTCTTGTAAAAAGGAACGAAATGATTGAACTATAATATTCCGAGAGATTCAGATCCTCGAAGGGGGAGATACGAATTCGAATCACAGTCCAGCACCAAATTTTTCAACGTTTCTAGTTCAATCCAGTACAAGCAAAATAAGAGCCCTGTTCCTTTAAATGGCTATCGGTTCATCAAATAAAATAAGATTTTGTAATGTAAGTAAGTTTACTGGCGACAGTATTTCTGTTTAAAATGACGTCCGCCTATGTCATTTCCTAAAGCAAACCGGCTCTGTCCAGTTGGGAATGAAGTAACGTGATGTTTAATGCGGATTCTGAATTATAACCAGAGTTAAAGTAAATCTGTTTGTGCCTCTTAAAAGTAAATGCCTGAACCCAAGCATTGCACTTGCGATAGTTCGTTCCACCAGACCACTGTGGCCACATTTCCCAGCCCCAGCAGTGTGCTGTAACGGATGATGTTATTAGCAGACAAAATTAGTTCAAAAATGGTTCAAATGGCTCTGAGCACTATGGGACTCAACTGCTGTGGTCATAAGTCCCCTAGAACTTAGAACTACTTAAACCTAACTAACCTAAGGACATCACACACATCCATGCCCGAGGCAGGATTCGAACCTGCGACCGTAGCAGTCGCACGGTTCCGGACTGCGCGCCTAGAACCGCGAGACCACCGCGGCCGGCTGACAAAATTAGTCATGCATTAAATGGTTAAGTAGAAGCAAGCTTCTGACGCGGAGATTATGCTATTCTTGCGTCAGCAGGATGTAAAGGCTCTTCTAGGCATCATAGCCTCAATGTCAAGCAATTTTGAAATTTTCATTAATTCAGGAAATTTCTTAGTTCGAGAAAATCCACTGTGAAGTATGAAGTTACCGGATAAATCGATTACTACCGTCATTATTACTATCATTTTCTTCATACCGCTGCTGGAACACATGTGCTTGAAGATCATTTAAGGCCTTTTGGTCATTATAGAGGTAGTTGCCCAAGAACAGGTTCTTCCCCTGTCTACTGAATCATTTTCATGTTAATATCAAACATCAGCAATTACTCGTAGATTACATTAAAACTAAAGTAATTGATGAAGACTTGATAACAAAAATGCGCTGCCTTTCTTCCTTTACTTGCGCCTAGAAATGGCTGCCGAATACTGCCAAACCAAAAGCCAAGGGATCTTACTGCCATCCGATATACGTCGCTGTCAGTTCTTCCATTTGATTTGGTCAACATGACCTTCAAAAAAATGGTTTAAATGGCTCTGAGCACTATGGGACTTAACATGTGTGGTCATCAGTCCCCTAGAACTTAGAACTACTTAAACCTACCTAACCTAAGGACATCACACACATCCATGCGCGAGGCAGGATTCGAACCTGCGACCGTAGCAGTCGCGCGGTTCCGGACTGAGCGCCTAGAACCGCTAGACCACCGCGGCCGGCTAACATGACCTGTTTCAAGTTGTGTAAGAGAATGTTTTAGAAAATCTATTGTTTTCCTTTGCAATAAACAGAAAGATTTTCATTCTAAGCTATACAAGTTAAAAATTTTCGCATTATGGTTCAAATTTAATATTCGCTTCTATAATATAGGAAAGTATTTCACAGTTGCAAAGGTCGCATCCGACTCATTGTCCTTACACTTAGTCGCTGACCATAAATTCTAGCCCAGAGTAACACCAGTTTAAGTAACCTAATGTAGCGAAGACTGTTTCCTAGTGTTGTTTCTCACCGGAAAATATGCAATTCACTCATTGGGCTCCATTAGTATACTGTCGTCATGGTATTAAGTCTGGTTGTTTGGAGAAAGAAAAGAAAGAACCCTTTAGCCATACATATCGCTAGTTCAACAAGATATTACCTATCAACTATCCTTGCTTTACATCACGAGACGAACATAGCGTCACCCAGCTGATATTTGAAATACATTTCTGTTTTCTCTCTCTGTCTCTCTCTTTTTATTTATTTATTTTTTTTGAGGAAAGCATCGAGAAGCGCGAATAATAAGCAAATAGGCATATAACCTGTTTACTTTTATTTTCATTGGGACACATGATGCAAATATACAACTTTTAAGTGTATTATTGCGTAATTCCAGTTATTGACAGTCTATTCGTGAGCTTGCTTGCATTCAGTGGGGTGAAACCCATCACAGAAGCAAGCAAAAAACAAATATTTCTTGCACCATGCGCATCACCAACGAAATCTCGCTGCACTGACGTGTTGTCCGATATATTACACGGAAAACATATCTGATTCATGTTGCTAAATACAGTTCCATCAGATATCAATTTGGATGCGTACCAAGTGTATAAAAGTATATCTTGAAATACGCAGAAAGTCACATGGAGGTATTCGACGGAAACATAGCCATCACTAAGATTGTAACTGGGGTCGACAGCGTCGTCGTCTACCACCTTGACAACTCGAACGGTGACAGTGCTCAGCCGGTTACTTACGTTTACTGGTATCAAAGCTACAGCACGAAAGCACAAAAATGTTAATAACCTGAAGATCATTAACTTTGGAACCCATAGAAATTAAAGCAGTCATCAGTCGCAAGAGTGGTTTGAACAACACAGTGCTTTAATAGGCACGCTCTTGTAGGAGGTGGTATGCCGTTGCTTTCCTCCGACCTTCGAGTTGACTTACATAGCCACTTAATATGGGAACCTACAGTTTAACGTGGCTTTCACACCACAGTGCAACTCGGCATTTTTCACATCAACAAACGCTGCCTGACGGGAAATAAGTGTAAAAGGCACATCTAAATCGTGGGCCTAACGAGGGATTGAACCTGAGACCTTCGTATTCGTTCTCTTGATCTTTATCACTTTGCCACTATGCAGCCACTACTGTGGTCTGTGCTTAGCATTAAAATTAAGGATCTCTCATTTGTGCCTGCGTTGGCACATGCATGTCCCTTATGAGACCTTACTTTTGGGATTACCCTGGTATAAGTGTGTGTAAACGCCTTCCGATGCCAACTCAAGGAAGACAAGGATACACAGTCTAGCTTCAATATTACAAATACGCCTCAGTTTGTGGATGAACTCAGACTTAGGTTGATAATCATTTTCAATATTTAGCAGTGCTGTACCCACTGGTGTTAAACTCGTTTTCAACCAATGATTCCCACAGCTACAGGAACACAACTTGTGATCCCTCTTAGACAAAATACTTATCCAGTGCTATCAGACGAAAAGATCAACATGACACAAACTGTGGGAAGTTTACAAAATTGTTAAGGCTTTCGTGGCCACTTGTTGACAAACTGCCTATTGGCTTCTGTCTCGGGTTCTTCGGCCGACGTTCATCTAATGATTTTTCTGACGTTTCGCCAGCACGAGCGGCTGGCATTGTCAAAGCTTCACCCTCCATTGCCGGCAATGGAGGGTGAAGCTTTGACAATGCCAGCCACTCGTGCTGGCGAAACGTCAGAAAAATCATTAGATGAACGTCGGCCGAAGAACCCGAGACAGAAGCCAATAGGCAGTTTGTGGGAAGTTTGTTTTACAACCTTAGTACCTGGAGAAAGAACTTTTCCTATTTGAGATATCTGTGAAAGTTGCCGCATAAGACGATTTAAGAAGAAACTACATTCCTTTAGCTAGGCCAGTGTTCAAAGAAATCGTCTTAACCGCACTAAATCGTGGTTTGTGAATCGTTTACCGGCCGTACTCAGCCGCATTTCGCTGGTTGGAAGGCAAAAAGCCTACTGACAAATTTCACACGAGAAAAATGGGTACGAAATGTCTCCCACTGGAAGGTCATGTTGTTTTATTTAAATGATTACACAATCAGGTAAAACGAACATTGAGGTTGTCAGTATAAGCACATTACTGTTGTCAGTATGATGTTGCACCGCCCAGGGCTTCTAATGATGAAGGGCCCGTTTAAGTCAGGCATATTGTATACAGAAGTGGAAGAGAGAGCACCACTAAATTCTACAATCCGTATGCATCGCATACACACAGAAATTACTGTTACAGTGTACTTATGGAGCCCAATGAGTGAATTGCATATTTCCCGGTGAGAAAGAGCACTGGGAAACAATCTTCGCTACATTAGGTTACTTACAATGGTTCTAATGGCTCTGAGCACTATGGGACTTAACATCTGTGGTCATCAGTCCCCTAGAACTTAGAACTACGTAAACCTAACCAACCTAAACACATCACAAACATCCATGCCCGAGGCAGGATTCGAACCTGCAACCGTAGCAGTCGCGCGGTTCCGGACTGATCACCTAGATAGCTTACTTAAAATGGTGTCACTCTGAGCTATAATTTATGGTCAGCGACTAAGTGTAAGCCGAACGGAGTGGCCGAGCGGTTCTAGGCGCTACAGTCTGGAACCGCGCGACCGCTACGATCTCAGGTTGAAATCCTGTCTTGGGCATGGATGTGTATGATGTCCTTAGGTTAGTTAGGTTTAAGTAGTTCTGAGTTCTAGGGGACTGATGACCTCAGCAGCTAAGTCCCATAGTGCTCAGAGCCATTTGAACCATTTAGGACTAAGCGTAAGGACAATGAGTCCGATGCGGGTTTTGCAACTGTGAAATACTTACCTACATTATAGAAGCGAATATTAAATTTGAACTAATAATGCGAAAATTTTTAACTTGTATAGCTTAGAATGAGAATCTTTCTGTATATTGCAAAGGAAAACAATTGAAGAACGATAGGAGTGCGGTTCGATTGTCGCTCAGGCCCAAAAATTAGTATCCTTATTTTAGATTCAAACACCTAGGTGCTGGTAAGAAAAACCTATACGGAACATTTGATTTTCTTAGTTAACAATCCGATTACATGTTGGGTTCGTACCTTCATCTTTACATGCATACACACTTTCTTACTCCTGAGTGGAGGTATATAAGACATCTTTCGTGGTTAGTTAACAGGGATGAGAGGGTCTTCATAGGAGTCCCGGGTTATTACAAAAACTGTCGTCTTTTATTTTCAAGTTTAGATTTGGTTACTGAGACTGGCGAAAATTTCGGTACTTCATGACTTTTTACAGCTAGTCAGCAATACGATTAGATTAGATGAGATTAATACTTGTTACATAGATCATGTATACGACGTTTTGTAATGATGTGGAATGTGTTATTTTAATGAAAGATTTCTTTACATACCGGTATTCAATTTCTTTACAAAATTTTTACCTTCTCTCTCATTCTTTTTTATCTTTATTCCTCTCTCTCTCACTGTCGTACTCTCTTTTCTCACTCTCTCTCTCTCTCTCTCCCTCTCTCTCTCTCTCTCTCTCTCTCTCTCTCTCTCTCTCTCTCTCTCTCTCTCACACACACACACACACACACACACATCCACACAAACACATTCTTTTTTATTTTTGTTTGTTTGATGTGCTTGACTATCGGTGAGGCACGAAAATTTACGTGAATTTGTTTCTTAGCTTTGAGTACAGTTACGAAAGAAATATAAAAATAACTATGAGAATTACTGATTTATGATGCTTAGTTTGCAGTCAGTTCTGAGTATTATTAGTAACTATGCTCCAGTCCCTAAACCTAGTTACAGAAATGCGAATCAGACGCATCACGTATTCTAGGTCGTAGCAGCCACCTCTTTGAGAGACCTGTTATGGTCACTTCCCAGCCGGCTGTTGGATCACATCGGTTCGTCTTCTTCCTGCTAATACTGTAATTGACATTTGGCAAAAAGGCAAGGCACAATTGGCAACTCTCTGATCAACGAGTTACTTCCTGGTGTGCACGGAATTAAGCCTCAAAGTTCAATTGATTCTTCCTGTCATTTCCATTGAAATATCTGAGTTATTACCGCTTCAGTTGTAACAAAAGATTGTAAATTTACGGTTTTCAGCCCAGGAAGGTCGTTGCATGTGGAAATCGCAAATAGCTCGTCCTTTAAATAGCGGTTAACGAGTTCTAGCCACTACTGGCCTCGCAAGAGGAATGCACACCAACAAGTACCTCTTCGCTAGCTCTATGGTGACGTGCTGACCTGTAAAAAAGTGTTTGTTATGGTACGCGGTTCCAATCTCGCTGAGCGTAACGTTTCTATCCCTTTTGTGAAAGAGCTACAAGCAGTCAGATCAAACATCGATAAGGAAGTCCCAAGAAAATACTTTCAGCGCATAGTGTAATGGTGAAAAACATGCAATGCTGCACAACAGGTAACGCCGCGTTCCGCTGCTCACAAGCAATTTTTGGGTTTCTAGGAATACGTAACTTTATTTATGAAATGTCACATTTGCATACCTGTTGAGTTTGACACAGCATACCAATTAAACACAGACGCAATCGAAATCTAAGTGAGTAGTATTTTATTAATTCGTGCCGATAGATACACGCTTGTGTACAGATACTCAGTTTTGTCAAAGAGACTTTCGTCGTAAGGTTATGTAAGGTTATCGTGGGTAGTTTTATTTCATTTCTTACAATGCAGTGCACGATTTTCGTAAGGTTTCTTTTAGTGTTGTTAAAACAATACTAAACATGAGAGACAGATTAATCATCAACGATATATGATAATTCCCTGATGTTAGCTATGACAGTCTGACAATGCACCTGCAGCTTATTGACTACATGCCTGTAGCAAACTTGTTCTGAGCTAATGCTGTCAAACAAGGTTTGAAGAAGAATAAAATGCCACTACCAGAAGACAGCTAATGTAGAAAATACTTTGCTGACTATTTTGGCACGATGCGCTCTCTCCATACATAATACAAAAGCTTCGAGATGCATCTGCTGCCTGGCCGTCTATTAAACCTGAAAAGAACAAAATGTCGCAGAAGTGAGCCCTTTTTCCACATGTGGCTATTTTGGGTTGAGAAGTGAAGGGAATTATGTTCAAAGTTCCATTAAATTGGTAACTTCAGCAGGCAGGAGAATTGCGTTGTAAAAAATCTAGCAGCGAATGCAATGGAACTCGCCACTAGCTGTCATCTAGCTAAAGCGCCTCCAGAAGTCGACAACAGTTCCTCGAGAACTACCGCACTCCACAGCGCTGTGATATAATCCATATGGCAGGATCTAGACTTCTGAGAGACAGACTGTTACAGCTTTTCTTTTTCACTGCAGGACGTTTTCAACAAACAGGTAGCGCAATAGAGTAGCTCAACTGGAAAGGAACACTTCCTATTTAAATTTCTGCATCCTACAGTGTTGGAAGTTCTGTGTAGGCAGTTGCGTGATAGAGTCGAATGTATGCACTGGGTATCCGAGGCAGCTAGTTCATGGCGATTCGGTCTGTACTGAACATGCTGCAAAACACTACAGGGAGCCTGTGTGTCAGAATTCTTATCGAGTGTGCCGCAGCGGTGTTATAACAGAAAATGAGTTATGCAGAAGAGGCGTTGGTGGTCAGTTGGATTGGTGATAGGTTCCTATGTAGATGGTCTGGGATCGATTCCAACTTCTGCCAATGATTTTTAATAGGGAGAGACAGATTCTAATCTCTTCTGGCTACGCCAAGTGAAGAAGTTATAATGGCATTGTGGTCTGAAATTCACATTAAACATGATATTCCTTCTCTAACAAGTAGACGTAAGGTTGGACCACAATAAAGTCAGGAGTGGCGAAATGTGGGAAGTCTATCACCAGTAACGTTTCTTATACTAGTTATTTATTTGTAGTGACGCAACAAACGCTATGTAGCGTCACAGGACCCTTATTCCATCTTTTATTTGAGCTTCTGTATGTCGATAAAATTGGTTCTGAACTTGGAAAGCAACTCAGACCGCCCTTAACGCGGAATTTGATCCCTTCGTGACAATACAGCTCGACTGCAATTTGTTGTTTGTTCAAAACTGCAGATTCCTCAACATCTCCACATATTGCGCGTGAATGGGTTCGAAAGCTGGCCTGGCACTAAAGTCTTCATTATGTATTATCAAGCTCTAGCATAATTATTTTGATTTTTAATGCATTTTCATTCGTTGTCAACACTAACGATATCTGACGGTTTTGACTCCCAGTGAGACACAGGACTATTTGAGAGATCACTGTAAGTTCAAGGATGTTTTTCCGAGCTGCTGGTGGAGAAAAATTCGGTAGCTGACGTCTCTTTGTGTGTAGTCAACAACGGTATGTGTGGGGTTCGATTCCCAGTCAGCACTGAACTCTTCGTCATATTATTTGTAGTTCAAACATGCTCACATGTCGCTGCTGATGTAACAAACCCATATTTAACGTTCGTTTTCTCTAGGATATAACAGCGATAGGTTCCGGGTTGGAGTCCTGGGCAGCAAAACATTAATGTTTCGTCTCGTCTTTTCAGTTAATACATCTAGCTACTGCCGAGAAAATCCGATATGTCACAGTTGATTGTGCTTCGATAACAATCCGACTAGGTTCTGGGTTCGAATCCCTGTCCAACACAAAGCTTTACTTCACGGTATTTCAAGTAAGTTACCTGTGAAGAAGCAATATTTAACATCTCTCGTAGTTGGTTAACAGGGACAATAGATGCTGGGTAGGAATTCTCGTCCGTTAAAAATGTTTACGTTATGTAATGTAAAGTTGATATTTGCTAACTGATACTGTCTAAAATCGAGGTATATCACTCTCTGTATGCCTAGTAAGGAATGACTTTTAGATTCCGTCAGTCACGAAATATTAGTCTGCATGACCTGGGTTTGAATCCATATTCAGAACGAGACTGTTCGTCGTGTCATTTGAAGTTCATACATATTCTCAACTAGCTGCTCGTGAAAAACTTAAATTTTTAATGTCATTTTGTGTTAAATAAGAAGTTCGGTATGTTACTTTGAAGAAGAAATCATAAATACGATGAAATTACTAGGTGCATAAGTCGGCCGCGTTGGTCTCGCGTTTCTAGGCGCGCAGTCCGGAACCGTGCGACTGCTACGGTCGCAGGTTCGAATCCTGCCTCGGGCATGGATGTGTGTGATGTCCTTAGGTTAGTTAGGTTTAAGTAGTTCTGGGTTCTAGGGGACTGATGACCACAGCTGTTAAGTCCCATAGTGCTCAGAGCCATCAACTAGGTGCATAAACTATCTGACGTAATAATGAGAGTGGTAACATTTCAGGTATGTCATTTATTGCAATAAACGTGAGCTTATAAGCCTTAAGGACAGTCATATCTGTGATAAGGTGTTCCCTGATATTTATAGTATCGTGGTATTACTTTACATTTTGAGTTATTCCGTTACAGTTTTCTAGGGGTGACTTGTTGGAGCCATTTTCAATAGTCAAACGACTGTACCAAGGAGAGATTAGAGGACCCGGTAGACAGCTGCGTTATGTGTGGTGCATGCGAATCAGGCGAAATGCAATTCAGGTCGTTCGGATACTTTTGAGCACGACTGTATATGTTGAAGGCCAGTATCGACTCAGGAAAAGCAAACAGTTCACGGAACCAACTGGTGGTGAAATAGATCAGCTAAGAAATATGTAATGACCGCAACAGACCTACAGGTATCAATAAGAAAATAACAGTTAACACCTCAAAATCGAAAACTGAACTGAAGTTCACGAATTAGAGATGAAGCTTGCCGGGTCCAAGAGGGGACCATAACTCAGCACAGCGAAACTGGCTTCAACTTCCTCATCGATTTGTGACATCCCAGAGCTTGAAAATATACTCAGCAACCACTCGCCGGTATCCCTACGCAAGTACTCGCTTTACTTGCCGGGCGGACCTCTCATTCCGCCCTCCTCGCTCCGTTACCACTGCCCAACTCGCCACGCCACAACACGCCCCGTACCTACGAACGACCTCAAGAAAAGATCTTAGTGGCCTCAAACCAGTGGGAGATCACTCTGCATATCGAGCTGGTGGTAATTCGAATGGCGGCGCCAGCAACGCCGCCATGGCTGATCTCCATCTCTTCCTTCCCTACTCTGTCAGTTTTTGCTTTGTGTACATCGTATTTATTAACCTCCTTTCTTTACGCCCTACACCAAGAACTTCTAAAATTCTCAGCCCTGTACTCCAGTTGACCCTACAGAGTGCCTTCTCCCAGTCAATGAAACAAATGTACACCTCATAATTCATTTCTGTCATTCTTTCTCCTATCATCCAAAGAAAACCAGTAGTATCCCTTGTTCTTTATCCGTTTCTGAGTCCGAACTGGTCTGCCCCAGTATTTTCCTGAATATTCTTTTCAATTCCAACGACTGTTGTTACATGACTGATAAATAATAGTTCTTCAGAATTTGATGTAGTCCCTAAATGAATTCATATAAACTTCAATCTAGGGTAATCATTAAAGAGACTGGCAAAATGAAACAGAAAATAAACAGTTTTTAATGACATGTAAAGTTACTACGAATCAAATGGGTTATATGGAAAACAAAAATGTTATGATTTCAATACTTTTTTTCCGTGATGGGCAACCAGGATAACGTAACGATTTCGATCCCTCTTCCATTCTTGTTGCTGCTTTTTATTTTCCAGGACTTCTTCATTTTCTCCCGAGGTTTCCTGTGCCTATCTTACGTCAATTTTGTTCCAGATTTCTTTTTTCTTCTAAAATTTGTATTTTATTCTTAAAAAATTTCTGTCTGTTATTTCACGTTCCTTGATGTCGTTTCTGTCCTGTTCTTTCCATATTTCTGTAATCGATGCTATTGCCGAGTTCTTCTTCCAAAACATGACTGTTTGTTTCATTAGCCTGTTCTCATTCATTCAATAGAAATGTCCAAAAAAAGATTAACCTTTGCTTATCCATGACTTTTGATATTTTCTCTATATCTAATTTTCCTACGAACTGCAGTTTTTATTACACCCACTGCTTTTCTAATAATCCGTCTTTCAAGTACCTCTATACTGTCCAACTTACAGTTCATTGTTAGACATTCACTTCCACATAAACAATCTGGTCGTACAACGGAGTTATGGGTTCTTAATTTCATGCATTTCTTGTAAATATTCTTTGTTAAACCATATGCTCTTTCCATTTTGCTGACTCTTACATATACTACACAGTGGACTCTGTTGTATCGTTTGTCCAAAATATTTAAATTCACTTATTCGCTCTATTTTACCTCTCTGTGTTTCTATACATTTTTGTGCAATTTTTGTATTTGACATGAATTTAAATACTATTGTTATGGAGTTATTGAAACCTGTTTTCCTTTTAATTAAATTCATTATTCAATCGAGACCATAAATGCGAATTGTGATTAAACTACGTCGATTTATTTTAAACGGTTCAAATGGCTCTGAGCACTATGGGACTTAACTTCTGAGGTCATCAGTCCCCTAGAACTTAGAACTACTTAAACCTGACTAACTTAAGGACATCACACACATCCATGCCCGAGGCAGGATTCGAACCTGCGACAGTAGCGGTCGCGCGGTTCCAGTCTGAAGCGCCTAGAACCGCTCGGCCACCTCGGCATTCAAGGAAATTCTAAGACCATGCTCATTCTCCTGATTAATAGTGATGACATCGAATTTTGTTTATTGTTGAGTACATTACGTACAACTATGCTACAGCTTCATCACGCATAACTACTCTGTTATTCTAGTTCATAACCCCGATGGATGGTAGTGGAGCTGATGTAAGCTTTCCGGGTTGGCCATTCAAGCGTCGTGAGGACAAACTTGTGGGGTCACTAGTGAAGAGCAAATTCAGCATTGCTTGTGGTGCAGTTAGAGCCACCTGTTTATCTCGCACAGTGTACAGTGATATTCCTGTCCAAATTCGAAAGGCCAGGTCGTTGTCAGAAACCAAGCCGCGATCGTAAACAGCTCAGCATGTCTCCGGAGCCGAGCGTTCTCGCTGGGCAGGTAGCTCGGTTGCATGTGACCGCAAGCCGAGCACAAGGTGCCGACAACGTGCGAAGGTGAGGTCTACAGGGGAACGAACCCGAGCCCCCGATCTCTGGGAGGTGGTTTTTCCTCGTCGGAAGTCGGTTGGTTGGTTGGTTGGTTGGTTTGGGGAAGGAGACCAGACAGCGTGGTCATCGGTCTCATCGGATTAGGGAAGGATGGGGAAGGAAGTCGGCCGTGCCCTTTCAGAGGAACCATCCCGGCATTTGCCTGGAGTGATTTAGGGAAATCACGGAAAACCTAAATCAGGATGGCCGGACGCGGGATTGAACCGTCGTCCTCCCGAATGCGAGTCCAGTGTGCTAACCACTGCGCCACCACGCTCGGTCGTCGGAAGTCGCTGAGCTGGTCAGCGTCCGGTAAGGTCCGAGCTCGGCCCTCGAGCCCCTCGCTGACCGATGCAATTCGTACGGAATACGGTCCAGTTGAATGCCTCTGTGTGACGATGGCTGAAGAACGATGCTCTTTGCTCCACATAGCACGAGCCATCTGTACATCAGTCGCTGAACCGGTGCACTTTTCCTACTGGATGGGCACTATTTATATGTCCGCCGACCCAACGTGCTTTTCTTTAGTAGCCTCAAAGTCACGTAATAAACTCGTCGTAATGTTGAAGTGTTGACAGAGGATTTTGGTAACACAACTGTTTGCCAAATGAGTGATCGTACCAACGTCCTGGGGCCATATAGAGTAATATAATGCTGAAACAGCTGCTTGCGGTTATGTGGTTATCAGGAGGTGACTTGCAAGACCTTGCGAAACTACCACAAATATTTATATGAAGGCATGAGCGGAAAAATGGGTTAACCCTGAAATGTAGAAGGTTAGAGATAAGTGATGCCATCTGTAGCTGGGTACGGGAACTATCAAAATTGACATTGATCTCATCCCTGAATACCACTTAGGAGTGAGACCAATGTCAGTTCTTATAGTTCCCTTACCAAGCAATAGATGGCAACATTCATCTCTAAGCATTTGCACTTGAAGGTTAGCCCGTTTTTCCGCGCATGTCTTCAGATGATCACTACGCTCACACAAATAAGGAAATTATTATTTGTTTGATTGAAATCTATAAAATAATTCCGTAAGAGTTTATTTTCTGTCCGTTATTGGGCTCAATAATGAGGGTCGCGGGTTCCTGTCTAGAGTGCGTGCCAGTGCGGCAGTCGTTAAAGCGGAATTTACAAATGAATTCGATCGTGAACATTCGGTTAGTGGAAGCACTGAGATGGAGGCCGGGCAGTGTATTGAAGTTTATAGTCGTGTGCCGGGCGAAATGTAATGATCATACTAATCAGTAATTCGCTTGTAGGGAAGTCATCGAACATTGAAACATTCGTCATAGCAGAGGTTTTATTCGAACTTCGTGGCACAGTTTTGTTACTGTAATTTAGTAATCTGAACAAAGTGTATTATAAGTTATTAGCGACATTGCAGTCAATTGTGTTTAATGAATCCACCCAGCCGATCATCATATAATGGTAATTAAGAAACACTCAGTGATCCATATGGAATGGAGTAATTAAGAAATCATCAATGACCTATGTGAAGAGGGAATGATACAAAGGAAGTGAGCAAGAGGCGAACAATCAGTTAGTCGCGACAGAAGGAAATTTAGCAGTGTTCATGTTGCGGCCAGAATTATTTATTGATCTCATACAGTATGCAGTGATAACCCAGGCCATGACCAGCGAAATGTTGCGTGGATCAAAGAGCACAGCATAGTCACTCTGTCGTAACAGTGAAGGGGCATCCCAGACTTCAGTGACGCCGCTGGTTGCCAGCAGGGTGGTCGTACAGACTTACTGGGAACAGAAAGGGTAGCATAATGCTTAAACAGAAGGTTGATCCCATTTGAGGCGGTTATGCGCTAATCAGACAGTTACGAATTTCATTCTTTTGTTACATTTATATCTGTAGAGCACCTTTTGCAGTGACAGAATATACCTGTTGCACTACAGTAACAACCTAATCGTCTTAATGCAGAGTGCCGTATCTCGATATTTGGTTGAGCTGTGTGTGATGGAAAGTACCCAAAGCGGCTGGGACATGTAAGTCAGGCTTGTGACTTGGGCAGAGCACCATGGCTTTCGCAGTGAGCTGTGAGTGGCCGCCTGTAAATCGGAAGGATACCGCAGCTCGTCGACTTGGAAATTCAGAGTGGAAGGAACAGAGTATGCCGCCACATGCTTAGGAAAGCGAGGCAACGTGGCCTCTTAACTGAGTGTGTCAGAACTGAAGACACTAAAAATAAAAACTGCTTACAGGCATGCTACACGAAACCTGAAGATAGCTTGAATTTATGGATGGTGAGACGAGCTTACTAAAATTATCTTCAGCTACGTCCGAACAGGTCTCAGAGATCCCAAGAGTGCCGACTGACCGCCATGTCACCTTAAACTGATAGGCAGCACTGGCTGCGGTTATGGAGGGGCATGTGACCAGCACTCCGCTCTCCCAGCTCTTGTCAGCTGTCATGACTGCAGCCTCTACTTCTCAGACAAGTAGCTCCTCAAATGCCGTCACATGCCAACTGTGCTCTGCAGCCCCAGAAGATCACTCATTCAGATGCTAGCCAAGCCCAATAGCACTTAACTTCAGCTATCTGACTGGAACTGGTGCAACACGTACGTATTCAGTAGCAGCGATGGCGAGGCATGACAGAATCTCTGACCAGAGAGTTATTTATCGTTGCTAGTCTGCGCTTGACCACGCGAGAGTTGCGAGGCAGTTGTACGTAGCGAGTCGCGAGAGCATGTAGTAGCGCGCGAGAGACAGTCGCAGTTGTGTGTGTCGGCGGGCGTCGACATGGGTTCAAAAATGGTTCAAATGGCTCTGAGCACTATGGGACTTAACATCTATGGTCATCAGTCCCCTAGAACTTAGAACTACTTAAACCTAACTAACCTAAGGACAGCACACAACACCCAGCCATCACGAGGCAGAGAAAATCCCTGATCCCGCCGGGAATCGAAACCGGGAACCCGGGCGTGGGAAGCGAGAACGCTACCGCACGACCACGAGATGCGGGCGTCGACATGGGGCTCTGGTCAAGGTTCAGGACGAGGTGTATTTTTAAATAAGGTAATGAAGCAGCATTGCGCTCATCTGTTAATGTAATGTATCTGAAAAGTAATTAATTTGTTCAAGAATCGCCCCAATAATAATTTTGTTCTGAAAGCAATTTTTTAAGAAAATAAGCATTACAATTGAAACAATACTTCCTATGCTTTTCCTGCCAGAATCAATTTATCAGATTTGCACAGGGCCTAAGGTCAGCGCAGATGACCTTATAAAATTTATCAGGTTGATGATAACGTTAATTTTGTGGGGACAGCATTTTTGCACATTTTTGTAATCATTGAGTTTTGTTACTGTGAGAAGATGACATTTGGCTCCTATTTGCATTTTCATTCAATTCATATTATTTAAAAATAATTCCGGTGAGGTTACACTTAGCTCTATGTCCATTAACATTTGAATAAAGATTATCAATCATTTCTCTGGGGAGGTTACACCGGTGTTACCTCTGTGTCAAGGATATTGGCCCAAGATTATTGTCATGTGTATAAAATATTGTTAACAAAGCTGTCAACATTTAACACTAAAATTGTTTGTAAAATCTGTAACTAATGACAAAGCCGTGCAATATATGCATGTGACACACCGGTATATAGGTCTTGATGCCAGCTAAAATAAATTAATCTTTAATATTATTAAATAAAGAAGCAAGTAGTTATAAATTGTATAGTAAATAACATGAAGAATGGTGGCTTAACTGTGAAAACTCCACATTTACACATACATCGCCAGCATGGAAATCACATCCTATTATCGTATCAGTCCCTATGTACGAGGGCTATTCCGAAAGTAAGGTCCGATAGGTCGCGAAATGGAAACCACGGTAAAAATCAAAAATGTTTTATTTGCAACAGTTAGATACACCTTGCAGCTACTTATCTCCATAGTCGCCGACCCGACTTAGACGTGTATCGTAGCGTTGTACCAATTTTCCCATACCCTCGCTATAGAAGGCAGCCGCCAGTGCTCTCCGCCAATTCTCTACGCTGGCCTACGGCTCGTTGTCTTGTGCCGAAATGTTGTCTTCATAACCAGCGGTTCATGTGACCAGAGCTGAAACTCAGAGGGAGACAATTACGGGCTGTATTGTGGGTACTCTCACATTTCCATTTGAAAACGATGCAGGAGCATCTTCATTGCCCCTGCAGAATGCGGCTGAGAATTGTCTTGAAGACGAAACAGCACGACAGTTATGTAATGTTAGCTGCATAGCTTCAGGAGAAATTTCTCACCAGGCCCCCGTACTTGGCGGCAGACACTATTTTCTAGACATCTTTACGCACTCACTGCGAGCTCAGAAATGAGAAGAGCGACGTGATGCTAAGTGGGGTTATACTAGAGACACTACCCAACACATCTGTGCAAAGCTTTATCGGATTTTCATAGTCGTTTCCATTTCGTGACCGATCGGACCTTACTTTCGGAATAGCCCTCGTATGTACGACGAGAGCTTAGTAAACTTATATATTTAAGACTGTCATAGGATATAGGTCTGAAGTACCAGTGTGTTGATAGATGCGGTATGGCTAGCATCATCTGGAGCTCCGAATATTACAAAAGTTAGTAAAGATAATTGTTAATGCTCATTACAGATAGAATATTGTACACCAAAATCGTAAAATTTGCTCAAGAATATTTAAAGTGAATCTTGAAAGCTGTCTAATATTGTAATATGTCTGACTTCATGAATGGTGACCAGGCTGACAGAGATAAAGCCGACTAAACCAGTGACGAAGGTTTTAAATGGGCATGTAATCCAATCCCCGCGGTTGTGTTAAAGTGTGTTTTTTCGGAGTTAGAGAGTATTTGTTAACATAAATGTTGCAGGTTTTAGCGCACTGGAATGTGCCTCCTGTCATCACACAGGCGCACATGAGTCAAAAGTTAAGAATTCCTTCTACACGGAACGTGTAACACTTTCCTTCCATGGTTTATTGGAGGCCTTGTTGGCTAAGCATTTCGGCTGGACGCAGCTTTAAACTGTTCAAGAAGTTTCCAGAATTTTGTATGAACTGGTCGGGGCTGGACCGTGCTCACATGTCTAGAAAGAGTCAGAGGAAATCGGGTTGTAACACAGGCCATCATTGGCTGAGTCGGGCGTCCACATCAGTGAACCGAGGTTTGCTAATATCACGGCAGAATGTGTCAGGGGAACGTCTGCTGGGTGTCCAGCCAACACACATCGCTGAAGTGAACAAATTGTTTGAGACATTGTTGTCAAAGTGTTCAGCAATCACGTTCAAACTCAGTTTGGGAAAGAGCCAATTGATCCACCCAAAGCAGCATCATTTTGTTTCTATGCAAGCAGAGGAATAAATCCGAGCTTCTCCACGGAGCTTTAGGTCATACTTGCGTCAGCACGCTCGAGTCAAGTGCCTACTCCTGAAAGGTGTGTAAGCAGATTGTCTTGGCCTGTGGAGGGTCTCTGTAACTTGAATAACTCCACACGTAGAAGTATGCAGATGCAACAACTCGTCCTCTGTGTAGTTAAACTCACCACTACACAACATACTTCACCTGCATGACGACTATGAAGTTCGGCAGATCGACGTGGAAAACATGCTCTCCACTCGAATATTTATAGTGACACAGGGAATGCAAAGGCTCAATCTAGATATAGTTGGGGGTCAGTGAAGTGGAGTGGAAAGATGACAAGGTTTACTGGTCAGATGAGTATGGGGTTATATCAACAGCAGCAGAAAATGGTGTATGAGGAGTTGGATTCGTTATGAATAGGAAGGTAGAGCAGAGAGTGTGTTACTGTGAACAGTTCAGTGACAAGGTTGTTATTATCAGAATCGACAACAAATCAACACCGACAACGATAGTTCAGGTATACATGCCGTATGAGTACATTGAAATCGTAATACAGTATGTAAAGAGGGATGAAAATCTAATAGTCATGAGGGACTGGAATGCAGTTGTAGGGGAAGGAGTAGAAGAAAAGTAACAGGAGAATATTGGCTTGGGACAGGGAATGATAGAGGAGAAAGACTGAGTTATGTTACAAGTTTCAGCTAGTAATAACAAATATCCTGTTCAAGAATCACAAAACGAGGAGGTATACTTGCAAAATCCCGGGTGATACGGCAAGTTTTTTGTTTAATTACATCATGGTCAACCTGAGATTTCGAAATCAGATACTTGATTGTAAAGCGTGCCCAGGATAAGATGTAGACTCAGATCACAATATAATAGTGATGAAGAGTAGGCTGAAGTTAAAGACATTAGTCAGGAAGAATCAATACGCAAAGAAGTGGGATACGGAAGTACTGGGGAATGACGAGATACGGTTGAAGTCCTCTAAGGCTATAGATACAGCAATAAGGAATAGCGCAGTAGACCGTATAGTTGAAGAGGAGTGGACATCCCTAACAAGGGCTATAACAGAAGTTGGGAAGGAGAACGTAGGTACAAGGAAAGTAACTGCGAAGAACCATGGGTAACAAAAGAAATACTTCAATTGATCGATGAAAGGAGGAATTACAAAAATGTTCCGGGAGACTCAGGAATTCAGAAATACAAGTCACTGAGGAAAGAAACAAATAGGAAGCGCAGGGAAACTAAGACGAAGCGGCTGCAGGAAAAATGTGAAGACCTCGAAAAAGAAATGGTTGTCGGAAGGGCAGACTCAGCGTACAGGAAAGTCAAAGTGACTATCGATTGCATTAAAAACAAGGATGATAACATTAAGTGTGCAATGGGAATTCCACTGTTAAATGCAGAGGAGAGAGCGGATAGGTGGAAAAAATAAATTGAAAGCCCCTATGAAGGGGGAGATTTGTCTGATGTGACAGAGGAAGAAACAGGAATCGATTTAGAAGAGATAGGGGATCCAGTATTAGAATCAGAATTTAAAAGAGCTATGAAGGACTTAATATCAAATAAGGCAGAAGGGATAGAAAACATTCCATCAGAATTTCTAAAATCATTGTGGGAAGTGGCAACAAAACGACTATTCATGTTGGTGTATAGACTGTATGAGTCTGGCGATATACCATCTGACTTTCGGAAAAGCATCATCCACACAATTCCGAAGACGGCAAGAGCTGACAAGTGCGAAAATTATCGCAAAATCGGCTTAATAGCTCATGCATCCAAGTTGCTTACAAGAATAATATACAGAAGAATGTAAAAGAAAATTGGGATTGCACTAGGTGACGATCAGTTTGGCTTTAGGAAAAGTAAAGGGACGAGAGAGGCAATTCTGACGTTACGGCTAATAATGGAAGCAAGACAACAGAAAAAATCAAGACACCTTCATAGGATTTGTCGACCTGGAAAAAGCGTTCGACAATGTAAAATAGTTCAAGATGTTCGAAATTCTGAATAAAGGAGGGGTAAGCTATAGGGAGACAGCCAAGAGGGAATAATAAGAGTGGACGACGAAGGACGAAGTTCTCGTATTGAAAAG
This sequence comes from Schistocerca nitens, assembly GCF_023898315.1. Lineage (NCBI taxonomy): Eukaryota > Metazoa > Arthropoda > Insecta > Orthoptera > Acrididae > Schistocerca > Schistocerca nitens. Next base: position 695,659,042 of record NC_064615.1, on the reverse strand, counting down.
TGTGTAAGACAAGGATGTAGCCCTTCGGCCCTATTGTTCGGTCTGTACATCGAGGAAGCAATGATGGAAATAAAAGAAAGATCTAGGAGTGGCATTAAAATTCAAGGTGAAAGGAAATCAATGATACGATTCGCTGATGACATTGCCATCCTGAGTGAAAGTGAAGAAGAGTTACATGATCTGCTGAGCGGAATAAACAGTTAAATGAGTACAGAGTATGGATTGAGAGTAAATCGAAGAAAGACGAAGGTAATGAGAAGTAGTAGAAATGAGAACAGCGAGAAACGTAGCATTAGGACTGATGATCACGAAGTAGATGACGTTAAGGAGTTCTTCTACCTAGGCAGTAAAATAACCAATGACGGACGTAGCAAGTAGGCAGTCTTGGACAAGAGAAGTCCACTTATATCAAACATCAGCCTTAATCTGAGGAAGAAATTTCTGAGAATGTACGTCTGGAGTACAGCATTGTGTGGTAGTGAAACATGGACTGTGGAAAACCGGAACAGAAGAGATTCGAAGCATTTGAGATGTGGTGCTACAGACGAATGTTGAAAATTAGGTGGTCTGATAAGGTAAGGAACGAGGAGGTTTTACGCAGAATCGGAGAGGAAAGGAATATGTGTAAAACACTGATAAAGAGAATGGACAGGATGATAGAACATCTGTTAAGACATGAGGGAATGACTTCCATGGTACTAGAGGGAGCTGTAGAAGGTAAAAACTGTAGAGGAAGACAGAGAATGGAATACATCCAGCAAATAATTGAGGACGTAGGTTGCAACTGCTACTCTGAGATGAAGAGGTTGGCACAGTAGAGGAATTCGTGGCGGGCCGCATCAAAGCAGTTACAAGACTGATGACAAGAAAAATACGTCACAGTTTTAGTAGGGAACCATAACAACAAATGTAAGTAGGTCCACTGTATATTCTCTCAGCTCTCTGTTGTCAGTGCTGGTGAGGATGGACATTTTTATTAATCAGTTAAGACCAATTTAATAACCTTTGTCTAACATCTTAGGGCAGTCAACCATAGTAGGACTAATCAGACAGCAACATACTAAAATTATGACCCACGTCAGCGTTTCATGTGTTGAATCTGAAGAAATTGTTCAGATGTAAACGGGAACGATGACAAAGAAGTTTGGTCTTCTGTAGCCTGTGTTATTTCACTGTGGAATAGATAAGTAATGATTTCTTTTTAAGGGTCATTATCCATTATACATTCATTTAATTATTTCACTATTGCCTTTCCTAATCAGCGTGTTTAGTGAATGATCCAGCCTTCTATGATTGATTAAAGCACCAGTGCATGACTCAACATCTTCTTGAGTAGAGCCATATTAAAAGTCTAGGCACCTCTGCTGGTTAGGTAGTAACTAATTTATCCTGAGTGGGGATTATTTCATCGTATTGTTGCAAGATGTTGCAACAGTATTTCTTGAAAACAAGCGTTTTCTAGTTGTGGTATGGCACAAAAGTTTGAGGGGTCATTAGCAACCTACTATTAAGAGGCTTTGATTTAAGTTACGGACAACACTATGAATGTTTGTATTGCCTTCTTTGAGAATAAACTTACAGTTCCAAACAACTAAATGAATATTTTAAGGAACATCTAACAAATCCCTAAGAATAATAAAACTGAATAAGGATCCCCTTATATACAGGATTCGATATTGAGATGCAAAAATCAAGGCATATACATTTCAGGAATTCAGAAAAAGAACCTGATACTAAATTTGAGTCCATTGTCATCACAGAAATGGGGTCAAAAGCTAGTTCATGTTTACAGCGCCATGTCCTGTTTGCAGACTGACAATTGCTTATTAGAGAGCAGGGCCATTTATTGTTTCAGAGGTAGTGAGAGAAGACCTTAGAAGCCAACCTGTGTGAGGAAATACGGGCACAAAATGACATGCTAAGATATGACGCAATATGCATAATTGTGTACAACATCGCAAAAAAACTGTGTGTTTATGTACAAGAGAGAGAGAGACAGACAGACAGAGAGAGAGACAGCATAGATCACCACTTTGTTTTTAGATGGACTCTGCCATGTATGTCATGCAAAAAATATAAATTAACGTAAGAGAGACTGAAATAATGACAACTTACAGCAAGAAGGCTATAATCAATAACAGCGGTCGAACCAGACTATGCACGACCACAAGGACGTGTGACTTCCAAAATTATGCGAGGGGTGATCTTTTTTTTTTTTTTTTTTTTTTTTTTACAACTTACATACAACTGAAAGTATAACACAGTTATTGCCTGAATTTGCTTTCGAGAAAGTACTGTAATTCATTTATTTTACAGAGCATTAGATGGTCGTGCGGTAGCGTTCTCGCTTCCCGCGCCGGGTTCCCGGGTTCGATTCCCGGTGGGGTCAGGGATTTTCTTTCCTTCATGATGACTGGGTGTTGTGTGATGTCAAGGTTAGTTAGGTTTAAGTGGTTCTAAGTTCTAGGGGACAGATGACCACAGATGTTAAGTCCCATAGTGCTCAGAGCCATTTGAACCATTTTTGAACAGAGCATAAGAATATAGACATTAATTAGAAAGCTACGACTGGCAACAGTGTCTCAAGAGCGGAGATCACTTGTAAAATGTATCATTCAATAATAAATTAAGTACATAATTTGCAGCTTGATGAAATGGAGATGAACAGTCCGCAAGGACAGGCAGAGGCTAGGCTTTGTGTGTCGACCAATATTTTCTCCTTGCTTACTCGTTCTCTCAAAACTGTTTTGTTTGAATGACCGAAGGAACACCAACGCTATACCATTGAGGACGAGAAAAGCGTATTTTCGTGAGAAGAATTAGGTTTTCCCAACCACGCGGTTGGCGTACCACGCCGAAGACCTGAAGAACCCTTCCAGAAGTGCCACGACCAAATGGTATTGCAAGGTAGATTGGTCTCTTTAATATTATACAACTTCTTGATTTCGCAAAAAGGATTCTTTCTCTTAGGGTGACTCAAGTTGTTTGTCTTGAGCTACCGGAGAACCAGGTTGTGGCGTTCTCCCATCTTCCTGACTAGGACCAACCCTGTCTTCCAGGATGGCAAATTTCGCGTCAGGTGAGTAAACTATGACATTTAGGCATAATTCGGAAAACGTGACGCTATTTAACAAGACCACTACAACCTTGGAACTTAATTCGATTGGAAACGTGTGAAAAAATAACAACACTGTATGTGTTTGGGAGTACAAGGGATTATACCGGCCAGTGTGAATGCGGAATAACTAGTGCACCTTCAGTTTCCATGATATCCGGAACAACCATAGCGTCTCGTTGCTGTCATCAGCGCACATATCGCCGAAGTACTGCAGCAACTACATAGTGAGCTCGGTAATGAAATAAGATAAAATTCCGTTTAGTCTAATTACTTGAGGAACTCATATTATGTGGAAATTGGGTATTTGCCTCAATGGTAAGAAAGTATCAGAATATGATTCCAAATATAGGACTTGTTTTTAACATCAGGATCTTTTTAAACTCACAGTTATGCATGTGAGTATGACATTAACTTCTTGTAATATGATCAGCTCGGGAAGGCACACTTGTACTGAGACACTTAGAAATCCTGACGGCCGTTGTGGCCGAGTGGTTCTAGGCGCTTCAGTCCGGAACCACGCAGCTGCTACGGTCGCAGGTTCGAATCCTTCCTAGAGCATGGATATGTGTGTTGTCCTTAGGTTAGTTAGTGTGGCGTCCCTGAACTCAAACCGCGTGCTGATATTGTCGACGCCCTAGAGCTGCTACTGCCACAGCTCTCCCAGTGGACTTGAGACACGATGCGCGATGACGTAGGTACCCGTTGGTGAACGGGAGACAGAAATGCGAACTCGTACGATGGATGCTTCTTCTGATTTAAGATTGAAGGATTTATTGCCCGAATATGCAGTAGTTGTTAAATCGTATCTCATCCGCATCGTACACACCACCAGTTGAGAGGAAACATTGTAACAATCAGTCTTCTCGTACGTTGTTGGCTCGTTGCTATGGAGTTGTTGAGCCTGTATGAAGCGAAATCCACATATACTCTTTGATCACGTCTGAGCGGACTTACGCCATAATGTTAAAAAAATGTTCAAAAGTTATCTTTTCATTTAAAGAAGTAGGTATTTTGATATTCAGTTTAAATTGTCCCTGCTGAACAGTCTCTGGTTAACTATCATTGATTAAATCACTTAATAATGTAGTCCACGCTTGATATTCCACTTGGAACGAACAGTTTATTGTTCCTTGGCCACTAAATACTTTATAACTTTCGCACCACACGCACACGAAGTTGGCTGGTAAAGTCAGATCTATTAAAATTAAGTTTCTTGACAATTACGACAACTTGACTCTTCAGTGCAATTGTAGTATCTTCGTGAAGTCGTGTAATTGTGTCCTACTCGAGACTAATTGAGTGTAGTCCTTTGATATACTATCCACTGTTCTTTTAGTTCCAACTACTTGAAACTCAAGTCAAAACCTCACTAGTTTCGTCAATAAAGTTCAATTCATCCGTTATGCACGGTTAAACGCGTCTATCAGTTTCTGTCTCAGCTTAGAAAATCAGTTTCCGAAGTTCGTGAATCAAGTCACGCAAGAAACACTTCTGAAAGCAAAAACAATCTCGTCGCGTTCCGTACTCTCAATAACTAAGACAAGAGTTGTTCTCGCACGTCTTTACAGGACGAGAGCTAGCAAGCGACTTCTTCTGTGGCAGAGTATTTTAGGCGCACTGAATGTCTACCACCTCCGCTCAGCACTTGTTGTGAAGACTGATCGATTCCCCAATTTGTCTGTGTATCATTATTTGTGTTATGTTGTGTTGTCTGCGTTTCTTCGTTACGGCGGGTAGCTTCTTCATATTGTCTTCTGGTGTATCCAAGTGCTGAGCGGAGGTGGTACGCCATCCTGCAATGTCCAGAACATAAAATAACCTAGATAGCCATTGTGCTCGGTAGTGAAGACATAACTCATATAAACAATTACAATGCCATTTATGTTTCTCGTTTCTCAACTTGTGTACAAGCCTATATTTCTGCCTACCCTGAGAAGGAGACCTCACTGGACGTGAGGCCATTTTCTAGGATGGCCTACGGCTGTGTGTCTGAGAAGGACTGAGAGTATACTACAGTGGTTCTAATATGTATACCACAGAGGTCTATACCTCCCTTGTCTGAAATCATAATATCTGTTAGCACATCTTATACCATTCGGCATAAAGACATATTCTCTGTAAGCGTCCCTAAATTGTTCTATCAACTGTTGCAAATTTGGCTTATAAAACCACAGTTCTTCTAATACAATGACTGCTGCCGAATAGTTAATCTTGTTTCCATAAAATGTAATAGCAAGCTCGTCGATTCGTTGTTGATTCGTTGGTACAAGGAATGCTTTTAGTTTGAAGCCGGAACGTTCATCCGGCGTTCCGTGGAGGAAATATAGTAGACGTAATAGATTTAAATTCGTAACATGTTGTAAGCCAGAAACAAGTGCAGATATTAATAAGGTTAAAGGATGGCCTGATTTAGAAAACATGTGTAAATGTAAAAACAAATTATTCCAGGGTGTTAACCCCTTTTACATTGGTTTGGAGATTGCTGGTGATGAACCTGCAAAGAATGATGTTGTACAGTCCGAGGTTAAATATGTTACCTTTGTAGTACGTAATAGAGTATATATGACGTTTTGTAAAAGGAAAGGAACAGTAACGTTCTAAATAAAGATTATTGTTTACAGCTAATGTCTGCGTTGGAATTCTTTTATAAAAACTGGGAACATATAAGGACCTATCCAGACGATCTTCGCTTGGCATTCCTTGTACCAACGAATCAACAACGAATCGACGAGCTTGCTATTACATTTTATGGAAACAAGATTAACTATTCGGCAGCAGTCATTGTATTAGAAGAACTGTGGTTTTATAAGCCAAATTTGCAACAGTTGATAGAACAATTTAGGGACGCTTACAGAGAATATGTCTTTATGCCGAATGGTATAAGATGTGCTAACAGATATTATGATTTCAGACAAGGGAGGTATAGACCTCTGTGGTATACATATTAGAACCACTGTAGTAAACTCTCAGTCCTTCTCAGACACACAGCCGTAGGCCATCACCTTGGACTTAGCTTCCAAGATATTAATTGCAATTATCACTTGGATATTTGTCTATTAATTAAATCTGAGGTTTCTTCCTCCTCTTTTCATAACAAAAACTCTCAGTGATGTATAATGTTGTTGTTATCAAAACTTCTTGGTGTAAGCTCATCGTCAAAGATGTCGTATTTGCCAAGATAACTCTTCCCTACTTCATATTATGATATTCTGTTTTAATAGACTTTGAGAGGGTAGTTGGAGTGTTACACTTGCCTCCCGGACGATGAAGTGGGTATTTGATTCCTACTTCGAAGTCCTTACTTAGTTCGGGTTCCATTCTCACACACATTTACAAATTTGAACGGTACACCATTCATACATATACATCAATCTTTACAGAAAATGAACCTAATGTTCATAACTTATATAATTCATTTTATTGCACTGTTGACGTCGCATCGTCACACTGACGCTGCGACAGCACTGGACCATGTGGGCTGTGAGACGTGGCCCAGTTCGAAGCCTGTTCTTTCGCTCCGAGCCGCTGGCGACGCTGCTACTGCATCAGATCGTACAATGCAGCGATTACGATCCGATTGTCGCCGGTCGAGGGTTGATCTTCTTGACCTGTGGTGACGTGAGCAGTAGACTGCACCACAGCTTAGTGCAGCCTGCAGCTTGGCTGTCCGCAACATCACAGTCGTAAATCTGAAACACCTGTTCCACTCCCTCTCTTTGTGCATACACACACCCAACACTAATGGTTCACTGTTTACTAACTATATTTTGTTTTTGCCTAATAATGTCATTCAATAGTTTGAATAGTATCTCATTATTCTATGGAAACTTCTTTAGTTTATTATTCATGGATTGTTCACACTATTGTCACTTAATTGTTTTACTTGCGTCATTTTAAATAGTTCTCACTCTCTGGTACCTTCATGGTTACTTGGTCTCTTTCTGTACCAACTTCGTTTGCTTTCCCCAAAATAAGTGATCTTATTTTAAAATTAATCTCCTATCCACACTAATCCTGATCGTAGTTTTCATTGTGCTGGCGTGTGTACATGCGGTGCCTATGTCATCACAAAACATGTGAACAATATTCCAAATAAACATTCATCTTAATCTAAAACAAACACATAATTAATCGACTAAATTCTAATATATTATTCTTTTTTAATTGTTTTATGGTTTGATCAATTAATAACTCAATTGAACATATATTCATTAATTAATCCATCTTGACTTAATTAAACTTAATTAAGAAAACACTAGCGATTGCGAACTATTAATCTACTAATATAAATAGAAAATATGAACAGTCATGATCTTCTCTTACATTACAAATCTCTTGATACAAAATTCTTTCTTATAAACTAACTAAAATATCTTTTTAATTCAAAATGAGGATACACTCCTTTTAATTTTCCATGTTCTTCGTCTCTGAGAAGATAAATTCCAGCATGAGGTATCTGAATAATTCGATAAGGTTCATTATACAGATAGCACCACTTCTTATTCAGTCTCTTTTTCCTTGATGACTTAGGATGATTTGTTAATAATACAGCATCCCCTACTTTATAGGAAATTACTACTCCTAGTCTCTTATAAAACTGATTCTTGCGGATTTTAGCCTTATGTTTTAATCTTGAGTATGCCTTACGTATTATTTCCTGATTTATAGATGGTAAAGTACCAAGCCCATTATCATTACTCTGTTTATTAAATAAGATATCATTTTACGAATAACCAGACGATAAGTGTGGTAGCTCGTTGTACATGGTTTCAAAACTATCTATCAGGTCCACCCATCGATGGTGTTGTTTTCCCATACATTTTTATAAACCTATAGAATTCTCGAAATATCCTTTCTATTGGGTTCTCCGACGGGTTGATGCGAGATATGAATACATGAGACACTTCCCATGTCTTTATAGCCTCACGCCACATCTTACTTCTAAAGTAAGGGGCATTATCGGAAATTAACCTCGTCGGTTTACCTATGTTCACTAAATAGTCGTCTTCTATTTTCTTTAACATCGGTTTAACATTAGTTGATCGTAGCGGATACAATTTCACTTGTTTCGAGAATAAATCATACATAGCAAATACATACTTAAAGTTCCCCTTGGCTGCTGGAAAAGGTCCACATGTATTGCGTGATAAAATACCCAGTGGTTGCTTAGGCACTATGGGATGCAAAACGCTTTCAATACCATAATTAACTGGTTTTTCTCTTTGACATATTTTACATCTTTTTAGTATCTTTTCAGCTCTCTTTAATAAATTTGGATAAAAACATACTCCTTTAGTTTCATAACGCATTTATGAGCTCCAAAATGACCCCAACGGACATGGGTAAACCATAAATTAGGATCGACATACTTATCAGGAATACAGATCTTCCACCGATGTCTCTCATTTTTTCGATAAAACAACACACCTTCTTTTATTCTGTAGTGATTCTTAATCTTATTATTGTTCCCAGTACTTAAATGACTTATAATTTCCTTCCATTTACCATCTATCCTTTGCATTTGACTCAAACGGGAAAGCATCTCACTTACTTCCTTAGTATATGGAACAGTATCAAGTATCATTATCTTAAAATCTACGATCCGTTCTTCTTCGATTTCACCGGACTTAGGTGTTGGCACTCTCGACATTGCGTCTGCCATGACATTGTCGCGACCCTTGACGTGCTTAACTGTTATGTTGTACTCTTGTAACAAAATGCACATCGTGTAAGTCGTCCATTCGACTTGACATAAGAAAAGTGACAGCTTTGTGATCACAATATTTGACTATTTTCTTACCATATACGATGTATCTGAATTTCTTCAACGTCCATATTATCGCTAATACCTCTAATTCAGTTGTACAGTATGAACGTTCACAATTAGAGAGTGTTCTAGTAGCAAAAGCAATTATTTTAATGGTATCTACATTAGTTTCGTCATCCATCTGAAATAACTTAGACTCCAATCCTGTCTCTGATGCATCAGTCGCGATGAAAAAATCCTCTTCCATTCGCGGATGGGTGCAGCAGCAGAGCATTAAGCAGAGCACTACGTATTTCATCTAAAGCTTGACTGCGAGCATCAGTCCAATGCCATGGTATATTTTTTCGTTACAATTGTAACAGGCATTATGTATTCAATAACTGGTGTGAGATGTATTTTCTGAAAAAGGACGATAGTCCGAAGAATGGTTTCAACTGCTTCCTATTGATAGGATATGGGCCGTTTCTAATTGCGTCTAACTTCTTAGGGTTTGGCACTATTCCCTCTGGTGTAACTATATGACCAAGAAATTTAATCTGATCCCTACCGAATTTTGATTTAGCCCAAATTAATTGTCACTCCATATTCCAAGAATTTTTCAAACAGCTGATTTAATAATTCAAGATGTTCTGCCTACGTTTCCGTGGCAATTAGTAAATCGTCTACATAAACCGTAACTCGTTCCAATAGATCTGGACCAAGTACTGTGTCTAGTGCTACTATGAATACACCACCACTAATGTTTAACCCAAACGGCATTACCTTAAATTGATAGCTTCTTCCCAAATAAATAAAAGCGGTGTATTTTCGTGATTCTTTAGAGAACTTTGTTTGCCAATATGAACTTTTGAGATCGAGGGAGGTCAGAAACTTCACTCCATGAAAGTTTTGCACGAGTTCCTCAAGATTTTCTGGACGAGTCCTCACTGGTTTGATAATTTTATCGATATTCTTCGCATCTAACACTAAACGTATCTCTCCATTTCGCTTATTTACAGCAAAAAGAGGGCTGGAGTACTCTCACGTTGAAGTTTCTATAACATCCCAGTCTAACATCTTCCTTATTTCCTTCGTCACTGCTTCTCTCTTTGACCAACGGACTGAGTATGTCGTCTTACGGAATGTATTATGAGGGTAGGTTTCAATGTGGTACTCGAAGTTTTTAATTATTCCTGGCTTCTTATTGAATACAGGTAGATATGATCTTAACACTTCTCTTGACTCAATCTGCTGCTGAATTGATAAGTATTCTGATTCCATAACCTTTTCATCGATGCTCAACATCTCGGTTTCAACCTCGGTTAATTTATCATGGTCATCACCTATGTAATGAAAATATTCATCGGAACATAATTGAAAATCAAATGTTTACAACATTTTCCTAAAATAATTCTCTTCTTTCTTAAAATTATCTTCAATGGCTTATCGTTAACAGTTAACGTACAAACACCTTCCTTAATGTCCAGGATTGCACCATATTCGTATAAAAAATCCATTCCCCAAATGCACGGTGTAGTTATTGTAGATACTATCAAAAAAGTACATTCCAATTTAGCTTCTTGTAGTTCTACTGCTACCCGCACTTGTTTAATTATCTTTAGCGCTTTAGCGCTAAAAGCCGCCGATACGGTACATCCTGACACTGGGAAAGTGAGTAGCTTCTGTTGCCTGCTAACCATATTTAGACAATGACTCGTCATTACACCGCCCGTTGCACCTGTGTCAATCAGAGTACTTACAGGAATATTATTAATCTTAACATCTACTATAGCCTGTAAAGTAAATTCTTCCTTATTGACTTCAGCCCTTGGTTCTTTCATTAACTCGTCTCTGATGTCATAGCCGTTATTATAATTAACGACATTGATTAACTCGTGAAGTTTGCATCCCTCCTCATAACCAGCCATCCGAGGAAGGCCTAAAATGACTGGCTCTCGTTTGACCGCCCGTCACTTACGTTCCTCGGTGGTTCGTGTATTTCAACTAAATGTATTTCATTCACCTTTTGTGGGTACACGTTGTCTCCTCTTACGTTTCTACTATCCGGTAATGGTATAGGTCGATTAGAATTACAGGAGTTGCCTGTAGTATTGGGATTATTCCAATCTACATTAGTCATTTGGCACGTTTCCCATCTAGATTTGATCGGAGGCTCCATAGGAGCACAGTTATTCTGTCGGCCATCGCCACAACATTGGTGGTTTGGCGATTGCCGTCCTCCTTACTTTCTTTTCCTATTCATTGCTACTACATTTACTCTTTGGAGGTTTTTTTGTCCTTGCATTTGGTTATTGTTCGGTGCGAAAACACCTTTAGGACGATTATAATTTGAATTCCAGTTTGGATTATCCTTTGGCCTGCGATCACTTTGTGCGCTACCATTTTTAAAGTTCTGGTTATAGTTGTTAAAATTCTTATTATTAATTGACCTATTTTGATTCAATTGATTGTTATTACCGTTATTACTATTATAATTACTGTTGTTGTTGTGCCATTGTCTCGCGTCCTCCAATAACATATCAATCGAGTCACTGATAAAAACTGTTATACGTCAAAGTCCGGTGCATGAATAAGCTTTTCCCTTATATTGAACGGCAGCCTGCCCTTCAATATACGGATTTCTGCACGACTTGGGTTCCGTCCAGTAACTAATTTTATTTATTTAACGTTCAAAGTATTGTCTTAACGTTTCTTACTTAGGGTTGTAAAATTCTGGTTGGTAAACTTCCTTCCGCAAACGTTCTTGACGACTCAAGGAACCAATATTTCGCCAAGAAGAGCCTTTCAAATTCTGAACACGTATTACATGTTTCACTAATTTCCGCGGCCTATAATGCAGCTTCTCCTGTGATCTTAGACACGATAAATTGTATCTTATCAAATTCAGTCCAGCTGTGCGGAAATATTCTCCTAAACGATTTTATGAACACTTTCGGATTGATATTGTTTTTCTCACTAGAGAATGTGGGGAATGGCCTACTCTTAAAGATGCTGTGTTCCACCTTTAGCGAAGAAACACAGCTTCGTTGGACATACGGGGGCCATCTTCTACTTCCCAATGTGAATTTACTTCCCACGGATCACTAGCAAAGGTGTTGGACTGCATACACGGACGTTTCGTCTCGCAGTTGGGTTTTAATTGACTACCTACATATTCATTTTCTGGTTTTGTGTCACTATTAAATCGTTGTTCAGATGTTTGAGCATACTGTATGTGACAATCATGCACAGCTTTGTAATTTGATGAAATTCATCAATAAAATTATTTGTCAGATCTTATAATCTATTACTCTTACTAATTATGTAGTTATCGATCATCTTAACAGTATTCCTTTCAATTTCATTTAGATGTTGTGTCATATAATTATCTGTCAAGGAATTAACCCTTATCGATACCATATCACAGTTCCGATAAATTACCAAAATTTTCTTGCAATTTATCTATACAATTAGTAATTTTATTTCCTGCTTTTCTTGTTTAGTTAGTCTAGACTCGACATCTTCCAATTTATTATCCACTTTGACCTTTTGATCAACAAATCTAGCTTCAACATTCTCTATCCGGTTATCTACTTTAACCTGCTGTTCAGCTAATTCAGAAAATTACTATTGAAAGACGCTTGCTGTTGTGAAAATTTAATGTCTAATTTTACTTGTACTTTAGCAATTTTTTCACCCAACATATTCAATTTTTATAACATTACACTTCCAGAGCTGTTCGGTGCGACATTCATTCTAAATTCGCGATCTATTCCCTCTCTAACATCAGAATTATTATCTGGTAATCCTACGACTTCTTCTGTTCTAAACCCCGATACACTCGGTATCGCTTCTTTATCTGTTCAGTAAACGTTTCACCTCCTACATTGACAATATTTCTATTACCTTCTTCCTGTTCTGACAATTCACAAATCTCCTCCCCTGATTCGGGTATTATCTTATCTATATCACTACGCAGTCTCAAGTTTCTTTCAGGCATCATGATAACAACAGAACACAAGCACAGTGAAATCTCAATTATAACTACGGTACAAAGTCTACTCTATGATACTCAAAGGATCACTTATTTTGTGGATTGCTTACTTTTATCTGTAGTTATAAATTGTCGTGGCGTGGGTGTGATCACTGTGGCGTTCTCCGAGGCGCTGCGTCGTTTTGCATTTAGCTCACTTGAAGTCGTGGAGCGTTGACTGCGTTGTGGAGGAGTCAGCCCCCCACGTCGTCTCTGGATTCGTCGTTGAGAAGAAACGTCGAAAGGTGTGACGTCCGGCGTCGTTGAGTTCATTTCTGTGAACAAACAATGTGTAGCTGTTGCCCACAAATACCACGTCGCTTTTCAACGATCCGACTAGCGTCGTCTTCTCGATGAGGCGTCGACCGGCGTCGTTAGGCTCTGCGTCGTCTCCCAGATTAGGCGACAGCTGGCGTGGTCGAGCCCCACTTTGGGCGCCAAAATGGTGTGTGGCGTCCCCGAACTCCAACCGCGTGCTGATATTGTCTACGCCCTAGCGCTGCTACTGCCACAGCTCTCGCAGTGGAGTTGAGACACGATGCGCGATGACATAGGTACCCGTTGGTGAAAGGGAGACAGAAATGCGAACTCGTACGATGGATGCTTCTTCTGATTTCAGATTGAATGATTCATTGCCCGAATATGCAGCAGTTGTTAAATCGTATCTCATCCGCATCGTACACACCACCAGTTGAGAGGAAACATTGTAATTATCAGTCTTCTCGTACGTTGTTGGCTCGTTGCTATGGAGTTGTTGAGCCTGTATGAAGCGAAATCCACATATACTCTTTGATCACGTCTGAGCGGACTTACGCCGTAATGTTAAAAAAATGTTCAAAAGTTATCTTTTCATTTAATGAAGTCGGTATTTTGATATTCAGATTAAATTGTCCCTGCTGAACAGTCTTTGGTTAACTATCATTGATTAAATCACTTAATAATGTAGTCCACGCTGATATTCCACTTGGAATGAACATTTTATTGTTGATTGGCCACTAAATACTTTATAACTTTCGCACCACACGCACACGCAGTTGGCTGGTAAAGTCAGATCTATTACAATTAAGTTTCTTGACAATTACGACAACTTGACTCTTCAGCGCAATTGTATTATCTTCGTGAAGTCGTGTAATTGTGTCCTACTCGAGATTAATTGAGTGTAGTCCTTTGATGTACTATCCACTGTTCTTTTAGTTCCAACTATTTGAAACTCAAGTCAAAAACTCACTAGTTTCGTCAATAAAATTCAATTACCGCGTTATGCACGGTTGAACGCTTCTATCAGTTCCTGTCTCTGCTTAGAAAATCAGTTTCCGAATTTCGTATATCACGTCACGCAAGAAACACTTCTGAAAGCAAAACAATCTCGTCGCGTTCCGTACTCTCAATAACTATGACAAGATTTGTTCTCGCACGTCTTTACAGGACGAGAGCCAGCAAGCGACTTCTTCTGTGAAAGAATATTGTAGGCGCATTGAATTTCTTCGTTTCGCTTACAACTGTCTTCCACATAAAAGTTATTTCTAACATCACCTTGGACTTAGCTTTCAAGATATTAATTGCAATTATCACTTGTGTATTTGTCCATTAATTAAATCTGAGGTTTCCTCCTTGATTTCTCATCAAGCCACTCACTCCAGCAACTAATTAAGAGATATACACATTTATACACATAATTTTGATTTGTCTCTGAAACAACTGACAATTTCTCCAGAAATAAAATAATTCTAGTCTCCTTTCCTCGGTTCCAATAAGGGTTTTTGGAAGATTTCCATTGTTTTTCAAGCGAATGCTGGAACTGGAAACACTCTCTCATTCCCATTTGGAATCCCCTCTGTTCCATCAAGCTCAGCTGCGTCCCCTTTCCACTGAGAAATCTCTCTCACTATGTTAACTAGCAGACAGCACTGCTAGCACACTGTATTTTTTTCGGATCGTCTTTCTACTAAGTGATTATCCATGGCCCACTACGAACTTTTCCTCTGTAAACATCTCAGAGGAGCACTTACAATCAACATCCTAATATTTTTAGGGTGAATTGCAGTCCCTGTCTTCCCCTTTCCGGATCCCTTAAGCACCTAAGAAGCTTTTCCTTAATGTCTCGGCGCATGTCCTATCATTTTGTCACTTCTCCAGAGAACCTCCTCATTACTTATCTTTCAGTCTTCCTATTTCGCAACGCCATTCTACAGTACATCTCAAACACTTCAATTCTCTTCTTTTGAGTTTTTCCACGGTCCATGACTCACTACAAGTTTCCCGTTGGGATTAACAGGTAGGAAACACAGAAGTGCACTGCGGGCTGCTGCCACTCCAGACCGGTGACGACACCTTTGTACAGTACAGATGCCACAAACACGAGCACAAGGTGTTTGTCGTCAACCACATCCCCCGCAGCCGCCACAGTATCACGTGCCGTCAGCTTCGCCACTAGGTGATGAGCTGCAATTAGCGCTGCCGTCAAGGGCACGGATTATCCTTCCGCTGATATCGTGGCCGCCGATTTCGCGGAGGTACTCTTCCACGTGGCGACTACAAAGGACGACGCCCAGCTAACCAGAGCTAATTCACATCGGGGGTCACTGTAAACTATAGCGATGACTGCAATCGCCAGGTCCTCAATCAGAGCTCCTTGTTATGCAGCGCTGTAGAACGTACGGATTCGCGTACGAGACTTCACTTCGAATTCTCCACGCTGTGCCCAACGTCTGACGCAACGTCTGTGCGCAATACAGCGTCGATCTTGTTAAATCCAGCCTAGTCATCAAATATTGTGTCTCCATGTTGGTTGCCAATATGTGAGGTCTAGGACGCCTGTCTTAACGGTTCGCAAGTCAAACAATTCAAACAAAAAGTGTTAATAAGATTTATTACAAAATGAAAAGAGACAATACATAACTTTGACGATTACACAGAAGTGTCGCAAGCAAAGGGAGGCATACGAAATAAATAAGCTTCTTCAGTATAACAATTCCCAAGCTCTTGTTACATAGATTGCACAATCAAAGTAACTAGTGTCGACGCTGCTATAGAACTAGCTAATCTTGAAGCTACTCTTCAACTGGACCGCGATCAGTCGCCGCGGCGCGTGTGTCCTCTTCATATAGTGGCAGATGCTGTCGCGTTGTCGTCCTGGTGAGGGGTCGGTCAGAGTGCGATTGAATGACGTCTTCTCACAGCCATCTCTTCTCTATCATTCCCGACTGGCGTGCAAGTGCTTGACTTTACTCCTTAACAGATCTCTCCTCTGCCGGCCGCGTCTTCAGTCCGTCCGAAGGAGACCACTTTATGCTTTATGCAGCAACCACTTCTACCTGCGACCGGCCACAAGCTTTGCCTCGCCGGGACTTCTCTCGCGGGTCGTCCTTGAGCTCCGCCGTTCTCCAATGGTACCGCGCACCGACGTCGCTCTCGTAAGAAGTCTCCCAGTGTGTCAGATATTTCGATGGACTGGAACCAGGTGCTGTATACTGAAGTCCGAATGGAAGTTCATTTCTTTCTTGCTACCTGGGCCGCATAATTTGGGTTGGCTCAATCAGCCTAATCGTTGTCTCCAATTGTCCAGAATGTCTTTCAAATCAATCGTGAACAACTGTGGGCCGATGACATGGCGCACTGTCATGGGAGCATGAAATCCAAGAATGGCTGCTAACCGAATACAACCATTTCAAGTCAATGATCGGTTCAGCTGGACCAGAGTACGCATTCCATGTAAAAACAGCCCACACCATTATGGAGCCATCACCAACTTGCACAGTGCCTTGTAGACAATTTGGCTTCGTGGGTCTGCACCACAGTCGAACCCTACCATCAGCTCTTAGCAGCTGAAATCTGGGCTCATCTGAGCAGACCAGCAGTTTTGTTTTGTAACATCGGCCAAAATTGCATTGGTGCACTGGTACTGCGAAGGGCTGAAAGCAAGGAGAAACTACAGCCATAATTTTTCCCGAGGCCGTGCCATTTTGCTGTGTGTTTAAATTGGATGGCATCCTCTTGGGTAAAATAATACCCCAATCGGATCTCTAGGTGGTGGCTACTGAGGAGGACGTCTTTATCAGGAGAAACAAAACTGGCAATATACGGATCGGAACGTTTAATTTCAGATCCCTTAATCGGGCAGGTAGGCTAGAAAATTTAAAAAGGGAAGTGGATAGGTTAAAGTTAGATATAGTGGGAATTAGTGACGTTCGGTGGTAGGAGGAACAGGTCTTCTGGTCAGGTGAATACAGGGCTATAAATACAAAATCAAATAGGGGTAATGCAGGAGTAGGATTAATAATAAATAAAAAAATAGGAACGCCGATAAGCTACTACGAACAATACAGTGAACGTATTGCTGTAGCCAGGAAAGACTCACAGCTCAGTCCGTGTTATTTGGGCAGCAAAATAACTGAGGATATTCGAAACAGAGAGGATATAAAATGTAGACTGGTGATGGCAAGTTAAACGTTTCTGAAGAAGATAAATTTGTTAACATCGAGTATAGATTTAAGTGTCAGGAAGTATTTTCTGTGAGCATTTATATGTCGTAGCCATGTATTAATGTGAAACATGGACGATAAACAGTTTGGACAAGAAGAGAAGAGTAGCTTTAGAAATGTGGTGCTACAGAAAAATTCTGAAGATAATATGGGTAGATCGTTTAACTAATGATGAGGTACTGAACAGGATTGGGGAGTAGAGGATTTTGTGCTACAACTTCACTAGATGAAGGGACCGGTTGGTACGGCACGTTCTGAGGCATCACGGGGTCACCAATTCGGGGTCACCAATTTAGTACTGGAGGGAAGCGTGAGGAGGGAATCATAGAGGGAGACCAATTAATGAATAAACTAAGGAGATCCAGAAATATGTAGGTTGCAGTAGGTTATCGGAGATGAAGAGACTTTAACCAGTTAGAGCAGCATGGAGAGCTGCATCAAACCAGTCTTTGGACTGAAGGCTACAACTGCGACTTTCATATGGTACTTGTGATAAGTAAGAAACTGTGAATGTTCATGTAGACAGCAATTCACGACCACAGTACTAGAAGAAGAAACAATTTTCATAGGGATTCGTTGGGGTTCACAAGAAGGTTAATACTGTGGTGCAAAAATCTGTAATGGGTTCCCAGGGGACATTAAGCAGGAAATTGAACGTCCTAAATTATTTAAAAACGAAAGAAACGAATTACTCATTAGCTAGCCATCCTACATTTTATCAGAAAATTTGGATTCAAGAAGGTTAATTCAGTGTAGCTTCGTCTATCGAAAGCATAATTTAAAACTGTAAAACATTAAGAGATGTACGTCAGGTGGCTGATGACTATGGTGGTGATGAAACAGAACATGTAAATCATCCTTATTATAAACTGATTGTATGTATCTCTTTTTATTTAGTTTCGGGTTTGGGATTTGCTTACGTGACTCGAGAACAGTTCATTCGACGAAAAAGATACGATCATATGAAACTCCAAATTTTATCGAGGGAGAAGTTGTTTTAAGAGCAACATAAATGAAAATGATTTTATTTGGACTCAGACGTTTGACTTCCGACATATCACTGATTAACAATACGTAGCATTGATTGTTAATTTACTGCATGATAGTGGTGATTCGGGCCGCATGCGCACGTTATAAGGCATGTTTCATTTTTTGACAAAGCTGAAACCCAAAGAATTGTTTTTAAGCAAATAGAAACAACAGATTCAAAATCGGAATACACTTATATATAGCAGATGACATTAGATGTGACTTTACAGAAGTATAGTAGCGTGTGGAAGCAGTAAATGAGACTGTGGAGACGTGATTTCGTCGTCCCTATGTCTCGTTGAATTTACTTGTACTACACAAAAATATTATTTCACAGTGTTACATAGTGCATTAATCGAGATCGATAAGTTTTCAAAAATATTTATTCACCGATGCACTTACTGAGCAATTTTACACTGTTCCCATTTCCAGTAGTGCATTGGACTGAACAGAAAATGATACGGCAGTGAATAAACAGTCAGTTCTGAGTACCTTAAAAGAAAAAGAAAAGAATCAGCTATTCATTTTCCGGTTATCAACGTGTGTTACGCTTTCGTGAAACAAAAAACTGACTCTAATACTGAACCTTGCTTCTAAGCATAACACAGTTTATTCCGCCAAATGTATTGGAAAAATACGCTTTGCGGCAAAGTTTATATGTTCCGGTGAACGAACATTTCAAAATATACTGCACGGTAGTCGCAGTTCAAATAAATTCTTCTTAAGAAAATATCTTTCGCAGTCGGCGCTAGCAGTTGTTGTTTTTATCGCAGTAAATTCATTGGTTATTTTTTCTGCGGACTACAGATCTCTTGTTTATTATTTTATCCAAATGTTTATCATAGAACTGACATATCCTGCCTATGTTCCTGTATTTTTATACTGTCAATGGCAAATGACAAGACTTTTCCTCTCTTTCCTCGCTTTCTAAAAGTTACAATTTTCAACAAACTCGGCTGTAGCCACAGTGAAAAAAAGGAAAAAGTTACATGTAAAGAAACACAGATTCATTCCAAATTCATCAACTACTTAATGTAACATAAGGACTGTAGGAAACTCATTGCAATTTCAACTCCATCACAAAGAAAATTAAATTAATAGATTTATGGCAACATATTAATTTCAAGGTAAGGACTTTGTGCTTTGAAATCTGTAAGGTGGCAGATTGAATGAACGTCAATTTCACACCTTACATGAGAGATTTTATATGTCTTAACAAGTAGAGGTGTATGTTGCCTGAAGTACTTTGGCGATAATGAGCAGATTTGCCTATCAAAATATAAAGTATCTAATGTACAGGGATGACACTCAATTCGACGGTATTAACACACCGAACCCCTGTCATGTCAATGGGCAAAAGGTAAAAAAAAAAAGCAGCTGGAGAAACGTTTTAGTTTGGGGGCAGAAGCGAGTTGCTCCGTGACAGACCGAGTACAACGAAACGTTTCTAAAAAGGAATTGATGACCCATGGCGAGAGGAACAAGGAACGCGCCGGGCGATACATCGAGGGGAGCAGGTAGCGGCGCAGCAGTGCTTCCTACGGAGAAATTCCTTAGAAAACTGCGTTGGGGAATTTCCAGACGGATACAAACGGACCAGTGACACAGCTGATCACGTGAAATGCTCGTGATACGCTCGTGATGTATGTGTGTTAATTTTAGGCGTCATGAGCAGGCACAAAATGTCCTATTGCCTGAAATAAACTCAGAAGGAATAGAAAGGGGCGATATTTCGACGCAGTTTAAAGGTAGGCCCTTTGTGATTGGCAGAGGCAGTTTCCACAAGGTGAAGGGAACGCTCCCATTGCTTTGAAAAAGCCGTGATGAGAAGCATGAAAGGTCAAAGGTGAGGGACAGTTTGCTAAAAAAGACACAAGACCGAAAACTTCGTGGACTCTCCTCTGAACCAGCGTCAAGTGTAGAACAGGGTGCATCACGCTCTATACGACGCCAAAGGAGAAATTTTGTGTGAACACTGCGCTCATTTTGGCTGACATTCAACTAGATCGTTGAGCTCAAATAGCGGAGAAACGAAACAGCCACGTAGTTAACTGTTCTTGCGAGATCTGAGAGGACATGGAAGTATACACGCTGCACCACCTACGCATGTATATATTGCCATATTTTCCAGACTAGGGGTGAGTGCATGTTTTCTCGCCTAACGAGAAACAGGACGGTTTCAGCTGATAAATTGAGTAAAGATGTTGATTAGCTTTTTATAGGGTTTTCAGAGGGCGAGAGTAGCCATGCAGCCGAGAGCACATTCCAGCTAAAAGGTAATTCCCACTGGCAGAGGCGTAAGCTTGCTGGTTCACGAGCTTGCATCCACTCTGAACTCGAGAAATCTTGAGTAATCTTTTGCTCATCTGGTCACAAATACAAACCATCCTCCATTGGCTTGATTGTAGTCCTAAATAGTACCAAACTTAGAACCGGAATCGGATGATTTGTGGTAATATTGGCCTACTTCACGGTGTAGTATTACGAATAATCTCGTAGCGAACCTTATATTTAAATTTGACATTCTTGTGTTCAGGGTTATTTCTACAAAACAGGATGTAATGCGTTATATTGACAACTGTCCTGTATGTGTCATGTCACAATCTATGTAAATTCGTGTTCTTCTTTGACAATAATTCTGAAAATAAACAGATTGTGTACAGCTAAACACTGACGTACTCTGTCATAGAATAAGGACCACTCCTAACCCCAGTCATTTATTCTATAGACGCCAATGTACTTACACAGTGTTTATGCTGATGTCTGACAAATGAAAAAACGAGTGGAGTGTCAGAAATCACAAACATATTTTCACAAGAAAACTGTTTAGATTCACTGTATATATTAAAAATGATCCTTTTTTGTCATAATTTAGGCACTCCACACACACACACACACACACACACACACACACACACACAAACACACACGCGCACACACATAGTCGCCCACTAAAGACGTTTAGATGCTTCTGTACCACTGTACACATGTTCCTAGATTTGTAGCAGTGATCGCAATGTGCCTGATCATCCACCTACTGTGTCAAAATGCTATACACATCATCAAAAATATGTACACTTTTCCTGTTGATGTTGTTGCGGTCTTCAGTCCAGAGACTGATTTGATGCTACTCTCCATGCTACTCTATCCTGTGCAAGCTTCTTCACTTCCCAGTACCTACTGCAACTTATATCCTTCTGAATCTGTTCATGTATTCATCTCTTGGTCTCCCTCTACAATTTTTACCCTCCACGCTGCCCTCCAATAGGAAATTCCTGATCCCTTGATGCCTCAGAATATGATCTACCAACCGATCTCTTCTTCTAGACAAGTTGTGCCACAACCTCCTCCCCAATCCTATTCAATACATCCTCATTAGTTACGTGATCTACCCATCTAATCTTCAGCATTCTTCTGTAGCACCACATTTCGAAAGTTTCTATTATCCTCTTATTTAAACTATTTATCGTCCACGTTTCACTTCCATACATAGCTACACTCAATAAAAATACTTTCAGAAACGACTTCCTGACACTTAAATCTACACTCGATGTTAACAAATTTCTCTTCTTCAGAAACGCTTTCCTTACCATTACCAGTCTACATTTTATATCATCCCTACTTCTACCATCATTAGTTATTTAGCCCACAAATAACAAAGCTCATTTACTACTTTAGGTGTCATTTCCTAATCTAATCACCCAGTTTAATTCGACTACATTCCATTATCCTCGTTTTGCTTTTGTTGATGTTCATCTTATATCCTCCTTTCATGACACTGTCCATTCCGTTCAACTGCTCCTCCAGGTTCTTTGCAGTCTCTGAAATAATTACAATCTCATCGACGAACCTAAAGCTTTTATTCCTTCTCCATGGATTTTAATTCCTGCTCCGAATTTTTTCTTTTGTTTCCTTTACTGCTTGCTTAATATACAGATTGATTAACATCATAGATAGGCTAAAACCCTGTCTCACTCCCCTCCCAACCACTGCTTCACTTTCATGCCCATCGACTCTTATAACTGCCTTCTGGTTTCTGTACAAATTGTAAATAGCCTTTCGCTCCCTGTATTTTACCCCTGCCACCTTCAGAATTTGAAAGAGAGTATTCCAGTCAGCATTGTCAAAAGCTTTCTCTAAGTCTCCAAACGCTAGAAATGTAGGTTTGCCTTTCCTTAAACTTTCTTCTAAGATAAGTCGTAGCGTCAGTATTGCGTCACATGTGCCAACATTTCTACGGAATCCAAACTAATCTTCCCCGAGGTCTGCTTCTGCCAGTTTTTCCATTCGTCCGTATAGAATTCGTGTTAGTATTTTGCAGTCGTGGCTTATTAATCTGATAGTCTGCCAGTTTTCACATCTGTCAACGGCTGCTTTCTTTGGAACCGGAATTACATTTCTCTTGAAGTCTCAGGGTATTTCGCCTGTCTCATACATCTTGCTCACTAGATGGTGGAGTTTTATTAGGCCTGGCTCTCTTAAGGCTTTCAGTAGTTCTAATGGAATATTGTCTACTCCCGGGGCCTTGTTTCGACTTAGGTCTATCAGTGCTCTGTCAAACTCTTCACGTAGTAATCTCCAAAGGTGTCTTTAATTTTTCTGTAGGCAGTATCGATCTTACCCCTAGTGATATGCGACCCTACATCCTCACATTTGTCCTCTAGCCATCCCTGCTTAGCCATTTTGCACTTCCTGTCTATCTCATTTTTGAGACGTTTGTATTCTTTTTTGCCTGCTTCGTTTACTGCATTTTTTTTATTTTCTCTTTTTATCAATGAAATTCAATATCTCTTCTGTTACCCAAGGATTGCTATTAGCCCTCACCCTTTTACCTACGTGATACTCTGCTGCCTTCACTATTTCATCTCTCAAAGCTACCCATTCCTCTTCTAGTGTGTTTCTTTCCCCCGTTCTTGTCAATCGTTCCCTAACGCTATCCCTGAAGCTACCTACAACCTCTGGTTCTCTCAGTTTATCCAGGTCCCATCTCCTCAAGTTCCCACCTTTTTGCAGTTTCTTCAGTTTTAATCTACAGTTCATAACCAATAGACTGTGGTTAGAGTCCACATCTGCCCCTGGAAATGTCTTACAATTTAAAACCTGCTTTCTGAATCTCTGTCTTACCATTATATAATCTATCTGGTCCCTGCTAGTATCGCCGCGCAGAATTAACCGAGCGGTCTTAGGCGCTGCAGTCATGGGCTGTGCGGCTGGTCACGGCGGAGGTTCGAGTCCTCCCTCGAGCATGGGTGTGTGTGTTTGTCCTTAGGATAATTTAGGTTAAGTAGTGTGTAAGCTTATGGACTGATGACCTTAGCAGTTAAGTCCCATAGGAATTCACACACATTTGAACATTTTTGAACCTGCTAGTATCTCAAGGCTTCTTCCATGTATACAACCTTCTTTCATAGTTCTTGAACCAATTGTTAGCTATGATTAAGTTATGCTCTGTGCAAAATTCTACTAGGTGGTTTCCTCTTTCATTAGTTACTCCCAATCCATATTCACCTACTACGTTTCCTTCTCTTCCTTTTCCTACTGCCGAGTTCCAGTCACCCGTGACTATTAAATTTTCGCCTCCCTTCACTATCTGAATAATTTCTTTTATCTCATCATACATTTCATCAATCTCTTCGTCATCGGCGGAGCTAGTTGGCATATAAACTTGTACTACTGTGGTAGGCGTGGGCTTCGTATCTATCTTGGCCACAGTAATGCGTTCACTATGCTGTTTGTAGTAGCTTACCCGTATTCCTATTTTCCTATTTATTATTAAACCTACTTCTGCTTTACCCCTATTTGATTTTGTATTTATAACCCTGTATTCACCTGACCAGAAGTCTTGTTCCTCCTGCCACCGAACTTCACTAATTCCCACTATATCTAACTTTAACCTATCCATTTCCCTTTTTAAATTTTCTAACCTACCTGCCTGATTAAGGAATCTGACATTCCACGGTCTGATCCGTAGAACGGCAGTTTTCTTTCTCCTGATAACAACATCCTCCTGAATAGTCCCCGCCTGGAGATCCGAATGGGGGACTATTTTACCTCCGGAATATTTTACCCAAGAGGATTCCATCATCATTTAACCATGATTGCTAATGTCATGACCATTGTTCATCGAACTAGACTATCTACATCCGACATTGCTCTCCATTGCTCTTACAAGTGACGAACCCCAACAGCAAGCCAATGATGGTGCTGCAGTCTTAGTTTGGTGTACAAATATATACTGGAAACAATTCATCTTTTATAAATGCTCCAAACGAAAGCACAAAATCTAATGAGACTGTAATAGTTATTTCATTAAGAGACCTTATCACAGAGTGTCAATCAAAGCTACCAGGATGTGAGAATTCATCTTTTATAAATGCTCCAAACGAAAGCACAAAATCTAATGAGACTGTAATAGTTATTTCATTAAGAGACCTTATCACAGAGTGTCAATCAAAGCTACCAGGATGTGAGAATGGAAGCTGAAAAAGTTATTGTGTGATACATCGTGGCATAATGGTCTTGGTGTACTGTCCTTGGCTTATAATCAAAACTTCGTATGTGCCAGCTTCGAACCCAACCATTGCTTAAATTGTGAGTGAAAGTCAACAGCAATGGTCGCCTAAGAGTTTCGACATAAGAAGTCACCCTCGTTCTGCCGGCTGCATTGTCAAAGAAGATGGAACGGACAGGAGTTTGGGGCAATCACTAGCCACTGGGTAGGAAACTGTCCTTAAAAGAGGGAAGAATTAGCAATAATAAACGGGATAAGGATGCAAAAGGCAACAGAAATCACTGAATTAATGCTGCGTGATGTGTACCCACAAGATATGTTAACTATAGTTGATAAGGTGTCATGATGACCTCTCTATTGGCAAAATATTCCAGATGAGAACCTATTCGGATCTACAAGAGGGAACTCCAAGGAGGAGGAAACCATGAGAAAAATTCGGGGTGTGAAATGTCAAAAATTTTAAAGATGTGGGAAAGCTAGAAAAGTAGAAAAGGGAATATAAAGGCTCAATCTAGTTATGTGGAGTCACTGAAGTGAAATGGAAAGAATGATTTCTGCTCAAACGAATACAAGTCAATTTCAACATCCGTAGAAATTAGTATAATACGAGAAGGATTTGTTATGAGCTGGAAAGTAAGGCAGAGTGAGCTACAGTGAACAGCTCAGTGATAAGTGTTGCTCTCATAAGATTCGACAGCAAACCATCGATCGCAAACGATAATTCAAGTATACATGCCAATGTAGCAAGCAGAAGATGAAGAGATAGCGAAAGTCTATGAGGATATTAAACGGGTAATTCAGCATGAAAAGGGCGACGAGAATCTAATAATCATGAACGACTGGAACGAGGGTGTAGAGGAAGGAACAGACGAAAGGATTACGGGATAATATGGGCTTCGGACTGGGAAACAGAGAGAGGAAAGATTAATTGAGTTCTGCAATAAATTTCAGATGATAACAGCGAATCTTGTATTCAAGAATCACAAGAGCAGGAGGTACACTCGGAAAAGAAGGTTCCAGTTCTATTACCTCATGGTCAGACAGATGTTACGAAATCAGATATTGGTACCCAGGAGCAGATACAGACTCAGATCACAATTTAATAATAATAGAATCGTTTGGAAGAACCTGGATGGAAGGAAGTGGGAATTTGAAGAACTGGGTAATGATGTATTGGAAGTTTGTGAAGGTTGTGAATACTACGATAAGGAACACTACAGCAGGTAGTTCAATTGAAAAGATGTGGGCATATCATAAAAGAGCAATCTGTAGTATCCTCGTCGCCATTGTAGAATCTTGTACCACGGAAGCACACATAAATGAATATGGTTCTTTATTTATCTGAAGCTGATACTTAACTTGAATACCGTCCATATTCTCTGGTACAAGTTCATCAGTAATAGTCCTCTTGCAGTCAATATCGGTAATCTTGCTATTAGAAACTTTAGTCACTAATATGGTTGCTACACCTGTGGTATGAACTGAGCCCACACTGCAACTGTCTGACAGACACCAATCTGTATACTGAGTGAATGAGTCATTGAGGCCCTCCAGTCAGTGGGGTAAGCCTAAGTGTGTCCTGCTAAAAGGATGTTGGTGTTCTGTTGCTTGTCAGTGCGTCTCTGGCCTCCCTTGTAATAGGCACGCTTGATCCAGCGATTACTATCGACCTTCGCACTTCATTTCTGCCGTCTGGTGTGATGGAGACATCTACACCGGCACACAGTCACTGATATTTGACAAAGTCATATATACTTACGTTTCAAACCAAGACTTTAATAATAAAATGGGAGCTCAGGGAGAAGTTGTGACCCAAATGACAATAGATTTATTCATCCTTATCATCACAATAAGACAAAAATGACTAAAGAACATCACACAAACATTTTTATTTGACAAACGCTTTCATCGTGTTAATGATGAACAAAATGATCTGCTGGGGCTCGACACATGACACTAACTGGAACACCAATCGCTTTGTCTGACTTCATACACATGAATCAGGGTTATGACACAAAAACTACTCCACCATCAAGCATCTCTATTCTACCAGCCCAAAAATAAAAGTGTGGTTCGAAAGAACAGGCTACTGAGTAACATATACTGCAGCCCTACGCCGTAGCAGCGAATACTTTACCCTCCTGCTGGTCAGGGTGGCATACCACGATGCGTTCAGCGACTGAGGTCATGGACGGCCGCAATCTGTTATTAATGGTGCGTGCTCGAAAATTGCAAGTACGCGGTTTCGCGTTCGGTTAATTCAGAACACAGGTACCTCCCTATAAGTCTCTGAAACCCCGATAGATTCCAGTGTGCAGGTGGACCCAATTGCTGGTCTGCCGAACCAATTTGACTCCGTGCCATGACTGTGCATGACGAAATATGTCAAACGCTTTGAGAGCCGACTCAAGACAAATAAGTATACCCACGCATCATTCGTTGTGTGCGTGACGCTAGAAGCACTACCCCTGACGGTTCAGAAGGTGATTGGCACAGGCTCTACGTGGCACACTAGCAAAGGACACAAGTCTCACCGTTTAGGTAGAGACCGGCAGTTCTTTACTAATGAAGCGCAAGTACAAAGTGCGATCCCTTCTCTTTCTGTCCGCTTCCTCCTCAGCTCGGTAGCAAAGCACATTTACATCTAAGACTTCCACCTAGTCCTTTGAATGCAGGTAAAGCTTACCATTATTACTTCCCTTGATCACACAAGCAAGAGCATTAACTACTGCCTACCATCATCATGATGTATTAAGTCAAAATTCCAATAAAGACCATATTCCCTAAGGACATCAAGCGACGTAATACCAAATCAGAAGTGAGAGTTCCCTACAATGTCTCAAGGTAACTGCAGAGAAAACTCGGGTGACAGAACAAATATTTCAATTCATGTTTAGGGAAAAACAAGAACTACATGGCAACCAAGGAAAAATGGCTGCAGAAAAGATGTGAAGATACTGACAAAGAAATATTTGTCGGGAAGACTACTGAACATAAAATAAAGTCAAAACCACCTTCGGTGAAATTAAAAGCAAATGTGGTTACGTTAACAAAGCATTGGGAGTTCCACTATTAAACCCAGAGGAGAGAGCAGATATGTGGAAAGAGTGAATTGCGCCATATAAAGTTGTAACCATGAGACTATCCAACGGCTCCAAAATAAATACTGACTTTTTATTTTTTGAACCATTAGTCTTCCAACTGGTTTGATGCTGCCCACCACAATTTCCTCTTACTTGCCAACCTCTTCACCTCAGAGAAGCACTTGCAACTTACGTCCTCAATTATTTGCTAGTGTATTCCAATATCTGTCTCTGCAGTTTTTGGCAATTACAGCGTCATTGCTTGGTGTCTTGACGAATGTACTATCATCCTCTCTCCTCTTTTTTTGTTTCTTTTCCACATATTCCTTTCCTCTCTGATTCTGTGCATTACCTCCTCATCTCTTACCTTACCTGTCCACTGAATTTTCAACATTTGTCTGTAGCAACACATCCAGAATGCTTCGATTCTCTCCTGTTCCCGTTTCCCAGAGCCCATGTTTCACTATCATACATTTTTGTGCTCCAAACGAACGTTTTCAGATATTTATTCCTCAAATTAAGTCCTATGTTTGATCCTAGTAGATTCCTCTTGATTAGGAATGCCCTTTTTACCTGTGCCAGCTTGCTTTTGATGTAAAATGGTTCAAATGACTCTGAGCACTATGGGACTTAACATCTGTGGTCATCAGTCCCCTAGAACTTAGAACTACTTAAACCTAACTAACCTAAGGACATCACACACATCCATGCCCGAGGCAGGATTCGAACCTGCGACCGTAGTGGTCACGCGGTTCCAGTTTGAAGCTCCTAGAACCGCACGTCCACACCGGCCGCTTTTGATGTCCTCCTTTCTCCATGCATCATTGGTTATTTTGCTGCCTAGGTAGTACAATTGCTTATATTCATCCTCTTCGTCACCATCAATCCTGATGTTAAGTTTCCACCTCATTTCTGCTACTTCTTATTACTTTCGTCTTTCTTCGATTTACTTTCAACCCTTACCGTATACTCATTAGACTGTTAATTCCATTTAGCAGATCATGTAATTCTTCTTCACTTTCACTCAGGATAGCAATGTCATTAGCGAATCATATCATTTATATCCTTTCACCTTGAATTTTAATTCCACTCCTGAATCGTTCTTTCCTTTCCATCATCCCTTATTCGATGTACAGATTTAACAGTAGGGGTGAAAGACATCATCCCTGTCTTACACTCTTTTTAAACCGAGCACTTCGATCTTGGTCGTCCACACTTATTATTCCCCCTTGGCTCTTGTACATATTGTATATCACCCATCTTTCCCTATACCTTACCCCTATTTTTCTCAGAGTTTCGAACATCTTGAACCATTTTATACTGTCAAACTCTTTTTTTCCAGGCCAACAAATCTTATGAACGTGTATTGATTTTCTTTTAGCCTTGCTTCCATTATCAACCGTAAAGTCAGGTTTGTCTATCTGGCGCCTTCACCTCTCCTAAAGCCAAACTAATCGTCATCTAACACATCCTCAGTTTTCTTTTCCTTACTTCATTATTCTGGTCAGCAACGTGGATGCGTGATCCGTAAAGCTGATTGTGCGATAATTCTCGAACTATTCAGCTATTGCAGTCTTCAGAACTGTGTGGATAATATTTTTCTAACGCCAGATGGCATGGCGCCACACTCACACATTCTACACACCAACGTGAATAGTCGTTTTGTTGAAATGATTTAAGAAATTCTGATGTAATGTTATCCATCCCTTCTGTCTTATTTGACCTTAAGTCTTCCAAAGCTCTCTTAAATTTTCATTCGGATACTGGATCCCCCGTCTCCTGTAAATCGACTCCTGTTTCTTCTTCTATCACATCACACAAATCTTCCCCCTCTGTATTTGATAGTACAATTCCCGTTCCACTCTTAATATTATCACCCTTGTTGTTAACTTTCGTATATGCAGAGTCAGTGCTTCCGAGAATCATTTCTTTTTCGGTTTCTACACTTCTTTCACGCAGCCATTTTGTCTTAGCTGTTCTACACTTCCTATTATTTGATTCCTCAGTGACTTGTATTTCTGTATTGTGAATTTCCCTGAGCAATTTTGTGCTTCCTTCTTTCACCGATTCTGTTACCAAATAGTTTCTTCCCAGTCACCTTCTTAGCATCTACGTTTCTCTTTCCAACTTCTGTGGTTGCTCGTTCCAGAAATGTCCATTCCTTTTCTACTGTACTGACTGCTAAGCTATTCGTTATTGCCATATCTATAGTCTTAGAGGACTTGAAGCGTATCTCGTCATTCCTTAGCACTTCCGTGTCCCACTTCTTTGCGTATTGATTCTTCCTGACTACTATCTTAAACTTCAGCCTACTCTTCATCATTACTACATTCTGATTTGAGTCTATATCTGCTCCTGGGTACGCCCTATAAATCCGGTATCTGATTTCGGAATCTCTGTCTGACCATGATGGATTCTGACTGAAATCTTCCCCTATCACCTGACTTTTTCTACGCATGCCTCCTCCTCTTGCGATTCTTGAACACAGTATTCGCTATTACTACCTGAAATTTATTACAGAACTGTATTAGTATTTCTCCTCTCACATTCCTTGTCCCAAGTCTATATTCTTCTGTAACATTTTTTTCTACTCCTTCCCCTACAACTTCATTCCAGTCCCACATGACTATTGGATTTTCACCTCCTTTTACGTACTGTATTACCATTTCAGTATTCCCATAGACTATCTCTATCTCTTCATCTTCAGCTTGTGACATCGGCATGTATACCTGAACTATCGTTGTCGGTGTTGGTTTACGCGATTCTGACAACAACCCTATCACTGAAGTGTTCACTATAACACAATCTTTACCCTACCTTTCTATTCATAACCAATCCTACTCTCGTTATACCATTTTATGGTGTTGTTAGTATTACCCTATACGCATTGGACCAGTAATCCTGGTCTTCTTCCCATGTTACATCACTGACCTTATTGTATCTACATTGAACCTCAGCATTTCCCATTTCAGATTTTCTAGCTTTCTTACCACGTTCAAGCTTCTGACATTCCACGCCCCGACTCGTAGAAAGTTATCTTTTCGTTGGTTATTCAATCTTTTTCTCTCATGGTCGCCTTTCCCTTGGCAGTCCCCTCCTGGAGATCCAGTGGGGGACTATTCCGGAGTCTTTTGCCAATGGAGAGGTCATCTTGACACTTTATCAGTTAAAGGCCACATGCCCTGTGGATACATGTTATTTGTCTATAACGCAGTGGTTTCCATTGCCTTCTGAATCCTCATGCCGTTGATCACTGCCGAATCTTCCACCTTTAGGGGCAGTTTCCCACCCCAAGGACAAGAGAGTGCCCTGATCCGCTGTCCGCTCCTCTTGCTTTAGACAGCGTAAACCACACTAGTCAACAGGTAACCATTCAATGAAGCGTAAAAGTTATCGTCAGATATGAAGCCTGAAAAGATAAATAAATTTTTATATAAATATTTTATAAGAGAGAGAGTTACAAGAACGGACTTTCGGTATCTATGGGCACGAAGAATATAACCGATAGTTGTTACTCAGGCTCACCAAATCAAGGAGAAAGTTGGTGTGTGGACAGGCTTGCAGTGAACAGGCATATCGTCCAACATTTACTTCGTAGTGCTATGTGTTGCTTGCGACATCGGGCCCAGTACTAGTCTAACGCGAATGAACAGTTGATCGTAACCGGCAAGCGATGGCGTTGGTTGTGCCTGTTATGCGGCCCTAATTTACATATAGTACTAGTCGCTCTATCGAGGGAGTACTAAGTATGACATTTTTCGCAATAAGTGATGCTGTTATCCATGCATTCTAATGCCACCCTATGGCTCATATTGAGAGTTTATTTTTGTCCCTGATTTATCCAGCGACTAGTTCTCTTACGTCACGATTAGTCTGATGGCTTACCTCAGTCTTGTAGATAGGATGCACTGCTCGAAATCAGACAATACACTGCACAATGCTCATCGTCTGAGTGCGCTTACATCACTTTGCCATTTGTGGGTAACATATCATACAGGCTTTCAGGTCTCCTTAAGGCAGAAGATGTTTGCATCTCCTGCTGCACACGGGATCTGATTCAGTGTCATCTTATCGATAACGAACTACCTAGTATAGATCGCTCTTCTAATTCTGGGGTTTACAAACTGATATGCCCCCAATAACCTCGTGCATTCGTCGGGCAGAGGGGACGTGAGGTAAGAGCGCGTTTTCGTGAGCAGTTAGTTACTGAAGGGGGCCTGTGAAAAAAGTTCTCGGTTTGCGTATCATCTGAAGGTTAGCGGGCACGCCAAACCAACAATAGACTCTTCACATATACCTCAAGTTACAACTAAATGTAAAAAGTTAACTCTACAAGAGGAGCTTGAAATAACAAAACATTTTAAGCGTTTTTAAGATTTCAGTCTCAGTGAGCAACTTCTCATTAATATCAAAGCACACTATAATGACTGCTTTACAAAAATGTCAGTAGCCGGTTTCTTTATGGCTAAGTAAAGACCAAAAGGTGTGCCATTTTTCAACCGCCGCTATTACCTCGTGTTTACACTTTTCATTTTCAACTTCATATGTGTTTTAAACTATGTACCTCTGGCACTAGCTTGTGATACTGTTTTTGATTATCCTTCAATACGTAAATTAAGCCCTACAACCACGCACAATTCACGCCATCGCTTGGAGTTACAATTAGCGCTTCATTTGCAGTCAACACACAGCACTGCGCAGTTACTATTATGCGGTACGCCTGTTCACCATAAGCTTATCCGTACACCGATTTTCTCCGTGATTTGGTGAGTGTGACTGTCTAATAACTCCCGTTTATGTTCTTCGTGCCCATAGATACAGAAAGTCCGTTCTAGTAATTATCTGTTCTAGAAGAAACTTTTATAAAAGAGACTGACTTTTCATTTGAATGTCAAAGTGGCACGTAACGTCAGACGTTCAGAGAAATTTAATCCACGAAACTGCAAAGACAGCAAGGGCAAATGATTGACAGAACTTCCACACAGTCAGCTTAACTGTTCATGCACACAAATTGCTAACAAGAATAGTACACAGAACAATGAAACTGAAAACTGAGGATCTGTTAGATGACGATCACCTTAGCTTTATGAAAGGCAAAGACACCAGAGAGGTAGGACTGACGTTGTACTGAGTAATGGAAGGAAAACTGAAGAAAAGTCAAGGCATATTCACAGGAGCTGTCGACCGACAAAAAGCGTTCGACAATGTAAAATGGTGCCTGATGTACTAAATTCTGAGAAAACTACAATTAAGCTGTAGTAAAATTCAGGGTGAAAGACTATCAATGATAAGATTCGCTGATGCCACTCCCATAATCACTAAAAGCGAAAAATTGCAGGACGTAATGATATGAACTGTTGAGTGAATGCTGAGTGTGGATTGAGAGTACACCAGAAAAAGACAAAAGTTACGAGACGTAGCAGAAATGAGAATAGCAAGGAACTTAACATCAGAACTGGCAGTCACGAAGTAGACGAAGTTTTGCTTCCTGAGACACATGAAACAAGTAGAACATATAAAGCAGACCAGCACAGGAAAAGAGAGCATACGTGGCCAATAAAAGTCTATTGGTGTCAAACATAATCCTTAAAGTGAGGAAGAAATTTCTGAGAAAGTACGCTTGGAGCACAGTATTTTATGTTAATGGATCATGGACAGTGATAAAATTGGAAAAGAAGAGAATCGAAGCGTTTGAGATGTGATTCAACAGAAGAACATTGAAAATCAGGCGGACTGATAAGATACGGAATGATGAGGTTCCTGCAGAATCGGCGATGAAAGAAAACATGGAAAACAATGACAAGAAGAACAGACAGGTTATAACACAAGTGTTAAAACGTCAGTGAATAACCTCCATGATATTAGTGGAAAGTATAGGTGGTAAGAACTGTAGGGGAAAACAGACACATACATCCAACAAATAACTGACAACTTAGGGTGTGAATGTTACTCCGAAATTAAGAGGTTGGCGCAAGAGAGTTGTGGAGAGGCCTTAAAAACCAGTCACAACACTGATGATTTAAAAAAAAAGGTACAATTTCCAGTGTTCCTTACGATTAACAATGAGGCATTGTTGCTGATCACTGAAAGTGACTTCCGTAAGACGTAAACGCGTACGCTCCCTTGGATGTTGACGTTTGGCTAACGACAGTTACCACATATATTCCTCAGTGCAGAGTAAATGAGGGAAAGCAAGATTTT
Organism: Schistocerca nitens; assembly: GCF_023898315.1. Classification (NCBI taxonomy): domain Eukaryota; kingdom Metazoa; phylum Arthropoda; class Insecta; order Orthoptera; family Acrididae; genus Schistocerca; species Schistocerca nitens. The sequence goes on along the minus strand of NC_064615.1, from coordinate 695,624,840 downwards.
CTGTAACTGATGCTTCCTGAGAGTAGCAGCTGCTAATATGTACACAACTGCATGGAACTATGAAAGTAAAAATGGTAAAACGTCGTTATTCTATCAAGATCATTAGTCTTCGCCCAGAATATTCACCAGTTCGGCAGAATACTTTTGTATTCAGTATTCTGTCGATCTCGTTTGGTGAACTTGTGAGAGTCTACCAGTTTCGATTGCTATGAGTAATTTTGAGAACCAGTACCTTGTTACAAAACCAACAAGTGAAATAGCTTCTAGCGTTCACGGTCATTACTTTGTTTTCAAGTCAACATGATGAACGCTAGATGACTGTTTGACGTGTTAGTATTGTAGAAAGGTACAGTTTCTCGTGATGACTCATAGCAATCGAAACTGGCAAACTCTCGCAAGTCTTTGAAATGAAACCAACAAAACAGTTAGGAAAAAAGTATTTTTCAACACAAATCGTGGGCTCCAATGTGGCAGTGTCAGATTTCAATGCGAGATGCCTTTAATAGGTTCCACAACGAAACATTGTCTCGAAAGTTGGTAGAAAATCCGAAGAAATTCTGGTCGTATGTAAAGTACACAAGCGGCAAGACGCAGTCAATACCTTCGCTGCGCAGTGCCGATGGTACTGTTACGGACGACTGTGCCGCTAAAGTGGAGTTATTGAACGCGGTTTTCCGAAATTCCTTCACCAGGGAAGACGAATGGAATATTCCAGAATTTGAAACACGAACAGCTGCTAGCATGAGTTTCTTAGAAAGAGATACCTTAGGGGTTGCGAAGCAACAAAAATCGCTTGATACGGGCAAGTCTTCAGGTCCAGATTGTATACCGATTAGGTTCCTTTCAGATTACGCAGATACAATAGCTCCCTACTTAGCAATCATATACAACCGCTCGCTCACCAATAGATCTGTACCTACAGATTGGAAAATTGCGCAGGTTGCACGAGTGTTTAAGAAGGGTAGTAGGAGTAATCCATCGAACTACAGACCTATTTCATTGACGTCGGTTTGCAGTAGGGTTTTGGAGCATATACTGCATTCTAACATTATGAATCACCTTGAAGGGAACGATCTATTGATACGTAATCAGCATGGTTTCAGAAAACATCGTTCTTGTGCAACGCAGCTAGCTCTTTATTCGAACGAAGCAATGGCCGCTATCGACAGGGAATCTCAAGTTGATTCTGTATTTCTAGGTTTCCGGAAAGCTTTTGACACCGTTCCTCACAAGCGACTTCTAATCAAACTGCGGGCCTATGGGGTATCGTCCAATTGTGCGACTGGATTCGTGATTTCCTGTCAGGAATGTCGCAGTTCGTAGTAATAGACGGTAAATCATAGAGTACAACTGAAGTGATAGCAGGTGTTCCCCAGGGAAGCGTCCTGGGACCTCTGCTGTTCCTGATGACCTGGGTGACAATATTAGCAGTTCTCCGAGGTTGTTCGCAGATGATGCTGTAATTTACCGTCTAGTAAGGTCATCCTAAGACTAGTATCAGTTGCAAAGCGATTTAGAAAAGATTGCTGTATGATGTGGCAGGTGGCAGTTGACGCTAAGTAGCGAAAACTGTGAGGTGATCCTGACTGGGTGTTGTGTGATGACCTTAGGTTAGTTAGGTTTAAGTAGTTCTAAGTTCTAGGGGACTGATGACCATAGATGTTAAGTCCCATAGTGCTCAGGGCCATTTTAACCATTTTTTGAGGTGATCCACATGAGTTCCAAAAGAAATCCGTTGGAAATCGATTACTCGATAAATAGTACAGTTCTCAAGGCTGTCAATTCAACTAAGTACCTGGGTGTTAAAATTACGAACAACTTCATTTGGAAAGACCACATAGATAATATTGTGGGGAAGGCGAGCCAAAGGTTGCGTTTCATTGGCAACAAGTCCATTAAAGAGACTCGTTCGTCCTCTGTTAGAGTATTGCTGCGTGGTTTGGGATCCTTACCAGGTGGGATTGACGGAGCACATCGAAAGGGTGCATAAAAGGGCAGCTCGTTTTGTATTATCACGTAATAGGGGAGAGAGTGTGGCATATGATACGCGAGTTGGGATGGAAGACATTAAAGCAAAGACGTTTTTCGTCGCGGCGAGATCTATTTACGAAATTTCAGTCACCAACTTTCTCTTCCGAATGCGAAAATATTTTGTTGAGCCCAACCTACATAGGTAGGAATGATCATCAAAATAAAATAAGAGAAATCAGAGATCGAGCAGAAAGGTTTAGGTGTTCGTTTTTCCCGCGCGCTGTTCGGGAGTGGAATGGTAGAGGGATAGTATGATTGTGGTTCGATGAACCCTCTGCTAAGCACTTAAATATGAATTGCAGAGTAATCATGTAGATGTAGATGTCCGGTCTACATGTAGATGTAGACCGGACAAAAGTGAATTTGCGAGACTAGAAGAAGTAAACAGTGCCGAATTAATGAATAGAGGATAAAGAAGAGGAAGAAGAAGAAGAAGAAGCAGGAAGAAGAAGCCACTCTACGGACTAATTTACATATTTTATTTGCTGTCAGATATAATAACTAATCAGTAATATCCCTTAACATCTTAACGTTTATGAACAAGTTAGCAGCCACATTTCGGGTATATCTCTTAGAAAAAATTCTTTGGGGAATACAGAAGAATGGACCCTGGTGTTGTTGCAGCGCTACTACGCTTTTATCCATGGAATTTCCATATTGCTGTTACGCACCTTTTTTTGTTTATCAGCTCAAAGTAGTTTATTGATGAGTAGTAAGCTCCACGTACGGAAATTCGTAACAAACGGTTTATAAACTAAACAAGAGTAATTTTCACTTACACAATAATCTCCGGACGCCTATTACGAAGGCAACATAATAGATGACATTTTCGACTGGGAGTTACCGTCATACAGTCCCTATGGTACTATCTAAATATAATTTTCATATATTTTTTAAATTTTCTCTGGATAGCCAGCGTACGTCTGACGACGACGAACTGAAAAAAAAATCACTACATGTGCATCAAGAGAGAAACAGAAACTGTCACAGTCACACAGAATAATGTTCAACGTCTACATTCCAGTATATGACACAACAGTGGAGGTAGTTAGATTGTAACGTAAGTTACTTAATTGCATGCGCTGAAAACATGGTTTCTATAGACCGATGTTGAAGTGTTAAGAATGACTGGAAGTAAGCAGTGCCACGCTTTCTATCTAAGAGCAAGTATCAACATCCACATCTATGTGATTACTCTGTAATTCACAATAAAGTGCCTGGCAGAGGGTTCAATGAACCACCTTCAAGCTGTCTCTGTACCGTTCCACTTTCGAACGGCGCGCGGGAGAAACGAGCACTTAAATTTTTCTGTGCAAGCACTGATTTCTCTTAATTTTATCGTGATGACCATTTCTCCCTATGTAGGTGGATGCCAACAGAATGTTTTCCCAGGCGGAGGAGAAAACTAGTGATTGAAATTTCATGAGAAGATCCCGTTGCAACGAGAAATGCGTTTGTTTTAATGATTCACATTCCAATTCACGTACCCTGTCTGTGGCACTATCTCCCCTATTTCGCTATAACACAAATCGAGCCGCCCTTCTTTGTACTTTGTGGATGTCATCCGTCAGTCTAACCTGATGCGGATCCCACAACGCACAGCAATACTACAGAATACGGCGGACAAGTGTAGTGTAAGCAGTCTCTTTAGTAGACCTGTGGGAACTTCTAAGTGTTCTGCCAATGAATCGCAGTCTTTGGTTTTTCTACCCACAACACTATCCACTTGATGGTTCCAATTTAGAGTACTTGTAACTGTAATCCCTAAGTATTTAATTGAATTTACAGCATTGAGATTTGTATGACTTATTGCGTAATCGAAATTTACTGGATTTCTTTTAGTATTCATGTGAATAACTTCGCCATTTTCTTTATTTAGGGTCAATTGTCACTTTTCGCACCATACGGAACTTTATCTAAACCATTTTGCAATTCGTTTTGGTTATCTGATGACTTAACAAGGCGGTAAATGACAGCATCATCTGCAAACACTCTAAGACGGCTACTCAGATTTCTCCTATGTCGTTAATATAGATCAAGAACAATGGAGGACCTATAACACTTCCTTGGGGAACGCCGAATATTAGTTCTGTTTTCTACGAACTGTGACCTTTCTGACAGGAAATCACGAATCTAGTCGCACAACTGAGGCGATATTCCATAGGTACACGGTTAGGTTAGAAGGCGCCAGTAAGGAACGGTGTCGAAAGCGTTCTGGAAATCTAAAAATATGGAATCAATTTGACATCCCTTGCCGATAGCACTCATTACTTCATGAGTATAAACAGCTAGTTGTGTTTCGCAAGAACGATATTTTCTGAATCCGTGCTGACTAGGTGTCAATAAATCGTTTTCTTCGAAGTAAATCTTAATGTTCGAATAAGTATGAGGCGAGCACAAAAATACTCCATGCTTCGAACAGAAAGATGTTTCATAGATAACGTACAGTGATGTATTTGACCCAAACGGGTCACTCGAATTAGTACTGTTACGGATTACACAATGTCACGAAGAATGTAGTTGGGGTTGTTTTGCAGGGTATAAATAAAGACGCCTTGTAAGAGGTACATTTCAAATAATGTAAATGCATGTAAATTCCTGAATGACGCTGTGAACTTAATTATGCAACGAGGGCAAGGTAAAGTGTTCTCAGCCTGGCATGGAGAAGGTGCTGTTATCTGCGACATTTTGTTTTTACGCGTGATGTGGAATAGCGTATGTGTAAACTTGATCTACAGTAGTGTTGTCTCTATATGGTTATCATTCGTGCGTAAATGATCTACATTCTTCTGCCGGACGATGAAATCCCATGTACATTCATCCACCCCATTTGTATGTTCCCCTCCCCCGCCCCCCTCTTCTTCATATCTTTTCCTGTTCGATTACGCTTATCGCAGTCGATCAACGAGTAAAGAAAAAAATAGTAGCTGTAGGCGGCATTAAATCATTTAAATGGCCCCTGACCTTTTCGCACTGTGGTCCTCCCCGCATCTCAGTCTTCTTCTTCATTGCTGTCTTCAGGTATCCCTCTACTCCATGGGACCCTTTTCCTTATACCACAATCTGAACTGCTTTAGATATCCCAAAGTTCGCCTGTGTATTCTCCATACCCTGACTACCCTTCATCAGCGCGTATCCTTCAACTTTTGGCGGAAGTAAACTGCTTTGTTCCAACGTAATCACTCGCATGCAACTTCTTTTATATTCGTACATCCTTTTTCTTATCTTCAAGCTTACTTTTGGTTTTAATTAAAAACGAAGGAATTTAACGGTTTCAACGGTGTATTGTTATATTTACATTAGTTCTTGGTAGAGGTCACGGTTCTATGCTAATCATTTCGTTTCCTGATGTTGGAGGCATCATCAGAGACTATAAAGACTCACATAATTGTTTCAGAATACAATAATGAAGCGAGTATAATTTTTTTTCACAAAGTCAACACAGTTCATCCATTTTAGAAACATGTTAACGTGTTTCAACTTATCATTATGTTGTTTAGCCTTCATGCATAAATCTTTCGTCTGAACAGCTGGATATTGGTATCGCTTACAGCCTCCCCTCCCCCCCCCCCAATTCCTGTCTCCCCCGCCTCCCATAACAGGCGAAGGAAATAAAACAACTACAAAGATAAAGGAAACGTTTATTTAGACTCAGGAAATCAAGACTTTTCCTTTTCACAGTGGTTTGGCTTTGCTGATAGGTCGTCGCACATTTTGCTTGAGAGATTATATTATATTATATTAGATTCAATTTTCGTTCCATATACCCAAAAAATGAGATGATTATCGTGGGTGTGGAACATTCAGATGGCATGCGCTCACAGATAAGGTCGCCTGATTCTAACTTCTGTATTGTTTCATGAGCACTTCGACTGTACATTGGTGCATGAGTGTGGGCAAGCATTTGAAATTCGCATTTTTATTGAGAAACAAGTCATAGGCGAACCTTCCTACGGTAAGAAAACTACTGTTGATATAGTATTTTTAATAACGGCCCCTCTCTATAACTAACGGAAGTAGACATAAAATAGACTAGTCCAGTAAAGCCCGTTCATCTGTCCTGCGTAAAGGCGAGTTTTCCTTGTTGGTGCTCTGCACCCTCCGGCATGCTACGAGTTCGACAAACGGTAGCGCCGGCTATTACAGTACGTTCGTAATTTCGTCGATACGCACCGTCCGCGTCGTCTGACAAAGGTGCGTGCGGCCAAAGTGGACGGCCGGAGTCTCCTGGTGAATGTTTAACCTGCTACAGGCCGTTCAACTCCGGCACGAGGCACGCCTCGGCTTTTTAGGGGGCATTGACCCCACAAAATGTGGCCTAACGACCTTTCCAGTACAACCGTAAGCGGATTTCCTCGACTTAATCCCCGAAGCCTGCTATGAAGGCAAAACCTAGCATTACAAAAACTAATTACTTTATTATATTGTCTTTTATTTGTATTTCATCTAGATGATTACATGTAATTTGCAGACTACCATTCGCAAATGTGGCTATGTCGCAGCGGGAGGTTATGATGTTTACAACATATTTGTACCACTTTTGTTTTATTTGTGACAAGCACGAGCGATTAATTCAAACTCTTATTTCACCTTCATGATCATTTCATCTAAAGTATGTCGGAGTAAGAAATATTATCCCAGCTCATCGTCAAACGATTACTGTTAGAATTAATACCTTATCGTAATGCACATTGCGTCCCTTGTACTGACTCCCTCTTGCATTTGTTGAACATTGTTGTGGAACCACCGTGAGGACGATAGAACTATTACGATCAGTAATTTATACTGCCTCTTGAGCTTTTCCCGCGTATTGTATCTTCAAAGTAACTTACGAGATGGCTGCCGGGCAAGGTACTCAACACTCGCCATCTTCGGTGTTTTGAGGTAACACAGCGTCTTATGCAAAACATAAGGCAATGCTGCACTACAAAGCTAAGCCTCCTAGGGACGCACATGGTTGGCGATTGAATTTTTTTTTTATTATTACTCTCCTGACAATACTTCTTGCATTTTATGAAGATTTCATGTCCTGTGACGCGGGGAAGTGAGCGAAAACTGAATTTTACAAATGCCTGTATTACAGTACAGGGCGTTCCGAAAAGGAATTTACAACTTGAAAATGCATGGGACGTGTGCAGGATAACCAACGGAAGCCACATATAACAAAAAAACAAAAAACTAAAAAAAAAAACTTGATGGGTTTCCCTAAAAAATAACACTAAACCCAGCTTCATACCTTCTTTCAGTAAAATTATATGAGTTTTTAAAGTTGTAAAGTCCTTTTTGAAACACCCTATTTAAGGTTGCAATTTTTTTCACTGATTAAAAATTTCCTTCATGTCCTGAGCATATTAAGAAAGTGAAATGAGGCATTTTGTACCTGCTGAGGAGACTGGTGATTTTGTATCGGATTAAATTGTAAAAAGTCATTGTTTTGAATATACTTAACCAATAAAAAAATGACAGTGAGTGTGGCAATAAAATGAACTAGTTACTTAAGAATTTAACTGCGTAACGCAGGCTTACGCTAAGTGTAAATGTGCTTAAGTAATTTAACGCACTGCACATGGTTTTTGAAGCATTTTTCGAGTAACAAATTACACAGTACATTTATGCATGAGAATGAGCTCTCACCTGTTGGAGATGAACAAACCCACTGCAGCCGAGCCCATTCATGTACTGCACTGAAAACATCGGGCAGAAGACTGCTTTGTCTAACGGACTCAGACTGATGAACAATTTCTAATATCGATCGTCCTTTGTGGAAGAATTCAAAGGGATTATTCTACTGAAACGCAATCTGACTACCGTGTTATCGGTAAGGTCATTTATATGATATTTCCTCTTCTAACTGTTCGGTGTGAATCCCTGTATGTATATACCTGTTTTCACTTACTCCTCTGGCGACAGTAACAGGTTATCGGTGTCTGGCCTCTCCAGCTGCTGAAAATATTTATTTTACGTTCTATTCTCTCGTTAGGTGCTAAGTTATTTTCGGTAACACGTTATCAATCATTAAATACTTTACTTAAGGTTCAGAAGATAGGTAACTTGTTCATAAGATGAGAGTGTGGAGATTACAAAATTGATAAGGCTTTCGTGGCCACTTGTTGACAAACTGCCTATTGGCTTCTGTCTCGGGTTCTTCGGCCGACGTTCATCTAATGATTTTTCTGACGTTTCGCCAGCACGAGTGGCTGGCATTGTCAAAGCTTCACCCTCCATGCTGGCGAAACGTCAGAAAAATCATTAGATGAACGTCGGCCGAAGAACCCGAGACAGAAGCCAATAGGCAGTTTGTCAGTGTGGAGATTGATCGAGGAAGTCCAGGATCACAATATCATCTTGCGTCCAGAAATTTAGACTTCTGTGTATCGAGAATAAAAAGTGGCAAAAAGCACTGTAGGTTCTACGAAATTTATGTGCATGGTTACCGAGGAGCTATGTGATCTTGAAAAATTCATCATGCACATAAATTCCATAATTATATATAAGTTCAGATTGTAATTTCAGCGTCTAATGCCTATTCCGATAGCGTAGCTCGAATTACATTTGATTTTGTAGGTGTCTGTGATGACTGATTTTGTAATGCAACTGTATTTCGGAATATTTATCTATTACGCTGTTACAACATAATTCTCTTATATTTTTACTGAATCAGTTCTCCTTGTACGTTTCTGTCACTATCTTTCTTAGCGTTCGTCCTGTTGTACAGGGTCTGCTTTTTTCATGATTTGTGGCAGACTAACGTCACTTTAAATGTGTACCCGGACGCCGTTCCTGTCGCCACGCTCGCCAGTTGTGACAAACGGAGCTTGTGCGCACGATCTACCTGCGAACTGCGCAAACTTACTTACTCCGTTACCGTAAATTCAATGTTTATATATAATATTCTCTGAGGCACAGATTGGGGATCAGCGAAGCAAATGGCTAAACGAGTGTGAACAACCACCTAACAACCATATTGGCTGGATGATGTACTGGACGCGATGGTCGTTCAAATGGTTCAAATGGCTCTGAGCACCATGGGACTTAACGTCTGAGGTCATCAGTCCCCTAGAACTTAGAACTACTTAAACCTAACTAACCTAAGGACATCACACACATTCATGCCCGAGGCAGGATTCGAACCTGCGACCGTCGCGGTCGCGCGGTTCCAGACTGTAGCGCCTAGAACCGCTCGGCCACACGGCCGGCGCCGATGGTCGTTGATCCGCTTCGTGGATTCTGTCCAGTCCTCGCCCATCTCTTTGCCTCATATTACTCTACACGGGGAAGTCCTTCTATAAAATAGAGAGTAAGAAAAAAATCATCCTGGTGAAACATATTAACACACACAAGTTCAAACACACCATAAACTTGAACTGACGAAATTAGAGTACTTTGTCACAGTTACTGACGCCAATTACAACGACAAAAAAAAGTCGTAATGTCAAAAGTAATTGATGTAGAGTAATGAAATTTCGCGAATACTTTTGTCTAGGTAACAGATTTAAGTGATTACTATTACAAGGTGAATGTAAGGGCGAGATAATTCATTGCAAATGTGAAATGCTGCTACATTAATAACGGGTGTTGTCCCCAGAAAGTTGAGTGCAAGCATACAAACGTGCATGCTCTGTGTTGTACAGGTACTATAAGTCAAATTATGAATTGTAGTTCCAAGCCTGTTGCACTTAGTAGTCAATATAAGAATGGTCAATGCTGGTTGTGGATGACGCTAGAGTTGTTGTCCGTTGATGTCCCATATTGTTTCGGCGTATCGACAAGCGCCGGCACGAAGATGTAGAACACAAGAGCGGAGAAGGCTGTGAGACGGCGTCAGCCAATAGCCCGCTGACTAGGACCGCACCACGACAGGAGCGGCCTCTACAAGAAGAGAATATAAGCGCCGCTCCTGCCAGCCTCGGCCGCACAGTAGTAGACTGGCATTAGTAGAACAGTTATCAGTGGTCCATTTCCATTGCTTGTATGGACATAACAAGTAGAGAAAGACACTGACTTTTCGCATGTCGCCCATCGCTTGCGACACATTCTTATAAATACAAAGTTAAGTATTGTCTATCTTCTTTATTGTAATAAAACCTATTCATGTGATTTGCTTGAACTGTTGTATAGCAGTCCGAGAACGCAGCGTCCTTTAGGCATCCTATACAAGACGAGTGTGCAGGACCCCACACATCTCTGCCAGAATGTAGACAGATTTGGTGATCGAGCAGGACAAGGCAACAAGTCGATACACTGTAGGCCACGTTGGGTTACAAGAGCGGTATATGAGCGAGCGTTATCCTGTAGGAAAGAAAACCATCATAACGACCGAGAGAGCGGTGTGTTGACCACGTGCCCCACCTATCCACATCCTCAGCTGAGGATGACACGGCGGTCGGATGGTCCCGATGGGCCACTTGTCGTCTGAAGACGGAGTGCTTTTGGTCAGTAAAATTTAGATAGATTACTTATGTGAAACCGAAATAACGCGAAACTAGTTTCACACATCAGACCGGATTTCACGTGCAAAAAAAAAAAAAAAAAAAAAAAAAAAGGTAGCAAGAACCCCAGTACTACATTACCGCAACACGGAGCTCCCAGGCTATAGTGGAGATACTGACAGCATATTTCTCCGTGCTACATCACTTTAGAAATTGCATTTTTGCCTCACACCGGGATTGTACGTGTGTATTTTACGTGTACAAGGAGTGCCAAATCGATTATCTGTATCTCGGAAAACGACAAAGAAATGAAAAAAATTTTTAAGTGTTTTCTAAATCGGGCTCTTAGGAATAAGCAGTAAAAATTAAGCCATTTGCTGTGCTTAGGCGTCTCGGAATTCGCGGCTGGATTTGGTACTTGAAAAACAAATTTTTCAAGTGTTTCTCGATAACGAATAAAGATTCTTGAAAAAGGGAAGATCGATCTTCTAGATAAATGTCTAGATAACATACCATTGAAATTTGAGCAGTATTCTGCTGTTACTTATTATTTTGATTTCACGTCATACCGGATTTTTCGTGTCGAACCAGGGTAATTCTGAAAGTCTGCATCTTGGAAACGGATAAGGATATCCAGAAAATTTTCGATACTATTCGAGATCGGGATCTTGGGAATATATCTTAAGAATTTCAACCATTTGCTGAAAATAGCCGTCTTGGAATCCTCGGCTGGATTTTGAACCGCTGGTCACAGCAAAAATATAGTAAAAAACCTATTTTTGGGGATTTTCCAAGGAACCACCCACGTACTGGTTGCGACTCAATAAGTGCCATCAGGCCCACCGTAGACTACATCAAATGCAAAAACAACCGACTTGCTCCATTTGTCTAATCAGGAAGAAGTGTGTATTATTCATACCTTTTCTCTGTAGTGTAGGATAGTGACACTAAGACGATCCTTCTACCGGGTATACAAATGGTCCCTAGCCCGCTATCCAAAACTCTTGACTCTATTATTATCAATAGAAACCCCGGGTATAAACAGGGAACATCCAGTTTTTACGCTCGTCGCTTTCAGGAACATATTAGGTACGCATGAGTAATGGTTCCTCTTTACACTGTCGCAACACCACCTTGCTTTTCTAATAAACTAGATTGGCACCTGCTAACGGATCAGTGCTCCGAACTGCTATTATAAGGTGGAATGTTTGCGAGTTATGAACTATTCATAGACGCTGAGCACACAGCGAAGAGCTGTCAGAATCAGAGTCTTGGCGCGGAGTGGAACATTAGCACGGCCGGATGTGCTTGTCATGGGGCCATCAGGAAATCCCCCGCAGCGTCGCGCTGCGTGCGAGGGAAATATGGGAAATCGATGGCGTGGCGCCAGGCTTCCATTAGGAAACTGGATGCGGGGCCTGCAATCCAGTTAAGCGGGCCGTTTGACGCGCTCGCTCGGCGCCGGTCGCCGTATTGCTTTACGCGGCGGACTACAGTGCCTGCTAAGCGACACGCTCAGCAATGTTTATGTTGGCAGCACTGTCCGCTGCAGACGCGCCGCTATAGTTTAATCCCGTAAGCCGCGACAACCACCTCCGGTATTTCAGCACCAGTAGATTTTCGTTTGTAGTTTAATTTACGGTCAATCATTTTGTGGGATACAACTTAGACGAGCTATAAATCTCTTCTCATGTACAGATGTTCTATTTCGTCTTTGATATGTTTCCATGTTCTAAATAAGTTTCTTTTTTTATTTTCTCTTTTTTTTTAAGTAATGGAAACTTCTGTCACTCCCTTTTGAGTGCCGAGGTCTACAGAATAGTAAGTGCTTAAATAAAAGTGAGAACATTCTACATACCCATTTTCATGAATTTTGAAGAATTTCTGTAACTCACCAACTGTTAACAGTGTCAACAGGATGCAGTTCTTGTCAACACCCACGATGAGAATAAAATATTATTACGAATTCTGTGCGACAAAAGTACGGTTGAGAGTCGGAGACAGTTCGCTCCCTCTACGAGTGGTTTCTTTCGCAAAGGTCTGAAATTCTGAGTTGCTGGACAATGCCTCGCAGGGCTTCCTACGAAAAAAAAAAAAAAATGTTTCAAATGGCTCTAAGCACTATGGGACTTAACTTCTGAGGTCATCAGTCCCGTATAACTAAGAACTACTTAAACCAAACTAACCTTATGACATCACACACATCCATGCCAGGGGCAGGATTCGAACCTGCGACCCTAGCAGCAGCGCGGTTCTTGACTGTAGTGCCTAGAACCGCTCGGCCACTCCGGCCGGTTCCTACGAAAACAATTTAGCGTTTAGTGATACCACCTTTTGTCTTCTTATCGGTGCTAATGTCCCTCAATGTTGTACCGAATACAGTAATTCTAAAGTTAACAAAAGCTCAACATGACACAGACACGACGAATGTCTGACATAGTGCTGGAGACAACAGACACCATGAATCCTGAAGGGCTGTCCATAAATCAGTAAGAGTACGACGGGATTGAAATTTCTGCTGAACAGCACGTTGAAAAGCATCCCAGCTATGCTGAATAATGTTCATGTCTGAGGCGTCGCGGGTTCCCGGGTTCGATTCCCGGCGGGGTCAGGGATTTTCTCTGCCTCGTGATGACTGGGTGTTGTGTGCTGTCCTTAGGTTAGTTAGGTTTAAATAGTTCTGACCATAGATGTTAAGTCCCATAGTGCTCAGAGCCATTTGAACCATCTGAGGCGTCTTGTTATGGTCCGCGCGACCCCCCCGTCGGAGGTTCGAGTCCTCCTTCGAGCATGGGTGTGTGTGTGTGTGTGTCGTCCTTAGCGTAAGTTAGTGTAAGTTAGATTAAATAGTGTGTAAGCTTAGGGACCGATTACCTGAGCAGTTTGGTCCCATAAGACCTTACCACAAATTTCCAAAATTGCTGGGAAGTTTGGTGGCCAGAGGAAGTGTTCAAATTCCGAGCAGTGTTCCTGGAGCCAAAAAAATGGTCCAAATGCCTCTGAGCACTATGGGACTCAACAGCTGTGGTCATAAGTCCCCTAGAACTTAGAAGTACTTAAAGCTAACTAACCTAAGGACATCACACACATCCATGCCCGAGGCAGGATTCGAACCTGCGACCGTAGCGGTCGTGCGGTTCAGACTGTAGTGCCTTTAACCGCTCGGCCACTCCGGCCTCCTGGAGCCACACTGTAGCAATTCCGGACGTGTTCGGTGTCACATTGTCCTCTTGGAAGTGCCCAAGTCCGTCGAAATGCACAATGGACATGAGCGGATGCAGGTGATCAGACAGCATGCTTATGTACGTGTCACCTGTCAGAGTCGTATCTAGACATATCAGGCGTCTCATATCACTCCAACTGTACACGCCCCACACCATTGCTGAGCCTCCGCCAGCTTGAACAGTCCCCTGCCGACATGCAGGGTCCATGGATTCATGCGGTTGTCTCTATACCCGTACACGTCCATCCGCTCGACACAGTTTGAAAAGAGAATCGTCCAACCAGGCAACATGTTTCCAGCCATCATTACTCCAGTGTCGGTGTTGGCGGGCCCAGTAGAGGCGTAAAGCTTTGTGTCGTGCAGCCATAAAAGGTACACGAGTGAGCCTTCGGCTCTGAAAGCCCATATCGATGATGTTTCGTTGAATGTTTCGCTCGCTAACACTTGTTGATGGCACAGCACTTCTGTCACGCTGAACGGTTCTCTTCAGTTGTCGTTGGTCCCGTTCTTGCAGAATCTTTTTCCGGCAGCAGTGATATCGGAGATTTGATGTTTTACCGGATTCCTGATATTAACGATACACTCGTGAAATGGTCATACGGGAAAATCCCCACTTTATCGCTACCTCGGAGATGCTGTAGCGCATAGCCTGTGCACCGACTGTAACACCACATTCAAACTCACTTAAATCTTGATAACCTGCCACTGTAACAACGGTAACCGATCTAACAACTGCGCCAGACGGTTATTGTCTTATACAGGCTTTGCCGACCGCAGCGCCGTATTCTGCCTGTTTACATATCTCTTTATTTGAATACGCACGCCTGTACCAGCATCCTTAGCGCTTCAGTGTATATTGCAAGAGGTGAATAGGAAAATAGAGAGCTCGTTCAGGTAGGTTACCTTCAGTTGCCCATCCCACACCACATTTACGAGTCCGACAGGAATGTGGGCATTTAATTGCTCACGTACTGGCACCCGGCACACACCGTAAGGCGACTTTTGAAGTATAGACGTTGATGAAGATTCCTGGTTCTACGGATTGGTTCGTGGGGTCCAGTATCTTTTCTTCGTTTCATTCTTTTTCTATAATGCACAAGGCTCTTGTGAATGTTTTTGTCTAAATAAAAACCACACCTTCCTGAGATAGTAAAAGCTTTACAAGTGTGTGTTTTTACATTTTTACATTCCGCTGTTCTCATTGTCAAAATCAAATCAACAACAAGGTATTATTAGTAGCAGTGACGTCAACATTCAATACTTCGTGCTATAATTCGCATAATAAGCACTATTCACGTCAGGTGATGTCGCAGTTCACCAGGATGATGGGTTTTAGTTCCGTCACACAGGTTCCGCTTCCTATTACGCAATCATGATACACCTTTTGCATTGAATTTTTACTTTCCTGAAACAGAAATGCATCGTCTCATAAAGAACATTTGTAGTTTAACTAACTTTAAAGGACAAAAGTCAATCACATATCTTCAAGATGTTCGAGCTCAATGTAGACATGAATACTACGGAATCAGTGGAAATGATCAGTTTCTTTGATCGTTGGGGCAAGAAAAAATACAATAAGGAAAGAAGCGAAGTCAATAATTCAACTAGAAGCAATGCCGATAAACACAGTAAATGTGTCAGTGAAAATGAATAAAACGCACCTGGAGAGAACAATACTTTCGCAGTGATGGTAGTAGCACGATTATGGTAGCTGATACACTGGTTGCGAGGATGAAGACAGAACAGCTGGCAAGTGTTGCTGCTGGCTGCCTTAGCCATACAGCTGATTGATATATTCCTTTTCTGCCTTCATTCCCGCCGATTAGGAGATTCTGTCGATGGTAAAGAGCATAATTCTTCTCCAGACCAGGGTAAAATATTAAACAAACGCCAAAGATACTAGCTACGAAAACCAAATGTGCTATTAAATGGATTTCACAAGACTTCTCTGCTTTCTCATATCAAACTAAGAAAAGGAGCTGTTGGAACCGCGCAACTACTGATCACTTACTTTATTACCTACGTAAGGCAGTCTGTTTGAGAGAAGTGTATTAAATTGAACCTGAGAGCGACTCCAATTAATCAACACTACCGAACAGAACCAGATTGGTTTCCAGTGGGTGAACACGCAAGAGTTGGGAAATAATGAACGGTATCCCCTTCCCTTCAACCAGTCAAGGGCAACTGGAACTTCCTGTCATATGTATGGGAACCCTTTGACAAAATGTGGAAGGACGATGACCAGTACGGTCGCAGGTTCGAATCCTGCCTCGGGCATGGATGTCCTTAGGTTCGTTAGGTTTAACTAGTTCTAAGTTCTAGGGGACTGATGACCTCAGCAGTTAAGTCCCATAGTGCTCAGAGCCATTTGAACCATTTTTGGAAGGACAATCTTATGGTATATCAATTTGCTCACATAGATAGAAATAAAATATTCCTGCACTCGACTAAGAAACGACTGTTTGATAGTAGACTTTTTATAGTAAACGACAGACAACAATCTTCATCCGAGGCTATAACAGGGCGCTAGCAATGGCAAATAGGAAACATAAAACAGACATCAGTATACACTGACGGGGAAGAATCGCAGCACCAATAAGGAGTGGTGCGACATGAACGAAAGTTGGCAGAAGTGTTTCTACATTTGAAAAATGACGTCTATAAACATTTCAAGCCAGCCGCGTAAGAGTGGCACTACTACCGCCACTATGAGGACGCAAATTAGGTTTGGTTTAAATTCAAGACTTAACTGTTGTGAGCGCTAGATTCCTTTGATATTAGACGTGGTGAGTCGATGTTATACAAGAATGCCTTCAAGGCGACAAAGAAGCCATTATGAACACTTCACTGAGTTTATATGGCGTCATGTAATAGAACTACCAGAAGCTGGACGTTCCTTCAGCGATATTGCAGGGAGACTTGGCAGGAATGTGGCCGTTTTACGTGATGGCTGACAGGGGTGGTCCCGAGAATGTACGGTCTCAAGAAGACGGGCCTCTGGACGACCACGTGGCGGTACCGAGAGCGAAGACCGTCGTATTCGTTGTATGTCTCTGGCGCATCGTACTGCGTCTGAAGCAGCAATCTGAGCATCAATTGGCACCACTGTGACACAACGAACTGTTACAAATCGGTTACTGCAAGCATAGAGTAAATATCTCTGGAGTGAGCATTCACATGCACAGAACAGATTTTGTGTTGTGAACATACATTGCCGGCCTGGTCACGTAATCTCGGGACGTCGTGTGTTTGTTCGTATAGCGCCCTGTATATTTAAAATGTCACTACATCCCTGATACAGACGGATTCTTTTCGTACGTGTCGTGGATTATTTATATATGTTGCGCAGACATATTAGCAGTATCCATTTGATACCGGGAATAAACCAGCTACGTAACTTTTAAGGGCAAGTGATATTACATTCTGCTTCTTTGCGATAGGTGTCACAATTCAGATGCACTCGATTTTTGGTAGTTTTCGGTATGATACGGCACTTTGTAGTATTACAGAGCCTGAAGTACATTTTTGCAGTGATGGTCTTGCAAAACGACTTGACAGTACGCTAGTACTTTTGCAAGTGTCCGAAAAACACCGAATTTTCCACACTTAGCGGTTATATCCCTGCTAATTCGTCTTTTTTTCTTGTATTTCTGCGTATTTATTTTCTCGTTTTTGCGACCTAAGGCACAATTTTTCTTACTGCTGGCACTTTGAGGTATTTATTTAACGCATTTTAAGTACTTGCTCCCAGTTTATTAAATAAATAGTAGACTGAGTAATCTACACTCCTGGAAATTGAAATAAGAACACCGTGAATTCATTGCCCCAGGAAGGGGAAACTTTATTGACACATTCCTGGGGTCAGATACATCACATGATCACACTGACAGAACCACAGGCACATAGACACAGGCAACAGAGCATGCACAATGTCGGCACTAGTACAGTGTATATCCACCTTTCGCAGCAATGCAGGCTGCTATTCTCCCATGGAGACGATCGTAGAGATGCTGGATGTAGTCCTGTGGAACGGCTTGCCATGCCATTTCCACCTGGCGCCTCAGTTGGACCAGCGTTCGTGCCGGACGTGCAGACCGCGTGAGACGACGCTTCATCCAGTCCCAAACATGCTCAATGGGGGACAGATCCGGAGATCTTGCTGGCCAGGGTAGTTGACTTACACCTTCTAGAGCACGTTGGGTGGCAGGGGATACATGCGGACGTGCATTGTGCTGTTGGAACAGCAAGTTCCCTTGCCGGTCTAGGAATGGTAGAACGATGGGTTCGATGACGGTTTGGATGTACCGTGCACTATTCAGTGTCCCCTCGACGATCACCAGTGGTGTACGGCCAGTGTAGGAGATCGCTCCCCACACCATGATGCCGGGTGTTGGCCCTGTGTGCCTCGGTCGTATGCTGTCCTGATTGTGGCGCTCACCTGCACGGCGCCAAACACGCATACGCCCATCATTGGCACCAAGGCAGAAGCGACTCTCATCGCTGAAGACGACACGTCTCCATTCGTCCCTCCATTCACGCCTGTCGCGACACCACTGGAGGCGGGCTGCACGATGTTGGGGCGTGAGCGGAAGACGGCCTAACGGTGTGCGGGACCGTAGCCCAGCTTCATGGAGACGGTTGCGAATGGTCCTCGCCGATACCCCAGGAGCAACAGTGTCCCTAATTTGCTGGGAAGTGGCGGTGCGGTCCCCTACGGCACTGCGTAGGATCCTACGGTCTTGGCGTGCATCCGTGCGTCGCTGCGGTCCGGTCCCAGGTCGACGGGCACGTGCACCTTCAGCCGACCACTGGCGACAACATCGATGTACTGTGGAGACCTCACGCCCCACGTGTTGAGCAATTCGGCGGTACGTCCACCCGGCCTCCCGCATGCCCACTATACGCCCTCGCTCAAAGTCCGTCAACTGCACATACGGTTCACGTCCACGCTATCGCGGCATGCTACCAGTGTTAAAGACTGCGATGGAGCTCCGTATGCCACGGCAAACTGGCTGACACTGACGGCGGCGGTGCTAGCGCCATTCGACGGCCAACACCGCGGTTCCTGGTGTGTCCGCTGTGCCGTGCGTGTGATCATTGCTTGTACAGCCCTCTCGCAGTGTCCGGAGCAAGTATGGTGGGTCTGACACACCGGTGTCAATGTGTTCTTTTTTCCATTTCCAGGAGTGTATATACATAATCGACAAGTCACTGATAAATGCATGGAAGATAGTATTTACTGAAACAACTAACCATTCCCTTTCCTGTTCCACTAGCAAATTTACGAGAGGGAACGATTGTTTGTAAGCTTTTGTACGAGCCGGTGCGACTGCTACGGTCGCAGGTTCGAATCCTGCCTCGGGCATGGCTGTGTGTGATGTCCTTAGGTTAGTTAGGTTTAAGTAGTTCTAAGTTCTAGGGGACTGATGACCACAGCAGTTGAGTCCCATAGTGCTCAGAGCCTTTTGAACCATTTTTTGTACGAGCCGTAATATCTGTTATATAGTCATAAAATCGTAGAAAAATAGGTCTGCAGAATCAAGCCTTAATTATAAGGCGTCTCGAAATTTTTAAACATATACATTGTCTCTTACTAATATAACCATAATTAGAGCTACATGGTATGTACCCATTAAAAGTTACTATCCCTCCTTTCACATATTTTTCGTTGCATCCGTAGCAACAACAGTAATTCACCCTCGCTGTAACACTAACAACAAACGGTGAAACACAACAAAAACTCTTGATATTATAAACTTCCAACGCTGCAGAAAGCACACACGCACAGCTAAGTCCCGCAAACACGTGACAATCCCGGTTTAATGTTGACAACACGCGCAGAACGCGATGCTCACTCCAGAGATATTTACTCTATGACTGTATGACAGCTCCGAGCCAGAGACCCTGTGGTGTGCATTCCAACGACTCCAAACCAGCGCCATTTCCGACCTCAGTGGCGTCAAGCGGCAGCACATTGGAGGGCAGGGTGGAGATCTGATGAACGCTGGTTCTGCCTCGGTGACAGTGGTGGTCGTGGGTTCGTTAGATGGGGACCGCTTGTGGACCGACAAGCAACGTTTCTGCATGCTAGGCACATTGGACCCACACCTGGAGCTATGGCCTGGGGTGCGATTTCGTATGATAGCAGGAACTCTCGTAGTTATTCGACGCACACTGACTCCAAATTGTACGTCAGTCTGGTGATTCGGCCTGTTGTGCTGCCATTCATGAACAGCAGTCTGGAGATGTTTTCCTACAGGATAATGCTCGCCCACATGCCACTGTTGTAACCCACCTGCTCTACAGAGTGCCAACATATTGCTTTGGCTTGCTCTCCAATCGATAACATATCGGACATCATCGGACGACATTTCCAGCGCCATCCTCAACCAGCATTTACTGTCCCTGCACTGAGCGACCAATGCGATTGGCATTGAACTCCATCCCAAAAACTGACATCCGACAGCCGTACAACACAATACATACACGTTTTTGTGTTTGCACTTTATTGATGTACCAGCATTTCATGTTTAAATGGCTTAATTCGCGGTTATATTGACATGTGATCTAGCAATGTTAATCACTTAAATATGTTACCTAAACAAAAGTATTCCCGAAATTTCATTCTCTTCATAAATTAGTTTCTGGTGTTGCGATTTTTTTTCCGTAAGTGTAGTTCAGCATGAGGACTTCGAATGCAACGAGAAACAGAGTACAGCGCAATCTTGACACAACTCAAGCCGTTTTTACACGGAGAGAAGGCAACGTCTGAAACAATGGCATCACCTTATGTCAGTTTACTGCATGGACAGAGACAAACTCCTAGGAACTTCTGTAGCCGAAGAAATACTTGTTGACCTACACAATAAACGTAGAAGGGACAGTGCTAGAGAAGAGTGCAACGACCAGCCCCCAGAACACAGCGTAACTATGGTCTCCTGCCATCTCTCTCCCAAGGAAGGAAGGAAGAAGGAAGGGTTTAACGTCCCATCGACATAGAGGTCATTAGAGACGGAGAAAGTGTTCGCATGGTGCCAAGTATTGGGAAAGAAATCGGCAATTCCATTTCAAAATCGTTAGGAAATTCAGTATTCCGAGATATATAATGCCAAGAATATGGCGAAAATATGAAATTCAGGCGTTACCACGCACCACAGACAACGCAGTGGCCCAGGGTCTTCACTTAACGACCGAAAGCACGTTCGCATAGAATAGTCAGTGCTGACAGACAAGAAACAATGCGTGAAACAACGGTAGATATCAGTGTGGGGATCGCGACGAACGTATTCGTTAGAACAGTGCGGCGAAATTTGTCCTTAATGGACTATGGCAGCGCAAGACCGATGCGAGTATCTTTCCTAACATCACGAAATCACTTGCTCGCCTCTTCTCGGCTCGTAATCAGACCTGTTGGACCATAGACGTCTGACAAACCGTGGCCTCGTTGGATGAGTCCCGATTTCAGTCAGTAAGAGCTGATGGTAGAGTTCGAATGTAGTGAAGAGGAGGGATGTTAGAAAACATCCATCTCCTTCACCGTGGACAGCCTATCGAAATTGGGTAATAGCCACGTCTGCAGATATTTAAGAAACAAAATTTTCTCATTCAGCAGTAAACAAAAACACCCTGAAAAAGTTCACTTGCAACAGGGACCGAAATGTCGGTAGCTTTATACATTAACAATGCGGTCACAAACCCAGAAAATTTTTATTGAATCATAGTCCTAAGTTGCCAACAAGGCACTTTGCAAGCTAGTGGTGGCTCCATAATTGTGTGGACTGTGTTTCCATGTAATGGACGGGGTCCTCTGGTCCTACTGAAGCGATCGTTGGCTGGAGATGTTTACGTTCGGTTACCTGGAGACCATTTGCTGCCATTTATGGACTTGATGTTCCCAAACAACGATGGAGTTCTTATGGATGACAGTGTTGCTTATCACAGTTGTTCGTCAATGGACTGAGGAATATTCTGGACCATTCGAGTGAACGGTTGTACCACCCAGATCGCCTGACAAGTGTCCCATCGGAAATTTACGAGACTTCATGGGAAGGTCAGTTCGTGCAAGAAATCCCACACTGGCAGAAGTTTCGCAATTATGGACTGCTAACGAGGCAGCATGGTTCAATATTTCGGCAAGGAACTCCCAACGACTTGTTTTGCCCTTGCCATGTCGTGATGATGCTCTATGCAAAAGAAGGTCCCACACAATATTGGGAGGTATTCTATGACTTTTTTCACAATGTGTGTTTCTCTGTTCATTGCGTCCGAGGCTTCTGATCCATTGCTCTGGTGGATGACTTGTTCTTGAACAACTCGAATTTCAAAATCAGGACAGTTGTATACAAATATATCATATCATGCGAGTGCGGGAATGCATACATGGGATAAAACATTTTTACAATTGAAGGAAGGTGACGGAACTCAAACTGCACACCTCTCTCCAGCATCGTATAAGCAGATGCTGAATATTGCTTCGATACCAAACGAAAAATGAAAGATGGAGATTCTGCACAATGTATCCCATTATTGGGGGTGTGTATACAAGGAGGCTATCGAAATCAGGCTACATGAGATCCTCATAAAACAAGACAATGGATTTGAATTCAGTCAGGCGTGGGCTCCGGCAGACGCATCGGAAGCGCATCACCAAGCGCGGCGAGGGCGTGCGCAGACTGTCTGCCACTAGAATCCCTTGCGTAAGCTACCTCCACCACCGCGCCAGGCGAGTCACGCGGACCATACATGGGATCAGTGGAGGGAGCAAACGACAAGTAAATATATCGCATCCGTTGGTCTACGATGTCAGTCAGCAGGGGTAATATCATCATGATGGCACGTTATACCATCGAAAATTCGTTCAACAACGATCAATGAATCCAGCTGCATGCCTGAGAGACTTCCAAACATCATATTCACTGGAAAGACCTAAGTACCAACATTGGAAGTTAAATTAACACATTTTGTGGCCGTTGACGTTCCGGTTACCTGCCCTGGTCGTTGACGTAGTTTTCGGCAGTGTATTTTCCTCGTCGTGTTGATGCTGTCCAGCACGGCGTGTAGTTCGGCAGCTGAGGTGTTGTTGGTAGTTTTGCGTGTTTATTGACTTGGCTGGATTGGGCACCAGTACCCCGAACGTTGTGCTACTGACATCTTGTTGTCGTTTTGCTGGTCGGGCGGAGCAGAACTGATCTTGTTGGTTGGTTCGTCTACTGGCTACCGGTTGGGTTGCCTTCCGATTAAGAGGTTGTCGGTCTGGCTGTCTTTCTCACCTACAACGTGCATTATTGTTACCTTCTTAGACCGACCCTTCCAACTTTCTCAGCGCCGCTCCTTGTGTTTTACATAGTGATTTTCTTTTTAGTCTTAAGTACTCTGTGTGGCCTTCAGCCGAGTTTTAGCTTATTAAAATTGCAAGGCTCTTCTTCTTACGCCTTAAACCGTAAAAAAAATTGTTTCTTGTTTGGTATGTGGTCTTCAGCCGAGTTTCAGCCTCTCCAAATTAAAATTGAAAATTCCTTGTGCCTAGGCCTTAAGCCGTAAATTTGTTTCAAGTTGGTATGTGGCCTTCAGCCAAGTTTTCAGCCTTTCAAATCAGTAGCAGAAAATTTTGTCTAGGCCTTAACCCGTAATAAATATTTTCGAGTTTGTATGTGGCTTTCAGCCGAGTTTTCCAGCTTAAAATAAAAATTGGAAATTTCTTTGTCTGGGCTTTAAGCCGTGAGATTGTTTGGGTTTCGTATGTGGCCTTCAGCCGAGTTTTCAGCCTTTTCATATTAGTGGCTGAAAAATTTTGTCTAGGTCTTAAGCCGATAAAATATATTCTAGTTTGTATGTGGCCTTCAGCCGAGTTTTCCAGCTTAAAATGTGTAAATTTGTTTGTCTGGGCTTCTTTGGGTTTCGTATGTGGACTTTAGCCAAGTTTATGTGAAGCATTTTAGGATAGAGCTTTTAGCCTATTTTAGTTGAAATTTAGAAGCTCTTCGCTTTAGGCCTTAAGCCGTAAAATTGTTTTCTGCATATAGTGTGGCCTTCAACCGAGTTTTAATCTCTCTTAAATTGAATATTCTAAATCCTTGTCTTGCCCTTAAGTCATAAGATTGTTATTCCTTAGAATGAGGCCTTCAGCCGAGTTTTACACGAAATATTTTAAGGTAAGGCCTTCAACCTTTTCAAATTGAAAGCTCTTCTTCCTAGTCCTTAAGCCGTTAAATTGTCTTGTTGATATGCGGCCTTCAGCCGAGTTTTCAGCCTATTTAGATTAAACATTGAAAATCTTTGTCTCGGTCTTAAGCCGTAACACTGATCTTGATTAATGTGAGACCTTCATTCGAGTTCTGTGGGAAAAATTTAAGCTATGGCTTTCAGCCTACTTATATAGAAGATAAGAGAAATTTTGCTAAAGAAGTGAAACCTCCAGAAGGACTCCTGTACTCAATTCCTTGCTTAGGCCTTGTGCCATGGATTTTCGATGTGGTCTTCGGCCGATCTAAATTAAATCAAAGGAGGTCTTTCGTTAAAACCTTGAGAGTTTTTGATTCTTGCTTGTGTGATTGTGTGTTTTAACAAATAAAGTTTATATGTTGAGTGCAACTGACAGCAACTTATTTTGGCCCCTTTCCACAAAAATAACCTCATCCGCTCTGTCCTACTAGCCAGGGATTTCAGTTATCTTATATATTTTATGTTGTATATGACGTAATTTTATAGAAGGTGTTTTCTTTTACACTAATTGACACATGAGAAACTTGCTAAACAGATCAGTTTTCTCATTTTTCTTCCGATTTGAAATGTAAGAGCCCTTTCAGGCCGTCAGACAACCAGCGACGCTTCACTCCACGTCGACTGTCGCACTGTATTACCACACGGTGCAGTACACCGAAACGTTTCCGCGCCCGATTAAGTGTTACGAACATGACTCCTGCGACAACACACCCAGATGAAGGGAGTAAAACTCCTGGCTCAACCGGCAAAAATATTCGGAGTCATGAAATGCTCCTTAGTAATTTGCTGGCCAGTCATTTATAGTTGGTCCACACCAGATCTCGCCGCACAGTGGTGCCGCAAGTCTTGATGGTTCTGGTCTTCGATCGGGATCTGTTGTGATGGAACCGCTCGGTGGTCACAATCGGCGTACGCACCTGCAGAGCGCCTGCCAGTTTCTGACTGCCGCTATGCCCGAGAGGTGGAATACGGCAGCCGCTGGACTTCCTGCGCTACAGAGCTGACATGTAGTGTTTTGACCAGGTGAGAACCAACAGCCGTTAAGCGCATTTTCCAAAGCAGTACTGGGTAAGCAAGGGTGCCATCACCGCTATTTGTGGACGTCACGCACTGTTTGTGAAACACTGGACACACTTCGGCAGCAACCGCTATACATGAGGGCTGTTCAGAAAGTAAGGAGCGATCGGTCGCCAAATAGAAACAACAGTGCTCAGACGTGTTGGGCAGTGTCTCTAGCACGCCATGCATTCCCATCCTCATGACAGTTCTCGGCCGCACATTACACGGTCAGTGAGGACACTCGATGGGAAGCGTTTGATCACCCACGATACAGCCCGGACTTGGTTCAAAAATGGCTCTGAGCACTATGGGACTTAACATCTTAGGTCATTAGTCCCCTAGAACTTAGAACTACTTAAAATTAACTAACCGACATCACACACATCCAGGCCCGAGGCAGGATTCGAACCTGTGACCGTAGCAGTCCCGCGGTTCCGGACTGAAGCGCCTAGAACCGCACGGCCACCGCGGCCGGCCCGGACTTGGTTCCCTTTGATTTTCATCTCTGCTCAAATGAACCGCTGGCTACGAAAATATGTTGAGACAGACAACGAACTGTAGTCCAGGGCAGAAAATTGACCGGAACGATAGGAAGCTACCTTCTACAACGAAAGTATGGAAAAATGGTTCAATCCAACGACAGATGGGAGGGGACTTTAGTGAAGTAAGTGGAAGATGTAGCTAACTGTTGCAGATAAAGCAGTTTTGATTTTCACTGTGATCTTCATTTCGTGACCTTTCCTTCCCTATTTTCCGAATAGCCCTCGTATGTGTTGGGGTCATCGGTCAATAAATAAAAGCACAAATTGCTCTTGAATTCCTAACGCTGAGCCACCGCGGTACTCATGAACCCTTCCCACAAACAGCACTAAATTGAGTGGTGGCCACCCAGTACCAGGAGCTTTGTTTGGAGTTGACAGCGAGTCCAAATTTCTTGCTTTATGTTGGAGTGCAGCTTGTTGAAAACATTCCCACAACATTACATAACTCCATTCTGAAGCCTAGATTAGGATGCGAAATCTAAATGAAAATTATGTTTGTGTCTTGTGTTTTGACTATGTAAATCGCAGTTATATGAAATTTATTTTTTATTATCAACACATAACCCATTACAGTGTAACTGAATTGCGAAATGATTAAGAATTCCCAATTCACTGAGAATTTAGCAGCGTCTGTGCTTCAGTGTCTGTTGGGAGGGGGTGGAGGGGATCACTCAAGAACTTCATTGTGAGTATAAGTAATAACATCTGTTAAACTACTGGCCCATAAGTCTGTCGCCACTTTCTACCAAGCAATGCCTGCAGCATCAAGAAGTCATCTCTGCATATCATGTGAAAGCCTTCGTGCTCAATACCTACATACCATCTTCGCCCTGACTGATAATAAAATTGGGAAATATATACGAGTAATAGTTCATCTGCCAAAATTCTGTTCGTTTCACAGGTCGGAACTTCTGTGAAAAATGCTACCCTCGAATAACGATTACTGCAATGAGAATTTTAGTGTTCCCTTTTTAAACTTGGGATGTAATGGTAAGATGAAAACTGTTTGAGTCTAAACACTTTAAAGGCAAGAGTTTTGCTTATTTATGTCTATGTTAAAGTAAACGTCATGAAAGAGATCATACTAGCTTCATAGGCTGCATTCTTCATTTGCATTTACACTGCGCAAATTGTAAATATGAATATAGAATATGTAGTAAACATATTCCGTCACAAACACTTCACAGCAAGTTTTTAATTAATTCTGTAAAGAGTAACTACCATCAGCTGAGCCTTGCACGAAAACAGAGAAGTGTAATATAAATAAGAATAATCATTATGTACATTAATTACACTGCTGTACCAGGAACATTTATTTGTATTGTTTCAGAATTCCACATTTAACTTTCTTGTTTACAATCAGTAAATGCAATTATCGTAAATTAGCTTCTGAAACTGCGTAACGTAAAAATCCACCACCACATCAGTACGTGCCAGAGAGCCTTAATTAATTTCTCTGCTGATATCAACTTCCTAATGTGAGGCTAACAAAACGTTCACCACAACAATCAGCTCGTAGTATAATTTTCCCACTTTCGGTTCCATACGATTCTACAACGTCTGGTAGTGTTTATTGCCTGTGGGAACGCACACCCTATATTCCGCTGTTCACAGTTCCACAGGGACGGCTAAATTCAGCTACAGTTTACTTCAAACAGCATTTTTGATCACCGAGTTCCCAATGAGGGTTTAGCAGTCGGATTTAAAGTTCATAAATCGTTTACAGTTTCTCAACGCAATTTATTTACGTCTTCAATTGATTTTCGCCGTCAGTTTTTTCAACTACGCCTCCTTATATTTAGCGAGAAGGAGAGAGTGACCAAGGGAGCCGATTCATACCAGTAGGCTGGAAGTTTTACTGTTCATCAGCCCATCAAATCTGACTTTTAGCACGGCTAGTGTGTCATGAATTTGAATGTTAATATCACCCAGGAATCGCAATACACAGTCATTGAAATATATTTCCACAGTCTTCTTCAATCACGGCAAACGTTAGGTGCTAAATATTACAATGGAATTTCTGTTAAGACGACTTTCCCTAGTGCTAGGTAATCACACAGAGTTACAGGATACTCAACACGAACATTTTCCCGAGCCGCTACCGGGTCATCCTCTGGTATTAAGATTCTACACGTGCCGAGTAATGTTAAGATACAGTTTATAATGACATATCAGACGTCACCTAACGATTTGGTACTGTCGCTTTAGATGTACGAATTCTATTCCCGTGAATATAATACAGAAATACCTTTGATAAGAGTGTACCTATTCTATTACCGTTCTGCTACTCTTCCGAGTTACACAGTTGTGCGTTATAGGAACGACGATCCAGAACTAAAGAAGAACTGAAAATAAATACATTTACTTTGTGGAGACATTACATATATAAGATGTACAATATTAGATTATATCAATAGCCGTAAACTAGAGGGACCTGTCACTCCACTTAAGTGGCTGTAGTTAACACTTTAAGGCTGTTTGAAGTGGAACAAATACTTGAATTCAGCAACAGGGAAACAGAATAGCTGAGGTGTATGTGTTGCGGAAACTGGATACAAGATTTTAGTGGAGCCTACGTAAGAGTACTGCCACAACTTCTGAAGGCAAACACCAAAGGAATTTAGAGACGTAACATCAGAATCGTAGCAGACTTATGTAATCTATACGAACGTCTTAGGGAACTTGGTATCGACGGAATATCGGCGACGATGGTGTGTAAATTTACAGTTATTCCCGCTAGACCACGAAACTGTTCTACTGCCTGCAGAACATATCTCGTGTGGCGATTACTGTTCATTAGCCCATCAAATCTGATCTTTAGAACGGCTAGTGTGTCATGAATTTGAATGTTAACATCATCCAGGAATCGCAATACCCAGTCATTGAAATTTATTTCCACAGTCTTCTTCAATCAGCTGTGCTAAAGGTCAGATTTTATGGGCTAATGAACAGTAATCGTCACACGAGATATGTTCTGCAGGGTAGTAGAACAATTGCGGGGTCTAGCGCGAATGACTTTAAATTTACACACCATCAGCGGCAGATTACGGAGCGGCCGGTAAACGCAGAACAGTAATTTTTACCTCTCCTCATACACCAATTCAACCGATCGGAGTGAGGGTACGATACGAAGTGTCTCCTTCCAAGTACCGTGTTGTGACATGAGTGTGTACATGTACCTGTAGATGATAATGGCGAGACACCACTGACATCCACGTGAAGCTAAATAGAAGTGGAAACTAAAGAAGCGACAATAGGAACACTTAATAAAAATACACTTAAGTGGTAACATCAGCAGGTCTCGAATAACGTTACCTGAAGCAGGAAAAATTCGCAAGTGCTCTCATCTGACCTGTAATAAATCTAGGAATACTCTGTACGAAAACTATATTTTTGATGTGTACAGAAACGTCGTCATGATTAAGGGAAATGTGTTTCAGTCCAGATTCTGTGAGTTTCTCTCGTAATTTCCTAAACATTTCGTATAACAGCTCCAGTTCAGTCATCGATGTTTAAAATCCGAGTATTTTTCCGTTCACTATGTCAGATTCGGTAAAGATAGGCTACAAAAATTTCTCTGTTTGTTCTCAGGTTTTTATTAAGACAATGGAAAAAGCTCCAACTGAATAATTCCAGTTTATCCGTGAATGATATATAATACCTCGTTCGCTAGACGAGAAATACCTGCATTTACCCATTTTGTAGCAAGGCTGGACTTCACTACGATGTGCTGATGAGTAAAACAGTGCAGGACATATTCCTGTTGATTTTAGTATTCACTACGATGTGCTGATGAGTAAAACAGTGCAGGACATATTCCTGTTGATTTTAGTATTCACTACGATGTGCTGATGAGTAAAACAGTGCAGGACATATTCCTGTTGATTTTAGTATTCACTACGATGTGCTGATGAGTAAAACAGTGCAGCACATATTCCTGTTGATTTTAGTATTCACTACGATGTGCTGATGAGTAAAACAGTGCAGGACATATTCCTGTTGATTTTAGTATTCACTACGATGTGCTGATGAGTAAAACAGTGCAGGACATATTCCTGTTGATTTTAGTATTCACTACGATGTGCTGATGAGTAAAACAGTACAGGACATATTCCTGTTGATTTTAGTATTCACTACGATGTGCTGATGGGTAAAACAGTGCAGGACATATTCCTGTTGATTTTAGTATTCACTACGATGTGCTGATGAGTAAAACAGTACAGGACATATTCCTGTTGATTTTAGTATTCACTACGATGTGCTGATGAGTAAAACAGTGCAGGACATATTCCTGTTGATTTTAGTATTCACTACGATGTGCTGATGAGTAAAACAGTGCAGGACATATTCCTGTTGATTTTAGTATTCACTACAATGTGCTGATGAGTAAAACAGTGCAGGACATATTCCTGTTGATTTTAGTATTCACTACGATGTGCTGATGAGTAAAACAGTACAGGACATATTCCTGTTGATTTTAGTATTCACTACGATGTGCTGATGAGTAAAACAGTGCAGGACATATTCCTGTTGATTTTAGTATTCACTACGATGTGCTGATGAGTAAAACAGTGCATGACGTATTCCTGTTGATTATAGTTTTTAGTATTCACTACGATGTGCTGATGTGTAAAACAGTACAGGACATAATCCTGTTGATTTTAGTATTCACTACGATGTGCTGCTGAGTAGAACAGTGCATGACATATTCCTGTTGATTTTAGTATTCACTACGATGTGCTGATGAGTAAAACTGTGCAGGACATATTCCTGTTGATCTTAGTATTCACTACGATGTGCTGATGAGTAAAACAGTGCAGGACATATTCCTGTTGATTTTAGTATTCACTACGATGTGCTGATGAGTAAAACAGTGCAGGACATATTCCTGTTGATTTTAGTACTCACTACGATGTGCTGATGAGTAAAACAGTGCATGACATATTCCTGTTGATTTTAGTATTCACTACGATGTGCTGATGAGTAAAACAGTGCAGGACATATTCCTGTTGATTTTAGTATTCACTACGATGTGCTGATGGGTAAAACAGTGCAGGACATATTCCTGTTGATTTTAGTATTCACTACGATGTGCTGATGAGTAAAAAAGTGCAGGACACATTCCTGTTGATTTTAGTATTCACTACGATGTGCTGATGAGTAAAACAGTGCAGGACATATTCCTGTTGATTTTAGTATTCACTACGATGTGCTGATGAGTAAAACAGTGCATGACGTATTCCTGTTGATTATAGTTTTTAGTATTCACTACGATGTGCTGATGTGTAAAACAGTACAGGACATAATCCTGTTGATTTTAGTATTCACTACGATGTGCTGCTGAGTAGAACAGTGCATGACATATTCCTGTTGATTTTAGTATTCACTACGATGTGCTGATGAGTAAAACAGTGCACGACATATTCCTGTTGATCTTAGTATTCACTACGATGTGCTGATGAGTAAAACAGTGCAGGACATATTCCTGTTGATTTTAGTATTCACTACGATGTGCTGATGAGTAAAACAGTGCAGGACATATTCCTGTTGATTTTAGTACTCACTACGATGTGCTGATGAGTAAAACAGTGCATGACATATTCCTGTTGATTTTAGTATTCACTACGATGTGCTGATGAGTAAAACAGTGCAGGACATATTCCTGTTGATTTTAGTATTCACTACGATGTGCTGATGGGTAAAACAGTGCAGGACATATTCCTGTTGATTTTAGTATTCACTACGATGTGCTGATGAGTAAAAAAGTGCAGGACACATTCCTGTTGATTTTAGTACTCACTACGATGTGCTGATGAGTAAAACAGTGCAGGACATATTCCTGTTGATTTTAGTATTCACTACGATGTGCTGATGAGTAAAACAGTGCAGCACATATTCCTGTTGATTTTAGTATTCACTACGATGTGCTGATGAGTAAAACAGTGCAGGACATATTCCTGTTGATTTTAGTATTCACTACATTGTGCTGATGAGTAAAACAGTGCATGACATATTCCAGTTGATTTTAGTATTCACTACGATGTGCTGATGAGTAAAACAGTGCAGGACATATTCCTGTTGATTTTAGTATTCACTACGATGTGCTGATGAGTAAAACAGTGCAGGACATATTCCTGTTGATTTTAGTATTCACTACGATGTGCTGATGAGTAAAACAGTGCAGGACATATTCCTGTTGATTTTAGTATTCACTACGATGTGCTGATGAGTAAAACAGTGCAGGACATCTTCCTGTTGATTTTAGTATTCACTACGATGTGCTGATGAGTAAAAAAGTGCAGGACACATTCCTGTTGATTTTAGTATTCACTACGATGTGCTGATGAGTAAAACAGTGCAGGACATATTCGTGTTGATTTTAGTATTCACTACGATGTGCTGATGAGTAAAACAGTGCAGCACATATTCCTGTTGATTTTAGTATTCACTACGATGTGCTGATGAGTAAAACAGTGCATGACATATTCCTGTTGATTTTAGTATTCACTACATTGTGCTGATGAGTAAAACAGTGCATGACATATTCCTGTTGATTTTAGTATTCACTACGATGTGCTGATGAGTAAAACAGTGCAGCACATATTCCTGTTGATTTTAGTATTCACTACGATGTGCTGATGAGTAAAACAGTGCAGGACATATTCCTGTTGATTTTAGTATTCACTATGATGTGCTGATGAGTAAAACAGTGCACGACATATTCCTGTTGATTTTAGTATTCACTCCGATGTGCTGATGAGTAAAACAGTGTATGACGTATTCCTGTTGATTTTAGTATTCACTACGATGTGCTGATGAGTAAAACAGTGCAGGACATATTCCTGTTGATTTTAGTATTCACTAGAATGTGCTGATGAGTAAAACAGTGCAGGACATATTCCTGTTGATTTTAGTATTCACTACGATGTGCTGATGAGTAAAACAGTGCAGCACATATTCCTGTTGATTTTAGTATTCACTACGATGTGCTGATGAGTAAAACAGTGCAGGACATATTCCTGTTGATTTTAGTATTCACTACGATGTGCTGATGAATAAAACAGTGCATGACGTATTCCTGTTGATTTTAGTTTTTAGTATTCACTGCGATGTGCTGATGTGTAAAACAGTACAGGACATATTCCTGTTGATTTTAGTATTCACTACGATGTGCTGATGAGTAGAACAGTGCTTGACATATTCCTGTTGATTTTAGTATTCACTACGATGTGCTGATGAGTAAAACAGTGCAGGACATATTCCTGTTGATTTTAGTATTCACTACGATGTGCTGATGAGTAAAACAGTGCATGACATATTCCTGTTGATTTTAGTATTCACTACGATGTGCTGATGAGTAAAACAGTGCAGGACATATTCCTGTTGATTTTAGTATTCACTACGATGTGCTGATGAGTAAAACATTGCATGACATATTCCTGTTGATTTTAGTATTCACTATGATGTGCTGATGAGTAAAACAGTGCAGGACATATTCCTGTTGATTTTAGTATTCACTACGATGTGCTGATGAGTGAAACAGTGCAGGACATATTCCTGTTGATTTTAGTATTCACTAAGATGTGCTGATGAGTAAAACAGTGCAGGACATATTCCTGTTGATTTTAGTATTCACTACGATGTGCTGATGAGTAAAACAGTGCAGGACATATTCATGTTGATTTTAGTAATCACTACGATGTGCTGATGAGTAAAACAGTGCAGGACATATTCCTGTTGATTGTAGTATTCACTACGATGTGCTGATGAGTAAAACAGTGCAGGACATATTCCTGTTGATTTTAATAGATGAGAAGTCTACCCGCGCCATACTGATGTTCAGACTTCTCCAGTGCTCGATGCTTCCTTCCCTCGGCAGGTATATTCGGGTTACAACTTCTTTCTGTGCATGATTTAACACAGTCGAAAGACAGTATTGCACTCAGTTATAAAAGGTTGCTTTGCAGCGCTTTTTGGAATAACTGACATAATTGGGAAAAAAGTCTTCCGGTTGCTATAGGTGAACCACTGTTTTTGGGAAAATACTAAAAGTGTATACCGACAGAAAGGAGTAATCCAAAACATTCGTAGTAATGTTGTTGTGCCGCGGAGCAAGGTAGTGCAGAGGGTGCTGCCAGAAATCCTTATCGGAAACAGAACGATAAAGAAGCCTGTGTTTCAATCTAACAGTCAAACAACAATATTAAAAATTACTGCACAAACAGAAGTAGAAAAATAGGAGACGTACGATAAGGACCAAATGGTATCAGAAGTTTTGGGATTTCCATGCCACCTTGTAATATACAGTAATTGATCACCCACTGTAATATCAACCGTGAGGCGACGCGACTGCACTATGACGTCAGACGTGGACACATCAGTGCAGTACCTACTAAGAACTCGACTGTCAGACGATACGACGTTGGAGGGCACACAGTACTATCATCACCAACTGCGCCCTGAGTTACTAGAGCACTGTGTGAATTATTGTGTTGTGATTCCATTTACCCACGACTAAGTGAGCTTAGCAGTAATGAAGTTAAAGAACAGGAAAGCACCCGGGTCTGGCATAATGATGGCCGAAGTGTTGCCACCGCTGCTGGACCAAATTGTACCATACCTAACAGTCTTATTAAATGAATGTTTCTTTGCCGGGACTGGTGCCCAGAATACGAAAAATCTGGAATATAGTCATACTAAAATAAAGGGGAAGGTAAAGAACCAAGAGAACGAAATATTACAGGCCGATTTGTTTGGTAAAATCTGTAGCCAAGGTCCTGGAAAAGCTTCTGTTCCGTTGCATGAGTGGCCATAGAGGCGTAGTAGGAGCCCCCTGCTAGAGGATCACAGGAAAGGGAAATCCACCGAGGATGCGATAAATCAACCCATGTACATTGTGAATACCTCAGACTGCAAGTGTGTTACAAGCGTAATGACTGACATAGTTGGATGTCCCATGTGTCTCTATAAAAGCCTACGCGATTACTGCACGGACAGCAAGGTGCAATTAGAATGTCTCGGAAACTGTGACAAAAATATCACCAACGGCTGCCCACAGGGCTCTGTTTGTGGTTCAGAGTTCCCAGATGTTGGTCTAGAGCCATTACTAAACCAGCTTCAGAGTATAACAAACACTAGTCGCCGCATCACCTACGCAGACGATGTGCTCATTATAGTGCCTGCCAACTAACTGGCTAAATTAGAGGAAAATAGTAGGGTAGTCCTTGAAAGAGTAAGTAACTGCTGTGTAGAAAACAAAATAACTATAGCAGCACATAAAACGGTTTATAAGTTACGAAAAGGAACGTTATCGAGTGAAAAGAAAGGAAATATATAGGAGCTTGGTATAACCATTGATTTCCATGGACATGTAGGAATCATCTGCCAGAGAGGTAGTAAAAGCCGGAACAAAATAGCAACAACTGGCTGTCACAAAGTGCAATAAGAACACACCACAACGCACTCTTAATTTCTGTTGTTGGCTACGGGTCGAACGTTCGGGCTCATAGAGCCAGAAAGGTAAGGACAGTACAGATTCTACGGCGAACGCAATAAGATGTCCTCATGCGCCTGAGAGCCACGTGTACAACAACACAGATTGAGGCGCTGCTGGTGATATTAAGCTTGCTTCCTCTGCACACAGCAGGCAGAAAGAGAGATGCACAATATTGACTCAGACACGGCTGATATGATGAGGTGAAGGGAACACTGGCCACAGGAGCACCAACGAATCTGGGACAGGGAAGAAACTGGGAGGAGAATTACCAGTTCCTTCCTGGAATAAAACGAAGTTCAAGGATGTCATATTTTCTTCCGATTAAGGTAGTTATATACGACCTGTCGGGACAAGGTCCATAGCCCAGCTACTTACTGAAAATAAGACACGAACCACAGACACTAGTGAATGTGGAGCAATCGGCACCCAGGACCATATCGTCTGGGATTGTGACATTAGACCAGATGTTACGGACCAGGACAGGGATATCTTTGGTAATACAACAGCCTATGACATAATAAAGAATGATAAACTGTGGCATAAGCTGACGTCACTGACAGTTAAAATATCAGAGCATGGGCTGCAACCTTACAAAGCTGAGGCCATACATTATGACAACGAAACGCATCAGACGAACAGCCACCTGCAATAACCTTCCGGAAACAGTGACGGAAGGATTACCTGATATCCTGACAGCCGTCTCCTAGTCTCTATACTTCTTGTATAAATTACAAAATCAGTTTCCAGCAACGCAGCGTAGTGCAGCACACCAGTAGCATGTGCCTTCCACATTCAGGATGAACATTTATCTGTGCACCAGATGGCCAAATATAGTATGTAGACTTTTTTCTTTTCAAAAAAAATTATTTTTTTTTCTGTTACGTCGATTTTTTCCCCGTAAATACCACGTTGCTCAGTTACAACAACACAGATGAAACTATGTTAAATTTTTATGTGGTGTATTCATGCCAATTCATACGCAGCATTCGGTTTGTTCTTGTAAAGAGATAACACACTAAAAGAAAATAGCAAATAAATAAAAATAAATGTTGTGACACGCAAGTCGTTTCTTAGTAGCTGTTTATGTTACTCGCACGGCGTGGCTGGGTGTTCACTTCCTTGACAGCAGGACGTCTTGAAACGGAAGCATTACTCGGCATTTCTAAATTTAATCTTTATTCGATATATCGATTGCCTCACGGACTTTCCGCCTATAAATATTACTTTATCTGGTCAGCTCTAATATCCTCTTAAAATCCATAACCTTGTCACGTCACTGTTGGAGCTCCGCTACCGCTGATTTTACACTCCAGTTTTTACTAACTGAGGCAAGGAGTACAAAAACTATCTATTAATTATTTTCCAACTACTGGAACGATTTCAACCATACGTGGTATGCATATCACTTGCTACGTGGAAAGAGATGATTTGGGAGTATTGTGTATTAAACCGAGGACCTATATACTACGGAGAGGCTTCGTCCCGCCCCCGTAACAGGCCACGGCAGTCCACCCACCCTACCGCCGCCCCACACTGAACCTAGATTAGTGTGCGGTTCGGCCCCCAGTGGCCAACTTCCGTGAACGTCTCATACCAAACGAGTGCAACCCCAGATGTTCGCGTGGTAGAGTAATTATGGAGTACGCGTACGTGAAGACAGTGTTTCCACAGCAATCGCCGACATAGTGTAACTGAGACAGAATAAGGGGAATCATCCCGAATTCCCCGAGGTAGATGGAAACTACCTGAAAAACCACCCACAGGCTGGCCGGCACACCGGACCTCGACACTAATCCGCCGGGCGGATTCGCGCCGGTGACCGGCACGTTTTCCCGGTCGGGAAGCAGCGCGTTAGACCGCGTTGCTAGCCGGGCGGGCATGTGGGGGTTACAAACACTTTCCTCTTAAGGGGGTGAGAATAGGGACAGAACAGAAGCGTAACACACTGACCGCGTATAGCGACTACATTCATCCAATATTTAATAATGGGAACTTAGCGACTTCACACTACATCAAATCTTTATAAAAATTTTCTCGCTGCCATCCCGCAAAAAAGTAATTACATGAAAAAAAATTCCCTTACTATATATTTGATGTTCATGTAGTAAAACTGCCGTGTGAGAGTTAACGTTTAAATATATTGCTGCGCAATACAGTTAAAGGATAACTCTTTTTTAAACTCTCTAATTGTCTCCCATATGGGCGCAGAAGACTTAAATTTTACTCATAGGTGCCTAGTATCTTTCATCTGTAGCGATGCAAAAGTGTGGCCCCTTGCGATTCCACCCTTGGGCCCGACGACGCACCAAACAGCACGGTGTCGACACATGAGGAATATCAAGCCAGAGCTCAGAATATGCGACGCGTTAGGTGGGTTAATAATAGGACCTCGGCACTAAACCTCACCACAAACATTCGTGGGTGTCACAAGTTAAAAGGTTACCATAAACATCAACCTGTTTCTGAAAATTGTGGCAATCAACGCCGAAGGAAAAGGATGTTTTCATTGACACCCTTTACGCCACTCCCTGAAGCCATTTCGTGTCCGTTCTGAGCGCTGGTGTGACTAAACTGTTTTCCACGACCATCCATACAAAATGCTGGACGTCGTGGTTCGGACTTCCGTGGCAGAGACGTCAAAAGGAGTGAAATGTGGGTAAGATGACGTCTGACGACCTTCCCGTAGACTGACACGAACGCGGTTGCGTAGGATAGAGTTTTGGTCAACTTAGGTTCCACTGTGACATTATCAACGTACTTTGCACGTCATATGAACTTCTGACCCCTGGCCTTTTTTCCACATGTGTCGATACCTTGCAGTTTGAATCGTCGCCTAGTACAAGATTGATGTCGCAGGGCGCCATGCTTTTGCGCACTTTCAGAGGAAGGCTGTAGTCACCTTTGAGACAAATTTCAAACTTCTGCTTAGCAATGGAAGACAATTACGGTTTTTCTAAGAAGGCATCCTTCAATTGTCCTGCACCGTGTATTCCACAGACAGTACCTGCGTATGTCACAGTGTATACCTGCAAAATTATACAGGGTGGCGCAGTTAACAGTGGCCCACCTCCCCTTTGAATGCGAATGCAGTATTTCCACTTCTAAAATAAACAGATACAACAATGGACAGTTTTATGCAGTAATCGCTTTTTAGCACTCTTCTGTCAACATTTCAGTTGGTTTCATCAGTAAAGTTAAACTTTTCTCTTTGCGGTCTGCTGGAGAAGAAATAATTGAAACTGCGGAAGCATATGTGATAAGAAGTTTGATTAAGGAAACTAGCGAAATTTTTGGGGTTGAGTTTTCGGATAGAAGGCTACCAGCAAAGAGAATAAAAACTGACGCACCTACGAATCTGCGCAAAATGTAAAACGACAAAGAATTCCTTCAGTACGCACACCAGAAGTTATTACTAAACAGGCCGGACAGGCGTATGTAAGTAGGAGGGGCTCCCAGCGGATATTGAAAGTTTAAACCTGAAGCCATATCGTGTGACAATTGCGAAGAAATTACGGGAGTATGAGAGAAGTGTGTAGATTACTGTATGTGGCTTTTGAATAATATCAACGATGGTTAGTTAGACTCATTTCGTGAACGAAATTTTCACTCTGCAGCGAAGTGTACGCGGATATGAAACTTCCTGGCAGATTAAAACTGTGTGCCGTACTGATGCTCGAACTGGGGACCTTTGCCTTTCGCGGGCAAATGCTCTGCCATCTGAGCTACCCAAGCAGGACTCACTACCTGTCCTCACAGCTTTAATTCCACTAGTACCTCGTCTCCTGCCTTCCGAATTTCATAGAAACTCTCCTGCGAAGGTAGGAGACGAGGTACTGGTGGAATTTCAGCTGTCAGGACGGGTCTTGAGTCCTGCTTTGGTAGCTCAGATGGTAGAGCATTTGCCCGCGAAAGGCAAAGGTCCCGATTTCGAGTCTCGGTTCGGCACACAGTTTTAATCTGCCAGGAACTGATAATCCCTTTTGATTATGCCATGAGCAATCTCCGATCACGTGAATTCACAGAACACTAGGTACTAGGCAACGGAGAATCCTAACATTGTGTGTCAGCAACCACTCCATGATAGAAAAATCGGCGTTTGGTTTTGTGAGTGTAACAAGAACGCGCAACATTGGACCGACATTTTAAGACACTACTCTGAACACGGTAGCATATATGGAAATTTTTGATACGTTTGGTACTCAATTCACTGAATATGAAAGACAATACTGCACCTTCCATCAAGATGGGGCAACATGCTACACGTATAAGGAATCTCTGGAACGAATCCGTAATATCTTCACTGAAGAAGGAACTGTCTGCAAACATTAATGGGCACCACGTTCGCCGGATCTAGCAACATGTGATTTCTCCTGCGAGGACACTTGGAGAGCAGGGTCTATGAAATACACACACAATACAGGAATCGGAAGACATCAGCCGTGAAGTTGCCGCCATCGATATCCGAACTTTACGCCGAGTGTATCTGAGTTTCCTTAGACGTGCACAGCTGTGCTTCCATAAATGTATTTCTCACAGTTTTTTTCATCGTATGTAAATTGTAAGTCCATTTCAGCTATTCGTTTCAGTAATTTCATTGCATTTCCTTTATACATACATGGGCTATTTTTTTTCTACACCGCCCTGTATCATTCTTCTGCACATAGTTCAGGAGGTACGACATCATAAACACCAATATGAGTTAAAAACTAGGTTTTCAAAAACAAAACAAAAAATGGAAAGATCAGAGACCACGTATTCATATGTTTCATTCGCCCATATGGGTAATGAATCAACACCCTTCAATGCGGATGCACAAATACATTTGATCTCCAGCGGGAATCTACACTAAAGAACCAAAGAAACTGGTACACCTGCCCCGAGAGCACGCAGAAGCGCCGTAACATGACGTGGCATGGACTCGACTAATGTTTGAAGTAATGCTGGAGGGAACTGTCACCATGAATCCTGCAGGGCTGTCCATGAATCCGTAAGAGTACGAGGGAGTGGAGATCTCTTCTTCACAGCTCGTTGCAAGGCATTTCTGGACGTATGGGGTATCGCATTGTCCTGGTGAAATTTCCCAGGTCCGTCGGAATCCACAATGGACATGAATAGATGCAGGTGATCAGACGGGATGATTACGTGTGTCACCTGTCACACTGTATCTTTGTGTATCAGAGGTCCCATACCACTCCAATTGCACACACCCCACAACATTACAGAGCCTCCATCAGCTTGAACAGTCCCCTGCTTACATGCAGGGTCCATGGATTCATGAAGTTGTCTCCATACCCGTGCACGTCCATCCGCTCGATACAATTTGAAACTAGACTCGTCAGACCAAGCAACGTGTTTCAAGTCATCAACAGTCTAATGTCGGTGTTGACGGCCCCAGGCGAGGCGTAAAACTTCATGACATGCAGTCATCAAGAGTACACGAGTACCTTTTAGCATTGCGATCCAGTGTGCCTGAATCTAGAACTACAAACTAATATAATTTGAAGTTGACTTCGGATAACAAATGACAAAAGAAATGATTTTTTTCGTGTGATATAACGATAAATTTACAGTTTTAGAATTTTTTCCTTTAGTTTTATAGTGTAACCTTACTTCTTGATAAATGTCATGATTTTAGGCCATTTGGAAGTATAATTTAGGTTTCGAAGTGTTAATTTTCGTGTGTTAAAGTATGCGACGTAAGTGGCAGTATCTTTTGATCTGCACTGACTTAGAAGCTTCGATGTTTTACACCGCCAAGAGACCACAGACTTCAATGTGTAATATAAATTTGAACTTGATGCATCTACACTTTCATGAGAAAAACGGCTTTTAATGGCGGATAGTTAGACTGACGGACAAGAAAGTGATCCTATAAAGGATTGTTTTTACCAAGTGAGGTACGGAACCCTAAAAACAATGACAAATATTCACAATGGCTTACATTTCTTAAAGCAGATGGAGTCCCAGCATTTGGGAAGCTTTCCACG
The DNA here is from genome assembly GCF_023898315.1 of Schistocerca nitens. Classification (NCBI taxonomy): domain Eukaryota; kingdom Metazoa; phylum Arthropoda; class Insecta; order Orthoptera; family Acrididae; genus Schistocerca; species Schistocerca nitens. The sequence continues at coordinate 695,583,852 of NC_064615.1, read as the reverse complement.
TTAAGAGTCAAACCACACTGTCCGGCTGTTATAATACAATTGAGTACACCCAAAAGATGCTTAGCAATTTGTACAATGCATGACTGCAAAATGAGCTCGACCTAGAGCAAAAACGAGGGTCAAACAAATAAAAAATGGAACACTACTGTGAACGGCTATAAAATGCCCAATAAGTAGCCACCATCTAGTAAAAGTACTATAAGTACACGGGAAATATCATTCGAACAATAATACTCTAGTATGGAAACGAAACGTCGAGAATCAAAGAAGTCTGAAAAATAGCTTACATAAGTGTTATCGATTACCATTGTGAACACTTGTCAATGGTTTCTGTTAAATGTGCTTACTATAGTTGTGTTTTTCTAGTGCTTAAAAAAATTAGCACAGTGATCTCCATTCTTGGCAGACGAACCTGAAGATGCGTCTACAGTGACGTGAAACCAATAGTTGCGAATATAGCACTTTCATACGGCTTTTGGGATTACATAATTCTTCATTTTGTGTTGTAACTTTGACGATAATTTCAGTCGTTATTGAGCGTTTAGTGTTTTTATTGTTATTCACAATAAAATACAAACGTAGGAAACGACATTTAGTAAACTGTACAGCGTACATTTTCGTTCTTGTTTATATATTTCGTTAAACAGTGCTAAATAAACAAATACATCTATGAAGGCGTGCTAAATGCCTTCGAATTTTCTTATTCTCCTCTCAATATCGGTTCAGTTATCAAATGGCATACGTACTACTCAGTCGAGTTGCACGCTCCGCTGACGTAAGCTGCAACCCTCTGCTGCAGGAGGGCTCCGAACTGTAGCGTGCAACATGGCGATGTGTATCATAAATATGTCGGTGAGTGGGAAACAGCGTGCCGTAATCACGATCGTGAACTACGAGAGTTCTTCCACACACGTAGCATCCTCTCTTTAAGCACGACTATGCCAGAACATACGCTTGCGTTCCGACATCTGCATCAATCCGACCCCTTGAGTTCACTGTCTTCTGTTATCCTCCATACAGTCCCTACATGGCCCCATCCGTTTATCTTATATAACCAAAACTTTCGAGGACTGCATTTTGGTAGTGATGAGGCGGTACAAAAAGGTAAGGTTGTGGCTCCGTCAACAAATATTCTACAGTGACAGTATCAACAAACTGGTCTCTCATTGAGAGAAATATGTCCGTCGCCATGGTGACTAAATTGCTCTGTAAATATGTAGACATGAAGAATAAAGATGTAGGATATTACTAAAATTTGTTTTATTTAAAAATATTTAAGTGTTTTCACATGAAAAACTCGGAGGCATTACTTTTCAGCACCCCTTCGTAACTGCATTGAGTCCTCTCACTTTTAAAATAATTTGAACAGTCTTCATCCAACAAATAAAAATAAAATACTAATATCAATAACTCTTATCGTAAGACAAAATGAGAGAAGGAATTTGGTTAGAAAATAACTATAGCTGTTAGTAAAAAAATATTATTACATATTATTGCATTATTAAACAGGTCATTGCATGATAGAGGTTTGGGAAATGAAACTGTTGATACAGTGCGCCACCTGTCACAACGTGCTGAAAGACAAGTGATGCACTAGCGTGTTTACGCATCTTACTGGCTGCAGCCCACGCCGGCCACCATAGGCCGACATCCAGCTAATGTGATAAACACATCCATGTTAATGGAAAGAGGGAGAGCGTCATAAGTATTGAAGTAAAAGTTATGGAAAAACTCTTTCTGTTCATTAAGACTGAAAGAGAACTAGTCGCTCTCTCACTATTCTCCTATTTCAAGGATACAATTTTATGTTCATTTTTCACTCAAGAGATCGTGCGCGTGACGACAGGAAGTTATCAGCATGAGAAGGCAATGGTGGAAGCATGTACATTGTCAAAGCATGCGGTGTCTTTATCGTGGCTTTCCATCGAATACTATTTATCTGGAGTTGAGAACAAGCAGGCAGCTTGGTCATATAACAGTAAATCTATCTGTGGACGTTTGGACCTTGAAAGCCATGTGCAGCTGTTAGGAAAAGGAATATCTCGAAGCACTTAATGGGGACAATATGCTGGGCCCAAGAATTTCTCCCATGGTGTGCAGACAATGCGTTCGGTCGACGCAGCGAGAAATACAGATAAACCAGTCACAGCGATACGACAGCGGTGTAAACGCTCTTTGTGAACAGGGATGGTGGCCATAAAAATTTGCGAGTTTGCATGCTCCACATGGACAAGACGCTGTTGAGGGAGCTCTCAGGTGGTGTCAACCGTCGGCCTACAAAGGTTTTTGGCCAACTCAGGCCTAAAAAACAATTTTAGGAGGAACGCAACATTTATGGCGCCTCTGAAACGATCTATGTTGGGACACGAAAGCACTTCTCTTCGTTTACCTGGTGCCCTTGGTCGGACATACCGCAACGTTCAGGCCATCCAGGTAATGATCTCCATAATGAATGTGTTGTTCCGTGAGAGCCTTACAGAAACTCAAAATAACACGCTGCCTTAAGTGCTCGTGGAAAAAAAAGAAGAGGCAAGTTGGGAGCACAATGTCTCCTCATGCCTGCGAGGGATTTTCCCAGTCAGGGACTGGCCTCTTCTGTTGAAAAGAGAAGAGTATTCTTAACTTTGATTATGATTGGCCAATGAGTTGGGCAGACGAGTTAGATGGGAGGTATGTAGCTTGTGGGGTCTTGTGATTGGCACGAAAACCCCGTGGGGGCAGTTGTGGGAATGGTTCTGTGGACTTTACTGAGGTTTGAGGAAAGTGTGAAGAGGTGATACTTGGTCTTCCGATTCAGACTGCCCTCATGAGTAGATCTTCTGAATCAGGTACTGTTTCTGGTCTTAGCTTTTGTTATGAGTGGGGTGCACTTGGGACACTTGTCCTGAACGTGACTCCACGTTGGCACTGGCGGTGAGGGCTTAGCTGTACCGACAGTTCGGAATTCAGATGTCTCACAACTCGATGTGCTGAGGTTAGTCTTACTCGTCACAGGTCTGGCGCTATGACGTTTCATCTCCTTTTGCACACTGCTGTATCAGTGAGTCAAATTGGTTCATGGTATGACCGCCGAACAGGAGAGTCACACGCTGGAATCTGCCGAGACTTCAGGGCTCCATTAGAGAGTAACTGTGATGCATCTAACAGACCTCTAACCGCGAATTTGCATATTTCGTGCCCGCGATGGGGAATTGCAGGCGCTGAACGTCGCTGCTCTGCAGGCGCTTGAATCGCGACCGACTACTGAGGCAGGGCCGCACATCGAGAAAAGGGGTATTGTATTGCCCCTCCGGCTTGTTAGGGGAAACAACATCACAATCTCGCCTCTTATCCTCAATTGCACCAACGTAGTATAACTTTCTGTGTAGAATAAATCCATCAGGGTTTAATCAGTGTTAGGTAATTTCATATTGCGTTATCGATATTTCGAGCCAGAGTAAATGGTACAATCAGACAGACCTTAGTCTTTGTTAACCAGCTGTCACAATCGTTGCATATTTTTGCTACCATTAAATCATGTTTATTTTTATTTCACGTGCAACATGTATTTTTCTCCAATGTTCAATAAACAAACATGTGCCGTAACTTTTATAAAAGACCAGTACCATATGGATATATTTATTACCCATCAGAAATTAATAAAAACAATGAAAGGGTCACTATTTGGTTAACACTGTTTCAGCCTTCAGGGTCATTTCGATTCTAATAAGTGTGAAAACCTCTAATGCTGGCTACCATCTGCAAACAGAGTTAAAGGGCTAAATCCACTTAGCAGAAGTATGGGACAGGTAGCCAAGAGGGAAGTTTACTAGTTAAAGTGATTGCTGTCAGGGTGGTAACTCAGAGTCGGCTGTCGCCTTCCAAAATATACCGAAAGTTCAGTGTAGTCCTGCAATATGGCGACCGCTGCAAAGATCCAGAATTGATAGCACCTTCTGTGACTGCGAGATACAATTTCTGTTACTAGACTTCTATTTTCACGTGTTGAAATCTAGTTGGTGCAAAAAGGAAAATTGGTGTCACGTAACCGTAAGAATTGCTGGCACTAAATCTCTTGATGACATGTAAATTTTCTGTGTGGTGTTGATTTGTTGCTGTGATTTCTGTATCACTTGTTGATTGTTCCTGACGGGAACGCTGTTAATGTAGGGTATAGTAGTTTATCTGTGGATATTTCATTTATCGTAGATTAGAGTGGTTTTATTTAATATGCGTTATCAGGGATTTAGAATTAGTGGTTCACCAGAGTTAATTTCAGGGTAGAATTGTGCAGAATTACGACGAGAAGTAGTTGAAAACTTTCGAGAGTAAGAAACCTGAATGCATGCTCGTGAGAAGCAAGGTGCATTTGTTCGAAATTGATGAGAATATTTGAGTCTCGTCACAAATGGATCTTTGTCAGAACTGCAGCATTGATCAGGAGGAATTTGTGGAGAATTCTCAGTCGCATGTTGTAGCTGAGCTCCCATATACGTCGACCACAGAATTTTCTGATTACGACAGGGTACGTCAGTCGGACAACGAGCGCGAAGGTGGCACCGCAGTAGAGCACCATGTAGAGTCTGCAGTCATGGCAAGACGTACCGTTAGTGAGAATAGCGGAGCAGACTCACGAAGGAAACGTCACAGAATGATGGAGTCGCGTTCTTCCAGTCCCGGAGCTATTAGCGATAATCTCAATTTGAGGCCCACCTGCGAGTCATGCAGGAAGTGTAGCGGAGGAGACGGTAAGAGGAGGAGAAGAGAGGCAGGAGAGAAAGAAGATAACGTTCAAAGAAGTGAAGGAGATACTGTTGAAAGTATAGAGCAGGTTGAGAAGGAAGTCGCGAGTGTTAAAGCAGAGGTAGGAAGCGTCAAGGTAACATCGGCAGAGACGCGAGAGGTTGCGAACAAGGCAAAACATGACGTCCGGCAAGATTAGAAGCCCAAGGTGCACGCAAGAATTATTTGTGGCGAAAGAACGAGTAACAGAGGCCAAAACCGAGATGTGCAAAACTCTCCAAAAACGCGAACGAAGGACTGTCGAGGAAACGCAAGAAAAGATTAGCGAGAACGTAAAGCACATTGAGCAGATCGAGAAAAAGGTGGAAATATCAGAGGTCAAAGAAGAGCAGACTCTTACCACCGCATAGCTAAACGAGCTAGCCAAAGTCGTCCAACAATCATGTCAGCGGTTTGGGCAGGTAGAATCACGGTCTGGTACGACAACACGCCCACGTGATCAGGGAAGGAGAGAAGAGCACGCATTACGACGTTTCGATGCGCAACATGAGGCTGCTTCACCGTCACAAATGCGAATGCTGCAGGAGAACACACCAGTCGCCATAGGGCGCACGACTGAGAACGCACCGTCGCAGACGCAGAGTTTGACAGAAACCGAATGAGAACACAGTTATGTACGTCTTCGGTGAATGGAAGCATTACTTTCTGAATGTGACGACACAAGAGGAGGCCAAAAAATGGGTAAGCGTCGTCTGGACACAGATTTATAGAGATGCATGCTGCAGAACCGAGGGAAAATTCGTTCTCAGGAAATGAACCATTAAAACACAAATATTTCTTATCAATTAAATTTTCCGAGTGTTCCAGGAGAAGAACAGTACTTTACATCAAAGTATTGGATATCCTAATACGAGAAAGTGCTTCTGGAACGAAGCCACTGATATACAAGGTGGAATTCATTTGCGTATTTTTAGAGGGGTCGATTGCGAAGCAAATGCGCAGTGTTGCTGGGAGTTGTCGCTCGTATGAAGAGTTCATGAACGCGTTCCTTAACAGACATTCGTCGCAAGAGACGCAGAAAGAATCAAGAGGGAGATTACACTGAGCAAAGATCTAGAAGCAACAGGATTCCGTTGTCCAGTGAATTTCTTTGAGTCCCTAATTTAGAAGATCAGCTATACAGTCGCAAGGAAACTATGAAGCACTGTTACGTCAAATTACCTGCACTGCCAACAACTCCTCTTCGGAAAGTGCAACGATACCATTGAATTCTTCAAGAGCGGGACACATGAAATAGACTATGTCAGCGAGATACAAAATGCAAGAGAGAGAAACAGAAACAATGACCACAGTTATAAAGAAGGTAGTAATCAACTCTGGAGTAATGAGCGTTGTCACACCATGCAAGGAAATGAACAAACTCGTAGTGAGGTGAGCAATGAGATTGATAACATGTTGAGGAGCCTAAAAGGCATTCCAATGAACGACAAGAAAGACCTGGAAGCAATCTTCCTAGAAAACGCGGATTTATTTCTATCGAAAACGGAAGCTATTGTAATTTTCAATATACATGCCGAATGTGCAAGCACACAAAATTCTTCATACCGCATTATCAGATTCTCCAGGCCTACTGGCATGAAGTTTTCTTAGAGATCAAGAGGATGCTAGACGATAACACCACTGAAGCAGCAACCTCCACGTACAACAGCCTCCTCACGGTTGTAGAAAAGTCTGGCGGCTCAATGCGTTTGGTGCTGGATTCACGCCATATTAATACCGTTATAGAACCACAAACAGATAGTCCCGAGAAGTTAGCGTAATAGAATTATCGTCCCTCGATCTAGTTTCTGGCAAATTACACTCCACCTGAACTGCTGGAAACACATCGCATTCCACGCCTTTGGTAAACGTTACCTATTCGAACGGCTACCATTCACGTTAAATGTTTCCTCAGATGCTCTCATTAGGGGACTTCATGGTATTTTAAAGTATTCCGTGAAACAAAGAATCACCACTTACGTAATCACCACTTACGTAATCACCACTTACGTAGACCATCTCTTGATTGCGGATACGATGTGGGAGGGACACAATGTGGTATTAAGGGAAATACTGCAGATCTTCAAGGAATGCGGCTAGCTGCCACGATAAAGTCATGTGTTGGGACCTCAGTAGCAAAATTTCTCGGCCACGTCATCACCGAGAAGAGAATCTCTCCAGATCCGGACGAGATCAAGGCGATAAGGAAATTTCCAACAACTAAGAAACAATTCCCTGGCTTTCTCAGTGTCACAAATTTCTGCAGTAGACTCATTCACGCGAAGAAAACAGCAGCAGCACTATTATGCCAGCTCCACTGAAAAGAAGGCGCCGCGGAATTGGGACGACGTGATGGAAGATGAATTCCAGACCCTCAAAACCGCGCTGATTAATGTACCGATTTTCTCGCACCCCAACCTAGCGGAGCAATTTTGCATGGCAATGGACAACTCGTACTATGGTCTGTGCATAGTAATCTTCCAGAGGTATCAGCAGTGGGGGAACATGGTGTATAAGACCATCGCTTTGCGAAGCCGTGTCCTCAACAAATGCGAGAGAAGGTACTCGGTAACTGAGTAGGAAGCGTTAGCGGTCGTGTTGGGCTTCAAAAAATTTCGATTCTGGGAGAAAAACAAAGCCTTGGAGTTCCTACCCAAGGCGAAGCCCGGCGATAAGAGACTCATGAGGTGGGCCGTCTTGCTACAGGAGCACGATTTCATTGTCACGCACATACCAGGGCAGGAGAACACAATAGCGAATGCACTGTCACGTTCACCAGTGGGATTGGAAAGAAGTAGCACAAACGCACTAGAAAAAGAACACTACAGCCTGTACTATCTTAAAAAAATGCGTTGACAATTACGTTGTTACGAGCCTTAAGGACATTACCAGGGAACAACACAAGGACCCCAGCTCTGCTAAATTCAGGCAGTTCTATCTATTGCAGAAGGGAATCTTTTTCTTCCGGATTGAAGGAGGATGTGTAACCTGGCGTGTATGCATTCCAGATGAGCTTGCGAACAGGATTATCTAGCACACTCAGCTATGCACATTTTGGACCCAGGAAATGGACAGACGAATTCGGAAAGTTTTGGCGGCGTGTAAGGCCTGTCAGAAATCAAAGCGTGATATGGTGCCAATGTATGCATCTCTGCATGCCATAATTCCATCCAAACTAAAACATCTTGCTGCAACCGATTTATTGGGCGCATTCGCGCGCACAGGTAGAGTATACAGTTACATACTGGTAGTAGTGGAACTGACATCCAAGTACGTCACCTTAACTCCCCTGAAAAAGGCTACAGTACAGAGAGTGTGCAAAGCCTTCTGCAAGGATTTACTCACCCGAGTAGGCCATATAGATAGGATTATCTCCGACAATGGACCCCAGATCTCGTCAGGGAAATGGAACGCTATGTTAAGGAAACACAGGATTAAACCTATATACGAATCCACACAGCATCCCCAACTGTCCCCAGCAGAAAGAATAATGAAAATCCTGGGACCCCTTTACCGTATATATTGCGTGAAACGACGCACCACCTGGGATGTGAATTCCAGGAAGTGACGAACGAGTTGCCACATGAAGTCACTAAGATAGCATCAGTGACTGTTTTCAAGAATAGGCAACCTAGAGATCTAATCTGTGAAGTCGTAGACTTCCCCGCCATGAACACGAGTGCAACACCAGCAAATTGTTGACCTGGCACTCAGGAGGTTGCGTGAGGTGGGAGTGGAGAGGATAGGGTTCTGGCCTAGGAAGGGACGTGTAAGTGAATTCCGCATTGGTCAAAAGGTGTTAGTTAAAAGTCTCCATCTGTCTAACAAGGAGACACAGTTGTGCCACAAATTTATACTGTCCACAGTAGACCAATCCAAATCCACAGGATTGCTCACTTAAACACACTAGAACTCTAAACCTTAAAATGAAGGAAATCTCTGAGGATTCACCGTATCTGTCATGTGAAACCATTTATAGAATAGGCATTTATAGTAGTACAGTTAGGTTAGAATCAGTTTGTACGTAGATCTTCAGAGGATCAGAAAATTCTAGATGATATTACCTAGCCCAGTCTACATTATTCGTTTATATAATTTCCGAAATTGAAATATTTGTAATAGTCATTTATTACCTTGTGGTATGATTCCCTGAGGAACGTGACCAAATGAGTGGCGTGGCTGTTACATCGTCGTATCAACGCATTCACTGCCTGCTTGAAAATCAGAGTCAGGATTGTATAGAAATTCGTCACAAGTACATCTCTTCATATTAACTGACACCTCTCTATGGCATGATACCTTCTGCACGTTTACTGAATCGAGCCCAGCGTCCAATCTGCATTTATCTTTGTGGCAAATGACCGTAATGTCTTTGGACTACACTGTTATTGCGCGTTATCACGCTCCAAGAAATATCAGAATGTTAGTCAAGAAACGACTGCATTATGAACATCAAATTAGCTTCTCGTTATAATGTCTTCCATAAGAACACTATGGCCAGTGAGAGTGTTACTGTCCCTCCTCCTGCGGTAGCTTATCCACTGCCAAAGGGGAAGCTGTACGTTGCTTTCAGCTGTTTAACGACGACGATACTGAGGCCATGCCACAGCGCATCTTTGCCTCGATTTTCGTGTGTGTTATGAGAGGTATTAGCTGCCCACACACTAGGTGGGCGGAGACGCTAAGTTTGCTGGGATTCTGGGCCATCTCCAATCATGCGATGAAGCCTTTCTCGAGGTCTTTGTGTTTTGCTGACGCCTAGAGAGCGCCCTAGGCAAAGCACACCAGGAACAATGAGCATTTACAGCGCAAGCCATATTGGTGTGTTGTATTTCAGGTTCAGGAAAAGGAAAGCAGAAGCCATCAGGGGTGGACGAGAACCGACTTACATTCCTATACTAAATCGGAGAACTAAGTTTACCTTCCAGAATGAGATTTTCACTCTGCAGCGGAGTGTGCGCTGATATGAAACTTCCTGGCAGATTAAAACTGTGTGCCGGACCGAGACTCGAACTCGGGTCCTTTGCCTTTCACGGGCAAGTGCTCTACCAACTGAGCTACGCAAGCTACTTAAGCTACTTAAGTTTACCATGTTTTTCATTGCAGTGGCGATTCAACAAGAGGGAATTGGAGTCGTTCTTATAACACGTGGAGCAACAAGTAAGCGGGAACTACTGTCATTTGTAAGTTTCAGACGTGTGAATACAGGAGCAGGGGTCAAGAGACAGAGCATCTATCCAGACAAATAGGAGCATGGTTACAGACCACTTCTGCATTGGGTGACAACGCAGCCAGAAGCACAAAGAACACAAGGAGTATATGTAGCATAATCATAAACTAAGAGTAGAGAGGGCTTAGAGGTAAACTTGACTGATGCTGGGTAAAGAGAATAAGTTAACACTGAGTTTATGTGGAAAAGAGGATGTGGGGTGAAGAGTGGATGCAGTGTTCGCGTAACATAAGGGTAATGGTGGACGGGAAATGGTGCTAACGCAACTCTCAAAGACACTTCACACCATATATTTAGGACATATATAAATGTTAAGGATGTAAGTCTAGTCTGTATGATAATACAGACTTCTTCTTTCCATTATTTTTACTTATTCAGGCCACACAAGTAATTAAATACCAGCTTTCGCTGTGTTCATTCATAGAACACATTTCTGGGTTTTATCGTGGACTTAAGGTACTATGTATTCAGATCTTTGTTAAACATTGGCACTAAAACGTACTACGAGGACAGTGCGGATTTTGGAAGCGGTCAAACCCACCATCAAGGCATCCTGTAGGGAGTCGGAAGGCAACACTCTGATGGCTAGTAACAACAAACTCGTGGCGGCCAGAAGGAGAATGTCAGAGGCAGGGTGGCCCAGATGCTTACCTAGTGGAAATCCGATCGTCAGCGCTGAATGAGCGCCGGGACAGCTGAGGATCTGCTGTCTGCCTTAGCAGCCCACTGCAAGTGAGAGTGTAGGGGGAGCGATGTCACATGCCGTGGCTGTCATAAACGAGCCGGCCCCGGGTTACCTGCTAGCACAGAGGGAGAGAGGAAATCCTCAAGAGAAGGTGGGTTGCACGCAAAATGCAATTCAATCTCACCACCTAATCCAAGGGGAGACTGCACTCGTCTAGCTATTGGATTGAGAGATGAGACAAGGGCTGAAGTGTAACTACCACACTCGAGTCTCATTCCCTCCCATCAGATGTCATGTTGGTCATGCTTGACACCACGTCAGACTGCCAATCAATACCAGCTTTAGATGATGTCAAGAGCGCAGCTGCCTCACTGACATTGCTATGGACCAGATGGGGGACCAGAGCCACTTGATGCTGCTCCAACATCAAGCGCTGAGTGGAGAACAACCCTCATTGCTGCGCGACCTTGCTGCGCCTCCATCGTTCAGCCAGTCCAGGAACCATTTCGGTGGGTTTAGTGCCATTTCTGTGTCTTTGTAAAGGTAACATGTCTCCCCAGGGACCCTTGTGGAAGAAGCAACGATAGGATGTTTCGTGTTTCAAACGTAATCCAGTATACCTTCCCGTCAAATTAATTTTGACAGATGACCAAGAGTATAAAATTTGTAACGTGATTGTTAAGTAATTTTAAGGAAAGTGATTTAGAGAGTTCTAGAAGGTAGAAGAAATAGAAGAAACTACACTGCCGCAGGAAATCAGTACCCAGATAACAGGTGTTATTTATTTGTTTAGATTTTGAGAATGAGTGGGTTTCTTAAATTAGTATTATTGTCCATTTATATATCAATGATAAATGAAACTTTGTGTATGAGTGAGCAGGAGTAAATCACTGAGGCAGAGAACAGAGCAATAAAATGATTAGGGACATTAGTCGTCTCTGACCTCAGAAATTCTATGTCTGAATAAAAAAAAAACTTGCTGCAAACCCTTTAATCACTTAGCAACTGTGTATCTGAAGGCTGGGTTGTAGAAACGACCCTTGGGTCCACTTGAATCGTACTACACTCCTGAGTTGAGTGAGGTAAAGTTAGGATGCTTTTCATGTGTGGACTTGGTTGTCAAGGACACCCCCAACACTCATCTCATCATTGTGAGATCTCAGTACTATTTGATGATTTCTTCTGTCCCAAGACACACTATGACATTTTTTTGAAGTGAGACACTACACATGCGGAAGTCAACCGCGGTGGGGGGGGGGGGGGGGGAGGGGGGTTGCAATGAGAGAAGACGAGCCAGTCTATCACTATTCTCCATATTCAAGGGTACAATTTAATGTTAATTTTCAGTCAACACATCGTATTTGTGTGAGAATAGGAAATTAAGGAAGCGCCTATATTACTAATAGTGTGGTGTCTTTATGGTAGCTGTCCTTCATATAGTACTTTTCTAGAGTTGAGAACGAGCGCGCAATTCGGTTATTAACACAAAACCTTGCAGTGGACGTTTATTGCTTGAAAGCTACATTCAGCTATCGGGGAAGGAACATCTCGAAGCACTTACTGGTGACAGAATGCTGAGCCCAAGAATTTCTTCTATGGTGTGCACACAATACGTTCGGTCGGTGGGGTAGAAAAACAGCCTACGTGGACCTGCTTTTATACTTTATACCACCTTGACAAACTGCATCTTGAGGCACCGCAACAGGAATATATGGGTCACTGGTGGTATCTTTGATGGAATTTTTTGTGATGTAACGCTTTTGTAATTTTTATTTTGTCGCCCCTTCTTCCTTTTCCAAGATAGACCCGACGTTGACCTACATGGCTGACCAAAACCGATAGTGATTACTAAAAGCAACTGCGATCCAGACACAGTGTTTTTTATTTATTATGACAATAGAGATCATGGATCCTGAGACATAGCGTAAATTATGAGTGGTTCCGTAACTTACCTGACCGTAGTTCCGTTCTGGGATACGACTAAGAGGCAGACAGAGGGGGACAAAGAGAGAAAGAAGCACGCCTTCGAATCTGCTTATATCAGTCTCCGGAATCGTAATAGCGCCTATGCATTCGGCGTTTAATGGAGAGATTACTGTTATGCTTCGTCTACATAAGGGTGAATGAATGTGCTCAACACTGACAGGTTTCTCTAATTCTATCCATCCTGAGTGTGTACAAGCAGTTCCTGTATGTCTCATGTCTGAAAGGCTTATAGCAGCTCGCATTGAAGAATATTCTGTAATGGTTTGCTTGTAGTTCAGGCCTCACAAAATTTTTCAGTATGTTGATCGAGCAGTCTATAATACAGAATATTTCATTGTAATATCCAGTCGCCTGTGACTATGATGGTTATAGTGTTCAGGAACATGAGCTGCTTCACTGTATTTGTGTGTGTGTGTGTATGTGTGTGTGAATTTTGTTGCTGTCTGTGATGCTATTGTTGCAGTTCATGGAAAGCTAAGAGCCCAACATCGACGGTGGGCACAGAGAACTAGCTCTGATGTTAGAACCATGCTGCGGCTTTTTCTAAGGAACGGGCATAGCAGTTTCAGGTTGAGAAGAGCCAAGGTGTCACCTGTTACGCAATGTTAACTGCATTAAGTGAGGCGAGTACTCATACAGCGTACTCATTCTGTGTACTCGAGGTATATTCTTGCTGCGGTGACTCACGTGAAGATATAGTGGCGAGTATTTCAACAGAGGAATTACATGGCCTGAGGATATTACCATCAAGTGGTGACGCTGCAGACAATTTACTTCTTTCATTTCACGCTGAAGGCACAGAATTTCCTTTTAATTCCCTAGTCAACTGTCTTGCAGCGTATTCAGTCCCCATATTGCATGCTGGTTTTGTGTGTGTGTGTGTGTGTGTGTGTGTGTGTGTGTGTGTGTGTGTATCAGAGAGAAAGAGAGAGAGGGAGGGGGAAAGAGAGAGAGAGAGAGAGAGAGAGAGAGAGTCCATTCTGAAGCATTCTGCGTGTTTTCGGGGAACACCACTCACGAAATTCAATCATTTTACCGTGATTGTTTTGCTTCCCCACAATATCATATCACAAGGATATCATGATCAAGTCAGCCTTTCTGCATACTCTAATATTTTATCGAAGAACAATATTTTAATCTGATGTTCGTTTTGTGCAATATATTCTACTGTGAAGTAACGTGCGGTTTTGCTGTTTTGTTACCTTAGGTCCCTAGCAAATACATAAGACTACAGTTTTATGGCTATCCGTGCTGCAATTATTGTTTTGAGTTCACCACCTGCCTTAGTTTTGTTTCACTTAATTTTAATTTTCTGTCTTATTGATAGTGTAAGAAATGTCATACAGGGCCGGCCGCTTTTGCCGAGCGGTTCTAGGTGCTTCAGTCCGGAACCGCGCGACCTCGACGGTCGCAGGTTCGAATCCTGCCTCGGGCATGGATGTGTGTGATGTCCTTAGGTTAGTTAGGTTTAAGTAGTTCTAAGTTCTAGGGGACTGATGACCACAGATTTTAAGTCCCATAGTGGTCAGAGCCATTTGTATTTTGTCATACAGGATTACACGAAAAAATAGGAGAGTGGAATAGACTGCGCCTTATCCTCAGTACTATTTCACAGTCATGTAGCACCACACCAGAATCTAAGTCCAAAAACAGTCCCAAACACAAGCAATGTTCGCGATGATGGTAAACATTGGGGAAGCACAGTACATAGTATACTTTTAAGAGTTCTAAATCGTTTCCTCATAGTGCATCTATCTCGTTTAGTGGATGCATGATTTACTTGGTATTGGGAATGACTAGGCACAGTAGATTACCAGGCCTAAAACAGCCTGCCATACTGTTATGTTTTTTCAACATATGGTAAAGCTTCTACTACTTACATATTATCTGTATCAGGTGAGACGCATTTTGCACAGAGAACAAATTATTTCACCCGTCCTTGACAGATATTTTATTTGCCTACTTTAACCAGCCTCATCAAGCATAGCAAATAAATTCCTAAGGTTCTGAGATGTCCTTATTTGTTCACTTCCGTTATGATAATGCCATCCATATCACAAAAATGCTGGGAATATTGCTAGAGCTCCTGAAATTCCACCTACTACATAGACAGAGCCTAAAAGGCGGAATTGGTATTGCAATTTCTCGCGATGAATCACCTGAGGCAGTTATAAATGGACATAGAAAAGAATTTCAAACTTTAAACGTTAATAACATTGACAGGCTCAGCCTTAAGCCTGTTCAGACTTGCCGATTGCTGCCTACAAATCAGCAAGAGTGGCAATATATGACCGTGAGACTTTCGATCAGCATGCTGTCAGTCCCTCCGACCACTGTTGTTAGTAGAGGACGCCTAATGATGCTGCTACTTCTTCGCCCAAGCAGCTCGTTATGTCACCTCACGAGGCTGAGTGGACCTCATTTCAGACATCTCGACGTCAGAAAATTTGAGGAGGTTCCATGAACTGAATCCAGATCGTTCCGCTTCGATGGCAAGTACGCTAACTATTCGGCTACGGAGGTTGTCAGAAAAGTATTCTCCACTCCCTAAGTAAGGTAGAAGGTCATCTAGATATGGAATGGGGATGAATCCATTATTGTTCGACTGATCATACCTTTGAAAACCCACAAACTCTCACGGATCCACTTGGTTTCTTTCGCAGTACTATGGCATTTCCTTTTCGCCACATGGAATAAATATTCAATGACTTCATTTTCCTGTAGTCTGTCTAGTTCTCTAGAGTGAATGGAAACACTAGAGTCCTTCAATTTTTTTGCTTAGCAGCATACTAAGAGTAATTTGTACTCGCAACCGAGTTGTGCGTCCTAGCCAGGGGTTGAAACGTGGTATAAACTCCTGATAAATGTCATGTATTTCAGTGAAAGGAATTGTAAAAGAAATTACATTTACTGAACCTTACATTGAGAAAGCAAACGAGTGAAAGCCTCTAACCAAAACGTTTCATCTCTGGTAAACTGACTACTATGAAGTATTGTTCGTTCCACTCTTTTATATCAGTGCTTTACTGAAAGTTTCTCTTTTACTGGAATCTTTAGCCTACTGATAAGGGGACTGCACCTATTCAGTATCACCGATTTCACCCGAAGTTATGGTATATTGTCCCACGACCACTGTTGACGAACAGGTCACACACCATTGCTGTCATTGGAGCTCAAGATTAGGCGCAAGTAAAAGCTCTGCTGCCTACGAAGAGAGTTCTGTGGAACTTATGTCCATACGAGACTAGACAGAGCATGCTTCAGCTGAGAGAGGGACTTCCATTCTGGACTCATGGGTGAGAGCAGCCTTCAGTGTAGACCAGACGACTTAGAATTTTCAGTCACCACAGCCGCCACTTGGGTGCACCGCTAACGCTATGTATGGTGAGCCACTGCAATGTTCGAAAACCAAGTGACAGGATGTAGGCAGAATTTTCAAACTGACTCAGGTACAGTCATTAGCAATCTCGAATTCAATATGTGCTCACTCAAGATAGTGGGTGCATATGTGATTCTTTCTGTAGCTCTTTCTTTCCACATCTGATTAACATGTGGCAATCAATCCGAGTATTCAACTGTTTTTCTCCCCAAATGCTGAATTGACTTTAATGTAGTAATCTCAACCCCATTACATGAAATTTGCTAAATTACTGTTATTTTAATTCCTTTGTAAACTTTTGTTAATACTGAATGCATGTAATGATTTCATGTCTAGGTGTACTAGTGTTGAACTTGAAGTACACAACAAATTATAAGGGTTTTTTAGTGATCATTGTTTCATTCAATAGTTTGACGAAACTCCCTATTTTTTTATCTTGTGACTTTACGCACCCAAGTTTCATGTATGCTAGGACCACCTCTGTCCAATACATTAGACTGATGAAGTTAGCCGTTGTGCGACACCTTTAATTAAATTCAGGAGGTTCCATGGGGAGTGGGCCGATTATCGGTAAGATCAGCCAATACAGCTCTTTCTGATATCGACAATGGTATGTCGATGGCTCACCAATAACTTCACAATATGCAGGGCAGGTCTTGGCGAGGAATGAACGTGGCGGAAGTGAGAGCTTCAGTGTGCAAGTGTTTAAAAGTAGCATTTCTGGCGCGGATCGACCGAGGTATGAGCCATTTCTGTTAGCGTAGATTCCAGACAGCGACTGGCGCAGCAGAAAGAGTACAGAACTGTAATCAGATGGTCGTGTGGTAGAGTCCCTCTGCGGATTTTTTTTTTTTAGTTTCAGTTTTTCATTAATTACACTGCAAAACCAAACTATTGCTCAATGTACAGGGTGTCCATAATTAAAGTTCCAGTTTCAGAACGCTGTAGGGAGAGAACCATTGCTCCGAATGAAGTCAATTAGCAGCATATTATTGACGTAGCAGGATACGTCATGGAACACAAAATTTTTAAAGATAATTGTATCAATAGTTGAAACTCTAAGCATGATAACGTAAATGTGTTCAGCTGCAAATGACAGACGCATCGCAATTCGACGGCTGTGGTTTGAGTAGCACATTACATCGTCCTTACTGCTCACCGTGCGTGACTGCTCAAGTATGGCAGTCAACATCTGTGGTACTGTTAATTAGGTAAGCCCATCCATCACTGCAAAGTCGTGCCACATTGGAGAGGAAAATCGGTTTTCAATGGTTCCAAACTGCATAAAAAGTAAAATGGTATCGATTTAAGTGTGTTGGAGGCAAAAATCGCTTAAAAAGCAAAATGACATCGGTTTGTAATTATCACGAGACTGGCCCAAGACATGTTCAATATTCTGTCCGTTTTCTGACACAAACTGAAATCGAGAAACCGCATACTTCACCACAGATCGGAGTGTTTCCGGGGTTACGTTCAGAATGCGTTGCGGAATGGGTACCTGTAGTTCAAGTACGTTCGTAACTGGAGTACTGAGCGCAACATCTTTCAGATAACGCCATAGCCAGAAGGCACACGAATTAGGATCAGGTGATCTGGGCAGGCAGTCTGTAGGGAAATGACTGCTGATGATTCTAGCACTTCCAAACTGCCTCTGAACAGCCACTTCACTGGCTGTGCAGTGTGCGGAGGAGCACTGTCTTGCACAGAAATGATCCTACCCACAAATCCGGGCCGTTGAAGGGTTGGACTGTCGTTGGTGCGTAAAAGGCTCTCATAGCGTTTACCAGTGACGGTACAGGTAACAGGAGCCGCAGGACTCATCTCGAAAAAATACTATAAACGATGCCGTCAACCCGCACCACGAAGTCACCTTTCCAGAGCAAAGTTGTACCAGCTGATATGTGTACGGAGTTTCCGTTGCTTATATTCTGCAATTCTGCATATTGACATGTCCTTGGAGGAGGAAATGGACTTCGTCTGGTACATGACCATCAATTGTCTGCTTCCATGAGAGCAAGACATTTCTAAGCGAATGTCAGCCTTACTGGCAGGTATCAGGAAGCAGCACCTGAATGGATAGCAATGCAGTATGTTTCGTAGGATTTTGTGCGTCGTGTTCGCAGGCATGTCCAATGTTCAGGCAATTCCACATGCACTGCATACGTCATCACTCGACCCGTCCTACAATGTTCTGGCCACATCTCCAACAGACGTCAGATCAGCTGCTTTCGTCTCTATTTCACACTGCACTTCAAAAGAATCCTTATTTTTCGAATTTGTAATAATTTTCTTCAGACCCTTGGCAGTGATCGGACCAACCACTTTTTTCATACCTTTGAGTGGCCGATGGGCTGATTTTACCTGAATCTGGGACCTATTGTTCTCGCGTAACTGCCGAGGGCTGCTCGAAGGTCAAACTAACGGAATACAGTGTACTGTATGATTTAATTACGATCCATTTGTAGAGTCCTCGTAGGTGCTTTAAGTGCAATTTTTTCTTGGACTATTTTAATCAGAAATTGTCCTTTGCCTTTCCTTTTTATATCTATTATAAAAGTATTAGTAAATAAAATACATTGAGCATCATTTTATTTTATTTGCATTGTAAGTAATGTGAGTATTGAAATAAAAAGGATAAGAAAACGTCACTGCATATAGATTCGAATGTCGGATTACCGTTATTCTCTGTTTCTACTGCACCAACAGCTGTCTGGAAATTACGCAAATATAAATGGCTCGCGACTGTGCAATCCGCGCTAAAAATGCTATTTTTAACCAAACGTTTGGCCATCTGGAGCTCCCACTTCAGCCATTTTCAATTCTGGCCAATCCCTGTACATGCCACAAATCTGAACGAAATCGCTGATGACGAGTTCTGCGGTCACCTTCAGAGCCATGGTCCGTAAGGATGGCGCTCCCAGTTGTTGGCTTGTCTGTAAATTGCTCCAGGTGGCTGTGGTACCGGCTCTCAATCCCAAATTTTAAATACGTGCCCGGATTAAAAAGGGAAAGGAACAGTTTCAAAGACAACAGTGTACAGAGAATATTGCATCAAAATACATTCTACTTTCCAGAGGTCGTATGCAGAATGTCAGTTCCCACACTGAGAAAATATTCCATGACACGTTGATGATTGTTAGCAGAACCGTTAGCCCTAGTACAATGTGTCGGCATTTCCTTATTTACTTTTTTTCTTTATTACGCAGCACAAAATGTAATCCGAATGGCTGACTTTGTTCTAGCTGGTCCAAAGAGGAAAGAAGTGACTCACTCTGTGATATGGACACTTCTTAATACGGCTCTTTGTGTTATTTGCCACGTTTAAAGCCTGGAATGGGTCGGCTAATGTCTATATTTCCCGCCTATGTGTAGTATTTAGCACGTTGAGTAAAACAACATAGTGTACTAGCGTAATAAGGTATTTGATACTTTTCACAATTGAATTTATTCACACGCTTAATGCTAACGCCGAAAAGGTCCATAATCAACGATAGATATCACTGCAGTGCCTAGTAAATTGGTGAATGGTGCAAAACTAAATCTTCCACAAGAGTGGTTGCCTAAATGTCACAAGTATACTAGTGCTAAAAAAGGAGTTAGTTTGTGCAAGAGTAACCTCTGGATTAGGTTACAGGTAGAACAAAGATTTTTGATACTTTCGGTGTGTTACCAGGAATGACTAGAAATGCTATCGACGCCACTTAAGAAATTTGTACCACTATTCCGTCTTAGGGAAGGAACCCATGCTTGGG
The DNA here is from genome assembly GCF_023898315.1 of Schistocerca nitens. NCBI lineage: Eukaryota > Metazoa > Arthropoda > Insecta > Orthoptera > Acrididae > Schistocerca > Schistocerca nitens. The sequence goes on along the minus strand of NC_064615.1, from coordinate 695,564,059 downwards.
GTTTGTCATCGACGTTGTTGAACGCTGTTGTTGCTCCAGAAGTCAGCAGAGCAGGCACAGGCGTTATGCCGACAACTGCCGATAACGTACTATTTTCTCTTCCCGGCCCTATACCTCCAGTGCCAGATGCTATCTGAACACCAGAGACTCGTGACGTTGCTGCTATTGATGTCAGATTTTTCCTAATACTGGTTCCATAACTATGTACTAAACGGTTATCAATAGCCTCTTCGATATGAGTTAACCGCGGCGCTGTTTATTCTGCCTTCACAATGTACAGAACGGAATACATTCAGGTAGAGTAGTCGCCAGTTACACGGTCTGTTCGGCAGCACCACCGATGCTGCTGTTTCCACCGGTTAAGTATCGCTAATATAGCTATCTATGGATCTAGCAGACCACGCAGTAAACAAAAGCGAAGAGAATGACCCCCATTGAACGACCCAGGACAAGACGATAAGAATTTTCGTCACACTGCTCTTTCTACACTTTTATATTACAAACAAAATTTTCTTCTCCAATTGCGTAATGAAGTATTTGTGTTACACAGATTTAGTGTTGATAACATTGATGCCACCCGTGCAGAAGTTATACATAACTGATACTGCCAAACTGCTTATTGGCTTCTGTCTCGGGGTCTTCGGCCAACGTTCATCTAATGATTATATTGACGTTTCACCAGCACGAGTGGCTGGCATTGTCAAAGCTTCATCCTTCATTGCCGGTGGTGAACTGGAGCCGAGCTCGTGGCCGCAGACTATATGTACCTGGCGCGCCAACGTCCTAGGGCTTCTCCTCGGTCATTTGCGGTGCGGTTCGCACTTTCTCTTTCCGTCGTTGGTCAAGGCGTCGGTACAATCTGCAGATCTCCTCCCCGTAGAGGCGTAATACAGAATTGTCAAGGCTTTCGTGGCCACTTGTTGACAAACTGCCTATTGGCTTTTGTCTCGGGTTCTTCGGCCGACGTTCATCTAATGATTTTACAGGTACATATAGTCTGCGGCCGCGAGCTCGGCTCCAGTTCACCACTGGCAATGCCAGCCACTCGTGCTGGCGAAACGTCATTAACGTCGGCCAAAGAACCCGAGACAGAAGCCAATAGGCAGTTAGTCAACAAGTGGCCACGAAAGCCTTAACAATTTTGTATAACTGATACTCTTTTCAATTGATGTACAGGGTGGTTATATTTAAAGTTTCGCTACTTGAGAGGACCCCAACCGTACAATAAATAGTTTTCCATCTTCACTCGCTCAAGTAACAAAAATTTATTTATACCCATCGTGTATAATAGTACTTTTTGAGGTAAGTTCCCGTCTTTAGATGGTTTTATTCATTGTGTTGGTTGTCCCTTCGTAGTATCTGCAGTGTTCACCTCAATTATTGTATCGCCTAATTAAATAAACTCTGAAATGTTTCAAGGTTGTTTCTCACTTGAATAGAATTTCATTTTCCTAGATCTAAATAAAAAAAATGGTTCATATGGCTCTGAGCACTACGGGACTTAACTTCTGAGGTCATCAGTCTCCTAGAACTTAGAACTACTTAAACCTAACGAACCTAAGGACATCGCACACCCAAGCCCGAGGCAGGATTCGAACCTGCGACCGTAGCGGTCGCGCCGTTCCAGACTGTAGAGCCTAGAACCGCTCGGCCACCGCGGCCGGCAGATCTAAATCACACAGACTATGTCACATAATTAAAGTCAATAGAAAGAGAAAATAGTAGTACGATTCGCAGAATCCCATTCGGATAGTGATGCTTTGCCTGACTAGAGAATTGCGGATTCACTGCTGGTCACAGACATTAATGTAACTATCAACTGTTTAATAATCTAAACAAATTATATGTATTCAAACATAATTAGGAAAATGAAAAGTTAGAGAATTTTCCTTGAGAAAATTAGTGTAATAGTTTCACATTAATAAATTGTGTCGAGTTATATCGTGTAACATGACCAACACCATCTCTATCTATTGAGATTCTAATCTTGAATATTTGAAACAAGATTTTCATTATTGTAAAAAGAAGGAAAGAAGTAGGATAACAGATAGATGACACGTATAGTAATGGAGAGAAGCAAACACCTACAATAACACTAAGAAAATATGTGACGTATATGTGACAGCACTACCTTCTTTCCAATCAAACAGATGCCCTGTCAAATGTGTTGCACAATAGCCCTTTGAATCTTTTAACATCATGGCAAGAGTTTGATTACGTCCGTGTGAGAGACATGTGATAAGTACCTCACCTGCAAAGATAAAAAGTTATGAGGTATACAGGGTGGTCGGAAATTCCCGTCACAAACTTCTAGGACGTGCAGAGGGTAGTGAGTACATAACATTTTCAATAGGAGCCCATGTTCGGAAAAGTATCGTTTCCGTTCTACGACAGTTTCAATGTAGATGATTATCTCATCCACACCCACGTGAGGATTGTACTTAGGCGTGACCTAGTACAATTTTTGTAATCCATTTGAAAAGAATACTGACTCGTTCCGTTATTACTTACGCATTTACATTACAACTTACACCTTATGGCTTCCATTAGTCGACAACAACCAGAACCCAGCATCTACGGCACCAGCCGCAACGTACCGATACCTTACAACAGCGGCTCGATGTGGCGACCACCAACGTTGTTACCCACATTGTACCTCCGAAGCATGTTCTGATACACTCTCTCCACCACACCTGGTGTCTCTTCAGTGTCTTGTGCAGCCGCCAGAACTCGTGCCAGCAGATCTTCCTCTGTCCCTACAGCTGTCTCATAAATCAGGTTCTTCATACGACCCCACAAGAAGTAATCCATAGGAGTTAAATTCGGCGATCGTGGCGGCCACGCGGTTGGACCACCACGAGGCCGTCTGTTGAGATGTCTCCAGACAGCCAGTGAAAAGTGAGGTGGTGCTCCATCAGGCTGAAACCACATTTCCTGACGCACATTCAATGGCACAGATTCCAAGAACGGGTCCATTGCGTGTCGTAGGAAGACTAAGTATGCGGGACCCGTGAGCTTGGATGGAAGGAGGTATGGTCCAATCACATGGCCGTCCAGAATACCTGCCCACACGTTAATTCCAAACCTGTCTTGATATCCCTGAACAAGTGTGGTATGAGGGTTTTCGTCGGCCCAGACATGGCTATTTCGAGCATTCAGAACACAATCCCTTGTGAACCTACATTCATCTGTGAAGAGAACTCGACGTGGAAACAGGGGCGCTCCGAAGCAACGGTGCAGGAACGATGTGCCGAAGTCGACGCGTTGTGGAAAGTCTGCTGGACCCATAGCGTGTACCCTTTGTAAGTGTACGGATGTAATTGTTGCTCATTCAGGACGTCCAAGATGGTACCGTGACTAACAGCCATTGCACGCGCAATTGTTCGCGAACTCGTTGACGGGCTATCTTCAATGCGACGCAGTACACCTTCTTCAAATTCGGGAGTGCGGCATCGCCGTGGAGCACCATATTCCTGCCCGTTTCTCGTAGCCATTGTGTAACTTAGGCAAACAGTTTGCGCGTTCTAGTGTGACGGTGTCGAAAACGCTCGTAATACAGCCGACTAACAGCTCTTCCGTTACCTTCAGCTTCGCCCTACACAAGGAGCATTGTGTATTCCGCAAACGTGTACTGCACCATGTTTCCCCTATCGGTGATGCACAGGTATTGACGCGGTCTCGCAGCAAAGCGGACAGTAAGTGACATCTGGGGATCGTTTGACGTAGTACACGTCTTCGTGTCTACCCTGTTGCATACCAGGATAGGGAACTCTGAGACGTTTCTCTTGCCTTAAGCAGACGTTGACGAGGTACACATCTGAACTGAAACTCTCGTAGAACGGAAACGATATGTTTCCGGACATCCTATTAAAAATGTTCTGTACTCACTACCCTCTATATGTCCCAGAAGTCTGTAACGGGAATTTCTGAACACCCTGTATTTGCAACTAATTGTATGGTTTGGGTACCCAGTATCCATACCAAGTTGAAACGACTGAAGCTGTTTCAAAGTTTCAAGTGAATGGTAGCAGGTAGTAATTCATGTTAAACTGCAGTCTGAGATACAGTGGCATAGGTCCACAAAGAACTTTTGAACAAATTTATGTGACTTTAAAATTAGTAGATGGCAGAATGGCTGGCCAATACTTACATTCAGTACACAAAATTCCAAGTATTACTGAAGGAAACATTTAAAAATAGGAAAAAACTATAACTAGCTTTGGAAACAGTTAATTTCTGTCTCAGCAAGGAAAGAGTACTAAGCTGGGGAATATCAGGTCACTCAGACCCCAGGTTAACAGACAGATACCCAGCGAGTGAGTCCATATGCTAGCAGAATTAGACAGAAAACATAAAAAAACTAATTACACCCGGCCACACTTTGCTGTGGTTCAGTCTGGTTAAATGGGAAAGCACGAAAGAGGAAGCACGCGCTTCTAATATGTTTGGGAATCATTTACACAGCCTAATCTCCTTCTCAGTGTTGTCTCTGTCCCTCTCATCCTTCTTTCCCCTCTCTCTGCCCATCTCTTTTCAACCATGCTTCCGTCTATCTCCGCTTCCCTCGCCTCCCCCCCCCCCCCCCCTCTCACCATGAGCCTTGTTTAGTTTTACTGTAAATCCAGATTATGTAGTAGCATTCTAATCATAAGCCAGTAAGCCAGGAATACAACTTTCCTGTTTTCTGTGACAATCATCTGTGTATACAACTTAGGGAGAAACAATTTGTCTAGTGGCTTAACTATTCCACTATGGTAGTTAAAACTGACTGTGTCAAAAGAAAAAAAAAACGCACATTCTTACTGCGGAGCACAGTAGAGCATTTTCTTTTTTGAAGTCGGTTTTAACACCAAATGTTTACATTGTTTACAAAACTATATAGTTCATCCAGAATGAGATTTTCACTCTGCAGCGGAGTATACGCTGATATGAAACTTCCTGGCAGATTAAAACTGTGTGCCGGACCGAGACTCGAACTCGGGATCTTGCCTTTCGCGGGCATCCCAAAATTTGAACTAAATCGGCCAAGAACTTATTGAGACTTTTGCTAACAAGGAATAGAAAATAAATTTTTCGACAACAAACTCTTATCACGTTACTGAAAGAGAGAATCCTGTAATGTAATAAATGGAATAAATCAGCCATGGGGATGCTGAAAGCGCGGTAACACTGACATGGCGTACATAAGCGATGATCGGTGACAGTTATACAAGTCGTTATTCAGTTTAATAGTTACTAGCAGTTCATTCGAAATGCGTCGTTTCGGTGTGTCCCAGAAAATTTCGTTCTGGCATACCGGACCGTACCAGATTAGATTATCTGCGGATATTGAACGACTGACAGGAGCACAGCTAGCTGATAATTGGTACGCTAAAATTTACGTGAGAGTATTACAGACGCGTTAAACGATAGAAATTGAAGGGAATCAGTTACAACAAGTAGATTTGACAAATGAAGCACAAATTGGATCTGACACAACGGCTGAACTTCGCATATCGAGTAATAACTGAGTTGTTTCGCATGGCTTTGATGGTTTTAACGTATGGCGACATGGAAAACTAAAGAGAAAAATATTCACGTTGTATTTCCCGGCTATCTGAATTAGTATAACGTTTTCGCGTAGTTAAGAAGACCTCGCAGACCTATATTTTGACAGAAATCTTCTGACAAAGTTGCGAGACGGCATCTGTATCTTATTTCTATGGACGGTGACGTGAAACTGTCCACCTGTGCAAATGCTTGTGGAAAGATGTTTCCCAGGGTATTGTCGCCAATATCAGATCCCAGTTTACGAGACCTTTCCCATCCCAATATAGAAGATTTACTAACCCGGAATCCACTGGCCCTGCGCAGCTTCCATGCCAGTTTAACGTCAGACATGCAGCCGACGTTCAACAATCGTTGACATCGAGACAAATGATAGCCCTGTAGCTTTTTACAGGATGAAATCTGCTAGGGATATAATATCGGCCACTGCATTCAATGAGGGCGGATCCCAGCTGACACAATCACAAGGAAAGTGAGACTCGATAAGAGAGATCTTCATGGAGCAAGTTCTTGGCTCCTGGGGTTTATTTTCTCAGAAGTTCTCGTTAATACAGTATTATCGGAATTTTCCACCAATCTTCTCTTGTGGCATTGATTCTGACTCAAATATTATATCACCACTCATTAGATGCGGCGGGATCTTCTGCTTGCGAAGCAGAAATGCGTTTGTGATTTCTGCTGTGTCCTCTGGGATATCAGAACACAGCCATGCTCAGTAAAGCGCATGGCTGCTGCAACTCAGGCAGCAATGAGTTGAGGCTTGCGTCCAGAGAAGGCACCACATTGCAGGGACTACCGACCTGACGTGACAAATAGTTACCAATGGGGGATCCACTCGTCAATCGCAAATTTAAGGAAATGCACTGCTGCACTCAGTGTCAACGACAGTGTAGCAGCAGTATCAAGGCAGTATCAACAGTAGCTCAAGACAGTAGAATGCCCATATCTAAAATTGGTCCCATCATGAACCAACCCTGATGTAGTTATCGTTCACTGAATTTGAGGCTAGACTGCATATTAAGCTTTCTCCCCCTCACCTTCTCCTTTTCCTTGAACACATCCGCACACTATATACTGTCCGCCGCATTAATCCTTTCCTCTCCAACCCCAGCCCACTGCCGCGCCTTTACCGTTGTGTCCCACGCTCTCTCCATCTCCACACACTCCACCTCCTTTCCCAACGCAACTTCCTCCATCTACCCCTCCCGGATGATGAGCTTCGCCCTGACATCTATCCTTCCTACCAACTCTATCCCCACCTTCCTCCTGGCTCCTCCTCAGGGCTCCCTCTCCTCCCCCTCCCTTCTCCTGAGCAGCTTTCCCTTCCTACTCCCCCTCCTTGTGCACTCCCTTTTGCCTTGTCTTCCCTCCTCATCTCCTGCCCCACCAGTCACCTGCCTCTTTGTGTACCCGCTGATGCCTCTCCACTTTCTTCCTGGCCCCTTCCCTGCTGCACCTTGCTCTCCCCTCCTTTTCCATCCCCTCCAGCCTCTCCCTCGGCAGGTCCCACCTGGCAGTTTTATTCTTCATTGTGTGTGCTCCAAGTGGGTTTTTCTGGAGTGTTTTTAATACTGTGGCCGACTTTCAACCTGTGAGTGTGCCTTGTTTTGTGTTTTAAGAATCGCCAACTGTGTTTTTTAACTTTATGTCGACTTTTTAGTTGTCCCCCCATGAACGTCTCCATGTCATTGTCTTGCAAAGCATTGTCTTGCAAAATTATAGTCAGGTCCTGCAGAAAGTGTCATCACTTCTGTCTTCATGCTGTTCATTTTTGGAACACAACCTACTACCAGTTTAGATAAAGAAGTGATGGCACTTTCTGCAGGACCTGACCATCATTGGTGAATGCCGAATACCATACACAATTTGAAAGACAACAACCAGAGTCTAGGTGTACATTGTGGCTTCATAAACAGTTTTTGAATAAATGTTATTAGAAAGGAAAGTACGTAATAATATATACAATAATTCATACAATCTATTTTGAGGATATGCAAGGTTATGATAGAATTAATAATTAATATGGAGCCTCTAGTGTTAGACTACATCTAACGCAGACTTAGGTCTTAATTGTAAATTTCAGTTCTAGAGCTAATGTTACAAACGACACTACGAAACCACGATCTACACCCAGAGTCTGGTTGTTGTTTTCAAAATTGTACATAGCATTTGGCGAGAGTTCCTTTCCGAGCATACCCTATGTGTTCAAAAGTATCCGGATTTTAATTGTGCTGCCACCTACTGCCAGGTACTCCATATCGGCGATCTCAGTAGTCATTAGAAACCGTGAGAGAACATAATGGCACGCTACGCGGAATTCACGGACTTCGGACGTGGTCAGGTGATTGGCTGTCACTTGTGTCATACGTCTGTACGCGAGATTTCCAAACTCCTTAACATTCCTAGGTCCACTGTCTCCGATGCGATAGTGAAATGGAAACGTGAAAGGACACGTACAGCACAAAAGCGTACAGGCCGACCTCGTCTGTTGACTGACAGAGACTACCTAGTTGAAGGCAGTCATAATGTATAATAGGCGGACATCTATCCAGACCATCACACAGGAATTGACAATGTTGGGCAATATTTTGTGTCATGGCATCGTAATGCCAATGTTTTATGGTTTGATGAATCATTGTCATTTCCTTTCTTAGGTACGGTAACTGCTTAACTTTTTATTAATTCTACTGATAGTGTTCGATATTCATAGCAGATGTACATAAATGTTTACTGGAGCTCGTGCACATGTTGTTCAAATTGTTTAGAACATTGTATAATGACTGTGACAACTTCTAAAACGAGAAATGCAACAGCTTCTAAAACTTAAAATTTGGATAATATCCAAGAAAAAGTTGTTCCGATATTCTTTTATTCATTACTCATGCAGTTCTCTGTCACCGTAAGTCACATAAATTTAGAAAATATCACAGAAGTAACACGAAAATGAACTATTTGTATGACGGATGATTATGTTGTTAGCAATGCACTACTGCAAAAAACCATAATAAGTAAACCAGCGAAATGCAGCATCAGTAGTTTTTGTCTGCTAAATCTGGGAAAACGTAGAGCTTTTTCTGCGTTGGTTTGCAACGGACGGGTATTTTTGTGGCTTAAACACACACACATATCCAAAAGAGAAGAAATAAGAAACCAGGATAAATCTCCACCCTCTGTGCATGGGGACACGGAACCATCAGTACACAAAAGTTTCTTTCTTCCTGTCCCTACCTACTCAGCTTTTATTTCCATTCTTCTGCAAAAGTGCTCGCCTCGCAGCTGGATGCGAGATGACCCCCGCTCTCTGCTCTCGTATTCATGGATTCATATTTCGGCCTCTCCTCCGATGGAGCTCTCATGATCCTTGCCACGCTCGGTTGTCAATACGGAGAAGCGGGCATTTATTTGACTAATAAATCATACATACCGCCGCCTGTGCGAGAGAGAAGAGGATGCATTCTTTACGTGCCTGCCACTCCCCTGTCCCTGGGAAGAGGACCACGGGATTGTGTGATATTCGCTTACACTGTTATCTGATCTGAGAATCACTGACGTGGGCTCACGACAGAAATATGAGAGTTTCCGTACACCCTACACTTACTAACGCAGTAGTAACTAAACAGTCATGTCATTCTCATTTTTTAACACATATGTATCCCTATTAACAAGTGTAATGTTTGAGAAAGGTGAGGTTCACAAAGAACTACAGACTGTAAATGGCAGAGTTACTGTTAACGGCTTTCAGGCGGATATAAATAGATCATAAGAATTTGAACTAAGGGACATTTAATATTCAAAATTAAATCACTTTAGCAAGAGGAATGAAGTTAAAAATACAATGTTTACTGTGGTGTCACCGCTAGACACCACACTTGCTAGGTGGTAACTTAAATCGGCCGCGGTCCTGTAGTACATGTCGGACCCGCGTGTCGCCACTGTGTATTCGCAAACGTAGCGCCACCACAGGGCAGGTCACAGAGACACGGACATGACCTCGCCCCAGTTGTACGGACGACATAGCTTGCGACTAGACCTACCAAGTATTCCTCTCATTTGCCGAGAGACAGATTAAATAGCCTTCAGCTAGTCCATCGCTACTACCTAGCAAGGCGCCATGTGTATCATTGCTAATTGCTTACTACTATGCAAGAGATGTATTTCAACAAGAACAAGACTTCATTAAAAGTTAAGTAGATGACAATCTCTCTTCTTTTCTTTATAGTTTTTCATCCAGTCTCCTGTTTCAGAATTTACGCCCGTCTGCGTTAGTTTCGCGTGCACCTAGCCACTCATTGTGTCGAGACCTTAGGGAATCGACACAACATTTACAGCACTCTTGTGTTTAAGAAGTGTGTCGGACAGTATCACCTGATCATTTAAGGGATCTGAAGTACACCTTGCTTTGCTTACCCCTAAAACCTTACGGAAAAGTACAGAACAATTTCATAACACGAACGTAAATATTTTACAAGTCAGTTGTTCATTTATTGAAATGCAGCACATGATTTAAACGTTGCATTGGAGAAACAGTGCGAGAGTTAAACACAGACGTTACAGATAGTCCCAGACAAAGGAAAAACATTCGTATAACGTAACATTCATCATAAAGTGGGTAATATAAAGTTAGCTAGGAATATTGCAAGTAACACATAAAGGCTAAGCCATATCAGCACTAGCAGAAACAGAAATTACAAACCAATTAAGAAGAGGGTCGAAAGTATAATAAACAGACAGGTATAATTACTGAAAGCCTTCTAGAACATTTCAGTGTGATCTTCGAAGTATATGGAAAATAAATGAAAACTAGTACTGGAGATGCCACTTGGGCGATCCCTATGATTTCTTCAATGTGTCCCCTCTGTCTTGCTGCTGATAATAATGCTGTCAGTTCCCTTCCACACGGCTCTTACTGCTCGTCTGCAGTTATCCTTTTCTCGAACACAAACCGATACGGACTTAATTTATCCATAGTACCATTGCAATAAGCACACTTACTGTGACAGTTATGTAATTATACAAGAAATGAATAACGCCTACGTGATACTGTACACCGACGTAAGCAATATATTCGTAAAAGTACTTCAAATTTGGCCAGATCAAGCAATTATAGCGACATCTCTGACACACACTGGATATTTTGCGCAGCTTTTGCTTACATATTATAGGATTGTAAATTTTTTTTCCGGATTTCAAAACTTGTATGACTTGAACCTCAGGTTTTTAGTAGTCAGTAGGTATGATCCATCGCCGAATTTTTACAGTGATAGAAAATAACCTGTAAGTTTAATGTAAATATGTTGTTTTGTAACGTTCTCTACTACTGAGAAAATTCGTCGTATGAAGATAACCGTTGATAATGGAACATCTTGACCACAGCGTCTTTTGTAGCTGTCTTCGCGCGACGTAGGATTTCGGGATACTATAGAAGTGTGTGAGAGAGATATCTGATGTATGAACAGGAAACATAAAGTGTACACAAAGGAGATCCGTGAGTGTAGAAATGGTCTTGTTTGACCCATAGCAGAATGTAACAGAAACTTAGTATTGTAGTACCTCGTGAACGTTGCTAATAAATTTCTAACCACTAACTACCCACCAGGATCGTCAAATATTGTTCAGAACTCCATAGGTCGTCTTCACAGAAACAGAGAACGTAAAATTAGATTATCAGCAGTCGGACATCACCGTTCAACCTTTCGCATTGCGCTTCATATGTCAATGGAACAGAACGAAATCTTGTTATATGTTGCTTTGAAACGCACCCACTTCCAAAGATCCTGCAGTAATTTACAGAGTACATATGTAAAGGTAGGGTTACCATCTGAAATGAGACTGACGGCTTGCGGTAAAAGAATTAATCTCTAAATGTAAAATCACGCTTCTTCGAATGTTCTAAGAATACATTGCTGTATCTAAAACCACAGCGATGGTCATTTAGGTTATACACAATTGTTGTGAAATCTACATTAGCTCTTACGTGAATTAAAGAATGACATTGATAATTTACACACTAATGAGCCAAAACATTATGACCACCTACTTAATAACGCGTTGGACCACTTTTGGAACGCAATTTAACAGTGATTCTACGTGCCGTGGATGCGACGAGTACTTGGCAGGTTTCCAGAGGTTTGTCGCACCAGATGCCTACTCACAGGTCACAAACTTCCCATAATTCATGGGAAGTTGGTTCGTGGGCTATATTATCCCTTCCTTTCTGTGGTTATTAATTATTATTATTATTAAGTGAAACACAAGAAAGGGATAATATAAGATATTGATTTGTAGGTGACCAAAGATAAATATTAAATTATGTTTCAAATGAGCGCCAGGCTCCCTACAAATTATTTCAAATGCTTTCGGCGAAATGTAATGCAGGCTGAGTTCACTGACCTAGAGTAAATCGTATCTTTGAAAGTATGCATTTTTTGACGAAATAAAATTAGTGAAGCTTTGTACTTTAGTTAATTGAATAACTTGAAATGATCATTTCTGCTCCGTCTGTGGTGATATGTTACACAAAAAAATAAATTTAAATACGCCGGGTGATGGCGGCCAGTTGTTGCCAGTCAAAGATCACCGCTGCTCGCTTCGCAGAGACTGAAAAAAAAAATGCTAAATAACTTCTTGCAATTATTAATTCAGGAAGAATTGTTTGCATGGGTTCTTTAAGTAACAAAACGCACTCACTTTTTGTAAATGTATTTCCACTAACCACGGAATACACACTTGAATTATTCGCTACGTACGAGAACAAATAGAACAAAAGCTACCGCTATACAATAGCAAGCGTACCTTACATACAGCAGAAGAAATGATATGACTCGAAGTGATTTTAATTATCTTTTTTCTCTTATATATAATTACAAAGATAATAATGTTAGTTTCGAGAACGTTATGCACTACAATCTCATCTAATATAAATAATGTTTTTATTACATTGCAATCGATATAGTCTTTCTTTGAAGTTAATTTAATACATCTTCATAATTTGTCGTTTATGTCCATATAATATTATTCAGAGTCCTTTTATTATTTACTTCAAATATATTGGCTTGAATATTTCACAGGGACACTATAGGGCGCGTCTCAGTTGCGTTTCATCGGTTTCAGGTAAGCCGAATTTGACGGCCAAGACATCAGTGTGAGTTCACTACCACGCTCCTCAGAGCATTGCTGTACGATTCTGGCCTTGTGACACGGAAATTTATCCTGCTGGAAGATGCCATGGCTGTTCAGGAAGACATGAAGCATAAGGGGTTACAAGTGGTCCATAAATTTTTCGTGTAGTCTACAGGTAGCATGGCGCCTTTGATTACTACCGCAGGTACCATGCAAGCCCAGGTGAATGTCCCCCATAACGTAATGCTGCTCCACCAGGCCTGCGTCTGTGTCCGCTGCATGTTTCGAGCAGCCATTCGTCTGGATGATGGCTTAGCTGGACACGACCATCGACCTGGTTTAACAATAATTGGGGTCCTTCCGACCAGGTGACACGATTCCACTGATCCGCGGTCCAATTGCGATGATCCTGTGCCCACTATAATCATAATTAAGAATGGTGTTGGGTCAACATGGGGACACGTAGGGGTCCTCTGCAGCGACATGCCATGTTCCACATTGGGTGCTGAACGGTATGCTCCAAAAGACTTGCGCCTGTACCAGCAATGTACTCTGCCGTCAGATCTGCCACAGATCGCCGCCTAACGTGCTTTAGAGAGCGGGCTAGCCTCTTATCCCTATGTTCTCTGATGAGGTGTGGACGTCCAACTCCTTGTCGCCTACTCGTGGTTTCAGCATTCTTCACCCACTTTGCATAGACCCTCAAGAGAGGAGCTCGCGAACAGCTGACCAGCTTTGCCGTTTCGTTGATTCTCGCTTCCAGGCACTGGGCCACAACAATCTGGTTTACGTCAAACTCTCTTAACTCGGAGGATTTCCGCATTTGCGCCACATATGGACGCTAGAATGATTCCCCTTCGTTTCTGCTCCTCCCATATATTTCTCTTACCGCGTCACGTGCCTTCGGCGCCACCAGACGGCATACAACCCCGTGGTAGGCACTCGTCATAATGTTTTGGCTCATCAGTGTAAACAAGTAAATATGTAAAACTACAGCGTGGACTCTTCTTCAAAATGCTTTCCGTGACAGAGTCAGTAGTGCAGGTTCATACCCGCTTTAAACGAACCGTACAATGATGGAGCCTTAGAGTGAGCAAAACAATCGTTATTTCGAGAAACGTTTACACCATTGTTAGATTCTCTTATAATATACAATTTGCATTCTATACAGTTCCACACTGTCACCTAATAAACAAAATAATAGCTTATGGAATACCTGACGAGCTTTGTGATCCGACTGAAGATTTCCTAGCAAATAGAACACAAAATGTCGTACTTAGTGGAGAAAATTCTTCAGACGTAAACTTCGAGTGTATCCTAAGCTCACATTACACAGGTCTGCAAACAAATATTTCTTAAAGTTGTTTGAAATTTCATAACTGACTTTTATGTACTTTTCAGCACTCATTTCAAACATGCAGTCCATTTTTTTCTATTACGTCAGGTTTTCTCGCAAAGAGGGAGTATTTTTGGGTATAATAACAAAATTTTAGCAATTTATCACATTTTTCCGACGTTATAAAATTTTATTTTATTTATGAATCATGTTCTAAACTACATTTCCAGTACACTTCCATTTCTCTTTAAGATCATAAGTCCTTATAATAACGCTTTCGCTTTCTGTCGAAGCTTCTTTTATTGCTTTTCCGGCTGTGGACTCGTTGAGCATCATCTCTTTTTACCATCCAGCAGCAGTCCGCTATCATGTTGACGTTACATCTTCCTTGATATCTTCTTTTCATTTCTTTGATGTCTTCGTGAAATCTTTCACCCTGCTCTTCACTACCATCACCAAGTTTGCAGGAAAGTAGTCAAGATGTGAGTGAAGAAAATGGACTTTAATGCTCATGTTACAGCCCAGATTCTTAAAGCTGTCGAGCATGTCTGCGACGACTGTCTTGTAGCTTGGAACTCTTTTGTTTCCTAGGAAACCGGTAACAGCTAATTTAAAAGGTGCCCGGGCTGCCTTTTATTTGTTTCCATTTTGTCCGCAAAGTCGGGATCTGTCATTAATTTTCTAATGTCTGGTCCGACAAAGATTCCTTCCTTTAGCTTCGCCTCGGATTAACCAGGAAACTGTCCACAAAGATATCTGAAACATTCCCCTTCTTTTGGCAATGCTTTAAGAAATTGTTTCATCAGCCCCAACTTACTGTGAAGTGGTGGAAGTAACGCCTTTTTGGGATGCACAAAGCTTTTCCTCTCAACATTTTTAACACTTACCTTTAAGGGTTTCCTCAAGGGCCAGGCTTCTTTTATGTAGTGTAGCTTTCTGTCTGTACTGTCGTATTCACAGAGAGAGCAAGGGAACTTCGTATAGCCACTTTGTTGACCAAGCATCATTGAAATCACTTTTAAATCACCACATAGTGTCCATTTGTGGTCTGAATAGCAGAGTTTGCTTAAAACCTGTTCAAGGTTTTTGTAACAGTCTTTTAAGTGAACCGAGTGTCCAACTGGTATAGAAGCATACTTATTGCCGTTGTGTAGAAGTACTACTTTAAGGCTTCTTTTTGAAGAATCAATAAAAAGTGTCCACTCATCAGGAGCATATTCTATTTTGAAATGTGTCATAAGTCCAGGAATATCACTGCAAAATATCAGACCATCTTCTTGAGAGAAGAAAGGTACAAACTCCTTAACTCTCAATCGATACCAAGAAAAGGATGTACCCGGAGCCAACATATGTTTATCTTTCAATCTAGGTCCTACCTGCCGATTCTTTAGAAAGGCCTAGGCCTCTAACTAAATCGTTTAGTTCAGATTGTGAGAATGGAATGGGATCGGTTGTGCCAGGATCGTAGCAATCTCTGTCTTCTTGACTGTCACCTTGCTGAGCCAATGGCTCGTGATCATCTGTATGATCCAAAGAATCTGGAGGAAATGGTATTGGTACTTGAACAGGGCGAATGGCTGATTGAATGTTAGCGTAAGAAATATCCTGTTTGTTATTCAAATTGAAACCTCGTACGTGGCAAGTACAAAATAGCAGTCATCACTATGATTTTTGGGCTCCATCCTAAACATTGGTATTCCAAAACGTAAGGACTGCTTTTTACGTTGAAACCATTGCCTCAGATCTTCAACACACACTGAACAAACTTTCTGTGGAGCCCAAGGCTTATCTTCATCGCCTAACTTTATACCAAAATAGGCGAAATATACTTTTTCAACAAATTCGGGAATGTTTATTTGTTGCTTTTCAACGGTATAGTTACCACAAGCAGAAGCAATCTGGCGAGTTTATACATCCTCTGGTAGCCATTGTCCATTGTCATAAAACAACTTCACAACACAAGAAAACAGTCACTACTTTAAAGAACTAGTAACAATAACACGCGAACAGCACGGAATGAAGAGGTACTGTGAACTGAAGGACAACAGCAGAAACTCACTGCTTGGTGATGGCGGAGGAAGGGGCAGCGCGACAGACAGGCACTGACATGAAAACACTGCTGGTTTCTCCTAATTACTCTTTATTTTACTTATATCTAGTATAAAAGGGCTAAATAGCAGTTTCTGGAGATCCTAAGAACCAAAATTCAAACTCACTAGGATGCTGAAATATCGAAAAAAGCTAAAAATAGACTAGCAGTTTGTGAAATAACTGTACGTGATGGAATTTTTCACTATTTTTCCAGAAATCAGCGTCGAAAACACTATAAAAATCAATGTGGAACAACTTATATGTCACAGACCTGTGTTATTGGACTAATGCTCTTCACAGTATATGTAACAGACCTAGAGAATAACGTTTGAAGTTCCACGAGGCTGTTGGCTGGTGATGTTGTTGTATAACAGAGAAGAAAAAACGCCGAAAATTATAGCGAGATGCCGGAAGACATGCAGAGGATCGAAGCCTGGCAGTTGACGATCAGCGTCAATAGATGTGATGTGCTGCACGTAAATGGCAGAAAGATAACACGATTGTATAGCAATTACTGGAAGCAGCCATGTCCATTAAATATGTGGAAGTAACGGTACGAGAATATTTTAAGAGGAACAACCACGTAAAGTTACTTGCAAGTAAGACAGAAGCCAGAATGAGATTCATTGTATGAATCGTCAGGTAGCGTAAACCGAGCACGAAAGCGGTAAATTACAAATTCCTCTTTCAAACGGTGAAAAGCATTTCGTCACATATTCTTTCAGTTAGCGCGAAACCATGACGGAAGTGGCATACATTAAAAGAGAGGCATCGTGCCTAACAATGTCTAATTTGCTGTTAACAATAAGTGAGCGTCGTTACGGAGAAGAGTCAACCCCAATGTAACTGCCGCCTCCTACGCATGCCATGTGAAAAGATCATGATGATAAATTAGAGAGATTTTAGCATATACCATGTAGAGCAGTTAAAAGTAGCCCGCCTCCCCTTTGTGGGCAAATGCAATATTTCTACTTCATAAGTAAACAGCTGCAACAATGGACAGTTTTATGCAGTAAGAGGTCGCTATCATTGTTCTGTCAGCATTTCAATTCATTTCATTAGACGTTTCTCTTTGCGGTCTGCAAAATGACGTTCTCGATAGAAGAAAGAATTGAAATTGTGGAAACATATGTGAAAACAGATTCGATTAAGGGAACTCGCAAAGTTTTTGGGGGTCAAGTAGTATAGCGGACTGCCATCAAAGAGAGCAATACAGTGTCCATATAAAAACTGGTGTACCTACGGATCTGTGCGAAATATAAAACCATAAAGAATTTCTCCAGTTTTCAAACGTAAAGTTATTTCAGACATTCACTGAAAAATTATTCAGAGTCCAAAGAAGTCTGCATGTAAATTGGTCTTACAGGTACGTGTGGATATTGAAAACTCTTAATGTGAAGCCATATCGTGTGACGGTTGTGATGCAAGTATGGGAGGATGATAGTCAAAAGTTACAGATTACTGCCCGTGGCTTCTGAATAACATCAACTATCGTTTGTTAGCCCATTACCGTAACATCATGAGTGATGAAGCACGATTTGATTTTTCTCGTCATGTATATTCACAGAACACGAGGTACTGGGCAACGGAGAATCCTAACACTGTGTATCAGCAACTACTCAATGATGAAAAAAACCGGCGTTTGGTGCGTTGTAACAGGAACGCGCGTCATTGGACCGATATTTTTTGGCACTGTTGTCAACACGGCTGCATATATGGAAATGCGGAAAGTTTAATCATAGCCGGCCGCGGTGGTCTAGCGGTTCTGGCGCTGCAGTCCGGAACCGCGGGACTGCTACGGTCGCAGGTTCGAATCCTGCCTCGGGCATGGGTGTGTGTGATGTCCTTAGGTTAGTTAGGTTTAAGTAGTTCTAAGTTCTAGGGGACTTATGACCTAAGATGTTGAGTCCCATAGTGCTCAGAGCCGTTTGAACCATTTTAATCATAGACCCACTGTCCGCCCCGCCTCACGCCATAAGGTGGCTTTTGGCTGCAGGTGTAGATATAAACGTGGAACTAGATGCAAACAGACATCCGTATAGAAGTTGTTGAAGTTCGTGGACCTCTGATATAGCCTTCTGTGTGTGTGTGTGTTTTATATTCGGGAGGGACAGAACAAGGAGAAATTACGGGTAATAGGTAAATTTTGCTGATAAACTTTTTTTCCATAAGCAAAGAAGGTATAATACGAGTACAAATTCAAACAAACGTTTTGGTCTGCCGACAAAAGCGAACTATCGTGATCATCGTCACTGATTGTAGATGATCGGAAAGAGGGGCAGAATTTATGTGATACGCGTGCCCGACGACATGAGATGCGGGTACATTTGGATGATCGATTTGTGATGTTTCAGGACTGGCTATATGTGACAAGAACTCCTCAGTCAAGATTGAGACTAGTAATGGGACACGTGTTTTGATAGTGTCTTTCACAATCAATCAAGTAGAACGATGTTGCACCCGTTGGTAGTAAAATCAAAGCCTTCACCCGGATCTATCAACATCATGCGATTTTTTCCTGATTCACGACAACAGTCCCACTACTCACTGGCAATAAATCGCCGGTTTTCCATAGTTCACATTTTATATTTTTAAGTTATCGGTCTTTTGACTGGTTTTACGCTGTCAGCGACGAATTTCTCTCTTGTGCCATCCTCTTCATCTCAGAGTTGGACTTGCACGCCACTTCCTAAATTAGGTGCTGAAAATATTTCAATCTCTGTATTCCTCTGCAGTTTTTACCCTCCACAGTTCCCTTTAGTACCATGGAAGTTATTCCCCAATGTCTTAACAAATATCGTATAACCCTCCCCGTCACCTTTTGTTTTCCATATGTTTCTTTATTCTTTGATTCTTCTCCGCATTCCTTAGCTTATCAGTACACCTAATTTTCAACACAACTAATATTCAACCACATCCCAGACGCTCCGATTCTTATCGTTTTCGGTATTTCCGCAGTCCGTGGTTCATTACCATACAATGCCGTGTTTCAACCGTGCGTTATCAGAAATTACGTCGTCACATTATGACCAATATTTGATACGACTTTCAGCCAGAAATGCACTCTTTCCCTGTGCTAGGCTGCTTTTATGCCATTCTAGCTTCGTCCGTCGTATGTTATTTCGCTCCCAATGCAAGAGAATTCTTTTCCTTCGTCTGTTTCTTGGTCACTATTTTTGATAAGTTTTTGCAAATCCCATTTCTTCCACTCCGCCTAATTTACGTCACTCTTCGGTTCAGTCACAATCCATATTCTGTAGCCATTAGACTGATCATTCCATTCAACAATTTCTGTAATTCTTCTTCACCTTCACTGAGCATAGCAATGCCGTAAACGAATCTTATCATTCATATACTTCTATCCTGCATTTCAATCACAATCTTCAACCTCCTTCATTCTGTCATTTCTTCTTTGATCTACTGACTGATCAATAGGGCAAAATATTGTATCCCTGTCATAAACCCTTTTTAATCCGAGCGTTTCCAACCTTATTGTTTCCTCTTGCTTCTTGTACGAACTGTATATTACCCGTCTTTCTCTACAGTTTACTACTAATATTCTCAGAACTTCTAAAATCATGTACGATTTAACATTTCCGAGTTCTTTTTGGATAGCTTTTTCTACGGCGACAAATCCTATGAACGTGTCTTGGTTTTTCTTAAGCCTTGCTTCCATTACGCATCGCAATGTCAGAACTATATGCTGGCTTTATGTTTTCTAAAGCCGAACTGATCGTCATCAAACAGCTCCTCGGTTTTATTTTGCATTCTTCTGTGTGTTACTCTTCTCAACAACTTTGGCGCTTGAGACGTTAAGATCATTGTGCAACACTACTCGCATTTATTTGCCCTTTTATCCTAGGGATCGTCTGAATGATACTATTTTCCAGAAGTCTGATGGTATCTCTCCAGTTTCATGAACTAAACACACTATTCTGAAAAGTCCTTTGGTTTTGTCCCCCAGTGACTTAAGGATTTGCGAAGTAAAGTGTAAGAAATTAAGTACGTGACGAGATTTCATTCTCTTATCTTGTTTGTTAAAACATAAAAATTCTATTGGGAAGTGGAAGAAATTAACTGAGACAAGAATCTATTTTTGTTTTTCAGTTTGTTTGAGAACTTGTGGCAGAGAGGCGTTTAATCAGAGGTGTACAAACAGTAGCGGAGCTACAATGGGTCGTTTTTCGCATCAAGAAATGTGTAACGCTGTAAAGCTATGTGGAATAAGGCAAAGAACAGCAATCCCAAACAAGGGACTACCCCAAAAAATGTGCAAGCAGAAATAATACACAGCACACCCACACTGATGATGCTTTCTATCAATAAAAATAAATGCATTGTAAGGCGTATGCTTCGCCGACGATTGGCGAGGCATGACAGAATCTCTGACCAGAGAGTAGTTTATAGTTAGTTGTTGCTTGTCGCGAGTCCGCACTAGTCTGCGCGAGTCTGCAGTAGTAGTCAGTCGGATACAGTTGTAGTCGGTCGGCTTTAGTGGCGAGTGGACGGTAGTAGTCTGCGGGTGTCGTCATGCGTCGGCTGTGTGCTCTGCTCGCGACTCTGGTCAGGATTCTGGACGATGAGTTTGTTGTAGAAGATAAAGAAGCAGCATTGCGCATATTTAATAATGTATGTTAATTGTAATCTAATTTGTTCAAAAAATGCCCCAATAATAATTTTTATAATATAAAGTAACTCTTTTGAAGAAAAAGCATTCATTTCAATTTAAAGAATTTTTCCAATGCATTATCATTGCTTCCAAGAATCAAAAAAAATAAAAAAAAATATACGCCAGCATTGCACGAAGCTGTGTCGATAAATAAGAGCAGAAATAGTTGCAGTTTTTACTGAGGAAAGAATTTTTGCTTTTGTTATTCAGAATACAGGGCCGAAGGTCAGCGCTGCTGTCCTTATAAAATTTACCAGATATTATTATTTCTGTTATGAGGTTACATTTAGTTCATGGTTCATTATTTTATTAATATTGTTGTTGGTTTATGGTCAATTTTCATTCCTTAATTTTTGTGGCGAGGCTACGCTTGGCACATTTCCATTTCCATTTTCATTTAACAATATTTTGTGGGGAGTTTACGTTTGGCTCCATTCTTATTTATTATTCAATTTTTACTGCTGGGAGGTTACAGCATTTGGTGACAAAAACAGTGCTTTATTCTAGTTGCCCAGCCTGATTTAAAGACGATCGATAATAAGCCGTATTTTATTTTTTAACCTACATTTCCATACACAAAAAATTAAATTCTGTTTCTACATAACTTGTGAAAGATTAAAATACAACAAACGTACATTCAGGAGGTATAAATTAGAGACTGGAGAAACAACGCCTTCTCTCTGTAATGTATTGATATTTTTCCTTCTTCGTATCTAGTCGGTCTAATTACAACACTAGATCACTCAAATGCAATTATTAGAGGTCCTTAAAACTAAATCACTTTCATTGTGGTAAAAGTCCTTGTCAGTTAGGGCCGACATACGAATATTGCTAAGCGGGAGAAAGATGTAGCACAATCACTTTGGGTAAGGGTGGGAAAGATGGCTGCTGACGATATACTCAACTGAAGCAACACTGAGTTATCCTTATGAATTTTTGGGAAAGCACAGATAGCATAAACTAAATCTGAATGGAGATCGAAGATATGAATACCGCTCTTCACGAATATGAATATTTTAAAGATCAAACTCGTGGGTTTAAATTCGATATTTGATCAGAAACTACCTTTATCAAGATATACATATATAGTGCAAACATCGATATGTAAAGACACTCAGTCGTCTCCACCCATACCTAAATATAAACTTTTGAGAGCGACAGAAGCCTGCACTCTCAACGGGACTTCCCAACGTTTTCCTCTGTTCATACTGCACGTTGCACTGCGATGTGCACTATAAGCGTATGCTGAAGACCAATATCGGGAACAAATTAATTGAAATTCCTGCGCGACTAAATACAATGTAGTCTCTCCGATTATTACACAGCGGGAAATAATTTCAGTTATATCTGTTCAACCTAGTTACCAATATAAAACTATCCTGGCATGTGCGTATTTCATTTAGCCTAACTGACAGCGTAGATATCTGTAATTAAATCTGTTTCAATAACCAGCCTGTTTTAAATTCGTCATGCGCACTAAATTTGGAATTCCGCCGTATTTTTTCGTACTTTACACAATAAATTCACAGTCTGCTGCCCACGACGTATGTTGTAAAACTGCCATTTTCTTGATTCAGATGCACGGCTGATACGCTGGATATTTTAATGTTTTATATTTTATACTACTGTGGCTCATTTTTCCAGGAGTTTGTTTACAAGCACAAAATGTTAGGATGTATGTATAATTTTCCGTTAGATCTATAAAGATTTCTCAGGTTAAGCATATTTAGAAGTCGTGCAACCATTTGTGATGTGCGAAATGTGAAAGTAACAGTATGAGTCGGTGATGTTCATATTAAATAGCTACAAGGAAGTCTACGCTGAAATATAAGAGAAAATTTACTATGTTGTTTTCATTCCTCGCGTCTTAAACCGTAATCTCCAGATATATCTTCTGAGGAAGGCTACTCAACACTACTGGAAAGTTATTTTAGAAATTTAAGTACTTTATATCACGACACGCCGTACACCGAGAAAGACTGCTGTGAAACTGACAGTGGCAGACAGAGCATAAATTTGAAAATAAGTATCGTATTTGCTACTTTGGCCAGTTTGTGCTCTTGGAATTGTTCCTATGAGACAAACATTCCCATTATTCATTTACATCGATCTTTTTTGTAAATGCAGCTATGTTATGGTTGTAGACTCAATTCTGTTCTGAAACAACTGTCAGTTCCCGTGAATTGCAATAGAAACACTTTCTTGCCGCTCTGGACAGCACCACATACTGAGGCAAAAAAGGTACATCACATTAAAACTTTATTAGGTAATTAGGTCATTTGTACATAGGTATACAGCGCTGTAAACGGTAAATTATACAAAATACGTTTTTTTCGTGGATGTTATCAGTGGCGCGATTGCAGCTGTACTTCAACTACAAATTATGAGCGATATGTATACCGTGGTCGTAATATACGGTGTGAAATTATTGAACTATATGAAAAAATAACATAAATTAGTTACAAATTGCGTAGTGCACACACCTTATTCAGCATGTAAACGTCAGTATAGATATTCGAATTTGGGGTATGACATGTTCGATATGCCTGCCATCATTGGCGTTGATCTGGCACAGATGAATAGCGAAATTCTGCGTGACCCGCTGAAGTGTCGGAACATCAAGGCGGTCGATGACCATTTTCATCTCAGTAATGGTTCCGGGTTTATTGCTGTACACCTTGTCCTTAACAAAGCCCCACAAAAAGGAGTCCCATGTGTTCAGATCCGGAGAATATGGCGGCCAATCGAGGCCCATGCCAGTGGCCTCTTCGTAGCAAGATCCAGAATGAGGACCCCAAAGGACCCCTCCAGAACATCATTCTCCTGCTTCAATGGGGTCGAACTCCGACTTGCATGAACCACATCTTGTCGAAATCAGGGTCACTTTGGTTAAAGTAGATGAAATAATCTTCCAAAAAATTCACGGACCATTCGATAGTCACCGTGCCATCAAGGAATATCGCACCGATTATTCCGTGGCTGGGCATTGCACACCACACAGTCACCTGTTGATTGTCAAGAGACTTCTCGATGACGAAATGCAGATTCTCAGTCCCCCAAAATGCTACAATTTTGCTTATTGACGAATCCTTCCAAATGAAAGTGGGCTTCCTTCGCTAAACCAAATCGCGCAAGCGCATACCAATTCCCGTCATGCCCTGCTTGAACTTCCTAACGCAAAGCGTTAAGAAGTTATGATGAATTTATTTCATAAATTTCAATAACTGTCGCCCTTTAAATGGTGTAGGCTTCAATCATTGTTTTAAGAAAAGTGAAAAGCTTTTGAAGGTATTTAGGCTGTGGAGTTTTGTCACAACGTAAAACTAGAATGTTGTGCTTGTAATAAACAATGGAAGTTATCCACTTAACGAACTTTAATGTTATACTGTTTTGCAACGTCTGTATTGTGTGGCGTACTACGCAGTGTCCTTCAGAAGTCCCTGCGAATGCAAAATCTGCCCACACAGTGATATGTGAGGATTTGGGTCGGTCCAGGAGGCGCTCTCGCATAGTCGAAGTGGTTAAAGGCATCTGCTTGTGTAAAGCAGGAAGACAGGTTTCGAGTCCTGGGTCGGCACAAATTTTCATATGTCGCTAATAAATTGCGCAGAACTGTAATATGTTTGCAACTATGTGGAAATGTAGGGGTCTAATTTGGGTGGTACTGAATGGTATATGTTTTTCCCCACACCTTTCCAGACCGTTCTTATGGCAGTTACACCAGATAGATGAACACTTTGTTGATCCTCATGGCTGGAGGTGTGCTATCTTAATATTAGCATTCGTTCTACGGAGAACCACACTTATAGATTTCTAACCGCACTAGCCATGTCGCTACGCCTACAAACTGACTCCTTATAATACGTAATTTGATTCCTAGAGCATAAACGCTATGAAGATTATTTATCAAGTTACTGTTCCCCTGCCACAAATGGTTGAGAAAAGAGTTAAAATCTTTGTTGAATTCAACAGGTTACAATCTCACTCACCTCCAAAAAGGCACATGCTGTGTACTACTCCGTACACAACGGTACGGAGAGTTGGGCTACAGAATGGTACAGCAGCCAGACAGGAAACTGGACACGAGCAGAAATTATAAGCGAACTTTTAAATACAGTAAATTAAAATTTTTCTTGACTTATAGCTTTCTCCAAGCGTTGAGAATAAATTTTTCGAAGGAACGAACAGCAATAAAGTCCAGCTACGACAAGAAGCAAACTAAAGAGCATTGCGCAGTATGAGGCTCGCGTTAATAATCCACGAACGTCCTTTCAAATACTTCGAATTTAATGTTTCTTCAGTAATTCCGACAGATGACAGTCGTAGTGAACCGCAAAATAGCTCCTACACAGCGCACTCTTTGTTTCAGTGGAATTCGTAGTTGCGGGTAAATAAATCATGGTGAATACTGCTGAACATTTGTCTGCTTATACAAGTCGTACACTGATCACGCAGAACATTTGGATCAGCTAAGTAATAGCAGGCTTGTCTATCTTTGGTAAAAATAACAGCTGTGACGCGTCGTGGCAAGGAAGCAATGAGGCCTTGGGTAGGAGACTCGAGGGAGTCGAAACCATATCTGCAAACACAAGCCACCTAATTCTCGTAAATTCCGGGGAAGAGTACGATGAACTTTAACGCCACTTTCAATCACGTCCCAGGTGTGTTCCATGAGCTTCAGATCTGGCGAGTTTGGAGGCCAAGGCATCAATTGGAACTCACCATTGTGTTCATCGAACAATTCCATCACACTTCTGGCCTTGTGACAAAGCATTATCTTTTTCAAATATGCTACTACCGTCGGGAAACACGATCGACATGAAGGGGTATACGTGGTCTGCAAACAGGGGACGACACTCCTTGGTTGCCATGGTGCCTTGCACGAGCTGCACTGGACCACGAACGCCCACGTGAATGTTTTCCACAGCGTAATCGAACCGCTGTCAGCTTGTCTCCGCGCCGAAGTGCAGGTGCAAGGAGCTGTTCCCCTGGAAGACGACATATTCACGCCTTTCCATCGGCATGGTGAAGAGGGTATCGGGATTCATCATTCCACGCAACGCTCTGCTACTGCCCCAAAGTCCAGTGCGGATGGTCACGTGCCCATTTCAGTAGTAGTTTCCGATGTAGTGGTGTTAACATTGTAAGTAGGCTGTTTAGGTTTTTTTTTTTTTTGTAACGCCACCTCTGTATGAAAATCACTGGCTGTGCTGTGTGCAGTCTGTGACTGCTTTGCATTGTTGTAATACTCGCCAGTGTAGTGTTAGGCAGCTGGCTGTGAACAGCGCGTAGCGTTGCGCAGTTGGAGGTGAGCCGCCAGCAGTGGTGGATATGGGGAGAGAGATGGCGGAGTCTTGTAATTTGTTATGAACTGCTATATATATTATGACTATCAAGGTAAATACATTGTTTGTTCTCTATTAATATCTTTCATTTGCTAACTATCCCTATCAGTAGTTAGTGCCTTCCATAGTTTGAATCTTTTATTTAGCTGGCAGTAGTGGCGCTCGCTGTATTGCAGTAGCTTGAGTAGCGAAGATTTTTGTGAGGTAAGTGATTTGTGAAACGTATAGTTTAATGTTAGTCAGGGCCATTCTCTTGTAGAGATTATTTAAAGTCAGATTGCGTTGCGCTAAAAAATATTGTGCGTCAGTTCAAGCACAGTCGTGTAGTAATTGTTCAAAGGGGACGTTTAAACATTGACACACGCATGGGTCGCCGGCTGCGGAAGTTCATCGTTAGGAGTGTTCGGTGCACTGTGTGTTGAGACACACTTGTACTCTGCCCAGCATTAACGTCTGATGTTAGCTCCACAGTTTGCCACCTGTCCCGTTTCACCAGTCTGCCCAATCTACGACGTCGGATACCTGTAGTGAGGGATGGCAGCCCAACACCACGTGGCTTCACCTTGACATCGCCACGTGTTGAAGACACTCACCACAGCACTCCTCGAACACCTGACAAGACGTATAGTTCCAAAATGCTCGTACCGATCCTCCGGGCCACCACAACCTGCCCTGGGTCGTACTCAGTACGATCGCGCGCCCTCCCCATTCTACACATGGACAGGGCGCTCATTGACATTACATGCACCGTGCGTGCGACGCTGCTATCGCCGGGACGGGTTTACATTGATAGCAGGTCGGTCGTCATAATGTACTAGCTGATAAGCAACTGACAGAAGTACTGTTTGGCGATGGGTTAATACTTCAGGAAGTGCACAAACTGAGCTTCGTCGAAGACGAAACAGTACTTCGACCACGTACGGCATGTGTTGTCAGATCCATTGCTCCCGACAAGGTGAATCTCGCGGATGCGGTTATTCGTTCATACTGGCATATCACAATTCAAAAATTGGCTCTATAGTTATCGGTGGGTGGTTAAGTTGTACTGTCTCATCCTGCGCAGGATAGAAAAGTGAAAGGGCCTTGCAGGATATGACAAGTGAACTGTCCTTGTCCTGTGGACTTATTATTGAAGGCAAACGGCAGGTAGGAAATTCAGGTGAAACAACTCTCAGCTGTTCGCAGCTCGTGGTCGTGCGGTAGCGTTCTCGCTTCCCGCGCCGGGGTTCCCGGGTTCGATTCCCGGCGGGATCAGGGATTTTCTCTGCCTCGTGATGACTGGGTGTTGTGTGATGTCCTTAGATAAGTTAGGTTTAAGTAGTTCTAAATTCTAGGGGACTGATGATCATAGATGTTAAGTCCCATAGTGCTCAGAGCCATTTGAACCAATTCTCGGCTGGGGTGTGCAACAGCTTTAAAATAGGAACCCCTATAGTTCTTTTCATCAAATAGTGACTATCGATTTTAACGGCGTCAGTGCATAGCGACTTATACACCACCACGTCTACCCTGGGGCACTTATAAAGTTCTCCATGCGATAACATTGCCGCCAACATCATTCCGAGTCAATTCTCGTCTCTTGCCACTGAGAGACTACGACTATGTAACATACATCACTGTGGGGTTGGTTCAGGATACTAGAATCAGTAGGTATAGATTGCTAATAATTCGCATGCAAGATTTATTATCTTAAATGATTTGTTATTTGACACTCACAGTGCTTCACCATTATAAAATAATTGAGTCCCCACTAGCAGTAGTAATAACAATTTACTGGGCGAACAATCAGTTATTCTATGAGCTTTCAGCATTTTAGAAATATCGCACCAGACTTGATAAAGGGTTCTAAGCAACCAAGAATCATTCACTCGTACTTACGTGCAATAAAGTAAGTTGTGGAAAATTTCCAACCACCGATGAAAGCTTCAAGTTAGCTAGTAGTATCGTCTATAAAAATCAGAATCTATGGGAAACATATGTCGAAGCAATATTCAAGATACTTGTCACCAATGTAAACAACCAACCTCGGAAGTTCCTCACTCGAAAAGTATTATCGATCTTAATTTTGCGTATGCTCAGTTACTCCGTCTGAAGGAAATATTAAAAAATAGTAGCGAATTTACAGCAAAGGTGTGACTTCTTTGTAGTACTTCGGACGCATGTTCGAGCATGAACTTCACACAAGGCACGACTCGATATAAATTATCAGTATCAGTTCCGCGTCACACACATTCACTCTCCTGAATGTAATAGTAAACAATGATACAGGGTGCAGCACTGAAAGGAATGAACAAGGTATTGTTTCCGTTGAGCTGCTGGGGCACACGTTTTGGAACAGAATCTCACTTGTATCATAATTCGAAAATACTCGTATTATCAATTTCAATGCCCCGTTACGCACACTTTACTCTTCTAAACGGAATGATAACACTGAGTGTATATCTACTAGGAATGAGCAATGACATGTTTCCTTCGTACTTACTTGGGTCATGTGTGAGTCCGAACTCACACAAAGCATCACACGAAAACTCTTATAAATTTTAATTCCATGTTAAGTGTGTTTACTCTCCTCACGGTATAACATGACCACTGGGTGCGTGCTGTATTAAGACGATCCTGCTGCCTCTCTCAACTCCATCAAGAGATAGATATAATCCAAAAAAAATGTTGAAATTTGTGTGAAATCTTATGGGACTTAACTGCTAAGGTCATCAGTCCGTAAGCTTACACACTACTTAACCTAAATTATCCTAAGGACAAACACACACACCCATGCCCGAGGGAGGTCTCGAACCTCCGCCGGGACCAGCCGCACAGTCCATGACTGCAGCGCCCCAGACCGCTTGGATAATCCAATGATTGATAATTTCTGGAAGCAGATAATGACGGGTACTACATAGAACAAGTATTGTCAAGAAATCACAAACGGTACGGTCATCACGATTTACTATCGAGAGCACGACTTTAGCAAAGACTTTGAAATATGTATAATTAATTCAGATTTTGCATGCCACTATGCGAAGTCGATTATTTCACATTGAAACTCTCAAGCGAATTAACACGACGCGGATAGTCACATTATAAACGGAGTAGCAATTTCAACCGAAAAGAGCCGGCCCGCTCATTTAATATGGACAGCACTCGTCATGAAAGTGATTCATCTAACACGCAGTGGTGTGAACGGCTGCAGTAAAGACGTAAAAAGAGACGAGTAGAGAACAATATAGCGAGCAGAGAACAGTATGGCTTTGAGTGTCATTTAATTTTTAAACAGAAGGAAATAATAAAAGGTAAAACTCAGGCGATGCGCTTGACCGGATGGAAAGTATAATATGCTCTTCATCTTAGCTAACACAGTACTGTAATTAAAAACAAGAGCGATAAAAATACCTGATTTTAATTAGGGTAATTTTTCTGTGTGAGATACGTGCTGCGTAAAAGCACACTTCTGATTTCTCATGTACTGAAATATTGAAGCCACTGAAGGCATTACAGTCAATCGTCTGGTATCTCTGAACTCCTTCCATATCGGACACCGAGGAATATGAGTACTGCTACGTTGATAATGAGGCGATCAGCGAAAGAACCCAAGCCACGAAAACATCCACATTTCCTCGTCCTATTTTATGACGTGCGGTTCTGTATTTCGCCCACTTTCGGCAGTGACCTGTCAAAAAGCTTCTTCCCTTAGTACTAGTACGTTTGGCAGCTTCAGTGTCTTGTTATTTCTCGCAACAAATCCCTTAACTTGGCTCTTCATCATTTCTATTGTGTTCAGATTGCAGTGTTAAGGTGACAACTGTAAATATGCAGCATTTGTACAGGGTGCTCCACGCCGCGAAAATTATTGTTTTTCATCTTTCTGCGACACTTATCACTCTGGCTCATGTGATAATACACCTGTCCTACAGAGCAATGGGCATATTCAAGTAAAGAGCTGTTAATTTTTAATTTTTCTTCAAGAAATTTAACTGTGTAATGATTATTTTAACTTAAACAATTTTTAACAATCTTTTATAAAATATCGACAATTAAGAATGTATATTTGCAATGAAAAATCAGAATTTTGCGTGCGACATGTAATTAGAAACAAGAAGACATC
The DNA here is from genome assembly GCF_023898315.1 of Schistocerca nitens. Lineage (NCBI taxonomy): Eukaryota > Metazoa > Arthropoda > Insecta > Orthoptera > Acrididae > Schistocerca > Schistocerca nitens. The sequence goes on along the minus strand of NC_064615.1, from coordinate 695,533,850 downwards.
CCTTTTTCTTGAAAAATGATGGTTAATTATGAGTTAATTAAAATATATTTGAAGAATTTCATATTTCAATAATTTAGGTATTCAAACCGAACAAAAAAATTGTAGACCACAATGACTTAGATACCACCGTCAGCCGGTATGCACGATTCTCATTCTACAACGCAACCGATTATGCCACACATGTAACTAAAATACCCTTTCTTATTTTAGTCAAATAATGTTTCTCGAAAAAACGCAAAATTAATTTTCCTCGGTATCTTGTGAAAAACATTAAGAACAACTTGCTTCTCGCCAGTAACGGTGTCCAGCGCGCGTGTTTCACTGCGGGGAGGGAGCGGTGTCAATCATTTACACAGTACGCGTATACAGCGAGACGGTCGGAGCACAAGTAGCGTTTACAGAGACTTTGACTGTACACGATATTTTAAATAAAAGTTACGTAGCTAAAGTATGATTAAGAAAAACTTTGATGGCTGTTAATACATCAGAAGATCTTTACGTTTCATTATCAGTGACATAGTAATAAGATATCCAATACATAAGTTGGAAATCCTTCCAAGAGCAGAACAACACCATTCTACCAGAGCTAAGCTGCTGACCAGTCATCGTGTTTGTGTTTCTTTGCATCAGGTTTATTCTTATGACGAACGAAGTAACAGAATATATTGTGTATTGTGTGTTGAAACAAGGGACCTAGAAACGACGGAGAGACTTTAGCCCTCAGTGTTTCACAACCCCAAAACAGGCCACAGTAGTCCACTCGCCCCACCGCCGCCCCACAATGAACCCAGGGTTATTGTGCGATTCGGCCCCTAGTGGACATCCCCCCCCCCCTCCCTCCTCCCCGGGAACGTCTCATACCAGACGAGGGTAATCCCAAATGTTTGCGTGGTAAAGTAATTATGGTGTACGCTAAGTGAACACAGTGTTTGAGCATCAATCGCCGACATAGTGGAATAAAGGGAACCAGCCCGCATTCGCCGAGGTAGATGAAAAACCGCTTTAAAAACCATCCAATGCCTGGGCGGCACACCAGACCTCGACACTTATCCGCCGGGTGGATTCGTGCCGGGGACCGACACGCCTTCCAACTCGGGAAGCTGCGCGTTACACCGGGCGTCTTGCCGGGCAGGCTAAGTAACAGAGTACTCCCACCCAACGACAACAATCAGACTTTATTCAGAATACTGTCAGCTGTCAACGATTACTTTAAAATTCTACCTTCGCAAAGCCAGAAGTAGCTGCAATACAGTCATAGCGATTAAGCAGTTCGATAAATAATACTCTCAAAGTCTACTGATATAACCCAGTATCTCTCTAAATGTGACGATATAGGATCATCACTAAGGGAACGCTGAGCACTGAGAGTGAATCTACTACTGACAGCAATGAGCAAGAACATGTTTTCCTTGTATTAGTAGGCTTACATGTGTGAGCCAGAATATCACACAAAGCATCAGACAAACATATCAACATTCAGTCACATGCTTAATCATACTCGAAATTAAGCACCGCAGTCACTCCTGTCATCCTAATCCTGAAAGTGAATGGTTTGCTATTATTTTGACTAACTTAAAAGTAACTGACCACCTTTGCCACGTCATAGCAGCGCAAACCACGACGACTCTGCCTCAGTCTCGAAGGAAGAATAATCATGATTAACGCGCTTGTTCCATTCATCGGCCATCCGGGACCAGTGCACCCCTTCTTATCTTAGCAGCACTACTTTGACCAAAGCAACAGCTTCCCTGACTCAGCCAACCTCTCTGGACGTTCTCTACACTCCATAGCTTGGGACATCTGTTGAGCAGACGCCCATTGCCACCACCCACGATAAACAAGTTTTATTTGAAGTCATCATTCACACTGATTCTCATACGGAAGAGGGATACGGACTCTCCAGTTATAGTTAGAAATTGACATACGGCAATCCGTCAGAGGTTGTTTGGGGATTGGAAGGACTAGATGATGGAGACGTTGATGATCACTCCCAACAATAACACAATTTATTAAATTTCTCAGTTCTAAATACATAACAAGATAACAATTTTAACTGTACAGTAAGACCGCCTCAGTGGCACATCGGGAGACAGGATTCAAACCCCGTCGTCGCTCATTAGTCGTGACGTGCACAACATACAAGCATTGCACGCTTGTAAAACACAAATGCAAAGGTACCTTAAAACCAATGTAACAAGGGTAAATACATGGTGAGACGTGGTATTTACTGGTATTAAGGAAAACGTGACACTTTCTTTTCACACAACCTGTTTTTTTAACAATATATAATCTTGAATTTGTGTTCTTTACAAATTAACAAATTTGTAAAAAGAATAAGCTTTTAGAAATCAAAACAAGAACAACATGACAATAACTACTAGGGCCGACCTCCAGCCCGCCCGTTATCGGGTGAACAGCGGTGTTTACCCCCGCCCTGGACACAGTTTCTCTTAGCAATGCCCTCTTGCAACGCGTGAAATCATATAAGTAATACTGATGACAAAAGTGATTCAAGTACTCAAACAGATGGCGTAAGTTTTTTTTTTTTAATTTGGACGCTGTTTGTCGAAAGGTTCGGGGATAAGAGACCTAGCAATGCTTGAAGGTTAAACAAATTAGGAAACAATTATGACAGTGATAAGGCTTGCTTCAAAGCTAGCAACCTTTCCATTTCAACCAGCAACCAAGGTGCGACTGGATCCCAACCCGACCCTTTTTACAATCTTATTCTGAGTAAAGCCCTGGTGACACTTGGCTGTTAATATGTTAAAAGTTAAATTACCCCTCAGTTACGAGGGCCGCTGTGAAGACACGTTTTAAAACATTACGTATGAGCACTAACCACAAGAGAACTCACTCGGCGGAACCACAAGATCCAATTAGAAGTACACCAATAACGACATGGTCTCTCAAAGACAGGAACGAACAGTTTAGTACAATAGGTGGTTCAGATTATCTCAAATGCAATTACAATCAAGGAATCGAACCGGTTAACATCTAAATCCTACAACAAGACCGCTGTTTGTTTAATGCCAAGCTGTGCCTTGGTACAGTGTTCCGCCTGTATTTTCGACCAGGAGCTGATTCACTAAAACATTAATGATCGGGTATAAACTAGAAAGGAAGGGAAATATAATATCTGAACAAATTTTCAAACAACAGCTAGTATGTAGTACAATGCTACGGCCTATATTTACAACCAAAGAGCAGACCGAGTAAAACTCTGAGGGTCGAGTACAAACGATCAAATAATTAGGAGGTCGGGCAGACAATGACACCAATCAGCACGACGATTAGAGAATGTCACTCCCCTTTTCAGCAAGCAGTTCCATGGATCCACGGCGCATCGCGGAGGTTACTCAGTGGTGCCGATGACAGCCAGGTAGAAGGGGGCAGCCAGGCCACGAGCGGTCGTCCGACACGAATGTTGCCAATCAACCGACGGTATGTCGGCCTGCTGCTAGTAGTCGACGCTGACCCAGATGCAGTACTACGGTATCTTTACTCTTCGCAGGCCCTCCTTGCGTAGCTCGTGGCTTCGGCAGTTCGGACCTCGTGACCGCTTCTTGTCGCGATGCTACATCAGTCCCCAGACTTGGTGCCTCCTCTCTCGGGCCAGCGAACTGCTATAGATATCGGAAAGCAAAGAGCTTCTGAGGACACAACCCACAGATGTCTACTCTTCCCCATAGTTATTGGCAACGGGGCCTCAAGAGGGATAGTCGGTATTACCCTTGAGCTAGGTGGCCTCAGACAGGACAATTAATTTAACAGCACCACGGTTCACAGGAGTTGTAGTAGTAAACAATATGAAAGTGTAAATGATTTGTCTGAAAACTGAATAGTACCCCTTAGAAAAACTCTGTATTGAGATCATGACCTCCCTTAAAGTAATACTGAACAGTAGAATTCAAACAACATGCGGATGCCAAGTTTTCATTGTAATTCCTCATCCTTAGAGTTGAATGAATTATCAATAAGGATTAGTAACTTCCGGGACAGTTTTCATCTGAACAACAATTTCTTAGTGCCGTCACAATTTGCTGAACAAGCAGGGGAACGTAACTGAGGAACAAATTATTGCCGGCCGGTGTGGACGTGCGGTTCTAGGCGCTTCAGTCTGGAACCGCGTGACCGCTACTGTCGCAGGTTGGAATCCTGCCTCGGGCATGGATGTGTGTGATCTCCTTAGGTTAGTTAGGTTTAAGTAGTTCTAAGTTCTAGGGGACTGATGACCACAGATGTTAAGTCCCATAGTGCTCAGAGCCATTTGAAACATTTGAACAAATTATTGTTGGCACAGTAATGTTAGATAAGAAAGTCCAATAAATATTTGCCATTTAACAATAACACAATTTAAATATCCCTCACAAACAATTGTTGAACACTGAACACAAGAAGAAACTCATTAACAAACGTGCACCATCCGTGACTGAGAGATACTATAAATCATAACAGTGAATCTTTGAATCCTTTGCAATCAAAAATGACTTACTAAATTGTTAAGGCTTTAGTGGCCACTTGTTAACAAACTGCCTGTTGTCTTCTGTCTCGGATTGTTCAGTCGACGCTCCAAGTTTTTCTCAAGTGTCGCCAGCACGAGTGGCTGGAGTTGTCAACACTTCACCCTCCATTGCCGATGGTGGACTCCTCAATGCCGGTTTAGTCAAACAACATTGAGCCGCAGCGTAACATGGCGGACACAAGGGTGCGATTCTGAAAAATTGCTGGTCTTATAACAAGCCCGCCAAAACTAGATGCCAAAATATAGTTACTTCATTCCAGTTCACGCAAAACTGCCGAGTGGCCGTGATTTCAGTCAGTTCAAAAACACTCTCACCCGTTGCAGTCTTTGTGAGGGCCCTGCCGGTATAACAGACTGGCACATGCGTGGTGGCCGTGGCCTCACAAGCGACCGTACCCTGTTGCGAGAGCTGCAGCCCACAGAACCTCCTGTACGCCCCTCTGCTGACCGGGTACTGCTGATCTGATGTACTCCGGGCGTCGGGGTAATAGTCACACCCCCAACTGACGCTGCCTCGGGTGCTAAAGGCGGATTGCTTGTAAGGTCGGCACACTCCTCTTCAAGCGAGCATATCCTACCCTAGACTGACACTCCTGATTCCCGTCACGGCATGAGCGCCCAGCTAGCGGCGAACGCTCTCTGGAGCTCTCAAGAGCGTGACGAGAGCTGTGATCCTCACGGCACGGCTCAGATTTAAAGAACATCTTTACTTCCTAAAGGCTACCAACAATCCCAAAAGAGTAGCGAGTGGCCAGAAAACAACGCAATAGAGAGAGAATTTAATGAAAGGGATCTGGCAGAGACCTTTCAGTGTTGCCAACCTTGTAAGATGAAACTGCCCCTATTCCGTGTAATGGTGCGTTAACTGCGAGCACTGCAGGTCTTTGTGGATCGAAATGTATGACGCAGGGAGACTAAGGAATGCCTGTCCAATTTATGAAAAGGTTCATTCTCCAGTCCATTTGAAACAGCCAATTTTAGCCCAGAGATGATGCAAAGGAGCAGCTATTAGCGCAGCGTTCGGAATGAAATCGATGTAGTATGCCAGTTCGCCAAGAACAGCTTGAAGTTCTCGCGCATTTGTAGGAGAAGGTAATCTCCGTAGGGCCTCAAAATGCACAATAGTGGGATCTCCTCCGTGGGCGTCAGGAATATGCCCGGAATGTTCAGTTTCAGCACTGAAGAATGAACATCCTGTAAATTACACTTGAGTTCTGTGTCAGTTAAAACTTGAAAACGAGACTCCAAATTTTTGAGATGTTATTTCGGTATTTCAATGGATTTAATTATGTCATCTAAACAATTTGAACCGGATGAAATTTTCAACGTCACTTGTTCGAGGATGAGTCGACATAACGAAGGAAAAGAGGTGTTTCCGGAGGGAAAGTGCTGTTATTGGTACAAGTTGACGTGTGTGTTAACCACCATAAATTATTTTGTTTCCTCATCTAGGGGAAGTTGAACCGGATGAAACTTTCAACATCATTTGTTCAAGGAAGAGTTGAAACAACGCAGGAACATAGGTGCTTCCGGAGGGAAGGTACTGATATTGGTACAAGTTTTTGTGAGAAAATATTGTGAGAGCTGCACAATATTTCAACGAGAGAGCTGCTCGTCATCTTCAGTAAAGACGTGAAGATGGCAGCAGGTGTCTTGTTGTGTTGTTGTGCAGCTCTCACATTATCCGACGAAATACCCGTGAACCATTGAATAATTTGGGAAAGTCTCGAACAGCACATGTAGAATGTTAATAACGATTGATTTATTTAAAAATCTTTAAGAAATTTCATATTATTTATCATCATGAACGCGTACGTTAATGTCTTGGTATGTCATCGTATTCAGGTTTGCGCTTGTCGAATATCCGGAGGTCGATAAAATTGAAATAAGCGTTCATGGTATTATCTATTTATTTCACGAAAATCTTATTCAATAAATTGTATGTGGCGCCGAAAATATCACATATCCTATTATGTGCCAAATGTGGAACAACAGTTCTTCTTTCCCATCGATTAAGTGCCGTTCCAATGCGAATGTTGGCGAGGTCGTAGTGATGGGTATCAGCTTCTCACACTCAATGTTACTTAATCCTTCATTTTCGCAGCCTGAACCGGGTACTGTAGTTCGTGATGTACGTAACACGAACGCTGTATTCGCACAATACGGCAGACATATAATCCAAAGCCAGGTTATCGGTAGTCGCTATTTGCAAAAATCAGTATTTGCAAAAACGACAGCTGAGTAATCATATGTAGCCTAAATCTATTGCATTAGATTTGGTTTAAAGTTTATAAAAATCTTTGATCTCTTAAAACCTCCAACTCACAATCTTGGAGAAACAATAGGTAAAAACTCCATACCAACGTAGCTCCCAAGGAACACTCTTTACTCTGAGAGGGATTTGTTTAGCGGTAATTTTAGCGCTTCACTGGATACAAGCAACTCCTCGGAGAAAGCGGCTAGCGAGAAATTAAATGTTCTGTGAGGATCGCAGATAAGACGGAATTAAGCAGAGAACATTTAGCGGCTTTGAGACCGACGTCTGAAGTGCTTAAGAAAGCTCAGTGGCCTTAATTAAACATAAACAGATAGCATCATGTTTATAAGACCATTTAAACAACAACTCTGGCGGCTTATCTACAAAACGCATCTAACTACGACATTCAAGCTCCATAAGCTGCTTGTAGCTCTGAACTCAGCCTCAGATAACATCAGATCCACAAGAACGTAAAATTTGGAATTGTCTGAAACAATATTTATAGAAATGTGCATACACCCTTTCCATGACTGAATGACACGTCCGATTTGAAGTAATGCAGGAATGTTGGTGTTAAATGGTACACGGAATCAAGAAAGCAAATTGAAGTTCTGTAAGCAGGCGTAAAAGTGGCGACTATAGCAGTAAATGGGCAGTATTCTTCCAAACTATCCTACTATACTGTGATGCCACATACAACTGATGTGGGGATGGACTGTTTGTTCGACGTAAAGGTTATCGGACTGACAACGTGCACTTTTCTCTGTGAAATTCTTTTTTGTAACTGGAGTTATTTCTGATGCTTACCTTGACATGGAGTATTGACATCAGTCCGTTTTGGTGTAATATGTGAGGAATTTCTTGCTGAGTATTCACCCTGGAGTGTGACATTTTAACACATCACTCGATTTCCTCTGTACTGTTTGTGATCTGTTGCTCGTCTCTATGATTTTATGAATTTGATTTTCGTATAGTTTTTTCCTGTTCTCCATTGTTTTTCTTTTCACTATAGACTAGTTATCCGGTGCTTAACTACAACGATCCACATTCGACGCCATCAAACTGACTACTATCGTAACGCACTTTTTTTCAGTACACATAATTGACTTGAAACCGAAAAAAAATCTTCATTTAGGCCACAAATTCTCTTCTCATTATACGGCTTAATTCTTTTACTTTTTGTGACATTTTCTCTGGCATGATCGGCCTGTTCCCATTAATTGAAGCTAAAGGTCTGATGATATTAAGTTCTTTTTGTAGATTGTCTGCATCTAGTAGAAATTTATGGTTTGCAGCAGTGATGTGAACATTATTATCTACTGATAAACGGAAACGCAATCGGACTAAAGTTTTTTTCCTGTTACCGGGTAGTACGGCGAGTTACGAAATAATGATAACATCTTAATGTATTTTGTCGTCTGTTTTGCCATAACGCAGTGAACCAAAAGTACGACATTAAAGGCACTCTCATTCACGGCGAGGGCTGTTCAGATTTTTTAAAGCCTGAGGCAGGCTTCATCGATGTAGCTATTAATTTCTTCAGATTAAGGTCAGTATGCTGGCTTCAGTAGGGCGCCGGCAGAATTTTTTTCCCTTCCTACACCATTTGGCTAATACACTGCATCTAATTCCATCGTCATTACCGACACATTAAGTTTCTCTATTTTCAAAAAAGTTCTAGAAAAAGTGAATTATCATTATCTACGAAGATTTTACCAGTGGAACGATATGTCAGCACAGAAATAAACTGAGAATGTAGGTTCTTTTGCAGTGGAAACAGTAGCTGCGATAGATACAGCTCAAACCGTTATCAATGTTGCGATCACAAACAACTACAGATATCGATAATAATGACAGAGAATCTAAAATGAGGTCCAAAACTTTCCTTCTTACGTACTTGATAGGTGTTCTAGGACACCTGTTTTTCACACGGACATCAGAACTGTAATCCAAACGACGTCACATGACCTGAAGCCTATCTTGACTACGGACAGGAACGCATTATAAATGCTGATTTTGAGTTCTGGAATTCTTTTAGGTAAAGGAGTACATGCAGAAGGGCTTTCACATAACATGTAAAATGAAATCGATGTAGATGACATTGTCATACGCAGTACGAACGATACAACAGTTAGGAAAATGTCCATTTAAAAATGTGTTGTGCTGACCTCCACACGAAAATGACAGTTGTGCACTACGATGACAAAAAGAGAACTGTTAAATTCTAGTGTGCAGAATGCCATCTTATGGGATCTCTGATTTTCACTTATGACACGAAACTTATCATTTATGAACCACAGCGCTCTTCTGTTTCCAGTCCACTGCACTTGCTCAGAATGGAAATTTCGAGTTTTCTTTTACATTATTTGTAATTGTTTTCGACGTATTCCTATGCATTAGGTACTAAAGCTGTTTTCAATCATTATATTCACTCTGTGTTTTTCTGAACGTTGTCGAAAGGTGGCGCAGATGCTCCGTCTGAGGTAAATAACATTATTGGCTGTCACTATTAATACTGTGTTAGGTTCCGAACATCTAACAGCGCTCTCTGTTGTAATGGATACTGATGGTTGATCTCGTGAAAGGTAGCAGCTGTGTTCCATTTCCCAATAGTTGCTAAACTAAATCATTAACTTTGAATGAAAATCTCAAGTGATCTGGCGCCTCAAGGTGTTTGATAAATGATATCACTAGGCGCAGTAATTTTTGCATAATTTGTTTTTCAGCTCTCTGTTACTTTTGCATTACCTGGTGGTTTTTAATTATACTACAAGTATCTGTTGCTTCTGCACAGGGTTTGTACACAAAAGTGCTGAGACGGGTACAAATGTGAGTTGTACAGATTCTGCGCATTTAAGGAAGCCATCACATGAGAAGGAATGGATTATGCTCTCGTTTATTTTCCATATGAATTTGCAGCATCAGTAAAAACGATGATTTTTGTAAAAGTAAAGAACTTTTTAATCAAAATATGCGGTCTGTTAACATCATAGCTCTTTCTACAATATCTTTTCATTTCTACGAGCCGAAAATACTTACTTTTATCAAGCGCTTTGTTTTGGCTCAGGTGAAAATGTCGAAGCTTAGGATTCCGTCAACACTGAATCACTAGAGACGAAGTGCTGTCTGAACATTACAGGGATGAGATGGAAAGAGCTCACGTACTACTCAGAGAAAATATTTCGGGTTGCCTTTGATGCCCTTTTGAGAAAGAAAGGAAAATTTAAATCTGAAGATCACTCATTCAAAAACGATTTCTTAGTCACTACACAACTTTTCTGAGCCCGCGTACACGCATTATAACAACCGTATTTATGCTAAATTTTGTCTTTTTTCACATTTATTACTTAAAATGTTATTTTTCAGACTATGTTATTTACGCGAGGAAGTGATCTGCTTTTGACTTCACGTTAGATTTTTTACATAAAGGATTCCGGCCCCCACTTCTGCTCTAAGCGAATGTCTAGTGCTCCACCCTGCTAGTTGATTCCCGTTGTTGCGTAACGGTAAAACTGATAACTGTTTATTACACCAGTAATACCAAGAAATATACGGGTTTAAAGGTTTTGTTGCATTTATTACAGTCAGCTTAAAACTTTACGTAATACATCAAATGCAAGAGCAGCCCTCCACGTTAGCCGAGAGTGCTACTGCGATGCTTCCTGCACTCGGGTAGGAGCGCCTGCCCTGGATCGAATCCGCCCTGCGCATTAACGACGAGGGCCGGTAAGCCAGCCAGCCTGGATGTGGTTTTTAGGCGGTCTTCCAAATCCTGCTAGGTGAATCCTGGGCTGGTTCCCATGTCCTGCCTCAGTTACACGACTTGCAGACATTTGAAAATGTTCACACTATTTCATGGCTTACACTAGACGCAGACAGCTGGGGTACACTACTTCCGTCCCACAGGGCCATTCCCGCATTGAAGTGGGACAAAGTCCTAGACAATGATGATGACATCAAATGCAAGAGCAACTGAAATCGTTCCGTTTGTGCAAAGGAAAGTGTATGCAAAGAACAAGAGCGAATGAAGAACGTGTAGAACGAGTGAGCATCTATCATGTGAATTAATAATTTCAGTGAAGTCTGTGACGAGAATTTTAAGGAGACGCTCAAACTACGTAGTTATGGTTTGCCATTGTTGCAGGTTCTAAAGCCTACAGGCTATGGTTAACGTGCCAACTTTGCTAACGAAACGTTGCTTCATACGATGCAGACTATCTGGATCGTGTCGTCTTCAGTGACTCAACATTTCACCTAAGTGGGAATGTGAACACACACAATGTGCGCATGTGATGGTCAACAAATCCCCACGATATGATAAGAGGTGCAACTAGTCACCTAAATTGAATTTTTTGGTGCTACAGCCCGGGCGAAAGTTTAAGAACATTTCTTTTTCAGTGAATCATCAGTAACTGGTGAATCTTAGATTGATGCGCTAGAATTAGGGCTCTTTTCTCGACTAGAAGAAGCTGAAAAACATAACTTTATTTGCCAGCAAGATGGTGCGCCGCCTCACTGGCAAAACTCAGTACACGATTGGTTAAACGACGTTGTACACTACCGCTGAATTGGCCGCAAGAGGCCAGATGACAGAGTTTGTCTTCCATGACCTCCACATTCACACACGATCTGACGCCATATGTATGTACTCCCGCTACCAGCTGATCTATCCGACTTAACAAACATCGTTGTTGCAACAATTACTCCAGGTACAGCGATCAAAATTTGGCGAGAACTCGCCTGTTGACTCGATGTGTGCCGGGTGGTGCTTAGATTGAACACTTGTAAGAAAGAAAAATGGTTCAAACAGCTCTGAGCACTATGGGACTTACCATCTGTGGTCATCAGTCCCCTAGAACTTAGAACTACTTAAACGTAACCAACCTAATGACACATCACACATCGATGCCCCAGGCGGGATTCGAACCTGTGACCGTAGCGGTCACGCGGTTCCAGACCGAAGCGCCTAGAACCGCTCGTCCAAAGCGGCCGGCTTGTAAGAAAGACTAAGTACCTTTTTCACTTGATGTGTCATTTATGTTAAAGCTGAATGGAGTAAGTGCTACAATTCATTAAAACCCGTAGGCGTATACTCCTTTTGAAACACGCTGTATAATAGAACAAACCACAAAAGCTCTTTAACACAAAAACGAAAATCCCACGTACAGTCAAACTTGCTACGAGGTACTTGCACGTAGCTTTCATTTCGATACACCATTTCACTGCCAGTGGGCAGACTCCACAGTTATTTACCAAAGAAATTCATCTCAACACGCAATTACTGTCAAACGCTTTTAACCTTAGAATTTCCACGCATTGTTTCGCTCTGTGTAGCGAAACAATTTTGTGAACCCAAACTTCCGTCGATGGATCGGAAATGATTTCAGAGACCTCACCAGAGAAAATAAAGGGCCGCGAGCTACGGTCAGGGTTCGTTTACTCTGCGGAAATTAAACGGCAGAAAGGCGGAAAGTGACGGGAGGGGACGGAGCGATGCAAATATCGCAACTTTTGTTTTGCGACAGCCTACTGGAAAAATTCCAAGGGTCACCTGCATTGCGCTTTTTCCTTTTCATTCTCTTGATACAGTATTTCTGTTTGCACTCAGCAACTGGTTGGCTCCTTCTCTGCTGTACTGCGTGCTTTTGATTTAACTTCTGAAATTATCAACAGCTTGCTTTGTTTCTCACAGAATTTTTGCTTCACCTGTCAACACCTGAATCAGCTAATATTTACAATACTGTCTGTAAAAAAAAATAAAAAAGCTACGATATCAACTAAGTAAATAGACAGCAGTGTGGTGTATATTTTAAAGTACCTGATTTTTTTTTCTTTTTTTAATTCAAGACTGCATCTGGCGTAAACCCCTTGTACGGTATGAACATGTGAGCCAGTAATATTTTTTTAAGTCTATTTCAGGTTATCAGAACTTTGGAAATAGCTCTTGCAGGGTCTTGCATATTGGTTATTGAGAAATTATAGCGGTCTCGTAACTCCTCCACAAAACAACTCCTCCAGAAAACAAACTCCTCCACAAAACAAGTCAAAAAGCACGAACTGTTCGAGGGACAGCATGACGTGATTCAGGGAATCCAAAAACCGAAACAAAATGTTTGCATGAAGATGTCACCAACGCTTCTTCCTATTATGAATCCGAAACTTTATACACTGAGCCACCTTACTCATTACCCACGTCAAGTGGTACACTTTTTCTTTTAGTTCCTCGAATTTCTACTCTCATTAATACTCGATACAGATCTCTGTAGGACAAGCAGTCGTCGGCGCTTGAAAGGGAGACTCTACTTAGCTGCTTTTTCCTTTAGATGAGCTACACCACCCTAAATCCCGAACCGAACAAAATCTTTGGCTATATGTTAAAAAATGACGGAATTCCTCCAGCTGTATTAAGGTGTTGGTTTTATTGGCAAAGGCCCATACTTGTTGACAGCAACCGTATGTGTCTAACACTACTAGTCAGTGGTGAGATAGGCGTGTTCCATGCGGAAGGCAGGAAGTAACATTACGCATATGAGTTACTATCTGCCTTCCGCACGTAACACGCCTATCTCACTACTGACTACTAGTGTTAGACACATACGGTTGCTGTCAACAAGTATGGGCCTGAAGATGATGTTGTAACAACATCTAAACTAGTTGCCAATAAAATCAACACCTTAATACAGCTGGAGGAATTTCGTCATTTTTTAACATATATTATACTAGCTGACGTCCCAAGTCGTCCTTTTCAATTATGGATATACAAAGAGGAAATCTTTGGCTGTCTTCATCACTATGACGATAATGTGGTCGCTTCGTAATCAGGAGCAGGAAAGACAATGCCTGGTAAGTGAATTGTGTGAAATTCATTTTAAGATTTGCTTCTGATGACCCACAATGAAGCAACCATTTTCTACCTTTTTAAATAATCTTCACTTAAAAATGGCTTAACTACCTTTCAAGTGTTACTAAGTGAGTAGGACTAAAAAAATATTTTCATTAATGTTAAGATATCCTCTAAACTGATTTCCCCACACCATCTTGATGAAAGAGTCGTTGATATGATCTGTGGGGTACGGGACAAACTAACCAAGTGACTCAGTGACTAAATACATGGTTACTCAGCAAACCGTTATACAACGTAGGGTGGAGGGTTCTGCACACCGCAATTTTCAGCACTATTTCATTCGTATACTGAGTGAGACAAATATTTTACGCCGTTCGTTCTTTTCTTCTGCTCATGATCTTCGCGCTAGACTTAAGCTGATTTCAGAAGAACTTTTACATAGTGTTACTCGAATACAGATTTTTCTTAATTTAGCCGACTGAATTCACGATAACAACGGCCTCTACCTCTAAAGATTGTCAGTTATGTTACCTAAAGGTCGATATTACACTTTCGTATGGGCAATATCGAACTTCACTATCTTGCAGTACATCTCTGAATTCATTGGTTGCCTGTAGTCATGACAATTTGATAACCGTTTCAAATGATTCACCATAGCACTGGCGACTTGTATGCAGTTTGCTTTACAGAGGGATTGCAGTGTCCCTGGACGCTTCCACAAATCTGCCTTCTACTTGCCATCCGTAGAACTGATTATACTTGTTCGTCTCATTCGCGTGGAACTGTTGCCCCAGAATATTTAAATTTGGTTACGGTGTTCGGAAGTTTAGCACTAAATTCTAATCGGATACCACTGCGGTTATTTCCCGTTGTATAATATTTCTTATATTTTTCTACGTATAAAGAGTATTGCCATTGATTACACTGAGTCAAATATGAGCTTCCATTTTACGATTGCCGGCCGTCAAATATGAGCTTCCATTTTACGACTGCCGGCCGGTGTGGACGAGCGGTTCTAGGACCTTCAGTCTGGAACCGTTCGACCGCTACGGTCGCAGGTTCGAATCCTGCCTCGGGCATGGATGTGTGTGATGACCTTAGGTTAGTTAGGTTTACGTAGTTCTAAGTTCTAGGGTACTGATGACCTCAGATGTTAAGTCACATAGTGCTCAGAGCCATTTGAACCATTTTACTATTATCCAACAACGATACTTAACTGTAAACAACGACATAGTCAACAAACAATCTCAAGGCGCTGGTGATTTTATCTGCTAAGTCGTTTATGTATGTTGAGAACATCATCAGCTCAGCTATGATTCTTTGGAGAAGACTAGACGTTACTTTCGTTTCTGTTATACATTCATCATTTAATATTATGTATTGGGTTCTATTAGTTAAAAAGAGGGTCCAGTTGCGTATGGTAGTTTTGTTGTGAGTTGAATCGTAGAAAGTCGGAATATACCTCTTCATCCCCGTCTACAGACTGTGAGATGCCGTGTATGAAGTGCACTGCTTTTGCATGAGTTCACACTGCTTCTTTGAGGGAAGCTAATTTCTTTCACGAATTTAACAATATTCGACCATAAACTATTCGATTCCGTAAGAGAGGGAAGTTAATATAGCGGTATATAATTCTGCGCATCAAATCTTTTATCTATTTTATGGAAAGGAGTGGCCTGCTCTCTTTTCTATTCAAGAGTAACTATGTATTCTCTGGTTAATTTAAAGCTTCACTATATTTTGACATAATATTTTTTCCTCAAACGTTATCGAATATGGTACCATATTGCTGAAGAGTAAACAGATGGACGTCTTCCTCTGATCAGTAAACAAGGCGTAGTGACGTAGTTGGTGTTCCAGAAATTGCACTACGTGCACTAGTCACTCGCTGGGTCCTGCAAGAAGTAAGACTGCGCGACGGTATTTCGAGGTACGGAAGCAGGTAGCCTGTCACCGGCGTGCATAGGCATAATTTCGGGAATTCGCATCATGCCTCGGCTTACGCACCATTGAGAGATTGCAGGTCCGTTCCTGCAGCGTACGCAGTATTGCACGGAAGTGGGCCTGTTCTCAGACGGCCATACCCGTTCGTGGTAAACACATCGTGTGTGCTCAGACCATCCATCTGAGTGCATGGAGGTTACGAAAAGAGCAAATTTTGCAGATGAGGTGTGTAAATCAATTCACATATCTGGCATTTTACGTACACAGAGGGGCCACCATTCGAAAACGGCAGTAGACTGCCATGGACCTCTTCCGCTCCCAAAGTCGTAACTGCCGTTTAGAACTTTAAGTTAAGAATTTCTGCAAACAAATTACCGTTCAAAATTGTTATTCCATCTGTTTTAAATTCTAAAACGGTTGTTACATTGCTAGGTGTACAACATCTAGTCAGCCACATTTAGATGCAGTATAACCATCCTTTTTAAGGAGATCCAGGAGTGAATGTAGTTTTAGAAAAAGATTTTTCATGTGCTCCTTAATGCATTAAATAGTCTCAGTTCTCATATCTTCGACAAGTACTCCAACTTCTCATAGCAAATACTAATATACTACATGATGCAGATGCATACACGCTCTTCCATATCCTGTGTTTAAAACAATATGTAAATCTTATTCGGATATTTGAAATAGTTTCTTCTTTTTCCATTTGCAGTCTGTATTATTCCTTTATCGCATCTGCCTTCGGTACATATACCACTTTTTCATTTCTTCACTTCAATGCCCTCCACTTCCTATTTTCCATTTTGTATACACAGAACATCAACCGTGTTTAGGGGCTTGTTACCACAGGAGATAAATTGCGAAACACAGTTAAACATCACAGTAAGCTGTTCCGTAAGTTATTCGTTAAGTGATGCTATGTGGAAGTGACTAGTGCAAAGTACACTGGAGCACTCTGTACATGCTGTTAGTTGGTCTTTGCATAGGGTCAAATACCAAATACACGACCCATTCTGTTGATAAAGTAGAGGCCAAGGACCGATGACTTCGGCAGTTTGGTCCCATAGGAACGTAACGTATCAGACCCCTTTTTGCCCAGTGTAGTGCAGCAACTCGACGTAGCATGGACTCAACAAGTCGTTGAAAGTCTCCTGCAGGAATTTTTGAGCCATTCTGCCTCTATAGCCGTGAGAAACTGTAGTCGGTGCAGGATTTTGTGAACCAACTGACCTCTTGGTTATGTCGCATAAACGTTCGATGGGGTTCATGTCGGGCGACCTGAGTGACCAAATCATTCGCTCGAACTGTCCACACTGTTCTTCAAAACTAATCTTGAACAAATGTGGACCGATAAGGTGGTGCATTGTCATCCATAAATTTCCACCGTTGTTTGAGATCAGTGTCCATGAATGGCCGAAAATGGTCTGCAACTAGCCAAAGATAACCATTTCAGTTCCTTCCACATAAACAGAGCCCGCACCATTATGGAGGCATCACCAGCTTGCACAGTGCCTTGTTGACAACTTGGGTCCATGGCTTCGTACGGTCTGCTCCACACCCGAACCCTACCGCTAGCTGCTACCATCTGAAACTGGGACTCCTCTGACCAGGCCACGGTTTTCCAGTCGTCTGGGCTCCAACCGATGTGGCCACGAGCCCAGGACAAGCAGTGCTGATAGCAAAGGAACTCGCGTCAGTCGTCTGCTGCCACAGCCTACTATCGCCAGATTTCACCGCACTGTCCTAACGGATACATTCGCCGTGCATCCTACATTGATTTTGGCTGTTGTTTCAGACAGTGTTACTTGCCTACTAGCACTGATAATTCTGCGCAAACTCCGCTGCTCTCTGTTGTTAAGCGAAGGCCTTTAGCCACTGCATTGTCCTAGGTGAGAGATAATGGCCGAAATATGTTACTTTCGGCACACACTTGACACTGTGCGTCTCAGAATATTGAATTCCCAAACGATTTGCGAAATGGAATGTCCGATGCGTCTGGATGCAAAGCCTGCTAATTCCCGTCTTGCGGCCATAATCGCTTCGGAAATCTTTTCACATGAATCACCTGAGTGCAAGTAACACCATCGACAATGCACTGCTCTTTTATAGCTTGTGTAGGCGATACTACCGCCATCCGCATACGTGCATATCGTCATTCCATAATTTTTGTCACCTCGGTGTAACTAAACTGACAGTGTTCCGAGTATTTCAGTTCGGGCTGTATGCATTGCAGGACGCTGAAACATTTTTGGTATGTTCATTGATAACTGCACTCGCAAATTAGGCAGAAACAAATATTCCACTTTATGCGACCAGGTGAAAATACTGCGCTGGAAGCGGTCAGAATGTGGTGTGGGTGCGGGAAAATGAAATAGCGATCAAACACATTACAACGGTAGTTCTGGCACGTTTATTAGGTTATGGTCACAAGTGACCAAAAGTGTTCAGTATTGTCTTCTGTTTCAGAAACGTGCTGTGTTCATAACACGGCATGGTCGACAATTGCTTACAGCCTATCCAGTGTAACCAGGTTGACACGGCATCGCATGTTACCCTTCAAATGACGAAAAGTGTAGGTGCATCCCCCCACGGATTTGGGTCCTCTTGAAACTGGCAAGATATGATGCCGCCATTATTAGAGGTTTCTCTAAGAAAATCTTTCGCTTGGTAAGAGACATGTGTTGTCACCTAATCTTGCACGCAAATAGTGGTGTAGATACAAGTGTGCTCTTGCAAAGATGAAACCACGTGTTGCACAAGGACGGTTTTATGACGCGCGGAAGGAGCTGTTCATCTAACAGCCCCACGAGAAGTCACTTCCTCGAAGAAAAACGGATCGAGAACGAAGAGGGTTGTGAAACCACACCACACAATCTGAGTGCAGTGGATGTTCTTGCAAAATATGTGGTGAGTACGATAGTTCCGTGCATTCACAGCACCTTGCAAAGAAAAATGTGAAATGTGCCTCGTTCGTCCAGAGGATATTCCCTAGCCACATGTCATCCATTTCCATGCGTGCCAAATAGCGAAATGTAAAGTCACGGCATTATAGCTTATTTTGGGGCTTCATTTGCTGCTCTTTCTCTCTTGTAGGGAGACAAGCGTAAAATACGCCCCGAAATATTTTGAACTGTTGACCAGAGGAGAGGTAATTCCAGTAAGACAGTTCAAATTCTGGTTGCAGAATGTAGGCACGTGCTGCACGGCTGGATATAGCTACAGCAACTTCGGTGTCAGCTGCCACTGTAATGGGCTGTCTCCATCTCCCTGCTTCACCGGTTGGTTCACCTGTTTCTTCACATTTATTGAACGTATTTTTTCATATTACTCTTGCGGAATAAAGTCTGTCAAGATGGCTAGCAATTGGTTTTATTACTATGATCTGTTCCGACAGACTGACGCTGTCATCATTGGATCTTGTAACATTATTAGATGTATACTTGAAAAAAAGAGACAGCATTGGTCGTATATTTTTTACTATTGCAAAATCGATTTTCTGTCACTGAGTGACCATCTTCAGTGCTATATTGTATAACTTAAATTGGGATGCACTGTTGTCACTAAGCTTACGGCGATCACATAGACTCTATGTGATCGCCGTAAGCTTAGTGACAACAGTGCATCCCAATTTAAGTTATACAATATAGCACTGAAGATGGTCACTCAGTGACAGAAAATCGATTTTGCAATAGTAAAAAATATACGACCAATGCTGTCTCTTTTTTTCAAGTAAACCTGTTATCTGGTCGTGGTGCACAGGACAACATGGAGTCGCCAATCAATTATTAGATGTACACACACCGAAAAACGTTTTCCATCACCTCCGTACCGAGAGTTCCGTAACCTGTACAGAAAATTGGAATAGAGAACAACATAAACATCATTTCCGCCCTTTTTATTGCTCATGAAAACCACACAATGCATGTTGTACCACCATACAGCGAGACCTTCAGTGGTGGTGGTCCAGCTTGCTGTACACACCGGTACCTCTAACACCCAGTAGCCCGTCCTCTTGCATTGATGCATGCCTGTATTCATCGTTGCATACTATCCACAAGTTCATCAAGGCACTGTGGGTCCAGATTTTCCCACCCCTCAACGGCGATTCGGCGTAGATCCATCAGAGTGTTTGGTGAGTCACGTCGTCCATAAACAGCCATTTTCAGTCTCTCCCAGGCATGTTCGATAGGGTTCATGTATGGAGAACGTGCTGGCCACTCTAGTCCAGCGATGTCGCTATCCTGGAAGAAGTCATTTACAAGATGTGCACGATGAGGGTGAGAATTGTCGTCCATGAAGACGAATGCTTCGCCAATACGGTGCCGATACGGTTGCACTGTCGGTCAGAGGATGACATTCACGTATCGTACAGCCGGCTTCCATGACCACCAGCGGCGTACGTAGGCCTCACATAATGCCAGCCCAAAACAGGGAACCTTCACCTTGCTGCACTCGCTGGACATTGTGTCTAAGGCGTTCAGCCTGACCGGGTTGCCTCCAAACACATCTCTGACGATTGTGTGGTTGATGGCATATGCCACACTCATCCGTGAAGAGAACGTGATGCCAATACTGAGCGGTCCATTCGGCATGCTGTTGGGCCGATCTGTACCGCGCTGCATGGTGTCGTGGTTGCAAAGATGGACCTCGCCATGGACGTTGGGAGTGAAGTTGCCGCATCATGCAGCCTATTGCTCACTGTTTGAGCCGTAACACGAAGTCCTGTGTCTGCACGAAAAGCATTATTCAACATGGTGGCGTTGCTGTCAGGGTTCCTCCGAACCATAATCTGTAGATAGCGGTCATCCACTGCAGCAGTAGCCCTTGAGCGAGGCGTGTCATCGACAGTTCATGTCTCTCTGATTCTTCCGAACAATATCACTTGGCTTCACTCAGAGACCCCTGGACACTTCCCTTGTTAAGAGCCCTTCCGGGCAGAAAATAACTATGCACTGACCGTCTCGACATGGTTGAACTACAGACAACACGATCCGTGTACCTCGTTCCTGGTGGAATGACTGGAACTGATCGGCTGTCGAACCCAGACGTAGTTGCCACTTTGCAGCTGTTTCTGCCGGTGACATTGCCGCATTGCAGCGCTGCTGTTCCTGCAGTCCTGATAAAAAGCCTTTAGCAGCAGTGCATGGTCTTTCTGCTGAATAGCCATTGCGTTTCGTAAATATCACCAAGCGACAAACTACGAACTGATGTTGAAACAGGAAATATTTTACAATCCGACTGCTTACAGCGCAATATTTTCACCTCGTGGCAGAAAATGGAACTCTTATTTTTTCAGCATACTAAACAGACACACCGAATGATGAACATACCTACGATGTTTCAGCACCCTGCGATGTATGCAGCCCACACTTCCGTCCACGGGTTGAGAGTTGACTTCTGTGGAGAGCAAATTGATGACTGGCTATTAGTTGCGGAATTTCTTTGCAGAACGTTACTGGCTATAGAGCGAAGACCGGGTAAGATGATGATACTGAGAAACATGTTTATTATTTGTGGTTACTATGGTCAGGAAAAGCACCACCTTCCTAGCAGTTCTCTTTGCTGTGTTATGAATAAGAACAAAATCTAGTGTGAGACCTTATCTCAATGACAGTAACTATGGGAATGTGAAGAACAGCTGCACATCTCTTTTAGCAAAGGAGATACCTGACTGTCTTTCTGCCCCAGATACAGATACACTCCTGGAAATGGAAAAAAGAACACATTGACACCGGTGTGTCAGACCCACCATACTTGCTCCGGACACTGCGAGAGGGCTGTACAAGCAATGATCACACGCACGGCACAGCGGACACACCAGGAACCGCGGTGTTGGCCGTCGAATGGCGCTAGCTGCGCAGCATTTGTGCACCGCCGCCGTCAGTGTCAGCCAGTTTGCCGTGGCATACGGAGCTCCATCGCAGTCTTTAACACTGGTAGCATGCCGCGACAGCGTGGACGTGAACCGTATGTGCAGTTGACGGACTTGGAGCGAGGGCGTATAGTGGGCATGCGGGAGGCCGGGTGGACGTACCGCCGAATTGCTCAACACGTGGGGCGTGAGGTCTCCACAGTACATCGATGTTGTCGCCAGTGGTCGGCGGAAGGTGCACGTGCCCGTCGACCTGGGACCGGACCGCAGCGACGCACGGATTCACGCCATACCGTAGGATCCTACGCAGTGCCGTAGGGGACCGCACCGCCACTTCCCAGCAAATTAGGGACACTGTTGCTCCTGGGGTATCGGCGAGGACCATTCGCAACCGTCTCCATGAAGCTGGGCTACGGTCCCGCACACCGTCAGGCCGTCTTCCGCTCACGCCCCAACATCGTGCAGCCCGCCTCCAGTGGTGTCGCGACAGGCGTGAATGGAGGGACGAATGGAGACGTGTCGTCTTCAGCGATGAGAGTCGCTCCTGCCTTGGTGCCAATGATGGTCGTATGCGTGTTTGGCGCCGTGCAGGTGAGCGCCACAATCAGGACTGCATACTACCGAGGCACACAGGGCCAACACCCGGCATCATGGTGTGGGGAGCGATCTCCTACACTGGCCGTACACCACTGGTGATCGTCGAGGGGACACTGAATAGTGCACGGTACATCCAAACCGTCATCGAACCCATCGTTCTACCATTCCTAGACCGGCAAGGGAACTTGCTGTTCCAACAGGACAATGCACGTCCGCATGTATCCCGTACCACCCAAAGTGCTCTAGAAGGTGTAAGTCAACTACCCTGGCCAGCAAGATCTCCGGATCTGTCCCCCATTGAGCATGTTTGGGACTGGATGAAGCGTCGTCTCACGCGGTCTGCACGTCCAGCACGAACGCTGGTCCAACTGAGGCGCCAGGTGGAAATGGCATGGCAAGCCGTTCCACAGGACTACATCCAGCATCTCTACGATCGTCTCCATGGGAGAATAGCAGCCTGCATTGCTGCGAAAGGTGGATATACACTGTACTAGTGCCGACATTGTGCATGCTCTGTTGCCTGTGTCTATGTGCCTGTGGTTCTGTCAGTGTGATCATGTGATGTATCTGACCCCAGGAATGTGTCAATAAAGTTTCCCCTTCCTGGGACAATGAATTCACGGTGTTCTTATTTCAATTTCCAGGAGTGTATATTAAGTAGTCAATGTGTCGAGCAGACTTAAAGCATTACTTTTTAGGTGCGTATAAGCTGCTCACATGAATCTGATGTCGCTTTTCGATAAGCTAGCTTAGTGCTCTAATGTTACAACACTGTATGTGTAAGTATGCTACAGCTAATGTCAGTATACCTGTCACATTCGAGCCAATGTGTATGTAATCATTTACCACTCGCATAACATGCTTCAGACTCTTGTGGAGTGTTATGTGCGAAATACAGGACTTGTTCGTCAGCCTGGGATACTTAGCTGATTAGATTAATGGATGTTGGGTATAGCTATCAAACGAAAGTACGATTGGAGCCTATTTTACGTAGACATGGTAAGTCAGTCGGGTATTTACATATACATATATCCAAGCAACTGTCAGACCGAAACGCTAGCTAATTCTGCACACATATTGCATATTTTGTGTGCTTTATAAGCATTCTGAAGCATTGCCTTCACAACAAAAAATGGTTCAAATGGCTCCGTGTACTATAGAACTTAACTTCTGAGGTCATCAGTCCCCTAGAGCTTAGAACTACTTAAACCTAAGTAACCTAAGGACATCACACACACCCATGCCCGAGGCAGTAACCTGCGACCGTAGCGGTCGCCCTTCACAACAGTTAACCCCTTGTACCTTCCTGCACTTCGTGTTCGGTAATTGAATCAAGTGGTGGGGCAGCTAGAAAATTTGAAAATGGAAATGCTAAGGCTCAGTCTAGATATAATTGCGGGACAAAGAATTGAAATGGAAAGACGACAAGGATTTCTGGATATACGAGTATAGGGTAAAATCAACAACAGCAAAAAATTGTACAGCGGGAGTGGGATTCGTTACGAACAGGGACGTATGGCAGAGAGAGGTCAGCTCAGTGACAGGGTTGTTCTCATCGGAATCGATAGCAAACCAACACAGACAACAATAGTTCAGGTATATATGCCGAAGTCGCAGGCAGAGGATGAGGAGGTAGAGAAAGTATATGACAATATCGAGCAAGTAATTCAGAACGTAAAGAGAAATGAAAATCTAATAAGTATGGGAGATTCGAATGCTGCTCTAGGGGAAGCACCAGAAAAAATAGTTACGGGATAGTATAGGCTTGATGCTATGAATGAGATAGGATAAAGAGTAGCTGAGTTCTGCAATGAATTTTCGCCAGTAATGGTGAAAACACTGTTCAATAATCAGAAGAGGAGGGGGGATAGTTATCAAAGGGCGGGAGATACGGGAAGATTCCTGTTAGATTACATCATGTCAGGCAGATATATATATATATATATATATATATATATATATATATATATATATATATATAATTTGTGGTACGGTTTAATGGGACCAAACTGCTGAGGTCACCGGTCCCTAGGCTTACACACTATTTAATCTAACTTAAACTAACTTACGCTAAGGACAACACACACACCCATGACCAAGTTAGGACTCGAACCTCCGACGGGGGGAGCAGCGGGAACCGTGTCAAGGCGCCTAAGACCGCACGCTTATCCCGCACGGCATTTCAGGTAGAGATTCCGAAGTCTGATATTTGATTATAAGGCTTACCCACGAGGTGTTATAGACTCGGATCAAAAGTAGTAATGATGAAAAGAAGGTTGAAGTTTAAGAGGCTACTCAGGAAGAATCAATGCGCACAGAAGTGGGATTCAGAAGTACTAAGAAATGAAATGTACTTATAGTTCTCTGGCGCTATAGACATTGCGGTAATGAATAGCTCAGTGGGCAGTTCAGTTCAAGAGGAATAGACATCTCTGACAAGGGCAATCAAAGCAGTTGGAAGGAAAAACATACGTGTCAGGTAGGTCAGGGAAGAGACATACTTTCGCTGATCGACGAAGGAAGGAAGTACAAAAATGATCAGGGTTAGAAAAGAATGCAGAAATATAGGTTACTTGGAAATGAAATAAACAGGAAGCTAAGGTGAAATGGTTTCATGAAGACTGTGAAGAAATCGAAAAAGAAATGCTTGCCGGAAAGATTGACTCAGTGCCTCTATGAGGATGATTACTTGTCTGATGTGATAGATGAAGAAATAGGAGTTGACAGGAAAGACAGAGGGGATCCAGTATAAGAGTCAAAATCTGAAAAAGTTCTGATCGACTTAAGATCAAATGACGCTGAAGGGTTACATAACATTCCATTAGAATTTCTAAAATCATTGGGGTCGTAGCAACAAAACGACTATGCGCGTAGGCGTTTAGAATTATGAGACGGCTGACATTCCATCAGGCTTCCGGAAAAACGTCACCCATACAGTTTCGAAAGACAGGAACAGTCGAAAAGTGGGAGAATTATCGCATAGTCAGATCAACAAGTCATGCATCCAATTATAAAAACCAAGAGGGAACAACGAAGTACACGTATTGAAAAGATTGTAAGATAGGGATGCAGTGTTTCATCCATAATGTTCAATCTGTTTGAAGAAGCAAGGAGGGAAATAAACGAAAAGTTCAAGAGTGGGACTAAAATTCAACGGCAAAGGATATCAGTGGTAAGACTCGCTGATGACATTGTTATCCTGAGTGAAAATGGAGAAGAATTACAGAATGTGTTGAGTGGAATGAACAATCTGACGAGTACTGAATACTGACTTGGAGTAAATCGGAGAAAGACGAAAGTCATGTGAATTAGTAGAAGTGAGAACAGCGAGAAACTTAACGTAAGATCTAGGGATCACCAAAAAAAAGGAACTCTACCGTCTAGGCAAAAAAATAGCCCTTGGAGGACGGATGGAGGAGAACATACAACATAGGCTAGCAGTGGCAAAAAGGGCATTCCTGACGAAGAGAAGTCTACTGGCGTTAAACATAGGCCTTAATTTGAGAAAGAGATTTCTGAGAATGGAAGTTTGGAGCAAAGTGTTGTATGGTAGTGAAATATGAACTGTAGAAAAACCTGAATCGATGAATCGATGCAGAAGGATGCTGAAAACTAGGTGGACTGCTAAGGTAAGGAATGAGGAAATTCTCCGGAGAATCGGCGAATAAAGGAATATATGGAAAGCACTGACGAGAAGAAGGAACCGTATGATAGGACATCTGTTAAGACATAAGCCTGTTCCATGTATGGTATTAGAGGGGAAAGGTTCAGGCAAGACAGGATTCTTTGGCACGCTGCACGAAACCAGTCAAAAGCCTGATGACTAAACAAAAAACTTAGGTTTCCAGAACGCTTCTGACACAGTTCCTCACAAGCGACTGAATTCGCGATTTCCTGTCAGAAAGTTCCCGTTAGTGGTAACTGACGGAAAGTCAATGAGTAAAATTGGAGTAATATCTGGTGCTTCCAAATGAAATGTTATAGACCCTCTGCTGTTCCTGATTTTTATATACGACTTAGGAGACAATCTGAACAGTCATCTTAGATTATATGCAGATGATGCTGTCACATACCACTCTGTAAAGTCATCAGATGATCAAAACCAATTGCAGAATGATTTAGGAAAGGTATCAGTTTGGTGCGAAAAGTGACAAATCACTCTAAAGTCATCGAATGATCAAAAACAATTGCAAAACGGTTTAGACAAGATATCCGTATGGTGCGAAAAGCGGTTCGAGATAATTTATTTTTATTATTCATTTATTTATTTATTGTTCCGTGGGACCAAATTAAGGAGAAGTCTCCATGTATGTGGAACGAGTCAATACATGAAATTATAACACGATAGTAGAAGCAGAAAAAATGAAATGCAAGAAACGTATTCAGGCGACAATTTGTAAGTTTAAATAAAGAAAATCAACTATGTAACACTGGAATTTGCTTAGTTTTTCAGCTCTTTCAGGAGCTCCTCGACAGAATAGAAGGAGTGAGCCATGAGGAAACCAGTTTAGACTTAAAACACTGAAAGGAATGAAGTCATTCACATGAGTATTAAAAGAAATCCAATTCATTTCGGTTACGCTATGAATCACACAAATCTAAAGACTGTGAATTCAACTAAGTACCCAGGGATTATAATTGCGAATAACTTAAAGGACGAATCAAGGACGGCGATTTATTGGAAGAATGCCGAGAATATGCAACATCGCATCGAAAAAGTTCAAAAACGGGCACTGGTTTTGTATCATCACGAAATAGGGAGGAGAGTGCCATGGACATGATACATGAAGAAAGGTATGTTTCGTTGCGGCAGGATCTCCTCAAGATATTTCAGTCACCAATTCTGTTCGCCGGCCGGAGTGGCCGGCCATGCCTCGGGCATGGATGTGTGTGATGTCCTTAGGTTAGTTAGGTTTAAGTAGTTCTAAGTTCTAAGGGACTTATGACCTCAGCAGTTGAGTCCCATAGTGCTCAGAGCCATTTGAACCATTTGAGCCAATTCTGTTCTGCGAAAATATTTTGTTGGCATCCACCTGCATAGGGAGAAATGATCAGCATAACAAAATAAGATAAATCAAAGCTCGCACGGAAAGATCTGTGTGTTCGTTTTTCCTGAGTGAATTCAACTAAGTACCCAGGGATTAGGGAGGAGAGTGCCATGGACATGATACATGAAGAAAGGTATGTTTCGTTGCGGCAGGATCTCCTCAAGATATTTCAGTTCATTTCGTGAAGCATCAAGTTGAAGGTGGTTCGATGAACCGTCTGCCAGGCAGTTAATTGTGAATTGCAGAGTAATCATGTGCATGTAGATGTAAATATGCAAAATAGTCTTTATTTTTTCTGACAAGTCTCACGACCTCGGGGATTTCCTCATTATACACCTGATGTTTATCTGTCGACATTGGCACTTACGCTTTATCAATAAATATTTTTTGAATCTAGTGTAGAATTAAAACTAAAAGTCACTATAGAGCGCGGATTGAGTTGCAACATTTGAGCTGTCTGCATTATCAGCGACTCCACGATAACCTGCGCCCGTCTACCCTCCTCTACAACTCCCTGGAAAGCATCACAGCCTCGTTGGCCACCTGTTTACGCTCTCGTGGGTGTGAATTGGATGGGACATGGCATCTGTGTGCTTGGACGCGTAAATTCCATGATGGCGCTATTACACCACTCAATTAGCAGAGAGTCCACCTGCGGCTTACCAGCAGCGAGTAATGGCCATTGGCGCACGTGGCGCCCGGCGGGGGTTCCCAGCGAACCGCTCCACGTGTGCAACGGCACCCAGCCAGCGGATCAGTCACACGCTATATGCGCTTTCTCAGTGCATCACAAAGCACGCAGTGTATTGTAGAAAATAATATAAAAGAAGCTAAAAATGGAGTCGGGTAACGAAAGTTCTATATTCACATCTAGTTCAATACTCCGCAAGCCACCTGATGGTGTGTGACGGAAGGTAGTTCTGATACCGTTATCAGATCCCCTACTCCCTGTTCCATTTGAGAATGGCGCGTGGAAAGAATGATTTTCCGTAAGCCTCTGTATTAATTATAATTGCCAGAATTATCTGATTGTGGTCAATTCGCGAGGCGTATATGGAAGTAATATGTTTCCCAACTCACTCTACGTAATGCAAAACGCCTCTCATGTAACGTGTGCCAGTGGAATTCATCTCTGCAACGTTCTCGCACCCACTAAACGGTCCCGTGACGAAACGCGCCGCTCTTCGCTGGATCTTTTCTGTCTCGTCTATCAGTCTTACCTGGAAAGGATCCCATAATGATGAACAGTTCTCAGGAATCTACGTCTACATGGATAATCCGAAAATCACATTCAAGTGCCTGTCAGAGGGTTCATCGAACCACCTTCTCAATTCTCTATTATTCCAATCTCGCATAGCGCGCGGAAAGAATGAACACCTATATCTTTCCATAAGAGCTCTGATTTCCCTTATTTTACTGTGGTGATCGTTCTCCCTACGTTGGTAGGTGTCAACAAAATATTTTCGCATTCGGAGGAGAAATTTGGTGATTGGAATTTTGTGAGAAGATTCTGTCGTAACGAGAAACGCCTTTCTTTTAATGATGTCCAGCCCAAATCCTGTATCGTATCAGCGATACTCTCTCCAATATTTCGCGATAATACAAAACGTGCTGCCTTTCTTTGAACTTTTTCAATTTACTCCGTCAGTCCTGTCTGGTAAGGATCCCACACCACGCAGCCGTATTCTAAAAGAGGACGGACAAGGGCAGTCTCCTTAGTAGGTCTGTTACATTTTCTAAGTGTCCTGCCAATAAAACGCAGTCTTTGGTTAGCTTTCCCCACAACATTTTCTGTGTGTTCCTTCAAATTTAAGATGTTAGTAACCGTAGTACCTAGGTATTTAGTTGAATTCACGACTTTTAGAGTAGATTGATTTATCGTGTAACCGAAGTTTAACGATTTCCTTTTAGCACTCATGTGGATGACCTCACACTTTTCGTTATTTAGGATCAACTGCCAATTTTCGCACCATTCAGATATCTTTTCTAAATCGTTTTGCAGTTTGTTTTGATCTTCTGATGACTTTATTAGTCGATAAACGACAGCGTCATCTGCAAACAACCGAAGACGGCTGCTCAGATTGTCTCCCAACTCGTTTATATAGACAAGTAACAGCAAAGGGCCTATAACACCACCTTGGGGAACGCCAGAAATCACTTCTCTTTTACTCGAAGACTTCCCGTCAATTACTACGAACTGTGACCTCTCTGACAGGAAATAACAAATCCAGCCACACCTCTGAGACGATATTCCATAAGCACCCAATTTCACTACGAGCCGCTTGTGTGGTACAGTATATTCCATAAGCACCCAATTTCACTACGAGCCGCTTGTGTGGTACAGTGTCAAAAGCCTTCCGGAAATCCGGAATCAGTCGAACAAACGCACTGCAAGCCACTTCTTCAGTGGATGGGCTCTGAGCCTCGTATCCGCTTCTCCTACTATTTGTTTTATGTGGTCACTCCACTTAAAGAAGCTTCGGCCTGATATTTCTAGATATTTTACGGTGGTTCCTGTTTTCAGCAATTTGTCATCAGTAGTTTAGTGGCACAGTAGTGGGTTTCTATTCCTACGCATGTGCAAGGTGTTACTTTTTTTTTACATTCAAAATCAACTGTCGGTTCCTGCACCACTCATCAATCCTCTGCAGTTCCTTCTGTAAGTCGTTACCATCTTCTAGTGTTGCTACCTTCTCACAGACAGCTGCTTCATCTGCGAGCAGCCTTATAGAGTTTCCGACGCATTCTACTCCATCATTTATAAACTCTGTAAACAATAACGATCCTGTCACACTTCCTTGGAGTTTCTCCGAAATTACATTTATATCTGTCGATTTTGTTCCATTAAAAGCGAAGTGTTGACGTGTTGAGTTCTGTCGGCGAGGTAGTCTATAATCCTGTTGCAAATCTGGTCCGATACTCGGTATGCTCTTTATTATTGTATTATTACTATTCTTATTATTTTATTTCACGAAAAGGTAGTGCAGCATGATGTCAAATGCCTCCCTGAAGTCGAAGACAAACTGAGCGCTGACTATTGTGGTTGTGCCTTCTTGTAAAATTTTCTGGTTCCTTGGTGGATAAGGAGAGTGTGATATGATAGGTGGGTGGCCGGTTTCCCCTAACTACAACACAAAATGCACACGTGGTCATAATACATTTTATTACAGGGACTAATTGACTACTTAACTTCAATTATGTCCAATCTGAAGTTTTATTGTTAACAGCAATCAACTAACATGTACTAATGCTTGAATCTTGTCCGTGTTCATATCACAACTACACTCATAATCATAAATTAAGGATAATGCTGATACACGGTGAAACAACGCTCTGATGGGGGGGTTTGCGGGTTTAAATCACCTCGGAGTATGACCATGTGGTGCATTTGACCTGCGGTCGTCGCACGGTGGCACTGGCAGTAGTCCACATACGCAGACAGAGTACGGTGCAGCCAGTAAGTGTGCATATATTTTCAGACGTGATAATGGTGACTGTGTGTTGAAAATGGCTCAAAGAACACATTTTGATGACGTTGTGAGGGGTAAAATACTAAGGCGACTGCAGGCTAGTCGAATACGGCAGGTCGTAGCACGGGCCCTCCGTGTGCCACAAAGTGTGATCTCACGATTATGGCAACGATTCCAGCAGACAGGAAACGCGTCCACGCGCTACAGTACGGGACATCCACAGTGTACAACACCACAAGAAGACCGATATCTCACCATCAGTGCCCGCAGACGGCCACGGGGTACTGCAGGTAGCCTTGCTCGGTGCCTTACCGCAGCCACAGGAACAGTTACCTCCAGACACAGTCTACAGACGACTGAACAAGAATGGTTTATTCACCCGAAGACCTGCAAGGTGCCTTCCACCGACCCCTGGTTACAGGAGAGCCCGTAAATCCTGGTGTCAAAAACACAGTACATGGTCAGTGGAACAGCGGTCCCAGGTTATGTTCACGGACGAGTCCAGGGATAGTCTGAACAGTGATTCTCGCCGGGTTTTCATCTGGCGTGAATCAGGAACCAGATACCAACTCCTTAATGTCCTTGAAAAGGACCTGTATGGAAGTCGTGGTTTGATGGTGTGGGGTGGATTGATTGGTGCACGTACACCGCTGCATGTCTTTGATAGAGGAACTGTAACAGGTCATGTGTATCGGGACGTCATTTTGCACCAGTATGTCCGCCTTTTCAGTGGTGTAGTGGGTCCCACCTTCCTCCTGATGGATGATTAACGCACGGCCCCACCGAGCTGCCATCGTGGAGGAGTACCTTGAAACAGAAGATATCAGGTGAATGGAGTGGCCTGCCTGTTCTCCAGACCTAAACCCCATCGAGCACGTCTGGGATGCTCTCAGTCGACGTATCGCTGCACGTCTTCAAAACCCTACGATAGTTCAGGAGCGCCGACAGGCACTGGTCCAAGAATGGGAGGCTATATCCCAGCAGCTGCTCGATCACCAGATCCAGAGTATGCCAACCCGTTGTGCGGCATGTGTACGTGTGCATGGTGATTATGTCCCATATTGATGCCGGGATACATGCGCAGGAAATAGTGGCGTTTCGTAGCACATGTGTTTCTGGACGGTTTTCTCAACTTATCACCGATACCGTGGACTTACAGATCTGCGTCTTTTGTGTTCTCTAAGTGCCTATGCTATTAGCGCCAGTTTTGTGTAGTGCCACGTTGTGTGGCACCACATTCTGCAATTATTCTTAATTTATGAGCATGAGTGTATATATAAGACTAAAGTTCCCTCACAGCTAGCTAAGGTGCGAGGCGACGACTATCATTGTGGACGTATTGAGGTGCAGCGCAAACTGAGGCACGATGCGACGTACTGAGATTGAGAGATTGGGAGATTGCTCGGTCGGCGGCGGCGGCCTATATGCATGCTGCCCAGGGGGCGTTATCGGCGCGAAGCTTGGGGGCGTGTCTTGATTTCCCTTGTCAAAGGCACGCCTAGTTCAGCGCCTGCTATATAATGTTTCCTAGTGCCGATCGGTGTGCTGGCGAAGGCGTACGCCAGTGCACTGACGTCTTCAGTGCTATGGATCTCATGGAATAACCAAAAACGACATACTTCTATAGGATAAAACATGTTACATAATTCCACAACAAATTGACGTCAACAATACAGGTCCATAATTAGGCTAAATGCATTTGTCCTATAACCAGAGCCGTGGGTCGCTGCGGACGTTCGCTCCCTCCTGTTACTCAGCTATAGCGGCAACGGAGTGCGCGAGACGCGATGAGCCGCCGAGGCCCACGGCTCTGTTCGGGTACCTGGTAGGGCGCAGGTGTCAACAGGGCTCGGTGCAACAACGAAATCGGCAACGCTGGGAAGGCGGGAATGAGTGGCCACAAACTGTTGAAATCTGTGTGAATTCCTAAGGGACCAAACTACTGAGGTCATCGGTCCCTTGACTTACACACTACTTAAACTGATTTATGCTAAGAACAACATATACACCCATTCCCGAGGGAGGACTCGAACCTCCAGTGGGAGAGCCGCGCAATCCGTTACATGGCGTCTCAAACCGCGCGGTCATTCAAAGCGGCTGAATGGCCACGCAAGCGCGGAATTGCTATCTGAACTGTCTGCACTCCTTTAAAAATCATGAAGGTCTGATAGGAACGGGGCGTTCTTGAGTCTTTTACAAAGAAAATAACGCGTAATGTAAACCGATGGATGTAACACAGAAAAGTGCTTAGTGTAACATGGAAGTAATTGAATTGAAAGGCTGGCCGGGGTGGCCGAGCGGTTCTGGGCGCTTCAGTCTGGAACCGCGCGACCGCTACGTCGCAGGTTCGAATCCTGCCTCGGGCATTGATGTGTTTGATGTCCTTAGGTTAGTCAGGTTTAATTAGTTCTAAGTTCTAGAGGACTGATGACCTCATAAGTTGAGTCCCATAGTGCTCAGAGCCATTTGAACCATTTTTTGAATTCAAACCAAGTAGTTCAATAGCCCTAATGCACTTAAAACGCTATACACTTCACCTGCACCGAATCAAAAGATCTTGCACAATGAGTACGTCTAGTATACAATATTAAAATATTTTACACTCCTGTTAATTTACAAGCTTTCACTATGGAATTAACTCGCTCAACCTTCCTCGGAATGCGTTGAGGAATATCCGCCAGCTTTGCATGTGACATAACTTTTAAATCAGGAATCGCCGAAAGTAAAGTCAGACTACTTTCCCTGTAAAGTTTGATTCTGGATTAATTGTTAATATACGTGTAAGAAGGAAAAGGCTTTTCGCACAGATATGTGGACGAGACGAGTAACAAACTCCGTCTTTAAGCTTAACCAGAAATTTAACGGTGACAAAAATTTACTTTCCGTAAATTAGTGACTGGAAGCTTCGAGTAGCTGCTTGTTTCAATTTACATTTCATGTGGTTTTCAAAATTATTCTGTTTTCCATGCGATCGCGAATTCAGTGGTTATTACTAGATAGAGCAGAGATGGAGTCTTTGAAATTATCTCAAATTTCTTCAAATCTTCCTTAATTTTATTCTTGACATTTTCATCCGCAGTAACATCAGTTTCTACTGGGAAATCAAAGCACCCAGTTTTGGTTGGTCTTTGCACAGGTTTCCCAATTTGCAAGGGTTATAATGAACGGTTCGATACGGTCTAGCACATCACACAGATTTATGTTTGGTCCGTGAAGTGATACATTTAAACTGTAGATTTTTAGCAAAATGTGTGTCCAATAAGCCACAGTCGGATGCCAGATTTCACGCATGGAAAGCCGTACCTGGTGAGGAAAGTATAAACGTCATACAACACGATGCCAACAGTCTCGTCGCAGTGGTCAACACCGGGTCCCGTCTCATCACAAAAGTAAAGTACTGTCGGGTTGACCTATAGTTGGGTGGGTGATCATTCGATCTGCCGAGCGTTGTTGGCAAGCGGGAAGCACTCAGCCATTGTGAGGCAAACTGAGGAGCTACTCGACTGACAAGTAGCGGCTCCGGTGTCGTAAACTGAGATACGGCAGGGACAGCGGTGTGCTGACCACATTCCCCCTCTATATCCGCGTCCAAAGATGCCTGTGGGCTGAGGATGACACGTCAGCCAGTCGGTACCGTTGGGCCTTTTTCGGTTCATGTGGAGTTTTGTTTTTTCATACAGCATGAGACCGTTCTGCTGTGATATAATCATCTTACATCCGTCTGATTCTATGAAAACTTTTAAATACTTAGGTCAGTATTAAAAAAAATTCGCTAATTAGTAGATGGAGCATTAATAAGATCAACTATTTTCAGTGTTTCGTAAGGTACAGAGGTTTTTCACGTGCCCGTTAACAGTAAGTTGATTAAATAGTTACAGGCAACGATTTATAATGGTTCAGATGGCTCTGAGCACTATGGGACTCAACTGCTGTGGTCATCAGTCCCCTAGAACTTAGAACTACTTAAACCTAACTAACCTAAGGACATCACACACATCCATGCCCGAGGCAGGATTCGAACCTGCGACCGTAGCAGTCGCACGGTTCTGGACTGCGCGCCTAGAACCGCGAGACTACCGCGGCCGGCAACGATGTATATTTAAGTAACTATCTTATTGCTGATGTTACAGGCAACAGTTGTTTTAATATGAGACCACAGGTGAAGTACTGCGACGGTAAATACAGTGCGATGTAAAAACCTGCTTGCAAACGGGACTCAGACACTTCGTTTCGCGCCCGCAACAGTGTAGTCACGGCGGGCGCGACTTGTCGAGGAGTCGAGCCGGACGTGCGTACGGCCGGACCCGGGTTCCGGCGAGTCACTGCTCGGTCGTGCGTGCCCCTTGTGGGGGTTGGCCGGCAGAGCGGGCAGCGCCAGTCGAGACTCGCCCGGCAGTCAAGGCTACGGTCCCGAGCCGGCCACACGAGTTCAGAGCACGCCTGTGCCTGCAAACCTTCAGGAAAATGGGAATGACCCGCGCTTCTTTTTTCACTCGTCAGGTAAGCTATCCTTCTTTGCTACAGCGACCTACAATAAACATAAGCTGGAAAACGAGCAATTTCTTTCGCATATTCTCAAAAAAAAAAAAAAATGGTTCAAATGGCTGTGAGCACTATGGGACTCAACATCTTAGGTCATAAGTCCCCTAGAACTTAGAACTACTTAAACCTAACTAACCTAAGGACATCACACACACCCATGCCCGAGGCAGGATTCGAACCTGCGACCGCAGCAGTCGCGCGGTTCCGGACTGAAGCGCCTCGAACCGCTCGGCCATCCCGGCCGGCTCCAACCCATGATTAGCTATCTGAGTATATACTGTCTCGAATTTCATATGATGGTAGCACCCGTGGTCTAGGGGTAGCGTCTTTAAATCACAATCAAAACGTCTTCGGTCCCGGGTTCGATCCCCGCCACTGCATAAATTTTGATAAATAATCAGCATTGGCGCCCGAAGACTTCCGGCATAAGAAGTCAGCCTCATTCCGCCAACGGCCTTGTCAAAGAGGACGGAGGAGCGGATAAAGGTTCAGGGCACTCTCTTGTCCTAGGGGTGGGAAATTGCCCCTAAAAGCGGAAGAATCAGCAATGATCGACATGAGCATGCAGAAGGCAATGGAAACCACTGCATTAAAGACACGTAACGTATATACACAGGACATGTGGCCTGTAATTGAAGAAGTGTCATGATGATCTCTCCAATGGCTAAAGATTCCGGAATAGTCCCTCATTCGGATCTCCGGGAGGGGACTGCCAAGGGGGAGGTTACCATGAGAAAAAGATTGAATAAACAACGGAAGGATAACGTTCTACGAGACGGGGCGTGGAATGTCAGAAACTTAAACGTGGTAGGGAAACTATGAAAAGGGAAATGAAAAGGCTCAATCTAGATATAGTATGGATCAGTGAAGTGAAGTGGAAGGAAGACAAGGATTTCGGGTCAGATGAGTATCGGGTAATATCAACAGCAGCAGATAATGGTATAACAGGTGTAGGATACTTTATGAATAGGAAGGTAGGGCAGAGGGTGTGTTACTGTGAACAGTTCAGTGACCGGGTTTTTCTAATCAGAATCGACAGCAGACCAACACCGACAACGATAGTTCAGGTATACATGCCGACGTCGCAAGCTGAAGATGAACAGATAGAGAAAGTGTATGAGGATATTGAAAGGGTAATGCAGTATGTAAAGGGGGACGAAAATCTAATAGTCATGGGCGACTGGAATGCAGTTGTAGGGGAAGAAGAAAAGGTTACAGGAGAATATGGGCTTGGGACGAGGAATGAAAGAGGAGAAAGACTAATTGAGTTCTGTAACAAGTTTCAGCTAGTAATAGCGAATAACCTGTTCAACAATCACAAGAGGAGGAGGTATACTTGGAAAAGGCCGGGAGATACGGGAAGATTTCAATTAGATTACATCATGGTCAGACAGAGAT
The DNA here is from genome assembly GCF_023898315.1 of Schistocerca nitens. NCBI lineage: Eukaryota > Metazoa > Arthropoda > Insecta > Orthoptera > Acrididae > Schistocerca > Schistocerca nitens. The sequence continues at coordinate 695,497,353 of NC_064615.1, read as the reverse complement.
TCCGAAACCAGATACTGGATTGTAAGGCGTACCCAGGAGCAGATATAGACTCAGATCACAATAAAGTAGTGATGTAGAGTAGGCTGAAGTTCAAGACATTAGTCAGGAAGAATCAATACGCAAAGAAGTGGGATACGGAAGTACTAAGGAATGACGAGATACGTTTGAAGTTCTCTAACGCTATAGATACAGCAATAAGGAATAGTGCAGTAGGCAGTACAGTTGAAGAGGAATGGACATCTCTAAAAAGGGCCATCACAGAAGTTGGGAAGGAAAACATAGGTACAAAGAAGGTAGCTGCGAAGAAACCATGGGTAACAGAAGAAATACTTCACTTGATTGATGAAAGGAGGAAGTACAAACATGTTCCGGGAAAATCAGGAATACAGAAATACAAGTCGCTGAGGAATGAAATAAATAGGAAGTTCAGGGAAGCTAAGACGAAATGGCTGCAGGAAAAATGTGAAGACATCGAAAAAGATATGATTGTCGGAAGGACAGACTCAGCATACAGGAAAGTCAAATCAACCTTTGGTGACATTAAAAGCAACGGTGGTAACGTTAAGAGTGCAACGGGAATTCCACTGTTGAATGCAGAGGAGAGAGCAGATAGTTGGAAATAATACATTGAAAGCCTCTATGAGGATGAAGATTTGTCTGATGTGATAGAAGAAGAAACAGGAGTCGATTTAGAAGAGATAGGGGATCCAGTATTAGAATCGGAATTTAAAAGAGCTTTGGAGGACTTACGGTCAAATAAGGCAGAAGGGATAGATAACATTCCATCAGAATTTCTGAAATCATTGGGGGAAGTGGCAACAAAACGACTATTCACGTTGGTGTGTAGAATATATGAGTCTGGCGACATACCATCTAACTTTCGAAAAAGTATCATCCACACAATTCCGAAGACGGCAAAAGCTGACAAGTGCAAGAATTATCGCACAATCAGCTTAACAGCTCATGCATCGAAGCTGCTTACAAGAATAATATACAGAAGAACGGAAAAGAAAATTGAGAATGCGCTAGGTGACGATCAGTTTGGCTTTAGGTAACGTAAAGGGACGAGAGAGGCAATTCTGACGTTACGGCTAATAATGGAAGCAAGGCTAAAGAAAAATCAAGACACGTTCATAGGATTTGTCGACCTGGAAAAAGCGTTCGACAATATAAAATGGTGCAAGCTGTTCGAGATTCTGAAAAAAGTAGGGGTAAGCTATAGGGAGAGACGGGTCATATACAATATGTACAACAACCAAGAGGGAATAATAAGAGTGGACGATCAAGAACGAAGTGCTCGTATTAAGAAGGGTGTAAGACAAGGCTGTAGCCTTTCGCCCCTACTCTGTACATCGAGGAAGCAATGATGGAAGTAAAAGAAAGGTTCAGGAGTGGAATTAAAATACAAGGTGAAAGGATATCAATGATACGATTCGCTGATGACATTGCTATCCTGAGTGAAAGTGAAGAAGAATTAAATGATCTGCTGAATGGAATGAACAGTCTGATGAGTACCCAGTATGGTTTGAGAGGAATTCAGAGAAAGACGAAGGTAATGAGAAGTAGTAGAAATGAGAACAGCGAGAAACTTAACATCAGGATTGATGGTCACGAAGTCAATGAAGTTAAGGAATTGTGCTACCTAGGCAGTAAAATAACCAATGACGGACGGAGCAAGGAGGACATCAAAAGCAGGCTCGCTATGGCAAAAAAGGCATTTCTGGCCAAGAGAAGTCTACTAATATCAAATACCGGCCTTAATTTGAGGAATACATTTCTGAGGATGTACTTCTGGAGTACAGCATTGTATGGTAGTGAAACATGGACTGTGGGAAAGCCGGAACAGAAGAGAATCGAAGCATTTGAGACGTGGTGCTATAGACGAATGTTTAAAATTAGGTGGACTGATAAGGAATGAGGAGGTTCTACGCAGAATCGGAGAGGAAAGGAATATGTGGAAAACACTGATAAGGAGAAGGGACAGGATGACAGGACATCTGCTAAGACATGAGGGAATGACTTCCATGGTACTAGAGGGAGCTGTAGAGGGCAAAAACTGCAGAGGAAGACAGAGATTGGAATACGTCAAGCAAATAATTGAGGACGTAGGTTGCAAGTGCTACTCTGAGATGAAGAGGTTAGCACAGGAAAGGAATTCGTGGCGGGCCGCATCAAACCAGTCAGTAGACTGATGACCAAAAAAAAAAAAAATGATGACTGAAAGGAGGGCCGAGTTGGCTCCATCGGCAGTCAAACAGTTCCAGAAGACCGAAATCAGTATTCCGGTCTTCTCTCTTTCATTTCTCCTTTCGGTGCCATTATTGTCACCGAGTCAATAGGTGATTTCGAACCGGCGTCAGAAGCTTCGCCGGCGTAACTCGAATCTGCTGGCTCGACAGCGGCGCTACGGCCTTGCATGGACTTACTGCCGCAGTTGGAGCCACGGGCCTCTGTTGTGCTGGCGACTTGGAGGCCATGACAGTGGGACAGGTCAGTGCCCTGTCTCAGTGGACATCCCCGGCAGCGGCTTTCAGGCGCCGCGGCTCCTGCCTCGGTCATGGCGTTTTGTGGCGGTAGCGACATAGGACGATGGCGACAGTGCACTACAATGCATGACAGGCGGCTGCCTGTTGACAGCGTCCGACGGTATAGCTACGGCGGAGGAGTCGCTGTGGCGCCTCCTAGGCGACGACTTCCGTGAGGACAGTGGCTATTACGATGATTGCGATGGCAGTGACTAGCCCGAACTGGTGGCGGCGCTAAGTGACACTGCAACTCCTCATGACGGACTGTGTGGACGAGCTGGTAACCGGTCCTCAATTACTGCTCTCTGCCGCTGATGTCTGCTGTTTTTCTTCCCCAGTAGGTCGGTGGAATATTCTGGTGTTGCTCGGCTGGCGTAACAGAGCCGATTACAGCCATTGTCGACGCCCTGGCGTGCGGCGAGCTGCTTCCTGTCTCGTCTTTTGCTGTGCGGTCAGCTGGCCGTTGACACAGCGATGTTGCTCGATTTGGCATTATTGGAACACAACATACGACCAGCTTAGAGGCCGAAGTGATGACACCTTCTGCAGGACCTGACCATCATTTTGCACGACAATGCTCAAGTACGTACAGTGCAAACTGTTACTGATTTGTTTGACTGATGGGGCTGCTAAGTGCTATACCACCTACTGCACTCTTCTGACTTAAATACTCGTGAGTTCAACTCGATTTCTAAACTGAAGGAAACACTTCACGGCATTCCTTTCAGAACTGCTACAAATTTGTTGGGCAATAGACCGCGCCGCTCGAACTGTCAACACAACTGGCACTGCTAAGAGTATCCTACGACTTCCACAGCGCTGGCAACGACTCAGTAAAACTTAGAAACCGGTATCTATTTTGTACGAGTTGTAAATAAATAGTTGCCACTATTCCAACCCACTTATATGGATGCAAAAGGCAAGAGGCAGCAGTCACATTTCATTTGATGGTAAAACGAGACCATACCCTTAGCACAAGCTCCATTCCATTTAAACAGCTCATACTCGAGAATAACGCCACCTTCTGCCTCTACGGAGCACTGTTGGTAAGTGGATGCATTACTTTATAAGTTTTTTACGTATTTATTTCATGTGATGGCTATGTATCGACATTTGCCGCGACTCATCATTGCCGCCGATTGTTCTCCGAGGGTCGAGCGTCCTTCTGCGATGTTCATGCGCCAGTGCTTATCCGTGACATGTGATGAGTAGAGGTGTTAGTACGGGTGGTGGTTTTCGCAATCCTCAGTGGAGATGGATACTACTGTTCACTGGTTTTCAATCCAATGTCGAATTAGCTAGAGATATGGTGCCATATTGCCCTCTTATCTGCTACAAAGGTACAGAATACATCAGTGTGTTGTTCACAAAGGACGCAGACGACTATTCCGTCGGGAGAGTCAACGTCGCCCTTTGTGAACAGCACATTGCTGTCCACAGTAGTTAATTTTATCACTGGCGCATTTTCTCAAGTCAGCTTAATTATGTTATGAGCTTAGCGTAGTGGCAAGTCGATAGACGGCGGAGATAGGGTGTGCCCCGTGTCAGGCACCCACCAACCACGCCATCAAAAGTGTTGGTAAGCCCTGTGTCGCACACCCATCCTGAGTCCTAGTTCGGACCACATTGCTGTCACAAACTTGGCAAATTGATCCAATAGCCATACAACAGGAGTGCTCCCTTTCCCATACTACAAGTACCCGTATTGCTATTGCTGACAACAATATACACTGCTGGCCATCAAATTGCAACTCCGTGAAGGCTGCATGCAACAAACGCCAAACTGACGAAAAGTGTTTTGGCCAGGAAACGTTGGGAGTCGTAAGTGGCCAGAGGTTTTATTCTTCAGTCTCAGTAGCACATATTCATTACAGGATATGTTTCGATCTGTGTAGAGCATCTTCAGAGCTACGTAGATACATCAACAACTCACCCTGTCTATGTCAGAATCTCACAGCAGTACTCTGATATGAGGTTCTCTGATACGAAGTTCTGACACAGACAAGACGGGTTTTACTTAGATATGAAGGCGAATTATAGAGATCGAAGCAAGTAATTAAAAATGTGTAACTGAGACTGATGGATGAATGATAAAGAGCAGCTTGGGGGCGAATTACAGCCAGACCCTAGGTGACTGTGCAACAGATGTCTTTATCGAGTACCACCGACACAACACTCGTCTTGTACGCCACCACTAAAAAAGCGTACATCTTGGGAAGTATTTATTTGTGTACAGACAGCATATACTTCACTGGAGTCAAGACACCAAACACCATCTGCCTACAGTCTCCAAGAACTGAGGCTTGTGTGTTTATAACGAATTGCGGCTAGCCCCTCGCTAAGGCCCGGACTCCAAGCTGCCTCAGTGCTGGCCATGCGAATTTCCAGCTCCGTCCGTACTGCCCACACTGCCGTCATTGTTACTCGCTTACCGAGTACTTCCTCGGCGTCTTTCTACAGACTAAGGCCCAGTCCCCAAGATTAAAGTGGCCGACACGTCCTTCATACACACGATGTTGCTACCGCAGGATGGCAACAGATAACCTCCACTCGTCTACCCACGTACTACACGCAATCAGACTCACGCAATCCGCTGCTGCCTTACCAACTGCCGGAATGCCACACAACATCGGCCGGCTCAAGTTCCGGTCAGCTTTCTGACCGTAGTCAGTCCCTATCTACATCTACACGCACATCATATTCCGCAAGCTACCTAACGGTATGAATATCAAGAGCTTTGATGGAAACACAGTTCTAACCAAAGAAGGGAAAGCAGAAAGGTGGAAGGAGTATATAGAGGGTCTATACAAGGGGGACGTACTTGAGGACAATATTATGGAAATGGAAGAGGATGTAGATGAAGATGAAATGGGAGATATGATTTTGCGTGAAGAGTTTGACAGAGCACTGAAAGACCTGAGTCGAAACAAGGCCCCGGAGTAGACAACATTCCATTAGAACTACTGACAGCCTTGGGAGAGCCAGCCCTGACAAAACTCTACCATCTGGTGAGCAAGATGTATGAGACAGGCGAAATACCCTGAGACGTCAAGAAGAATATAATAATCCCAATCCCAAAGAAAGCAGGTGTTGACAGATGTGAAAATTACCGAACTACCACTTTAATAAATCACAGCTGCAAAATACTAACACGAATTCTTTACAGACGAATGGAAAAACTGATAGAAGCCGACCTCGGGGAAGATCAGTTTGGATTCCGTTGAAATGTTGGAACACGTGAGGCAGTACTGACCCTACGACTTATCTTAGAAGAAAGATTAAGGAAAGGCAAACCTACGTTTCTAGCATTTGTAGACTTAGGGAAAGCTTTTGACAATGTTGATTGGAATACTCTCTTTCAAATTCTGAAGGTGGCAGGGGTAAAATACAGAGAGCGAAAGGCTATTTACAATTTGTACAGAAACCAGATAGCAGTTATAAGAGTCGAGCGACGCGAAAGGGAAACAGTGGCTGGGAAGGGAATGAGACAGGGTTGTAGCCTATCCCCGATGTTATTCAATCTGTATATTGAGCAAGAAATAAAGAAAACAAAAGAAAATTTCGTAATAGGTATTAAAATCCACGGAGAAGAAATGAAAACATTGAGATTCGCCGATGATATTGTAATTCTGTCAGAGACAGCAAAGGACTTGGAAGAGCAGTTGAACGGAATTGACAGTGTCTTGAAAGGAAGATATAAGATGAACATCAACAATAGCAAAACGAGGATAATGGAAGGTAGCCCAATTAATTCGGGTGATGCTGAGGGAATTAGATTAGAAAATGAGACACTTAAAGTAGTAAAGGAGTTTTGCTATTTAGGGAGCAAAATAGCTGATGATGGTCGAAGTAGAGAGAATATAAAATGTAGAGTGGCAATGGCAAGGAAAGCGTTTCTGAAGAAGGAAAATTTGTTAACTTTGAGTATAGATTTAAATGTCAGGAAGTCGTTTCTGAAAGTATTTGTATGGAGTGTAGCCATGTATGGAAGTGAAACGTGGTCGATAAATAGCTTAGACAAGAAGAGAATAGAAGCTTTCGAAATGTGGTGCTACAGAAGAATGCTGAAGATTAGATGGGTAGACCACATAAATAATGAGGAGGTATTGAATAGAATTTGGGAGAAGAGGAGCTTGTGGCACAACTTGACTAGAAGGAGGGATCGGTTGGTAGGACATGTCCTAAGACATGGAGGGATCATCAATTTAGTATTGGAGGGCAGCGTGGAGAGTAAAAATCGTAGAGGGAGACCAAGAGATGAATACACTAAGCAGATTCAGAAGGATGTAGGCTGCAGTAGGTACTGGGAGATGAAGAGCTTGCACAGGATAGAGTAGCATGGAGAGCTGCATCAAACCAGTCTCAGGACTGAAGACAACAACAACAACAACCTAACGGTGTGCGGCGAAGGATACTTCTGGTACCACTGACTAATATCCGCTTCCCTATTCCACTCGCGAATGGCGCGTGGAAAGAATGATTGTCAGTTGGGCTCTAATTTCTCGAACTTTCAGGTTGTGTCTATTTCACGAGATGTGTAGGAAGTAATATACTGTCTGACTCTTCCCGTAATAGTAATATCTCGAAGCTTCAACAGTAAAGCTCATGCACAACGTCTCTCTTATAACGTCTGGCGATGGAGTTAGTGGAACATCTCTGTAACGCTGTCGTGCCGACTAAACAATCCCGTTACGAAACACGCCTTTCTTTTTTGGACCTTCCCTGTTTCTTTTATCGCTTCTACCTGGTAAAGGTCCCAGATTGACTAACAATACCCGAGAATCGGTCGAACAAGCGCCTTGTTAAGCCACTTCGTTCGTCGATCAATTTCATGTCCTTATGATTCTTCATATGAATTTCTGTGTGGCATCTGATTTTTCTGCTATTTGCTTTATATGGTGATTCCACTTAAGATCGCTGTGGACAGTTAGATATTTTACGGTCGATACTGTTCCCAGCAATTTGTCATCGAGAGTATCGTTGAACAGTAGTAGATCTCTTTTTCTATGTATGTACGTGATATGTTACAATTATTTACGTCCAGGGTCAGCTGCCGGAGTCTGCGCCATTCATGAGTCTTCTGTCGATCACTGTGTTAATCTTAAGGTCTTCTGGCGTTGCTACTTTGTTGTAGTCAGCCGTATCATATGCCGACAGTCTTAAAGAGCTTCCGACGCTTATTACTACATCATTTACATACATTGTAAACAGTAATATCCTAACACACTTTCTTGTGGTATCACCGATATTACTATTGCATCCGTCCGTGTTATTACATTAAGAGCGAAGTGTTCAGTTCTGTCTGCAAGGTAGTCTTGAAACCAGACGCAGCACCGATAATCGGTAGGCTCGGGTTTTTCCCGCTAAACGGCATTGCGGACGGTGTCAAACACCTACCTGACTACGAAGAAGACGGCATCATATTGAACGCCAATGTCTACAGCGCGATAGATCTCACGGAGGAATAGAGTTAAGTTTCTCAAGATTTTTTTGCTTTTGAAGAGATTATCGTTCTACAAAAACGTCCTAGTTCTTAAGCATAAAGCGCCGGCCGATGTGGCCGAGCGGTTATAGGCGCTTCAGTGTGGAACCGCGCGACCGCTACGGCCGCAGTTTCAAATCCTGCCTCGGGCATGGTTGTGTGTGATGTCCTTAGGTTAGTTAGGTTCAAGTAGTTCTAAGTTCTAGGGGACTGATCACCTCAGATGTTAAGTCCCATAGTGGAGTCATTTGAACCATTTTGAGGATAAAGCATCTTCCATAATCCTATAAATCCTATAAAGACACAAGAAAACACTACCCTATTCGAAGCAATTATTTGAATGGTGTGCAAACCGGTAAATGTGATGCACATGTACAGACAAAAAAAAATAATTACTATTTCAGAAGAAGTTGGTGGTTTATCCAAGAGAAAGAGCTTCAAAATCTGAGCAAGTTAATAAAGTGTTGGTCCTCCTCGGGTCCTTCCGCAAGCACACAGACACACACACACACACACACACACACACACACACACACTTGATGATCCAAGGCATCCTCAACCGTCTGTGCTTGTTGTCTTCCGATTTTTGTATCGTTTATACTCTGATTAAAATTACTTGTTGCTTGATATTTCACAGTTTGGAACTGGTTTCCTCCAGACAGAGAGTTCAACATCAAGACCGAAATGCTCGTCATTGCCGCACTGCCCCAACAACTGATCAGTTCAAAAAATATTCAAATTTTTGTGAAATCTTATGGGACTTAACTGCCAAGGTCATTAGTCCCTAAGCTTACACTCTACTTAACCTAAATTATCCTAAGGACAAACACACACAACCATGCCCGAGGGAGAACTCGAACCTCCGCCGGGACCAGCCGCGCAGTCCATGACTGCAGCGCCTTTGACCACTAGGCAGTTTCAGTTCCTCTTCCGGCTTTCTTTCTTGATGAGTTTGGAATTTTTGATCCCGATACCTGAGCCTGCCTTATTTAATTTCACATTTCATCAGGCGGACACACACAACGATGTTACCGAAATACGTACCTTTGATACACAGCACTAACTAAACGCTACTGGATCCTTTCACGCAAAACACGATTCGGAGTCGGCCTGCAGTAGATATGCATCGTACATGAGGTCGAAGATTTTCGAAATCATCGTTGTGACTGCTTGCGCAAAGTCATAAATCATTTTCAAGCACGATTATGGTGTAGCGTAGCGCCGGCCGCGGTGGTCTCGCGGTTCTAGGCGCGCAGTCCGGAACCGTGCGACTGCTACGGTCGCAGGTTCGAATCCTGCCTCGGGCATGGATGTGTGTGATGTCCTTATGTTAGTTAGGTTTAAGTAGTTCTAAGTTCTAGGGGACTGATGACCACTGATATTAAGTCCCATAGTGCTCAGAGCCATTTTTGTATTTTTTATTTGCACATATTGTTTTCTTATCATTCTGTTTTCTTTTCAGGGGGCGATCTAGATTAACGTAGAAAAAGAAGCACAACATCAAATATCCAAGATCGCTTTTATAAAGCATTTATTGTGATGATCGCTTTCAGAAAACTACGTTGGCGATCAGATCTTTTGCAGTTTCGCTCAAGATTCAACTGCAGAAGGTCTGATGATGGCCACGCAGTTTACTGAAAACGGTCATCATACTAAATGCTGTACAACAGCGATTTTGGCTGCTTCAAAGTGTACTTCTGTTTCTTGAGTCTCACGATAATTTCTGATAACCAATGTAAGCGAGAAATTACAATTCGCTTTTATTGCTCAAACCGAAATTTTTCCGTTTCCAGTTTAGTCCTAGGTGTTAGGTTTAATCGTCATGATCAAAGCCAGCGTAATCAGTAGTTCTGCTGCACACTGTTGACTGCGATTGTGTGGTATACACTGTACATCAGGAGGTTGTAGTCAAGTAAGGACATGAATTTAAATTCAGGGCTACAAAACGCATCGACTGCCGCAATTCAGTGTCTCACTTAAATTCAGCTGTCGACACAGCATCTCGCATTCCCGTCACACCTCACTGCGGTCTTTTCCAATACTGGTCTAGAGGTGGCAGAAAGTAAGTTAACTGACAGAAATAAACGGTTACTGAAAAGCAGTAGTTCCTGTACTAACAGCTCGTTACTAGCAGATATTTTAATAACTGCCAATAGTCTGTGGTGTCATCTGTTTACCGAACTGCTTATTACTGTTTCCCATCATTTGGGATCTGGCTACGGATAAACGAGCTGTGCAGAGAGACGAATCATCTGTAATGTATTCTACAGATAATGGAAATAAATGTCAGACTGGCCGCCTGCTTATCGCAGTGTGTTCTTCAGTTGTGTGGTACCTAACTACGTATAGTGACCACAAGAAATTCGCGCAACTAAGGTAATAAAAGGAAATATATGAAAATCAGTTACTTTCCTGTGTTGGTTATAATTGGCAACTGTCAAACTGCGCACCACCTATGGTATAAATGCCAATAGATGAGTATACTAGTAAGTTATTCTTCTGTGACAGTTAATTTTCGCTCACAGTTCTCTTTTTCTGGGAAACACACTCCTAGTAATCTATCCTCTGTCACATTGTTGATAACTGTGTAGCACACTATGATATGTCCAGAGAGGACAGGTAATGGGGTGAACCTATTTTTTTAGTACTTTTATGGAACCAACCGGCGGCCGCCATGTTGATTTCAAGTTAATTTCCAGATGAGCTAGAGACCTCAAACTTTCAACATAGGTCAGAACCGGATGACAGTGCAATATTGAAACGCTTCCTTGTCTGGTGTATAGAGGAGGGTTCTCTGTTCTTCTTTCAGTCTGCTCGGCAAACATTTTGCAATTGATTTTAAACTAATTTCCTGATGCACTAGAAACCTGAACTTTTCAAAGTAGCTCCGAAGCATATGACAGTGCAATGTTAATTTTTTTCCCTGGTGTGAGGGAGAGGATACTTTGCGTACCACTGTCATTTCCCCTTTTCGTAGTGCAATCGTGAATGTTTAAGAGGAAGGACTTCTGCTGGTAAGCTTCCGTTAGAGCTAGAATCTCTCTCATTTTTACCCTTACGTTCTTTTCGTGATATTTACGTAGCAGAAAGGGATAGTTTGGTCGACATACGAAAATAAACCTGTAATTTACAACATGTTTCTGTTGCAGTCTCATCAAAATGTTGCAAAACGATTGCAAAATTTCACACACACAAGGCTAAAAAGCGGAAACCATTTATTTAAAGAGACATTAGTAAGGAGCTAGTGAGTAGCTGTCACTGAGAAAAATCACACAATAGTAAGTATCATTTGCAGTACAATAAAATTGTTAGTGATTTAGGTGAACTATTCGCGCATCAGTTACTTTTTCCTTTTATTTTTACAAGTATTCTCACAACTATTAAAAATTCGCAACAACAAATTTTCGGGACTTTCTGTGTAGGGTTAGAAATCTCTATGTGCCTACGACAAATCATTTTATATATTTTAGTCCGTTTTAGAAACGTATTGCAAATAGATTCTAAACGTAAAAGATACACAAAACTCTCCGAGAAATGGAATTAGTCACTCTCTCACTAAAAGGTTATGACCCTGTCGGTGAGCCAAGAAAGAATTTTTCGGATCTCACATAAAACTCTATTGCCACACCCTTTACTCAAATGGAATATCCCTACTGTAGTAAATGGATCTATCACACTATGTTTATTTGTGTGCTGTATTTCATGGGTCCTTAACTTACTGCAGTAAGTGAACAGCGCCAGAAATTAAGCTTCGATTTTGGCGTACAGTATACAGCTGATGTATTAGGTGATATTCGCAAAAGCACGTATTTAACATTTGACTTTTAATAGTCCTCTGGCAAAATTTCGTTTAGTGTCTGTAGAATTTGAAGAATTATACGCGGCCCAGTCAAATCAGTGTGATCATCTGACAAAAGTCTGAATAACCATCTTTCGCTATGCGGGCGTGCAGAAAGGCAGTCAGCGATGTTCTGGAAAGCATCGACAGGGAGTTGGAGCAATGCCGACTGCAGTCATGCGGTCAGTTACGTTAGGTCTCTCGTTTGAGGATCCATGGCTCGAATGCCCGGTCGATGGGTTTAAATCCAGAGATTCTGGTCGCCAGAGGAGTATGGCAAATTCAGCCTGGAACTCTTCAAACGACGCACACACAGTACACTATGACGTGTGTAACACGTTGCATTACCCTGAGGGTAGATACCAACGCGCCGAGGAAAAAAAAACTGCATGTAGGTGTGGACATTGTCCTCAAGGAGAGATGCGCACATTTGTCGGTTCACTGTGATTTCCATAATGACGAGATCGTCCCGGGAATTCTACGGAAACATCCCCAGCCCATAACGCTCCCTTCTCCTGCCCCGACCCTTCCAACGATTGTTGAGGGCCCGTACACGGCAAACACAGATAACAGTTCAAACGGCAACGGAAAAGCAATTGACAGTTCATTAGCTAAGGTTATGGCACGATTCAGCCAACATTCCTGCCAGTTCACATTATCCGCAGTTCTTATTATATTGGGAAACCAAACTGATGGATTCCATCCACTTAGTTACTTAACTGTACCCTCTATGGCGAGTTCGTTAGTAAAAATAACTGGCAGTTGTAAGTAACTGTTAAAAGCAACTGGTATAAAAAAAAAAAACAGCTTCAGCGCGATAATTGATATTCCGAAATAACCGTTTGGCCGACGTCTACACTGCTCCGAGTTACACGTTAAGTAACAGCACTTGTGAAGAGGCTAACCGTGTTTGTGGGTGTCGCCTACAATCGAGCAGTTGCCGACAGCCGATGTGGCAACAGAACAGCGACAAGTGACACACGTCAACTATTCAGTTATTATGATCAAACTTATCCACAGAGCAACTACGTCTGCAGTACCACGACGATCACTATTGCGGATCTTCTTTATGCTGCTGCAGAGAGAGGCGAGCCGACAGTCACGCTCCCATCAACTACACTGGTCACAGGAGTGGCACCACGTCGTCTTGAGGTCATGTTCCATGCACAGCATCACGACTGTCGTATCTATCTGTGTCAACAAGATTACGTGAGACGGCGTATTACCCTCGCTGCCATGACCAACCTCGATATACACGGTGTATAGCTGTGGCCCCAGTCAGCGTGTTCTCCAGACATCTCACTCATGGAAAACAATAGGCACATCACCAGTCGCCAGCTCATACGACGGCCGAGAAGCTCAGGCATACAGTTGAAGCTGCGTCGAGCGACGTACCCGTATCAGTCATTCAAGCTCTCATCTACATGATATCAAGCCACGTTAGAGTCACTGTTACTGCTAGAGGCGACATCCCTCTGTACTAAATATCCCAAATTGTTTATCATCAAATTAGATGAGGAGTAAACGTGCATTCTGTCTAGTATATTGTACACGTAGAACAACTAAAATAACATTTTACGCCATTATTCTTGCGATTGCAAGTTTGATGGCCAGCAGCGTGTAATAACATTCTACACTTTATAAAGTGACAATCGTAGGGGAGGAGGATAATAAAAATAAATGCGAAGTGCTGAAAGAACGCGGAAAAAGTGGTTAGCTTATTTTCTATAGCTCTTCGTTTGAAATACACTGACGGGAAAAATACGCAAAACCGAAAAATAATTAATGGAGAGTAATGAAATTTTGGGAACACATTTGTCTGAGCGACATATACATGGTGTTACAAAATGGTTCGGCCAAACTTTCAGGAAACATTCCTCACACACAAATAAAGAAAAGATGTTATGTGGACATGTGTCCGTAAACGCTTAATTTCCATGTTAGAGCTCATTTTAGTTTCGTCAGTATGTACTGTACTTCCTGGATTCACCGCCATGATTTCATACGGGATACTCTACCTGTTCTGCTAGAACATGTGCCTTTACAAGTACGACACAACATGTGGTTCATGCACGATGGAGCTCCTGCACATTTCAGTCGAAGTGTTCGTACGCTTCTCAACAACAGATTCAGTGGCCGATGGATTGGTAGAGGCGGACCAATTCCATGGCCTCCACGCTCTCCTGACGTGAACCCTCTTGACTTTCATTTATGGGGGCATTTGAAAGCTCTTGTCTACGCAACCCCGGTACCAAATGTAGAGACTCTTCGTGCTCGTATTGTGGACGGCTGTGATACAATACGCCATTCTCATGGGCTGCATCAGCGCATCAGGGATTTCATGCGACGGAGGGTGGATGCATGTATCCTCGCTAACGGAGCATTTTGAACATTTCCTGTAACAAAGTGTTTGAAGTCACGCTGGTACGTTCTGTTGCTGTGTGTTTCCATTCCAGCCCGCATCTCGTGGTCGTGCGGTAGCGTTCTCGCTTCCCACGCTCGGGTTCCCGGGTTCGATTCCCGGCGGGGCCAGGGATTTTCTCTGCCTCGTGATGGCTGGGTGTCGTGTGCTGTCCTTAGGTTAGTTAGGTTTAAGTACTTCTAAGTTCTACGGGACTGATGACCATAGATGTTAAGTCCCATAGTGCTCAGAGCCATTTTGTGTTTCCATTCCATGATTAATGTGATTTGAAGAGAAGTTATAAAATGAGCTCTAACATGGAAAGTAAGCGTTTCCGGGCACGTGTCCACATAACATACTTTCTTTCTTTGTGTGTGAGGAATGTTTCCTGAAAGTTTGGCCGTACCTTTTTGTAACACCCTGTATAAGTGACTGACATTGAAAGATCACAGGTTAAAGTAAGGGCGAGATAATCCATTGCAAATGTTAAATGCTGGTAAATTAATAACCGGTGTAACTACCAGAAAGTTGATTGCAAAAATGAAAACGTGCATGCATTGTGTCATACAGGTGCCGGATATCAGTTTGTGAGATGGATCTCCATGCCTGTTGCATCTGGTCGATCAATACAAGGACGGTTAATGCTGTTTGTGGACGACACTGGATTTGTCATCCGATGATGTTCCATACGCGCTCCATTGGAGACAGAACTTGTGATCGAGCAGGCCAAGGCAATATGACTACACTTTGTAGAGCATTGTGGGTTACAACAGCGGTATATTGCCAAACGTTATCCAGTTCGAAAGCACACTAGAATGCAGTTCATGTATGATAGCACAACAGTTTGAATCACCAGAATGATGTACAAAGTTGTAGTCAGGGTGCATGGCATAACCATGAGAGTGTTCCTGCTGTCATGTGAAACTGCACCCCACACCGCAAGTCCAGTTGTATGTCCAGTGTGTTTAGCATGCAGACAGGTTGGTTGCACGCCCTGAACTGTCGTCCTTCTAATCAACAAATGGCCATCAGTGACACCGAGGCAGATCCAGCTTTCATCAGAAAACGCAATAGACTTCCACCCTGCCCTCCAACGAAATCTCTCTTGACACCAGTAAAGTCGCAAATGGCCGTGGTTTGGGGTCAGTGGAATTCACGCTACAGGGCGTCTAGCTCGGAGCTGTCCTTGAAGTAACCGATTTGTAACAGTTCGTTGTGTCAGTGTGTTGCCAGCCGTTGCTCTAATTGCTACTGCAGATGCAGTAGTATGCGGCAGTGCCGCTCGCCTAACTAGTGCCATGTGGCCATCCAGAGCCCGGTCTTCTTGCGATCGTACTTTCTGGTGACCACTGCTGACTGCAGTCATGTACAGTGGCTACGTACTTACCAAGATTTTCTGCAGTATCGCAGAAGGAACGTACAGCTTCTCGTAACCCTATTACACAGCCTCATTCAGTGAGTTGTTGATCATAGCGCTTTTGTAGCGTTAAAGGCATTCTTGAGTAACATCAGCTCACCACGTCCAGTATGAAAGATAATAGGTAACTAACTTTTACAGCAAACCTGTGTTGCCTCTTCATAGCGACGCTACTGCCTCGCCGCGCGGGACTAGCCGAGCGGTCTGGGGCGCTGCAGTGATGGACTGTGCGGCTGGTCCCGGCGGAGGTTCGAGTCCTCCCTCGGGCATGGGTGTGTGTGTTTGTCCTTAGGATAATTTAGGTTCAGTAGTGTGTGAGCTTACGGACTGATGACCTTAGCAGTTAAGCCGGCCGAAGTGGCCGTGCAGTTAAAGGCGCTGCAGTCTGGAACCGCAAGACCGCTACGGTCGCAGGTTCGAATCCTGCCTCGGGCATGGATGTTTGTGATGTCCTTAGGTTAGTTAGGTTTAACTAGTTCTAAGTTCTAGGGGACTAATGACCTCAGCAGTTGAGTCCCATAGTGCTCAGAGCCATTTGAACCATTTTTGAACCTTAGCAGTTAAGTCCCAGAAGATTTCACACACATTTGACCATTTTTTTGCTACTGCCGCCACTCTTATGTGACTGCCGCGCAATTTGAACAGATGGAGATAATTCAGAGGCTTCCTTTACCAGGATACAGGTTGGCTGGCAGCTTTTCTAGGAACTCTTTGCGGTGTGGGGGAGTAGCCATGTATGTGAAAAACGGCATCCCATTTGAGTCAATTGATGTTTCAAAGTACTGCACTGAAAAGGTGTTTGAATGTTGTGCAGGTGTGGTTAAATTTAATGGAGCTAAACTTCTAACTGTTGTTATTTATAGATCCCCAGATTCCGATTTCACATCATTTTTGCTAAAGCTAGAAGAGGTTCTTGGTTCACTTTATAGGAAATACAAAAAGTTAGTTATATGTGGTGAATTCAACATTAATTACATAAGTGATTGTGCAAGGAAAAGGATGCTGGTAGACCTCCTTAATTCATATAATCTTATGCAAACCGTATTCTTTCCAACGAGTGCAAGGGAACGGTAGAACAACCAAAGACAACATTTTTATTAATTCCTCATTACTAGAAGGGCATTCTGTTAGCAAAATGGTGAATGGCCTTTCAGATCATGATGCACAAATTTTAACTCTAAAAGATTTTTGTGCTGCAACACATGTTAAATGTAGTTACCAACTGTTTAGGAAAGCTGATCCAGTTGCTGTAGAGACCTTTGTAAACCTTATCAAGGGACAAGAGTGGCAAGATGTTTATTGCGCTGATACAGTAGATGATAAATATAATGCTTTTCTCAAGACTTTTCTCGTGCTCTTTGAAAGTTGCATTCCGTTAGAACATTCAAAACAGGGTACTAGCACAAACAGGCAGCCCCGGTGGCTGGCTAGAGGGATAAGAATATCTTGTAGAACAAAGTGGCAATTATATCAAAACGTTAGAAACAGGCAAAATCTAAATGCAGCAGCCCATTACAAACAGTATTGTAAGGTGCTTAAAAATGATATTAGGAAGGCAAAAAGTATATGGTATGCAGATAGAATAGCTAAGTCTCAGGGTAAAATTAAAACCATATGGTCAGTCGTAAAGGAAGTGGCTGGTCTGCAGAGACAGGTGGAAGATATAGAATCAGTGCGTAATGGGAATGTCCGTGTTACTGATAAGTCGCATATATGTTCAGTATTTAATAACCACTTTCTGAATATAGCAGGTGAACTAAATAGAAACCTAGTCCCAACAGGGAATCATATAGCGCTCTTAGAAAAAAGTGTGTATGCCAGGATGGTTCCTTTCAAAGGGCACGGCCGACTTCCTTCCCCGTCCTTCCCTAATCCGATGAGACCGATGACCTCGCTGTCTGGTCTCCTTCCCCAAAACCAACCAACTAGAAAAAAGTGTTCCGAGACTGTTACCTGAAATGCTCCTCCATGATACTGACAAGAGGGAGATTGAGTTAATACTCAAATCACTAAAGACCAAGAACTCTCATGGATATGACGGGGTATCTAGCAGAATACTGAAGTATTGTTCAATGTATGTTAGCCCAGTACTTAGCCATATCTGTAACTTTTCCTTTAGGAGTGGTCGGTTTCCTGACCGATTAAAGTACTCGGTAGTGAAGCCCCTTTATAAAAAGGGAGACAGGGATAATGTTGACAATTTTAGACCTATTTCTGTGCCATCGGTGTTTGCTAAAGTTATCGAGAAGGTTGAATATACAAGGTTACTGGAGCATTTAAATTCACATAATTTGCTGTCAAATGAACAGTTTGGTTTTAGAAATGGTTTAACAACTGAGAATGCTATATTCTCTTTTCTCTGTGAGGTTTTGGACGGATTAAATAAAAGGTTGCGAACGCTATGTGTTTTCTTTGATTTAACGAAGGCTTTTGACTGTGTTGCCCACAAAATATTACTGCAGAAGTTGGACCATTATGGAGTAAGGGGAGTAGCTTACAATTGGTTCGCCTCTTACTTTAAGAACATAAAGCAGAAGGTAATTCTCCGCAATATTGAGAGTGGTAGTGATGCTCAGTCCCAATGGGGCACTATTAAGTGGGGCGTTCCCCAAGGATCGGTGCTGGGGCCACTGCTGTTTCTTATTTATATAAATGATATGCCTTCTAGTATTACAGGTGATTCAAAAATATTTCTGTTTCCTGATGACACCAGCTTGGTAGCGAAGGATCCTGTGTGTAATATTGAAACAGTATCAAATAATGTAGTTCATGAAATAAGTTCGTGGCTTGTGGAAAATAATTTGATGCTAAATCACAGTAAGTTTTTACAGTTTCTAACTCACAATTCAAGAAGAACCGATATTTTTATCAGACAGAATGGGCATATTATAAGCGAGACGGAACAGTTCAAGTTCCTAGGCGTTCGGATAGATAGTAAGCTGTTGTGGAAATCCCATGTCCAGGATCTTGTTCAGAAACTAAATGCTGCTTTATTTACCATTAGAACAGTATCTGAAATAAGTGACAGTTCAACATGAAAAGTAGTCTACTTCGCATATTTTCATTCGCTTATGTCGTATGGTATTATATTTTGGGGTAATTCTTCTGATTCAAAAAGGGTATTTTTGGCTCAAAAACGGGCTGTTCGAGCTATATGTGGTGTGTTCGAGAATCTCTTGTCGACCCCTATTCAATAGTCTGGGAATTTTGACATTGCCCTCACAGTATATATTTTCTATAATGTCGTTTGTTGTTAGCAATATTAGCCTATTCCCAAGAGTTAGCAGTTTTCATTCAGTTAATACTAGGCAGAAATCAAATTTGCATATGGAATGCACTTCCTTGACTCTTGTTCAGAAAGGAGTGCAGTATTCTGCTGCATCCATTTTCAATAAGCTACCACAAGAACTCAAAAATCTTAACAGTAGCCCAAACTCTTTTAAGTCTAAACTGAAGATTTTCCTCATGGCTCACTCCTATTCTATCGAGGAGCTCCTGGAAGAGCTGAAAAATTAAGCAAATTCCAGTGTTACATTGTTGATTTTCTTTATTTAAACTTACGACTTGTCGCCTGAATATGATTTTATATTTCATTTTATCTGTTTCTACTATCGTGTTATAATTTCATGTATTGACTCGTTCCATGACCATGGAGAGTTCTCCTTAATTTGGTCCCACGGAACAATAAATAAATAAATAAATAAATGTCATCTTTCAGATGCAGGACCCCTCTTATCAACTTTCGTTTATGTTGGACAACTCCTCCTTGATGGAGTGATTTTTTTTAATAGTGTGCATGCGAAGGGTCATTATTAATACGTCTTTGTTAGCACGCTACGCATCTAGTAGACGAAGAGAATTGCTATTAATTTCCACTTGAGGTTTCAGTACGTAAAAGTGTGTTCACGAACATGGCACTTGAACCACGTCCATGATCGCAAAACTAATATTCGCTTTATCATCTTAATATAGTCATAAATTATAACTCAATACGTAACGAAGCAAAATACAAGCTTATCATAACGTTTCAACAGCTAGATGTGCATCTTACAGAAGAACATTTCCGACCATAATTCTCTGTTGTTTACATCCCCTTTAATCGTCAAAAACTTCTCTTTATATCATTAATGTGCAATGCCATTACGTATCACGCGCTTAACTGCATATTAAGGAAAGAGTGTAATTATCTCTTTCAAAATCATTGCAGACACTTGAAAGCTACGTTAATCTAGATGAGGACGACATTCTGTCGCCCAGAGCAGCCGTAGCCCATTAGGACCTCATTAAAAAGCGACACAAACAGCGAAATGCCATTACCGAAGTGATCCAGATGTGTGATTCGTAATTAATTAAATCGGATCTCCAGGGAACAACAGATTTTATTTTTGAAAACCTGCGCTGTATTTCCAGAGGTGAACTCTGTCCTAATT
This sequence comes from Schistocerca nitens, assembly GCF_023898315.1. Classification (NCBI taxonomy): domain Eukaryota; kingdom Metazoa; phylum Arthropoda; class Insecta; order Orthoptera; family Acrididae; genus Schistocerca; species Schistocerca nitens. The sequence goes on along the minus strand of NC_064615.1, from coordinate 695,477,260 downwards.
ACTGAAGCTACACTTATCAATATCTGCTTTCAGATGCGCAGTATCATTTGACTTCTTTTTTAAGTTACGTGGTAAGACCCTGCGCAGTTTATTGCTTCCTAGCACCTACGACAGTTGGTTTTCTAATCGTTGTGAACTTTTCCATCGTACAATGAGAGCGCTACATGTACAGTTTCTATTAGAGTAAATATGAGAATAAGCGCGACATACAAGCTCATATAGACGGGGTGAAGGTAGCAGGAGAGAACCATTTTATTTTAGGTAGTGTTTATTACTTTCGAATACCTTGCGCACTCTTGACGGATCCATGCATTCTGGACACTATAATCCTGTATAATTGTGATTTTCGTGTCTTGGCAGTCAGTAATCACCTCGTGAGAGAAACTCATAATACCGAGTTCCTTTTCGTTACAATGGCGGAAAAATGCAAAATACTGTAGATATCCAACTTGACGTTTATAAAAATCAAGTTGACGAAAATATTCACGTGTCATCTACAAGTTACATCGAGTTATTCGAAAAACAAGAAACTCCAATAAGTCACATGTGCTGACCAAATTGGCAGTGTATGATCAGAATTAGCAGATACGTTAATACCAACAAGTGACAGAAATCCAGCTATACTTTTGCATGTAACATTCAGTTAAATAACTGAGAGAAAAAAATGCATACGCAAAACTTTCTACATTTTTGCTATCTCGAATTTGAGATCCTGAAAGTTTTCGTCAGATTTTCGATATCTGTCTTTGAAAAGGACAGTGATAACATTGATTAGGAAGTGCATAGGTGTCGTCTACTGATTATTACAGCACAGGGCAAATTAATAAGAAAACAAGTGACATAATGAACCTGCTTCTGAGTCGTTAAATGGAATTAGCAGGTGCAGCAGTTGTAACTATGATTCCAAACTCGACACTCCATCTCTTATACAAGGACATCTTTTTGGTTCTGTATATGTGCAGTATTCATATGGGGCAGTAAGTATATGGATTGCCTCATTGATATGGTACGCTGTTCCATATGAACAATGTTTTATTTTTTATACAATACTGATGGTGTTATCGAAACCGGTAGGTATGATAAAATCCATTAAACAGCTGCGTGTCATCCATTAAACAATGCCGGGAAACCCACACCCCCAAAATTACATATGTACCTTACTACAGCTACATTTACTGTACATTTGATTACAGCTATATGAGATTTAAAAACCGATAGATTATATTATGAATGAAAACACACACAACACTGGTATAATATTCTACAGTATTCATTAGTTATTTCACAAACATGTTTCCGGCTTTTACGATGGCGTTACAGCCGAAAACAGGTTTGTGAAATAAATAATGAATACTGTAGAATACTATACCAGTGTTGTGTGTGTTTTCAGTCATCATGTATACAATATTCCACCAAGAACCGTCGGAACAGTCAATCAATTCACTGAACAGATTAATTTTTTCTGCATATTTCCGTTTCCTAATGAGTTGATGAGTTGCAGAAGCATCATTTGGGGAATACTAATGCAAAGTGATTATGTTTTCAAAGTAGCAACCTGTAAGAATTATATCTGTCCTTTGGCTGAAAACGTCCATCAAAGACCTCTTCAGAATACTTCGGGTTCAAATGATGTTTCAAAAGACGTGTTGCCAATATTTCTATTTTCTCATAAAATAGTACAGAGGACAAATATCATCCCAAGACAAAACAAATCGAACTCCATCTTGAAATAAAAAAATTAATATATTACATTGTGATACAATTTCTGTTGGTATTGTAATATTCTTTCACTACGTTAACTCGTTTCATAGCAATCCATAAGTAAAATGCTCAAAACCAATTTTGTTCCATATTCTAGAGACCTCTCTCCACAAGTACATACAATTGCAGGAATTTTATTTTAGTTTTGGCCAATAGTACCTCGTGTGGTACAGGCGGAGGTGAGGGTTTGAAATGTAACGCCGCAGAGTTTCTTACGTGGACACTCATAAGACTTTTTAAATAAAACAAATACTATTAACAATCTCCATCTTTATTATTATGCCTACATATCTACAGACCTACGCCCGTAGAGGGCTACGAATTTTGTAACGAAACTACGTCAGTGCATGAGAAACAGCGTAGTGTTTCGAATGTTTGAGGAGTTGGTCCATACTGTTTAGTTCAGCATAACAACTCCAGACCACATTCGACCGCTGCAACAATCAATCACCTTGGATTCACTGTCGTCGATCATCCTTCATATACAGTCCTGACACAGTCCTATACAATTTTGTTCTGCTTACAAAACTTAAAGAACATCTTCGACACTTCATTTTGATTCTGATGAAGTTTCGCAGACAAAGGCGACCGTGTGGTTCCGTCAGCAAAAGCAAATATTCTACAGTGACGGTATAAACAAACTGGTCTCTCGTTGGGAGAAATTCGCTCGTTGCAAGGGGGACTATGTTAAGAAATAAATGTGTAGACATAATAAATAAAGATGTAGAATATTACTAATATTTGCGTTATTTAAAAACTAAGAATTTTCACACAAAAAATTCAGGGGCGTTACTTTCAGTATTCCCTCGTAAAACGTAACACTTTTCTTAAACTCACTGTAGCAGCAAATGGTAAAAATTCCAGCATAGCCTTTTGAGACATATTTTGAACTGAACCAAAATTCCGCTAACTGCGTTAACTTAAACTCTTCCTCCGACAATAAACCGGCTGTCAGTTCAATAAATTTTTCTGTTAGCATGGCCTGAGGTCTTGCATGACAATAAACATGCTTTTCATCCACAAGTCACTTTTACATTAAAGCTGCAAAACTTCCAGGTGGAGGAAACGTCTTCAATAACAGTCTCTCTTATCCCAACCCTTTCCTCATCTAGTAAGCAATGCAAGGCAGGAATTAAAAATCATCGGAGCGCATAATAATTATTCAAAATTCTGTCTTTTTCTTGAAAGTAGAAATTAATTAATGAACAGAAAATGCATTTACCCGTTGGGCTTCAAGTGTTCAAGTCATGTAATTGATGTTTGTGAAGTTTGTAAATATTTCGCTTAAATAGAAAATTTTAAGCAGCCTATTTCTATCAAATAATAAACCATACGAAACTGTGTTCTAAAAATAAAGTACACACTTAATCATTCAACTCAAAAATACGGTTTCGTTTCCTCGAGATAACCATCTGACCTCAGTATGTAATGAAAGAGACGCATGTATACTTCCAATATCTTTGCGTGGTATTTTGAGGAAACTATTATTTAATGGTCGAGATTTTATGAATGACTGGGACGCCATCCTGAGCATTCTTGTAACTGCCGTCTGAGCTCTGATAAATGCAGCCTCATTCGCTGTCGATACTCCATTCTTACCCACTATCCAAATTAGAAAACTTTTTTTTTAATTTCGTAGAGGCGTTAACTTTCTTGAATAGTACGAAAAAATGACACTCAAGTTTCGTGGAGTTCTTGACTGACCTTCACGTAATCCCGGGTTTCCGTGGATCGAAGCTTAAGAAACGCTTTTGTACGTGAATAGCGTCTATTCTGTCCATATTTATGAAAAATATTATGTGTTACCTCTGGTTTTCCGTGAATAGAGGTACTATGTTTAACTTTTTTGTCCTTTTCAGTTCGCCAAATATAATGCAGGTAAAACAAGTGTGAGGTCTCACGAGGCGAGTGTGTGATACCTACTACATGCGAGCGGACTACTATGCAGTACCTGATTCAAAAGACATCTAATATCTACACGGCGGTTGCCTCGATAAACTTCTGAAACCACTCGAGCGGCAAATTGGTTCCATCTGTCTGAGTCTATAGAACTTCTACAAGAAATTACATTTTTCTTGCGTGTCTCATCGTTCTCTAATACAAAGCACTATGTACCCAGATATCCATGGAAGGAAGTGTTTTTCCTACTTTAATGCCTGAATGTTCAATGGACGTCAATGGGGAACGCCGAGTAAATCGACGTTGCTAGACGCTAGTTTAATTTAAATGAATATTTTGTAAATTATACATTATTCTGCTCAAACTAACTTAATTACTCTCGCTTGAATTAAATATTGATATTTGAGGACATTTTTATGTAGCTAAACCATGAAGCACACTCCCTCTGTTAAAATGGGTAACGTTCGTGTTCTACTATTCTGGAAGTTCTGTATACTTACTACCATGAGATGAAGAAACAACCACAAGAGAGGAAATCATGGCGGACCATATAAGGCCAGTCGCGAGACTGTCTGTCGACAAAAAAATGATCACTAACTTTCGAAAAAACAAGAAAAAACTGAAAAATAATGACGAACTATTTTCTACAGAATTAAACTTTGCTGTACTGTGGAACGGAGGGTATAAATCAAGTTGCACATTCCGACAGGGGACTTATATTTCAGCGTAAAAGATGTATGAAATGCCCAAAATGCAGATATTCTTTTAGCATAGGGGCTTTCAAAGTGTGCGTCGCTGCTTCTACGCCCGTCGCTTCCTTACGTAAGGGCATCACGGTGATGTAAAAAGAAGAATTTGGTTTATTTGCTTTCTGAGTAAAGGAACAACGTGTACGCTAGTAGTGATACCTAGCAGGTCGGAAAGCAAGTGTTATTACTATGGAAGCATGGAAGATGGCAATCGAATGTACTACGCAACTCATTTGTTTTTATTAAGTAACAGTTAGTTTCAAGGTTAGTTTTGTCAAATGCGGATAGTTTTTAGTTGTTGTCTGTCGTCTGTGGTTTATCCTTCTCTGCTGCACGGACAGATTGTTTAATGCAAGTGTAAAACATAATATCTGATACAGTTCTAAAGTCACAAGTATGCTAAAATGCACGAAGAACGACGACAGTTACTTGAATTTCGGGTTTACTTGTACTGCTGTTGGAAACGAAGAACGATCACAATGTGTCATTTGTTTCAAAGTCTTAGCTAGTAAAATGATGCTTGCTAGAAAAATGAAACGATATTTGCAGTCACATCACTATAATTCGGTAGACAAACCATGAGAATACATTTTTCCGCGAATTTAAAGAAATTACCGAACAAAAATAAACTTTTACTAAAGAAGCTACATTTCCGACAAAGGCTCTTCTTTCATCTTCCGAAGTTGCCTGCCGTGTAGGAAAGAGCAAGAAACCTCACACTATAAGCAGAAGACCCAACTTTATCAGCTGCTCTCTATATGGTGTGTATTAGGTAAGTGTGCCTTTTTAGGCAATGGTAATAGTCGTCGAATACTGGATATTGTTGCCGATATTAATGGTCAGTTGATTGAAAAACTCAAAAGTAAAGGTGATTTCGCAGTTCAGGTAGATAAGCTACAGAGAACCCCTTCTAATTAGTTACATGCGCTTTATGACAACAAATTTCATGATGTTCTTTTCTGCAGTAAAATAAATGTTGGAACAAACGGACCTCTTTCAGATACTACGCTCTTTTATGGAAGAAAATAACATTATTTGGGACAACTGTGTAGGGTTGTGTACAAACGAATGTCATAGTATGCCTTAGTGTTACGACAGATTGCCAGGTCTGATCTGTAAAGAGGCAATTTGGACACACAATTTTATTCATCGACCACCACTGACATCCAAAACTAAGAGACCTATCCTTCATAAGGTTCTTTAATCAGGGATTGAAGTGATAAAGTTGTTTAAGAGAAGTATCTGAGTTCCATGAATGTCAAAGGCAGTGACCTTCTTTCGAAGCTGACGTATCTTTGTGGCATATCTGCAAACACCAGTTCATTGAATGTATTCCTTCAAGATAGTGAGACCATTTTTCTGGAACCATCAGACTAAATTACAGTACGGTAAAGATGAGATGAGTGAAGAATTGCAGACCGTGTTAGTGGATAACTGAATTGTACTCAGTGATTAATTTCTGAAGTACTTTACAGAAGAAGTTTAATAAGTCAACTGTATTAAGGATCCCGTCAGAACACAACTTCCACCCATATTTTAATCTGATTTTTTTTTCAGATTCGGAATTGAAAGTGAATTTAATTTTCTTATCATCGCTTGATTTTTAGAGCTTAGTGAACGACTATCCGCAAGTACACTGCCCAACAGAATCAAAGGATCACGTTTTGGAAACCTCGCAGTTCTCACCCATTGCGACGCTTAAATTTGAAATTTGGCTCAAAGGTGTGAACAACCTTCTTCTGTACCGGTGAAACAGCGTGGCGCCCTGCGACGTCAGTCTCGGACTCAACGACGCTTATAACAGCAAGATGTTCTAACAATACCACCACTTCCAAAGTAGGTTACAAATCAGATTAATAATGTTGCTCACGCAGCATATGTTCGCTTTATCGGGCTACAACAAAGTTTTTGAGTGTGGATGGTATCGTCAGAATGGAAATAATGAAGTCACTGTAAAAAAGTCGTAAATTTTGGCACTTAACTTGAATGGATTCCCACGTAGATTTCGTCCAAGTTTTTATGCCTCATCTTGTTGATTCTAGGGTGATTCCACTTTGACTGCTAGAAGGTCCAGATCTGTATTTTAGCAATATTTGAAGACCTAACAAATTCGTTTTTCAGAAAATTCTTAATGAACAAACAATCCCATATCAGAACAATGGTATGGTAGAAATAATTTTTGACTTCTGTTCATGATCCACATTTTTATTAAACTTCTTGTAAATTCACATATACTACTTCTTAATTGTCACATCATCAAGGAAACAGTTTTGTATCAATCTTCATATATTTAATTTCGACTTTAACCAACCACAAGATTTGACTGTTCTTTTACAAAGCGAAATAACAACTTAACTTCTGCAAAGTGAAACAAAGACTGTCCTGTGCGCTTTCGCACAAAACGGTTACAAGTAAGTCAAAGATTATGACAGTATCACAGAAATGAATACACACAAGAACCATATCACTGTAACATATCGATACATCGGAGTACCTATACATTAATAAAACCAAATGTGAATATTGTCACAAAAATATGTCTGTTACTTCGCAGAAAAGTAGTACCATATTACTGGTATCGAGAACTGGGGTTGGAGTGTCGTAATGGTCACGTAAATAAAGAACCATTACAATGTCCACACGTGCAGAAAAAACGGCAGATCTCAGAAGTTCAAGTGACGTGTAAGGTGGGTTAATGATGTCACATTGGCACCAAATTTCACGACAATTCTGGCCAATGCCACTGTGAACGTGTAACATGATTGGACGGTCGTCACAGTCTCTCTTATCCACATTTCAACCATTCTTTTGACGCCCCTACGACGGAGATTATAACAGCGACCCACAGCGTTGAAATCATGCGTTTTTCTTATGAGCGGCCGAGGAAAACATTCCATACCAACGTCGCTCAAAATCGGCGAGAAAAGGCCTCAATGAGTGGCATAAAGGACCTCAATGAAACCTACCCTTTCCCTGCGGAATTAATTCCTACATACTTCGCGGTTGAAAACGAACACTCATCAGAGTGCTGAGTAAGAGGACGACGTTCTTGACAACCTTTTGACTCTAAGGACTTGTGGCGATGCATCCCCATTAAGCATAACTGACGCTTTTGGAGCGCATTCTCCCTGCAATTATTGTTCTCGTGTACGGGTTGGAACCTATAGGGACTATTCAACACCATTCGTCGAAATTTCAAAGTGACCCGAAACAGTCCTTCTTGAGCACCATAAAGATCTACCTGTTCAGATGGAATCCGTGACGACAGTACCAGGTGCCTGCAGGCAGACTACATTGCTGATCTTGCGCATGGCAGTAGGCCATCAGAAACTGCACAGTGTCGGGGTTGCCGGTCTGCAACTGCCTAGGACTTCGTCACGAACTCTGTCGTCATATTAAAAACTCTCAATAATGGTTGGCAGGTAGAACTGAGAGGTCTCAGAGGGATATTCTGGCGTGTGTCAGTGTCTCATTCCCTCTGATCACGCAACAGGAGAAGACAAAATAAAAGGGCTGAAAAAGCCGCTTCGCATCTCGTTCAAATGTCGTCGAGGGGTTCTGAACGGTCCTTAGTGGTTTCAACATGCATATGTGAGCAAAAATTGATGTCGAACTGTTCTTCAAACTGGTGCGATCACGTTAGATGGGGATGCCGCTTGGAAATATTCTTGGAGAAGAGCTGAAACACCCGAGGGTGTCGTCAGTGCAAAGGTCGTGAAGAACGTCTTCCTGTCGGTCATCGCACTGCGAACTGTCATTTCCGACCGTGCAAGGGAAAGGGATGATGTCTTTGAAGCCCTTTATGTCACCCCCCGAGGTCTTTGGGTGCCAGTTCTGAGCGGTTGTGTGCCTAGAATGTTTTGCTTGGCTACTCTTAAGAACACAGATTTCAACTCTGGGCGTCGTAGTTCTAACTATCGGAGAGCGGTCAAAGGAAAGGTTGACATGTGAGTCAGACGGGGTGTGATGATCGAGTTACATATCCACGGTGGCAATGGACAGAATTTTGGTTAAATTCTGTTGTGCAATGCAGGTAACGACGTCCAGCGAGTTTTGACATCTTTTGGAACATCCTGCAATATGTGACGTTCAGAACTGCCAGTCATCAGCGCCAAATACAGGACGCGAATGAATGTGAGGCAATTTCCAGTATTTTCATGAGATGTGAAGAACTGATGATGAAGAATCAGGTGCACCCTTCCCATTTATTTCGCTGTAAGAATAAGATATAATAACATAGTTGACTAAAATGCGTGCCATCATTAATCCACTTCACACGTCACATGAACTTCTGAGCTCTAACTTTCTTTTTCCGCATGTGTCGACACTTTGTTATTTGAAGCGCCGCCGAGCCCGAGGCTGACGTCGCAAGGCGCCACGGTTTTGCACCGCTTGTGACTTTAGAACTGCATCAGATATGTCACAGAAGCAGGTTGTTCGCACCTTTGAGACACATTTCCAACTTCGCAATGAGTGAGAATTGCGGGGATTCGAAAACGTGATCCTTTACTTCTGTTGCGCAAAGCAGGTAACGTCTCCCAAAGAGTTTCGATACCGTCTGTAACATACAACCTCAGCGAGATTCAGCATTGGAAGTCATGGGCATCAAATACAGACCGTGATGAATGTGAGACTCGATTTCCAGTCTTTTGTCGAGACGTGAAAAATTGAGGATGAAGAAGCAAGTGCACCCTTCGCATTTATTCCGCTGTAAGAATAATATATAATAGCACAGTTGTAAAGGTTTTTTTCACTGCCGCTACCAGTCACAAAATTTGTTAATTAATGTGTTATTAATCTATCGCGCGATATGTTTCGAGGGTATGCCTCATCTTCAGGCTATATGGCATTAAAAAACAATTTCACAATAGGATTATGCAGATGTCAAACAGTCTTTTCATAAATACTGTGGTCACCTTTGTTCTTATGGCTTAGCAGTCATGTTTTGATGAACTGAGGTGTTTCCGTTTCTGTGGCTCTCTTTGTTTTCATGATCACTGTTCACAAACTTTCACACACGTACCAGTAACTTGGAAACACGATCACAAAAACATATCTGTAGTGTGAAATTGTTTTTGTAATGTCATATAGCGTGATGATGAGGTATACCCTCGAAACATGTCGCACAATAAATAAATAATACGTTAGTTAAATTTTGTGACTGGTAGCGGTATTTAAAAACCTTTGCATGTTTTCTGAGACTGTCGCTGTAGAAAAATAGTCAAAATGGCTTCAAAAAACAGCATAGTTGGTTAAAATGCGTTATATCAAAAGTTAACTTAACTTCTGTTATTCAGTTTAAATTACGTCATGGTCCACACTTCGAGTCAGATTTGTAAAGGCGGCCACCCCTTCGGGCAATATCGAAAAATTGTATTGCACATTTTCTTTGAATTTAAGGGTCCGCCTGCTTAGCTGGGTGGTAACGTGCTTGCCTCCCATGCACTGCGGCCCGGGTTGGAGATTTTTCTCCCGTCGGGGACTGGGTATTCTGTTGTCCACATCATCATCTCACCCTAATCTTCGGCCACAAGTCCCCTAATGTGGAGCCAGTTGAAATAAGACTTGCACTTGGCGGCCGAGCCGGCCGTGGTGCCCGAGCGGTTCTAGGCGTTTCAGTCTGGAACCGAGCGACCGCTACGGTCGCAGGTTCGAATCCTGCTTCGGGCATGGATGTGCGTGATGTCCTTAGGTTAGTTAGGTTTAAGTAGTTCTAAGTTATAGGGGACTGATGACCTCAGTAGTTAAGTCCCATAGTGCTAAGAGCCATTTGAACCATTTTTTGCTGGCGAAGTATGCTTGACAGCTCGCCTACAGTAGCCCCGAATAAGGAGTGTGGAAGAACGTCACGTGAGCAGTAGAAGCTGTGGTCAGACAGTGGAGCTGAGCACTTCTCTATATCTGTCTGCCGCCTCCTACTTGATACAATTACTCCTCGCCCCTCCGTAATGGTATCATAATGGTTTATCTGGGGCACCACCTGACTACCTTCCCTTCCCTAGGGCAGATCTATGGGCCCAGTACACTGAAATATAGGTTATTTTTAACCTAATTTACTACATTGTTTTAAAGTCTACCTGCAAGTACTGACCCATCGACCTCCTGCAGAGATGTCGCAAGCGAAAGGAGCCGCAGGTGTTTATGTCCGTGTCAGCGGAGCCGTACAACGAAAAAGTTATAAAACGACCGTTTCAGTATATTTACCGGCGATTCATCTATTTTCTACATATCATACATCTTTGAAATATAACTACTAGTATAAGCTAATTGCCTTTTTAGCGCACTCATATTGGGTAGAATTCAAAGAAAGATCTTTCCCATTTGTTAACTTTGGGTGTGATAGCAAATTTGCCACATCTCCAAGGTAGCTGAACTCTCCAGTTTGGTATTACACCCTGCCACACACAGCATAATGAAAATGGACGACAAAAACAGTTGACGTATTTTGCCTTCATGAAATGTCATTCTATGCTGACGCCGATATTTTGAAAGTGTGAGACAGTCTTAGTTAATTACTTACGGGAACTTCATACTGTACGTTACGAACGTTCTAGTGACAGAACGGTTATGAAAATACATAAGTAATCATGGGATGTCGAATAGCTGTTCCGTAATTACATTAAACGTAATCTTAACACTAACAGAAGGAAACGTATTTCATCATCAAATAGTAGGAGGTGCAGACAGGATCTGAGTGGAATTTATGAGTGGATCGAAGGGTACACATTCAACTAAAACGGAACTGACAAATCAGAAACGAAGAACTTATCGGCCACTGGCGGAATACAAATCTCGGCAGAGATGCAGATAGGTTTGTCGATAGTGCTTATCGTCACTGCAGATACAGATGGAACATTTGTCAGCAGATATATAGCCTTCAAACGGCGAATTTTCAGCTGACTGGGGTATAATCTCTCACGATAAATGGACAGGCCTGGAATTTGCAACCTTTCCCTGTGGCTTCCCTTGAACACCTTGTTGAATGACACAAAATAAAAACGCACTCGCTGAAATCTGTAATGTGTAAAATGCAGGTACTTGTAACCTCCCCCTCACTTATCGACCTTAATGACAGTGAAAAATTAAACTGCGTGTACCTAATGGAAATTTGGGAAAAGCAATCGTCACCCAAGTTAATCTGTCGGTAAAGAAGGAGGAAAGGGTTACATCTAAATGAAAGGAAAAATGCAAATGAAACTGGTGGAAATTAATTTTGAAAAGGAGTAAAGTTAATAAAGAAAGTAAATGTGCGGCCGTTACGTTAACAATTAACTAGCGGTAATTACATATTTGAGATTTGGTGGAAATTACGGTCGCCAGTCCTAAGGACAATTACTATAGTAACTGAAAAAGAAAGGTAATTACACATACAATTAGCACTAGAAGCGTGGCAACTGAAAGTTGACACGTGTAGTGTGAAAACTGAAAGTTTGTCAGAAGTAATAAATTTCGCTGCACTCTGACTTAATTTAGCAAAAGAGTTAATAAAACCGGAAAATTGAAAGTCGATTTAGTGACTGAAATTAATAAGAAGCTTTCTTTCTTAAGCAGATCGAAATTCAGTAAAATACGGTTAGTCTTGGACTACCTCAACAATCATTTCAAAAGCTACTTGAATCTACGCAATTTAGAAATAAGAGATTTAACTTTGAACTTGAATTAAATGACTCGGAACAACTAACAATAGTAAAATTTAGTACGTACCAAGCTGAGCTGCAGTCACAGGTAAGCTAAAATATGCTAAAAGAACTCGCATTCTTAATTTGTGCTTGTGTAATCTAAATATTGTAGCCAGCTATGAATACCTAAACTGAACTTTGAAATTAAAGCAGTGAAATGCAATGATTGTACTTTAATGCTGGCGTCTGAATTTCAACGACACTCGGGTTCATTTCGGAAAAGGAAGGGTCCCTGCTTGGTAATGCAATTGGGACAATGAGCAACAAAGGTTCATGCTAAGTTGCTGTAATTTTGCGAGGCAAATGGAACAATTTCAAAAGCTGAGGTCTGCCATACAGTTCTGAAACTTTACGTGCTTTTAGTCTTCCTTGTTGGTTGATTGAAGGTTTGAAGTCGTCGATCGAGGAGGTGGCGACAGTCACTCATTGTCGGCCGTCGCTGTTGCAGAAGCTGGATGCTGGCGCGCCTTCTTCTCGACACGGTCACCAGGCGAAACGGGCTCTTGATGTGTGCCAGCTAATGCTTCCCGTCCACGACACCGTGCTAGAAACTATTATAGCCAGTCGAGCGCAATTACATGCTGCCAAACCCCGAAAGCGCGGCAACTCGCGGGAGCGTCACACAACACACCTGCTCAACCGCACTACTCCAGCCAGGCTCTCTCTGCTCTCTGCCCGCGCTCCACGCGGCAGAGTTCACTACCAAAGATCCTAAACACTTTCGTTCTCCACACGACCTATCGATGTATTCGTTCGATAGCATAGTTTTCCCTAGGCAAGACCCAGCGTTAAAATACAAATAATATTTACATAACAAACCAATTATACATCGACATAAATGAAAGGCACAGAAATGTCATATATTCAGGTAACAAAATAAGGAAAAAAATTTATAGTACAATAGATGGAAATAGAAGGATATGCATTTCCGGCGTTACACGTGCCCCACATTGTCTGAGGATGTTCGTGTAACGTAAACAGACTCAGAAAATGTCCCAAAAAAGAAACAGCGGAAATGCATATGCTCAAAACATCAACAATATTTAGCATTCGTCTAATTAAGCATAAATCAATTTTCAGACCATAATAATTAAGTGGAGACACTCCTAATCTTATTCCACTCTGTCATCTTGATCAAAATAAAACAGGTCGACAACATATTAAAATTCATAGAAAACATAGAAAATGGTTTAGCTATTCTAAAAATCTAAATTCCTAGCAGTATCAAGAAATGGAATACTATTTACAAAATTAATCAGATTACATGGTCATAGAAAACAGGTATATCAAAATACGCAAATTAATAATTAATTGCATAGAATACACATTTTATATAACCTTTTCATAATTAATACTCTCGCCATGAGAGTCCACTTAACGCTCAACAAGAAAATAATATACAGCAGATCGACAAAAACATAAATATTGACAGCAAAATTCTTTCACATCAGCTGTCCGGGAAGAAAAACAACTCCGCCATCCGTACTCGCAAGTACAAAGAATGCCGATAGCGGCACAAGAGCCGAAAGCGGCCCAAGAGCCGACAGCGGGTCCGCCTCGCCAGTATTGTTGCGCCCGCCTGTGCGGCACGCTTGATCTCACTCGCCTGGGTAACGGCATTTCCAGAACGTCCGTTTCACTAAATTCTTTGGGAAAAACTCACTCCCGAATAATCTCAAGGAGTCCATTAACATTATCACAGTGGATAACTCAACACTGTCCATCATCACACGCATGTACTAGCCTGAAACTTAAAACAGCGTCTAAGTACATCGGCAATGACTAGTAAAACACATATTCATGAAATCTTACAGCTAGTTACAAAATCATATTTACATTGCTTCATCTACTGTGACTCAGCTGAAAACTTAAACTAGCAGCTTGGATTTTTCAACTGACAAATAATCACTCTCTCTTAAATCATTTAGTAAAATTAATTACTTATTAATTACAACTTCTTTAATGTCCTTTTGGTCAGGAAAAAGCATGGCAATCTAGAAAACCTTAAATCTTACACTCTATATTTACATACTGTACAAATTACCCTTCCGTGGTATTAATCAATCCTAGGATGGTACAATTTCAAGTCTACAATGTTCCGTATACCTAATAGTTTTCCAGAGCTTGGATACTCTAAGCAATAAGCATTTGTGTGAGGTATACCAATGACTTTATATGGTCCATTATAAACAAACTTAAATTTAGAGATTTCATGGTCTATCTCGCTCGATTTCTCATGACCTTTTACAAGTACTAAGTCTCCGATTGCAAACTTAGCAAAACGCGCTTTAGCGTCATGACGTATGCGTGCATCGGGTCTTAGCTTCATTACTTCTCGCAAACGATCTTTTTTCACACCAATACTAATGTCAATCCGTGGAGGGAATTTGATTATTTCTTCCAATTCACTTTCTACACTTTTGTCAATGCCGAGATTCCTCACGTTACGGCAGTTCTAATTCATTCCTACGTGAATGTCATCCGGCCAGTTAACAATGTGTATAGGCTGGTATTGCCTATGCACACCATCTCTTGCCTCGTCAAAACTAACTACTATTGTTTTATCTTGTGACGTACATGTCAAAGTTTTGCTTTCGCAATTAATCACTGCACGGTACTTTAATAGCCAATCTAACCCGATTATTACTTCCGTAGTTAAGTCTGGCACGACGACAAACTCTTGTTCAAATCATGCCCCACACATCTCAAAGTTGACAAAATTCAGTTTTGTGACCGGTTTACTGGCCTTCCCAGTAGCACCGATAATTTTCACTCCTGTTACTGGCATAACTACGATACCAGGTCTGTCTTTCAGTAACTCAAATATTTTCCCAGATACAGCACTCAATTCTGCACCGGTGTCAATCAACACGTTTAGCTGTAGGTCGTGCATATTAAGAGACACTACTATCTGTCTACACTTATCCTCGACTATTTCTTTATTTTCCCGTAATAAATCCTCGTCTATATCAATGTCATTCCAGAAAAAACCATCCGGCTTTGATCCTAAATCCGGCTTATCTGGCGGCTCTTTCAGCCTCTGTTCACATACAGTTTTAATTTCAACACGTTTGTCCTGAGGCTTAGTCTGTAGCTTCGCCTCCAATACCGAAACCTTTTCCTGTAACCCGTCAATTAGTGAGTGTTGCTTTGCTATCAATTCACTAATTGTCACCTTCGTTGATTCCTCTTTGGTCAGATTGATCTCATCTGCCAATATACCTGGAGAAATGTGCCCAGTAGTATCTGCAATTACTTCCTCTAGATCTGCGCATCCCACACTGCTATCGTCTGACCGTATAATGTCAGCTCTAACCTCATACACGGTGTAATCTACGTGCTTCTCCACCAATCGTGTCCGGCTATCACTAAAATTCTGATAATCTTTCTCCTCAATACTTTCGCAATGTTTAAACTGGAGTTTTGCGTCGGATGGATCGGCCACTTCTAACACTATAACTTTCGGTAAAGCCTGCCGGTCAGGGCCAGAACTTTCCGTTACTACTTCAACATCCAACTCCTGCGGGACGAAACACGACGAATCTTGATCGTGCTCCCCATTAACATAAACTATTTCTGGTAAAGTCTGCCGGTTAGGGCCAGAACTTTCTATCACTTCACAAACACTATATTCCTGCGGGACGAGACGCGGAAAATCCCGCTCGCGCTCCCCATAAACACTTCTCCCATACAGGCCCCTATAATCTCTTAGTTCGTCGTATAAGCGACCGAACTGCCTTAACCAGACCTCATCCCTCTCTGCATCCCCTCGCTCGATGACGGACGTTTTATCCGACATCTGACATTCTCTCAACACTTGCGAATCATTCTTAAACTCAATCTCCAGTTCCGCTGTTGGTATTACAGCTGCCACTTTATAATCGATTTGCGGAATACTACTTAAATTGTTCTCACTGACAGTGAATGTATTTTCTACTGCCGTGTCTACAGCTGATCTACTACTTGTGGGCGCACTCCTTTCTCTTAACACTGGCACTCTCTCCCGCCGTTGATTATTCCATACGGAATTTTCATAACGACGACACCTAGGCTTTCTCTTGTTATTGTGCCTCCAAAATTTCTCCACGCCCGGTCGGCCCCTCACCGGCGCGGCTAATGGTTTCCCTGTCTCGTCCCAGCAGATACGCTCCCCGGATGCTGCTGAGCCGGTTGATCACACCCTCTGGCGTTATTACTATTCTGCGAAGCCCGTATCACGCTAGTGTGATACTGGTTTCCGTCATTCCTGTTATTATTTGCATTGTACCGATTGTCATTACGGCCCGAACCACTATTGTTATTGCTGCCAAGATTGCGGTATGCATTATTCCCATAGTTTTCGTTGTTGCGGTTGCTGTGGTACCCGTTGTTGTTACCACGGCCTCTACCACTGTCGCGATTATTGCGCCAATTGTCCTCGTCTTCAACTCTTTCCAGGAAATCATTGATTGTCCTGTAATTGCTTCCTACATAGCGTTTTGTATCATCTGGAAGCTTCTTGTAGAGTTCCCAGACTATTTCGGATTCCGTGCGGCGATCACGCAAATATTCCAACTTGCGGATCAAGCCCTCACAAAACTCCTTCATCGAACCGCGCGAATTCGCATCGAAAGGCCTCGATACGACAAATTCGCGCCAGACACCCTGCTGTTTTCGCTCTGACCAGTATTCAGCCAGAAACAAATTTTTAAACTCGTCAAAAGTCAGGTTCGTAATGTTGAGGTTTAAGCCCCAACGCTTGGCATCACCAGCCAACACATCAATAACCGCATTAATTTTTCTCTCATTAGTCCATGATCTGAGTAAAACTCTTTCACAATTTTTAATGAAATCCATCGTGTGTATACCGCCTTTCTTCAAGGGGTCGAACCGCTCCTCTTTCGTCAACAATTCCGAACTATGTGCACAGATTGGCACATAGCTCTGTTTTTCGTCAAGTTTCTTTTCTAATTCCGACACTCTCGTAATTACTTGGCAAGTGGTTGTCGCAAGCGTTTCCACTTTTTTTCTCTTCGCAGGTATTAGCCTGCTTCCTCACTTTAGTATCTACTTTGGACACTAAAGCCTTTAAAGTTTCCACCTTCTGTTGATCCTCTTTTTTCACTAATTGAATTTGTTCCGTCACCTTATTCTCGATGATCGGAGCAACTGCTTCTCCTACACTTTTCTCGATTCTGCTAATTTCGGAATCAGAACGAGTATTTATGCTCGCAATTTCCGCCTGAACGCTTATCATTTCCTGTTTAAGATTACCGATTTCGGTATTAATCACAACAATACCATCTTTGATTTTATCAACTTTTGTGTTAACAACTCCAACATTGTTGTTGACAACATTCATAGCTTTGTTCTGATCGTCTAGCTTCCTGTCAATTTTTTCAGACTGAGCTTCTTGCTTGGTAGCCCGAGCTTCTTGCTTGGCAGCCCGAGCTTCTTGCTTGGCAGCCTGAGCTTCTTGCTTGGCAGCCTGATCGTCTTGCTTGGCAGACAGAGCTTTAATTTCTGCCGATTGACTCTTGATTTCGTTAATCAAAACATTCAATAAATCAGTTAAATTCCCGGAAACTACCGGTTTTACTTCCGTAGCGGCTTCCTCTTTAATTGTCCCCCCGTATTCGTCATCAAGGGATTCAGATATGATTTTCACTTACGATTCCGAAAACATTTTCTAAAGTTTGGAATTCCATTTCTGCTCTTTGTTGCGTTTCGGCGGTCGCGTCTTTCATGCTAGCCGCCTGCCCCTGAACAATGGGTACCGCGGTGCGCGTTTCCCACTGTTCGACCGATTGTTCCGTATCAAACTCTACCAAATTTTGGCAATTGTTGCCTTCACTCATTTTAATAATTTTCACTATAAATAACAAATCTCATATCTAATTAGGATTCCTCCCACTAATATTCTCGCTGACGTATCGACCATTTCATAACCAGTACTTCGTTACGAGATTTGCACAATGCAAAATTCGTGTCCAGAACAACCTCAAATATGAAGATTGTCCTGTCACCAGGTCGCCACGTGTAACCTCCGCCTCACTTATCGACCTTAATGACAGTGAAAAATTAAACCACGTGTACCTAATGGAAATTTGGGAAAAGCAATCGTCACCCAAGTTAATCTGTCGGTAAAGAGGGAGGAAAGGGTTACATCTAAATGAAAGGAAAAATGCAAATGAAACTGGTGGAAATTAATTTTGAAAAGGGGTAAAGTTAATAAAGAAAGTAAATGTGCGGCCGTTACGTTAAAAATTAACTAGCGGTAATTAGATATTTGAGATTTGGGGGAAATTATGATCGCCAGTCCTAAGGACAATTACTATAGTAACTGAAAAAGAAAGGTAATTACACATATAATTAGCACTAGAAGCGTGGCAACTGAAAGTTGACACATGTAGTGTGAAAACTGAAAGTTTGTCAGAAGTAATAAATTTCTCTGCACTCTGACTTAATTTAGCAAAAGAGTTAGTAAAACCGGAAAATTGAAAGTCGATTTAGTGACTGAAATTAATAAGAAGCTTTCTTTCTTAAGCAGATCGAAATTCAGTAAAATACGGTTAGTCTTGGACTACCTCAACAATCATTTCAAAAGCTACTTGAATCTACGCAATTTAGAAACAAGAGATTTAACTTTGAACTTGAATTAAATGACTCGGAACAACTAACAATAGTAAAATTTAGTACGTACCAAGCTGAGCTGCAGTCACAGGTAAGCTAAAATATACTAACAAAACTCACACTCTTAATTTGTGCTTGTGTAATCTAAATATTGTAGCCAGCTATGAATACCTAAACTGAACTTTGAAATTAAAGCAGTGAAATGCAATGATTGTACTTTAATGCTGGCGTCTGAATTTCAACGACACTCGGGTTCATTTCGGAAAAGGAAGGGTCCCTGCTTGGTAATGCAATTGGGACAATGAGCAACAAAGGTTCATGCTAAGTTGCTGTAATTTTGCGAGGCAAATGGAACAATTTCAAAAGCTGAGGTCTGCCATACAGTTCTGAAACTTTACGTGCTTTTAGTCTTCCTTGTTGGTTGATTGAAGGTTTGAAGTCGTCGATCGAGGAGGTGGCGACAGTCACTCATTGTCGGCCGTCGCTGTTGCAGAAGCTGGATGCTGGCGCGCCTTCTTCTCGACACGGTCACCAGGCGAAACGGGCTCTTGATGTGTGCCAGCTAATGCTTCCCGTCCACGACACCGTGCTAGAAACTATTATAGCCAGTCGAGCGCAATTACATGCTGCCAAACCCCGAAAGCGTGGCAACTCGCGGGAGCGTCACACAACACACCTGCTCAACCGCACTACTCCAGCCAGGCTCTCTCTGCTCTCTGCCCGCGCTCCACGCGGCAGAGTTCACTACCAAAGATCCTAAACACTTTCGTTCTCCACACGACCTATCGATGTATTCGTTCGATAGCATAGTTTTCCCTAGGCAAGACCCAGCGTTAAAATACAAGTAATATTTACAAAACAAACCAATTATACATCGACACACACACACACACACACACACACACATATATATATATATATATATATATATATATATATATATATATATATACAAATATTAAAACAATTACAATATATAAAGGCACAGAAATGTCATATATTCAGGTAACAAAATAAGGAAAAATATTTATAGTACAATAGATGGAAATAGAAGGATATGCATTTCCGGCGTTACAAACTGATGAATGAAGCAACAGTAATTGTTTAGCATTACAGTTTGTTACCAGTTGTCCAGTTCTCATACTTACAACATATCAATGTTTGCCATTCCGATTACAATTGCTTCACCATTATTTACTGTAACCATACATGAATGATCTACCACTGTTTATATTAGTTAATTTCCTTGTATAGCCCTTCTATACATATTTCTTCCCCCTTTCAGCTTCAACTTCCTTGCAACGTAACCGGCCGGTGTGGCCGTGCGGTTCTAGGCGCTTCAGTTTGGAACCGCGAGACCGCTACGGTCGCAGGTACGAATCCTGCCTCGGGCATGGATGTGTGTGATGTCCTTAGGTTAGTTAGGTTTAAGTAGTTCTAAGTTCTAGGGGACTGATGACCACAGATGTTAAGTCCCATAGTGCTCAGAGCCATTTGAACCATTTTTTGCAACGTACCGGCTTGCCATCTGAGCTCTTGATAATCAAACCGTCTCTCTTCTCTCCAAAGATCTATTTAATTTTGTTATAGCTGCATTTATCTTTATCCTAGTGATACATGCTTATTCAGCCTTGCATTTGTCCTGTAGCCAGTTTTGCTTAGCCATTTTTTACTCCCATTCAGTCTGTTTTAGACTCCCGTATTCCCTTACAACGCTTCGTTAGCTACATTTTACATTTTCTCCTTTTCGTCAATTAAATTCAGTATCTTCCTTTACTATACAAGCGTAAATAAAAGTAATGTTTCACTAACGTAGCAGTGGTTACTAACGCGAACGACATAGTGTCTTGGAGCGACATTTAAAATTATAGAATGAGAATCCGGCGCAATACTTTGTCTTCATGTTCTACTTTTCCATTGACTCTTACTTCCTCTGATCAGTTACAAAAGTCGCAGATAATGAACATCCAAAAGTTAATAATGACCGTTGTAATGTGAAGTTTTAGTCCAAAATATCTCATGTTATATTATGATGTAATAATTTTAAATAGAAATGACTTTTTAAGTTATTCGTTTCATCAATATTCCTCATAAAGAGGTACCCTCATGTCTTAGTATGTGGGCACGGCAGCATCCGATACTACTTGTGTCGTATTCCACGGTAGATACCCGTTTTCTCTCTTTTTCTGCTTGCTCCCGCGGTCAACTTGCAGTCGTAATAAGTGTCGCGAGCAGTTTGCCTGTTCTCTGCAAGTTGTGCCCCTTCTTTGAACGAGCTGTGCGCATGGCTTCTTTAACGATGATCAGTGTGTATTTATGTGTGTGTGTGTGTGTGTGTGTGTGTGTGTATGTATGTGGTGTGAGAGAGAAAGAGAGAGAGAGTGAGTGTGTGTGCAGTTACCGTAAAGAGAAGCATTAAAGTGGCCCTTTCATAGAAAGTATCTCACTTTTACTTTTGTATGCAGTGCTGGCTATTCACAAAACGGAATGTTAGAGTAGCTAAGAGGCTAATGTTTTTCGCATTATTATTCTGCTGCATAGAAGATAAACATAATATTCACTTGGGCTCAGTTTTCAGCATGCAAACTTTTCATTTTAGCTTTTTCGTACAAATTAGCTGCATAACAACAGAATGATAACATTTCTTGCACGAAAAGTAATGTATTTATTTGCTACAGCAAATAACAATAAAACTGCAGTACTAGTGTTCTGTTGCGAAGTATTTGAAACAGCTATAGTTTAGTCAATTTGGCACACGAAGAAATACTCATCGTGCCAAAGACAGTAATGTAGAAATTGACGAGCGGCTGAAGCAAGATTCGTAAGACGCGACTTTTTCTTTCTATACGTATAGCGCAGTAGACTAATAAGTTTTATTCTCGAATGACTGAAACCACGGCAGCTTCATTAGCGATAGAAGCTTCGTACCGGCCTCAATGTTCCACGCTAGTTTTTCAGTGTGCGCTGGCGATAGTTTTAATTGTTGTTTGGCCATGTGAAGTAGATTAGATTATAATTCTGCAGGATTCAACTGACGCTGGATTTTTTTAAGGAAAGGAATCAAATTACTGCTGAGACGAAAAATTTTTGATCCGTTGATAGTCTGTTACCCCGTCTCTGTAGATGATTAGTCGCCCATATTGTCACCCGGGAACGATTCGTTGGCTTTATAATGTTTCTTCTTCCTTGGTATGAGGACTGAAACAAAGTCGAGGAAACTGTAAGGTAGATGAAGGCGAAGTAGCGGACATGACTTCAAAACACGACATAGGCGACAACGAGAAGGGGTTGGAAATCTCATTACTCTGTCCAAAGACATCTTCAGCAGAATGAGGCGGCAGTCGTCGTCCGTCCAAGCTACTCGTAGCCAAATTACGTTACTACTGAGAAGGATCAAACTATTTATGTCGTTATGCTGTCGGTACATTCTGTTTATGAGCCGAAAGTGGACCATCTTACGTATACCTTTTAAATGCACTAAGGCTAAATCTTTAAGCGCAGTCAAATAGAACACAGGCAAGAAAACTGAAGCAATAAATATTAACAATTGTAAGGTAAAACTACTACATAAAATCCCAATATTGCTTATATGGCAGAAATCTTGATTCATTCCGCACACAATGAAATTTAACAAGATAAGCTTCTATAAAACATGACAATGCATATTTGGTAACTTCCTCTTCAATATTTATCAATTTTATTAGAAACAATTGGAAATGTACAAAGTTTCGTAATAGGGATTTTATTCTAGCCTCTACCTAGGTTGACAGAGCCGCAATAATCTTTCGTATTTAATCGAAAGAGCAGTCCACAGAAATGCGTCACAATAAATGACACTACACCCAACGAGTAATGATACTAAATTTTCATCCACATATCATTTCGTGTGTCCCATATAAATAACATCTCCGTGTTCCGTTATTATCATAGCTATCTGTGTTCTCGTTTTGGTCTATATTGTTCCGTTCTTCTGAAACAGCGAGCATGGAACTATTGGTATGTCCCTCAACGAGTACCTTCTGTAGTGATTTTTCGGATGTGGTCAGATACTTCTAAGCAATTCCAGTGTTACTCATTGTACCAAGTCTTCTTTTAGATAAACACTGCACATGTTTATTCAACTGCCCCTTTTTCAACTGCTCCTGTCTATGTGCTTCATGAAACTCACAACGCCTTCAAAAATCACTCACGAGTTTTCATATTCGCTAAACGCAGACTATTAGTCCTACAAAAAAATGAATAGGACCTTGCTAAATTTTGTACTGGGATGCGTTTTCGCTAGTTGGCGTGGTTTTCGAGTTACTCAAGAAAAAAAGAGTTTGAAGATAAGAAAAACGAATCTGAAGGTCACTTTTGTATGTTTACGTTGGATGATGCAAAAACTACCTCCTCTAGCGAAAACGTATCCCAGTTCACAATTTATCTACATAACGTTGCCTAGAAAATGGTACTGTACATTTTTTCCCTTTAGGACTAATAGTCTGAGCGTAGAAAGGGAGAGAAGATGAAAATCGTACACGTAGTATTCGAAGGTACAGCATGTTGCGTAAAACCAATAGGTAGGAGCTGCTGTACCACTCTTTATGATGGCAGTACAGTTTACAATTGAGGCCCACTTTCATTTCCTAAAAAATCAAAACTACTGATTGTGAGGTAACAATGAATCGCGTTTGTGTCAAGCACAACCACTACATTCCTCACGATTGCCGATGTCGGCTGCAGTATCCGATATATTTAACAGTAAATCGGTCCAAAGCGTAACGCTTGACTTCGTTGCTTTACTGCGGCGTGTAATCCCAATACGCAGAGAACATTCTGAACAGAATTTTCCGTTGAGGACAGGACAGACCACCATTCTTTGTAACCTCGCTCTCAGGCTCCGTGCGGTGACGGTGACGGCTATCGGCACCTGCCGGCGACAGCTGGAACTAATTGTGAAAGATCCGATCTTCTTTTCAGCACGTTCACAACAAAGGCATCACTTACGAGTATAGTAGCCTTCAATTTCATAGTGTTGTAATTTCTCCACCTGCATTCCGTTGTGAAACATTCTGCACTCGCGAATTTTTTGCTTTGCAATAATAAATGAGCCGAATTTCTTGTTATTTTCGTACATTATTGACGCCATATAACAGTCACCCGCTGCGTTTGTATTTATTCGGAATTCTCGGCTATAACAGCGAATCATGTGCAACAGACAATTTAGTAGCACGCTAACGGGCCTCCAATGACCGCAATAATACACAGTCACAGCGAGCCAATTGGAAAACATGGGAGTAATTCTGATGCGGCGACGTTTCGCTGATGGTGTATCGTAATAGGCGCAAGTTCCGCGGTCCCATGGGCACTGCGGTTTGTTAATCGCGGCGATGACAGCGTAGTGCTTGCGGAACCGTCTGGGCGAGGGCCAGCTCAGTGCTACACTGCGCGGTTACCGGACTGCAGTTGCTGATGCAGCGGTGATAGCGCCCGCTCGCGGCTCGCACTGCAAGATGACGGCGCTATTCCAGCAACCGCTATGGCTTCGTCTCGCTGTAGCCGTCGTACTCATCCACGAGATGAGAGCGATGAGCATCGACTGACTCGGGGCCAGCGATACCACCTCATTGTAACACCACCGCGCTGACGGCACACCTCATGTTAAAATATTAAACAAAAGCCAAAATCCCGCTGCCCATTATGTTGATCCGTGTATCGTTAATAACAAGCTGTCAGAAGGGGTGGCCAGCGCTTCAAACAGGATCCAGTTATCGATGTATAAAAAGTTAAATCCATCTTTTCTGTTCGCTACAGCTTAACTCAAACCGGTATATCAAACACTATACAAGGCTAATGTTTATATAACATCACATGTGGTCCTTATTTCTGGCCGGCGTAGCTTCGTCTACGTTCGCCTTAATGGTTTTAATTTTGACTGGCATAATCTTATGATTATGCGTCTTTATTGTTTTAATTTTTAATCTGTGACGTGGCCAGTGTTTGGCTCTCAAAATAATTTAATTTTTTGTTCTGAAGAAGATTCCATTACTGGAATTGAAACCTAGGTGAACTAGTAAAAAATTACCTTGCAACTGAAGGCTGAAAAAATTGTTTATTTTCAACTGTATTTTTCTTACTTGTCACTTCTTCTTCCGTGTGTTTTTGCCTTTAGGAAGCTTTAATTGTCGAATGCTAGTAATAGTGTTCCATAGTTTTCGTGTTTGTTTTGAATACAGTCAGAGAGAGTCCCTTTAGTCAACCATAGTGCCAGTAGTGCCAGCAGGAACCGCGCGACTGCTACGGTAGCAGGTTCGAATCCTGCCTCGGGCATGGGTGTGTGTGATGTCCTTAGGTTAGTTAGGTTTAAGTAGTTCTAAGTTCTAGAGGACTTATGACCACAGATGTTGAGTCCCATAGTGCTCAGAGCCATTTTTGAAGTAGTGCCAGTGTTTGTTTTCAGTACAGTCCAGAGACAGGTGGTGTTATTTTCATTGTTTTCTACAAGAAGTAGCTAGCAACCACAGTTTAGTCAACAATCAGCCGCCTTTAGTGAATTAGCAGTCTAGTTAGAAGTTGGTTAACTCTACAGTAAATTGATTTCTTAGGATGGATAGGATGTGTGACTGCTGTGTATGGACGCAGGAGGAGCTGGCCACTGTTCGCGAACAGCTGAACGTGTTGATGGCAGCGGTCAGCCGTCTTCAGGCTGCTGCCTCGGAGTGTAGCGGCAGTAGGGAGTCTGGTGCGTCGCATGGTACACCCCAGGGTTTACTTGTTTCACCCACTGTCCCTGCTGTGGAGACATCTTCGCGGGTACCGGGCGCGGTTGGGCCACCCGGGGAGTGGCGGGTTCAGCGGCGTTCGCGGCGCACGAGGCGGAGGATCAATCTGGAGGCTGGCCGTGTGGCATCGCCCGCTCTGCCTCTGAGTGGACATGTGGCCGCTCCTTCAGCAAGGTCCGAGCAGGCACACGGGGGGAGGGGTTTATTAGTTATTGGGAGCTCCAATGTTAGGCGGGTGATGGAGCCCCTTAGGGAAATAGCGGAAAGGTCGGGGAAGAAGGCCAGTGTTCACTCTGTCTGCTTGCCGGGGGGTCTCATCCGAGATGTGTAGGAGGCCCTGCTGCCGGCGATAGAGATCACTGGGTGCACCCGACTGCAAATTGTTGCCCATGTCGGCACCAATGACTCCTGCCGTCTGGGTTCAGAGGTCATCCTCAGTTCGTACAGGCGGTTGGCGGAATTGGTGAAGGTGGAAAGCCTCGCTCGCGGGGTGGAATCAGAGCTAACTATTTGTAGTATCGTTCCCAGAACCGATCGCGGTCCTCTGGTTTGGAGCCGAGTGGAAGGCTTAAACCAGAGGCTCAGACGTTTCTGCGGAGATCTAGGGTGCACATTTCTCGACCTCCGCTATCGGGTGGAGAAATGTAGGGTCCCCCTGAATAGCTCAGGCGTGCACTACACGCCGGAAGCGGCTACAAGAGTAGCGGAGTACGTGTGGAGTGAACATGTGGGTTTTTTAGGTTAGAGAATTCCCTCCCTAGGCCCGACAAGACGCCTCCTGAGACGCGGCAAGGTAGGAGTAGGCAAAATACAACAGGGAATAACAATATTAATGTGCTAATAGTAAATTGCAGGAGCGTCTATAGAAAGGTCCCTGAACTGCTCTCATTAATAAACGGTCACAACGCCCATATAGTACTAGGGACAGAAAGTTGGCTGAATCCAGACGCAAACAGTAATGAAATCCTAAACTCAGATTGGAATGTATACCGCAGAGACAGGCTGGACAGTGAAGGGGGAAGTGTGTTTATAGCGATAAGAAGTGCAATAGTATCGAAAGAAATTGACGGAGATCCTAAATGTGAAATAATTTGGGTGAAGGTCACGGTTAAAGCAAGCTCAGACATGGTAATTGGATGTCTCTATAGGCCCCCTGGCTCATCAGTTGTGGCTGAGCATCTGAAGGATAATTTGGAAAATATTTCGAGTAGATTTCCCCACCATGTTATAGTTCTGGGTGGAGATTTTAATTTGCCGGATATAGACTGGGACACTCAAACGTTCATAACGGATGGCAGGGACAAGGAATCCAGTGAAATTTTTTTGGGTGCTTTATCTGAAAACTACCTTGAGCAGTTAAACATAGAACCGACTCGTGGCGATAACATATTGGACCTTCTGGTGACAAACAGACCCGAACTATTTGAAACAGTTAACGCAGAACAGGGGATCAGCGATCATAAAGCGGTTACTGCATCTATGACTTCAGCCGTAAATAGAAATATTAAAAAAGATAGGAAGATTTTTCTGTTTAGAAAAAGTGACAAAAAGCAGATTACAGAGTACCTGACTGCTCAACACAAAAGTTTTGTCTCAAGTACAGATAGTGTTGAGGATCAGTGGACAAAGTTCAAAACCATCGTACAATATTCGTTAGATGAGTGTGTGCCAAGCAAGATCGTAAGAGATGGGAAAGAGCCACCGTGGTACAACAACCGAGTTAGGAAACTGCTGCGGAAGCAGCAAACATAAACACAGCCAAAGCCTTGCAGACAAACAAAAATTACGCGAAGCGAAAAGTAGTGTGAGGAGGGCTATGCGAGAGGCGTTCAATGAATTCGAAAGTAAAGTTCTATGTACTGTCTTGGCAGATAATCCTAAGAAATTTTGATCTTATGTCAAAGCGGTAGGTGGATCAAAACAAAATGTCCAGACACTCTGTGACCAAAATGGTACTGAAACAGAGGATGACAGACTAAAGGCCGAAATACTAAATGTCTTTTTCCAAAGCTGTTTCACAGAGAAAGACTGCACTGTAGTTCCTTCTCTAGATTGTCGCACAGATGACAAAATGGTAGATTTCGAAATAGGCGACGGAGGGATAGAGAAACAATTAAAATCGCTCGAAAGAGGAAAGGCCGCTGGACCTGATGGGATACCAGTTCGATTTTACACAGAGTACGCGAAGGAACTTGCCCCCCTTCTTGCAGCGGTGTACCGTAGGTCTCTAGAAGAGCGTAGCGTTCCAAAGGATTGGAAGAGGGCACAGGTCATCCCCGTTTTCAAGAAGGGACGTCGAACAGATGTGCAGAACTATAGACCTATATCTCTAACGTCGATCAGTTGTAGAATTTTGGAACACGTATTATGTTCGAGTATAATGACTTTCCTGGAGACTGGAAATCTACTCTTTAGGAATCAGCATGGGTTTTGAAAAAGACGGTCGTGGGAAACCCAGCTCGCGCTATTCGTCCACGAGACTCAGAGGGCCATAGACACGGGTTCACAGGTAGATGCCGTGTTTCTTGACTTCCGCAAGGCGTTCGATACAGTTCCCCACAGTCCTTTAATGAACAAAGTAAGAGCATATGGACTGTCAGACCAATTGTGTGATTGGATTGAAGAGTTCCTTGATAACAGAACGCAGCATGTCATTCTCAATGGAAAGAAGTCTTCCAAAGTATGAGTGATTTCAGGTGTGCCGCAGGGGAGTGTCATAGGACCGTTGCTATTCACAATATACATAAATGACCTTGTGGATGACATCGGAAGTTAACTGAGGCTTTTTGCGGATGATGCTGTGGTGTATCGAGGTTGTAACAATGGAAAATTGTACCGCAATGCAGGAGGATCTGCAGCGAATCGACTCAGGGAATGGCAATTGAATCTCAATGTAGACAAGTGTAATGTGCTGCGAATACATAGAAAGAAAGATATCATTTAGCTACAAAATAGCAGGTGAGCAACT
Source organism: Schistocerca nitens (assembly GCF_023898315.1). NCBI lineage: Eukaryota > Metazoa > Arthropoda > Insecta > Orthoptera > Acrididae > Schistocerca > Schistocerca nitens. The sequence goes on along the minus strand of NC_064615.1, from coordinate 695,448,831 downwards.
GGAAGCAGTTAGTTCCATAAATTATCTGGGAGTACGCATTAGGAGTGATTTAAAATGGAATGATCATATAAAGTTGATCGTCGGTAAAGCTGATGCCAGACTGAGATTCATTGGAAGAATCCTAAGGAAATGCAATCCGAAAACAAAGTAAGTAGGTTACAGTACGCTTGTTCGCCCACTGCTTAAATACAGCTCAGCAGTGTGAGATCCGTACCAGATAGGGTTGATAGAAGAGATAGAGAAGATCCAACGGAGAGCAGCGTGCTTCGTTACAGGATCATTTAGAAATCGCGAAAGCGTTACGGAGATGGTAGATATACTCCAGTGGAAGACCCTGCAGGAGAGACGCTCAGTAGCTCGGTACGGGCTTTTGTTAAAGTTTCGAGAACATACCTTCATTGAAGAATCAAGCAGTATATTGCTCCCTCCTACGTATATCTCGCGAAGAGACCACGAGGATAAAATCAGAGAGATTAGAGCCCACACAGAAGCATACCAACAATCCTTCTTTCCACGAACAATACGAGACTGGAATAGAAGGGAGAAGCGATAGAGGTACTCAGGGTACCCTCCGCCACATATCGTCAGGTGGCTTGCGGAGTATGGATGTAGATGTAGATGTAGAAGAGGTGACCGAGACGTCTAACTAATGGCACCCCATACCATCACGCCGGGTGATACGCCAGTATGGCAATGACGAATACACGCTTCCAATGTGCGTTCACCGCGATGTCGACAAACACGGATGCGACCATCATGCTGCTGTAAACAGAACCTGGATTCATCTGAGAAAATGACGTTTTGCCATTCGTGCACCCAGGTTCGTCGTTGAGTACACCATCGCAGGCGCTCCTGTCTCTGATGCAGCGTCAAGGGTAACCGCAGCCATGGTCTCCGATCTGATAGTCCATGCTCCTGAAAACGTCGTCGAACTGTTCGTGCAGATGGATGTTGTCTTGCAAACGTCCTCATCTGTTGACTCAGGTATCTAGATGTGGCTGCACGATCAGTTACAGCCATGCGGATAAGATGCCTGTCATCTCTACTGCTTGTGATACGGGGCCGTTGGGATCCACCACGGCGTTCCGTATTACGCTCCTGAACCCAACGATTCCATATTCTGCTAACAGTAATTGGATCTCGACCAACGCGAGCAGCAATGTCGCGATACGATAAACCGCAATCGCGATAATCTACAATCCGACCTTTATCAAAGTCGGAAACGTGATGGTACCCATTTCTGCTCCTTACACGACGCATAACAACAACGTTTCACCAGGCAACGCCGCCAACTGCTGTTTGTGTATGAGAAACTTTCCTCATGTCAGCACGTTGTAGGTGTCGCCACCGGCTCCAACCTTGTGTGAATGCTCTGAAAAGCTAATCATTTGCATATCACAGCATCTTCTTCCTGTCGGTTAAATTTCGCGTCTATAGCACGTCATCTTCGTGGTGTAAAAATTTTAATGGCCAGTAGTGTATGTTTGGATCTCAGCTCGGTATGGATCTCACAACGATTAAGGAGAAGGCAGAAAGGGAAGACGGAAATTAAACTATTGTAAGGCTTTAAAATATGGCGTCACAGATCACTGCTGAAGATCAAATGGATTGATCGATCAGTGAATGACGAAATCTTGTAACAGTTCGAAAATAGTAAAGAGTATAATAAATTCGAGAGATAGAATGGTTGGGCGTTTAATACGACATGGGACGTACAGAAAACTGTTTTCGAAGAGGTGGTGTAAGGTAAGAAACACAGGACAGTATATAAAGTAATACACCAATCAATAGGTACACTACAAACATCGTGAGTAGTCGCCGCTGCAAAGGAAAAACTACACGCCTGGCGCCTGTCAGCTCTGTGCAGCAACCTCCAGACGGCGCTCGCAAACACGGACCTCTTCCTGCTCCCACGCCACTACCTTCAGCGCGTTGTATAGGTCCGCTTCCACAGGGAGTGCTGTAAGCTGTGGACTGCATTGCTTGCGCCTTGTTCTATACAACCAAAGTGTACTTAGAAAACACAAATGTACAAACACGTCTACCAACTTTCGTTCATATCGCACAACTCCTACTCGGTGTGATTTTTTTTCATCGGTGTAATAATAACGAAAATAAAATATCTAACATGCGGTAGCTCTTTCACACTGCATTTTCCTTGTTTTTTTTTTCCTTTTCTGAAAAATCTTAGTCCCAAAGCATTGCAATTTATGATACTAACACCTTATCGTATTCCTGAGCTCAACATCTCACTTGCTATAGAGGGATGCTGACAGAGTTTTTCAGGCTAGCAAATAGGAAGTTACAAAGAATAAAATAATCTTGATATCAGCTTATAGTATCTGTAGCGTTGTGAAACAACGTGCATATACTGTGTGTGTGTGTGTGTGTGTGTGTGTGTGTGTGTGTGTGTAGTGTGTACAGTGATTGGGAATGAGCAGTGTACCATTATAACATTCTTTATTGAATAAGTTATCTGTAAAACAGTATCACACACTTGTCGTAGACAGAATGACGCAGCACAATTTCAAACAGTGTTGCCTTGTATTCTGTGGTTTCCTTCAGTTATTTTAGGCAAATGCTAGGATGGTTCCTATCATAAGCTCACGGCCAGTACCCGTCCAGGTCTTGTCATACTAGACACGCACGTCTGTAAATATCTGCATATGTGAATTACTTTATTTGTACTGTTTTTATACAGTGAGATGACAAAACTCATGGGATACCTTCTAATGATGTACCGGACTTACATTTTCCTTGCATAGTGCAGCAACTCCACAGGTCGTTGTTTAAGTACCTTGCAGATATATTGAGCCACGTTGTCTCATATAGACGTCCAGTTGCGAAAGTGTTGTTGGTGCTGGTTTTTGTGCACGAACTGGCCTCTCGATTACGTCCCATGTCGGGCGATCTGGGTGGCCAAATCATTCTCTCGAATTGTCCACAATGTTATTCTAACCAATCGCGAACAATTGTGGATCGGTGATATGGCGCATTGTGATCCCTAAAAAAATTTCTTCGTTTTTCGGAAACGTGAAGTCCATGAATGGCTGCAAATGATCTCCAAGTAGCTGAACATAAACATTTCCAGTCAATGATCGGTTCAGAGGCACTGCAGTGTATTGTAACACCAAGACATGTGCAATGTCTTTGTAAAAGAGAGTTTTGGATGAATAAAATTACTACTGCTACTACTGCTTGCATTGGCGGGCATGAATTCTTTAGCTTACAGACACCAAAACATGACACGTTCGAGACACACATTGTTACGACAGTTGAGTTCGTTTCGGAGTCTCCTTCCTGCTGAATATAGTATTTTGAAGATTACTTTCCAACTTAACATGCGCTATTTACGAAGAACTAGGACCATTAACACAGTGCATGAGTAATTATTGATATTCATAAGAACAATATCGTATACAATTATTAACAATTTTAAGGACACTACAGTTATAAGGACAATGTTGTAGACAGCCAAAGTCAGCATAGGTATTTATTTAGATATCATTGTCTCAGGTTTATAATATCAAGTGCCTTGCATCAAACTGCAGCAAAGATGTGTTATTTGTTATTATTGTGCTGCCATATCTATGATACAGTGTTGCCATTTAAGACAAGTATGTAATTAACAAGCATGCATACTAGTCAAAGTTAAGGAGCTACAGCCTTCATTTGCTACACTTATAACAATAAGGCATATCTTTCACGATGTAGGATGCAACATTTACGTTGAAATCAAGAGAGTAATTGGCTAACGATATACATCAAGAGGTGCATCAAACTATCATTATGGTTGATGACTGAAACAATAATATAATAATTTAGTAATTATGATGAAGAACAATTAGATAGTAATGAAAGTATATAATGGGAATAACACCTGCAACTACGTAATCTAAGATGTAATGTGATGTACATTTTAACATCGGCAATCGAATAAGTGTGTGTGTGTGTGTGTGTGTGTGTGTGTGTGTGTGTGTGTTTAGTCTTCACAAGTGTTAACAATAGCTGTGTAAAATCTGTTGCGTTATGAACTCTGTTTGGAATTCCAATGAATAATAATAATAATAATGCCAGTAAGGTTTCCGAGATCTAACTTTGTGAAAGACGCTACGTTAGTTATGTTGGCTTTGGAATGTGACTACGTTTCTCGGTTGTGGTTGAGGTGAAGAGGATCTGTTTGTTTCTCTTAAGTGCCCACCTGAAATGTGAATCGAACCCAGATCAAGGTATACCAAGTTACCATCAATCAAACCGACAACCGAACTTCAAAATGTCTGGGTCATGTTTCTGTCCTAACGGAGAATGCGCCACACTGGATGAGAATCCTGCCTCCCTTGAACTGGATTACAGCTGTTTAGTATATTCATGTATCTATTCGAGCGCATCCCCAGTAACCAGTGGCGTCACCTCCCCAGCACAAACTTTCGGCTTGATTTTGTAATCACTGAAATAGAATAATATAAGGACCATCTGCATGAACTGACTACGCTACAGGGTTTGGAAATCTCTATAGTGAGTGTGTACTTCCACTTCATCTGTCCTGCTGATGTACAAATGATGACAAAAGGCATGGGTTACCTCCCAATACCGTGTCGGACGTGCTCTTGCCGCAACTCGACGTGGCATGAACAAGTCGTTGTAAGTCTCCTGTAGAAACAATGAACCATGCTACCTCTACAGCCGTCCATAACAGCGAAAGTGTTGCCGGTGCAGGATTTTGTATATGATTTGACCTCTAGATTATCTCCCATAAATATTCCATGGTATTCACGTCGGGCCATCTGGATGGCCAAACCATTCGATCGAATTGTCCAGAATATTTCGCGTTCAAAGTCTGTTAATTTCGTTCGTGCGGCCATAATCATGTCGGAAACCTTTCCATATAATCGCCTGAGTGCCAATGCTAGCTCAGACAAAAATGCGCTGCGCTTTTATACCTTGTGTACGCGGTACTGCCACCACCTGTATATGTACATATCGCTGTCTCTTGACTTTTGTTCAAATGGTCCAAATGGCTCTGAGCACTATGGGGCTTAACATCTTAGGTCATCAGTCCCCTAGAACTTAGAACTACTTAAACCTAACTAACTTAAGGACATCACACACATCCATGCCCGAGGCAGGATTCGAACCTGCGACCGTAGCAGTCCCACGGTTCCGTACTGCAGCGCCTAGAACCGCACGGCCACAGCGGCCAGCTCTTGACTTTTGTCTCAGCAGGGTATCTACTCGTTGACTACTGATCAATACCATGAAATTAAACGCAAAGATGAGGTATCGAGTGCACTTCTTCCTTCTCGTCGAAGATAATTGCATGGACAACAGCCCCACTCCGTGCTCGTGAAAGATATGACATAAGGAATATACTGGGTGTTACAAAACGATTTTGACTTCGAGGGGTTGCAGAACGTGTCGCGAAAAATTTAGGATAGGAATTCGTGACCGGAAACGTCACCGAAGTAGGTACGGAGCGTCGAGGTTATAGACTCCTGCGCCTGCCACGACGCCAACCCTTCGCGCAGTAAATTTAGCTTTGCACGCTGACGACCGTAAGCAGCAGATTGCTACGGTCGTCAGTGGAGAAGATCTAGCTAGCTGTAGCGTAGACAGGCCTTGTCTCCTATGAGAATGATGCACTGTTGCCTTGGTGGACGATGGTTTCGGAGACGGGGTTTCCATCCGTAGTTTATTTTTCTCCTGTATACCACAAAGCAATGGAGATTTTAGGGGGTTCCAGGAGCAAAATAAAATGCGGAAAACATTTGTCGAAACCGTTGGCCTGTCTTGCGCAGCGCTAGCTCCATCGTCTCGACTGGAAATCAGTTGTGATCACTGAATATCAGTCTACAGACCGTCAGCGTACTTACAACAGAATGTTCCAATCGAACATGTCGAAACCTACACTGTAAATTATAACACAGGAAGAAAACACCGAAAGGAACGTGTGGTCAGTGTTTTAGATTCTGAGGCACCCCGGAAGTTTTTAAAAAGCGTTGAAGTTGCTTATTTTTCCCGCAAAAGAACAGCTTATAATAGGTATTTGTGCTCAGCCGCGAATCGGTGAACGCGTAAGCACCAGCCGTGAGAAGATGGGGCACCGCTGCGTAGCACAAAAAGGCAGAGAACACACACACGATTTTTGTTCAACTAAATCATGTCAAAACTGTCGTGTATCATTTATTTTTGAATAATTTGCAGCTAATATCGACGGCTACAGCGTTACAGACCTTATTTTTACAAAGATGACTAGCAGTGGAAAGAAAATCAAGGCTGATTTCGATGATACATCACAAACGAATTCCATCAATCGAGATTTCAATTTGTTGAAAGTAAATATTATTTACACATATATCATTCACAACAACTCCTATAGTAATTACCAATTTTATTTGGAAGGAATTGGGATGGAGTAATAAATAGTTCCATCCGTTATTATGCATGTTGTGCTACGTGCAAGGTATTATAGTTCACTCAGTTCATAAAAAGTGGCGATGTGAACTGATTATGTATAAATTACTGAAGTTCAAGTCCGCAGCTCGTGGTCGTGCGGTAGCGTTCTCGCTTCCCTCGCCTGGGTTCCCGGGTTCGATTCCCTGCGGGGTCAGGAATTTTCTCTGCCTCGTGATGACTGGGTGTTGTGTGATGTCCTTAGGTTAGTTAGGTTTAAGTAGTTCTAAGTTCTAGGGGACTGATGACCATAGATGTTAAGTCCCATAGTGCTCAGAGCCATTTGAACCATTTTGAACTGAAGTTCAAGAATAATGTTGCGCTGATAAATCTGAAATTACAAAGACCTATCGAATATTATATTTTACGGTGGTTTCCGGGAAAAATTCTTTCCACTACCCGAAAAATTTTTTATCGAGTGGTTGAATCACATCAGTAACGTGTGGAATCCGAATTATATCAATAGTCTGTTCGTGGTCCTCAGTGACCTCTGTGTCGGTGAGTCCGGGCCAAAAGTTAATAAAAAACAATGAATTATTTTTTACATATTATAAGAAGACATTTCGAATGAAATGTTGAAAATTATTCTTTCCCATTTTTCCAGATTTCGATGCGTCGATTACAAAAGTTTTGCAACTAGACAGTGCTTTTTCATTTTTGGTCCTAAATTTCCTTGGGGTTCCTTGTGACAAATATAAGGCCGAGGAAACAGTAATCCCCTCATACTTGTCACTGGCCTTTCTCTATACGAGTCTGTCAAATAATTTATCAATTGCTCAGCCGACTCTGGTCTTTTTTCGTCCCGAAATGATTAAGTGCTATTTTAATGCAGTTCTTCCACGACACCCGACTGATCAGAGTTGTACACAACGGGGGTGGGGATAAAAGCAAATTCCCTCTTCCTGTCATCTACTAATTTCTCTATATTATTACCTATTAATGACATCACCTCTACACGTTTACCTGAAGTAAGCTTCGTAATTTTGTGGCTTCTTATTCTGCATGATATATTGAACCTGCTTAGCTAGTTTCGTAGTTTTGTGACTCTCTATTCGTATGATTTATTGAACCTGCTTAATCAGGTCGAATAAGCGTGGAAATTAACAATGTTAATCTAACTTGCAGTTCTGAGTGCCCACCTTTCAAGCAGTTTTCCTTTTGCAATTTTGCGAGTTTCATTTAGGGGCCTCTTTCTTACTTCGTGTAACTCTTTCTTCCTTTCGCACAATTCACGTTCAGATATTGTGAAACGAAACTAACTTTGCACATTACTTAACATGTTTTTTCCCTCCTTCGTTCAACCAGAAGTACCAGCATTTTCTTTATCACTCAAGACTATTACTCTACATGTTTTCTTTGGACTATGAAGGTATTCTTATTCTAGACACTTACTAGAACAACAATCATCAGTTACTTTCTATTTCTTCCAATGTTTTCACTGATTCTAATGAAATATTGACGTCACTCAAATTAATGACCGAGAATTCACGAAACCGTCAGTTACTTTCTATTTCTTCCAATGTTTTCAGTGATTCTAATGAAATATTGACATCACTCAAATTAATGACCGAGAAATTAACTAGTAAACAACCCATTCGTTGACTTTCAGGAGATTTTGGAGGCTTCGTTTGAGTATGACGTTCTTCATATTACATCTCTGTAGCTCTGAGAACGTAATTTAAGTTCCACGTTGCTATGAATTCTTAGTACTTGCTCAATGACACATGCTAATAGCAGACTTATATGAAGAAAACACAATGAATATAATCCAGCTTTGTCTTCATTGTTAAACTGATACCACAAAATTAACTAGTAATTATTACGCATGTTAAACGAGTTACAGGTTTCAGAGAATAGTAACTGTGAAAAACAGTGTAATAGAAGCTATCAAAGGAAACTGAAATTGCCGGGCGGAGTGGCTGTGCGGTTCTAGGCGCTACAGTCTGGAGCCGAGCGACCGCTACGGTCGCAGTTTCGAATCCTGCCTCGGGCATGGATGTGTGTGATGTCCTTAGGTTAGTTAGGTTTAATTAGTTCTAAGTTCTAGGCGACTGATGACCCCAGAAGTTAAGTCGCATAGTGCTCAGAGCCATTTGAACCATTTGAAACTGAAATTCGCCTTACAAATAACAGTTGAATTGTATCATCTATTAACCGATGTGCCGTCAACCATGGTTATGCGTCTCTTGTGTTGCAAGTGCGCAGTCTGCCGCAGCTCCATTACAGGTTTATATTTTTCCAGATGGCTAGTGGGCTACGAATTCGGCAGTTTTCAATATTTCTTTTAAAAACATACTTACAATGCGTCTTAGCAGCTAACATTTTGAAACTACATTTCCTTCGGCTTATACTTTCGTGTACAATTTCAGGGCGGGTCTCGCATGTCAGACTAGACCATTCCCTTATAAGTCATGTTTGCTGCCGAAGGGGTTCGTAGAACCAGGCAGCGGCTCCTACAGTTTCGACGCTTTGTAACGCCATTGGATGACGTTTCCCGATAAGGGTTCCTATCAACAATTTGTTCCTCACGACGCTCTGTACAACTCCTGGAAGTTTGTTAGTACAGTTTTGTAACACCCTGCAGTGGTTCAAATGGCTCTGAGCACTATGGGACTCAACTACTGTGGTCATCAGTCCCCTAGAACTTAGAACTACTTAAACCTAACTAACCTAATGACATCACACACATCCACGCCCGAGGCAGGATTCGAACCTGCGACCGCAGCAGTCGCACGGTTCCGGACTGCGCGCCTAGAACCGCGAGACCACCGCGGCCGGCACCCTGCAGTACGAGCATATAATTTACTATTCTGAGCTATGTTTATCTGAAAAAATTAAGTTGGTCCAGAAGTTCATTGATATCGTGTTTGGCGGGTTGTTGTGCAGGCTACTGTAAGTATATTTACCAGTCGTCATTTTTATTTGAGTTGCCCGTGTTGGATGCTGCTTATTTTAATGTCGTGAGAAATGTTGCTTTATAGTTATGAAACGTAGTGTAAAAGGGAAAAAAAGTTTTAACTTACGTGAGATTTTGTTCTCCTTGGAGTTAATGGAGGGGTAAACGCAGCAGAGGCAGCTTGAAATAGTTATGAAGTTTAAGGGGCGAGAGCCATGGAAGAAATGTCCTCTAAAATTGTTTTCTCGTTTTTTGGACGGGAATAAGTCGACACTCAGGAAGATCAATGGACTTTAATGAGAACGTTTATACAGCTTAATACTATGATCCGTGACAGTGTACCCGATAATTGGCAAATGTGACGAACTGCAAGCAATTAAACTTAGTACAGCACTTTTATTGTGGTGTCACAGCCAGACACCACACGTCCTAGGTGGTAGCTTAAATCGGCCGCGGTCCTGTAGTACATGTCGGACCCGCGTGTCGCCACTGTGTGATCGCAAACCTAGCGCCACCACAAGGCAGGTCTCGAGAGACTGACTCGAACTCTGCCCCAGTTGTACGGACGACAGAGCTAGCGACTAGACGTACGAAGCCTTTCTCTCTCATTAGCCGAGAGACAGAATAGCCTTCAGCTAAGTTAATGGCTACGAACTAGCAAGGCGCCATTAGCCTTACAGTGATTGTAATTAGAGTCTCACTTGTGTTCACCATAGAGATGTACAAGAAGAAATTAAAGATAAGTATATGAGAAACTCCGTTCTTTTCTTCATAGCATTAATTACGTATCCTGTTCCAGTACTTCACGCCCGTCTGCGTTAGTCTCGCGTGCCCTTTAAGCCACCTCTATCTACAAGGTGTTGGCCCAGCTGCCGACACATCACATGGCGACGAGTCTACAAAGGCTCTTGTGTTTTACTTTGCCCTAATTTCTTTGTGTCATGGCTTCGCCACAATCTCCAGATGTACTGTCCAAATTTTATCACTTGCAGAATCAGCAGACGCAGGCGTTATTGGATGCTCTTGGACAGCTCGTCCAGGGTCAACGTGTGCTGCACACCGATGCGGCCGCCGCCGCTTCATCGCTACCGCCGCCACAACATGCTGTTGCACCTCAATTCAGACCCTTTGATGCCACCCACGAGTCATGGCACGAGTGGTCCCGTCAGTTCGACTTCCACCTAGCAGCCTACAGAATTCAAGGTAATGAGCGGCAGCCATTTTTGCTTTCTTGTGTCGGTGTGTCCACCTACCGAGTGATAGTGAAGTTGTTTCCCCGGCGCGACGTAGCAACTCTGTCCTACGAAGAAATTTTGTCTGCTTTAGATGCCTATTTCAAGGAAACAGTGAATGTCGTTGCAAAAAGGTATACGTTCTTTCGTACAAAACGTACTGCCGGTCAGACTAATAGGGAGTGGGTTGCGACATTGCAAGGACTTACTAGGGAGTGTGCGTTTGAATGCGAATGTGGACTTCCTTATTCAGATACTATGGTGCGTGATGCAATAGCACAGAACGTTTCTGATGTTCGCATACAGGAACAGATTTTGAAACTAGTTAATCCCTCCCTTCAACAAGTGATAGACATATTGGACAGGCAAGACACACTTGACTTTGCTCAGGAATCGTTTGGAACTTCGCCAGCAGTGTGTCACATTAACCGGCCCGCCGGGCCCGCTGCAAGGGACGCTAGGCGGCCCTCGCGCCCGTCGGCGCAGCGGCAGCCTAGCTCGCAAACACGTGCGCCGCGTAAGCGAGCTAATGCAGTGAAATCATGCCCGCGGTGTGCAACTAGACATTAGCGTGAAAACTGCCCGTCATGCCAAGCTATTTGGTTTTACTGTCATAAGAAAGGACATGTCCAAAGTGTTTGCCAGAAAAAGCTCAGATCAGACACTCACACCAATTCCAGGCCCTTTGCTTCGCGCCGGAATCGAACCAAGGAAACTCAGGCTCGTGAACCTTCGCCCATGGATATTCATGTAGTTCATTCCACCCCGTCCGGTGACAGTGTTCATTCCACAAACAGTGTGCGTCGCCGTCGATGGAAGTCCCGTCACGTCGCACGTGATTCTGTCCCAGTGTCTGTTCCAGTTGCACAAAACAGTCGCTTTTGTCGTCAGCAGGACAATAAACTTTTTGTAGACTTAGTCTTTGCAGGCAAAGTGATACCATTCCAGCTCGATACCGGAGCTGCAGTTTCATTGCTCAATCACGACACGTACAACCAACTGGGCAAACCTCCGTTGCGTGCCGCAAATGTTCAGCTCAATAGTTACTCAGGCCAGAAAATACCAGTGTTAGGACGGTGCAGCCTTCTTGCAACATACAAGGGACAAACAAAACTTGTGTCATTTTACGTTCTTCGTTCTTCTACTGCCGTGAACTTGTTTGGTTTAGATTTATTTCAGTTTTTTAATTTGTCTATAGTAAATCAGGTCCTATCAGTGAATCAGACTGTGCCTTCCGCCAGTGTTTCTAGTCTATGTGAGGAATTTGCAGACATTTTTGCACCGGGCCTTGGTTGCGCTAAGAACTATGCAGCACATTTGGAACTGCAAGAGAATGCGCAACCGAAATTTTTCAGAGCGCGCAATGTTCCCCACGCATTGCGTGATGAGGTCGCAAGAACATTAAACGATTTAGAATCTCAAGGTGTAATTGAACGTGTGCAGGCTTCTCTCTGGGCCTCACCTTAGTAATTTTGCCAAAACCTTCCGGAAAATTGAGACTTTGTGTGGACTTCAAGGCAACTGTGAATCCACAACTTGTGACTGCGACTTTTCGTTTGCCCCGCCCGGAAGATCTTTTTGACAAACTGTGCCCGGGAACATATTTTTCAAAGTTGGACCTAGCAGATGCGTACTTGCAAATACCGGTGGACGAAGAATCCCAGCGCGTCTTGGTGGTAAACACGCATCTTGGCTTGTATCGCTCCAAAAGACTGCCTTTCGGGTGTGCATCCGCCCCTGCATTGTTTCAGCAATATTTACAAACTGTTTGTGCGTCGGTCCCTACTGCTGCGAACTATCTGGACGATATTGTGATCTCCGGAAAGACAGAAGCCGAACATTTGCACAATCTCCGAACATTATTTCACGTCTTGCGACAAAATGGTCTTCGCTTGAGAAAGGACAAATGTGTGTTTTTTGCTCGGGATTTACCCTACCTGGGCCATGTAATAAATGCCCAGGGCATCCATCCGAGTCCAGAGCACCTCCGTGCCATACAGGATTTGCTGTCACCGCAGACCTTGAAACAGCTGCAGAGTGTGCTGGGTAAAATAAATTATCATCATAAATTTTTGCGCAATGCTTCTTCCATTTCAGCTCTGCTTCATCGCTTCCGCCGTAAAGGTGTTCCGTTCGTCTGGACGACGGAATGCGAACGCGCCTTTCGCCAGTTGAAATCGGCGCTGCTTTCACATACTTGCCTTACGCCATTCAATCCCCGAAAACCCCTTTTGTTGATGGTAGATGCATCGTATTTCGGGATCGGTGCTGTGCTTGCGCACAAAGATGGATCGCATGATCGCCCTATTGCCTTTGCGTCAAAATTGCTCTCATCTGCGCAAAGAAATTATTCACAGATAGAGAAAGAGGCTTTAGCTCTCGTGTTTGGTGTTACTAAGTTTCACGATTTCTTGTATGGTCGTCACTTTACCATCATCACGGACCACAAACCTTTGACATCGCTTTTTCATCCGAACAAGCCGGTACCTCCGCGTACGGCGCAGAAATTCATTTGCTGGTCTCTTTTCCTCTCGCAGTACCGCTACGATATCTTGTATCGGTCCACTGCTAAGCACGGAAACGCTGATGCGTTGTCCCGTTTGCCTGTTGCTGAGGATACAGCATTCGATTCTTCCGAACTTGCTTGCATGTTCATTGATGCGGAAACCGATGACGTGGTTGCATCGTTTCCGATTGATTTTCGTCGTGTCGCTACAGCCACAGCTGCTGACCCTGTCCTTGCTACTGTTTTGCGTTTTGTTGCTACGCAATGGCCCTTGTCCAAGTCACGGATCGAGGATCCGCTGGTTCGCCGATTTTTTGCTCACAGGGAGAGACTTTTTGTACGACGTGGTGTTTTGTTGTTGCGTTCTGATAATGATCAGTCCCGAGTCGTGGTCCCACGTTCGTTACAGTCCTCTGTCTTAAAGCTTCTCCACCACGGACATTGGGGTATAGTGTGTACGAAACAACTTGCTCGTCTGCACTGTACTTGGTTCGGAATCGATGCTGCGATTACGAATATGTGCTCCTCTTGCGTAGCGTGTGCCGAACAACAATCCGCACTGCCGCGGAAATTCTTTGCATGGCCGAAAGCCACTTCCCCTTGGCAACGCTTGCACATCGATTTTGCTGGTCCATTCTGGAATGCTCGCTGGTTGGTTGTGGTCGATGCATTCAGTAATTTTCCTTTTGTTGTCCGGATGTCTTCCACGACGTCTTCTGCCACAATCCAAGCGTTGTCTGCTATTTTTTGCATTGAAGGTCTTCCCCAGACTATTGTTTCCGACAATGGCCCACAATTCATGTCCGCAGAATTTCAGTCATTCTGCAAGGCCAATGGTATTCAACATCTGACGTCCGCGCCGTTTTCGCCTCAGTCAAACGGTGCCGCGGAACGATTGGTCTGGACTTTCAAGTCGCAGATGTTGAAATTGAGAGTCGCATTCTCGGGAGGACGCATTATTGCTCTTTTTGTCCTCGTATCGCTCTCAGCCCCGCGATGGTCGCTCGCCGGCTGAGTTGCTCCATGGTCGTTCTCATCAAACCTTGATGTCTTTGCTGCATCCGCCGCATCAGGTTCCTGTGCTGCGCCAGACTCCTGCTTTTGCTCCTGGCGACGTTGTCTATTATCGCGCCTATCGCGGTTCACGGTGTTGGCTCGCAGGGCGCATTCTTCGCTGCCTCGGCCGCGCGATGTATTTGGTTTTGGGGGCCTCTGGTGAGGTGCGTTGGCATCTCAATCAGCTGCGCCTCTGTCGTCGCCCGGCTTCTGCCGCTCCCCGTCTGCTTTCAGCGACGGAGCCGTCAGGTCAGCGCCCTGGGGACCCAGCTACTGGCTCGCCTCATCCCCAGGTGTTACCGACGCTGCCTACCATTTTGCCTCATGGCGTCGCGCCGCCGCCGCAGCCGCCGCAGCCGCCGCAGCCGCCGCAGCCGCCTCCGGCGCCGCCCGCAGTGGACGCTTCGCTGCAGCCGCCATGCGCCTCCCTGGGTCACGCGCTGCCGATCGCTTCCCGTGACCAGCTGTCCTCCGCCATGGAACTCTTGCCCGCTCCGGACCCGATGTCGTCATCGCGCGTCGGATTCTCCGACCACATGGAGGTCGACCCTTCGGCCCCTCCTGTCTCTTTACGGGCGCATACACCGCATGTTGACGTGCACCCTGGACTAGGTTTTCAGGCGTTTCCTAGCTCCCCTTGGACCGAATGGCCGGGTGCGGGTGGCACGGCCTCGCCTGTTGTTAGGCTCCCCACCTCATCGCATACGTCAACATGGGGTCCTCCCCACGGCGGGCGGAAGCCTTATCTCACGACCGTTCGCCGATTTGCGGGGGAGGAATGTGGTGTCACAGCCAGACACCACACGTCCTAGGTGGTAGCTTAAATCGGCCGCGGTCCTGTAGTACATGTCGGACCCGCGTGTCGCCACTGTGTGATCGCAAACCTAGCGCCACCACAAGGCAGGTCTCGAGAGACTGACTCGAACTCTGCCCCAGTTGTACGGACGACAGAGCTAGCGACTAGACGTATGAAGCCTTTCTCTCTCATTAGCCGAGAGACAGAATAGCCTTCAGCTAAGTTAATGGCTACGAACTAGCAAGGCGCCATTAGCCTTACAGTGATTGTAATTAGAGTCTCACTTGTGTTCACCATAGAGATGTACAAGAAGAAATTAAAGATAAGTATATGAGAAACTCCGTTCTTTTCTTCATAGCATTAATTACGTATCCTGTTCCAGTACTTCACGCCCGTCTGCGTTAGTCTCGCGTGCCCTTTAAGCCACCTCTATCTACAAGGTGTTGGCCCAGCTGCCGACACATCATTTATTATGCGAACAATGTTGGGGAAAAGAAAGAAAAGAGATTAGGATTAAACATCCTGGCGATGCTGAGATCATTAAAGACGAAGCAAAAGCTCAGATTGGAAAGGATTCACAAACAAGTCAGTTGTGCCCTTCCAGACACCCCACAAACTGCCTTAATCTAAAGAAGTAATCGAAAACCTAAATAACGATGGGCAAACAGATATTTGAATTTCATTAAGAAAACAATTATTGAGTTCTAACAAATAGTGTCTTGCAAAGGTCAGTGTTACGTACGCAAAATGTAACATTAAAGTCGCCGAAGCAGCGTCAAAAGGAAAGACTTCCACCCGGCGAACGGTCAGCCCGACGAGAGGCTATAGCCACAGGACGACATCTCTCTCACCTGATTTCTTCAAGGAGAAGGTGGAAGCTGACTGTCAGTGAACAGGAATGGTGGAGTAGCTGGTTATGGTAAGACACAGGACATAACGAAGTGACGTGTGCTCATGTCTGCCATATTTGCTATTGGCAGGCAACGGTGGTTGTCAGAATAGATTACAGAGCTGCAGCGTGTGTCAGATTGAGGATGTCGGCTTTATTCAATTTGTTCTAGTAAGAAAGCATGGAGAGACTGAGAAAAACTTGATTGTACCAAAGCTATGGTCAATTGTGTTGCTCAGTGTGGCCATCGTGGCAGACAGCTAACACATTGATTGTGAAATTGCAAATACGATAAAGCCGTCGCCACACGGACCGTGCATCCGAACGTTGAGCGTTGAGAGTGCCGAGTTTCTGACGTCATAGCGTGGAATAGCACGTACGGGAGTCTTTCCGAACGTGCAGAGCAATATCTAGCATGCCAGATATTCTGAGCGTGCGTCTGAGCGTTGTTGACCAATGAGATGGCACAACGCCACCTACGTCACACGTACGCCATCTCCCTTCAGCACAAAGTTGTGAGGCGCCATATTGGCATTCATTTCAAGCCTACACGTATATATGCCGTTTCTGAGCACCAGCAAATTGATAATAACTGGAAAACCCGTCGTTAACTGTGTGATCCGTCACAATAAAATAATGAGAAACATCATATTCGTGGCAGAAGAATTATTGTAACTTGCGTATTATGAGAGCATGCTATTTGAAGGCAGCAATAAACTGAGGATGCACCCAAAACGCCTTGTTCTTGGTACAATTTGCTATAATTAAATTTCAGTTAGTAACATAGTTACGATTAAAGCTTTCAGCAAGTACTAAAATTGGTAAGATCCTAGGAATAGCAGTTAACTTCAATATTATCGTTTAGCATGGTGAGCAGGGTCTCAGTAATGTGAAATTTTTATGTTTGGGAGGTGGTTCGCGACTCGCCAGCACGTAAATTTTTTTCCTAACATAGGCGTTTTTATTAGGTTCTGTTCCTTTATTATTAGTTTCATATAAGTACATACTATAATTTTCGATGTTATGTGAATATAAGTTCTCCTTCCTTTGGGTGTTCGATTGGCTTGATCTACAGGACACCTTGCGCTACTTGTGTAAAGCTATATTGCTCCTTTTTGTTTTACGCTTCGTAATTCACGTGTTGCAAAGATTCTGCTACCGGGTAGGAACAGTGATCAAGTAAGACTGGCCTCAGAGTTTTCCTAAAATGTGGGAATAATGAAATAATGTTTATCTTATGAGAAGAAGTATTGCAAATTTGTATCGCACTGTTTGTAATGGAACTTTTATAAGCCTGTGTCCTTATTGATTGGACATGGTACTTTCCTTTTTGTGGGCAATGGAGGAAACGTGCGTTTTAATAGAGCTAACGTGGAAATTTTACGCGCGCTCGTTTAGTCAACAGTGTGGTTTACGAACTAGAAACTTCCCGCAACTGCCGCCGGAGTTCGTTGCGATCGCGTGTACCACGTTGGGGTCCACGTACCGTATGCTCAAGTCGCATCGCTTCTGAGGAGCGTTCAGCAGCACGTTGAACTTAGCCCACTCAACGTTGGCGTTCGACAGCACGGTTCGTGTGCCGACGGCTTTAGGCTGTCCTTTGGTTACAATGAATTAGTAGTAAGTTATGCTATATTATCCTTACCTGCTCTTTCTTTTATTGTGTAACTAACTACATTTCCTTGTGGTCGATACAGCAGCTGAAGTTCTTTATGGTTGTTTTGTTTGTAGGAGCCAGGTGTTGGTAGTAGTGGATTTCAGATAATTGTACTGAGTCATCTGCTTTTCCTCGTTTATGTTAGTGCACCTTGTAAAGTTATTAATGGACAGGAGTTAATGTGTTTTTGTGTTCGGTGTACTCAAATTGTCATTTTATAGTTTATTGTACTTCTGTTGGAGTGATATTTTGTTTTGATCTCTTATTCTTGAAACTGTGTGTAAATGCTTAACATTCGTATCGACTCTGCTGTTGTTACATATTGTTTAGTAAGGGACAACAACAACAACAATAACAACAGAATACAGTTGCACAACTCCCAGTAGAAATCCACCCAAATCCAGCGCCACAAAACTAACGAAAAGAATCTATAACATATGCACTGCACAGTTACATATGAACTACAATTTATCTTGATAACCTTACAACGAAAGATTAATTAAAACATAAAATATCTGTTGCATGAGCGTGCCTTTATCGGCAAGAATTATTAAGATACTACGCACTTTTGACCTCAAAATAGTCTGGGTGATTATTTGTCATATTCGTGTAGCAGGACAGCGACACATTAGGATTGAAATGTGGCAGTGGGAATAGATCTATATCTAGAGCAGTTCAATGTTGCAAGAAGACTTAAGATAGAAAAGTTAAGAATTCTTTCCATCCTTCAGTCCGGCAGCTTGTAGCTCGGTAAGAGAAGAAGTATTAACCATCTAGGCCTTCAGCCAGATTGGTATCAAGCCAAAGGCAGCTCTGCTTCATGAAGGGACCTCGTTAGCACTGGCTAGCATGCCACAGCTCCTTGCACTCCACCCTCATTCCCACAATGGTCGATGATTCACAACATAAAGTGAGAGATAAGTTACAGAGTTTGCATAGAACGATCCTCTTGTAACCGAAATCATAAATCTGATAAGCCACTGTTACACCACAAGTGAGAATAATACAGACTATTTAATGTAAATGACAAGAAAATGTCAAGTGATTTTATCAGTTCTATTATGTGGCAATCTAGGAAATAAGCCAACGATCACATCTTTGCTAAATGTATTCTTTAGTGTTGCCATCTGTCAGTTACACCAGCGGCAGAAATGTAAGTTTTCACGGCTGACATGTTTCTTGAACTGGCTCGCATTTGGGGAACCCACGCTTCAAAGATGTTGCAGCGCTGGTTGCTGCCGCATTGAATAGCAAAACTGTTCTTCAGTCCACAAAAACCAAAAGAACGAAAGTATCGCCTATTCAAAACGATTACAACTACTGTTGATACTTTGTCAGTAAAAGTGATGAATTATCTTTCCAATTTTCAGAACGCTTGAGACAGACAAAGTAAGAGGAAGAGGTTACCCTAAGTCAGTATGGAACGAAATTTCTATGCTGCTCCTCACAGATGGAGCATTTTGCTCGTAGTTTATTACCTGGTCGTTTCATTTTAACCACTAGGCTGTCAAAATACTTTTGTGACAATTATCAGGGGGTAATCGTTACAACTTGCTGCTAATTTCAGCAGTATATTAGTTCCTCAAGACTAGCACTTGGGATCCGTGCGGATCTAGCACCAGTTTAACATGGTAGTCTCGATTTCAATAGGTCACAGTTCGTTTATTAAATAAATATATGGGATGAACAAGTGGGGCTGGACTGTGTCCCTTGATTGCCCAATTTTAAGTGCATATCTTCGTTCAGAGGTAAAGATTCTGGGTTTGTCAATAGGTTTCAGAACTTTAATGGGAAAATATTCCTGATGCTGTCGAAGAATGCCGATGATTTAGATATGCAGTTAGTTTAAATTTTTCCTGTGCGTTCTTTGGTCGCATTGAGTAAGATTTTTACGTTGTACGATTTTTCACAGATTTACATTTACATGTTCCCATTAAAAAATATAGCTGTATACAAGAAAAATATAAGCCATTAGCCAGGTGAGCATGTCCTCGTCCTCGATTAATCCGAGTAGTGGCCTGGTGTTCGAATCAGTCATTATCTGCAATTGAAGAATGTCATTCTAAAGTCGTTTCGCTTTCGCTTACGAAATATAATAGAAATGACTTGTCTACATATTGATACTTATGGATTAAAACAGCTTTTGCTCACATACGTGACCGTTTACTACTCCTTTTTATTTCATTAAGTCGATATTTTTTTTCCTTCGGCGGTAGTAGAAATTGCAGCCGAAAAATCTTGTTTGTACTTTCCAAATTCGTGATTTTTCGGGTTTTAGGATACATTTTTCTTCTTTTGCTGCATTTGTGTTCATTACAATCCAACTGTGTGAAACTTCACACTATTTGTCTGCATACAATTCTTTTTTGTGGTTTCGCCATTTTGCATTCAGCAATGTGCTTTCATGTGTTCATTTGTGAGAGCTGCAAACACTGTGAAACGTCCCCTTAGAAAAATTATAAATGGCTGTGCTTAAACTGACACACAACATTTTTAGCGCAACGCAATCTGACTTTGAAAAATCGCTACAAAAGAATGGCCCTGACTAACAATAACCTATACCTTTCATGAATCACTTACCTTACTAAAATCTTCATTACTCGAACTACTGCAATACAGCGAGAGGCAATTTATAACACTTGTAAGTAAGCATTACCAATATGGATTCTTATACGGCTATATCACTTGTTATGTGTTTCACTGTTATTGTCTAACCTGCTTTCAGAAAACACTTGATAATGGCATGTTGATGTCTAAATCATGATTGTGAGAGTGTAAATGTAACACTGTAAATAAACAACAGTCTAATGGCGGTACTGACTTAAAAGAAATATATTATGACTGTGGCCCCGTATTATGAAAAAAATTACCAATGAATTAGTTATGTGAACTCATATCAGTATATCAGACATGTTTCCCAATATCTAACCTTCGATCAGTCACGACGGGAATATTTCATAAATCATATTGTGAAGAATTTTCGTAATTACTTGATCTGCGCTGCCCTTAATTGTTGGATTTTGTAAAAAAATACAGTATTGGTTTTTATAATAATTGTGACTTAAAAGGGCTTTTTGCCAGCTTGCGTCAGAAGAAGCTAGATGCAACATGTCAACAATATGAGAAATGTAGGAATCTCTCAAAACCTATCACTGTTGACGAAGCTCTGAATAAAAATTCGTAAAGGAGTTCGAGAAAATTAAATCCTTAATTCTGTCGCATTTCCGACTGATTCTTCAAGTCGAAGTATTGTTAAAATTATGAACTAGCGAAAAAAAGTTACCACCAGATAATCTCTCGTTACCTGAAAGCTATGCAAAATCAGGAAATAATCCTCAGAAAATATCGTATCAAGATGTATCTGTCTATCCTTGTATTACTCGATCCTTATGTACAAGTGACAAGGCATCTTTTCCAACACTGTTATTAGAATTCCTGTGTAGCTTTTCTCTGTGTCTGTATGACACATTGCGGAAGATACTTTGTAGATGCAGGTGGTGTGTGTACTGTAAGACCTGTAGTACACACACCATCAGATTATTTGACTTGTTGCTCTAACGAAGTAGGCGAGTGTCAGCAATATGTCGCAATATGTCTTGTGGTCTTATCGTGGCGTGTTTTTCTTCTGCCGTGAGGTCAGACTATAGAAATGTCACTTGCACGCTTAGAGTAGCAGATTGACGGTGACCAACTTTAAATAGAACTTGATTAATTTTCACACACATTTATTAAATTAATAACAAGCATAAAAATTACTTAACTTGGTTCAGGATGCTATTAACAATTGACAATCTGAAGTTCCTTTGGTACTGGTACGTTAACCTTATTCTCACATATATCTCTGATACTTGACAAAAGTGTCTATACATTTATCTTCATGTCTATGTATAGGAATATGGTAATCTTATTAGGCGCAGATTGAAACTTGACTACAGACTGGTACAGACAAATGTAGAACTCGTACAGACAAATGCAGACTGGTACAGACTGGTGCAGACAAATGCAGACTGACTAATTGCAGGTCTGTACACTCGTTATAATACCTCGCGCGTTCAGGTATCACTGTGCGAGTGTGATCCGCGAGGAGAAAAGGTTCTACGTTAGCAGCAATCTTATTGGCTGCGTTACATATCAATACGCGGATCGGCGGAAGCAGAATTTGGTCCGTCTCTATGGCATCGCCACCTCGTAGTGCGGAGACGGACGAGCGCTGCGCCTGCGCTGTTGTGCTTAGCGGGGCGCGCTCTAGTGGGAAAGTTGTGTACGCGCTGACTACGCAGAACTATGTACACAACACGCACACAGAAGGGAGAACGCAACACTGCGTATTGTCTGTCAGCTGGCAACTCCGCACCCAGCGCTGACTGCCTATAGTCAGCTGGCCCTCCTTTGCACACCTGCCGCGCCATCCGTGTGAGCTGCCCAAATGACACTTGTGGCCTGCAGCGCTGCGGCTGCCGCCATGCGACCTCATCTCGCTATGGGCGGTGTAGCTGGCAAGCGGTGAAATGCAGCCGCCGCAGTCGTTTCGCTCCGTGCGGACTGAGAATTTACCCTGTGCGCCAAAGCGATGCCTCCATTTACCAAGAAGCTGAATTTCAGCAAATATTCCGCTCGTGAGAACCCAGCCTTACAGAAGAAATTCGAGGGCTGCCACTACAAACGGCACCGCCAGACAAAACCTCATTCTTACGCCAACCACGTTACCGACAGCACGACTCAATGTATCCTGGCGCTGAGGCCTGTACTTAGACCGGCGTACGGGCCCCGCGGAGCAAGTTCAGTCCAAGTGAGCATCTTGGGCCAGGCGCCGAATGACTATGTATTTCTTCAATCAGGAACTCACTCAGGGACCGTCGCTACGCTGACTCTGCTGTTCGAGCCAGCCTCCTTGTCTTGGAGCCTGCATAGTGGTCTCCCTGAAGAAGACGCGATCCCGACTTGGAGATCGGATTTTAGTATTTCTGTGACCGCCTTTCTTTCGGCCCCGCCGGACTTAGTAAATTCTCCTTGGGAACTTGTCTATATTAAGTGCATCTAGAACTTTGATCATACTTTGTCGCTATATTGTGTCGTGAACTTTACTTTGACTTCATCTCTCTATAAGAAAGGTATCAAGAATTTCTGATCAGACTTGATTTATATCGGTAGCGGGACAGGAACTTTAGTTCAGAACTCTTGTCTCCCATATCATGGTCTATTTTATGCTCAACTCAGAAGAATTTATGTTGAACTTTGAACTGAGATTGTAAAGAACTTTATAACTTCGTTTTCTCCATTACCAGGCATATGGAGTGTTTGATTTCAACCAGAAGAGCTTATTTTTTCATGATTTTTCATGACTTGCCTCCAACAAAATGAAGCTTTTTGTTATTTTCTACCTGGGCTTTGTGCATAAAATCGAGACTGCATTTTTCAGGAACCAAGAAATGCAGCGAGCACAGGACAATTAGCCTCCATTACGCTGTCTATCACCTATTCTTATCAACCTCTACTTGGAAAATATGATTGACCAATGCTCATTAGATAACAAAGGCGTAGAAATAGGTGGAAGAAGAGTAGGGTGTTTGAGGTTTGCTGGTAAAATGGTCCTTCTAGCCACAGGGGAAATAGAATGACAGGATTTGGTGGACACCATTGAAACTAATGGAAAAAAATATGGAATGAAAATTAATACAAATAAAACAAAAGTATTGGCACTAGGAGGAAATAAGGAAATAAAAATTATGCTGAATGGAGAAATGCTAGAACAGGTGCAAAATTTTAAGTATCTTGGAAGCAGGATAGACACCGACTCGAAGTGCACCACAGAAATTAAAACAAGGATAGCAATGGCAAAAGAGGCGTTTTATAAGAAAAGGAGAATATTCTGCAGCGGTCTGGACAGAGAACTCAGGAAGAGACTCATAAAATGTCTTATATGGAGTGTTCTTCTATATGGCGCTGAAACATGGACTATGAGGAAGAAAGACAGAGAAAGGCTGGAGGCTTTTGAGATCTGGACATGTCGGAGGATGGAAAGAATAAGTTGGATGGACAGAGTAAAAAATTAAGAGGTACTGAGAAGAGTGGGAGAGAAAAGACAGTTACTAGATGTAATAAAGAGAAGAAAAAGAAATTGGATTGGGCATATATTAAGAAAGAATGACGGACTGATAAAAACAGTTTTAGAAGGTTATGTAGAAGGGAAAAGGAAGCGAGGAAGGAAGAGATTCCAGACACTGGATGACATGATGGACGGTACAACATACAGCAGCCTTAAGAAGGAAGCAATGGATCGCAGAAAGTGGATAGGCAAAGGACCTGCTAATACAGCAGATATCTGATGATGATGACCTGGGCTTTTACTTAATGAAAGGTACTATGGGAAATGGCCATCCAAACAAACATAATATTTTAATGTTCATTCATCTTACATAGTAACGTCTTCCGTTTTTCCGAAAATGTTATTTCGCCAGAAAAACCTGTCAATATCGACAATGTTTCTGATATTCTAACTATGATGACTATCTAAAATGTGCAAGTGACACAATTTCTGGCATCAGTAAAATGCATTTACTCGTTCGTATCCGAAGCCAATACCTATATTTTTGCAAGAACTACTTATTAACTAGATCGTTAGTACAAAAGGATTTTGTGTGTTTAAGCGGGAATGCCACTAGTAAGATGTTTTAAAAGTGCCAGTTCATCAATTGTTGCAGCAATGCCGTAATAGTTAATACAACATCCAACTGGGGACGCGTACGAAGAATTTTAACAGATATCAAACCCGGCTGCAAGATTCAGGGATGCTCTCGTATAAAATCCTTTCCTTGTATTGCTCAACAAATAATAGACGATTTAAGCGAATTACCATACACGATACAGATTACCTATGAAGGGAATTACTTCAGAGCGTCGACGATTGTATGTCATCGTTGCAAAGATATTTCCCACATCAAGCAATATTGCTCGAAATTACTATCTCTAATGGTGAAAGCGAATTTCCTGCTCTTGTACTCGTACATAACGATCCTGCCCAAACGTCCGTACTAGCGGTGCAAGAAGTAGCATCTAAAATTCCTTTACCTTCCTCACAGACTGGACAAGAGCAACATACATCTATCTCTCCTGCTATCTTACTCGAAATAAGACCTAACCACACTAAAAACAAAAATACCGATCTCATTTCGTTATTAATTAAGATATTGTCAACAGCTCATTTGTCACTAACAAGAATGATTCTTGCAATGGAGACCAGATTAAAAATCTACATCTACATCTACATCCATACTCCGCAAGCCAAATGATGGTGTGTGGCGGAGGGTACTTTGAGTATCTCTATCGGTTCTCTCTTCTATTCCAGTCTCGTATTGTTCGTGGAAAGAAAGATTTTCGGTATACGTCTGTGTGGGCTCTAATTTCTTTGATTTTATCCTCATGGTCTCTTCGCGAGATATACGTAGGAGGGAGCAATATACTGCTTGACTCCTCGGTGAACGCGAAACTTCAACAGAAGCCCGTACCGAGCAGAGCGTCTCTCTTGCAGAGTCTTCCACTGGAGTTTATCTGTCATCTCCGTAACGCTTTCGCGATTACTAAAAGATCCTGTGACGAAACGCGCTGCTCTCCGTTAGGTCATCTCTATCTCTTCTATCAACCCTATCTGGTACGGGTCCCACACCGGTGAGCAGTATTCAAGCAGTGGGTAATGTGAAATAACACATCCCGTGACCCCGTAGGAACAATTAATTATTTATGTCTAAGGAAAGATATATTTTGCGTTAACTACAGCGATCATGTAACGCTGAATGTGTGAGTGTTAATGCCAAGCTTACTGTGATCGTCGCGGCATTAACATCTCTGTTAGTACTATAAATAACGATGCGTGACCGATTTTGCGCTCTCTATTGTTCTAGCGCCTTTCTGTTAGCCTCTCGAACTATCAGATTCTATCTTGCCAGACATTTTAGTTATTGTGGGTTCTTTATTTCTTAATATTTCAATTATTCCTTGTGTTTTATGACATATCATGCATCGCAATTACTGCGATAATAGTATTTTCCACGATGATTTCCTCTGCTGATCATTATAATTTCTAAACAGGACTAAACTTTATAAACGATAACTAATTTTCGCCGTAAGCTGGCAAATTCCATTGTGTCCTCTTTGCAGAACATGTCTGCCATGAAACTTGTAAATGTACGAAACAATTTTTCTAAATAATATTCTGAATTATTGTAAAATAGAAACGGGATGATTTTCACAAAATTATTTATTAGTTAGATTTACAGTCTCAATTATTCTATATTTCATCGTTAGGCGACCCCACTTCTGGATACTAATAAGAAAAAATATTTTTCTTAACAAAGAAAGCTAGCCAGAAACCATGTTTACCGCTTAACGACTTCTTCCAGAACTTCGCTACAGAAACAACAAAAGTTAAATTTCATGTTACTAACTTAACTTACAACAGTTACTATTTACTGTCAATAGAAGTCATCTCAGTTATAAAATATTCTCTCTATTTAACAAGATTTGTCATTCTTTCAAGTGAAATATAAATAGTAAGTTATATTTTAATGGCGCACAACCGTGTGGCGATGATTTACAGTATATCTTGTAATTTTGTGAAAACCAAATTTCTCTACATCTAATATGAAAATGTTATTCTTTTTCATACTACAATCTGGTGTACTCCATTACGAGCTGCTATAATCATCAATTCCATGTATTCGAAACCAAAAAGCAACGAATAAGGTAAAGTTACACAAATAATTTTTTTTAATTTTAGCTTTTTCTTCAGAAAAAAATTCCTCTGATGCTCAGTAAAAGTCAACTCGTAGTTAGAAGTAGTATTAATCAGTGAATTTTGGAAGGGAGTGCTACGGAAAATCAATATTTTCAAAAGCGACGCAAGATTGTTTTTTTCGTGTGCAAAAGGGAACGCGAAATGGCCCACTTGGTCTAGCACTGATAAATGAACGTCGCATCGAGGAAAATTAATTTATTCATGGCAAGTAAAACTGTCACAGACCATCCACTGGAAATTAACGACTTAAATTAATACAGCGAGACGTTAGCTGACGGAACTGCTTCATCTCCAGCCAATACTAGAGCTCACATTGCGTCAGGCGCAGCAGCTGCTACTGATATGCCAGCTGCTTCAAAACCAAGACATGATAGGTACTGGGTCCGGATTTGGTTCATCATGTCAGATTCCTCAATGAACGTTGCGCTACTGGCGGAAGAGGTCCCTAAAAATAGCCTCATGTCGTCAAGCCGCTTTGAAAGCAAGAAGAAACCGGAATATAATACTAGAGACTGCAAAAGAGCACACTAAAGGTTTTGTAACTCTGCAACAAGTAATTGATAAAAAGCTCACAAAACTTAAGCGATCGATGAATGACCTCACGTACGACGATTATTAAGTACGATCAAAAAAGTAATCATCGTTAAGTGTTCGAGCAAGAACAATCCAAGAACGTCGATATGTCCGACATAGACAATACAGAACATAAACTGAATATTGAATATTACTAATGACACCAAACATAAGCCAAACGACTTGGTCCCTTCGAAAACAAATCAAATGCGTACAAATAAATCCAGAGCGCTCCTGAGATGCAACAACTAATGCGGCTTAATATGCAATATTAAATTGACACTGCTTTCACCTAGGATACGTTTTGCTATCAGCCAGGAGTAGCTGTAATCACTAGAGACTATAACTTATTTAGGGCGGGTAGCACAACGAAACGAGCAGCAATACTGATGCCAACAAAGATATTGATTCCATAACGGTCAAACACTAGTTCGACAAGATTAAGTATTTATAGAAATAGTAAAAGGAATTGTGCTATTTTTCATATCTAGCACCTACTTAGACACAACAAACACCATCAGAGATCGGCTGAGAGAAGTTGACGACGTGATAGCCAACAATAATGAAGTTGGTTTACTAATTGTTACGGTAGTTAATGGAAGATCTAGCATGTGGCCTGACACGCTAAAAAAACTCGAATAATAGAGATGGAAGAATTTCTGGCTTCCACTAATCTGTACCTATCTCAAAGACCAACTTTTAAAAACTGTAAAGGAAAGAGCAGTACTGACTTAATTATAACCATTTCTGATATATTGGCCTTAATAAGCCAAAAAAAACTGTGGTGAAGAAAGTAGCTGCTCCGACCGAAAGATTATTACATTCAGCATTGAAGTATATCAAATGTCATAAGCTGGAAACACATTTCAAGCCAAAAAATTAATGTTAGAGACGAAAACACTCGGAGATCTGAAGGTTGTTACAATATATTTACAAAACATGTACTTACATAACTTAAAAGGAATAATCCAGAATCGGGCAAAGAAAATTGAAGCGGAAACAAATACCTAAGCTCTTATAACAGAATTTGAAGATGTTCTAGATACCTCATGTGGTAAAGCTTTCAAGGCACGGAAAAAGTTCAAGAGGAAACAAATACCGAAACTATTATCACAGAATTTGAAGATGTTCTAGATGCCAAAACTATGGAAAAAACTGGCACGAGGAAGGGACAGGATCACAGGAAGTTTGTTGAGACATCAGGAAATAACTTCAAGGGTACTACAGGGGCCCGTAGAGAGGAAATCTTTACGGAGACGCAGCGACTGGAATAATCAAGACCAAGTGAAAATGCTACACTGAGATGAATGGGTGGGCAGAAAAGGAGAAATAGTGGCGGGCAGCATCGAACCAGTCAGAAAACTGATGACTCAAAAAAGAAAAAAGGAGTTAATATTTCGTTACATCTGCCAAGCTGACTACTTATGTTAGGTGGGTATAATTTCAACGTTTATGCTGCGGCACTGGATTAGTATGCGGTTGGGAGGTGAGAAAGGGCTTTGCATGCCCGCAGAATTTATTATTTTTTTATGTAGCGCAGTGACAGCAACACTTGTTACGTGCACAGAGTGAGGAGGGGGGGGGAGGGGGTTGCCGGGGTCGCCGTTAATCCCCAGAGTGCGTGGGCGCGTGCCCCAGAGACAGGTTGTCCCTTCAAGCAACAGGTGTGTGCAAGAGGCGCTTCCTAAATTACGTCAGTGTTTCACAGCCACTTTAAGGGCTCCTATTTCCCTAAGTAGATGCCGCAGTCTTTGATCACCACCAAAGAGCAATTAACTCTATAAAATAGGTAGCGGATCGCATCCAGTTTGCACTGTTCCATTATCTGGTCGTCAGCAGCCTCAGGCGTTCAGATCCACCGACGACTGCGGAAGTTTACCTAAGACACGAAACTGTCGATGCTCGCTAATTTGCTGTTAGAGAGCGTGAAAAAAATAATAAAATATACGGACATGCAAAAGGTTTTCTCATCTCGTAACTGCATACTAACATACAGGGGGAATGTAAAGGCAGATACCTACTGCGTAAAAAAGTGACGTTTCCAAATTGACAGGTTTAATTGGTTCGATAAGTTTGAAAAAGTTCGTACTCCAATCCAATTTGACAGGAAATGCACCTGACATGTATCTCAAACTATCAGTAGCTTCTAGCCAGTATTTTTTTTTCCTTTCCTTTCTTTCCTTTTTAAGTAGAGTACTTCGGTACCTGAAAGAGACTATACTTCATTACTGCTTGAAACCTGCATCTATTCTTACTACCGATATGGGCATGTATGGTTCCTCCGTGATTTAACAATCTGTAGTTACTACATACTTATATGGATATTGTGTGCCAGCCGGAGTGTCCGAGCGGTTCTAGGCGCTACAGCTGAAACAGCGCGACCACTACGGTCGCAGGTTCGAATCCTGCCTCGGGCATGGATGGGTGTGATGTCCTTAGGTTAGTGAGGTTTAAGTAGTTCTAAGTTCTAGGGGACTGATGACCTCAGAAGTTAAGTCCCATAGTGCCTCAGAGCCATTTGAGCCATTTGGATGTTGTGTCTGTTCTTTGAGACATGTCCGAAAGAACAGACACCATATTCATATAAGTATATAGTTCTGGCAATACCGGCCATGCCCTTCTTCTGTGCAGATGCACACATATTATCCAAACTCTTACGGGACGTGGTAAGAATGTCTTCCACGATTAATGAGTGTGTTGGGTAGGGAAACTACGAATGTAGTGTGTGGACATATATGGTGAGAATATGGGTCTCGCGGGAGGCATGCTCAAGATAGTCCCAGCAGTCGCACTATACTCTGTGTCTTCGGTGGCTCAGTTGGATAGAGCGTCTGCCATGTAAATAGGAGGTCCTGGGTTCGAGTCCCGGTCGGGGTATACATTTTCAACTGTCCCCGTTGATATATATCAACGCCCGTCAGCAGCTGACGGTATTAATATATAATTCTAATCTGCAGTTACGTCCCATTAGTTATTAACAAAAATACTCATTAAAAATTACCTAATACTTCTCAAAGTGTAGAAATCTGGAACACACTTTAATAACACTTTTGCTTCCACTCCATCTAAGACACTTTGTTTGGTTAAATTATGATGTTAATGAATTTATTGCATTAGTTTCATGTTTCCCATAAGTTTAAAGTTGACTATTATAATTAAAGTTTAGTAAAATGAGTTTTGAAAGTTGTTTTGGGCTGAAGTGTAACACAGACCAGCGATGGAGAAGATAAATATGAGAAACCTACGAACAACATTAAACTGAGCGATACAACCTAGTATTTATACAATGCGTCTGAACGTACTGTAGATAACACGCTCACGGTCAACGTTGTACGTGCGTTTTTCCAATGATCCATTCGGCCATGAATTCATTTTTATGGATGACCAAGCTCTACGGCATCGAACTATGCTGGTGGCGAAGCTCCCTGCCCTGCCCGTTCCCTCGACTTAAATCCCATCACGCACGTTTGGGATGCGTTGGGAGGACGTGTTGCAGCATGTCCACATTTACTAACCATCATCCAGCAGTCGTTAACTACGCTGGTTGAGGAAAGGAACAGCTTACGATAGGAACTCGTTACCAACTTCGTGGCCAGCAAGGCAGCAAGTTTCAGACCGTGCGCTGCAGTTCATGGTGATCACACCATCCTATTCAGTTCCATGTCCCGCAGTTTATAATGTGCAGCAGATCATCATGAATCGCTGTGACTACCGTGCAATCATTCCTGTAAGCCTCACTGCATATTTCTTTCAGTTACCTTTTGTATTACAATTCTTGCTATCTATTCTTTCTCAGTGTGGACCAAGTTTCATCGACCTACGTAACTTGGTAGTGACAAAGCATGTGAAAGTTACTTTCATCCTTACGTTTCGCACACCACTTGACAGCGTGGTGGACAGTGGCCATAATTTTTTCCTCCACAGTGTATATTTCTCCCAGCATCTCCTATAATTTCTTTAGCACGATCGATTCTTGCTCTAGCACTCTACTAGCTTTGGCTGTGCTGCATTGCCTATTTTAGAATCCCTTGGAAAATGCCCCTTTAACTATTCCTTTTTTCTGCAAAATATCTTCCATTGACTTATTTCCTCATTTATTCTTATAGTATTTCTTCATTTCGAAATTATAGTGTCCACTTAGTATGTAACGTTCTTTGATAGTACCACATTTCAAATGAACCCGTTTTGCACTGTAAGGTGTCAGGCAAATCCAACACCTTCCATGAAAACCCTGACATGATAAGCAAATCCAGTAGTATGTCACATAGCTCCGAATAAATCGTGACATTAAATTAACCAAAGTAATACGAGTAACGAGTGAGCAAATGGAATACTACAGACTAACACAAGAATGCCTAAATGCATGTCATACCTTCCCACCATGAGACAGACGCAGTTCCATGGGGAGAAACGAGAACAGAAGCCGAGAGCAGAACAGTGTTAAGCGAGAAGGCCCTACGATAAGGGACGGACACCCACGTCGCCAGCTAACCGCTAGGACCACACCACCAGCAAGTTTTAGCGTGAGACTTTTTCGCGTCTCTGTTACGTCAGGACCACCCCCCAGCCCATGTTAAAAGATAGAGCCCTCCAGAAGAACAGTATAGATCTTACGATAACGCTAAAAGGACCACACCAGCTGCAAGTTTTAGCGTGAGACTTTTTCGCGTCTGTTACGTTGAAAACATTAAAAACATTGTCCCACCACGAAAAGTATAACGTTTCTCATTGGATAGACAGAATTTTTGTAGGCGGAGCTTAAGGTTAACATTGAGACCCTGATTGGTCAGATGAAAACACAGCCAGATAGTTTTTTTAAACCAACTTCGGTAAATTGTAGTAAGGAGAAGTTAGGGAAGAGTTGCTTCCAAGACAGCGAGGTTAGCGGAGCTGTGCGGCCCGCCGCCCCCTGACGAACACCGACAAGGTAATGAAAGCATGCGATGCCGCATAACAGCGCATAAAGCTTCACTCAGAACTGCAGAAGTCTCATCTGTTACACACCCTTTTTGCGTAATACTAGTGTCGATCGTCAATTAAAGCTCATGGTGTTCACATTTGCCGCTTGAAGTAAAAATCTGAAACGCGATGATTTTTCTGTTATATAGTTATTGAGAAGCCACATCAGCCACTGTAATTTACGACAAGTTACATAAGTAATTAAAGATAATTGAGGGTCACCGTACACCATTTTGATAGTTTTCTCTTTTGTGAAACTTAATTTAAACCTAGATTATAGATGTGATATGGGATAGGTCACCCTTCGATCCATTGTAGAGCTTGGAAACCCATTCAGGGAATATTCGTTCACATTTTTGTTGAACGCAGTTGGTTTTTATCATCCTGTACTAAAGCATTTCCTTTTATCAATAGTGCAATTTATAAACAATGTTTTGTGAGTAGAATACAATTTCCAATGGTAAACTTAACTGCTTTTTCGACGTTATTTTACCAGCCGACTAAAAATAGGAAAGCTTTGAACCCCTTCCACTAAATTTAGTTTCTTTTACAGGGAGTGCAGTGAAGCTGACGCTGAAATCATTAAATATTCGGTTATATCGTCGCTAGTCTCACTGAACTCTTCTGAATTCTACATGTCATGTGTGATCTGGCGTCTCCTTACCAGCAACAGGTTCCAGGTTCAATCTAGTCAATTCCCTAAAAAACACGCTCAGAGCGTCGTTGCGCGAAAGTGGTAGGGAGACACGACTTAGAACAACCAGACACTACGCATATTGATAGAGCACTTTTGTAGATTTCCAATGTTCCACGTTTCGCATCCATACAATGCTATTCACTGACCCCTACACTTTCTATCACTCAATTCCATATCGACACCCGAGAGGAGAAGTGCCCTTTACTAAAGAGAGTATTTTTTCTCTACCTCTGATACATTACTTGATTCGACCATCCTGTATAAACTTGTTTACCACATTGGAGAAATCTTTCAGCTCTTAATTTTGACGTTATCAGGCAGTTATTTGCCTTCCTACGACTCTTCATCGCCATGGTAAGTATGTTATCCGTTGCTCCGGATATTCCTGTCTTTTTTACATCAGCACAGAGAGATTATGTTTTCTGTGAGTCTTTGCTTTGGCAATCCACTCATAGACGAGTATATCTATAGAGCTACCAGATTGAGGAGATGTTGATTACTGCTATTCAACTGCTGTTCCGAACAGCATCATTATTTACGGGCTTACGACAAAGTGAATTAGCGGCTCAACAGAAGTGCAGTGTCTGCATTTGGCCCTAACTAGGAACGTATCAAGCAGAACTGTGACACAGCTGTTGTCATTTTGGAAAACCGGCCTGTCCACAGCGTACTCAAAGCGTACGCGTAGGCAAAGTCAATAGAACATAGAAATAAACAGTCTGGTTCATGTCCTCGGCAACTTCAAAATAAGGGCCCAATTCACGTTATGTAATACGTAGGTTGGAACATAAATAGTGGCAACTCTGCTGTGGACACACTATGCAATGGAATCTACTATTGTGGCTGATAGCACACGTTGCTGACACATCTACCATACCTCCTAGCAAATGTACTCGCCCGTCCCACGTCACCGGCGTGCTCACATTCGAAGCAAACACGGTCACTTGTGAGCGAACAGTCTGACGTAACGGTACCACTATGTTTTAGAAATAGGAACAACGGAGTCTGATCAAGATTGAATGTGCCAGAGGTCGTACAGCACGACAGTGTCATCAACGTCTTCAAGAGGCATGCGGAGAATCGGCATTGCCGTACAGAACAGTGGCACGTTGGGTAAAATCCTTCAACGAAGATTGGCAAACTATGGCAGACATGCATCGGGCAGGTCGTTCTAGCGTCTCTGAAGAAGAAGTGCATTACTTGACCTTTCACGTCAACAGCTATTAGAACATAAAGGTACTCGTAGTTTCATATCAGCGCACACTCCGCTGCAGGGTGAAAATCTCATTCTACTCGTAGTTTGTCTATTCCACGCTATATGCGTTCACAGGCCTCACTTGATTAAGCTTCATGGTTCAGCACCTCAAGTACCTGATTTTAAGAAACTAGTTTAGCATTTCGTTCTTTTTACGGCCGGCCGCGGTGGTCTAGCGGTTCTGGCGCTGCAGTCCGGAACCGCGGGACTGCTACGGTCGCAGGTTCGAATCCTGCCTCGGGCATGGGTGTGTGTGATGTCCTTAGGTTAGTTAGGTTTAAGTAGTTCTAAGTTCTAGGGGACTTATGACCTAAGATGTTGAGTCCCATAGTGCTCAGAGCCATTTGAACCGTTCTTTTTACACTATTTTGGTGCATATCCGATAGCACTATTCAAAATGACCTCTGTCGGTCATTAGAGATTAAGGGCGATGAAGACGACGTTGTACGTCCTTTCACGCATTTACATTAAGCCTGTCATACTAATTTGACCCTTTTCTGGTCAATAGCGCTAAGAATATAGTAACTTTACACGCTTATCCAAGCATAGTCATCAAATACTGTCACCGACCTCAAGTAATTGAAAAATTGGTTATTCATCCCGCATATTTATAGCCTGCTTCTAGCTGGTGGATTTTGTCTGTCCTGCATGCATGCGTTTTGACCATCCGTGGAATTTGCTATTCCACATATATAGTTTCAGCCTATCCACATTCTATAGTTCTATAAAATCGTCCTCGAGCTACGACATTATACATACACACGCATTAACTTCCTGCGCCTTTGACCCGATCATCGGATCACTTTCGTAACACATTTTATGCCAATCAATTTTCAATTTGCGTATGCGCGTTCCTTTTCGACATTGTCACGGCATAGCTGCCGGCGCCACCTCAGTTTACCTGAGAGCCCGCGACCTACCGAACGTTGGCTGGAGTGAGGAGGCACGCTTCTGGCGTTTGATTTAAGTACAGCTATTGACATGGTACACACGTACCGTTTATTTTACATGTTATACCACGGCATAGCTGCCGGCGCCACCTCAGTTTACCTGAGAGCCCGCGACCTACCGAACGTTGGCTGGAGTGAGGAGGCACGCTTCTGGCGTTTGATTTAAGTACAGCTATTGACATGGTACATACGTACCGTTTATTTTACATGTTATACGAGTCTTTTGCCCTTTTTGGCGTTCTGTATTAATGTTGGACCATGCCTCTTTTGTAAGTTTGTAGTTTTAGTGTGTTCCGAAGATGGCGTGGTTTTCCGCGCCGAAACCTAGGTCAACATCCGGTTTCTATTTGCAATCGAGGCGGACTCTTTATAATCATTATAACCATTAGAAGTGCATGCTGTTGCCGGGTTAGTGGACAGTGATCGACGCCATACGATTCGTGAGCTCGCCCACGAAACTGGATTAGCGCATACGACTATGTTTCGCTTCCTGAAGGAACGCCTGGGCTTGGGAAATTTGCATCACGATGGCTTCAGTATGACTTGACCGAAATGCAGTAATGTAACAGCTGTCATTCCACATTTGCTGAACACCTCGTGGACAAGAAACGTAACCTAACCAACATCAATACGGATTTGAAAATTCTTAAATGCAGCAACAGCCAAACCCCCAAATTCCAAAAAAATATATGATAACCCTCACTAATTGCTACATTACACACGAATCATGATGCGGAATTTTGTAACATTACTGCCACAAATTCGACGGACACAATATCTATTAGGGCTTCTACTGTCTTTTAAGATGTTCGCCACAGCCACCCGATCAGTTCAGTTTGCTGCTATATCTTTGAAGATAGATCAGTGCGAAGACGATCATAATGATTGGAACCGGTAACTGAAATATACAAACATTGTCGATTAGAAATTGTTGTGGTGTTTACAGAATTTCATAACATTGAATCACTGTCATCTTCAGTAGCAACTATCATTGTCGTCTTCATAGTAAACTACGTCATCCATCATCACTATATCTATCGATCATCGTTTCAGCCCATATATTTTTGATACACTCGATCTCAGAGTTGTTCTGGACTGTTCTACAACATCAACCTATATACTCCACAAGGCACTGTACAGCGGGTGGTGAACAGTATATTGTGCCAATGTTTCCGATTCTCTTTCCGATTTTAATCGAGTGTCAAGCGAGAATAAAATTTCTGGACAATTTAGAAAAACCGTTATTTGCAAAGAAACAGTAATTGCATTATGTTTTAAACACAATCTTGATCGCATTTATTAAAATGGTAACTTACTTCAGTTGATTATGATCATCTTCAGATCAACTTCAGATATATAGATTTTGTTGCAACTTAGGGCGCAGAAACAATGAAAGTTTTGAAAACTAATAACAAAGAATAAAACAAAATTGATGGAAAATGGATATCCTAAGGTGGTAAATGAAGGCAGTTCGCGAAGCCCGAACCAAATGTACAAAGAAACAAATGTCGAATGCTGAATAGCGTAAATACTCTATGGGTTAAGTAGGACAAGCTCCATCCAACGCCTGTCGCGTGACGTCGGTAGGAGACAATGAGGCGAAATGTAAAATAAAAACATATCAAAAACATCTGGATTATGAATCCGGGTATTAAAAAATAGAAATAACACATTAAATTACACCAGCATTAACTGCTATGAGCAGTAGTTAATTACTAAACAATAATAAAAAATAAATTACATACGTAATGGGAACGATAAATGCCCTGTGTCGACAGTATGTTAGCCGAGCGGTCTAGGGGCTGCAGTCATGGACTGTGCGGCTGGTCCCGGCGGAGGTTCGAGTCCTCCCTCGGGCATGGGTGTGTGTGTTTGTCCTTAGGATAATTTAGGTTAAGTAGTGTGTAAGTTTAAGGACTGATGACATTAGCAGTTAGGTCCCATAAGATTTCACACATTTGAACATTTTTTTTCGGCAGTATGGAAAAGCATAAAACAAATCGTAGGGACATAATCGCAGCAAAGATGATGGCAACATTATAATGCCATTTACAGAAAAACAACTGCAGTAGATGTTTTCATAAAAGTTGCTTCCTCTCTTCCACCCAAATATAAAATAGCATTACTTAATTCAATAATTCAATTAAAATTTCACTCAATTAAAGTTGCTACTGAAGTTGGACGAAATTCAAACGAAATAGCTATTCTTAAACAGATTGCCAGGGCCAACAATTTCAGTATAATGAGCTGATGTCTTACTCAATAAATCTTGGCACAACAAATTTACAGTTTACTAAAATAATTTATGTGGATAATATTTCTGACAAAATAAATAAATTGTTTAAAAGTATTGACATTACCAATAATCTTTCGTAAGCAGACTTAAACATAGAATAGTTAGTTACTGTAAAAAATACTTGAATTGTGGTATTTACAAACTTCAAACAATACATCGGACAGACAGGTCGTAGTTTCCTCATCGTGTTTAGAAAACACATTACAGTTACTGCTTGTAATAAAGCATTGTTTGGCCAACACCTTATGCCGAATAATCATTCTAAAGGCTCTGCCCTAAACAACTAAAATGTTCTGCATAATTGCTAAATACCCTTCTGTACTTTTTACTTATTCTTTCTAAACTCATTTTGTTCTTGGACTACGTGATCGGTAAACCATATGTACGTCTCAAATTATACTTATTTTTCAATTAGTGGTCATTTTGATTATTTTTAATCGTTTTATTTACAATTTGTACAGAAACCAGATGGCAGTTGTAAGAATCGAGGGTCGTGAGCGTTAAGCAGTAACTGAGAAGAGAGTGAAACAGCATTGTACACTATCTCTGATGTCATTCAATCTGTACATGAGCAGGCAGTTAAAGAGACCAAACAAAAATTTGTAGTGAAAATTAAACTTCAAGGAAAAGAAGTAAAAACATTGAGGTTCGCCAGTGGCACTGTAATTCTGTCAGAGAGGGCAAAAGACTTGGAAGACCAACTGAATAGAGTGGCAGGGTCTTGAAATAAGATGAACATCAACAAAACCGGAACATGGATAATGGTAGTGGAACTTAAATAAGTTATGCTGCTGGAATTACATTAAGGAACGAAACACTTAAAGTAGTGGAAGAGTTTTGCTATTTGGGCAGTAAAATAACTGATGTTGGCCGAAGTAAAGACGATATGAAATGTAGACTGCCAATGAAGAAAACGTTTCTCAAGAAGAGGAAATTGTTAACATCTAATACAGATTTAAGTGGCAGGAAGTCTTTTCTGAAGGTAATCGTCGGAGTGAAGCCATGTATAATGTGAATAATGGAAGATAAACAGTTTAGACAAGAAGAGAAAAGAAGCTTTAGAATTGTGGCAATCCAGAAGAATCCTGAACATTAGATGGGTGGATCGCGTGACTGGTGACGAGGTACTGAACAGAATTGGGGAGAGAAGAACTTTGGACAAATTTGACTAAAAGAAGGGATCAGTTGACAAGACACATTTTGAGTGATCAAGGTATCACCGGTTTAGTATTGAAGAAATGTCTCTCTCTCTCTCTCTCTCTCTCTCTCTTTCTGTCTCTCTCTCTCTCTCTCTTTCTGTCTCTCTCTCTCTTTCTCTCTCTCTCTGTCTCTCTCCTTCCCCCTCTCTCTCTGTCTCTCTCCTGTTTGTGTGTGTGTGTGTTTGTGTGTGTGTGTGTGTGTGTGTGTTACGGCGAGGTAGGGCGTAAAAATCGTAAGGGAGAGCAGGAAATGAATATAGTAATAAGGATGCAGGTTCCAGTAGCTATTCGCAGATGAGGCTTGCACAGCATAGAGTAGCATGGAGAGATGTATAAAACAAATCTTTGGACTAGAGACCACAACAAACAGGATATTTTTTCTTCGGTCATGTTTCAGGCCAAATGTTTTTGAGAAGCATATGCTGGCTGTTGGCATAATTTTTCTACGTTCAAGATCCAGCCTCCAATATAAGAATGGCGCGACTTTTGCGTTACTTCAGGTAAATCCCAGACCTATCTTGTTCGTAAGTTCCTGGCGGCTCATCGAATACATACATCTCCGTGACGATCGACGGCGTCCGCTTTTTCTCACATCATATGTTCACCGAAACTTTGTCTCCATAACGGCCGACAGTGTACGTTTGTCACCACTACGTCTTTGGTTTACCATCTACTTACTACGGACGTACCTTATCGACATTCTTCATGCCTTCTGCGTGACAACCAATGGTGTCACTTTTAATCATTTTTGCTATCATCTGTTCCTGCGATTTGTTTTATGCTTTTACGCACTGCCCACAGAGTGCAGCCATCGTTACCATACCCGAACGTGTTTGGTTGCTGAATTTGTTTTTTATCATTGTTCCTCTGATTAACTACTGCTCATAGCAGTTAATGATGATGTAATTTAATGTACTATTTCTACTTTTTAATACTCATATTTGTAATTGTAACATTTTTGACACGTTTTTACCTTGCCATTCGCCTCAATGACTCCTTCTGATGTCATGCAGCAGGCGTTATTCAAAGGTCCTCGTGTTTAACACATAGCGTATTCATGCTACTGAGCAGTCAGTATTTGTGTTTGCCGTATGGTTCGTGCTTCGCACGCCGTCTCCGCTCACCACCTTAGGAGATTATTCTGCAGATTATCATAATCAACTGAAAGTGGTAACCACTTTATTAAATATTTTATGCGATCTAGTCTTTTTTTAATTTAAAAAAAGTGTCTATAAGCCTCTGTACACCTCACAACCCCTCTTACTTTATTTCCATGGAGACATACATTGGTCGCAGCAGAATCGTCGCATTTCTCTGAGTTTTATGAAAACTACGCCGCCTTTGTTCCAAGAATCCCCATTTCAGGTCCCCGAGTATTTCTGCTACACTTTGGTATCGTCTGTGTGTACCTGTTACGATGCTAGCAGCATGTCTCTCAATTCGTACTTCGTCTGCCTGCCACGCTTAACATGGA
The DNA here is from genome assembly GCF_023898315.1 of Schistocerca nitens. Classification (NCBI taxonomy): domain Eukaryota; kingdom Metazoa; phylum Arthropoda; class Insecta; order Orthoptera; family Acrididae; genus Schistocerca; species Schistocerca nitens. Next base: position 695,409,155 of record NC_064615.1, on the reverse strand, counting down.
AAAGACACCAGGCACTACGTCAATACTCGAAACTCCACAACTGTTCGGATTAGCGTCTTTCAAGTGCCTTCTTTTAGAGGCGCAGTGCATTTTCGTAGAACGCGTCCAACAAATGTAATTCTATCGTTTGATTTCTTTAAGAGTTATTTTACGTGATACTCATTTTTCATAGCGCTTCTTAGTATTTCTCCCCAATTACTTATAGGAGTGAGCTGCTCATGACATTAGCCACTAATCTTTTAATCATATGCTATAATGTTCTTTTCCTTTGTTATAAGTATAATCTTACATCTGGCCACATCCTAAGAATGCTGCCATTCATAACAGCGAGTGAAAATTTTCTCTTCTGCATTTCCTTACGATAACCTAGCGTGCAGTCATCAGGGAACAACGTTATGATATAGCGATTCTATATGATAAAACATTTACGTATATTGAAAACTTAACATGTCCCGTTAAGTTTCTTTGAGCAACAACCGATGTTACCTTTTTGTTGTGGGGCACTAGGCGTCCAGTATAACGGACGGGGCTCTGATATTCCTCGAGCCATCACATACGGACTTCAAACGGTAAGTTATACGTTGTTATGGGAGGCCAAGCAACCTTTATTGAATGCTGTATTACACATAAAAGTGACTCATAAATGACACTATTTTCCAACATAGTCACATGGTCTCTGCAAACAGCGGTCGGATCGTTCTACCAATCGCTTAATTCCTCGACGACAGACATCTGCGCCTTGCTCACGGAGCAACTAGAAAATCGCTGTGTGAACGTCCTCATCGTTGGAAAATCTCTTTCCCTTGGATGTTCTTTCAACTTACAGACAAGACAAAAGTCACATGGTGCAAGATCTATACTCTATGGCGGATGCTTCCAATTTTGCCATCGAAAACGTTGAAGCATAGCTTGTGTTGTGCTCGCCGTGTGAAATGTTGCATGGTCGTGCGTGAGAACAATGCCTTTGTTTAGTTTTCCACGCATGTTGCTCTTTCCCACAAGAACAGTGCTCGACTCTGGATAAGGTTTCCACTTGCCGTGCCATTTCGCAGGCTGCACATTTGTTATTGTTTTCTATTGTTAATAACAATATCCACAGAAATCATGTATTCGGCAGCCCTCGTCATTCGGGGGAACGTGGGACCTCGTATTCATGTCATAGAGCACATCCTCCGCCACACACTGAAATGTCTCTTGTGGATTATAACTGTAGAGATTTTGGCGTCTTGGAGTATCGGTAATTACCAGGATCAGGGTAATAACATGGAAGGACTAGGCCACTTTAACTAATATCATTTATCCTTTTGACAACAAATACTTATTTTTCAAGATAACAACAGGTCCCTTTAAGAAAAACAGGTAGGAAAATTCCAAGTTGATTTGTCATATTAAATTTACACACTTGAAAGCGTTCAAAATGGTGAATAACACAATCACTGAATTACAATAATAATGGTTGGTGTGTGTGGCCGTGCGGTTCTAGGCGCTACAGTCTGGAACCGAGCGACCGCTACGGTCGCAGGTTCGAATCCTGCCTCGGGCATGGATGTGTGTGATGCCCTTAGCTTAGTTAGGTTTAATTAGTTCTAAGTTCTAGGCGACTGATGACCTCAGAAGTTAAGTCGCATAGTGCTCAGAGCCATTCATGCAATAATAATGGCATTAAACAAGATGCAAGAAGATAAGTGTTTAACCATATTGGCCTTTAAAAAATTTAATTTTCAAAAGATTTAAATAAACAGGCAAATAGAAAAAAATAAAACTGAGTTCTAGATAAATTTCTGAAAGTGAGCTCAAAACCAAGAAAATAGGTAGATCCCCAGAAGATAAACATTAACTCGTTCACAAGATATAACAATTCTCCATTACAGCTTATCCAAATGGTTTACACCAAATAAAATTAAAATAAGATTTAGTACAACATTACATATACATTAAACACAAAAATAACATTAAACAGAAAACTCCTGTACGAAGCCAATTTCAGATAAATGCCTTTAACCGACGGCAAAATTTGATTTACAATGAAAGTTAGATGACATAAAGTACTCGAGTACGTCAAGACGGTCAAGACACGCGACTGCAAACAAATAGCAAGAAGTGCTAGTAAATGCTTCAGAGCCATACATACGGCCGCAAGCATGTCATGCCACAGTGGTAAGAGGTTCTCCCGGCAATATACTTGCTGCTCTTAACAAAAACTGAACTGAACTGAATTACACTTCAACTGAAAGTTGTTCTTTAACAACGACTGCACTTATAGTAGCATTCAAATAAGGTCACACACCCTAGGAAATAAGCTGCCCTACAAATTTAAGGTGTAAAGGAGAACTACTCAAAGACATCTGTGAATTCCCCCAGGAAGCAACATAGATTACAACTCTGTAGGGTCTTACCATTACCTGGAGGTCATAACGCAACGAAATTAAAGGGCTGGATAATAGCAATACCAGAGAACACACAGCTTCTACAACATAGTGAAGACCAATACTAAAATCCAGAAACAGCCCCTTCTCTCTCACAAAAGAATTTAAAAACAAACGCAAAATTTAAAAAAAACTAGATAATTCATAGGCCCCTCATATAGCTATGAGTGAAAGCTGGGCACAACATTAACCATGGCAAATATTGAGAAACATCCCTGACCAGCAGATTAACACAAATCACTTAAAAATAAAATAAAAACACATACGCACAGAGCCGACAGGGCAATAAATTAGTCCTAGAATCACACAGAGTCAAATAACAAAGGCGTGCATGACGACTTAATGAACATAAACACGAACATCTGCTCAAGCAGCTTGCGAAGCGGGAAATCGGTGCAAAGCAGCTTGCAAAGCGGGGAAATTGGTGCACAGAGCTGAACAACCAGATATGCACGGCGTAGGCGAACCAAACATTTTGCCTTCTACCCAGTCCTGGTGGTCCGGAGAAGACGTGGTGCAAATCTGCACCACGTGCTTGTTGCTCTAAGCACTGCCGTTGGCCCCAGCTGCGCATTGCGTGAAGACGACACGAAAACTGCTTGCACTGCCCTGTTCCAAGTCCTCTCTTGACGTCGCTGAAACCGCCGCTTTTGCAGAAATGCTGGTAAGCTGCTATGGGACCAAACTGCTGAGGTCATCGGTCCCTAGACTTACACACTGCTTAGGCTAACTTAAACTAACTTATGCTAAGGACAACGCACACACCCTTGCCCGAAGGAGGACTCGAAACTCCGACGGGGTGAGCCGAGCGAAGCGTCGTAAGGCGCCCAAGACCGCGCGGCTACTCCGTGCGGCTAGCGGGGGCAGCGATAACCGCATAAGGGACTAACACGCGTCAACCTGGTGAGACGCGACGCCAGCTGGAAGCTATTGACAGTGGGAAGGTAAAACGAGTCTCCACGGCTCACTTACTGTGTGTTGCGCTAATGAGTTTAGAGGTAGCGTATCTCCAACGCACTCCTGCATGACGAAGAAGAGGGACGCTCCTTAATTTGCTCAAGGATTGAAGAACATTAAAAGTGAGACGTGGTACCTGCTGGAATTAAGGAAAACGTGGAAGAGAGGACCCATGAATGTAACTTTCTTTTCACATAACTGTTTATTTAACAATATATAACCATAAACTATTCGTTAACAAAATGTACAAATTTGCAAAACTCTTTTGACCTCAAACCTTATGTAGAATAAGCTTTTACAAAAGAAATCTGGCCGGCCGCGGTGGTCTCGCGGTTCTAGGCGCGCAGTCCGGAACCGCGCGACTGCTACGGTCGCAGGTTCGAATCCTGCCTCGGGCATGGATGTGTGTGATGTCCTTAGGTTAGTTAGGTTTAAGTAATTCTAAGTTATAGGGGACTAATGACCACAGCAGTTGAGTCCCATAGTGCTCAGAGCCATTTGAACCATTTTTTTGAAAAGAAATCTGAAGTTCAGTATTCCAAAACAGCAAACAATATGACAATGATTACAAGTCGGTCGGACCTGCAGCCCGCCCGTTATCGGGTGAAACAACAGTCTGTCTTATTGAAACGTCCCCTTAGAAAAATTAATGAATTACTGTGCTTATACTGACACACAATATTTTTAGCGCAACGCAATCTGACTTTCAATAATCCCTACAAAAGAATGGCCCTGACTAACATTAACCTGTACCTTTCACAAATCACTTACATCATAAAAATCTTCGTTACTCGAACTACTGCAATACAGCGAGCGCCACTACTGCCAGCTAAATAAAAGATTCAAACTACTGAAGGCACTAACTACTGATAGGCATAGTTAGCAAATGAAAGATTTTCATAGAGAACAAACACTGTATTTACCTTAATCGTGTTCAAAAGTAATAATATATCAGTCCATGATATCCAATATTACAAATTTACTGTCTCTGTTCAGATCATCCGCTCTCAAAATTCCACCATCTCTCTCCCCACATCCACCACTGCTGGCGGCTCACCTCCAACTGCGCAATGCTACGCACTGTTAACATCCAGCTGCCCAACACTACAATGGCAGACAACAATGCAAACTAGCCACAGACTGCACACAGCACAGCCAGTGATTTTCATACAGAGCGCTACGTGGCGTTACCAATAAGAAAACCTAAATAGCCTACTTACATTATTAGATGCCCTTCTACAACACATGAAAACTATATAAGCACCATTGATGATAATAATGATTCAGTTACTCAAAACAGATGACGTAACTTTTAATTTGAAAGCAGTATACCGAAAGGTTCGGGGTTAAGATTCGCACCTGTGCTTAAATGTTAAACATATTACGAAGCAATACGACAATGATAAGCCTTATTTCAAAGCAACCAACCTCTTAATTTCAATCTTCAACCAAGGTGCGACTGGATCCCAACCCGTCCATTCTGACAATTTTCTTTTGACTGAAGCCCTGGTGACCGTTTGCTGTTGATATTTACAAAGTAAAACTGATTATCAGTTATTAAGACCGCTCTGAACGAACGTCTTAAAACATTACTTGTGAACTCTTATTGCAAGAGAACTCACTCGGCGGAACCACAAGATCCAGGTAAAATACACTAATAATGACCCGGTCTTTCAGACACGGAAACGAACAGCTTGGTACAACAGGTTGTTCAGATTATAAGTAATGACTGAGAAATGCAATTATCATCAAAGAATTGGACTGGTTAACAGCTAAACCTAACCCCAACGTCCCTCTTTTGTTTACCGGCAACCTGTGCCTTAGTACAATTGTGGCTCTGGCTCTGAGCACTATGGGACTTCACATCTGAGGTCATCAGTCCCCTAGAACTTAGAACTACGTAAACCTAACTAACCTAAGGACATCACACACAGCCATGCCCGAGACAGGATTCGAACCTGCGACCGTAGCAGTCGCGCGGTTCCAGACTGAAGCGCCTAGAACCGCTCGGCCACAACGGCCGGCAGTACAATTGTTCCGGCTGTATTTACGACAAGGAGCTGATTCATTAGAAGTTAATGATGTGGTACAAACCTGAAAGTAAAGGGAATATAATAGCGGGATACATTTTTAAACGACAACCAGTGGCTTAGTGCAATACTACGGCTTATATTTACGCCCAAAGAGCCAGTTGAGTAGAGCTATAAGGATCGGGCACAAACCAGAAAATAATAAGGAGGGCAGGTAGACAATGACACAAATCACCACGAGGATTAAAGAATGTTACTCCCCTTTATCAGCAAGCAGTTCCATGGATCCACGGTGCGTCGCAGCGGTTAGTGAGTGGTGCCGATGAAAGCCAAGTAGAAGAGTGCAGCCAGGCCATGAGCGGTCGTCAGACAGAATGTTGCCAACCAGCCGACGGGATGTCGGCCTGCTGCTTGCAGTTGACGCTGACCACGGTGAAGTACTCCGGTATCTTCACTCTGCGCAGGCCCTCCTTGCGCAGCTCGTGGCTTCAGCCGCTCTGACCTCGTGACCACCTCCTGTCGCGACGCTACCGCCAATCCCCAAACTTCGTGCTTTTCCTCTCGGGTCAGCGAACACCGTATAGAGGGTGTTACAAAAAGGTACGGCCAAACTTTCAGGAAACACTCCTCACACACAAAGAAAGAAAATATGTTATGTGGATATGTGTCCCCTAGAACTTAGAACTACTGAAACCTAACTAACCTAAGGACATCACAGACATCCATGCCCGAGGCAGGATTCGAATCTGCGACCGTAGCAGCCGCGCGGTTCCGGACTGAAGTACCTAGAACCGCTCGGTCAGCGAGGCCGGCACCATAGATACCAACTCTTCCTCATAGATATTGGCAATGGTGCCGCAAGACGGATAATCGATACTAGACCTGAGCAAGTTCCGCCAGACGTAACAGTTGTAAGTAGGCTATTTAGGTTTTTATGTTGGTAATGCCTCGTAGCGCCGTGATGAAAATGACTGTGCTGTGTGCAGTCTGTGGCTGGTTAGACTCGTTGTTGAATATTCGCTTGTGTAGTATTGGGCAGTTGGATGTGAACAGCGCGTAGCGTTGGGCTGTTGGAGGTGAGCCGCTTGCAGTGGTGGATGTGGAGAGAGAGATGGCAGTGTTTTGAGAGGTCGCTATAAGCGGACGATCTGGACGGCCTTTGAACACTATTAAGGTAAATACATTGTTTGTTCTCTATCAAAATATTTTATTTGCTAACTATGCCTATCAGTAGTTATTGCCTTCAGTAGTTAGAATCTTTTATTTAGCTGGCAGTATTGGCGCTCACTGTATTGCAATAGTTCGAGTAATGGAGATTTTTGTGAGGTAAGTGATTCATGAAAGGTATAGGTTATTGTTAGTCAGGGCCATTCTTTTGTAGGGATTATCGAAAGTCAGAGTGCGTTGCGCTAAAAATATTGTGTGTCAGTTTAGCGATGATCAGAATAAGTAAAGAAAGTACTGTCTGAGTACGTTCAGTTTTACTCAGCTGTCTTTGTATCAAATAACATACAATTTTACTAGAAGTGATTCATAATTTTTCCAAAGGGACGTTTCACAGTCTACTAAATCAATGGCACCACGGCTCAACAAGGTTTTCTAAATGAGAACTGCTAAGAAGTCTATGAGAAGATGGCAGTATAAAATCATAACAAAAGAAGAGACTTATTAGCTGGAAATACTCGCACAGGGTACACGATAAAGGTTACTCAGTTCACTTTTGACACCGAATACATTTACAGATGCAATAATTGCTTAATACACTGCCATGGTGGCAATTGATCTGAAGGTAGTTCCAATGACAACTGAAACCGTTAATACAGTTCAGTCATTATGATTTTTAGTTTCAATAAAAATGTCTAAAAGAGATGAGACAATTTGATGAGCATACTGAGGCGTCTCTTTATAGAGCGTATTTAATGTTCAAAACTTCTTAGTTTTTGCGCTGTTAACTATCAAGTTAAGCCTTATCGATTTTCTTAAATCTATCTGAAACTGTCATCGAACAGTCTACACAAGACTGTATTCTCGTTACCCCACGACTTGTGCAGCTTTCCTCATCTTCCCTTGAAGCACGAGAGTCATACATCTTCGTATCTCTCATTTTGTTTGTAAGTACAAACTGTGTCGTACGCTATGTACGGTATTTTTCTGTCTACAGAGGTACTAAACAAAGCGTAGTTACTGTGTCCCCAAAGAGATATCGCTCTAAATGTAGACTTCTGCCACGATGACGCGTACACTCGCGCAGAGCTGCCGCCCCTCACAGAGCGGGCACGTGTGTGTCGGTGTTTTCCGACCCTCCTAACGATTCGTCTTCCGCCCGCTACGCCCCCGCCTCCGGCTCCGGCCCTTTGGGGAGACGGAGTTGCCTGGTTTGCCTCCGGCTCGCCTCAGCGCACGAGCCGGCAGACGTCCGCTGGAAATTACACGCAGGCCGCCTGTTCGGCCTCATCAAACATTCAAGCGGACGTCGCAGCGGCGGCGCTGCGTATCGGCAACTTTTCCATTTAGCCGGCGCCCGAGGGCTGCAGGGGGGGCAGGCGGCGTAGCGCCGCGCCTGGCGGAACACACGCCAAATCATCCTGCAATCGCGTTTTTTTGTCGGGAGATGGCTTTTCTGAGCGCCGCCTATCTGTGCGAGCGGGGAACAAGAACTGAGATACTTTTTTGTGGAAAAAGTAAACGGTGACCTCGCACTCGTGGTGCGCCGGTTATGCAGAAATTGAATATAAAGAGAGTTTCTCTTTGTACGTCAGATACCGTGCACGCTTCTGAAGTTCATCGTAGCGTGTATTACTAGCAAAATGCTTCTGTTATTGAATTCACGTTCCCTCCCAACAAATAAAGAACCACCGTTTCCGAATAAACGCCTCTCAACTTCCACCAGTAGCTCTCCTATCTGCAGTACCAGCACTTATAAATATTTCAGCTCTCCTTCCGATGAACAAATATCATTCACTACAAGAAATGGGAGGTAACGGAAGACCAATGTAATATCCTTCTCCAGACAGATATTTACACGCTGCCGACTTACTGATCTAATGATCTTCGCCAACGGCTCTGCTTGTCGCGGATTTGTCGACTACCAGCTTCCAGTCTCTCAGCATTTCATGTAATTTTAGATCAAAGCTAGACTAAGAGACGTTGTTTTCGGTCAAAAATATTAACGTGGGTCAGATTCATGCTCCAGCCTTTTGCCAACTATCCTCGTCATTTCAACATAACTGCTGCACCATACGTCAAATCCCAGGGTGTGACAGAATAATATTGACAGACGTACAAAGGTTGTAGATGGTGTCTTCAGCATCAAATTAGATAGGAAATTTGTCCGGGACAGTCCTTCACAGACGCTAGGCAGTTTCGAAATAATAGGTAGACGTGTGTGTGGATGCGGATATGCATGGATATCCGCTGTAATAACCATTTTGAAGATAAGAACTTCCATCGAAGCGGATATTCGCAAAAATATACGTACACTCCAAAAAATGAAACTTCCTGGCAGGTTAAAACTGTATGCCGGACCGAGATTCGAACTCGGGACCTTTGCCTTTTACGGGCAAGCACTCTACCGTCTTTTTTATGAGAAAACAAAAACCTCTATTCTTTGATTTTTTTTCTTTTTTTTTGTAAACGTAAATAAGTATACAGTCACAACATCAGCAGCAACCCAACTTTTTTTCTTTTTTATGGGGGAGGAATTTAGAAAGAAAACAAGTAGGCAGCAGATACAGAGCTATGCTTGAACAGGATAAACGTGTGCAACGAAGAAAAGACTTAGGAGATGAGGAGAAAAGAGAAGTGAAAGAAATTATGTATACTTGCTGCGCCTTGCTTCACTTTGGCGCGCCATCAGAACAACGTCCAGGGGTAGCTGATAGCCATGCCACTGATCCATGTGATGGCGTGCCACTTAGACGGGGGAAAGCAGGTCGCGTCAGGATGTATAATCATGGTAAGAGAAACGTGTCATCTGAGCTACCCAAGTACTCGTCATCACAGCTTTACTTCTGCCAGTACCTCGTCTCCTACCTTCCAAACTTCACAGAAGCTCTTCTGCTCTTTGGTTCGCAGACGTGCTTGGGTAGCTCAGACGGCTATAAAAAAAACTGAGTTAATGTAGAAACGATGAACGTCAACAAGTGTCATAGGACGTCCGCCCCGAACAAATACAACGATCAATTAGGAACAAAATGAGATAAAAAAGACGGTAGAGCACTTGTCCGCGAAAAACCAAACGTCTCGAGTTCGAGTCTCGGTCCGGCACACAGTTATAATCTGCCAGGAAGTTTCATATCAGCGCACACTCCGCTGCAGAGTGAAAATCTCATTCTGGACGCCGAAAAATATTCGTGTAGTACTTCATTTTTTGTATAAGGGTGGCTACATAGTGGAAAATTGTCAGAATGAAGTATAGCAGGGACATGGACTTGTTTATCAATCAGTGAAAAGGAAAAGACAATAAAGAAACACAGATTTCCATTTGCATAAACATAGTTAAACATTCAAAACTAAGGACAGGCAATTTAGGCTTCAAAATATGTATTCGTCTGCAATACTGAAAATGACATTCTGAACACAGAATGTTAGGGTTAATACTTATTGGGCCTTCCTTTCCTCCTTATAATCACTTGTGTACTACTTGTAATGGATTTCACCAGAGATTATGTAGTTTGGTCTTTAATTTTACACCACTTCTCTAGTAGAAAATTGTTTAGATCATTTCTATTGATTATCTGATGATTCCTCATATTTTTATCGATTCCATTCCAGAAATTCTCTATTGGATTAATGTCTGGGGAGCGTTCTACAACAGCCACAGTCTTGCTTCTAGAGCTGTATGTTTTGGACCGTTAACGTGTGTGACAAAATAATCCTCAGGCAGACCCAAACGTCATGCTCCAGAAATCGATCAATAAAACCCTAATCCCTTACACCGTTTTCACTCATACAGTCCCTGACAAGCGTTGAAGCTCCTCCATGTTTAACTGGGGCTCTTATTATATTCCTCTCTTCACGTTCACGGTTTTCTTTCGCTCCAAATTGTTACTAGCCCATTTGACGTACACAGATCAAATGGGCTCTCCTTAGTAAATACAATCTCAGTAAATACAATCTCCTTCCTGAAATAAAACCCATCGGATTTATATTCTCTTGCAAATGCAATTTGCTTCCGTCTTTTGACTTTATTCAAGTGTGGTTTTCTACGGGTTGTTTGGGCTGTGTACCCACTTTAATAAAGCACAATTGTTACAGTCTGTTCTGAATCAGGCTTCCATACACGCATCTGAATTGCTGTAGCAATTTCTGCAACGTTTAGGTTTGGATTTTTCTTGACTTCTCAAATTAGCCGTCGTTTCCACGTCTCGGATAGAACTGCAGAACGACCGCATCGTGACTGTTTTTCGTACGTTTTGTTCTGATTAAGCCTCTATAGAATAGAGTTCACTGTACTGGTAGGTCTGCCAATGGTTTCTCTGATTCCTTGAAAAGATTTTCCTTTTCGAAATCACCTCTTGCAGATATCTGTCTCTTCTTTTGTAGGTTCTTTGCGTTTTCGACCCATATTTTCACTCAACTGCTTTGAAGACAGTAGATAAAACACAACTGCATAAGGGAAGGAATAGGGGTGTGGGTCAGTGCGACACCGTACCTGGAATCTTGTTTAATAGACGAATAGTTGTTTGAAATGAGCTGGGACATGATTTAAAATGTCGTGGATTTGTTAACAAATTAGCTGACATATGAACCCAAAGAGCGTTTTATTTCTAAATGTTGATATTAACGGGTGTACGTAAACAGTTATTGTTCGTATATTAAGTATATTTCCATGATTGTGCGTGTTACATTCTTTGCACTATGGTCAGGTGATTACTTTTTGGAGTCACTGTAAGCTTTTGGTTAAAAGTTACAGGATAATGTCATCTTTACATGCATCACATCATTATTACGTCACATACAATCGATAACTACCGTTAGTGTTGTAAGTCATAGTTGTTCACTTGGGATCGGAGCGCCTCTATCTTCGCTTAAAAGCTCAACGTCCTGTAAGGGATAGACGTGTTGAAATATGGTTTCCGGGCCGACCGCACTCGAAGATGTCGGTCAGTTGCTCCGAAGCAATACTGTGGAAATTTCTTGCACGAGAACTTCATTTACAAGTAGCCCGTGTGAAAAGCCGCAAGGGGTAGACGTGCGCCGGCCGCTGGTGGCGGAGCGGTTCTGGCGCTACAGTCTGGAACCGCGCGACCGCTACGGTCGCAGGTTCGAATCCTGCCTCGGGCATGGATGTTTGTGTTGTCCTTAGGTTAGTTAGGTTTAAGTAGTTCTAAGTTCTAGGGGACTTATGACCTCAGCAGTTGAGTCCCATAGTGCTCAGAACCATTTTTTTGATAGACGTGCAAGGTCTGAGGAGGGGCACACGCTCTTCTTCCTGGTTTTCCTCATAGACGTACATGAGTTGGAAAAACGGCGAGAAATGCATGCTTGTACATAAATGCGGTTGCTACCCAACCCTGCAGGTTGCGCTGCTGTATTTTACCACGAACGGCACCTTTGCAATGACCTCAATGTGTTGCAAGTGTCAGTGGTGGTCAGTACAGAGTGATTTGTGAGTGCAGTAAGTCGGAGCTAAATGAATTCGGACGTGGGAAGCTTGTAAGTGCTAATATGGTGGATGATTGCGTAACCAAGGCATGCAAAATGTTTGACGTTTGCCAGCCGCTGTGGCCGAACGGTTCTAGGCGCTTCAGTCCGGAGTCGTGAGACTGCTACGGCCGCAGGTTCGAATCCTGCGTCGGGCACGGATGTGTGTGATGTCCTTACTTAGTTAGGTTTAAGTAGTTCTAAGTTCTAGGGGTCTGAAGACCTCAGATGTTAAGTCCCATAGTGCTCAGACCCATTTGAACCATTTTTGTTTGATGTTTCAAAAGACGCCATATCGAAGATTTACGAGTGTACCGTATACAGGGAGAGCTTAGTCACAACGCGGACGAATATGTGTGCTGAGTAATCGTGACGAATGGTCATTAAATAGAACTGTGAAAAATAAGATGCGACAGCTGCGAAAGTCACTGCAGAACTGGTTGGCTCATTCACGAACTCTGTCATTGCCAGAACAACACGAAGGGAATAAGCAGAGAATTGCAGACCGAGCTAGAATTCCAAAACCACTTATCGCTGATGCAAATGCCCGTAACAGGAAAACGCGATGATGAAGCAATGATACATGGACTACGGAGCAATGGAGGAATGTAATTTGTTCGGATGAGTCTTACTGCAAAGTTTACTACTTCTGAGCGAGTTTGCGTCACAAGAGTGAAACATGGCTGGTATTTGGTAAGAGTGAAACATGACTGGTATTTGATGACGAATTGGACTCCACGTCGTGGTGTTCCATGGGCCCCATGAGTACTCTGGAAGGTCGCATTACTGCCAAGGACTAAGTGACCATGGTGACTGATCACAGCCATCCAATAGTTCAGTGTTTGTTCTCCAATGGTGACTCTGTGTTCCACGACGGCGGGGCTCCTGTTCACACAGCTTGCATCATCCAGGATTGCTTTTCTAGTGGGGCGATGGTGAATTTTCGCATCTCCCCTGGCCAACCAAGTCACCAGATCTCAATATTATTGAGTCTTTGTGGTGTAGAGAGAATGGTGCATGTTCGCTAACCAGTGCCATCTTAATTACCTGACCTTGCCACTATTTTGCGCTAAGAATGGTATAATATTCCCGTCAGAACCATACAGGACCTTTATTCACGAATAAAGATGCGATTGTAACCCTGTTTGAATGCCAACTGTTTTCCTTCACCGTATTAAGCGTGGTAACGTGGTAGGTTCCCTTGTCTTGTCTAGTCCCTGTATATCCCAATTCCGTAGTACAAGCAGCTGCGTTAGTGTGAGCTATTCTTGATTCGCTCCCCTAACAGAGATCACTTACAGACTCACGTATGTTGTCACATGACCCTCCGATGAAACTCCATCCATTGGAATCTTTTGCTTCACGATCCCCCTGCTTTGCTGATTGGTAACGAGCTCGCCTCCCATGCAAGGGGGCCCGGGTTCGATTTCCGGCCGGGTTGGAGATTTTCTCCGCTCGGGGACTGGGTTTTGTGTTGTCATCATCATCATTTCATCCTCATCACCGACGCGCAAGTCGCCCCGTGTGGCGTCGACTGAAATAAAACTTGCACTTGGAGACCCAACTCTTTCCCGGATGGGGCCTCCCGGCAAACGATGCCATACCATACACACATTTCATTTTTTTTTCTTCACAGTCTGACTCTTGTTTGTGTCACGTACGATAAAAAAAGTACTCCAAAAATAATCAGTTAATCTACGTACTTACATTTTGATGTACACAATGCACGTTGACATGATTTAAGACTATGTGCAGTTGACATGATTTAACATTACGATATATTAACCTGTATGTGATACACCAACTTAGGAGTAGCATTTATCAGTATGCAAGATGTGATGACAACACAACTTCATTTGACTTCCTAAAGTTACAAAACTATATTAAACCTAATTCATAAAATCCGTTTCATAAATTACGAATGGCAGTTGTAACTTACTGAAAGCTTCAGTTAACTGGCACGCTATGCTGCATTAGAAATCTAGTCATGTTCGGCCTATAGGTTCTTAGTCAACGGGATGTAAATTACGAAGTCGAATTCAACTGACGAAGACTTATGGTTGTGTCAATCTAGCCGTCACCGCCCCGGCATACCGAACAGGATAAAGTAGTCTACAAAATCTTGATAGTCGCGAATGCGGATGCGGGTAAAATCCTTGCGGACGCTAGTAAGGCATTTGCAGATGCAGTGCGGAAGCATATCTCATTTCCCTTACCCACGTAGACCTCTATTTTCGAGGTAACTAAATGTTACGTAACCAACCCTTCAGACAAACCTAAGTTTCCACGTTGACATAACGCAAGCGGAAATTACCGCAAAGGGTCTGACTGTATTCAGACCATCAGATGGCATCGAAAGCGTCCATACGTGTCATAACAATAATACAAAGACCACCAAGGGCGTGGGTGCCTGACGGAGAGCGTAAAAACTCGCTTTTGCTACTATAATGGTGTGTTAGCAGCCGGAGTTGACTCTATGGATTGCCGCAGTGTAGCGTCGTTAGATAACGCTTCCGAACGTAAATAACAATCCTCAGTTTATTCCTCAAGATACCTACTACAATACCTCCATGTCTAGTACCCACTATATGCTTTGCCCTGGATTCTTCCCTGCCACATGCCCTTCAGCTGCAGTCTTCAGCTACGACTCATGTAGTACGTAAGTAAGCACTCTCTCTCCCTCACCATTGCATATCGTTGTTTGTCAGGCAATTTTCCTCGTCGTTGGAGGATAACTTCATTCTTCACTTTATCAATCTCTCACTAAAACACGTTTCAAAGGTTTCTGATCTTTTCATTTCTCTCTTTCTCGCTGTACATTTTTCGCAAGCATAAAGAGCTACGTATGAAACATAGATTTTCATTAATATTTTCTTGGTATCAAGATTTGCAACTTTGGATATTATTAGCTGCTTACGTAAAGCCCTTTGGTATGCGAAATCTTTGCCGCTATGTCATTGTTGCATCCCCCTACTCTGTCTCTTCTACTTACTATGCATTAAAATTGGTGTATCTTCTTAGGGGCCTGTTGTCCAAATGAAAGAGTTAATCATCCAGGACGACCATCTACTCTGCATGCCATTGTCTTTGTATTCTTTTAATATACGTGCATACCGTGGCCTACAACTAACACATATTTCATTTCCCTAACCAACGCAGTTCCTGTTAACTTTTGGCAACTATTGTTGTGTCATCACAAAACTACGTCATGCTATTTTCTGTCAGTAACAACATCCATGTCATTGTAGTCCAGAAATCTCTCATTGTCTCTTCAGTTTAGGACAGCATGTTTAAAAGTAATGCCTTCGAAAATTTTATTCTGTTCTCACCATCGATTGAGGTATTACATGTCATGCACATTAATCGGTCGATTTTCCCGCTTCGATCACGCAAGTTGCAACCATCTGCCACTAAAGCGCTTAGAATTGTAGCGTGTAAAATGGCGATGAGTAACGTAACAAGGTCGGTGCTGTAATCGAGTTTCTAACCGCAGAAAACCTGCTTGCAACTGAAATCCACAGGAGATTGAAAATTGTGTACTGTGATGATTGTATTGATATCAGTAACGTGTGACGTTGGATTCTTCAAACTCGTAATGAAGGAAAGGGTGGTGCTAACCGCTGACACTTGTTGATGGCCGAGCATTGAAATCTGCAGCAATTTACAAAAGAGTTGCACTTCTGTCAAGTTGAACGATTCTCTTCAGTCATCCTTGGTCCCGTTCTTACAGGTCCTTTTTCGGCTCAGCGATGTCAGACATTTGATGGTTTACCGGATTTGTGATATTCACGGTACACTCGTGAAACGGCCGTACGGCAAAATCCCCACTTCATCGCTACCTCGGAAATGCTGTGTCCCATCGCTCGATCGCCGACTCTAGCACCTCGTTCAAACTCACTTAAATCTTGATAACCTGCCACTGTAGCAGCAGTAATGGATCTAGCAACTACGCCGGACACTTATGTAGGCGTTGCCGACCGCAGCGCCGTGTTCTGGCTGTTTACTTGTCTCTGTATTTGAATACGCATGTCTATACCAGTTTCTTTTTGCGCTTCAGTGTATATCGCCAGCGATTTGATGCGCATAACGTTGTAGGTCGTTATCATTCACCTTCAGTAAATGGTATTGAAACACGCAGACACTAGTTTTTCTAACAAGCACGCCTCGTCCTTCCTTGACGATTCGTAGTTTTTCTATTGGACAACCTTTCTTGTCGACATAGTGGTGTGTTTCCATTCTTCGTCGTTGCCATATGCTGTGTATTAACACCACCAGCACCGTAGTACTGTTGTGAGTTACTCGTCGACTAAGCAGTTCGTCTATGATCCGTATGCTCATGGTGTTCTCACTATTGGATACCTCCAGTCGCGTCCCGTGTTTCCTTTAGCGGCCAATATTGTGGTTGATTGGTGAGTCATGGCGGGGTTGATGGCGTCGCCTTGCGATTCATTAGTGCCACTAGCTCGATCTGTCGTGTTATGTCCCTCTAGTTTGAGGCCACTAAGGTCTTTGCTCGAGGTTGTCGATGGGGACGGGGCGTTTTGTGACATGGTAATTTGGGGAGTCGTAACGGAGTGAGGAGAGGTCCACCCGGGGACTAAGGCGAAGGTCTTGGGCATATTCGTGGGCCGATTTGAATCCGTGGCTGACTTGAGTGCTGTCTTCGTGTGTAGCCTGGCCAACCAACTTTGGGACGTTATACACCGAGAGAGAGAGAGTTGAAGTCAGTTTCACTGTGGTGAATTCTGAGCCCTTTGGAACCGACAAGCTTCAGCTTTGATTCGTGAACTTCAGTTAAGTTTTGGATTCTGAGGTTTTAACTATTATTTTCTTACTGATACCTATATGTCTGTTGCGATCATTGCAATTTCTTAGCTGATCTGTTTCACCAACAGTTTTTTTTTTTTTTTTTTTTTTTTTTTTTTTTTTTTTTTTTTTTTTTTTTTGCTGAGTCGATACTGGTCTTGGTTGTTTGTTAATATATATTTCTTACACTGTGTTAGCCGACGGTGTTCCTGAGTCAGAGCGTTAACGTGTTTCTTCTATGCTGTAAGCGGACCCCCTGTCCTAACGCAGTACCTGGATGGTTGGGCTATACCCGACCTCCCTGACAAACGTCTTCGAAGACTATGTAAGTACCTTCTCTTGTAATACGGCCGGGTGCCGGTTTCGAGATACGTCGGACATTGCAGACGTCATCGCTCATTTGTATTACCTTAGGAGGTGCCTGGGTCTCCAGTTTGCAATTTCTGAGGCTATGTACTTGAGTATGGCAGCCTAGCTTTCCTTCGGGCGTTTCGCTGTCGTTACAGAGGCTCTTGCAGTGACGCTAGTATACGGTTTGGCTGGTTATTGTTGCTTTCACGTAATTAACCTTGCTGTGTTCATATTGCTTTTGCCGGTCTGTACCCCACGAAAAGCGGCTTGGAATGCCGGTCCTCAAGTCGTAACTTTTCCTGGCCTTCCTATCTGGTGTAGTCTTGTGCTGCTCGCGTGTAAGCCTTCCGGTGCACCCCTTATGACGAGGCAATTCAAAACGTTGGCTACTTAATGGAAGTTGTTGTTGTTATTATGAAAGCCCTGCCTGTTTTGCATTTCGTGATTTTGTTTAACTGAAGCTTTTATCAGTGAAGGCCTGTCTGTTTTCTATTTAGTAATTATCATTAAAGAAGGGCCTACCTGCTTTCTGTTTGCTAATTTACTTAACTGTAGCTGTTATTATCGAAGGCCTGCCTGTTCTGCATTTGGTAATTTTGGTTAACTGAAGCTGTTATCATTGAAAGCAAGCCTGTTTTCCGTTTGGTAATTTTACTTAACTAAAGCTGTTATTAAGGAAGGTCTGCCTGTTTTCTATTTGGGTAATTTTACTTACCTGAAGCTTTTGTTAAAGAAGGCATGCCTGTTTTCTATTTGATAATTTTGCTTAGCTGAAATGCTTCTTAATCAAGGTCTACCTGTTTTTATTGACCTATTATTCTGATTTGGTATCTTACTCAACATGTGTTCCAGTTAATTGAAATTGTGAGTGCAACGGCCTACCTGTTTCAGAAGTATTTATGTCAATAAGGTAGTAACAGGTAATGACACATGGTGGTACATGTACTCCTTCGCCTTACATCCCTTTATTCATAATTGTAGGTTTCACATGGTAGGCAATATATGGGGCGTCGAAAGCCGTAAGCAGCATCGGCCTTTTGCAACTACGCACCCAAGGGGTTCCTTGCGGGCTGTTTCCGCAACTAGAGAAGTGTATTGTCTCATTTGCAATGTTAGGCCAAGCAGAATGCTGTTTCTAGTAAAGATCATGATAATAGACTTGTTATCAGAGATTTCGAAGCCACTTTCTGTAGGCGTATGAGGGCGATGTGCATTTGGAGATGACAGAACTGAAGAGCACTTCGGATAGAGGAAAGATGCTTAATATGAGACACACTTTTGTAACCCCATTTAAAAGACCTAAAAGTAAGTGCAATTGTATTTTTTATGATGGTAATAATATCTTGAATTATTTAATTTTACCATACAATTATCGTATTTGCAATAATGGTTCAAATGGTTCAAATGGCTCTGAGCACTATGGGACTCAACATCTGTGGTCATAAGTCCCCTAGAACTTAGAACTACTTAAACCTAACTAACCTAAGGGCATCACACACATCCATGCCCGAGGCAGGATTCGAACCTGCGATCGTAGCAGTCGCGCGGTTCCTGACTGAGCGCCTAGAACCGCTAGACCACCGCGGCCGGCCTATTTGCAATAATAAACAATCTTTCAGAGTAGTAATTAAATCTTCACAAACAAGGCATTTCGTAGAAACGAGATCAAGGTTCCCTAATATGAGACAGTAATAATATTTTGCTTTAATTGTTTTATTACAGAATAATGACATATGAATATACAATTTTTACATGTTCATTCATTTCTGTTATCCTTCACTCATTTTTACGACATCCGGGGCAAACAAAATTGTCTTCTGTGACACCGCAATCTTCATGAGCCCAGCGATAACATTTCGTGCACAGTGCCCATTTCTCCCCGTGATTGTCTTTAGAAAATGCCCAGTACAGAAAGGACACGCTGCGTCATCGTCATCACTGCTCTCTGAAACCACACTGTCCTCAAGATGGACATCGTATGCCGAGGCACTAGACGATTCTTCTGCTTTAGGTCTACGATTTGAAGATTTTCCACTCTTCTCCCCAAATAACTTTCTGGCTGTTTTCTTAGCTACAGCCTCTGATTTCTTCTGTTTAGATTCTTGCAATTGCTTCGCATAAGGAGTTGAAGGTAGTAACGCAGCAGAGCACGAACGCGATGTTTGACCTATTTGACTATCTCCAGGTGGTTTTCCGATGTGTGGGAGAGGTCTGATGTCTGCCAAGCTGACAGCTTGACCATCACCATCAGTAGTTTCATTTTCGATTTTGGCATCTCTTTCTTGAAGGGCGTCAGCCGGGCGATGAATTGAAAATTGATGTTCCCTAAAGATGTTTCTGTTGCATGGGATGAGACCTGTTTTTCTGAAGGCATTCACAGGTGCTTCCATTGTTGCTGCTCGGTTGTAAGCTGCCCCAAATAACTTGGCTATTAATAATGGGGTTATAACACGACCTGGGTTACTTGCCAACCACGTTTCTATCTCTTGGGGACAGTAGGTTTTCAAAGGCCCCATAAATCCAACGTCAAGCGTCTACATTTTATGCGTTGAGTGAGGTGGGAAACATACAATATGAACATTGTTTTCACGTGCTTTATCTAACACATCGAGATTCTTTGTGTGGGAATAATGCCTATCAACAATCAAAATGACAGGGTCATTTGAAGATGGCTTTACAGGACTCACAAAATGACCAAACCCCTGAGTAAAAATGTGAGTTTGTATTTACCCACTTGGATGACAAGCTGGTATTGATCCTGCAGGTGCACCGCCCATCGATTCCTGCTTCATATTGGGAAGACGATTAGTGGTGGAACATAAGGGCCAGCTGCGTTAATACACGTTACAACTGTGATGAGATTTCCCCTTTCTGCTGAAGTCAAGGCAGCAACTTGTCTCATCCCTTTCATAGCAATAACCTTGCTGTGTTTGTGCTGCACAGACGTCACCCCAGTTTCGTCAACATTGAAGACTCGATGCGGGTTATGGTTCACTTTAGATAGCACAGATTTGTAAATATCAAAAAATCTCTCCACATTTTCTGGAGTGAAAGCTTTCACTCTTGCTGCTGCAAGACCCTGAGGAGTTCTCACTGATAAAATGGGATGTCTCTTAAGGAAAGCTCGGAGCCATTTCTTTCCTGCTGTAGCCTTTTCTGAATTGAAGGGATTCTTGAGCCTATTCCTGACAGCTAACTGGGGCTTCGTATGTCCATATATTTAAGAGCATAAAATATCTCTTCCATTGCAAGGCAGTACTTCACTAGTTCATCTTCCAGTTTAGATGAGAGGAACAGGCCAAGATTAACACCAACCAGCTTCTCGGGTGTACGAGTTTTATCCTTCAGATACCTTTCCAAACTACGTTTTGGTACTGCAAAAACTTTTGAGACTTTTAAATACCCCATCTTGCCATTTCTCACACATGTAATGGCACAAACCGTGGTGTCTTTATCCCACGTTTTCCTTTTAGGTGCCAATGCCATCTACAAAGAATAAATACAATAATCAGACATACTTCTTAAAGGACTTTGTTAGATTATTTTTTATAAGTACAGTGAACGGAGTAATATTGATCAACTTCTGAGCAAAATACTGCCTTGAAAGAAAGTTCCAGAAAACATTCCAATTTCTGATCATAAGACTAGTCAAAGCAATCCCTGTTTACGATAATTTAATCGAATTAAATTAAACGCAGTTGCCAAAATTTTACTACAATAAATGATAAAATACTGTAATCTCATGACAGTACTGCGTAAATTACATATAACAAATCGTGAGAGAACGGGTTCCCCCAATATGCGATAGGTATCGTAATATGCGACACTGTCGCGTATTTGGATCCCAATACTGTCGCATATTAGGAATTTCGCCATCTTACACAAAGAATCACGCACTTGCTAACAACGTTCGTTGGAAAATGAATTTAATTGTTAATAATCATAGGTAATACCGTCACAAATAACAACAATAAAAGAGTACAGTACTATCCGTTCACCTTTAAGCTGAAATATTGTCCTAACACCGGTGTCGCAAAAACTCCAAACACAAGAAATTTTGTATCAACCTCTACATACTGTGTCCGGCTCAACTATTGCGACCTACTTGCTGTGCCGTCGTCTGGTACGCAATAGACGTGTTTAAGAAACTCTCCACCAGAGTGCAACCCCTATCATGAGCACAGTTGGGGTGTCTCATATTAGGGAACTATCGCATGATAGGCACCTTTCCTCTATATATGCATACGTCGTCGCGTATTGCAATATCTGGAGGTCACTGGCAAAGAGGTCAGTATGTTCGTCTGCAGAATAGAGACTGAATAATAAGGGAACCAAGATCGATCCCTGCCGGACTCCTCTGCTAGTTTCTCTATGTCCCACTGTAGATCCGTGTTTCAAAATTATTGTCTTCCTATTGCTCAGAAAGCTTACTATGTAGCGCACGAGTGGTTTCCGAATCTGGAGTTTTTCCAATTTTTTTTTCTAAGATTGACACGATGTAGTCGCGTGCTTTAGAGAACGGTGCTTAAACAACTCACGGGATAAAGAGCACTCCATCCTGACTTTGCCTAACTGAAGTCTCTGGTGACAGGAACAGCATCCGGTAAGAAAATTAACGTATAAATAATTGGAAAATAGCGAATGGAGCATGGTCCACAATTAGCTGACCCTAGCATAGTCCGAGGTCTTAACAGAAGTGCAGATCGTGGTGAAAGTAAGACAAGCGTTGTTAACAAACAAGGAAAAGCAAACAGCAGACTGAAGATTCTCCAAAAATTCGTAGAGAGAGGAGGTAACCATTCTCGAAGAGGAATTCCTCTATGGCAGAACGTGACTGGTCACTTGCAGTGCTATTCATGGTTCAAAGACTGACTACAAAGCATTGATTCTTGTGTTCGAGTACCAATAAAGGTGTGGTATTAGATATTGGACCTTTCCACAAACGAAATATGAAATCCTTCAGGTGCTACACTGAAATTATTCCTCGAATCTATCACCGAAGTAAGTGGCAGTCACCTACTATGTAATGCTGCAAGTTCCAACGACTTTCGTTTGTTGTTGTACGGCTTTCGCTTTCTCTGATACGTTGCAGACGCAGAGATTGTTTACTGAGTCCGACAAGTGACCAGTAAAGGCACAAAATTTTTAGATGGAAGAAAGTTCGTGTATGTCAAAATTACACAAATCCACGCCGTGTTAATACGTTCGATACGTAGCACAGACTTTTAAGCACCGGCGTTACTGGTTGTAACAAAAAACCTATTTGGAATAGCACTCTTGGAATCTTTTGCTGAAGATATATATATATATATTATTAATCGTTGTTTTGTGGAACTAAGTGTCGCAATAATTAAGTGTAATTTTTAAACATTGTTACATCTTACGCGGGAAAAGTTTTCCCTTCACAGTTTATAAAGGAGACATGTCGTTTAGCGCCAGCTTTCAGATTTCCTTAGCATTACACTGCCCAATATCCGTGGCCTAAGCACTGCGTAGTAAAATGAAACTGCCGGTCAATTAATCACACAATCAATAGGATTAATTTTATCAGTATTGAACCCGACTTTCTCTAACATACACATACAGTCATGTACCAGTTAGGAAAAGAAATTTTATTCACCCGTTTAGTGCTCACGACGTCGCTTTAGCTGCTAGCTTGCACAACAGAAGTACGCTTTCTCTCAATATTATAAATTACCGAAAATGTGTTAATAAGAAAGCTTGTTTCCGAACCACAATTCCGCGTGCAAAAGTACATTTACGTACTGTAACATACGATAGTTCGGAATGTTAGCAAAACGACAGAAAATTCGCTTTACCTCTTGTTTTGGTCAGAGATTAGTAACAGTCCAAAGACTCTTATGACGCGACACATGAATAATTGCCACATGCTAACATGACTCGTAGGTCACTCAGAAATATCACATATTAACTAACAAACGTAGCAAGTCTGGGTATTCATTTTGCCAATTTTCTGTTAGAAAAGAAAGCAAAAAATTGTTTTTTATAGTAGGGAGCGAAAAAAATTCATGTCCACATATTCATGAAAACACCTTCGAAATCATGAAACAGTAGTACAAAGAAATACGCATCTGTACAAATATGTAAGTACAGTATCCGATTCTTTTGTAAATGTCCCTAGAGCGAAGCCTCTTCATAGCTCTACGCATGGCTATTACGACTATTGTTTTCGCCTTCAGCCATTTGCGCTTAGCAGTTGAAAATTGTCAAAAGCGCTGTCAGGTGTCAGGGATTTCCTTAAGTTGACTCGACTGGAGGTGCATCTTAGTATAATGAATAAATGTATCAGAACTTCGTGCATGACACGGCATTTTTCACACATCTCAGTGTTCATAAAGTTATATATTCTGACCTATGTCTGGTACCGTAATATGATTTTGTAGGGGCATTTAGTGGTATATGTGGATACTGTTTTAGCGGTATATGTGGATACCGTCTGCGAAATCTATTGCGATAGTAGCATGGAAGGAAAATTTAAACGTATTGCATAATGCAGCAGTTTTTCACGCATCTCATTGTTTATGACGTCATATCTCCAGAATTATGATAGGTAGGTGGTTCTTAACCCCCTAGCGATTGTT
The DNA here is from genome assembly GCF_023898315.1 of Schistocerca nitens. Classification (NCBI taxonomy): domain Eukaryota; kingdom Metazoa; phylum Arthropoda; class Insecta; order Orthoptera; family Acrididae; genus Schistocerca; species Schistocerca nitens. The sequence continues at coordinate 695,385,338 of NC_064615.1, read as the reverse complement.
GCCTCACAATAAGGGGTATGTGTACCAAGTCGGGCCGAAATCGGTTCAGCTATTTAGGAGGATATGTGGAACATACACACATATATACATTCATTTTTGTGAAACTTGTGGATTTCGTTACGGCAGTTGTAACATCCCCATTGTGTCTTGGTTCCTGATAGCTCACAGTTCACGCAACGAAAAGGTACTTTTAATATGTGGAGTAATAAAACAGTAATTGTGTTACAGAATATTTCCGCGTTTGGCGTTGTTATTGCATTCCTACCGGTTCTGTGACATTAATCAGCGAAAAACAAGAGAATAAGAGAGCTGCTAATTTTAAAATACTTTCAAGAACTAATTCTAATGTGATACGTGATTCGAATTTTCTCGGACGGTAGTTTCATGAGACGATAATTAAATGCTAATGTTGATCACGATAGAAAACAAGCCTTTATCCTTATCCATTAGTTCAGAGATTATCTTTTATTGCAATAACTTTCAAAAGAGTGAATTCCCTGATAACTGTCACCAGATACGGCAGATGAAATAGTATGTTACTTCATGTGTTAAATACGTATTAACAATATGATAAAAATAATAATTGAATGTTTACGCAAATAAACAGATTTACCTTTGAAATTTTTGTATTGCGACATCCTAAACTTAATTCCCGCCATTAGTAATTTTTTATTCAATTATACCGTGCAGATAGCTAGATCTGTAATTTTTGTCCACGAAGTGAATTTGTATAAGTTTCGTTTAAACCCAGCAAGTCTCGCAGCTGCAGTCTCCATATCTTACAATAGACTGTAGTACAAAACTTTGGGACAAAAGTATATTTCGCATGATATCACTGCCAAGTAACATAAATCGTTGAAACTTGGACCAGACGTAGAAAGAATTGCTACATGTATAGTACAGAAAATGAGTGAAATAAATATGCAATGACACGAATACAAATGATACTTTCGTTCAAAGATATAATTACACTGAAGTCACCGCGATTCGCACAGGCCCTGAACATTACAAAAGGCGGAACATGGTACCTAATAGGGGGTGTGTTCACCACGGACAGCAATATATGCACTGCAACTTTTTTCCACACTGACCACAAGGGTGGTAACGAGTTCATCTGGTATGGCGTTCCATTCCTCCGCTAGCGATGTTGACAAATGAAGGATGGTCGTTGGTGCGAGTAGGTGTGCCGCAACACTCTCCCCAACCAACGCCTTACACGTGCGCTCGAAGGGATTTAAGTCGGGGGGGGGGGGGGGGAGGGGGGGCAGTCTATTCGTCGCACATCCTCTCGTTCCAAGTCCTCCTCCACCGGCGATGACGATTACAATCGTGTATTGTCACCCATAAAAATGTTGTTAGGGTCATATCCGCTCCTGAAAAGACACACATGGGGAAGGAGTGCAGAGTCATAACAACACTGACCGGTGAGTGTACAATGTTCGAGATTGGTAGCTCAGAACGCCCTTGTGACATCATGCGTCCCCACGCCATAGCAAAAGACCCATCAAAACGATCATATTGGACAACGTGCATCCATGTCCAAAGGAACATTATCGTAGTTCTGAACAACACATGCACTGCAGTATCGTATTTATTCTCCGTCATCGGGCAAGCGTCTTTCAATTAAGTCTCCCCTGTATGGGAATACACATAATGAACGTATGAGAGCAGGTTGTAGACGGTGAAAGGGTACAGTACCGCCCGACATTGAAAATAGGTACAACATTCTTCGTTATTCTTGTCAGTACAACTGTAGTGGACTGTTAAGGCAGCCAGTCCACAGTGAAGTAGCCGAAAGGGCACGCGTCAACTCACGCCCTCTGGCGTTAAGTCTGGAACAGGATACGTGATGAATGTGATAAAGAAAACAACGTAGCTACTAGAACACTTAACTTTTATATCGTCCTTTGGTATACAGCATTCTTGATGATACAAGTGAGACTATCTTGAGATACATGCAATGGTACAAATGGCGCCTTGCTAGGTCGTAGCTATTAACTTAGCTGAAGGCTATTCTAACTGTCTCTCGGCAAATGAGAGAAAGGCTTCGTCAGTGTAGTCGCTAGCAACGTCGTCGTACAACTGGGGCGAGTGCTAGTCAGTCTCTCGAGACCTGCCTTGTGGTGGCGCTCGGTCTGCGATCCTGACAGTGGCGACACGCGGGTCCGACATGTACTAATGGACCGCGGCCGATTTAAGCTACCACCTAGCAAGTGTGGTGTCTAGCGGTGACACCACATTCCTCCCCCGCAAATCGGCGAACGGTCGTGTGATCAGGCTTCCGCCCGCCATGGGGAGGACCCAATGTTGACGTATGCGATGGGGTGGGGAGCCTAACAACAGGCGAGGCTGTGCCACCCGCACCCTGCCATTCGGTCCGAGGAGAGCTAGGAAACGCCTGAAACCTAGTCCAGGGTGCACGTCAACATGCGGTGTATGCGCCCGTAATGAGACAGGAGGGGCCGAAGGGTCGACCTCTATTGCGTTGGGGGATCCGACGCGCGATGACGACATCTGGGCCGGAGCGGGCAAGAGTTCCATGGCGGAGGACAGCTGGTCACGGGAAGCGATCGGCGGCGCGTGACCCAGGGAGGCGCTGGGCGGCTGCAGCGAAGCGTCCACTGCATGCGGCGCCGGCGGGAGAACAGGCGGCGGCGGCATGTCGCCACTAGGCAATAGGGAAGGCAGCGTCGGTAACACCTGGGGATGAGGCGACCCAGTAGGTGGGTCCCCAGGGCGCTGACCGGACGGCACCGTCGCTGAAAGCAGACGGGGAGCGGCAGAACCCAGGCGACGACAGAGGCGCAGCTGATTGAGATGCCGACGCACCTCACCAGAGGCCCCCAAAACCAAATACATCGCGCGGCCGAGGCAGCGAAGAATGCGTCCTGCGAGCCAACGCCGTGAACCGCGATAGTTGCGATAGAAGACAACGTCGCCAGGAGCAAAAGCAGGAGTCTGCCGCGGCACAGGAACCTGATGCGGCGGATGCAGCAAAGACATCAAGGTTCGATGAGTACGACCGTGGAGCAACTCAGCTGGTGAGCGACCATTGCGGGGCTGAGAGCGATACGAGAACAAAAAGAGCAACAAAGTGGCCTCCCGAGAATGCGACCCTTTCAACTTCAACATCTGTGACTTGAAAGTCCGGACCAATCGCTCAGCGGCACCGTTTGACTGAGGCGAAAACGGCGCGGATGTCAGATGTTGAATACCATTGGCCTTGCAGAATGACTGAAATTCTGCGGACATGAATTGTGGGCCATTGTCGGAAACAATAGTCTGGGGAAGACCTTCAATGCAAAAAATAGCAGACAACGCTTGGATTGTGGCAGAAGACGTCGTGGAAGACATCCGGACAACAAATGGAAAATTACTGAAGGAATCGACAACAACCAACCATCGCGCATTCCAGAATGGACCAGCAAAATCGATATGTAAGCGTTGCCAAGGAGAAGTGGCTTTTGGCCATGCAAAGAATTTCCGCGGTGGGGCGGATTGTTGGTCGGCACACGCCATGCAAGAAGAGCACATATTCGTAATCGCAGCATCGATCCCGAACCAAGTACAGTGCTGACGAGCAAGTTGTTTCGTGCGCACTGTACCCCAATGTCCTTGGTGAAGAAGCCCTAAGACAGAGGACTGTAACGAACGTGGGACCACGACTCGGGACTGATCATTACCAGAACGCAACAACAAAACACCACGTCATACAAAAAGTCTCTCCTTGTGAGCAAAAAACCGGCGAACCAACGGATCCTCGATCCGTGACGTCGACAAGGGCCATTGCGTAGCAACAAAACGCAAAACAGTAGCAAGGACAGGGTCAGCATCTGTGGCAGTAGCTACACGACGAAAATCAATCGGAAACGAGTCGACCACATCATCGGTTTCCGAATCAATGAACATACAAGCAAGTTCGGAAAAATCGAATGCTCTAGCGACCTCATCACGCAATGCGTGGGGATTTATGCGCGCTCTGAAAAATTTCGGTTGCGCGTGTACTTTTAGTTCCAAATGTGCTTCACAGTTCTTAGCGCAACCAAGGCCTGGCGCAAAAACGTCTGCAAATTCCTCACATAGACTAGAAACACTGTCTGAAGGCACAGTCTGATTCACTGATAGGACCTGATTGACGATAGACAAGTTAAACAACTGAAATAAATCTAACCCAAACAAGTTCACTGCAGTAGAAGAACGAAGAACGTAAAAAGACACAAGTTTTGGTTGTCCCTTGTATGTTGCAAGAAGGCTGCACTGTCCTAACACAGGGATCTTGTGACCTGAATATGTAGTTAGCTTAATATTTGCGGCACGCAACGGAGGTTTGCCCAGTTGTTTGTACGTGTCGTGATTGAGTAGTGAAACTGCAGCTCCGGTATCGAGCTGGAACAGTATAACTTGTCCGGCAAAGTCCAAATCTACAAAAAGTTTAGTGTCCTGCTGACGACAAGAGCGACTGTTGTGTGCAACGTGAACAGACACTGGTACAGAATCACGTGCGACGTGACGGGATTTCCGTCGACGTCGGCGCACACTTTTCGTGGGACGAACACAGGCACTGTTAGCGAGAGGAACACTGGATGGGGTGGAATGAACTACATGAATGTCCATGGGCGAAGGTTCACGAGCCTGTGTGTCCTTGATTCGATTCCGGCGCGAAGCAAAGGGCCTGGAATGGTTGTGAGTGTCTGATCTGAGCTTTTTCTGGCAAACACTTTGAACATGCCCTTTCTTATTACAGAAAAAGCAAATAGCTTCAGAGGTGGCATGAGCCCCCTCTCATATTTCTATCTTACGACTCTCCTCTCTATTTGCATGCGGTGGAGGGCTGCTATTCCTTCACACGCGGACTTCCCACACAGCGTCTCTCGTCACCCGGGTGGTCCGGTGACAGGCGGGTTAAGCCGACGTGTGTGAGGCAGTCGAGTGAATGCTTTGCAGACGCCGACATTGTCAAGAGACACGCCCGCTGGGGTGTGAAGTAGCGGCTGGGCTAGAGGTTCCGTTACTTCGGAGAAACTTAGCGAAAACACTTTCTGGCGGGCTACCAGCGAGGCGTGGGAATGACTTGTGTACCCTGGCAGTTGTGGCGGGAAAATTCCCGCACTTTCTGCAAAATAGTAACGGTGATTGGTTTGCTCAGGGCATAGCGCCGTGACGTAGCAAAATCAGCACAGAAATTGGCGCCAAGAATCTCCATTGGTGGAATGGTAGTGCTCCGGCAATGGAGTGGAATTTCCGCCGGTTTTCGAGTTGCTGATTGGAACGTTTAACCTCGGCCACTGTCGTGGGGGCGGAAATGTTCTGTGTTCGGCCTGTACGGGTGCTCTTGTGGGGGTCGGCAGTCGCCTTTCGGTCGAGGACGTCGAAGCAACCAGCCCTCGCCTGCGGTACGCCAGATCGTGTTCTGGGAGATAAGAAGACCGTTTGGTAATGTACGTCCGCAGCACCGGCAGATAGGGATTTTCCTAGGTGACAATCAGAGCTCAGCAGAGCGCGCCTGTTCATCCTTTTCTAACTTTGTTCTGTTTCGAGTAGCAGCAATTACTGTTGGGTTAGCTGTGTGTCTCTCTTGAGGTTTGAGTGGAAAGGAATTGGCTCCACATACCACCTCGTCTTAAACCTCACGATCTAGTTTAGGGACAACTTCACCTTTACAGTGTTTGTATGAATCTCCAAATTTGAGCCAATTTGATGTATTATATTTCCTGTGTTTCTTTTACTATTCAGTGTTTAGTCTTAATAAATCATATTGTTATTTTGGACAGAACTTTCATTCTGTTAATCGATAGAGCAACCCTATCATTCCTCACTATGCAAATGAAACCTTTGTTTATTTAACTTATTTATAAAATTAAATTATTGCAGGTGCCAAACTCTCTTCTACTCCACTGGCAGGGTTGATTAGAGTCAGTTCGCGTATTTTTTTTATCCTTGTGCAACAGCAAAAGTCGGAGTTAGAAAAGGGGGGGGCTTAGAGCATGATTTACATATGTGGATTCTAGTAGAATTTAGTGATAAATACACTGATAGCCCCGGCACCTCGCATAATATGGCGACCCTTAGCCTCGGATCTTTCCTGAGAATCACTGATTAACAAACAGTATTCTTAGTACGAACATTCAAATTTTTTTTCTCTAATTTTTTTTATTGATTAATACCCAAGTTTTTTTTCTGGTAGTTCCGCGTTTAGTTTTAAGTAGCGGCGCATGATTACAGTTTTTGTTTTCAGTGTATATATTTTTTTTGTTCATTGTTTTTTGTGTTTCGTTGATGTGGTGTCCGTACCACATCGCACTTTGTCGGATTTGTGTGCGGTTTCTGTACCACATAAAATTGTGCTTGTAATTACAGCGTTGGAACAGCGTTGTTGAAATTTTATGTCTATGTGTAAAAAATACAGGGAGTAGATTATTTTTATTGTGTATTTTAGATAAATTTTGTCTCTCATGAATGATCACGAGAAGTAAGGCACGACTTTTAGTGAGCGAAGCTAAAACAAAAGTGGATACTATAATGGATAAGAGACACGTTACTGTCGGGGATAAGTTCGCAGATGAGATGGGCACATTTTTAGCAGGACAGGACGACAGGGTCATTGATCAGGAAGGTGATTTGGACCCGATCTTAGAGCAACGTCGCGGCCGTGATTATGATAGTGAGGTAGAGGATGAAACAGAGACAGGCACACAGGTCGAGACGGCAGCAGAAGTTTATAGTCAAACGAACGAGTGCAGACAGAGGCCAGCTCGGTCACGTCAGAGCTCTAGCGCCCAGGTGTCCAGAGTTACATCACCCATGTGTGACGAGGATCAAAATGATGACATTAACCCAATACTGAGCTTCCTACGATCAATGAAAGAAGAAGCTGAAGAACAGCGTAAGAAGGAGAAAGAAGAAGCTGACGAACAGCGTAAGAAGGACACGGAGGCAATAATTTCGCATATAGGGGAAATTCGTGGGGAATTATTAACAATAAAGAAAGAATGTGGAGAAGCAAAACAAATGTCAATGGTAGCACAAAAAGTAGCAGGCCTAGCCAAAACGGCAGCAATAGGGGCAATGAAAGTCGCGGAATCAACTTCTAAACTCGCAGGGCGCTTGCGACGTACAACACAATCCCACTCAAAATCCCTAGCATTCTTAAAAACTCAAGGTAATATCGCGGTTGCGAACACCACGAAACGAATGGAAGAAGTAGAGAGTCGGATAGCAAAACTAGAGCAAAACGGGCACACGAGCACTGCGCGTTCGGGTACCAATGATGGAGTACAAAGAATTGTGTCTCCGAGGAAAAGCCCGCCGTGCTCTAGCCCATTGACCGAGTGCGGAACTAACACTGCACACGCAGAAACAGCGAGTAATAGCTCCAATAATTATAGCCCACTTAGGAGAGTGAATTCTGAGTGCCACTTCCACTGTGATACAGAGGTAGCACATCACAGTTATCAGCAAGATAGAGCAGGACACTCAGCAGACGTGCAAGTATCGGAAACGAGTGACAACACCAGTGCGAGGATCAGAACGGATTTTGATCACAATCACTTCCTGTCGATACTAAAATTCCAGAAGTTCAAAGAAAATGGAGGGTCGATGCATCCGAAGAGCTGGGTGATGCAGTTCACAAATTCATTACCGGCATCATGGCCAACCCAGGCAAAATTAGAATTCATGTGTGGACACATCGAAGGCCAAGCCGCGGAAAAGATGCGGGGCGTGGCAGCGACGTGTCGGACTTATCAGGAATTTGTTGGTGCATTCCTGCGGACCTACTGGTCAAAGGAAACGCAAGATAGGATTAAAGAGGAAATAATATTTTGTCCTGAACTGGAAGCGTCCGGGCATAGGAGCGCAACCAAATTTTTTGATGATTTACTCAAGAAGAATCAGTTTTTAGATAGTCCATATAGCAACGGAGAAATCATTAAATTTTGCTTTTCCAAATTGCCAGTTAGGTACCAACAGACACTTGTCGGCAAGTGTGGATCTGACATAGAAGCATTCAAGAGTCTATTGCGCGAACTCGAAGTAGTCTTTGATAAACAAGACGCAAGGGACAGGAAGAAGGGGCAAAGTAACAAATACCACCGGCCAGGAACAGAAGACGACAACAGATCGCATAATCGCACTGGTCAGTTAGGAAACCAGGGTTACGGAAGTCAAGGTTACGCTATTCAAGGTTATGGAAACCATAGACACGGAAACCAGAACGTCAGGGAGCAGGGTCAATCTAGACAAGGAATCTGGGATAGGAGGAATAACGAACGGCAAAGGGACCGTAATTGGAGAGAGCGAAACCAAGGACAACAGTGGAACCAGGAGACTGAAACTAGACCCGCAAATCCTAATGCACGTCAGAGGAGGGGGAGCTTAACAAGGGATTGACGCCAGACTAGTGCGAACACAGGCCGCCGGAATTTCGCACGTAATCTCGGACCTGGCCAACTACGGATGATACATTACGAAGATTTATCAGAAATCCTGCTCGAGGAACATAAAGCAACTCCTCGACAAGATCGGCAGCCTCTTATCACAGTAGCAATAGCTGAAAAGAGTATGAATGCGATAATAGATAGTGGAAGCTACATAACAGCAATATCCGAGGCAGCATACAAGAGGTGCTCTCAGGAGATGGACTGGCCTGTCCTATCGGTTAAGAAAACCAAAATAAAAGGGGCATTAGCGGGTAAATGTACGGAGGTCACCCAACAAACAAGACTGGAATTCTCCTGCCAAGGACACAAAATAGAGTCTAACTTCTGGATCGTGCCAAATCTGGCGATCGACATGATAATAGGAACGGACTTCCTAAATGAACATGACGCGATAGTTGATCTAGGACGAGGTGAAGTGGTTTTGAGGAAAGGGAATCCCGTCCACATTAAGTTCGACGACCAGCTGATCCCAGCTCAACTACCGTCTAACTGTGTACGGATAAACTATGTGTGTCTGAAAGACAGAAAGGAAGAACAGGTCGACGTTGCGGGTAAGGGAGAGGACACGGATGAGAATGAAGTCGGAATAATGGGAGAAATAAAGGAGAAAATAGGAGAAAAAGTGGAAGCAATAAAGAATATAAGGAGCGACCACCGCAAAGAACTTCATAAATTACTAGTAGAACATGCGGAGGTCTTCCTTCCCAAGACAGGATCAATAAAGAACTTCCAATATGAATTTCGTGTACGTCCGCACAACCAGTTTCGTGTGCCACCCTATCCAATCCCCTTGGCATATCGACAGAAAGTAGCAGCTGAAATTACGCGAATGCTGAGTGAAGGAATAATAGAACCTACGGCTTCAGCCTATAATAACCCGTTAAGAGTAGTCGAGAAGGCAGATGGTAGTATTCGTTTAGTCTTGGACTCGCGACAAATTAATACCATAATAGAACCCGAAACAGACAGACCGGAACGATTAGAGGAACTCTTACAAAACTTCCATGGAATATCAATCTTCTCATCAGTTGATCTAAAATCGAGTTTCTGGCAGATCGAGCTCCATCCAAATTGCAGACAGTACACAGCCTTTTTAGCATTTGGAAGATGTTACCGGTTTCGTCGTCTACCATTTGGTTTGAACGTTTCATCTGCCGCATTCATTCGGGGGCTGGACGGCATACTAAGCGATAATTTGAAACGTCATGTCACCAGCTATGTGGACGATTTGCTGATCGCGGAGAAATCTTGGGGAGAGCACAATGCGGTCCTCGGTGAACTCCTAGCGACATTCAAGGAATACGGAGTGACTATCAATATCGAAAAATCGAATTTTGGGACGTCCTCTGTGAAATTTCTAGGACATATCATCACGGGTGAGGGCATTGCGCCAAATCCCGAAAAGATCGAAGCGATTGAAAAGTTTCCCATTCCTACGACAAAGAAGCAGTTAAGGGGGTTCTTGGGGATCATAAATTTTTACAACCGCTTTATACATGTCAAAACTCAGAGCAGTCCTCGGTTGCATCAACTTACAGGAAAGAAGATTCCTTGGGAATGGGATGAGGCGGCCGAATCCGAATGGAAAGCATTAAAATTCGCATTATTACAAGCACCTATCCTATCACACCCTAATTTAGCAGAAGAGCTTTGCATAGTAACGGACAGTTCATACGCCGGTCTGGGTGTCATGGTGTTCCAAGACTATGTACATGAAGGAAACAGGGTGTGGAAGACAATTGCGTTTGCTAGCAGAGTACTAGCCAAGAGTGAGAGGAATTACTCAGTAACCGAGTTAGAGGCGCTGGCTATTGTATGGGCGTTTGAAAAATTCAGATACCTTCTGTTTGGTCGCAAGACGAGGGTCTACACAGACCACAAGGCGCTCGAGTTCTTGATGACTGCAAAGCTTAATCACAGGCGGCTCATTAGGTGGGCATCGTATCTACAGCAGTACAATTTTTCGATAGAATATATCCCCGGCAGTCAGAACATCATTGCAGACGCCTTATCACGGTCACCGATCGGATTTGAGCACAACATGGAAGAAGATCTGGAGGAAAATCACTACTGCCTTTACTATATGCAGAAAGTAGCCTTTGAAAATTTTATTACCTGTAGTATGCAGGACATCAAGAAGGAGCAAGACAAGGACCCTGCCCTAGTGTTATTGAAACAGAAATGGATAGACAGAAGACACGCCACCATCAGGCAGTTCTACCTCTTGCGGAAAGGCATAATTTTCCACCGAAATTATACCAATGACACTGAATGGGGGGTATGCATCCCTGAACACCTAATAAACAAGGTTATATGGCATACTCACCTCAGCTATGGACACTTCGGACCACGCAAGTGCAATCTCAAGCTAAGGACCATGTGTTACTTTCGAAACATGGAGCGTCGAATTCGGAGGGTACTGTCGGTGTGTAAAGACTGCCAAAAGGCTAAGCACACCACTGTGAGCATGCAGGCACCATTATACCCAATCGTACCGACCAAATTAAGACAATTAGCAGCAACAGATTTGATGGGACCTTTGCCAAGAACAAGAAGAGGATATACTTACGTATTAGTGTTTGTTGAGCTAACGTCTAAATACGTTACCTTTACGCCACTGAAGAGGGCAACAGGACGAACTGTATCACGAGCCCTAATCCGGGATTTCCTACCACAGGTTGGTCATGTGAGTAGAATCATTTCTGATAACGGGCCACAGTTTAAGTCAAAAACTTGGAAGGAGACGTTGCGTCGATGTAAAATTGATCCCATTTTTATATCTTCACACCATCCGAGCTCGAATGCTGCAGAACGGGTTATTAAAGAACTCGGAAACTTGTGCCGGTTGTACTGTAACAAACAGCACACGACATGGGACGTTTTCCTTAAAGACTTCCAGGAGGTGATCAATGAGGCACCCCATGGGATAACAAAATTGGCACCCATTACAGTACTGAAAAACCGGATTCCTAAGGACTTGATAACCAAGGTCGTAAACTTCCCACCAAGGGCGCGAACGCAGCACCAAGCCATAGTGGATTTGGCTCTCAAGAGGATACGGGCTGCAGCAGAGGTCAGGAAGAGACGTGCCGACAGGGGAGCTCGTCTACGACACTTCCAAATTGGACAAAAGGTGCTCGTTAAGTCTTTCCGACTTTCGAACAAACAAAAAAATGAAATGCCAAAAATTCTATTCTGTTTACAACGGCCCGTACCGTATAAGGAGAGCAGCTCACCACAATGCTTATGAATTGGAGACGCTGAAAGGAAAGAAGTCCATAGGACTCCACCACATCTCTCACATAAAGGAGTTCGTAGAATAGTAGTAGTGTAAGAAGTGTACATAGTAGAATAGGCAAATTTATGAACCTTTGTTCGGGGAACAATAATCGTTACATTAATAGATTAAGATTGCTAAAGTATTAACACGCTGCGTTGTCTTGCATAAGAATTTACTGCTGCTATCCTCTTTTTGTTTATGTTCGCGATCTCCAATGTCGATGGAGTAGGAGACACTACCTTTTCATGAGCAATGTTTTTGTCCTTTCCTATCTGGTGTCCATGTTAAGGGATAAAGATGAGTGACGAGATGTCGCACAAACGGGCGCATACAAGAACGTGCTCTTAGAAGCGTTCTGAGAAGTCGTGATACGCTCCATAGCGGCCACAACCAGTTCGTGAGTCGTTCATACCAATGCTTGCAGGCACGCGTCAGTGCACTGCAAGATTGAGGTATATTGCGTGATTTCGAGGATGAAATGGGCAGTATAGTTTTTTTTGCAGAGCTGCGCCAGCATCGTTGTCTTGCAAGTCGGGGTGATCCTGTGAGCGTTTGACTCCAATGGTGCCCTAGACGAGAGAAATGCGAGCATAAAGCCTACCGTGCCAATGTGCTGGTTGGGGATTTAGCGTGCTGCTCGTGACTGTCACAGATGAATAACCAGGGACTTATACTTGGATATTCGTGACATACTGTGTAGCTGGCGTGTGTTGGGCGACTGAATCCTCAACAGGAACCACCCCTGGCTTGGTCATATTACATTGCTTCTGGAAAGGTGTGCTTTGATCCCGAAAACCGCATCAGATAGAGAAGGAAGTTGCAACTATAAATTTATTGTCGTGTATAGCCATGGCTAACCCAGTCTCTGGAGTTTCAGTGAGGCGTAGTGAGAACTCGGAGGCCATGTCGTACGGCGCGCACATCACTGTCGTCAATAGCGGCGAGCAGCGAGACATCTCAACGTAACAGGAATTATGTGAGAGTATTGTATAAAAAAAAAGGTAATAATAATAATAATAATAATAGAGTACCATATTCTAGGATAAATTAAACTTTAGGATTTTTACAATAACTAGATTAATATTGTGGGGGTTTTCTACCACAAGTGTTGTGTTTGGCGCGCGCCTGTTGGGATGTTATTTTTCAGATCATGAAACCACAGACCCGAGATGGAGGGACGACCGGCGAGCGAACGTACAATAGTTGCATGTTCGAACGTACAATAGTTGCATGTTCTTTATAGCTCAGTAAAACTTCAGCCTGCATAATAATATAATTTATTTAGAAGACATAGAATGTAGATCGTTGGCATATGGTAGTTAACTCTTGAGCATGTCTACTGTCGATCTATATAATTAATAGTAATATTAGTGCGGGCCCGCACATTTAGTTGTTCATCCATTACAAAGCATCAGTTATCACACACCATGTACAATACTGAGATCGGTCTCTACACATATATCAAAATAAATTATTTCCATGTCTAGATTAGATGTTATAATGATTGCCATAGATTAATAACTATAAAAGTAAAATAAGAGTGTCTGAAATGACAGACCATCAATGTTTCATTATGTAAATTTATTATAACATAGAAGGTCATGGGAAAAAGTTAGGCATAAGATTTTTGTAAGAATTGTGCAGATGACGAGGATCGTGGCAATGCGGAGGCCGGCCGGAGCGGGAACAAGAGGTCTACGGCTACCTGCAAGAAAAGAGCGTCAGCACCCCACCTGACGTAAAGGGCGAGAACATCCGGTCCACAGGCTGACGGTCACCCGGCCGCATACCTGAGGGATTACGCGGGACCCTCGCCAGGCCACAAGCGAAAGTGAGGCTGGCCGTTGACACTGACACGCGACCCACACGCGACAGCCTGCTAGCTCTCCGGACGCGGCAGCCGTTTGGAGGGATTCCCTGTGGCAGACCACGTTGTCGTGAGTACACGAAGAAGATCACATATCGTGTCAGAATCTGCGCCTCATGTGCCTCAGGACAGAAAGGGACGCTATATACTCACCTGTTTGGGTTTTTACAACTCACTAGCATTGGCCGATCTGCATACACAAAGCAGTATCGTGCCACACTAACAAATGTATGGTCTCATTTCTAACTTCTCCTCTCTTTTAGAGAGCAGTTTTAGCAATCGTCACTCCTAGTTCGATCCTGTATGGATGACCTCACACACTTGTGGAGTCACTCCACGTGCCATCATCCCTTGTCGAACTGCAATATTGGGAAACGTAAAGTACTGTCCAGCGAGAGAAGAGACCTAGACTAGTGATGTATCCCAACAAATAGACCTCAGAGACAATTAATCGACGTGAGGAGAGCCTATCACTGTGTCTTCCTACCGTACTGCCGTGATCATATGCGTGGGTCTGACTACAATCTCAACAGCGTACTGCAGACACTCCAGAACTCCCTATTGCTGTTGCCACAACGTTGCAACAACACCCGACGTTTAGCCTTATGTGATGTCAGTACTGTGTAATTAGTGAAGTGCTACGGATATTTCTAACAATGTGATTTAGTGCCTCATTCTCAGCACAGTCGTGAACTTTGTGCAATGTGCATGCACAATTTGATGCCCCATGAACCTTTTTTTTTTTTCTTTCTTAAATTTCTTTCTCTAGTGTTGGTTTTGTAATGTATGTTATACCTTGTATGTGTTTGTGTTTTACACTGTAATTCTTATTACAAATTACTGTATTGTTCTCCACACCATGTTTTTTTTGTATTTTGTATTTATTGTTGTGTGTATGCGAACAGTGTGCCTGAAGTCCCCATAAACTGAAGCAGATACCACCACTGTCATTGTGAATGGACCATCAGTTCAGGGAACATTTTGTAAAGGTTATTCTTGCTGCAGGGAGACAGAATGAATCGGAGGTTGTAATTAGATTCTGAAAGCTCACAAAGAGATTGTTAACTTAAATAGTATCATGTGTGAGTGAGTTCAGGTTAGTTTAATGATTAAAATTGTTGTAACATCTTGGGCATTTAATTGCGGAGCACTCCAACTCTGATTGTAAAGAATAAACTGCTCCATATTTGGCTCAGATGCCCGGGCCGTATTTAGAGCGTGAATGTCTGCGTGAATCGGTGTTTGGAAGGGGCTCCCTGGGTATGGATGTGTGATGTGAGTGTTAGTGTTCCATATTAAGAAGGTGAAGTTGGCTACATCATAAATAATCCTCCCTCTATGAGCTGCATTTTTCAGTTGCAGTGATTTTCTTTATAGAGTGCGGCATGTGGAGCCAGTTGCGAGATTGTTCTTGGGCGATTGACTCACTACCTTGCTCCTAAGTGAGCCAACCGCTCACCAATTACAATCTAAAATGGCGTAGGGGCTATGAGAGGTGGCATGAGCCCCCTCTCATATTTCTATCTTACGACTCTCCTCTCTATTTGCATGCGGTGGAGGGCTGCTATTCCTTCACACGCGGACTTCCCACACAGCGTCTCTCGTCACCCGGGTGGTCCGGTGACAGGCGGGTTAAGCCGACGTGTGTGAGGCAGTCGAGTGAATGCTTTGCAGACGCCGACATTGTCAAGAGACACGCCCGCGGGGGTGTGAAGTAGCGGCTGGGCTAGAGGTTCCGTTACTTCGGAGAAACTTAGCGAAAACACTTTCTGGCGGGCTACCAGCGAGGCGTGGGAATGACTTGTGTACCCTGGCAGTTGTGGCGGGAAAATTCCCGCACTTTCTGCAAAATAGTAACGGTGATTGGTTTGCTCAGGGCATAGCGCCGTGACGTAGCAAAATCAGCACAGAAATTGGCGCCAAGAATCTCCATTGGTGGAATGGTAGTGCTCCGGCAATGGAGTGGAATTTCCGCCGGTTTTCGAGTTGCTGATTGGAACGTTTAACCTCGGCCACTGTCGTGGGGGCGGAAATGTTCTGTGTTCGGCCTGTACGGGTGCTCTTGTGGGGGTCGGCAGTCGCCTTTCGGTCGAGGACGTCGAAGCAACCAGCCCTCGCCTGCGGTACGCCAGATCGTGTTCTGGGAGATAAGAAGACCGTTTGGTAATGTACGTCCGCAGCACCGGCAGATAGGGATTTTCCTAGGTGACAATCAGAGCTCAGCAGAGCGCGCCTGTTCATCCTTTTCTAACTTTGTTCTGTTTCGAGTAGCAGCAATTACTGTT
Organism: Schistocerca nitens; assembly: GCF_023898315.1. Classification (NCBI taxonomy): domain Eukaryota; kingdom Metazoa; phylum Arthropoda; class Insecta; order Orthoptera; family Acrididae; genus Schistocerca; species Schistocerca nitens. The sequence goes on along the minus strand of NC_064615.1, from coordinate 695,369,468 downwards.
GGGTTAGCTGTGTGTCTCTCTTGAGGTTTGAGTGGAAAGGAATTGGCTCCACATACCACCTCGTCTTAAACCTCACGATCTAGTTTAGGGACAACTTCACCTTTACAGTGTTTGTATGAATCTCCAAATTTGAGCCAATTTGATGTATTATATTTCCTGTGTTTCTTTTACTATTCAGTGTTTAGTCTTAATAAATCATATTGTTATTTTGGACAGAACTTTCATTCTGTTAATCGATAGAGCAACCCTATCATTCCTCACTATGCAAATGAAACCTTTGTTTATTTAACTTATTTATAAAATTAAATTATTGCAGGTGCCAAACTCTCTTCTACTCCACTGGCAGGGTTGATTAGAGTCAGTTCGCGTATTTTTTTTATCCTTGTGCAACAGCAAAAGTCGGAGTTAGAAAAGGGGGGGGCTTAGAGCATGATTTACATATGTGGATTCTAGTAGAATTTAGTGATAAATACACTGATAGCCCCGGCACCTCGCAAGCTTGGCGTGACGGGCAATTCTCACGCGAATGTCTAGTTGCACACCGTGGGCATGATTTCACTGCATTTGCTTGCTTTCGCGGGACACGTGGCGGTGCGGACGTGCGCGAAGGCTGTTTACAGGTCCGCGCAGCGCGCCCGGCAGGCCGGTTAATGCGACACACTGCTGGCGAAGTTTCAAATGATTCCTGTGCAAAGTCAAGTGTGTCTTGCCTATCCAATAGGTCTATCACTTGTTGAAGGGAGGGATTAACTAGTTTCAAAATCTGTTCCCGTATGCGAACATCAGAAACGTTCTGTGCTATTGCATCACGCACCATTGTATCTGAATAAGGGAGGCCACAGTCACATTCAAATGCACACTCCCTAGTAAGTCCTTGCAAAGTTGCAACTCACTCCCGATTAGTCTGACCGGCCGTACGTTTTGTATGAAAGAACGTATACCGTTTTGCAACGACATTGACTGTTTCCTTGAAATAGGCATCTAAAGCAGACAAAATTTCTTCGTATGACAGAGTTGCTACGTCGCGTCGGGGAAACAATTTCACTATCACACGGTAGGTGGACACACCTACACACGAAAGCAAAAACGGCTGCCGCTCATTACCTTGAATTCTGTAGGCGGCGAGATGAAATCCAAACTGTCGGGACCATTCCGGCCATGTCTCGTTGGCCGCCTCGTAGGGCCTAAATGGAGGTGCAACAGCATGGTGTGGCTGCTGTAGCGATCAAGCGGCGGCGGCCGCATCGTTTTGCAGCGCACGTTGACCCTGGACGAGCTGTCCAAGGGCATCCAATAACGCCTGCGTCTGCTGATTCTGCAAGCGATAAAATTCGGACAGTACATCTGGAGAATGCGGCGAAGCCATGACACAAGTAAATGTAAGCAATGAGAAAGAACAAGATCCTGATTAATCCGCGTCGCCAATGTAGTGGACTGTTAAGGCAGCCAGTCCACAGTGAAGTAGCCGAAAGGGCACGCGTCAACTCACGCCCTCTGGCGTTAAGTCTGGAACAGGATACGTGATGAATGTGATAAAGAAAACAACGTAGCAACTAGAACACTTAACTTTTATATCGTCCTTTGGTATACAGCATTCTTGATGATAAAAGTGAGACTATCTTGAGATACATGCAATGGTACAAATGGCGCCTTGCTAGGTCGTAGCTATTAACTTAGCTGAAGGCTATTCTAACTGTCTCTCGGCAAATGAGAGAAAGGCTTCGTCAGTGTAGTCGCTAGCAACGTCGTCGTACAACTGGGGCGAGTGCTAGTCAGTCTCTCGAGACCTGCCTTGTGGTGGCGCTCGGTCTGCGATCCTGACAGTGGCGACACGCGGGTCCGACATGTACTAATGGACCGCGGCCGATTTAAGCTACCACCTAGCAAGTGTGGTGTCTAGCGGTGACACCACAACAACATATTTTTTTCTAATAATAACTCAATTTCAATTAATACAGCGAAGCCGGATACCAGTGTGGGAAAGAATGACAATTTATTTATTTAATTGATCACATGTGCAATCCCACAAAAGAAATCCCTACATCCAGTTTGGTGAGATCTGTGAAATGAATGAATGTATGGTCGTCTGCTAACCGCAGATAGTGAATGTGAATATATGATCATCTTTGAGACGATCTTTTGGTCACCTTTGGTGGAACCAAAGAGATGAAATTTACTTGAGCTTTGAGCGCCTGAAATGTGGCTGACCAATGGGTAGCATGGTCTTCCCCCACCTCGACAGAGGTGCGAGATGACCTGAAGAATGGCTATGTTTCAGCACTCTGCCGCTGGATCTAGTTTTGGTAAGACCTGTCTTAGGTGTGCTCTGTAAAGACAAAAGAATGGAGATGTGGTATGCACGTGAAATACTTAAGAGTAGTTTGAAATAATAATTTCTCTATTTCAGGAACTTTTGTGGGGAGAATTAAATGTCAGGCAGGTAATATTAAGAGGATCGTAGTAATCTTCGGAAGTGACCAACGGTCACAATGAAACCACGTGTAGCAATAAGTTGAAATACTTCCGAGTTCTTAAGTTAAGCTGAATTACTAGTGTGTGTACTATAAGTTGGAAATATTTAAGAAATGGCGTGTGCAGGACTTGAAATTAGAGAGGAGTACCTCCACGTGTTGAGTACTGTGTGAGTCTTAGTCTGTGTATGAGACAAAGGATAAAGAGAAGTACTCGTCCATGATATCAGTTGAGGGCTCGCGTGTGTGATGAATATGTTCTTAATATTACTTTGCGTGTTATGTTTCCGTGTGACGCTTGATTCAAACTATAATACTCTGAGAGAGAAGCAAGGTGAGTCAGCCGTCTATCCAGCAACGCCACTTGGCTTGCATTGCACAGGAAGACGTGCATATATCCTCCAGAGTTCGTAGTAGGAAGGAAAAGTTACGAAGTGGGACAGTGTCGTGTGAAACTGGGATGAATACTAATTGAAGTGGGAAAGCTGAAAGTGATGTGATTATAATGTTGTGACTATTCCTTGTGTTGTATTTCATGTTTCAGTGTTGTGTATGTCATGTAATTTAAGTATGTGTGGTTTGCATGGGAGAGTAGCAAGGTAGTTTCAGAGGTAGTGGGTTATGCATGTTCCTTTTGTACCGTTCGGTCTGGAGGAAAGTTTCGTGATGATGGTTGTGAGAGTCGAAGTGTGAGATATAGCAAAAGATCCACCATCATATCCAGAAAGTGACTGTAGCGTTAAATAATTACGAGACCTTAAGATAGAGAATCACCAATGTAAAGCCATGCCCACTGGGCGGAATTTCTCATGTGTTATTGTTGTAGTTTATAGAATTTGTGTGTTTAGGTTATAGAATTTATCGGAAGAAATACGATAGTGAAAAGAAAATGATTGGTGGCCTTTTCCTTCTAATTGTATGTTGTCATGATATCCAGAATTTATAATGTGTGCGCCATTCATATTCAGTGCGATGGCCACGTGTTGATCAAAGCCGTTAAATAAGAAAGAAAATGTGGTATTGCCAGTGCGTAGTGAACAGTCAGAGTTGTGTAAATTACTAACAGTCAGATGTGCGTTTCCGTTGCGTAATATTCAAACAGGAGAATAACTTGTAACTTAATTGTGAGCACTAGAGTTCATGTTACTCGATAAATAAGAATGAGTCTACTCGCTTGTCAGACCACTCATCTTGTAGGGCTGACTGCTTGATGCCACAGTATGAGCAAGGCATGTGGGTGCCTCTCAACACATACGTGGTTGACGACACACAGAAGTTTGAGTCTGACCGTGGAGCGTGCTCGGATAGCCTAACGGTAAGGCGACCGCTCGCAATAAGCGGTAAATCCAAGTTCGAGACCTAGTCATTTTGATTGTAGTCATTCTATTATACAGCTGATGACACAGCTGATGACTGTCTGTATTCGCAACTGCAAATACATTTCATGCATCCACTCCTCGTTGGTGCACCTGCTATACTCTTGGCAACATGGTAAACGTCGCCGCCGTTGTACGGATCGCTGGGAAAAGAAAGCACACCCATGCAGTCACCGTGCCACTTAACAGCACGAGATTGGCTGCCTCATGGCCGTGTTAAATGTGTTTGCAGTTGCACCGCTGTTTTACATGGGGCCCTTCTTGTTTGTTGCACAATGAAGAGGTCACCTGCTGCAGTAGTTGACACTCGTCGACCACCTCCTCTTCTTCGGGTAGCAGTGGTTGTGGTTCGGAGCGCTCCCCATGCACGCGAAACAATGCTGTGAGCAATACCAAACTACTTAGCTGCAATCGTCACACTCCGTCCTCCTTTTAGTATGCCCGTGATACTTCCCCGTGTCAAGTCATCCATGAATTCTCTCTTGGCCATGTAATGAAGAACACCACCACAGTACACTGTAGCTGCTCGCTGATTGACACACACCGTCTACTCCCATTCCTGTAGCTGCCTCGCGTTGTGGGACTAGCGTCATTTGGTTCACAGTCACGCTGACCTCACGTCAGGTGTCCAACTTCCAGGGCACGGCTGGGTGCCTACCGGAAATATGCTCCTGCACTTTCATTTCCACCGAATAGCTAAGAAGTTATATTACTTTTTCTATACAGTCCTTAAATTTTACAGATGAGTGAAGGACATGATTTTACTTCTGAAATCGCATTTGTGGAAACCAGAAAGGTAGATAGATCTGATACGTACGATGATAGTAGGACAACACCACGTTTCTGTAAGAGAATATTTGTTTCTGCTCTTCATCTCTCTCCATGTCTACATAAAATTCAGAGCAGATGATCTCTCTCTCTCTCCCTCCCTCCCTCTCTCTCTCTCTCTCTCTCTCTCTCTCTCTCTGTGTGTGTGTGTGTGTGTGTGTGTGTGTGTGAGTGTGTGTGTGTTTGTGTGTGTGCGTGTCGCGGTGTGTTGCTAGCAAACTGTGTCAGGAGCTTCAGGCCTCCGTCACCGCAAGGCGCGGAACACGAGGTTACACGGACAACGAAGCACGACAGCGGCTGTAAACTCGGAAACACCTCGCTGCATAGTGCCGCTGGGAACAGTCCCGTTCACACAGAGTGGGTACTGTTACCGTCAGGAGAGATTCAGGGCGTAATCCGAAGTATTCTGTTTCTGAGCCGCCTCTCTGAGCGTTTGCCTTTCGTGGAAAGGAAATATGCAGAAGGATAAAGTAACGGTCTCTGAGACTTGCGGAGATCAGCAGCATTGGCTCCAGGGAAGACAGCTTATGGCGAATTGAAAATAGCTGAAGGGCCGTGAGGACGGGAAATGTATGTTATATATGGCTCTTCCTTGGATGTAAACATTCAGGTAAGAAACTTCATAGCTGGCAGTATACAGGATACAGAAAGGGAAAAAAAGGTACGCAATTCAAAAAGTATTTTTAAGTGTGTGCATTGTAACAACGCAGTAACTTCCGATGGGTAGCCATAGCGTTTTATCACCTGCAGAACCTTATTTGTTTAAATTGGTTCAAATGGCTCTGAGCAGTATGGGACTTAACATCTATGGTCATCAGTCCCCTAGAACTTAGAACTACTTAAACCTAACTAACCTAAGGACATCACACAACACCCAGCCATCACGAGGCAGAGAAAATCCCTGACCCTGCCGGGAATCGAACCCGGGAACCCGGGCGTGGGAAGCGAGAACGCTACCGCATGACCACGAGCTGCGGGCCCTTATTTGTTTACAGGTACATGTCTGTAGTTCTGGCCGACACTGATATCCCTGCATCAGAGTACTCTAACACGCTGCTTCAAGAGCCAAACATAAATGGTGCAGCAAACTGATAAAGTGCAGAACCATACAATAATTTGTTTTCTGCATTTGGAGGTGACCAAGGCTGCAATAAACCATCCTGAGTGGGTGGTATTGTGGAAGCGTAAGGCAACAATGCACCATCAAATGACGGAGTGGTTGCGGAGGAAGGCGAAGACAAAGGTAATAACTGAAATTACAAATTTTTGCTCCTACAAGGAATTCGTAAATGCTTCCGCAGCACTCACATCCACTTAAATCTGATGAAAAGGTACATCTGATATCTGATGCAGATTTACGAATTTAGAATTATAATCTGACTTTGTATAGAATAAATACTGTCGTCTACATGTACGATTTATTAGTCATGTTTTATTTCTGCACTGGTCATGTGACAATGTTATAATATTAATATGTGAACATGAAAATTGAAGTACCAATTTTTAATTTAAATTATACAAGGAGACCAATGAAACTTATTTAATTCAGAAAGTACTTTGCCATGGATGTGCACAAAGAAAAAAATCATGTGTGTACGTAGCCGTTAAGAGTGATACAAGGAAGTAGACGCTTTCTGATTCGTTACTTCAAATGGTTCAAACGGCTCTGCGCACTATGGGACTTAACATCTATGGTCATCAGTCCCCTAGAACTTAGAACACTTAAACCTAACTAACCTAAGGACATCACCCACATCCATGCCCGAGGCAGGATTCGAATCTGCGACCGTAGCGGTCACGTGGTTCCAGACTGAAGCGCCTAGAACCGCACGGCCACACCGGCCGGCCGTTCGTTACTCTAACGATAGTATCTCTATCACGCATTATGAGGACATGCTAGTGAAAATGATCAAACATTTGAAAAAAATTTTCTTCGTCAATAGAAAAGAGCATTTCATGCTGATTTTCCGTTCGTTCTAAAATTGAGGTTGAGCATAATGTTCCACAGGGGCCACGCCCATCTGTCAGTTTGATGTTCGTCAGATTACATGATGCATTATTTCGTTCTTCCGTTTTTTCCGTCGTTAGGTACGATCGTTAATACGCATGTATTCTAGAAGGCATTGACTCCCGGAACCAAAGTACAGGCATGTCTAAAAGGCGATGGTTCGAATGTAAACAAAGATAAGACAATATATGATTTCGGAATTTCATACGCGTGTGGTTTTGTAAATATTGTGTGTTTTTTGTCTGTGTGTGTGTGTGTTTCCTGTGCTAGAAATGCGGAAAGTAAAGAAATTTAGCCCCAAACGAAAGTTTCGCGGCAACCAGTTCCAAACACAACCGAATAATACACATCAGTTGCTTCAAAAGTCGCCTGCGGAAACTGTCTCTACAGGCAGTGCTTCTAGACGTAAACTTTCTCTTTCTCAATGTAATAAGAACAAGCCAAGTAGTACTGTGAGCAGCAATAACGACGGAAATGTTATTGTGAACCTAAATATGCTGTCAAGACTTTTGAAAAGTGCTATGAAATGCAAGTACTGCAGTTTTAAAGATATTATTGACGTTTATGAGGACATTTCAGCAATAAATGGTCTTTTAAGTCGATTAGTGATTGGATGATGACTCGAGTAAGATGCACAGTGATACTATGACATCGCCAGTAACTGACAGTCGACATTACAGTGTAAATATTCAACTTGCTCAAGCATTGTGATGTATTGGAAGGGGATGGAGAGCTGCCCAGACTTTCTGTGCAGTGATGGATTTGCCTCCACTTCCACTGATGTTTGACAGATACTATAAATTAATACATAATGCTTTACGTGGTGTAAGTGAACATTCAATAAAAAGAGCAGCAGAAGAAGCAGTAGTCTTGTCTGAGAATACAGACATGGTAGCAGCATTTGGTGGATCTTGGCAGAAGATAGGTCATACTTCTCAGAATGGGTTTGTAACTGCCACATTTATAGAAACTAGTAAGATACTAGATTATGAATGTCTAACAAAGCACTGCCCGGGTTTGTCAAGTAAATTTATTGGCACCCATGTTTCTGTAAAGAACTTTGATGGCCTAAGTGGAAACATGGAAACGAAAGGAGTACTAAACATTTTTAGAAGATCAGAAGTCAGTCATGGTGTGAGGTATGTAGGCTACCTTGCGGTAGAGACTGTAAATGACACACTACTTTGTTAATGACAGACCATATGGAGACACACTGATAGAAAAGCTGGAATGTGTTGGGCACGTACAAAAAAGAATGGGAGCTCAGCTGAGAAAATTATGTAAAGACTTCAGTGGGAAAAAAATGTCAGACGGAAAACACATAGGTGGTCCAGGTCATCTTAGAAAAAGTAAACTTGATTTTAACTCAACATTATGGACTATCAATAAGGAGAAATGTAGGAGATTTGGAGAACATGAAACGAGCTGTTCGGGCAACATGGTTTCAAAGAGTGTCAACAGATGAAACCCGACAGCATGGTTTGTGTCCAAAAGGGGAAGATTCGTGGTGCAAGTACTGGTTGAGCAATGCTACAGGCCTACAGTATACCCACAAGCATTCCTTACCACTTGCTGTAATGGAGGCAATTAAGCCTATATATATAGGGATCTGGCAAATAAAGATCTACGTAGGAAATAGATGCATGGTCTCTCTCAGACTGCAAATGAAGGCTTTAACAGCTGTATATCGGAGAGAATACCCAAAACTGCATTTGTTGGGCTGACAGTACTGAAGATTGGTGTAATGGATGCAATAATAACATTCAATGATGGTGCAGTTTCAAGGATCAATGCTATGAAGAAATTGAACATCCAGACGAGAAGGAATATGGCTTCAGTTCTAACTGCTATTGATAAGCGGCGGGTTACCGAAGCAGAGACAGCTGCAGAAGCTGCTAGCAAGGAGTCAAGGATAGAGGAAAGAATGAAGAGAAATAGTACGGAGGATAAGGAAACAGGAGGACAACTGGAATATGTAGCTGGAATGTTCTAGACGAGTATAGTGGTAAGTTAATAAATCTGTAAATCTTCTTTTGCGATTTACCGAAAACTTGAATTTTTATCACTCAGATACACTTTTCTCCTAAATGACTGAAGTTAAACTCACAAAAACTGGTACACATATTTAGAATGACCTCCTCTTCCTCCCTTGCTTAAAATTTTCTGAAAAATTTATAACAAGATGATGATGTCAGTGATATCTGAGATACATTTTTAAATATTTTTCTTGTAGTAATATAAATTACTTGTCTTCTTCACAGATTAGCATCAGGGAAGGAAACTGGAGGCATAAAACACTTATGTGAATGTTGACTGTACTCTGATTCTTTTTCCAAGCTGTGCAGTCAGTGGTACCACAATGAAATAGTGTTCGGTTTTTTATACTATTATAAATATTGTTGTCAGTACCAAAATGTAATAAATACCTGAATGATTTTTTGGGAAATGCTTTGTCTAATTATCCTAATTGTGTGTAAGAACTTTGAGCTATCTCTCATTTATAGATCAGTTGCACTATGAGGGTGAAGATAATGCTAAAAATGCAGCCCGTTCAAGGGCGTGTACCCTTACAATCTCCAATACTTGAACATAGCAAAGCGTAGCGCTACCAACTTCTGACCTGTGTAACTATCAGATGCTATGGTAGAAATGGCACACGAAAGTAACATTTCGTTAAATCACATTCTAAGGTCGTTCATTTTTAAATGTTGCAGATAGTTGATTTGCAGTAACGCACGCATACCATCCATTTACAGTGCCACAACCGCGACGTCGTTGATGTTGTCAGCACTGGAAAGCGAAATCTAGTAACTAAGCTGCCGAGGGTAACAAACGCTGCTTATTAGCATCGTTTTTTTTTTTTTTCGCTTACTTTCGTCTGCGAATAAACGGACCTAGCTTTGTGTTCGTTTGTCGCCGTCACCACATGATTTGAAGTGTTCCTAATTTTCAGTTTCTTCACTTTGAACTACTTCGGCTTCCTTTATCGTACGGAAACTATATTTGTTTTACGGCATGCCTCGAAGAAGAATACTAAACGGGTCGAACTCAAAGGCGAAGAGCTAGAGACACACAATCCTTGTGTAGAAAAAAGTAATAGGAATAGTGTGGACGGTGATAGCTATAATGCTATTGCTGTTTTGAAGACAAATGTAAATGTGGAGCGAACGCAATTCCAAATAATTATGACAGTTATAACTGCTGTTTGACGGATTTACAGTGCAGCCGCGCGGGCTAGCCGCGTGGTCAGGGGAGCCTTGCCACCGTTCGCGTGGCTCCCCCCCCCCCCCGCCCCGCCCCCGCCACCCCCCCCCCACGCCCCCCCTGGGTCAGGGCATGGCTGTTTATGCTGTCCTTAGCGTAAGATAGTTTAAGTTAAATTAAGTAGCATGTAAGCCTAGGGACCGATGACCTCAGCAGTTTGGTCTCATAGGATCTGACCAAAAATCAAAAAATTACAGTGCAGAATTTATAATGGAAATCATTTTGCATCTGAGTTTACTTTACGCTACACAACGGCATTCACATTGTGTTGTCATACGGGAAAAATTCTTTTGCTGCCGTTAACACAAGATTTATTTTCCAACACACACTATCAAGTGCCCACTTCAAGTGATAGAACAATCTAAGAGAAATCAAAAAATTATTTCAAGGATAGTCGAAGCTACAAAGTAGCATTTTTCTGAGGCTACAATTTCAGATACAGTTTTACATGTAGTTTATCATTTGAAGGCATATGACAATTTTTATCACAGATCAGACCCATTGGCTCAATTTGTCTAATTTAGACCACAAGCGATACTAATGTGTATAATTCGACATTTCTGAATTACGTCTGCTTTCTACAAGATTTAAAACCTCAGTCCACATCTGCTTTCTATTAAATTGTAAGGAGCACTCTGTCGAACATCAGTTCTTTTTTCCGATCGGTAGATCCGACAAAAGAGAAATGTCACTGTAAGTAATTTCTCTGCTAATGGAAAAAGAGCTGCGAGGATTTGCTGAGGCTTTTATTATATTGTTACTGTGTCAATAGGACTAACGCCCCTTTTGCGGTCGATGTGATATTACAAGTATCGTGGACACCTCGCACGTGCGTTATCAGCTGTGTTGAGGCGAAACTTGGGCGCCCGCAGTGCATAACGGTGTCGTTACTCTGCCGACGCCCGTGACCCGAGGGACAAGCCACGCACGTGTAGCTGACGGCTTTTGCGGCATTCCTGCCTCCCTGTGTGCTACACGAGCCGGATGCCCGCTGCTCATTAACTGCCAGCTCAGCCCTTGTTATCACCTGCCCGCGGTCGAATAAATCAACCGCGCCCTCCACACGAGCTCGGAGCTAATGGTGGTCTGTCGACGGGCGTGTTCTTAACCGACACCCGACCGAACTGACAGCTCTGTGCCAGGGGCTAATTGCTAATGAACATTTGCTGCACTTACGACACATGATCCAAACCCCATCGGATCAAGCTTTCCTCGCACAGAATTTATGTTCCAACAAACATGTACAACTATCATCTGTTATATGAGAACTTACAGGGCATTAAGATGTTCTCTGGACAATGGATGAAGGAAGCGTGTCGAAAATACAAACCAGAAAAACGGATACAATCATGGACAGAGCGTTAACTGCAGAATATTACAGGGAGCCGAAGTGCAAAAGCTATAGTGGTTGACAGATTATCATACGTCCGACAGAAAATTCCAGAAAATTATAAACTAAAAAAAAAGTTTTCCTTTGTAAAGTGCGACGTACCATTTTCCCCTGCATACATTACAGATGATTAATTACAAATCAATGCAGCTTATGTTTGCTCCTTACTTTGACAATAACTTCTCCAGCGTAATTGTGTACATATTGCCACCTGACACCTGCAGCTGAGATGTCTAGTGCCACATAAAGAAATGAGTATTTAACATGTACACAAGTATCCAGAAGTTAGTGTAATCAAGTCGTAAAAGAAAGTTCAGTGAAAACGATACCAAATGCGTATCAGAAGAAGATAAAATAAAATCGGAAGACATTTTCCCCACTTTGTCATCAGGTAATTCCTTCACCAACATCGATCGTTTCATACGATACTGCGGCAGTTTAAAAGCAGAAATACAATCAAACGATTATATATTTTCTCATTTACAGTAAATCGAGAGGGATACGGGAACTTCTCGGAGAGTCGTACATCTAGCACGCTGCATTCCTCTGCAGTCTCCTCATTTGCATCTACCACGGTTTACAACGTCACCTCAGGATAAATGCCACGACGGTTTCACAAGGCAGATATCCCTCTGTATTCTAGTCATGTACAAGATTTAACACCGCTTAAAATCACTTAAGTGTCGAAGGGAAGTTAATGGTTGTTGTTTTCTGTCCTGCGCATTGTGGCACATAGCGATCACATATCTCGTCTGAGAATATATGACGAATTAGCTAGAGAACGTCCTCCACTTCGATATCAGGGCATCTGCCACGCTCTGTCTCAGCCAAATCTTCAATTAGATCTCCTCCTAGACCCCTCTTCTTTCTAGGACAGAATACTAATAGATCTAGCTCACGTTTCTTAATTGAAGTAACTGGTTTAAGTCGAATTAAGCCATTTTAATATCTGAAACTAATACACAACCGGACATCACGACGTCCCATACCGTTGTAAAAGTGATCCACATATAAAAGAACCATTACTACTACCACTACTACTACCATTGGGGTCAGCTGCTAAACTTCGTAAATTCGGTAAATATGTTCATTTTTTCAGATACTCAACATTTGCAACAAAACAGCATATAAAATGTAATCGATAATTCGGAAGTCAGTAATAGTATAGGTACAATAAATTTGTAAGCGATAACTTTATGCAAATAATGTAATCAACAGGAAAATTGGAACCTACGTATCCAAATTTTTTGTAAGACCATAGTGTCGTAATATCTTCATAACAGTGTGAGCGCTCAGCAGGAAATTTCCACTCTGCAATAGAGTGTGCGCTGTTATGAGACTTCCTGGCAGGTTAAAACTGTGCCAGACCGAGACTCGAACTCGGGACCTTTGCCTTTCGATGGCATGTGCTACACCAGCTGAGCACAACTCAAGGTGCTAAGCAAAGGCAAAGGTCCCGAGTTCGAGTCTTGGTCCGGCACACAGTCTTAATCTGCCAGGAAGTGTCAGTGTTGTGAGCGTACAAGCTGTGGGGGAGTTGAGAGAGGCAGTTTCTCGCCGCAGAGAATGTGGCTGGCGGTTGCTACGTGGCGGTGGCGAGCGGCTAGCGTTTACGCGGCCTTGGAAAAACCCGAGCAGACGCTTGGCAGGGGCGCATATGGCCGTTTTGCGCGCTTGGAGAAATTTATATGCCACAGAAAGATTGATAAAAACAGAACTAAGAGTGACACGGAGGTGTGAGTTGGCACTCATGGACAGACAAATATGTAAAACTAAATTATCTAGACGCGCCACAAAAATATATAATAGTTTAAGAGTTATTATCATCTTATAAACTGTAAATTTATGAAAGTTCAAAATCTAATATCTCGGCAATGCTTTGGCCGATTAATATGAACAAAGTGTTTACGGATGCGTCTAGTAGAGCTGCGATGAGCTATCACAGCCGATTTAGCTGAATAAGTACCATTTTTGAATGAGAGGTCGGAATATGGGATTCGACTGAGAGAAACCGTGGTTTTGGTAATAAATTTAATGAGACGAAACTAGCGGAAGCATTCTAAAGTTTAAAGAAGTAGATGAGTAATTTCGTATGTATTTTCATATTTTTATTTATGTTTAGTATCAAAAATGTGGAAAAATCAAAATCACGCCACAAGAACTGTATTTGTGAAAAAACGGTGGCAGATATGAAAAACTGGATTTTACATTGTTATTGCCAGGAAAATTTACAAATTTTTCAATGTGTTTTTGTGTATAGTTTTAGAATATTCGTAATTTTTTTTGTCAATCATTGTTTTGACTTAGGCACTCGTTTCGAGGGGACATAGAGCGGACATCTTTGATGACAGGGGAGTTGGTTATGAGCGACGCTAAGAGCCGGGCGTATTGGATTGATAGCCATGATCGTAGACAAGTACGTATGCAGCGACGTTCAAGAACGATCATGTCGAGCGCAATATAGTCGTTTAGGAGAGCAGACAACTGTGTATTTTGTCAACTGTGAACAGACTGTCGATTGTCGTGATCACTACATAGGAATTTTATAGTGTAGTGTTGTAGCATCAGTTATTAACGGCCGTCTTTACGTAAAAGCCCCTCAGACCGCATTTTAAGTGTTCAGTCAGTCTATTGAAGACTATTCGTGGAAAAATAGAAATAAACTACTTGTTCAAATTATAAATCAACGTGAGTGACTCAATATATTAAATTGAACCGCAGTACCTGCTTGCAGTGTTTTTTTATACTTTATTTCAGCTTAAAAACTGAGTTTACGACAGGGCTGAGCTGGCACCCTGTGACGGAAAACGAAGACAAACGTTGAGACCAGCCACATCTCTGGGTGTAACAAATGTATATATTTTCGTGCCATAGCACGTGGGGGCTCGAGCTAATTATTCAAGCTACAGTGAGTAGTGCCCAGTACCGTCGTAATGCGAATGATGATTTGCATGTTGGTGGTATTCTGCGTAGTGGAAGAGGTACAGTAGATCTAAGAAAACAGACAAGAATTCTGTTTCTAATATTACCATGTAAAAAACATACCAGGATTTATCTTGTCTGGTTTTCTGAGTTAACCTTAAAATGTAAGAGAATGGTAAAAAAAAATAAAATAAACGCAAACGTCTCACATAACATGCATGTAGGTATAAGCACTTGACAAAGAGAATATGTTCTCGGAACACTTTGTGCTAAGCATGGAGAAATACTTAAATGGTGGTGTGTTTCATTATTTAAATTAATATTTCGGGAACTGAAGAAATTAGCAAATTTTAGACATGTTTAATAACGTATTTTAAGTATTTTCAACCGATCGGGCCTTATATTTCTGACGTTTTAAGGCCAGTGGCCGTGCTCCATCTAAGAGGTCTCTACGACGTTACCTTTCCATAGGAAAAGACAATACCACACGATGCTCTGCCATCCTGAGCTACCTCGATACATACGGTTGAACACCGCCCTTGCCAGTACGTCCTTCAGACATCTGACCCTTTGAAAACATGTGGGGATCGGTTGCCAGCCTTTGCAATATGTGTACTCTGGTACGCAACTGAAACGACATACGGTGACGGATCCTCGTCTCTAATCAAAGCTCAGTTTGACTAGATGCCCTGCCGGATTAGCGTCTTCGTTGGACCCACACTTGTCAGCTCTGATCACTGTACTCCATTAATAAGCTACACTATTCTTACTTCTATGCTTCACAGTGATGGCCCAAAACCTTACTACTGCCCACCGCGAGATTGTATGCTGACTGGTGGCGCTGGGGGCACGTGGCGCGGTAAGAGAAGTTTATGAGCAGAGCAGAGACGAATCGGAAATCAGTTTTGCGACGATAAGTGTGTACCCATGATCTAAAGGTAGAGTCTTTGATTCATAACGAAAACGTTTTCGGTCCCGGGTTCGAATCCCGCCGCTGCTCAAATTTCTATTAATAATCAGCTTTGGCAGCCGAAGACTTCCGGCATAAGAAGTCAGCCTCATTCTGCCAACGGCCTTGTCAAAGAGGGTGGAGGAGGGGATAGAGGTTCAGGGCAATCTTGTCCTAGGGGTGTGAAACTGCCCCAAAAAAGAGGATGATTCAGCAATGATCAAAGGCATGAGGATCCAAAAGGCAATGGAAAACACTACATTAAAGACACGTAACGTGTATCCACAGGACATGTGGCCTGTAATTGAAGAAGTGTCATGATGATCTCTCCATTGGCAAAAGATTCCGGAATAGTCCCCCATTCGGATCTCCGGAAGGGGACTGCCAAGGGGGATAGGAAACCAACACCAAAAACGATAGTTCAGGTATACACGCCGACGTCGCAAGCTGAAGATGAAGAGAGAGAGGAAGTGGATGAGGTAATACAGTATGTAAGGGGGGATGAAAATCTAATAGTCATGGGGAACTGGAATGCAGTTGTAGGGGAAGGAGAAGAAAAAAAACGTTACAGGAGAATATGGGCTTGGGACAAGGAATGCGAGAGGAGAAAGAGTAATTGAGTTTTGTAACAAGTTTCAGCTTCGTAATAGCGAATACTCTGTACAAGAATCCCAAGAGGAGGAAGTATACTGGGAAAAGGCTGGGTGATACGTTAAGATTACAGTTAGATTACATCATGGTAGACATAGATTCCAAATTTAGATACTGGATTGTAAGGTGTACCTAGTAGCACAATATAGTATTGATGAAGAGTAGGCTGAAGTTTAAGATATTAGTCAGGAAGAATCAATATGCATAGAAGTGGAATACGGAAATACTAAGGAATGACGATATACGGTTGAAGATCTCTAAGGCTATAGATACAGCAATTAGGAATAGCTCAGTAGGCAGTACAGTTGAAGAGGAATGGGCATCTCTAAAAAGGGCCATCACAGAAGTTGGGAAGGAAAACATAGGTACAAAGAAGGCAACTGTGAAGAAACTATGGGTAACAGAAGAAATACTTCAACTGATCGATGAAAGGAGGAAGTACAAAAATCTTAAGGGGAACTCAGGAATACAGAAATACAAGTCGCTGAGGAACGAAATTAATAGGAAGTGCAGGGAAGCTAAGACAAAAGTGCTGCAGGAAAAATGTGAAGATATCGAGAAAGAAATGATTGTCGGAAGGACAGACTCAGCATACAGGAAAGTCAAAACAACCTTCGGTGACATTAAAATCAAGGGTGGCAACATTAAGACTGCAACGGGAATTCCACTGTTAACTGCAGAGGATAGAGTGAATATGTGGAAAGAATACATTGAAAGCCTCTATGAGGGGGAAGATTTGTCTGATGTGATAGAAGAAGAAAGAGGAGACGATCTAGAAGAGATAGGGGATCCAGTATTAGAATCAGAGATCAAATAAGGCGTAAGGGATAGATAACATACCATCAGAATTTCTAAAATTATTCGGGGAAGTGGCAACAAAACGTCTATTCACGTTGGTGTGTAGAATGTATGAGTCTCGTGACTTACCAACTGACTCTTGGAAAAGCATCATCCACACAATTCCGAAGACCACAAGAACTGGAAAGTGCGATAATTATCACGCAGTCATTCATCCAAGTTACTTACAAGAATAATATACAGAAGGATGGAAAATAAAATTGAGGATGCGCTAGATGACGATCAGTTTGGCTTTAGGAAAGGTAAAGGCACGAGAGAGACAATTCTGACGTTGCGGTTAACAATGGAAGCAAGACTAAAGAACAATCAAGACACGTTCACAGGATTTGTCGAGCTGGAAAAAGCATTCGAAAATGTAAACTGTTGAAAGATGTTCGAAATTTTGAAAAAAGTAGGGGTAAGCTATAGGGAGAGACGCCAAGAGGGAATAATAAGAGTTGGCGGCCAAAAACGAAGTGCTTTCACATCAACTGTACATCGAAGTAACAATGATGGAAATAAAAGAAAGGTTCAGGAGTGCAATTAAAATTCAAGGTGAAAGGATATCAATGATACGATTCGCTGATGACACTTCTATCTTGAGTGAAAGTGAAGAAGAATTACATGATCTGCTGAACCGAATAAACAGTATAATGTGTACAGAGTATGGATTGAGAGTAAATCGAAGATGGACAAAGGTAATGAGAAGTAGTAGAAATGAGAACAGCGAGAAACTTAACATCAGGTTTGATGGTCACGAAGTAGATGAAGTTAAGGAATTCTGCTACATTGACAGTAAAATAGCCAATGATGGACGGAGCAAGGAGGACATCAAAGGCAAACTAGAAATGGCAAAAAAAGTCATTCCTGGCTAAGAGAAGTCTACTAGTATCAAACAAAGGCCTTAATTTGAGAAAGAAATTTCTGAGAACGTCCGTCTGGTGTGCAGTAATGTATGGTAGTAAAAGATGGAGTTTGGGAAAACGAAACAGAAGATAATCGAAGCATTTGAGATGTGCTGCTACAGACGAATGCTGAAAATTAGGTGGACTGATCAGGTAAGGAATGAGGAAGTTCTGAGCAGAATCGGAGAGGAAAGGAATATGTGGAAAACACTGATACGGAGAAGTGACAGGATGATAGTACATTAGTTAAGACATGAGAGAATGACTTCCATGGTACTGCAGGGAGCTGTAGAGGGCAAAATCAGTAGAGTAAGACATAGATTGGAATACATTCAGCAAATAATTGAGGACACAGGTTGCAGATGCTATTCTGAGATGAAGAGGTTGGCACAGGCAGGCCGCATGAAACCAGGCTGAAGACGATGACAAAAAAAAAAAAAAAAAAAAAAAAAACGGCGCTAACGCTGAAATCTGCCGACTTAATCGACTTTGACACAAGCCAGATTGTTGTGGCCCAGTGCTTGGGAGCGTCAGTCTTGGAAACGGAGAAGCTGGTCAGCTGATCGTGTACTGCTGTCTTGAGCATCTACAGAACGCAGAACACAACGGTCAGATACTTGCCCGCTCTCTAAAGCACGATAGGCGGCGACCTGAGGCAGATCTGATGGCAGGGTACAGAACTGCAGTAAGTAGAAGTGTTGAACATGGTTTTCCACAGAAGAGGACCCCTCACGTGTTCCCATGTTGAGTCAACTACATCATCAATGGACACAACAGCGATACCATCTTCCAGCAGGTAAACTGTCCAATTCACAAGTCCAGAATCGCGCTGCAATGGTTTGGCAAGTATGATAGTGAACTTACGTTGTCTCGGCCATCATATTCGGCTTATCTGAGTCCGATGAAACCCACCTATGAGACTATCCAGCGCCAGCTGCGCGCCCACAAACGAACCGCCAGTATATTTCGGGAAGTGTACGACCTGTGCACGGGTCTCTGGTGCCAAAAACCTCTGGAAACCTTTAAAGCACCTGTCGATTCAATAGCACGCAGAATCACTGCTGAAATGCTTTCTAGGAATAGAGCAACAGGCTTTTAAATATGTGATCATAACGTTTTGGCTCATCAGCGTATGCATGAAGTACGTACAACTTCGGTACTTCCTGGGAGATTAAATCCGTGTGGCGGGCAGGTACTCGAACCTGAGACCTCTTCCTTTCTTGGAGAAGTTCTCTATCGATAGAGTACTTGCCCACAAATGTCTGAAGTTCGGCTGCTGAAGAGACACACGGATTTAATGTCAGAAAATTTCAAATTAGCTCACATTCAGATGCAGACCGAAAACTCATTCTGGAAACAAAATTTAGTTATTTGCTTTTCTTCCTGGTGTTACTATTTCAATCACCAGCACTCTCACAATAAAGTTGGCAGACTAACGACCAGAAAAATTCCCGTGTCCTCAGAGAAAGCCCTTTAAATAATTCGTGCATTAGAATCCCTTCCGAGTCCCACGCTAACCTCGGACACAGGAAATATCCCGCCATTCCCCCCAGGGTTACCAACGATGGTAGTATCGCAGCCTTCGTGGAGTTCAGAACGTCTTTCGTTGACGACTCGTTGAGGCATCTTACGCGTCTATGCCAGTGTGACAGAAGCCTACAAATACTATGAATTAGCGTTGCAAATGTTGTTATTGATTTGTCGGTTATGCGTGTTCACAGAAACTCACGAAATCTGTTAATCTGGACTTTTTTCATAACTGAATTGCAGTACCCCATTCGGGAGAGGCTGGCAGCAGCATAGGCGCCGCTCGTCAGCCGAGAGACATTTAAAACAACGCAAAGGAGAAATAATGGCTAAACAGACATATAAAAAGGGGAAACATCTACATCTACATCCATACTCCGCAAGCCACCTGACGGTGTGTGGCGGAGGGTACCCTGAGTAACTCTATCGGTTCTCCCTTCTATTCTAGTCTCGTATCGTTCGTGGAAAGAAGGATTGTCGGTATGCTTCTGTGTGGGCTCTAATCTCTCTGATTTTATCCTCATGGTCTCTTCGCGAGATATACGTAGGAGGGAGCAATATACTGCTTGATTCTTCAATGAATGTATGATCTCGAAACTTTAACAAAAGCCCGTACCGAGCTACTGAGCGTCTCTCCCGCAGAGTCTTCCACTGGAGTTTATCTATCATCTCCGTAACGCTTTCGCGATTACTAAATGATCCTGTAACGAAGCGCGCTGCTCTCCGTTGGATCTTCTCTATCTGTTCTATCAACCGTATCTGGTACGGATCCCACACTGCTGAGCAGTATTCAAGCAGTGGGCGAACAAGCGTACTCTAACCTACTTCCTTTGTTTTCGGATTGCATTTCCTTAGGATTCTTCCAATGAATCTCAGTCTGGCATCTGCTTTACCGACGATCAACTTTATATGATAATTCCATTTTAAATCACTCCTAATGCGTACTCTCAGATAATTTATGGAATTAACTGCTTCCATTTGCTGACCAGCTATTTTGTAGCTAAATGATAAGGGATCTATCTTTCTATGTATTCGCAGCACATTACACTTGTCTACATTGAGATTTAATTGCCATTCCCTGCACCATGCGTCAATTCGCTGCAGATCCTCCTGCATTTCAGTACAATTTTCCATTGTTACAACCTCTCGATACACCACAGCATCATCTGCAAAAAGCCTCAGTGAACTTTCGATGTCATCCACAAGGTCATTTATGAATATTGTGAATAGCAACGGTCCTATGACACTCCCCTGCGGCATACCTGAAATCACTCTTACTTTGGAAGACTTCTTTCCATTGAGAATGACATGCTGCGTTCTGTTATCTAGGAACTCTTCAATCCACTCACACAATTAGTCTGACAGTCCATATGCTCTTACTTTGGTCATTACACGACTGTGGGGAACTGTATCGAACGCCTTGCGCAAGTCAAGAAACACGGCATCTACCTGTGAACCCGTGTCTATGGCCCTCCGAGTCTTGTGGACGAATAGCGCGAGCTAGGTTTCACACGACCGTCTTTTTCGAAACCCATGCTGATTCCTACAGAGTAGATTTCTAGTCTCCATAAAAGTCATTATACTCGACCATAATACGTGTTCCAAAATTCTATAACTGATCGACGTTAGAGATATAGGTCTATAGTTCTGCACATCTGTTCGACGTCCCTTCTTGAAAACGGGGATGACCTGTGCCCGTTTCCAATCCTTTGGAACGCTACGCTCTTCTAGAGACCTACGGTACACCGCTGCAAGAAGGGGGGCAAGTTCCTTCGCGTACATAATGAAAGATAGCATACAAAAGGGGGCACTGTAAAAATGGAGATAAAAATCATGGATGGGTTTTAAATTACAACATATGTCCTATGAATCTATGCTGCTTCAGGTACTGAGGATCTGTCGAAAACGCACCGTTATTGGCGCGATCTTTGTAACTAAATATAAGGTAAAGAAATATCGGCGGGTAAAGTCTTGAGGAGGTGTAAGTGAGAAAGAAGAAGCGTCAGTCGTATACGTTCTCGGTAGCTTAATGGGTGGGGATGTCGGATTATGAAGTGATGTGCGCTGATTAGCGTCCCTTTTCTGGGAATTTCTCATTAATCTAATAAAAGTATGTTTTGTAGTATCGCATGTTATGTAAATATAACAGTGATCTCCCTCAGGAGTGGGCCGTCATTTTCAATAATTTGCAAATTAAGCATGAAATAGAAAGTGCCAGTAAATATTCAAAACACGTTGATCATCTGGTGAAATAAACTAGGTACCATTCAGAATAAAAAGCAGAGAAAAGACTAATAAAGTATCTTAGTCTCAGCCGCATATAAAGTGTAAAAGAACATTTAGAATCTTATGAGATTTCTTTTCCAATTTAGATGATCTTCAATTAAAGTACTTACGCCGACTAAGTGTCCTGTTTCTTTCGTCGTTTTCAGTTAATTTCAAGTCAAAGAAAGAAGCTCATTTTTCTCGCAACGAATTGTAATTTTTTTTGCAAAAAATTAGAGAATACTTTGCACAATCAGCACACTTTTACAGTTGGGAGAGCTTATTGTTAAGTACTTCTCGTAGAACGAGTACGGAGTAGGCGGGTTCTGATTTTCAAAGAAAGATAAGGCAGCAATAGTTTCCAAAACTGCAGTGAATGTACCTATTGAAAATAACTGTTGCTGCTTTCATTCGTGAGGAAGAATTGATACCACACTCACAACCATACTCCATATTTACAAAGTCCTAATGGTTTCAGAAGAGTGTCACTCTGATGTATAAAGCACGTATAAATTTGTATGTATAACTAGACGACTTTACGTTAGAAGAATAAACTGAGCAACTAAAACGAAGTGAATAAACGGGTCAAATCGAATAAGATAAGGCAAGATGATACTTATCCACTGGTGCGCAACCTATATATACATTCCCATTTATCAACACTAATGAGCCACACCTAATGAATGTTCATTTTCAGACAGAATTTCTGAAAAGAACATAACATAGTTAGTCCCACATTACTGTAATGCTAAGAAATAATTTGTTATTGAGAACAGCAACCTGTCACATTATTTTAAGAATCATTAAGGCACTCCAGTATGTATATTAGACAAGAGCTTCGTACCATGGAATTACAGGAAGTTCACAGCGCTCAGAGTTGACATGACTATACATAGCAGACAAAAAAATCTCCAAAATCATACGATTTCGACAACATTTCTCCAAATACTTTATCCCTGCCTAATCCTTTAATTGTTATTTGTTAGCACTGTTGACAGCTTGAATAGATGGAATTATGGGTTCCGGCCGTAAAATTATGGAAAATATCCAAAAATAGGAGTACATAAACTAAAAGTTTTATTTGTAAACAAAAACAACAGCCTAAGGGTGCCACATTTGCTTTTTTCGTGCTATTTTCATTGCTCTGTTGATTTACCATTGGTGCCCACCTACTCAGCATCTCCATCCACTACGCTCCTATGAGCGTAAAATCCGTCGCTGTGTTTTTACGTGCACCTCATGAACGCCTTAATCGCCGATCTGTCATTTTACCATAAATTTAATTATAACAAATCATACCAATTCGAACGCGTTTTCGAGATATCCTCAATATATAGCATATACAGTATATAGCATGTAGCATATACAGCATATAGCATAAACAGCATATATTCATAGGACCTACGTTGTAACATAAAACTCGTCAAATACAAGCTTCAGTGCCGCACAGACTGTCAGTGACAGCACCTCGTGTTCCTGCTGCTAAGAAGGCGAGTACACCGTCCGTTTGTTGTATATTTTTACGAGATTCAAACGTGAGCGACTGCAGTAATGGACAGGAATTGTGATTGCTGTGTACATATGCGAGCTGAGTTGGCGACCCTTCGCTCACAGTTCCAGGCTGCATTAGCTACCGTCACACAGCTTGAGGCTGCTGCTAGGGGCATCATCACTGTGGGTGGGGGGGGGGGGAGGGGGGTGGGGGGTCAGACGCAGGGACGAGAGAGACGTCACGCACGTCCCAGGTGTCCCCCGTTCGGTCCACTGCTGTGGGCGCCCCGGGTACTGCTTGCACTGAGGTTGACCCCTCACCTATGGTCGAGTGGGAGACCATTGCAAAGTCTGGCACGCAGCGAAAAACTTTCCGAGGTGCCCATCTTAGGGCCTCCCCAGTTCGTTTGACGATCAGGTTTCGGGCGTCATCTGTGGCTGACGATGTGTCTGAGCCGGATGCAGTCGTCTGTCCTGTTCCAGAGGAAGCTTCTCGGCCCGTAAGGTCTGGGCGATCAGAGAGGGTGGGTTTCCTGGTAGTTGGGAGCTCCAGCGCTAGGCGCATAATGGTGCTCTTTAGGAACATGTCTGCCAAGGAGGGGAAGGAAGCCAGTGTGCACTCCGCGTGCATACCGGAAGGCGTCATTCCGGATGTGGAAAGGATACTTCCGGAAGCCATGAAGAGTACAGGGTGCAACCAACTGCAGGTGGTGGCTCATGTCGGTACCAATGACGTATGTCGTTTTGGATTGGAGGAGATTCTCTCTGGTTTTGGGGGGTTAGTGGAAATGGTAAAGACTGCCAGTCTTGCTTGCGAGATTAAGGCGGAGCTCACCACCTGCAGCATCGTCGATAGATCCGGCGTTGTTCCTTTGGTGCAGAGCCGAGTGGGGGATCTGAATCAGAGGCTCAGGCGGTTCTGTGACCGTGTAGGCTGCAGATTCCTTGACTTGCGCCATCGGTTTGTGGGTTTCAGGGTTCTGCTTAACAGGTCTGGAGTCCACTACATACAGGAAGCGACTACACGGGTAGCAGGGGCTGTGTGGAAGGGACTGGGCGTTTTTTAGGTTAGATGGCCTCAGGGAATCACAGAAAGAGCGTCCATCTAAAAGGGGGCAGGTAAAATACAGCAAATTATTTGTAGGAACGATCGGTATTGTAGTTGTAAATTGTCGTAGCTGTGTTGGGAAAGAACCAGCAGTTTAGTCCCTTAGGAATTCACACACGTTTGAACACACACATTTGTACATACAACCACTTTGTCACAGAAAGATCCGTTCCTAAAGGCTGGAAAATTGCTCAGGTCACACCAACACCCAAAAGGGAAGTAGGAGTAATCCGTTGAATTACAGGCCCATATCACTAAAGTCGATTTGCAGTACTGTATTCCAACATTATGAAGTACCTCGAAGAAAACTATTTATTGGTATGTAGTCAGCACGGATTCAGAAAATATCGTTCTTCCAACACACAACTAGCTCTTTATACTCATGAATCAATGAGTGCAATCGATAGGGGATGTCAAATTGATTCCATATTTTTAGATTTCCAGGAGGCTTTTGACACCGTTCCTCAAAATCCTCTTTAACCAAACTGCGTGCCTATGGAATATCATCGCCTCAGTTGTGCGACTGGATTCGTGATTTCCTGTCAGAAAGGTCACAGTTCGTAGTAACTAACGAAAAGTCATCAAGTAAAATAGAAATAATATCCAGCATTCCCCAAGGAAGTGTTATAGGGCCTCTGTTGATCCTGATCCATATTAACGACATGGGAGACAATCTCAGTAGCCGTCTTAGATTGTTTGCAAATGATGCTGTCATTTACCATCTTGTAAAGTCATTAGATGACCAAAATGAATTGCAAAACGATTTAGATAAGATATCTGTATGGTGCTAAAAGTTGCAATTGACCCTGAATAAAGATAAGTGTGAAGTTATTCACATGAGTACTAAAAGAAATCCGCTAAATTTCGATAACTCAATGAGTCACTCAAACCTGAAGGCTGTAAATTCAACTAAATACTTAGGGATTACAATTACAAATAACCTAAATTGGAATGATCACATAGATAATGTTTTGGGTAGAGAAAACCAATGCAGGCCAGTCTGCAACCGCAGAGTGGCCTTGAGCACGAGGCCACCGGAAGTAATTTTTCAGCGTCACGGGGCTAGTAAAACTAAGGCCCGTGCGCCCGTGGGTGCCGCCATGTTGGCCAAAGAGCTTGGGGTCACAGATAAAATGCTCTGTCAGAGATATTATGTGCAGTTCAAGGGCATGCGCTGCCTAGCACAAAACCGAGTCCACACTACTTATACATTAATTGTTAATATTTTTTAAAAGGGGATAAGGAAAGGAGATAAGGAACTTTATTGTCTATAATACAACATACAGTCACCAATGATCTTTATTTTACAATTGCCATTTCCGACTTTGGCCCATATAAACAGGTACTCGTCAGCATTCAACTTGTTCTTTCTTCTGGTAGACAAAACAAAAGGCATACTAGGAACAAGAGTACCATAGGGCTGTTTAGCCAACAGTCCTGTGGTCTCAGCAATACTCCAAGTCTTCCAAGTAATAATATTGGCATCTGTAAATGCTTCAAGGCCACCATAATCTGCGTGGTTGCCCCATACAATAGCCAGTGTCAGCCATGTACTGCCTCCAAACACTGCTTGCACATCACAAGTGAAGTTCAGACGCAGTCCATGAAACACATTGGGACCTCCAATTAATTGCTGTTTATTAAACTGTCCAGCCAAGTCAATATCAATTGCTTTTAAGCCCCGATACACAGGTACATTGCGCCGCCAGCGACGACGGTAACCTAGACGTCGTAGAGGCATTGCTGAGGCACGTTAACACAAGTGACTGCGATTTTTTGGCAGAACACTTAGAAGGTACAACAGGTCTACTAAAGAGACTGCTTACACCACGCTTGTCCGCCCTGTTCTGGAGTATTGCTATGCGGTGTTGGATGCGCATCAGATGGGACTGACGGATGACATTGAAAAAGTACAAAGAAGGGCAGCTCGTTTTGTATTATCGCGAAGTAGGGGAGATAGTTCTACAGACATGATACGTGAATTGGGGTGGCCATCATTAAAACAAAGGCGTCTTTCGTTGTGACTGGATCTTCTCATGAAAAAAATATGTTGGCACCCACCAACATAGGGAGAAATGATAATCACGATAAAATAAGAGAAATCAGGGCTCGCATAGAAAAATTATTGCTCGTTTTTTCCGCGTGCCGTTCGAGAGTGAAACGGTAGAGAGACAGCTTGAGGGTGAACCCTCTGCCAGGCACTTTATTGTGAACAGTCGAGTAATCACGTAAATATAGATGTAGATCTAAAATGACAAAATCCAAAATCTCCTCAGAGCTCGATACGAGCATGACATTTGATATACATCCCAGACTGTCGAAACCGAGCATCTCTGCATCATAGGAACATCACAGTGAGGTATCATCACCGAACGTCTCCCAGAAAAAGAAAGATGTATCGATTGATTTGAAGAGAGAGTGTATATCTAAAAAATTTAGTATGTGTTATCCGAATTAAAATATCAGTTTCCCAAGTACCGAGATGCTCTACCTCAAAAATTTTCCAAAGGTTTCCATTTCCACAAAAGTTCTTCCAAAAGAATATTTTTCCTAAATTTCGGAAAAGCTAAATCTGGAGTTGCTGCGACCACGAAATTCGATGGATGGTTGAATCTGGGCATGCATATGTCATAGGCAAGTTACGGAGAAGTACACATGGAGGTTTATTCGTTTGTTTTCAAGAGGAGCGGTTATATGTACAGTAAAAGTGTCAATATATGAGTCCTCGGACGTTTTTGGTGCAGCCCACCACCAAGAATTCATTTCCATCCCGGCACCTTACGTCCTCGATTACTTGTTGGACTTCACCTGAAGTTTTACCCAATGCACCCTGTAATAGAATGGAAAAAAAACCTTGGTTCATGTATGCATTTCTTATGCACTTGACTCTTCCACATCGTAACGGTTACCATGAGATTGATCTACGGAACACGTAACTCGCTAACTAACTAACAGATGTACTAACATCCTGTCCCTGCTTCTTGTCAGTGTTTGACATATGTTCCATTTTTTTGCCGAATTTACAGAGAAAGTCTTCCTTTCTTATCAGGCAACCCAATTTTCAGCATACTTCTATAACATCTCATCTCAAACACTTCATCTACTTACCGGCTTTTCCATAGCCCATGACACTCTACCATAACTTTCTGTACTCCTAACGTAGCTTCCCAGAAATTTAGTGTTCAAACTGAAGCCTTTGTTTGATACAGCATATTTATTTTCCAGTGCTAGGCTGCTATTATGTTATCCCAGCTTCTTCTGTCACGTGTTGGTTTGCTTCCAAGGTAACAGAATTCCCTACCTCCGTGGTCCCCAAGTTTGATGTTAAGTTTATCACTAATTTCATCTCTGCTACTCCACATTAACTTCGTCTTTTATCGGCTCAATCTAAATTCTGTTCTCCTCAAACTTTCATTCTATTAACCACGTCCTGTAATTCTCCCTCACTTTCACTGAGGATAGCAATTTCATCACTAAATCTTAAATTTCAATACCATTCCTAAAGCTTTCTTTTATTTCCGTCATTAATTTTTCGTTGTTTAGTTTGGACGATAGAGGCAGAAGACTGAATCCTTGGTTTACACTCGTTTCTTCCGAGCGCTTCCTTCTTCTTATTCCATTCTTATTGTTTTATTTTCATTTATATACATACTGTTTATTATCTTTTCCTGCAGTGCGGTCCGAGGCGCCTTGCCACGGTTCGAGCGGTTCCCCCTGTCGGAGGTTAGAGTCCTCCCTCGGGCATGCATGTGTGTGTGTGTCGTCTTTGGTCGTAAGTGTGTTTACGTTAGATTAAGTAGTGTGTAAGCCTAAGGACCGATGACCTCTGCAGTTTGGTCCCATAGGAACGAACCACAAATTTCCAAATTTTCCTGTGTGTTACAATTATTTTCCTGAGAATTTAAAATCTTGCGCCATTTCACATCAACAAACAGTTTTTTCTAGGTCGAGAAATCCCATAAAATTTTCTTCCATTTCTTTTTTTTTTTTTTTTTACCTCTTGCTTCTTGTAGCAATTGCGCCGTTAGATATGCCCCTTAAGAACTTTGCCTTTCAAAAGCCTAACTGATGGTCATTTAACCGCTCCTCGAGTTTCTTTTCCGTTGTTATACATATTATTCTGGTTAGCAACTTCGAGTCATGAGATGTTAAGCTAATTTTGTGATAGTTCTCCCACTTATGAGCCCGTGCTACCTTCGGGATTGTATGGATGATATTTTTCACTAAATGTGACGACATCTCTCCAGTCTCATAGATTCAACACACCAACGTAAATGGTCGCTTTGTTACCATTTCACATAGTGATTTCAGAAATTGCAAAGGAAGTCTTCTAACACCGTGTTACACTCTGACTGTAATACTGGATCCCTTACGTCTTCCACATCGACTCCCATTTATTCTTCTATCACGCCAACAGACAAGTTCTTCCCGTCCTAAAGACCTTTAATGTACTCTTTCCACCTATCCGCTCTCTTCTCTGCGTTTCATCGTGGAGTCTCCTTTATAGTCTTAACGTCGCTGCGTTTTATTTTAATTTAACGGAAGATTGTTTTGATTTCTTGTATGACGAATCTTCCCTATCCGTGAGCAGTTTCTAAGCATTCTTTCTACAGCCATTTTTTTCAGCTTCTTTGGACTTCCCATTTATTTAGTTCCCAAGTGGCTTATTTTGCTGTATGTTTATTTATTTATTTATTCATTTATTTATTGTTCCGTGGGACCACATTAAGCAGATGTCTCCATGGTCATGGAACGAGTCAATACATGAAATTATAACACGATTGTAGAAACAGATAAAATGAAATATAAGAAACATATTCAGATGACACGTCGTTAGTTTAAATAAAGAAAATCAATAATGTACCACTAGAATTTGCTTAATTTTTTAGCTCTTCCAGGAACTCCTCGACAGAATAGAAGGAGTGAGCCATGAGGAAACTCTTCAGTTAGGACTTAAAAGCGTTTGGGCTACTGCTAAGATTTTTGAGTTCTTGTGATAGCTTATTGAAAATGGATGCAGCAGAATACTGCACTCCTTTCTGCACAAGAGTCAAGGAAGTGCATTCCACATGCAGATTTGATTTCTGCCTAGTATTAACTCAGTGAAAGCTGCTAGTCCTCAGCTCGTGGTCGTGCGGTAGCGTTCTCGCTTCCTATGCCCGGGTTCCCGGGTTCGATTCCCGGCGGGGTCAGGGATTTTCTCTGCCTCGTGATGACTGGGTGTTGTGTGCTGTCCTTAGGTTAGTTAGGTTTAAGTAGTTCTAAGTTCTAGGGGACTGATGACCATAGATGTTAAGTCCCATAGTGCTCAGAGCCATTTGAACCTTTTTTTTTTTTTTTGAAAGCTGCTAACCTTTGGGAATAAGCTAATATTGCTAACAGCAAACTACATTAAAGAAAATATATACTGTGAGGGCAATGTCAGAATTTCCAGACTATTGAATAGGGGTCGACAAGAGGCTCTCGAACTTACACCACACATAGCTCGACCAACCCGTTTTTGAGCCAAAAATACCCTTTTTGAATCAGAAGAATGACCCCAAAAAATAATACCATATGACATAAGCGTAGGAAAATATGCGAAGTAGACTACTTTTCGTGTTGAAATGTCACTTATTTCAGATACTGTTCTAATGGTAAATAAAGCGGCATTTAGTTTCTGAACAAGATCCTGAACATGGGCTTTCCACAACAGCTTACTATCTATCTGTACGCCTAGGAACTTGAACTGTTCCGTCTCGCTTATAACATGCCCATTCTGTCTGATTAAAATATCAATTCTTGTTGAATTGTGAGTTAGAAACTGTATAAACTGAGTCTTACTGTAATTTAGCATCAAATTATTTTCCACAAGCCACGAAATTATTTCATGAACTACATTATTTGATAATGTTTCAATATTACACACAAGATCCTTCACTACCAAGCTGGTGTCATCAGCAAACAGAAATATTTTTGAATCACCTGTAATACTAGAAGGCATATCATTTATATAAATTATAAACAGCAGTGGCCCCATCACCGATCCTTGGGGAACGCCCCATTTAACAGTGCCCCATTGGGACTGAACATCATTTCCACTCTCAATATTGCGGAGAATCACCTTCTGCCTTCTGTTCTTAAAGTAAGAGGCGAACCAATTGTAAGCTACTCCCTTTACTCCATAATGTTCCAACTTCTGCAGCAATATTTTGTGGTCAACACAGTCAAAAGCCTTCGTTAAATCAAAGAAAACACCTAACGTTCGCAACCTTTTATTTAATCCGTCCAAAACCTCACAGAGAAAAGAGACTATAGCATTTTCAGTTGTTAAGCCATTTCTAAAACCAAACTGTACATTTGACAGCAAATTATGTGAATTTAAATGCTCCAGTAACCGTGTATATTCAACCTTCTCGATAACTTTAGCAAACACCGATGGCATAGAAATAGCTCTATAATTATCAACATTATTCCTGTCTCCCTTTTTATAAAGTGGCTTCACTACCGAGTACTTTAATCGGTCAGGAAACCGACCACTCCTAAAGGAAAAGTTACAGATATGGCTAAGTACTGGACTAACATACATGGAACAATACTTCCGTATTCTGCTAGATACCCCGTCATATCCATGAGAGTTCTTGGTCTTTAGTGATTTAATTATTAGCTCAATCTCCCTCTTGTCAGTATCATGGAGGAGCATCTCAGGTAACAAACAAAATGGTTCAAATGGCTCTGAGCACTATGGGACTTAACATCTGTGGTCATCAGTCCCCTAGAACTTAGAACTACTTAAACCTACCTAACCTAAGGAAATCACACACATCCATGCCCGAGGCAGGATTCGAACCTGCGACCGTAGCAGTCACGCGGTTCCGGACTGAGCGCCTAGAACCGCTAGACCACCGCGGCCGGCTTTTAGGTAACAGTCTTGGAACACCTTTTTCCACGAGCGCTATATGATTCCCTGGTGGGACTAAGTATCTATTTAGTTCACCTGCTATATTGGGAAAGTGATTATTAAATACTGTACATATATGCGACTTATCAGTAACACGGACATTCCCACTACGCAATGATTCTATATCCTCGACCTGTCTCTGCAGACCAGCCACTTCCTTTACGACTGACCATATGGTTTTAATTTTATCCTGAGACTTAGCTATTCTATCTGCATACCATATACTTTTTGCCTTCCGAATAACTTTTTTAAGCACCTTACAATACTGTTTGTAATGGGCTACTGCAATTAGATTGTGACTGTTTCTAACGTTTTGATATAATTGCCACTTTGTTCTACAAGATATTCTTATACCTTTAGTCAGCCACCCAGGCTGCCTGTTTGTGCTAGTACCCTGTGTTGAACGTTCTAACGGAAAGCAACTTTCAAAGAGCACGAGAAAAGTATCGAGGAAAGCATTATATTTATCTGGACACCCTAGCTGCAAACAGGCGTTGATGTACTTCATTGGGGATATGTTGAAAATGTGTGCCCCGACCGGGACTCGAATATAGTTAAAATATGGCTTCCCGGCCATTGACCTTCTTGTGCGAACGCACACGCTATGCCCGAACTCGTACGGGACTTGGTAGATTAATCTGTCACGAGTAATGAGTATGATGGGCAAACATCTATTAGGCGCACTACGAATGTAGTGGTGTGTACATGTTGGGAATGTGTATCTCACGGGGAGCGTGCAAGGGATAAGTCCCTGCAGACGCACTATCCTCTGTGCACGCGGTGGCTCAGATGGATAGAGCGTATGCCATGTAAGCAGGAGATCCCGGGTTCGAGTCCCGGTCGGGGCACACATTTTCAACAGTTCCCCAATGAAGTACATCAACGCCTGTTTGCAGCTAGGGTGTCCATTTAATTGTCATTTCATTTCTAGCAAAGCTGCATGGTCATCCACGGTAACTGTTCTTTCGGGAACAGATACTACCGTCATATGTAGATATTATATTTATCGTCTACTGTATCAGCACTATAAACATCTTGCCACTCTTGTTCCTTGATAAGGTTTACAAAAGTCTCTACAGCAACTGGATCAGCTTTCCTAAAAAGTTGGTAACTATATTTAACATGTTTTGCAGCACAAAAATCTCTTAGACTTAAAATTTGTGCATCATGATCTGAAAGGCCATTCACCATTTTGCTATCAGAATGCCCTTCTAGTAATGACGAATGAACAAAAATATTGTCTATGGTTCTTCTACTGTTCCCTCGCACTCTCGTTGGAAAGAATACGGTTTGCATAAGATTATATGAATTAAGGAGGTCTACCAGCATCCTTTTCCTTGCACAATCACTTATACAATTTATATTGAAGTCACCACATATAACTAACTTTTTGTATTTCCTATAAAGTGAACCAAGAACCTCCTCTAGCTTTAGCAAAAATGTTGTGAAATCGGAGTCTGGGGATCTATAAATAACAACTGTAAGAAGTTTAGCTCCACTAAATTTAACCACACCTGCACAACATTCAAACACCTTTTCAGTGCAGTACTTTGAAACATCAATTGACTCAAATGGGATACCGTTTTTCACATACATGGCTACTCCCCCACACCGCCAAGAGCTCCTAGAAAAGCTGCCAGCCAACCTGTATCCTGGTAAAGGAAGCCTCTGAAATATCTCCTTATTTAAGAAGTGTTCAGATATACCAATAATTTCAGAGTCAACATCTATAAGTAGTTCACTAACTTTATCTCTAATGCCTTGTATGTTTTGATGAAATATACTAATTCCCTCATTAATCGGATACCTAAGCTTTGTCGAAAGTGGTTTCTTTGTTAGAGAGACTTCCCTTAAGCAGGAATACCTGTCAACTGACTTCAATCTAAAAAAGGTACAGCTCTAACACCCACAACTACCGGAATTTTCCCATGAGTGATCCCCCCACCCCGACCTATGCTGTCACCTATAAGCTTTGCCAACCTCCCCTTTCCATACCTGTTGAGGTGCAGGCCATGTCTAGTGAAACCCGTCCTGCTGATAGACTCCACCGACACCACAGAAATGTGACTCTGCCTTCTGTCATTAGCGCACCCCCAAGTCTCATTTTATTACGCCTGACGGCTGTATTAAGATGAGGCCGATCGTGACGCTGAAACAGTTCCACGAAATGCACAATCGTGTTGCCAGTCTGAGTGGCTATCTTTTCTTCGACGTTTATGTACTCCTTTCATTCTTCGAGGCATTTCTTCTGTTAGCCGAAGTTTATTCGTAGTTATTTGTCTTTCACTTATATTAGTCTGTCCACCTAATGTAATTTCCCTTTTTAGGGATATCAGTTCCTCTTTAACTCAAGGATCTACTGTAGTACTAATTATGGCAATATCTGCAGCCCTAGGAAACTTCCAGCGCTTCTCATAACTCCACAGTACTACAAAATCCCACTTCTTTCCACATTAATTCTTCCTGAGAATGCTCTTAAACCTCTTTGTACTCGTAATCATTTCTAAATTGCGATCTGTCCCTGGGTGCATCTTACAATCTAGTGACTGATATCGGAATCTCTTTCTGATCATGCAGTGATCCATCTGGAATCTTCTCGTCTCTCCAGCCCTTTTCCAAGTATGTATCCTCCTGTTCTCAGTTTTGAACAGTGTATTTGCTACTTCTGACTAAAATTTATTGCTGAACTCAATTAGTCTTTATCTTCTCTCATTCCCACTACGAAGCACGAATTTGTTGTACAGAACTGAATAAAACCTATTTTCTCAAAATTTAGGGAAAGGCAATTTTCAGAGGACCAGTCAATAATTTTTAGAAAATGTCGTTAGTAACCGTTTCTGTTTCTTTCTCTATAATGGAGCTTAATACAATAACTTACAGATTCTGTATGGAGAAAATTAGTACGGCACTTGTAAGGAACAGAAGTGGACGCAGAATTTAACCCTGTGGGGCTCTGTTCTCGATTTCTCCCAGTCATGAGAGAGTCCGTAAAAAATAAGGTAACATTAATTGCTCCAGCCTGAGCACTGTCCATAGAAATACTGTTAATCGGCTTCCCACTATCTTGCTGCTCACAAGTTGGAGAAAACACAACTGAAATCAAACAGCCAAATAATGAATCCAGTTTATTTTTCCTGAAGCATATTTTAGGAAAGCTGCATTGAAATCTCCGTAAACTACTAATTCTTTTTTCTTGGTTGACAAGTTGGTGAATAATGAATCTAAATATCTCATAAATGGCATAGAGACTGTCAACAATTACAAGCACATGTTCCAGGGGCTACATAATAACTATGTGTTTCACTGTTTTCTACTTTGTGTTCGACTTTCACATATGTTGCAGCTCCTCGTTTCCCCACGCTTATTCTACACGAAAATGTTGATAGTGTAAAATCATTGATATTTAACTTCTTTGTCCCTGTGCTTACATGATTTTTAGAGAGGTACAGAATACCTATAACTTCAGAAACCTCCATATATTCTAGACATGCAAGAGGGAGGTCTACCTTGTTCTTCAACCCCCTGATTTGACCTAAACAATGTGTCTATTATGTGTTCTTGCGACTATGCAAGATAATCAGAATAAGTAAAACTTCATTATTTGTTATCCTTATTACAATTTTTATGATCACCAGTTTAATTCCAACTCAACACTCATAACATAATTTGACAAGCAAACGACCAGAAAAGTTCCCATGATGTCAAAGGACACTGCTTGAATAATATATGCACTGAAAGCCTTCCCAAGTGCGACGCAAAGCTCAAAAAATCCCGGCATTCCCCCAAGGCTACTTACAAAGAAAGTTTCC
Organism: Schistocerca nitens; assembly: GCF_023898315.1. NCBI lineage: Eukaryota > Metazoa > Arthropoda > Insecta > Orthoptera > Acrididae > Schistocerca > Schistocerca nitens. Next base: position 695,334,727 of record NC_064615.1, on the reverse strand, counting down.
CAGCCCCCAAGCAGTTCTGAACACCTTCCGGAAATCCCGTTGAGGCTCACGATGAGAAATCTGAACAGCTACTAAGCACGGATTGTTCTTAAATGAAAATGCTTGCCATAATATCAAGTTTATCGGTGTCTAATGCACTCAAGCTTTAAGTCACCGATCTGCTCAATATGCCGCCGGGCGGAGTGGCCGGACGGTTCTAGGCGCTACAGTCTGGAACCGCGCGACCGCTACGGTCGCACGTTCGAATCCTGCCTCGGGCATGGATGTGTGTGATGTCCTTAGGTTAGGTAGGTTTAAGTAGTTCTAAGTTTTAGGGGAGTGTTGACCTCAGCAGTTAAGTCCCATAGTGCTCAGAGCCATTTGAACCATTTTTGGCTCAATATGCCACGCCAAATTACTGTCTTTCTTCACACACAAAATTACTTAAACAACCCGTACTTTCCAAAAAACACACAGGAATAAATACGCCTTCACTTCCAAACACTTTTGAAACCTGTAGCACAAATAAAATCTGCAAATTATAACTTCCTTCCGTGCTCATACTACACATGACTGTGCCACTGAAAGGCTGGGCTCCGATTCCCTTAGGCTGCTGTAAGCGGTCTATATCTCCAAGAGAAAAGACGCGGGAAGAGTACTCCGTTCCGATTGGTCATTTTTCGTGAAGGCCAATGGAAAAACATTACTGTCCCAAGTTAGTCCGCTCTTTTTATGACTAACTAATCAACAAATGACACACTTTCGAACTGTACTTTTTCCCTGAATAAATATTTAACACTCTGATATTTTGTTTATACTTTACGTTATTAACTATTGCACTCGAATTAGCTTTCCTTTTACCACAAACTCACTTAACATAATGTAATACAAAATTCCCCGTCGTCTGCGTTGAAAATGTCTTTAAACTTACTCACATCAGTTCGTACAGCGTTCATCAGTAGAACAATAATCTACATATTTACTTTAGACCACATTTACGCAACATTCACAGTACTGAAAGCATATACAAAACTGTACAAACATAAATAAACAAAAAGGCCTTCAAGAAATAAACAGAACAATTCACAAACACATTCTCTTGACCCGTTTCTTGAAAGTCTCTGCACACTACTGGACCCTGGTGGCCAAAATTCTGAAATACATAACAGTTCTTTCAGTTTAGTCCCGTCCGCTAATGTCCGCTAGCAGATGAAAATTAGAACTACGTAATCGACTGCATCCACTTCGGAACATTCTCCTAATACACAGGCTCTAGACAGGGGCGACATAAATGTGCTGTTAGTCTTTCTTTCAACCACTCGCGGTAACTCCTGTTGACAACAGAGACGTGTAAAGGATCGGCGACTAGGAACTGACCCTGAACATAAGTAAATATAAGGTACAGCACATATTTAGGTGAAGAGATGCACTGTTGGTAACAAAGCATGGGCTATAGCAATTATCTTAAAAAAAGACCTAGTAGGTGTTACCATTTAAAGTAACCTTAGGTGGAACAACCTGATACAACTAAATTTAGGAAAAGCGGATGCCAGGCTGAGATCTACTAGGAAAATCTTAAGTAAATGTAATTTAATTCCTGCTGGCTAACCATGATGCCTAACGCGCTGCTTTTTCCCGAGTGGAAAGGCGTGCCAGTCCCCGGCACAAATCCGCCCAGTGGATTAATGTCGAGGTGTGGTGTGCTGGCCATCCTCTGGATGGTTTTTAAGGCGGTTTTCCATTTACCTCGGCGAAGTCGGGCTGGTTCCCGTTATTCCACCTGAGTTACGCTATGTCGGTGACTGCTACGCAAACACTGTCTCCACATACACATACACCATAATTACTCTACCACGCAAACATTTGGGTTACACTAGTCTGGTATGAGACGTTCCCTGGAGGGTGGGGGGAGGGGGGCGAGGGAGGAGGTCCGCTGGGGGCCGAACAGCACAATGACCCTGGGTTCGGTGTAGAGCAGTGGTGGGGTGGGTGGACTGCTGTAGCCTCTTTTGGGGTTGTGAACCACTGAGGGTTACAGCGGGACAAAGCCTCTCCGTCGTTTCTAGGTCCCCGGTTTCAGTACACACAATACACAATACACAAATGTAGTTCGCCCACCAAGGAACTAGTTTACAAAACATTTCTTCAGCCAGTCGGTACTCGTCGTCAGCCTAGGACTCTTATCAATATGAGGGCTGGAGCTGTAGTGTCTACAATGCCAGGATGGCTTGGGGTGAAGCAGTGAGGATTTGTCAAACACGTGGAAGTGCTAGTAAGATCGCGTTAACAGAATATACATTTATTATTCATGGGTGCACTGTTGTCTTCTTTCACGGCTTCCAGTACCTAGGCCAGTCACGCCCGTATGTGCTGATACCTGTACTGGTCGCTGTCTGGGCTCGGGGCGCCACAGTGAAGGAGCCGCACACGCAGCAGACTGTTAGGTCACAGGTGTTTGCTGACCAGAGGAGCTGCAGTTGTGGCCTGGGTAACCTGGTGAGCAGCAGTAAGGACAGCAGGTCATAGACGGCGCCCCAGAAAGGAACCCAACAGCTCTGTGCGAGGGTCCATAGAGTTACTTTATAGCCTGCATTCCTGGTGTCTCCTCATAGATGCATATCAGGGACAGCAGCTACTGTGCACCCCCCCCCCTCCCAAATCCCCACCACCCCTCCAACCCCGCCCGTTCCTGGGTGATGGTAATTAGCAGCTCACGTGGTACAAGAGGTACAATTGGCTCCGCAAGTAAGGGGCCTCCAACTCCGTTGCGCAACGATAGCATTACTGCCTGCCAGGCAAGCGGGCCAGGGTTCGATTCCCGGCGGGGGACTAAGTGTTGTGTGTATTTCATCATCATTTTTATTATAATTGACATGCAAGTCGCCGGATTGGCGTCAACTAGAAAACGAGGAAATTGAGAATGCGCTAGATGACGATCAGTTTGGCTTTAGGAAAAGTAAAGGGACGAGAGAGGCAATTCTGATGTTACGGCTGAAAATGGAAGAAAGGCTAAAGAAAAATCAAAGCACTTTCATAGGATTTGTCGACCTGGAAAAAGCGTTCGACAATGTAAAATGGTACAAGCTGTTCGAGATTCTGAAAAAAGTAGGGGTAAGCTATAGGGAGAGACGGGTCATATACAATATGTAAAACAACCAAGAGGGAATAATAAGAGTGGACGATCAAGAACGAAATGCTCGTATTAAGAAGGGTGTAAGACAAGGCTGTAGCCTTTCACCCCTACTCTTCAGTCTGTACATCGAGGAAGCAATGTTGGAAATAAAAGAAAGGTTCAGGAGTGCAATTAAAATACAAGGTGAAAGGATATCAATGATACGATTCGCTGATGACATTGCTATCCTGAGTGAAAGTGAAGAAGAATTAAATGATCTGCTGAACGGAATGAACAGTCTAATGAGTACACAGAATGGTTTGAGAGTAAATCGTAGAAAGACGAAGGTAATGAGAAGTAGTAGAAATGAGAACAGCGAGAAACTTAACATCAGGATTAATGGTCACGAAGTCAATGAAGTTAAGGAATTCTGCTACCTAGGCAGTAAAATAACCAATGACGGACGGAGCAAGGAGGACATCAAAAGCAGACTCGCTATGGCAAAAAAGGCATTTCTGGCCAAGAGAAGTCTACTAATATCAAATACCGGCCTTAATTTGAGGAAGAAATTTCTGAGAATGTACGTCTGGAGTACAGCATTATATGGTAGTGAAACATGGACTGTGGAAAAACCGGAACAGAAGAGAATCGAAGCATTTGAGATGTGGTGCTATAGACGAATGTTTAAAATTAATTGGACTGATAAGGTAAGGAATGAGGAGGTTCTACGCAGAATCGGAGAGGAAAGGAATATGTGGAAAACACTGATAAGGAGAAGGGACAGGATGATAGGACATCTGCTAAGACATGAGGGAATGACTTCCATGGTACTAGAGGGAGCTGTAGAGGGCAAAAACTGTAGAGGAAGACAGAGATTGGAATACGTCAAGGAAATAATTGTGGACGTAGGTTGCAAGTGCTACTCTGAGATGAAGAGGTTTAGCACAGGAAAGGAATTCGTGGCGGGCCGCATCAAACCAGTCAGTAGACTGATGACCAAAAAAAAAAAAAAAAACGACTTGCAATACAGCGGGCGAACCCCCATTTTAGTTGGGGGCCTTGTGGTAGGAGGCATCCAAGTCCCTTCATCAGTGAAGGCAAAAACGTGGTGGCAGCAGCCGCCTACAGCGAAGTCCTACAGACAGGGCTGGCTGTTCCGTCGTACAAGCAAGACTTTTTTAGGCACACAGTGGATGACAAGTCACAGTTCCCACTTCAGACATGATTAGCTGTACATTGACAACTGAGCTTTGAAAGTCAGAATATTTGTACCTGTCGGTATCAAGTGGCAAGGAATGACCGTATGTGGTCTAGTTTTCTGGAACCGTCAGCACTTCGCACCGCGCCGCTGTGTCCCGGTTTCTCTCTTCAGGCTTTCAGTTCTGTTATTTCTGCAACGTCGGTATGAAGAAAAGCCACTCTTGCCTACGAAATACATGTTGTTACTAACCTGTGCGTGGTCAGTGCAATGACGTTGCGCTCCTTCTTCCGCGAGGTCACTCTCCTGTATCAGGTCCTTGGCCATCCAGCTCGTGTGGTGAGTGGCAGTTAGCTCCGTGGTGTGTCCATGTTACATACAATGTTGACTGTTCTTCCTTTCTGCCATTCCATTTTAAATATTGCATACCAGCCTGCCGTGGCGTCAGTTCTGACGTTCGTGCCAGCCAGTGAAAACTTAAAATGTTTTCATACCCGCCCGTGTTTTATTATTCTGCGGAGCAACACCAAGAACGGTTAATACAAGACAGAGAAAGAGAGAGAGAGAGCGAGAAAGATCCACGTCTCTTAACGGGATTGTTTGCTCGGCATAAGAACGTTACGGATATTCTCAAAAAATTCCAGTAGCAGAAACTAGAAGAGTAGCGTTGTGCATGTTCCAGGCGTGTATCTGCAGTAGTTTACCAGAACATCCAGGGAAGCAAAAAAGTAATTTCGTATAACTTTTAATTTGTTAATTACTTGGCCCAATTTGTTTTTTAAATTCCAGACTGTTGCACAAAATTTTCAACAGAAGTTGTAGAGAATTTAATTTTGGAAAAATTGTGGTAATAGCGTTAACTGAAACTGTATGAACGTGTCAGATAATCTACAAACTACAACAGTTACTATGTGGTTTCACTTTAATACACTATCATGTTCTTCCACTGAAAAATGCAGAAAACCAACTCGTTTCAAGGTTTGGAAACGACAAACAACTCACTGACGGTGGCCAACAATGACATAAACGTTTCTACATTCTTAATGGAAAGTAAGCAAATTTACTTGTCTAATAATCTTTGCTTCTCTGGGTGCTCTGCAAAGCTACAGCAGATACACGTCTGGCACGTGTTTTATTAGATTTGCCAGACCAATAACAATAAAATACACTCCTGGAAATGGAAAAAAGAACACATTGACACCGGTGTGTCAGACCCACCATACTTGCTCCGGACACTGCGAGAGGGCTGTATAAGCAATGATCACACGCACGGCACAGCGGACACACCAGGAACCGCGGTGTTGGCCGTCGAATGGCGCTAGCTGCGCAGCATTTGTGCACCGCCGCCGTCAGTGTCAGCCAGTTTGCCGTGGCATACGGACCTCCATCGCAGTCTTTAACACTGGTAGCATGCCGCGACAGCGTGGACGTGAACCGTATGTGCAGTTGACGGACTTTGAGCGAGGGCGTATAGTGGGCATGCGGGAGGCCGGGTGGACGTACCGCCGAATTGCTCAACACGTGGGGCGTGAGGTCTCCACAGTACATCGATGTTGTCGCCAGTGGTCGGCGGAAGGTGCACGTGCCCGTCGACCTGGGACCGGACCGCAGCGACGCACGGATGCACGCCAAGACCGTAGGATCCTACGCAGTGCCGTAGGGGACCGCACCGCCACTTCCCAGCAAATTAGGGACACTGTTGCTCCTGGGGTATCGGCGAGGACCATTCGCAACCGTCTCCATGAAGCTGGGCTACGGTCCCGCACACCGTTAGGCCGTCTTCCGCTCACGCCCCAACATCGTGCAGCCCGCCTCCAGTGGTGTCGCGACAGGCGTGAATGGAGGGACGAATGGAGACGTGTCGTCTTCAGCGATGAGAGTCGCTTCTGCCTTGGTGCCAATGATGGTCGTATGCGTGTTTGGCGCCGTGCAGGTGAGCGCCACAATCAGGACTGCATACGACCGAGGCACACAGGGCCAACACCCGGCATCATGGTGTGGGGAGCGATCTCCTACACTGGCCGTACACCACTGGTGATCGTCGAGGGGACACTGAATAGTGCACGGTACATCCAAACCGTCATCGAACCCATCGTTCTACCATTCCTAGACCGGCAAGGGAACTTGCTGTTCCAACAGGACAACGCACGTCCGCATGTATCCCGTGCCACCCAACGTGCTCTAGAAGGTGTAAGTCAACTATCCTGGCCAGCAAGATCTCCGGATCTGTCCCCCATTGAGCATGTTTGGGACTGGATGAAGCGTCGTCTCACGCGGTCTGCACGTCCAGCACGAACGCTGGTCCACCTGAGGCGCCAGGTGGAAATGGCATGGCAAGCCGTTCCACAGGACTACATCCAGCATCTCTACGATCGTCTCCATGGGAAAATAGCAGCCTGCATTGCTGCGAAAGGTGGATATACACTGTACTAGTGCCGACATTGTGCATGCTCTGTTGCCTGTGTCTATGTGCCTGTGGTTCTGTCAGTGTGATCATGTGATGTATCTGACCCCAGGAATGTGTCAATAAAGTTTCCCCTTCCTGGGACAATGAATTCACGGTGTTCTTATTTCAATTTCCAGGAGTTTAAATGGAAATCGTGCTTGACTTTAACCTCGCACGCGATGGCTTGATATTAGCGAGTTGCTAAATTTCAGGCAAAATCTTTTATTAGCCGTAACCCCGTAACTAAACATTTGCGGACTTATGTTTATACGAACTTTTTCTTAAGTTTTATTTATAGAATAACATTAAAATACTTGCATGTCTTCGTGAATCACCCCCGCATGTCTCGAAAAATGACAAAATCAGATTAATTATACCTCATATACAGCTATACCGACCATTATTCTTGCCGTGCCGTATCGTGACTGTAGTATGGAAGAGAAGGAATGTAACATGAAGGAGAGGGAAAGAATATAATACCAAAAACCGCGGAGTACAAATGTAGATGTAGACCTGGTTCGGGGAAAGTAATGTGAGAGATTGGACGTAGGTAGAGGCAGTCACCACGGAGAGCTAAGCAGTCATATTTGTGTTCTTATCATCTGACAAATCCGGCATTGCGGAAGTATTCATTTTGTCAATTTTCTGTTAGAAAGGTGTGGTTTCTCTACACTGGGGGAGGGAGGGGGGAGGGGGGGAGGGGGGGGCAGCTGCTTCGCCTATCTATAGAGCGGTAGTGTAAATTACATCCCAATGCCTTTTCATACTCTATACACGGCTACTGTTTTTTCCTGCAGCCGTTTGCGCTTCATAGTGTCTTACTAGTGAAGAGTAAACGTATTAAAACTTTGTGCAGGATAATCCATTTTCTCACGTATCTCAGTGTTTATGACGTCGTATCTCTTAAACTATGTGTTGCACAATGACATATTTGTGTAGCTACACTAAGCGGCATATATAGATGGATTAAAGTACCCATTATCTTATTATTATGTGCAGTATCAACTATGTAGACATTTTTGAATGATTGTATGGTATAGTTCATAAAATGCGCATTCTTGGCTTGTAGTTAACAGAACCAGAACAGTGCAGTAATGAATGCAGAGTAAGGGACAATGACATCCTTTCAGTAGCTGCCAGTGAGGTGGAATCTTATTCAGACTGTGGTGACTGTGGACCCTATCCCATCTGAAATATTTTTCTACACGGAGTATACCTAACGGCCCCACTGTGGACGGGGATCCGTGTCGGAGCGCTTACTTTCCCGCATTTTTCAGCTCTGAACCATAACTTTTTTCTCCTGCAAGACAAAGTGCCGGTTTATTTGGTAGCAATAAATCGTCGACTCCTGTCGCGCAAAACAGATAACAACTTTGCGTCATCCATTTTATTCGAGTTATATGTCTCCAGCCAGCCTCCTTCTCTTGACAAAAGTAAAGTTACAGAGAATGGGTGCGACGTTTGCCATAGGTAATGATACTCAGAGGGTGACCAACGACGGATGGAGTAAGACCTTCCCACGATAACTATATAGATCCTGTAAGATGTTCGAAAAGCGAATTAAACAGTGCAATACTCAAATAAAAAAAACATTTATGGACATACCCTTAACAAACGGCTGTCTTCCGTATTTCACTCGATTTGATTTACGAAAGCAGCTGTGTGTAAAATCGAAATAAGGAATGTTTTGAGTTAAAGCCTCTTGAAAAGTGTGGTTGTCAGAGTCCGAGAAAAAATTTAGTGTGACTAGGGTGGGAAAAGAAACGTGTTACGTTTATGAAGCAACATTTCAACATTTGCTTGAAATAATATAAAAAGACGACGGCGAAACTGTATCTGAGTAACCCACTGTCTTCATCACAACAACTTACTCAATTACACAAATGAGGGATATTCGTCCCTTGTGGAGAAACCTATCAAATAAGAACATATTTTAAGCAAGTGATCTTAAGTTAGTATGTGCTTGTTTTCATCCAGTTGTTTTCTTTATCTCCAGCATTCCTCAGTTGTGATAGTCAAGCAGGTATCAACTTTTTAAATACAGTCTGTATTTTTTGATCATTTAAACTGTTATTCACCATGTCTTTCCAGAGGTTTCAGCGTTTCTTCCTAACACAGCTTGTAGCACAATTGAGCTGAAACTGTTTTAAGTTGCTATAACCAAAATACAGACATAAGTACGAAATTTCTAATCCCATTGAACGTCCAGTGTCATGAAATCCATCTCCAGAAAATACATTACTGTCTTCAGTTTTACGCACGAATGTTCTCCTGCAAATTTCCTAATTACACCTGCCAAAAGGTCATAGTCCCTATAGTTTCCAATTTAGCAGACAATTTTCTATACCCCTATATTCCATATAGAGAGGTGAAGTATACAATACATTCAAAATCAACTATTGCAAATCAAAAACTTTGTGTCTGGAACCACGCTTAGTTCTTCCGCTGTGCACTATTCTGGTTGTGGGGCGGTAACTGTTGTGCTTATGGAAATACGAGTGTTTGCAGCGTTTGCTACGAGATCGCAATGGTGATCTCAGATTTTCTGCCTCTTTCCGAATCTATGGATGAAAAATTCGAGACTGTTCTAGGACGTTCTCGAGGTTTTACGAATATTCTTGAATTTAAATGAATGTTTGAAAAGTTCTAGAACATTCTCGAATGTGCTAGAATACAACTTAGGAACACCAGATGTCGCAATGATTAACACTCCGACAAAACCTCTTAATCGATTAACTGGGCAACGTATTAAAGACAGAGGATCAACACATCTAAATAGTCCATCCGCTTATTACAGAGAAAACAGAAGCGAAAACATTAATCGGAAAAGAAGGTAAACCCGTATTCACCCCACAAATAGCAGTCATTTTAATGAACTTGCCATTTAGTTTTAAAAGGCTTAATTTCATTTAACATTAGCGTACAGAATGTTTGTCAGTAAAGAACAAGGGCAGACTTCCCATTGATGTGGAGTGAATTTACATGAATCGTGTGTGTCGCACAGACAAGTATACGTACCATGTTAATGTGTTAGTTACATGGTTCACAGATCACTTGAACGACCATTTTATCGAAACGATGTGGAGCGAGTCAGTTTACAGTATATGTGTACATGATTAGTGTTAACATTAATGGACACACAATTATTTTTAGTCCTACTCATTACATTTATTAGTTTTTTGGTTTGACTACCACAAAGTTTACTCGTCTTGTATTCGAAAATATACTTTATAAGAAGTTATAGCCTATTGTACTAATGAAAATGAAAAACTATACAAATTTACAAAAGTATTTTATTTCATAGAAACGAGATGATTACTTCCACATTTTTTGTCACATTCAAAAAATAAACTGAAAAGTATGACCAAGCGAAGCTTGTCCTTTCTAGCTAGTTAAAACCTTACCTAGTCTAAAACCGTTTTTGAATAACTTAAAGAGTCCTAAAAATAGGAAACCTCTTTCGATGAAGCATCGGATATTGACAAAAGGGCAAACGTCCGCATGACACGTTGCATAATATCATATGATTGTGTATTATGGGTTCTTATATTAAACAGAAGTTTTCAGTCAGAAATCGCTCACAGCTCTGTAGCCCTACTCTTGAAGCTAGATCACATTAGGGAGCAATATAAAGAAAACTTTCAAAATATAAGGATGCATAGTATCGCTGTGAGGATACTCAATAAAACATTTTCGGGTCCACAGCCGCGTCAAGTGATTAAAATTATAGAAAAAGTGATTTTAATGACTGGACGCGTTTGGAAACCGGAGAACATGAATATTCAGCTACGAAAATGGTCGTGTTTCTACTGAATACTAAACCTCACCTTTAATGAAGTGATCCTATGTTTTATGTGAAAGAGAACTGATAGTTGCGTGGTAATCTCAAGTATTTAACGTTTTCAACTTATACTTTGCAACTATACATTATACGCTACATATTGAGATGTTCGTATTATCTACAAACAAATCGAACGTAGCATCTCGTAATGATATTGATGAAATGTTAATACCCACCCATAAAATTAATTATTGACAGTATATTAAAACTGTCTTTGCAGCTACAAGAGTACAAGAGTAGTTAAAAAGGCGGATTTAAAATACTTTCATTTATTATGCAGCAATTACGGAAAATATGGCCACACAGATAAAAAATTACATGAAAAAGTAATGAGCCTACAGGTAATAGGATGACAAGAAATAGTCCCCGCACAAATTGGGGACACGACAACTTATCAGTACATAACTTTATTACGCACCTAGTCGTAACCAACGTGATTACAAAGAAAAAGAATCAAAACTTACGCCGATAATACTACCAGGGCCCTCAATAAGTAGTGCAACATATGGTTTTTTTTCTGAGAGCAGGTTGGTTTTATTCCAGATTCAAGTGCATCATATCATTCTCCACTCTTTTAGCTACAAAACCCTATGTGTTTCAACATAATCACCGTTCAATGTGACTGTCCTACGCCAGCTTACTGGGGGGGGGACCCAACATCTTGCTGCATCAATAACCTGCCCATTATCCATGTACTGTTTCCCGCGGTGTGGAACCTTCATTGCGCCAGACAGATGGCCCTTCGTTGCTCTTGGACAAGTGTCATCACTACCAACAGAGACACCCAGATGTGCAGCGAGGAGTTTGATTGTGATCCGTCGAATGAGAGTGTCCGCACGTTCCAACGCTGCAGTAGTCACAGCTGTGTGCTGCTAGCCGGCACGAGGCAGATGGGACAGGTCTGCGCCAACTTGTTGCGATGATGACAGTCACCTCTCCCAATGACTCACCGTGTTTTTGTTCACTGTCAGGTCCCCTTAGGTATTCTGCAAGCGCCTATGAATATCTGTGATGCTCGTGTTTTCCGTCAAAAGAAACTCATTGACAGCTCTCTGCTTGTAACGCACCTCCATTACAGAAGCCATTTTGAACGTACGTGTTGCGGCGCCACCTATCGGAACTTCATGAATCTATAGGGACTGAAACGGGAATACTACACTATATCCTACGGGATGTTATGCATTTTTTCAACTGAAAGTGTGTTGGATTACTTCTCGTAAACACTCTGTGCTAAATCATCAATTCGCTTTTTGCCCCTTGCGCCAGCTACTTGCACAATAACGGATGTCGCTACACCAGCCCTTTCACCTTTATGAAGGCTGGCGTTTTAGAAATAACGGGATGCTTAACGTATCAGTCAGACGATAGGTTGGGGATGCTTGTCGTGGCAGCAGAGCTCTGAGCAGGCCGGTGCAAAACTGACAACTGGCAACGATGCTCCGGAAACTCCTCCTTGTAGAGGTAGACAGGCTTTAGTCGCTCTGTAGAGACTCTTTCGTTCCTACCGTTCTGGTCAGCATGAAGGTGTTCTCTTTAGAAAGCAGACTGTAGGGTTGTAATGGGGGCGCACGGTATCACCTCCAGGCCAGACATATGACTGGTGGGCTTGCATGCAAACGTCTCATCTGGTAGCTGAACTGCAGTGCTAAATCTGTCACTGTTCCTGGGGCTGTCGGCTGAGGCGGTGTTGGTACAATGAGTTCACCTGCCACACACAAGTGCTTGCTGCAGGTGAACACTACAGTCTCCTTCACTGTTGTGCACACTAATAACAATACCGGCGGCGAGGAGTCTGTCCACGTTGATGAGCAATGCATCAGTGCCGCAATGCGGACTCTTCACCATTCCATTACTGGCTGATGTGAAGACGGTTCAGCTGCATGGTTTAAGAAGCTTGTCAAACAGCTATCACTAGCACTGGCGGCCGCGGTCAATCATCACGGTTTGAGGAACGCCGAATCTCGGAAATCATGTGAGCAACACTGTCTTTTCAGCCACCTCTGCGATGGTGTCAGGTGTGGGAGTAGCTTCAGGCTACCTCGTAAAACGATCTATAATACGTTCATCATAAGAATAAACCTGATGTAAACATTTCACTATGTATTCTTCCGCGTTTGCTAGAACCTCATTGGATTTCCGTTTCATGTGGGACTGCAGCCAAGCTGTCTCGAGTACTGTCAAGTACGATAATAAGGGTACGTTTTGTGCTGTGCGTTACGCGCACATCGAGTTAGCGATAATACGGGACAACAGCTTTACCGGCGCATTCAACTTGGACAGCACTGGCCGGTCAGCTGGTACAGCTAGCCTGCAGTGACGTGTGGCCAAAGAGACGAGCAGAGGAGCACTACAGCTTCGAATGTAATTTAATTTTTAAGCAGAATGAAATAATACACTGCAAATCTCCCGCAATACGTTCCTTAGAAGACTAGACGAAAACCGCAGCACGTCATCATTTTTAGCTAACGTACTATTGTAATTAAAAACAAGAATGATGAAAATTCGTGACTTAACCACAGCGTAATTTTTCTGTATAAGCTGTGTTTAGTGTAAGAGAGTATGGAATGATTTCACCATACAGTTAAATACTGAAGCCACTGAAGGTATTACTTACGGCCAATAGCCTGGTAATCTCTTAGCTCCTTCCGTATCCGAATCCGAGAAATATATTTCAGTTCTGGAAGTGTCATGTGCTACGTTGATAACGGGCCTATCAACAACAGAATCCACAAAGTCAACCAGGCGCAGCATTTTCTCTTCTTCTTTTATGACGAGACGTTCTACATCCCGCCAGCGTTCGGCAGTGACGTGTGAAAAAGCTGCGTGCGTTAGTTCCAGTACGTCTGGCAGCTTAACAGTCTTGTTACTTCTCGGGATAAATCCAGCAGCCTGGCTCCACATCAGTTCTGTTGGGATCATATTGTAATGGTACAGCAGCAAATGTAAAAATGCAGCATTTGTATGATGTGCTCGATGCTGTGAAAACGATTGTTCTTCATGTTTCTACGATACTTATGTACCTCTGTGGTATAAAACGATGGACATAGGCCAGATAAAGAGGATTTGGTTTTTCCTTTTTGCCCTAAAAAAATTAAATTATCTTTTCTTAATTTAAACAACTTTTATGAAGTCTTTAGTAAACATCGATAATTAAGTATTTGTATCTGAAACGGAAACAGGATTTCCCGTGCAGTATGTAATAAGAAACAAGAAGACGTGCATTACTCATAAAAAATCATGTGTTTTATAATTACGAGATGTAGGTATTTCAAACTGATCGAGAAAAAAAACACTGTTGAGATTTGAACCAAAGCACAAATAAACTGCATATGTTGACACTTCTTTATGCTCCCGATTGCGCTACATTTTTAATGCAGTTTCATTGGTCCATTGCGGTATATACAGAACTTCAAAGCAGATTATCTCCGTCAATTTATGAAAACAATTAAGAACAGCCTATTTCCCGACACCTTTTAACCGTGTTCCGCGCGCGTGTTTCACTACGGAACAGAAAGCAGCCTCAGCCATTTTTATACAGCGCATTAACAGCGCGAGAATCGGCGCACAACCCTGCATGAGCTGTGACTGTGCACGATTTTTGAAGTAGCTAAAGCGTGATTATGAAAAACGTTGATGGCTGTTAATACATTTGAATATCTTAGAAGTTTCATTTAACGTAACGTAGTAATAAGATATGTAATACATGAGTAGGATCTACTTCCAAGAGCCTAACAACAACAGTGTACGTGTGCTACGGCTTCTAACCAATCATAGCGTTTGTGTTTGTTTACATCAGGTTTATTCTTATGATGAATGGATTATAGCACTGTAACTGTAAGGCGGTGACATAATTATAGGGTGACGGTCCTCCAGTGTCTAGATACATGTGTGTTTGAAACTCTTGCTTTCGGCGTTGGAAATTGCGCAACCGGCATGAAGGCATGTTGGCCAGCTTTCCATCGCTGACAACTGAGACAGGAGTAAGCTCAGCCTCTTGGATTCGTCGGCCCCACCACATGGCTTGCCACGAATCTTGCTGTTGCTCGTGTGTCTGGATTACCAAGGGCATGTAACCCTCGGAAAACTATGTGTCCAAATTCTGTGAGGATGTACAGGCGTTGTTTGTTCTGTGGTGTGTCACAGCAGATACTCTTCGAACAATATACGCAGGGCAGTGTGTTCACCTTGGAGTGAGTCGTGCAGCAACTCTTGTTGCTTCGCCGCCTGTAGGTTGGAGCAGTTTCGTGAGCGGCAATCTGCGACAATGTTGTTTGTGTCTGAAATGTTACGCACATCGGTTGTAAATTGGGTAATACATTCCGCCTGTGTTCACTGCCGCAGTGCGCCATAATCCGTTACGCATTTGAAGAAAATAGCGATTTGTGGTCATTGAAAACTGCAAAATATCTTCCTTACACTGAGGATCGAGAAAGTGTAATGGCTGCATGGATCGTCTACAGTCGGCAAAACCATTTCTTCTGCTGTTGAGTGTTTTGTGTGTAAAAAGCGAGCGGTTGCCATAAACCATCCACTCTTTGTGGCACTGCTGCAATGATTTCGTTTTGGCTTATGTCCGTCATTAGAGTCAATCGGAACCTAACGCGTGGGTGAGCCAGTCATACCACATGGGCCAAACATTGCTTAACTTTAGGAAATGCCGCTTCATTCGCGCAGGACTAAGCTATCTTTAAATTATCGGTTGTATACTTGCCTCAGAGCAGTGCGGAAGTGCGGTAAGTGGTTCCGACTGACTTGCCAGCCCTGGAAGGTATCAGCGGTAGCAATTTAAGACTCCCAGAAATCTGCGCAATCCTCTGTAGGTTGTCGAGAGAGGCAAATCTTAACACAGCTGTCAGACGTCCAAGAGGCGGTGACAGACTGGCTGATGAGATTACATATGTCACAAATTGCACCTCTCGTTTGCCAAAAACACTCTGTGCGGTATTAATGACTATGCCACACTTCTGTAGGCGCTGAAATAACTACCACGGGTGAATCACACGCTGTTCATCTGCAGATAAAAAATATTAGTCTGTACTGCGTTTCTCAATCTAAAACGCATTACTTTATACTGGAAAAGCCCAAAACGCGTTATTATAGCGGTATTTTTGGACATCCTCCAGTAGTACCAGAATTTACAAAACTGCGCTGATCGCACTAAACACCTGAGCATGAGCCATGTCACTATTAAAGTCAGCCACGTGAGGCACAGAGTAACGATAGGGAGTTTTGTAAGCACTGAGTGCCATGTTATCCCAGTACAATAGTCAGGAGTTGTCTTTCTATAGTATCATGTGAAGTGCGGACTGCCAGGGACAATCTGATATTGTCAGGATCATGTGAGTCACACACACAGGTGGTATCCACATTATTGTGTAGACACAGTTCATTCCTCACTTACCAGCAAATACAACATGGTTGACAGATTGGGACTGCGGCTCACTGTAAATAAACGACAGATGGCTAAATCAACCAACAGATGAAAATGAGAAAAAATTCGCACCGAGTGTAGGATCGGTGACATTGGCGATAATAACTGTCCAAGTAGGCTCAAACTGTTCACCATAAGTTTCAATACACGAATTACTCGCTACGCCGACTGTGGCGAATACAGCTTGGGATAAACAGTGCAAACCCCGAATCTACAAGCAAATTTTTACTGGAGTGCGAACAACGTGAATAACCTCTGTGATTGCTGTAATGCCGCTGGTGTTGCATTTTCGTGCTGCCTTTCATCGTCCAGTTTTCGATGCACGCATTGATGATGACGAATGTCGGCGTCCTCTAACGTACGTCTACGGCATTTGAGTGACAGAAGGGACTGGCGCACTGGCGAGTTGCATCTCCTAAACAACTGTGATATTAACACCGTTTGTAGTAGTCGTATCAAATCTATGCCGACCATCTTCCTGGCACCCAGTCTGCCGTTCAGGCGTTTGCTAATAGCACCGTCGCAAATTGCGCTGCTGTGAAGATAGCTTCACGATCAGGCCTGCGACCTGATCTTCTAATGGTTCCACTATTTCCTCCTGCGCCGGCACATCTGCACGTGTTCGGTGCTTTGGAGGTGGTTACTTCTTCAAAGCTCGGTCCGTGACCGTGTCAAACACATCACAATTTTAGCACCTACGGGCACTTCAGAGAGGTCGTTCGCCAGTGCATCAGTCTTCTCTCCAACCGCCTGGACCAACAAATCCTAATGTGTTGCCACGGTTATGCTAATATCAACAGGTAATTCACGAAGCCACGACGTGTACGGTGACTGTTCACATAGCAGATCAGGGACAGAAAAAGCACACAACGCACACGCCATTTGAGATGAGGATCGATTGCCTACCTGCTCATCATTAAAATTTATCTGAAGTGCCAGTAGGTGCTAAAATTGTGATGTGGTTGACACGGTCACGGACCGAGCTTTGAAGAAGTAGCCACCTCCAAAGCACCGAACACGTGCAGATGTGCCAGCGCAGGAGGAAATAGTGGAACCATTAGAAGATCAGGTCGCAGGCCTGATCGTGAAGCTATCTTCACAGCAGCGCAGACCGGGTGCCAGGAAGATGGTCGGCATAGATTTGATACGACTACTACAAACGGTGTTAATATCACAGTTGTTTAGGAGATGCAACTCGCCAGTGCGACAATGTATTGTGTCGTACAAGCGCCTCCTTTAGTAATACCTAGTAATGTTCTCGAAACTTTAACAAAAGCCCGTACCGAGCTACTGAGCGTCTCTCGTGCAGAGTCTTCCACTGGAGTTTATCTATCATCTCCGTAACGCTTTCGCAATTACTGAATGATCCTCTAACGAAGCGCGCTGCTCTCCGATGGATCTTCTCTCTCTCTTCCATCAACCCTATCTGGTACGGATCCCACACTGCTGAGCAATATTCAAGCAGTGGGCGAAGAAGTGTACTGTAACCTACTTCCTTTGTTTTCGGATTGCATTTCCTTAAGATTCTTCCAAAGGAGCTGAGTCTGGCACCTGCTTTACCGACGATCAACTTAATACGATCATTCCATTTTAAATCACTCCTAATGACTACTCCCAGATAATTTATGGAATTAACTGCTTCCAGTTGCTGACCTCGTATATTGTAGCTACACGACAAAGGATCTTTCTTTCTATGTATTCGCAGCACATTACACTTGTCTACATTGAGATTCAATTGCTATTCCCTGCACCATGCGTCAATTCGTTGCACATTCTACTGCATTTCAGTACAATTTTCCATTGTTACAACCTCTCTATGTACTACAGCATCATCCGCAAAAAGCCTCAGTGAACTTCCGATGTTATCCACAAGGTCATTTATGTATATTGTGAATAGCAACGGTCCTGCGACACTCCCCTGCGGCACACCTGAAATCACTCTTACTTCGGAAGACTTCTCTCCATTGAGAATGACATGCTGCGTTCTGTTATCTAGGAACTCTTCAATCCAATCACACAGTTGGTCTGACAGTCCATATGCTCTTACTTTGTTCATTAAACGACTGTGGGGAACTGTATCGAACGCCTTGCGGAAGTCAAGAAACACGGCATCTACCTGTGAACCCGTGTCTATGGCCCTCTGAGTCTCGTGGACGAATAGCGCGAGCTAGGTTTCACACGACCGTCTTTTTCGAAACCCATGCTGATTCCTACAGAGTAGATTTCTAGTCTCCAGAAAAGTCATTATACTCGAACATAATACATATTCCAAAATTCTACAACTGATCGACGTTAGAGATATAGGTCTATAGTTCTGCACATCTGTTCGACGTCCCTTCTCGAAAACGGGGATGACCTGTGCCCTTTCCAATCCTTTGGAACGCTACGCTCTTCTAGAGACCTACGGTACACCGCTGCAAGAAGGGGGGCAAGTTCCTTCGAGTAGTCTGTGTGAAATCGAACTGGTATCCCATCAGGTCCAGCAGCCTTTCCTCTTTTGAGCGATTTTAATCGTTTTTCTGCCCCTCTGTCATCTATTTCGATATCTACCATTTCGAAATAGATGACTAACGAACATAAGTGAGACTTGAAAGAAGATTACAAGACATGTTAGGAACTAGCATAGAAAGAAACAATAATAAAGCTCGCTTTACTGCTACGCACTAATCCCTATCTCACTATACACTGATCTCTAATATGATTTTGTTCCTTGTATCGGACTATAAATAATTTTCGAACAGTCATCTACTCTAATTTGAAAATTTAGTATCGCAGTTAAACTAAAATATTATGTTAACGATCACAATAAATTCTTATAGGATGCGTTATTAAGATAATCTACATTAAAATCACCACCAAAAACTGTTTTTTGACTTTTAGTTTGGTCATTATTATCTTAAATGTGATTTATGAAATGGTTAGAACTTCCTACAGCTACACAAGTGCTATTGTGGAGGATCTCTAATGATATTTAGCTTCTGCACAACTTGTTTCCTAATCCTGCTCTGAGAAAAATGTTCTTGAATCTATGCCATTCCTAGGGAATCAACGTTCCTCCACGTCTATGCCGCTAAGTTACACAAATGTAAAAAAAAAAGAAAAGGAAAGAACCAAGCAATCACACCAAGCCATAGATTTTCCACTTATTCTGTACAACAAATATTAACAATCATACACAGGAAAAATTCATTCACAAAATAGAGGCCAATACGTGACTATTAAACAAATGGGTATTTGCTCAAATTTTCTGAACCAGAACAATTCCAATTTTTTTTATCTTCCACAAAAATTTGTTAGGTAATAAAACCATAAACTGTATTTAGGTGTACTCGAAAAAAAAGCAATAAAATGTAATCGTTTTTCTGTAAAGAAACCTTATACGTTTTATTTTTACTATTTATTACATTTATTTATTTTGTGGGTGGTTTCGTTGCATCTTGGCAGCTACGTTACTATCAGTCATATAGGTTCTAATTTCAGTCCAGTTCGATATCATCAAAACGGCATGTATCAAACGAAAACGACATGGTAATTTTGATCGACAGTTCTCTCCTAATGAACAGCCAATTGTAAAAAAGCTTTTACCAAAGAGAAATCTGTGGCCTCGTAAGGGAAAACGTGTATCCTGTTTTATGTCTCAGCAACGACATATCAATAATATCTGCAGCTACTCTCTCAAAGCGAAACGCAATCGTTCTGCTCCTCGTAAATATGTCGGGTGCAGTACGCGTAATATGTCAAGCCCTCAGTGCCAGACAACTTCATCTGTATGACAAACATGCACACATTACGTCGCCTTAATTTCATTGAATACTAATGCTGGCGTCATCCCCGGATTTCCGAACATAAAATTATTCCGATTAATTAATCATGATAACCTGTAAATAAATCACGAAATGCGAGTAAATCCGCAGGTTTTAATTGCTGCTCCTGCTATTTATTAACACACCACAAAACGGAAAACATCAATTAATCTTTTCCCGTACTAATCCAGCAGCTAGTCTGCCAACTAGACAAAAAATTTGAATTCGTCCCTTCTCTGATAGTCGGCACTAGCTGTCAGTGTAATTTGCAGCACATGAACAGAGAAACTAATTTCCTAGCACGTTTCTCAACTAGTATTTCTTCGTCTGTGCTGTAGGAAGAATTTCATTAAAAACATCCAAAACTCCTGACGCCAAGCTGTATTTTCTCTTTGGAATATTTCAAGTTGGATCTGATGATTGCTACTGCCTTGCGTACTATAATAAATGAAGCTCAAGGTCTCATGTCTAGTCAGCGACACGGCCATTAGAGATGGAGCGTATGTTGTATAGTTGAAGGTTGCAGAATCAAATTAAACATCTTCTGTTAAAAGCAACGTGACTGAGATTCACTTTAACCGACGTAGCGAAAACCAGCGAAAACCAGCGAAAACCGGATGGGATTTGAACTCTTCTCCTACCAAGTAATGGACATTTCTAGCCTAATGAAAAGACATATGCGACATTTACCGTCTATCGATATGATAGATAGTCCTAAGATGTTTTGTTCTGATGTTAAATCAATAAACGGAACCACCTCTCCTTACACTCTGTGACCATAATGGAATTGAAGCAGAAGACTAAACTGACAACGAAAGGCCAAAATACCCAATTGCTTCTTCTGAAACTGTTTCAAATAGAAAGATTGCATTATAATTGCTCCTTTATATCGTAGCACGAACAAGATGGCCAATATCGAAGTAAGTGGCGACGGGATAGGAAAGCAACAGAAATTGCTCAACAGACCAACGGGTTGGCAGGATATCTATACCATTCTTCACGGAGTATGCGAAAGAACTTGCCCCCCCCCCCCTTCTAGGAGCAAGGAACCGTAGGTGTCTGCAGGAGCGAAAGCACAATTCATTTCCGTTTTGAAGAAGAGTCATGGAACAAAGGCACAAAACTTTAGGTCTTTATCTTTGACGTTGATCGATTGAATAATTTTGGAACATGTTAAATGTTCGCTTATTACGGTATTTCAGGAGACCGAAAAACTCCTGTACATTATATTCAATGAATTAAAAGCAATAGTTGCAAAACACGGGTTTCCTAAACCTTCACCATGGTTTCGACGGTTTTAAAACCATCTTCTTCAGAAGACGTAGGCCCTATCAACAAGACCACGACATGGTGTGTGGAACGAAGATAGTAACATTACAATAAGCAAAATTACAGGAAGTGATTTTTTAAGCCTACTCACGTAAAATCACGTGTCACACTCTCTATAGTCAATGGGGGAGCCGTTGAGTCTGTCTAGTACACGTCATCCACTTAATCACCAGTTAAACTACATTAAAAATAAACCAGTTGCCGTCTGCTGTAGGGATTTGCCTTAAAACTTTTTTTTAAAAATGTCACATGTTTGACGTAGGATAGATAATAAGTTTGGAACAATGATCGCGTGAAAGCCAGTAGATACCGGCAGCCGGGCTATGAGTCGAGTTCCTTCACTTTCGGAAGGTGGAGGAGGAGGAGATTAGTGTTTAACGTCCCGTCGACAACGAGATCATTAGAGACGGAGCGTAAGCTCGGGTGAGGGAAGGACGGGGAAAGAAATCGGCCGTGCCCTTTCAAAGGAATCATCCCGGCATTTGCCTGAAGTGATTTAGGGAAATCACGGAAAACCTAAATGAGGATGGCCGGAGACGGGATTGAACCGTCGTCCTCCGGAAGGCGTTCGATATATTTGCCCACTGCAACTTAATGAACAAAATACGATTGTGCGGAATGTCAGACCAACTGTGTGTATGGCGTAGAGAGTTTCTATCAAACAGAGCAAGTATGTCATTCTCAACGGAGAGATGTCTTCAGGCACCAAAGTAACTTCGGGTGAGCCCAAGGGAAGTGTCATGGGACCATTACTTTTTGCAGTATACATAAATGACCAAGCAGGTAGCGTCGGATGTTCCACGAGGCTTTTCGCAGATGACGTTGTATAGAGAGAACTCACGCAGCTAGAATGTTGTAGCAGAATGTAGGAAGACCTGCAGAGGCTCGGTTCTTGGAGCAGGAAGTGGCAAGTGCCTTTAGCATAAATAAATGTAACGTAGTGCGAATACATAAACAGGAATATCGTTTGCTGTCTGATTACACAACTTGGCGCACTTACTACCGTAAAATATATAGGAATATGTGTGAGGAGTGATATGAAGTGGAAGCACCACATAAAATTAATCGCGAGTAACGCAGATGCCACACATATTCATTGGAAGTATTATAGGTAAATGTTGTTCATCAGCGAAGAAATTATCTTACAAAACATTCATTCGACCAAAGTTCCAATATTGCTCGTCAGCATGGGATCCGTACAAGAGAGGACTGATAGAGGAAATGTAGAAGGTCCATAGCGCGTTTCATTGCAGGTTTATTTAAAAAGCGCGAAAGCGTCACAGAGAGTTCAACCAACTCTAGTGGCAAACTATTCAAGAGAGGCATTCTGCTTCACGGTGTGGTTTACTCAAAGTTTCGAGAGCGTACGTTCCTAGAAGAGTCAACATACACACTGCAAGATAAAAAAAAAGACGCACCACGAAGGAATTATCCGAATGGGACGGAAATCTCTGGACGTGAGGTACATGAACAGACAAACAAATGATTAGAGTTTCAGAATAGCTCACCGGTGATAGGGGCTCATTTCGAAGCGGAACCCATCACTGTAGACAATACTACCCTAGTCAATGAGACGTGCATGGATAGCGGTGGGACGCCAAACTGACCGCCGCCCGCCATATGGCCACAAAACAAGGAGTGACGGCCTGGAGTGCCATTTCTTTCCCTGTGGTTGTCATCTGCGGCGTCCGTACAGAACAGTGGTGCGTCGATGATATTCTGCGCCCCGTTTTGTTGTCCTTCATTGCAAGCCATCCTGGGCTTACATTTCAGCAAGATGATGCATCCCACCCACACATCCCGTACACGGTGAGAGTTTCTACTGCTTGTATTCACGCATGCCAATCCCTACCTTGGCCAGAAAGGTCGCCGGCCCCCTCCCCACTTGAGAGCGTTTCAGAAAATCCAACTCTATCAGTCACTGTCAAGCTGAAGAACTGCTTTTAAAAGGGCTGGAGGTGGGCCAGCTGTTTACTGACTTGCATTATTTGTGAAGATCTTGAATAAACCATCCAATTTTTCTGAAACTGTAATCTTTTGTTGGTCTGTATATGCACATTATGTCTACTGATTTCCGTACCATACACCCATTCAAATAATTCCTTCGTGGAGCGTCGTATATTGTCGTCATCCTATGTATATCTCGCGAAAAGAGCATAAAGATAACATGAGAAACATTCGAGTCGACACGGAGGCTTACCAACAATAGTTCTTCCCGCGAACTGTTCACGACAGGAACGGGAAAGAGGGGAGTGACAGAGGAAGTACCCTCCGCCACACACCGTAAGATGACTTAGCAGCATAGATGTTAGATATGTTACCTAAGAGAAATTTGGCTTTACAGACTTTACTACGGAAGTTTCCCATCACTTGTATTTACCACGAAACTCTCGCCCAACGAAAAGTCAAACGGCTCTGAGCACTATGCGACTTAACTTCTGAGGTCATCAGTCACCTAGAACTTAGAACTAATTAAACAAGATGAATTAGACAAAATGTCTACTTGGTGTGATGAATATCAGCTTTCTCTCAATGTAGAAAAATGTATGCTAATGCAAATGAGTAAAAAAACAACCCTGAAATGTTAGAATTCAGTATTAATGGTGTGCTGCTGACTCAGTCACGTAGATTTAATACGTAGGCGTAACTTTGTAAAGCGATATGAAATGAAATGCGCACATAGGGAAGGTAGTATGGAAGGCAAATAATGATCTACGGTTTACTGGGAAATTTTTAGTATAGTGTAACGGATCTACAACGGAAACTGAGTGTAGAATACTGGTGAGACCTATTCTTAAGTACTGATCCAGTGTTTGAAATCCCCATCAAGTCGGATTAAAGGAAGACATCGAAGCAGTTCAGAGGCGACTTGCCAGATTTATTATTGGTAGCTTCCACCAACGAGCGAGTATTACGGTTATGCTCCATGAACTAATATTGGAGTCCCCGGAAAGAGGAACGCACTCATTTCGCAAATCAATATTGAGAAAGTTTAGAAAATTGGCATTTGTGAATACTGAAAACGATTCTACTGCCACTAGCGTACCTCTCACGTAAGAACAGTGAAGACAAGATAGTTTGGCTCTTTCGTAAGCATGCAAAGAGTCATTCTCCCCTTGCTGTATTTGCATGAGGCAAAAGAATGAGAATGGCTAGTTGTGGTTTATTGTACCCTCCGCTGTGCACCATGTGTTGTGTTGCTGAGTCTGTATCTAGATGTAGCTTAGTAGTAAGAATATTTTCGTCCAGACATCTTGAATTAATTTTTTTGTGGTTTATATAAATCAACAAAAGAGGACTTCGTGACGGGTCACATCAAATCAGTCAGAAGACTAACGACTAAAAAAAAATTCACTTGAGAAACAATTAAGAGTTCCGCGGAGTGTCTAGGAAAGAAATATTCCCAGGTTAACCACGTTGATTACTTATGTGTGAGTGAATGAAGAGTTGCAGTCAGACTGAGGTGCTTAAAATGAGAAGACATTGAAGCACGTTCTGTTACCAACTTGTGATAACCCCAACGCAGGTTTTTGTTTCTATTGTGAATCTGGTATGGGAATACTCTCACTAAAACTGACTGATAAATGTCGGAAGAATCCTTATCGCCAAAGACGATTTTTCTCGCGGCTTGTTGCCCAAAACAAGGTTATATTCAATCTCTAACACATATAAACCATTTTAATATTGGTTTTAGGTTTTAGGGCATTGCTGATACGTGTTTTGTCGTACTTCAGAACGGTAATCATGTTTCGATCGACCTCTTAACCACGTCGATGCCAAAATGTAGCAGAAAATTTTTTTACAGAGTCTGATCGATGGCGGATCGATTGCAATGTTTATCATGAATGTTTTATCATAAACGTCGAATGGCACATATTGAACTTATCGTTAAGGTAAGCAGTTACAAAAACGTAAAGTGTCATTTTTAAATATGAAGTTACATCTTTAGCGAATTCGTACATCACCGGATTATAATACTCTGACAGCTACCACGGGAGATCCTTTTCGACTGATAATTGAGCTGAACTTGTAAGCTTTTCTAGAATTTATAAACTACATACAAAGTTTTTCATCCAGTTTATGACTGAAAAACGTCTGCAGGCTGCAGCACTGGATGGAGGAATAGTCAGAATACGCTTCCAGAATTTTACAGTTTTATAGTACGTAGTCTCTAGTCCATTTGAGAATAAACTTCAGCAAAACACCAACACTAATGGCGTATTTCTCCGGAAATTTAGGAAACCATTAGCTCTGATGTTCATCAGGAAAAAGCAAAAAGTTATATAGTATTGTTTTACAGATGCTACCCACGCCCGGGTTCCCGGGTTCGATTCCCGGCGTGGTTAGGGATTTTCTCTGCCTCGTGATGACTGGGTGTTGTGTGATGTCCTTAGGTTAGTTAGGTTTAAGTAGTTCTAAGTTCTAGGGGACTGATGACCATAGATGTTAAGTCCCATAGTGCTCAGAGGCATTTGAACCATACAGATGCTACTACAAGTTCAGAGTAGCGCTGTTCATACTGATTAAAATTATGTACATCCAACCTTTCCAAAAACAAGTGGGAATCCAAGTTACCGAATCTGTCTTGTAATAATCATTTCTAACACAAGTGCAAAATCATGCCCATTATGTAAGATACTGTTTCATCCACGTGACGGCCATATTGACTCTTTCCTACATTCCTTCAAATCCGTGATGTTCGGTTTTCAACACTTCTTGGAATTCATTACCATTACTCATTAGCCAGTGTCGTAAGCTCTAGTTTGCCGTATATTAGACGACATTTTGCATCGTGACATCAAATCCACGTGCAGCAGTATAGTCTTCTTTCTCCCGCTTACCTGGATCTATTATCTTCTTGAAAAGTGATACCAGATGATTGCGATATAAGGGTTTCACCAAACGAGATGAATAACTTTAAAGCATGGCAGGCACTTTAGGCAGTCGTTTCCTTATTTTCTCATCTGGAGCCTGGATTGTTTAGGTTGACTTTGATAAAAGAGTAGCAGGACCACAGAAGGTGAAGAAGAAAACTCTGCATCTTTTTTTATCTTTGACACAGCTCGCGAAAGCAATGAATTCGGTCGAATGCAACAGTGAACGAACACTGCAATAGAAAACATGTTTATAACTCTTGACTGCAATACACTAAAATGTAAAAAAGTAATTACATCGTAAGATCGGGAGTTTAAAAAATCTCTAATCGTCTTGACCAACAGCTGTGATATAGTAAAGTACTGAGAATACCTGTCAAAAATTACATGTACGAGGGTAGGTCAATTATTATCCGCAATTTAGATATATTTTTGGTATACGTTGATGATGGATGCTTCGTTTATTTGTTGTTATATGTTTGCAGTTTTCAAGCTGCTACGTTATTTTCGTTATGGCTGCCGTGCTGTTAATCATGACTTCTCCGTTGTCTATTTGCACCAAAGAAGAGCAACGTTCAGTGATCCCTTTTTTGTAGTCGGAAGGCAGGGGCAGAAATTCATCGAAGACATTCGGCACAGTGCGGGAACAGTGTTTTGCCACAACAGAGTGTCTACGAATGGTTTGAAAAATTCCAAAATGGTCGCACAAGTGTTAGCACGATGAAGGAGCTGGACGACCGTTTACCGCTACAAATGAAGAAACCATTGAGCGTTCACGTGAAATGGTTCTTTTAGACAGACGATTAACTACTGAGGAAGTGGCACATGGGCTGCAAATTAGTCACAGCTCTGCCTACGAAATCATCCATAACAGACTTGGGTTTCATTAAGTTTGTGCAAGATGGGTCCCGAAACAACTCACACAATTGTATGGACATGTGCAAAAAAACATTTGGATCGCTGTGGTAACGAACGGGACAACTTCTTAGACAGGATTATTACTGGTGACGAAACATGGATACATCATTACGAGGCCGGCCGGTGTGGCCGAGCGGTTCTAGGCGCTTCAGTCTTGAACCGCGTGACCGCTACGGTCGCAGGTTCGAATCCTGCCTCGGGTATGGATGTGTGTGATGCCCTTAGATTAGTTAGGTTTAAGCAGTTTTAAGTTCTAGGGGACTGAAGACCTCAGATATTAAGTCCCATAGTGCTCAGGGCCATTTGAACCATTGAACCATCATTACGAGCTGGAGATTAAACGGCAGAATATGGAATGGAAACATCCAAATTCACCGTGCAAGAAAAAGTTCGAGGCCAAACCGTCCGCAGGAAAACTGATGCTTTCGCTTTTTTGGGACGCACAAGGTCCAGTACTGGAACATTATGGGGAAAGGGGCACGATAATAAACAGTGTACGTTACAGTGAGATGCTTACTGCCAGGCTAAAGCCTGAAATTTCAAGAAAACGCAGAGAATTGCTGTCAAAAGTTTTTGTGTTATTGCACGACAATGCCCATCCGCATACTGCTGCACACACAGCCGAAACGCTCCAGAAACTCAAAATTGAAGTACTGGATCATCCTCCATATAGTCCCGGTCTTGCCCCTTCTGACTGTCACTTGTTTAGTCCACTCAAACAGATATTAAGAGGCCGTCGATTTGCCTCGGACAAAGCAGTGAAAGAAGCGGTGCATTCCTGGCTCGTAGCTCAAGCGAGAACGTTCTCTCATGAGGGCATCAGGAAGCTTGCACAACGATGGACCAAGTCCGTTGATACGCAAGGAGACTATGTCGAAAAATGATGTTCCTGTAAGTTTCCTATTTGATTACAATAAAATTTTATAACTACTTCGCGGATAATAATTGACTTACTCGCGTATTAGTTGCCTCATTCGGGATATTAAACATTCCTTTTTCATTTGGTTCATGAGCGTATTTCAGACAGAAGCAGTCAAGTCAAATCCTATTAAGATAGTAAAATGTTATAAACGGTGCTACACCTTTTCGTCATATTCACTGATATAATATAGCAGCTCAATATAATTGCGTTTATACAGCTTTTCCATATTACGGTATCCCGACAGCCGGTTGTGGGTGTTTTAAAGCGGTATACTGAGACGCCACATGCAAGACGTCTAGTTATGATGTATGATCCAGCTGTAGATCCATCGAGTTGCATCATGTTCTTCTTCTCTTGGAAACACCGTGCAGCAAAGCTGTGCAGAAATATGTTCCACATTCACACTGGCTCTGCTCTGCATGGACTTCCGTGATTTCACCGCTTAGTGATACAAGACTTAACGAGCATGATTGTTGACCTTCCCGCATACAGAAACGCGCCTGTGCGATGCATATTATAAATGGTAAGGGGAGACTGTACGTCCTATACTACCAGTTATCAGACTTCTTGACCTATTCTCTTGGAACGTTTTTAAGACTTTTTTATTTGGTCATCAGTCTACTGACTGGTTTGATGCGGCCCGCCACGAATTCCTTTCCTGTGCTAACCTCTTCATCTCAGAGTAGCACTTGCAAACTACGTCCGCAATTATTTGCTTGACGTATTCCAATCTCTGTCTTCCTCTACAGTTTTTGCCCTCTACAGCTCCCTCTGGTACCATGGAAGTCATTCCCTCATGTCTTAGCAGATGTCCTATCATCCTGTCCCTTCTCCTTATCAGTGTTTTCCACATATTCCTTTCCTCTCCGATTCTGCGTAGAACCTCCACATTCCTTACCTTATCAGTCCACCTAATTTTCAACATTCGTCTATAGCACCACATCTCAAATGCTTCAATTCTCTTCTGTTCCGGTTTTCCCACAGTCCATGTTTCACTACCATACAATGCTGTACTCCAGACGTACATCCTCAGAAATTTCTACCTCAAATTAAGGCCGGTATTTGATATTAGTAGACTTCCCTTGGCCAGAAATGTCTTTTTTGCCATAGCGAGTCTGCTTTTGATGTCCCCCTTGCTCCGTCCATCATTGGTTATTTTACTGCCTAGGTAGCAGAATTCCTTAACTTCATTGACTTCGTGACCATCAATCCTGATGTTAAGTTTCTCGCTGTTCTCATTTCTACTACTTCTCATTACCTTCGTCTTTCTCCGTTCATTCCATTCAGCAGATCATTTAATTCTTCTTCACTTTCACTCAGGATAGCAATGTCATCAGCGAATCGTATCATTGATATCCTTTCACCTTGAATTTTAATTCCACTGTGAACCTTTCTTTTATTTCCATCATTGCTTCCTCGATGTACAGATTGAAGAGTAGGGGCGAAAGGCTACAGCCTTGTCTTACATCCTTCTTAATACGAGCACTTCGTTCTTGATCGTCCACTCTTATTATTCCCTCTTGGCTGTTGTACATGTTGTATATGACCCGCCTCTCCCTATAGCTTACCCCTACTTTTTTCAGAATCTTGAACAGCTTGCACCATTTTATATTGTCGAACGCTTTTTCCAGGTCGACAAATCCTATGAACGTGTCTTGATTTTTCTTTAGCCTTGCTTCCATTATTAGCCGTAACGTCAGAATTGCCTCTCTCGTCCCTTTACTTTTCCTAAAGCCAAACTGATCGTCACCTAGCGCATTCTCAATTTTCTTTTCCATTCTTCTGTATTTTATTCTTGTAAGCAGCTTCGATGCATGAGCTGTTAAGCTGATTGTGCGATAATTCTCGCACTTGTCAGCTCTTGCCGTCTTCGGAATTGTGTGGATGATGCTTTTCCGAAAGTCAGATGGTATGTCGCCAGACTCATATATTCTACACACCAACGTGAATAGTTGTTTTGTTGCAACTTCCCCCAATGATTTTAGAAATTCTGATGGAATGTTATCTATCCCTTCTGCCTTATTTGACCGTAAGTCCTCCAAAGCTCTTTTAAATTCCGATTCTAATACTGGATCCCCTATCTCTTCTAAATAGACTCCTGTTTCTTCTTCTAACACATCAGACAAATCTTCACCCTCATAGAGACTTTCAATGTATTCTTTCCACCTATCTGCTCTCTCCTCTGCATTTAACAGTGGAATTCCCGTTGCACTCTTACTGTTACCACCGTTGCTTTTAATGTGACCAAAGGTTGTTTTGACTTTCCTGTATGCTGAGTCTGTCCTTCCGACAATCATATCTTTTTCGATGTCTTCACGTTTTTCCTGCAGCCATTTCGTCTTAGCTTCCCTGCACTTCCTGTTTATTTCATTCCTCAGCGACTTTTATTTCTGTATTCCTGATTTTCCCGGAACATGTTTTTAGAGATGTCCATTCCTCTTCAACTGTACTGCCTAATGCGCTATTCCTTATTGCTGTATCTATGGCGTTAGAGAACTTCAAACGTATCTCGTCATTCCTTAGTACTTCCGTATCCCACTTCTTTGCGTATTGATTCTTCCTGACTAATGTTTTGAACTTCAGCCTACTCTTCATCACTACTATATTGTGATCTGAGTCTATATCTGCTCCTGGGTACGCCTTACAACCCAGTATCTCATTTCGGAATCTCTGTCTGACCATGATGTAATCTAATTGAAATCTTCCCTTATCTCCCGGCCTTTTCCAAGTATACCTCCTCCTCTTGTGATTCTTGAACAGGTTATTCGCTATTACTAGCTGAAACTTGTTTCATAACTCAATTAGTCTTTCTCCTCTTTCATTCCTTGTCCGAAGTCCATATTCTCCTGTAATCTTTTCTTCTACTCCTTCACCTACAACTGCATTCCAGTCGCCCATGACTATTAGATTTTCGTCCCCCTTTACATACTGCATTACCCTTTCAATATCCTCATAAACTTTCTCTATCTGTTCATCTTCAGCTTGCGACGTCGGCATGTATACCTGAAGTATCGTTGTCGGTGTTGGTCTGCTGTCGATTCTGATTAGAACAACCCGGTCACTGAACTGTTCACAGAAACACACCCTGTGCCCTACCTTCCGATTCATAACGAATCCTACACCTCTTATACCATTTTCTACTGCTGTTGATATTACCTGATACTCATCTGACCAGAAATCCTTGTCTTCCTTCCACTTCACTTCACTGACCACTACTATATCTAGACTGAGCCTTTGCATTTCCCTTTTCAGATTTTCTAGTTTCCCTACCACGTTCAAGCTTCTGACATTCCACGCCCCGACTCGTAGAACGTTATCCTTTCGTTGATTATTCAATCTTTTTCTCATGGTAACCTCCCACTTGGCATTCAATAACTGCTGACTGTCCTTTCTGAACTAGAGTTATTGCAAAACTTGCAGTACCGGGCGTGTTATTATATTTTTCTCAAACAATTAACTTCGATGGCAGAATTTAATAAATAAATGAACATAGCTAAACAAAACTGAATATTTATATTATTTTACTCCCATATGTGTTGAATCTTATTCTTGGCATGCTGTGAAAATTTCTTGTTTCTGTCTTCAATGAGTTTTGAGATAATATGTCATTAACAGCACAAAAGGCAATTCCGAGATATTGAGGTTCAATGGTTTTGTTTACAAACTTTTGCACGGACATACAGTTCTGACTCTTTCATGCACTAGAATTGTACTGGCCTATCTTCTGTGTCCTCTTCAGTGTCGCTATCGCCCAATACTTTTCACTCCTTTATTATTTACATCTTTGTCATTTGCTGAGCAGCAAGCTCTGCTCGGTGCGCACGAAGCACAGCCTGTTCTCACAGTTCTGTAGCTATGTTCTGCCCTAATCTCAGCCCTAACTTCTCCAAGACAATCAGTCTGTTATAGTTCCCTGCGTTAAGTGTTATTACAGCATCGAACACTGCTATCTTTAGACTTATGAGACCAAAAAATACTATTAGGCAAATGCACTACACAACATTATTGAAGGAAACATTCACATTCTGGGTCTTCGCATGCAAACATGCCTTAGTAGCTCTGAATTTTCCAGGTCTTTGAACATAGTTTCATTCCTCTGTTACTGTTAAGGGAGAGAATTTTACTTGTAAATGCACCTACGTTACCGGAAAAGTCGGCTTGCCTCTACTTACACTAACCACTAAGCGACATTCTCACTTCAGAAACATCCTCGTTGTGTAGACTTTCTTCACTGTTTTCCTTGAAGCGGGACAACTCTAAAACACAAACAACGTTTAATTACAGCAACTTCAGGGGAAAATGCACTCCTCGCATATCTGTTACCCTCAAATTTGCGTTTATTTTACACTTAGTCATTTTATACACCTATGAAAGAACAATGCCTCCAAGTACACAACAGAAATCCCTGGCTGGAACATCACTTCCTGAAAATAATAGTGCCAGAAACAAAGGTCTGATTTATATAATCGAAGTGTTAACTTCTAACACATAACTATAGCATCCAAACAAGGAAATTCACAGCTTTCTAGACTGTGTAGTTCCGAAGATGTGACAGCATTGCAGTTACGCGAGGTGGTGAAAATTGTCGGTCACGTGTCAAGTTTAGAAATATCACTTGAATTTCCTAAAATTCTCTGTTTTTAGTGTGTAACATACTACAATGTTCAGGAGTTTTCAAGTACATTATGGAATAGAAAACAGAAAATGTCAAATCGCATTGAATTTAACAAACACTATGTATCTTACGTGGAATTATTTACCTAAGCCACAAGTACTTTTTCGTAGTACCAGAAAATAAAATGACAATTTTAGTACTTTTGTAAGGTGTTCATATGTTTTCTGCCATAGTAAATAACTCACGTTTACTATACTATGACGAGGATGCAGGAGCGCGCTGTATGCACAGACATACATTACTAGACAGACAAAGGCGTAGCTTTTACTAAAGTATGACGTTTGGTGTGGTAAGGAAATTAGTGTGTGTTACCAACAAGATTTTCTTTAACGAAATAGCGCTGTAGGCTTTACAAAGTGGGTTAAATAACTTCCGGTGTTTAGCAAATATCTGTGTACTAGTTGAATTTCACGCATACAATTTACTATCGTGCTACGAGAAAGGCATCAGTTTATATATATACACGTTTAAAGCAAACTGTAGTTTTTGTAGGAACACACAAATGAATAAAGACACTTGTTATCAACGACAGATAGCACATTCTGCTTATGGGAACACTTTCATAGCGAGCATACTATTCGACGAAAAGCCGAAGTTGATCACAACTCGTTAAAAGCACATCATTAAGATGCGCCCCTGTTAATATTAGATTATTAAACTCTCTAAAGTAGACATAAATTGCTTAAATACCACCAGCATTTCGAATAACACAACTAATGTAATTATTTAGGCTTACATACAAATACAGAAACAAACATATGTATGACGTTTCTAATCATGCTTGCATTGAGACATGTTCATTTCCTTGTATTTTACGCCTGCTGAAGGAAAAATTACAGCCAAACACGACTCACGAATTGAAAATTATATGAAAACTCAAAGGGTAACGTAGTTGTATCAGTTTATTCACATTTCTTACAAGTGTTTTATCAGTAAATAAACAGCTGTTGACACTTCTTCTGCGATCGTCGCCATATTTGAAACGTCCCCTTTTGAAAAATTTTTTAGGACTGTGCTTAAACTGACACACAATATGTTTAGCGCAACGCAATCTGACTTCCAAAAATCCCTACAAAAAAATGGCCCTGACTAACATTAACCTATACGTTTCACAAATCGCTTACCTCACAAAAATCTTGGTTACTCGAAGTACTGCAATACAGCTAGCGCCACTACTGCCACCTAAATAAAAGATTCAAACTACGGAAGGCACTAAATACTGATAGGCATAGTTAGCAATTGAGAGATTTTTAATACAGAACAAACAATGTATTTACCTTAATA
Source organism: Schistocerca nitens (assembly GCF_023898315.1). Lineage (NCBI taxonomy): Eukaryota > Metazoa > Arthropoda > Insecta > Orthoptera > Acrididae > Schistocerca > Schistocerca nitens. The sequence goes on along the minus strand of NC_064615.1, from coordinate 695,300,915 downwards.
GTCATAATATATATAGCAGTTCATGACATCCAGTCTTACAAATTTCAAAACTCCGCCATTTCTCTCCCCACATCCACCACTGCTGGCGGCTCACCTCCAACTGCGCAACGCTATGCGCTGTTAACAGCCAACAGTCGAACACTACAATGGCGAATATTACAACAATGTCACCGAGCCACAGACTGCACACAGCACAGCCAGTGATTTTCATACAGAGCGCTACGTGGCGTTACCAATAAGAAAACCTAAACAGCCTTCTTACATAGCCCCCATGCTCCCCACAAAACATTTAACAAATTTTTTTTTGGGCACTGGCCAATACATATTTGTTAAAATTTTTTTCACAATTACAATAACAAAGAAATCAATTGCACACACTTATTGATACAATGTTGGTCAAAAGCTAAAATTTTCTCACTGTCCATAAAGACAGTCCTGATCATCCATCACAGTAAAATTGCAGTGTTTCTTTTTTTTGTCAAAGTATGAGCAGTAAAAGAAAATGCACATGGAAGTAGTGGATTTCCATGCAGTCTTGAAGAAGTAGTGTTGTCCTTCCAACGGAAAGACAGTGCTCACTCTCGACATGCAGACAGGTAATGGGCCACAACAGAGCAAACCCACAGCAGAGTCATTCGACGTTTTGAAGAATATTGGTAGGTAGGTCATCACAGAGCAGACCCACTGTAGTTCTGGTGGAGATTACAGTATTGGTGGGCCATCAGAGGGGCAGACCCACTGCAGTCCTGGTAGAGATTGTGGTATTGGTGGGCCACCAAAGGTGCAGACCCACTGCAGTCCTTGTAGAGACGGTCAGCAACCATCTGATGCGACTGTGCAGGTGCACAATCTCCATTGAAGAGTGTTGCGGACAATATAGCAAGTCCATAAACCACCACTTGTGCACTCACAAAGTTTTTGGAATTGTCCTTAGAACCAGCAATGCTGTTATCCAGTCCCTTGCTGAATTATTAACACACGTTAAAACACTATCAGTCCCTACTTCTCACATATTGTCCATATACTATGACCAACAGAAACGTGTGCAGTGAAATGTAAATTAATTTGAAGAACTGGTGTCTATACAATTGTAAATTTACAACATAATATTAGAATTACAAAGGTACAAAATACATCATTAAAGAACATAATACAGATAACATTTGTAGTAAAACAGGCTTTACAAAAGAATAGAAATAAACATCTACATCAGTGTTACAGGAATTATGACATAAGTAAATATATAAAAGATCAGAATAACTTTTGAAACATCAACTTCACACATGAGCATTAAAACAAAACAGAACAAATAATGTCTAAACATCTTTACAAAGTAAATAACATAGTATTAGAAAAATTCTACAACAGAAATCTTATTTGCTAAACACATAAAGACAGGAAAATCACAAATATGCAAGAGTACATAAACACATAGCAGAATAACACAGGGGGAAATGACAGGGTTTGTTTTCAGTGTAACATTTGGTACTGCAGTATTTTGCAAACAAAACCTTTTTTTTTTCTTGGAGATCTCCCTTCGTTCATCATTATTCCCAAGAAGTCCTATCTATACCTGCTTTCTGTACTTTTTTCGTATAACTTCTCAATGCATTTCTTCCAATTCATCACAACTCATTCTCTTATATAGTCTACCCCCTCTTAAGCTAACTTAAATCTACTGAGCTCAAATGCTAAACTAAGGAACGAGGCAATGCAGCAGTACAACACAACTAACATAAACAGCAATGACAAAATATTCAAATTGGCCAAGCAAGCAGCAATATTACAACTAATATAAGGCCATGCGCAGCAAACAAGAAAAATAAATTCGTAGTAAAACTGGCTTAAGAGAGTAATACAAAGTCAAATTCAGTAACACTATACCTGGCAAACAGCAGCAGCAAATGCAATAACTTATATCTAAACTTGAGAAAGCTCAAGCAGAAAAAATATTACAGTAAAGATAACAATGCAGATAAGGGAAATGTCTATTCACATCTTAATATCTATGTCATTAAAGTGGTGCACCACAACTTATTCTACAAAATAAATTACCAAGTACTTGAAAAGAAAATTATGAATGCAGTTCCTGTGAAGGTAAATGTCTTTTTGTGCTCCCTCATTTTTTGAAAAAAATTATTATTTACTCGATCTGTAGACAGAAAATATTTATATTAGTACATCTATAAATTTTATTTTAACCAATGCTGCAGTGCAGCTAGAAACTAGATATTAAACAAATTGAATAAATAAATACATAAAACAAGCCATATGGCATTTCTCTCAACTAGCAAGACAATAGCCGTGAAATGTTTCTCGTCATTTCATTAGGCAATTTAGTAAATATCATAAATTATGAGCTTTACAGTGTAATCATATGTTTTCAATTTCAACCTTGTCGTTTTTGCGATACTTTCTACAAAGGAATGTCAATAGCGAGGATAATGGCCTCTTTTTTTCTCCACCTGTGCCTCTGAAAGGCACTCACTAATGACTTCTTTCCAGGCGACTGTCGCCCATCTGGGTGCCCATGACGCATTACGTGAAGGTCACTTAACTTTCTTACCGAAATATTTACGACACCAGTTTGCAGAAAAGTGACAGTCTCACATAAAAAATTTCACAGGTCGAGAATTTGCATTGCAAATGTGTAGAAACAAAATCCTATGAATATAACAGTGTCCAAAAAATTTTCAGTGGCATTGTGATACATTCACACATGTACACACATTTCATAATTCTAAAGTACGATTCTTGGTTTACAACATCCTTTTCCACAAATCAGAGTCCCTAACCACTACTCATTATTCATTACCTCATTATACATATACATATTCATCGACAATTCTTCAATATTTCATCATGAGAAATACGTAGCATAATAAACATTCGTCAACAACATAATACACATCGTCGTCATAATAATAACAACATCATAACACCTCAGTCAAATCTCAAAAACGTCGTAGCTTTCTGCAATAGTTTCAAAACCTAAAAAAATATTCTCTGCTCATTTCAATAGTGTTATCTACCTCAAATGTACTTTACAATCATGCTCCCTTACCAAATACATGATTCAAAGCTCTCATAGTATCACAATGATTCTGAAAAAATATGAAGAGTTCACAAAGTACATACAAAATACAATTTCATAAATGTGATGTTACCCAACTGTGTAATTGCATAAACATGTGTCACTGATGTAGTAAAAAAAACGTTTATCTCTCTGTTAAATGATCAGATAGCTGTGTAATTTGTGTGTTAGAGAAATATGGTACTGATGTGTAAAGTTGTATAAGCAAATACCATATTAGCTAGGACTCCTTGTGCTTGCCAAACACATGGTACACAAAGTAAGCGTGTACCCCCGTGAGGATACATTTTGATAAGCAGAAAATGTGTCTTGACTTATTTGAGAAAACGGCGAGGACGCAAAACCTGAATCTACAGTATTTGCAAAATTGTGTCCTGTCATTTCGGATTCCTGAGGCGAGCTGTTGCCGAGCGATCGATCGATAATGCTTCCCTGTTCACTAATTGTTTCACTGCCTACGCCATTGTTTGCCGCCCGCTCCATTTCCCTATGCACAATTACCAAATTACTATGTTGAACATTAGTTAATTCATTACACGCTGGCGCTAACACACTGCTTTCGTCTTCACTGTCATTTCTCAGTTTACTTTGGAGCCTAGTATTACGTTTTTCACACGCCATTATTGTCACAATATTCCACACGACAACACAGAAAAATAAAATTTGAAGAGCAAAAATAGGGGAACTCATTAACATAGCACTGAAAATAATATCTAGTCAATTGCAAGCGCAGCTGCGGAATACTTGCTGCAAATCTACATGCATGCCACAACTGTTTTACTGTACAACAATGAAAAACTACAACTACAAAGGAAATTCTCTCTATAATTACGCGCTAGCAATAAACAAAAGCAACACTAATTACACAAACTACAAGAAAAAATCAGGAGATTCCAGTGAGGTATCCTCGGCTAAGGGTCGACATATGAAACGTCCCCATTTGAAAAATTTTTTAGGACTGTGCTTCAACTGACACAATATTTTTAGCGCAACGCAATCTGACTTTCAAAAATCCCTACAAAAAAAATGGCCCTGACTAACATTAACCTATACGTTTCACAAATCGCTTACCTCACAAAAATCTTGGTTACTCGAACTACTGCAATACAGATAGCGCCACTACTGCCAGCTAAATAAAAGATTCAAACTACGGAAGGCACTAACTACTGATAGGCATAGTTAGCAATTGAAAGATTTTAATAAAGAACAAACAATGTATTTACCTTAATAGTCATAATATATATAGCAGTTCATGACATCCAGTCTTACAAATTTCAAAACTCCGCCATTTCTCTCCCCACATCCACCACTGCTGGCGGCTCACCTCCAACTGCGCAACGCTATGCGCTGTTAACAGCCAACAGCCGAACACTACAATGGCGAATATTACAACAATGCCACCTAGCCACAGACTGCACACAGCACAGCCAGTGATTTTCATACAGAGCGCTACGTGGCGTTACCAATAACAAAACCTAGACAGCCTTCTTACATATTGTGTTCCAAACTGCTATTATCAGTGATACCAAATATACTACACTCCTGGAAATTGAAATAAGAACACCGTGAATTCATTGTCCCAGGAAGGGGAAACTTTATTGACACATTCCTGGGGTCAGATACATCACATGATCACACTGACAGAACCACAGGCACATAGACACAGGCAACAGAGCATGCACAATATCGGCACTAGTACAGTGTATATCCACCTTTCGCAGCAATGCAGGCTGCTATTCTCCCATGGAGACGATCGTAGAGATGCTGGATGTAGTCCTGTGGAACGGCTTGCCATGCCATTTCCACCTGGCGCCTCAGTTGGACCAGCGTTCGTGCTGGACGTGCAGACCGCGTGAGACGACGCTTCATCCAGTCCCAAACATGCTCAATGGGGGACAGATCCGGAGATCTTGCTGTCCAGGGTAGTTGACTTACACCTTCTAGAGCACGTTGGGTGGCACGGGATACATGCGGACGTGCATTGTCCTGTTGGAACAGCAAGTTCCCTTGCCGGTCTAGGAATGGCAGAACGATGGGTTCGATGACGGTTTGGATGTACCGTGCACTATTCAGTGTCCCCTCGACGATCACCAGTGGTGTACGGCCAGTGTAGGAGATCGCTCCCCACACCATGATGCCGGGTGTTGGTCCTGTGTGCCTCGGTCGTATGCAGTCCTGATTGTGGCGCTCACCTGCACAGCGCCAAACACGCATACGACCATCATTGGCACCAAGGCAGAAGCGACTCTCATCGCTGAAGATGACACGTCTCCATTCGTCCCTCCATTCACGCCTGTCGCGACACCACTGGAGGCGGGCTGCACGATGTTGGGGCGTGAGCGGAAGACGGCCTAACGGTGTGCGGGACCGTAGCCCAGCTTCATGGAGACGGTTGCGAATGGTCCTCGCCGATACCCCAGGAGCAACAGTGTCCCTAATTTGCTGGGAAGTGGCGGTGCGGTCCCCTACGGCACTGCGTAGGATCCTACGGTCTTGGCGTGCATCCGTGCGTCGCTGCGGTCCGGTCCCAGGTCGACGGGCACGTGCACCTTCCGCCGACCACTGGCGACAACATCGATGTACTGTGGAGACCTCACGCCCCACGTGTTGAGCAATTCGGCGGTACGTCCACCCGGCCTCCCGCATGCCCACTATACGCCCTCGCTCAAAGTCCGTCAACTGCACATACGGTTCACGTCCACGCTGTCGCGGCATGCTACCAGTGTTAAAGACTGCGATGGAGCTCCGTATGCCACGGCAAACTGGCTGACACTGACGGCGGCGGTGCACAAATGCTGCGCAGCTAGCGCCATTCGACGGCCAACACCGCGGTTCCTGGCGTGTCCGCTGTGCCGTGCGTGTGATCATTGCTTGTACAGCCCTCTCGCAGTGTCCGGAACAAGTATGGTGGGTCTGACACACCGGTGTCAATGTGTTCTTTTTTCCATTTCCAGGAGTGTATATACGATATTGCCAGTCTAGTATTGTATGTATGTGGCTACATGATCAGTTGATACGATCCTTGACTCTGTGTTTAGTATAATCTGTGTTTCACCTGATCACCAGTCACTTGTGCAGCGCTGGAACGGTCTTAAAAGAGGCATAGTAACAACCATTTAAGTTTTACAGAAGAAGATCTGATATCTGTGAATCTGAGAGAAATTACCTGGATTACTTTATTATGGAGATGAAAACTTGTTTGTAAGGGTATTTTATTGATTATATTGATGGAGTGATGGAGAAGATTTTTGTAGGAACATTTAATGTTAACCCATGCACGTACAGGCGTGAAATGTTTGTTTGTCAGGACAATTAATTCAAGGAAATCTTTGTCCCTTAGATAACCAATAATATCCATGAGATCTGTTAATTTCATCTCTTTAACTTAATTATGTCAAAAATTAAGCAGTTGGTTGAAATGTCTAATATTTGTAATGAGAGAATTTCTTAATTGTTAAATATGTTGTACACTCTTCTTTGACAAAAATCAGAGTTTAATTTTTCAAGGACGCTTGTCTTCAAAGTACAAACTTCTCAAACATTCTTAGTAAAGTTCAAAATATTTTGTCGTGTCTGCATTGCACCTTACGCCACCCGCAGTCACACATGGTTTCTAAAAAGCAAAGGAAAAAGTAGAGCAGATTATTTTTCTTCGATTGTTGCATTTCCTCGTTTCCATTTTCTGTCAAGAACGTCAGTATGCCAGACACAAAATAGCATGCTCTGAGGCAAGAGGTAAGTTACTTTCCTATCAAAGAACGTCTTACTTTGCGTTCATGTGACTAAACTGTACATAGCCAGAATCTTCAGGTGTTGACCCAAAAAAAAAAAAAAAAACTGATTAATTTATAGTCAACAGTGAAGATAATATTAATGGAACGGTTGACCAGCCTGTTAAAGAAAATTAAGAAAAATCAAGGTGGAAAGATTGCGCACCTATTCAGTTTTATTTAAACCCCTCTCACCGTTTTCAATTTCTCAAGGTATATGTGATTTATTCAAACAATCTTGAGATTTTACAACATACAAAACACACAATAATCACAGTTAACATAAACCAGTGAATAGTTCAAACGGGCTCTCAGGTTAAATTTTCAATGAGAGGGAGCTCTTTAGATCATTCCAACTTTGTTTTACAAATTCAAAAAAGAAACATTAACCTGCAGAACGATTAAAGAGTGAGAAACTATGAAATGGCCCACCAGGTTGAAGTTTCAGCACAAAGCTCGTTACACAATACCAAACTTATTAAATTCAATTTTGCACAAATTTTAAAATAATTAATAATAAATCCGAGCAATAATCATACTGTGGGAATCTGTGGATCGGGCCTCCAATACAAATTTTCAGCACAAAGTTTTCTACACATTTTGAAACATTTTAAGTGCAATTTTACAGAAGATAAGATAATGATCTTATAATTAAATGTTTCCCTGAGACATTTAAGTCTTTAAATTCGTCAGCTTCGACCATTTAATATAATGATTAATATTAAATAGTATGAATTCACAGAGTGGGCCTTTAATTTAAATTTCCAGAAGCAACAATACCGTAAGCCAAAATTCACAAAATTCTGCATCCTGAATAATCAGACGCAGAGGTCTTCAACGTTGTGATTCGAAACTCCTATCTAAATTGGAGCCCTAACGGAATAGTTCAAAACAGCTAAAATTAAACCCATCCCTGAAGCGGGACAATTCTAAAACACAAACAACGTTTATTTACAGTACCCAAGTACCAAGCATCATCTGAAAACAGAAAGACTAAGAACGCTCTAAGGGGAAAGGCAATATAATTTACAGTACTGCGTATTGGTTACTGAAACACAAGGTAACGTAAGTATAAATGTGGCGAACGAGATACAAGAGTATAACAAGCACATAGTATCACGCCACGCACTGCGCCCACACTGCTGGGCTGCCAAGAGGAAAAGCACACCGATGAAATACTGCCGAAGAGGGGTCTCAACGATCGGCCAACTTTGAATGAATTTGCCACAGCACGAACACATATAAGCAGCGGCGGCATGCCAGTGGTACTCACTGCTATACCAACCCTTAAGTACAGTTTATCTCAGGAGTATGAGACACACAAATTACTAGTAATTACAACAGTAAACTCTGTCAATTCCTTCGAAAGGCTACAATTAATACCCTACTGGCCATTAAAATTGCTACACCACGAAGATGACCTGCTACAGACGCGAAACTTAACCGACAGGAAGAAGATGCTGTGGTATGCAAATGATTAGCTTTTCAGAGCATTCATACAAGGTTGGCGCCGGTGGGGACACCTACAACGTGGTGACATGAGGAAAGTTTCCAACCGATTTCTCATACACAACCAGCAGTTGACCGGCGTTGCCTGGTGAAACGTTGTTGTGAAGCCTCGTGTAAGGAGAAGAAATGCGTACCATCATGTTTCCGACTTTGATAAAGGTCGGATTGTAGTCTATCGCGATTGCGGTTTATCGTATCGCGACATTGCTGATCACGTTGATCGAGATCCAATGACTGTTAGCGGAATATGGAATCTTTGGGTTCAGGAGGGTAATACAGAACGCCGTGCTGGATCCCAGCGGCCTCGTATCACTAGCAGTCGAGATGACAGGCATTTTATCCGCATGGCTGTAACGGATCTTGCAACCACGTCTCGATCCCTGAGTCAACAGATGTGGACGTTTGCAAGACAACAACCATCTGCACGAACAGTTCGACGACGTTTGCAGCAGCATGGACTATCTGTTCGGAGACCATGGCTTTGGTTACCCTAGATGCTGCATCACAGACAGGAGCGCCTGCGATGGTGTGCTCAACGACGAACCTGGGTGCACGAATGGCAAAACGTCATTTTTTCTGATGAATCGAGGTTCTGTTTACAGCATCATGACGGTCGCATCCGTGTTTGCCGACATCGCGGTGAACGCACATTGGAAGCGTGTATTCGTCATCGCCATACTGGCGTATCACCCAGCGTGATGGTATGGGGTGCCACTGATTACAAGTCTCGGTCACCTCTTGTTCGCATTGACGGCACTTTGAAAAGTGGACGTTACATTTCAGATGTGTTACGAACCGCGGCTCTAGACTTCATTCGATTCTTGCGAAACCCTACATTTCAGCAGGATAATGCACGACCGCATGTTGCAGGTCCTATACGGGCCTTTCTGGATACAGAAAATGTTTGAGTGCTGCCCTGACCAGCACATTCTCCAGATCTCTCACAAATTGAAAACGTCTGGTCGATGATGGCCGAAGAACTGGCTCGTCACAATACGCCAGTCACTACTCTTGATGAACTGTAGTACCATGTTGAAGCAGCATGGGCAGCTGTACCTGTAGACGCCATCCAAGTTCTGTTTGACTCAATCCCCAGGCGTATCAAGGCCGTTATTAGGGCCAGATGTGGTTGTTCTGGGTACTGATTTCTCAGGATCTATGCACCCAAATTGCGTGAAAATGTAATCACATGTCAGTTCTAGTATAACATATTGTCCATTGAATACCCGTTTATCACCTGCATTTCTTCTTGGCGTAGCAATTTTAATGGCCAGCAGTGTAATAAAATCTAAGGTGACTGAAATGACTTAGAAAATTAAGATCAACTACAACAGAATGAGAAAGAAATAAAATAAGGATCCGGCAAGGCCTAAGGTGCAGATTGTTGTGTCTATTTCCTACAGCGTAGACACAATGAGGTAGCTAGGTGCACGCTAAACTAACGCAGACGGGCTTGAAGTTCTGGAACATGAGACTTATTAATGAATAAGAAGAAAAGTACGTAGCTGGAATAATATACTTAACTTTATTCTCTTGTTGGAATACATCTCTTGAATAGTAGTAAGCTATAAGCACTTACACAAATGGCGCCTTGCTAGGTAGTAGCTATGGAATAAGCTGAAGGCTATTCTATCAGTCTCTCGGCAAATGAGAGGAAGACTTGGTAGGTCTGGTCGCAAGCTATGTCGTCCGTACAACTGGGGCGAGGTCATGTCCGTGTCTTGTGACCTGCCATGTGGTGGCGCTAGGATTGCGATTACACAGTGGCGACACGCGGGTCCGACATGTACTACAGGACCGCGGCCGATTTAAGTTACCACCTAGCCAGTGTGGTGTCTAGCGGTGACACCACATTCCTCCCCCGCAAATCGGCGAACGGTCGTGAGATAAGGCTTCCGCCCGCCGTGGGGAGGACCCCATGTTGACGTATGCGATGAGGTGGGGAGCCTAACAACAGGCGAGGCTGTGCCACCCGCACCCGGCCATTCGGTCCGAGGGGAGCCAGGAAACGCCTGAAAACCTAGTCCAGGGTGCACGTCAACATGCGGTGTATGCGCACGTAATGACACCGGAGGGGCCGAAGGGTCGACCTCCATTGCGTCGGGGAATCCGACGCGCGATGACGACATCTGGTCCGGAGCGGGCAAGAGGTCCATGGCGGAGGACGGCTGGTCACGGGAAGCGAGCGGCGGCGCGCGACCCAGGGAGGCGCCAGGCGGCTGCAGCGAAGCGTCCGCTGCGGGCGGCGCCGGCGGCGGCTGCGGCGGCGGCGGCGCGACGCCATGGGGCAAAATGGAAGGCAGCGTCGGCAACACCTGGGGATGAGGCGAGCCAGTAGATGGGTCCCCAAGGCGCTGACCTGACGGCTCCGTCGCTGAAAGCAGACGGGGAGCGGCAGAACCCAGGCGACGACAGAGGCGCAGCTGATTGAGATGCCGACGCACCTCACCAGAGGCCCCCAAAACCAAATACATCGCGCGGCCGAGGCAGCGAAGAATGCGCCCTGCGAGCCAACGCTGTGAACCGCGATAGTTGCGATAATAGACAACGTCGCCAGGAGCAAAAACCGGAGTCTGCCGCTGCACAGGAACCTGATGCGGCGGATGCAGCAAAGACATCAGGGTGCGATGAGATCGACCATGGAGCAATTCAGCCGGCGAGCGACCATCGCGGGGCTGAGAGCGATACGAAGACAAAAAGAGCAACAAAGCGTCCTCCCGAGAATGCGATTCTTTCAATTTCAACATCTGGGACTTGAAAGTCCGGACCAATCGTTCAGCGGCACCGTTTGACTGAGGCGAAAACGGCGCGGAAGTCAGATGTTGAATACCATTGGCTTTGCAGAATGACTGAAATTCTGCGGACATGAATTGTGGGCCATTGTCGGAAACAATAGTCTGCGGAAGACCCTCAATGCAAAAGATAGCAGACAAGGCTTGGATTGTGGCAGAAGACGTCGTGGAAGACATCCGGACAACAAAAGGAAAATTACTGAAAGCATCGACCACAACCAACCATCGAGCATTCCAGAATGGACCAGCAAAATCGATATGCAAGCGTTGCCAAGGGGAAGTGGCTTTCGGCCATGCAAAGAATTTCTGCGGCGGTGCGGATTGTTGTTCGGCACACGCCACGCAAGAGGAGCACATATTCGTAATCGCAGCATCGATTCCGAACCAAGTACAGTGCTGACGAGCAAGTTGTTTCGTACGCACTATACCCCAATGTCCTTGGTGAAGAAGCCGTAAGACAGAGGACTGTAACGAACGTGGGACCACAACTCGGGATTGATCATTATCGGAACGCAACAACAAAACACCACGTCGTACAAATAGCCTCTCCTTGTGGGCAAAAAAACGGCGAACCAAAGGATCCGCGATCCGTGACTTGGACAAGGGCCATTGCGTAGCAACAAAACGCAAAACAGTAGCAAGGACAGGAGCAGCAGCTGTGGCTGTAGCTACACGACGAAAATCAATCGGAAACGATGCGACCACGTCATCGGTTTCTGAATCAATGAACATGCAAGCAAGTTCGGAAGAATCGAATGCTTTATCCTCAGCAACAGGCAAACGGGACAACGCATCAGCGTTTCCGTGCTTAGCAGTGGACCGATACAAGATATCGTAGCGGTACTGCGAGAGAAAAAGAGACCAGCGAATGAATTTCTGCGCTGTACGTGGAGGTACAGGCTTGTCCGGATGAAAAAGCGATGTCAAAGGTTTGTGGTCCGTGATGATTGTAAAGTGACGACCATACAAGAAATCATGAAACTTGGTAACACCAAACACGAGAGCTAAAGCTTCTTTCTCTATTTGTGAATAATTTCTTTGCGCAGATGAGAGCAATTTTGACGCAAAGGCAATAGGGCGATCATGCGAGCCATCTTTGTGCGCAAGCACAGCACCGATCCCGAAATCCGATGCATCGACCATCAACAAAAGGGGTTTTCGGGGATCGAATGGCGTAAGGCAAGTATTTGAAAGTAACGCCGATTTCAACTGGCGAAAGGCGCGTTCGCATTCCGTCGTCCAGACGAACGGAACACCTTTACGGCGTAAGCGATGAAGCGGAGCTGAAATGGAAGAAGCATTGCGCACAAACTTTGAATAATAAGTAATTTTACCCAGCACACTCTGTAGCTGTTTTAAGTTCTGCGGAGCAGGTAAGTCCTGTATGGCACGGAGGTGCTCTGGACTCGGATGTATACCTTGGGCATTGATGACATGCCCCAGGTAGGGTAAGTCCCGAGCAAAAAAAACACATTTGTCCTTTCTCAAGCGAAGACCATTCTGACGCAATACCTGAAATAATGTTCGGAGATTTTGCAAATGTTCTGCTTCTGTCTTTCCTGAGATTACAATATCGTCCAGATAGTTCGCAGCAGTAGGGACCGACGCACAAACAGTTTGTAAATATTGCTGAAACAAAGCAGGGGCGGATGCACACCCGAATGGCAGTCGTTTGAAGCGATACAAGCCAAGATGCGTGTTAACCACTAAGACGCGCTGGGATTCTTCGTCCACAGGTATTTGCAAATACGCATCTGCGAGGTCCAATTTTGAAAAATATGTTCCCGGGCACAGTTTGTCAAAAAGATCTTCCGGGCGGGGCAAAGGAAAAGTAGCAGTCACAAGTTGTGGATTCACAGTTGCCTTGAAGTCCACACAAAGTCTCAGTTTTCCGGAAGGTTTTGGCAAAATTACTAAGGGTGAGGCCCAGAGAGAAGCCTGCACACGTTCAATTACACCTTGAGATTCTAAATCGTGCAATGTTCTTGCGACCTCATCACGCAATGCGTGGGGAACATTGCGCGCTCTGAAAAATTTCGGTTGCGCGTTGTCTTTCAAGTCCAAATGTGCAGCATAGTTCTTAGCGCAACCAAGGCCCGGTGCAAAAATGTCTGCAAATTCGTCACAAAGACTAGAAACACTGGCAGAAGGCACAGTCTGATTCACTGATAGGACCTGATTTACTATAGACAAATTAAACAATTGAAACAAATCTAAACCAAACAAGTTCACTGCAGTAGTAGAACGAAGAACGTAAAATGATACAAGTTTTGTTTGTCCCTTGGATGTTGCAAGAAGGCTGCACTGTCCTAACACAGGGATCTGCTGTCCCGAGTAACCATGTAACTTAACATTTGCGGCACGCAATGGCGGTTTGCCCAGTTGTTTGTACGTGTCGTGATTGAGCAACGAAACTGCAGCTCCGGTATCGAGCTGGAATGGTATCACTTTGCCTGCAAAGTCTAGGTCCACAAAAAGTTTATTGTCCTGTTGACGACAAGAGCGACTGTCACGTGCAATTTGAACTGATACAGGTACAGAAGCACTTGCGACTTTACGGGAATTCCGGCGACGTCGACGCACACTTTTGGTGGGACGAACACAGTCACTGTTAGCTAAAGTGTCACTGGACGGGTGGGAATGAACTACATGAATGTCCATGGGCGAAGGTCCACGAGCCTGATTGTCCTGGGTTCGATTCCGGCGCGAAGCAAAAGGCCTGGAATTATTGTGATTGTCTGATCTAAGCTTTTTCCGGCAAACACTTTGAACATGTCCTTTCTTTTGACAGTAAAAGCAAATAGCTTGGCGTGACGGGCAATTTTCACGCGAATGTCTAGTTGCACACCGCGGGCATGATTTCACTGCAGTTGCTTGCTTACGCGGCGCACGTGTTTGCAAGGTAGGCTGCCGCTGCTGTGCAGACGGGCGCGAGGGCCGTTTAGCGTCCCGTGCAGTGGGCCCGGCGGGCCGGTCAATGTGACACACTGCTGGCGAAGTTTCAAAAGATGCCTGAGCAAAGTCAAGTGTGTCTTGCCTATCCAATATGTCTATCACTTGTTGAAGGGAGGGATTAACTAGTTTCAAAATCTGTTCCCTTATGCGAACATCAGAAACGTTCTGTGCTATTGCATCACGCACCATAGTATCGGAATAAGGGAGGCCACAGTCACATTCAAAGGCACACTCCCTAGTAAGTCCTTGCAAAGTTGCAACCCACTCCCTATTAGTCTGACCGGCCGTACGTTTTGTACGAAAGAACGTATACCTTTTTGCAACTACATTTATTGTTTCTTTGAAATAGGCATCTAAAGCCGACAAAATTTCTTCGTAGGACAGAGTTGCGACGTCGCGTCGGGGAAACAATTTCACTATCACACGGTAGGTAGACACACCGACACAAGAAAGCAAAAACGGCTGCCGCTCTTTACCTTGAATTCTGTATGCTGCTAGGTGAAAGTTGAACTGGCGAGACCACTCTTGCCAGGTCTCATCGGCCGCCACGTATGGCCGAAAGGGAGGTGCAACAGCGTTTTGTGGCAGCGGTAGCGAAGAAGCGGCGGCCGCCGCATCGTTTTGCAGCGCACGTTGACCCTGGACGAGCTGTCCAAGGGCTTCCAATAACGCCTGCGTCTGCTGATTCTGCAAGCGAAAAAATTCGGACAGTATATCTGGAGATTGTGGCGAAGCCATGACACAAACGAATGAATACAAACTCTTTTACTCGTCGCCAATTTATGTTGTGTCTATTTCCTACAGCGTAGACACAATGAGGTAGCTAGGTGCACGCTAAACTAACGCAGACGGGCTTGAAGTTCTGGAACATGAGACTTATTAATGAATAAGAAGAAAAGTACGTAGCTGGAATAATATACTTAACTTTATTCTCTTGTTGGAATACATCTCTTGAATAGTAGTAAGCTATAAGCACTTATACAAATGGCGCCTTGCTAGGTAGTAGCTATGGAATAAGCTGAAGGCTATTCTATCAGTCTCTCGGCAAATGAGAGGAAGACTTGGTAGGTCTGGTCGCAAGCTATGTCGTCCGTACAACTGGGGCGAGGTCATGTCCGTGTCTTGTGACCTGCCATGTGGTGGCGCTAGGATTGCGATTACACAGTGGCGACACGCGGGTCCGACATGTACTACAGGACCGCGGCCGATTTAAGTTACCACCTAGCCAGTGTGGTGTCTAGCGGTGACACCACACAGATCACTCAAAATTTTAATAGCAACTTACAATTGGTCATACACAATTAGATTGCTTCATCTAACCAGTGTGTACCACGTCCTATATTCAGGCCCCGTACAACCCGATTATATAGTTACAGTATACCTTCATGGGGATTAACGTTTGACAATAACAGATTAAAACCACATCTTATCTACAAAATTTTTCTTAATTAAATTCAGCGTTGCTTAACACTAAACACAAGGTTTAAAATCTCATTTGACAATCACTATTTGTTAATGTCCTGCTCAAGTTTCTGTGAACGCAACACACAGTAATTTAAATCTTAAATCTGTTATTTTTGCATCTCAATACCATTCTGAAGTAGGTCATTGCAACTTAGCATACGGCAAACTCTCACGGCCATTAAAGATTACAAAATGAAAACTTCACCTTTAAGCCTCATCCTCACCGCAAAATCAGTAAGGAGATGAACTTTCGGGCATCAGGGAGGCCCCGCAGCATCGGTTCTTCAATTCGGCTACATTCCAGGGAGACAACAACAACAAAAGCAGGGCTACTGCACCTCCCAGGCGACCAATCACGTGCCGAGCAACTCCGCACGTAAGAGCCCCCCACGACTCAGCCAATCGCCGCTCTGCGCACTGCACAGCAGGACTACCTGTTCACTGGTCACAGAAAGCGGTCAGAGATAAACTTTTTGCAGTAGAAGATCTTTCAGGTCGAGCAGCCACGGTTCATTAAACAGTTACTTTCTTTCGTGTTGAGCAGTATTTTATTTTGTGGATATTTCAAGTTAGACATTGCACTTCATGATACCTAACTTTCGTAAAGTACTTCAGTATCGAGTGTCGGTGAAATAGTTTTCACTGAGGACAAAATTAGTTTCTTTTGGTATTTAACTAGATTCGTTTTCATTATTTTAAATTCAGCATTTCATTAAAATTTAAGTTTTGTTTCACGACAGTATTCATATGCGCAACACAGGGCCAGCCAACAGTTGAACGCGATATCTAAAATACACGTTACACTAAGAGAAAGGTTTTGAAAAAAAAATCACCATTTCACATACAGATAAATTACATAGAAAGCTTACCTATACCGACCCTATTCGTCTAGGATAGTCGTCTGGTTGCTCTGTGATAATGAAGTTACATAGCAACACAGGTTTTCGAGTGCAAGTCATCATTATGGGCATATGTGCTAAAATTTGTACGTTCTCTTTCAGATACTGCAATTTCATCATCATTTTTGTCTGTGATATAGTCCGAAATTTTTTTTTGCAACAATTTTGCAGGTGTAGATCTGTGTTATAGAGACTGACAGTATAAGTAGCGTGAAGTATTTCAGTGTTACCTAGGTTTTTTGCACGTATTTCAGCTGAATAATGGAATTTATTGCTTTCGGTTATTTAATGGAAACCCCACTTCACGTAGCTACAATAGAAATTTTGTTTGGTAATTCAGTTTTACATTTCAACACTATGGCTAGCAACAAAGCAGTTGGTCGCGCTACCAGATCACAAACTACGTCACAAAGCAATGGCTCGATAATTAACTAAGCAGAATAAATAAAACAGTTGTAAAATATAAATAATTTATTTTAGATTTCAGAGAATACAAATAATTTTCCAACACAGATGAATTCCTTATTTGGAAACGCAACAGAACAGATATCGAAGAGTGAACAAAAAATTTCAGAAGACGGCTTGGCAGGTGACAAGTCGCCTCAGCCACGCAAAGTTTCGCAACCACTTACTGAGGCAGTCGACTTGGGTTTTTCTTCGGTTTCTTTCAATCAAACAGAACAGAAGCCAACATCAATTATTGACAATATGCATTCAATTGGAAATCCAGTGGAAACGAATGCCTAATTCAATAATACGACTTCGAGTTCTTGCTATGAATAAAACACCAGAATACAACACAAAATCGTAGGTGAAAAACAGTGAACCATTTCGAAAAACAGACAAAATACTAGTCAGAATATAAAATCGCAAGAAGAAAACAGTAAAGGTATCAAGAAACTTGAGGAAAAGCAGCAAAAGCTTTCTGTAGAAATCCGAGAAAAGATTAGAGATGACTTGCAGCCTATTACTACAAGGTTAGAGGCCTGGCCACGTAGCCTAAAAACTGAAGAAAATAATTTAAAAGTCACACAACAGGACGTTTTACTAGAGCTGTCTTGAAAACTGACTTTGAAAAATTAAGCAACGCCGTTAGAAAAGACACGATGTTCACAACACGTATATAAATATGAACATCCTAAGATTAGATGCTAGGCATCTTGAAAAGTCGCCATGGAAAAATAATAAATGCAAGTGGTTGCAGCTAATTCGTTATAAATTACCCTCAATTTCAACAGGTGCAGTGCAGTGTTCTTTTACGTCCACAACGGACAGTAATTCTTTACTAATGTCAGCATGAGGAAGAACAGAAAAAAATACGGCAGTGGGACAGATAATCCCAGTTAAAAAAAAATTAGGAGCAATTACTATTTTTTGCTGCACTCGAATGTTTGACATTTAGCGTGTTTACATTCACAAACACTATTACCAAGCAATTTTTTTAATATTTGTCACAAAATCTTTTTGATGACTGTTCGCGTAGGTATGGGTTGTTTTGCAACAGCAAATAAATAAAGCCGTAATTCCCTTGTTCATTTTAAAAAGTTTAAAAGACTAAATCGCTTTAATTAGCACACATCAGATGTTTTATACCGAAGCCCAACTGGAAAAATTAAAACTTTTCTGCGTCAGGAGCTATAAGCCCGAGGCAAACTGAGCATCCGCTGAAATATCCGAGAAAGCGCGCCGGGCAGGGCACAAGGCGAGCACCTCGTTTCCTTTCCTACGAATTTCCTCTGCGGGCCGCATTGAAATCCTAGGCCACCTGTGGTCTAATGGTTTAGATGCCTCGCTATCGCAGTTAAAACTGACTGCGAGAAACATTTTCACAGCACGGCAGAGAATTTTCTTTCTCGCAGTCGTTTTTAACGGGAACAATGTATTTTACTTTTTAAAAGATATGTGTAGTCCACATTTGTATGTTTCTTAGCATTCAATACACGTGTTTGAAGCAAATCTGGAAACAACTTTGGGGGTGTTCGCCTGTGTAATAGAAAATAATTTTATAGAAGGAAATAAGTTGAGAATTTTGAGTGCTTTAGTTATGCTTCCCTTTAATACAGGACTATTCATGAAAGAAGGAACCGATTTCAAACATATATTGCTTCCACACCACAAAAGACACAATTCCAACGTTCGTGGGAACAGGGAAGTTCAAATTTTTATGCATTCAATGTGAGCACTATGTATTACACAACAAATATCGAAACTGTGATTCATTTCCTGCCACGGACGAACCAGCTGATCTCATAACTTCAACAGCGATGTCGCAGACTTTCAAGACTGTCAGGCATAGGAGGGATAAAAGAAAAAGGTTGTTTACGTGACTCCACAAATAAAAGTCACAAGGTGTGAGGTCTAGAGACCTAGGAGGAAACCGGCGATGAAGTTCATCTTCTGTCCCTCTCCTCCCAAATCAACGTCCTGGTATGGTAACGTCGGGCGTGATTTTAAATCTGCTTCTTCTTTTTAAATAGCCGTGTATTACTTGCATATTCACATATTACATAAATTAAATTATATAGCCTACATCCATGTGGGATGATATATTGAGCAAGCAGTAAAGGGAACAAAAGAAAAATTCGGAGTTGAATTAAAATCCATGGAGAAGACATAAAAACTTTGAGGTTCGCCGATGACATTGTAATTCTGTCAGAGAGAGCAAAGGACCTGAACGGAATGGACCGTGTCTTGAAAGGAGGATATAAGTTGAACATCAACAAAAGCAAAACGAGAATAATGGAATGTAGTCGAATTAAATCGGGTGATGCTACGGGAATTAGATTAGGAAATGAGACGCTTAAAGTAGTAAATGAGTTGTGCTATTTGGGGAGCAAAATAACTGATGATGGTCAAAGTAGAGAGGATATAAAATGTGGACTGGGAATGGCAAGGAAAGCGTTTCTGAAGAAGAGAAATTTGTTAATATCGAGTATAGATTTAAGTGCAGGAAGTGTTTTCGAAAATATTTGTATGGAGTGTAGCCATGTATAGAAGTGAATCGTTAATGATAAATAGTTTAGACAAGAAGAGAATAGAAGCTTTCGAAATGTGGTGCTACAGAAGAATGCTGAAGATTGTATGGATAGATCACATAACTAATGAGGAGGTATTGAATAGAATTGGGGAGAAGAGGAGTTTGTGGCACAACTTGATTAGAAGAAGGGATCGGTTGGTAGGGCATATTCTGAGGCATCAAGGGATCACCAATTTAGAATTGGAGGGCAGCGTGGAGGGTAAAAATCGTAGCGGGAGACCAAGAGAGGAATACACTAAACAGATTCAGAAGGCTGTAGGTTGCAGTAGGTACTGGGAGATGAAGAAGCTTGCACAGGATAGAGTAGCATGGAGAGCTGCATCAAACCAGTCTCTGGACTGAAGACAACAACAACATCCATGTGGGTGTTTATTAAATCACCCTCAAAAAGTTAGAAGTAAATCGACCGGTCACATGTCCGGTTTTTTGGTATAAATTTAAAGAATATGTTGTCTTTATATAGTGGTAGAGACTAGTCCTCGTATTCCGATACTCGAATGAAAACGGACTTTCTGACATCTTCCGAGTCCTACTCATAACACAACAATGAAGGCGTACAGAATAAACTGCAACGTAGCGTAGTGCAGAGAGAAGACAGGGAGGCTAGCAAGACTCCTTTAGCCTGCTTGGGATGTGCACATCTTGGCTTGGATGGGAGTAGAGCAGCCTGCCCGTTCTGCTGATCATATGCAACAACTTGCCTACCAGGCAAGCATGGATAGGCTAAAAGCGGAATATGGTCACCTCAGATCTGACACAGTTCGTATGATAAATTTTACTGTGTTTGTGAGGCTCCTTACTACAAAATATTTTTGTTTATTCCCAATTCTTTTGTCGTTACATTCCCCGCGTATGAGTGGCTCGGAGTAATACGTAACGTTACCGTTGCGCCGTGCACCTTGTTCAAGGCATTCACCGCCCACGCGCGTTGCCTCTGCTGCAACAAGCCTTGCGTCTCTCTGTAAGATCCGAAAACTTACGTACGAAATGTGTAATGCTACAGTTCTACCATATGTTGTCGGATTCTTATACAGCTTTTATTCCACACTCAAATAACGTAATGGTCTTAATCCCATCAATAAATACTTGATTTGCACTAAGGTTAATAGAATCTAGCCATAGTTTAGATATTCTGTAATTGTTATTGCTCTGACATGCGCTCTTTTGATCACGAAAAATAAGTAAGTGTGGCTCTGGCTCTGAGCACTATGGGACTCAACTCCTGAGGTCATTAGTCCCCTAGAACTTAGAACTAGTTAAACCTAACTAACCTAAGGACATCACAAACATCCACGCCCGAGGCAGGATTCGAACCTGCGACCGTAGCGGTCTTGCGGTTCCAGACTGCATCGCCTTTAACCGCACGGCCACTTCGGCCGGCAATAAGTAAGTGTACTTAATGCGTAGAGGTGGTAACAGATTTTCGTCGGATCCATGAGACTTTTTTGCAAGACAATGCTCTTTTCAGGTTTCGAAGATATTGCTACTGGTCGATTTACTCTGGATGAATGTTATTTGGTGTATGTAATAAAAAATGTGTGTTTAAAAGTGGCTCTGTTGTGAAGCGTGCCAGCTCGAAGATTCACTGAAGCAACTGCTATATGTCTCGGTATACACTCCTGGAAATGGAAAAAAGAACACATTGACACCGGTGTCTCAGGCCCACCATACTTGCTCCGGACACTGCGAGGGGGCTGTACAAGCAATGATCACACGCACGGCACAGCGGACACACCAGGAACCGCGGTGTTGGCCGTCGAATGGCGCTAGCTGCGCAGCATTTGTGCACCGCCGCCGTCAGTGTCAGCCAGTTTGCCGTGGCATACGGAGCTCCATCGCAGTCTTTAACACTGGTAGCATGCCGCGACAGCGTGGACGTGAACCGTATGTGCAGTTGACGGACTTTGAGCGAGGGCGTATAGTGGGCATGCGGGAGGCCGGGTGGACGTACCGCCGAATTGCTCAACACGTGGGGCGTGAGGTCTCCACAGTACATCGATGTTGTCACCAGTGGTCGGCGGAAGGTGCACGTGCCCGTCGACCTGGGACCGGACCGCAGCGACGCACGGATGCACGCCAAGACCGTAGGATCCTACGCAGTGCCGTAGGGGACCACACCGCCACTTCCCAGCAAATTAGGGACACTGTTGCTCCTGGGGTATCGGCGAGGACCATTCGCAACCGTCTCCATGAAGCTGGGCTACGGTCCCGCACACCGTTAGGCCGTCTTCCGCTCACGCCCCAACATCGTGCAGCCCGCCTCCAGTGGTGTCGCGACAGGCGTGAATGGAGGGACGAATGGAGACGTGTCGTCTTCAGCGATGAGAGTCGCTTCTGCCTTGGTGCCAATGATGGTCGTATGCGTGTTTGGCGCCGTGCAGGTGAGCGCCACAATCAGGACTGCATACGACCGAGGCACACAGGGCCAACACCCGGCATCATGGTGTGGGGAGCGATCGCCTACACTGGCCGTACACCACTGGTGATCGTCGAGGGGACACTGAATAGTGCACGGTACATCCAAACCGTCATCGAACCCATCGTTCTACCATTCCTAGACCGGCAAGGGAACTTGCTGTTCCAACAGGACAATGCACGTCCGCATGTATCCCGTGCCACCCAACGTGCTCTAGAAGGTGTAAGTCAACTACCCTGGCCAGCAAGATCTCCGGATCTGTCCCCCATTAAGCATGTTTGGGACTGGATGAAGCGTCGTCTCACGCGGTCTGCACGTCCAGCACGAACGCTGGTCCAACTGAGGCGCCAGGTGGAAATGGCATGGCAAGCCGTTCCACAGGACTACATCCAGCATCTCTACGATCGTCTCCATGGGAGAATAGCAGCCTGCATTGCTGCGAAAGGTGGATATACACTGTACTAGTGCCGACATTGTGCATGCTCTGTTGCCTGTGTCTATGTGCCTGTGGTTCTGTCAGTGTGATCATGTGATGTATCTGACCCCAGGAATGTGTCAATAAAGTTTCCCCTTCCTGGGACAATGAATTCACGGTGTTCTTATTTCAATTTCCAGGAGTGTATTTAGTCCAAGTAGAAGTATTGGAGGGTATTGGTATTTGCCAACGAATGCAGTAGCCTACGTTATGCATCAGAGACGAATGGCTCATCCAGCGAGTAACCTCAGTGCGCAGCCCATCGGGCTGGGGAAGTGACACGCCTGCGGGCTACACTCAGCTCCGAAGTTGAGCGACCCAACTACGTCGGCCAGTGTACTGCACGTGCCACGTTGCGATATACTGCATCGGAAGTTTCTGGTCCGGTGATGCCAGCTGATGATGTGCAAAGCTCATTGATTTCATACAATAACACTTACGAATATGGAGTATTGATACAAGATGAGCGAATGCAATGATCGTTGCTTTGATAAAGTTACAAGTAGGTAATGTGCCTCTGTGCACAAGCGTGGAAGATTGGAGCAAGTGCAACGAGGTCTGCTTGACCTGAGCTTCTCGCGAAATCGAAAATAACATTACCAGAATCCACAATTATAACGAAAATAGCCAACACAAGTAGCGAGGCAAAGTAAGCAAGTAACGAGTTGAACAGAATATGGATCGCGCTACCACAATTGCGTTACTTCAATTCCCCCAAACGACCAGCTTCAGAAAGCAGCCGGTGATGATGTCCACTCTAGAGCGGCTCGGATCAAATTCACCAGATTCCTAGTACGCCACCCCTAGCTCTCTACATTCGAAAAAAATCTACACGAATGGAACGACTACACGCTTTTGCCAATGCGACAGGGGAAAGCACATGTAACTTCCCTCCTTTTGTGTACAAGACGCATATTTCTTTCAACGAAGTTGGCACAGGCCTGGTCAACCTCACAGGTCAAGATCTCTGTCCAAAGTGACGAAGTACTACTGGCTGATCCATATTTTTATACAGAACATAGCTGACTCTTCCACGCTGGCCGGATGGTATCATGACGTCTGAGCTTTTGTAGTCACACAGAAAAGAAAGAATGATATGTTCAGTTATTCTTTCGGGCTCTCGGGTGGCCTAGCGTGTGCTGATACCAGGGGTAACAAGTGCCAGGCCGGCCTTCAATAACCGTGAAGTGGTTCACTGCGTTCAGCGAAACGGTCCATCCCGCAGAGTAGGCCCGCTCGAACTAATGAAATTCACCGACAGCCCTTCTGCTGACACAGGAAGGCATAGCGACGTTCCCAGCGCGACATCATCCCAGCGTGAGCGCAAGGCTGCCATCACAGATCACCACTGCAGTATCCTCACTAAATAATTGCGAAGCAGCATCAGAACGAATTAACATGGCACACAGATATGCGACAGTAACATCACGTCAACTTAATGGGTGAACTCCAGTCTCCACCGTGAACGACTCTAGACGCTGAGCTTTCGACGTGCGGCCGTGTCAAGGAACACCTGAGTAACATGATACGACGAACACGTCCCCAGGAGGGAATTTCCAATTTACACCACAGGCCGCCACCTAGCCAGGCACTGCAGCTCTGGCTGCACACGTAGTTCCAGTGCATTACCGCCTAGATGGCTCTCACCGTGGGCGACCGATTTCTGTTTCCGCTACAAAACCGCCAAAGCTTCAGATTCATCCACCGCTACTGCTACCAACTGCCGCAAAGGGCGCTGATATCCGGAACTACACCCTCTTCGTAGATCGAAGACCATTCCGCCCGTCGTCGGCTAAATGGTGATGTGCGGCCAGTCTCATCCAGTTCACGGCTCAAAAATGGTTCAAATGGCTCTGAGCACTATGGGACTTAACATCTGTGGTCATCAGTCCCCTAGAACTTAGAACTACTTAAACCTAACTAACCTAAGGATATCACACATATCCATGCCCGAGGCAGGATTCGAACCTGCGACCGTAGCAGTCGCGCGGGTTCACGGCTCCAGCTCATGTAGTAGTCCACACGAATTCACATCGAGTGGCTACCGTTCTATAATTCCAGTGTCCATATTCTGACGCTATCTTGAAGTGCCACCGTAATAGCAGCTGCTGCTAACGAGTAAACGTCGGACTGTCATCGATAAATGCCTGGTGAAATTATTAGTCAGTAACAGACCTAAATAACAGTCAAATACACCAGTCCTGTTAACCATTTTTAGATTAGATAGTTCGTGACGTTTCCGTCATACGTCGTTACGTGACAATTAATTCATTTATTTCCATAGTCCATGTACAAGGAAGGTATGTGGCTGCAGTACCTCAGTCATACTAGCATCAATATTCCTCGATGGAAACGCGGACCGCAGCTGCACGAGAAAGTTTGGGTGGTCCTCCACGAGGACTCCACGAAATACTTGTCCCAACGGGAGAAGGGTCGATTCGCAGAATCGGTAAGGCAGGTATGAGTGTTGAATTCTGTCAGAACGTCACCGCATGCCTTTCAAGCCTGCCTTCCTCCAATCTGCGGTGCTTCACAGGGGTGTTGTGGGGCGTAGCGAATCACATCACCCTTTTTGGGCTGCTACAAGTATCAAGCTTGCAGTTTCTACAGTTTAATGTGGGAAAATGAAATGCTTTTGCAGTTCTGGAGTGAGTACACAACCACACTGCTGGGACCGCATTTTCATTCTAACGCGAAGGACTCAGCCAATGAGTGGGAGTCTGCTTTTGAGCCCATAAGAACCTCTACTAGTGAATCACGTTTGGTAAGAGATGGAAGGGAAATTTCGGCTGCTTTACCCTTTACTTTGATGGAAATGGAAATGAGCGTTTGGCGTCATTGGCCGGGAGACCCCTTGCGGGGCAGGTCCGGCCGCCTTGGTGCAGGTCTTATTACATTCGACGCCACACTGGGCGACCTGCGTGCCGGATGGAGATGAAATGACGATGAAGACAGCACAACACCTAGTCCCTGAGCGGAGGAAATCCCCGACCCAGCCGGGAATGGAACCCGGGCCCGTCACGCTGACCACTCAGCTATCGGGCCGGACGTTTACTTTGATGAATCTTATGGAAGCGTCGATTGTCACTGTGGCAAAAGTTGGGAAATCCTCCGTTCCAAGTAGACTTTAGGGAGAGAGGAGAGGTAGCGAGGCGTAAGAGGTGAGTCGGGAACGAGGGATCGGTGCTGCCTTGCCACGGAGAGAGGAAGGCATCTACTGCGTCCTCGGCCTGGCGTATTTTGGTTTGTTTTGTGAGTAAGTGTGGCACTCACAATTTATGTGCTGAAATTACGCAACTTGTTTTGCCCTTCTTCTGTTGCCCTCGTAAACTACATCCTATATCCAAGGAGCCAGTATTCGTTTTCTTTCTGCATACTTGCGGGTAACTGGTGTTACCTTAATAAAAAGCCTTGGCTGAAGGACCTAGTGTCCGTTTCATCTTTGCATCTTTGTAAGCCACTGGTGTTACCTTTGTAAACTAGATAGTAGTTGAAGGATCTAGTATCCGTTTCACCCTGCCTAATTGTGAGCTGTAAGGAACACAAAGTCTATCGTGTATCATAAACTGTCTGTTATGATGACGACGAACGAGTCGTCGCAAATGTTGACTGGTGGCCAATGCTAAGTAGAAACATATAAATCACAGCAGGTTTGTCAGTAACGTCGATAAGGTGTTGGCTGCATTGTCTGGATCTGCAAAGACTAAAAGAATTAGAAGTCGTTGGCAAATAATAATATATGTACTTAACTGCACACATACAATTATAAACAGATAGCTATTGAGGCCTCACTTAGGCCATACATTATTATGCACCTTGTTAGAGGTTGCTTCCTATCAGCTGAAGATTATGCTACTTTACTACTTGACGTCTCAAACAAGTGTGGACGAGAGCTCGCTAGAAACTTGTTTAAAGTCGCGGAGCGGCGCTAGCGGTGCTGGTCGCGACTCGTGGGTCCAGCGATACTAATACGGACCGCGGTCGATAGCTGCAACCCCTAACAAGTGTGGCATCGAACGTTCATAGCACACAGTCTTCAGCTAGAGTAGAATAATCATCCAAGATCCGGATGGTTCCGTCAGATACCAGTAATGTCCTATAGAGAATTGTTTGCTGAAAATACACTACTGGCCATTACAATTGCTACACCAAGAAGAAATGCAGATGATAAACGGGTATTCATAGGACAGATACATTATACTACAACTGACATGTGATTACATTTTCACGCAATGTGGGTGCATAGATCCTGAGAAATCATTACCCAGAACAACCTCCTCCGACCGTAATAACGGTCTTGATACACCTGGGCATTGAGTCAAACAGAGCTTGGATGGCGTGTACAGGTACATCTGCCAATGCAGCTTCAACACGATTCCACAGTTCATCAAGAGTAGTGACTGGCGTATTGTGACGAGCCAGTTGCTTGGCCACCACTGACCAAACGTTTTCAATTGGTGAGAAATCTGGAGAATGTGCTGGCCAGGCCGGCAGTCGAACATTTTCTGTATCCAGAAAGGCCCGTACAGGACCTGCAACATGCGTTCGTGGATTATCCTGCATAAATGTAGGGTTCGCAGGGATCGAATGAAGGATAAATGGTTCAAATGGCTCTGAGCACTATGGGACTTAACATCTATGGTCATCAGTCCCCTAGAACTTAGAACTACTTAAACCTAACTAACCTAAGGACATCACAGAACACCCAGCCATCACGAGGCAGAGAAAATCCCTGACCCCGCCGGGAATCGAACCCGGGAACCCGGGCGTGGGAAGCGAGAACGCTACCGCACGACCACGAGATGCGGGCAGAATGAAGGATAGACCCACGGGTCGTAACACATCTGAAATGTAACGTCCACTGTTCAAAGTGCCGTCAATGCGAACAAGAGGTGACCAATGGCACCCCATACCATCACGCCGGGTGATACGCCAGTATGGCGATGACGAATACACGCTTCCAATGTGCGTTCACCGCGTTGTCGTCAAACACGGATGCGACCCTCATGATGCTGTAAACAGAACCTCGACACATTAGAAAAAATGACGTTTTCCCATTCGTGCAGCCAGGTTCGTCGTTGAGTACACGATCGCAGGCGCTCCTGTCTGTTATGCAGCCTCAAGGGTATCTGCAGCCATAGTCTCCGTAGTCCATGTTGCTGCAAACGTCGTCGAACTGTTCGTGCAGATGGTTGTTGTCTTGCAAACGTCTCCATCTGTTGACTCAGGGATCGAGACGTGGCTGCACGATCCGTTACAGCCATGCAGATAAGATGCCTGTCATCTCGACTGCTAGTGATACGACGCCGTTGGGAGCCAGCACGGCGTTCCGCATTACCCTCCTGAACCCACCGATTCCATGTTCTGCTAAGAGTCATTGGATCTCGACCAACGCGAGCAGCAATGTCGCGATACGATAAACCGCAATCGCGATTGGCTACAATCCGACCTTTATCAAAGTCGGAAACGTGATGGTACACATTTCTCCTCCTTACTAGAGGCGTCATAACAATGTTTCACCAGGCAACGCCGGTCAACTGCTGCTTGTGTATTAGAAATGGTTGGAAACTTTCCTCATGTCAGCACGTTGTAGGTGTCGCCACCGGCGCCAACCTTGTGTGAATGCTTTGAAAAGCTAATCATTTGCATATCACAGCATGTTCTTCCTGTCGGTTAAGTTCTGCGTCTGTAGCACGTCATCTTCGTGGTACAGCAATTTTAATGGCCAGTAGTGTAGTAAATCTAAGATTCGCAGTTTTCAGTTCATAGTCTTTCAAGAAATTCAGACTAGGCGACCCTTAAGTAATAAATATAGTGAATAGATATCTGTGTTGTAGTCTTACTGTGACGGAGTTTTCGATGCAGTACATGTGCCCATCGTTTGAAGACTGTACATGAAATGTTTACTTACTGTGTGATGAGCACTGCGTTCGCTCACATAGCACATTATTTGATAATGATGTCATCAGAGCAGTAGGCAGATAGCACTATACTGCCGAGCCGCAACACGACTTGATTTATTTGATGTAGATATCGTAAAACTAGTAGATACTGTCGAGCCCTAGTACGAAGTAGAGGTAAAGATTCCAGAGGCTCCCATATGTCTTAAGAGGGAGACCGACTCGAAGCATAGGAGTTTGAAGCTATCTTCAATGTGTTAGGTTAGTCATCGTGTTGGTCTTTTATAACCCAGCCACTCATCTGTCAGCGCTGAAAATTGAGTATTACTTTTGAACATAAACTTAATAAATGTTTATTTGTATTGCCCGTCCTATGTGTGTTTTAGAGCATGTGATAGGACATGTTGTTCATTCAGAACAAAATGTTTCTTTTCCTTCTCACAAACCCATGAAAGATTATCTTGTAAAAAAAGGTTATTTGGATGGTTAGCATGTAGAGAATTTCCCACCGTTCGTGCGCTGAGTTGATGTTGGTGTAGATTGGGAGAAAGACGCGCGAGCACACAACGTTGGCGAAGCCCGAAGTGACTGAGCGCCTCCACCTTTGGTGCAGGCGTCGCTTGCGCTTTGGTGTCTCGGCTTAGCGGCATGTTGTAGATCAAGGAGCAGACGGGCAGGCGACAACGCCCGACAAACAGCTGAAAAGATGTAATGTAAAACACCAATCTGCTCTAATCGTAAGATTAAATTCCGAGATGTTGATCTCATCTATGAGTTAATAACTGTTATACACAAGCAACCAAAAACAGAAGAGTTATTTAAAAATTGGTTACCTCATTTCGTAGTTTGCGTAGATCGGAACTCTCTTACAGCTCTCGGCTTCCTGCAGACGGTGAAGATATCAATCGACACGGATCAGTGGTACTATGTAGCACGACCACTACATCAAAAAACTTAACGTAAGGCCACCGTACGAACATAATTACCGTAAAAATATCGTGATATGATCAAGGTGACAGATCACTTGTGGAAGTAACACACCATACTGATCAGTTCAGCTACAGAAGATGTCTGTTACATTCCAAGCCCTGTGTTTACAAAAAACTGTGTAGCTTACAGTCAAGTCATCTTGCACAGCAGTTAATTAAATGTAACTGGAAGTTCGCTTCCTGTTACCTGTGATGTTGGGTATCATAAATTTGTGATGAATACAACACAGATCCTCTCCCGGCTACACTGGTTTAGATATTCGTCCGTTTTCCTAATTCAATTAAGTGAGTATGTCGGTGGTGCCTTTGCAAGAACACGGTCTTTTTCCTCCATAACATTCATTCGATCCAAGCCTGTGCTTCATTTTTAATCACATCGTCATCGACTGACCTCTAAAGCCCACTTCCTGTTTGTCGTTTTCTTTCAAATAGAAGATTGACGAAGAGGTCTGCGTAATTTCGTATTTAATTGTGAGGCTAACAGCACTCTTAAGGGTGACTTCAACAGAAACTCCAAACGCCAGTAATTTGAGATCTACAACAACATCTAATATCCCAGATAAAGTGCACAGCCAATTGTCCTTTTGGCACAGCCCGTTGTAAGATCCCCTCTTTACCATTTCTCAGGGTGGGCCCTTACGTTGTCGTTATTGAGGTGAACTTTATTTTCAGAGTTTCAGACTAAAGGGCACAGCACTCACTTTCTAATATTTGCAAAATTTACTTGCCTTCGGTTAGCCAGAAGTGTCTTTCTCCAGAGAGCCACGCTCGGAAATGCATAGTAGGAATACTGAAATTTCTTTGTGAATTCAGAATGATCAGTCCAGCCTACTGTTGTCACAATACTCATTTTCGTACTACATAAGCCACTCCCTCCACGATTATGATTAGACCTATGGTACGCTCGCATTATTCGCTTCGAGTTTCAGTCTACAAATAAATACACTGACTACTGGTCGACTTCACTGAAGCAGTGTAATACCTCTGTTCATATATGTACCTCTTCGTGTCTACGCCTACGCTTTCCTTCCATATATAATACACTGAAATCTCTATTTATAATTTGAAACGGCATAATCAGATTTGGTCTGCTTAGCTCCGGGACAATGGCGGCGGCCTCAAGCAAATGATCTATTTATTCAGAGGTAAAGGCACAATTCACGATATCTTTTATTAGCTTCTCGAAATATCGCATTTCATCATTACAACATGGCGTCCAGAAAACGAACATCTTATCTCCACCAGACAAAAGAAAAAACCGCCAGCAGTGATAAAATGGCTCTATGACAGCATCCCACCCGAAAAAGATCATCATGAAGCAGCGTAATCTCCCGCGAAACTAAACAGAAAGATTAATATCTCTACGCCAGCAGCCAGTTGGAAGCAGATCTAACACTATTACTGTAAAGTCATTGGCCGCATTCGAACCCTAAACAAAAAGAGAAGTAGGAAATTTACATCAAAACTTGTAAAATGATTCAATCATCGAACGAAGCCAAGAAAGAGAAAAACTTGCAGAGTCACAAGAGAAGCTGAATAAAACCCTTGGGAAACCACGTTCAAGCCGGAACACACTATTCTTTTGTTAAAAGTTCCGAAAACCATTCACCAAAACAGGTTAGGCAGATCATTGGTCATTGTTGTGCCATCTTCCTGCATGTTTCCTACTCAAAGCACACTTAGATGCATAACATGCAAGATCTGCTTAAGGCGCTACAGTTTTCTAAAATAGGGCCATAGGCGCGGATTCCTCTTGCAGTGTATATTACACTGATCAATCAGAACATTATAACTATCAACCTACTATCGACATAAACCCGTCCAGGCGATAGCAGTGTCACCTGGCGAGAAGTGACTTTAGTCAAACACACACAAGATGCGTATAGTATTAGTGAGCGCGCTGTCCATGTGTAGAAAGTGGACGGCGCGCGATCTATGTGAGTTAGACCGAGGGCAGATTATGATGGCTCGGAGGCTTGGCACGAGAATTTCGAAAACCGCACGACCTGTCCGGTTTTCGAGGAGAGCTGTGGTGAGAGTCTTCAACACATGGCGGAACCAAGGTGAAACCACGTCCAGACGTTGTGGGATTGGGTGGCTACCTGTCATTACAGATGTCTGATGTCATAGGATGGGCAGACTGGTAGAACAGGACAAACTGCGAACTGTGGCGGAACTAGCATCAGGCTTTAATGCTGGGCAAAGTTTAAGTGTCCCTGAAAGCACAGTGCACCGAACACTCCTAATGATGTTACTTCGCAGCCGACGATCCATGCACGTGCCAAGAACACCACGCCAAAGGCAACTATGACTTAAATGGGAGCGTGACCATCGGTACAGGACCTTGGAGCAGTGGCAGAGCGTTACATGGTCTAATGAACCCTGGTACCCTCCACATCATGCCGTTTGGCGGGCGCGAATCCGCCGTCTTCCAGGGCAGCAGATCCTTGTCACCTGTACTGTGGGGTGGAAACAAGCTGGCGGCGGCTCCAGTATGCTCAAGAAACCATTCATGTGGGCATCCAATGGTCCAGTGGAGTTTGTGGAAGGCACCATGACGACCAAAGAGTATCGTATACTGCTTCCAGACTACGTACGCACCTTCATGACGATCATGTTTCCCGACGGCAGTGGCATTTTTCAACAAGATAATGCGCCACTTAACAAGGCCTACCATGAGTGTGACGGAGAGGTTCTAGGTACACAGTGCCGAGTTCCAGTTGATATGATAGCTCCCCTCCCCCCCCCCCCTCAACTCGCCAGATCTGAATCCGATCGAACACATCTGGGATGTGACTGAACGTGACGTCAGTGCACATTGCTCCCCTCTCCCGAATTTACGGATGTGCGCAGATGTGGTGCCTGCTCCCTCCGGCGACCTGCCGACGCCTCGTTGCTTCCATGCCACGACGCATCGCCGCTGTTATCCGCGCGAAAAGTGGATATATCAGCTATTAGGCAGGTGGTTATAATGTTCTTTCTGGTCAGTGTAGTTAAAGCTCAGTAAAATAAAGGGTCAGTACAAGCAAAAAGTCAGCCTTTCGACGGGAACGATTGATATGCCGTCCGAAAATGAAGCAGCTCTAATGACATTGTTGCAGTTGCTCGGTAACGTGATCCGGTAGTTTGTCATCTTCGTCCAATCCGAGCAGCACTGGTAGCATTCGCGCCTATCTATGCTCCCATCGTTGTTCTACAGCCTCTTCCTGAGGCCGCAGCTGAGGGTAACGTATGACAGGGAGACCTGTTACATCTCTAGTCTCGCGCGAAAGTAGGCTACAACGTTCTTAGATGTGAAAAGTTTCTCGTTTTGTGCAGATTACAGGAATTAAACCGTCCTTTCATTATCTTTCATCTGGTATTTTACGACTGACGATATATAAAGACGATATGTCGTCTGAAGTTTTATGTACGCTTGCAATCCAGTCGCCATGCTGTTTGGTGATGCATTTTCCTTTTTTTTAAATTAATTTATCTATTTACTTATTTAAGGTTCGGATAATTTCCAAGAATGATTGCCTATCGAAGTTGGAGGGCTCCAAACAATACATATCGAAGATGCGATTGTAAATCGATTATGGAAGTCTCGTGGCGCGTGTTACAAGTATGTTTGAAGGTGTCACAACAGAACGACAAAACAAAAGCGTTAGAGAAGCTCTCGCAAATTGAAGGGAGACGACCTACATTAGTCGTCGTCGGTGTTATCGTCTAGTGACAGTCCGCGTGATGTATAAGCTGCAGGGACAAGTCCATCTTTCCCGTACCCAGGGTAAACTCTGCCAATATGGCGTAGCAATATCGGCAGAGTGTCGCATGCGTCGACTTTCCCCTGCAAACGCAAGTTGTGAAAGTATAGGTACTGGAACAAATACAGTTCGTCACTCTGTCCTCGACGACCTTTTCTTTTTATGGTTGACTTGACAGACTTCCACAGACGTTCTATGTTCTGGGTATGGATCCTGGCGTCATCTGAAGAGACAAACTCGACAGAGTGGTTCACAAATTCGTGCTCGAACCCTTCAGCTTTGAAACTCTAGTATGACTGAAACCCGTCTGTGATGACTTTTGTTGCAGGCAGTATGAAATGCTTTATGAGGCCCACTAAAGTGACCTTGTCTTGCGACAATACCCTGACAACGAAACACTTGCGTGACTCCCTTTCCGTGCCACCAAAAACCCAAATATGAACTACTTCACTTTCAGAAGGTCGTCCTTTCTGATTCTTTCGTCTAGCAATGTGAGACTCGTCTACTTCCACTATTTTATTCGGTCCACCAATTGGCACACTGTCATTTGTCACTATGGCGTAGCACACTTCTCGGCAAAACCCGAAGTAATCACAGACGGTATTCGCCGATAGCTCAGTTTGTGAGGCTGTGGCTTGCAGAGTATAATCTCGAATTCAGCAAGACACAAGAATTACGATCGTCTGAATCGATAATTTGGAGGACTCGAAGCACGTATTTTTCATGATGCTGATTCGCTTTCCACAAAGTCCGCAATGAAACTGCAACGGAATCTCAGTGTCCGCACTCCTCTTACGCAGTTTCACAGACTTCGCAGCACCACAGACAACACAGTCTCTCCTTGGTCGTCCGGCAGAAGTCCATGTTTCCGGCAAAAAGTCAAACATTTGTCTACACTGCATATGCATGGAATTAGAGTTTTCCATGTGAGGCAATCCGCAGAAGAAACTTGAGAAGCAGCACACATTACACTCGCTATGTAGGGGAACTGTGTCGATTTCCCATTGGAATCACAAACAGTTATGGAGGGAACGTAATGTACTCAAACTGAAGAAACAACGCAGAACTAATACAATTGACGATCACACGTAATTTATCATAACGCGCGCCACGAGACTTCCATAATCGATTTACTATCGCATCTTCGATATGCATCGTTTAGAGCCCTCCAGCTACGATAGGCAATCATTCTTGGAAATTACCAAGGTTCGACACAGTCATCTGAAGCATCAGATGACATTTTTGCTCATCTCTGTTGATTGTCATTGCATGGCAGTAAGTGGTTGCAGGATTTGTTTTGTGTAACTGGTTTCCACGACTGAGGCAGAAACTTTATCAAGCGCACTGGTGGCTGGCAGCATTAAGAAGTTGCTAACGGGAGTTCAGGTGTTCATAGACAGGGATATTCACATAACTACTGCAAATATGAAATCATTATTTACCTGTTGGGAACGGTGAGCTCTGTTTCTGTTTATAGGGTACGTAGCAAATACGGTATTCCATTACAAACTCAGTTTATACTTACAGCTGAAGTTGTGCGAAAGGGTCACAATACAATCTTCATCATTATCAGCTAGTCATGCCTCGACATCAAGAAGAGAATTTGAATAGAGACATCAAGGATGTGACACATATAGTAATATAAACCTTAGCAGCGTTTCTACTGACCATCATGAGAGGACATGTTGTATAAAGATGTGTAAGGCGTATAAGTGCAGATATCTTTGTTCGTGACTGAGCACTGTGTGCTGAACAACGTTACATCAGTATTTACTTCATCTGCAGACTAATAATTATAGCAATTAGGAGCAGTATGTTTTTGGGTTGGTAGTACCTCCAAGTACATGTGTCAACAGAAGCCATTAATGCTCATTTTCCACTAGGCAGCAGGTTAGCTACGGAAGGGAACTTAAAGCGTAAAACGGTTGGTCTATACTGACAGGTGTGGCCAACTTGATGGTGTGGTTATGACTGTGGAAAAGACATTAGGTAGTCAATTGTGTGACGTGTTTGCAGGAAGACTGTTAGCTGCAGAGAAAAAACAACTAATAAACTCAAGTGTGTACATGTTAAAGTACCAATCTCACAGTATCTGCACTTACACCCGTAAAACTTTGTATGATGTAAAACTTTATTGGTCGAAAAATGTAAACATCTGTGACATGCATTAAAAGAATGTTTCTCAAATGCGTGTTGGCTTCTCGTCTGTTCAGACTCTTGTTAAATTACTTAGAGTAAGGCAGTCAACGTCGCACTGTTTCCAAACTGTTAAAATCAGTGAAACACGTATTAAACAGACAATTTAAACCTAGCAGCTTGAAAAAATAATGGGATTAGTATACTCCGGATGTATCAAGGGTTACCGATATCATTTAGGACTAGAATGTTTCCGGTCATATGCCTATGGAGGATTTTTTCTTCTCTTTCCACAAGAAACATACTTTTCCGGTAACCTACACTGGTTGTTCCAAACCTTCTGGGTGAGAATACAGGCGGTACAAGATCTTAAATCGTGTAGTTTGAAATCAGGATTCATTATCTGGAGAGTTATTGTCCTACTTGAAACCGCTAATAGTGTCGAAGGCTCTCACTCAGTCACTAGCCGACGAGTCTGGCAATAGAAAATACATAAAAAGGAAAAAAAACTGAAGTTTTCAATATCTTGTTTAAGAACTCATTCACGCAGGAGGTTAGTGCAGATAGATCGTTGTTTGACCGCCACAGAAACTCTTGCATGGAAAACATAGACCTAGGCATCTCTGGCGTTGAAAAGCAGCTGAAAGAGTTGGAAACAAGTATGTCACCGGGTCCAGAGAGAATCTCCAATTGGTTTTACAGACAGTACTCTTCGCTATTAGCCCCACACTTACCTTGCATTTGTCACAAACATGTCGTCCAGCGCCAAGTTCCAAATGACTCGAATAAAGCACAGGTGACTTGGATATACAAAAACAAACCCGCAAAATATGAGATCAGCCGTTGCAGGCGGACGTACAAAGCGCTCGGAAGTCAACAACAGCAGTGGCGTAGCGTTACGAGTTGTTTTGAATACAGGGCATTGCTCACCACAATTTCCAGATTGTGTCTTGTTATACAGAGGGGTCCAAAAAATGTATCCACTGTTTAAAAGTCCATAACTGGCAAACTAACTCATGGAGTTGTCTCATCTTTGGTAGTGTAATAGTTTGTAGTTCCGGCAATCGCCACACAAGCGTTGTATTGCGTTGTTTTGTTTTGTCAGATGACAGTCGCCAGATAGTCAGTGTTTTGTTCTTAGTTGCACCTAGTTACTCGAGTAAACATGGCTGGCGCAAGGCTTACATTCTATGAAAGAAAGTCAGTTTTGAAGTGGTATTTTAAGTACGAAAACATTAATGAGGTTCAACGGCAATGGCGGAATGAGTATCAAACAGAGCCACCGGTACGTTTAACGATTCGTCGCATTCGAGACAAATTTGAAGCCGAAGGCTGTCTTAAAGATGTACACAAACAACGATCTGGACGACCTGTAACAGTAACAAGTCCAGCTAACTCCCGTCATTTGTTACAACAATTCACTCGGTCACCACAGAAGTCTGTGAGACAGTGTGCCTGTGAAACTGGAGTGAGTCGCTCAAGTGTTCGGCGAAATTTGAAGACAGCAAAGTGGAAGTGCTACATTCCACGATTGCTACACGCAATGATCGAGGACGACCCAGATCGTAGAATGGAGTACTGCGAGTGGTTTACTAACATGGTGCGCAACGATGAAGAGTTTGTAGGGATGATTGTGTGGTCTGATGAGGCACAGTTCAAACTCAATGGTTCAGTGAATCGCCACAATTGCATCTACTGGGCCGCCGAAGATCCGAACGTCCATCTAGACAAAGCCGTGAATTTGTCAGGAGTAAATGTGTGGTGTGTGTTGTCTTACCGGGGCTTCATTGGGCCATTCTTCTTTGAGGGCACAGTTACTGGTGAATTGTACCTTCAGAAGCTTCAGACATCCATTTTACCTGCCATCCGAGACTTGTATGGAGACGGAAGACTTTACTTTCAACAAGATGGTGCCCCAACCCACTACCAAAATCGTGTTAGGGCGTATCTCGACGAAAATCTACCAGGAAGATGGATAGGCCGTAGAGGTGCTGTGGAGTATCCACCACGTCCCCAGACCTAACTCCTCTGGTCTTTTACCCGTGGGGAACATTAAAGGACGTCGTTTATCGACAAAAGCCACGCATATTGGATGAACTTCGAGAATCCATCGTACATTCATGTGCAAATATCCAACTGAGCACGTTGCAATCAGTAGTTCGTGCTACAGTTTGGCGGCATCGTTTGTGTGTGGATGTTAACGGTGGCCATTTCGAACACATACAGTGATATCTTTACGTTGGACTTCAAGCTACATTTTCACCAAAAATGAGACAACTCCGTCAATTAGTTTGCAAGTTATGGACTTTTAAACAGTGCATACATTTTTTTGGACCCCTCTGTATAGTGTTGACACAAGTTCCGTGCTTTGTAGAGTTTTCATTTGTTTCATGTCTTCTGTGATTCAAAACCTTCGTTAAGTGAAAATCGGCGGAGTGCTTATAAGCTAGTGTTAACTGTATTATCGCTGTATTATCGTTAGGTGTTACCACGCGCCTGCTACGGTCGCAGGTTCGAATCCTGTCTCGGGCATGGATGTGTGTGATGTCCTTAGGTTAGTTAGGTTTAACTAGTTCTGAGTCTAGGGGACTGATGACCTCAGATGTTACGTCAGATAGTGCTTAGAGCCATTTGAATCATTTGAAGGTTACGTGTTGTCTTGGATCCATTACAGTGCTTCAAATAATTTCCTGGTAGGGTCGGTTTAAGAGTGTTGTTAGAAAGAATCGAGCATTGATAGTTTTCATTCACTTCGAGTGTGGTGCTACCTAAGTCCAACAAACTTCGATTGTGTTATTCTATGTCAGTCTGTCGACTGGAAGTTAGTTGCACAACTCACCGTACGTTTTACTGGTTATTACTTTATTACAGTTTAAGTGTTGAAGCGCTTTTTGGTTTACTGTAAGAGTTGGGTCACATGTACCAAATGTAGATACTGCCGTAGGTTGAATGGTATGGAAGAATCATGTCAGAACTGTGGGTAGGTGTTCCATTGGGGAGGATACAGAGAGATGCTAAAAAAGTGTCACATGAAGTTTTCCCATGGACTGTACATCATGTAGTCGAAACAAACAAATCGTGGGAAAGAATAAAAAATATCTGTGCTCTCCAGGCAGAATTAGAAATGGCATATTTTGAATTAGATTGAAGGGAGAACGAAACAATGGGAGCTAGGAGAAGGTAGCAACTAATAGGCAAAAGGAGAAAACGTCAGAAATCACATTTCAGATTCTGGTGAGCAATCAGTTTGACTTTTTACCTGAAATAGGGGTAGAGCCTCAACCAATGTTTGAGCTTAATAGAGTGCAGCAGACTCATAGGAAAGACTTTAACGCTAGATTGGTAGAAAAGTTACGTAGAAAGAAAACGAGTCTTGCTAGTAGAGAGCAGTCACAGAAGAGATGTAGGCTAATTGGTGCAGGAAAAACTAGGCATAAAGTATCAGATCACATGCATTGTTAAACCTAGCGTCAAGCTTAGCTAGGTGGCAGAGAATGTGAGGGCCCGTATGTAGAGATTTTGATGGTGTGGATAACACGACTGTTAGCCATGTGAACAAAGAACTGAGCGATTAGCTTTTGAGTGAACTTACAGAAAGCATAAGGAGGGCCAAAAGCACACAAGACAAAATCATTTTGATCACGGGAAACAAAGCAGCATATTTTTTAGGTTAATGATACTAATTTGTTTCGTCTGAACTTCAGAGGGTTGAAAAACAAGAGAGATGAGCTTATTATATGTCTAGAAGATGTGGAACATTCTGAAGGGATACATGTTCTGTGCATCTCTGCACACCATCTAACAACAGGGATGGAGAAGTTAAATGTGAGGGCTTATAGCACTCCGTCTCCAGGCTGCAAGTGGCCCATCGGGACCATCCGACCGCCGTGTCATCGTCAGCTGAGGATGCGTCTAGGAGGGGCGTGTGGTAGGCACACCGCTCTCCCCGTCGTCACGATGGTTTTCTTTGACCGGAGCTACTATTCAGTCGAGTAGCTCCTCAGTTGGCATCATGAGGCTGAGTGCACCCCGGAAAATGGCAACAGCACATGGCGGCCCCGAAGGTCACCCATCCAAGTGCCGGCCACGCCCCATAGCGCTTAACTACGGTGATCTGACGGGAACCGGTGTACCCACTGCAGCAAGGCCGTTGCCAGGGCTTACAGCCTAGCATCATTTTAGTGCTGAGTTAACATGTAAAATAGAGGTGTTACACCATACGTAGAAGTTGGACACAAAGTCAGATATATTGAAACAAACTGGCTCTGTTTGATCAGTATCTAAAAGCATTTGCATCTGAGTGGTAATGCAGAATACTTCTCTGATAATTGTAACAGCCTACAGACCCCCGCTAAGGAACTTTCACCTATTTGTGAGATATCTAGATCAAGAAGAAACAGAAGTTTTATAGATTTCAGTGTAGGTTTCTTAAAAGATACGAGAAGGAAAAACAAACTACAGTAGAACATCGATTATCCGACCTTCGATTAACCGACCCCTCGGATTACCCGACAGTGTGTCAGATTTTTTTTTAATGGACATACCGCCATTTGCCTGTATTATAGTTTATTTAATTACGACATCGGTTTCGGCGCTTTATGCCATTTTCAAGTGACTGAGTTTATGCCATTAACATACTTTAACATACGAGGGTTGCCCAGGAAGTAATGCATAGCACTTTTTTTCTTCGACATAATGAGAATTACACACACGAAAGAATGGTGTTTTATCTACACACCCTATTTTTCCACGTAATCTCCATCCCGTTCTATGGCCTTCCTCCAGCGCGAAATAAGGTCGTGTATGCCCTGTCGGTACGAACCCTGCCCTGGTGGCGAAGCCAGTGCTTCACTGTGTGGATCACCTCCTCATCGTCCTCAATAAAGGCATCCTCCAACGGCGTTTTTCCTCGCGAATGACAACAT
Source organism: Schistocerca nitens (assembly GCF_023898315.1). Classification (NCBI taxonomy): domain Eukaryota; kingdom Metazoa; phylum Arthropoda; class Insecta; order Orthoptera; family Acrididae; genus Schistocerca; species Schistocerca nitens. Next base: position 695,260,808 of record NC_064615.1, on the reverse strand, counting down.
CAGACAGGTGCAATATGTCAGGTGTGACAGCCGTGAATGATCTCCCCGACGCTGGAAATCGTGGGACTCTGTCGAACCTCCTTCTGATGACATCACCCTCCGTGCCCAGCGACTAACTGTACTTCTGTCGCCCGCAAATGCTCCATAGGCGTTGCACAAGCGTTTTCGAATGTTCCCCACAATTTATTTCTCTGCAGTGAGAAATTCAATGACGGCACGTTGTTTGTAACGTATATCACCCACAGACGCCATTTTGAAACTGTCGCTGTCTGTCGAAAGTGACGGAAACTAGGTACGCTCACACAGGAGACTTCAAATAATACACACGTAGGATTTCACATTCGTAGCATTGTATTCGGCTGGGGAAAAAAAAAATATGGTGCATTACTTTCTCGGCAACCCTCGCGTGTTAGTGACATAAACTGAATCACTTGAAAATGGCATAAAAGGCCGAAACCTGGGTCGTAATTAAATATAAAACAATACAGTCAAATGTCAGTGTGTTCATTTAAAATTTATTATACGACTGTTGCTCAGTGTGTGTGTCAGATCCTCCGTCTCTGTAGCGCGCCCATCAGTGTGTCGGCGATATCGATCGATTTTACTGAACAAACCTGCCAACCCGTGCAACAGTATTGCTAGATAAGCCTAAAAGGCACACCTGAGTCTGAACTTCAACAATCTGACATAGAAGTCACGTTTTTGCCCCCCCTCCCTCACCCCCTCCACACCCGCTCTAACCAATGGACCAGGACGTTATTGTGTGGTAGTGGTTAAAACGACGTTACAAGAGGAAATACGTCAGCACTTTGTTACAGAAAACAGAAGAGGGCTGTCATGTTTTTGAAGAAATGTAGAGCCCCAACATAAAAGACGCAGTTTAGAAAGCCGCCCGGTCGACTGGTGTGGCCGAGAGGTCATAGGCGCTTCAGTCTGGAATCCTGCTACAGTCGCAGGTTCGAGACCCTGCCTCGGGCGTGGATGTGTGTGATGTCCTTTTGTTAGTTAGGTTTAAGTAGTTCAAAGATCTGGAGGACATGATCACAGATTTTAAGTCCCATAGTACTCAGAGCCATTTTACAAAGCCACCCAAGGTTGAGAAGGACTTAAGAAAACCACTCCACAAAACTCATAGAAGCAGCTTTCTCCTAGCCTAAATCAAAAGCAAAAGACCAATGAGTCAGACATTACAGATTTAGTCACTGATTTGCAAAATTCAGGAACTATATCAAGCCCCCTGACAGAGGAAAGGGACGCTGCTGCTGTTACGAATGAAGAACAGCCAGTCTGCAGTAAAGGATGGAATCAAGTCTGTCCTCAAATATTTGTAACGACAAACCGACAACCGCTACAGCTACGTACATATTGTGTGCAAAGAAGTGGGATGATGCAGCCGCAGAGTCAATACTTAGTAAACTGAAACAAAAACATTTTACACCTTTTAAACAGAGATTTAGTGTCTAATATTATGTTTTCCTTTCTCTTTGTTAGAAATTTAATTTTGGTTTACTACATAGTTTTGTGATCTGTAAGTGACTTATTTTGTTCTACTCTGATTATCCGACCTTTTTAGCGTTCCGACGATCCCATGGTCCAAAAAGTGGCGGCTAATCGAAGTTCTACTGTAAAATAATTATTTGGTTATTTCAATCTAATTTTAGTAGACAATTTTCTAACTGGTTTGCGGCTTAACAGTAGGACACAGTCTGATAACATTTTTGTATACAGTGCTCAGTCTGAAACAATTAATACTTACCGAGTTGCTAACGGACTATCTAATCATGGAAATAAACAGAATGGCACCTTATAACCCAGAGGGAGGTTCAGACAAAGCAGTAAGGCTTATTAATGAGCACTGGGTGCGATGTTTAAAGTGTAAGCTAAAAGGGGTCATATGGGATCACATACGTGAGGTCCTAAAGTCAAATTTAATTTATTCCATATTAAATTTAGGTCAATATTTGAGAGTTGCTTTCCTAAAAAAATTATCCAAGTAGATCTATTAAAAAACAAGTAAGCCATAGATAACTATGGAAATTAAAATCTCATGTAAGAGGAAGATCGAAATTTATATGAAAGCCAGAGTAATCCAGCATCCGATATTACTTGTGTGCTCCAAAAACATTGTAGTGTTTTAACCATAGTCATCAAAACGTCCAGAATTATGCATGTTCTGACAGAAATAAATGTTGCAGAGAAAAAGATCGCACTATATTGGACATAGTCAAACAGAATACAAGACAATCAGTCAGTGTGCAAGATTCCATAACAGTTAAATGACACTGCTATGACTGATAATTCTCGAGTTGCACGTACTTTTAACAATCACGTTTTAAACGTAGCAGCAGATATAGGATTAAATGGTTTGTTTGTAGAAGCAGCAGATGTAGTAAAAATGTCGTACCACACAACTTTAAGCAACAACATGTAGCACCAACTTACTTCACTGAAATTAACACAGCTATAAAAATTCTAAAAAAAAAAGATCTTACGTAGCTGATGGAATTTAAGACAGAATTCTGAAAAATTGTTGCAACTTAATAAATAATGTCCTTCGTGACGTATGCAACACATCATTGGCACGGGGAATTTTTCCACATTAAAATGCTATGTAACTACTTCATTAGAAAGGTGACAAGACAGACTTAAACAATTATTGTCCAATTTCCTTACTGATATCATTTTCCAAAACATTCATAAAAAGTAATGTACTCAAGAGAAGTCGCACACTTAACTGGGAACAATTTACATAGCATATCACAGTTTGGATTTCAGAAAGGTTGCCCTACTGAGAATGCTATTTATAGATTCATTCATCAAATACTAGAAGCTTTAAACAGTAATATATCAGCAGGTGGTAGTTTTTGCGATCTCTTCAAGACCTTCGATTTTGTAGGCCATGATATTCTAAATGGCTCTGAGCACTATGGGACTCAATATCTGTGGTCATCAGTCCTCTAGAACTTAGAACTACTTAAGCCTAACTAACCTAAGGACATCACATACATCCATGCCCGAGGCAGGATTCAAACCTGCGACCGTAGTGGTCACACGGTTCCAGACTGAAGCACCTAGAACCGCACAGCCACACCGGCCCGCCATGATATTCTCTTAGGTATCATTACACACAGGTGGTTTAAATCATACTTGGCAAACAGAATGCAAAAAGGTTGTGCCGAATAATTCAGACAATATATAAGAAACTATCAGCCTTGATTGCGGTAATGAAACCAACTTTTACCTAGGTTTCAGTCCAAATAACTGAGCGTTCTTCAGAAGATATACCTGAATCTATAAATTGTCTAAGAGGGCATGGTCTAGAAATAAAACTAAAACAGCCTGAATAGGTGTAGTCACGTTTAGAAAATCCAGGACATAAGTACTAAGCCAAAACCAAGACTCTGGCATGGGCCTCATCTCCATGGACACCGTCCGGTAGGCCTCGGGAGCTCACATTAAACTAACGAGGACTAGATAACGCACTGCAAATCAACATGACGGGGAACATTGTCCATGACTGTCAAAGATAAAAGACAAACGCAATTATATCTTAAAACTAATAACTTATAGAAAGGTTGAGAATCTTAGACATAAAGCCTCTGCAACATGATATGGCTAAAATATAACAAAATATGCATGGATTTATATAAGTTTGAACACACTAACCCTACATACACTATTAGAATATATCGGCACTTTCACAACGAATGCTGCATAACGCACCCATCGTTATTGATGAAAGATGACATAGGACATAAAACAGTGAAACTGCAGTATGTAGACGCCACAATGCAATAATCGCGATTAACCTCTACACAGATGGTTGATTAGGAGTGGTTAAATTTTGTAGGTTCTGGACCACTACACCAATCTTATAAAAAACAATTTTATTTTCCATAAGATTGATCTAATGATCTAGAACCTACAGAATCTAACTACTATCCCTTTTACCTAGTAATAATATAATATAATAATATAAACTATAATAAAAAATCATTCATCTTGCATACATTTCCCATTGGTGAATGTAATACAAATAAATAAATTAGGTAATTAACTATTATTTTTTTAACATTTTATTAGCCCCAAAATTGTTCCATTTTACACTATTGTGAAAAACGTGTTTTTTAAAATCATTTTTAAAACAAATTTTTAAAAAACCATTGTTATAACATTTTCTTAGCCCCAAAAAATGTTACATTTTTGACTTATGTGAAAAACGTGTTTTTTAAAAATTATATTACAGAATAAGTATATATAATTATTTACTTTCCGCTTTAGCAGCCAGAAGATTACTATGAGCTGTTGTTTGTAAATGTTTTTTGAAGGATGATTTATTTACAGCTCTACCACATTTAATAGTAACTTTAATTACGTTCCTTACAGCATTCTTTACGTACATATTTATATCCACCTTTTAATTGTGGCTTGGCACAGCCTAAAGTCTGCTTTAGCTGTCGCTTAGTGTTATTCATTGAAAGAATACAAATTTTTTTCACTATCTGAAAATTACAAAACAACCAACACAATGTCCTACACATTTTCTGCGTTTCAGACTTCTCTGACCCTATGTACACAGCGCTACATGAAGACTAAGTTCTGAATTAACATACCTGCATCTTTTATTTGGGCTGTTTCTAAGTACATAGGCGAGTGTGTTGGATATTTTAGCCAAATGGCTCGCACTATCCACACAAATACGTTATAATGACCTTTGATACGCCTACTCTCATTGGTCTATGATTGTGTGAAGTTCGGAGCTTGAAGAATGTATATATAGTTGGAGTTCTACTAACAAAGTATCTTCTAAAAATCAGATTCTTCATCAATTTATTTAAGGCTCAAATTCATTAATTTCTTAACATTATTCCATTTTAAAATTGAAGAACTAGCCTGAACAATTGATTAATGTGATTTGAACAACAAAATTAGAAACAAAAAATAGAAAAATTACATCCAAAGTAAAGTATGTTCCGAAGTTATTTTCAATTGAACATATAACAGTGCCATCTGTTGACAGAAGTTGGAATCTAGTTAGTTCAAACTACTTTTCACATATGTCTCTACAGGTCTCAAAGTACAGCTCGAAACATATAAAACGCAACAAGTGGATAGCTTGAATCATATCAAATGCAACAAACCGATTTTTTTGTTTTAAAATACAACAAACTGAATTTCTTCTTCAAATACATTTGTCGTATACTCACAGTAGGCCATATATCGAATTTCATCAAAATAACTTAATAAACAAAAAAGTTGATTTTCATGACTCAGCACTTTTTGACTTTAAATTAAGTGAAGATTTCTCAGTCAAATATTAATCGATTTTAAAAATTCAAAGTGCAAACATAATCTACATAAAAGAGCCATCTAGAAAATTATAACAAAATAAATCGGAAATCATTTAATAAGTAAGACATTAAAGTTTTCAGTTTTTATTTTTTCTATCTCTCTTAAAATGTTTCAGAAATGTATATAAGCATGAACCTAACACTTTCATGAATTTTTTAAGTTTTTTATTCATTTATATATAAGCAAATGTTAATAATTAAACATTTTCAGTTAGTAATCTATGTTGTGCAGCATATGTAAGATTCTTTTTACCATACATAATTACATATGCAAGTGTATCATTTGGAATTTTGTCATTAAAAGTTGCACTAAGTTTCATAGTAGTTTTCTGTGTAGCTACAACATTCTTTTGGTGTGTCATATTGATTACATAAATTGGATAATTATTTATAAAACTAAATGGACTAATATCAATATCTGATTTTAGTAAAGTAATTCTTTTAAAATCAAGAAATGCATCATATGCTTTCAGAAAATTATTTGGTGGATTAATGTTCAACATTACTTGAGGAAAAACTTCATTTCTACAATTTTTAAATAAATATTCTGCACTTTAACATTATCAAATAATGACGAATCAACTAATTGATTATTTTTACGATTTGTGTGAAATGTAACAAATATGAAGGATGGCATATCAAATTCTGTAGAGTTATAGTAATTTGTAATATCTAGTTGAAAACTGTTTTTACCAGAAAAACCATCAACTTCTTGTGTTTGAAGTTCATAAAAAGAAATAGAAATTTTCAGCTTCTTAAGAATAATTTCACGTTGTTCAAGTTCATAATTTGGTTTATATTTAACAATTGGTCACGAATTTCCATAGATTCTATAATAATTTTACCTTCTTTAGGAAGAGTATCTTTTATTTCAATTCCAGCATCATTTTTATCAGACCAATGAAGATTTACATCTCCAGAAGATGAACTACGTGTAAAAATTACAAATAAATCTCCTTCCCACATAATTTCTTTATAATCTTTAAAAAATCCACCAAGTAATGAGAATGGATAAAGTACTTCATTTCTTTTACTATTTATTTTTCCTGTATTAATTATACGTCCCTCTAAACTTATTTTGTCAGTAACAGATGAAGTTCCACAGATGAAGAAATAAAAGGATGTTCAATTCTAGATAAAATATTATTTCCTTTCTTTATCGTTATAAAATCAAACCGTTTTGCTACAAAATTATCAATTAATTTTTTGTTTGATTATCCATCATAAGTTGGATAATCTGTGCCATCATATCCAATAATACTAAAATTCATGTATAATTGTGCATGATTTGGATGAAGCCAACCACCACCAATATTTATTTCAATTTCTGTATCTTTGATGGGAACATTAAAATTATTTTTAGTATTCTCATTCACAGGGAAGGAATAGAATTGATAACTTTCAATTTAATTCATGACGTACTCTATGGTTGTTTTAGCAGTAACTTATTTATTAAGGATAAAAAATTTATTTGTGTCACCAAATCAGACTTCAGTCTATAACTAAGATATTTCTATAAAACAACTGTTACAGTAGCACCTATAAAGTCAATTAAAATATCATTTTCATCAGTTATACTAACTTCTAAATCTTGAATTGTATCAAAAATAGGAACATTTACAGGATATTTTGGTTCATAAATTATTGGTCCACCAAATTCTGTATTATGTTTAAATGAAGCAATAATATTAGTCTCTTTATGAAAATGATCATTATGTTTTACATACATTCCATCAGCAAGATTAAAATTTATATTTATTAATTCAAAAAGAATTATTTTATGAACATCTTTAGCTACAGATTTTTCATTAGGAAAAACAATTTGATTATTAAAACCAAGTAAACTTCCAATTCTATCTTCTGTATCCATACACAATTTTACATCAATTTAGATTACAATTCCGTTTAAAATTTTATCTGCTTTAATATGTATATTAGATAAATTTTCTAAATGTTTCAGACTATATTGACCTACAGGAATTTCTATTGTTTCACCATCACAATAAAATTTATTATTTTTTATTGTAATATTTGGTGTTAAAAAGTTGATTTAGAACCAACTAGTGAAATATTAGTATAACTATCACCTATTGGAACAGTTCATATTTTTCTAAGTATACTAGATTTATCACTAAGTTGAAAATGCGGCTCATTTATTGCTGAAAAAAATTATTTAATAAATGAATAAAACAGATTGGGAACCTAAAGTAAGAATTCCAGAAAGAAATCGAAAAACAAACATGGTTAACTGTTACCAAATTCTATTTGACGAGCGATAATTGGATCAAGTGGCTGTGGAAAAACAACATTAATGATTGATAACTATATTTTAGCTATAGGATGGTTCGATTGGAATAAATTAATCATTTAAATGTTTGTCCAAAATCTTAGAACTTAAGAAGAAAATCAACTATAGGTTCTTCAGACTTTGGTTCACCTGAGAAAAAGGGTAAAGGCTTATTTAAAATATATACAGATAAATCAATTGAATATGTTTGCATGAATGATGTTAGACAATTAATTGATAGATTAACAGTTATTCATTGTGAAGAAGAAGCTGGAAATAGAAATTATTATAATGAAAAAGTTATTATTGCACGAACATTAACAAATAAATGTAGTAATTTTATAATTGATCATCTAAAAGGAATTCAATATTTAATTAGATTTTTAAATAATCTTCCACATACATTTTGGAAAAATGATAAATATGGAAAAGGATTAGTTAATACTTTAATTAGCAAACTGCCATTTGAAATGCAGTATAATTATTGTGGTACAGGTACAAAATTAGAAGAAAGATTAGCTAAAGGTGATAAAGGTATTAATCCATTAGATGAAGCTTGTAAAAAATATGATAATGCTTGTAGAGATAATAAAGATTTAGAAAATAGGCATATAGCTGATAAATGCAAAAGAAAGAATGTATGCAAATGATGCTTCATTTGGTGAAAAAGTTGCAGCAACAGCAATTAGAGGAATAATGTATGGAATTAATGTTGATGAAAATGGTTGGGGATCATAAATTTTTAAACAATATAAGAAATTGTTATTAAATTTTTCAACTATATAAATGAATAACTTTACACTTGATTTGCTACCTAGTGGCAAAACTAAACGAAAGTAATTAAATTAAAGTTAAATAATTAAAAATTAAATGCAATTGAACCATTTTTAACAGTGGTTCAAAAAAGGAAATAAGAAAAGAAAGTTGGTGGAAATTTACTTATTACATTAGGTATTTCTGTTGTCAAAAAATTATTGGATATTTAACAAAAAAGAAAGATGGTAAAGGACTAACACATAATGAAGGCGGATTTTTATCATTATTATTAGTTGCATTACTATATTTAGCAACAATTGGTTCTTTAGCTGGTGGATCTGCAGCAATTGCAAATGCAGTTATAAACAGAAAGAAAGCTGATAAATAATTAAAAGAACAAAAATGACATAACTTAGATATAGAAAAGAAAGCTGGAACTGGAATAATGAGAACAAAAAATTATAGGAAAAGTATATAATTAATATCCTAATGCATTAAGTAATTTTGATATACAAAAACTTAGTAAACAATTAAAAATGAAACACTTTCGTGGTATAAATATGATTGATGAATTACCAAATAAGCCATATAAAATTGAATATGGTATAGTTATTTTGGATAATCTGATAATCCTGGTACACATGGGATTTGTTATTATAAACATGAAGATAAATAATTTGTTTTTATTCATTTGGTGGTAATATACCAAAACAACTAGTTAACTATTTAGGAAAAAATGATCTATATTATAATACAGAAGGAACACAAAATTTTGATGAAGTAATATGTTGTCATTTATGTTTATTCGTATTAAAATTGTAATGTGAAAATTATAATGTTAAAGATATTTTAGATTTAATAAATGAACCTTTTTGGAACTAATATACATTTATTTAAACAAAGTGAACATGTAGTTAATACATCTACATTCGATCTAGAAAAAATCCAAAGATAACTAATGCAATTAAACAATTTCAAAAAGAATTAAATGCTATTTTTAGAGTAACTAAAGGATATATTGGTTTTAGAAATAGAAGACTTCCTAATGTAACTGATCCAATTGATGCAAAAGATGTAATTAACAAACATTATTTCGTTTATGAACTATTACATTTTGTTACAAAACCAGAATGCACAAATATTTTATCGCAATTTAATAACTATGTTAATAAAGAAGAATATAAAATGTTTCATTTAGGCTTAAAGGAAAGAAATGGCATTATAGATGGTATTATGTCGCATAATAATAAAGATTAAACGATATGGAAAAGAAATCTTAATAATGCTTTAAATAAAATTGATTCAGTAGAAAGTTATGTTAAATCATTAGAATCAGAAATTAAAGAAAACTAGGATAAAAAAGTAGGTAAAGATCTAGAAGTATTGGAAAAATTACATTAATTTTAACTTTATTAAATTTATAATCTATATCAATGGAAAATCATACTTCACTTGATTATCATATTTATTGTTTAAAGTGTAAAACGTTTACTGATAAACATAATCTGCATAGAATAACAACTAAAAATAAAAGACAATGAATTGAAGGTGTTTGTACAGTTTGCATATCTGAAAAGAGTAATTTTGTCAAACAAAATTTGTAAGTGCTTGTGAAGGCTTAAATAATATTCGTGCAAATATAAATAATTAATTATATAACCAATCAGACAGACTTTTAAAAGAAGAAATGTTGTTTCTTTTAGTATAAATGATTTATGGCAAGCTCATTTAGTTGAAATGGATTCAGGAGATTTAAAAGGTATTTCTACAATAAATAAAGGATTTAAATATTTATTGACTGTTATTGATGTCTTTTGGAAATTTGCTTGGGCTGTTCCTATTAAAGATAAAACAAGTAAGAATGTAGTTGATGCTTTTCAAAAAAAATTTTATAGATAGAAAGCATAATAATTTTCAGATAGATTATGGTAAAGAATTCTATAAGAAAGAATTTAATGAAAAAATATAACATTAATCATTATTCTCCTTTTACAGAATTAAAAGCAACTGTTGTTGAACGTTTTAACAGAACACTTAAAGAAAAGATGTGAAATAAAATTCCTTTACTAGGAAATTATAAATGGATAAATTTAGTTAAAGATCTAATTGATAAATATAATGACGCAAAACATTGTACAATAAAAATGAAGCCAATAGAAATAAATGAAAAAATTTAAAAATATGTAACATTGTGTCTAATGAGCAAGCTAAATTTTAAAAAGGTGATAAAGTTAGGATTAGTATACTTAAAGGTGATTTTGAAAAAGGTTATACAGCTAATTTGTCAACAGAAATATTTGAAATTGAAGATTTTATTTATTCTAATCCAGTTACATATACATTAAAACATATAAAAGGAAATTTTTATGAAGAAGAACTACAGAAAACGAAATACCACATGTACACTTAATAGAAATAGTTTTACAAAAGAAAAATAATAAAGTTTATGTTAAATGGTTAGGTTTTGAGAATTCACACAATAATTGGGTAAATAAAGAGAAAGTCATTTTATAGTAGTTCAGTTTGATTACGACTATTTATATCATGAACCAATTGTTCTTGTGTATAGTTATTTAAAATACTTAAATAGTTCATACGACAGTCAATCCTTAAATTTTCCTTCATTCTTTGATACAGATTTATTGAATTAGGATAATGATTCATTTTAACATTTCTTCACAATTTGGATGTCTATCGTCGATTTTATATAGTTGTTTCGGTAAATGTTTTCGTAGAGTTCTAATGACATAATAATCATATTCACATTCATCATCAAATAATTTTAGAAGAATGTATGTTGGTCTTAAGTTTTCATTAATTGTTTTAGGAACCACATGTGGTAATAAATTATTTTTTTCCTCAATTCTTTTACCAATTATTTTCGAAGCAATATGAACTGATTCTCTCAAATTGTAATTATGATCATTGTTCATTTTCTTCGTGTTTCATTTGATATTTATAAGCATCAATCATCTCTTTTCTAATCTTATATTCACCATGTTTTCTATTTGATGGTAAAACTTCATGATTAACCCATCTTTTAAACTGTTTAGCTTCTTCTTTTTTTGATTTTAAAATTAAAGAATAGAAGCCACCTTCATTGAAAGAATAGTAGATTTTTCAATGCCTGTTAATATGGCTAAATTGGAAGGGTTTAAATCCTCTAATAATTTTTTTATCAATCTCAAGCAATATTCTTAAAACCTTTATGTGTTTGACGATATTCCAAAAGTATAGCAACATCTTTGGCTTGAAACCATGGATTATTTTCTTCATCAATAATCATTAAAACTTGTTTATTGTTGTATGTAAGCTGGTTGATGATAATGTCTATAATCGCTCAATTTAAGATCAACATTTTTATTAGTTTTGCAAAAAATAAACATTATGTGAAATTTGTACTTTGTATTTATGATTAAATTAAATTAGAGAATTTATAAATCTAATAAAAATTATTTATTATAATTGGAGGACCAAAACGAAATGCAAACTTAACTAAAGGAAACTTATGTACTAATTGATGTCTGTGAAAAAGATATTGATTGCCCTATATGTTTAAGTGATCAAAATGATAATCAATTTGTTAAAGCAAATTCCAAACATATTTTTCATAAAGAATGTATTGATGAATGGTTAAAGGAAAAAGAAACTTGTCCACTTTGTAGAACTATTATTAAAAATAAAGTACCAGAAAAATCTGAAATAATTGATATTAATGCTATTGTTGATTCACAAGATGAAGCAGCTTATTATGTGGATTATGATGATGATGATTATTGGTCAGGTTTATTTCTAAAATAATTCATTTGAATAATTTAAAATTAAAAAGATTTCACTTTCTACAATTCTAATAATTTTTTTATATAAATAGAGCATGTTCGAGTTCAACAAGATTGTTCCCCAAAAACTAAATTTTGTAAGTATTGTAATACAGAGAAATCAATTGATTATTTCACTTCACAAAAGTATACAAAACATTGTTATAGAACTATATGATGACCATGATTAATTAAATAGCATGTAGAACATTATAATAAAAATCGAAATCCATACATATGTGGAAAAGTGTTGCTAAATATTATTTTAAAGAACATTCAAGACAAAATCCAAGTGAAGAACATACAAAAATGGAAAATCAAGATACATCTAAATCTATGATGAATAATGAGGAAGTAATAAGTGAAGAGAAAAAGAAATGAAAAATATGTTAAGAAATTACAGATTTAAATTGTTTTTATATAAATCCATCATGTAAAGATAAACATAATAATGAATGTAAGAAATTTACTTTAGACTATATTAAGAATAAGAAAGCTATAACTTTAAATAATTATCCCTTATGATTAATAATCTAACCATTATTAAAAATTTATCATTAATATTTAATAAAATAATATTTACAAACCTAATAAATTTTTTGTATCAAGTAGAAGATCAAACTAATTCATTCTTAAATTACATAATAAACTACTTGTTTAAAAACTAATTGACTGTTAAAGTAAATAATAAACAAATTATTTGAAAACTAACTGTTTGTTAAACTAAATAATGAAATAATTATTTAAAACCTAATTGATTGTTAACTAAATAATAAACTAATTCTTTTCTTGATTAATTATTTAATAAGTAATAATCCTTATATATCAATTAAATAATTATCATTTTATTAAAGAATATTTTTTACAAATCTAATAAAATTTTTTTATTAATAGAAGTGCAAAATGGAAAGTAACATTGTTACTCAACTAGAACATCTTGCTAATTATCTACAACAATTTCCTGTTGTAAGACATTGTGAATTTTGTAGAAGAAATAATTTCAGGGATATACTAGTACACATTAAGCTGATTTAATTAGATTTATTACTAGTAATCATTCAATTATTATTAGTAATCATCCTAATATTGTTAGATGTAATACATCTGTAGTAAGTGAAAATAATTCAAATATTGTTAAAAGTAAAACGTTTGAAATAAGTAAAAATCATAAAAATTATTTAGCTGAAGTAAGTAAAAAATTTCAAAAATTGTTAGTATTTATATACCTGAAAACAGACATCTGTCACTGAAGAAGTAAGTGATAATCAAACAAATATTGTAAAAAAATAATAAAGCTGAACCTAGTTTAAATCTTTGGAAAAAGTTACCATTTTATGATATGTATGATGTTTTTCTAACAAAAGAAGATAAACCATTAAAAGGAATATTTCCATTTTCTACAAATATATTTGTAAAACCAAAAAATAGAAAAACAATTATAGATTACTTAGTTCAAAAGGCATTTGGAAACAGATTTCAAACTATAAATTTAGAAGATAATATGGATATACTTGATCCTAATCTTTTCTTAAATGAGCTAAAAACAAGAAATTTTATGATTGTTAAAGACTAATATAAAGTCATGATAATAAATGAGATGTTTCAGAAAATAGAATTGATACATTACCATATGGTCATTACTCATTATTGAAAATCTAAAAAATAATTATTATATATAAATCTGATAAAATTTATTCTATATAAATGGAAATTATAATGAAGAATCTTAATGATGTTAGTGTCTCAAAAGAGATTAAAAAAATAACTGAACTAGAGATTAATGTTTCACATAATGTTACTGACTGTGAATACTAGATATGGAGAAAAAATATGTAAGGAACTTAAAAACGATTTTAAAGTTATTTTACCAGATAGACATTACAAATTAATTGATCCTTGGGAACTTGAAATAATTAAAAAAGGACAAATTAAACTGAAATATAAAGGAATGAAGAAATTTAAAAATAGAAATAAATAATTTCATGATATAGAATTCACAATGTGAAATTTTTAAAAAGTTATTTTCTCATTAATTTTATTTCATTTAAATGGACAACACTAAGCGACAGCTAAATCAGTCTTTACACAGTGCCAAGCCACAATTAAGACAGTGTAGTGAATGTAAGATTAAAAAAAATGATTGACAAATTTTATAAAGATAAATATCGAATAGGAGGATATAAATATGTATGTAAACAACAGCTCATAATAATCTTATGGCTGCTAAAGCGGAAAGTAAATAATTATATATACTTATACCATAATATAATTTTTAAAAATCATGTTTTTCACATAATTCAAAAATATAACATTTTTTGGGGCTAAGAATATGTTGTAAATAATGGTTTTTTGAAAATTTGTTTCAAAAATGATTTTAAAAAACACGTTTTTCACAATAGTCTAAAATAGGACAATTTTGGGACTAAGAAAATGTTAAAAAATGCTTTTTTAAAAATAATAGTTAATTACCTAATTTATTTATATATATTACATTCACCTATGGGAAATATATGCAAGATGAATGATTTTTTATTATAGTTATTATATTATATTATATTATTATTAGGCAAAAGGGATAGTAGTTAGATTTTGTAGGTTCTAGGTCATTAGATCAATCTTATGGAGAATAAAAAATTGCAAGTGTTAACGAGTATTTTTTTATTTTTTATAAGATTGGTCTAGTGGTCCTAACCTACAAAATCTAACTACTATTAGGTGTTTTTACCAGTTGATGTAAATATACTTCCTATTGCTTACACGCACTGAATGAAGAATATTATCAAGATTAATTTTTTATCTTAAAACTAAAAATAATGCGTGAGTGAACGAACAACGCTACTTCATTGCCATGTAATAGCAAATGACCAGTATAGGTCAAATTATATTTTATGTATAAAAAATATGGTAATTGCGTGAACGGACATTAGACATGCATAATGTTCACCGTCATGGTGATTTGCAGTGCGTTATCTAGTCCTAATTAGTTTAATGTGAGCTCCCAAGGCCCACCGGATGGCGTCCATGGATATGAGGCCCACACCAGAGGTTAAGTCTTGGTTTTGGCTTAGTACTTATGTACCGCATTTCCTAATCATGACTACGCCTGTTCATGCTGTTTTAGTTTTATTTCTAGACCATGCCCTCTTAGACAAACTATAGATTCATGTAAATCTTCTGAAGAAGGCTCAATTATTTGGGCTGAAACCTAGGTAAAGGTTGGTTTCATTACCGCAATCAAGGTTGATAGTTTCTTATATATTAGTTTATCACGTTTGCTGACTGGCTGCAGTGTTGAAAGTACAACTATTCAGATAATGTCCAAAACAAGAAAATTTTAGAGCCTCATGTAAAAAAAAATTCGAATGGAGTTCCACAAGGTTCAATGTTGGATCCAATCCTATTCCCTTTATAGATGAATGACCTCCTACTGAACATTCAACAAGCAAAATTGATAGCTATTTCTTGTAGACGATACTACTGTTGTAATAAATCCCATTATGGAGAAAGCAATTGAAGAGCTAGTAAATTATATCTTCCAAAGAATTATTGAGTGATTCTCCAAAAGTGGAAACTTCCTAAATTCTGGAAAAAAAGTACTACATTCATTTCTGTAGAACAAATAGTCATAGCAGCAGTTGATATAGTACACGAGCAGGAGTCAATAAGTTGGGTAGATTGCTCCAAACTTTCGAGTGTATGTACTGATGAAAATTTGAACTGGAAGTACCATATAACTGAGCTTCTCGTACTACCAAGTTCAGATGCTGTTGCTCTGCATATAATTGCTAATCTTGAACACAAACATATCAGCTCCTGACATGTTTTAATATTTCCACTCCATAATGTCGTATGAAACAATTTTTTGGAGTAACTCTTCACTTAGAACCAAAGTATTGATTGCACAAAAGCAAGTAGTAAGAATAATATGTAGTGTTCACCCACAGGTGTCATACAGAGGTACACATTTTAACTGGGCCATCACAATACATATTTCTGATAATGAAATTCGTCATGAATAATCCGTCACAATCTAAGAAGAACAGTGATATATGTACGCACAACACTAGATGGAAAGATGACCGATATTACCCCTTGTTAAAGCTGTTACTGGCTCAGAGAGGAGCTCAATATGCGGCAGGTTTTCATCATTTGCCCAATAATATTAAATATTTGATGGGTAGCGAAGTAAGTTTCCCTTGAAGAATTTCTACTTGAAAACGGGTAGCAAATAAAGAAAAAAATGTTTTCAAGTGTAATTGCATGATTAGGAATAAAATGATAATGTGTTCAATAATGTTAGCAATAATCATGTGTTCATATCCTGTAAACTGACTCTTTCCACATCATTTCGATAAAAGTATAGTTCAGATGGTCTATGGAACATGTAACCAACTAACTATTTAACTAACTGTTCTAACCTTAACATCTATTTCTTGCACAGTTCTTAAGCATGTTTTAAGTTAGAGTGTAATAATTTTACATTAGAGAAAGAAGTTTAAGTCCACAAATCAGCAAGTATTAATTAGAAAATATCGCTCATAAGATATTCAGAACTGCAGAACTGCAGTTCCGAGCATACGGAATAGGTTCTCAGATACAGTCCATCGAAAAAGTTCCAAGACTGATTATATCCCTGTCGCACAAGTGGCGTCAGTGCAGTAACTATGGTGGCGGTTTGAACTAACTGTCAGCAACAGATGTGCTTTCGACCAGTCGCTTGTGAGCAGACAGTGTCAAGTAGTGGACGCGAGACCATAAACCGTCAACGTTGTTGTGCCACAAATCGCAAAGGGGCAACATCTCTGAATCGAGCATTCAGGAAAATCCCAACAATGTTTTTGGAGAAGAGTAATGGTGTGCACATATTCTGCTATAAATCTTGATTCCCTAAGTTAAACAATGAAGCGTAGACGCCTGCCACGACTTGAATGATAGGCAAAACGCGGGCAATTCTTTTGTGAATAAAGGCACCACGGGTGAGGAGTCTCGATGTTAACAATAGTAGCTGTCATGAGCAGACGACAATACTATTGTCTAGCCGTAACTGTTGGTTGTTTGATTTCTCGGTGAGTGTGTCACATAGAAACTAGAACTCATTAAATGGTAGTTCACTTTATGACATAAATGAACAAAAGATATAGTGACACTTCTTTGCCACAAGAGTACAATAATTCACAGCTGTCACTGACTAGGCAACCCCTTCTACATCTACATCTACGTGGATATTGTGCAAATTACATTTAAGTGCCTGGCAGAGGGTTCATCGAACCACCTCCACAATTCTCTATTATTCCAATCTCGTATAAAGTACGGAAAGAACGAACACCTGTATCTCCCCATATGAGCTTTGATTTCCCGTATTTTATCATGGTGATCGTTTCTCACTGTGTAGGTCGGCGTCAGCAAAATATTTTCGCATTCGGATGAAAACGATGGTCATTGGAATTTCGAGAGAAGATACCTCCGCAACGAAAACGGTCTTTGTTTTAATTATGTCCATCGCAGATCCTGTATCATTTCAGTGACACTCTGTCCCCTGTTTCGCGACAATACAAAACGTGCTGCCCTTCTTTGAACGTTTTCAGTGTACTTCGTCAGTCCTATCTGGTAAGGATCCCACATCGAGAAGCAGTGTTCTAAAAGAGGACATTGAGGTACAATGCTCGACATTTACAACAGTACAGGTTCATCAGAAACTGTAACAGCTCGTTGGTCTTACACTATGATGTTGAGTCCCATAGCTAAGATTTCGAACTAGTGTAGGGCTCTTGCATGCTCGTCACTATAGTGACGTAAGTATGAGGGCACTACTGTGCTGCGAGGGAAGTTGAGTCTTCTGGAGTGTATCCCATCGCTTGTTGCAAATTGCAGCGAGCCCTCGCTGATGTCTCTGGTATCGATTCACGTTCCGGCTTTGGTGTGAGACGGCGATCTCTAGACGATACCTCACTAATCTACCACAAAACGACGAAGCGTAGAATTTCACAAGAATAGTCAACGCATTGACGTCAGAACGACATTCAAGCCATGTTTGAACAATATCCCAAAAGAAGAATTTTCGGACAGTTTCATTTTATTGTGTGTGCGTTCTGTATTTTCCACCCAACTGGGGAGAGACTGTTTGGAGCACCTGAAGCATTAAAACCACCAATGTAGCTCTTCTCAATTTCCTATAAAGAAAATATAAAAGAATTTTGGACCGCGTGGATATGTGAGTGGTTTGAAAACTTTTAAGTAATAGAATTGAGCAGGTAGTGCTGGACGGCAAGTGTTCATCAGAGGCTAAGGTGTTGTCAGGAGCGTCCCATGGGACTGTGATAGTCCGTTCTTGTTCTTTATATACGTAAACGAGCTGTCGAACCAATTAAACAGCAGTCTTCTACCGGTTGCCTATGTCGCTGTAGTGTTCAGGAAGATGTCGTTGCGCTACGGTCGCAGGTTCGAATCCTGCCTCGGGCATGGATGTGTGTGATGTCCTTAGGTTAGTTAGGTTTAACTAGTTCTAAGTTCAAGGGGACTGATGACCTCAGCAGTTGAGTCCCATAGTGCTCAGAGCCATTTGAACCATTTTTTTTTTTTTTTTGAAGATGTCGTTGAGTGGCTGTAAGAGGATACAGAATGATCTGGAGAGAATTTCTATTAGATTGTGGTGAATGGCAGTTTGCTCTAAACGTGGAAAAATGTAATTTAATGCAGATAAGTAGGAAAAACAATTTAGTAAAGTTCAAAAAGAGTATTTATGATGTGCTGCTTGACACAATCAAATCAAAAAAGTAATTAGGCGTAACGTCGCATGAAATGGAACGATCATGTCAGGTGGTTGTAAGGTAATTGAGTGGTCGGTTTCTTGGGAGAGTTCTAGGAAAATGTGAAAAAAAAAGAAGAAGAGAGGGAGAGACCGCGTAATGCGTAATGAGAAGTTGTGCGAGAGATTCTTCATCATTGCTCGACTGCTCGAGTGTTTGGGACAGACACCAGGTCGGATTGTAGAAATTCAAAGGTGTGCTGCTAATTTTGTTACCGGTGGATTCGATCAGTAGACAAGTATTATGAAAAACTTCTTTGAACTCAGTGGGATTCCCTAATAGTCGCTCTTTACACGAAACACTATTCGCAGAGTTTAGAGAACCAACATTTACGACAGAATGAGAGACAGCTCGACTTCCACCAAAGATAATCTCGTGTATGGATTGCTGCAAGAGAAATCAGGGCTTGTACGGAAGCATATAGGTAGTTGTTCTTCTCCCTGCCACACACCATAAGGTGGCTTGGAAAAAATTAATGTAACCGTAGATGTAGAAATAACTATTTCAGGCGGTAAAATGACTTTAATGAGCGATACATCCGAAATGTCGTTTGGATACTGCTTATTTTACATGTCAAACACTTTCCTACCGCATCGTCAATGTTGTTATTTTGAGTTTATATTCACACTCGGATTTGATGTATGGTCCAACAGGGCGTACTGGCCAAAAAGCTGCGTTGATATACAGATGAAAATTAAGTGAAAGGCAAACTAGATGAAACTTATCACCGTAAACAGAAACATAGGAGGAACTGGTGTAAGCTTATTTGTTCGTCGCTGACATAGAAGGTGCCCGTCTGGGCAAGCTGTGCGGTGACTAGGGTACATGTAAAGCATGCTGGGACACGTTAAATACTAGCTATAATGAAGTCGACAAGTCGATTGTAATACTCTGCATGGAACACTTGTTGGTGCAATGCTGCGATATAGACCGTATATCTCCCTTCGAACACGATGGCCAAGACGCCGTCTCCAAGTACGTACCTCTCGATGGCTGAAGGCGAGGTCTTCTTCCTCCACAATTCTCCCGTCTTCCACGCGTAAGAAAACGCCGCGGAAGAATACTCAGTTTCGATCAATGTCGAACGCTCTAACATCGCCGAAATCCCTCCAACGCCATTTCTGAGATTCTACCCAATGATCGAGTAGGTCATGTCGCCCCTAAGCAAACGAAATTCCCGTCTTCGCCACGTGTTGCCCAGCACAGGTGGCTCCGGATGCCAGGCTATCCCCAAAACCGCCGTATTGTCCCGCTTTTCCGCCCACCGCTACCTGCCGGTTACGGCGGCCCGACGAGCTTCGGCCATCTGCAGACTTCATATTCCACAGTTCTCAACTTCAGACACTTTTCACCAGCGCCTTACGTTAGGGACTTAATCATGCAGACATGCAGGAAATACTACTCGAGAGTGCCTCATGTTCATCAGTCCCTTTATTATTACTACTAATGTTCGTAAGCTAAGTGGTAAGCTAACGTGTAAGTGCCCAAATCCTGGCACTTTACATTGGATCGGCCACACCAAGTTTCTCGACGAAGAATAATTCGCAGAACCATATTTGAGGAGATGCCGTTGGAGTGTCAATAGGCACACGTCAATTTGCACATGGAATTCATCCTTCGAAGTATCATTATTAACTGTCGTAAATAACGTTGAAAGCAGTTGAATAAAATGCACCGCCTGCCAAAACAATGAAACACTTAGAAGACAGGGTCGGAAGTCAATATAACTTCGTACATGTACGAAACATATGCGGATATGTAAATAATGAGATTTATAATTTTCTGTACATAATCCAATTTTATCGTGCAATATCTAGTTTTATTGGACATTCTGATGTGAGAGTGGTCCGATCTTGAACTGCATGGGAGCGTGAAGACAGGCATATTCCTTATCTAATCTCCCCAGCCTCACCCGATTTAATTTTATTACATTCCATTCTGTTTTATTTTTCATCTACATCTACATGGATACTCTGTAAATCACATTTAAGTGCCTGTCAGAGGGTTCATCGAACCACCTTCACAATTCTCTATTATTCCAATCTCGTATAGAGCGCGGAAAGAGTGAACACCTATATCTTTCCGTACGAGCTCTTATTTCCCTTATTTTATCGTGGTGATCGTTCCTCCCTATGTAGGTCGGTGTCAACAACATATTTTCGCATTCAGAGGAGAAAGTAGGTGATTGGAATTTCGCGAGAAGATTCCGTCGCAACGAAAAACGCCTTTCTTTTAACGATTTTCAGCCCAAATCTTGTATCATTTCTGTGACATTCTCTCCCATATTTCGCCATAAAACAAAACGTGCTGCCTTTCTTTAAAAGACGGACAAGCGCAGTGTAGGCAGTCTCCTTAGTAGGTCTGTTACATTTTCTAAGTGTCGTGCCAATAAAAAGCAGTCTTTGGTTAGCCTTCCCCACAACATTTTCTATGTGTTCTTTCCAATTTAAGTTGTTCGTAATTGTAATACCTAGGTACTTAGTTGACGTCCGTCCTAAACCTCCTTCCTGAACTCTAGCTACATCTACATAACATCACCATAAATAATCTGCGAGTCTTTGCAGAGTGTACGACGGCGGGTTTAACTTAGTCCTTTGGCGTTTCTCGCAGAATTCCAACGAGATCGGAAAACCTCGAAGTATTTATTTGTTATTCCTATATATTAATTCCCTTTTCGAATTAATTCTTGATTTCCTTCACAGACTGAAATACGTTGGGAATAGGACAAAACCCTGTTTCACTACATTCTCAACAACTGCTTCCCTTTCATCTCTTTCGACTCTTAGAGCTGTAAGATTGTTTCTGTACAATCTATATACGAGTTTTCGCTCCCTCAACAGCACAATATGTTTTGCTCACAAGTGTTCCATCGATACTGGAGAGAGAAGTGATGGGGTGGAATGCTTGACAATAAGAAGGTACGACAGTGTCTCGAGTCACGTTGAAACTCTCTCTGCTATGTCCGCTGGCACGGCAATACGCGACACTATTGACAGTGATCCCTATAGCGAATGGGTCAGTTAAGCTCGACAACTCCAGTGGAGTTGTTCAAAGACAACAGGCTATATTCTGACACAGGAAGAAGCGTCTTAACTTCCCTCCCTCTCTGAAATTGAAGTTACATTTTCATGACTGAGTAATATCTAGTTACTTGAATGGAAACTTTTGGGCCAGAGCCGTCGTTATCTCCCATACTTCCAGGTATAAAATTAATTATTAGTTCAATTCTCAAAAGTACAAAACAAAATGATTAAAAATTACAGTTCATAATCACACTCTGTCTGACTCGTCGTCGAAGTTAGAACACGGGATAAAATCTCTGTGGCTCTGCAGAATTCCGGCGATCGTCGACTCTGAAAATTCTTAAAACAATCAGAGGCACAATCGTACGTCGCGAGGAAGCCGTCTTGGGTGCTATGGCGTACTGATTCTGCAGAATGGAATGCGATGTCCAAATTGTGTATCAATTTTGATAAAGTCCAGAATTTAATCTCTTACAGTAGAGCATAAACTATCGTGGTTCAGGCTCTAGTGGTTTCCCAGGTTGCTAAGTTCCCTATAAATTAAGACACACCAAATCTTGTTCCGAGCCACGGACAAAGGAGAAGCTGAAATAACCAAAGAAATGAACGTACCTTTTCCACTTGTGAAATAATATATTTCCGTAAGTGATTTTCCTGGCTACGTTTCAGTACACATCATTCTCTGATGAAATGTTTTCATAATTAATAAAATTTCATTCCGTATTCAAAATGGCAGCTTACAACAATGCCACTAATTACAATTCCACTGTGATCCTGCTCTCCGCAATTCAAAGTCAGAAGTAACAAATAAGTAGTCGATTGTACACGCAATGTTCCACATTGTATCTACAGAGTTTTTCGTATCGCAAGTCAGAGATAATTTGTCTCTCGCAGTCGGAAGGAGTCTTTGAGCAATACATATTACTTGCTGCTGAAAATTATTAGAGCCGTATTCATAATTGTTTATAGTTACAGGTGCGACTGTGTAAATGAGGGTAGAGCATCTCGATTAGCGATATAAGCTTATTCAGTGCGATGTATAAAAATTACAACATGAATGCTTGCTGTTTAAAACGCCAGTCTCTTGAAAATGGCATTACGCATATGGCCGACATTTACTCTCCTACACATTTCAGGCTCTTTACGGAAGTTAGACGTCTCATCTTGCAGGGTTGGCACTGGAATCCTATTAACTTAGTCCAGAATTTAATCCTTCAGTTCCTGGATGGTGTGTGATGGGTCAGACTGGAAGATCTGATGACCTCAAAGGAAGGAGTCACACGCCGAAAGGTCAGGAATGGAGGTTAGGAGATTATCCGTTCTTGGAGATGAGATGACCAGGAAAGCTTCTCTGTAACGCCTTAATGAAATGCCGCCAGGAACGGCTGGGATCCCCATTTTGTTCGAAGAATGTGTTGCAGCGACTGGAAGACCACCAGGAAAAAATAAGGCCCTAAGAAAAAAAATGAACGTGCGGCATTGTTGGCCGGAAGGCCCTATCCGGGGAAGTTCGGCCGCCGAGTGCATGATTCCAAACGATGATACACCGCACCATACTACCACTTTCAGGCTGAAATGGCGTTTTATGAACCGTTTGAAGATCTTCAAGTGACCAGTAGCTGAAGTTTTTCTTGTTAGCAAGGCCTGACATATGAAAGCTCTTGACCAGATGGCTCCACAGGCCCGAGTTTTCGTTCACGAGTTCTAACAATTGCGGCAAAAGCGTTGTCTCTTTTGGGAGGTCTTGTAGGTTCAGTTTTTGTATAATCAGAATTTGGTATGGGTGGTATTGCAGTTGTTTCTGCAATATTCGCCATACACTGCAATCCGGTACGTCAAGTTGCTGCGCATGCTTGCTTGCAGAACGCCTGGGAGTTCGGCTGAAGGTATCTTCTACTCTTACAGCGTTCTCTCATGTGCACAAGCGCTTTGCACCTCCACCCCTCTTCCCCACTGTATCACCCGTTTCCTAAACGCTCTACAGCTCACTTTGATGGCACGTGCCGATGGGACTGGGGCATGCGTGCGAGCATGTAATGAGCACGAATGCGCGGCCTTGTACCTGTCGTTTTTGTTGAAAGAAGTCTACTGGGGCACACTTGTATGTGTCACCCGAATATGATAATAATGTTAATGTAAACTAAAATGAAACTGTGATACTACAAACGATGTATGGCTCTGATAGGCTTTATAATGCGGATCGCTGGCTGTGCACGACCGCAGAGCCAAAGATATACTGTCTCTGATCTGAGCTTGTAGTGTTGGAGCAACAGAGCGCTGGGTGCACAGTTTTAGGTCTGTGAGTGAAAGAGAATGGTGTAAGCAGCTTTTTTGGCGTGCTCTGTGAAGTCACGAAGTGTTATATTAATGTAGGAATCACGGGAACATGGAAGCAGAAGCCTTCATGCAAGCAAGGTAAAGATGTTAAATAATTATGACTTTCGATTTGCCATTGCGTTAGCGTTTTTGAGTTGGCTGACAATTTGTAATTATTGAGTGACCCCAGAATGTACGTA
Source organism: Schistocerca nitens (assembly GCF_023898315.1). Classification (NCBI taxonomy): domain Eukaryota; kingdom Metazoa; phylum Arthropoda; class Insecta; order Orthoptera; family Acrididae; genus Schistocerca; species Schistocerca nitens. Next base: position 695,236,251 of record NC_064615.1, on the reverse strand, counting down.
AACTGATTTGATGAAAAAGATGGTTAGATATTTCACTTTTGTAATGTTTCTAAGGTTTGTTAACAGAGCTATATGTAATTTGATGATTTGCATTTATGCTGGTTTAGTGAGGTTAGATAATACTTGCTGTATAAATCTCATTCTTAGTGACTCAGTTAGTAGATTTGATAGAGGTGATATATTATTCCAGCCAATGTAACTTCAACGGTAAAACGTTTTTTGAAAAACCAAACTCAACTTGCAATTTAATTTTGCTAAAAAAGCTCAGTGATACTAATTCACCACAATCAGTACCGTCTCCCTGTCCAGGTCATATATTTTGTAAAGAAGTTGGATTTTTCTTAAATGTTTCCATTTATCAGCCAAAAGAATTTCATGTACATTCCAAAGTATTATGGCCAACATTGCACACTGTTCAGAGTGTAGCTAACTTTTTTTTTTTTTTTTTTTTTTACGAGAGATCAGAATACATCGCGTTCCACCGTTGCTGTTGTAGAGGTAAGACAAGATAAATATTTTTATGCACTAGGCATCATTCAATGTATTCCATACAAAGTAGAATATGTTTACTAAGCAATCTTAAAGTTACAATGTTACATTATGAAAGGCCTTCACACCTTCTCGGCTGAACATCGATATCAGGGTCAATGTCAAAGGTTTGTTGTCCAGATAGCACCACTTCCATTTTCTGATTCCCAACGTAACGCGCTATTTCCAGGGTTGCCAAATCTCCCGTTTGACTGTCGCACCTGGTATTTAATACAAGTTCCTGAAATCGCTTGACCAATTCACCTAATCTGATGTTTCAGTACCTGTTTTGTGCGCCTTGGAATAGGTGTTCTTTTCCTGTAAAATTAGCATAAACAAACGATTGAAGACGTGAATCTGAATGATTAAAGTAATTTGGGATGCAATGCTTTTCGTCACTCATGTTTTAATCTCACCTTAGACTGCCTCTCATTGTGAAATGAATGTTGCAGGACGATGGCCCCCTATACTGGAAGCTGTGCTTTGTGGATTACATGGGAATGCCAGTTGGAATCCTCGGGCTCGCCATGTCTGGTATGGTAAGTAATGTATCCATCTCTGATGTTCTATAAAAACAACCGAGGCCCAACGGACAAAATGTAGCCTCCATCCTCTCCCCCTCCCCCTGCCTCCCTTATTTTCACACAATACCGCGTAGCACCGTCACTGTTCTTAATAACAGCCTCATTCCAGGGAGGAAGATAGTATGCAAGTTTCTTCAGTCATACTACATATATACAGCTGAAGCCTCTCTCTAACTATTAGGTCCCATAGAAGTATCAAATGGTAGAGATTTTGATTACCGCGTTGAATATAGTCTCACATGTTTTATATCAGATTAAGATCGAAAGACCTGCCGTACCAGTCGAGATGCGACAGTGTGGCTGAGTGTTTGTCAAACCATGGGACGTGTGCGAGTAGCTCTGTGAATACAGTCGTCCTGGAAGATGGGAATGTCCATTCCACAGTCATCATGAAGATGTAGAATATAGGGCACCACTCGCTAACCTTGAATGTAGAATTAAACACCCTGTTTCACGTTCACGATAACCATAAAGATTTGGTCATGGTGCGAAAAACATCCTCAAAACATCAGAGAATCACCTCCTCTCTGAATCATACCCTGCACACCTTGCGGCCTAAACACTTCACTGCCCCATTCAGTGTAGTCCAAACACCACATCATTTGAAGTGAAACGAAAGCCCGACTCCTTATGTATACTACATTCTTCGCATTTCTGCGTTCTTTGGTCCAGTAAAGACTTGAAACTTTAGGGTCGCTGTGAGCAACGGCCTTTTGCGATGTGCCGTACTCCAAACGTCCACCACCGAGCGAGGTGGCGCAGTGGTTAGCACACTGGACTCGCGTACGGAAGGACGACGGTTCAATCCCGCGTCCGGCAATCCTGATTTAGGTTTTCCGTGATTTCCCTAAATCGCTTCAGGCAAATGCCGGGATGCTTTCTTTCACAGTGCACGGCCGACTTCCTTTCCCATCCTTCCCTAACCCGACGAGACCGATCACCTCGCTGTTTGGACTCTTCCCCCCAAACAATCCAATCCAAACGTCCACTGCCAGCATCTCCTTCTCAAACTCATTGAAGAGGATCTACATTAACTGATAGTGGCAATTCCTCTCGGACTCGAAACTAATAACTGTCGCTGAGAAAGAATGACACTCGACTCTGGTCTCTATCGGTTAGGCCGGCCACTGTGGCTGAGCGGTTCTAGGTGCTTCAGTCTGGAACCGCGCTGCTGCTACGGTAGCAGGTTCGAATCCTGCCTCGGGCATGGATGAGTGTGATGCCCTTAGGTTAGTTAGGTTTAAGTAGTTCTAAGTCTAGGGGACTGATGACCTCAGATGTTAAGTCCCATAGGGCTTAGAGCCATTTGAACATTTGAATCATCTATCCGTTAGATTCTTTTTGTGTCCATTGTTCTTAAGTCACGTTACAGGATTTCGAGCCGTGCGCTGTTCCTTCGAGACACGTTAAACAATCAGCCTGCATATCCACACTCGTCGGACAACTTTATTCATGGCGTCCAAATATGTTTATACAATTCCGTCTCGTATCTATGTCATCCCACATTACTGCCTTGACTCCACAGAATCGTTTGGCATATATGCGCCCCTTCGCTGTCTAGACTTAATTTCTGCAGTGCAACATTACAGGACCACTTGACGCCAGTTATGCACCATCTACAGCGACCTAATGCGAGCGACCAGTGTGTTCTATGGAGGCGTATTGTGTCCGGTGAACTTATTTTCGTCTCTTCCATGGCGTGTACTTCTCTCTTCATTTATCTGCCTCAACTTCGAATGTTTACCTTGTGCACATCTTTTATGATCTCCTTGTCCTCATTGTATGAGTTCCAGTTTCTTTCACATGATTCATGTCCCCTGCTGAATCTTGGATACACCTTCTACTATTTACATTTCACTTCCTTTTCGTGCTATTGGTTTATTTTGTATCTAGTTACAAATATGTATTATTTTTATTTTTCCTCTGTTATGGCTTACACAAAATGTTGCCTTGTTCTCTATTTTATTCCATATTTTTAATATATTTCTTTGTGTTTTACGAGTCTACATAATGTAGTGAAGACCTCTGTTATAATATAAACGTGTACTACCGAGACACGTAATTATGGTAACATCTTAGGAGTGACAAGTACCACAGTGCGTAGGACAACATCAATTAACGACCACTTGCAAACAAGCTGTGTAAAGTAGCAGCAGATTAACTGTTATTGCTATTACCAATATCACTTATAGAAATTGCTGAAAGGAATTATCGTCAGCTATCAATCCACGGCGTCCAGGTATATAGTCAGCATGGCGTCCAAATATCTGGGCCAAATCCCAGCAATCTGAGGAGCAGTGTGCGATTCCGAATGTTGAAGGAACATCAGCGTCCGAAGCTGGAGGCGTGGAGCACCTGACTCAGATTGTGTGCATTGACCAGTATCGCACAGTAGGTACTCTGGTCAGTATGTAGCTGTGCCAATTGACAGCTCAACCACTACTTCTTCATACTGAAAATGTGAATCAGTCGTTCTATGGGCCATTTAACAGCGGCCGATAGACTAAGCTGTGAGAGCCAATTCTTGATGGACAAAATTGTGAAATATTGTATGAGAATTGTGTGGTTCTCTCCTTAACAATAACTTAAGAGAATCTTCTCATAACAATATGTTGGTGAAAGGTTAAGAAGGATCCGTTCATGATGAGAAGTGTGTAAAGCGAGGCTGCACCTCTCCACTACTTTTTTCCAACATTTTCGATGAAGAAGTGATAAAGCGAAATAGGTTTTTGGAAGAGGTATGAAGATGCAAGGCGTAACAGATCGCAGTGGTAAGAGCCGCGAAAGAAACAGCAATGCCGTTCTGACTGCGTGTAGTGAAGACTTAGGAGGCCTGTTGAAAGAAGTGAACAGCTCACTTATCACAGTGTTTGGCTTGAGGACAAACTAAGCACATATGAAGTTCACAAACATTAACAAAAATGCTCCAAACAGGTTGGCACTATAAGCGGTTGTAGTACAAACTGAAAAACGGGGCCGGCCGGTGTGGCCGAGAGGTTCTAGGCGCTACAGTCTGGAACCGCGCGACCGCTACGGTCATAGGTTCGAATCCTGCCTCGGGCATGGATGTGTGTGATGTCCTTAGGTTAGTTAGGTTTAAGTAGTTCTAAGTTCTAGGGGACTGATGACCTCAGATGTTGAGTCCCATAGTGCTCAGAACCATTTGAACCATTTTTTTTTTTTGAAAAACGGGAATAAAAATATGCAACACTGCCTCACACACTTCTCAACACAAATAGGTCTTTCTTAGCTAATAGGTAGTGGTATCGTCTAGTAAGTGCGACACAAGCACATATTAAATATGGCGTGGCCAGTATGCCGATTATTCACATGCTTCATTGGTGGCAACAATCAACTTATGGGGACAGTATGCAGTTGGACACAACTTTCAGACGAGGAGACGGCCCATTGTCTCTTCTTGACTACTTTCGCGCAATGTAGAGTTGCGGGCAAAACCCCAATTCCTCGTGTTGACCTTCGTTCTGCCAGCTCCAGAGCGCAACCTTTTGAGCGTCTCCATGGTGACAGACTTTCCCCGTGACTAAAAGGGGGCTTTCAGAAGGCATCATCCTGGCTGCAACGTGGCTGCATCTGGCAACCGATTGTTGAATAAGTTCAGGGGCCATTGCTCAGTAGCAGGGCCAAACCTTCTTGGTTGCTCCGTGCAGATATCAAAACCTGCTGTCTTAGCATTTTTGCATCTATTCAGCGGTCCGTATAGATCTTCCAGAGAATAACGATCAGAGTGTGCTGTTTTCCTGATAAATATGTTTTTCTGCTTATTGTTTTGGTTTCATTCCTGCTTTACCTGTAGGTAGTGCGCTCTCGACGTTTGATTTGCAAGCAGATTTGTCGAAATTTTGGTGCGCACTAAATTCTTAGTTTTCTCAGTACAGATGTGTCCAAATAATCTTCTTCACACGCTGTAGCTGCTGCTTCTCACATCCAGCTCCTCCAGTAACTTAATCAGTTGGCTGCATTTGGATTCAGAAATTGAGAATACGGCACGCTGCCCACACGAGACAGTTTCGTCACTGAAAGGGTCCTTTTCAAGTAGGTCTTGACGTTCTTTCGTTAAAGAAGATGTTTCTGATGTACGTTGGATGTAAATGATATTAGAGCCTGTAGGAATAGTTTTTCTTGAATAGTACAGGATTGCTTCCAGAAACTCTACATAAGCCTCTGGTGAGGATTGAATTGTTGTAATTCTCTCATTGAGCGTAGTTATGACTTTTTGCCAGTTTGCCTTCCTGAAATTGTATCTCAGCTAAAGTTCACGATGTGTGAAGGGATTGCTGATTTTAACTGATACATAATTGGGCGCTGTTATGTGTCAGAGATCAGGTTTCAAATTCATGTTTTACTATATTCGGCTAATTTTCCACTCACCAATCAAGACAGTATCACCACTGTCATCTGCAACTACAAAATGATGGAAGTTTATTATTTTAGACTAAATAAAGCTGACATAGTTTCGCCTACTCTAGTATGGCCTCTCCATTTCAATCGTACTGTGATATGGTTTTTCTAAGTGTGTGGGTCTTATGTTGACGAGTTGCACAACGGATTGATCTGACAAGTATCCTTTGGCTCCTGCAAGAAGCAATTTCCACCCTACACTACTACGAAGTCAGACAGACGCTCCTAACATACCAAAAAGAAATGCCTGAAAAACTTTCAGCAATAAATATCTTCTCGAGTCGTCCACTGTAAGGAAAAGACACAAAAATATTCTATTTTCTTACGTAACTAGTGGGATACTTGGGTACTGGAGTATTGCTAGTTAGTGTAAGAAAAACTTTAAACGAATGGAAAATATTATTTATTGCAAAATTTAAGAAACCAACTGAAACTTTTATTTATAAACTGATACACAATTTTCCAGGTTCTTTTTGGAATAGGCGGTTACCTCCTATGGATAGGAATCCTATTAATGACATTTATATACAAAGTGTGGGAAAGCTCTTTTATTCCTGTTCTTTAAGAATGTTATTTACTCCGCAGAATGTCTGAGACCCGCACCTATTCAACTTGAATAATTATCCGATTGAATTTTTGTAAGTATGGTCGAGGCTGTCGCATGAGAAATGTAATGGACGTGAATGAAGTATGTTATCTCTAATGGAGGAAAGATGGGGCTCACCAAGGCTGTAGCGCATAATACCGTGAGCTGTGACGACTGCTGCCTGCATCGTTCCCCACTGAAAAATAACAAAATTATCTATTTCTATCCGGATTGAACTTCGCCAATCGATCTCTCACTACTCCTTGATGAAGTCAAGGACTCTTATCTGCCCCTAGTCTAACTATTGGCTTGGTACACCAGTCAGATAACCAGTCCACCATGATCCCACTCAATGTTCGCTCGCAGGCGCTAACTAATACTCTGTGTTCACACCGCATAATAAGTTTCGTGGCCAACACAGTGAACAAACGCTTGATTGCAAGTGACTCAATATAGAGTATCACTCCGATTCGCTAGCGACAGAGGTGCTCTCTCAGTGCAGTACTGAGTAGAGACTTTGTTCCTCACTCTCTGCGTACACACACGAGCGCACTCGCACCTGCTATGTGTTCCCGCTAAAAGGGCGTCACTGGAACGACTTCCCTTCAAGCAAAATGCGAAAGGGTATATCATCCGCTGTCTTTCCCTGACTCCTTCGGCTCATTGCATCAGAAATAGTCCACCAATCAGCGTTACTCTTACAAACTGGAGAATAGCGCTCCATTTAAGCTGACCAATCCAGAAATATATAGCATCTGCGTTTGGCGTTTGCTGTCCCCCTGTGAGAACTCTGAAACTGCGCATTAGGTTTGTCAAAAAAATGCGTATGCTGGGGTTCTCCCAAACAATACAGCAGGTTTTGCTTTTAAGGTGAACACGCACGCCATTATTCCTTTTCTCTGGCAAAAACTGTTTTGGTCCCTGGGTGGTCGGCCAGCCGGTGCAGCTGCGTGCTACATCACCCTCCTATGGACTTTACAGCGGGCTGGTTGGCGCCGCTGAACAAAAACTCCTGTGGCCGTCATGTCTTGAATGTCTGTGTATGCCAGCCTCGACTTTTTAATCTCAGTGCGCACTTGCGACTTATTTATTAGATTTGCATATTTATTAAATGTAAATATGTAAAACTGACTCTACCCAAGCGAGTTTGGGCTCGAATGGAACATCTTGATACGCAGAATACGATGGTGAGGTCGGAATATGTAAGAAATGAAGGTCAGCAGACCACGCCACCTTGAACTATTGAAATCCCCTGTAATAACAGATGCTTTCTAACTCTCGAAGTTGGTAGGTCGATCAACTATCTCATTATAAAACATGTAGATAGGAGAAATATTAAGGTTGCTAACCTGAACAGTAATGATTGCCATGTTATTACGTTCTGTGATGGAAGTCGTAAGACTCTGGAGATCTGGTTTGGAGGAGATTGCTCTACCATACTAACTGTGAGGTCCCTCGGCCGCTTGTTTCATGTGTGAAAACTTAGGACCAGATGGGAGCAAATCCCTATGTGTTCTTGGACACATAATAAATCGCATTTATGTACAAAAAAGGTCGTGTAATAGTTCTTTTATTACTCATTGATAATCCTTAACTGTTTGTAAAAATGATTGTAATGCTTGAATGTGATACTATCCTACTTCTGTAGGTCGTTTGCAGTAGTAAAGGTCTTGCAGCAGAAGAGAGGTATTCCACAGTAGTGAAGATAAACAAGTGTTTATAGCTTTTCAGGCATACATTTTCTTAGAGCCCATGTTTACTAGAGACTTTTCTCTTCTTTTTGTCCACGTCTCAAAATATGGCATACTCTTTCAAAACACCCACAAACAAAATGCTGTTTTGTTTGATTTTGAAATTTTTGCAATGATTTTAGTATTTTTACGTTTCTAGCCATTTAGTATTTTTACGTTTCTAGCCCTTCTGTCCTTACGTCAGCCCAGTTCAGTCAACATATATTACATCACAGACATGTAAATAGAACCGATGGTCTGTAAAATTCCTCAGTGTTATTCTCATCCAGTGAATCAATCTAAAAATTAGACATCAGCATCATTGGTAACTGTACAAATGATCACTTTATTCGCAAGTCAGTTCGTAATTCTGACAGTGGGCTTGTTTGATGCCAGATGAATGATGTCACAAGCCACCATAATGAGAGGAGCAGCCTCATCTGCAGATCAACGATTGTGGGGAGCTCTGAAGAGTTTTCTATCAGTCAGAATAGTTCCTTGTAGAGTGGAGGTGGTGGCGGTGGAGGAGGGGGGGGGGTGGTAAGTTCCTATGGGCTATGGGACCAAACTGCTGAGGTCATCGGTCCTTAGGGTTACACATTACTATAACTTAAACTATCTTACGCTGAGGACAACACACACACCCGTGCCCGATGGAGGACTCGAATCTCCGATGGGGGAGGGGGAAGCCGCGCGAACCGTGACAAGGCGTCTAGAGTGATGGAAGCAGCAATTTCAGGTGACTTGATTCTGCTGAGTAGTATGGAGACAACACTGATTGTGCCATACTGAAGTGGAGCAATATGACTTCGTTTCATTCTGAATTGGAAATTCAAACAATACACTACAAGCTAAGTATAAATATCTCTGCAGAAGTACGGATATGACGAAACAAAGAAGCAGCTAGATCTCAAGTTCGAGGACAGTACTTCAGCAGGCAAATTTCAGTCAGCGTAAAGAGGACTGTGCAAGCTTTCAACGAACAAGGCTGGACACAACTGTTTTCGTGACTTGTACATTAGCGTGACCTTTAGCCGGCTGAACGTGTATAAAATCTGTATGGACGGCATTGATACGCCACCACTGCTGATTTCTCGTGCTCTCATATATCAGGTGTTTCAAAGGTACTGTTACAGTCTTTGTGGACAGCGTCTTTACAGCAAAAAGGTCTAATGAACATGAGCTCTACAATGAGCAGTTGTACACCTTTGATACCGTAAAACACTTGCTTTACATACAGGGTATACATAAAGTTTTTTTAGTGCATACCGCCACAGCGTAGTTTGGAAATTTGCCGATAGTCAGCGCTAGGCGCAAACATAGCGAGTTCAGTTGAGGAGAGAACTTTCTGTGTGCTGGAGTTCGACAAAAAGAAGTGTGCTACAGCTGTTCAGCGGATGTTTAGAACCAAGTGCGGTAAGAAGCCACCAACAAGGAAGGCCATTTACAACAAATTCGTTACGACGGGTTGCTTGTGCCCGGAAAAGAGAAGCGGACGTCCCAGTGTGAGTGAAGTGAATGTGGAGCGCGTACGTGAGACATTCATAATGAGTCCAAGGAAGTCAGTGCATCCTGCATCCCATGAATTCGAAATGGCTGCAGTGACAGTGTGGGAAGTCCTGCGACAGAAACTGTGTATGAAACCATTCAAATTGTATCCAGTTCAGTAGCTCAATGACGACGACAAAGACAAGCCTTTTGAGTTTTCTTCGCAGTTGCAACAATTGAACGTGGATGGCGATGGCATTGTTGATCGTTTAATTTTTAGCGACGAAGCCACTTTTCACACTAATGGGAAAGTGAACAGCATAATTGTCGAATCTGGGGTACAAAGCATCCACACGAATACAATGTTGTTGAGCGTAATTCCCCAAAGGTAAATGTTTTTTGTGCCTTGTCACGTCGAAAAATGTACGGGCCATTCTTGTTCACCAAGAGCACTATCACTGGATATTTCTACTTGGACATGTTGCAGCAATGGCTGATGCCTCAAATGCAATCGAACTCTCCGTTCATCTTTCAGCAGGATAGGGTTCCACCCCATTTTCATTGTGAATTTCGGTGGGTACATGAACATGGAGCCGCTGCATCAATGGATCGGCTGTGCTACAAAAGAGAACAGCTGTTGCATGAAATGCCCCCCCCCCCCCCCGATCACCAGATCTCACTCCGTGTGACGTTTTTCTGTGGGGACACATTAAAGGTCTCGAGTATGTACCGCCTGTAGCATGTGGTGTAGCAGAGCTCCGGGAGAGAATACTGGAAGCGACTGCCACAGCTGACGGTGCCATGCTGGGACGAGTACAGCAAGAATTCGGTTATCGCATTGACGTCTGCTGGGTCACTCATGGTTTGCATATCGAATGTTTGTAAAAAAAATTTTCAGACTTTCTCTTCAAAATGCAGTATGTATGACGTCTGTACAATGTTTAGTTCTTGTGCAATAAATAATTGAAAATGTTCCCGTACTTTATGTACACTCTGTATTTTGGGAGGAGCTAGTGTGGGCCAAAGTTATTAAAAAAATGTCTTGTAAACGTGGATGTAACATGCACACTTTAACTATATGAGTATTTGTTGAACTTCGCTAACGTGCAACACATCTCTTGTATACGTATTAAACAAGTGGTCATTGCTTCAGTGGTCTGTAGTTTAGAACCCATGTTTATTGCACATTTTTTTCCTTTTTTTGGTCCATACTAACTTCTCTCAAAATATGGAAAGCAAACAGCTTGTAGTTGAAGAGATGTGTTTCACAGTATCGAAGATGAGCAAGTGCTCTATTCATACCTATTTCGTGGTCGAGTCTCGAGGTAGAAAGACTTGATGTGTCACGCTGGAGTATCACGCCACATTGATATCTCAAAGTCAGAATTCATGTATATTTTCGTCATCACAAGCATCTGTTTAATGTCACATACCTAAAGTGTGGTACGAAGTCCATTTAGGTAACATTAACCTTGCTTGGCGCATTGGCAGTATGAAATGAGTAGTGTAGTGTAGTTGCAGAGAGGGGGTTAATAGGTAATTATTATTCATGGTCCCTACTGCGGAGGGAAAGGCCTGAAGTGCTGTGTCCGTGTTACAGATAACTGCGATGTTGGACATACGGGACGACATGGGAAGCAGCTCGGAGGCACCAGAGAGTGCAGCCACTACCAGCACACCCGAAGGTGGAGAGCAGCGGCCTAGTCCAGGTGAGATGCCTCAGAAGTTCACGCGCATTACGAGTACTATATCATCATAAGCTGTTTTGCGAAAATAAACTACAACAAAGATATAGTGTATTCGCTACAGCATACATTTCACTGTATATGTGTGGCAAGTTAAAATTCTGTTCCAGATTGCTTTACGCAACATCATATATACATGAACCATGGACCTTGCCGTTGGTGGGGAGGCTTGCGTGCCTCAGCGATACAGATGGCCGTACCGTAGGTGCAACCACAACAGAGGGGCATCTGTTGAGAGGCCAGACAAACATGTGGTTCCTGAAGAGGGGCAGCAGCCTTTTCAGTAGTTGCAGGGGCAACAGTCTGGACGATTGACTAATCTGGCCTTGTAACAGTAACCAAAACGGCCTTGCTGTGCTGGTACTGCGAACGGCTGAAAGCAAGGGGAAACTACAGCCGTAATTTTTCCCGAGGAGATGCAGCTTTACTGTATGATTAAATGATGATAACGTCTTCTTGGGTAAAATATTCCGGAGGTAAAATAGTCCCCCATTCGGATCTCCGGGCGGGGACTACTCAAGAGGACCTCGTTATCAGGAGAAAGAAAACTGGCATTCTACGGATCGGAGCGTGGAATGTCAGATCCCTTAATCGGGCAGGTAGGTTAGAAAATTTAAAAAGGGAAATGGATAGGTTAAAGTTAGATATAGTAGGAAATAGTGAAGTTCGGTGGCAGGAGGAATAAGACCTTTGGGCAGGTGATTACAGGGTTATAAATACAAAATCAAATAGGGGTAATGCAGGAGTAGGTTTAATAACGCATAAAGAAAATAGGAGTGCGGGTTAGCTACTACAAATAGCATAGTGAACGCATTATTGTGGCCAAGATGGACACAAAGCCCATGCCTACTACAGTAGTACAGGTTTATATGCCAACTAGCTCTGCAGATGATGAAGAAATTGATGAAATGTATGACGAGATAAAAGAAATTATTCAGGTAGTGAAGGGAGACGAAAATTTAATAGTCATGGGTGACTGGAATTCGTCAGTAGGAAAAGGGAGAGAGGGAAACACAGTAGGTGAATATGGATTGGGGGGAAGAAATGAAAGAGGAAGCCACCTTGTAGAATTTTGCACAGAGCATAACTTAATCATAGCTAACACTTGGTTCAAGAATCATAAAAGAAGGTTGTATACCTGGAAGAATCCTGTAGAAACTAAAAGGTATCAGATAGATTATATAATGGTAAGACAGAGGTTTAGGAACCAGGTTTTAAATTGTAAGACATTTCCAGGGGCAGATGTGGATTCTGACCACAATCTATTGGTTATGAACTGCAGATTGAAACTGAAGAAACTGCAAAAAGGTGGGAATTTAAGGAGATGGGACCTGGATAAACTGAAAGAACCAGAGGTTGTAGAGAGTTTCAGGGAGAGCATAAGGGAACAATTGACAGGAATGAGGGAAAGAAATACAGTAGAAGAAGAATGGGTAGCTCTGAGGGATGAAGTAGTGAAGGCAGCAGAGGATCAAGTAGGTAAAAAGACGAGGGCTAATAGAAATCCTTGGGTAACAGAAGAAATATTGAATTTAATTGATGAAAGGAGAAAATATAAAAACGCCGTAAATGAAGCAGGCAAAAAGGAATACATACGTCTCAAAAATGAGATTGACAGGAAGTGCAAAATGGCTAAGCAGGGATGGCTAGAGGACAAATGTAAGAATGTAGAGGCTTGCTTCACTAGGGGTAAGATAGATACTGCCTACAGGAAAATTAAAGAGACCTTTGGAGAGAAGAGAACCACTTGTATGAATATCAAGAGCTCAGATGGCAACCCAGTTCTAAGCAAAGAAGGGAAGGCAGAAAGGTGGAAGAAGTATATAGAGGGTTTATACAAGGGCGATGCACTTGAGGACAATATTATGGAAATGGAAGAGGATGTAGATGAAGATCAAATGGGAGACAAGATACTGCGTGAAGAGTTTGACAGAGCACTGAAAGACCTGAGTCGAAACAAGGCCCCGGGAGTAGACAACATTCCATTAGAACTACTGATGGCCTTGGGAGAGCCAGTCATGGCAAAACTCTACCATCTGGTGAGCAAGATGTATGAGACAGGCGAAATACCCACAGACTTCAAGAAGAATATAATAATTCCAATCCCAAAGAAAGCAGGTGTTGACAGATGTGAAAATTACCGAACTATCAGTTTAATAAGTCACAGCTGCAAAATACTAACGCGAATTCATTATGGACGAATGGAAAAACTGGTAGAAGCGGACCTCGGGGAAGATCAGTTTGGATTCCGTAGAAATGTTGGAACACGTGAGGCAATACTAACCTTACGACTTATCTTAGAAGAAAGATTAAGGAAAGGCAAACCTACGTTTCTAGCATTTGTAGACTTAGAGGAAGCTTTTGACAACGTTAACTGGAATACCCTCTTTCAAATTCTGAAGGTGGCAGGGGTAAAATACAAGGAGCGAAAGGCTATTTACAATTTGTACAGAAACCAGATGGCAGTTATAAGAGTCGAGGGGAATGTAAGGGAAGCAGTGGTTGGGAAAGGAGTAAGACAGGGTTGTAGCCTCTCGCCGATGTTATTCAATCTGTATATTGAGCAAGCAGTAAAGGAAACAAAAGAAAAATTCGGAGTAGGTATTAAAATTCATGGAGAAGAAGTAAAAACATTGAGGTTCGCCGATGACATTGTAATTCTGTCAGAGACAGCAAAGGACTTCGAAGAGCAGTTGAACGGAATGGACAGTGTCTTGAAAGGAGGATATAAGATGAACATCAACAAAAGCCAAACGAGGATAATGGAATGTAGTCAAATTAAATCGGGTGATGCTGAGGGGATTAGATTAGGAAATGAGACACTTAAAGTAGTAAAGGAGTTTTGCTATTTAGGGAGTAAAATAACTGATGATGGTCGAAGTAGAGAGGATATAAAATGTAGACTGGCAATGGCAAGGAAGTCGTTTCTGAAGAAGAGAAACTTGTTAATATCGAGTATAGATTTAAGTGTCAGGAAGTCGTTTCTGAAAGTATTTGTATGGAGTGTAGATATGTATGGAAGTGAAACATGGACGATAAATAGTTTGGACAAGAAGAGAATAGAAGCTTTCGAAATGTGGTACTACAGAAGAATGCTGAAGGTTAGATGGGTAGATCACGTAACTAATGAGGAGGAATTGAATAGGATTGGGGAGAAGAGAAGTTCGTGGCACAACTTGACTAGAAGAAGGGATCGGTTGGTAGGACATGTTTTGAGGCATCAAGGGATCACAAATTTAGCATTGGAGGGCAGCGTGGAGGGTAAAAATCGTAGAGGGAGACCAAGAGATCAATACACTAAGCACATTCAGAAGGATGTAGGTTGCAGTAGGTACTGGGAGATGAAGAGGCTTGCACAGGATAGAGTGGCATGGAGAGCTGCATCAAACCAGTCTCAGGACTGAAGACCACAACAACAACATATATACATGCAGTTTCATTCAGAATCCATGCATGAATCTAGGCGCTCAGTCCGGAGCCGCGCGACTGCTACGGTCGCAGGTTCGAATCCTGCCTCGGGCATGGATGTCTGTGATGTCCTTAGGTTAGTTAGGTTTAAGTAGTTCTAAGTTCTAGGGGACTGATGACCACAGCTGTTAGGTCCCATAGTTCTCAGAGCCATTTTGAACCATGCATGAAAGTCTAGGGGTGATAGATAACGTGATGGGGAACAACTTTCGTGAAAAACAAAATGTTCGCTGACGCTTCCCAGAGACGCTAGGCATCCTTTAGTATTCTGCTGCTTTCGGATGGCGATTTTTCTCAGACCTTCAGGATGTGCTAACCAGTTGTGCTGCATACTACCTACTCCAGTAGACGTTTTACGCAAAGACTTTAAAATACCCTGTATTCTTGGCAAGGCGAGCCTCTGTAAAGCGCAAGGGGAGGTATTTCTTGCCGAGACTAGCTATTTCCTATGCTATCAATTCATGTGTGGGATGAGGAAAAGTGACTTTATGCATCAGTACAGACGAAAATCTCGTTTGTCTTGCTCTTGTGGTCCCTGAGTAAGATGTACAGTATACACAGTAGAATTGTTGCATAGTTTTCCTTGGCTAACGGCTCTTGAAATTTGACCAATTTTCGGGACAAGAATGACACTTTTCATTCAAATATTTCCATTCCAATTACATGGGAGTCATCGGTTCAGTTTTGCACGGGGTATACTAACAGTGTGTCTCCATATTCGCCGGCCGGTGTGGCCAAGCAGTTCTAGGCGCTACAGTGTGGAACCGCACGACCGCTACAGTCACTGGTTCGAATCCTGCCTCGGGCATGAATGTGTGTGATGTTCTTAGGTTAGTTAGGTTTACGTAGTTCTAAGTTCTAGGGGACTGATGACCTCATATGTTGAGTCCCATAGTGCTCAGAGCCATTTGAACCATTTTTTCTCCAAATTCGTTCGATGGAATTTCGAGTCTGAAGCGTCTGATTACAGAATACAAATTCTATGTTACAAAACAGAAAAGTCTGATTATGATACTTTAGCCCAGAAGCAAGGGATTTAACTAACATTAGGAGGTTGTTAACTGAGTACCTTGAGGTTGTACTGTGGGGGGTAATCGGGGCAGAAGAGCATGTATTGAACCTGCGAGACCAGAGTTTCTTCCGGCATATACAACATTCAGATAGCCGGGATTCAGCCAGGTGACGCCGACCAATCCGCCGATAGTGTGACAGGAGCACACCTTGGGTGTCATCTGTCGAACTATCGGCGGTTGCCGATGACGTCACCCGGTTGCATTCTCATAAGTTATGTGAACATATGCAATAAATCTGTAAAACTTAAACTCGTGTTTCTAAGTTTCAAGTTGGTATCTTAAAGATTGGTAAAACCGGTTTTGACATCGAAACATGTAAATCTCAGTAGAGAGCAACAGAACTGTGTGAAAACTTAGTTTTGGACGGAAATATGGGAAGTTCACGCTATACGAAGCAAAATCCAGACTAGACGGTACATAAAACAATTCGCCTGAAAGAAAGCAAACAGTTTTCAATGAATTCACATATGCTATCTATCTGCAAAACAAACGACTCAGATTAAAATTTTGGCCCTAAACACAGCTAATCTTTATCTTTAGCCTTGCAGACAATCACTGTACGAGAACTGTTACTGTAATCACAGAGCAAATGAACATAAAAATTAACGCGTCTGACTTTCGGAAGAAACTACTTGAAAATGCACAAGACAGCACTTCATTGATATCTTCTATTGGTATTGAGCCTCAGAACTGATACTGATATTTTCACAAAGCACTCTGATAATCGCTGAAGCTTACAATGGACGTGAACCTTGATGATAAAAATATTAGTTGGCATACCTGTGCACACTGTCCAAAATCAAATTTCATTTGCCCTATTGCGACGTCCAATGCAAGACGGTATCATACCAATTTCCATAAATGCTTCTCAGCAACAGCTCGCGATGGGCAGTGCGAATATGCAAACACAGTCATGAGAGTAAAGAATCAAAAATAAGAAATTAAGCTTAACAACTGATAAATGAGAACAAAGACCCCAAGTATAGCTGTGTTTCGTTAAGCCATGACAACAATACACCTTTTCATAAAGTTCTCACACCAAGACAAGTTAGCAAAAATATTTCTTAATAACTCTCTTCTGTACAACTGCTTTCCTTGACACTTGTTTCAACCATCGGAGAAGTCCATAAGTCCATGTGCTTCTCTACAAAATTTCTATAACGAACTTTAACCGTATACAATATTCTAACAGTAAGAAACTATACAGCTACAAATATGAAAGAACAGGATTACCTAAAATTTTTGCTTTTTTCATTCTTGCATTCATGTCATCTAATTTCTTCAAAATTTTTCTTCGGAACGTATTATTACAAAATCCCGTTTAAATAATGCTGCCTCCACTACACGGCAGTCCATCCTCCATCGTTTTCAAACCTAGTACATTGCCAGATTGTCCAACACACGTCCTTCTAGTCTCTTCAAAGACAGTAGCCTCTCTGACCAGCATCTGTGGTCTCATGAACACACAACGAATATGGTTATATCGATACTACAGAGGCTGAGTACATTACCAAATTCACAACTTCATTCATAATTATGGCCAAAACTTCTTGAAAATCGACATGGTGGATAGAAAAGTCCCCCTCACGTGTGTTGAATTGTCTGGACTCCTTCATTTTAGAAATTTTGCCTTAAATATTCTCGTTCCTCTCCACAGTCCGTTGACAGGTTTCTAGGTATCCCAATTTGCTCTGAGGAAACTGTTTCTCGCTTTCAGACTTTTGGTACCCCTGTAGAACTATTTTTATCGAAAGTTTTGCAGGGTCTACTCGAGTATAGATTTAAATGTCAGGAAGTCGTTTCTGAAAGTATTTGTATGGAGTGTAGCCATGTATGGAAGTGAAACGTGGACGATAAATAGTTTAGACAAGAAGAGAATAGAAGCTTTCGAAATGTGGTGCTACAGAAGAATGCTGAAGATTAGATGTGTAGATCACATAAGGTATTGAACAGAATTGGGGAGAAGAGGAGTTTGTGGCACAACTTCACTAGAAGAAGGGATCGGTTGCTGGGACATGTTCTGAGACATCGAGGGATCACCAATTTAGTATTGGAGGGCAGCGTGGTGGGTAGAAATCGTAGAGGGAGACCAAGAGATGAATAAACTAAGCAGATTCAGAAGGATGTAGGCTGCAGTAGGTACTGGGAGATGAAGAAGCTTGCACAGGACAGAATAGCATGGAGAGCTGCATCAAACTAGTCGCAGGACTGAAGACCACAACAACAACAACAACTCGATTATAGATGTATAGTGTTTGAGGCAGCTAGAAAATCACATTTAAAAAGTATTATATTTCGATCACCATGAGAAAATCAGGGTGGACACCGGCGAATTTAGTATCTGGAGTATTCCCAGCCTCTATGCCGAGGCTGTTGAGCCATAACATCTGCATACCACTCTGTTGGTCTCTCACCTTTCGGATGACTCTTCAGTATCTGCCGGTAAATATCGATGCATTTTGCAATATGTGCAAAGGATTTCCTTTTAGAAATGGTTGTGTCAGGTACTGACAGTTTATACCAAGGCCTGAGTAAAAGATCCCTTAACTTTTTAAAAGGCCCAGAATTATTTTAGCATTGCCCATGTTCAAGAAAGAATGCTCTTCGAATGTAATACTCAAATCTCTTTTTGTACTTAATGTATACAAGCATTACAACGTCTGATGTAAATGCAGTGCCTCAAAGTAGGAGGATGTCCTTGGCTGGTTGTATTTACAAGTATCGACTTTCCGATCAGTTTACTATTTTTAGCGCGGAATTGTACGCCATCTTGGAGGCAATCGTCATCAAACTAGAACGTTTATCGTCTGCTCGAGTTCTCTTAGTCCCCAAAAAGCACTGGAGCAGAGAGAGTCATCGAATTAACAGAGGACAAACTGTTCCTTTTTCAACAGCAGGATAAGCAGGTATCATTCTGCTGGATTCCAGGGCATGCAGGAATTCGGGAAAATGAGCTAACAGATTTAGTAACCAAGGTGGCCTTCAGGAAAATAGTTGTGACCCTACGTACCAGACAGCAGCAAGTTGTCGTCTTTCTCTTGAGATAAAAAGTCATGCAACTGCTAAGGAGAACTTGCAAGGCAAGGTGGCTTTCAGGGAACTCATTTTGACTCTCTTCCTCTTGAGACAAAAAGCCATGCAGCAGTTGCAGGAGTTGAAGACTCGCAAGTCTTAAAGGACAATAATCAGTGGTCGGTAATAAGTTACTACAAGCGCTGGATTATTACTGTTACACGAACCACCCTATCATCTGATATGTAGTTTCCTTTACGCACAACGCGGTTCCAGCATCGTCCAAATGAAACGAAGCCCTCGTTTGGCTTTCTGAAGCTAATAATTTCGAATTTTTCATCTCATTTGAAATCGCTTCATAGTACATCTGCTGTGATCTGCTTAATTTGCTCCAGCCTTGGTCCGCCTCTACAATTTTTACTTTCTACAATTTCGTCACTTCTTCTTGAAGCCTCAGAATCTGTTCCATCAGTATACTCGTTATTATAGTCAAGTTGTGTCTTATAGATATTTTCTCCCCAATTCTGTATAGTGCCTTTCATTACTTATTCGCTCTACCCATCCGATCCTTATTCTTCATCTGGAGGATCACGTTAATAAATTCTCTGTTCTCATCTTGCTGGGCTATCTGTAGTCCACGTTTCACATCCACTTAAGGTTACGAACGCCACAAATAATTATTTTGTGTTTGTCATACTGTAAAATTAACATGTTGATTTTAAAAGATAGAATGGGGCGTTGGCTGGAAGGTGTTGCAACGGAATCTGGCATCAAAAGTTCAAAAGCAGTTCGCCCGGGAGATGAGTCTTTAACCTCAAAGACTTGTCAAGACTTCATGAACCTTGATTTCCAGCAGTAAGAACAAGAAAGTATGACGAACCTTACATCAATCTTGGACTTGTTGGTTCTAATGGCTCACTTCTCTGTATGTTATGTAGCAAGCAACTTAAAAGTAGTTCCATCGTACCTGATAAGATGCACCTTCATTTAGAAGGTATACATTCCGATTACAAAGACAAAAATAAAATTTTTATATATAACAAAGAGCAATTATAAAGATTCAAAACATTATGAAGTATGCAACCAAAACAGTTTGTGAAAAAGCCTGGGAGGGACTACATTTGTTGAGCTATTCTACTGCAAAAATTGGCGAAGCGCATATTATCGTTGAGAGTTTAATAAAACCATGTCTGAGAGATATAAAAACAATGTACGCTCGATGATAAATATGTAAAGCATCTTTCTATATAGCGCCGCTTTCGAACGACACTGTTTCATATCGAATTCACGATCTCGCAGGCTTTATCAAACAAGAACTAGATGGTCGCCTTCAACGCAATAAATTCATCTTCTAAGTGGCTGAGTCAAGTGATGTTGCTAGACTGACCATCTTGCTGACGTCTGTGTGATATTCGTATAAACAGTCACTTGAGCAACACTTGCTTATGAGCGCATTACTGTCGTCTAACACTACCGGAAAAGAAATTTTTAACATGAATATTAATTTTTTTAAATAAACTATATCAATTGGAAAGATTTTATCGATGTTTGTATAGATATGGCCAAAGCAATAGCTGGTAATAAAGCAGGAGCGATATTACTAATAAAACATAAACCACCATTGTATTTGGCGTAGAAAGGCACTCATCATAAGGAAGATATCGCCAAATCTAAAACTGGTTCTTGACAAAAGAGTATAAACAAGCAGTTTCGTTAAATCACACAATCATCAGGGCCAACTGTTTTCAGTAGTGTGTCAAGATTATGTGAATATACAAAAAACACTACTAGTCCATATTTAGATTAGGTAGTTATCTTGGAATAAGACCTTCACAATGTTATTCAAACTAAGAGTTCAAATACAAGCTTTTATGAGTGCTATTTCTTTTAAATTAAAAGACCATTTGAGTGATGAGACTTAGTTGTTCAGACCAGCTATTTTGGCAGACATATTGGGAAAAATTCATGAATTTGATCTAGCTTTCCAAGGATAACAGACAAAACAGTTTTCAGTACTAATAACAACATAACCGCATTAAAAAAATAGATTTCTAGATTGTTTGTATTGGCGAGAGGAAACTTGAAAGTTTCATAGGACTGAATGTGTTCGTTGGTGACATAGCAGAAATATTTGAAGAATTGCTCCAGTGATACGTGCAGCTCCTTTGAGACGTGTTTCCCTGAAGAGCAGAATACAAAACTGAAACAGAATTCATGAGTTCAGAATCGTTCTGAACCAAATTGGCAGAAGCCAGAAAATATGTCAAACGACAGCTAAGAACGACTTTTAGAAATGGCACCAGATTCAGGTATGGAATCATCGCCAAAACAATGTCACTTGATGATTTTTAGTACAGGATTCGTGATGACTATACACAACTTACCAACAGGCTCTGAGTATTCTTTTTCCGTCCGAGCAAATACGAGTACTTGTGTGATACGGGATTCCCAGCGAATGCACGTACAAAGAAAAAATATCGCAGTAAATGGGACTGTCAGGTTTGACAATAAGCTGTTGGTTTAAAATAAAAAAAAGAAAGAAGAACCAGGTTCTTACCTCCCACTAAATGTAAACAAAACAATTTAATCATTTACAATGAAATCAATACAGTACTATTTTGTGGATAGTATATCGTTGTGTTATTTTGTACATTGTTGTAGAAACCAGTACTGTATGATGTATCTATTTTTGTCTGATTTTCATTAAATGGTTATAGTTAAAGAAGAAACATATAACCAGATTTTGCTTATTTCACGTCTCCATAAAATATTTAATATTTGAAAACGGTCCCATCGCCAAAAATGTTTGAGGATCACTACCTTACTTAACTGAATTACATTCCATTAACTTCCCTTCACCTTTTTTGTAGCTCATCTTATAACGTCGTCTCAAGAAACGATCCATTTCATTCAATTAATTTCACACGCACTTTTCCCGCAATATTTTTTTCTCCCTAAACGTTAGTTCCAGTTCCAAATTTCTCCCTGACTTCCTTTATTGCTTCCTCAGTATACAGGTCACATAACATGGGGGGACTGATAGAAATCTTGTTTCAACTTTTCTCTATTACTATATCCCTTTCACGTCGCTTAACTCTTATACCTGCAATTTGTTTTCCGTACAAGTTGTAGATAGCCTTTCCCTCGCTGTATTTTATCCACAAATCATCAAAACGTAAGATAGTATAGTCTAGTTAACATTCACAAAAACTTTTTCTAAATTTACAAAAGTTATGAATATTAGTTTGTCCTTCTTTACCTTATCTTCAACGATAATAGTGTGGCAACATTTCGACAGGTCAGGACCTCAGTTTCCTTAATATCACTTATGGCAGTCGATTTCTCCTCCTTTCCCTTATGCGTGTTACTATTTTTCAGATACAATGAAAAATATATTATTTTGAAATATCTCACAAAATTAACCGTTATTGTCATCGTAAGCAACGAATATAAGGAATTGTCAAAAGTAAACAACCGACTGTTTTATGGAGGTGGTTTCACTTTGGAACAACTGGGACATGTAGTTATCAACCTCGCATTATTTCCTATGGGATAAGTTTAGATCATTTCCACGAGAGATTCACAGCATCGTGGCAGACTCATCTTCACTGTCATCATCAACATCGTCGTGAACTGAATTTTCAGTGATTTGTTGAGGACGTGGCAAATGAGCTGCAGCTCCTGATGTCTTTGCCTGATGAAGAATATTCATAGAAGAAGCGTCCTCAGCGCCATTTTCTGCCTCAGATGTCGCTAAAGCCAAATCAGTCGGTATTTCGTCTTGTAAAAAACGGACCTTTAGATTATCAGTGACTCCTGGAAACTTCAATAAACACATAATGCCTAAAGAAATTACAGTCTTAAACAACAAGCAACAAACAGTCCTAAAAGTTAATAAATTCACACCCTATTACAAAATTAATTATTTAAGTATATACAACATTAGTTGTATCGCAACTGCTCCTAAAATCTGTAGCAGAAACTCAAATTTACATTACAATAACTTTAGATATATTTACTTTCATGGTCCGTGATCTCCTCAATATAATCACTATGCAAAACCGACACGTCAGATAAACCAGGTAACATATATTTCCAGACAGAGATCTCTTCCTCTTCTCCGTACCATATGTGAATGGCGCTTGGGAAGATTGATTGTCGATAGACCTCTGTGTCAGCTCTAATTTCTCGAATTTTATGTTCTTGTGATTATTTTGCGAGACGTCAGTGAGTGAAAATAATATTTTGTCCTCCTCTGCCAGGAAAGTATTCTCTCGAAATTTCAACAGTGAACCTTTCCGTAATGCTCTTGTAGTCTCTCCCTCGGAGTTTGTTGAGCATCTCTTTAACGCCCTCCCGCCGACTAAATGATCCTGTAACGAAACACGCCGTTCTTCGTTGGATCTTATCTCTCTCTCTCTCCCATCAGTCCCACCTGATGAGGGTCCCAGACTGAAGAACAACATTCAAGAATCGGTCTAACAGACGTCTTGTAAGCCACTTCAGGAAGAATTACATTTTCTACATATCAAATGGAACAGTTTTATCACTGAAGGTTTTCCTAAGAATGCTAATAATGCTAAGATAATGTTGTCGACTTGAGATGCCTTGTTTCGACTTGACCTACATCTCTCAGTCAGAGGCGTCGCCGAACTTAAAAGAGTCCCAATTCGACGAAGAGATCATTGATAAATGTCACTTGCTCACAGTCTTCGGCATATTACAAAATATTAGTCATTTATCTTGAGCTTTGGCTAAAAGTTGGGGGAAAGGAATTGTATTGCTACCAATATTAAAACAGCTGGGAACTCTGTCTTAGAACGCTTTCTCTAAGTGTGGATTATGAATTGTACAGACACCTGTAGAAAATGGAGCCATTTCGATTGTACGACACTAAATATCTTGCAGCTAAAGTGAACACTAATCACTGTAATCATCCACTAGCATAGTTCGACGAGCGCCCTAATCTGTAAGTCTCCCAGAACGACGAGCAGTACTGCAGAATAGGCAGTACGACAAAGCAACGTCCTTCGTAAATGAGATAAATTTCCCTAGAATTTGCCCCATGAAATTCAACTTACAATTTGTTTTTCAAAGAAGTTGCACGTCTACGTGTACGTTCCACGTCATGTCGCTTCGTAAGGAAGAAGGTAGGAAGATTGGGTTTAACGTCCCGTCGACATCGAGGTCGTTAGAGACGGAGCATAAACTTGTATTGTATCAAGGATGGGGCAGCAAATTGGCCTCGCCTTTCAAAAGAACCATCCTGGATTTGCCTGGAGCGATTTAGGGAAATCACGGAAAACGTAAATCTCGATGGCTGGATGCGGGTTTGAATCGTCGTCCTCCCTAGTGTCGGTCCAGTGTGCTAATCATTGCGCAACCTCTCTCGGTGAGGTCGCTTCGCGTAGTTTCTCCCTAATTTTCAAGGGTATTACTGTTTCAATTAATTTATTGCTAATAGGGTAATAAGACATTAATGTGTGTTTCCTTCATTTGAGATTCATACATGTGAACAAATAGGTCAAAAATTGGTTATCCAATACCTGTGCCTTCAGAGCGCTTTCGATGATGGACAACTGGTACCTGGCGATCACGTGACCCTGCACTGCTGACATTCGTGATGGCAGTGACGTGGTGTGTGTGTGTAAGCCAGTCGATTGTATGGAATCAAAAATGGCTCTGAGCACTATGGGACTTAACATCTAAGGTCATCAGTCCCCTGGAACTTAGAACTACTGGAACTTAGAACTACTTAAACCTAACTAACCTAAGGACATCACACACATCCAAGCCCGAGGCAGGATTCGAACCTGCGACCGTAGCAGTCCCGCGGTTCCGGACTGCAGCGCCTAGAACCGCATGGCTACCGCGGCCGGCTGTATGGAATCATCAGAGCAAAGTGGGTCGATATGGACACGTGAAAAAATGGCAAAAAAGAGATACCACGATTGCACTCTCGACCACACAGTCTTTGATGTGCCCAATTTGATGGTTTACTTGATATGTAACACGCAGGTGGAGGCGAAATAAGAAAACTGCCCAGATAAACACAACAGATCGATTTTATTAGTAAACATATATACTCAAACCTCCTCCTTCGAGTATGATTGTACATTGGTTATACTTGGTTAAGTCAGAGTTACATCTGAATGGCACAATATCTTTGTGTTGGACTGACGGCCCCAAGGTATATCAAGGTTAGTTCCTGAGTTCACTTTAGAATGAAAATGGCAATAATAAGAAACCCTAAGATGGCTAATACCAACCCCCACATGTGTTCCCATTGCAGAGGCCACATCTTGGTGAACCATGGTGACGGCACTAGCTGCTCCATGCAGAGGAGATTGTTTGCTGCAGTAAGGCTTCGATGATCTGGCTGCTTCCTTATTTACACTCTGCTTGATCAACATCTACTGCAGTTAGCATCTGAGCCAGAGAAGTTCGTTGAGAGTTAACTGGCTCGGCACAGCTCACTCGCAGGCTTAAGTACCATGATAGTGCAGGACACAGCCTGATCCATTTACGGCCACACGGAGGAAAATAGGTCTGCGGGATCATACAGCAGTCACGCTGCTGCTTGCTGGCCAGGGTGGCCCTGCAGCTTTGCTGCGTAGGCTGCGTACTTTATGCTGAAGTATGACTGGTTGCTATGTGAGAAGGTGAGTGGCCCCACCACAGCAATATCTAGTGGCTCTCCAATGTGTCTACGAAATACGGTGCACCACTCACAACCATGAGACCCACTGCGGTGTACGAACAGTGGTCGTAAAAAGATCCTAACTGACATGGACTGACGACAACTGTCATGCTTTGTCAGTGACAAATGATTTCAAATCCAACAAGCATTGCTCCAGTGAATGCAGGTTAATCTCAACTAGTTTCCGAATGGATACGGTGGACGGCACTACATACAAGAGAAGTAAGGCCTGGCAAATCACGATTTTACCTTTTCGTAAGTAAAACTAGACACCAGGTACACTGACAGCCCAATGAAACACTTACACCCAGTTTGTGTGGAGAGTTTTGTGTAGGCCGAAGAAGTTTCTGTGATGCTTTGCAGATGTTTTTCGGATTGTTAATTGGACCCATTCATGTAGATTGCTGTGAACATGAACGAAAATGTTTATTTAAACATCTTCAGGAGGCAATTTTGCTCTTTCTTCTATACCTTCATGACGAATGTGCTGTGGGCGCTCCCTTCTTTCAAGACACTCTATACCACCTCGATTCGCTTATTAAAGCACCGATTCTTAATCGCATACAAAATGTCTTGGACTGCCTGGAACATCAGGTGAACCAAGGCAGTCAATATATATACAGTTTGATTGCTCTATGGGGTCTAATCATCAAGTTGGATGTATACAGAGTGATTCATCTGCCTCCACCAATTCTACATCTACATCTACAGCCATACTCCGCAAGCCACCTGTCCGTGTGTGGCGGAGGGTACTTTGTGTACCTCTATCGGTTCTCCCTTCTATTCCAGTCTCGTATTGTTCGTGGAAAGAAAGATTGTCGGTATGCCTCTGTGTGGGCTCTAATCTCTCTGATTTTATCCTCATGGTCTCTTCGCGAGATATACGTAGGAGGGAGCAATATACTGCTTGACTCCTCGGTGAAGATATGTTCTCGAAACTTCAACAAAAGTCCGTACCGATTTGCTGAGCGTCTCTCCTGCAGAGTCTTCCACTGGAGTTTATCTATCATCTCCGTAACGCTTTCGCGATTACTAAATGATCTTGTAACGAAGCGCGCTGCTCTCTGTTGGATCTTCTCTATTTCTTCTATCAACCCTATCTGGTACGGATCCCACACTGCTGAGCAGTATTCAAGCAGTGGGCGAACAAGTGTACTGTAACCTACTTCCTTTGTTTTCGGATTGCATTTCCTTAGGATTCTTCCAATGAATCTCAGTCTGGCATCTGCTTTACCGACGATCAACTTTATATGATCATTCCATTTTAAATCACTCCTAATGCGTACTCCCAGATAATTTATGGAATTATCTGCTTCCAGTTGTTGTCCTGCTATATTGTAGCTAGCTGATAAGGGATCTTTCTTTCTATGTATCCGCAGCACATTACACTTGTCTACATTGAGATTCAATTGCCATTCCCTGCACCATGCATCAATTCGTTGCAGATCCTCCTGCATTTCAGTACAATTTTCCGTTGTTACAACCTCTCGATATACCACAGCATCATCTGCAAAAAGCCTCAGTGAACTTCCGATGTTATCCACAAGGTCATTTATGTATATTGGTTTTATGCAATCCACAATGCTTTCAAGTACCAAGAGTTTTTTTTTTCTACCCCATGCTGTGTGCAAACCATTTGACCATAGAAAAATGAACAGGACATTTTTGCATGAAATTTAATTTAGCCAAATTTTGCACAGGGACATATTTCCGCTAGTTGCCGTAGTTTTCGAATTATTAAAAAAAAATACAAAGGTGACCTTCAGATGAGTTTTCCTTGAATAACTAGAAAACCGTGGCCTCCAGCGAAAACGCATCCCAGTACAAAATGTAACTTTATTAAATTTTCTACAAAGGATCCTGTTCATATTTATATGTAGTTCTAATAGTTGGAGCGAAGCGAGCGAGAAAATATGAAAACCTTGTGCTTTGTTGTGAAGCCATTATAGGTTGCATAAAACCCACAGGTAGGGGCAGCTGAATCACCCTGCATGAATATAGATTTATTTAAAAAAGGAATGTGCTGAGCAAGAGTGTTACGGTAAGTTAGAAACATTACAGTACTAGCGTGATTCACATTGTCTGAGAAGTAACTCGCGAGCAAACATGTATCTTTGAAGTTAACAAGAGAGGGAAATAGCCATGTTCGGCATCGACACATGGTATAAAAACACTATAGTAAACGCTCATGGCCAATAGTGTAGAGCCGTTGTTAGCAAACTGTGCTTACAGCTGCGGTACAAGCAGCTGAGAGAGCTCGGCTGCTAAACGTCACTGACTCTAGATGCCACTGATCGTAAGCACTGTTTACAATGACGTGTTACAAAATCAGGGATATGATTTTCAACATTCTGTATTAATCAAAGTAAGAGAAGTTAAAACCAACTTAAAAAGTACAACACATTAAAGTACTAGTTTAAATTATAAATGCTATCACTCAGATAGGCGTCTGCCATGTATGCAGGTCACACTAAAGTTAACAGAAAGGAGCATCTCAAAACACGAAAACAGCCACAGGTGCAATAGATTCACAGAAACAAAGCCAAGAAGAAGTGGGTGGTGCAGCGCTGGGACAGAAAACAAATGGACAGAGTCAGAACATCACGATGAGCAAGAGCTGCAGCAGCCTGTCATACATTAAACATAAGTGTTTAGTGTAAATTCGTTTTGTTCAATTAGAAGTTTTGTGGGATTCCGGTTTTATTCCTGTTGACCTCTATTTCTTCCACAATATTTAATAGGCGGCCCTTTGGTGCAGTATGTGGAACTTGCATATTGGAACCTATGTTGGACAAACAGGCAGATATTTTAATATCAGGTTTAGGGAACATACATACCCATAGAACAAAACTGCGTTTGGACAATGCCTAACTGTACACAACTATACTGTAACCAGTTCCACTTGTGGCGACTTACAGATAGGTTCGCAGTTATCTGATGTTGCAAAAACGACCTAGAATTCAACTAGCTTAGTGTTTCCCTTAATTAATTTGTCCAAGAGAAAATTAATTTCCCACATTTATTAAAACTTACTGGGCTACTATTTTGTGGATAAATAAATACTTGAACAAATCCAGTGTTTCGTCCTCCTATTCCACCAAAATCTGTAAGGGGGTTGTAGCACCACACCACAATCAAAATGTCCTCCATACCTGGGGACGAAACCTTGAGTTTCTCCAAGAAATTTAGTCGATCGTAGCATAATACCTCAGAACCATGTATGATATACGTATATGAGAACGGATGTATCTATGAATGTGTGTAAGAACCACCTAGCTCCTATTGGGTTAGGGATGCTGTAGGAGATGGACAGAGAGATGGAGGGGAGAGAGATAGAAAGAGGGAGGTGGTGAAGGAGTGAATAGGAAGATAGCAGAGCAAGATGTGTACAAAGAAAAGAGGAGGAGGAGGAGGATATAGAGAGATGGGGTGGAGAATATGGGCAAAGAGAGGGAGCAGGAGGAGACTGACAAAGAGAAAGAAGAGTAGGAGATAGATGAAGATAGGGGGAGATGGATAGAGAGACTGAGGACGAGGATATGGACAGAGAGAGAGAGAGGGGGGTGGGATAACAGAGAGACAGAAGAGTAGGAGACAGACAACGAGAGGGCTGAGGGGAGATGGGCAGTGAGAAGGGTGAAAAGGAAATAGATAGGGGAGGAGAAAATGGACTCCACGCATATGAAGGAGGAGATGGAGAGAGAGGCAGGGGCATGGGAGATGAAAAAAGAGAGGTGAAGAGGAGGAGATAGAAAGAGGTGGAGGAGGAGGAGATACATGGAGAGAGGGGGCTATGGAGAGAGAGAGGGGGGGGGGGAAGGAGGAGACGGCGAGAGAGAGGTGGGAGGAGATGGACAGAGAGAAGCGACAGGAAGATGTGGACAGGGAGACAGAGAAATATGAGAAAGACAAGGAGAGGTGGAGGTGAAAGGAGGTGATGGGTGCATTATATGTGTCATCTGCGTACATGGGTGAAGCCAGACGCAAACAGCTACTATCTTAATAACAGCGATATATTTGGCGTAGAATATTTGCACTTTACAGAATAATTTGGGTCTGTTCATTTGTAGTAGCTCGTATTCAGTGGAAAATACAATTTTTAGGTGCGGTAATGTAATGTATCTCTTTTAAAGAGACTTGGACACCAGCATATGATCAGAACTCAGGGCATGGGAACGTATATCTGCCTCACGAATGGTAATTACTATTTCAGCAGTGAGCTCGGAGTCGCAACGTGACCTGAGACTGATGTTGGCCATCCTGAATCTCGAGAACCACATCCTGCTTATTGCCGCTGTCATGGGGGTGAGTATTTCATTCTCTAAGCTATAAGGGTGATTGACCTACACGTACTTACTTCTCCACTCCATATGAGTAATTAGGTAAATGTACAACATTTTACAACTTCTAAATTTCTTTTCGACACAAACGATATAAACTTTTGGGGCTTAATATTTAGAATTTTATTGATTGCAGGTTATCAATTAACTACCGACTTCCCAAAGATACGAAATGCCTCAGTGGATATGCAAAGAGTTTTCTCAGTGCGCTAATTTCGGTCACTCGAAGTTGGCCATAATAGAATGATGGAAAATTTTGCAAAGATGAATGTCACGATTTACGGAAAGGAAAATATAGTGAGCAGAAAATGAAATTGCAAACGAGCAGGCAATTTTCAGTATTTAGATCCAGATACGCTCCTTGAAGATAATTAGAACTGAAGACTAACACACGATCTGTATCAGTAACAGCACCATAGAAATGACAGTTAATCAAGGACTAATTCATAAATACCTGTGTTCTCTCAAACGGCTGGTACGACGTATAAGGTTTTACTATCTTAAAGGAAATTGGCAGACCAATAGCCCAGATGCTACATCGGCCACTGCGACGAAAAGATACCTTATAACATATCTTATGCAACATCCACAATAAAACCACTGAAGAAAGGTCTCGGGCTCAGAATTATTTTCTAACAATGAGTAACACTGGTTGTCCATCAAACAGCTCATTATACTACAGCTGCACTACTTCAAAAGTAGACATTGCAGTTAAAACAGCAGCTACTAACCCTATACTCATGCCGTAAAAAGGGATTCATAGACACTTTTGTGTACAAAGAAGCTATGTTCGCGAATAAGATCTTCATGTGATAAGATTGCATTAAGTACTGTGAGGACACTCAGGAAGAAACAGAATTTAAATAACTTAACAATTTCAATGGAAAATAATCTGGAAAAATACTGCAGCAATTTTCTTCCAATAGAAAGTGAAATTCAGATAAATTTTAATTATGAACAGCAGACTACCAACAATTATAAACATACTGCCACTCGTCTAATAACATGTATTTATTAACCTCTAGGATCAAAAATGGCTCTGACCACTATGGGACTTAACTTCTAAGGTCATCAGTCCCCTAGAACCTAGAACTTCTTAAACCTAACTAACCTAGGGACATCACACACATCCATGCCCGAGGCAGGATTCGAACCTGCGACCGTAGCGGTCGCGCGGGTCCAGACTGTAGCGCCTAGAACCGCTCGGCCATTCCGACAGGCCCTCTAGGATCGATCAACACTCCAGTAATATGGAAATGCTACGTTAAGTTCAATGAGAGTCGCAGAAGGGATTAACAAGTTCTTTTTGCTAAACGCTATTGACAGAATTTAGAGAATCGATCTTTGCAACAACCTGCAGAATGATTTTACTGCCACCAATGCACATCTCACGTAAGGACCGCGAAGACAAATTTTGCGAGTGGATGTGGAAAGGTTATGGTCAGCAGTAGTGTAGGGCACCGTATGGTTTTCCGTCCGCCGTGAAAGATTTTGATAGCTTGCGGTGTATGAACAGAGATGAAGCTGAATACGATCTATGTGCGGAAAGGGACGCGCTGGAACACTGATTCACGCACCGGGCATCCACACCGGTTTCAAAATAAATGGCCAGTTACATAAACAAAACTATACTGAATGAAATACGCATCAATAGCACGAGACATGCAATTACTTCTACGCTGCAAGAAAGTAACGACTTATTGAGATTACTGGGAGATCCAGGTATGACAAAATTGTGTGATATGAGACAAGAAAAATACCCGCAAACTTCAAGATGTAGTAATTCTAAGTCTCAAAAGGCCAGGTGCTGATAGGTGTGAATATGAGCGAACTGTCAGTACAGTAAGTCATGGCTCCAAAATATTGACAAGATTAATATTATTCACAGAAGAACTGGTAAAGGTGGTATAGACCGATCTTGGAGGATATCAGTTTGAGTTCCGGTGATATTTAGAACACCTGCGGCAATACACGTTCTACGATCTCAGAAGAAAACCAAGCCTACTCTTATAGAATTTGTACATTTAGACAAACCTTTTCACAATTTTGACTGGAGTGCACTGATTCAGGTTCTGAGGGTACCAGGAATAAACTACAGTGTTTGATATGCTATTCGCAATGTGTACAGAAACAAAACTGCAGTTATGAGAGCCAAATGATGAAAGTAAAGCAGAAATTGTAAGGGACTGTGACAGGGTTGTAAACCATCCCCGATATTGTTCAATCTGTACAATGATCAAGCTGTAAACCAAAACATGGAGAAATCGGGAAAGGAAATTAAAGTTCAGAGAGAAGAAATAAAATCTTTGAAGTTTGCTGATTTCCTAGCAATTTTTTGAAAGAAGGCACAGGACGTAACATTAAAGTTGAATCTAATGAATAGTGTCTTAAATTAGATATTGCAGAGGTTAAGAAATGTGGCGCTTAACGTAAAAGATGATTTTTGTTAGTTGACCAATAAAATCACAGATTATGGTTGAAGCAGAGACGATATACAATGCAGACTGGCAAATGCAAGAAAAGCATCTGTGAACAAAATCAGTGTTACCATCGATTTTTAATTTAAACGTTAAGAAGTTTTTTTTTAAAGGTGTTTATCTGGAGTGTATCATAGTACAGAAGTGCATCCATAACAACATTTAGTTCCAACAATAAGAGTATAGTGCAGCATGTTTCGGAAATTTTTACTGAAATATACACTACTGGCCATTAAAATTGCTACACCAAAGAGAAATGCAGATGATAAACGGGTATTCATTGGACAAATATATTATACTAGAACTGACATGTGATTACATTTTCACGCAATTTTGGTGGATAGCTCCTGAGAAATCAATACCCAGAACAACCACCTCAGGCCGTAATAACGGCCTTGATATGCCCGGACATTGAGTCAAACACAGCTTGGATGGCGTGTACAGGTACAGTTGCCCATGCAGCTTCAACACGATACCACAGTTTATTAAGAGTAGTGGCTGGCGTATTGTGACGAGCCAGTTGCTTGGCCAACATTGACCAGACGTTTTCAATTGATGAGAGATCTGGAGAATGTGCTGGCCAGGGCAGCTGTCGAACATTTTCTGTATCCAGAAAGGCCCGTACAGGACGTGCAACATGCGGTCGTGCATTATCCTGCTGAAATGTAGGGTTTCGCAGGGATCGAATGTAGGGTATAGCCAGGTGTCGTAACACATCTGAAACGTAACGTCCACTGTTTGAAGTGCCGTCAGTGCGAACAAGAGGTGACGGAGACGTGTAACCAATGGCACCTTATACCATCACGCCGGGTGATACGCCAGTATGGCGATGACGAATACACGCTTCCAATGTGCATTCACCGCGATGTCGCCAAACACGGATGCAACCATCATGATGCTGTAAACGGAACCTGGATTCATCCGAAAAATGACGTTTTGCCATTCGTGCACCCAGGTTCGTCGTTGAGTACACCATCGCAGGCGCTCCTGTCTGTGATGCAGCGTCAAGGGTAACCGCAACCATGGTCTCCGAGCTGATAGTCCATGCTGCTGCAAACCTCGTCGAACTGTTCGTGCAGATGGTTGTTGTCTTGCAAACGTCCCCATCTGTTGACTCAGGGATCGAGACGTGGCTGCACGATCCTTTGCAGCCATGCCAATAAGATGCCTGTCATCTCGACTGCTAGTGATACGACGCCGTTGGGATCCAGCACGGCGTTCCGTATTACCCTCCTGAACCCACCGATTCCATATTCTGCTAACGGTCATTGGATCTCGACCAACGCGAGTAGCAATGTCGCGATACGATAAAACGCGATCGCGATAGGCTACAATCCGATCTTTATCAAAGTCGGAAACGTGTTGTTACACATTTCTCCTCCTTATATGAGGCATCACAACAACGTCTCACCAGGCAACGCCGGTGAACTGCTGCTTGTGTATGAGAAATCAGTTGCAAACTTTCCTCATTTCAAAGCGTTGTAGGTGTCACCACTGGCGTCAGCCTTGTGTGAATGCTCTGAAAAGCTAATCATTTGCATATCACAGCATCTTCTTCCTGCCGGTTAAACTTCGCGTCAGTAGCACGTCACCTTCGTGGTGTAGCAATTTTAATGGCCAGTAGTGTATGAAACAAAATACGATAAATACCCAGAGGCATGCCATTTAAAAACTGTCATTTTTGTTATTATTTTTCTTGGCTTCATCATTTTCTATATATTCTAACGATAACTGTTTTAACATAACGATATCATCACAGGAAGAATGTGCATATACTCTCGGTTCAACAAGGCTTTTAGTTCACCTGACCATCCTGTCATTGCAGGTGGTTAGCAAATAAGGGTATTGGTATAGCGATGAGGGAAATTTCTTGTTCAGATTTCATCGCTTATTGCGCTGCATAAGCGGTAAATTTGGAATTTTTCATTGTCTTCAACAATGACAGCATGATATCTGTCGTATGGAGGGAAGTCTTTCATTATTCGAAACTGATACCTCAACTTACTATGGATTATTTTGATGACCTCATCATAACTTAGCAAATATTCTGTGGTTGTCAATGTTTTACGTACATTCATGTGGTACGGACTCCACCCGATTACAAAACTTCGTTGAACTTCCATCGTATCCCTATCAGCTATTCCTTGCTCCTTCATGATATGCCTGCTGTAGTTGCCTGTCACACTGGCCTGACATTGAATCATTGAATCATTGTCAGAAGTGTTTCAAATTCTGCATACAAACCTCCGAGCGACTGGCAGTTTTCCGATGCTTGTAAGTAGACATGATCCTCACTGAAGTCAATGGCATGTTTTGTTTTCCCAGCAGTTCTTTTCTAGTGTCATCTCTTATCTTACCGTCAATTATTTGTAACATCACAGATTTCTGTTATATAAAATCTTTTAATGGTCCATATCGCAATGCTTTAACAATCATTGATTACTGGTTTGGGCTGAGCAGTTAGACTTTTTCACATCAATTCATAAAATGAGTTTAGTGTCCAACCACAAAATTGGATGAAGACACATTGTCGCCATTATGACACGTGCCTGTGCTACAATGCGACCACAGGGAAACTTCTGCATGTTAAAAATCGATGAAACATCATGTAAGCAATATATTTCTTAATCAAACACATTGAAATAAAATGAAATGTCGTGTGGTTTGGGCCTCCCATTCGGTAGACCGGTCGCCTGGTACAAGTCTTTTGAGTTGATGCCATTTCGGCGACTTGCGCGTCGTTGAGAATGAGATGATGAAGACAACACAACACCTAGTCCCTGAGAAGAGAAAATCTCCGACGCAGCCGGGAATCGAACCAGAGCCCCTTAGCATGGCATTCCGTCGCGCTGACCACTTTTTTTTTTTTTTTTTTTTTTTTT
The DNA here is from genome assembly GCF_023898315.1 of Schistocerca nitens. Taxonomy (NCBI): domain Eukaryota; kingdom Metazoa; phylum Arthropoda; class Insecta; order Orthoptera; family Acrididae; genus Schistocerca; species Schistocerca nitens. The sequence continues at coordinate 695,201,219 of NC_064615.1, read as the reverse complement.
TTTTTTTTTTTTTTTTTTTTTTTTTTTGGGACTCCCTTCTCCACACACAGCCCATCCAATCGCTCACCGTTTTTGCCTTCTTCGGCTAGCTTCTACGCTGTATTTTTTTTATTCAGTGTGTAAAAGTTATAACATAAAGTAATCGAAACAAAACTGAGGAGTGGCTTCGTCCCATTAATGCCATCTCCGTGAAGGAATCCTCTTTATGTGCCGTCTCCGTCGGCACTGTGTTGGTTCGTGATTTTTCGCTATTTACCTTTGGCAACTGAACGTTCTTTTCCCCCGTACGTCCGGAAACTGTAAAGGTCGGCTTCTCGTGTTGCAGTGTTTTCACTCCGTTGTATGTTCGTCCTGTTTAATCTTTTGGTCTCCACTCTTTACTTTCCTTTGTTGTCTTCTCTTAACTTTACACTCTCCAAGTCCGTGGGGGATCCAAGATCGCTTTTATCAGAAAATTTGCGTATGTCGGTATATAGTGTGGATGTTTCTGAAGTCCATCGTGCTGTGTTTGCAGATATGTCGAAAAGTCTCCAATACTACGTTCTGAGTTTGTAAAAATATAATATATTGCTTGTCCTTTCAGCCATGTTACGGCATTTTGTTTCGTGGTATGGTAGAGGTCATCATCCGGTAGAAGTAGACTCTTAAGAGTGATGGCGTGCGGGGACGTGCGTTCTAGAAATGCCAAGAGGTTTCTAACCGCTTTCCAGATTTCATGCACCGTAACGCATACGAATTTGTGTTCATCAGTATCTTCCACGTGACAGGTTGCACAGAGGGAAGTATCAGCCAAATATATCGAATGTAATCGGGAAGTCGTGGGAAGTTTCCTATTGACCACGTAATACCACAATGCTCTCGCCCTCGTTGGCAAATGTGGATGATGAACACTTCTCCATATACGCGTCCAGACTGCCTCTGGGTACTTATCTTCAATACTGTTTCGTGCGTGCGTCGTGATCAAATGTTTGTACACTGCTCGCCCTGTGACTATTTGTGCCTCTGGCATCCCCATGTTGATGCAGTTATATTCAATCAAAAATTGCTTGAGATGGTGAAGGTCATTTGGTATGTGATGAACATCCACAGGCGTGTCAAGATTAGCCGGCTTAATTTCGTTCAATAGGGGAGTGATGATACTATTCGGCGAATTCTTCCATCTTTTATATGTAGAACTGACGTACAGAGCCCGTGTCTTCGTATATACGTCGATGAGGTTGAGACCACCTGACGCCGTCAGTAGAGTCAACGTAGAATACTTGACTTTGAAAATGTGGCCGCGGCTTACAAAGTGGCCGAAGGCAGCTAACAATCTGCTTGCCATCGGGAGGGGTAGTGGGAAGACGCGTGCCACATAGTTAACTTTAGAGACGAGATAAACGTTCACCAAGGCCACTCGTTGTATTTCGTCCAGGGACCTGAGGTTATGTTGACTTATGCTCGCGCGCACTGTATTTAGTAAATCTTTGTAATTGATTGCAATCGTGCGTCGGATGTCACGAGTAAATTTCACACCCAAGCACTTCATGGCCGTGATCACCTTGATCTGTCCAGGAATGGGGGTCCTCAATCCGCGACCGTTGTTCAGGACACCGGACTTCATTACATTCAGCTGAGCCCCCGCCGCCTTCCTATACTGCTCTACTATGTCCATCGCCGTCTGTATCTCAGCCGTTTTTCGCACAAGAAAGGCCACATCATCCGCGTAGGCGCGGCATACAAACTTGTGACCATACATCAGGACACCCTGGAGGTGTGTGTTCAGCGCTGTTAATAGTGGCTTGATGGCGATAGCAAACAGCGCCATCGACATAGGGCAGCCCTGTCTGACCGAACTTTCGATAGTTATCGGCCCCACTGGTCTCCCTTTGAGCAGTATCGTGGACTGGGAGTGGCGCAGCAGACGTGTGATGATGGTCATGAAACGGTGGGGGAAGTTCATTGTCTGCATGGTTTTCAGTAAATATTCATGGTTTACACGGTCGAAGGCTTTGTCAAAATCGAGAGCAACCATGGCGCACGGAATGCGACAGGCGGCAGCTATCGCTATTATGTCGCGATAGTCACACAAGGTGTCGTGAATGTTGCGGCCTTTACCGACACTAGTTTGTGCCGGGGCTGTGACCGTGTTCATCACCGGTTTGAGCCTCCTAGCAATAATCCTTCCAAAGACCTTATAATCACAGTTTAAAAGTGTAAGCGGGCGGTAGTGTTTTGCGGATTTCGCCAATGGTGACTTAGGAACCGGTATGATCAGGCCCTCACTGAATTGTCGTGGGATGTCTTTGTCGGGGTCCATTAATTCCTGGCATATGCACGTCAGTTTCGGTAACATCAGTCGTTTAAATGTGCGGTAGAACTCTACCGGGAGGCCGTCAAGACCAGGTGACTTGTTCTCAGGGCCCGTCAGCAGCGCATTTCTACTTCCTCTTCAGTAGGTTCAGCCAACAATTGAATTTCTTCCGCCTGATTCACCTACATCTACATCTACATCTACATTTATACTCCGCAAGCCACCCAACGGTGTGTGGCGGAGGGCACTTTACGTGCCACAGTCATTACCTCCCTTTCCTGTTCCAGTCGCGTATGGTTCGCGGGAAGAACGACTGTCCGAAAGCCTCCGTGCGCGCTCTAATCTCTCTAATTTTACATTCGTGATCTCCTCGGGAGGTATAAGTAGGGGGAAGCAATATATTCGATACCTCATCCAGAAACGCACCCTCTCGAAACCTGGCGAGCAAGCTACACCGCGATGCAGAGCGCCTCTCTTGCAGAGTCTGCCACTTGAGTTTATTAAACATCTCCGTAACGCTATCACGGTTACCAAATAACCCTGTGACGAAACGCGCCGCTCTTCTTTGGATCTTCTCTATCTCCTCCGTCAACCCGATCTGGTACGGATCCCACACTGATGAGCAATACTCAAGTATAGGTCGAACGAGTGTTTTGTAAGCCATCTCCTTTGTTGATTGACTACATTTTCTAAGCACTCTAACAATGAATCTCAACCTGGTACCCGCCTTACCAACAATTAATTTTATATGATCATTCCACTTCAAATCGTTCCGCACGCATACTCCCAGATATTTTACAGAAGTAACTGCTACCAGTGTTTGTTCCGCTATCATATAATCATACAATAAAGGATCCTTCTTTCTATGTATTCGCAATACATTACATTTGTCTATGTTAAGGGACAGTTGCCACTCCCTGCACCAAGTGCCTATCCGCTGCAGATCTTCCTGCATTTCGCTAAAATTTTCTAATGCTGCAACTTCTCTGTATACTACAGCATCATCCGCGAAAAGCCGCATGGAACTTCCGACACTATCTACTAGGTCATTTATATATATTGTGAAAAGCAATGATCCCATAACACTCCCCTGTGGCACGCCAGAGGTTACTTTAACGTCTGTAGAAGTCTTTCCATTGATAACAACATGCTGTGTTCTGTTTGCTAAAAACTCTTCAATCCAGCCACACAGCTGGTCTGATATTCCGTAGGCTCTTACTTTGTTTATCAGGCGACAGTGCGGAACTGTATCGAACGCCTTCCGGAAGTCAAGAAAAATAGCATCTACCTGGGAGCCTGTAGATGCTATTTTCCTTGACTTCCGGAAGGCGTTCGATACAGTTCCGCACTGTCGCCTGATAAACAAAGTAAGAGCCTACGGAATATCAGACCAGCTGTGTGGCTGGATTGAAGAGTTTTTAGCAAACAGAACACAGCAGTAAAGCCTCCATCGCCTCTAGATCCACGGGTCTAGCGGAATATAGCGTCGCATAATAGCGCTTCAACTCAGCTGATATCTCTCGCCGCTGCAACAACAAACATCCGTCCTCCGTCCGTAGTTCAGTGACTAGTTTCCTGCGGCGATCTGTCCACTCCTTAAGCATGTGGTAGATGGAAGGTTGTTCGCCTGCGACACCGTCACGAAGGCGCGCCCTGACTTAGCAACCGGTTAGCTTTTGACGCGTCAAAGCCGTAATAGTGGCCTTTATCCGTTGTATTTCCTGGTGATTGTCTATAATCGACGCGTCCAGGCGGTATAAGTCACGACGGACCTGGAAATAGAACTTGACCGTCCTGGTGTACCACTCCTTCCTTTCACGGGAGTATCTCATAAAGGCCTTCCTGATTGTCGGTTTTGCACAACTTAGCCACCACTCCAACGCTGAGGCATATTGAGAAAACTTTCTCTCACAAGCTGCACAAGACGTAGCAAATAGTTCATGGCATTCCTGTTCGTCCATATGCGATACATTCAACTTCCAGTATCCTCTTCCACTGTACGTCCCTGGTCGTTGGAGGTTGATTGTACAAATGTACGCCGCGTGGTCAGAGAAGACGGTCGGTCATATCTCCGTCTGCAAAATTCTGCGACTTAATTCCAGCGTTACGTATATACGATCTAGTCGGCTGGCGGAGTGATTCGTGACATGCTTGAATCCTGGCATATCGCTATTGACGTGTTCCCAGGTATCAATAAAATGAAAATCCCGTATTATAGCCGCTAGATCCGGGCAATTGTTAAAATGTGGCGTCTGGTCTTTCGGAGATAGGACGCAGTTGTAGTCGCCACCGAATATAATGTGGTCGTAATGGCCTACAAGTAATGGTGAAATATAATCTTTAAAAAATGCCTCCCGTTGATGTCTGTTACCAGTGCCTGAAGGGGCATAGACGTTGACAATACAAGTATCGTAAATGGTGAGCGCCATGCCTCTCGCTGTTGGCAGGTACTCTACGTCAGTCGCTAGTATCCCTTCCTTTGTAAGGATGGCTGTTCCAAGTCCTTGCACAGTTCCGGGATGAGTGAAGGCTATATATCCACTAATCTTGTCGAGGTCTACATTCTTCCCCTCTTTTAGTAAGGCAGGGCTTAACAACTGGCCGGTTTTGATCGCGAGTACTCGCGTCTGCTCGGGCACGTGCTCACGAGCAGGTGCAAGGTCGCTGAGTAGGGAGGGAGGGGAGGGAGGGGAAATGCGCGCGCACGTTTGAATAGGTCCGCAGCGCAGCGTGCCTATTGAATTCGCGCCGACTGTGTAATGTTTAAAGTACTATGATCAGCTCTAACAGTCACTTCGCTAGTTAAGAATCATGTCAAGTCGCCGTTGTGTAACCCCAACCATGCTTTCGCAGTTCAACTCCCATTGGGAGGAATCTGTTTACAGAAAAAGACGGTGTTGCAAAATGTTTAGTATGTCACAAAACGCTGAATTCTTTTAGGAAATTTAATTTGCAGCGACATAATTATGTCGTACCACGCGAAAGACTAGGGAAGTGGAAAATGTGATGGACCAGATCGTACACAGGAAGTTATTAAACTTAAAAGGAAGCTATCCGAAGAAGATCTGGACGACGAAGAAAAATCAACTGAGGCAGCTCTCAGAGTGAGTTACAAGTTACAAAATTGCTTTGCTTTTAGCAAAATCCCTGCGCCCCTTCACTGATGGCGATATAATAAAAGAATGTTTGGTAGTTGCAGCGGAACATTTGTGTCCATCTCAAGTTAAACAGTTTCGGATTGTGCCATTATCTAACATGACCATTATGCGTCGCACACAGGACATGGCAGACGACGTCCAGAGCCAGCTTGCAAAAATCTGTAAAGATTTTATGGCGTATTCTCTAGCTCCGGACGAAAGTGTTGATATCACTGGAACAGCGCTGCTTGCCATATTTATTAGAGGTGTTAATAGAGATCTTCAGGTGAGGGAGGAGCTCCTCGATGTAGTAGCCATGAAGAACACTACAACCGGAGGTGATATTTTAAGTAGTGTTGAAGAAAGTGTTGAAAATATAGGATTGTCGTGGAATTCTTTAGTTTCAGTGTATACAGACGGTGCACCAGCGATGACAGGGAAAAAAAATCAGGTTTCGTTGCGCTGTTGAAAGAGAAAATGCAAAAACTGACCGTGCCAAATGAAACAAGGGGCTTTCACTGTGTGATCCACCAGGAAAACTTACGTGCAAAGAGTATCACTCTAAAAAACGTGATGAGTGTTGTTGTTCGTACAACCAATTATATAAGGAAGCATGGGCTACAACACAGGCAATTTAAAAGCTTTCTTGAGGATGTAGAAAGCCAGTATGGTAGCCTGCCTTATTACAGCGAGGTCCGCTGGCTTAGTCGTGGCGAATTATTAAATCGATTTTTTTGCCTATTAGATGAGATAAATATGTTCATGGAAATAAATAACATCTGTGTTCCTGAATTGAAAGAGCCTTCATGGAAATGTGATCTCGCGTTCTTAGTAGATTTAACTAGCCATCTGAATGCTTTGAACATTTCACTACAAGGTAAAGATCTGCTAATTACTCATTTCATAGATGGAATACGAGCTTTTAAAGTGAAATTGACACTTTGGGTGAGTCAGCTGGAAACAGGAAATCTAGCTCATTTTCCTAAATTATCATACATGCAAGATGTTCACGGAGACTGAACTTTATTCACATAGTTTAGTTGCCCTTAAGGAAGAATTTGATCAACGCTTTCAAGATCTGACAGCACTAAACAGTGATTTTGATCTGTTCTCCTCTCCATATTCAGCGAATATTGAAGAGATTCGTCCTGAGCTGCAACTAGAAATTATTGACCTGCAGTGTGACAGAGAATACAGAGACAAATTTCAGAACAAGAAAAACATTTTGGAATTCTACAGACACTTCCCTCAGGATAATTTCCTCGTTTGCACAAACTGGCGGCTACAATAATATCAGTGTTCGGTTCCACGTATGTTTGTGAACAACTGTTCTCTGCAATGAAATGTAACAAGACGCGCCTGAGAAACGCATTGTCTGATCGAAATTTAAACTGCACGCTGCGCCTACAATGCACAAGAACAATTACTCCGAACATAGACGCAATTGTAAAGGGCAAAAAGTACAAGATAACCAAGAATGCCACACTTCAGTGACACCTTTTATTGTGTAACAGTTCACAAATTATTACGAATGTGGAGGCATACACTAATAAAATTATGTGGCACGTGTACATTCTCCTTTATTTGTTTCATTTGTCGCAGTAATAATTCGTGAGTGATTTCCCTGCAGGTTGCCGCGGATTTACATTGACTGGCGGCAGCTGTTGTGAGCCCCACGTGACTCTCCCCACTCTCCGCTCTGGTCCGGTAGTGGGGGTAGCGTGCTCGCGCTGCTCCGTGCTCGCGCCTTGCTGCTCACAGCTTGCTCCGCGAGCACGTATGTTGTGAAGCCCTGTAGTAAGGCCACGTCTAGTTCGGCGGCGTATAACATGTCACGTAAGGTCTGCAGCTTTAGATAGCTACTTATACTGTTGATGTCAACAGTCCCTATCCTGTATGCTTGTGCAGAAGTCATTCGCGGATGGAAGGGAGAATGTCCTTTTATGTGACTACACGCACTACAGATTACTGTTCACAGGGGTGGGTGGGAATCCCGTCCGTATCACCTCTGACCCCGCGCACTATCGATGTCCCTACTCCAACCATAGGGTCGTCATTCAAGTCCCCTCCTGGTGGAAAGATTTCCACATCAGCGGCCCAGTTGCCGGTCTCCCGGAGTCAAACTGATGTCGCGTCGCCGTCAAGTGTCTGCATGGGTAGTTCATGCAGGGTCACCTCCCGTGTCCCGTTCACTTCCATCTGTTCGGTGGGTGGGTTTGTTGTCTTGGCCGACGCAAGAATGCCTGCCGGAATGAGGACCTGGTGGATGCCACAGTCCTGCGCGACCGGTGTTTCTCTAAGAGTGCGGGCAACTCGTTGAGCCTTTTCACGCACCTCCCTCGCCGTCTGGTCCGCGTTCGGGGACGCAATCCGTGAGTGACGCGGACTGCTCATCTCACTATCGGAAGATACGGTTTGGTCCGGTTCCTGCGGGTCCTCCGAATCCTGTGGCACGACGTTTTCAGCCGCAGCAACTGCGGCATTGCCCTCGTCATCAGGAGTTAACCCGTTGCTCCGACGGGGCAGTGGGTAAGGCTGTCGTCTCTATCCGGTTCGCGACCATGGGCGTATCGTGGTTCTCAGGTGGCGACGTGCGAAGATCCGCCTCCTTTACTGGTAAGTGGTGCGAAAATATTTTGTTGACACACACCTACGTAGGGAGAAATGATCATCATAACAAAATAAGAGAAATCAGAGCTCGAACGGAAAGATTTAGGTGTTCCTTTTTCCCGCGCGCCATTCTAGAGTGGAATGGTAGAGAAGTAGTACGAAAATGGTTTCACGAACCCTCTGTCAGACACTTAAGTGTTAATTGCAGAGTAACCATGTAGATGTAGAAGAATGTCGTTATGAAGCAGTGGAAGCCAACTGGCTGGTTAATACGACTGTGACGCTGTTGTGTGTTGCTGTGGTCGTCGCAGAGCCCGCTGCTGGTGCTGCCGTGGCTGTTGGTGCAGGTGGTGGAGGTGCTGGTGGAGCTGCTGCTGCTCGTCAGCCAGGTGCCCTTGCGGGACCTCAACACCGGCCTCCTGCAGTTCTTGGCCGCAGGTGAGACAGCGCTGCGCTCTCTCTCTCTCTCTCTCAGTTAGACCACACAACCAGAGCTCGATTTTGTTGACAAAAAATGTGTACTACTGGTCATTACAACTGCAACACCATGAAGGAACCATGTAGCAGTCAGTATACATGATTAAAATTCTAGGTGATTCGGGGGTACAACTCGTGTGAATTCTACTGCGCAGAATTGTCACCTCTAGCGCTAGCAACTGCTCTAACCCGATTGGACATATAGTTGAACTAACAGGTCACCACCGGGTTTATCCAAATTGGTGGTACATAGGGCTTGGCCAGAAACGAATGCTACAGAAGTGAGAGCTCCAGATCGCCAAGCGTTTAGAAAAAAAATCTGTGCAAGTTCTAGTAGGACTGGCGCATCGGCACTCCCGTCCAAAACTATATATATAGATAATTTACCCATCCCGGGACACTGATACTGGCAAGATACCAAAATATGTGACATAAACGGCCTATATTATGGTTTCACTGACGCAAAAGCTTGAAGTTCTTACACTGCCTAGGGACCGTAGACTTTAGTAATGTGACATAAATTTCAACTTGATACGTCTACCGGTTCCTGAGAAAAATGTTGTTAAATTTCGGACAGGGAGACACACAACAAAGTGATCCTGTGAGGATTCAGCTTTTACCGATTAACGTGCTGGACCCAGCACTTTTGGTGCACGTGGTGAAAGGCGAGGGCCATTTATATTACCATAGTTACTAGGTAGCGGAACCCGCCAGGTTAGCCGAGCGCGCTAACGCGCTGCTTCCTGGACTCGGGTAGGCGCGCCGGCCCCGGATCGAATCTGCCCGGCGGATTAACAACGAGGGCTGGCGTGCCGGCCAGCCTGGATGTGGTTTTTAGGCAGTTTTTCACATCCCCCTATGTGAATACCAGGCTGGTCCCCACGTCCCGAGTCAGTTACACGGTTCGCAGACATCTGAACACTTTCGCACTATTCCATGGATTACACTAGTCGCAGACAGTTGGGGTACACTAATTCCTTCCCGGGGAGGGGGGGGGTAGGGGGTATGGGGTGGCGGCAGGAAGGGAATACGGCCACCCCTTCAACTAACATTTCCACATCCGATTGACCACGCCGACCCTGCGTATCCACGGGAAAAACGGCACAAGCAAAAAGTTACCAGGTAGCGGCTGGAGCAACGGAAAGGGTACAGAACGGTAATCCAGTCACTATACAGAAACTTTATTTCCAATTTTTACGTTACCTACACTAAAAATAATTTGAGATAATGCTCAAAATATTGTATTTAATTTAATTAAATCCTGTGTGTATCAGAACAAATTATGTAATTCTTCAGGCTTTCCCGACGATCTAATGACATATTGGGTGTTCTTACGGATATCAGTGTCATACTTCCAAGTCAGAACAAATTACGTTAATTGACTCTTGTGGAGGACAAACAGATCCACAGCTATATTCAGGCTGAAGAAGGATTGCCATCGTGTGGTATTAAAATGATTGTCCCCAGATGCACTCTGTCAGCGCAGTTTCATCGTCAGCTGAAGAATTTGCCCAACAGGTTTCAAAATTGCTCTTATGTCATCTAGAGAGAAAGAGACACCACATCCTGAGAAGAGTGCATCTAAATACATTGCATCGTACATCACCAGCTATCCTCGCCAATATTTGGCAAAACGGTGCGTCGCGCGTGGCTATGAGAGAGATCCTTTTAAGAGTATAAACCAAATTTGTTCTTCTACACAAACTTTAAAACAATCATATAATTATAAAATTGTGGCGTCTATTACGTGTGCGTGATACCGAGAAAATTACAGCTTCCCGTATTTTTACGATGAATATCACTCTAGCACGTTTAAATTGCCAAAAGTAAGACAATAAAACCATCTAGTTTTATATACGAAGTTCTCGTGTACACCTTACGATCACTTCCTGGAAATTCACTTGCAACGCCAAAATTTTTTATGCCATTCCTTTTATGAAAATATTAATAATAAATTTAATGTATTTAGTATTATTTCGATTTATTTACAGTGTAGGCAGTGTAAAAATTAGACATAAAAATAAAAGTTTTCGCATTGCGATGTCTTCCCGGACCAACGGATTACCGTTCTGTACGCTTCCTGCTTTGCCAATCGCAGCCTGGGTACTACGCTACCATAACTGGCTCACACCTCACCGACCCACTTCAAAAAATGTTGTTTTGTCCTAGACGCTTAGTCATCTGGAGATCCTCTTCATCATTTCTGGACGAAATCGGAGGTGAAGAGTCGGCGCGGTCCTCTTGTGAGTTTGGATGACAGATACGGGTACTTTATTCGACGCTATCTCAGCTCTACGCCAGAGATCATCAATAGCAGTAGCTGGCGGGCGGTGGCGTGTCGAGTTCTCGGCAACTGATGACCAGACATCTGCAAATAATTAGAGATCTGGAGAATAGAATGTGCTGGCCATGGAAAGATCCAAGACTTTCTACATCGAGATAGGTCATGGACATACTGAGCACCACGCCATCCTGCGCTAGCTTGTTTAAAGATACCGCCACAGAAACCTCGAAGATTGAGCACAGCTGCAGGCCTTAAAACGTCACAGGTGCAACGCTGCTCCACATTATTGATCAAGCGAATGATGAATTCAGTCTGTCAATGATCTTTCGCAACAAAGCCTCCAAAGACCGATACACCATAGTGATGATCTATGCAGAACGAAGACTCGTCAGAAAAGGTAACGTTATGGCAATCCTGTGTTTAGTGTCATCACTGGGCGCGACACTGCTGTTGCATGTCTATCTGCTGCCACGTCAAAGGAAGTCGTAACAATGGTCGCCCAGCTGACAGTTCTTAGTGCTCCAGGCGTCGCCACACTGTCCGTGTGGATAGTAGGCTTGCAGCAAAGAACCCATATCCTGATTCAATGTACATGACGTTACTGTAAAATTGTGCGTGTTGTTGAGTACAACTGTGCCCCCCCCCCCCCCCCCCAATCCACCGATCTCACAATCCCATGACAGTCGTTGGATCCCGACTTTCGCGAGGTCCTCTTTGCCGTGGAGTTACTGCATGTGATAGCAGACCTCTCTCCGTCTCACACGAAGGATTATAGATTCCCACATCAACTACGAGCGCTCAAATGGCATTTCTTAGTGAAAAACGCACTGTGTAGTTTTTCCTTATATACGGAATGGGTATGGCGTTACTACTTCCTGTTCTGTAAGGCTACGCTGAAATTTAATCATTTGCATATCCGCGCATGTAGTACTGTTCATTCCAGCTAGACTTTTGTTGCATGCTGCCCGTATTGTGTCGCAGCCTTAATGACTAGCAGTATATTTTGAAGCATTATGCAGTTAAGTTGCTGATTAATTTTATCCAATATATGTTTTCTGACACTAGTACTTTTCTGTACATTGAAGGAACACTTCCACCTGATTAATAAAAGGCGTCTTAAATCATTAGAATCAGAAGTATAGAGCTTATAGAGAATACTACACTGATTATTTTGAGATAAGGAGCTAAAAGTTGGAAATGAATATTTAGCTTGTCATTGACATTCCAACTTTCTGCGTGGTGTCTGTTTGTTCTAAGTCGTGTCTCCCTACCACTTTCGCGCAACGACGCTCTGAGCGTGTTTTTTTAAGGGAATTGACTAGTTTGAACTTGGGACCTGTTGCTGGTAAGGAGACGCCAGACCACACGTGACATGTAGAGTTCAGAAGAGTTCAGTGAGACTAGCGATGATATAACCAAATACTTAATGATTTCAGCGTCAGCTCCACTGCACTCCCTGTAAAAGAATCTTAACACTATCTAAATTTAGTGGAAGGGGGTCTAGGCTTTCCTATTTTTAGTTAGCTCGTAAAATAACGTCGAAAAAGCAGTTAAGTTTACCATTGGATATTTTATTCTACTCACAAAACATTCTTTATAAATTGCACTATTGATAAAAGGAAATGTTTTAATACAGGATGATAAAAACCAACTGCGTTCAACAAAAATGTGAACAAATATTCCCTGAATGGGTTTCCAAGTTCTACAATGGATCGAAAGATGACCTATGCCATATCAAATCTGTAATGTAGGTTTAAATTAGGTTTCACAAAAGAGAAAACTATCAAAATAGTCTACAGTGACCCTCAATTATCTTTAATTACTTATCTAACTTGTCGTAAATTACAGTGGCTGATGTGGCTTCTCAATAATTATATAACAGAAAAATCATCGCGTTTCAGATTTTTACTGCAAGTAGCAAATGTGAACACCATGAGATTTAATTGACGATCGACACTAGTATTACGTAAAAAGGGGGTGTAACAGATGAGACTTCTGCAGTTCTGAGTGAAGCTTTATGCGCTGTTATGCGGCATTGCATATGTTCATTACCTTGTCGTTGGTTAGGCAGCGTCAGGGGGCGGCGGGCAGCAAAGCTCCATACAGATCGCCGTCTCGGAAGCAACTCTCTCCTAACTTCTCCTTACTACAATTTACCGAAGTTGGTTTTAAAAAAAACTATCTGGCTGTGTTTTCATCTGACCAATCAGGGTCTCAATGTTAACCTTAAGCTCCGCCTACATAAATTCTGTCTATCCAATGAGAAACGTTATACTTTTCGCGGTGGGGCAATGTTTTTAACGTTTGCAACATGACAGAGACGCGAAGAAGTCTCACGCTAAAACTTGCAGCTGGTGTGGCCCTTTTAGTGTTATTGTAAGATCTATACTGTTCTTCTGGAGGGCTCTATCTTTTAACATGGGCTGCGGGTGGTCCTGGCGGTTGGCTGACAACGTGGGTGTCTGTCCTTATCGTAGGGCCTTCTAGCTTAACATGGTTCTGCTCTCGGCTTCTGTTCTCGTGTCTCCCCTCGGAACTGCGTCTATTTCACGGTGGGAAGGTATGACATGCATTTAGGCATTCTTGTGTTAGTCTGTGGTATTCCATTTGCTCACTCGTTAATCGTATTACTTTGGTTAATTTAATGTCACACTTTATTCGGAGCTATGTGACATACTGCTGGATTTGCTTATCATGTCAGGGTTTTCATGGAAGGTGTTGGATTTGCCTGACACCTTACATATCTCCACCCTTCGAACTTAATTTTTGCACTGAAGTTTGGCAATGATTGAATCGTGGTCTAAGTCAGTCAAAAATTATTCCTTTATCTTAATTTTGTTGCCTACTGTTCAGCCACATTATTCTGGTTCTATGCGAGTTTATATTACAAATTTATATTTTTATATTCTTCCACATTATTCTCAAAAATATGTTTATATTGACAAGAAAAGAATATTTTAATGCTATTATTATTATTAATTTTTAATTATTTTCTTTCTTTATTTAAGTGTGAAGTATGTTTTTTAAGAAGTTTGTTATCAAAAGTGAGGTGTCTTTCACATCGATTTTCTTAGAAATATTTTTTATAAATGTAGTAATTAAGTAAAATCTATTTCTAACACATTTTCTAAATATCATGTACAAGTAAAATGTTATTGTTTCTAGACACTCATTTCAACATTGTTACACTTACAAATAAGAATTATTTCCAAGAATTGCTTTGACAAAGATATATACATACACATGTATTGAGATATTATCCTAACAAATGGTACAAATGTTAAAAAATGGGAAAACATCCAACAAGATAATTTTTATTCTTTGTTTTTATAAGGAGAAAATAAGTAAAATATAGTTATTATTTTATTTTTATGAGGAGAAAATAAGTGGCATATAGTTTTAGTGTTTATTATGCCTAACTTTTGTTCCTTATATACTGTCCATTTCTGAACTAATGACTTATTTTTATCGATAGTCTATTTTTTTACTTAAGTCCATAGTCAATGACTGTTATTTTGTACTTTATTAGCTGTCTGGTGTGCCCAACTTATTTAGTTTTTTACACGTTTCTTTTGCAGAATTCCTACATCACATAATTTGACTTCACACATTCACACAATCCTATGAATGTGTAAGCATGAGGTTGGCGAATGTTTTTGCATGAAGGTGATGGACTTGAGCGAGATGGATGTGGGCAAGTATTTGATGTACAGCTTCGTTCGTCATTCCTTGTTGGTTTTGCAACTGCGTGTTGCTGTTGTGGACATCCTATAATGGAATGGAGATGTGAGTGCATAATTTCGTGGTTTACTGGCTTAGTATGCGTGAAAGTCATCATTATGTGTCGCTGAAAGCGGTCGTTTTTCGTTGCAATACTTTTCAGACGACTAGTTGACAATAGGATAGGGATTTGGGAAGGTATGTCGTCTGTTCATCACCCATCTTCTTTCTTGGTCTCAATCTTGCGAATCTTCAACTTCTGTTCTTCGTGCTATTTCTCTGCTTCCTACTTGATTCTTGGTTCTTCTATGGGCAGGATATGGGAATATTTATCGATAACTAGTCGATTTGAAGTTCTCCTCTTAGTAACAGTTTGATAAATTGTTTGGACATGTAATTTCAACTTTGTGGACGTTTTCTTCTGTTTCGTGCAACAGCGTGCTGTTTAATAGCAGTAGTGTGACTTTTACACATATTTTTTGCCAGTGGTGGCTTGCCCAAGCGGTCTTCTCGTCGGGCCGTTTTTTGCTTGCTCCGCTAAGTCGGGGCGTTCCGGGGCCTTCTTGGCCTTCCATGTTCTGTTCCAGCAGGGTTCCGCCACTCTGTGGTTCCGCTTAGCAGCAGATTTACTGCCCTCTTCGGCTACAAAGGCCCTCTGTTGGTCTCGCTGTCCTTTCCCTTCTCTCGACACGTCTGCCTTGTAGGAATCATGTCTTGCTAATTACGTCCATTTCTTTCTTGATACTTCTCACGTTGCAACTTGTGGGTCGTTGCATCTGGTGCTTGCTTGAGTTTTTACAATGGTTCTTACAAAAAGTTTTATTCATAGTCATCTAACATATGTCTAGTACCTACATTGTTTTACGCCTTCTTAAAAAGCATTACAAATTTCGGCGCCCTTTCCATGTCACAACTTTAAGATATTTTGAGTCTTAACTTCTACAAGAATCCTCAAATTCGTTTTTTATTTTTGTGTAGTGTCGTGGTGTATAGCATTTTAGTATTTCATGCTGTTAGACTATCGATGCTTTATCCCTTCGCCTTAATCTATGGTACTATTGGTTTATTTTTGTTTTTGTTTTTATTGAAACTACTTTCTTTTTCCCATCTTCCTCTCTCTTCATTCTTCTTACTCCTGCCGACCTTATCTGCAACATAAACTTGAAATATTGTGCTGATTATTTACCAATAATAAAATTAATCTTCAAACTTTTTGATATGGCTCACATGGTGAAGTCCTAAGGTTTTGCCTGTTTTTGGGTTCATTATTTCCACAGTATTATCATGAGCAATTCGGCTAATTATGACAGGTCCTTTGTATGCAGCGTAAAACTTATGTATTTTGTGTTTCTGTTTGCTGGAGAGGTGGTGTGTTTTTACAAATACTTTCTGGCCTACTGAGAATGTTCTTTTAATTGCTGTTTTATTTCCTCTTTCTTTTCTTTTAATGGCTGCCTTTCTGATGTTGGAGAGTGCTGTTGCTTTGACTTGTTTGTGCTGTCTATGTGGTACAATAGGAAATCTAACATTTTCTCTGGTTATATTTGGGGGTTCAATATTTTTAAGTACAGTAACTGGGGGTAGTAGTGTAGTGCTATGTGGCATCTCATTTATTACTTCTTGAAAATCTTTAAGGTATAAATCCAAAGTGTTGTGTCTTTTGCCTGCATATAATCGGCATAAAGTGCCTATGTCCTTCATAGATCTTTCTGCTGGATTTACACTAGGTTTGTACTTAGATATGCAGATGGGTTTTATTTTGTGTTGTTTTAACGTGTTCTGCCATTGCACTGATTTGTATTGTGGGCCATTATCCGAAATTATTCGTTCCACTTGACCTACTTGTCAGAGAAAATCTTGTCTAAATGCTTTACTTATAGTAAGACCTGTTGCCCATTTTAATGGTGTCAAGGTAACATATTTAGAAGTAAGTTCCAAAACGACAAATATGAAAATATATCCATATTTTGTGAGTGGGAGGGGCCCCATCAAATCTGTTGCAGCTATTTGTTTTAATTTTGTAGGGATTATTGGAAACATAGGTGGTTTGGTTTGAAAAGTGACGTGTTTAGCCCTCACACATTTTTTGCATTTGACTAATACTGTTATAATTCGCCTTTCCATATTAGGAAAATGGCTTGTTTGTTTTATTTTTAAAAAGCATTTCTTTGGTCCAAAGTGGCCATTACTTAAATGTGTATACCATATGTATTTATGAATTAGTTCATCTGGGATATAAATTAACCATTCATTCGTTCCAACATTTCGTCTAAAAAATAAAACATTGTTTTTTAAGAGATAGTGCTGTCGAATGTCTGGAAAATCCTTACTTCTCCACCTGTGTTTGATTCCTAGTATTTCTGGATCCTTGTTCTGTTCTTTTCCAATGTTTTTCAATGCTGTCGTAATGTAGTTTTCGAAAGTTACTTGTTTCATATAGTACATTGTAAACTGGTCTTCTGCTGCTTACAAACCTATGTTATTGGATGCACCCTGTGGACATCGTGATAAACCATCTGCTAATACATTCGCTGGTCCTGGTATGTGCGTAATAGTGAAATCAAATTCTTGTAGTATTAACATCCATCTGGCTAATCTGGCGGATAACAGAAATTCTAATGCTTTGTGGTCAGTGTATACTTTTGTTTTTCTTCCGAATAGGAAGTATCGAAAACGTTGGAAGCCACATACAACGGCCAATGCTTCTAGCTCCGTGACTCAATAGTTTTTCCCGCTTTTTGTGAGTACACGACTGGCAAATGCAATTTTCTATATGATCTTAGCCCTGCCTGTTCGTATTCTTGAAATAAAACAACTCCTAAACCTGTTTTCGCGCTGTCAGTGGCCATACAAAAATTTTGTGTTACATCAGGATGTGCTAAAATCGGTGCTGTTGTTAGTGCGTTTTGCACTTTTAAAAATTCTTCATTGGCTTGTTGATCCCATACCCATGGCGTGTTTTTTCCAGTCAATGCACATAGCCGTGGTGTTGCCAGAGAGTCGATCCAAATAAATTTTTTACAGAATCCGGTGAGACCTAGAAATCCTCTGAGGGTTTTTTTATTATATGGAGTACAGAATTCTTTGATTGCTGTTGGTTTTTCTGGGTCGGGCATTACCCCTTTCTCTGAAATTATGTGTCCTAGAAATTTGACCTCTCGCCTTCCAAATTTGGATTTTGTTATATGTACTGTGACCCCATGCTCTTTCATGATCTGTAAAAACTGATTTAATGTTGTGATGTTCCCACATCGTCAACATAACAAGTAATTTTTTGTAAAATTTCAGGACTGAGTATAGTATTAAATCCCATAATAAACGCTGCTGATGATATGTTTAAACCAAATGGCAATCGTTTAAATTGGTAACATCTACCGAATACGATAAATGCTGTAAATTTTCTACATTCTGGGGCCAATTCTATTTGCCAGAAACTACTCCGTAAATCAATTGATGGAAATATCTTAGCACTGTGGAAGTTTTGTATCAATTCCT
Organism: Schistocerca nitens; assembly: GCF_023898315.1. Lineage (NCBI taxonomy): Eukaryota > Metazoa > Arthropoda > Insecta > Orthoptera > Acrididae > Schistocerca > Schistocerca nitens. The sequence goes on along the minus strand of NC_064615.1, from coordinate 695,183,203 downwards.
CTAATTTTTATGGGCGATCTGTCTCAGTGATTATGATTGTATTGATCTGTCTGGAATCAAGCACTAACCTGACGCTCCCATCTCGTTTTTGTACAATATGGAGCGGGCTGCAATATGTGGAGGTAGATGGTTCAATAATATCATCATATAACATTTTAGATATCTCCTGGAATACTTTATTCCTGTAGCTTAATGGGATTGTATAGGGTGGCACTCTAAATGGTTTGTGCTGTTTTACTTCAAACTTGTACTGAAAGTGTTTAATACTGCCAGTCTTAGGTAAAAATACCTCTGCTTTGTCTCGTAAAATACCCTCTAATTCTCTTTTACTGTGTTCCGAAATACCTTGAACTTCTTGCAGTTTTTCGTCGATTTCTTTATGGACCTCTAACATGAGTTGAGGCGATTCCCCCTTTTGTGCATACCATTCTAATTCTTCATCCTCTTTATCTCGCATCATTCTTAATTGTTCGTTTATAACTGGTATTTCTTCTAATTTTAGCTTTTGCTCAAAGAGAAGTGTGACATTCCCGAATGTTACGCTTCCTTTCCCCATATCTGTTATCGCTCGTCTCTCATTTAAAAAATCTGCACCTATAATCAAATCTACAGTTAGTTTAGGTATAATCACGAAGTTGGCTTCGATCTTTTGACCTTGGCACGAAAGAGTTAACCTTGTTTGTCTCGTAACTTTCGCAGCATTGTTTCTAATGGGACCTCTTACTTTAATCTTACTTGTTTTCAGAACTGGCAATTCCTCATTGGCATTACACTGCATGAATAAATTTTCTGAGATCGCGTCAGTTCACTTCCGCTATCAATTACAATATTGACTGGGATATGCTTTACCATGGCCTTCACAATTGGTTGAATTTGAAAGGGTTGGTTCTGTTCTTCTTCTTCTTGCATCAACGAATCCTCCACTGAATCATACATGAGTCTTTTCAGGATATTCCCTTGTGAATTCGAACTTTCTGTAGGATAAGCTTCGACTGCTACTTCTCTCTCTTTTATTTCCTCTTCTCTGTTTCTTCCTTCATTTACGCTTTCTTCAACATCCTCTACTTTTTCCTCATCCTCGTCTATCTTTTCCTTCTTCGTCGCTACTTCCACATAATCGCATCTAAATGCACTAATTATCGCTTCATAACTTCCTTCATTATATACGTTGAGTTGTGTGCCCACTAGTAACTTATTTTCAACTTCTGTCGACTGCGCATTATCCTCATTGAATTCGCTTTCCCTGGTTTCCATCTCAAATAGCTCTGCAATACTCATTACTTCGTCCATTCCTCCTACATTCGTTGTGCATGCCTCTGGTAATTCATCTTCCGCGTCAGTATTCTCCCAATTAATTTCGTCCCAACACGATATTGTTATTTTCCTGTCTTTGTTTTCATCTGGTCCCTGCGGTTTTGTTTCTTCCTTCTTCTCTACTCGTGATAAGGTATTTACTTCTCTGTTCAGGGTGCTGCAATTATCCTGGGTCGGTGCGTCATTCTCTTTCGCATGGGCGCTTAGCTGTCAATTCGAACGTTTTTCGGGGTTTGGTGTTCTTACCTCCACATCTTCTATATGTATTCTCTTTTCTTGCTCCGCTAGTTGATATTGGTTTCTTTGTTGATAATTTGTCGGTATATTGGTACTCCAATACCCGTTCTGGTTGTCGTTATTCCCTCTGTAATAGTTGTTGCCGTTCCTGGGTGAATTATAGTTATTGCCATATTCTCTTCTCAATCCATAACCGTTTCTTTGTTGAAATCTGTTGTCGTTTCTTGGTGCGAAGTTATCACGTGGTTCGTAATTATTGTTTCTTCGTACTGTGTCTTGTGGATTCCACTGCCTTTTTCTTTCGTTTTCACGTGCGCTTTGTCTTTTTCTTGCGTCATCTTCCGAAAATATGAACTCTACTTCCCTTAGAATACCTTTAAATGCTTCGACGTCATTGCCTCCGCGACCTACTAATGATTGATGGTATTTCAATAGTAACTTCATCGCGCATAATTTAATCAACACTCCATCACTGTATGGTACATCTAAGCATTGATTTTCCTTTGCCATTACTTCGAAAAATTTCACGGGACTCTTCTCTCCTGAATTTTCAAAATATGGGTTCTGTAATAATTCGTACTTCACTCTGTTCTGTGCTTCGCTGGACCAATATCGTGAGAGAAACTTCTCTCTGAAATCTTCGTACGATCAGCATGTCGCTGCAACATTCTGCATAGTTTCTGCGACTGTTCCTGACAGCCCGCATCTCGTGGTCGTGCGGTAGCGTTCTCGCTTCCCACGCCCGGGTTCCCGGGTTCGATTCCCGGCGGGGTCAGGGATTTTCTCTGCCTCGTGATGGCTGGGTGTTGTGTGCTGTCCTTAGGTTAGTTAGGTTTAAGTAGTTCTAAGTTCTAGGGGACTGATGACCATAGATGTTAAGTCCCATAGTGCTCAGAGCCATTTGAATTTGTTCCTGACATGTGTGCACATATAAAGTCTAATTTGTGTGCTAGCGTCCAGTGTTCTGGTTATCTACTCGGAATTGATCAACAAAAGTTCGTGGATGTAATGAGTTTCCTTCTCGAAAGTGTTGAAATTTTCTGACTATGAGGAAATGATCGTTGTCGTACTTCGTCATAGTTCCATATGAAATTCGCGATTCTTCGCCACTTTTATTTCTGATTATTTCTCCCGTCGTTCTTTCCGGTTGTGGTAGATCCATTGGATATTGTCCACTGTAACTTTCGCCTACCCTTGCGTAGTATCGTCGGAGTGGTACGCAATAATTTTCTTCCATCGGTTGTGAACGTGTAGCTGAATGCATTGCACTGTACTCTTCTCGACCTAGCTTTCCATTGTCACGTATTGGTTCATCTTGTCTGGCTAACCTTGCCGCTTCATTGCACGATCCAAACTGTCTTGAAACACACATTTGTGGTTCCGCATGTGTTTGTGGTGCCGTTTGTTCATCAAGAATTACGAAACGTGTTTGTTGCTGTGTAGGCTGTCTGATTTCACGTATGTTACTTTCCGCCTGTGATTGGAATCGCAATTGCGTAATATCTTCGTTAATTGCTTGTTTTTCCGGTGCCTTTATAGATACGGATGTGGTTGCAGACTCAGTGCGTGTTCGATCCTGTTCACTACGCTCTTCAGTAGTTTGCAACAACTCTGTTCGCAATTTCTGAAATTGTTGCTTCGTTTGCGCTTCTATTTTGACTATGCGATTATCATATCTTTTCAGCGCTGCTTTTGTGATACGTTTGTGTAACACACTGTTTTCAACAATTTCACGCGCTGTACCTGCTGCTTGTCTAGTAATTACGTTTATCTGTTTCTCTAGTTTCTTGACTTCTCCCTGGCTGTTGTTACGTAATGTTTTTATCTCGTCCTGAGTGGCATTACGCAATGTTTGTACGTCCGCTTGTACCTTGTCAATGTCTGTTCTCAATTGATTGTGACCTGTTACTAAGTTTCCTATCACTTCTCGAGATTCTTTTGCCTCGTCTTCAATATGACTTAGGTGTAACTGGTTTTTTTTTTGTTTTGTTCTTTAATCTCACGCATTTGTCTCGTGGTTTCTGCTTTCTGAATTTGAATTGGGTTCGCTATTTCTTTATTTTGCCTTCTCATGGTTTCCGTAATTTGTTGTAATAATTCTGCCAGATTGGTGGGTCCTATTGCGTTTTCTTCCGACGTCCTACGCTCTGTGTTTTTGCCCAAGTGTTGGTTCACAACCGATTGCATTGAACTGTGCGGTGACACGTTTCTGCTCGCATTCCTTGTACTCTGTGGTGAGGGAGCTCTGACTACTTGTACTATGGGATCTATGTATTCAAGACGCAAGTTGGAATCCTCATCGACTGTCTCTTTACTTTCCTGCTCCTCTGTCATATGCTGACTTACGTTTTCTATGCCTTGACGTACATTATCCTCGTTATGGTGCGTTATCTGTTTTATTTCTCGCGATATTGCATCGTCTGTTGTACTGTCCTCTACTCTCTGTCCATCTTCATGCTGGGTCTCTACCTCAATTCGGTCAAGTTCTCGATCTGCCATTGCTAATCTTTCCGAATCCCCTGTTTTCTGTTTTAAAAGCAATTCACGCGCCCTACTTCGCGTCAACATGCGCTCATACGATCTCACGCGTTTCATAAACTTTTTGTTCACACGACTTGACACTTATTATACCCAAGACTGACAAGCCATTCACTTACTTGTTGGGTCAGAACGAACTAGTCAACGATGTATCCGCCACCTGTACGCTTGCATTGGAGAGAAAACTTAATTCTAACAATATTAAAATTCATAACTTAATTATGCTATTGTCTCTGTTAGAATGTCTCACTTTAAATTGAATACTTTCTTACTATCTATCGCTGCAGCTACTGTTTTCAACTATTTATGCCTTTCAAAAAAAATTTTATTACGAAAATTTTTAACAAGATATTTCTCTGACCTAGTTGGGCATGTAGTCGACCTTCAGTCATGGTATTTTACCATCCTGGCAGGGTCGCCATTCTCTAACATTCTGCATGGTGTCTGTTAGTTCGAAGTCGTGTCTCCCTACCACTATCGCGCAATGACGCTCTGAGTGTGTTTTTTAAGGAATTGACTAGTTTGAACCTGGGACCTGTTGCTGGTAAGGAGACGCCAGACCACACTTGACATGTAGAGTTCAGAAGAGTTCAGTGAGACTAGCGATGATATAACCAAATACTTATTGATTTCAGCGTCAGCTCCACTGCACTCCCTGTAAAAGAATCCTAATACTAAATTTAGTGGAAGGGGGTCTAGGCTTTCCTATTTTTAGTTAGCTGATAAAATAACGCCGAAAAAGCAGTTAAGTTTACCATTGGATATTTTATTCTACTCACAAAACATTCTTTATAAATTGCACTATTGATAAAAGGAAATGTTTTAATACAGGATGATAAAAACCAACTGCGTTCAACAAAAATGTGAACAAATATTCCCTGAATGGGTTTCCAAGTTCTACAATGGATCGAAGGATGACCTGTGCCATATCAAATCTATAATGTAGGTTTAAATTAAGTTTCACAAAAGAGAAAACTATCAAAATGGTCTACAGTGACCCTCAATTATCTTTAATTACTTATCTAACTTGTCGTAAATTACAGTGGCTGATGTGGCTTCTCAATAATTATATAACAGAAAAATCATCGCGTTTCAGATTTTTACTGCAAGTAGCAAATGTGAACACCATGAGATTTAATTGACGATCGACACTAGTATTAGGTAGAAAGGGGGTGTAACAGATGAGACTTCTACAGTTCTGAGTGAAGCTTTATGCGCTGTTATGCGGCCTTGCATATGTTCATTACCTTGTCGTTGGTTAGGCAGCGTCAGGGGGCGGCGGGCGGCGCAGCTCCATACAGCTCGCCGTCTCGGAAGCAACTCTCTCCTCACTTCTCCTTACTACAATTTACCGAAGTTGGTTTAAAAAAAAAAACTATCTGGCTGTGTTTTCATCTGACCAGTCATGGTCTCAATGTTAACCTTATGCTCCGCCTACAAAAATTCTGTCTATCCAATGAGAAACGTTATACTTTTCGCAGTGGGGCAATGTTTTTAACGTTTGCAACGTGACAGAGACGCGAAAAAGTCTCACGCTAAAACTTGCAGCTGGTGTGGCCCTTTTAGTGTTATCGTAAGATCTATACTGTTCTTCTGGAGGGCTCTATCTTTTAACATGGGCTGGGGGTGGTCCTGGCGGTTGGCTGGCACGTGGGTGTCCGTTTCTTATCGTAGGGCCTTCTAGCTTAACATGGTTCTGCTCTCGGCTTCTGTTCTCGTTTCTCCCCTCGGAACTGCGTCTGTTTCATGGTGGGAAGGTATGACATGCATTTAGGCATTCTTGTGTTAGTCTGTGGTATTCCATTTACTCATTCGTTAATCGTATTACTTCGATTAATTTAATGTCATGATTTATTCGGAGCTATGTGATATACTGCTGGATTTGCTTATCATGTCAGGGTTTTCATGGACGGTGTTGGATTTGCCTGACACCTTACAACATGGTAATTTACGTTACATGCTACAGCGCCAATTCCCAGCAACTTTTTGTGAGTGACGTCTACCCATCTCATCCATATTACAATAGCGCATAAAATTTACCTGCACGCTATTGAATACTCCTGTTTCCTATTATGCGATGAGACAGGCTGATTTGACCCTACCAACCAATTCCTATTCAGTGCCTATCATTCCACACACGGTCAACTTCTTCTAACTCTATAGGAAAAGGATTCGGTATTGCTTTTCAAGTTCGTGCCATCATCGCTGAACAGTACACAGATCGAAACACTGCCTAACAAGCCTTGCGCATTTCAGACCACTTAGCTCCTGAAATATTTATTTTCGAACATCGCTGTCTTGTCTCAAAATATTCTACTTAAGGTCCCTCAGCCAACTGTATGATGTTGACCCTAAATCGGTCATTTGGTTAAGAGTTAATTAGACCTGCAACGCTATTTAACATGTGTTATGTTGAAACTTCCTGGCAGATTAAAACTGTGTGCCCGACCGAGACTCGAACTCGGGACCTTTGCCTTTCGCGGGCAAGTGCTCTACCAACTGAGCTACCGAAGCACGACTCACGCCCGGTACTCACAGCTTTACTTCTGCCAGTACCTCGTCTCCTAACTTCCAAACTTTACAGAAGCTCTCCTGCGAACCTTGCAGAACTAGCACTCCTGAAAGAAAGGATATTGCGGAGACATGGCTTAGCCACAGCCTGGGGGATGTTTCCAGAATGAGCTTTTCACTCTGCAGCGGAGTGTGCGCTGATATGAAAGTGGCTGTGGCTAAGCCATGTCTCCGCAATATCCTTTCTTTCAGGAGTGCTAGTTCTGCAAGGTTCGCAGGAGAGCTTCTGTAAAGTTTGGAAGGTAGGAGACGAGGTACTGGCAGAAGTAAAGCTGTGAGTACCGGGCGTGAGTCGTGCTTCGGTAGCTCAGTTGGTAGAGCACTTGCCCGCGAAAGGTAAAGGTCCCGAGTTCGAGTCTCGGTCGGGCACACAGTTTTAATCTGCCAGGAAGTTTCATATCAGCGCACACTCCGCTGCAGAGTGAAAATCTCATTCTGGAAACATCCCCCAGGCTGTGGCTAAGCCATGTCTCCGCAATATCCTTTCTTTCAGGAGTGCTAGTTCTGCAAGGTTCGCAGGAGAGCTTCTGTAAAGTTTGGAAGTTAGGAGACGAGGTACTGGCAGAAGTAAAGCTGTGAGTACCGGGCGTGAGTCGTGCTTCGGTAGCTCAGTTGGTAGAGCACTTGCCCGCGAAAGGCAAAGGTCCCGAGTTCGAGTCTCGGTCGGGCACACAGTTTTAATCTGCCAGGAAGTTTCATATCAGCGCACACTCCGCTGCAGAGTGAAAATCTCATTCTGGATGTGTTATGTTGTTTTTTTTTAATAAAAGAAGTTTGGATATTAGCCTACGTCATTACAAAACAATGTATAGTAACTGAAATGGCGACTTTAACTTTGACATAAAATCTTTGTTTACCAGCGTGACTATATGTGAAACCATCAACATCATACAGAAGCAAGTACCGCCAGAAATCAGCGACCTGGTGCAGTTATGCTTGGCGTCAACCTATTTTAGTTGCTAGGGCGAATTTTATGAGCTGGCAGACGGAATGCGGATGGGTTTTCCTCTTTCACCTGTAGCAGCTGACATTTTCATGGAAGCTTTCGAATGTGTCGCTGCTCCCACGCTGCTGGCTGAGGTACAGTACGTGAACGACTCGTTCGTCATACGGCCGCGTGGGAAAGCAGATCTACGCACATTTCATGAGTACCTCAACAGCCTACATAAGAACACACGGTTTACGCTAAAAATGGAAAATAACGAAGTGATTCTTTTTCTGTACCTAGAGGTGTGCAGAACATCTGGTGGACAACTACGACATAAAGTCTACAGCTAACCTACGTACGCCAACAAGTAGCTACGTACGGATTCGCAGCACAAAAGAACACTGTGCTACGTACGCTGACATCCTGAGCTCACCGGATTTGTGACGTTAACCACATACAACATTAAATGAACGAGCTCAAGATAACATTCCGTACAACTGGCTACACCAACGGAGACATACAACGAGCTATGAGATACAGCGGAGACAAAATAAACACGGGTACAGAAGAAACTCTTCCTGTTGCTCACCTGCCTTATGAGAGAGGCGTTAGCAGCCGTGTAGGCAGGGTTCAACGTCGCGGAGGAACTAAACCCATAGTCCTGACTGGTCGCAGAAGCTGTCTGTTGAGGCCCACTAAGGATCCCACAGTTGTTCTTCACACTGTTGGCGTCCACGATCTTCGGCGTAAGTGTGGTGAAGCCAGAGGAGCCATTAGCACCCGCATGTCGGAACATGAACGTTACGTACGACTGGAGCAGAACAGGAAGTCAGTGTAGCTGAGCACAACCATGAATGTGGCCGTTCTATGAGTTTTCAAGAACCACGCGCGCTTTCAGCAGCCGTTGAAGCAGCAGCAGGGAAATAAGAGAGGCGGTCGAAATACGTAGATGAGAAAAGACCGATAACACAAAAAATTTAAAAAAAAAACTGAATGTAGAGTAATGAAATTTCCGGAATACATTTGTCTAGGTAACACACTTAAGTGACTAATATTTCAAGATCACAGGTTAATGTAAGAGCGAGACAAGTTACCGTTAATTAGAAATGTGGGTACAATAATAACCAGCGTCGCCACCAGAATGTTGAATGCACCCGTACAGACGTGCATACACTGTGTGGTAATAGGTGCTGCATGTCAGTCTGTGGGATGGATTTCCGTGACTGTTGCACTCTGTCAGGCAGTACAGGCACGATTAATGCTGTTAGTGGGCAACGCCGGCGTTGTCGGCCGGTTAAGTCCCATGTGTACTGGATTGGAGATATATCTGATCATTGAGCAGGCCAAGGCAACATGTCGACACTCGTAACAGCATGCTGTGTTACAACAGCGGTATATGGGCGACCGTTATCCTGCTGGAAAACATCCCCTAGAATGCTGTTCATGAATGACATCTCAGCAGGTCGAATCACCAAATCGAGGTACAAGTTTGTGTCAGGGTGCACATAATAATCACGTGAGTGCACTTTCTGTCGTACAAATGCGCACCCAAGACCGTAACTCCAGTTGTAGATCCAGCGTATCTATCACGAAGACATGACGGTTGCAGGCTCCTCCTAACCAACTCACAGCCAACACCGGTACCGAGGGAGGACAACCTTTAATCAGGAAACATAACAGCCCTCCACCCTGCCCTCCAATGAGTCGTCTTGACATCACTGAAGTCGCAAATGGCTGTGGTTTGGGGTCAGCGGAATACACGAATACACACTACACGGCTTCTTGCTCAGATTGCTGCTGCAGTTGCAGTACAATTCGACAACGACATTCGCCAAGCATGATGGTGGTCTCTCCTCCCCTAGTGCCACGCGCCGTCTGAAGCCCTATCTCATTGTGACAGTACATTCTCATGATGCAGCGGTCAAGTACAGTGACCATACTCGTGTCAAGTCTTTTGCAATGTCGCAGAAGGAAAAACCAGCTTCCAGTAGTCCTATTACACGACTTCATTCATACTCAGAGGGGCACTGATAATGGCGCCTTCGTCGCTTTAAAGGCATTCTTGAGTAATATTGACTCACCACGTCATATGTCGAAGGTAACTAACGCTCATGAAATTTACAGCGTGTATTTAAAATCAAACCTGATTGGCATCCTCATAGTAGCACTACTAGCGCCACTCTTACTCTACTCGAGCGAAATTTCAATACATATCGTCTTTCAGATGTAGAAAGACGTTTACCAACTTTATGTCGCACAACTCCTTCTTGGTGTTGCTACATTTTGGCGTCAGTGTAATTAAATGCCTTAACAATACGAACAGGGAGAATGGCTACAAGTGACCTACTGCGTGGTTGCCAGGGATTCCAACCTAACGGTCCTCGTGCATTCGCCAGCCAACAGCATCACTTGCCCAGTATGAAAGCATAAACAGCAGGCGAAAGAGAACTACCGTGCGGCTTCAGCGCTCCCCTGAGTACAAGATGACGGCTTGCTATTGCCTATGAATCACCTGCCGTAGTTGCCTCCCAATCACCTACCAGAGTAGTCCAGGAATAAATAGCCTATTGATAGCCACACCCTTCCCCACAGTAACCTGTCTTCAGAGTGACACTGGTAGCAACCGGATAACCAAAGTAGACAGTATATAGGGGAAGACACTCACCAGTATCCAGCAGTTCACAGCCGTGAAGAGGAGCACAGCAAAGTCGGTCGCAACGTCGGCAATCTCAGTTGCTGTAGTGTTTTATAACGAGCGGACCTAACACCCACAATCACCTTATTCAAAATGGCATTGGCCGTGGAAGCGTACGAATCACATGTGTAGTGCTGAAGGAGACTAACGCTGTTCCCAGTATGACACTGGAAGACAGAGGTGTTTATGGCTCGGAGTGGCGCGGACTAAAACATTTGCACGCAGATGCTTACAAAAGATAGCTATGGACTCGGTGATCCCATGGTCAAACGGAAATTTCGCGGAACTTCCCGCTAGGAGTGAGTTGAGCGACTTCCATATTTCAGCGATGCTACGTGATACTGGACTAACCAAAGTGTGCTACAAGCTGGTATAAGTACTAATATTGCCGTTATAGAGACCGTGTAGTACAACAGGGGATGTCTGTCATCGGCATTAGTTGGTGCATGTCGATCTTGGTAGTGCGCCCATTCACAGGACACGTTGTGTAACGATGCACATCTCTAACATTAACAGCAGATGCACTGAACAACGTGCAACACACCGGGACGGTTAGAAGTGGCGCATCTTGTAAAATAAATCTGCAGTGTCTAGGACAACGAGGAGGGTCTCATGAAAAAATCTACCACTTGAAGATCTTCCCAAGTGGTGGACTTTATCTGCAAACGGAGAGAACATTATCGAGATTCGCTATTTCAGAAGTAAATTCTCTATTAGAGCTCCATCGAGATTGTGCGAAAATTTTGGTGTGGTAACGCTGCAGAAAATCGTTGTATTGACCTTATCAACGCAGGCGTTGCTGATGAGCTATTATATGAACACAGTGTTGAGAAGACGATTCTTGCAGACACTCAGCTATAGCAAACTAACTTAAAAAAATTATACTCATTCATTTAACAAAAAATGGTCGCCATTAATGCGTGGAATAATGGGAGGAGAAACGTAGTGATGTCATTAATGGAAATTGTACAAGCAATTGTAGGAACAGTAACCCTACTAGTTAAATAACTAGGAAAGAGTTAAACTACCAGTAGGAATAGTATTTTATACAGGTTGTAACAAACGTCTACGGCATAATATGCAGGACACAACCCTCACACGTAGATGAAGAAATTATGTTATATGAACATGGGCCTGGAAAAGCTTTGTTTCCATATTACAACTCATTTTTTGTTACTCAGTAATCATGGGAAACACACACGAACAGTCGCACTAGCATACCACATGATAACTCTTTCTCACAGGAGATGCTCAATATTCCTCTGTGAGCACTGATACATGCATGCATTGTCAATCTCGGATGTGCTGATATACGAGGTGTGACAATAAAGTAATAAGACTGATTTTCATTACTCGCTGCGCGTTGCCGATTCCCGTAAGAGTTCGAGCACTGTTTGTGCATTCGCACAGAAGAAGAAGATAGTCAAGTGGCCGGTGAGCCTTAACTATATATATATACTAAGATGGTATCTGTTCTTTCGGACATGTCCGAAAGAACAGATACCATCTTAGTAAATATACAGTATCTTTGACCCTGGTCTATAAGCTGCATCTAGTTCAAGCGGCACGTCGATGCAACTGCTCATTCGTGAGTTGTGCTGTAATAAGGTAACACGTGCTTGTGTCTCTCGTCATGGAAATGGAACTCCATAATACTGCGCAAATTGGGTGAAAACGCGACGACAACTTACGGTAAGCTTCAGAAGGCTTTTGGAGAGGAGGTTATGTCAAGAGCTCAAGTTTTTCGTTGGCATAAAATGTTTGGTGAAGGCAGAACGAATATTGAAGATGAAGACCACTGTGGACGACCATCAACCTCACTGACGGATGTCAACTTGGCCAGGGTGCATGAACTCGTACGATCTGATCGAAGATTATCTGTTAAAATGATTGCAGAAGAACTGAACATCAATCGAGAAACGGTTCGTCTAATAATAACTGAAGATCATGGTATGAGAAAGATTTGTGCAAAAATGGTCTGCATCACGATAATGCGCCATCCCATACTGCTCTGTCAGTACAGCATTTTTTTTTTTTTCTATTTCCAAGAGTCAAAACGGCGGTAAAGGGACACAATTTTCAAACAACATAAGATGTCCAAAAAGCTGTGACGTGTGTCTTGGAAGATATTACAGAAGATGAGTTCCAGAAACGCTACCATCAATGGCACAAGCGCTGGAAAAAGTGTGCGCAATCAGAAGGGAACTACTTTGAAGGAGACAACACTAAACTTGACTAAAACGGTAAGCAACATTTTTTCACATCAGTCTCATTACTTTATTGTCGCACCTCGTATCCCTGGAGCATTGCGTATGGTTTCACAGCCTTCCATTATGCTGCCACGGAGACAGTGAATATCTTGTACTGGAGTCCCACATGTAAGAGCTTTCAAATGCCCCCACAAATAAAAGTCAAGTGAGTTTAAGTCCTGAGAGCGTGGAGGCCTGGCAATTGGTCTATCTCTGCCTATCTATCTGTCACCGAAACTTTTATTTAGAAGCTGATGGACATTAACACTAAATTGAGGAGGTGCTGCATCGTGGATGAAATACATGTTTTGTAGCACACCTAAAGGCACATCTGCTAACAGATCAGGTACAACATTGTCTTCGAAATTACGATAATATTGTCCTTTGAACCTGAGAGGAAGAAAGAGAGGGCTTAGCAAAGTATCACCAACAATGCCGGCGCAAACAATGACACAAAATTTTTATTGATGACTTGCTTCAACAGTTACGTGAAGATTGACGTCTGTCCATACATAACTGCTGTGAAAATTTACGATCTCATCTCATTGAAACAACGCGTCTTTTGTGAAAAGCATCGTTGCACTAACATTAGGCTTAACAGATTAATAAACTATTCGCAGAAGAGTACCCATGCAGGAAAATCAGATTCTGATAGCACCTGCATACGCTGTAAATGGTATACCCCTCATGTAACACTCGCCGGACAGTCAGACGGCCAACATTCAGTGTTTTAGCTATTGCGGTCGCCTCAGCTGCATGACGAATTGCCGTCTCCCGTTGCGGTCTCCTCGTCCTTCTAGGATTCCCCGGGTCGCGAATAACACACTGAAATGCCCCATGTCCCAGAAGACGATGATCAAGGGCTTCAAACATTTTCCTGTCGAGGCGTCTTCGTCCTGGGGACCTCTCCCGGTACTAACGTTGAGCTCGAGCGCCATTGCCCTCAGCTAATCCACACAGCAGACGAACATATGCCATCTCTGCGATTGTGTACATTTCCATTGTACTAACCAAGTCTGTGATTAACTCTACGTAGTAACAGTGTGCTTACAACGGTGGTATTGATCGCTGGAACAGTTGGTATTACCTCTAAGCAAGCCATGCCATACGTCGGATGGCAACGTGGACATGTAAAACAAACACTGGCGGACACAATGTAACCAGACATCACCAAAAGTACATGTCCCCCGTGATTCTAACATCTTCTTCTTGTGTGTTCCTTATGGTTAATGAGATGAAGAAAATGGGTTGTAGCGTGGAGACACAGCGTTTCCAGACCCATGTTCATGTAACATAATTTCTTCATCTACGTGTGAGAAATGTGTCCTGCAATTGGTGCCGCACATTTTTGTTACACCCTGTGTACATGGTGTTTCAGATTTTATATTCAGGGTGTTACATCATGCATCGAAGAAGCTTGTCGCTCCGTGACTCCAGCAAGTTTACAAGTAATCTACAGGTCGTATAGAAGGCAACAATGAGTTGTGCATTCAGGAAGATGTGTACTGGTTTGAGCAATGCAGATGAATATTCCACCAGTAGAACATCAATCTGAACGCAGCCTACCATGAGCAGCAGTATGTACAAGCTTTCACGGCGACTCAGCTGCTGGTATTCTTTCGAGTGTCCAGTCAGTTACAGCTGCTTACGAAACCCCGTATTTGGGCACTGTACCATACCATCATCTTCACGTGATGTCTTTAGAATGAGTGACTGCTCTATACTGGTGCTTCCTTTATACTCTTATCGCTCCCCAACTCCCACCGACACTACCCGGCGTCACACCACTTCTGGTAGAGTGGGAGGAGGCATGGAGACGCGACTGCCGAATGCTGGGCAATGCTTCCGCCACCCTCGTCTGACTCGAAAGACGCTCTCGGCCAAAGTTGTGAACTTAAGTTGGCTGAGTGCCGGGTCCAGCGCTTCACTGAAGTCCAATCCCCTGTCTCTACTGATCACGCCCTTAGTCACTTGTACTTCTACAGCCTCCTTTAGAACAATCCCAAAATTACGAAGTCTGGCTTAGTGCAATTGCTCAACTTACTTGAGGATCCGGCATAAAAGGAAATTAAAAGGAGACCCAATCAAAAGAGTAGAAAGGAAGATGGTAGAGCTTCTGCGTGTCCCTACCAAAGGAAATGATCAGAAACCTTCGACGAGAGCTTGGTGCACCGTCGAGGCTCTAGAGATTATTACAAAATGACAAACAAGACAGTCTTCTGAAGGTCCTTTCAATTTTTCTGTAGGCGGTAATTATCTTTCGGCCCGTTATGCATGCTTCTACAAGCATGCATTTGTCCTCTACTCACTCCTCCTTAGTCACTTTGCACTTCCTGTCAATATCATCTTTTAGACGTCTGTATTACCTTTCGGCTACCTCGTTTTCTGGGTTTTTACAGTTTCTCATCATTCAACATCTCCTGAGTTATCCAAGGCCTTTTCTTGTTACCTATTTGATTTTCTGCTGCCTTCCCTGTTTCTTCTGTCGAAGCCACCCATTTCTTTTCTGTTGTGTTCCTTTACCCTGTTCCCATCCATCGTTGCCTAATGTTCCCTCTGAAACTCTCAACACTTTTTGGTTCCTTCGTTTATCCTGGTCACATCTCCCTAATTTTGTACCATTTTCCAATTTATGCAGTTTTATTCTGCTGTTCGTAATCAGTAATTTAAGGTCCGAGTAGATATATGCTCCTGTAAATATAAAGACATTTTAAAATCTGCTTTGTTAATCATTGTCTTACCATGATGTAATCTATTTTAAACCTTCTTGTGTCTTCGGGCCCCTTTCACGTATACAACTTCCTTTCTTGAATTTTGAGCCAAGTATGAGCGATGAATAAATCACGCTGTGTGCAAAATACCAACAGACGGTTTCCTCTTTCATTCATTACCCACTCCATATTCCCATATCTTTTTTCCTTCTCTTCTTTTACCTACTATTGAATTTCAGTCCCGTAACGCAATTAAATTTTGGTCTCCCTTAATTACCTAAACAATTTCTTTTGCCTCATCATACATTTCTTCAATACCTTCATCATCTGCTGAGCTAGTTGGCATATATTCTTATACTATCTGGGCTGCAATAATGCATTCACTATACTGTTCACAGAAGCTTACCCCCTTTCCTATTTCCTTATTCAGTATTATATCTACCCCTGCATTACCCCCATTTAATTTTGTGTTTACAACCCTGTACTCATCTGACCAGAACTGCTGTTGTTCCTCCTATCACACTTGGATAATTCTTACTATATCTAACTACAACCTATCCACTTCTCTTTTTAATTTCTCTAAGCTACTTACGCGATTAAGGGATCTAACATTTTACGCTCCGGCCCGTAGAATACCAGTCCTTTTTTTTCAGGTGTCAGGTGACGCCATCCTCCTGAGTAGTCCCCACCCCGGAGATCCAATTTTATCTCCGAAATAATCTACCCTAGAGGATGCCATCATCATTAAGCCACACAGTGCAGCTGCATGCTCGTGTGAAAAAAAATTACGGCTGTATTTTCCCCCTTCCTTTCAGCAATTCGCCGTACCAGCACAATAAGGCCATGTTTTCTAATGTTACACGGCCAGATCATTCAGTCGGACTGTCGCCCCTGCAACTGCTGAAAAGGCTGCTGCCCCTCTGAAGGAACCACGGGTTAGACTGACCTGCCCACAGATACCACTTCATTGTGGCTGCACGCACGGTACTGGTATCTGCGCGGTTCAGACAAGCAAGCCACTCTCTCCTCGGCAAAGTTTATGGTTCACAGGGGATCCTTCCCTTACAATCTTTTTAGCCAGAGCACTTCGTTCTCGGTTTTCCATTCTTGTTGTTCCTTCTTGGTTTTCATAAATACAGAATGTTATTGGTCTTTTCCTCTGGCTTAAATCAGATTTCTCTGTGAATTTCGAACATCTTGCACCATTTCACGTCGTAGAACAGTTTTTTCAGATCGACGAATCGTATGAGTCTTGGTTTTTCTTAAGTTCTGGAGCCATTATCAGGCGCAGAATCAGGACAGCCTCTCTGGTGCCTGAACCTTACCTCAAGCTAAACGGATCCTCATCTCACCGATCCTCCATTTTCTTTTCTATTTCTCTGTATATTTTGCTGTTAACAGTTTAATGCATGAGCTTTTACGGTGATTATCTCGCTTCCTGAGCTTTTTTCTACTTCCTTGTTCCATCGATCACCCATAGAATTTCTTCTGATTTCCGAGGTTTATTCTGGGCTACCTTTATCAGTTTTCTACGAATGCCCTTTTTAGAGATTTCCATTCCTCTCTAACTGAACTTCCTACTGTTGTGTTCATTATCCCAGTATTTAAACTTTAGACAACTTCCAGCTTCATGACTCAGTACTTCCGTATATCTCTTTTTTCGTCGTTGATTCTTCTTGACCATTCTCTTAAACTTCAGGCTACTCTTCATCATTTCCAAATTGCGGTCTCAGTCATCTTCACCTTGGTGCACCACAATCTGTTGTCGGAATCTCTGATTGACCATAAATCCAGCTGGTATCTTCGTGTATATCTAGACCAAGTTAACCTCTTCCTCTTTTCATTTTTGAACCTGTATTCGCTGCTACCAGTTATAGATTACTGCAGAATTCAATTACACGTTGTCCTCTCCAATTCCTGCTACCGATCCCTATCTCCCATAACCCTGTCTTCTGTTCCTTCCCCTACCATCGAATTCCAATCAACCATGATTATTGGATTTTCATCTCTCTTTACTCACTGAATTACACGTTAAATATCCTGATGTACGTTTTCTATCTCTTCATGTACTGATTGTGAAGTCGACATGGACACTTGAACTATTTTTTTTTTTGTGTGTGTGTGTTGGTTTTATGTCGATTCTGATGAGAACAACCCTCTAACTGAATTTTTCAAAGTAACTCTGTGCCCTAACTTTATGCTCATAAGGAATCCTACTCAAGTTATACCGCTTTTCTGCTACTATAGATATTACCCCCTGTTCATCTAACCAAAAATCATTACCTTATTTCCATTTCCATTCGCTGGTTTCCCTATAGTTAGACTGAGCCTTTGCATTTCTCTCTTCAGATTTTCTAGCTTAAATAACACATACAAACTTCTGGCATTCCGCTCTCCGACTCGAAAAGTATTACCCTTTCGTTGGTTATTCAACTTTTTTCTCATGGCATCGTCCCGTTGGCAGTCCCCTCACGGAAATCAGGGATCTTCTGCCAATAAAGCGACCATGTCACTTTTTCAGTTTCAGGCCACATGTCCTCCCAATACACACACACATTGTGTGTCGTTAACGTGGTGATTTCCAACGCACTTTGCATCCTCATGCCTTTGGTCAATGATGATTCTTCCCCGTCTTAGGGACAGTTTCCCACCTCAAAGACAAGAGGATTTTCTTAGCCTCTTTCTGATCCTCTGTTCTCTTTGACAAGGCAGTTGGCACAAGTGGATGACTCCTTACATCGAAATTCTTCGACTGCCGGTGACGGTGATTTTTGTTGAAAAGCTGGTGGGTTTTAGGCAGCACCCATGATTACTAAATATACTACCCTAAGAGCACATAGCCTACGTAAAGACCAATTAGCGAACGTTACTGTGCTGCCCTCATAGACAAGAAAACATTTGGCATAGTCGGGCTACAGAGCGCTGTGTAAAATGTGTGTGTGAATATGGGTGTCACCTGCTACCCTATTCTTCCCCAGTGGAAACAAGGGATAAATGGGGTGGAGGACGGATGATAGGGAGA